>NC_060145.1:217633645-220503041 GCF_021461385.2 Schistocerca piceifrons | reverse complement strand
ACATGTTCTTCAGTGCCTGTATGGTCATGTTAAGAATTTTATTGTGCAGGTTTTGATAATATAATGTAGTATGATAGATTAAAAAACTTACTCTTAAGCAGGAGAAAACATATTTCCTTAATTTTGTTTGACACACATTTTCTCCTGCACTTTGCTTGGTGAGAAGATTTTTTATCTATTCAGTTATATTATAGTACAGTTTGCAATTACCAATCTTAATGGGATCATTTGGTCTCTTGCTTCTTGCATAAAGTATACTTTTCATTCTACAAGAGATTTAGATTCCCTTAGTAATCTGAGGTTTATAACCTGATTTAAACAGGTTTTCTGTCACTAACTTCTTGGAAAATATTTCTTCACATGAATTTGTAAAATCATTTATAAAAATATTAAATTTGGAATTAACATCAACAACAGCATATTCTGGAGACCAGTCTACAACCTGTAGTTTATGATTAAAGTTTTCCATGGAGTGTTTGTTTATAAGCCTTAAGATTTTCAAAATTGAATTCACTTATCCCTGTAAATTTACTTGATTCATGGCAAGCAACTGTCCATCGTGGTCAGAGAGTCCAATCATAGCATTTTTACGGTTAAATTATTATGTCTATCATTATCTATAAATATATCAATTGAAGCCCATCTGATTCCAAAGCTATGATGTCCTTTCTGCTCACCTCAGTCAGCTTTATACTTACCAACAACTACTTTGCCTTTGAGGGGCAGACATACAGAAAGTCAGGGGCATGGCCATGGGAAACAGATCTATCCTCCCTACGACAATATTTTCATGAGTCCTCTTAGAGGGAACTTTCCCAGGATATATAAGCCTTCAGCCCCTGGTTTGTTTTAGATACATTGATGATGTATTTGACATATGGAATCATGGTGAGGCTAATCTGTTGACATTTTTGGAACCTCTTAATACAGTCTCCCAATAAAATTTCACATGGTTCTATTCTGAATTTGATGCCACTTGATGTTGACCTTATCCTCACGAGTGGTCAGCTACACATTTTTGTTCACATTAAAACCTACTAATAAATAATAGTATATGTCAGTGTCATCCTTTCCATGTCAGACATTCCTCCCATACAGTCTTGACATTCAAGGCAAATGTATTGTTTTCAGATTCAGACTCTTTGCAACAATACACCACCATTCTCACCTCAGCCTTCACTGGACATAATAACTCCACCAGCATAGTTCAAAAGCAGATTTCCTGAGCCAGCACGTGTTATCCTAGTACTGCTGAACCATCAAAAAAAACTTAAAGTACACCTCTCATAATTTGCATTAATCAGCCAACTTCAACAAGGCTATGACTTACCAAAACCCCCCTCCGAAATGAGATCTATTCTGTCTGATATTTTGCCCCTACATATCTAGAATGCCTCCCCCCCTCCCCCCCCCCCCCCCCTCCTCCTCTCAATCTCTACATCAGACATCAGATCTTCTTCAGACCCTATGCACCTTCCACACCGATTACTCTATCCTATGGCTCCTACCCCTGTGACCAGACCCCCTGTCAGAGTTTCCCCATGTCCTCTCCTAATACTACCTGTACCAGCCCTGCAACTGGTCAAACGTATGCTACCAAAGGGAGAGCCACCTATGAAATGACACATATTGTGTACCAGCTGTTATGTAAACACTTTGTGGCCCTCTATGTTGGTGTGGGCCTCTTATCTACAAATATGTTACCTATTAAAATACTGGGAATTGGCAGCTACTCTTGTTGGAGAGTCTACTCCTGATACCTAACTTGTAAGAGCACATCAGATGTTCAAAGTCTATTCTGCTTCTATTACCTACTTTAAGTTTGCAATAATGTCACCCAATGCAGTGAATTAATTAGTTCTTGTAAAGAGGTGTGGCAGGATTGATTCAATCTGTCTCAAAAAAAACATTCGAATTTCCAGCAAGTACCCTGTAAATTGATAGCATAATAACTGCACACCATCTGTTATTGTCTTGATGTTACACACCCCAATGTTTTTGTTCAGCACAGTATTTTGCTTGAATCCAGAAACTTACACTCTACATTATTTTTAACAAAAATTGAAACTCCATTTTTTTCCCATGCTATAGCTACAACAATGAGCAGATTAGCAAATATTTTTGATCTGTAACATGTTAGTTTCCATTTCTGATGTGATGTTCAGGAAACATAGTACATCAGGTTCCTTCTGTAATCTTCATCTTTTAGATGTATTACTAGTTGATCTTCTTTTACCTGTTATATTTTGATGTAATGCAGATAAATTTTGATTCTTGTTCATATTTTCAATAATATTATATTTGTATGGTTTAAGAGCAGCTTCTTTCAGTACATGAGTTGTTAGTTCTGCTTTGTACACTGGGGGGGGGGGGGGGGCGGGGGGGGGGGGGTTTATTTTGAATTTATGACAGAGAGGTTTGATATAGTTTAGACTGCTTTTCTCTCATGTGATCCACCATAAGGAAAACAATGAGTGACTAATCTGTTGCATGTGTGATGAGCTAATGCTTGTGCTGTACGTGATAGAGTTGTTTTAGCTGCTGGTTCTAACACTGATAATACTCTTACGGGAATCAAATCGCCAAAGCGTTGCGCGAGTAATGAGTGGATGGGCAAATGTCTATAAGGTACATTATATATGTAGATTGTGGACAGTTGGGAATGTGAGTCTTGCGGGGGAGTGTGCAAGGGATAAGTCCCTGCAGTCGTGCTATTCATCTGTGTCCTCGGTGGCTCAGATGGATAGAGCGGTCTGCCATGTAAGCAGGAAATCCCCAGGTTCGAAGTCCCCGGTCGGGGCACACCATTTTCAGCTGTCCACATCGAGGTATATCAACAACACCTGTCGGCAGCTGAGGGTTTCACTTAGTCACCATTTATTCCAGGGGAAAGGCTGCATGGTCATCAACAGTATTCTGTTCCTTTCACGAACAGTTACTGTCTTCATATATACTGATAATACTGTTGATTTTGATGATATGAGTGATGCTACTTATGCTTTTCCGGTGGGTTGAGACACTTCACTGCACTCTGTATGACCACGGCTTGCATTTTGTGAAAATATCTGAGTCGTCTGAGGTCAAGGAATGGCAGCTGCGCTAGATGTGCATTCCACAGATTTTCTATTTTTTCTGTTTTTTAGTGAAAGTTTTTCCACTTCCTATTCAAGTTCATACCATGTCTGATAAAGCGTTCTTGGTAGTTCATATCCCCTGTTTGAAGAAAGAATATGTTCTGAAAGGCTTGACAGATTTTATAGAAGAGTGGTGGTTTTCTTAGTCTCTTTGTTCACACAGTAAAAATTTGGGACGTCATATCTGTGAAGAGCTCCCACAACAATCACTGTTGTCAAGATCAGTCATCTTGCAGCTTTCATGTGTTAATTTTTACAGATGTCATTGGACATGCAATTAATACTGTGAAACATTTATTACTGGAACAGTTCTTAAAAATTCCTTATATAGGTGCGTTGCTACTCACCATACAGCAGAGATGCTGAGGTGCAGATAGGCACAATGAAAAGACTCAGAAATTATCTTTCAGGCCTTTGTCAGAATTAGACAGCAAACACACTCATACATACTCACACAAATGCAACTTGCACACACATGACTGCAGTCTCAGGCAACTGAGGCCACACAACGAGCAGTGGGAGTGGTGTCTGGGTGATGGTAAGGAGGAGGCTGGGGTGGGCAAGGGAAGGGATAGTAGGGTAGGAGTGGCGGACAGTGACTTGCTGCTGTTGGGGAGCACACAGGGATGAGGTGGAAAAAGGGTAGGGCAGCTATGTGCAGTCGGGAGGTTAGATGGAGGCAGCAGAGAGATGGGGAGCAGGGGGGGGGGGGGGGGGGGGGGAGGATAGCAGAAAAGGGGAGAAGTAAAAAGACTGGGTGCAATAGAGGAATGAGGGCTGTGTAGTGTGCTGGAGCAGACACAGAGAATGGGCTGGATGGGAGAGGACAATGACTAACGCAGGTTGAGGCCAGGAGGGTTATGGGAACATAGGATGCATTGCAGGGAAAGTTCCCAACTGCGCAATCCAGAAAAGCTGGTGTTGGTGGGAGGGATACATATGGCACAGACCATGAAGCAGTCATTGAAATGAAGGATGTCATGTTAGGCAACCTGCTCAGTAACAGGGTGGTCCACTTGTTTCTTGGACACAGTGTGTTGGTGACCATTTCAGTCTGGACTTTCCATTGTTTCATATACAGATAACTGGATTTCATGAAATTAGTGGCATTTACATGCTGATCATTTCATAATTTTTTTGAGATTCTCCTGCCATGACTGTCAGAATATACAATGTGTCCCAGAATTATCAATATTCAGGGAATGTGACAAGACTGCTCATTTGAAGCAAAGAACTTCATATGCCCTATTCTGAATGGTTTCCAAGGGTGAACATATTTGGTAAATGGATAGATAAAAAATCTGCTTACCAAGTGATGGCAGGAGAACACAGGCACAGTAAGGTTTAACTTTTACAAGATTTCAGAGCCACTGGCAAGACCCGAAAATTGCAATTTTTCATATAAAAGATTTAGTCAGTTTTGAGAAGTCATGCCACAAGAACCAAATTTTATAAGCGGCTCTTAGAACTAAATGGACAAGAGGAAATAAATGAGGAAATTTTAGGGAAAACCATTATAGCTGGTTAGTACTACAACAACACAACCTTTTCAGCAATCAGCAGGTGACAAGGGGTTGACAATTAAAAAAACTAGGGACCATGACAATTGAAAATGTGGAAAATGACAAGTATGTCGGGGGGGGGGGGGGGGACAACCAGAAAGATCAATAAAGAGTAACACCAGACCCACAAGATTATGCTTCATAATGTCAGGCCAGGAAAGAGGGGTAAGAGAAGAATTGGTGTAAGAGAATGAAATTTGACAAGGAGTTGGGCTTATGAAGCTGATAGTGATAGGATAGTTTGGGAAAGAAATAAGATATTTTCACGCAAGTAAGTGAAAGAGGACAATACCCTACATTCCCAATAGCAGGTATACATATTGTTGATGAAATTTCCAGTTGGAAAAGCAGTGTGTGGAAATAATTTCTTAATTACTGTAAGGTTAAATGTTTCTGTGTTGCTGGGGGGCAACTAGTTGTAAAAACAGCAGGCATTGCTAGATTTTGTAAATAGAGAGTTAGCCTTGCCATACTTCTCAACAAAAATTAAAACCCCTTTTGTTGGAAGAATATTGACTAAAGAGACCACATCAAAATAATGCACCAATACTAACAAAATGTAATTAACTGATATGGACTATACTGAGAACAACAGCTGGAAAGAAATTGAGGAGGGTGAATCTAGAACTCTGGAAAAGTTTCAAGCATTCCTGGAAGAATATGGATAAAACATACAAACATTTCTAGAAACCATGCCAAATGGAACCCAGCAATGCAAGTGATGAAAAAATTGGGTGGGTTGTGCAGGGAATATTGTGCAAAGCACTTAGTAAATGGTTAGAAAACCTTAAGGATTTTGAGCTGTTGCTGAATGAAATGACACTTGTAAATATAGGGTTAACAACATTTTTTACAAAGAAAGCTGCAGGAGAACTTGTAACAAAGCAGGTGGATCCCTTTCAGATGTTTTTCTTCCTACCAAAATTGATATTATTATTATAATCATTATTAGTATTAGTAGTAGTAGTATTTATTTATTTATTTATTTATCCATCTGTAAACAATAAATATTGTATGAATGTTGTCCAAAAGTACATGTAAATTTATGGGAAACAATTTATGAAAATGGAACATATGAAATTTTACATTAAGAAGTACAAAGAATAATACATATAAAGGGTGTTACAAAAAGGTACAGCCAATCTTTCAGGAAACATTCCTTACACACAAATAAAGAAAAGATGTTATGTGGACATGTGACTGGAAACGCTTAATTTCCGTGTTAGAGCTCATTTTAGTTTCATCAGTATGTACTGTACTTCCTTGATTCACCGCCAGTTGGCCCAATTGAAGGAAGGTAATGTTGACTTCGGTGCTTGTGGTGACATGCGACTCATTGCTCTACAGTACTAGCATCAAGCACATCAGTACGTAGCATTAACAGGTTAGTGTACATCACGAACGTGGTTTTGCAGTCAGTGCAATGTTTACAAATGCAGAGTTGGCAGATGCTCATTTGATGTATGGATTAGCACGGGGCAATAGCCATGGCGCGGTATGTTTGCATCGAGACAGATTTCCAGAACGAAGGTGTCCCGTCAGGAAGACGTTCAAAGCAATTGATTGGCGTCTTAGGGAGCATGGAACATTCCAACCTATGACTCATGACTGGGGAAGACCTAGAATGATGAGGACACCTGCAGGGGCGAGGCAATTCTTCGTGCAGTTGACGATAACCCTAATGTCAGCGTCAGAGAAGTTGCTGCTGTACAAGGTAACGTTGACCACGTCAGTGTATGGAGAGTGCTATGGGAGAACCAGTTGTTTCCATACCATGTACAGCATGTGCAGGCACTATCAGCAACTGATTGGCCTCCACAGGTACACTTCTGCGAATGGTTCATCCAACAATGTGTCAATCCTCATTTTAGTGCAAATGTTCTCTTTACATTCCAACGTGATCAAATTCTAAATTTTCACAATCAACATGAGTAGGCTGATGAGAATCTGCACGCAATTGTGCAATCACATCATAAACACAGATTTTCTGTGAACGTTTGGGCAGGCATTGTTGGTGATGTCTTGATTGGGCCCCATGTTCTTCCACCTACGCTCAATGGAGCACATTATCATGATTTCATATGGGATACTCTACCTGTGCTGCTAGAACATGTGCCTTTACAAGTACGACACAACATGTGGTTCATGCTCGATGGAGCTCCTACACATTTCAGTCGAAGTGTTCGTACACTTGTCAACAACAGATTCGCTGACCGATGGATTGGTAGAGGTGGACCAATTCCATGGCCTCCACGCTCTCCTGACCTCAACCCTTTTGATTTTCATTTATGGGGGCATTTGAAAACTCTTGTCTACGCAACCCCAGTACCAAATGTAGAGACTCTTCATGCTCGTATTGTGGACGGCTGTGATACAATACGCCATTCTCCAGGGCTGCATCAGCGCATCAGGGATTCCATGTGACAGAGGGTGGATGCATGTATCCTCGCTAACAGAGGACATTTTGAACATTTCCTTAACAAAGTGTTTGAAGTCACGCTGGTACATTCTGTTGCTGTGTGTTTCCATTCCATGATTAATGTGTTTTGAAGAGAAGTAATAAAATGAGCTCTAACATGGAAAGTAAGTGTTTCTGGACACATGTCCACATAACATATTTTCTTTCTTTGTGTGTGAGGAATGTTTCCTGAAAGTTTGGCCGTACCTTTTTGTAACACCCTGTATAATTGTACAAAAAATACTTGGTTGTACAAGACACAGTAATACAACTTTTTATACACGCATACTATCAGTATTGTAACTGCTTAGTCTGTTTGCCCTAAGGCTTTACTTTTGTCTTCCCTAAACAGGAAGCCCTTATATTCACTACAATAATTCAGTAAAGATTTTACCACACTCGACAGCTGTCCATCAGATATACAAAATTAACAGAAACTTTAGTGGATGAAAGACTGTGTTTTCAGTTTTGCCTTAATATAAACATTATCAATATTATTTATTGGACTAAATAGTCATTTACTGAGTAAAAACATTGTTCAAGTAGAAATTCTTTAAATTCTATTTTAAATTTGTTTTCATCTTCTAACTTTCTGAAGATGGCTGGCAGTCTGTTGTAGAGTTTTGTACCAATATGGCTTACATGAATTTGTGTGTGTGTTCTTTTTGTTTGCTGAGTATGGAGTGCTGTGCTATTTTGGGTATTGTGGTTATGCAAGTTGTCATTTGCCTGAAAATCTGCAAGGTGGGGCCTAACACACAAAATACATTTGTATATAAATAAGGAAGGCATTGTTAGAACTTTAAGCTTGTTGAATAAGGGTTTGCCTTGTGTCTGTGGATGACTGTATGTTATTATTTGAATAGCCCTTTTCTGTAACAGAAAGATTTGTTTTAGATGGCATGTGGTGGAACCCCAAAATATTATTCTGTATGTTGCAAGAGACTGAAAATAACCAAAATATACCATCCTGGCACAAAACATTTGCACTAATTCTAAGAGCAAAACGAGTTAAGTTTCTGCACAAGTTTCTTGATTGCTTTTAGTTGGCTGGCCATCACTTGTACTGCCACTGAAGCTGCAAGTCACACTTGGCACTAACATTATCAATATTATTTATGTACTGCCTGTGTTGTATTTAAATATATTCTATTGGCAAGTTTAAGGCATGTGTACAAGGATTCACGTTCGTGGGTGACAATTGCCAGCTGCACTTTCACAGGGAGTTTCACGACCCACAGAGTCTGTATTTTCTGGTCAGGCATAACATGAATGTTGATCTGTGTGCAGAAATGATGCCATAGTTATGATGGGGTCTAGTCACTTAAAACTTTGTCATAAATGGTGTGATGGATTTGCTTCTTTGGGGAGCAGGATCATCGGTGGAGTAGAGCAACTTTCATTGTCTTGTATTTGTTGTCTGTGAGGAATTGAATGGGGAGGGGGGGAGGTTGAGGATGATATCACTTATTGTGTCTGCATGTGGCCCAGGTGGTTTAATAAAGTGATAAATTTTGTACCGTCGCTGATGACATCAATCAATGTGAAGATATTGTCCATGATGACAAACCACACAAAATAGGTTGGTCTGGCCAGAAATGTGGTGGTCTGAGGTGTGTGTTGTGGTTGGTGGATTGAAGGTGATGTTTGGGGGAAGAACAGCCAAGCAGGTGTTGTCCATATGCAGCAGACATGGCACACAAGAGACAACATGAAAGGTGATGCAGCCAGCTGCATGAGCCTGGTTAAGTCACATTCAAGTGTGGCACACTTGTCTCTTCAGAAGAGATTAAGCTCAAATCTGACCAGCTGGATTTCCATGGCCCAGTTGTAGCCCCATCTGCAAATGAAATAGGTTCCTGCACAAGATTTTGAATTACACTGTTTCTTATCTTCCAATGTTTGATGGAGTTACACGTTATTGTTGCCAGGTCAGCTACCAGAGATGTTACTTCAAGTAGCAGTGTTCACACAGTGTCATTTATAGGACACTTGTGCAGTACCTGAAAATTTTTAAAAATGGCTGAGGGCTAGTCTGACATAACTTTATTATCTGGTTATATTCCTTTGGTTATCAGTACTTAATAAGCTAGCTAGTTTGCCTGAACACAGTGTTAATTACAAAATATCAGTAATTTCAGATTTTGTTGTCATTGCTCATATGTGAACATATACTCAGTCACTACCTTCTTGATAAAGTAGATGAAAATTCTGCATAAATAACTAATGTATCCCTGCACCCAAAGTCACAAATATGTTAGCAACACTTGCAATTATTTAGTTTCAGAGTAATTAAGATCTGTGGTTAAAAGCATTATTACTGTCTTAGAGTCCTATACTTATACAAAATAATCAGCATAACTCAGCAGAAATTATTACTGTGTCAAGAAGTCCTTATTATAATGAATCTCCCTCCACTACTGAGTTAATCACAAATGTAAATCGCTAATTATAAATTGTGAAAATCTGACAAACAACAAAAGACAATTATACTTTCAATTATTGTAAACTTATAAAATAGGCATGTTGAAATCCATTTTAAGTCAGAAGATCTTTGTCCACGAATACAGGGAAATGTATCACAGACAAATTAGTGCAAATTGTAAGTCATAAAACATGCCAAGTTTTATCTAAATTCCATCTCTGGAGATTTAATTAGTGATTCATTGACTTTTTTTTTAATGATTCACTGTGAATTTGTAATTAAATTCAAGAAGATTGTTGATTTTCCAATAATGTCTACTGCTAACTATGAAATAGGATTGCAGGTAGTGGGGAGCGAGTGTGACAATAAATAATCACTCACACTCTTGTCACTTACTATGAGTATTTTTATTCTTGTAGTGTGTACACAATGCATGTAGCATAGGGCATGTACTATAGAGAACTGATCTGGCAAAGATACAGTTGTTGTTACTGTGGTAGGGAGATGATGTTATTTGGGGCTAGAGCCAGTGGTTCTGCGTCCCCACCGGATCGAGCTACGAACAGTGTTAATTACTGTGCATATCATGTCCATACTTACCGGAGTGTTGGGTCTGAAAGGCAATGTTTTAAGAGTGAAATTCTGCAACTATGTTAGATATTTCTTCACCACACTTGAAATTTTGTGAATAGTTCTTCAGTGTTAGGTCACATTATAGCTCATTGATCGAGTTTAGTATGTGGCTATCAGTTTACCTGTGAATAATTTAAGTAGGGCAGACTCATCCTAGCCATAAACTGTAGGTTTATAAATGTATGAGTTTAAGTAAAGTAGACTAGATCATTGACAATGTAGCCTACATTAAACAATCACTTTTCAGTCAGATTTGACAGAGGTGGAGCTGTTGATAGCATATTTGTACATATAAGGGCAAGGGTACTAACTGCCAGACTTAATCCCTGTGCAACAGTAAAGGTGAGTGAAATAAGTATTATTGTTAGTGGCATTGAGAAACAATGCAATTTGTTAAAACTGAACAAAGCTCCATGGTCCAATAGAATCTCTATCGCATATTATATTGAATTTGCAGCTGAGTTAGCCCCTCTCTTAACTACCACATATCATGTATTCTTGGAACAGAAGACTGTGCCTATTAGTTGGAAGAAAGCACAGGTCACACTCATCTACAAGAAGGGTAGTAGAAGTGTTCCACAAAACTACCATCTAATATCCTTCACATCAGTTTGTTGTAGTATCTTACAACATATTCGGAGATCAAACATAATGAAGGATCTCTGACAGAATGACTTTTGAAAACATCGATCATGTGAAACCCAACTCTCACTTTTCTTATTTGAGGTGACGAAACCTTTGGATCAAGGCAGTCAGGTACATGGAGTAGTCCTCAGTTTCTGAAAGGCATTTGACTCAGTACAACATCTGTGATTATTATCAAAACCAAACTCAAAGAATGGAAACTCCAGGTAGGAATATAAACAATGTTGGAAAAGATACATTGCCACTTTCCGTAAAGATAACACACTAAGTTGCAGACGGGCACAATTAAAAGACACTTGCACACAATCTTTCAGCCACAACCTCCATCATAAGAAGAATTCACTCCATTCATTCACACAAGCAAGTACACCTCAGGCACACATGACTGCTAACTCTGGCAGCTTGGGCCCATGTTGCTGGAGTGGATGGTCATGTGTGGATGAGTTGTGCTTGGTTGTGAGAATGAATTATGTGTGTTTCTCTTTTTCCAATGAAATCTGGGGCCAAAAGCTTATCTGTAAATGTCTTTTAAGTGGGCCTATCTGCGACTTAACATGTTATTTTTACAGTAAGTAGCCTCTATCTTTCCCTACATTGTTTTTATTATGATTGAAAGAATGGCCATAAGCATTATGAAGTGAGATTTGTAACTATAATGGGCATTTTTTGGTAGGGAAGCTGCAACAGAATGTCCAGGATGGAGAGTCATCAACAGGTGTACAATTAAATTTGGGTCTGCCCCAGGGAGGTGTTCTTGCTATTCATGTTGTCTGCTAATGACCTTGTGGAGAATGTTAATAACAAGATCAGGCTTTTCACATATGCTGCCATTATCTATAATGAAGTACTGTCCAAAAGAAGCTGCATAAATATACAGCCAGCCCTTAATAAGATTACAAAGTGGCGCAAAGACTGACAACTTGCTTTGAATATTCAGAAATGTAAAACTGTGCATGTCAAAAAATTAAAAAAAAATATACAGTGACTACAATATCAACAAGTCACAGCTGGGATTGGTCAGCTCATACAAATGCCTGGGTAGAACACTGGAACACTTTGAAGTGATATGAAATGGAAGATTCACAAAGGCTCAGTCATGGGTAATGGCAGATTCAGTTAATTGGTAGAATACTGGGGAAATACTATCAGTCTACAAAGGAGATCATGTACAAATTACTGAGTGAGATGGTGCACTGGTTAGCACACTGTACTAGCATTTGTGAGGATGACTGTTCAAACTCACATCCAGCCATCATGATTTAGATTTTTCATGACTTCCCTAAATCATTGCAGGCAAATGCTGGGATGGTTCCTTCAAAAAGGGCATAGCCAACTTTCTCCTCATCCTCCCTAATCCAATGGGACCGATGGCCTCACTGTTTGTTCCCCTCCCCCAAATCAGTCAACCAACCAGCTTACAAATTGCTTGGGTGACCCATCCTAGAATGTTGTTCAGATGTGTGACACCTGTACCAAACAGGACTAACAAGGTGTCCTGAACATGTACAGAGAAGAGTGGATGGTCACACATTTGTTTGACCCATGGAAGAGTGCCACAGAGATGCTGACAAAACCGAACTGGCAGACTGCTGAAGACAGATGTAAACTATTCCAAGAAAACCTACTTACAAAGCTGTAATCTCCAGCTTTGAATGATCACTCTAGAAATGTACCACAATCTCCTCTGTATCAGTCTCATAGTTATCATGAGGACAAGACTGTACTAATTACAGCACTCATGGAGGCATTTAAACATCGTTCTTCCCACACTCAGTATGTGTAAAAATAAGAGACAAAGTGTGACTGATAGGAAATACCCCTTTGATAAGCTACCAATCCTCATCAGTCTGGGAACTAATTATGTGTCATGTCCCACAGAATACAAGTTTTGTTTAGTTTACAGATCACAGTAATATTGCAACAAATAGCAACTCAAGTATAGTTTCATCAGTTTTAAAAAATGATAGCTAGCCAATTCTTTGTCACTAAACTTTGAAAGGATACCCTATATTCAGTTAGAACGCATAAGTGGTTTCCACCTAGAACTTGTCTCAAATATGACGACAAGCAGGTAAACTGTTTCAATTTCTAGGTTTTACAGCTTGATAACAAGTTTGGAGGAACATACCACAGAAATGCACCTAAAAAATACATAGTTGTTCTGTTGATTTTGTTAGGTATAAATGATATAAAAATAACAAAGTTACAGTAGCATATTTCATTTACTTCTGTACCATAATGTCATAGATGATCATTTCTTGGAGTAACTCATGGGGCCAAGGTAAAGGTTTCTGGGTCCAAAAGTGTGCAATATGAATTATTTCAAAGAACTGGGTATAATGGCTACTTATTTCCTGTATCTTTACTCCTTTATGAAATTTTTCATGAACAGCATACGTCTTTCCCAAACTGCCAGCTCAGTTCATGGAATCAATACTAGAAATAAAAATAATCTTCACAAAGTTTCAAAATCAGTTTCTATGGTCCAGAAATGTACCCATTATTCAGGAACACACATTTTCAGTTATTTTTCAGCAGTCACAAAAAAATTAACTACCAAGTTGTGGACTTCAGAGCACCAGTGTGATCAACATAACTAAGTATTGTAAAGTGTCATCTTATCTCTTAAATGAAAATATATTTGATTTTTTCCCCCAACACTCACAAGGGCCACCTCACTAGTGAGCTGTGGAAAGGTCATTAGAATATTCATCAATTTTTTCCTAAATATGTATTTTGTATCCTTGTTTTACGGCATGTACTACATCTTTGAAGCTCTCCTCACTATGGATCTAGGGCACAAAAAGTACACCTAATCTAACCTTTTCGTTTGACTGTGTCACCACATTGCCCATTAGAAGAGCTATCATACTAGATTGGAAAATTTGTCGAGAACTGAATGAGCTGATGTTTAAATGTTGAATTTTCGTTTTATGGTATCATTAAACTTTTATCTGAGCAGTGGTCTAAGACTCTGAAATTATTTTTGTTCAACTCAAAGGAAGGTCTTTTCTTTGTTCTTTAAAGCATAGCATTGCACATTTCATTGGATCTCATCACTTTGAGCTTTAGAGCTGTAGTAATTATTACAGACACAAATATATTTTTTTGTTAATACTGTTTTAATTCACAATATATGCAAATATGCAAACCTACAATGTCCTTAGGGCTGAGGTTTCCAAGGGGGAAAAAGAAAAAGAAGGAGAGAGAGAGAGAGAGATAAAGAAACTTCTTACTATCTTATGAAATTAATAAGCTTGAAATATAAAAGCAGTTATATCAGTGAAGATATGTACTGTCAAGTATTATGAAGTTTTGTGAAGCTCTCAATGATGACATTAACACAATGCTATGATACACTAAATACTACAAGCCTGTCACTGAAGATGCACCTAAGATGAATTCAACCTCCTTTACATCAATGCACCTGTTATAAGATGGTCTTGGCTGTCCACAAACATCTGACTTCAACATGAACATTTAACTAGCACACATAGACAGAGGTCAAATGAATCAGTGAAATGCTGACAGAATCCACACCTTCTGTCTGCAAGTCTTTGGTCTGCACTGACACCTACCCCCAATCTCCAGACATATGAAGCTCATGCAAAGCATTTAAATCCATTCTGTGTGTCAAAGATCTGACAACACTTTAGTAACTGGCAGGAATCATTCACTTCTGTTCAAGTCTGCAAGCTCAGGTGTCCAGTTTTGCTGTGAATTCTAGTCTGGATGCATAAAAAAATATCCATCACATCATGACTCTATGCAATATGATGAAAGAATAGGCCTTCATTAATTTGCTATAGTATTAAGTTGTGTCGGAGTGCTACATGCCTCAGTTGAATAAGACTGGCAAGTAACATCCTTTTCAATACATTTAAGAGAAACCTGGAGAGACAGACTTTATGTCCTACTTGCAATTAAACCTTTTGGTCCTTTGTGTGAAAGAAAGAGTAATTCTTGCCATATCACATTTCTTACAGATCTGTGCACTATAAAAAGCTCGTTCTAGTTGATAAATTATTACAGATGTATCTCTTTACTTATTTAAACACACTTTCATTTTAAATTATTAACAAAATATGCCATCAATAATTCATAGAACCCATGTTATCAGTTTGGATTCCGTAGAAACACTGGAACACGTGAGGCAATACTGACCTTACGACTTATCTTAGAAGAAAGATTAAGGAAAGGCAAACCTACGTTTCTAGCATTTGTAGACTTAGAGAAAGCTTTTGACAATGTTGACTGGAATACTCTCTTTCAAATTCTAAAGGTGGCAGGGGTAAAATACAGGGAGCGAAAGGCTATTTACAATTTGTACAGAAACCAGATGGCAGTTATAAGAGTCGAGGGACATGAAAGGGAAGCAGTGGTCGGGAAGGGAGTAAGACAGGGTTGTAGCCTCTCCCCGATGTTGTTCAATCTGTATATTGAGCAAGCAGTAAAGGAAACAAAAGAAAAATTAGGAGTAGGTATTAAAATTCATGGAGAAGAAATAAAAACTTTGAGGTTCGCCGATGACATTGTAATTCTGTCAGAGACAGCAAAGGACTTGGAAGAGCAGTTGAATGGAATGGACAGTGTCTTGAAAGGAGGATATAAGATGAACATCAACAAAAGCAAAACAAGGATAATGGAATGTAGTCTAATTAAGTCGGGTGATGCTGAGGGAATTAGATTAGGAAATGAGGCACTTGAAAGGAGGATATAAGATGAACATCAACAAAAGCAAAACAAGGATAATGGAATGTAGTCTAATTAAGTCAGGTGATGCTGAGGGAATTAGATTAGGAAATGAGGCACTTAAAGTAGTAAAGGAGTTTTGCTATTTGGGGAGCAAAATAACTGATGATGGTCGAAGTAGAGAGGATATAAAATGTAGGCTGGCAATGGCAAGGAAAGCGTTTCTGAAGAAGAGAACTTTGTTAACATCCAGTATTGATTTAAGTGTCAGGAAGTCATTTCTGAAAGTATTCGTATGGAGTGTAGCCATGTATGGAAGTGAAACATGGACGATAAATAGTTTGGACAAGAAGAGAATAGAAGCTTTCGAAATGTGGTGCTACAGAAGAATGCTGAAGATTAGATGGGTAGATCACATAACTAATGAGGAAGTATTGAATAGGATTGGGGAGAAGAGAAGTTTGTGGCACAACTTGACCAGAAGAAGGGATCGGTTGGTAGGACATGTTCTGAGGCATCAAGGGATCACCAAGTTAGTATTGGAGGGCAGCGTGGAGGGTAAAAATCGCAGAGGGAGACCAAGAGATGAATACACTAAGCAGATTCAGAAGGATGTAGGTTGCAGTAGGTACTGGGAGATGAAAAAGATTGCACAGGATAGAGTAGCATGGAGAGCTGCATCAAACCAGTCTCAGGACTGAAGACCACAACAACAACAACAACATGTTATAATGGTATTAGGTGTTCCACTTATAATGCATAATGTTACATGCATGGAATTGTTAGTGGTCTATAAATTTCTTACAGTTATACACAACAAATATTTTATATTTTGCTACAGTTACTACACTTGTTTCTAGTTCTGGATTCTTTTTTATGTTATTAATAATATTAACCCCAAGTTATATGGGCATTTTTGAATGAGTCACTGCTTTAGTCACTTTTTAAAAGGACACCTGTCAACATCTTAACTTGATTTGGCAACAAATTATGAAAGCAGCTCCTTTGACATAGCGTCTCTCTGCTGTTAAAGTTAAGTGTTCTGCTGACCATGTGAAAGTCTTTTTGTGCCAATTTCCTTGCTCCTACTCATGACGTTCCTGTCTTCTTTCACTTACGTAATAGTTTCCAGTATATACAATACAAATTTACAAGGTCTGTCATGTAAAGTAAAAGTTATTTCTTCATTTTCACTGTTTTATAAATGCATTCTTACTAGATAACTGTTTCTATTCAGTGAAAGAAGTTTTAAACCATGTAAAGTATAACAGGCTTTAAGCAAGAATGTGCACAGTCTGCTACTGCTGTTAAAATGAGATCAATGTGTGTGTGTGTGTGTGTGTGTGTGTGTGTGTGTGTGTGTGTGTGTGTGTGTACATATGCAAGCACAAATTATATACCACAATCTGTAGATATTTACTACATGAATAAATAAATAATAAATAGGCTTGGAGAAAGCTTACTGGAATATTCTCTTTGAAATTCTGAAGGTAGCAGGCATAAAATACAGGGAGCAAAAGGCTATTTACAAGTTGTACAGAAACCAGACGGCAGTAACAAGAGTCAAGGGCCATGAGAGAGAAGCAGTGGTTGGGAATGGAGTGAGACAGGGTTGTAGCCTATCCCCGATGTTATTCAATGTACACTGAACAAGCAGTAAAGGAAACCAAGAAAAATTAGGAGTATGAATTAAAGTTCTTGGAAAAGAAATTTAAAATTTGAGATTTGCCAATGACATTGTAATTTTGTCTGAGGCAGCAAAAGACTTGGAAGAGCAGTTGAAGAGAATGGACATTGTCTTATAAGAAGAATATGAGATGAAAATCAATAAAAGCAAAACAAGGATAATGGAATGTAGTCAGAATAAAACAGGAGATGCTAAGGGAATTAGATTAGTAGACAAGTTTTGCTATTTTGGCAGCAATGTAACTGATAATGACCAAAGTATATATAAAATGTAGGCTGCAATGACAAGGAAAACATTTCTGAAGAAGAGAAATTTGTTAACATTGAATATAGATTTAAGTGTTCAATGTAACCATGTATGGAAGTGAAACATGGCAATAAACAGTTTAGACAAAATGAGAATAGAAAGTTTCGAAATGTGCTGCTTCAGAAGAAATACAACCAATGAGGAGGTACTGAATAGAATTGGGGAGACAGGAAGTTTGTGGTGTGACTTTACCAAAAGATGGGATGAATTGATAGGACATATTCTGAGACATTAAGGGATCACCAATTTAGTATTGGAGGGAAGTGTGGAGGATAGAAATCATAGAGGGAGACCAAGAGATGAATACTGTTACCATGTTCGGAAGAATGTACGTTGCAATGGTTAATTGGAGGTGAAGAGGTTCACATGGGATAGAGGAGCATGGAGAGTTGTATCAATCCAGCCTTTGGGCTGAAGATGGCAACAACAACAACATCAAAAATAAAATAATAATTAATGGCATAAATTGTGGGACTATTGAATCTGGTGAGTAGGGTTTTGCAAGATGTTCCTTGTTTTACTTTTGCTCTGATTCTCAAGGCCTTCTTGTGCATTATGAAAATCCTCTTCATATGAGTGTGGCAAATCCCTCCCCATAGTATTATCCCATAACACAAGGAAGAGTATTTAAGTCCAAATCAGAAGGTCCTTAGGGTTTCATAATTAAGGAATGGTGCTAATCTCCTTAACACATATTTTTTTTGCAAACATGCTCAATTTGCTGCTTCCATGAAACTCAATTACCTATGTATAAACCCAAAAAATTACAATCTGAACAGATTTTTTGACAGAATTTCATTAATCACAGTAATCCACCTATTGGGCCACTCAGTTGAAAGTGAATAATATTTGGTTCTATTATGTTTAGACCTACGTTGTCTCCTTCAAAGAGAGCTCGAGCTTTTTCAGTAAAGTTTTGAATCTCTTCAATTAGCTGGGCTCACTGTCTCTACAACAGATACCAGATGTGTCATTGGCATTATTGTAGTCTAATGCTTATAATCTAGAGAACTTCACAAATAATTTACATACCATATAAACAGAATGAACCTAAAATGGAGCACTAAGAAAGACCCAAATATATATTTCTTATTCTTCACTTTGTCTTCTCCAGTATTTGTTCATTGTCATATATAAATCCTTTCTTTTATTCCCACTAAAACATTACACTGTTGTGACAGAAGTCATGGGACACCTCTTAATTTCATGTCAGATATCCTTTTGCTTGGTGTAGTGCATCAACAATAAGTCGTCAGAAGTCCCTTGCAGAAATAATGAGCCATGTTGCCTGTATACCTGTCCACAATTGTGAAACTGTTGTGCTTGAAGAATTTTGTGCCTAAACTGACCTCTCAATTATGTCCCATAAATGTTCAATGGGATTCATGTTAGGCGATCTGGCATTCACTTGAATTGTCCACAATGTTCTTCAAATCAACCATGAAAAGTAGTGGCTCATTGATATGACATCATTTTTTGCGAACATGAAGTCCATAAACAGCTGGCCTTCAAGTAGCTGAACATAACCATTTCCAGTCAATGACTGGTTCCATTAGACCAGGAGACCAAGTTAATTCCATGTCAACACAGCCCACACCATTATAGAACCCCACCACCAGCTTTCACAGTGTCTTGCTGACAACTTGGGCCCATGACTTCATTTGTGTGTTCAACACTAAAATCCTACCATCAGCTTTTACCAACAGAAACTGGGAGTCAATCTGACAGGCCACAGTTTTTTAGCCACCTAGGATCCAACTGATATGGCCACGAGCCCAGGACAGCCACTGCAGACCATGTCATACTATTGCCTAAGGTCTTCATGTCAGTCATCTGCTGCCATAGCCCATTATCATGAGATTTTGCTGCACTGTCCTGATGGATATGTTCATTGAACGTCCCACATGGATTTCTGCAGTTATTTCATGCAGTGTTGCTTGTCTGTTGACACTGATAATTCTACAAAGACAGCACTCCCATTGGCTATTATGTGAAGGTCGTTGGTCATTGTGTTTTCATGGTAAGAGATAATGCCTGAAATGTGGTATTCTCAGCACACTCTTGACACTGTGGATCTTGGAATATTGAATTCCCTAACAATTTCTGAAACGGAATTTCTCGTGCCACTATCTAAAACTACCATTCTATGTTCAAAGTCTGTTAATTCCTGACATGTGGCCATAATCATCTCGGAAACCTTTTCACGTTAATCACATGAGTACAAATGACAGATCCACCAACACACTGCTCTTTTATACCGGTACCCATCAAAACAAGACAAATAAGTCCAATAAACATGGGTCCGCAAATGTATTCTTTCTGTGATAAACACATGTTTACAGGAGGTGTTCAACGTGGCATCCATTCATGACAATACGCCACTCTGTCCTCCAGCATAAGGAATGATGCACACTTTGAAGTACATACAGTTGTTGTACCTGCTGGCATGCATTGAAGATGCATTCCTGTAGTGTCTGCACATCATTAGTTGGCGTGACATAGACCAATTCCATCAAGTGTTCCCATAACCAAAAGGGGATTGAGGTCTACGGAATGAGCAGACTAAGATGTGCTCCCCTCCCCCCTCCGCTCCCAATCAACACTATGACAAAAGTGTGCTGGTGTGCCATCATGCATGAACCACATTTTTATTTGTTGCTGCAATGGCAGAGCCTCTAGCAAGGTAGGTTATACATTAATAAGAAAGTCCAGATAATGTGCCACAGTTAACCTTTGTGGTAGCAAATATGGCCCTATTAATCTATCACCAAATACACCTTCCCATAGGTTGATCGAAAACTGGTGTTGACACCCTCTTTCCTGAATTGCTTCGGGATTTCCATCTGTCCATACATGCTGATTATGGAAAATCACAACACCATCTCTTGTGAACCTTGCCTCATTGGTAAATAAAATCTTAGAGGTGAGTGGTGAATCTGTGGCACATTTCTGCAACAACCATTGACAGAACTGCCATCTGTCATGATGATCCTGTGGCCTTAGGGTCTGAACGTGCTGTAGATGATATAGATACAGCAATATTTCATGATAAGAGAATGAGACACACCTTCTGCTGCTGTTAATCGTTACACACCAGTCCCGGTGGTTTTTCCCACCAAACATAGCACATGCTCATCCATGTGAGGTATGCGGACTGTTTAGGGCCTTGCACTGTCAGTCTTCCAAGGCGCAAGGGTACCTATGTCTCTCAGATGCTGGAAAAGTCTGCCAGACAGCTTATCAGAGGGAAATTTGCACTGTGGATACTTTTCAGCGTGGAGGGCATGCCCTCACAGGCTATGTTCATTTGCTAAACCATTGCAGAATAACATATCTGCCACTTCACTTTTCGAGCAGTAGGCTTCCATGGCTAACAAGTGGTGGAAGAGAGAAATTCGAAATGTACTACATCATTTGTACATACAAAGAGTACAATAACAGTAAATACATGAGTGAATCCACATTTGGAAGAAGGTAAAACACTATGATACATACCCAGGGTTGACAGTACTGTACGATAAGGCACACAAACATGGTGAAAATTAATGTAGCCTATAATACATCTCAAACTACTCAACTGGCTGCAGACAAGCTAATGGCTGTTGGAGCCTGCTGACACATTTGATGGAGTGCCAATGCAAAGACTGTGCTAATATCAGCAACCAAGCATCAAATAGCCCTTCCTATAAACATGTGTTTATCTTGGAAAATATGCATTTGCAGACTCATATTTATTGGAATTATTTTTCTTGTTTCAATGAGTACAAGCAGCTCTCAAAGTATCTGATACTTTTTTTTAACACCCGGTATCTTGGATCCGTCAACAAGTCAACCAACCAATTCATTAACTAACCAATTATTAGCAGCAGGCAAAGAATATTTCAGATGTCACCCGCAGTTTGTACTGGAAGGCTGGGTACCTGGAAACATTATGTAGATGCCAGATGACCATAAGTAATGAGAAAAGAATACAGTTAGTCGGTTTCCATGAGCAGCACATGTTGTCTGAAGGAAAACAAACTTTAGATTGTATTGTAAAAAAGCCAGACATTGCTTTTTAATCAGACTGGACTGACAAATTTAGGTTTGTAGGCTGAAAGTATTGATTTTCTGCCTTATACATTAGGTTAGAGAAAGAAACTAGGCCATTGTTTGTTATCTAATTGAGATTTACACCAACTGGTTACTTTCCTACCATATTTGTATTTTATGGAGTGAGGGAGATCCGATGAAGTGTGCATGCAGCAGTTACATTTTGTTTAAAGTGATATAAGTTTTATCATAATCAGCACTTGCAAGTCACAACAGTCATTTATTCTATGGAATTTCAGCTTTTAATTCTTTTATTCAAGGAGAGGCTCCGTGCAGTGGTGAAATAGTAGCACTACTAACATTATGCAGTCAGATACTTATTAAGGGTCCCTGCAGCATACTTTGCACTACTAAAAATAGTTCCTCCAGGTTTTTTTTAGCCAAGCCCCTTCATTCACTAGTCCACCCAATCATAATTAAATACACAGATATAAATTCTGTTTTAAACATTAGAGTTTGGAATTCCTTTGGGCTGTATTGGGAACTGCCACAGTATTATAAAATAATACACTTCTTTTTAGTTAAATTGAGTCTAATATTTTCATTCTTTACTGTGGTTCATAGACAAAATAATTTTTTTCTTTTTTTTTTCCTACAAAGCTCCAGAAATATTTCAGTATGTGTTATGTTCAATTTATGTTTGTTTTATATCACAAACATGAGCACTGAAATTACTTATTAAGGTTACACCTTGTACTGGTATCTATTACACCAACAATCTTTTTGTTGAAGTTACTGAAGATTTTTGACTAAGCATAATATTAAGAGTTGTTGGAGCTGGTTTGTACACTGCACATGCACAATTCTAAAAGTTCACAGTTTAATTAATTAAGATGTTTGTTAAGTCACTTAGTGAATTCTGTAAATTAGTGAACAACATAGCAAAAGTAAGTCAATTTTCTTCAAAGTCTAATATTATGCATAACACCAAAGTTACAAAGTATAGATATTTAAGAATGTCTGCAACATATGAGGTACAGTTAAGGTCCTTATCAGTACAGACACATAAGAAATTAGAGTATTGTGTTTCATTTATTGATTTACTCTCGTGCAGTATTTCTAATGGTCAGAGCAGACTATGTGCAGTAGGCCTACTGAATTGATGGATTGTGTTTTATCTAAATTCAGTAGCAGTCCATTTGCACAGAACTTTAAATAATTATTAATTACATTTTCAAGTGCTGAAGTTACTCCATTAGGATTAGTTACAATACTTGCATTATGAGGCTGGAGAACTGTCTTGAAAAATATGCTGGGTAACACAGGAAATGTATGTACTTACTTTATCCTTGTAGAAGAGCGCATCTTATTGACATTGTAAGAATTGCAACACAAGGCACTGGATGGTGTTCTGGATGTATCCTGCAGCATTCAGTGTTCCCATGATAATCCCAAAATGTACATGACCACTGTAGAGTTGGGAGAGTTGGGTTCCCCACAGCAATATTCCTAGTGTTGGTTCTGTATGTTGCTGCCTAATATGTTATTGTAGTTCCTAGCCTCCTGGCCACTACTGTATTTTTAAAAAATCCAAGGCAGAATCTGTTACCAATAAAAACAACATTATTTTTTTCATGTTTCTAGTCATGTATTTTACTAAGCCATTAGATCTGGGCTGTGCATTTGGGAAGAGTGAGTGGTTACATGGTGAGTGGTACCCTTGCTCGTGGCCCGTTTTCAATCAAATGGTTTCTAATGGTCGAGTATAACACACTTGACGTAACTTTAGTCCTAATTTGCTCTGTGCTCCTCATATCAATAGCCATAGTTTTTCACCTCATGTGATGGTCCAGGCATAAATCGGTATGTTGTTGCCAACTACATATAAGCAGAGAACTGCCATATAATCTTTCTTGATCACTGGCACCAACAAAAATATACAGTGATGAGCTCAAAACCAACACATCATACAGTTCTTCAGACATCTCATTCAGCCTTCCTCAGGCTCAGCCATCTCAGTGAAATTTAATTACTTGAACATTTTTCCCTCAGTGACACTACCCTGGCAAGCTACAATATTTACATGATCTTCACAACAGCAAACTATCCTTTCAGCAACTTTCAGCAACTCAGAAACACCTGAAAGTGCATTAAAGGCATACTTCATCCATAAGTATCATGTTGATTTATGTACTTTACTGTTCTCTAACATTACTCCATGCAAATATGATATTTCCATATATTTTTATTTAGAGGTGTTCATTTTTCATTTGGTGCTAGTGTCTGGAAGAAAGTGAATATAAAACTGATCCAGAATTTTGTCTTTGACTGGTACATATCTCATTTTGTAAATTTTACACAGCTTTTTCCCACAGTATTGAGTAATTGCTCATGGCAGTTCATCATCTGCACTCAAAGCTTATTCTACCTCATTCCTACTTGTAAGTTAAAGGACTGAGTACAATTCAGACTCACTTGTGAAAAGTAAATTTAGTATTACAAATTAATTCCTACAAAAAGTAAAAACAACAACTAGCCACTGTTATCAATGTTCTTTATTAAGGACAGATAGTGCTTTTACCAGTTTTGAATTGACGGGTTCGACATCAGGTGGTTTTCATGTATCTAATTGTATTTGAGTTATAATGGATGAGAGATATCTGATTTTGACGTGGTTGAGGTTCATAGAACTGGTGCCCTACAACAAAATAAGAAATTACATAAATGACTTTTAAAGGAAAGAACTGAGTTTATTTGCACTACTTACACAAAAAATCCTGCATCATTTTGTGGCACTGTTGACTGTTTTAACAGGATTAATATTTTAGAGAATAAGTTCAGAAAATTATGAATATTGCTTATTATTGCACAAAATAGGAACCTTTTCAAAGACAGTCAATAGTGCCATAAAATGATGTAGGATGTTTTATGTAGGTAGCACAAAGAAAAGTCAGCACTTATCTTAGAGAGTTATACATTTTTGCTAACAGTATTTACATACTAAAAATATACTAACCATCTTGTGGTTGGGCACCATGGCCTCAACAAATATCAAGAATTATATTATTTTCATCAGGCTGTTTGCAGTACCAGTGTTGTCACATATGTACATGTGTGCATGGGAAAATTTGGAACTATCTACAAATTTGCTGCACCCTCGTGCATCTACATGGTGGTATAGCAAACAGTTGTGTATAAGTGTGATTAGTGGATCCTTATTCTAAGGTTGTGTATGATTTTGGCAATGTTTTGTGTAACTGTGCGTATCATGTGACTGTTTCATACAACTTACAATGACGACATATCCACACCTATACAAACTTGGTAACAAAAAAGCTCTAAACTGCTTAACGGTGCTTCACAAAATACTTTTTTTAAAAACAACAGCCTGGTGGAAACAATATTATTCTTCAAAATTATGTTTGTTGCAACTGTATCCAAACAGCTCAGTGACCCAACCAGACAGGTTCTGTCTAAGGGATTACACTGGTGCCTTCGGTGTAGGCTTAGCACTAAATGATTCTTAACTAGCACAATGGTGGTTCAAAACACAAAAAGACTGGGGCTGCCACCTCCAATATATAGCTTATCAGTGTGATTGGTATCCTGCAGCTCTTTTTTTGGGAAATGCAAATTAGCATCTATTTGTTGTAGAATTTTATGACATATTTTGAGCTCAAATTTAATGAGTTATCTTTAATAGGATGAGCTCCTGCATGTCAACTGGTAAGGATTCTGAAAACATTGATCATGCAAAACCCAGTTCATAATTTTCTCACATGGTATCCTGAAAGCCCTGGATCAAGGCAGTCAGATAGATCCTGTATTTCTTGAATTTCAAAAACCTTTTGACTAAGTACCATAGACTACAGAAGAAAGGAGAAGACTGGACCAAGGTGAAGACAGACAGATGGAGGTAAGACATAAAACAATGGAGAGGCTCATGTTCCATACAAACCTGGCCAGAGGCTGGAAAATGTCCAAGATGATGATGATGACAACAGACTACATTCATGCCCCAGAAAATTGTGTTGGTACCCTTATTATCATGTTGTAACCATACCCTAGTTGAAAACCAAAAGTAGCACTGTAAATTTATTACAACACTTATCAAATAAAGCATGTTTATTATGAACAAAACATACAGCCTGAATAGAACTAATCTCCTGGACAGTGTGTGCAGCTATTTATACAAATATCTATTATTAAGTAATGCTGGTATTTATACAAGTGCAAAATATTCAATAATATACAAACATAAGAACTGAAGTAGGCCTAGCAATTGGTACAGTGAAGAGTATCCTCTAACACAAACTTCACAATATTTATAGAGTATGGATCTAAATATGCATGATGGACAAAGTACATTAATACTGGCATGGAAAATATTCACAATGAGCCTGATGTGTCATTGACCCTCGTTAATTAACATCAAAGAAAATGCTGGAAATAGCCTCCACTGATATTGATGCAACACTTTTCTCAATTTACGAAACATTGAGACAGGGTAACAACTCTTTCTGAGGGATAGCATCAATAGTCCTTTCAGTGTTCTGCCATATCTCTTCCAGTGTGTGAAGATTATCTCAGTACACTTCACCCCTAAACTTGCTCCACAAGTAAAAATGACAGGGAGAGAGATCAGATGATCTACATAGCCAGGAGATTGCAAGGTCTCTGCTGATTGTCTCCTTCTTGCTCAGCACCTCGTGCACTCATTACGAGGCTGTCAAGGTGGTGTGGGCTATTGCTCAAGTTTGGTGAAAATATTCATACTGTTACTCTTCCATGAGTTGATCCACATATGTAGTAATCAGTTTTTGTACAACCTGGTTAGCATTAACAGTTTGGTGGAAATGGATACCACACATTGTGCACAAAAAGTCAAACTTAAAATTATGCAAGGGCTCTTCAAAGTACTGGTGAGGGTTTTCTGATCCATAGTGATGTGTGCTCTATGAGTTCATACATGCTGATAGGTTCAGCCAGGCCTCATCTGAAGAAGTGAAAAACTGAGGATACTAGATGCGAGTCCTGTTTTATAACGTTTCTCTACAATGATGTCTTAATTCCCATTTGCCCCGATATACCGTGAAGAGACTTTGTGAGACTTTGTTCTAGGCTTTCCTTCACCCAAGAAATGTTTACTGGCATTTGAACTCTTTTTGGATAATCATGGTTTCTATCCACTAGAGAACATTTATTGTCATGTTGCCAAGTTTCATGCAGCAGACTTTATTGTTGGTTTTGCAAAATATTTCCAGTTTAACACAGTTCATATCTATTTTTCGCTAATTGTGCTTCACATAATACTCAAAAATGAACATCCACCTTCCTGTGCCTGCAGAATCAGCATTTTTATTAAGGGGTCTTGTATGTGAATTACAGTCAAAAAATTTATTTTTTAATTTTTGTCTTAAAAAATTCTCTGTAGTTTTCTGAATGAGAAGAAGTTTACTTCCAGGAAAATGGATCACAGAAAGTACAAAAATTAGAGGAATTTAAAAGTGGCTACATGCACCGCAATGGCCCCATGGCACACAGTCATCTCTGTTAAAAATAAAGTTTTGGTCTCATTTGTTTCATTTTTATGACTTGTTTGCCCCTTAAGTTGGATAACCTGCAGTAGCTTTACAGTTGCTTATCTTTTGTTTATACAGAGAGTTTAGTCATTGTTTGCTGTTTTTTTGGTGCAAATATGTTGTTTACAGTGAAGTAATTGTGTGTGTGAGTTTCTTATTGTGTGCATGAGTTTCTTATTCCACTTGAAAGCAATGGGAAGAATTAAAAAGTCTGGTGTTATGGAAATTGTTTCACCAAATGGATTAACCCTGCTAATACTGAAATACAATGTGATACAACACTTGAATCAGCTTCAACTTCTCCAAGTGCTTCAAAGCTAAAACTGAAATATTTGGACAATGGGCTTGACAGTATTAATGCTGATAATATAGGGACTCCAGATATTGATTTAGATTGTATTATTGTTGAACTCTCTGCTCTATCTGAACTAATAAATAAAGCTTTGCAGTGTAAAAAATGTTGCAAAAAGTGGTGTGAAAATAGTTGAGGATATACATGCTAGAAGAGGTTGTGCCTCAAAATTAAGAATTGTTTGCAATTTTTGTGATTTAAGCAAATGTGGTCATAATTGTGGTGTAACTAAACAGAGAGTGTATTACACAAATATTAAACTTACTCATGCTATGAGGTATATAGGCAAAGGGTACAGAAGTGCACAAATTTTCTGTGCTCTTATGGGCTTATCACAATCTACTAGGTTTGACAGGTACAATGCAGTTATTCTACAGGCTTTAGAAGAAGTAGCAAATGATAGTATAAAAACTGCTGTTCAGGAAAGTGTGGATATCAATTACAGCAATACATGTATGTCTGCATCTCTGGATGCATCCTGGCAATGAAGAGGCCACAAATACTGTGACGAATAACATTTTGAGGTGTGTGGCAGTGAGTTAACAGCAGACAGTGCAACTGTTATTGTTCTGGCTGTCTACAGGGCACCTGCTGGATATATAAATGTATTTCTAAGACAAACTGAATCACTTCTGGCCCATCTATGTAGGAAAACAAAATCTAGCATCGTTACGGGTGACTTCAATGTGGACCTTTTAACAGAAAACAGAAACAAGACAGACTCTGAACACTTAATGTACTGTTACAATTTAGTACCAGTGGTGGACACTCCAACTAGAGTAACTGCCAGCTCTAGCACTTTAATAGATAATGTATTTGTAGATAAGGATATTTGCAATAATTTAACCATGAAAAATATTATAAATGGTCTCTCTGATCATGGAGGGCAATTCCTCACTGTAAACAAAAAAATGAATGTACAAAGAAAAGAAAATTTCATTTAGAAAACATTTAGAATTATAAACAGACACACCACTGAAACCTTTAACCAGCAATTACGGCTTGTGGACTGGTCTCCTGTATATGCTACAGTTGATGTTAATTCAAAATTTAATACATTTATCAATGAAGTTACAAGCCTTTTTGAAGAAGCATTTCCTAAAAAACAGTGAGGGAAAACCTGTTCAAATCTGGAAACAAGCCTTGGATTATTAAAGGCATCAAAATCTCTTGCAAAACAAGAAGAGAACTATATGCTGCAGCCAGGAGTTCAAATGATAACAGTAGGATTACACACAATAAAATCTACAATGAAGTTCTGAATAAGACCATTCAGACAGCAAAGAACATGTGCTTGAAGGCAGAAATTGACAAGTCAAGCAATAAAGTAAAAACTATCCGGACATTTTTAAAGAAAGAAACGGGGGAAAATGCAGTTTGTAGTGAAAATATCCAAATCAAAAGTGAGGGTAATCTCGTTAGCGATCCAAAAACAGTTGCAGACACATTCAACAACAATTTTTTAACAGTAACAGAAAAAATAGGTTTACAAGGGTCCATGAAGCCAGCCATCAATCTTTTGAAAGCTAGAGTACCTGGTTCAGTACAACACATGAAGGTAAAAACAGTCACTGTTCAAGAAATTGAAAGAGTTATTAAATCCCTGAAAAGTAAAAACTCTGCTGGAATTGACAACATTTCTAACAAATTATTAAAATGCTGCTCCAGCCATGTAAGTAAAGTCCGTTGCCACATTTTTTATGTGTCACTTAAGCAAGGAATAGTTCCTGAGAGACTTAAGTATGTAGTTGTAAAACCACTGCACAAGAAGGGGGATAAGATGGATACTGCTAACTATAGGCCAGTATCACTACTGACAAGCTTTTCGAAGGTTTTGGAGAAACTAATGCATGCTAGGATCGTTAAGCATCTCAGTGAACACAATAGCTTCAGCAAAAGTCAATTTGGATTTCAGAAAGGTTTGTCAACAGAAGATGCAATATTTGCATTTGCTGGCAAACTCTTGGAATCTATCAACAAAAAACTGAAAGTGATTGGCATATTTTGTGACCCAACAAAAGCATTTGACTGTGTAAATCACCAAATTCTTTTACAAAAAGCTGCACATCTCGGTATAAGTGGTGCAGCAGGGAAATGGCTTGACTCATTTCTGTCATGCAGCTGGGAAATGGCTTGACTCATATCTGTCAAACAGTGAACAAAAAGTTGTAGTAGATAGTCAAGATGGTGTCCCAGTATCTTCAGAATGGGGTACCATCACATGTGGAGT
Organism: Schistocerca piceifrons; assembly: GCF_021461385.2. Classification (NCBI taxonomy): domain Eukaryota; kingdom Metazoa; phylum Arthropoda; class Insecta; order Orthoptera; family Acrididae; genus Schistocerca; species Schistocerca piceifrons. Next base: position 220,473,303 of record NC_060145.1, on the reverse strand, counting down.
GCCACAGGGCTCAGTTCTGGGCCCCCTACTATTTATTATATTTATAAATGATCTCCCTCTCTTTACGGAATATTGTAGATTCACCATTTTTTGCGGATTACGCTACACTACTTATTGATAATTCAGCAGATAAACTTGAGGTAACATCAAATAAGGTTTTAAAGGAAACGGTGAACTGGTTCAACATGAATGGTCTTTCTTTAAATTACTGTAAAACAAACTACATTCTGTTCCACAAAACATCCAAAGATGAGGAAATAGTAATAAAAATAGGTGAGCAGACAATAACCAGGGTAGATTCCTCAAAATACCTAGGCTTGTATATTGATAGCAAACTGAATTGGTCAAACCACATCATGGATCTGTGCAAAAGTTCAGCAACATATACATTGCGCATTATTTCTTCTTATAGAAATATGGAAACCATGAAGTCAGCTTATTATGGTTACTTTCATGCAATTATGGCATTTGGAATTATATTTTGGGGAAATCAGCCCTTGGCTAAAAAAGTACTGTGTGTACAAAAAAGAGCCATAATAATCATGTGTGGAGTCCATCCTAGAGCCACATGCAAGAATCTTTTTAAGAATCTTCAAATAAATACATCCACTGTGCAATATATATTCTCGTTGATGTGCTTCATAAGGAAAGAAAAATCCATTTTTAAGCTGAATAGTGCATATCACAGTCACAATACTAGAAGGAAACATGATGTCCACTATGAACAGCCAAATCTAAGTATGGTGCAGAAAGGAGTCCATTTCAGTGGCTGAAAGATTTTTAATGCCCTCCCTTCAAGAATTTAGTGTTTGGTAGATGATGATCTCTTGTTTAAAAAAAACCTTAAGGCAGTTCCTATTGCAAGGATCATTTTATACAATAGAAGAGTTCCTGAACTACAGTGTTTAACGTATACTGTATTCTAAATTGTAAATGTATGCCCAAATTTGTATTTTTAGTACCGAATATTTTTATTGTAAACATATATTTTGCAATATTTATTTGTCTGTAACACTTATTATTTTGTGATCTTTATCTATCTCTAAAATGTATTTTTGTAGTGAGACCTACGTTACTGTTTTGTTTTGTTTTATGTGTTACCATAAATTCTGGCCAAAAGCTTGTAAAATTGTCACGCTCCATATCCTGTGACAGTGTCACAACATGGATCACCAGAACAAGAGATAAATAAATAAATAAAATAAGGTCCCCTACATGGTGTAGTGGCACCTATCTCTTTGTGCAATGGTAAAGTCATTGATGTGGAATGTATTACCAAATACTGTCACGGTTGTACTAGTGAAACTGAAAATCATAAAAGTTTGATTAATTTTACTAATTCTAATGGAGGGATGGAACTGAAGGTGTTGTGAAGATATTTCACAGGTCAGTGGAGAACTATGGTGTGATGTCTCACCTAGGAGATGGAGACTTAAAAGGGTTCCATAAAGTTTGTGGCTCCAAACCTTATGCTGACACAAAAATTGAAAAAATGGAATGTATTGGACACGTCCAGAAAAGGTCAGGCACAAGATTGAGGAACTTGAAGAGGATTTGAAGGGAAATAAATTAGCTGATGGTAAGTGCATTAGTGGACATGGTCAGCAGTATTATTCATTGAAAAATATAGGTTCTATGGCATTCAGTTCTCTGCTCTATTTTTCTTTTGTTTCTTTGTGCTAAGGAAATTACTATAACTAGCTAAAGTTTGCAATTTCTAGCTATCAAAGTAACTTTGTTACTCACTTCTAAAAGCATGAGACTGAATCTAAGTACAGCGAATCTAATTTAATCTTTCAAGAGTTGTGGGGCATCATACACAAAACAAACCCTTCTTTCATTATTAGAACATTGCAACAGACTGCTTGCTATTCAAAAAGTTTATTGTAAAATATACATATGTGATTATAGTTAACAGTATCAGTGTAAACCAATCTTGAAACATTACTATTTAATGTACACATTCCAAGATACTGCTTGCATTAAATGAAGGGAACCTTGATTGGAGACCACAGTACTTTCAGTTATTTCTGGATCTGGAGATAAAGGTTGATCTGAATTGGTGAAGTTTAAATCAATTAAAACAGTAACATACTTACCCAAGTGTGAGTACTGAGCTTGACCTAAAGATGATCAGTACATTTCACTGAAAAGGAAGTCTATTTTTTAGGATTTAATCTTTGGGTTGGATTGTTATCTAGGAACCTAACTGATCCATTCTTTAATCAAAGACACAGCAAGTATCCAGGTATGCCCAAACACACTGCACCCATCCATCTTATCAGCCATTTATGCTTTTTATGTAAATAAATAGGTTGCTACTTCCTTTTCTGAATCATCAATGCCACTTTCTCTATTGACTGTTCCAATGCTACTTTTGGTCAAATTTTCTTCATTTTCAGTTTTTACAGGGGAGCTTTCTATTTTGATGTACTTCTCTGGCATTGCTATTTCTTTTCCTGTTTGAGGCTGATGAGGACATTTTGTGTACTCAGAATGCAAGACTATGAAGCTTCAGAAATCTGTCATCCTTATACTTTTATATGTCAGTGAAATATAAAGAAATAAAACCCAAATTTTGAGAGTTAAAATAATTTTACATCACACATTGACAGACAAGTTTTGTTTTTATTTTATACAATTAGTAACACAATTTACATTTATAAGTTCTTTATCAGTTCTAAATCATAGTATTGTATATTAATGTCTTTGGTCATGTCAAAATTTACTATTCTGCATCAGACATGGTGTAGAGACAAATTTGTGTGGTACTGTTGGAAGTTCGAGTGCAATACATGTGAACCTTCCTTTGTGAATGAAACTAGATATGATAACATCATCTGAATCAAACAACACAATAAATTAAAAGAGTCAAAAGTATGAAGTGTGCTTCAGTCTTTTTCTTGAATGCAGACCTGAATAATGAAAAGCTTGGATGAATTATTTGAGCCCCTAGATGACTGTTGCGAGTGAAAGATAAGTAAACCAAGTCAACATCATACACTTTTACAATGGATTTTTAATTAATTTGCAACATTAGTGCCTTTTTCTCTATGATTTCATCTACTGGATTATTTACTTTCTTACTATGTGAGGGTGTTAAATAACTTCCATCATTATGACACAATACCAACTAATAACACATATAGGCTTATGTCAATGAAAGTCATCTGTGAGGTGGATTAAGATGTATGACTGATCAACATTACTAAAATGTTATGTGCAGACACATTGCAAGAGCTTTAGAAGACAATTGAGATTGCATGTGTAACAACTGCAGTGGACATTTGAACAGACAATGTTGTAATCTGCAATGTATTGTTGCTAGTAGTGGTCACTTGATGAGCTAAATGATGCTGCAGGCAAAGTTGATGGGTATTAATCTTATCTATGTTTACTTCATTTGAATTGTTACACAAGAGTACTGAAGATAACTTGGATAAATTGGATGATTAGATAAGATTAGATTAAGTTAGATTAGATTAGTACTTGTTCCATAGATCACGAATACGACACTTTGTAATGATGTGGAATGTGTCAGGTTAATAAAAGATGTCTGTACAAGATATTACATTACACAAAATATTGCATGACACTAATGTTTAAGTTGGTTTTTTTTCCTTAATTTATATCTAAAAATTCAGCCAATGAGTAGAAGGAGTTGTCATCTAGAAATTCATTTAATTTATTTTTAAATGTTGGTTAGCTATCTGTTAGGCTTTTGATGCTGTTTGGTAGGTGACCAAAGACTTTTGTGGCAGCATAATTTACCCCTTTCTGTGCCAAAGTCAGATTTAACCCTGATAGTGAAGATCATCCTTTCTCCTGGTGTTATAGCTATGCACACTGCTATTACTTTTGAACTGGGTTGGATTATTAACAACAAATTTCATAAGTGAATACATATACTGTGAGGTTACTGTGAGGATCCCTAGATCCTTAAATATATGTCTGCAGGATGACCGTGGGTGGGCTCCAGCAATTATTCTGATTACACGTTTTTGAGCAATGAATACTTTTCTACTCAATGATGAATTACCCCAGAATATGATGCCATACGAAAGCAGTGAATGAAAGTAGGCATAGTAAGCTAATTTACTGAGATTCTTATCACCAAAATTTGCAATAACCCTAATAGCATATATAGGTGAACTCATATGTTTCAGCAGACCATCAATGCATTGCTTCCAGTTTAACCTCTCATCAATGGACACACCTAAAATTTTTGAAAATCTACCTTAGCTACAGACTTCTGTTCAAAGTCTATATTTATTACTGGAGGTGTGCCATTTACTGTACGGAACTGTATATACTGTGTTTTATCAAAATTTAAAGAGAGTCCGTTTGCTGAGAACCACTTAATAATTTTGTGAAAAACATCATTTACAATTACATCACTTAGTTCTTGGATTTTGGATGTTATTACTATACTTGTATCATCAGCAAAAAGAACTAACTTTGCATCTTCATCAATGTGGAATGGTAAGTCATTAATGTATATCAAGAACAGTAAAGGACCTAAGACCGAACCCTGTGGGACCCCGTACTTGATAGCCCCCCAGTTTGAGGACTCAGCTGTTGTTTTAACATTACATGAACCACTTATTTCAACTTTCTGAATTCTTCCAGTTAAGTATGAATTAAACCATTTGTGCACTGCCCCCCTCAAACCATAATGATGAAGCTTATCTAAAAGAATTCCATGATTTACACAATCAAAGGCCTTTGAGAGATCACAAAAAATACCAATGGGTGATGTCCGGTTATTCAGAGCATTTAATATTTGATCAGTGAAAGCGTGTATAGCATTTTCTATTGAAAAGCCTTTCTGAAAACCAAACTGACATTTTGTTAGTACTTTGTTTTTACAAATACAGGAGGCTACTCCTGAATACACTACTTTCTCAAAAAATTTTGATAGAGCTGTCAGAAGAGGGATTGGGCGGTAGTTGTTGACATCCGACGTATCCCCCTTTTTATGCAATGGTTTTACAATGGCATATTTCAGTCTATCGGGGAAAACACCCTGCTCCAAAGAGCTATTACATATGTGGCTGAGAATCCTACTTATCTATGGGGAACAAGCTTTAAGTACCTAGCTGGAAATGCCATCAATTCCGTAAGAGCTTTAACTTTTCAGTGAGTCTATTATTTTACTGATTTCAGAGGGAGAGGTTGGTGGAAATACAGTTGTTTCAAACTGCACAGGTATGGCCTCTTCTATTAGTGGCCTTGCCTCTTCTAGTGAAGATCTAGATCCTATTGTCTCCACAACATTTAAAAAATGATTATTGAAAATATTTTCAATTTCTGATTGTTTGTTAGTACAATTGTCATTCAGTTTTATGGCACTAAAGTCTTCCTGTGCTCTTGGTTGCCCTGTTTCCCTTTCAATAATATTCAATAATATTATATTGCTTTAATTTTATTATGAGAGTTACTGATCTCAGACATGATACAGATGCTTCTTGACTTTTTAATAACTTATCTTCATACCACACAATAGTTTTTACAATATTGAACAATTTCGGGGTCAGTACTCCCTCTTGCTGTTAGATACAGTTCTCTTTTATGGTTGCAAGATATTCTTATTCCGTTAGTCAGCCAAGGTTTTTTATATATTTTCTTGGGAAAACAATTTTCAAATATCCTTAAAAATGTATCATGAAATAAGTTATATTTCAAGTTTGCATCGGGTTCCTTATACACTTCATCCCAGTTTAGCTGCTGTAGGCTTTCCCTAAAGTTTGCAATATTTATATTGTTAATTGAACGCACTGCTTTGAAATTCTGATTTGATATACTGCATGGAGCTATGTCATGTACTGTAACTAGCTGTGCGCCATGATCTGAAAGACCATTCTCAACAGGATAAGCATTTATGTCCTTAAACTTATCTTGGTCTATAAAAATGTTATCTATCAATGTCCTGCTGTTCTTTGTTATCCGAGTAGTAAAATCAATGACAGAGCTCAAATTGAAAGAACTGAGTAATACTACAAGGTCATTCTTCCTATTACACTCTGTCAGAGTTACTGCATCAAATCCATGAGAAAAGAACTTTATGGGCAACTTGACTAAACAAAGGGATAGATTAACAAGATATATACTGAGGCATGAAGGAAAAATTCATTTGGTAATGGAGAGAACTGTGGATTGAAAAAAAGAGGGAGAAACTAAGATATGAACACAGTATGTTCATATGGATTCAGATGAAGCATGTCAAACTAAAGCTACCGTGGGTCAAATATGAGAGGGAAGCTTGTGAGAGTTAAATAAAACTTTAATTTTCATAGTAATGAATGCCATGAATATAAATGACATGGTGTTGAGTGACACGACTTTATTATGATGGGGCACAACACAACATACCCATATTACATGAGATTATTGGCCAAAATATCTTTGCTGTATCTGTTGCAGATACTTCACACCATCACAGGGACGCTTTGGTCAGTGAAACCACTAATGCTGAAGTCCAAAAAGACATACGTTTATACTAATAGCTGATAAGTGATATCATCTCTGATTATTAAAAGTGTTAATCCATAATTTCTCTCTTCTCTCATCTGTTTCTAAGATTATTGATGCAATCACATGTTTCGGTGTCCATAACTTCTCTTTTTCTTTATTTCACTTCACAAGAAGCATAAGGTTTTATGCCTGTGTATTGTAACCATTCTGGAGGGAAAACAAACTACTCTCTAGGTAGGTCTCTCATCATGCATTTTGTGAATAGCAGTCTCGTGAAACTCAGCATGGTTTGGTCATCCAAGAGATACAGAAGGCAGAGCAGGTAATGATGCTCAGGTTGACGCCATGTTACCTGATTTTCAGTGGTTACTCGATACAGCTTTCTGTAGCTAAGTGATCAGTGTGTCTAATTTCTAACCTGGAATCAATTCCTGACACTGTTGGAGATTTTTCCTAGGTGGGAAGACTAGAATTGGTTGCACTGAGAAACTACTTGAATGAGAAGTGGCGGATCCAATGTCTGGGAAGGTGACAGGAGCTGAAAGAGGAGTGTGTGATACCCATGCCCCTCCAGATCGAACGGAATGATGCCATTGGCAGAGGATGACAGTCTGGCCAGTCGCCACTGAATAGTTTCTCGTGGCAGGAATGTGGAGTTGGTTAACTGGTAAATTCTTGCTACAGTCACAGACATATATCATAGAACTGTGCAACAGTAACAGCCTTTACAAGAAATTTCTTTAACCTTTCAGTCTGTCTCTTTACATACATCTTATAACGAAATTAGAATTATAAATTAATACCTTCAGCTGCTGACAGGCGTTGCTATATATCGAAGGGGACAGGTGAAAATGTGTGCCCTGAACGGGACTCGAAGCCGGGATCTCCTGCTTATCTGGCAAACGCTCTATCCATCTGAGCCACCGAGGGCACAGAGGAGAGTGTGACTGCAGGGACTATCTTGCGCATGCATCCTGCGAGACCCACATGTCCGAAAGAACAGACACCATATTCATATAAGTATACATCTTATAAGGTCCATGAACCATGGACCTTGCCGTTGGTGGGGAGGCTTGCGTGCCTCAGCGATACAGATAGCCATACCGTAGGTGCAACCACAACGGAGGGGTATCTGTTGAGAGGCCAGACAAACGTGTGGTTCCTGAAGAGGGGCAGCAGCCTTTTCAGTAGTTGCAAGGGCAACAGTCTGGATGATTGACTGATCTGGCCTTGTAACATTAACCAAAACGGCCTTGCTGTGCTGGTACTGCGAACGGCTGAAAGCAAGGGGAAACTACAGCCGTAATTTTTCCCGAGGGCATGCAGCTTTACTGTATGCTTACATGATGATGGCGTCCTCTTGGGTAAAATATTCCGGAGGTAAAATAGTCCCCCATTCGGATCTCCGGGCGGGGACTACTCAAGAGGATGTCGTTATCAGGAGAAAGAAAACTGGCGTTCTACGGATCGGAGCGTGGAATGTCAGATCCCTTAATCGGGCATGTAGGTTAGAAAATTTAAAAAGGGAAATGGATAGGTTGAAGTTAGATATAGTGGGAATTAGTGAAGTTCGGTGGCAGGAGGAACAAGACTTCTGGTCAGGTGACTACAGGGTTATAAACACAAAATCAAATAGGGGTAATGCAGGAGTAGGTTTAATAACGAATAGGAAAATAGGAATGCGGGTAAGCTACTACAAACAGCATAGTGAACGCATTATTGTGGCCAAGATAGATACGAAGCCCACACCTACTACAGTAGTACAAGTTTATATGCCAACTAGCTCTGCAGATGACGAAGAAATTGAAGAAATGTATGATGAAATAAAAGAAATTATTCAGATTGTGAAGGGAGACGAAAATTTAATAGTCATGGGTGACTGGAATTCGAGTGTAGGAAAAGGGAGAGAAGGAAACATAGTAGGTGAATATGGATTGAGGGACAGAAATGAAAGAGGAAGCCGCCTGGTAGAATTTTGCACAGAGCACAACATAATCATAACTAACACTTGGTTTAAGAATCATGAAAGAAGGTTGTATACATGGAAGAACCCTGGAGATACTAAAAGGTATCAGATAGATTATATAATGGTAAGACAGAGATTTAGGAACCAGGTTTTAAATTGTAAGACATTTCCAGGGGCAGATGTGGACTCTGACCACAATCTATTGGTTATGAACTGTAGATTAAAACTAAAGAAACTGCAAAAAGGTGGGAATTTAAGGAGATGGGACCTGGATAAACTAAAAGAACCAGAGGTTGTACAGAGATTCATGGAGAGCATAAGGGAGTAATTGACAGGAATAGGGGAAATAAATACAGTAGAAGAAGAATGGGTAGCTTTGAGGGATGAAGTAGTGAAGGCAGCAGTGGATCAAGTAGGTAAAAAGATGAGGGCTAGTAGAAATCCTTGGGTAACAAAAGCAATATTGAATTTAATTGATGAAAGGAGAAAATATAAAAATGCAGTAAGTGAAACAGGCAAAAAGGAATACAAACGTCTCAAAAATGAGATCGACAGGAAGTGCAAAATGGCTAAGCAGGGATGGCTAGAGGACAAATGTAAGGATGTAGAGGCCTATCTCACTAGGGGTAAGATAGATACCGCCTACAGGAAAATTAAAGAGACCTTCGGAGATAAGAGAACGACTTGTATGAATATCAAGAGCTCAGATGGAAACCCAGTTCTAAGCAAAGAAGGGAAAGCAGAAAGGTGGAAGGAGTATATAGAGGGTCTATACAAGGGCGATGTACTTGAGGACAATATTATGGAAATGGAAGAGGATGTAGATGAAGATGAAATGGGAGATACGATACTGCGTGAAGAGTTTGACAGAGCACTGAAAGACCTAAGTCGAAACAAGGCCCCGGGAGTAGACAACATTCCATTAGAAATACTGACGGCCTTGGGAGAGCCAGTTCCGACAAAACTCTACCGTCTGGTGAGCAAGATGTACGAGACAGGCGAAATACCCTCAGACTTCAAGAAGAATATAATAATTCCAATCCCAAAGAAAGCAGGTGTTGACAGATGTGAAAATTACCGAACTATCAGCTTAATAAGTCACAGCTGCAAAATACTAACACGAATTCTTTACAGACGAATGGAAAAACTAGTAGCAGCCAACCTCGGGGAAGATCAGTTTGGATTCCGTAGAAACACTGGAACACGTGAGGCAATACTGACCTTACGACTTATCTTAGAAGAAAGATTAATGAAAGGCAAACCTACGTTTCTAGCATTTGTAGACTTAGAGAAAGCTTTTGAAAATGTTGACTGGAATACTCTCTTTCAAATTCTAAAGGTGGCAGCAGTAAAATACAGGGAGCGAAAGGCTATTTACAATTTGTACAGAAACCAGATGGCAGTTATAAGAGTCGAGGGACATGAAAGGGAAGCAGTGGTTGGGAAGGGAGTAAGACAGGGTTGTAGCCTCTCCCCGATGTTCAATCTGTATATTGAGCAAGCAGTAAAGGAAACAAAAGAAAAATTCGGAGTAGGTATTAAAATTCATGGAGAAGAAATAAAAACTTTGAGGTTCGCCGATGACATTGTAATTCTGTCAGAGACAGCAAAGGACTTGGAAGAGCAGTTGCATGGAATGGACAGTGTCTTGAAAGGAGGATATAAGATGAACATCAACAAAAGCAAAACAAGGCTAATGGAATGTAGTCTAATTAAGTCAGGTGATGCTGAGGGAATTAGATTAGGAAATGAGGCACTTAAAGTAGTAAAGGAGTTTTGCTATTTGGGGAGCAAAATAACTGATGATGGTCGAAGTAGAGAGGATATAAAATGTAGGCTGGCAATGGCAAGGAAAGAGTTTCTGAAGAAGAGAAATTTGTTAACATCCAGTATTGATTTAAGTGTCAGGAAGTCATTTCTGAAAGTATTCGTATGGTGTGTAGCCATGTATGGAAGTGAAACATGGACGATAAATAGTTTGGACAAGAAGAGAATAGAAGCTTTCGAAATGTGGTGCTACAGAAGAATGCTGAAGATTAGATGGGTAGATCACATAACTAATGAGGAAGTATTGAATAGGATTGGGGAGAAGAGAAGTTTGTGGCACAACTTGACCAGAAGAAGGGATCGGTTGGCAGGACATGTTCTGAGGCATCAAGGGATCACCAATTTAGTATTGGAGGGCAGCGTGGAGGGTAAAAATCGTAGAGGGAGACCAAGAGATGAATACACTAAGCAGATTCAGAAGGATGTAGGTTGCAGTAGGTACTGGGAGATGAAAAAGCTTGCACAGGATAGAGTAGCATGGAGAGCTGCATCAAACCAGTCTCAGGACTGAAGACCACAACAACAACAACAACAAGGTCACAGTGTCTTTGGCACTAGGACTCTTTGGCTTAGCATGAGCTAGCCAGTGAGAGTCGCGTTCGTGAAACGTTTGGCTTACTCAGAACTGACATCAAAATGACAATGGAAGTCGACAACCTTTGAGACGCCATATTGGTTTCGTCGTATTTCTTTGGTTTGGTATTCTAACTCGCGTGCTACGAAAGTATGCTGTTTCAGGGCAATGGCACACTGTCGATTATCACAAACACGTCACCCACAGTATGATTTCGTAGAATTAAATGTGAATTAATCATGAGTCAGTGGTAAAAGCCTTCAGGCGATGCTAAGACGAATGATAGTATTATTGAGAACTGTATGTGTTGTGCAGTAGTATTTCTTGTTGTTACGCGTATTTCCTGCTGTCTGGGGCATTGTATCTCACCGGTAGTGCTTGTAGTAGGGAGCACTTGTTGTCCAGTAGTGGATTTTGGGTCGGTGACTTAACATCCTGGGAGAGAGTCACGAGAAATATACACATGAATGTTAAGGTGGAGAGTATTTAAGCAGTTATATGGGTAGATACATTATTTGACATAAAAGTTAATGAGAATGTGTGGATTCGAGAGTATTTCTTGTTCAGCAGAATTAAATTTATAGGGCCAACCATCAATTTACGTGGTTCATATGAATACCCAATGTTAGCATGGGCACATGCTCGGAAAATAATTTATAGGGGACACAGGCTCGGAAAGTAATTTATAGGCGGCCTATATTTATAATTAGATTCGTACTGAACCAACATGAACAAACTTTAACTCCTCTGGAATTGTTTGAAGATTAACAGTCTAAATTTAGTCATTGGAAATCGTCTTTGGTTGCACAGGATCCTTGTCGTCACCAATTATTAACGTTGTGTGACAATTACAGGCATTTCAATGGCAGCAGGCACATGGATTCAACCTTTGTTGAACATGATCTGTTTGTGAGTTGTCTCCCTTAGAGAGATTCGATTGCCTTCAAATTAAATGAACTATACTATTTCGAAAAAGGAAGGGCTGCCTACAATCTCCACTAGAATGCAAATTTTGACCTTTATTATGACTGAAGAACTCAGTAAGGTACTCCGTAAATAATAGTTAACTTCAGATTTTCAGAAACTATTCCTATTGGTACCACATGATTAAGTTGCCAAAACAACAGTCAACTACGTTTTTGCCGCTGTTTACACGAACATGCCATTGCCTCCGTCAATTTTTTTTACTGCTGCTTCAATTATTCACAAGGAGATGATGCGGCCAGAGTGTTATTTATTCATTACCGTCGACAGCAAACGTTTTTAATGTTTCAGCATCTGAGCCAATGTAAAGCCCAAATCTTGACAGTAAAGTATCAGGTGAGTTGGCAAAGGGGTCACAATTGATAGCAGTAATTAATCGTAACAATTATTTGGGCACCATCTGTCCAAGAGCCCGCACAACAGAAACGGAACAAACGATATAAAAATTTCCTAACGAATGTGTAGGTCAGAAATTGTAGACGTCGCTCAAGAATTCTCATGACCAATACCCCTAAAGCCGAAACGGGAAGCTTCAGTTCACTAACAGTATCAACTGCAAAAAGTTAGTGATATCTCTTGGACTTACAACACAGATCAGTTGTCAAACTGCGCCCCGAATATTCTTGCGGCCTGCGTACGTCAGCCTGTATTTTACAATAATGTGCATCATTGCACATCTGGGTTAACAGCTGAATCCAAAAACGTCAACTAACGTTAAGAGCGTGTTAAGATTGTAGTTTTCCTACCCCTTATCAAACAAAAATACTTGCATGGCCAATAATATTTTAGCTGTGCTTAACTTTAACTGACGTTGATGAATTCGGTTGTGATCTAAATAAAGTTGGCCACTTACCTCAGGGGCAATGGGGTAAGGAGTTCGGTCACTGTGGGGTTAGAGGATTTGAGAGAGCGGAATTATTTTCTTGTTTGTCTTCCAGTGCTGACAACTTGTGGGCGTGTGTGCCTCATATGGATCGGCTGCTAAGGTAAATTCAACGGAACAAACATGAATTTGAGAATGTACATTACACAGATTATCACTTTCAAATGCAGGACATATTTGTAGCATGGAATATGAAATTTCATTTAGGCTGTCGTAATACAGAGCAATGAATAGAAGAAATATAACAGTCAAAACATTCGGTAGACATTTGTGATCGTTTCTCATACTGCACTGTGTATTAAAATATAAGTACTATTACTGTTATTAATCAATTAATCATCCGCTTACGCAGACAACACAATAACTTTTCTTCATGCAATTAAACTGTCACAACTTTAGGGCTACCGAGGTTGGCAGTAATTTGAAACAGAAAACAGTCGACACGAAGTATGCAGGATGGTACTGACTTTTAACAATCAGTACTTGGGAATCGCCAACGAACTTATCGCGCCATAACTATATATATGGCCTAATGGGGGAATGTAAGATACCAATTTTTGTAGGTTACTAATTTATAATGAGATCGATACTTATGCGAACCTCTGTAGGGCCACATACGTGTAAATCAATATTGACTTGACGACCACTGCCATTGGTGATATATATAGACCGCCCACGACGTCATGATGCTGAAGCCAGTGTCTCGATCAAGTGAATAGTGACGGCATACATTTGGTTTCTGCAGAATACTGTTCAGTTTATCTTAATTATGGTATTTTCAATTAAGGTTATTACAGTGGTGAAATGTTATGCAGCGTTTGGTTGCACCTAAAGATATGTGAAAGGCTGTAATATTTTGCTACACAGATAAAGTTGATTAAAAGAACACACAAAATAAAACTGCAAACACGTTTTCAGATTAAGTCAGTGAGATTACGGACTGAAGTTAGAGAGTATTTCTTTGTCGCTTAATATTACGAATTGAATGATACTATTTCTGTCTGACATCTTTTTCCAAAATGATTTAAGAAGTAATGTACTCAAGAATAGTCTCACACTTAAGTGGAAGCAATTTACTTAGCATGTTACAGTTTTGATTTCAGAAGGGTTGCTCGATTTGCAATGCTATTTATATATTCAATTATCAAATAGTAAAAGCCTTAAACGACAAAAAATCGTCAGATGGTTTTTGTGATATTTCCAAGGAGTTTGATTGTGCATATCAAGATACTCTCTAAGAAAAACTCAAGTGTTGATGGCTTTGTGCACAGCTGGCCTGAGTCATACTTAACAAACAGAACGCAAAAAGTTGTGCTGAATAATTCAAATAGTGTCAGAAGGGTAGAAAATGCAAATTACTGGGAAGGAATCACAAAGGGAATACCACAGAGTTCATTTTGGGACCACTCCTATTCCCTATATACGTGAAAGACATTCCACTTAACATCCAACATGCAGAATTGGTAATTTTTGCAGGCAATGCTAGTGTCTTAATAAAGCCCATTAGAGAGAAAGCAAATAAAGCGATGGTAAATGGTATTTTCCAAAGAATTATAAAGTGGGTCCCAGTAAATGGACTCTTCCTAAATTTTGAAAAAGCACACTATATTCAGATCTGTACACCAAATATTAGTGCTAGCAATTGATTTAGCATATAAACATGAGCGAGTAAAAACTTTAGAATGCTCCAAATTTTTGGGTGCGCATGTTGACGAAAATCTGAACTGGGAGAAACATATTACTGAGCTTCTCAGACAATATTAATATGTTCATCTACTTTTGATCTTGCATAATTGCTAATGTTGGAAACAAACGGATCAGCCTCCTCACTTGTTTTGCACATTTCCACTCAATAAAGTCTTATCGAGTCATTTTCCAGGGTACTAATCCCTTGGAAACAAACTGTTGCTTGCACAAAAGCGAGCAACAAGAATAATATGTTGTGTTCATCCACAGACGCCATGTAGGCATCTCTTCAAGGAGATAGACATTTTAACCTCCCCGTCACAATACACATATTCGCTAACGACAGCCGCGCGGAATGGCCTCGCGGTTAGAGGAGCCATGTCACGAATCGGGCGACCACTCCCGCCGGAGTTTCGAGTCGTCCCTCGGGCATGGTTGTGTGTGTCGTGTTTAGCGTAAGTTAGTTTAAGTAGCGTGTAAGTCTAGGGACCGACGACCTCAGCAGTTTGGTCCCATAGGTATTCAAACACATTTGAACATTTTTCGCTAATGACGTTGCGTAAATAATTCATCTCACTTTGCGAAGAACGGTGATGTCCTTATGTACAACACTAGCGGTAAAATGACCTTCACTGTACATTACTAAAGTTATCAGTGGCTCAGAAAAGGAATTTTGATCATTTGCCCACCAACATAAAATGTCTGAGAAGTAGCAAAGCAAATTTTAAGTGAAATACAAAATCATTTCTCCTGGAGAATTCCATCGACATATATATATTAGGATTTTCCATAAAAAACACAACAGATACACATCCAATAACATATTCTCCTTCACTATTTACAACAGTGTGCAAATGCGAGGGAAATTTTCGATTCTGTGGCTGTAGAAATCACGTGAGCATACCACGCTTGGCAAAATGGGACTATTCAAAAACCGGCACCTATGCAACTGTCGTACACCACGGTTCGTAGTTGACAAGGGTGAATGACAGCTGCGGAGATATTTACAGGCAAATAGACGTACAACTGTTGAGCAACTGACCACCCAGATGAATCAAGAGGCTAGCAACAGTGCCTTCTCAATGACCGTTCAGCGAACGTTGCTCTATACAGGCCTCCTGTTCATGCACCTATGCTGACTGCTGTTCATCCGCGACAACGGTTGGAATTTGCACGCCAATACTTCAATTAGATGTCCACTGAGTGGCGATAGGTGGCCTTTTCAGATGAATCACGATTAATGCTCCATCAGCCGGATGGTCTTTGCATTGTCCAAGCTGGAGGAGGGAATGTTACGGTCTGGAGAGTGTTTTCGTGGTATTCCATGGGTGATTTCACCTGTCTGGAAGGCTCAGTGGATCAACAGAAGTATGTACCTATCCTTGAGGACCGTGTCCACTACCATATTCAGTTTGGTTTTTCTCAGCACACAATGGTACCTACTAACAGTACAATGCGATGTGTCACACTGCTCGCAGTGTACATGTGTGGTTGAAAGAGCATCAGGATGAGTTTACCGTACATCCCTGGCCACCAAACTCCCCGCATTGAGACCCAATCAGGAGTCTGTTAGACCATCTCAATCGGGCTCTTCGTTCTGTGGATCCTCAACCGAGACACCTAGTGCAGCTGGGCAAGGCACTGGAGTTGGCTTGGCACCATATCCCTGTTGGTACCTTCCAGAGTCTCACTGACTCTCTACCTGCACGTCTCTCAGCTGTCTGCGTTGCAAAAGTTCGTTAGTCAGGCTTCTGAAAGGTGGTCATATTAATGTGACTGGACTGTGCATAAGCACAGTAGAACATATTAGACACGTTGTCGAGAAATCGTCAGAAAAATTAATGCTCCCTTCCTACGGAAGCGGTGAACAAAATGACTCACAGAGCAAAAAGTACAGCAATTCACTGCAGAGCTGTAATTTTGTCACTTGTAAAAAAAACAGCAGTCAATACAATGTTTCAAACTGTTTGTTACCATTGCTCCTGGACAAATGTAGAAAGATAATCATCAAGTAAATACTGGGAATTTCGGAAAAAATTGGTTAACATAGTACCAAATGCGCAATAGTGATACAAAATGTCGTTAAATAGTTAAAATCAATGATTGATTTCAGTTACAAACGAGAGAAACCCTAACTGATGGCACTATCCCTCATTGCGCATGTCGACAGAAACTTCGCTTTTTTACTTTTCACACATGGGTTTGTAATATTATTGGGTTTCCGATGCTCTGTATAAGGAATATTTGTCATAAAAGAGAAGAGGAGCCATCGAGCTGTAGTTGGTAAAATGTTATATTTTTGTAATGTGCGTCTACACAAAGACACCCGTTCAGCATTAATTGCTTCAAATAAACACTATGACCCGCTGGGCGCAGATATTTAAATCATTGCCGCAGCGCTCGATCCTAATAAAATGCGAAACATAGGAACGATAAAAAATTATCTTTTGTTATGTATAGTTCTAGAGACTTGATTACCTTTTACTGTTTGGTCGCCGACATGTTAAGGAGTGATGTTAGCATCGCTACAAGTTATATTTTATTTTCAGTAATGAAGTGTCTAAATCATCGAACAGACTCTTCGAAAAGCGTGTGACATAATGAAATGAGCACACACAAGGACATTTAATTTTAAGAACTATTGGACAGGCAAGAAAAGACATTGTTGAACATCGCAATGTTCGAAAGCAATATCACATGTAAGTTTCATGTTCCTTGAATATTTGTACCTGTTTAGTAGTATGGAGTTTTTAAGTATGAATTGATAGTTCATAACGAAGTATTCTCCATCCTATTCTTTTCTTTAACTATCCTGAGTGATTTTCCGATGTATGAAAGCTATGTTACAGGTCAGCTCTTTATAGCGGTATCTTGATTGTTTTCCGGAGACGACTAATGTGTTCAACCTCAGATTTGATAACCATTACCAAAAATTCCATTTTCGTGCATTCATTTCCTTTTAATATTTAGTTAGGTCCCTTAAGTGTTTGTATCAAAGATTCAGATTGAGTGAAGGCAATCCGGGTGAAATGTCAGGTCCAAACCACCTTCACGTAATCAAACTTCATTCTTCCTGAACACAATCGAGAACCGACACGACGATGATCATTTACTTTTTCTCTCTCTCCAACCCGCATCAATGTCGGTAAAACATAATTGCCGTCAGTACGTATCCAGTGTAAATTTTATTCTTGATATTATCAGCAATATATATGTACATTATACAATATCTCATCATTATCACCATAAAAAATTGTAATTCTGTCACTTGTAAAAAAAATCAAAAACAAAAAAAACAGCAGTCAATACAATGTTTCAAACTATTTGTTACCATCGCTCCTGGACAAATTTAAAAAGTTAACCATCAAGTAAATACCGGGAATTTTGGAAAAAATTGGTTAACATAGTACCAAATGTGCAATACTGATACTGATACAACCTGTCGTTAAATAGTTAAAATCAATTATTGATTTCAGTTACAAACGAGAGAAACGAACTGTTGGCACTATCCATCATTGCGCATGACGACAGAAACTTCGCTTTTTAACTTTTCACCCATGAGTTACATGTTGATTTCAAACCTAATCACAGCAGAGATAGTGGCGTGCGGTGTCCACATGTATCAATGGTCTAAGCTCTCGGCCAACCTGTTCCCAGTGGCTGAAAGCTGCTCGTGCAGTTGTTGGTGGTACTGTCTTCCAGCCAAGTACCCGTACCTGCTGCGGATATAAGAACCGTCTGCTCTACAGAGCCTCTATATCGTAGACAGCAACAGGCGCGACCTGACATCTGGCGTCAACTGCGTCAATTGCATTTTCAACCAGACTGCATGACTTAAACTAATGGGTAACACAAGCCCAACCTCGTTAAGTCGGTGCAGAAGCCTCATCTTTTCTGATGAAGTTTTAATACCTTTTGTGACGCAAACACAATTTTTTCTTTTAGTGACAGTTTTTGATTTTTCTGGAAAATAGCAATTAAAGTAATATTCAAACATCTGCACAAAATTATCAAACTTTTCATTTGTAATTGAAGAAGTAAATACACTTTGCCTTGTCTTTCTTCTTTAAGCTAAGTACAAATTTATTTATATTACTGTCATGTAGCTTCCACATTTCATAGTTATTTTTCCTATTGGGGGTACATTGGGTGGTGGTTTAAAATGTATGGTAAGTGGACTGTGATCTGAAAAACCAACGTCTATAATCTTTACCGTGTAGTCAGTGTTAGTGGCTACCTGCTCAACACAGCTGTTTAATTTCGTTGGAGGTATAACTTTTATATTGAAGTTGAATGACATAATTAAATTTACTAATTGTGACTTTCTATCAGATTCTGCAAGAAAATCAATATTGATATCACCACATGTTATTACCTTTTTCGAGTTATTATAAAATGTTTTTTCTAGTAATAATGCAAAGTTTCTAAGGAAGACACTAGAGTACTAGGTGATCTATATACACATTTTATATACGTATTTGGGTCAGCAAGTACTACCCCAGATAATTCAATGTTTTTGTCTCAGAAATGCAGTTCACTAAGATGGGAAGGATCACAACTGACGCTATTTCTTATGTGGATACAAGTTCCACTACCCTTGTAATTTTTTCTGAGACAGTGGTGAACTAGTCTGAAGTTTTGAATACACTGATAAGGTAATTATCACTCTCTTCGACAGTATTCACTAGTACACAGCAAATGCATGACTGACAACACATTAGTATAACTTGCAAGAATTTCAAGTTCAGTTACTTTATTTCGCAGTCTTGTACATTGTGACAATATGTGTTAAACTTGTCACGTTATTCTATATCCTCTTGTCGGTCTTCTCGGAAATATTTGATCCTGTTATTTGCAGCTGTACTCCCAGAAGAAATGTGACCCCTTGATGTTGAATCTGGTGCAACGGGAGGATGTTGTCATATCGTAGGGTTTGCTTGTTTTACTGTTGTCCGTATATCGTAGGTTGTGTTCCAAAAATGAACAGCATAGAGACAGAAGTGATGACACTTTCTGCAGGACCTGACCATCATTTTGCAGGACAACGCTCAAGCACGTACAGTGCAAGCTGTTACTGATTTGTTTGACTGATGGGGCTGCTAGGTGCTATACCACCTACTGCACTCCCCTGACTTAAGCCCTCGTAAGTTTAGCTCGATTTCTAAACTGAAGGAAACACTTCACGGCATTCGCTTCAGAACTGCTACATATTCGTCGGTCGATAGACCGTGCCGCTCGAACTGTCAACACAACTGGCATTGCTAAGAATATCCTACGACCTCCACATCGCTGGCAACGGGTTATACACAATGCTGGTGACTACTCCGAAAGTCAGTAAAACTTTGAAACACGTATCTATTTTGTACGAGCACGTACGCCGCAAATTCCAGCTGCTTTTTTCTGCTACGAGGGGCGTTAAATAAGTAATACAACATACTTTTTCTTCTCGGTCAGTTTCAATTGAAAAAAATGCGGGATTTGTTGTGGGACATCGTGAAATATTCCCGATTCAACCCCTATAGTTTCATGAAACTCCGAAAGGTGGAGGCGTTAGACCTAGCCTTCGAAGTGGCGTCGCCAACATAAATGCGTTCCAAGCAGAGAGCTGTCATTGCGTTTATTTTGGCGGAAAACGAGAGCATCGCAGATATTCATAGGCGCCTGCAGATTGCCTACGGAGAGCTGGCACTGAACGAAAGCACGGCGAGTGATTGGGTGAGGCGTCTAACGTCATCGCAGCATGGCAGCGCAAACGTCTCAGACCACCAGCGTGCCTGCCAGCCGCACATAGCTGTGAATCTGGAGAAACGACTTCAGTGTGTTCGTCGCCACAGAAATGCAAACCAACTTCTCCATATCTATGAGAATGCAGGTTCTCACAAATATGCGCACCCTAATGGTTCAAATGGCACCAAGCACTATTGGACTTAACATCTGAGGTCATCAGTCCCCTAGACTTAGAACTGCTTAAACCTAACTAACCTAAGGAGATCACACACGTCCATGCCCGAGGCAGGATTCGAACCTGCGAACATAGCAGCAGCGCGGATCCGGACTGAAGCGCCTAGAACCGCTCGGCCACAGTGGCCGGCTGCGCACCCGAAATGACCTCACAGAACTTCGTTGGACTGTTCTTCCTCATCCATCCTACAGCTCGGGTCCGCAGTTCGTGGTCGTGCGGTTGCGTTCTCGCTTCCCACGCCCGGGTTCCCGGGTTCGATTCCCGGCGGGGTCAGGGATTTTCTCTGCCTCGTGATGACTGGGTGTTGTGTGCTGTCCTTAGGTTAGTTAGGTTTAAGTAGTTCTAAGTTCTAGGGGACTGATGACCATAGATGTTAAGTCCCATAGTACTCAGAGCCATTTTGAACCTACAGCTCGGATCTCGCACCTTCCGACTTCTACCTGCTTGCTTCAATGAAAGATACACCCCGCGGGAAGTAGTACGTCTGTAAAGTGGAGCAAGTCGTTGGCTCCGACGTCGATCAGTAGAGTGGTACCGTGCTAACTTTCAGGCCTCCCGGTAAGAAGGCGTAAGGCCGTTGCATTTAACGGAGATTATGTTGAAAAAATAGGATTTCGTAGACAAAAGAGAGAGGAATAATATGGTGTATTGGAATCCTGAATAAAACCAACCCGCTTTCAGAAAAAAATGTGTTGCGTTACTTATTGAGCGCCCGCCGGATATCACGGCCATTACATGTCACACTGTGAGTCATAAAAACGCAACCCACTATTTAATGGTGCATGTACACTTAGCACTGCCATGTAGAGTAAACTGTTAATTGACATACTTGTAACTGATTTGTGATTCTCATCATTTACCTGAAGAGTTGTAAAATTACAGTGGGCTACTGCAGACTACCACACGTAAGCGTAGACTAGGATGTTTTCCTAGTGTCTTTGGTCAGTTAAGCTCTTACCAGCATTCCCTCCACGTTGTGTTTCATACTTGTCGTGCGTTGACTCTCAACAGTGGCTTTCTTTATGTATGCGATCAGTGCATTACTACATCCACCCAAAAATCGGAAGCGGTGAGCCGTCTAGAAACTGAGTGAGGATATACAGGATGTTTCAAAATGAATATACGGCTTTTAAGACACTGTAGCATTTATAACATTCTACTTATAATTATAAATAATACATCAAACGAAAGAGCAACTCAGATACGTTTTTTTTTTCTTTACAAGTGTTCAGTGTGAGCACCACTTGTCACATATCGAGACGACAGGTGAGTTCTTCCCAAAGCTTGACCAGTGTGTCTGAAGAAATTGTTGCAATAATGCTGTTTCTAAAGTCGGGTAGATCAGCTGGCAGTGGAAGCACATACACATGATCATTTATGAACCCCCAAAGGTAAAAATGGCGTGGCGTTAGATCGTGTGTGAACGTGGAGCTCAAGCTAAACATGCTCTGTCATTTGACCTCTTGCGGCCAATCTAGCGATCGGGTTCAACGTCATTTAACCAATCGCTTACTGAATTATGCCAGTGAGGCGGCGCATCATCTTGCTGTCAAACAAAGTTCTGTGGTTCAGCCTCTCCCAATTGAGGAAAAAGCCATAGTTACAGCGCATTAAGATAAGAAACACGTTACATTTGTTTCACCGGAAAAGAAAGGCCCATAAACTTTCCACTGGGACATGGTACGCAAAGAAGTGGGGGGGGGGGGGGGGGGAGTCTCGTCGTTGCAACTGTACCATCTCGTGGGGATTTACTGACTCTCAGATGCGCACTTTATGTGTATTCACATTTCCATTTAGATGACATGTCGATTCATCATTGGACACGACACGACCAAGAAAATCTGCAAGCAGAACCATTTCGTTTGCGAAGTCGGTACGTAAGCTGTAGGGTGCAGGTTTTAGAGCTTGTAACAACTGCAGACGGTAAGAACGTAGTCGTAAGCGTCTCCTTAAAAGTCTCTACACAGACGTCACGCCGGCCGAAGTGGCCGAGCGGTACTAGGCGCTACAGTCTGGAACCGCGCGACCGCTACGGTCGCAGGTTCGAATCCTGCCTCGGGCATGGATGTGTGTGATGTCCTTAGGTTAGTTAGATTGAAGTAGTTCTAAGTTCTAGGGGACTGATGACCTCAGATGTTAAGTCCCATAGTGCTCAGAGCCATTTGATTTTGAACAGACGTCACTGGAATTGCTAATTCACGACTAGCCTTCCTATCTTACTTCTTGGGGCTACGCCTGAAAGACCCTTACTCGTTCAAAGCATTCTTTAGTCAATCTCAGTCTGTTCCTAATTGTTCTCTTTGTGTACAGATATACAAATAAAACTGTTCGAGTTGCTTTTACATCTGATGTCTTAAAAGTGTAAATTGAATGTAATGAATGGTACAAAGCCAAAAAAGCTGTATATTCATTTTGAAACGCCCTGCATAAAGGGGCGGGTAACCTACTGAACCTTTTTTTCTACGCAGTTTTCCTCCCTCTTGTTAGTTAAAGATAACCAGCATGTATAGCAAAATTGAAATTGTCCATGTTTAATTCAGGTTTTATTCGAAAATTGTTGATTTGTAACTTGAAACAGAGGGATATTGCAGTAACAATAAAAGAAAAATTGATCATGACCGGGACAAATATCTCACGAAATAAGCGTCAAACGAAAAAACTACAAAGAACGAAACTTGTCTAGCTTGAGGAGGAAAAACAGATGGCGCTGTGGTTGGCCCGCTAGATGGCGCTGCCATATGTCAAACGGACATGCGTTTTTTTTTAAAGGAACTCCCATTTTTTATTGCATACTTGTGTAGTACGTAAAGAAATATGATGTTTTAGTTGGACCACTTTTTTCGCTTTGTGATATATGGCGCTGTAATAGTCACAAACATATGGCTCACAATTTTAGACGAACAGTTGGTAACAGGTAGGTTTTTTAAATTAAAATACAGAACCGAGGTACGTTTGAACATTTTATTTCGGTTGTTCCAATGTGATACGTGTACCTTTGTGAATTTATCATTTCTGACCATGCTGTTACAGCGTGATTACCTGTAAATACCACATTAATGCAAAAAATGCTCAAAATGATGTTCGTCAACCTCAATGCATTTGGCAATACGTGTAACGACATTCCTCTCAACAGCGAGTAGTTCGACTTCCGTAATATTCGCGCATGCATTGACAATGCGCTGACGCATGTTGTCAGGCGTGTCGGTGGATCGCGATAGCAAATATCCTTCAACTTTCCCCACAGAAAGAAATCCGTGGACGTCAGATCTGGTGAACGTGCGGGCCACGACCACCTGTCATGAAATATGCTATCCAATACCGTTTCAACCGCACGCGAGCTATGTGTCGGACATCCATCATGTTGGAAGTACGTCGCCATTCTGTCATGTAGTGAAACATCTTGTAGTAACATCGGTAGAGCATTACGTAGGAAATCAGCACACACTGCACCATTTGGATTGCCATCGATAAAATGGGGGCCAATTATCCTTCTTCCCATAATGCCGCACCATACATTAATCCGCCAAGATAGGTGATGTTCCACTTGTCGCAGTCATCGTGGATTTTCCGTTGCCCAATAGTGCATGTTATGCTGGTTTACTTTGCCGCTGTTGGTGAATGACGCTTCGTCGCTAAATAGAACGCATGCAAAAAATCTGTCATCGTCCCGTAAATTCTCTTGTGACCAGTGGCAGAACTGTACACGACGATCAAAGTTGTCGCCATACAATTCCTGGTGCATAGAAATGTGGTACGGGTGCAATCGATGTTGATGTAGCATTCTCAACACCGACGTTTTTGAGATTCTCGATTCTCGCGCAGTTTGTCTGCTACATATGTGCGGATTAGCCGCGACAGCAGCTAAAACACCTACTTGGGCATCATCATTTTTTGCAGGTCGTGGTTGACGTTTCACGTGTTTAAATAACGTAACTATCCGGCGAACCGTCTGGACACTTGGATGAGGTCGTCCAAGATACCGAGCAGCATACATAGCATTTTGATCACAATAGCCATACATCAACACGATATCGACCTTTTCCGCAATTGGTAAACGGTCCATTTAAACACAGGTAATGTATCACTAAGCAAATACCGTCCGCACTGGCAGAATATTACGTGATACCACGTACTTATACGTTTGTGAGTATTACAGCGCCATCTATCACAAAGCGAAAAAAGTGGTCCAACTAAAACATTCATATTTCTTTACGTACTACACGAATATGTAATAAAAAATGGGGGTTCCTATTTTAAAAAAACGCAATTTATATCCGTTTATATATATTGTTCAATAATAACAGGAAACTCTTGCCTTTGTTCATGGCGAAGAATATTCTGTTGAACATAAAACAACAACAATAATTGTATACTTTTTGATGTTTATACTTGTAAACCGTATTTACATCAAAAGTGAGCGATGTATTTACATAAAAGCTCAGAAGTTATGTGATCAGCTAACCGTCATGACTTATAAAATGCAATTTATGTTCTGTAAGTGTGTGAAATACGCAATGGACGAATACTGAATGACGTGCGGTTCTAAGTATGTGCAAAACAAACGGAAAAAAAGAGAATTCTCCGGCTCGCAGTTTCTCTGTTAGACATTCATTTATGTTTCTTTCCCTACCAATAATTTTTCCACTACTAAAGGGAATCCTACCATTTACTATCCCATTTATGTAGTTTTGATAGAGCGCAGCTCTGTTTACACATCAGTGCCTTATAAGTTTTCCTTATAAGTTTGAAGGCTGGACTTGTCCTGTTGCCAGTCCGTGAATGTAAGTAATGAAATACACCGAAACTCTGCTTACGTTTGCAGTAGCTAAGGTCGTTTCTACAGGCTAAGAAACAAGCTTTGGCGGATCAGGCGTGGAAGGATCTGAAATCTGTATGTTGCGCAGCTAACAAGGCAATACCCCTTCTCAATTACAGCGCAGGCAAGCCGCTTAACGGGTTCGCAATACCGCCAGTATCTCTGCGTTGTAAGGGGTTTATCGCAGCACGAGGAACTAGTCTTCGTTTATGTCCTGCAATGCACTTGTCAGACGGCTTTACGGTTGAAATTATACAACTGGTAAAGCATTCTAAGATGAAAAGTTTAAGATAATGACCTAATGGCTGGAAAATAAGTTTTTTTTTGACATAATCAAACTAGACTTTAGAAAATCTTCTCGGTTTTCAGTGCACGACATTTCTAAAAGTCGTTGCGCTTTTGACAGCTGCCGGCATCACCGTTATCAGGAGTAAAACTGCTGCCTGCTGGGACTAGAACGGATTCCGCACGTGCAGACGAGGCAGCAGCGTCTGGATACTACCGGAGGAGGGGCTCGCCTATGGTAGCAGAGCACCGTTCCAGCCCGAGGAGTCAGACGTTGTCCTGATGACGACGGAGGGGCAGCTGTCGAAAGCCCACCCGAAAGATTTAATTCGAAATGACGCAGATTGGAAACTGATAAGATTTTCTTTAGCCATGCCGACGCGGGACGTACAGCTTACACCTTAGGGTAGAAACGTTAGCTGCCGGCCGGGGTGGCCGAGTGGTTCTAGGCGCTACAATCTGGAACCGCGCGACCACTACGGTCGCAGGTTCGAATCCTGCCTCGGGCATGGATGTGTGTGATGTTCTTAGGTTAGTTAGGTTTAAGTAGTTCTAAGTTCTAGGGGACTGATAACCTCAGAAGTTAAGTCCCATAAAGCTCAGAGCCATTTAGAAACGTTAGCTCACAAGAAATGCTCGAAGCAACAGTTTCCAATGGCAATGCGAGCGTTACTACAGCGCATAAAATTTTGCTGCTCTCTAGTAGAAATCCATGGTGTCTACTGTAAAATGAGAGAAGCAGCTAGGAATCTACCGACCAGGTACTCTTCTGTTTCCACTGGATTTCATACGTCAAAGAGTTCATTTACTCCACAGGAAGAAATCCATGGTAGTCAGATCCGACAATGACGCTAGCTATGAGGCAGAACCTCTCCTCTCAGTCCAGTGATGAAAGTACGTGTTTCTCAGGTGCTCACGGATATCGGTGTGAAAGTGGGATGATGCAGCATGGTGTTGAACCGTATCCTCTTCCCGACGAAAAAGGTATTCCCTCCAATAGCTGTGGAGAATGTTAACATTCAAACGGGATAGAAGGAAATAAGGTCCTGTTAGTTGTTAGAGAATCATTGCTGTCTATCTGAGATGAGTGTGACGTATATACTCCGATCAGTCAGCAGAATTGTCTTCAGTGATGAGTTCTGCTTCGAACCGAGTCTCGACGAATAGCGAAAACGTGTGTGAGGACGTCCTGAACAGCGGTGGGATACCAACCTTACCGTCGTCCGTCATACGGCGTGACAACCAGGTGTGGTGGTCTGGGATTTCATTTATTTTCATAGCAGGACCGCTTTGATTGTCATCCGCACCACCTTTATACCACAGCGGTACGTCAACGATATTCTACGCCTCGTTTCGTTGTCCTTCATGGCAAGCCATCCTGGGCTTATATTTCTGCAAGATAATGGCCGTACGCACATGGCGATGGTTTCTTCTTCAAGTCAGTAACGCTATTAGACTGATGACCTCAGATGTTAAGTCCCATAGTGCTCAGAGCCTTTTTTTCCGTTACCAAGTGTTTTAATGTTATACAGTGCCTAAGATGGCATACTGTCTTATTTAAAATACTCTATTAGACACATTGTCTAATGTGTCTAATAGTGTACATTGTCTAATGCATCTAATAGTGAATTTTCAATATGACAATATGTCATCTTAGGTATTGTACGAGGACTATCCACAAAGTACATTACGTTTTGGAATTAAAAATAAATAAAGTATTGGAAATTTTTTTTATTATATACAGATGAAAGCCACACTTAAATACTACTTTTCTACATAGTTGCCATTTAAATTAAGGCACTTATCGTAGCGATGGACGAGCTTGGAAATTCCTTCGTCGTAAAATTCGCCCGCCTGCGCCTTCAACCACGTGGTTACCTCTTCTTGAAGCTGTGCGTCGTCATCAAAACGCTGCATAGCCAACCACTTCTTCATTGCTGGGAATAAGTGGAAGTCGCTCGGTGCCAGGTCGGGACTGTACGGCGGATGAGGAAACAACTCCCACTTAAAAGATTCGAGAACTTCACGAGTGGCATTTGCCGTGTGGGCCCGGGCGTTGTCGTGAATCAGCAAGATCTTTGAGCCCAACTTTCCCCTGCGCTTGTTTTGTACTGCTCTTCTGAGGTTGTGCAGAGTTTGGCAGTACCTTTGAGAGTTTATTGTAGTGCCTCTTTCCAGGAAATCTACAAAAATCACACCTTTTCTGTCCCAAAAGACAGCCATTACGTGGTTGAAGGCGCAGGCGGCCAAATTGTACGACGAAGGAATTTCCAAGCTCGTCCATCGCTACGATAAGTGCCTTAATTTAAATGGCAACTATGTAGAAAAGTAGTATTTAAGAGTGGCTTTCATCTGTATATAATAATAAAAATTTCCAATACTTTATTTATTTTTAATTCCAAAACGTAATGTACTTTGTGGATAGCCCTCGTATAACATTAAAACACTTGATAATGGCACTTTGAAGCCGAAATCATGATCGTGTAAATGTAACACTGCAAATAAAAAACAGTCTAATGGCGGTACTGACTTAAGAAATATATTATGACCGTGGCCCCACATTGTGAAAAAATTATTTCTACTGCTTGTCTTCGTGCTTGCCAAACCCTATCTCGGCCAGGAAGGTTGCCAGTTCTCTCTCTAATCGAGAAAGTTTGGAGCATTGTGGGTAGGGCCCTCTACTCCCACCGGGATTTTGACGATATAACGCGCCAGTTTGACATAATTTGGCACGATATCCCTCTAAAGGACAGCCAACAAATCTATCAATCCATTGCAACACCTCTATCAGTCCATGCCACCCGATATTTCCTTCGTGGTGCGTCGATCTTTCTCTCTCTCTTTTTATTATTATTATTATTATTATTATTATTTTACTGTATACGGGGTTATCCGTAATTCTACAATTTCTTGAAAAGACTAAAAGTCTAAACGTATCATTACAAATTATTGCCGGAAACGCTATGTTTATGAGATATGGCACTAGTGCACTAGTGCAACACATCGCTACGGCTCACTGGCCGGGACTGCAAATATTCATTCAGTTAGTTGCTGTGGCTGAGAAAAACGATGGAGTACGGGAATGATGAACTGACCGATATGATTTCGATTTCCGTGTAGGAACTTGAGAATACTGCTGCTGCTGCTCATACATTTGCTGCACGTTTTCCTGGCAGAGGACGTCCCGCTCCAAGAACATTTGTGCCGATAACTCGTCTTTTGAGAGAGACAGGTCGCTATGCATTTGTGATGAACAAAGCTGGGAGACCGCGAAGTCGTTAGGTAGTTGACGTGGAGGAGGCATTTCTGCGTTCTGTGGAACACTCAGTGAATGTCAGTTCTAGGAGACTAACTGCAGGCCATCAACTACCGCAACAGTCTGTGAAGAGAACAGTACATGAGCAATTACTGAATCCCTTCCATTATCAGCCTCCGTAGCAGCCAAACCCACATGCTGATTTTCGGAGCCGCAAAAAATTCTGCGATTGGCTGCTGAACTGACAAACCGCAGAGGAATACTCGCAATGGACGAACCAACATTTACCAGAGATGGAATTGTCAGAAGAATTTGGGCTGACGTAAATCCACACGTCATCTTGGAGATATTTATCATCATCAGCTCCCCATCAATGTTACGGCAGGAATAGCTGATCATTACTTACTTGGACCCTCTGGACGACAAGACATTCATCTACTTGCAGCTTCTTCAGACTGTTCTTCCTGATCAACTGGAAGATGTTCTACTAGCAAAACATGAACTGACGGAAGATGTGGCTTCATGATAAAACCACCGCACATTATGAGCATGTTGTGCGCCGCTATTTCAATGAATATTAGCCCTGGAGCCGGCCTGGACCTGTGGCATGGCCACCACGAACTCCCGATCACACACCCTGTGACTTCTGGGTTTGGACCACATGAAATTGCATAGGCATAACACAAGACAAGATCTGTGGAATGCAATAGTGACTGCTGCAAATACGAGCCGATGCATGTCTCAGATTTTCCAACATGTGCGGCAATCATAGTGCAGAGGGGCAGAGCTGTATTCTGAATGCAGTGGTGGACGCTAAGAACATCTCCTGTAATACTTTGAACACCCTGTAATCTATACTAATTATAAATCTCTAAAACAGTCGTGTCTGTCTCTTCGTCTATGAACGTGCTTATCTCTAAAACTATTAGGCGAATTTTCGTGGACTTTTCGTAGGAAACTTAAGCATAATTTGGGGCACGCGTAGGCTTTAGTTCATCAAAATAGGATAAAAAAATAGATATCGTGATTTAAAGTTTTACTAAAAACTTTCTAGTCAGTCCGTCTGAACATGGGATTTTTATTGATAACTTCATCGTAGCTAGGGCCACCGAATAGGTTATATTTAATGAAAAACTGGATCGCGGAGAAAAAGATATTCATACAAATTTGTGATATTCGCTATTTTTGGCTTCATTAAAACAGGAAATAGTTAACACTTTCAGCCAGAAGGCGAATACTTGTTTATTAAGAATGATTAATGTACAATAAGGCGTCGCATAGCGAAGGTGGAATTTCCTAAATAATGTAATTCGTCGTCTTTGGGTGGCAATATAAGCAGAAGAATACGGATCGATATGCGATCCTTCACTATTTTGTTCGCTGGAGAACAAATGAAGCCCTGAGCGCTAAACACTTGTGCTATTTTTCTTAAGTAAGACGGACGCAGATCTGTGGTGGTCAGATCTAATTTTTACTAAATGTATAAAAACGTGTACCGTCTAAGTTTGAGTGAAGTGTAAAAAGAAGAACTGTTATAACTTATCGTGACGACGCACGGGCGACTCAAGAGGACAATGTCTATATAAAAGAGCGCTCAATGGACATGAAACGAACATAAAAATCTACCGTCATTGTTGTACTAAGTATAAGGTACGATATATGTTTTAATTATAACAAATATTTGTTCTGGAAATACTGAATCATTTAGCAGTACTCATTCCTATAATCTCCTCAGTATTATTTTAATTTTAATTACGCATTTTGCTAAGATCACAGACACCAAGATCAGCAGTCCAATGTGCGTGTTACATTAAAAAAACAACTGATTTATCGTCTTCTTGCATCAGCTTCATTATTGAATTCCCCTTTTGTGTGACGTTACAGTTGTTTTTGCGCCCTTAAGAACTTTCTGGTCCCTTAGGAAATTAACTTCACGACCGGGTATGATCGCATCTACAATCATGAAGCAATTAGAAAGACGATAATGCAATTTCTTAATCAGTAGCACGCTAGCTGTGATTGCTTCAAGCCACGAGGAACTACAAGTACAAACTATTCACATTTCATAATGCAATATTTTATGACAATGGTCAATCCATGACTCTTACGCCAATTGTGATTGATAAAACAGTAAACGAAATCTGAAAATCCAACTTTTCCATTGAATAACAACATCACTTTTATTCTATTGCTGGTCGGTGCGGCCGTGCGGTTCTAGGCGCTTCAGTCTGGAACCGAGTGACCGCTACGGTCGCAGGTTCGAATCCTGCCTCGGGCAGGATCTCCTTAGGTTAGTTAGGTTTAAGTAGTTCTAAGTTCTAGGAGACTGGTGACCACAGATGTTAAGTCCCATAGTGCTCAGAGCCATTTGAACCATTTTATTTTACTCGTATTATATCACAAATTATAAAAATGTATGTATGTGTGTGCCATATTTCCGAAAACCACTGGACCGATTTCAGCCAAAGCTGGTACATATATCACTTACTGCCTGGAAAGAAACGCTGTGGGAATAAGGATCACCCCTATCAGTGGGTGGTGGAGGAGGTTAAAAAGCAGTGTGGCCCACGACGCTCGAGTACCCACCCAGCAAATTTTACACAGAATTACAAACCTCTATAAGTATTTTTTTCGGTATTACCCCCACAAAATGATGAATGGAAACAAAACTTATTTCTTATTACATTTTCGCTGTTCATTCAGTAAAACTGCCTGACGTTTTAATTCATTACTTATTTTCTACCAACTGTATTCGTGACACATTTAGAGACAGTGTTCACATATATTGCTGAATATACCCGCAAAATAGTATCACAGTACGACACATCATGAGGCGGGACAGTTTAGGAGAGGGAGGAGCACATCACGAGCTGTGCTTACCGAAACAGCCAGACACGTGAGGGCACCTCACGTTATTGCACCTACAGTAGCCGTCTTAATCACCACCACTTTGTAAAAGTGACAGGAGTGTGTTTCTTGTTCTGTATGTTGTGTGTAATTCTTGTTTTTGTTCAGCATATTTGTTATTCTGTGTGCTGATCTGTGTCCACACAGACACAAATCAACACACAGAGGAGCAGATATACTGAAGAAACAAGCTTATACAAAACAAACAGAGCATACCAAACAAATGTACAACATAACTATATTAAATAATAACTTAATCTTCCACCACAGACATTTTGCGACTCCTTCCACTCAAACTTTCTCGTTTTCTCAGAGGAGGCTCCATCAAACACTACAAGATACACACACACACACACACACACACACACACACACTTACCAAACAACTGTTCTGAAGCTACTAACAAATACCACAATACAAACAAAAGACGAATAAAACCACACAGAGAAAGTTGGAAACGCTGTATACAGTAGATACACATAGCCCATATACCGCCAGAGTGAACTTTTCAATTTAAAGGTGTTCGAAAATTCCGAAAATTGGATACATGGCGTACACAGGCGAACTAAGTACAATTACATGACGACACAAATGGTACAATCTGATCACAAAATCGTATGTAGAACGAAACAGGAATTTAACCTTACGAAACTTGCGTTCCAAAATGTTATTGCCTACATAACAATAAGATAATAACAAAGATATTATAATATAGTAACATATCTGTAATCATTACGTAACGCAATTATTATATACATAAAACAGAGATTTATTAGAAGCTACTGAAGATACGTAAATAAAATGAAAAGAAACCGAGTGTCACGAAAGGACTAAACTTTCATTTAGCTGCAGAGATGAACCACATCTGAAAGAATATAGAAGCAAGAACGGAAAGACGGAAAAATAAAAAAATGACGAGATACAGAATTAAAAGAGAAACACAATGGTGTCATTCATCTGAGCAGTTAGCTTTATTCATCCTAACGTTATGTCACATGTACAAACAATTCTGATAAGTTTATCTGTTTCGTCTTAACAGTTTCTAGAAGGTAGTAACTCCATTATGTGACTCTAGTAAATGTGACTTTGGGCAGCTTCACGACCTTAATTACATTTTCATCAGCTTAGTTTACACACGCCAGGTGTCTGGAATTGCGGCACTGCAGTTTGTGATGATCTGCATCGTTTTTGCTCTGGCGATCCTGACGAAATAAAATGCGTTGTGACGTGGACCAAATAACCTCACTCCATCACCGACGCATTTCTATGTACTCTTCCAAATTCGAAGTGTGGTCTTTTGCTTGTAACTCCTTACTTGTTATTGCACGAAATTATTTTCTACAGTACTCTCCGATCCATCCTGCGACCTCTTTCCCTATAGCACATCACCTGAATGATTTTAAAGTTAATAATAACGTAGATAACATTCCTTCGCAATTTCTGGAATAATCTGGAGAAGTAGCAACGAACTGAATATTCAAGCTGTTGTATATCATGTATGAGACTGGAGAAATGCTCTCAGATATTCGGAAATTCGAATTCAAAATACATTATGAGCGCCCACTTAGTTGATGTATCAGTGAAAACAGCTCCCATTGTATTTGACACCTATAGTTTCATGACAACACTAAAGTAATGTAAAACGGAAATACGTCTTTTAAAAACTGACGTACAGGAAGGTTTTAAATATGACAATTACCTTTAATGAGAAGACCACTGTTCTATGGTTGACCATATTACGAAAACATCCACGGTAGAGTTGATATTCCTATGCCTACTGTAACCAGCTGAGAAAAAGAAAAGACTTGAACCAAGTGTGGAACCAAAACCTAAATTAATTGTCAACTCATTTCAACTACACTTTACGACTGCCCATGTGTAAAATTGTCTGCTTGATCGGAAAAAAACAGTTAGGATGGGAAAGAGTACAACTTACCGCTGAAGTCACTATTTCAGAAACTTCATACATCTGAGAAATGAAATTTAAATAAAAATCTAGCAAGCATCTCTGGCGAACTGGAACTAAATGAGCTAGTCAAGAGATTAATTTAACTACATGGAAATTAGCGACAGACATGGGATTCTCGAAATTTTTCCGGGGTACAGAGTATTCCATGGAGTTTTGAGACTGCAGCGGGATGATGTCGACTTCTTACCACGATATTTCGACCAACAACCATTCAACCATCTTCAACTGAGTGTTTAGCACTGGAGATTGCTAATTCACATCGCCAACTTTATACCAAAATTTTGACGTGGAGACGCGTGCGCAAAAGCAGCCGCTACTTGAGCGACCTCTGTCGAGTTTCGCTTCCTCTTCGAATATTGCCTTATTTGTGACGAGCAGGCGCTTGCATAATGGTGATAAAACATACGCGCTCTCTATCGGCGGAGTTAAAGTGCAGATGGTAAATTAATAAAATTAGCTGCCACTAGACGTGTCACTACTAATAAAATGTTTCCTTTCTCTGCACATTACAGAAATCACAAAGTCCCGCCACTTATCCAGTAGAAAGCCGCCATCGCAGTTAATAAGATCTTCCGCCAAAAGTATTTCCACCGATTAAGGAATACATCTCAACATCTTTGGGTGATTAATATACTGTTTTTGCCAGATTTAGAACTAAGAGGTCCATTATATCAGGTGATCTTTGAAATCCCCTATCATCTATCTGCACTGTTTTTTTCTTTTACACTTACAGCCTGCATGCCTCACATGTATGGTTTTACACCACTGACAATATTTTTTTCTATCCCAGCATCAGCGTGATGGTTAATAAAACCAACAACCTCATCATCATTGTGAAGTTCCAGCGAGAGTTCTTTCTGCTCTCGATCCACATGTCCTAACCTTAGCAGCCACAGTTTCTCCCAAACAGCTCTCCGTGCCTCGATGACCTTATGCTTAGTCAACATATTGTTATGCACCAAGCAGACTCCTTCACGGACGGCAAGTTACGTGTGCTCCGTGCAGTTCTGTCAACCTTTAAAGTACCTCATGTACATTCGTTTCAGTTCCATCACCTTTACAGCTAAGTCGTCTTTCTCTTTCTTAGAATGATCCATGTATATATCTCTAGTTACTCAACCCTAGTATCTAAGTCACTGATCATTCTGAGAAGGATCTAGGCCCATGTCTCAAGGCTCTTAAGTTTGTGTTCTTCTTGTTCCTTAATTTTATGTTCGAGAGGTTGAAATTGACTGTCTACATATAGATGCTTTCTCTGTCTATGCATATCTTTACTCTTGGCCTGAGTGCCTGACATATGCGCGAACTTATCCACAGTGTGATATAAACTAATGTACTCATCATTATTTTATCCGACCCTGGTAGATGAGTGGTCAGCGCGATAGGCTGTCAATCCTAAGCGACCGGGTTCGATTCCCAGCTGGGTCGGAGATTTTCTCCGCTCAGGGACTGGGTGTTGAGTTGTCCTAATCATCATCATTTCATCCCCATCGATTCGCAAGTCGCCGAAGTGGCGTCAAATCGAAAGGCTTACACCAGGCGAACGGTCTACCCGACGGGAGGCCCTAGTCACACGACATTTACATTTATCATTATTTTCGTAGCTGTTTATAAAGAAACTCCTGGGATTTCGGTCTGTATCTACTGTCATTTAGTTTCCTTTATTTGCCAATAACGAGAAACTCATACTGTGTGTAATTTCAGTAAATTGCACATATCTTTATGAAATCATTGAATAGCGTTTCAGTTCATACGTGCGCATTGTAAATATGTTTTAAATTCAAACTGTCTTGTTTGAAAGCTGTAGTGAGTTTTGCATTGTCCCACACCAACTGTTTCGGGGCTCTGGAACATGTATGAGTCAAATAAAATACGTCAACACCGATACGACAACCAGTTAGAATCTGAATTTGATCTTGGTTTTCCAAAGCAACATAGTTAAATATGAACACTATGTTCGGTTTCACTTCTTCTGGTGGAGTGATTCGACAGCTGTGACTGAATGTCCCGTACATTAACCATCTATACCTTTAGGTCGTTTGCAGGAGCTGATATTTGGGTTGAAAGAGAGTTTTTGAAAATACGCATACGTGCTGAAAGCAGGCTCCATCTGTTTGTGTTATCAGCATCAAGAGAACATTTGCTTTGTCACACTGGATTGACTTACAGTTATATCTCATATATTATCGGGCAGGAATATCAGATTCTTCTTCTTCTTCTTCTGGTCTTCTTCAGCATCATCACCGGATCAGTCGCTTACAACAAAGTGCTTGAGATGAAATACATCAACCACCCGGTTATGATACTGACTACATCAGGAGTTGGTGTGCAATGGACTTATACAGAAAACAAATTATATACGTAGCCACTACAGGACAACCAGTAACTAGTTGACTGAATCACCATGGCTACAGTATAATGACAGGGTTAAGAACTAAGGAAAAAAAAACATTTTCCATAATATATTTTGTTTACACTTGTGTGCCCAAAATTCAGCACATATTTGCCTCAAACTGATGTGTGCAACATAAAACTTAGGTATTCTACCCATAAATTGAAATGGATGGCATCTATGTCTATTGGGTCGACTCCGGCATTGTATTGGCACTTGAAGCACTGTTCTAAATCATCCACATGTACACTATGCACACAAGCGTAGGTCACAACGTTATTGTACACAGCTTGAATGCACGGCAGCCAGTGGTTCAGTCTCACCAACACAAGAGATGACACCACCCTTAGTCCAAATAAGTTCATAACAGTGGAGTGCTGTACATAAATGGACATGTTCCTTGATTTCACTCAGAGCACAGCATCATCGTACATTTTTATGAAGGGCAGCATCAGACCAGTACAGTAAATGTCCATGGGTGAAAGAAATGGATAATATTCAGTAGTGATTCATCCCAACCAGTAAACCACACTTTAACAGTCTTCGTCACATTTTCAATCTCCATCACAAAACATCCATCAGTGTTTCTTGCGGCTTCTATATGAGTATTTAAGCCCTTTGAACCGCTAACTGTTAAATTATAAGTTGAACTGAAAAGCAGTAGAGCAGTGGGAGCAATTAGCACCTTATCCACAACATCTACACTCTGTTCTTGCAGTAATAACAGAATGTTCTGGAATGACGCCTATGTCAGAGCTGAGTACTGACCTGCACCACGCTGCCTGTGACCTCCAGTGCGTCAGAGGTCACTGAACAAAGAAGAAGAAACAATAAGCAACCACAGACACACACAGAGTTGAACAAGTCAGAGGGACGATCAATGACATGCAATGTACAAGGGTCACTCCAAAAGAAATGCACACTATTTTTGTAAAAATACACTTTTCATTCTGCATGTGTGAAAGTTTTACAGTGTGTAGATACATCCTTCCTGCTTGTTTTCGAACTTAGTTCAACCTGTTCCCGTGAGTGGCGCCGTAACAGCATGTCTTCAAGATGGCTGCTGCACTTGACGTTCGTCAGAATCAACGTGCTGCATATAATTCCCGTGCTGTGAAAACAAGACAGTGGGAAACATTCACAAGATGTTGAAAAGGTGTATGGAGATGCTGCTGTCGATCGCAGTACAGTTAGTCGGTGGGCAAGCAGGTTACGTGATGAAAGCGGGCACGGCAATATTAAGGATTATCCTCACAGCGGCAGACCTCGTACTACAAGCACTCCAGACGATGTGCAGAGTGTTAACAAATTGGTAACTGCTGACAGACGCATCACAGTGAACGAATTATCACGCTACGTTGGAATAGGGGAAGGAAGTGTTTGCAGAATACTGAAAGTGTTGGCGTTAAAAAGGGTTTGTTCCAGGTGTGTTCCCAGGATGTTGACAGTGGCTCACAAAGAAACAAGAAAAACGGTATGCAGCGAACTTTTGGAACAGTACGAGAATGGTGGAGATGAATTTCTTGGAAGAATTGTGACAGGTGATGAAACATAGCCCAATAATTTTTCACCAGAGACGAAGGGGCAATGAATGGCGTGGCATCATGCAAATTCACCCAAGAAAAAAAAAATCAAAACCTCACCTTCTGCTGGAAAAGTTATGGCTACAGTGTTTTTCGATTCTGAAGGACTCTTGCTTGTGGACATCATGTCAAATGGAACCACCGTAAATTCTGATGCATATGTGACGACACTGAAGAAACTTCAAGTTCGACTGAGTCATGTTCGACCACATCAGCAAAAGCAGGATGTTTTGCTGTTGCGCGATGATGCATGGCTACATGTCAGTCAAAAAACCATGGAAGCAATCACAAAACTCGGATGGACAACACTGAAACACCCGCCTTACAGTCCTGACCTGGCTCCATGTGACTGTCATCTCTTTGGGAAACTGAAAGACTCTCTTCGTGGAAGAAGGTTTGAAGATGATGAATCCCTTGTGCACGCTGCCAAACAGTGGCTCCAATAGGTTGATCCAAAATTTTATCCTGCGGGTATACAGGCGCTGGTTCCAAGATGGCGTAAGGCAGTTGAGAGGGATGGAAATTATGTGGAGAAATGAAAATATTGTTCCTAAATGATGTATCTACACACTGTAAAACTTTCAAACATGTAGAATAAAAGATGGGTTTAAAAAAATTGTGTGCATTTCTTTTGTAGTGACCCTCGTATACTTACTTCTCCACTTCTACAGGGTGACTGATGATGATCTCACTTGCTGTTGGCGCTTTATGATTTTTCTTCTTCTGCTGAATGACTGAATGTGACTGAGAATGGTATGGCTACCACCTCAACTTTGTATCCCATCTGGTGGGTGGATGGGCGGGGGGGGGGGTGATGATAATGTGTTCTCATAGCTCCCAGGGGACAGTGGTGGGGAGAGAGGACAAAGCGCCCTCTGTGGCAGTTTTGTGAACTAACTCAGTCAAGCTCCATACACCAAGATGAGCAGTTACTCCGCCTTGACCATTTTAATAGGAAAAAGTTATCTCCTACAATGTGGATTGACTGGCCATTTCAGAAAACATGAACAGCTCCATAAGTTGAGAAATGCATCTTCAGTCCATCCCACTGCGTAAATATTATTTACAAAGAAGTATTCCCCTTATGCTCATCCATTATCATTTCCTTCCATTCCTCATGTAGCAGACTAAGGTCACAGCCCCCAGCTGAACGCTTACAGGCTAATACACTTACTTAAGTTCTCTCTGTCAAACACCAGCATCTCTTCAATTGAACACGTCATTTAGATCCTTCCTCTCGAGTAGTTCAACACAGATTGAGCTATTTTGCCTGGCCATCCTCAAGTGGAGGAGAGGGGGAATGCTGCATTCCTATTGGTTCCTATGGGACAAATCCTTTTCTAGCACCATCTGGTGGTGGTATGGTGAAATAGTTCAGCTGGTCTTCGGACTGGAAATTCTGGTAGTGGTTGGTTTACCCTAGCCATCGTTCGTTGTGAAAACGCCTCTCTTCCTGGACTTGAATCTTTCGCCGACCAAGATGTCATCGCTTACAAGACCTGGCATTGTGGAATAGATCCGAAGACCCAGTAGACCTAGTTATGTGTATAGTAATATGCCTTTTACATTGTATACACGCTCATGTAGAAAAGTTAGTAATGATGAAAAAATACATGTATGGATGAAACACGCGCAATCGGAAAAAAGTGAATGAGGGAGGGGGGAGGGCGGGGCGGCGCGGGAAGTGTAAGTAAATAAAGACTCAACTTTACATCCTTCTTCTCCAACACAGATTGGGCCTTTTTCCCAACAGTTCACAAGTGGCGTAGGGGAGGAGAAGTTGAGAATGGGAGAGGAGGGGAGGGGAAGTGGGGGAGGGGAGGAATGATGGTGGTGATGTCAACAATCTGACGTCACCATATCTATCCCTCAGAGTGAGGGGGTGGGGGGACTGCCACCATCTTGAAAAATTTGGCAAGAATGCACACTGTTCCAGCTTTGGCTCTACCCCATTACTATTAATAACCATG
Source organism: Schistocerca piceifrons (assembly GCF_021461385.2). Classification (NCBI taxonomy): domain Eukaryota; kingdom Metazoa; phylum Arthropoda; class Insecta; order Orthoptera; family Acrididae; genus Schistocerca; species Schistocerca piceifrons. The sequence continues at coordinate 220,433,769 of NC_060145.1, read as the reverse complement.
ATTCGTCTTTCGTAATGTTTGGGGGACCATCATAAATTGCAGTGACTCTTGAATAAAAATGCCATTTCTGTTCGTCTAATTGCGTATTTCTTTCAATTACCTTGCAATTACATCGTGCACTATACTGTAGACTTCACTATATAGTCCACGTTTTATCGAGCTTCATTACATGGAAGTGACACATAATGCGAAAGTTCATTTCGACCTTCAGCTTTACGTGCCAGTATGTATCTTTCGTAAGCATACGAGTACTGGAGAATCTGTAGGATGGCTGTCGGGTCTAATGTTGAGATAGTGATGTTCGATTTCTAATTGAGTTGAGTAATTCGAACCACTTTGAGGGCGGCACCAGTATCCATCAGCTCTCTACTTGAACTGTAAATGGGCTGACAGCTGGAACTTAACAATGACAAAAGTCAGAGACAGGCTGAACTCCACATATGGTCCAACCAGCACGTTCACTTGAGATAAACACTTCGTTAAGCTGAGGCTGTTTCATTTTGGCTGCGTAAGGCATATCCAGAGGTTTTATCTTGCACTGCTGCTGCATACAGACTGTCCCGAAGAGAGCACTGTAAGGACAGTGGCGGGCGACGTCTTTGGCAGAAAGGTCATCCTCTCGGCCGGCATTCCGCGGCTGATCGCCGGGCCCTCGGCTCACGGCTCACCCTGACATTTAGCGCGGGAGGCGGCAGGCGGTGTCGCGTGCTGTGGCCTCCGGCGCAGAGCCTCCGGGTCCCGCAACCGGCCCCAGCGGCGGGCCCGGACACAGCGGCGTGCAACCGGACACAGTTCGGATTCGCATACCTCTTAAGAAATGACGACATCTGGTCAAAGCTACCCAGACACCTACTCAATCAATCAATAGCCTGTACTTCCTAACGGATGATTCAAATAGCATCATGCAAGCACCTTCTTTGGTGAATCAGGAGTCCGGTGTGGGGCAATGTTTCGTTTGTGGCACTTGTCTAGACGCTCGCTTTGTAGCTAAGTTGTTGAGCCAGGTGCCGTCGTGGAACTTGCTGCCATCCTTGACGATTTTCCTTCATCTGCTGCCGTCTTCGACGAAATTCTCTCATTTGTTGCAGTCAATATTACACGCGTTCATATCAAGTTTGACGCAGTCCTCAAAGCGCAAAGCAGGAGTTCGTATCGGGGAAGACGGGAGTGGTTCATATGATGTAAGAGTCCTAGCCACCACAAGCGACTTTCTTTAAGAGCGGCGGTGAAGGTCGGTAGAGTCGTAGCATTCAGGACAATCTCATTTGTCACATGGTCCTTCCATGTTATGCCTAGAATGTTTCGTAAGTACCGCAGATTAAAGGTGTTGAGCTTACGTTCTTGTCTGGCGTTTGACGTCCAAATCTCCGCACCATACAAGAGAGTGCTCAGCACGCATGCCTGATAGACGAGCATTTTTGTGGGCACCGTAAGGTGTTTGTTATCCCATACTCTTGTGCAGAGCTTCTCGGAAGTGTTCACCGCTTTGCCAGTTCTTTCGTTTACTTAATCATATATCTGTGTATCCTTGCGTCATGATCACAGTCTTCTTTACATTCAGATACCTCTATTAGTGGACATTAATACAGGGCGTCTTCACACTTCGTCTTCGTGACGACTTGAACTCTGCTGACGATACTATCAATGAGGTGCCTGAATGTATGTGGAGGAATGGCAGCCCATTTTCTTCAAGAGCCGAAACCAGAGATAGTAGTCATGAGGAACGCTGGGGTCTGGAGCGAAGTCGATGTTCTAGCTAGTGCCTGATAGGTTCCATTGGGTTCAGGACGAGACTCTGCTCAGGCCAATCTATTTCAGCAATGTTGTTATCTACATGCCATTGCCTCGCACAACTGCTTTATGACAGGGTGCACTGTCATACTGATGGAAACAATCGTCTCCGTACTGTTCCTCTTCTGTACATCGTACAAAGCACTGTAAAATATGTTCATGTCCTTCGACATTAAGCGTCTTTTAATGGCAATAAGGGGACCACACCGTAACTAAGGAAAACACCCCCATACCGTAACACTGACTCATCCCTACTTCACTGTTGGTAATATACACTGAAGACCCAAAGAAACTGGTACACTTGCCTAATATCGTGTAGGGCACCCGCGAGCACGCGGAAGTGCCGAAACAGGACGTGTCATCAACTCAACTAATGTCTAAAGCAGTGCTGGAGGGAAGTGACTCCATGAATCCTGCAGGGCTGACCATAAATCCGTAGGAGTACGAAGAGGTGGAGATCTCTTCAGATCAGCACGTTGCAAGGCATCCCAGTTATGTTCAATACTGTCAGGGGAGTTTGGTGGCCAGCGGAAGTGTTTAAACTCAGAAGAGTGTTCCTGAAGCCATTCTGTAGCAATTCTCGACGTGTGTGGTGTCGCATTGTCCTGCAGGAATTGCCCAAGTCCGTCGGTATGCAAAATCGACATGAATGGATGCAGGTGATTAGACAGAATGCTTACATACGTGTCATCTGTCAGAGTGGTTACAAGACGTATCAGGGGTCCCATAAAACTCCAACTACACACGTCCCACACCATTACAGAGCCTTCAGTAGCCTGAATAGGCCTCTGCTGGGATGCAGAGTCCATGGATTCATGTGGTTGTCATCATACCTGTACACGTCCATCCGCTCGATACAATTTGAAACGAGACTCGTCCGATAGGCGACATGTTTCCAGTCATTAACAGTCCATTGGCGGTGTAGACGGGCCGACGCGAGGCGTAAAGCTTTGTGTCGTGCATTGTGGTAATGCGTAATGATAAACTTTCTTTAAACTGTAGTGTGGGGAAAGTATCTAGCCCCATGAAATAATGTTCCAACACAATGATTTTAGAATGAAATATGTATTAAAAAATTTCGCTTGACCTTCGCCCATGACATTGGTTTGAACAATACTATGCTAAGCAAATGGAAAAATTATTAGCAGAGGATATCTATAAAAACCAAACAGCTTAATCAATTGATACTTTAACGCATGATTCAGGGTAGTGGGGTGGTCTCTCTCTCAGCTCTGAGCAAGTTAACTAGCTGACAGTCATTCTTGTAAAAAATTAGCTGCCCAGTGCTGCAGTCCTACCTGAAATTTCTCCTCTTCAAAAATAACAACACTACTGAAAATTTATTTTCTTTTCACCTTCCAATAGATACATAATATTCATCCTTGCTGTCTCTTATAACAAATCTTTCTTCATCTAACAATCACAAGTCAACACGGCACTAGAAATATGTTCATCACCTACCACACATCAACTAAGAATGTGTCAGACTGTGCAGAGGCAAAAACTGTGCCACAACTAGACCAAATATTGTTCAACGGTAACAGAACCCGCCATATGACTTTACAATAGGTTTTACTGCACAATCTAGATTTTGGCCTTAGTACTTAAACAAGTGTTACAAACGTTAAAAATAATCTAATGATTTTTAATACTTGTAACACTTGATAATGGCTTAAAGCCGAAATCTAGACTGTGGAATAACACCTGTTGTACAGTTAAATGGCGGTTATTAAAAAAAGTCAAAATGACATACCCATCTTACATGTCCTCCACCTTTCCCGAGCGGAATTTTTTATGTGTGTCATTTCAGGCAGGAACGAGACGAGGACAAAATTCTAAATATTAAGGACAAGAACATACAAAACACAAATACAAAGAGAAAAATCGCTGTACAAGAGTATGAGTTACAGAACTACAAGTAAAAAATACCTACATAATTTAAGAAGATGTGAATGAAGTAATCAATAGAATTCACAGCTGCTATGTTATCATATTTCATGATGTCTTTGAGAACGTTCTGCACAGGGCTATTCTGAAAGCCTATACGTCACATTTTTGTATTGTGGTAAGTAGCATTGATGATCTACAATGTTTCTGTCGCATACAAAAAAATAGGTTACAGTGTCCATATCACACAAGGCCTACATTTCTGAAGCTCAGTCACATATTACAGTAGTAATTTGCGAGCTGAATGTAGGTGAAGAGTGCTTGTCAGAAACGACCAAACTTTCTTTAGCTCGTTGCAATTATGTAACTATTGCGGGAAGTTATGTGGAAGCAGACTCAGTGAGACGAAGTAAAGTTCTCAGTTGACAGTGCCACACATACACACATTAAAGTACATAGTATTATCTGCTTGAAGCAGAATGTAGATTCACTGGTAACTCCAAAACCATCTTGTAGTATTGAAGAGATTCTTATAATAGTCACTTGTAGTTTGTATCAATGAAGTATTCCAACATATGGCAGGGAATATTTCAGTATGCAATTAGTAGACGTATTTCTTGTCCCCTGGGAAGTCTCATCGTTTGTGGTGAATGGTTAATCAGTTACAATTTGTTACGATTATAATATACGTTTACATATATTAAGACAAGAGTATCAAGATTTTACATAGTTGTACATACGAAATGAAAGTATAGTGTGATGTTAAGAGCAGATTTAAGTAAGAAAAAAATAGCATCATGGTTTTAAAATAATAGATTTCAGAAACATCAGACAGATAAATCATATGAAACTGTGTACAGTAATAGGCATGATAAGAAACAATTGTTATATGTGTACAGAATGACCTAGAGAAAATTCTAAATCTATTCGAATAAATATGTATTTGTGTATTTCAGTGAAATACGCAAAAGTATGGTGAGTACGATAGAAAGAGACACATAAGGATAGCGATCACAAACAAGAAATAAACATAATTACTATTAAAAACCGTCTTGACCACAATTTATTTAATAAGGTGACCGGTTTCGACCACTACTGTGGTCATCTTCAGACCATTGAGTAGGAACCTCTTTGTTGGAGAATCACCTTATTAAATAAATTGTGGTCAAGACTGTTTTTAATAGTAATTATTTATAAGACATTGATCACTGCTGTTCCCATAATGCATTCAAAAGTAAGAAATAAACACATGAGGATCGTGGTCATGCACACAGATAAGAAGAAAACGAACACGTAATTAGGAAAAAGATGGATTAGGAATTAACCAAGGTTCACATCAAAGAATACTTTATGCGGACAAACGTCAGCTAATTATTATACCCAACATGGTCAGTAATTAGCATGCTATCTAACTATATTTCATCCTTTAGTTTGTGCATCTCTTAATCATTTCACTCATAGATGCATCAATGTTCCAACAAATACAACTGTTACTTTATCTCTTTGCTTCTTTCTGTCATATATTTCGTGCTTTCTTACAAGTTCATATTATTTAGCTCCATTTAGCTCAATTTGTCATCTTTACCCTACCTAACCATTTCTCATATTTGCCCTACCAAATCATTCCATCTCAAATTCATCTTTGATGCGAACTCCTGTACATCACAGTGTTCTCGACGTAAAGTCCAATTTTGACGCCTACCTGTCTACACATATAATCTGATCAACAGTATATGGACATCGGTATGTAATGCGGAATTAACCATTAGATATGACGTGAGCCGGTATTAAATGGGGCGGAGAGCGCTGTCATTAGGGAAACAGCAACAGCAGAATGGATCGATCAAGAGAGCTCGTGAATTCGAACCTGGACTAGTCACCTGAGTAAAAAATTCATCAGTGACATTTCAACCGTTCTAAATCCGCCCACGTCGACTGTTGGTGACGTGATTGTGAAATGGAACCATGAAGGAACAACCAAGGCTAAAACAAAGACCAAGCAGACCTCATACACTGACGGACAGGGGTACACGAGTATTCCGGACGGTAGTTGTAAAAAAATCTCACGAAATCAGCGCAAAGAACCACTCATGAGTTCCAAAATGCAGCCAGCAATCTGGCTACCATAATGACTCCGCTTAGGGAGCCGAAGAAAATGGGGGGTATAATGGTCGAGTAGCTCGTCATAAGCCAATATTTTTCTTAATTTATGTCCAACTTTGAGCTTGACAAACTCGTTCAGTGTCCTGCAACATGTGTTAAAGACATAAAATCAAATACTTGGAAATGGCATTAAAGGCCGAGACCTGGGTAGTACTTAAATAAACAAAAAAGCAGTCAAATGGCGGTGTGTTTTTTAAAAAATTCTATAAGGTACATGTTCTGACATCATCAAATGCTATGAATATTCAAAGATCCATCAACAATCTTAGTTAATCACGGGCCATCACTTAGGGATATTCTAATTTGGACCTGGAAAACAGGGCAGATAAACGAAAGAGCACGACAGTGTGACATCAGAATCACGAAATTATAGTACGGTACCAACTTACCACTGTTTACCTTCTGATAGTATTTAAAAAACAAAAAGCAGCTGTATCGGCTACGTTGAAGAAATGATAATATCGTGTGCAGACGCCGCGCGCTAGTAACTCGTAGTGCAAACCGACACGGGCAGTGGTCTGTAGTAACCGCACATGTGTTAGTAGATGCCAGTGGAGGTCACGAGGTTGGTATAAGGCCGTGGTACCTAATTTTTTGACGGTTGAGAGTCGTTTTACGAACTAAATTGACAGATCAAGATAAGAAACTCGTAAAGTAGCTTCCGTATTACATTCACGCGATTCTGATGCCACAGTTTCGTGTTCTCCGCTTATCTACCCTATTTTTCAGGTGCAGATTAGAGTGTCCCTCAATGATGACATATACTTGTCTAAGATTTTTAATGAATCTTTCAACACACATTGCATTTGATGATGCCAGTATATGTGCCTTATAGAACATTGGGAGATTCTGTTGGTTCAATGGCTTAATGTAATCCGGCCTGGTGAGTGCTTTTCTATCCCCTTCATAGTAGCCAATATCGTCGTAGATTTAACCTGAAGATGCGATCCATTGTTGTACCACAATTCCATAATAAACAAGGATTAACAGCTTTTGAAGATTTTATGGCAAAATGTAAACAAAAATGTTTAACTATACGTAGATGAAGCTGCAGTATCCCACATAGAAAACCTATATAGTAATATGCACTGAAGCGCCAAAGAAACCGGTATAGTCATGCGAATTCAAATACAGATCTACGTATTCAAGCAGGATACGGCACTGCGGTCGGCAGCGCCTATGTACAGTAAGACGGCAAGTGTCTGCAGCAGCTGGTAGATCGGTTACTTCTGCTACAATGGCAGGTTATCAAGATTTATGTGAGTTCGATTGTGGTGTTATAGTCGGCGCACGACCAATAGGACACAGCATCTCCGAGGTAGTGATAAAGTGAGGATTTTCCCGTACGACCATTTCACGGGTGAACCATAAATTTGAGGAATCCGATAAAACATCAAACCGACATCGCTGCGGCCGGAAGAAGATCCTCCAAGAACGGGACCAACGCCGACTGAAAATCGTCCAACTTGAGAGAAGGGCAACACTTTCGCAAATTGTTGCAGATTTCAATGCTGGACCATCAACAAGTGTCAACGTATGCAACAGTTTGAATATTTATTTATAAATAGAAATATAGCTTAGCCGCTGCCTGCTTGTTGTTTGCTGTTGTGCTTTTGAGAAATCTCCAAAAATGTTGTCAAGACATGAGGTAATTGGAAATTTGATTAGGGGCAGATAATTGTTTTACTTCAGTTGCGCATTTAATGTAAAGACAACTAGTGTTCATACCAGTTACAGTTCAATTCAAATTAGGTTCTGTTTAGTCAAAGGTTAGCATATGAGTCTAAGTTGGATGAGTACATAGTTTCGGTAACGTGTAGACTTTTTATAGGTTGGGAGATGATTTTGGGTAAAATTTTATTCAGAAACATATAGTGGGGTGCTTACAATATGTATCATAAAAATGGGAAATGTTTTAAGATGAGTAAATAAATATTGAATTTTGATCGAATTAGATAACGACGTAGAAAACAATCTTGCAATTCGTTGGTCCAGTATATGCAAAACATCGAATATTACAGAACATATTTATGTCAATTCAACAGGAAAGTCTCAGAATTTTTTAGAAAATGCGAAATTGAATAGACAATATTTAGAGCTGGTAGATCTTACCAGAAACGAGTCTTTTTGATAAATCTTCAGTGTGTCATTGCCTTGAAATAGTTTACTTTCATAACATGCAAGTTATAATACGATAACAATGAAATACAAGAATCCTTTAATTGTTAGAATGATAATTCGTCATTTTATTACAAGAAGTCGCATCTTCAAGAGCTCCTCAACCTGCTGGTGCTTTGAAACATGTTATATTCATGGAACGTAAATTATTTTTAAAAAATCCACACAAGATGTGGGCTTCAACTGAAAACGACGGTATCCACCATGACCTCCCTCAAATTCCGTTTCTGCTGTAGAACCCGATCTTCGACCTCACTGCCCACGTTCCACTTCACAAAACAGAGTACAACGAACATATCGGGAAGATAATATTATAAATTAATAACAAATTCACAGAACCACTGGACGTGTTTTTATCTCTCTGGCAGTTGAGCACAATATCTGAATGGACAGAGACACAAACCTTAGTAATAGAAGAGTACAGTGGTCTGAAGCTCTGAACTAAAAAAGGTTTTCAGACCTAAACCATATGACTGAACAGAAAAGTTTACATTCAGGGTTTATGAGCAGTTTTGTCTCATGCCAGTGGGACACGGACTTACAGTGCGAAAGCCACTCAAAACCAAAGAGTTGCGCAGGGATGATGGGAGTTGAAAATTCCGAGGAGAGACAGGAAAATAAACCAGTGGATTGGGGAGTACAACGGAGTGGAATTTTTAATTAAGATTGTAATGAAAATGAAATGAGGGTTTGCAGAATATGTAACCAGGCGAATGAATGGTTGGTGTACCATGAACGTCCCTTCACGCTAACAGACAGGAAAGGACTGATGCTACAACCTAATGGCAGCCAAGAAGGTGACACCATAATGTGCAAGAACTATGTGTATGCGTGCAGCTCAGACCCAAAACATATAAAAACTTCTGGAGGTAATCTGTATCTGGCAGTGAATGTTAAATGACCAATGATGATGAAGATGCTGATGATGATTATGATCATGAACTGTGGCGCGAGAGAGAGCCCTAGCATGGGAGGATTTTTTTCTTGTCACTGTAGACAAATGGCAGAATTCAGTGCATTTCTAGATCGTGCATCCTTCGTCATGAGGACACGGGAGCTCTTCTTTGTCCTTATAGTCTGACGATGGATTGATTTTCCCGACAGCAGAGTTAGTGTTGGAAAGATTGTCAGTGTGAGTACTTAAAGAGTTGGACTAAACATCAGTAAGTTTTATAAACAGTTTTAAAATTTGAATAAAACATTGAAGAAATGGAAAGTGTTACATCACGATGTGCCAGTCCAATATATGAAGTTTTATATGTTCGCTACACAATGGGTGTTAAATAATTAAACTTCCATTGCATTCAAAATGGATGACCATCAACGGCAATATGAGGTGTGACCGCCACAGGCGCAAAGCCACCAAATGCCGTTTACACATTTGTTGCGTTAACTGTAGTGCAGGGTCTCGCATTATCCTGATGGAATACACCATTTACTAGCCTGGTAACTTGGTCGTCAATGGTACCATTCTTGCCATATCCGGTCTTCCCCTAAAAATCGTAAAATCCGCCATGTTTTCATATCGAAGAGCTTCCCGCACTACGAATCCAGGCGTTGCAGAGGTATGGGTAGAGTGTGTCCTTTCTGTAACCTTTCAACAGGCCATCTAGGAATGCTTTGACACCAATCTGACCGACACAAAACGAAGAGAGAGGTTCTCCGATGACCACTGCAGAACTCCACTCAATGTCCGAGCTGAGCCTCATTCTACACAACACAAGTCTCTGTTGCCTGTGGTGTGGTGTCAGCTTTAAACGAGACTTAGCAACTGGTCATCTCACTCCAGCTGCCAGTAGTCTCTTCCTGATGGTTACATTCCACCTGCAACATCTATCCGCAAGTCAGTTGTTGTCATCAGTTTGTTCATCAGAGATAGTCCAACTATCTGATCTTCTCATGTTTTAGTCCTTCTGAAAGAATCCGTGTCTACTCTTCATACGACACTGTTGTCCAGAGACTATCTCGTCACAATTTATGCAGTCGTTGCACTGCAATCAACAGCGATCTGACGGTATGATGCTTTCATGAAGCCAATGATTCGATCTTTCTCAGAGTCTGAAAGTTTTGGACAAGTTGCACGTGCGCTTTCTCTAGAAATGTTGGATTGCAGTCTACACCTGCGATGTTCCAGTAACAACATACCCAATACGCATCACGAGCTCACTGCATTCTTCAATAGGAATGTCTTTTTCTGTACCGAAAAAACTGAAAACAAGTTGGTATAAGGACGTAATTTGATCAGCATAGCGCACATACATGAAAATAATGCAGTACTAGTTCGACAACGTACGGCCAATTCCTTCGTGGTGTGACATTGCGTCGCCGTCAGTGTATCTTTGCTTGTCACTATTGAGCGTGGTATCGGTAGATTTACAATTCTGAATTTTCCTTTCTTTCGGTTTTTTCCTCAGTATAATTCGTCTCTAGTTAGGTATCTCAAACAAGTTGAGAGCAAACCTTTGGTATTTTCTAAGATCCTCAGAATTTAGATCATTTATTTTCTCTCCAAGACTCGATCAGAATACTGTTACCTGTGTCATCACTGGTTGCGAAGCAACGAGTCGTCATCGCTAGTTTCGGCGGCGATTATATTATTGGCTTTGTAACTGCTGGAGGAGAAAGCAACCGAGAGAAGAGGGCCGTCATCATACACGGCACTGCGTCACAAAGGGGCCCATGAAATTGGCTGACGTTGTTAGCGGCGGGCGCGGTGTGACTCATCACACCTTTCTCTCTCTCTCTCTCTCTCTCTCTCTCTCTCTATCTCTCTCCCTACTCCTTCCTCCCCTCTCCGTAGCACATCCTGTGGACGCACCTGCCTGGAATCCCATGCTTCGCATCGCAGTCTGTCGTCGAAGCACCTGGATACGCGCATTAATTGCCTCACCCCGCCAGTCCTCTACCCACTTCACGAGGCCACCGTGAGCTTTTTAGCTGCAAATTCGAAAGTCACATACACAAATGTTGTTTTTAAATATTAGTCTATTTTAAAAAATGTTTATTGTCTTAATATGGTAATCACGCACTCTACTGCCAATTGTTGTGGTTACAATATGTCGTTTTTTAAATTTAAATACTGATTTTACATGGATATGAAACCCAGAAATTATTTTATTTTATTTTTTTTACTATACACTAAAGTGCCAAAAAACTGGTATAGGCATGCGTATTCAAATACAAAGACACGTAAACAGGCAGAATACGACGCCGAAGTCGGCAACGCCTATATAAGACAAGTGTTTGGCATAGGTCGGTTACTACTGCTACAACGGCAGGTTATCTAGATTTAAGTGAGTTTGAACGTGGTGTTACAGACGAAGTACGAGCGATGGGACATAGCATGGGCGAAATAGCGATGAAGTGGGGATTTTCCTGTAGGACCATTTCACGAGTGTACCGCGAATATCAGGAATCCGGTAAAACATTATACCTCCAACACCGCTAAGGCCGGAAAAGGATCCTGCAAGAATGGGACCAACGACAACTGAAGAGAATCGTTCACGTGACAGAAGTGCAACTCTTCCGCAAATTGCTGCAGATTTCAGTGCTGGGCTACCAAGAAGTGTCAGCACCCGAAACATTCAACGAAACATCATCGATATGGGGTTTCAGAGCCGAAGGTCTACTGGTATTCCCTTGATGTGACTGCACGACACAAAGCTTTACCCTTCGCCTGAGCCCGTCAACACCAACATTGGACTGTTGATGACTGGAAACGTTGCCTGGTCGGAGGACTCTCGTTTCAAATTGTACCGAGCGAATGGACGCGTACGGGTACGGAGACAGCCTAATGAATCCTTGTACCCTGCACGTCATCAGGGGACTATTCACGCTGATGGAGGCTCTGTAATGGTGTGGGGCGCGTGCAGTTGGGGTGATATGGGACCCCCGATACGTCTAGATACGACTGTGGCACGTTAAACGTATGTAAGCATCCTGTCTGATGACTTCCATCCATTCATGTCCACTGTGCATTCCGACGGGCTTGGGACACCGCACACGTCCAGAATTGCTTCAGAAAGAGTCCAGGAACACACTTCTGCGTTTAAACACTTCCGCTGGCCACCAAACTCCTCAGACATGAACATTTTGAGCAAAACTGGGATTCCTGGCAACCTGCTGTTCAGAAGAGACCTCCAAAAAATGTTCAAATGTGTGTGAAATCTTATGGGACTTAACTGCTAAGGTCATCAGTCCCTAAGCTTACACACTACTTAACCTAAATTATCCTGAGGACAAACACACACACCCATACCCGAGGGAGGTCTCGAACCTCCGCCGGGACAAGAGACCTCTACCCCCTTCTACTCTTACGGATTTATGGACAGTCCTCCAGGATTCGTAGTGTCAATTCCCTCCAGCAGTTCTTCAGACATTTGTCGAGTGTATGTCATGTGGTGTTGGGGCACTTCTGCTCGCCGGTACCAGGTAGGTGTACCAGTATCTTTGGCTCTTCGGTGTAATTGTTCATAGCAATGATAACAAATCGTGATGAATACCTGAACGATTTAAATTTCTTTGGTGCTTTTAATGTCACCATTTTGATGCCCATACAATTGTATGATAAGGATCGATAAAATTAAACAGTAAACCTTAAATACTGCTTCGTGGGCAAGTTGTAAGGTTAGTTACCGTCCATTGCAAACTGTAGTGGAATTCTTACTAAGACCAAACACGTTTCGCTTTACTGTAAACCATCTTCAGTGGTAACGGGTTTTGTTGTCTACTTCATTCCTCCTGTTCTTCCGTGTGTGTGTATTGGGTTTTGGCACACAGCACTTTCACTACACTAAATACATTCACATTTCTGTCTTGAGAATAACAACTGTCATTTCACCACACAGAAACGTGAATATATTTAGAATAATGAAAGTGCATTGTGCTAAAACCTAACACATATACGAGGAAGAACAAGAAGACTGAAGTAAACAACAAAAAACTTGACCACTGAAGATGCTTTAGAATAAAGCGTAACCCGCCTGAGACTTTCATTGCAGTTGCAAGTGACGGTAATCGGCTCTGAGCACTATGGGACTTAACATCTGTGGTCATCAGTCACCTAGAACTTAGAACTACTTAAACCTAACTAACCTAAGAACATCACACACATCCATGCCCGAGGCAGGATTCGAACCTGCGACCGTAGCAGTCGCGCGGCTCCGGACTGAGCGCCAAGAACCGCGAGACAGGTGACGGTAATTAATCTATGCAAACTGTATATCTCCAGCTGTGGGGGAAAAAGGGACCGAAAAACAAAGAAGACTGCCATATAGGCTTTTAATTTGAAAATTGCTCTAAAATGTTGTTTTTGCTGGTTAGTTATCATAAACTTTCCTCTGGCTGCACCGTCACCACAGATTCAGCCTAGTCGGCCGTACATCAAAAGGACCGCGCTAGTGAGAACTCCTGGAGTACTACGCTAAAATATGTTAAATGTCTCACCTTAAGGAGTGGAATCCTCCCCCCATGAACCACGGACCTTGCCGTTGGTGGGGAGGCTTGCGTGCCTCAACGATACAGATAGCCGTACCGTAGGTGCAACCACAACGGAGGGGTATCTGTTGAGAGGCCAGACAAATGTGTGGTTCCTGAAGAGGGGCAGCAGTCTTTTCAGTAGTTGCAGGGGCAACAGTCTGGATGATTGACTGATCTGGCCTTGTAACACTAACCAAAACGGCCTTGCTGTTGTGGTACTGCGAACGGCTGAAAGCAAGGGGAAACTACAGCCGTAATTTTTCCAGAGGGCATGCAGCTTTACTGTATGGTTAAATGATGATGGCGTCCTCTTGGGTAAAATATTCCGGAGGTAAAATAGTCCCCCATTCGGATCTCCGGGCGGGGACTACTCAAGAGGATGTCGTTATCAGGAGAAAGAAAACTGGCATTTTACGGATCGGAGCGTGGAATGTCAGATACCTTAATCGGGCAGGTAGGTTAGAAAATTTAAAAAGGGAAATGGATAGGTTAAAGTTAGATATAGTGGGAATTCGGTGGCAGGAGGAACAAGACTTCTGGTCAGGTGAATACAGGGTTATAAATACAAAATCAAATAGGGATAATGCAGGAGTCGGTTTAATAATGAATAAAAAAATAGGAGTGCGGTTAAGCTACTACAAACAGCATAGTGAACGTATTATAGTGGCCAAGATAGACACGAAGCGCATGCCTACTACAATAGTACAAGTTTTTATGCCAATTAGCTCTGCAGATGACGAAGAAATTGAAGAAATGTATGATGAAATAAAAGAAATTATTCAGGTAGTGAAGGGAGACGAAAATTTAATAGTCATGGGTGACTGGAATTCGACAGTAGGAAAAGGGAGAGAAGGAAACATAGTGGGTGAATATGGATTGGGGGTAAGAAATGAAAGAGGAAGCAGCCTGGTAGAATTTTGCACAGAGCATAACTTTATCATAGCTAACACTTGGTTCAAGAATCATGAAAGAAGGTTGTATACATGGAAGAATCCTGGAGATACTAAAAGGCATCAGATAGATTATATAATGGTAAGACAGAGATTTAGGAACCAGGTTTTAAATTGTAGGACATTTCCAGGGGCAGATGAGGACTCTGACCACAATCTATTGGTTATGAACTGTAGATTAAAACTGAAGAAATTGCATAAAGGTGGGAATTTAAGGAGATGGGACCTGGATAAATGGACTAAACCAGAGATTGTACAGAGTTTCAGGGACAGCATAAGGGAACAATTGACAGGAATGGGGGAAAGAAATACAGTAGAAGACGAATGGGTAGCTCTGAGGGTTGAAGTAGTGAAGGCAGCAGAAGATCAAGTAGGTAAAAGACGGGGGCTAGTAGAAATCCTTGGGTAACAAAAGAAATATTGAATTTAATTGATGAAAGGAGAAAATATAAAAATGCAGTAAATGAAGCAGGCAAAAAGGAATACAAACGTCTCGAAAATGAGATCGACAGGAAGTGGTTGGTTGGTTGGTAGGTTTGAGGGAAGAGACCAAACAGCGAGGTAATCGGTCTCATCGGGTTAGGGAAGGACGGAGAAGGAAGTCGGCCGTGCCCTGTCAAAGGAACCATCCCAGCATTTGCCTGGAGTGATTTAGGGAAATCACGGAAAACCTAAATCAGGATGGCCGGACGCGGGATTGAACCGTCGTCCTCCCGAATGCGAGTCCAGTGTGCTAGCCACTGCGCCACCTCGCTCGGTGACAGGAAGTGCAAAACGGCTAAGCAGGGATGGCTAGAGGACAAATGTAAGGATGTAGAGGCCTATCTCACTAGGGGTAAGATAGATACAGCCTACAGGAAAATTATAGAGACCTTTGGAGAAAAGAGAAGCACTTGTTTGAATATCAAGAGCTCAGATGGAAACCCAATTCTAAGCAAAGAAGGGAAAGCAGAAAGGTGGAAGGAGTATATAGAGGGTCTATACAAGGGCGATGTACTTGAGGACAATATTATGGAAATGGAAGAGGATGTAGATGAAGATGAAATGGGAGATACGATACTGCGTGAAGAGTTTGACAGAGCACTGAAAGACCTAAGTCGAAACAAGGCCCCGGGAGTAGACAACATTCCATTAGAAATACTGACGGCCTTGGGAGAGCCAGTTCCGACAAAACTCTACCATCTGGTGAGCAAGATGTACGAGACAGGCGAAATACCCTCAGACTTCAAGAAGAATATAATAATTCCAATCCCAAAGAAAGCAGGTGTTGACAGATGTGAAACTTACCGAACTATCAGTTTAATAAGTCACAGCTGCAAAATACTAACGCGAATTATTTACAGACGAATGGAAAAACTGGTAGAAGCCGACCTCGGGGAAGATCAGTTCGGATTCCGTAGAAATGTTGGAACACGTGAGGCAATACTGACCTTACGACTTATCTTAGAAGAAAGATTAAGGGAAGAGAAACCTACGTTTCTAGCATTTGTAGACTTAGAGAAAGCTTTTGACAATGTTGACTGGAATACTCTCTTTCAAATTCTAAAGGTGGCAGGGGTAAAATACAGGGAGCGAAAGGCTATTTACAATTTGAACAGAAACCGGATGGCAGTTATAAGAGTCGAGGGACATGAAAGGGAAGCAGTGGTTGGGAAGGGAGTGAGACAGGGATGTAGCCTCTCCCCGATGTTATTCAATCTGTATATTTAGCAAGCAGTAAAGGAAACAAAAGAAAAATTCGGATTAGGAATTAAAATCCATGGAGATGAAATAAAAACTTTGAGGTTCGCCGATGACATTGTAATTCTGTCAGAGACAGCAAAGGACTCGGAAGATCAGTTGAACGGAATGGATAGTGTCTTGAAAGAAGGATATAAGATGAACATCAACAAAAGCAAAACGAGGATAATGGAATGTAGTCGAATTAAGTCGGGTGATGCTGAGGGAATTAGATTAGGAAATGAGACACTTAAAGTAGTAAAGGAGTTTTGCTATTTGGGGAGCAAAATAACTGATGATGGTCGAAGTAGAGAGGATACAAAATGTAGACTGGCAATGGCAAGGAAAGCGTTTCTGAAGAAGAGAAATTTGTTAACGTCGAGCATAGATTAAGTGTCAGGAAGTCGTTTCTGAAAGTATTTGAATGGAGTGTAGCCATGAAACGTGGACAATAAATAGTTTGGACAAGAAGAGAATAGAAGCTTTCGAAATGTGGTCCTACAGAAGAATGTTGAAGATTAGGTGGGTAGATCAAGTAACTAATGAGGAGGTACTGAATAGGATTGGGGAGAAGTTTGTGGCACAACTTGACTAGAAGAAGGAATAGGTTGGTAGGAGACGTTCTGAGGCATCAAGGGGTCACCAATTTAGTAACAGAGGGCAGCGCGGAGGGTAAAAATCGTAGAGGGAGACCAAGAGATGAATACTCTAAGCAGAATCAGAGGGATGTAGGTTGCAGTAGGTACTGGGAGATGAAGGAGCTTGCACAGGATAGATTAGCATGGAGAGCTGCATCAAACGAGTCTCAGGACTGAAGACCATAACAACAACAAGGAGTGGAATGACTTCCCGAAGGATGGAAGATAGATCAGCATTTCATGTCCCTCCTACGTCGAGATCTTTAGGGGCAGTACAGGAGCTTGGTCATGGCTAAGACGGGGAAATTAGAAGGTCTGATTCTTTCCAAATGAAGCTCCATGGCATTCATCTTAATAGCAGCAGAAAGAGCATAGAGAACGTAAATTAGGATGGTTGAACTGCGGTTTGAAAACCTCTCCTCCCGAGTGAGAGCCCAGGGTGTTAACCATTACACCATCTTCAACGATAATTCTTAAACTCTTTCCTTCTCTTGGCGTAACGGTATATGCACATTGCAATACACTCCGATTTGCTTAGTTTTATTCATCAGAGTTTCTAATACACATATAGTACTAGTGTTGTAGTATGTTTCAGTGATCAAATTTTTCACAGGCATATGTGCAGTTCTTTCTTGCCAAGTCCACATAAGGCTTCTATTAGTGAGGAGACAATAATAAAACGTATCTCTGTGATCACAGGAGGACCACGCGATGCCCACTTCCTGACATATCATCACCTGTCAGAAGACGCCGTTGGGATAAGGTATCAGCTTTCCAAAACTTGGATCCACCATTTCCCATTCAAGTTGTTTCTAGTTCCAGATCATTAGTGTGGTTGCAATTCATTCCGTGTAGTTCCGATAATTTTAGACAAAGAGTTTTGGACAAAGACATCTAACTTCTCGGACTGTGTCTTTGAAAAATCCATCGAGATTTCGAGTAAGGGAATCGCCTATCAGTCGTGTTAGCGGCTACATCCTTAGTAAGCCTGGGAACCCGCAATTAGTCTGATTAAGACGAGGAAAGACATACCCCCAAGACGAACTGACTTCGGGGGCAGTTTGGGTGGCGCCAGCACTTGTATGTGGGGACGAGCCGAGGACGGAGCGGGCAACGTGGGCGCTTGCCGAAATATTGTGCCCGTTGGACAACGACATCCAACCATTCTCCTATAAACTATTTCGTCCATCCAAAGTATATTCATTTTAACTGAATCAGCTGTGGGTTCTTGGTGAGGAAAATTTTCAGGCGATTTTCCATCAAAATAACACCGCATTTTGAAGTGACAAGTTAGCTGTTCCTAATGAATTTTTCAGTGCATGAACTTTCTTTGCAAGCAAGTAATATTACACATTTATTCTGCCTTTAGTTTCAGTTAACATTGTTCTCCCTATTTTTTATATTATAACAATGCATATCGCACTAAACGGATACCACAGAAATGCAAATTTCTACCGATTTTTTTTAAATAGGCAAATATCGATACGACATAACTGGGATGAAAATAATGTAAAGTAAGCCGCAGACAATGTCAGGCTTCTTGAAATGACAGTCAGGGAGGAGAGTGAGTATTATTCAATTCCAAGAAATACGCTAGATGATAGAATTCAGCGATGAACAGGAAATAATACTGTACGATCAATGAAACCTTCGAATAACAATGGATTCATTGTCACGTTTGTGAGGGTTGAGTCCATGGGATTTGTGCACAAACAGAGCTGATTTATTTGGAATTATTCCCATTTTGTTCATAACTGTAACTTAACAACTTCATAACGAATTTATACTTTCATGAGTAAACTTCCTCCCGACGTCTAAACTTAGTACTAAGACTTATCTTTCAGAGTGCATTGGTGTGACAGGTGCTTCCACTAGCGGTAGTGTTTGCAAGCAGCTCTTGACCGATACAATCCGCAGTCCGGCGCTACCCAATGTTCCCCTAACTGAGCTTGCTTTGAAATGTTTCTTTCAACATTGATTAAGGAACCTGAAGATGGTAATGTAGACAGGCAGGTGGTGAATGAAGTGGTGTGATTCAGCAGATGAAGCTATTAATCACAATTCATTCCTGACACATAATTTGCTTCCAAAATTGCAGAACGTTAAGGAAGAATACTTCATTTTGAGACTGACAAGGAAACATTACCAACTTAACCTTACATATTAAGGAGAATGAAACATACTCACAGGATTGATTCCGCATGAAAATATGGACCACAATTCTGTCAGTACACAGTTTTAAACATTCCCGTGCAGCGCTTGTCATTCGCCCTGTCTCACTGCATCCGCCGATTACCTGAGTGCGAAATACCGTACCGGCGAGTGGGTAAGAGGTTCGTGTTCATAATATAAATGAACCAACAAGCGATAGTGCTTTGTTCATCACGTCAAAGTACGCGGTTTCTAACCTGCCGATGGTGCCAGACATCTTTTCACTTTGAACAATTTTATGTTGCGATTTAACAATGAAGTGTAAGTTAATGAAATTGCGTCGTTATAGAAATATATAATTATTAACATAGTTGTGGTGCGTCATTTCCTTTGGATTTTCAAGCAGAGGCTGTCACAGTGAACTATAGTTGCAGGAGGAGCGCTTTTCTACAACGTTATTGGCATGATTAAATTGCAAAATGAAAATATTTAACATTGCTTCATAATACACTGAAGAGTCAAAGAAACTGGTATGTCTGCCTGATGTCGCGAACACACAGAAGTGCCATGGATTCGGCTAATGTCTGAAGTAGGGCTGGAGGTAACTGACAGCATGAATCTTGCAGAGTTGTCCATAAATCCGTAAGAGTACGAGATGGAGATCTCTTCTGAAGAGCACGTTGCAAGACATCCTAAATATGCTCAAAAATGTTCTTGTCTGGGGAGTTTGGTGGCCAGAGGAAGTGTTTAAACCCAGAAGAGTGTACCTGGAGCCACTGTATAGCAATTCTGGACTTCTGCGGTGCCGCATTGTCCTGCTAGAATTACCCAAGTCTATCGGAATGTACAATGGACATGAATGGATGCAGGTGATCAGACAGCATGCTTAAGCACGTGTCACCTGTCAGAGTCGTATCTAGACGTACCAGGGATCTCATAACACTCCAACTGCAAACGCCCCACACCATTAGAGTCCCACTTGCTTGAACAGTCCCCTGGTGACATGCCGGATCCATGGATTCGTGAGGTTGTCTCCATACGTGTACACGTTCATCAATTCGATACAATTTGAAAGGAAACTCGTCCGACCAGGCAACATGTTTCCAGTCATCAACAGTCCATTGTCGGTGTTTTGTCGCGCAACCATCAAGGTTACACGAATGGGCCTTCGGCTCCGAAAGCCCATATCGATGATGTTTCGTTGAGTGGTTCGCACACTGACACTTGCTGATGGCCCAGCACTGAAATCTGCAGCAGTTTGCGGAAGGGTTGCATTCCTGTCACGGTGAACGATTCTCTTCAGTCGTCGTTGGTCCCTTGCTTGCAGGATCTTTTTCAGGCCGCATGGTTCACTCGTGAATTGATCTTATGGGAAAATCCCCACTTCATCACTACCTCGGAGATGCTGTGTCCCATCGCCCGTGCGCGGAGTATAATACCACGTTCAAACTCAGTTAACTCTTGATGACCTGCCATTGTAGCAGCACTAACAGATCTAAGATCTGCGCCAGACACTCGTTTTCTTACAAATGCGTTGCCGTCCGCAGTACCGTATTCTGCCGGTTTACATCTCTCTGTACTTGAATACACATGCCTATACCAGTTTCTTTGCTGCTTCAGTGTAATTCCTCAGTTACTTAGGTTCAATCATTTTGATTTTGAGACTGTATATAGTTGCAGAATATCAATAAGAGAAGTTTAGAATGATATTACATGTATATGAGCGTGAGGCTGACATTATATATTCATACTACTTACCTGTTTTTGACGTAGGATTCCATGTTTTCTGGGACAAGATTTCAAAGGACACTCTGGGCGAATGTGACCCTCTCCCCCTTGTCTTCTCCCGTCTTCAACATCCCGCAAATAGGAGGGCTCTGGTTATCACTTGGCTGTACTGCGTGTTCGTGCATTAGGAGGCTATATTGAGACGGAGCGAGTGACAAACAGCCGGTGGCAGTGAAGTTTAAAGCTGTACATTCTGAATTTAATAAATATGCGCTGTTAGAATTAGGACCAAATTTTCGAGTGGGGTCCGTTACTGGGGCTGATACCTTGCAAGTGTTTTTGTCTGCGTAAAATACGAGGTCAAGTTGGCGAGGTTTCCTTGTAAGAAGGAGATTGGCGAGCGCGCTGCCCCGTTAGATGGCTAGCTGGTGTAACGACCCTGGCAGAGCAGTCCCCGTGCGCTAGCAGCGGCTTTCCGCGGTGTGGGTGACACACGGAGCTGAAGCCCGCTACTGCACTACTTGTGTGCTCGCAGCCGAGTTACTGTGCTGGGCTGCGGACCGTCACGCTGCACGACTAAGCCTTCGTTTTGCCTGGAGAAACCCTCCGTTCGTTCAATGAGGGGCCTCTACAATGGAAGCGGCAATAGGGCAGCGAAATTGACCGAGCGCGGTTTCGAGATAACGGTGCCGCGAGCAGATTCCTCGGCTAAATAAGGCCGGCCTTTGCTCCCGCACTGTATTTGTGTAGTCTGTAGCCCCATGGCGCGGGGCCAGGTGACTTCCAAAATGACCCACATACCTGGTAGAGGAGAGGGGTCTTTCCGCCAAAGTAGGAGGTAACACTGCATGAACTCTGCTGCCAACTCCCAACTGTATGCCACGTTCTGCTAGTATCACACACAGTTCCTTAAATAAATGTCTGCAAGGTGATCTTGGGTGAGCTGCAGCTATCAGGTAACAATTCGAAAGGAAATATAACGGAATACCTATTTATCACGTAAGCGCTTTTGTTTGTATTACCATTTAAACATTACTAAACATTACGTGTTTACATTATTCAGAAACAAAAAAAAAGAGCATACTGTACATGCATAGCAGTATGCTCGGTTTGTTGCTAGGGTTGCTAACTATTATTCACGGATATGCAGTAAACCAGAAGTTTATATGCGGTACTTGACAAAAAAAAGTGGGACCTGCCTTCAAATGTACAGAAACGAGAGAAAAACAATTGTAATCATCTTTTATCAGTTTTATTTAAAATTTATAACAAAATTAACAAAAGAAACTCTTCGCTGTTACAAAGTAATCATCACAAAATTTTTTAACACAGATCAGTAAATAAATCACTGTGCTCAACAAATTAGTTTTTCATTTTGAACGAGTATTTGTCTTGCAATTTGAGCAATTTTTTATTCTTCAAAAAGTAATTATAAAAATTATTACAGTTGTACTGAAAGTTAATTTTTACTTGCAGTTTCGCCTTTACGTGTTCAACACTCAGTCTGTTTCTTGAATCAGTCCAGGCATTTCCACAAAGTGAAAATGCCCTCCCAACAGCGATCTTAGAACATGGAATGGACGCAATAAACTTGAAAATTTATAATAAGTACGGTATATTCGAATGCTGAAGGAGTTCATAGCATAGATAGATTATTTTTTCATTTGACAATGGTGTTTGTCTACGTTCCTCAGTAATTTTATTTACAGTTTCCTTAACACTGCAGAACTCATCATAGTTCGTCCAAATCTATGAGTTTGGTGAGTGATAATTTTTCGCAGAACCGCAACACATAGATAGATCCTTCTAAATAAATTTATTCTCCAAAGCATATATTCGCATTATTGTCAAATTATTATCTTCCGAAAAATCAAAGTGATCTTACAGGTATTTCAATGCATTTTTGTACCATGTAATCAAAACAATTTTGATGAAACTGATGACGGCAAATAAATCAAAAGAATACGTCGTTAATTCTTTGATCTATATTTAGGCGTAAATCTGTTAGGATGTTGTAGATTTCACAAGATAAAACACCATCTTTTTCCAAAAACGTGATAGCGTTCTGAAATATTTTTAAAGCATTATCTAGAAATCGAAGTAAGCATTATGTTTTATTTGCATGGTTGTCATCAAAATATTTTCCTAATACAACTGGACAGATATCTCCAAGATTTATAAAATATGACTTCGACGCTGGAAATCCGCGTAGAATTCTCCCAATAGCTGGATGCAGAGACAGCCAACTAGTTTTGACGTATCTTATAATATTTTGGTATTCTACTCCATCTTCAGCAGATCGTTATTTTAAGGTTTGGACTCTCTGGGCATGATAGAATAAATGCCTATACACTTTAGGTACCAAATTCTCTTTGACTTAAGATGGCATCCTTTCATAATACACAAGTTACAATAATTCTCTAACCACCAACATGAAGTTCCCGACATTTTACTACAACATATCATGCAGTTAACGACAGGTTTTAGAGAGCTCCTCAACGCTTAGAAACGGCGTATAAACACATGGACTTCAATTGGAAGCCAAAGACTGACATTCAAAATATTTAGTAAAAATTTGTGATTCTTCTTTTTTCGGAGATGCGTGACACAGACCTATTTATTCCTTTATTTATTAATTGTTTTATTTATTTATTTATTTATTAGTACTACTTGTTTCGGTAATATGCCATCTTCTCGGTATCTGCATCAACCAAAGAGGGAAACCAACTACAGAAAAAATATGCACAAAATCGTCATGTTAAAGGATGAATACAGAGTAATACTTATTAAAGAAAGTCTAATATTGTTCACATGTCATTGCAGCTAATGAAATAGAAAACCACATTTTGATTACAGCCTTTCTTAATTGTACATTTTAGCAAGATAATAAATGTTCTAACACAGAATAAGCAAAGGACCATTAAAAAACAACTGATAACCGATAATAATGAAGTGAGCATATAGCCGAAACAGATACCAAAGATAGTTAATCGGGGAAGTGAACAGTACAGAGATGAGCCGTAAAGTACTTTACATAATCGATTTTACACATGTTCTCTGACAAAGCAAATACAACTTCAGTGCTGTTATTATGATAGTTCCAAGTTAATAACAAAATCTACAGTATTAAAAATACTAAGAAAATGAACCAGAAATAGAATTAGACAATTATCTTGGACAAAGGTTATTACACAGATTCCAAGTGAATGGTAAACATATAAAACAAAGTAGAACAAATCAAGTCGTTTTTTGACATCATAAATGAAGTATAACACCACCCACGCATTACGTCATGTTGGCACTACATGCGTGAGCCCTCGTGTACAATAATACTTATTTCAAATACAGTGTCAAAACTGGAATTACATACGAGCCACAAATATCAAATGTCAAATATGTCAAAAATAATATACCAACAACATCGTGGGAGTACGATTCAAACCTCAAAATAAATAGTGTGTTTTCATAAGTACTACTCCATGTTCATCCTTTACTGTAACAATCTTTGAGCATTTTTTTATTGGGTTTCTCTTTTTGGAGATACAGAAACCGGAAACGTAATATGTTACCGAAACCAGTAGTCCGCTAACGTCTATTGAAGTGTAGCGCAAAGTAGTACAACAGCACGTGTTACTAACGTTCCCAGGACCTCAACGTGCTGAGACACATGCGTAGGCGGTCACACAAGGCCAAACACAAAGAGTAGCATAATAATTAATAAGTAGTCGTCAGGAGACCAATCAGGACCATTTGGTAATGAACAAACCTCTAAGATATCCATGATTTCCTCGTCAGTTTTATTTCAACTGATTTCAGAATTAAGTCGCAATTTAAACCATTAACGCAATTTCCGAGAGAAAAGAAACTTAATGATAAAGATTCCTAACAATCTGAGGAAGCGAAATCTGGAAACACATTCCGGCTGTTGACGTTTTGGAAGCACTTGATAATTTACTTAACGTGGCGGCAACCGTTAAAAATTGCTCACGTTTTAAACGGTCGTCTTCCTTGTTGAAGTCGTTGTGATACAGTGAAGGCCGCCGTTCCGATGATTGGGCCTGCGGCAGTATGGGAAACCTCTGTCTGTAAAAGGCCACGGTCAGTTACCAGATCTGAGCAGGCAGGCGCCATTCCGTCGGCCTCCCACGTTGCTGGCACGGCTTTGTTTTCTGCAGTCGGAAGACTGCCGGAGTGTGGCCCCGCCGCATTCAGTCTGAGCTCTGAAACGGAGCCGCAGCTGCTGCCTCATCACTGTTCGTGACCGCGTCTTGCTATAGGCACTGAGCGGCGTGTGGTAAAAGGAGCTCAACCGGTCATTACTTTGAACAGAACACAAGCATATCGGTCGAATTCGCTTGCGTTTCGTTCTGTCTCGAGTGTCTCACGCTACAACTGCAAAACCAGTGACGCCAGTCATCTGGTAAGATCCACCGAATATCTTTGAGCTACTTCTCAAGATTCACCACTCTCTCTCGGATTTTGTCGTAGGACTGTGCATCTTTCTATGGTGCAATAGATGTCCTCTGTGTCCCTTGTGTAACGTCAGCAAAGGCTGCCTTCGGCTTCTTATTGTGTATTGCTCAGTTGTGATTTCAGACTTTATCTCTGTGATTGTTACTTACTTTTACTTCTAAGGGCTTCTTCAGTCTTCAGCAGTTGCCCCGCATTCCCGTTCGCCTGCATTCACGACCACTGCTGTCTTCCTCTTTCACACCTCTCTTCCTAATTACTCGAATTATTTCGTTTTCAAGTTGTTCTCGGCCGTCTGCAATTCCTGCTTTCCGATGGTCACTATTCCAAGATTGCTTCCGGCCATCGTCCTTCCTCCATTTGCTGCACGTGGCCATACCAGCACGACTGGCTGTTCCATATCCATTACATCGCCAATTTCCTCGTTTTTTCTTCCATGTGTTCTGGATATCCTCGGTGCCTTCCTTATTCTAACCATCTCTGCTGCCGCTCGTCCCGTGTTCATCCTTCTGCGCCATTATTCTAATCTCACGGGCGGTTCACGAAGAATCCCGAAAAACAAGTTTTTTGGGTACCAGACCCGAGTCGCGAAATCCAAGACGGCTTTACATAGCAAATGGCTGTAATTTTGCGAAATATTTCTTAGATCCCAATCTCGAACAAACTTGTAAATTTTCTTGATATCTTTATCCGTTTACGAAATACAGTGATTCAAATTTACCCTAACTGTACTATATGTAAATGGAAGGATGATCACTGCTGTCAGCGGGTTCGAATCCCAGTCCGGTACACATTTTCACTCGACGCCGCTGATTCCGCTTTATGTCCTGCTGCAGTCGACAGCACTGATCCCCCTTCCATTGATATGCAGTGTTTCACAGCTGCGGGATCTGCATGTTATCTGATCTTTCGAAAGAAGAGACGTCACGCATTCATAGAAATTTAATAGTTTAAATTTTAGGGAAAATAAATAAAAAAATTATGGTTTACCGGTAACATTGCAATTCTGTCAGGTACGGGAAAGGACTTTGAATATCATTTGAATGGAATTAATAATGTGTCTTGATAAAGATTATAAACGTGTATCGACAAGTAAAGCTTGCTTCAACGTGTCTAGTCAAACTAAAACGTATGACAGTGAGGGAATTAGAGTAGAAGAAGAGTAGATGAAGTTTACTACTCGGGTAGCAAAATAACTGAAGAAGGCAGATATAACACACGGACTGGAAACTGCAGGCAACCTTGTGAAAGTCTACTTGTCCGAGGTTAGGAATGCCTCTAGAAAGAGCGATATGCAGCGGCATCGCTACACCCATCACGCAATGGTTGTTGAAAAATTAGTACTGTATAAACATAAGATTGTTTGCCCTTAAGAAAATGTATTGCTACTACCAATCACTTTACGAATCTTGTTTTTGATAAGCACGATGTGTTTTGAAAATTCGTTCTCATTTTCAGTTGCTTCTTCTGACACAATGTTACATAATATGAACCACTTTTTGTGTAGCATTCCCAAACATTGCGCTTGATTTAACCTTTAGCTTCGTGTCTTTGAAGTGGAAAACAAAGTTAAGTTCACTACAGTATTTAAAATTATATAACCAACTTCCAGCAAGCTTGAATAATTCTAGGTCAACAACTTCTGTTAATCACTTCAACGGAAGACTGTACAAATCTGCAGTTAAACGGTGGTATGATTTGCTTACTGTATAACAGCTGTTCGACAGTGTGGTAGTTCGCTGTCTCTCATCATCGTAACGAGGTAAAATTTTACAGTAGCAAACGAATATGTCAAGAGATATACTTACGTTAAAGTACACAAACTTGTTAACATATGTGCATGAGGTACGGTATATAAGATACACTCCTGGAAATTGAAATAAGAACACCGTGAATTCATTGTCCCAGGAAGGGGAAACTTTATTGACACATTCCTGGGGTCAGATACATCACATGATCACACTGACAGAACCACAGGCACATAGACACAGGCAACAGAGCATGCACAATGTCGGCACTAGTAAAGTGTATATCCACCTTTCGCAGCAATGCAGGCTGCTATTCTCCCATGGAGACGATCGTAGAGATGCTGGATGTAGTCCTGTGGAACGGCTTGCCATGCCAGTTCCACCTGGCGCCTCAGTTGGACCAGCGTTCGTGCTGGACGTGCAGACCGCGTGAGACGACGCTTCATCCAGTCCCAAACATGCTCAATGGGGGACAGATCCGGAGATCTTGCTGGCCAGGGTAGTTGACTTACACCTTCTAGAGCACGTTGGGTGGCACGGGATACATGCGGACGTGCATTGTCCTGTTGGAACAGCAAGTTCCCTTGCCGGTCTAGGAATGGTAGAACGATGGGTTCGATGACGGTTTGGATGTACCGTGAACTATTCAGTGTCCCCTCGACGATCACCAGTGGTGTACGGCCAGTGTAGGAGATCGCTCCCCACATCTTGATGCCGGGTGTTGGCCCTGTGTGCCTCGGTCGTATGCAGTCCTGATTGTGGCGCTCACCTGCACGGCGCCAAACACGCATACGACCATCATTGGCACCAAGGCAGAAGCGACTCTCATCGCTGAAGACGACACGTCTCCATTCGTCCCTCCATTCACGCCTGTCACGACACCACTGGAGGCGGGCTGCACGATGTTGGGGCGTGAGCGGAAGACGGCCTAACGGTGTGCGGGACCGTAGCCCAGCTTCATGGAGACGGTTGCGAATGGTCCTCGCCGATACCCCAGGAGCAACAGTGTCCCTAATTTGCTGGGAAGTAGCGGTGCGGTCCCCTACGGCACTGCGTAGGATCCTACGGTCTTGGCGTGCAGCCGTGCGTCGCTGCGGTCCGGTCCCAGGTCAACGGGCACGTGCACCTTCCGCCGACCACTGGCGACAACATCGATGTACTGTGGAGACCTCACGCCCCACGTGTTGAGCAATTCGGCGGTACGTCCACCCGGCCTCCCGCATGCCCACAATACGCCCTCGCTCAAAGTCCGTCAACTGCACATACGGTTCACGTCCGCGCTATCGGGGCATGCTACCAGTGTTAAAGACTGCGATGGAGCTCCATATGCCACGGCAAACTGGCTGACACTGACGGCGGCGGTGCACAAATGCTGCGCAGGTAGCGCCATTCGACGGCCAACACCGCGGTTCCTGGTGTGTCCGCTGTGCCGTGCGTGTGATCATTGCTTGTACAGCCCTCTCGCAGTGTCCGGAGCAAGTATGGTGGGTCTGACACACCGGTGTCAATGT
Source organism: Schistocerca piceifrons (assembly GCF_021461385.2). Lineage (NCBI taxonomy): Eukaryota > Metazoa > Arthropoda > Insecta > Orthoptera > Acrididae > Schistocerca > Schistocerca piceifrons. The sequence goes on along the minus strand of NC_060145.1, from coordinate 220,405,357 downwards.
GTTCTTTTTTCCATTTCCAGGAGTGTAGAATGGTGCACCCAATTTTTTCTTTGCTTAAAATACCTCTGCAATAGTTTCGATTCACTTTCCGTTCAGTGTATTATAACTTTTTTTTCATGGTTCCAAAATATCTCCATTTTCTCTATCAAAAGCATTTTGCTGCCTTTATCAAACGATAGAGCACCTTGAAACCTCTGAATGGGTAGCCTAAATTGTGTGTGTGTGTGTGTGGCTGTTGCAGTTCGAAAGTCAATCAGTTTTCTCGATGTGTGGCTGGGAACATATTTTAAATGTTATTTTATACAATCATGGTAATACATGTGGAACATTATGGCGTAAAGCTATTTCGATTTTACGTCTTTTGCTGTTTTCTGTGAGATGTTGCCTACGTGTGAGATGCTGTTTTCCTCTATTAGTTGTATCTGACTTTAGCGTCCTGTCTGTTTCAGCGTTCGGGAAACCAGTAGCTCTTGATGTTTCCTTTATGGGATTTGTTTAGTTCCGGAACCTTTGTTTTTCATGTCAGCGTATGCATTCTGTGAAGTATTGAGTTGTTTATAGCTTGTGTATGTGAAAACTTTGATGACTTGTTGATGAATTCGTTGTAGTGTTCGATTCAGTGTTTCCTTTCTGTGAATAGCGTATGTCTGTGAGTAGCGAAGGTGGGACTGTTGTGATTAGATATTTTTAAGGCCAGACTACTTATAGTGTCGTTTTCTTCATGTGCTGTAGGTTCACGTGTTGTAGCCAATTTATTTTACTGTAGAAGTTACTGGAAAAGCTGAAGGCATCTGTAGTGGCCCAAATGCCTATTTTGTACAATGCACTGAGCAGAGCAACATAACTTGTCACAGTCAGCTCTCGTCCTAGTTTGAGTTGTCTTCGACGAAGTCTTTGATGGTTCTCAATAGGTTTGTAGTGTTACACTGTATCGGCGGTGACGACGATGAATAATCACACAACGCAGATATAATACAGCACACTTTTGTTAACGAAAGGAGCGTACACTTCCCAAGCATCCGAACTGAAGGCGGAGACACAGTCAGAAATCCGTGTCGACTGCCAGCGATGATGTTTGTGGACGCCGTGTTCCCATAGACTGACTCTCACAGTTTCAACATGTATAGTAGAACTGCTAAGAAACACACAGAATGCAGAGTTTATAAAAAAAGTGTGTCTGTAAATCCGTTGACGTTCGCTGCTACCATTCTCCTACGGATGAATAACATAATCTGAAAATAGCTTCCTCTCACTACGATCTTCTACAGCGGTTAGTCCTAACGTTTCTTACACCATTACACCTGAGGGCAATCAGACATTAACTAGTACCCCCGCCATCTGTTGCCCCCCTCCCTCCCCCACATTATCACCAACTTTAGCACTTTAGCACCTAACTGAACTGTAGAATGAAAGACTTTTGTTGGAACACTTTTGTTTTTTGAAATGGTGATATTACTTTGTGTGTGTGTGTGTGTGTGTGTGTATGTTAGAATAGAAATTCGTGGTGCATTGCAAGTGCTACCCATGACACGTTCTCAGATAAGAAAGCTAACTATCCATAGTGAGAACAGGCACTTGTTACGAACATACTTCCCCTGCATTAAAATCAACCAAGTTAAAATATGTGCACTATCGTTATTGCTCGTAAATCACTGCACTCTTTACTTCTGAACGGGCAGAAACTGGAAGAAAGTGGTTCAAATGGCTCTGAGCACTATGCGACTTAACTTCTGAGGTCATCAGTCGCCGAGAACTTAGAACTAATTAAACCTAACTAACCTAAGGGCATCACACACATCCATGCCCGAGGTGGATTCGAACCTGCGACCGTAGCGGTCGCTCGGTTCCAGACTGTAGCGCCTAGAACCGCATGGCCACTCCGGCCGGCTAAACTGGAAGACGTCAGGCTGTTAATACTTTATATCTGACCACAACCACCACTAATAATAATAATAATAATAATACTGTATGCAGCACTATAGAAGAGACCTTATGTAGTTACTGCTGTGTCGTGTGGTCAGTTCATTTATCTTTTTCGAAGCGAATAATGAAGCAATTTCTGGACTACTGCAGGCACTATCTACAACTTGGAGAAGACGTTTTCTTGAGATATTTAGCATTTGTGACGTATATGTCTCACTTTTATCGTCAGCGACGTACGGGACAAAGCACAACACATGTATGTAGTGAGTGGACTATGTGGGGAATCTGTAACATCCACCGCATGAATGCTGCTGGTTGAGAAAAAGTAATTATTGATAATTATATAATCAACGTCAGAGTCTTACAAAATTGATAATAGTAATGATATTTTGAAAATAATTTAGTTTTATGACTCAAACAGAATCGAAGCTTTCAGTTTTTATCCCTCAGAAAATTTGATTTTATCCCTCAGGGATGCTGTCAGTTTATATCATACCTCGTGCTAAGGATTTCTTGAAACAGTTAAACATTTGTCCAATATTCGTCAACTATTACCCATCATACATGTACTGGTCCTTTTTTCTATTTCATCGGAACGATGCTGCTTTGCACGGCGTAGACGAACGAAGTGCTACGTACAGCGATTTCTCTATGTGGTGATTTCGTCATGTAGACACTTGAGACACTACAGATGCCCTCAATTCCCCAATGACTGGTACAGCAGAATAACATACATTACAGAACATGGGGAAACATGAAGGAACAATTAGCACGATTCTTTTTTTTTTTTTTTTGGCACTCTGGCCTAGCTACATACGAGCAAAAATAATTGTCACGACAGTTTACTGTTTTTCCATGCTTTCAGTAATCGTTTCATCGCAATCGCATTGCTCGCTTTCGTTCTCCATCCGAATTTGTATTTTCCTCTGGAACATTTCTATGCCTGACTTTCACACCAATTCCTGTACATTCCGAACTTACAGCTCACCTCATTGTCGACTGGACGCTAAACGCAAATCTAGAAAAGAAAGGTAAACAAGAACTTGAAACTTTTTGCTTTATTGCACTTAAATCACTGATGTAATTTCATGTGATCTATTGCTCTTCTATATTTATTGCTCTGCTTGCAGCTGACAACTTTTTTTTCCTGGGCCATCTTGGTTATCTTATGAAAAACTGTTTGGTGCAAAAAATACCGTTTCTGTAGCACCAAAGCTGTGATGTTTCAATCGCCGATGTTATTGGTGATGATGGTGGCGGTAGTGGTACAAGCGTCTTTTGAGTTAAGCTAATTTTGTGTCTTTGGTTTGAACTATATTATTTAAGTATTTTGTAATTTACTGTTGCAACCAAGGTTTATCGTCAACAATCGTTTATGTTTTCAGTGTGCATTTTGTATGTAGTTCGTTCACATAACTGTGTTTCTTTAATGGTACTGCGTACAAATTGCAGCAAGTAACTGGATGCGTCATATATGAGACACGAGTCTGATGCGTCATGTATTATTCTCTTTGTTACTCTGTCTTCTTAGTAGCTTTCGAGTACGTGGTAGGAAACAACAAAATATGTGGCAAAATAGCGTGCCAGTTTACGTGATGCTGACCACAATGTACTGTGACTGTTTCCTAACTGTGTGAAGGACAAATGCAAAACTCTTCGAACAATGTGATAACGTCCCACAAGGAGTTTCGACTGATGAGATTTCAACTAATGATTTGCAGAGCTCTGTAAAACAGTCAATGCAGCTCCAATATACAGGGATATTTCTTATACATTCTTTCAGCATATACAGGGTGGCGCACGAAATGTGTTACTATTTTGTTTTTGAATATAAACTTTATTGTCAATACAATCTGAAAGGAACATATACTACAATGAAGAGCCGTCCATGGAAATTTGTTCTAACTCAGCACATGCTCAATATGTCCACCATTTCGTTTCCTAACGTCCTTCAAACGAACACTGAAGTTAGTGATTACCCTACTGAAAGCTTGAAGAATAAGTCTTCTGAGCTTCATTAAATCACGTGGACGTTTCGGGAAAATTTTTTCCTTTAGATATCCCCAAGGAAAAAAGTCGCATGGATTGAGATCTGGACTATTGGGGGGTCAATTTTGTCCGTCATTGAAGCGACCTGGAAACCTGAGTGAAATGTTCCACATGTCGAAATGCTCGTGTAAAAACTCCAACACAGTGTTTGCAATATGTGGCCTTGCACCATCTTGCATGAACCACTGCGTGTTGAACGGCAAGGCAATAGCAAGAAGCTGTGGAGTGAAGCTATTGCGAAGCATGCTCAAATAGCGTTCGCTGTTCACAGTTTCTTCAAAGAAAAAGGGTCCAATAAGTCCGTGACTGGAAATTGCTGCCCACACTGTAATCCTCGGAGCATAATGTTGTCTTTTATGAAGCACTTGTGGGTTTTCAGTGGCCCAAAAGCGTACATTTTGTTTGTTAACCACACCGTCTAAATGAAAATGCGCCTCGTTTGAAAACCAAACGTTGTTGAGAGGTTCTGCCCTATCCTCCGCCCACTGAGCAAACAGTAGTCTCTGCTGCTTGTGTTCTTCAGTGAGCTTCTGTGCACAGGTCATCTTGTATTGGTACATATGGAGGTCACTTTTAAGAATGCGTTGAACGGAACGTCTGGATATTCCAGTTGCACTGTTGCCTTTCTACACGAATTCCCGAGACTTCTCTGTACAGCAACTCGTACCGCTTCAATATTCTCCGGCGAACAAACTGGCTTAGGCCGAGGTCGCTTCGCTTCCAATACTGTTCCTTCCTGTACAAATTTATCGTACAACCTGTGGATGGTCTTCTTGCAAGGGACCCATCGTGTGTTAAACTGTTATCGAAAACGCCTCTGAGTCACAACAAGGCTTTTCATTTCATGAAAAAGTAACACCATTTCCGATAGTTGCTGTGTCGTCAGTCTTCCATTGTCAGCCATTGCTGCTTACTAGTCTCCTAGCGGCAGTATCGTGAATTACACGTCACTTCATAACTCATTTGTTTTTCCAAGCTCTGCTGGTACTGCTGTAGAGCTCCCAGCGGGATATCTAATGTGCGTCGTAAATTGTGGAAGAAACAATTGGTAACACATTTCGCGCGCCACCCTGTATCAGGAGAGATCAGGGTCTCAGGAGAAACAGTATTGCACCAGAAAACATACACTGATGAGCCAAAGCATTACGACCGCTACCCACAGCGAGGCTGAATGCCTCCTGGTGGTGTCGCGGGCACATGACGCAATAAGGAAAGCATGTAAGCCGGAGATAGACAAATGGACAGTCATTATAGCGAAGATGCGGGCCGCAAATGCAGTAATCCACTGATGTAAGCGGTTTTGACAAAGGGCACATCGTTGTGGCTCTGCCGGTAGAAACGAGAATCTCTATAAAAGCGAAGCTGGTCGTCTGTTAGTGTATTACTGTCGTGATCACCTATGGAAAGTGGCTGAAGGATGGTGAAACAACGAGTAGGAGCTATAATATTGGAAGACCACGTCTCGTCACAAAATGTAGAGGTCGGACGATCCCCTACTGTGTAATCCAGGATAGGCAGCGATCTGTGGCAGATTTGACGACGAAGTGCAACGCTGGCGCAAACTGTTTCGGAGCACACCGTTCAAACGCCGTTGTTGAACATGGAGCTTCATATCACACGACCCCTACAAGTTCCTGTATTGACCTAACGATATCATCAGTTATGATTGCTGTGGGCAGAGCATCACTGAGATTTCACAGTGGATCAATAGAAACGTGTCCCGTGTCGATTGAATAGCATTTCTTGTTACACCAGGTCAATGGCTGGGTCCTTACACGTTGTCAACCAGGTGAATGGCTGCCACATATGCAGGCCGGTGAGGACAGAATTATGCTATGCGGTACATTGATTGAAGATTCCGTGCGATCTGTCGTTGTAATCGAAGACATCGTGACGGCAATGAACCACGTGAACAGTATTGCGGACCAGCTGACATCGCTTCAAGCTTGAAGTCTCCCCCTGCGTTGATGACATCTTCCAGCAGGACAACTGTCCATGTTGCTAGGTCAGAGTTGTGTTACAGTGATCTGAGGGGCATTATAGTGAACTCACACTGATGCCTTGGCCAGCAAATGTGCCGGATCTGTACCCATGGAACACATATCGTGTGCCAGCTGTGTGCCCATAAAACGCCATCCCATAATTTGCGAGAATTGCTTGACCTGTGCGTTGACATCTGGTGCCACATACTTTCGGAATCCTTTGAAAGGGTCCTGAAGCCACCTTTCATTAGTGCGGTAGCCCATTTTCACCAGCATTTCTCTTTCTTTTCCTTGTTTCTCTTTTCTCATAACTCTCATATTGATGTGATTGAATGAATGTGGTTGTGTGTCATGTTGCTAGATGGTGGCGTAGTCTGCTGCAGAAAGTCTGCAATAGTCATACAGATTCAGCAGCAGTTGTACAGAATAGCCAACTCTGGTAGTGGTCAAGTAGGCAAACGGGTTTGCGCTACTGCGTTAGGTTGGTGGCGGAAATGGCATCTTTGGGTTTTCCGGGCCACGCGGAGAGTGGAAGAGGCTGGAGATGAAAAAGGGAAGCTGTCTGCCACCGGTACGGGAAGCGTCCACAGCTGTGCTCCAGTCAAAGAAGAGTGAGTTAGACTGACCACGTGGCGCGTTGTTACTTGGCGAGAGGAGAGCTGTTAGCTTTTGGTCTCGCTTTTCAGCTCTGAAAGATTGCTTTGCCTTGTCGAAGCAAGGAATGCAGAACTTTGGCAGATTTTTCTTTTAGTAAATTTCTGTAGCAGACTTGGATCCGCCGGAAGAGCGCCACACAAAGGTGTCGATAAGAAGTGAGCACTCGCAGCTGTGCCTGTATACGCTTTTATTTTTATAAATATTAATAGCTTTGCCTTCTCGTAAATTTTCCTTGGTTTATGTGTCTTTCGTCCGTGGGGAGCCAACCACGTGGTTGAACATTAGAGTTTGTTGGGCTACCGTCGCCACGATACCTAGAAATTGCGTCTCCACAAACCACGTGGGCACGAGGGTGTACTGCGAAACGTGTACCGTTTCATGAGTTATTGCGATCTGTTATTAGGCAACAGGAGTTGTATGAATGATTCACACCAGTGCTTTTAGGTCTAGATTATAATGTTTATCGATGCTTCTCTTTAATATTTTAGGAATTAATGTTATCAGGAATTGTGTACATGCCTCACATCCATATCTTATGAATAAATGATTTTATCCACAATTTTCTCTTGTACTCCGAGGTTACGTTTTTGCACCTAAGCCCCTCACCTCATAGCTTTCCCGGTTAGCACATCCAATGTGTTTCCTTACGCACAGGTCCAGTGACTACTTTCCCCTTTTATTTTAAAACGAATGCTTTAGATTAAGTCTTATTTTCAGGTGTGTTGTTGGGAGCTGATCTTATGCACAATGTTCATGCATTTTCTATTTTACTTTAAATGTTTGATTCTCGTGAAGAGTGCACGGGCAATACTACTAATTACATCGCATCCTCTATGAGCGATATCAAGACGTAAGCATTTTTATGAGTTTTTGGTCTGTGATCAAATTAATTTATTTTCCGACTCGGCCAAACCTTTGATTAGTTGTATGGTTAGAGTCGGTAGCGACCCTAATCTTAACGTAATAACCCATAGAAACAGGTTAGTTACACCTTTCAAGGACTTTCAGAATCCATGCCAGGCAGTGTCTCTGTTGTACTGTGTTTGGAAACTGGAGCAACACGCTATTACACAGTTGGTCATAAGGTTTTGGCTCATCGGTGTACGCTAATAACAGGCAACTGATTTTAAAGATATCTTTATTTAAATGTCATTATTCACAAAATAGTATTGTTGGCATTACAAATATCACTTATTTCCAAAGTTCACAGAAATCACACACTGCTTATGCAAATCTGGGAAAATGGAAATTAAACAACGTTTTATTACTTCTAAGAAGATGTTACATTTTATATTTTTATTTATATACAAAATATACATCACAGTGACATATATAAATTACGGATATCATACGAAGTGTAGTGTGTTAAATTATGTCAAAGAGCAAAATATTGACATATACATTCGATTTCGTTGACTACGCCTCTTCAATAACCTCATAGAAAATTGACGCTGAATACAAGAATAACTTCTGTGGGAGTACCTCAATGCCTCCCACATACCGCACGTTTAATTCACCTACGAGTAAGCTATCGCAAATTAATTTCGAATGCTTCGAAACAGCGTAGCTTCACAAATCCTACTGTCTATTTGTGCCAAGAGGGAATAGGATTTTTTTTTTTCATTTTTCCTGGCATGTAAGGCAGCTGCTATCTGCTTTGGAACTTCTGGCCTTTTGAGCGATGTTGATTTATAGCCTGTCGTGTAAAAAATTAAAGTTCTGTACATCGCCAGATTAACTTAGACAATTTTTGAAGACTGCATATTTAACGTTGAAACAATGAGTACGGTTTGCAAATAACTCTGCGTTTCTTTTAAACTTGACTTATGCTTTCTACACTGTAACGGAAGCAATTCATATCTTGCATCTTACCTGATGCAAGCGTTTCAGCACTGCCAAATATTTTGAGGATCCCTTTGATTCTTACATACATCAGACCACAACAACTATTTCAATTTTCGTAACTAATCTTATTTAATCCGGCGACTGGGAAGGTTAGCGCTGAGAAACACATTTACTTTCATCCGAGACAGTATTTGCAATGAGTTCCATGCGTGTACTGAAAACCTTGTACGGGAAGATGGTACTCAACCTCCAGCATTGCGTCACCTCTTATACTCTCGAAAATGTTTAAAAGGTTCGAGTTTTATCTCATGTCTTGCCTACAGATGAATCACTTCCCTCACTAACACGAAATCTAGGTTGAAGCTTGGTTAATGGTTTCATTAAGGACACTGTGTTAAGTGACAGGGAGAATTTGGTACAAGAACAACATGGGAAATCAGAATCTAAGCCGAGATTTCCAAACAGTTCAGCAGTGTCGAAGACATAGTACTTCAGTAATTCATAATATTATTTGGACGGTCCGAGTTTAAACATAGTAACTTCTCACGAGGCTTATAACGTTGGCATTACAAAAACCGATGTACACAGTGAGCTGAAGGGGGAGTAATACGGTTTTCTTTCTTGCCGACAGTAAAGTCTTACATCAGCCAGTATACTTGTCCGAGGTGCACTAGGTCGTCGGCAGCATTTGACGTTAGTGTGTGAGTGGGATGTGGTCAACGCAGCTGTCTCCTGGTGTCGATAATTTCGTCTTACGAAACCAGAGCACAGAAATTAAACTCGTCAGAATTCCTTCGCCTAGTCAGGTCCTGTTCAGACGAGTGAGTGCCCAGAGCTCGGCTTTGCTCCCCGCCGGAAGAGTACCGAGCCGTACTGCGGCTCCCATTGGTCGGCGTGCGTAAGACTCACTCGTGATTGGCCGAGGCGTCGGCGGCGGCGACCCACTTTCCCCTAGGAGCAGCCGGGCGGGCTTCTCGCACTTGCCGCACCCTCCCGTCCCGGATCACCGTTCGTCGAGCATCGCACTTCTCGGAATCCGCTTTTGCTCAGCCTCATACTGGCGCAAACATCTTACTTTTTCGGAGGGGAATTTTCACGGATTTTCTCACTGGCACACAATAACAACACTTGCACGTCAATGGAAAATAGTGTTTACCCAACACGTTGTTGTTCGATCAATTTTCAACTTTTTACGATATTTGTCTTTCTCACTTCCTCAACTCAAAGGGGAAAGTTTGTTACAAGGAAGCTCCTCCAAGTGAATTTCGTGTTCAAGAGACACTTTCTGCTTCTCCACCTTTGAGTACAGTAATAGGGCTTATGTCACACGCATTAAATCTTTTACGAAACTGACTGCGATTTTGCGGAGCTCTGATTTCTTCCTTGAGGGAACTGTTCAATTGTAGACATTGTAGTTAAGAACTGGTTACTGCAGAAGAACTTTGAAAGTGGTTGTTTGTGATGATGTGTTCACTTCAGTATAACCGGCGCAAATAAAATTTAAAATCAACGAAAACAACAAGTTCAGATAGATATGAACTAAAGTTAAAGCTTAGGGTCACCGTGCTTTAACTTGTGCATAAGTGTAGGAATGTAGAAGCCAATAGAAAATTTCGGAAAAAGAATAAATGTGGCACGGGAAAAGCAAGGAAGATTTTCATGAACTGGTGAATGGAATAGAGAGCCTGATTTTGGGTTAAGGATAAATGAAACTAAGGCGAAAGTGATGAAGAGAGTCAGAAAGGTGTTCAGCGGCTTACTAAATGTCAAAATTGGGCAAAATGCAGTAGAAGATGTAAAATAACTGTGTTATACAGAACGTTTACGTGAAACAGCAGGACTGCATAAGAGGGAGATTATTTCAGGCAACGGAAACCGATTCCCTTCTCTCCTGGACAAATATACAACTATCAATTATTTTGAAATCTCTAGTAAATCCTGACCTGAAGAAAAGGCACTACGCACTTGCAAACAGTTAAAGTTGTGTAGAAGTAGTGAAACATTAAAATACGTATAGTACATTGTCAGTTATGGCAAATTGAATGATGTGTACTCTTAAAAAGATTAGCACGAGATAGCATGAGAAGGATATAGCATACAGAAAGACGGGAAACTTTCAAACAAAGTAAAGAAAGAAAGGTAGGAGACGAGGTACGGGCTGAATTAAAGCTGTGAGGACGGGTCGTGAGTCGTGCTTGGGTAGCTCACTTGGTAGAGCACTTGCCCGCGAAAGGCAAAGGTCCCGAGTTCGAGTGTCGGTCTGGAACACAGTTTTAATCTGCTAGGAAGTTTCAAAGCAAAGAAAAGTTGTAAAAGCACATATGTAACGAATACCTTTGAGAACATACTTGTATGTCTTATTCTAATAGAAGAAAACAGAAAGAAAAAGAAAGGATCAAAGAAAGAACGAAAAAAAGAGAAGGAAGAGCGAGTTTGCAACAACCTGAGTCTTATTCTGAAATCACAGCCCCTTATTAAGCATAGACCAGTTGCAGATGAAAAGTTTTTGCTTCTCTCTCACCTCTTAACTACCTCACGCAGTCAGTTTTGCAGGGAAGAAACTGTTCGAGACTCAATCCAGACTGTAGTGTGAGACGACATTTTTCACGTCCAGAAGAAATTTCTAGAGATGAAATCATATCCGTCTCTCGAAATCGGGTTGTACGTGTACCAGCGAATTTTTAACAAGTAATCACTCATTTAATGAGACATTACCTTGATATTACACTGATGATTTTTCTACGCCTATATTAAACACATACTTCTAACAATGCCATTTTGCGTGCACGTTTTTTAAGACATGTGGTAGTGTCAGGTGTTGCTGATGGAAGGTGCCGACGGCAGGAAGCAGTTTTATTGCACATGCAGCCCGTTAGCTGGTATTTCTTGTTGGAGCGTTTCTCTGGCGCGGTTACGGACGTCCTTGAAGGCCGCCAGAGATGTATTTACCAGTCAGGCTACCGTTATACGTTCTTACAAGACTCTCGGACTTCTGATAGTTGGCAACAAATCGACTGCGGCAAATGCCAACGAATGCCAATGTAATTTAGCGGAGGAGCAACAGTGGCTATGCCCGTTAGCATGCAAAGTATTACTGATTTACGTGACATTCGCAATGAACTATTGTTAGTTTTAAAGAATCATCAACGAAAGTCTGGTTTCCAGCTGAAACGACGAATTAGTCCACGGGGCAAACTTCCTCACACTACGCTGTAATAGCAAAAGGGTACAGAATTATAATTGTGTCATTTGTGTGTGTGTGTGTGTGTGTGTGTGTGTGTGTGTGTGTGTGTGTGTGTAAGGAAACCTCAGCATAACTTTTTTCACTAAAAAAACTAATGAAATAGGTATATTAGAGAAGTTCTGTGGGTCTGAAAGGTCAGGATATAATTTGAATGTGACTAAGGGAAAATGACTGAAAGAAAAGAATGGTTACAGTGAAGATGTAGCACTATCAAAAAAGATGTTTAAGATGTAAAGAAGTAGATTGCGTTACTACAGTGTAAGGAATACTTCCACTGCCTTGTGCTTGAATGGCACAGCACTAACAGAAATGATGTGCCAGCAAGAAACAGCAGAAATTCAGAGTGAATGAAATAATTCTCAGCAACCAAATTTTTGAACACCATAGTGCTTTACTGGATACGGTCCTATTGAGATCCTATGCCTTCCTCCAACCATGCCAATTGTAACGCAATCTACAGATTATCGTGAACTCCGAATTACAATGCAACAAGACATTTTTCGACTTAACAAACAATACCATAGGTAAAAGAGGCGATACTTTGACAGTACACAAAACCAATCATTTGTGGTTGTACGCTCGGAGGCTTTGCTAAAGTAAGATCTTTAATTCTGGATGTTGCTCTTTTCATTGAATTAAAACCTTTCAGCACTAATTATTTCGTGTACGACAGACAATAATGCAAGCTATGGCTTTTTGGGACTGTATTTGACATAATTCAAAAACAATTTTCCTGCCAGTTAACGTCTTTTCGATTACCGTTTTTCACCCTTCGAGGAGGAACATGGGATAGTAGCCTATGAACTTGCAACAGTTCTTTGAGTTCGTATTACGTTGTGGAGCGATCGTCTAGTCCGAAGCTGGGCAATTCTGAAACAAATAAGTATTTCAGCCTGTTGGCCACGTTACACGTCAAGTGCTCTATCCAAATTCGCTGTAGATGACCGCTTGTTCATTCGTTCATCGTGTAAAGGCGATTACACACTAGACCAACGAAGACAAACAACCGCTTCAAATGCGATTCAATGTGACAGAACCCTCGGCGCCAACCGCTTGGTTTGATGAAGCTGACAGATGGAGAAACAGTGCGTCGGGGGGCAACGTTCGGCCGAATCCACTGCCTATCGTTGGTTTGTCTTCGTTGAGCTAGTGTCTACGTGCCTTAATACAGTCTTAGGTAGTGCTGCAAGCCTGAAGATTTATATCTCAACTATATTTGCTACACCTTCCTATGAGGAACTTGTAGTCAGTAACACCACCACAGCTTCTACTTCTGGTGCGATTATTACGCCACAACGGGTTTAGTTCTGAATTAGCTTCTTCAGGTGTCAAAGTGGCAGAAATACGCAGGTATCATGACTCAATAATGTTTAATCACCAAGGATAACGCTGAAAGGCAAACGCTTCAGCACAGTGTGCACACTGATCCAATATGCCTACCGTCTGGCACAGGTGCAGTCATCAGTAAGTGAAGCGAATGTAACAACATGCAGCGCCATATTATGCTCGTCCGGCGATTAGGTACTTTACTCCGGCACGTTGTCAGCTGAAGATGCTGATTTAGTACGAAACCGGAAACGCTGTAATAAAAGCATCTGAAATAACTGCTGAGGTGGTTTCAATATCATTCACATTATTCAGCTGGGGAGGCACAAACGATGAACCAACTTGTAGTATACACAGCTGAAAATGAGATGAACTTTTATTTTTTTATGAGTATATGACGAATGGTGATATCAGAAGGCAGTGTACTACCATTTACAGCATTCTGGTTTACAGAAGCGGCCCTACACGGTGATGCTGTGGAGGCGGTGGGGGTGAGGGGGGGGATGGGGGGGGGGGGAGATCCGTTGCCAGATAGTCAGTGCACAATCCATCACTAATCTAACCATTAATTTATCCTCAAAAGTACGACATCACTAAAGAATTGCAAAATTAACACTCCAAAAAAATTGTTGAAAATTTCGACTGGATTAGCTAGTTAACCTAACGTCGGGAGGGGTGCCCGAGGTAGTGCCCGCACCCCAGCACGGGATGGACCAGGCCCGTTCCTGTGTGTGGCCGGTGCTGCAAGCCTCTGCAGGCGGCCTCCATGGTGCGGAAGCCGAGCACTTTGTGCAGCCCTGCGGAACGTGCGGCGGCCTTCTGCAGCACCAAATGTCAGCCGCGGCCCGCCCACGGCGCTGCACAGAACACTACAGCACGGCACGGCCTCTCGCCGGCTTCTGCAATCTGCCCCACTGTCCGTGCATCCTGGTCCAGCAGCGTTTTCCGCGATCTTTAAATTTACCTGTTGTCGCGGAGAAAAGTTCTCATCATTACAATCCGACGGGGAGGGAGGAGAGATGGTGGCACATAGGTTTCTGATTGCCACACAGGGTGATAGTGTCGAACGTTACAATCCAGCCTTCTCGAGAGATTCTTAAGCTCTTGGTACATGACAAGCCTAGGTCGCATTCGGATAGAAAGCCCTGTGCATAAGCTCACCAAAAGGCACGCAGTCATTGAGAGCCTGCGTGTCTGATGGTTGGTTTGGTACACTAAGCCTTCTCCACAGCTCCTGTCTTGGGCGTCCTTCACGCATACGTTCGACGAGTAATACCGTCTCTGTTTAGCAAGGACGTCCAGACGCTGTCAAGGGATATCAACACCTCCACTGAGATATTAGGCTATGCGGATCATTTGCTACTAATTGCAAAAGAAGGGACTATGTGCCTGCTCCGTCTGTCACTTTCACCATTCCTGTTATTTCTTGTCTAAAATCATATCATCCTATTCCATCATCATTTTTTACCAGTGGCCACAGCGTACTCGTATAGCAACCCGTAAGTCGGATGAATACGTCAACCCAGCTCCATTAAGACCATCCCGAAGGAAAGTCCCTATATATATATATATATATATATATATATATATATATATATATATATATATATATATATATATATGGTTTTCCTCTCTAGAGTCATGAGGCACATTTTCTGTAGCTTGTCGGCAAGTACCGGCATATTTCGTTTTCGCGATGTTAAACTGGGGCACCCTAATCAAACACTGCTCGCATCTTCCATGCGAATTCCATTGTCGACGAAAAGCGTCGATTTGTTTCCCGTTACGAGCAAAATGATATTTAACTACGAATTTTACGTGCCCACGGGATAGAGCAATCAAGAATTAGTGTAGTACGATATTCGGCTTAGCAACACGTACTAACACGGACAGCAAAACAGAAACCAGAAGCGACAGCACTGCCCTGTCCTACACTGACTGCTACCGCTATGGAGCAGTGGTGCTCAGTCGCTGTTGGTGTACTGGTTATTCCTCGTATTTTACTGTCCTTGTTAATACATTTTGCTAACCCAGTATCTAACTAGACTAATTTGGGACCGCTGTATCGGATACACACATAAAAGTTTGCTTTAAAAATGATTTTATTCGTAACGGTAAGAAAGTGACGCTTTACGTGGGCACTTTTCGTGGCAGGAAAGACTTGGTGAGCGGTATTTGTTTGGGGTGACTCCACATATACACCGCAGAAACGAAATTGGAAATATCTGCCGAAACACCAGAGAAAATGTGCCTGACGACTCTCAGGAGGGAGACGCAGTATATCTCGAAAACAGGACTTGGATAAAAAAGATGGCTTCAGTACACACTCACGAGAAGGAAACAAACACAAAACTGTGTGATCTCCAGAATGTTAAAAGACCACCAGCCCCTTCCTGCCCCATCTGAAAGCACGAAACATTTCATTGAGATTCAAATTATTGTAGTATTATGTCTGGTCTAACACCTGGTGAACCTCAGCGGCCTCCTGATGTGACTGTGGTCGTAATTCAAATGTATTCTCCTACACTCCTAGCTTTTACCTTTCGTTACTCTTCTAAGGTATATAATCTGATTTATATTAGGTGGTTTACTGAAAATAGTAACTAAGAAGGGAAGAGTATGTAAAAACCGTCAATAGGGCTACGATTTTGTATGGAGGCGCTTTAGTTTACGTGTAACTCCATTGAAAACGCACTGTCTTTCAGAAGACTGCACCTTTTCTACGAATGACACTAACAGCGCTTTTTTCCAGTTTTTTCGGTCGGCATACCGTCAGCGAATGGAGGTGGCTTTTCCAGCTTCCAGGTTCACCATTTTATACGAAAAAAGATAAAGGAAAACATATTAAATTCCAAGGAATACGCTGGTTAGGACATAAGGAAAAGATAGCAGATGACAGGATACCTTAACGAAAGGAAGATTGTGTTCCACCAGAACTAGGGCTGACCAAGAGCAAGAAGGTTGGACAATGTGTTGGCTGACCTTACAGAGATGAAGATTTGAGGGTGGAAGGATAAATCAGAGAACAGATATGTATGGAGCCAGCTTGTTGAGGAGACAAAGACCCATAAAGGGCTGCAGTGATAAAGAACTATCTCAACAGCCAATATTATCAGCGATGACTCTGACAATCAAATACAGTCGAAATCAACGGTTGAAAACCGATAAGGAACCAGCATTTTATGGCTTAACCTTTTCCTGGGAATAATCTACACCGCATACACCACAGTTATGCTATTCGAATAGTTTTCGAGTGGAAAGAATGACAAAAAATAAAAGAAAAGGAAACCAGAAATGTAAGTAATTCGCAGAGATGCCATCAAACCATTTAGTAAAAGATGTCCGGCAGTAAATTGAGATTTTCTACTGCAAAAAATACTTGACAAAATTTAATGCACCGTCGCAGTATTTTGTGTGCGCCTGGCGATATGTTATTGTAGCTGTGACTAAAAAAATCACAAGATACTCTTTGTTACGCAAGGCACAGCAGACGTCAACGTGCCTTACGCATAACGTTTCTTCCGAAGCCTCGAATGCGTATTCTCAGAAAAGACCCGCAGCCTGAATTCCAACCGAAATGTTTTCGTTGACACGTTACGCAAGTGCATCTCGGGACAGCTGCGACCTGGGGATATCCAGAACGTAAGCTCTTCCTCTGGACAATAAACTTTACTAATCATCAACTGTGCTCAACGGACAAGACCTAAACTGTGGCGATGAATGTGAGTGTGAGAGCAAACACCAGAAGCCATGGGAGAACTGCGCTCCAGGTTTTGGAGGCTGGAGCTGCCGTATTGTTACCAACACGCGGTCGTCCTTGACGTGAAGGTCAGCCGCGGGACGTGGTCGCTGCTTTTCCTGGCTCGCAGCCGAGTTGACGGCAAGGCACCACGCTTGTACGACATCCAAAGGGAAGTCGCTCTCTGGTGGACTACCCATTTCGCCCCTGTTACCACCCTCACTGCAAACATCGCGAATTCGATGGCATTAAGCTACTCAGCGCCTTCGACACGTCTCCGTTAAGAAGAGGAAACCTTCGTTCAATTGGCATTGTTACCAACTGTTAAGTCAAATTGCACGACGAAAGAACGTGTGACTCAGGTGTCAGTCCCACCACTGTATACCATACCTCGCGCGTAAACTGTCCAATAAGCAAACGCAGGCAAAGCAAGGTATGTGCTTTTAGAGGCTGGTTTATTTATAAACAATGTGTGGTACGCAATAGCGAGATGATCGCTTGTTTACACGCTTGCTCCTAATGTTTAAAAGAACTTCCCACCACAGGCAAATCGAAATTGAGAATATCATAAACAACAGCAAAACGTAAGTCTATGTGGACAGAAGAACGTAGATATCACGAAAATAACGCTATGTTGGGGTCGACGAGGGTAAGTTAAAGAGATAGGCAATGCTCTTACTTAGTGAACCAAGTCGGCATTCATTTAGAGTGTGCAGGAGGAATCACGGGAAACTTCAATCGGGACGGAGATTTCGGCCTATGCTCGTCTCGAATATGAGTCGAGTGTCATCGCCACATCATTTTAAAAATTCTCATGAGCTAACACGACACAGAGTCCAGTAGTTATATTTTCTATTGCTAAAACGTAAACAGTTTACCATTTTTGTCTGTAGGATAGATGGCCAGTTCTTAACCTAGAAGCTGGAAGGAGCGCCTGTGTTTATTGAGACGTATCAATGGAAAAAATATTGGAAAATTTGATTTAGTAACGTCGTAGTTAAAATGTGATCATCTGGAAGAGAGTGTACTCTTCACGCAGTTGCAGGTAAAACAATCACAGCCGGTGCAGCAAGTACACTGTTGTCCTAAGAAGCGCGTGTTAGTATTACACATAATGCACAAAACATCTATTGCGAGTGCTATGTCCTTGCTTTTCTCCGTGCTATGGACTGACTTACCTAACCAGCTATAGGGGTACATACAAGTTAACACAGGTTAACGTAGATTTTGAACAACGTTAGAGCATTTGCTACATTAAAAGATGGCTGTCAGAGTTAAAAGAAGTGGTGGGTGACAGGAGGGAAAAATATAAAACGGACTGAGAATTCAGCCGCACGATGATATGAAATATCAATTGAGAAACAGTGCCGAGAAGCTCGTCGCAAAATAAAAATAAATAAATAAAAAAGCAGAATCCAGTGCACTTCAGAAGCGAAAATTTTGGATTCCTGAAGAAGAATGGTCTTAGAAATAGTAACACTGCTGAACTATTGGAAAGAAGAAAGGGAAGTTACACTTTAATGGTTCTTCTGGGTGATTCGAGAGAATAATAGCTCAGATGAACGAAGATGTAACGGTCCACTAAGTGGATCCATCCCAGAATTCGCCCTTAGAACTTTAGGAAAACAACGGAAAAAAATTGGACTAGGTTGTCAGAAGGGCCTTTGAAGCTTGCTACTCATGAATACAATTGCAATGTCTGTACCAGAAACCAAAAATTGAAGAGGAGGGGGGGAACGAAAAGCGATACCAATGAAACAAATTTCTTAATAGATCACCTATAATTTTTTTTATCATCACACAGTATGTAAACATTAACGACCACATTGAACGTAACATGTCAACTGGGACACAATCGGAATAACATAGACTATAGAGGTTGGGAACCATCCCAGCACCCCTTCAGATGGCCGATCACATTGGTCACCATATCACCGAAGATGTTGCCCTTGAAACAACACCGTTCTCGTCGCGAAAGTCACTTTAGGAAACATGCCCATCTATAAGTGACTATTGCCGAAGGCGCAACTTCTTGAATTGGAGGGTTTACTCTCCCCTAGAACATGGTGACGAAGTTTGTCGTTGCAAACTGTCTGCAACTCGGACTCATTATTAATTAATTCCAATTAAAAATCATTCACCTAAAAAGCCTGCTACTAACAGGTGCTCAGTTATTTTTTATCAGTGTAGGCCGATTGTAGCAACTGCCGAACACGCCATTTCATACCAGACGCAGCCTAATTTCTGGCAAAACCGTAAATAATTGTTTATATACATACATACAGACGGTAATGTATCACTTCGACTGTATGCGGTATTATCAAAATATTAATCAGGAGCTATATAATAGATTTTGAGCAAGATTTAGCATCAGAGAACGCTTTGAACATTAATAATATTACAGGGTATTCGTTGTTGGATTTTGAATATAATACGCTATTAGGTTTAGTATTCATACCAGTCTATCGTCCTAAGAGAGTCCTAGCGTAATAAACTATGTTCGTTTAGTCTTTGTTATCGACAAACATTTGAATGGGCTGGTGATAGCCGTAGATTTGGCGGCTTCTGGAGGGATCTTTAAATTTCTACATATGAGAAAGTCACATAAGGACAAACAAGACATTTTGGTTCACCAGTCACATCACAGTTCTCGAAAGGCTGAATGCTGATTACAATAAAATCTATTATATTGTTTATGTGTTACAATTTTATAAACGTAATTACATAAATACCGTAATTGATCTAGTGAAAAACTACTAGATATAGTCGCACGTGGAAAAAAATAACGAGAATTAACACAATTTCCCGACTTGCTGACATTTATTCCTCTATTCTGCTCTTGGGATCTACCGCATTCTTTCTCTGATATAAGGGCGGAATTCATCATGAGTTAATTACAAAATGTTTTGTAATGTATGTGGCGTTATCCGACAAACCTTGTCCATTTTAGTTTTGTGGCGTTGGCAACGGAGACCACTGCTTACAGAGCAGTGCATACTACTGCAGAGTGAAGGTCACTAGTCAAGGATGAAAAAATGGTAGAAACTGAGCAAGTATCAGATATCACATTGTTCTTCAGTAAGAGTTCCTCACAAAAAGATGCCAACGCACACTAGTTCATTGTCGTCAATGACCAGCTAGATATGCAGCATCCGAACAGTTCAAATTTCTTACGACTCTATTTTCCAGAGCACATGAAACTAGTTCTTTCGATGTATCAGAGTTTCTGATGAAGAGCACGTTGTAACACCACATGCATACAACACGTCTCACGAAGCTTTACTACTGAGCAGAGAGCACTCAGCTAATGAGACAGTGGAGAGGGTGGGTGGGGGTGTCGCAGGGACACGTCGTATTACAACATTGTTTACACTTGTTTGAATACCTGCGCATATATTCTAGCAATGTTTCTCTCGCCAGTGGCTCTTCTAACTCAAAACTATACATTCAAAATTTGCAAAAAGTAGCATTTCTGTAGAAAACAGTATTTTTACTGTGCGTTATCGACCCACACAATATATTCAAACTGTCCGCCATAACCTTTCCACCGCAACTGATGCTGAAAGTTACAACTGCACCACTAGTAAAGTTCGTCAAATGAGTTGTATGAAGTATGTGCAAAGGAAAACAAATGTCTGGAGGATATATAGTCAAAAACGTCGCGATGGCGAACTAGCTAACATGGCACTCAGATGAAATACAAGCAGTGGAAACAACACGACAGATCCCTCCCTAAAACTGGGTCACCAGTTGTGAGCGCCAGTCTTGAACAACATGAAGTATCGACGATTCACACATGTTTGTAAAAATTGCGGGGCACCTGTGTTCGAAACACAAGCTGTCTTAACTCAAACCGTGGTAGTGTTCTTGGACAGCTGCATATGCTCTTGCTTCCTTGTGTGATGGTAGATCGAGTCGCCACTGGAGAAGAACGAAGTGGGATCTCTCCCGACGTGGGCGGTCCAGCGGGTCAACACGCGACTGTCGGTTCCGGATGTTGCGGCGCGTGACGTCAGTAAGGGTGGACGGCGGCGAGGCCTACGCGACCCGAGGAGACGGAGCTGTTGGTGCGGTGGAGTGGCAGCGCGCCCTCGGCGTAGCTGTGCCGGTAGCCGCCGCCTGGGGGCGCCGCCATCGGAGGCGGGCCGCCGCCCCCGCGTCGCGAGGCCGACCCGCCCCCGCCGCCCGCACTGTGGTGGTTGAGGCGCGCAGTCTCGCGGTCCAGGCCCGGGAAACGCTCGTGGTCGGCCAGCTCCTGGTACTGGCTCATACCTGTAACCAAACGAAAAATATGAGCGCTTTTCAAACAAAAAGCAGACGCCGTGATAGTGCACAAGGGTGTTACGTCATTACGGTACAGGATTATTCGTACGTACGTCCAAGGTTTCCGTAGAGAACCATGCGGAATCTACAAAACCTAGAGAAAATAGACACATATCAGTGGGCACAAAAACTCTCGAAATTTTAAACTCATGTTACAGGTACTCGATGTAGATACTATATACACTGTTGTTGTTGTGGTGTTCAGTCCTGAGACTGGTTTGATGCAGCTCTCCATGCTACTCTATCCTGTGCAAGCTTCCTCATCTCCCAGTACCTAATGCAGCCTACATCCTTCTGAATCTGCTTAGTGTATTCATCTCTTGGTCTCCCTCTACGATTTTTACCCTCCACCCTGCCCTCCAGTACTAAATTGGTGATCTCTCGATGCCTCAGAACATGTCCTACCAACCGATCCCTTCTTCTTGTCAAGTTGTGTCACAAACTCCTCTTCTCCCCAATTCTATTCAATACCACCACATTAGTTATGTGATCTACCTATCTAATCTTCAGCATTCTTCTGTAGGACCACATTTCGAAAGTTTCCATTCTCTTCTTGTCCAAACTACCCATCGTCCATGTTTCACTTCCATACATGGCTGCACTCCACACAAATACCTTCAGAAACGACTTCCTGACACTTAAATCTATACTCGATGTTAACAAATTTCTCTTCTTCAGAAACGCTTTCCTTGCCATTGCCAGTCTACATTTTATATCCTCTCTACTTCGACCATCATCGGTTATTTTGCTCCCCAAATAGCAAAACTCCCTTACTACTTTAAGTGTCTCATTTCCTAATCTAATTCCCTCAGCATCACCCGACTTAATTCGACTACATTCCATGATCCTCGTTTTGCTTTTGTTGATGTTCATCTTATACCCTCCTTTCAAGACAAGGTTGGGAAGGGAGTGAGACAGGGTTGTAGCCTCTCCCCGATGCTATTCAATCTGTATATTTAGCAAGCAGTAAAGGAAACAAAAGAAAAGGTCAGAGTAGTTATTAAAATCCATGGAGAAGAAATAAAAACTTGAGGTTCACCGATGACATTGTAATTCTGTCAGAGACTATATACACTATGCGATCAAAAGTATTCGGACACTCCTAAAACCATACGTTTTTATTATTAGGTGCGTTGTGCTGCCACCTACTGCCAGGTACTCCATATCAGCGACCGCAGTAGTCATTAGACATCGTGTCAGAGGAGAATGGGGTGCTCCGTATAACTCATGGACTTCGAACGTAGTCGGGTGATTGGGCGTCACTTGTGTCATATGTACGCGAGATTTCCACACGCCTGTACACCCCTAGGTGTCCACTGTTTGCGATGTGACAGTCAAGTGGAAACGTGAAGGGACACGAACAGTACAAAAGCGTACAGGCCGACCTCGTCTGTTGACTGACAGAGACCGCCGACAGTTGAAGAGGGACGTACTGTTTAACAGGCAGACATTTATACAGACTACGACACAGGAATTCCAAACTGCATCAGGATCCACTGCAAGTAATATGACAATTAGGCGGGGGGTGAGAAAACTTGAATTTCATGGTCGAGCGGCTGCTCACAAGCCACACCCCACGCCGGGAAATGCCAAACGACGCCTTGCTTTGTGTAAGAATCGTTAACATTGGACGACTGAACAGTGGAAAAACGAGTGGAGTGACGAATCGAGGTACATACACAATGTGGCGATCCGATGGCAGTGTGTGGGTGTGGCGACTGCCCGGTGAACGTCATCTGCCAGCGTGTGTAGTGCCAACAGTAAAATTCGGACGCCGTGGTGTTATGGTGTGGTCGTGTTATTCCCGGAGGGCGCTTCCACCCCCTGTTGTTTTGCTTGGCACTATCACAGCACAAGCCTACGTTGATGTTTTAAGCACTTTCTTGCTTTTCACTGTTGAAGAGCATTTCGGGGATGCCGATTGCATCTTTCAGCACGATCGAGCATCCGATCATAATGTACGGCCTGTGGCGGAGTGGTTACACGACAGTAACATCCCTGTAATGGACTGGCCTGCACAGAGTCATGACCTGAATTCTATAGAAGACCTTTGGGATGCTTTGGAACGCCGACCGACATCGATACCTCACCTCAGTGCAGCACTCCGTGAACAATGGGCTGCCATTCCCCAAGAAACCTTCCAGCATTGAACGTATGCCTGCGAGAGTCAAAGCAGTCATCAAGGCTAGGGGCAGGCCAACACCATACTGAATTCCCGCATTACCAATACAGGGCGCCACGAACTTTTAAGTCATTTCAGCCAGGTGTCCAGATACTTTTGATCACATAGTGTATGACGCGGCAACCGTCAATCCATGTGAACACTTCATGGAAATAGAGGAGAACCTTCGAATATACAGGAGGGGAAATGCAAAGGAGGGGAAGAGGTACTGCAGTGTAGCGGACCAGCAAAGCGGTTAGGGACGGCACAAGCACACGTAAGAAAACGTAAATGGGTTTCTTTTACATGCATAACCATGTGAAATATACAATCTGGTGGTAAATAGTAGGTTAACTGTTAATAAGACGTTGACAGATATTTAAGGTATTTGCAGACAAAACTGTACATTACGAGTAATACTTCTCATCGTTTGACAAAAAACTATCGATCTTTCACAGTCACTATTTCATCATACAAAACACGTTTAGAAAATGCTCCAGTGTTAGTTTCTTCATTTTCAGTAGCAATGTCTATTTCACTTCCACTGGCAGTGTCAGTTGAGTGACTGTCATCTTCACTTGCGGAATCAGTATTCCTACCATCATTGTGAATAACTACCACTATTCGAGTCTGTACTGCTTCTGATCACATCCGGCTACAGTTGTAACAGTCCTGTAGGCAACGTTAGACTACAATGAGTAAGTATGGTCTACAGCAGTTTTCCTAGTAACTTTCGTCACCTAAAGGCGGGTCCACACTGAGCGCGCCGCGCTGTGCAAAACGGCTTTGCGCGGCTCTGCGCGCGCAGTGTGGACGGCGAACCGCCCTGCACCGTGCCGCGCCGCGCCGCGCTGCGCAGTGTTCCGGCTGTTGTCGGTACGTCAAAGGAAGTGGCGCGTTTGCGCTCTGTTTAGACGGGGCTTCGGCTCGCTCCATCTTCAGACCACGCGCGGCAAGACTCAAGTTTCACAAGGAATTTGCAGTTTCCCCTCCACAACGGCCAGAGGCCGGTCACGTGATTCCACCTCCAGGAGGCGGGGCGTACTGCCAGCGCTCCTGGTTTTACTTGAATGTACTATGTTGAGTACACCATCGCAGGTGTTCCTGCATGTGATGCAGCGTCAAGGGTAATGTCGTCGAACTGTTAGTGCAGATGGTTGTACTAACTTGTATAGGCGTTTACTAAACTTCGAAAATGTATTGTTGAAGGGCAATAGAAAGAATTCGTGCTTGAAAGTCCACATTCTTTTGGGCTAGTTGCTTTGTTAAATGTAATCCGTCCAGAAGAAATTAGTTATTAAAGCGCAGTTCCGTATTTCGCTATTTGAATTTCACGTAGTGTTCACCAATATTTCTCGTTTCTTTAGATAAATATAAGTGTGTACTAGAAACATACTTCTGTGCAATGTTATTCAAATGAACAAGTTTTCAAAACTAATAACACACACATATTTTGGATATGCAATAGATGCATAAGGTAATTTATAATAATGGCAACAGAGTTTGTCATGGCAGCAAATATATGTGGTTATTGTACAATGCTTTAAAACCATTCAGCAGTTTGCTGAGGACGAATGTATGGAAAATATTGACAGTTTAATAATTATTGTATCCTATTTGAGCAGCAAATGGACAAAATGTTGAAAACTTATTCTTCAGCCGACTGTAAAACTCTGAAAAGTCATATCCCATGTATTGCCAAACTATGCAATAAATGTTATATCAGCCTAAGACATGGATATATTATGAACATAATGCTTGAAGTATGCAGAATAAAATCTCACAAGAACACCAGCAGACAGCAACTTTAATAAAGAAACGAAACTAGCAATGAACTGTTTGCATCTGCTAAATGTTTATGTACAAAGAAATAGCCAACTCGTTATAGCACATTAAAGTGGAAATTTCTCGAACTTAAGCCTTTTTAATTGCCATACACGAAATTAAAGCCGACTCCTTCGGCAATTTTGTCACAGACATTTTATTTGGAACAATAAAAACATCACAGTAGAAACTCATGTTTTCTACACACGAAAGTTAGTAAGAAAAAGATTTATTTTGAGAAGCAAAACGGAAAAAGGGTGCAAACTTTTGTTAAGTCACTTAATCTTCTACGCTCTTTTTGGGCTGTACGTTTTTAAACAACTCGTGGTAAAAACCTGAAAAGAATCTGTGCAATCTGGCTGTAGTGCACTTTGCTGGTTTTGCTTACGGACACAAACCGGGCGATAGTGTTTGTTTTCTGGCGGGAAAGGCAACATAGTACACTCAAGTAAACCAGGAGCGCTGGCAGTCACGCTCCGCCACGTGGAGGTGGAATCACGTGACCGGCGTGTGGCCGTTGTGGAGAGGAGACTTCAAATTCCGTGTGAAACTTGAGTCTTGCACCACGCGCGCGCTCCAACTGGAACACAGTGAGCGCCTCGGAGCGGCGAGCCGGGGCGCGGACGGCGCGCTCCTCTCTGCTACAGCAGTGCGCGGGGTGCAGCGGCGCGGCGCAGCGCGGCGCGCACAGTGTGGACCCGCCTTCAGGTGGTACACGCATTACCAGTACACTGGGGCTGTTGCATAGCTGTCAGGCGTTACCTCTTGACGATCACTTTCACTACGCATGCAATCAGTATCTTACTAGATTCCCCTAAAAACTGGAAGCAGAGAACTGTCTAGAAACTGAGTGAGTTTATGTAAAGGGCTTTGATGAGTTAAGATGGTACACGTATTACCATTAAGTTGGGTGTGTTACGTACCTATCGGGCGTTACCTCATAACGATCGTTTACTTTACGTATGCTATCAGTATCTTACTAGATTCCCCTAAGAACCGGAAGCAGTGAACTATCTATAAATTGCGTGAGGGTATATAAAAGACTGGGTAATCTACAGAACATTTTTGTTCTACGTAGATGTCCTCCTGTCTGTTGCCTTAGAATGGACAGTAATTATAGCAAAGCTTAAACTGTCAACGTTTAATTCAGGTTTTATTCCAAAATTGTTAATTTGTTAGGTGAAACAGAGGTATTTAGTAGTAAAGACAAAGAAAACACTACCGAGTTGTCATATAACGCTAAAAAACGCAATTTCCTCACCAAAAAGTAAATAAAAATTGCAAAACAAAAATATAACAAAGATCACTTGAAAACTTTGTCGAACTTGTGCATTTATCAGTAATAACGGGAAACTCTTGCCTTTGATCATGATGAAGAACGTTCTGTTGAGTACAAAACAGCAACAGTGATTACACATGTTTTTAAATGTTTGTACTTGTAATCTCTACTTGCAACAAAAACAACTGCTTTGGTTACATGAAATCGCGGAAGTGTATAAAATTCCGTCTAACTCTGGGAAGGTTTTTATTGGAACTTCTTTTCGAAGTATCAATACCCGCTTAACCGAACACAAAAGGAACTGTCTACTGGGAAATACCGACAAATCTGCTGAAGCGGAACTTGTTTATAAAGACGGTGATCAAGAAATAAAACTTAGTGAGATGAGAGTGCTATCCAGAACAGTGCAATATTATGCACGTATGTATAGGGAAGCTATAGAGATTCAGAAACATCACAATAATTTTAACAGAAAAAAGGAAGACTTAAAGTTAGACGAGATATGGCGGCCCACTTTGCACCAAACGATGTGACAATCGATTACCTTCAATCGAGAATAATGACGTTAGTCAGAGATACTCTTACAGTCTGCCCAACATGACGTATGGCGGTACCCTCTATGCGCTCCATACAAGGTGGTCCTTTCATCGTGGCCGGGCCAAATATCTCACGAAATAAGCATCAAACGAAAAAACTACAAAGAACGAAACTCTTCCAGCTTGGAGGGGGAAACCAGATGGCGCTATGGTTGGCCCGCTAGATGGTGCTGCCATAGGTCAAACGGATATCAACTGCGTTTTTTAAAATAGGGACCCCCATTTTTTATTACATATTCGTGTAGTACGTAAAGAAATACGAATGTTTGAGTTGGACCTCTTTTTTCGCTTTGTAATAGATGGCGCTGTAATAGTCACAAACGTATAACTACGTAGTATTACGCAACATCCCGCCTGTGCGGACGGTATTTGTTTTGTGATACATTACCCGTGTTAAAATGGACCGATTACCAACTGCGGAAAAGTTCGATATCGTGTTTATCTTTGGCTATTGTGATCAAAATGCCTAACGGGCGTGTGCTATGTAAGCTGCTCGGTATCCTGGACGACATCATCCAAGTGTCCGGACCGTTCGACGGATAGTTACGTTATTTAAGGAAACAGCAAGTGTTGAGCCACATGTGAAACGTCAACCACAACCTGCAACAAATGATTATGTCCAAGTAGGTGTTTTAGCTGCTGTCGCGGCTAATCCGCACATCAGTAACAGATAAATTGCGCGAGAATCAGGAATCTCGAAAACGTCGGTGTTGAGAATGCTACGTCAACATCGATTGCGCCCGTACCACATTTCTATGCACCAGGAATTGCATGGCGACGACATTGAACGTCGTGTACAGTTCTGCCACTCGGCACAAGAGAAATTACGGGACGATGAGAGATTTTTTGCACGCGTTCTATTTAGCGACGAAGCGTCGTTCACCAACAGCGGTAACCTAAACCGGCATAACATGCACTACTGGGCAACGGAAAATCCTCGATGGCTGCGACAAGTGGAACAGCAGCGACCTTGGCGGGTTAATGTATGGTGCGGCATTATGGGAGGAAGGATAATTGGTCCCCATTTTATCGATGGCAATCCAAATGGTGCAGTGTATGCTGATTTCGTATGTAATGTTCTACCGATGTTACTACAAGATGTTTCACTGCATGACAGAATGGCGATGTACTTCCAACATGATGGATGTACGGCTCATAGCCCGCGTTCGCTTGAAGTGGTATTGAATAGCATATTTCATGACAGGTGGATTGGTCATCGAAGTACCATACCATGGCCCGCACGTTCACCGGATCTGACGCCCCCGGATTTTCTTCTGTGGGGAAAGTTGAAAGATATTTGCTATCGTGATCCACCGACAACGCCTGACGACATGCGTCTGCGCATTGTCAATGCATGTGCGAACATTACGGAAAGCGAACTACTCGCTGTTGAGAGGAATGTCGTTACACGTATTGCCAAATGCTTTGCGGTTGACGGACATCATTTTGAGCATTTATTGCACTAATGTTGTACTTACAGGTAATTACGCAGTAACAGCATGCGTTCTCAGAAATGATAAGTTCACAAAGGTACATGTATCAAATTGGAACAACCGATATAAAATATTCAAACGTACCTACGTTCCGTATTTTAATTTAGAAAAACCTATCTGTTACCAACTGTTCGTCTAAAATTGTGATATGTTCGCGACTATTATAGCACCATCTATCAAAGCGAAAAAAGTGGTCCAACTAAAACATTCAACATTCATATTTCTTTGCGTACTACCCGAATATGTAATAAAAATGGCGGTTCCTATTTAAAAAACGCAGTTGATATCCGTTTGACCTATGGCATCGCCATCTAACAGGCCAACCATAGCGCCATCTGGTTTCCCTCTTCAAGCTAGACACGTTTCGTTCTTTGTAGTTTTTTCGTTTGACGTTTATTTCGTGAGATATTTGGCCCGGTCACGATCATCTACATCTACATCTACATGATTATTCTGCAATTCACATTTAAGTGCTTGGCAGAGGGTTCATCGAACCACAATCATACTATCTCTCTACCATTCCACTCCCGAACAGCGCGCGGGAAAAACGAACACCTAAACCTTTCTGTTCGAGCTCTGATTTCTCTTATTTTATTTTGATGATCATTCCTACCTATGTAGGTTGGGCACAACAAAATATTTTCGCATTCGGAAGAGAAAGTTGGTGACTGAAATTTTCTAAATAGATCTCGCCGCGGCAAAAAACGTCTTTGATTTAATGACTTCCATCCCAACTTGCGTATCATATCTGCAACATTCTCTCCCCTATTACGTGATAATACAAAACGAGCTGCCCTTTTTTGCACCCTTTCGGTGTCCTCCGTCAATCAATGAACCACCTTGTGTAAACGGGACCACCACGGCCTGGCAGCCAGTCGTTGACTCACCTCAGAAGATGTTCAACGCAGTTGGCAACGAAACGTCAGGAAGAAGTAGTTTTACAGATCGACCACGGCCCGTCAGTCCGGAAGTTTGAACTAATGACTCGCACACTCAGTTTCAGCTCTTTACAAAACCCAAGTGCTGAAAAAGGACCGCAGCGTTCTTGTGAATGAAGCGTACTCAGCCACCATTCACAAATGGAACTGTGAAAGGGACCTCACAAGGAGTCAGTCGGTACGGACTCCACCAGCCTCGGCTGTTGTTTGGGGCGGCACCTGCAACTGCTCACCTGGCCCGTCCTGGTAGGACCTCCTCTTGAACTCGCGCGCCAGCTCGTTGGAGTTGCGCCGGCGCTCCTCCTCCAGGACGTCGAACATGGAGCGGCGCTTGTCGTAGCCGCGGGGCGGGCTGTAGGCGTCGCCCAGGGGGCTGGCGTCGCGGTGCCGGGGGGCGGCCGCCGGCGCCGGCACTGGCGCGGGGGCGGCGGACAGCGGCGCCGGCGCGTGTGATCGTCCCGGGCTGCGGTACCTGCGGGCGGGAGATCAGCTGCTCGTAACACCTGTTTTGTTTCTGTATCGATATTTCTATGTCAATTCCTAGTATTGCTTATGTATAATGTCGTATTAAAATCCATGGAGAAGAAATAAAATCGCCGGCCGCGGTAGCTGAGCGGTTCTAGGCGCTCAGCCCGGAACCGCGCGACTGGTACGGTTGCAGGTTCGAATCCTGCCTCGGGCATGGATATGTGTGATGTCCTTAGGTTAGTTAGGTTTAAGTAGTTCTAAGTTCTAGGGGACTGTTGACCTCAGAAGTTAAGTCCCATAGTGCACAGAGCCATTTGAACCATTCTTGAAGAAATAAAATCTTTGAGGTTCGCCGATGACATTGTAATTCTGTCAGAGACAGCAAAGGACCTGGAAGAGCAGTTGAGTGGAATAGATAGTGTCTTGAAAGGAGGATATAAGATGAACATCAACAAAAACAAAAGGAGGATAATGGAATGTAGTCGAATTAAGTCAGGCGATGCTGAGGGAATTAGATTAGCATATGAGACACTTAAAGTAGTAAAGGAGTTTTGCTATTTGGGGAGCAAAATAACTGACGATGGTCAAGTAGAGAGGATATAAAATGTAGACTGGCGATGTCAAGGAAAGCGTTTCTGAAGAAGAGAAATTTGTTAACATCGAGTATAGATTTAAGCGTCAGGAAGTCGTTTCTGAAAGTATTTGTATGGAGTGTAGCCATGTATGGAAGTGAAACGTGGACGATAAATAGTTTCCACAAGAAGAAGAGGATAGAAGCGTTCGAAATGTGGTGCTACAGAAGAATCCTGAAGATTAGATGGGTAGATCAGATAACTACTGAGGAGGTATTGAATAGAATTGGGGAGAAGAGGAGTTTGTGGCACAACTTGACTTGAAGAAGACATTGGTTCGTAGGACGTGTTCGGAGCCATTAAGGGATCACCAATTTAGTATTTGAGGGTAAAAATCGTAGAGGGAGACCAAGAGATGAATACACCAAGCAGATTCAGAAGAATGTAGGTTGCAGTAGGTACTGGGAGATGAAGAAGCTTGCACAGGATAGAGTAGCATGGAGAGCTGCATCAAACCAGTCTCAGGACTGAAGACCACAACAACAACAATGTCGTACCTGTTATGGAAATTCTTTGACTATGTATACATGTTCCAAGTTATGTGAAACTTTTGAACGATGTTGTTTAAATTATGCTTGTGGATGTAAATAACTAATGGAATGATTGTTATGTAATGTACTGTAAATGACTTGGTCCATAATTAGGAAACATAAGGTTGAATGAAAAAATGTAGGGGAACCCCAAGCTAACGGAAGTAGCTTGGTGTAGTGGGAAAGATGTCGTTGGCGCGTAAGTGCAACTCGTCCTTTGTGACGAGTAAGGAGTCTGGGGTGATCAGTACTGTGGTTAACAACTACCTAGCAGTAGCCGATCATTGTGACTCATATTCCTAGAGTTTTGAGGCCAGAAGAGCTTAAGGGCAGTATTTATGGGCCTCGGATGTTGCATTTGGTGATACCATTATCACGGCATGGTTTCCAGTTCTATAAACATAATTCCGACGCCAAGGAGATGTGTAACAAGGCGAAGCGAACAGTATTGCTATGATTGCATCGCCGCCGGGTTGATAACCACTGCAAGTTACGCCACCAGTACCACCAGCCTCCCACTAACCTGGTTATATTTGACACTCTGTAAATGGACCAGGTATTTGTGAAATTTGGTTGATTTTATAATAACAATTGTGGTGTTGCTAAAAACTCTTATCATACACCCGTGATTACTCCAAATCACAAACCTGGACAGGAATCCTATCATAGTGAACTTAATTCTGAATATCCTAATTTATTATGAGAAAGTGGTTGACGTTGAATTTAATGTTGTGTTGTCATTTGCGTAGCCACCTATATCTTTGAAAGCACATTTGTTATTTAAAGAGTTATAGTTTGTTATCCTTTATTTAATTAATAATTAGTGATAGGAATACTTACCATTTCTCATACAAACTGGAGTAGTTTTGTTAATGAGCATGGTTTTTCAAACCATTAAAGTCTAAGGGTCCTCATGTACTAGACTAGTTAGTTAATGCAGCAATGCAAAGGCTCCTTCACAGCCAGTGTAGTTAGTTTTGCATTCTGTTTAGTTGCTTCAAACCGAGTTTAAGAAAGAACTACTTACTGTATCATCTATTCTAATACACGTTGGTTAAAGCGCAGGGGTAGAGACCCTGTACTAAGCAATGAAGTTATAGATTATGATCATTAGCAGACCCCCTGATTTAAATTTGGAATCATTTCATGCTTTTTACTGTTCAGTTTTGTTACTACTTACATGTGTGTCGGTAATTAGTTTTATAAACTATTACACCTTGTTCGTTTATGGTAAGTGTTGTTGAGAGGCATATGTTACTATTTACTAACCCATTGGACATTTATTTGCTAGTAACAAATTTATCTGCAACGTGAGGTTACTGTGTTGTATCAGTAGCAGATGTAAGGAAAGAGTTTAGTGTGTGTGTCAAGGAAGGTTAGGTTAGCCTTAGCACTGCCTTCTGTTTATCATTTTGCTTGACACAAGGATGCCTAATTAGGCTGGCGACGGGTTTAATATGTAATGTTACAACTTACTTTTGCGCTGGGAGAACATCTGTTTCTGACACACCATATACTGTTGGTTATTCCCTGGAGTGTTTCGGAAACGAATCCCAGTTTGATTGTTCTGTTTCCATTAGGTTATCTCACGGTCACAGATTTCAAAAATTCCTCGCAGCGGTATAACGTTATTATCGGTTGCCGTTTTAAGGTTGTCGGTGGTACCACTGCAGGGTGGCCAACACAAGTCTTCAGAACTGCAGACAACCCACAGAGGCGTAATTGGTCATAATTAAAGACTCCACATCACGTAGGGGAAGGTTGGGTAAAGTGGCAGGACCCGAATAATGCTCACTAAGTATTTTTGCCCTGAAATGTCCTGCAGCCTGCTTAGAAGTGCTCAGATTAGCTCTAAGATACACCAACATTGTCGTCGGTGAGAGGAAACTTGTTCAGCTTTTTTTAAATAATGACTTTTCTGACCTTCAGCCGTCTGATGTAATATAAGCCATTCATGTTACCTTACTTTAAGGTAAAGCAGGGACCTAATTTCTATTGTTTTACAAAATCAATGTTCAAAAAAACATCTTTTGGCTTACAAATGCAGTTCATTGTTGTTTGTTTTGGTTTGACAGTTTCGTCTGAGGACCATTAATGCAGACATGACGTCTGATCTAGAAAAGTGGCCACTCTATACGTCGAGAAAAGTGACCAAGGTGTCCAATTTTTCCCAACAGTCCACTGTTAACCTTTTTACCCCAGTAGAAATTAGTTACTTGCATACACTACACATAATATTGCAGACTGGCTTCTAAATTATTTTACATATACAGCTATCCTCCGTCATTCTGTTGCTTTGCGACAGTTTTAAATTATTAATGTTGGCAGCTTTTCATCTGCAATTGAAGAATGTTAATAAGAGTTTGGTTGTCGAGTTAACGCATCAAAATGGTTCAAATGGCTCTGAGCACAATGGGACTTAACAGCTGTGGTCATCAGTCCCCTAGAACTTAGAACTACTTAAACCTAACTAACCTAAAGACATCACACACATCCATGCCCGAGGCAGGATTCGAACCTGCGACCGTAGCAGTCGCGCGGTTCCGGACTGCGCGCCTAGAACCGCGAGACCACCGCGGCCGGCGTTAACGCATCACTTTTTGTCTAAATAGAGTAGTAAAACTACTGTAGCCTACCAAAGACTTTCATAAGTAAATGTAGACTGCGGAAAATTTTCTCTTAGCTTTGGTCAGTTACGGTTGAACCCGCGGGGCACCTGTACGTTGTTGCATACCCGTCGGGCGTTATCTCATAACGATCTCATTCTTTACATACGCGTCAGTGTCTTACTAGACTCCCCGAAAAACCGGAAGTGGTGAATGGTCAGAAACTGAGTTACCCGCGGAACATTTTTATATTACATACTCACCCTTCTGCCTTTTAAAAATAAACAGTATTCACAGAAAAATTGAAATTTCCGATGTTTATTTCAGGTTCTATTCGAAAATTGTTCATGTGTAGCGTGAAACAAAGGGAAGCTGTAGAAAAAAGAATAGCCGATTTATCACAAAGCGCTAGAAAACTTTTAGGAAGTTTAAATTAAAAAAAATGCAAAAGAAAATATCAAACCTCACTTCAATAATTCGTCAAGCTTTCACAAAATCATATCTCTGTAATTCATAAACGACTTCCACACTTATCGATAATAACAGGAAATTCTTTGTCTTTCATCATGGTGAAGAATGTTCTACTGAGTACAAAATAACGATGATTATACAGATTTAAGAAACAAAAAAACAAAGAGAAGTCGTCGGCTCCCAGTTTCTCTCTTACACATTCATTTATGTATCTTCCCTACAAATGCTGCCAGTACTACCGGTAATCCTATCATTTACTATGTAATTCATTTACTGTAACAATATTGCCGAATCATGTAGTTTTCGTAGGGCGCAACTCTGTATCTAAACGTAATTTTGTTGTGCGAAGATATTTCGCGTTTAAATTTGCGATTACTTTACTTGAAAAAATCCTTTCCCATCTGAATTTCCGTGAGTTGTTGCTAAGCACAAACAAACACTACACATATTTTGCGGAACTTCGTTTGTAAATAAGACTTTCCAACTTTGCCAAAACACTCTTGTGTGTTCAGTCCCTTTTGGCGTTCACTTGTGAGGATGGCACTAAATGACATTCTGCAAAACGTGTGAAGTGTTTGTGTATGCTCCTCAACAACTCATGAGCATACAGATGAAAAATGATATGCGAAAGCTAATTGTAAGTAATCGAAAACATATCCGCAAAATATCTTTTCTAAACAAAATGACGTATAGATATAAAGTGACGTGCTAACTCCCCCGTCAAAGACAAAATAACATCATTTAGCAGCAGATGGAAGGCTACCAGATCCCGATAATTTACAGAGGTCCCTGCATAACGCTATAATGTGAACTGAAGGTGATAACAATAAACCAAAATTGCTTTAGACCTAACTTTCTTAACTCTATTACACTTAAAATGAGTTCGCATTTTACATATTTGAGTACAGAAAAACCCACTGACGATGACACAAAGGTGCTGAAACATGTGTGCGGCCACATGAAAAACAGTGTTTTGCATAACAAGTGGACATGATATCGAGAATTTTTATCTTCAAACATGGTAAATAGAAGAGCAGCAAAACCACTTGATGATTGTAACTAATGTTATTTCAAACCATCGGTGTTCTGAAACATACGGTGTAATACAAAAATCCGATGGAAAACGGGTTGCTGCAACCGCTTGGTATTCTTTCAGATAGTAGAGCATCAAGATACCTGGAAAATATGTCCAGAAATCAGAGCAACAAACGTGAGATCCTACAGCGGTGGAAAATGGGTTTGAGGACGTAAAGAATGAGAAGACGTCTTCTTCTACAGCATTAAAGTAATTTCATGTTCCACGTAATACGCTGGAAAGAAGAGTTCAAGGAAAGAAGAGGGGTGCAGCAGGTGATTAAATGACTATGGGAAACTTATGGTATGTGTTCAGCAAAGAATAAGAACAATAAATTTTTGACAATGTTTCCGAAATTGAAAAGCAGTTTAATGGATATGCAGTGAATTATCTATGGCGACTGGTATCCTAATTGGCGGAGTGTAACAAAACATTGTATCGTTTTACCAAAAAGGCGGAGGTGGTAGTTAAAGACAACATTTGAATTTGAAGTCACTGAAAACACCCAACTGACCCATTCTGCTGTCACTGCTTCTCTAGTGACAATAAAATACTCCCCGCCTCCTTTTATACTGGGTGGGGGGAGGGTGGGGGGAGCAGGGGGGTGGAGGAACGCCTCTCGTGACATCTGGTGGTCATCCCACATTACACAGGAGTGTCCAAATACTTTTGACCAGATAGTCTGTGTTCTTACGCCGCTCGCGCTCGTCTTTAGCGGCTAACTACAGATTACACACTGAAGCGCAAAAGAAATTGGTACAGGCATGCACAATCAAATACGGAGATATGTGAACAGGCAGAATAAGGCGCTGCAGTCGGCAACGCCTGTACAAGACAAAAAGTGTCTGACGCAGTTGTTAGATCGATTTCTGCTGCTCCAATGGCAGATTATCAAGATTTAACTGAGCTTGAACGTGGTGTTATAGTTGGTGCACGAGCTATGGGACGCAGCATCTGCGAGGTAGCGTACGACCATTTCACTTGCATACCGTGAATATCAGGAATCCGGTAAAACATCAAATATCCGACATCGCTGCGACCTGCAAGAACGGGACCAACGACGACTGAAGAGAATCGTTCAAAGTGGCTGAAGTGTCAGCGTGCGAACTATTCAATGAAAAATTATCGATATGGGCTTTCGCAGACGAAGACCCACTCGTGTACCCTTGATGACTGCGCTACACAAAGCCTTACGCCTCGCCTGGACCCGTCAGCACCTACATTGGAGTGCTGACGACTGAAAACATGTTGCATGGTCGGACGAGTCTCGTTTCAAATTGCATCGAGCGGATGGACGTGTACAGGTGTGGAGGCAATCTCATGAATCCATGGACCCTGTATGTCAGCAAGGAACTGTTCATGCTGGTGGAGGCTCTGTAATGACGTGGGGCGTTTGCAGTTGTAGTGGTATGGAACACCTGATGCGTTTAGATATGACTGAAAGGTGACACGTACGTAAGCATCCTGTCTGATGACCTGCATACATTCATGTCCATCGTGCATTCCGACGGACTTGAGCAATTCCAGCAGGACACTGCGACACACCAAACGTCCAGAACTGCTACAGAGTGGCTCTGGGAACACTCTTCCGAGATTAAACACTTTCGCTGGCTACCAAACTCCCCAGACATGAACATTATTGAGCATATCTGGGATGCGTTGTAACATGCTGCTCAGAAGAGATCTCCACCCCCTCTTATTCTTACGGATTTTGGACAGCTCTGCAGTATTCATGGTGTCAATTCCCTCCAGTACTATTTCAGACATCAGCCGAGTCCATACCACGTCATGCTGCGGCATTTCTGCTTGCTCGCGGAGACCCTACACGTCATCAGGCATGCGTTCAAATGGTTCAAATGGCTCGGAGCACCATGGGACTTAATATCTGAGGTCATCAGTCCCCTAGAACTTAGAACTACTTAAACCTAACTAACCTAAGGACATCACACACATCCATGCCCGAGGCAGGATTCAAACCTGCGACCGTAGCGGTCGCGCGGTTCCAGACTGAAGCACCTAGAACCTCTCGGCCACAGCGGCCGGCTCAGGCAGGCGTAGCAGTTTCTTTGGCTCTTCTGAGCATCTGTCCAGTGTTTGGTCCGTTGTTGGGACCCAAGAGAACGCCTGGTCGCTGGAGGGCGCGTAAGCCCCAGTGGACGTGGATACAGAGGCTGGAAGGCGGCGGGCTGGTCTCTGGAATGTTACTGGCACCATCACACTGGTCTGAGTTTAAGTGTCAGCTACTCGGACGTTGAAGGAACCGAGCCTGCTCGGGCAACTGTAGAGTGCCCAAATGGCGGACTGTATCCCGAGGCCTTTTCGTAATGGGCAATAATTTTGTGAGCCATTGGATCCTGGTTCCTTTTGGGCCTACTTGGTAGTTGTGTCATTCCACCAATCTTCCTTTGTAAACCAACGATACTCGTGCGTGTTTTGATACTTTGCCGTTTCTGGCTGACTTTTTGGACCCGTATTCGCGATTTGCGGAGAACGTGTATAATATTTCAAATTTAGTAGTCTATTCACCACATTCTGTACAGCGTGGCTGGCTTGTTTGTGCGCGGAAGGCGAGTTTTCTGCCATATCATTCTATATATTAATTTCCAGATTTTTTATTACGCCATACCTGGCCAGCATTCTTTAAAGTGTCCTGTATTTTATTAAAGTAGTGTTTAAGGTACTTATGTTAGGGCTAACTGTAAACTACTTGTCTGACGTATTTTATAGTGTCTTGTACTGTATGAAAACAGTATTTATGCTAGCCAGCCTTTAATGCATTCCATTAGAATAGTGTCAGCGCTTAGCGCTCTCCCAGTTGAGTTGATTCACTGGGGCTCTGTCCTTTATTAGAATATTGTTTGCCGCTTCCAGTGCTTGTTTAAGTCTGTCTATATACGTGTGTTACAGGACAGATAGTCATTGTTTACTGCATTATTTATCAGTGGCCTCACTGGATATTTTGTTCGATGTAGTGCCATTCTGCAAACGGTTTTGTAATACACCTGTTGCAAAGGTAGCTATTATGTTAAAGCAGGTAGTCAGCTGAATACACCAATTCCGCATTACTTGTCATTTGCTATTTTCCGAACTAGCTCCCCGTTTGATAATT
The DNA here is from genome assembly GCF_021461385.2 of Schistocerca piceifrons. Classification (NCBI taxonomy): domain Eukaryota; kingdom Metazoa; phylum Arthropoda; class Insecta; order Orthoptera; family Acrididae; genus Schistocerca; species Schistocerca piceifrons. The sequence goes on along the minus strand of NC_060145.1, from coordinate 220,367,087 downwards.
ATCTTGCCATTTTCTTATGTACCGTTGTTGCCCACCACACCTCGTCGATTCCGTATGTGTACTGGTCGGCTGTTGCCGCTGTTTACTTTTCTGTAACTTCTGAAGTTAAACGCTTACGTTTTTTTGTTGTTTTATACGTTAGCTGCATGTGCTGTAATGCAAGTGATTCTTCCTAAACCGAGTTTGAGTGAATCTATGCCTTTAGGGTAAGTTTAACCGCCGGCCGCTGTGGCCGAGCGGTTCTAGGCGCTTCAGTCCAGAACCACGCTGCTGCTACGGTCGCAGGTTCGAATCCTGCCACGGGCATGGATGAGTGTGATTTCCCTAGCTTAGTCAGGTTTAAGTAATTCTAAGTCTTGGGGACTGATGACCTCAAATGTTAAGTCCCATAGAGCTTAGAGCCTTTTTTTTTTTCAAGTTTAACCTGATGTTTTGGTCGGCCGTTGCGCTGTAAAGCTCTGTATGTTTATGCTCACGTTCTCGAAAACAGTTACTGTAAATAGTGGAGAGCCTTCACCAAATGTTAAGTTTGTTGAGTGACTGCCGGCCATCAGTTCTGTTACCCTGCTTTTGACGTAAATGCTACTGACGTTCCTGGCAGTGTAACTTTCTCCATTTAAGATTTATCGCTGTTACCTGTGAATTGGTCTTTATGGCCGAGGCTTCTTGTTCCTTAATGAAAACTGTATGTAAAATTGCATTACCTGAAATGATTCCGCAATGGTATATATTTGTCATTGAGCCTTAAACCGTTTGTGCATTTGCTAAGAGCCGGCCGCGGTGGTCTAGTGGTTCTAGGCGCTCAGTCCGGAACCGCGCGACTGCTACGGTCGCAGGTTCGAATCCTGCCTCGGGCATGGATGTGTGTGATGTCCTTAGGTTAGTTAGGTTTAAGTAGTTCCAAGTTCTAGGGGACTGATGACCACAGATGTTAAGTCCCATAGTGCTCAGAGCCAAGCAATTTGCTAAGACTAATTATTTGGCTGGTCTAGACGTAAAAATCTGTGCCAACCATTTGTACTGCAACTGGCTAATGCTTTAAATTACTTTGGCTTGCGTTCGACAGTAACTTTTGTCCGTTTCACATGAATAACTCGAAAACCACGCCCTCTAGCTAAAACGTATCCCACTTCAAAATTAAGCTACATTAAATTTTCTACAACGAAGGACACATTATTTTTTTGTTAGAATCTATAGTTTCTGCGCGAAGAGAATACAAAAAATCTCGCGCGACGCGCATGTAGTGTAGCGTAGGTGTTTTTTGTTGGCCAATCTGAGGTATTATATTTTCCCGACTTGATGGACAACAAGTGGTCTACATCAAACTGTTCATTTCATCGTCCTCTACACTACTATGATACGTCGTAAGCAGTTATCGCTTACGCTCTGTATACTTAAATATGTATTATTTGAACTATATCCGTTTGTAATAGCCCTGTGCATCTCGCAGACAAACCCTCTTGCTAAGAGTCGATGGGCTTCGTTACCTGTGCAAGGGAATGTCCGCTGCCGGGTGTCGTCCGTCGTAAGAGTGCTCGGACGGGGGCTGGTGCTGGTGCTGGTGGTGGTGCTGGTGGTGGTGCGCGGCGCGCGGCGGGCGGTAGGCGTCGTCGGGCGGCGGCACGTGGTGCCTGGGGGCGGGCCGCGGGCTCAGCATCCTCTCCGCCGCCCCCGGGGGCGCTTCCCCGCGCCGCCGCTGGCGGCCGCGCTCCTCCAGGGGCGACTGGCTGCGGTAGCGCCGCACCACCTCCTCCTCCTGCAGCACCAGCCGCGAACAATGTTTCACTGGCAGAATTCAGTAACTGCATTATACTGGGTGCTAAATGTTCGACAGAGACTAAAGCAACATCGGCTGTTTCCCAGCGGAGCGAATTAGGTCTTATAATGTTATCAGTATAAGCGCACTTGACCAACTATTGGTCACCTCGAGGAGACATGGCGATAATGGCATGTAACACCGTCTCCAGCCGTGGAAATGGCTTCCATTTGGCGAGAAAGAGAGTCCACAGCTATCTTCAAATATGCTATATCCAATGTAACGCCATCAGCCACGGCCCATTGGTGTAACTTGGACATTAGCAGCCTTCTCCAGCAGCCACAGTAAGCCACCTGCCGAAGCAGCAATCTGCTTCTGCACTGACCTGCTTCCGCATGACGACAGCCTCGACCCATGACACTGACCGTATTCCAGACGTTTCCGCGTGACATAGAAACTCAGTGACTTATGTACAGTCAGCACCAGACAGCTGTATTTAAACCCCTCGAGTCCAGCCTGCCACTGTCGAACAGCTGGGTTAAAACGTGACTTCCAGGCTGTGCCAGACAATGCCGCACTGATGTCGCAGCGTCCACCACTGCCGCCGAACCTCGAACCTTCGACCGTCGCCTGACCATCTGGGACGATGGGCATCTCAGCATTCTGCTGCCTTCACAGGTCTAGGACACTGGGGCCCAACCATGTCGGCATCTGTCATGGTTCAAACTGACGTTACCTTTGCTCTGCGGCACTGGGGCAAGTCACGCTCTGCCATATTCTTCATGGCAGCAGCTGATGTCTGTCAGTCCAGCTACGTGCTGGTAACACAAGACGACGCTTGATGCAGAAGCAGCAGACCCATCTGGGTCATTCAAGCTCATCTTTGGCTTTGTTCTGGAACAGTCAACACTTAGCATCTGTGCCCATCGCAGACGACCCCGACAACTGCCACCTACCATCAGCACGAAAAGGTAAGGAAGCTATGGCCTACAGGCTAGGTACGGCACCAGCATACTCCTCTGTGATTGCTCACGGATAGCATTCCTCTCTCTCGCCCCTTTCATTGATTATATTTTTGTAACTTTTATCTTTACTGATACTTTATAAGACATGACCTTGATATTGGACACTAGGGTGCATTGTAAATCTTGAGGGCAGAATATACCGCTATTAAGGAGTCGAATTCGGGCCCTTTTCGCTGTTAACAATGTGGTACTGTCCTTTCTGTTCACCTACATCTTCAAAATTATCTTCGATTAATCAGTGTTCAAAGCGACTGCTTGATTCACAACTGCAAGTAGGATTCAGCCAGATCTTCCAAGGCCACACTGTATGGCACGACCTTCATTGTGTGCCATTTGTTTGCAGAAGCGGTGGGCAGATGAAGCTTAACACCACAGGATGTCACTTGCCACCCAGTGTTCCTTACAAAGTAACACGTAACGTCTAAACGATTAACTAAGGAATAGTTCTCAGTGTGGCAGTGTGATTAGTAATACGATACGCACAGAAGAAACCCGTGTTGGAGGTGCATGTAGAAAAATAGTTTAAGCTGATTATCTGATTCACACTGGGGCGTCTGCGATATAACACCGATCATGATTCTCGGTCGCGTCAAGCGGCGCAAGAGAGAGTGCCGGTTGCTCCATACAACTGTATCATGTGCTGCACGGGGAGGGAAATCACAAGTCATCTAATGCGCCTCAAAAAATGTTTTATGTAGCTGAAGCAATGCTACATCCAACTCTGTAATTAGTTTGTCGCTAAAACTTTTACTTTCCACGTAAAAAATTAAAAACAACTGTTTTGGAATTTGTACATGTTCTTCGCTCTACTACCTCACTTAATCGATTTTTAGGAAACTGTTCAGTAACTTTATTTTTTGCATGTTATACCTCCACATCACGGTTTGATAATGAACTGGTTTTGTTTTTGCTGTTGCCCAAAATTATTTTGATACTTCGAAATTAAGTCAAACACAGTCAATATTTTGGAAAGATTGTGTTACGTTACTAAAAGTATCACAGGCCACATTACGGTTGGTGCGTTTTAGGTCATACAATGCTTTGGACGAAATGTAGCTAACGTATCGAAATTGTTTTTAACGCTAGAAGAAAAACTATACCTCTTTATAGTCTCTAGTAAATACGTGACATATTTGAAAGTTGCTACAGACGGGGCTGGCAGTGAAGGGCCAAACATGAGGCTATTCCCACCTGCTGTGTCTTGTTGTTCGTCGTATCGCTCCTGTGGGAAAACGAGTGTCGCAAGGATAAATGTTGCACCTCGCGATCTACGAGTATTGCAGCATGTCGTATCGACTATCTTATCGACTCAGTGAGAACCGCGCCTAATGATTTCAAAATTACTATTATTCCTAGTAGCAGGTAGCTGCACTTGTTGGCTGTTCGTTCCTAATATTTTCGTGTTATCTCTGAGGAAAAATGAGAGACAAGTTGGGGCAGTGTAGTTACCTGGGGGTAGCTCGCCCGGTTGGCCGTGCGGTCTAACGCACGGCTTTTAGGGCGGGAAGGAGCGCCTGGTCCCCGGCACGAATCCGCCCGGCGGATTTGTGTTGAGGGGTCCGGTGAACCGGCAAGTCTGTGGATGGTTTTTAGGCGGTTTTCCATCTGCCTCGGAAAGTGGGGGCTGTTTCCCCTTATTCCGCCTCAGTTACACTATGACGACGATTGCTGCGCAACCAAGTTCACCACGTACGCGTACACCACCATTACTCTACCATGCAAACATAGGGGTTACACTCGACTGGTGTGAGACGTTCCCTGCGGGTCCACCGGGGGCCGAACCGCACAATAAACCTGGGTTCGGTGTGGGGCGGCGGATGGGTGAAGTAGACTGCGGTAGTCGTCTTGGGGTTTGTGGACCACTCCGGCTGCGGCGGGGACGGACCCTCTCCGTCATTTCTAGGTCCCCGGTTAACATACAATACAATACCTGGGGGTGGTGCCTGTAGACAGCCGCCCTCCTGCCTTGCGCGGGAGGTTGGTGGTAGCTGAAGGCGCCGTCGGGGTGTTCGAAGCTGTCGTCCAGGTTCTCGTAGCGCTGGTGCTGGTGCTGCGGCGGCGGCTGCTGCGGCTGCGAGTAGTAGCGGTCGTCCAGGTCGTCGTCCGAGGCGCGCGACCAGAGGCGCGCGCGGCCGCCCCCGCCACCCCCGCGCTCCGGCAGGCTGGCGGAAGAGGGCGCCGGCGCCGGGGGAGGCGGCGACGCCGGGGGAGCGACGTCGTGGCGCCGCGTCAGCTCCTCGCGCTCCAGTAGCAGGAACTTCTCCTTGGCGTCCTGCGGAACACGGTAACGCTACAGCACCCTACTCAGCAGGACACAGCGTAGTACGAGGTCTGCATCAAACGTCACAGTGCAGGGTACAACGAAGTTGTAACCGAGAATGTCAATGCACATTTTTGGGCATAAAGTGGGTTTCCTTCCTTACGGAGTATATGGGCCAATCAAACTGAAGTGGCGTCTCCGCAGCACAAGGAAGATTAGAGTGTAACGTCCAGTCAACACTGAGGTTATGAGAGAACGGAGCACAAACTCTGATTGGGGAAGGATTGGGGAAAAAAAATCTGTCTTACTCTTTGTGGTGCAATCAAGTCTGAGACATATTCAGAATTCTTCGATAGCGTCGGATGTCGGTAATTTCATTTTAAAGATTTATAAGCTCATACAAAAATATATCCATCAAATTCATTATTTCATACATAACTATTATATCTTATACGTTTAGAGTAAAATATGAATATTTAACGTAAAAATCTGTAAATATAAATCCACCCAGGTTTGCTAAATATTTATCACTTAATGCTTTTGACAACGGTGTAAACCTCTTTCCTTTAAACGTCACCTTTGTAATTCTTCTTTGTGAATACTTGGAGGGAAATTGTAGAGTAAAGGGGACAAGTTGTCTGAGTAATGCGGTGGAAAGCAGACACTGTAGGTGGTATAGATAATTCATGGCAGCGAATGAAAGTTACACGTTGTTATTCCCATGTACAAAGAGTTAAAACACAAATAGTCGAAGTGCAGATTCAGTATTCATTTCAGTACGTAGATGTAGATTCACCAGACTTTCAGAACCCTATCAACAGTTGTTGTTCTTCATATAAACGAGGCCTTTGGCATTTTCATACCTCTATAAACAGACACCGAAGCCAACTTCGAGGCAATCAACTAAGTAAAAACCATACTTTGGTAAAGCAGAGCAAATGCACCCTTCAATGTAATTACATCGAGAAAAATGAAAAACGTTCGTTCCACAGACAGGTCATTACGTAACCGGTATTGAATCGGTATACAGTATTACCATCGTGGTATTTGCCTTAAAAGATTTTGGGAAATCATAGAAAACCTAAATCTGGATGGACCAGTCCAGCGCCTTTACTTCTGCACCACCTCGCTCGGTTTAGTAACACAAGGTGAAATCATCAGTTATGAAACAGCAACACATGTGGCCGTGGCTCCACTTTTCCATCCTCATTTCCCAAATAATGGAACATTTCTATGTCTATAAAACCCTATAAATGTTTTAACATTATCCGCACCAACTCAGTTTCTGCCCCCATACCTCCACTTTTTCTTCATGTAGTTGGTGTCGTCGCTCTTTCTTCACATTTCATTAACCTTGGTCGTGAACCACACTCAATGATTCCATCTACGAGTCAGCAGCTCTCCCCCATCTGTCCGCCGTACGACATCAACATCTTCATCTTAGAGCCACCATTTCACTACTGCCCTATACTACATCATCTAAACCACTTGTCCATGTCTCATTATCTTCTAAAATCTGGTGCGGAGCCTTCACATAAAATCCACTGCAGGACCACCATTTATAAAGTTCACTTTCCATGAACATATGAAAATCGCAACTTCTTCATTTACATCACAAAAAAGTGAATTATTATTACACACTGACATATAGCTACATGTATACCCTGCAAACCACTGTGAAGCGCATGGCAGTGGGTAGATCCCATTGCACCAGTTATTAGGGTCTCTTCCTGTTCCATTCACGTAAGGAACGCGGGAAGAATGATTGTTTGAATGTCTCTGTGCGTGTAGTAATTAATCTTGTCCTTAGTATCCCTACAGGAGTGATACGAAGGGGGTCGTAGTATATTCCTAGAGTCATCATTGAATGCTGGTTCTCAAAACTCTGTAAGTAGACTTTCCCGGGTTAGTTTAGTCTACCCAGAAGATTCTGCCAGTTCAGTTCCTTCAGCATCTCTGTACACCCAAACCTGTGACAATTCATGCTGTCCTTTCTGTATACGTTCAATATCCCTTTTTAGTCCCATTTTATGTGTGTTCCACACACTTGTGCAATTTCCTAGGATGGGTCACACGAGTGATTTGTAAACAGTCTCGTTTGTAAACTCATTCCATTTCCCAATATTCAGGAGTGTACCACCAGCATTACCCAGAATTGAGCCTAAGTGATCATTCCATTTCATATCCCTGAAAACAGTTACACACACGTATTTGTATCAGTTCACCGATTCCAACTATCATTCATTGATATTGTAGTCATAGGATACCACGATTTTTCATTTTGTGAAGTGCACATTTTTACATTTCTGTGCATTTAAAGCAAGTTGTCAGTCAGTGAAACATTTTGAAATCTTATGAATATCTAACTGAATGCTTACGATGCTTCATTTAGACAGTATTTTTGCATCATCTGCAAAAAATCTGAGGTTACTATTAATACTGTCCGCTGGGTCATTGATATGCAATGTGAACAGCAAGGGTCCCAAAACACTTCTTATGTATTAAATGAAACGATAGTTATTGACATTAAAAAACTAAAAGTAGGATAAACTTGAATGTCAGTGGTGTTTGTAGCAGGATTCTAATGCGAATCGTTCACGAGATATTGTATTTTGAACAGTTCCCACACTGACACCTGTGCAATACCTGTGGTAGCACACATTAAAGAACAACGTAGGTGCATATACTAATTTTGTGGATTCTGGCCCGTAACGTGACAACTGACCATCACTGTTTGTGTTCAAAATGATCACGCGTAGCGGCAATACGCACTTCCAGTCTGGTATGGAACGACACTGTCTTTCAGCTTTCCGCACAGAAAAAAAGGTTAGGCCGAGGTACAAGTCCTCTGCGTCCAATCGAACGATTTGGAAACAATTCGTGAAGACATGCTGTAGTACTTCGTGCACTATGGGCTGGACAGCCATAATGTTGGTACCACAGGTTCCTCCTAGTATGCATAGGGTCACCTTGTAGTATCTGTGGAAGATGGTCTGTTAGGAGGCTGTGATACTTGTGCGCGTTCGGTGTTCCGTCTATGAAACACGGGCCTATGAGCTGATGGTTCACTGTACCACATTACAAGTTCACAGATATTGACGTTCCACCTGACAACGCCAAAGGGTTCTCAATAAACCAACAATGCATGTTTTGGTGGTTTACCTGGCCATGATTGGTAAATGTAGCTAAACAAGACACCTGATACATCTGAAGTATCCTGTCTCAACGCCCATGTAAGGAAGTTAACACGATTCTCATAATCGTTCCCATGCAGCCCTCGATGGTGAGAGATACGATAGGGATGGAACTTATGTCGACAGAGGATGCGTACGACGGTTGTCTGACTTATGCCACTTCCTCGTGCGATTGCGCGTGAGCTAACGTGCAGATCAACTGCAGCAGCAGCAAGAAAATTCAGTTCCCCCTCTTCTGTCGTCACTTGCTTCCTTCCATTATTCCGGCCGGAGTGGCCGAGCTGTTCTAGGCCCTTCAGTCCAGTACCGCGCGACATCTACGGTCGCAGGTTCGAATCCTGCCTCGGTCATGGATGTGTGTGATGTCCATAGGTTAGTTAGGTTTAAGTAGTTCTAAGTTCTAGGGGACTGATGACCTCAGCTGTTAAGTCCCATATTGCTCAGAGCCATTTGCACCTTCCATTATCTTGTCTGTGTTCCACTGGAACTTTCACGTAATTGGTTGGAGAGGTTGATAAATAATTGCCGAGATGTTTGCCGTCTGTTGGGATACATTGCCGCATACACCGTACAAGAACGAACTTCGTTCTTCCTACACTCTCCATAAGCCATGGGCATGTTAGCTTTTTGTGCAGTGGTAAATTCCATCCTCCCCTCGCGACTTCCTGCTTTGACAGCCACACAATAACTGACTAGCCAGTCGCAATACACTCAAGGAACACAAGCACACTGAAAGCAAATATAACAACATCGCACCTAGCAACTAAGCAAGCTGAATGGCACAGACAAGTTTCGGAGTGGAAACTTTTCAAAATATGATATCTCGTAAACGATTCACACTACACTACTGCAACATGCACCATAGACGTTATAGTTCATCCTGCTTTTAGTTTGTTATTGTCAGTTGTCACTGTTCCATTTAAAAAAGAGTGTGTTTGCACAAAGAATACACTTGTTATGTTTTTCTTCGTTAGGGCCATCAGCATAATATACGTCTGATAACGAAGTAATTATTAGAATTGTCTTTATTTACGACAGACTGTTTCGGCATTTATCACCATTGTCGAGTACGTCTAGACCGATGTGACGTCCATATTACGTCGTTAGTGAACTATCTCATAGCTGTCACTGTTTTAGTAAGGTGGCAAATGACGTAGTATATTGAAAATAAAACGTTAATTGCGGTGTGACAATAGTATGACAGTTCCACTCTTACGATATTGTATATTTCATAACGACGTAAGAGTGGAACTTTCAAACTAATGTCTTCCGGTAATTAACGTTTTATTTTTAATGTACTACGTCATTTACCACCATATTAAAACAGTGACAGTTATAAGACAATTCACTAACGACGTAACATGAACGTCACATCAGTCTAGACTTACTTGAAAATGGCGATAAATGTCGTAAATGAAGATTTGTTATTCGAAGCAGCTATTTTGGTGCATCTATTCTAATAATCATCAATTCGTAAGTATTATTATAATGTGTTCATTGGCTAACGATAAGAGACCCTGACTACCAATCCATTCTGTGAAAACCGCACGTCAATAGCACTTTTCACACTTTCCATTTCCGCAACATCTGCAATGCAAACTTCTAGGTGAGTCACCGTATATATATATATATATATATATATATATATATATATATATATATATATATATATATATATATATATATATATACGTTAACCTATACGTCACTCTACAGCTGGCCGAGTAAGGAGATGAGATGACAGAAGTAACTAAAATTGAGAGATTGCTTAGACAAGACTGTCGTCTTCACCTCTTCTGTTTAAGATCTATTTAAATGATTTAGTTAACAACTAGTCCCAACGAAAGACTGTTGTGACGATAGGAGGAAGGACAATCAAATATTTAAGACTTGGTGATGACATGGTAATAGTAAGCGAAAATGAAAAAGCAACTAACAGTGGCTTAAAAGGACTGAACAGCAGCCGTGAGGAATACGGAATGAAGATCAATGCGAAGAAGACTACGACAATTATTCTTACAAGCCAGTCAAGGAATGTAAAAGTGAAAAGTTGTGATGAGTTAGTGGAACATGTTGATAACTTAAGGTTCCTAGGATGCAAAATAACCAGTAACATTACATGTAATCAAGAAATAAAAACAAAATAGCTACCACAAAAGATTTTTTTTCAGGAGGAGAAGTATTTTCTGTGGTTTACGCAATAAACAAAGAAAATATTTATGAAGTGTTTAGCAGTGGAATGTTATCCAGTGTGGCACTGAAACTTGGACACAATGGCGGAGACAGGAGAAATGCTTAGTGTGCTAGCATGAGCTGTCGCCAGCACACCGGTCGGTAAAGATGAAGCGAAGATCGATTAGTAGGCGCTGGATCAAGCGCACCTTTCACGAGAGAGGTCAGAGACACACGCACAAGCAGCATGCCGCCAACGAGCTCTCGACTTCACTCAAACGCTCGTCTCACTGACTCACTTACGCATCCAGTTCGTGTCCGTCAGTCCACTTGCAGAGCGAGTTTCGATCATCACAGGCTACGACAGTATGTAGCAACCAGATTAGTGACTATAGCGAGACTAAAGGTTGTAATAGCAAGATTACCGATATTGTCTGCAAGAAGACTATTACTGATGAGCTTGTACCACAACAGATAGACTCTATTCAGCATAAGTAAATAGGTTGGTTGGTTTGGGGAAGGAGACCAGACAGCGTGGTCATCGGTCTCATCGGATTAGGGAAGGATTGGGAAGGAAGTCGGCCGTGCCCTTTCAGAGGAACCATCCCGGCATTTGCCTGGAGTGATTTAGGGAAATCACGGAAAACCTAAATCAGGATGGCCGGACGCGGGATTGAACCGTCGTCCTCCCGAATGCGAGTCCAGTGTCTAACCACTGCGCCACCCCGCTCGGTCATAAGTAAATACTTATGGTCATATAAATAAAGAGCCGTGTTAATCCATGTGTGTATTTGTGTTGTATAAATAGGACACTGGTCACCCACAGCACATTATCTCCCTTGATTCTTTACAGTAGAAGACTCTACATTTAGAGCCTTTGAAGATGCGGATCTGAAGAAGTGTGGAAAGAGTGAAATGTACTGGTAAAACATAGGATGGTTTGTGTTTCACAGGATGAAGGGAAAAGACTAATCCTGTAAGCAGTTAAGAGAAGAAAAACAAATTGTCCAGGACAATGGATGAGAAGAACCCACATAACAAAACGCTCTACAAGGATTGGTTATTGGGAAGAGGACCAGAGGGAGAACAGGATACCAAGTAACTGATGACACCAAGATAAGTGCATCACACTCAGGTACGAAAAGAATTGCGGGAAGCCAGAAGGATTTTGATGCTGTACTTGGACTGATCGACATGCGTACGGAACTTAGATTGAACCCAGTCGTCCACCTCTTCGTCCGAAGCAAATCAACGGCCACGAAAGCCGTTTCTGAAGCCTCCAAAAATATGGAAGTCGCATTGGGAGGGATAGGAATTGTATGGATGATATGCAACGACTTTTTAGCGAAACTCTTGCCGCGTGGTGGAAAAAACCTTGGCAAAATGTTGGTGGTCATTATCCTGCAACAGAATGAGGTCGTCCATCAACATACCTGGGCGTTTGGGCTTGGTGGTGCACTTTAATTTTTGCAAAATGTGCGCGTACTGCAGTGCGTTAATTGTGGCGTCGTGTTCCAGAATGTCAATGAGCAGCTGGCGTGCAGTCAAACAAAAAGTTCTTCATGAGTTTCGCTGAATTGGCGTGACTATTGTTTCGTCTAAGGTACAGAAGTTTCGCTGGGAAGCCCATACACGTCCTCCATACAGTACTGTACTGTCTCCATGCGATTTCCACATTTTTGGAGTCCTGAAGAACGACCTTCGTGGACGTCGATTTGCTTCAGACGAAGAGGTGCTCGCATGGGTACAATTGTGGTTCTGTAGACAACCGCCAACATTTCTCCATGAGGGCACTGACCATCTTGTCCTACAGTAAGGTAAATGTATTAAGAGTTCTGCGATTACTTTTGAAATAATAAGCAGTTTACTGATTATTTCCATTTGTCTCGTTTTCATTTTACTGCCCCTTAAATATTAAGCACTACTGGGGGAGCCCGTTAGAGAGAACTGACGGCATTTTATAAGTGCGCGATGGTTTTGGGCTACAGCTTTGTTGTATTTCTGGAAAGAACTTCGTGTTTTGGTAGAACGAGCGGAATCGGCGAGGTTTCTCAAAAAAGAAAATAAACTGTAAAGTCTCTGCCAAAATCGAATTGTTTGGTACTGTGTGACTGATTCTCATGCTTCTGAACTACTATCGCGAGATTATTCGTGTCCGAGATTTCGTAGGTTTTGCAAGGAAGCATTTGAGAGGTTAAGCGGTGACTGTTCACACGGAGATTATTACGGTTGCCGGACACAGGTAGAAATACAGGTTGAACATTAATAAAACCGACAAAGTGCCGGGACGGATTCCTGACCGGAAATGGAGGAAAAGTGTGCTATGAACATGTGTCCGGAAACGCATCGTTGCCACGGTAGAGGGCGCTGACAAATAAAAGTTCCTCTGACCACGTGCCGTGTGTTCCTTGTGTGTTGCAGGTTGTGTGACTGACACAGCGAACTGAAAGCAGCAGAATGGTTAGGTATTCATGTCGGGAACAAACCGAAATGGTGTTTTTGTACGGCCAAACGGATGGAAACGGTCGACAGGCAGCACGGCTGTACCAAAACAAGCACCCTCAAAGACACCAACCACGTCACACAACATTTGAAGCCCTTTTCGAGATTTTGTGTGATCATGAGTCCTTTCAGACAGGCGAACGCTTAGGGAGGCGGCGGACTGAGTGTACACCAGATATGGAGGACCGGGTTCTACAGGACATTGAGGTAAAGCTGCAGGCAAGTAAGTAGCCCGCCAACTTGGCGTAAGCCACATTGTGATTATATGTAACCTGTATGACAACCGATACTATTCTTATCACCTGCAACGAGTTGAAGGATTATCAGTTGCTTATTTCCATGTACGGGAAGGGCTTTGTCGATGGTTTGTGCACTAGACCATCTCAACTAAGGGAATTGTGTCATCAGTACTATTTACCGACGAAGCAACCTTTGCCAAAATTGGCGTCATCAGTCTACATTGTCATCATCTGTGTGCTACAGACACGGCACAGCAGCCGGCCGGGGTGGCCGAGAGGATCTAGGCGCTACAGTCAGGAACCGCACGACCACTACGGTCGCAGGTTCGAATCCTGCCTCGGGTATGGGTGTGTGTGATGTCCTTAGGTTAGTTAGGTTTAAGTAGTTCTAAGTTCTAGGGGACTGATGACCTCAGAAGTTAAGTCCCATAGTGCTCAGAGCCATTTGAACCATGGTCATTGGAACAGTTGTCCCAGGTTATGTTCACGGACGAGTCCAGGTATAGTCTAAACAGTGATTCTCGCCAGGTTTTCATCTGGCGTGAACCAGGAACCAGATACCAACCCCTTAATGTCCTTGAAAGGGACCTGTATGGAGATCGTGGTTTGATGGTGTGGGATGGGATTATGATTGGTGCACGTACACACCTGCATGTCTTTGACAGAGGAACTGTAACAGGTCAGGTGTATCGGGACGTCATTTTGCACCAGTATGTCCGCCTTTTCAGGGGTGCAATGGGTCCCATCTTCCTAATTATGGATGATAACGCACGGCCCCCAAGGCCGCCATCGTGGAGGAGTACCTTGAAACAGGAGATACCAGGCGAATAGAGTGGCCTGCCTGTTCTCCAGACCTAAACCCCATCGATCACGTCTGGGATGCTCTCGGTCGACGTATCGCTGCTCGTCTTCAAACCCCTACGACACACTCCAGCAGCTGCTCGACCACCTGACCCAGAGTATGTCAACCCGTTGTGCGGGCTGTGTACGTGTGGATGTTGATCGTATCCCATATTGATGTCGGGGTATATGCGCAGGAAACAGTGGCGTTTTGTAACACACGTGTTTCGAGACGGTTTTCTCAACTTATCACCAATACCGTGGACTTGCATATCTGTGTCGTGTGCGTTCCCTATGTGCCTATCCTATTAGCGCCAGTTTGGTGTAGTGCCACGTTGTGTGACACCGAATTCTGCAATTATCCTTAATTTATGAGCTTGAGTGTAATTAACATTCCCTCTCACGTCAAATCGATCCTTGGGAACCTTTTCAAAATGAGTTCACAACAGCTTCATCCCAGTTCGTCAGTAGCGTGCTGCCTTCACCCACGTCATTACGTTACGTGGCGAAATCAAATGTTTTGCGCATTATCAGGACTACGGTGTAGGCGATAGTGGATATTGTGAAGACTTGAAGAAACGAAAAGGAGAAGGAACATTACATTCTGTGTTAAAACACCAACTTGCATTTCACTATGGCTCTACAGGCTTCCTTTATGCGACGAAAATTTGCAATGTGCAATGTATCTCTTGGATATCCGTCTGTTATGGCAAGCAGAATATACTCGCTTAGCACTTTTTGTTTTCCTTAAGATCGACGTTCACTGTAGAATATATAATGTTGTTTGTGAGCAATAATATCTATTGAAAATTGATGCAACAGTCACAGGAATGATTAGCCAAGTTGATAACTCGGCAAGGTGCTTCATGTTTCCAGAAAGTATCTTTTATTGAGCTTCGCGTTTTCTTGAAATTTACCTTAGTGCAATTGTTCACGTTTTCCATTTCTTGTAGACAGAAATATCTTCTATATACACGTAACAGATTACAAATTTTGAGTTCCGGTAGTTACGAGGGCGATGGAAAAGTCCATGCAAAAATAAAAACTATTTACGTATTTGAAATAAATCTTTTTCATTTTTCGACATAGTCTCCTTTTAGACTTATACACTTCGCCCAACGCTGTTCTAATTAGTTGATTCCTTGCGAATAATAGGAATTGTCCAAATCTGCAAAATAGCAATTAGTTGTTGCAATCAGCTCCTCATTTGAATAAAATGTTTGTCCCGCCAGCCATATCTTCAAATTGGGAAACAAATAGTAGTCCGAGGGAGCCACGTATGGAGAATAACGGGGATGTGAAACGAATTGTAATCCTATTTCCATTAATTTTGCGACCACAATTGCTGAGATGTGCGCTGGCGCATTGTCGTGATGTAAAAGGACTTTTTTGCGGTCCAATCGCCGGCCTTTTTTTTTTTTTTTTTTTTTTTTTGCAGCTCGATTTTCAAACGGTCCAATAACGATGAATAATATGCACCTGTAATAGTTTTACCCTTTTCCAGATAGTCGATGAGGATTATCCCTTGCGAATCCCAAAAGACAGTCGCCGAAGGACTGATCTTCGCCTTTTTTGGTACAGATTCTCCCTTGGTAACCCATGGTTTAGATTGTTGTTTGGTCTGTGGAGTTTAGAAATGTATCCATGTTTCATCCACAGTGACGAAACGACGCTTAAAGTCCTGTGGATTCTTCCTGAACAGCTGCAAACCATCCTTGCAACACTTCACACGATTCCGTTTTTGTTCAAGCGTGAGCAATCGCGGAACCCATCTTACGGATAGCTTTCTCATGTCCAAATGTTTATGCAAAATATTATGTACCCGTTCATTCGAGATGCCCACAGCACTAGCAAATCTCATGCACCTTAACACTTCTGTCATCCATCACCATATCATGGATTTTATCAATGATTTCTGGAGTCGTAACCTCCACAGGGCGTCCAGAACGTTAAGCATCACTTGTGCGCTTATGGCCACTCCGAAAATTTTGAAACCACTTATAAACTGTTCTAATCAAAGCTGCAGAGTCACCGTACTCTTTCTTCATCAAGCTTCTCTTTAGTCTCCTGAGGCGTTTTGCCTTTCATAAAGTAATGTTTAATCACCACACGAAATTCGTTTTTGACAATCACTCGATTTGTTTGATTAACATTAATGACAAACACAAAGAAATAGACCAATAAGGCTGAAACTCGCTGTGTGTACTTTCCACAGATGCTACTAACTGCCGGCCGGAGTGGCCGAGCGGTTCTAGGCGCTACAGTCTGGAACCGCGTGACCGCTACGGTCGCAGGTTCGAATCCTGCCTCGGGCATGGATGTGTGTGATGTCCTTAGGTTAGTTAGTTTTGAGTAGTTCTAAGTCCTAGGGGACTGATGACATCAGAAGTTAAGTCCCATTGTGCTCAGAGCCATTTGATCAATTTTTTTTCCTTCTTCTAACTAAACATGTCCTCGATACGCGCCGTTGTTGCCATCTCTCGGACTTTGCACAGACTTTACAAAAGCCCCTCGTAATTCACAGTTGGTCCTAGGGTTTTTTCTGTTATTCATCGTTTCTGTTACTTATGTCTAGCTGCACTGTAGTTCAGAATCAACTTGAATTGTACGTCCGCCTCCCCTGTAACTGGACGAGTAAGGAAATTCAAAGGTCGGAGTAATGCAAGGGCGTAACCCGTCCAAGAGGACCATGTTTGGTAAAGAAATGTGCCGTTCTAATCTGTCGTCAGTGTGTGGGCAGCTTTACGTACTAGACACAAATCTAAAACATCCGTGGTCCTATAGTCACGGTTAGGGACAGTGCTATCCTCATCAAAATCAGTTTGGAATAAACAAGTGACGTTTCAAGTATGTTCACCCCCCAACCCTTCTCTCTCCGCCCGAATCTGATCTTTCCTTCTGCAGATCGGCAACCACCTTCCAAGCAAATTCCCTGCATTTTGTTTTTTCTCCACCACAGCTGACTCTGAAGATTCCCACTTACAATAGTTTGCTACTTTGTTACGCCTGGAGCTTGAGGGGTCCGTGTTTGATATCCTTGTTCATCGCCGCTTATGATTTTGTTTTGTGTTGTTCCTCCATAAAGTCTTCAAGATTTACTCGTTTCTACACGGTAGTATATTATCTGAAACACTTTGGACATGCATAAGGTTCTGAGGAAATTTCATTATTTATGGCAAAGTATTTCATAAGATTAAAGGCTGTCACCCATCATGTCGGCATTGGTAAAATAACTTTTAGTAGTAACTGTATTTTGACTAATTTGTTTTTAATCGAAACTCAGTCGCAGAGCGTGTGATACATTTGGTTTTTATACAATCATCATCGAGCCTCACTTTTCTCAAATCTCGAAAACGCAGTCTGAATAAATATGCTCTGTTATTTGTTCAAAACCAAAAGCAGAGATCCATTTTCAGGGGTGTTCCGCAAGAATATTAAAACGCTGGACAAGAATGCCTTACATTCCTCGCTGTAGTGTGTCGTTTGGGTATCTGAGACTGTGTGGTATACTGTGATTTTGGTTCCGATATGATTAATTAAGGAACTGAAGGGATGAGAGAACATACATGATGTTCGTACAGAGCCTAATTATTTCCAATAGTCACGACAGCCGGAACAGAAGTTAAAAAAAAGAAGAACAAGATTAGATAACTTTCAACTCAGCCACTGTCTTATCACCAGTAAGATGCTCTGTGCTAGAGCTGTGTGTAGTGGAACTCTAAAGTCCAAAGAAGACAATGCGAAATTAAAGATGGTGTGCATATTATCTTCACAAATGGTACCGATTTAAGGTATATGAGGCGGAGAGAGGGTTGTATTTCGATCATACTCCTTATCCATTTTCATCGTTTCAGGAGATATTTGGTTCACGATTACAAGAAGAATTGAGTGCAATCTCTCCCTCTCTCTGTCGGCGCATTATTTATGAAATTGTTACAGCGAAGTGCTAAGACAACCTGCGAGCTTCTGGTTAGAGGAGGAGAACTGGGGCAAAGAACAGCTACGCGGAAATGTCCTGGCGGAACACTTGTACGCAGACATGATGAAGTTCTAAAAGTCTGCTTCTTTATGGCCATAACGTCGGATGGTGATAAAGATACTCTTCCCCGGCTATAAACGGAGAGTAGCTATTTGCCAGAGATTTACTGAAGAGATCCTGCTAATATTTAGTGTCTTGCAGGCAGTGCACAGACAGAAGAGGAAGTAGGTGAAGTATAGCACGAGTTTGTGTTGGGATTAAATTAAGGAAAACAGGTTTGAGTCGGGAGCCCAGTTTCAACTATACATTTCATGACGTTTTCCATCACTGGACAGGCTGGAATGGATACCATCGGATATGTTAAGTGCCTTTCATTTTCTTGCCTTATGTGTTTCTTTTATATCGTATAATTTTTCAGTCGAACGTTCAGTACTTTACGGGCTATATTCTATATTTTGCATCGTCTGATAATATTTCTAAGTTTCGTGAAAATTAGTGCGTCCTGCGGTCTTTTAGAAGACAACGGGTGTCATAGGTAAAGCCCACGTGCAGAGTACAAGTCTGGTACCTAGTACTCTCAACTGGTTAACTTACAGGTAAACCACTTCTCCTGCAGATGTGAGCAGTCGATAGGGTACTAGTGTCTAACGTTATTTTAAATTTTTCGAGCAGAAAAACAGAATGAAAGACAACGCTCTGTTCTAGAAACTGGCAAACCCCCTTCGCTGGTAAGGACTTTAACCTTGTCAGACAAAGAGTATAGCCAGAGAGAAAGACTTAATTTTACAATAAAACACACTATTTACCCACATGTTCCAACCTTTTTAGTTTACACGGCCTAGGTTTCGAATTAAAAGATCATTTTTTACACTATTTGAAAAGTAAAAGTAAAAGATTGTCTTACGCGTAAAATAAATGGAGTCATCAAACATCGGCAACACAGTTACAATTGTTCGAAGAGATTTCAGGACTGCAGCCGGTCGTCGCAAACTTCACTCCACGATATTTCGACTAGACACCTGCCAGCCATCTTCAGGTGAGCCACCGAAGACTTCGATGGCTAAGGAGATTCGCAGGTGTCCAGTCGAAACATGGTGGCCGGTCGCAGTGGCCGAGCGGTTCTAGGCGCTTCAGTCCGGAACCATGCGACTGCTACGGTCGCAGGTTCGAATCCTGCCTCGGGCGTGGATGTGTGTGATGTCCTTAGGTTAGTTAGGTTTAAGTAGTTCTAAGTTCTAGGAGACTGATGACCTCAGAAGTTAAGTCCCATAGTGCTCAGAGCCATTTGAACCATTTTTTTAAACGTGGTGGAGTGAAGTTTACGACGACTGGCTGCAAGACCGAAATCTCTTCGAACATTTAACTCGCCGGGAAAATTTTAAATTTCACAGTTACAATTTTCACCAATAACCCACCGTTAGGTCAATTAAAATCAATGAATTTGTATTTACTTTTTCTGTTGATGTCATCCAGGAAGTGGATCGTACAACTGTTGTCAAGATGAGCTACTCTTGTTAGTCACTGAGTGTAGTAATATGTTACGAGCTCCCTACCCCCACACACCCGCCATGCCTACATCCATCTCGTTGGAGAGTGCTTAGTGGAGGGAATCAGGTATTGTATTTCTACGACCTACGCTGCCTGACAAAAATAGAAGGGGACAAGGAAACGAAATGAAACTTTTTGTATGTATATGATGTTACTTCAGTGATTACGAAATCGAGACAAATTTGCAATGAAGTTGGCAGTATCAGAAGGCGTATCAGTATGATGTTGCACCCCTTCTGACTTCGATGCATGCACTGATTAGGTTTGGAATTGTATCACAAGGAACCTGCACCATCTCCTGAAGCCAGCTGACCCTCAATCGATCCTTGATATACCTTATACTGACACTGGGACAGCGTTGACGCCCAAGGCAGTCCAACACATGCCGTATCGGGGACAGATGTTGGGATCTTGCTGGGCACGAGGGGTATCCCAACATCACCCACACAGTTCACAGAGACTCGTTCAGTCTGCGCACAAGCATTTTCCTGCTGAAAACTGGCTCTACGATACTGTCGGGTGACACGTGATGCACGAGGACGCAGGCTGTCCATGATGTACCGTTGTGCCGTTAGAGTAGCCCCAATCACTACCAGCTGTGAACTAAGCCATATCTGGGGGCTACCCACATCATGATACGAGGAATAACACCGCTGCATCTCTCCAAAACATTAGTAAATGACACCTCACCACTTGTAGCAGTCATAGTAGCCGACGATGGTCGTCCGGGGTGGTGCAGCGCTGTGGTTCATCACTAAACACAATGCGATGTCATTCATCAACTGTCCACGCTGCCCAGTAATGGTACCTCTCCAGACGCAGCTGTTTGTGTTGTAGTGTTTACGGCGACATAAGCCTGTGACAGTAACACTCTAGTCGGACTGCTGCTAGTCCTCGACTAAAGTTGCCGCACGACACAGATTATTGCATGGAGTCCAATACTTGTTCTCGGATGGCAGCTGAGATCTGAAGGGATTACCAATTACTTGTAGCACAATACTGTGATCCTCCCTTGTAGGCGTCAGACGCCGTCGACCGGATCCTTGACGACCGGATCCTTGACGAGCGGTAGGTCTGTCCTCACATTCTTATGCTGTATAACAACCGGTCACTGCCACATCCGAATGCCCCACAGATCTGGATACCGCACGATTCGATAAGTTGGCCAAATGGAGACCCATAATAAAGCTCCTTTCAAACTCTGTGAGATGCTGAGAACACTCTCTCAGGCGAGTACGCAGTATCTCTGTGTCCTTCACAATGATCACTCAATATCGGACGCTCTTCATGCACCTTGCGTGCCCTACCAGACTTGGTAACAACACAACACGCACAACATTAATCCAGCCTGGTGGCCGTTCTACCTGTCACAGGGAATTGTCACTTAGTCATTTACATAGCGGCCGACGGCTGAATGAGTACGACGTTACGTTGACATCAGACAAAGGGCCGGCCGCTGTGACCGAGCGGTTCTAGGCGCTTCAGTCCGGAACCGCACTGCTGCTACGGTCGCAGGTTCGAATTCTGCCTCGGTATGGATGTGTGTGATGTCCTTAGATTGGTTAGGTTTAAGCAGTTCTAAGTCTAGGGGACTGATGACCTCAGACGTTAAGTCCCATAGGGCTGGGAGCCATTTGAACCATCCAACTATATCTTCTGGGCGCATGAGTTTTTGTCAGGCAGAATATATGTGATAAAAAATTGACGAAATGTACGTGTGTAGCTGCGATGACTGTGATAACAGAAATAAGTGCTTTTGTACTTCACTGTTGGATCTTTGGTGCAACAGATAACGACATTAATTAAAGGAAGGGGGAAAAGATTTAACTCCGCCACGACAAATGGTCTATTTCATCCTAATGGTACAAAGACGAAACAGCCGCTCCCGTAGGGTAGTGACTTATGCTCTTTCCTCACCAGACAGTTACTCTATCGAAGCTTCTTCGCAGCGAGGGGTGCGAGCAGTGTAAGTAATCCCACAGTGTGGTTACTCAACTGCACTGCGGCGTTTAGTGTCTCTTTGTACTCACATCTACTTCGGCACCTCTGTTTACTGTTACTCTGTGAGGTGGAGCAGCGGTTTAACTTCTGGTTCGCATGCGCGAGGATCGGGATTTTAATACCCGTCCAGCCATAATGAATTTGGTTCGCCCCGAATTCCCAAATCGAGTAAGACAAGATACATCCTTCTCTGTTGAGACCAAATTCGACATTACATTCCGTCTCTAAGAACTTTTTGCCACAGGAATGTTAAATTAAACCCTTATTCTCCGTCCCCCCTTCTCATCCATCACCTGTCCCCTGACACCGCCACCCACCACATTCCTGCTTCATGCTAATGTTGTGACGTGACCTGCAGTTAAAATGTTAAGTACGCTGTCCGTCCAGAAAGTTCCAAGACTGAATCTATTCCTGGCATGCAACAGACATCAGAGCAGTTCTACGGTGCTAGCTCGAACCATCAACTTTAAACAGATTGTGCATTCAGCTGGCCGGTTTAGAGCAGGCATTGTTGAGTAATGGGCGACCGTACTGTGTCAACGTTGCTGTGTCACAAATCGCAACTGAGCAACATCTCTAAATCTAGTGCTCCAAATTTTCTCTAGATTGTTTTGAAGACAAGAAAAGTGCGCTCAAAATTTGTCCTGCACACGTTGATCCCCGAACAAAACATCGACGTGTAGGTGACTGATGCGACTTGTTGGAAAAGCAAAACGCGGACAGTTCTATTACAGAAAAAATCATCATGGCTGACGAGACTTGGTGTTACCACGAAACAACAAATTGCCGAAATTCACAAGAAGGATCAATGCTTTGATGACATAAACGACCCTGAGTTAAACCGCATCTCAAAGAACGACATTTGTAATAATTTTACATGCTTGCATGAACATTCAGTGTGGTGTACTTACGTGGGATGGGAGACTATGTAGAACACTTGAAGCATTACAGCCACCATCCTAAGGTTTCACCCTTTTTCCAGTCTGGAAACTTTTTGAACTGAAGGGTCCATATCTTCGGGCTGTCCATAAACCCATATGAGTACAAGGAGGTGGAGATCTCTTCTGAGCAGCATGTTGCAAGACATCCCAGATATGCTCAATCACGTTCACGTCTGGGGATTTTGGTGGCCAGCGGAAGTGTTTAAACTCAGAAGAGTGTTCCTGGAGCCACTGTGTAGTAATTATGGATGCATGGGATGTCGCACTGTCCTGCTGGAATTGCCCAAATACGTCGGAATTCACAATGGATATGAATGGATGCAGCTTATCAGACAGAATGCTTACGTACGTGTGAGCTGTCAGAGTCGTTTCCATGCGTATCAGGGGTCCCATATCACTCCAAATGCACACGCCCCACACCATTACAGAGCCTCCATCAGTTTTAACAGTCCCCTGCTGACGTACAGTGTCCATGGATTCGTGAGTTGTCTCCATACCCGTACACGTCCATCCGCTCCATACAATTTGAAATGAGACTCATCGGACCAGGCAACATGTTTCATGTCATCAACAGTTTAATGTCAGTGTTGACGGGCTCAGGCGAGGCGTAAAGCTTTGTGTTGTGTAGTCATCAAGGGTACACGAGTGGGACTTCGGCTCCGATAGCCCATATCGATCATATTTCGTTGAATGGTTCGCACGCTGACACTTGTTGATGGCCCAGCATTCAAATCTGCAGGAATTTGCGGAAGGGTTCCTCTTCTGTCACGCTGAACCATTCTCTTCAATCGTCGTTGGTCCTGTTCTTGCAAGATCTTTTTCCGGCCGCAGCGATGTCGGATATTTGATGTTTTACCGGATCCCTGATATTCACAGTGCACTCGTGAAATGGTCGTATGAGAAAGTCCCCACTTCATCGCTACCTCGGAGATGCTGTGTCCCATCGCTCGTGCGCCGATAATAATACCACGTTCAAAATCAGTTAAATCTTGATAACCTGCCATTGTAGCAGCAGTAACCGATCCAACAACTGAGCTCGTCAGTTGTCTTACATAGGAGTTGCCGATCGCAGCGCCGTATTCTGCCTGTTTACATATCTCTGTATTTGAATACGCGTGGCTATACCTGTTTCTTTGGCGCTTCAATGTAAAAACATTAGGAAGCATTCTTTGAAAGTATATTTTGTCTGGAGCAAATGAAACGAGGACGTATAACCAGAACGTCCTGCCGAGGTTATGGAATGGCGTCAAGACAAAGTATCGTGAGAAGCATTCTCAGGGAGTGCTCTTGCTGGATGGTGAATATATACATAAGGACTACACAGTCTGTCTGCAGACGGAAGAGCTAGTAGGTGACTCTGCATCTACCCAGCTACCTCACAAGGAGCACTTACAGGTTGTTCCACAAGCTGATAGCGACAATTTCTCAGCACACCTTTCCAGTCTGTAGCGACGCAGTGTACTGTCACTCTTGGGGAGCGTTTATTTACTACTAAATGTGTTATCTTTGTCATTGCTAAAATCTCCTGACAGATAAAATCTGTGTTCCGGACCATGACTCGAACCCGGGACCTCTGCATTTCGCAGGCAAGTGGTCTACTGGCACAGCTATCCAAACACGAGTTCCGGTCTACCAGGAAGTTGGTTATCTGCGCACACTCCGCTGCAGTGCAAAATGTTGTGGTCTTCGGCCCTCAGATGCAGCTCTACTCTAGCCTATCCTGTGAAAGCCTCTTCATCTCCACATCCACTGTTATAACGAATACAGAAATTAATAACTAATACAACTAACTCTATAATTACTTAAATAAAAATAAATTTGTAATAGAATCCAATTTAACATCGTACTAAAAAGCGTAAAATAATTTCACCGAACCCCATACAGATTCCAAACCCCAATGAGATACTCCAGAAAATTTTTGATTGTGAAGTTTTAATAGCTATGACAATACTTGTAATATTATTATAAGAAACGTCGGGTGCTTGCAATGCATAACTGATGCATGAATAGCTCACCAAGTATTATCTACTGCATACGCCCCATGTTTTTCTGTATAAACCTTAAAATTATTGAGATATTAAAAATTCACAAGCACAAATGTTCATAACAACCTGTATAGGGTTAAGAATCCGTACGGAGCTAGAAGAAATTATTTATTGTCTTTTTGTTCGATTTTAAAACGTGCTATATTAAAACTTTATTTTTATTTAAATAATTATTTACTATACTGCTTTGTAGCCTTGTTTGTGTGAAATTACTCAATGGATTTTAAACATTTGATAAGATTATATTTTATTTAAAAAATTGTTTATATAAATACTAGCTTTTTCTCCATGGCTTCACCTGTGTACACGTACGTCACATATATTGCTTACATCTCCTCTTACCCCTCTCTCTACCTTCACTTACCCCCTCTCTTTGTTCAGCCATGCCTGTCTGCTCGCATTGTGCCTAGTACCCATTCCGATGCTACCCCACAACACACTGGTAATGCAGGGCAACCAAGATATCAGGCTTTACCAAATTTTCAAACCCCACCCCCACCCCTAACGAACAGACCGACGAGAGAGCGAGTTAATATTGCATTTTCATCTAGTTCTGAAATATATATTTTTTTTAATCTCAAGCATCTAACTCATTGGGATGTTAGTTTGGAATCAATTGAAAAATATGCAATGAACAGACAGACATAAATCAACCTGATAAAGATATGTTCAAAACGTAAATAGAATGTACGTGGGTGACAGCACGCTGCACTGTGATGCTAGGCAGGGAACTGAGTTTTCCTCGTTCTGTAGGGCTGTTGTAACGTTCTTCAAGGTCACTCAGCTTGATTTCTTTTGCTGCTGTGGAGTCGCATACACAACCTGCTACACCTTTCCTAAGGTGCTGTGGACATGTTTTCCTACAGTGCTATTGATATCTCTCGGTGAATAAAAAAGTTCCAAGTATTTATCATACAACATACGCGCCTCATACCGTGCTGTCATTTGTAAAAAAAAAAAAAAATTAAAAAAATAATTCTTTTCAATATCTCGAATCATTTGAGATATGACGATTGTTATGACCACAAGATTGGTGAGGCACAAGAAGTGAAAGAATGCGTCGCGCGCGACCGTCTGTTGGGTGTAAAACGCAATAATTCGAGAACAAAATAAGATGCCGCTCTGCTCTCCATTTTAAATAAAATTTCGATATAATATCTACATTTCATTCACTGCAATGTATGATTTAAAAATCAATGATTCGCAATGTTTACGCAATGCGTTTTTACCTCTGGAAATTCTTTAAAATTTCGAGCAATGCTGTATTTAATTTTATGCAGTGCGGTAAGTATGACAGATAACCAAAAGAACTTCAGTTGTCTATCGAGTGAAGATAAGATATCAGACCATATATATGTACAAAGTTCAAACTTTTTCACACAATACTTTTCGAAATATCTGACGACAAATGTTTCACATCGCTCGGAACACTGTCTCTCGGCACAGGTACGAGCAGTACAGCCATGACAAAAGCCGCCCTCAACAAGGAATGCAGAGAGCACATCTGTAGCATTCACCTTCCCCAACAGAGAGCCACAACTGGGGTCACATTTACTGTTCGACTACAGTGTCTGTGGTCTGAACTCCAACTTCCCCCACTGGTGCTTCTCAGGGAGCATTCAAGAATACCCCTGTGCTGTGTACCCTAACCTCGGATCTGTCTCGAATTATCTTTTGGACCGAAACATTCAACTGACCCCATGGTGTTTCGCCGCCTGTTGCTGGCTGTCCTCAACGCATTTCCTGGTTCAGAAATTGTATACACTGATGACTCAACACTCCATGGACGAACTGGTTTTGCCTACACATGTGCAAGATATAGTGAACTACACTCCCTGCCTAATGGATGCAGTGTCTTCATTGCTGAACTAGCGGCCATCGAATTAGCACTTAGCCATGCTTGTTTTTACACTGGCACTGGCAGCGACTCCCTAATCACCCTTCAGGCAAGCTGGGTAGTTGGTCATCTTTGTTTGGATCCCTGGACATGTTGGGATCTCAGGAAATGGGCATGCCGACCACTTAGAGAAGTTGGCTGCCAGGATGCCGAGTTTGGAAATGGGGGGGGGGGGGGGCAGTAGTGAATTCTAGGTCGACTCTATGCCTTCAATTGTTGGATGTCTGGAACTCAGATAGTTCTGCCCTGGACTCATCAAGCAAATTGAGGGCAATAAAAGAGGCCACAACCATGTGGTTGTCTTCCCTTCATGATGTCTTGCGGGGAAGCTACTGCCTTTTGTCATCTACATATTTGCTGACCAACGACCACATTCTCCGATGTGATAACCCACGCTACTGCTGATGTGGTGCGTGCCCGATGGAGGTGCACGTCCTATTAGACTGCCCAAATTTGGCTGTTTTGCGGTTGTATCTTAAACTTCTGTATGCTACCTCTGGTTGTAGACGACGACACCAAAGCAGCTGGCCTGGTTTGATGTTTCACACACGAAGTTGGTTTCTACTCGTCCCTGTGAGGTAGGGAACTTTGGCCTCACTAAGTGCCTGAAGGGATGGAGGAGCACCCCGCACTTGCTCTGGCCCTGGACCTCCATAGTGGCCCTTGCTTGGTGGTCCGACCTGGTTCCTAACATTCCCACCTTTTTATTATTTGTTATTCTTTTATATCAGCCATTTTTTATGTTTCGTGTTTCCTAAAATTTTAGCATCTTGTCTATGCTGCTCCTTTCCTTTAGGTAACGGAAGGTGAGGTAGTGGTGGTCAGTCGCAGAGTGTGTCTCCCAGCGCATACTGTGTCTGCGGGACCTCCAGGTGCTTTCTGGGCAAAGTGGCTCAGCCACCTTACTCCCTATCACTCCTCTCCTGCTTCTCCTTACTTTTAGCTCTGCCTTATTGTATCTTGGTAACAAATGGGCTTAACAGGTCTTTCCTTTTGTATCCTTCGTCTGAAGTTTATTCCTGGTTTGATGGTTATAGGGTGAAGGGACTGATGACCTCGCAGTCTGGTCCCTTTAAGGGGGGTAGGACGTCATCAGGAAGGATTCAGGATTCACACCCATTGCAGTGGAAGTTCGAAAACATAACAAAATAAAATTTTTTTTACGTGCGAAGTTTCATCATTTTTTCACTTACTAATGACTGCATTTATTGCTATAGGTACACTTTCCTTCATACGTTAGAGAGATTCTTCGATGAATTTTGCACAGCATACATACCATACTCACAGGTGTATGAAACTCTAGAATTTATTTAATTTATGAAAAAACGAATGAACTGTTATATTTTAAACTTCATGTTTAGAAAAAACACAAATTTTATAGTTAATTACCTCAATTTTTACCACAGTTTTTAATAGATTTGGAAAATTATAGAGTTTCATACACCTTTAAGTGCGGTTTGTATGCTGTGCAAAATTCATAGAAGAATCTCTCTTACTTGTGAAGAAAATTGCAACAAATGCTGCCATTAGTAAGTGAAAAAAATGGTGAAATTTCACACGTAAAAAAAATTACTTCGTTATGTTTTAGAACTTCCACTGCTATGAGTATGAATTCTGAATCCTTCCTGGTCATGCTGACAAAGTTTTATGAATTTATTTGTAAAAGTATAGACACTGGAAATTGAAACGTCCTGTGTTGCCTCTCCTGCTCCAAGTCAGCCCCTTTGACGTCCTACCCCCCGTAACTCGAACCAACCAATCTCTGTAGCAGCGAAGGGGTTAAAAGATGACTACTGCTCATACATGACCCCTGAGGCGAGGCCTCGGATACGTGGCTGGGGAAGGAAAGCTGGCTGGCCTACCTTGAACCTGTCCCTGGGAGAGAGTGGCCCAGGGGACGGCGACCGCTGTCGCGCCCTGCGCGGCGGCGAGGAGGCGGCGGGCGGCTGCGGCTGGTGCTGGCCGTAGTGCAGGCTGGCCGGCGGGTCGTGGTGGCCGTGCGCGTGGCCGTGCCCGTGGCTGTGGCCGCTGGTCGGCGTGCTGGCCGAGGTGGCGGCGTGGCGGCGCGCGCGCGGCAGCGACAGGTCCCAGCCGCCCGCCACCAGCAGCGAGTCCTCGCTCGGCTGGTCGTTCCAGTCCTCGTCTGCAACACGCAACGCAAACAGTGCTAGTCAGAAGGGAGGCACCACTGTGTTGTACTGGGTCAGCGCTAGAATAGTGAACCCCTCAACTCCGCATTTCCAATGTTTGCAGACGCTCATCCAGTGACCACTTCTTGAGAGAGGAGGGCGGTTAATACAGCTAAGACAATAGAAAAACGACGCATCAAGAAGGAGTTATCCGAATGGCACGGAAATTGGTAGATGTGATGTACATCTACAGATAAACAAACAGTTTTAGAAAAAAAAAAATTGGATGATTTATGCAAGAGAAACACCTTCACAAATTGAGCAAGTCAATTACACATCTGTCCACCTCTGGCTCTTATGCAAGCAGTTATTTGGCTTGGCACTCAGTGATAGAACTGTTGGGTATCTTCCTGAGGGGTATGACAAATTCTGTCCAATCGGCGAGTTAGAGCACCAAAACCACGAGATGATTGGAGGGCATTGCCCGCCATAATGCTCCAAGCGTTCTCAACTGGGGAGAGATCCTACAACCTTGCTCGCCAAGGTAGGTATCGGCAAGCACGAAGAGAAGCAGTAGAAAAAAATGTTCCAATTTGTGTCAAATCTTATGGGACTTAACTGCTAAGGTCATCAGTCCCTTAGCTTACACACTACTTAACCTAAATTATCCTAAGGACAAACACACACACCCATGCCCGAGGGAGGACTCGAACCTCCACCGGGACCAGCCGCACAGTTCATGACTGCAGCGCCCTAGACCGCTCGGCTAATCCCGCGCGGCGAAGCAGTAGAAACTCTCGCCGTGTGCGAGCGTGCACTCTCTTGTATAAATGTACGCCCAGAATAGCTCACCATGAAGGACAACAGAATGGGGCGCAGAATGCCGTCGACACTCCGTTGTGCTGCAAGGGTGCCACGGGCGTCCTGCTATGAGCTGAAACGGCACTAAAGCCCATCACCCCTGTTGGTTGAGCTGTATGGCGATCAAAAATCAGGTTGGTATCCCACTGCTGTCTGAGACGTCTCCAGACACGTCTTCGCTGTTCATCGGTGCTCAGTTCGAAGCAAGGCCTATCACTGTGGACAGTTGTGCTCCAGCCAACGAGATTCCAGGCCTATAGTGCCCGACACTACGGCAAACAGGCTCATTGGTGTACAGAGGTCAGTGGTAGTCGGCGCAAGGGAACTTAATACACTTCTAATTGTACAGCAATGTTCATAAGTAATTTGCGGGGTCCAGTAGACAATTGTGCAAAAACTGCAAGACTTTCAGAAAAATGACACATGTCAATGGATATAGCATCTCTCCAAGTTTCGACATGTAATACACTGCATGATGTAGATGCACTAGGTGGCGGGTGTGTCACAACATATAGGCAAAACATCTGCTCCGTACTGTGTAGTGTCCCAGATTTAAGCTTCACAAGGTTACAGAGTAGCCGGCTGAATGCATGGGCAATTCTCTTTCTTTGCCTTGGTTCTAATGCCTTAATTGCAAATGCGTTGTTCTTCTTAGTGAAATTGTATGTGTATTTATTCGTAGAGGAAAGGGTGTCACTTTTTCAGTTTCATGTGATTGGACAACGAGGGCAATGTGCTGCACAGCGTGAGAGAGAAGGGGACCACGTGTACTGGCCGCCAGTCACTGCTAGTCAGGTGTCGCCACGACTCCGAAACTCGCACGCACTGTCCACAGAATTCACGAAAGCACTTATTTCATCAAATAAAAATTTTGGTAAGAACTTTCTTTTTTTACAAATGACAAAAGTGTCTGCAGTCTTTGTCAGAGCTTTGATGAGTATACTTCGTGTTATACACGGTGTAACGGCTATAAATGCAGACATCTCTACTGGTGACTGAAGACGATGTAGTAAAAAAAATTACATCAGTGTTTACGCCATGTACAGACTAATAATTATAGCCATTAAAAGGCGTATGTTTTTAGGTTTGCTAGTACTGTAAGTAGCCTGTTTATATGTTCGTATTTTGGTAGCGCTATAGACTGTATTAATATCGAAGACAGCGCTCTGCGCGCTCGATAAGAGACTGTGGTTGGACGGACTAACAGTTAGCAGTTAGCGAGCGGACAGCTTGGACAAGTGTCCTTCGTGGAGATTCAGTGCTCGTAAGACATGCATTGAGGATGGATAATGTTTGTAATATTTGGGTAGTGGAATTATTGACGACTATAATTTTGGGTATAAATAATTCAAAAGCCAAGATCGCTTAAACACTGTTTGCTAGATGACTGGTTTCAACACACTAAAGGCGCCATCACCGGAAATAAATGTAGCTTAACATGCATAAATCATTTGGATATAAGGATACAAATGCTTTTTTAATTTTTTTAACTTTTTAATTTTTATATATGCGACAATGATTTTATATCAGCTGGTATGCCTCATGTATCGTTATATCCAAATGATTTATGCATGGTAAGCTACATTCAGTTTCGATGATGGCACCTTTAGTGTGTTGAAACCGGTCATCTAGTAAACAGTGTTTAAGCGATCTTGGCTTTTGATTCAAATGGCTCTGAGCACTATGGGACTTAACTGCTGAGGTCATCAATCCTCTAGAACTTAGAACTACTTAAACCTAACTAACCTAAGGACATCACACACGTCCATGCCCGAGGCAGGATTCGAACCTGCGACCGTAGCTGTCGCGCGGTTCCAGACTGTAGCGCCTAGAACCGCTCGGCCACTTCGGCCGGCTCTTGACTTCTGAATTATTTATACAACGGAGTGATCGTTCCACAACACACTGTGTGTTCACTGCAGTATAATTTTTGAAACTAGATGTCACATGAGTAAGGTAAAATACGCTAAATTCGTTGTTTGCTCTTCAACAAACTCTTTCTTTTGCTAACCATATACCTCCTAGTAGTTAGAGTCTATAGTAGTTAGAATACTTTTATTTAGCTGACTTTAGTTGCTGCTTGCTGTAATTGCTGTAGTTCGTGTTATGAAGATTTTCTGTGAGGTAAGTGACTTATGAAAAGTATAGGTTACTGTTTCTTCCAACTTAGAGCCAGTCTATTGTGTTAATCATTTGAAGCCATGTTGTCATTGTATAGCAGTGAGATTGCGTTGGTCTTGTATATTGTGGGTAATAAATGGATAGGTTTAGTTTGAGTTGTCTTTGTCAGGAAAAATTCTGTAGGTCTGTGTTCGAAATGATAAAAATAAATAAATACTAAGAAGTTTCAGTACCTACAAGTACATATGGCAAGAGCCAGCCATAGTTACTTAGTTTCCCCTGGGAAGTATGTCAGGGGTTGAAGTGTAAACGTGTGGATGTAAGACGGTTAGTCTTTACTGACATGAGTTGAGTAACTTAGTGGTGCAGTTATGGCCGTGCAGAAAACAGTAGGTAGTAAATTATTTGACATGTTTGCGGGAAGATCGTTAGACACAGAGAAAAAAATCAACCAACACACTGATGTATGTACGTATTAAGATACCGCATGTCATGTGTACAATAAATAGTTTCGTTGAATTTTAGTTGTGATGTTATTACTTTTTGTAGAATGCAGTATTAGGGTGATTTGAATACAAATTTTAATTAACCACTGAGGAAGGTTTAAGATTTTTGTAACTTACGAAGTATACAGGAACCTTTTCAAGATTGTTTTAGCAAGACGTGGTTGGTTGTGGGTATTCTTGTGTCATCAAGTAGAAAAAAAAAAAATTTAATCTACAGTGAAAATTAGTGAAGGTTTTAGAGTTATTAAAAATCTCTTCATCAACATTGCGCTTTACTAGAGGCGAGGACTGACAGCAAAATAATATGAAGGTTTCATTCCTGCACCGCTGCCCTCACTGCATCTTCTCTCACCAAATTACCGACTTGTGATGCTGTAAAGACGATCCTGCAGTTACACATCCAACCGCAGATTCTGTGTCTGGAACAATAGTTTATTATCACAACAAGTCGGAACACTACAATTGTCGCATCAAATTAGTTCGTGACTGTAGATAGGCAATCCAATGAACAGGTTCCCAAAATGGGCTCCTGTTGCGGATTCCCCCGCAATTCTTGCCATCGACTTCAGCAAATAAGCTATTTTCCGGACTGTTGTTATTCTGAATGATTGTTGTTGTTGTTGTCTTCAGTATTGAGACTGGTTTGATGCAGCTCTCCATGCTACTCTATCCTGTGCAAGCTTCTTCATCTCCCATTACTTACTGCAACCTACACCCTTCTGAATCTCCTTAGTTTATTCATCTCTTGGTCTCCCTCTACGATTTTTACCCTCCACGCTGCCCTCCAATGCTAAATTTGTGATCCCCTCATCCCTCAGAACATGTCCTACCAACTGGTCCCTTCTTCTTGTCAAGTTGTGCCACAAACTCCTCTTCTCCCCAATTCTATTCAATACCTCCTCATTAGTTATGTGATCTGCCCATCTAATCTTCAGCATTCTTCTGTAGCATCACATTTGGAATGCTTCTATTCTCTTCTTGTCCAAACTATTTATCGTCCATGTTTCACTTCCATACATGGCTACACTCCATACAGATACTTTCAGAAACGACTTCCTTACACTTAAATCTATACTCGATGTTAACAAATTTCTATTCTTCGGAAACGCTTTCCTTGCCATTGCCAGTCTACATTTTATATCCTCTCTACTTCGACCATTATCAGTTATTTTGCTCCCCAAATAGCAAAACTCCTTTACTACTTTAAGTGTCTCATTTCCTAATATAATTCCCTCAGCATCACCCGACTTAATTCGACTACATTCCATGATCCTCGTTTTGCTTTTGTTGATGTTCATCTTATATCCTCCTTTCAAGACACTGTTCATTCCATTCATCTGCTGTTCCAAGTCCTTTGCTGTCTCTGTCATCGGCGAACCTCAAAGTTTTTATTTCTTCTCCGTGGATTTTAATACCTACTCCGAATTTTTCTTTTGTTTCCTTTACTGCTTGCTCAATATACAGATTGAATAACATCGGGGACAGGCTACAACCCTGTCTCACTCCCTTCCCAACCACTGCTTCTCTTTCATGCCCCTCGACTCTTATAACTGCCATCTGGTTTCTGTACAAATTGTAAATAGCCTTTCGCTCCATGTATTTTACCCCTGCCATCTTTAGAATTTGTAAGAGAGTATTCCAGTCAACATTGTCGAAAGCTTTCTCTAAGTCTACAAATGCTAGAAACGTAGGTTTGCCTTTCCTTAATCTAGCTTCTAAGATAAGTCGTAGGGTCAGTATTGCCTCACGTGTTCCAACATTTCTGCGGAATCCAAACTGATCTTCACCCGAGGTCGGCTTCTACCAGTTTTTCCATTCGTCTGTAAAGAATTCGCGTTAGTATTTTGCAGCTGTGACTTATTAAACTGATAGTTCGGTAATTTTCGCATCTGTCAACACCTGCTTTCTTTGGAATTGGAATTGATATATTCTTCTTGAAGTCTGAATGTATTTCGCCTGTTTCATATATCTTTCTCACCAGATGGTAGGGTTTTGTCAGGACTGGCTCTCCCAAGGCTGTGAGTAGTTCCAGTGGAATGTTGTCTACTCCGGGGGCCTTGTTTCGATTCAGGTCTTTCAGTGCTCAGTCCAACTCTTCAAGCAGTATCGTATCTCCCAGTTCATCTTCATCTACATCCTCTTCCATTTCCATAATATTGTCCTCAAGTACATTACCCTTGTATAGACCCTCTATATACTCCTTCCACCTTTCTGCTTTCCCTTCTTTGCTTAGAACTGGGTTTCCATCTGAGCTCTTGATATTCATACAAGTTGTTCTCTTTTCTCCAAAGGTCTCTTTAATTTTCCTGTAGGCAGTATCTATCTTACCCCTAGTGAGATAAGCCTCTACATCCTTACATTTGTCCTCTAGCCATTCCTGCTTAGCCATTTTGCACTTCCTATCAATCTCATTTTTTAGACGTTTGTATTCCTTTTTGCCTGGTTCATCTACTGCGTTTTTATATTTTCTCCTTTCATCAGTTAAATTCAATATTTCTTCTGTTACCCAAGGATTTCTACTAGCCCTCATCTTTTTACCTACTTGATCCTCTGCCGCCTTCACTACTTCATCCCTCACAGCTACCCATTCTTCTTCTACTGTATTTCTTTATCCCATTCCTGTCAATTGTTCCCTTATGCTCTCCCTGAAACTCTGGACAACCTCTGGTTCTTTCAGTTTATCCAGGTCCCATCTCCTTAAATTCCCACATTTTTGCAGTTTCTTTAGTTTTAATCTACAGTTCATAACCAATAGATTGTGGTCAGAGTCCACATCTGCCTCTGGAAATGTCTTACAATTTAAAATCTGGTTGCTAAATCTCTGTCTTACCATTATATAATCTATCTGATACCTTCTAGTATCTCCAGGATTCTTCCATGTATACAACCTTCTTTTATGATTCTTGAACCAAGTGTTAGCTATGATTAAGTTATGCTTTGTGCAAAATTCTACCAGACGGCTTCCTCTTTCATTTCTCTCCCTCAATCCATATTCACCCACTATGTTTCCTTCTCTCCCTTTTCCTACTCTCGAATTCCAGTCACCCATGGCTATTAAATTTTCGTCTCCCTTCACTACCTGAATAATTTCTTTTATCTCATCATACATTTCTTCAATTTCTTCATCATCTGCAGAGCCAGTTGGCATATAAACTTGTACTACTGTAGTAGGCATGGGCTTCGTGTCTATCTTGGCCACAATAATGCGTTCATTATGCTGTTTGTAGTAGCTGACTCGCACTCCTATTTTTTATTCATTATTAAACTTACTCCTGTATTACCCCTATTTGATTTTGTGTTTATAACCCTGTAGTCACCTGACCAGAAGTCTTGTTCCTCCTGCCACCGAACTTCACTAATTCCCACTATATCTAACTTTAACCTATCCATTTCCCTTTTTAAATTTTCTAACCTACCTGCCCGATTAAGGGATCTGACATTCCACGGTCCGATCCGTAGAACGCCAGTTTTCTTTCTCCTGATAAGGACGTCTTCCTGAGTAGTCCCCGCCCGGAAATCCGAATGGGGGACTATTTTACCTCCGGAATATTTTACCCAAGAGGACGCCATCATCATTTAACCATACAGTAGAGCTGCATGCCCTCGGGAAAAATTACGGCTGTAGTTTCCCCTTGCTTTCAGCCGTTCGCAGTACCAGCACAGCAAGGCCGTTTTGGTTAGTGTTACAAGGCCAGATCAGTCAATTATCCAGACTGTTGCCCCTGCAACTACTGAAAAGTCTGCTGCCCCTCTTCAGGAACCACACGTTTGTCTGGCCTCTCAACAGATACCCCTCCGTTGTGGTTGCACCAACGATACGGCCATCTGTATCGCTGAGGCAAGCAAGCCTCCCCACCAACGGCAAGGTGGTTGTTAGCAATGGTTCTGAGCACTATGGGACTTAACATCTATGGTCATCAGTCCCCTAGAACTTAGAACTACTTAAACCTAACTAACCTAAGGACAGCACACAACACCCAGCCATCACGAGGCAGAGAAAATCCCTGACCCCGCCGGGAATCGAACCCGGGAACCCGGGCGTGGGAAGCGAGAACGCTACCGCACGACCACGAGATGCGGGCCAACGGCAAGGTCCATGGTTCATGGGGATAGGTCTGAATGATTATTACTGAATATTATAATCTGAATGATT
This sequence comes from Schistocerca piceifrons, assembly GCF_021461385.2. Classification (NCBI taxonomy): domain Eukaryota; kingdom Metazoa; phylum Arthropoda; class Insecta; order Orthoptera; family Acrididae; genus Schistocerca; species Schistocerca piceifrons. The sequence continues at coordinate 220,330,918 of NC_060145.1, read as the reverse complement.
ATAATATTCAAATAGCATTTTCAGCCAATATTCTCACAAAATACCCATCTTTTATGTATTTAAAGCTTAAATACCATTAAATTTTAGATTTGGCCACGTCATCTAAAACGTTCGTTATTGACTGAAGCACCGTTTACGTCACAGCCTAGGAGTAAGACGAAGCTGTATGTCTGTTATGGGAGTGTTAACGGAAGTGACTAGTGTTTTTACTAACCCTTTCAGAAAAGAGTTTAATTATTTTGTGAGGGAAAATGCATTTACGTCTTTTAAATAAAAATGGAAAGCGTATTTTCGAAAACACTATGGGAAACAGTGATCAGTTTCACAACTGTACTTAGAAAAATAGTCTACATCGCACAAATCTGATTGATTGGTCCAGAGGAGAACCATCTTTATCCCGTACATTAAAGTTGATGGGTGGAGACGGACCGACGGAGCAAGACCTGTAGAAGTATTCGGTCTTTAGCAGCTGTTGACAACATCGCAAGTTCCTGTTCCGTGGATCCGTCTCCCCACAGCAGCCTTGGAGTACGGTCTGAAGATGGCCCATCTCTGGACTGAAACCGGTCACACATAAGTAAGAATTGTGCATCTAGACTGTTTTTCTAAGTTAAACGATGGAAATGAATTTTTTGAAGGGCGATAGTGGAAATCTGCCGAAAGTTGATGTGTTTACGGATTCTTCGTTCTTAAAAAAAAAAAAATATGTTTTGGAAATAAGAAAGGTGAAAGCTCCATTCCATGGTGGCTTCAACGGAACTACTATGATACAGCCTTGATCGCAGAATTTTCTTCAACCTGCAAGGAATTTGGAACTGCATTGTTTGCTCAGGCCATGCTGAAAAGGTTTTCCATGGCAGCTTGTGAAATCCTACACAGTAAAACGCAATGGAAACTTTTTCATTCAGAAGATAATTGTAGTTGTTAGCTGCTGTGACTGTTGCCAGAACTATTGTTTTCCATGTAGGCTACTTTTTTTTCAATTTTCAAATTTTCAGGCAGCGTGATAACACTCTTGGGGAACTGCAGGGCATCATTGTGTTTGCTTTCAACAACGTTACACATTTCGGTTTTTCTGATCGTCCAGGTAATTAAGTTTTTCTATTTATTTCGTATGAAATCAAGGATAAATTATTTATATTTCCAGCAATAGTATTAATGGTAATACGATGTACATGAAGTTCAGATAAAATAAATTGTATTCATTCCTGATTAGAACAGTCTTAGATTAAGACAATAACACAATGTTTTCCATATGAATAGAATAAATTCCGAAAACACTTGGATGAATTACAAATCAAAGAAAAAATAGTGATTTTTATAAACAGAATACATATTCTAAGTTTAAGACTGTAATAAATAAGAAAGTTCTTTAAGTATTTGCAAGCAGTTGGTTATAGGTGGACATCTAAAGTTTCCATACAGGAGACTGTATCTTCAGGGGTCTCATGTATGCTGGAGACAGTTACAGCATTTTTCCGTAGGGAACATTCTGTGACTATGTGGTGTATTGTTTGTCGCTGGGTGTCCGCATTTAAACTTGGCACTTTTAGTGATTCCTCACTTGTGCTTCAAGTCGTGAAATCTACCGTGCTTGGAGCGTAAGCTATAAAATATACATTTGGCTCAGCAGAACCTGAATGTATCTGTTGTTCTACTGCATTCTTCACTGCTGCTGTAATGCAAAGATTTAAAAGTGCTTAAGCAGAACCAACTTTCGTTTCATGTTAATCTACTGGTCTTATTATATTTCCTCGTAGATTTCAAGCAACGTTCGAGTTCTCCCATTGTCAGCTTTGCAACAGGCTCAGTGGAGACAGTCAGAAGTGGCAAATTACTGTCTTCAGCGACTTGTTTAGAAAGCGTAATGTGGTCCGAGATTGTTGAATACTTTCTCAGATTCTTGAGAGTAAGAGCTACATCAGGCGTGAGATTCTGCTTCTTAAATCAGCCTTGTGCACCAACTGAAATTGGTCAGGTCTAAAATGAAACTAAAAAATGAAAATAGATATTAAATTGTAATTTGATATAAAATTTAAAGTTATTACGTAATTGTATTAACAACGAAGTAAAGTCAAGGAGACAGTAGTTATTTAGCAAAGAGAACAGGAATGAAAAAAAAAAAAAAACTTTCTCAGATCAGTCCAGCACGCTACATGTTATGCTATAAGCAATAACCTGTTCGCATGTAGTGTTTACTTACATCAAAATGACTCGCAGAAATAAACACATGAAGTGATAATATCTCATTTGGATCTCAACGAGCGGGTTGCAACTACATTTTACTCATTTTCTCATTCTTTTGATCACTGAAAAACAACTTTTCTACAGTTTTTATAAATGTATTTGTGCAATGTGAATCTGTAATCAATTTTACGAAACATAAATTGCAAAACAGGATGTCACTGCTTTGCGAGCTTTACGACAATAGGAACAGCGTGCTAGCCAGTGATGCCGCAGGTATCAAATGACTCAAATGTAACCTTTTAGCGGGCTTTCAAATTATTTGCATTTCATTTTCGTTTTCTGTAAAAAGTTACTGAAATTCTCGACGGAAAAAGAGTGTTATTAGCATAAAATGACACAATTAACCGATTAAGGCGATTTCCAGGAAACAGTCAAATACTCTATTGCACGCACTTATGTATGTTTCCAAAGGTCTCAAACGGTGTTCATAATGGGCACCAGTAGCCTAATGTGAGTTGAAAGCTTGCAGAGATGGTTTAGTCACTGATATGCGTCTATTTTAAATACGTATTGGAGTTTTTGTGCAGGCATTTTATGAAGCCCTGGAGATGCTTATGAATAGCCCTTTATAGCTTTTGCATCTGTTGTTTAGAATCTCTATGAATTACGAATAGTAGATAAGTAAAATTACTATAGTACACAAGTTAACAATCCACTCCACTTTTGGATAAAAAGACATTTGGTATAGGATCACCTCAGGGAGTCACTTTGCCGACATTGCTGGAATAATTTGAAAATGTGGATATTATCTAAATTACCCTGACTGAAAGAGTAAATTCTTATCTGATAAGACCAGGGTTCAAATCCCTGCTCCTCATCCATCCTGGTCTAAATTTTCTGCGATTTGTCTACGTCGCTTTCGGCGAATGCGTGCTTCTTAAATACCACAGTCGCAATTTTTATTTTTTCCTTTCTTTGCTCACTTCGTCTGTAACGACGTTGACGTAGGCGAGACGTTGAACTCTAGCATTTCTCTCTTCTGTGTCCCCTACCCTCTCCCACCCCTCCACGCCTTCCGAAAAATCCTTTAACATTTCCACTAACTTTGGTAGGACTAAAACTGACGAGAAAGTTTGACAATTTGCATGTTGTTGGGGTTAGCTATTCTGTTGACATTATCCATTCTTAAGATCGTCTGGAGTGGTTCAAATCGTTCATGAAGCAAGTGCCACGAGTGTTCCACCTACTAAGCAAGTAAATAATAGTTCGGTGACCCTCCATCTCCCAGCCATTCCGCCTTCTTATTCGCAGAGCTCCGTGTGCAGGAGCAGTGACCTGTTTTTCTTCCGAAGTATCCAAAGAGTGCAATGTATCGAGTGGGTGACTCAGCTGGTACTCAATTGTCGGAGCTGAACGCCTGTCGGGCTTCTAATCGAACGCTCAATCTAATAGACGTGGAATAAAAGCAAAACGCTTCAGGACAGCTACTGCTGCATTAACGCTTTGTGGTAAAAAGAAGCGTGCTCCATCTCTACCCCGAAAATGCTCGTAGCTATGACAGCTGTTACATTCGGAAATTAGATCGATGATCTTGTAAATATTCTTAACTAACGGAACAGACTGACATGTAGTCTGATATGAGACAGACAAGAAGGTATCGTGTTCAAGTTGTTGCGATGTGACTGTCTTTCATGACGCCGTGAATGGCATCCGACGATAACCGATATAGGGATACTATGTAAGAACAACCGCAAAATGATATGTAATGGAACAGCCGTTCTACTTTAATTATAAAGCAGACGAATGAGAATGTTTCTCATTTGCTGACTAGTTTGAGAGAACAGAAGTCTAGATCTGAAAGTCAACAATTCAATGAGAAACAAAAAATACGTGTCTTCTTTCTTTTTTTAATATGTGTAAGGTGCTATTTTATACGTCTGCAGTTTTTAATTTAAAATGTACATCTGACAAACCTTGTTAATTCAGGAGATTGCCAGAGAACGACAGATAAGTGAAAGCAAAAGTAAGTGGTAGAGGGTACAAAAAAAGGAAACGACTTTAACAGAGGTAAATAAATAGCAAGAGAAACATTGACGGTAGAAAAATCAAGCTTATGCGCTGTTGGACAGGGCCAAATTCAGTGGTATCTAGAAACACAGTAAGCCAATTATAACAGAAAATATTTCAATTGATTCCAATGTAGATCTTTTTGGACAAACACTCTAACATATTATATAGTATACACATCATCAGTAAATAGAAATGCATGACAGAAGATTTTGTAATAATTTTATTTGTTTGTGAAGAGCTTTTTATCACCAGTTAGATGAAATCCGATAGTCTCATCATTTTGGCAACAGATGTACTGTAAAATGTTCGTTTGAGTTCCACGGCGCTTCGCTGCCCACAGTACTCTGCTTATAGGTTCTACGCACTGTCCTTCACCCCTCCTATGTACCTACAACACTTGGCAAAAGGGTCTATAGTTAAACGAAAAATACTAACCAAGGCAATTTGCATTATACAGTGGGTCGAAAGAAGTAAATACTATGACGGTGTAGAATAGATGACCATAAAAATACATCAAGACTTTTATCGTGTTTCATTGTCAGCAAACATACTAGATCTTGATCTTATCGAACATTGTTTACTCGACACATCCCTCAACTTCACCGAAACCTATACCACCATGCACGAAGGCATGCTGCAAAGTAAGGCCCCCAACTTTTTTATGTGAAATCTCTTAAAGATTGTCCGCAGCTAGTGGTCGTGCTGTAGCGTTCTAGCTTCCCGCGCCCGGGTTCCCGGGTTCGATTCCCGGCATGGTCACGGATTTTCTCTGCCTCGTGATGACTGGGTGTTGTGTGATGTCCTTAGGTTAGTTAGGTTTAAGTAGTTCTAAGTTCTAGGGGACTGATGACCATAGCTGTTAAGTCACATAGTGCTCAGAGCCATTTGAACCATTTCTTAAAGTTTATTAAATGAAAAAAACTATATTGACGTTCTGTTACATCACTGTTCTTCTCGTCTATATATTTATTTCTCAACATGGTCGCTCTGGCGATGAACACATTTCTCTCTATATGGGACCAGTTTTTTGACACCATCACTGTAGAATGTTTGTCAGAACAACGAGTGCAATTGTGCTTGCACCGCTTCATCACTATCAAAGTAATGTCGTCAAAGGCGTTCTAAGTTTCAGAAACTAATTAAAATCGGATGGGGCCAAGTCGAGACTGTATGGAGGATAACGGCTAACAGTGAACCACCAAGCGTCGACTGTTACAGATCTCGCAGCGCTCGTGTTTGGCCTGGCATTCATCTGCTAAAGGAGAGGGTGCTCCATGTGTGAACGAAGTTTTCTGCACTTAGAAAGTCAATTATAGCACGCTGTTTCTCACGTACCGACATAGTTGCGTTACGCACACCCATATTACACGCTACAATTCAGAGCTCTCTAGCGGCAAGGGGTTGCAACTTGCGTCAGCGTAGCGGTGAAGTCGATCGAGTAATATACGTCATCTATAATACCTTTGTCGATACAGAGAACAGAATCAAAAGTTATGAGGCATTACTTTTCAGTACGACCACGTAACTCCCTTCTCTCAGTCATTACAACGACGATGAAGCTACTAGCACAACGCTTAGAGACTGAACAGGCACCAAGCTCAATAGCCCATTAATGTGATTACACGCCTCGTCGGTTTTGTACAAAATATGAAAGGAAGACTTACTCGTATTACGTAGTTCATCCATCTAGAATTATCAAGCAGTCTATCAACTTCTGAACGTTGTGCTTTGTCGATGTGACGCCCCTGTCTACTTTGTACCGTCTTCTTCCTTTCAAGACAGTCTTTACGTCTTCTTATCTTTAATATATCTTGTATTATTTTCTTTCCTGGTCTCCTCTTGCTTTGCTGCCATAAATTTTTTTATTCTGATTTATCAACAAAAAACTTAATTTGTCTAAACAAATGTCAGCAAGATTTTATTATACCTTTTTTAGCAGTTCCTATAACGTTTCTTCGATTACTGCTTTATTTCGAAACATCGTCATAAAATTTTCTTTCTTACCATCCGATTCTAGTAAGCCTTCTCCAACGCTACAATTCCATTTCTTCTTAGCGTCATGTTCCCAGCTTCAAGTGAATGGACAGACCCATTGTGTTTTCCTCTTCCATACGATATATTCAGACACAATTGCCTGCATACTTTTAAGGCAACTTTTGTTATTTTAACTATTTCTCTATTTCGACACCTCTATTGTCTACGTGCCTATACAGGGTATCTGTTTTAACTTGAGACAACCAAATTTCTCGAAAATGACGATTCATACGAAAAGATGTTCAAGGTAAACTATTAAGGGGGGTAGGACTTCAAACGGACCGACTTGGAGCAGAAGTGTTACCACAAGACATTTTAATTTCTACTGTCTATACTTTTACAAATAAATTCATAAAACTTTATCACAATGACCAGGAAGGATTGAGGACTCACATTCATCGCAGTGGAAGTTCAGAAACGTACCAATATACCTTTTTTTTACATTTGAAATTTCATCATTTTTTCACTTATTACTGGCTGCATTTGTTGCCATAGGTACACTTTTCTTCCTAAGTAAGAGAGATTCTTCGATGAATTTTTCATAGCATACAAACAGTAGTTACAGGTGTATGAAACTCTAGAATTTTCCAAATCTATTAAAAAACTGTGGAAAAAATTGAGATAATTATCTATAAAACTTGAGTTTTTTCTAAACATGAATTTTAAAATTTAACAGTTCATCCATTTTTTCATAAATTAAATAACTTCTAGAGTTTCATACACCTGTAACTATGGTTTGTATGCTGTGCAAAAGTCATCGAAGAATCTCTCTTACTTAGGAAGAAAAGTGTACCTATAGCAACAAATGCAGCCAGTAGTAAGTGAAAAAATGAAGAAATTTGACATGTAAAAAAATGTGTTTTGTTACGTTTTTGAGCTTCCACTGCTATGAGAATGAATCCTGAATCCTTCCTGGTCATGCTGTTAAAGTTTTACGAATTTATTTGTAAAATTATAGACAGTGGAAATTAAAATGTCCTGTGGTACCTCTCCTGCTCCAAGTCGTTTGACGTCCTACCTCCCTTAACAGTAGAGGGGATATCAGTCTCTACTATAAGTGCCCACTTCCTAATACCCCCTCCTGCGTGGACGGGGCAACTTTGTGTTTTCATATGATAACCTCCCGTTTTTACTGCATATACGGATTTTGCGCCAAATGTCACCTTAATCGACACATCTCCAATGTGTCAGTTTTTACAATTAAGAACCGATGCATTTAATTCTACATTTCATTCACGATGTAAATGTCAACATTTGTGTCCTAACAGTTGATAATGTTATTCAAACATTACCTGAGTGCTGAAAACGTGATAGTACAAAACAAAAACGAGTAATATTGTTAGCCACTGAGATTTCTGGCAAGTAAGCCACTTCCATGGTAACGTGGTTTTCTGTTCCCTATGGACTTGATTGTGGTCAGATCCCAAACCATCGGAATGCTTGATTTAGGTGGCCCGCTGTCAGAGTTGCTGATTTCGATACGTTTTTCCGTCCACCCGCCGTAAGTCTCGCGCAGGCCGCTACGCAGCTATCGGCAAAATACAAACCGCAACCATTATAATAGGGCAAAATGTCCATGAAGTGATAGTGACAGGTGCACCTACCAAGGATATTCATCCCAAGCACCCCAGTGGTGAGAGGCCGAGGGACTCAACAATATGAAGCTCTCCAATTGTGAGAGGCGAGGGGACTCACCGCTGTCAAGCACCCAAGTGGTGAGAGGCAAGGGGACTGACCGAAATCAGGCACCCCAATGAGGGGCAACGGTACTTACAGACGGGAATAGAAAACTATTACATCTACGCATTGTTCATGGATCACGCTAAACGTAGTTTCTAATTTGAAACGACCAAAAAACATGGTATTGTACAATCAAATTTGCAACACTAAAGTAAATTTCGAATGTATATATCAACTATTAGAACATAAAGGTTTAAATTTACATCGTAAATGGAATGTAGATTCAGATGAGTCGCTTCCTAACTGCAAAGAAGGGACACTTGGTACTTGTTGTTTACAGCGCCAGTCACCACGAACGGAAAACAGTAGTTTCACTAAACCGTACGTATTTTTGGCGTAGAGTCCGATATATGCAATTAAAATTGGGGATTCCTGTTTGAAAATACGAAGTGGACCCTGCCCATGCAGGAGGGGTAGCTAGGAGATAGCTAATTATAGCATAGACAGATGTCCCATTCATTAATATTAACTTTTCGCCTAGAACATTTTTCTTCGTACCATGCGTCGTTTTCGATATAGTTAGTTGCGTCACGTTAAAACAAACACCCTGTATAACGAAACAAATCATCTTCTTCTGTGCTATTATTCCAATTTTAATGACAGGTGTTCTTCCAACCATGATTTACCAGTATTATAATTTTTTACTATTCATTTTCAGTTTAAACTTTCTCAGAATTGTTGCTAGTTTCGAGAGCATATTCTGTATATGGTTTTCGCAACCAGCTGTTAGGAAAATATAATTCGTAAATCATATTCGCAGAGTGGAAAGATCTTATGTAGTGAAAGGAGATACCGTTTTCTTTACCTTACGATTTTGAAGCTCTTTCATAGCTTCACCAATGGGAAAGGTAAATAAACAAGATCACCAAGGGCAGCTATGTCTTTTTTCTACTTTTAACTATGCTTTACTCTTCATTTATTTTTGGTCTCAGCCTTCTTCTGTTATTCCAGTCTAAAATTACATCTTTCAACATCATGAAGAATGTCTTTCAGCCAATACAGTTAAATGTATTCTCTAAATCAATAAATGCTGATTACGTATCTCTGTCCAATCCTAAACGTCTTCCTAGAAGTTCCACAGAAGTCACTGCGATTTATGATGATTCCATGGACCTTACAAAAGGCAGGACATGGTTCTTGATGGGGCGTGTGATCACCACAAACGGCAGTGCATGCTCTCAAAGTCCCTGGATGCAATACGTGTCATCACTTCTCGTCATATGAGTGTACGTCCAGAATCATGTCTAACAAGAGCGTTTTCTTGGTCCAAGTATTATAGTTCGTGGGGGCATAATGTTGCAAACTTTGAACAAGGTACACGCAGTAACAAATGTTATTATGACACTGTATACATCCGACATGTGTGTCATTTCAGGGGCGAATTCGGTCATGACTTTATTTTTACGATGAGAATGCGAGAGCGGATCGAACAGCGCAGGTGGAGGAACTCCTCGAGCAAGTTAATATTCGGCGAACGGACTGTCCTGCCCGTTCCACCGGCTTAATTCCCATCGATTTCGTGTGGGATTCTTTGAGGAGACGTACCGAAGTATGTCCACACGCACCAACAAAAATCCTGCAGTTGTCAACTGCTGTGGTGGAAGAACGGAACTCCTTACCAACTTTCAGGTCAGCATGAAAGCTCGTTGCAGAGGGTGCGCTGACGTTCGTGGTGATCGCACACCCAATCAAGGCCCATGTCCCGTCTTTTTTAATGTCCAGGGAACCATCATATATCGCGCTGACTTTAGTATAATTACTGCCATCAAGTTACCGTCCATTAGGAACGTGGACTGCACTCAACGACTATGATATGACTTTCAAAATGATGGATCACAGTAATCACTCGCCCTCTCCTTTCAGGCTTTATTGAAATAAATAGATTTCGGCTACTGCCTAGCCATTATCAGTGCACTATTCCAGAGTTTCAACACATGTCCCGGCACGTAAGCACCCTGTTGTTCGGGCTCCCGTCACAGTTCATTCGAGACTCTGAAATAGTGCACTGACAGTGGCTAGGCACTAGCCGAAATCTAGATTTGCTTCAATAAAGCCTGAAAGAAAAGGACGACTGATTGTTGTGCCCTTTCATTTTGAATGTAATTACTGTCTTTGAATAAAAGTATCATTTCTCTTTGTATCATTGCGAATTCCTTTGAGTTACCTTTTATACTATACGCTAGCAGTTCCTTCAATGTTCACCTCATTTTCAGTGAGTAATGATACTGTGCAGCGATACATCAAACGAAAATTACTTTCGTCATCAAGTTTTGCAAACCAGTGTATTTTTTGGTGCATTTAAAATTAGGTTTGTTCTTCTGAAACAGGAGCAGTATGAGGCATCTCGTTTTAGAAATGAGTAATTTGTTGAACACACGAGGGGCATTGAATGAGCACCGAAACACATCTTTTTTTTGTGAAAGCATGTTGGGTTTTATTCAGGATTTCAATACACCATATTATTCTCCACTTTTCTCGCTACAAAATACTATTTTTCAACATAATACCACCTTAATGAGGTGGTCAATATGCCTACATAGTATCACTCCATTCGTCGACGTCGGAGCCAGCTTCTTGTTGCATCAGTAACTTCCCCATCAACCATGTGCTCCTTCCCTCCGAGCGCATCCTTCATTGGGCCAAACAGATGGAAGTCTAAAGCTACGAGATACGGGCCGTAGGGTGGATGAGGAAGAACAGTTCACTGAAGAATTGTGGGTTCCTCTTGGTTGCGCAGAATGCAGAATTGCGTGAAGCCTTGCGCTGACATAGAGAAGGAAAAGTTTGTTGCCAAAAAAATGTTCAAATGTGTGTGAAATCTCATGGGTCTTAACTGCTAAGGTCATGAGTCCCTAAGCTTACACACTACTTAACCTAAATTATCCTAAGGACAAACACACACACCCACGCCCGAGGGAGGACTCGAACCTCCGCCGGGACCAGCCGCATAGTCCATGACTGCAGCGCCCTAGATCGCACGGTTAATCCCGCGCTGCAAAGTTTGTTTCCATTTTTGTGGCGGCGTACAACTGGTCGTTTGTTCAATTTCCTGAGCGTTGCACAGTACATTTTCAAGCTGATCGTTACACCATCAGGGAGTACATCTAATGGGGTAACCCCTCCACGGTCCCAAAGACCGTCGCCATGACTTTACTGGCTGAGAGTCCGGCTTTGAACTTTTTCTTCGGAGGAAAGGTGATATGGCACCATTCTATGGATTGCCGTTTTGTTTCCAGTTCGAAGTTATGAGCACAAATTTCATTGCCTATGACGATGTTCGACAAAAAAAAAGCGTTACGATCAGCCTCGCAACGCCAAGAAATTCCACACGGATGGTTCTTCGTTGCTCTTTATGGTTTCCTGTTAGGTGGCAAGGAAACTAATGGGTACACACATCTGAGTACTCCAATTGCCAATTGGTGGGCGAGTGAGCCAGCACTAACAACAGAAAAGTCCAGCTGTGTAGCGAGGTGTTTGATCGTGTTCCGTCGATTATCTCGAATCCACACGTTGCAACATTGCAGGAGTCACAGTAATGTGCTGCCGGCCGGCACGCCGGAGGTCTGAGAGATTTGTGCCACATTTTTGCGATATGGCAGACGTCTCGCCCAATGACACACCGTTCTTTTGTTCATTGGCAGTGTCCGGAGACATTCTGCAAGCACGTCTGAATATCTGTGGTGCTCTGGTTTTCTGCCAAAACAAACTCAGTGACCGCTCTCTGATTGGGACGCACCTCCGGAGCTTACGGGCGCTCAGCGGCGAGGTTATCAGGGGCCGTAGCTCCGTTGCAGCTGGCATTGTGAACGCTACGTAAAGCGCCACCTTCTATCGGAACTTCATAAAACTATAGTGGCTGCGAGGGAAATATTCCACACTGTCCCACATCAAATTCCGCATTCTATAATCTTCATTGCTATAAGGTCTGTAGCTGCGATGAATGTTTTGAATTATTTCGTGATGCCTTCATCTGCCATTCCCTTTATTTCATGTACGATTGTACGATTTCGGCCTTAGACCATTTTCAAGTACTACAACGGAAACGTTATACATTGGATACATTAGTGCTTCTTGTGATTTTAACAAAGAAACAAGTCGTACCTCTCGATACATTAGGCCTATTTCAATACTGTTTCATTACAGTACTGTGATCATATTTAAGTATAAGGTCTTTGTAATAGCCATTCAAAAACAACGCGCTCCCACAATAACAGAACAATATTTATAAAGTTATTTTAAACAAATTACGTACAGTCACATTTACACCAATTATGAACGATAACTAAATGTAACAGAGAAAAAAGACATATGTGGGTTAATTAAAAAATTTCTGTAAAGTAATTTAATCACCGTAGTGTAAGTACATTAAAAAGATCGACCTTATACACTTGAAAGTAGGCTGTTTAGGTTTTTATATGGTAACGCCACGTAGCGCTCTATGTGAAAATCACTGACTGTGCTGTGTGCAGTCTGTGGCTGGTTTGCATTGTTGGAATTTGACATTATAGTGTTGGGCAGTTGGCTGTTAACAGCGCATAACATTGCGCAGTTAGAGGTGAGCCGCCAGCAGTCGTGGATGTGGGGAGAGAGATGGCGGACTTCTGAGAGCGGATGATCTGGACGTGTGTCCATCAGAGACGGTAAATCACGCTGTATTGCAGTAGTTCGAGAAATGAAGATTTTTGTGAGGTAAGTGATTTGTGAAAGGTATAGGTTATTGTTAGTCAGGGCCATTCTTTTGTAGAGATTATTGAAAGTCAGATTGCGTTGCGCTAAAAATATTGTGTGTCAGTTTAGTGTTGATCAGAATAAGTAAAGAGAGAAATGTCTTAGTACGTTCAGTTCTGCTCAGCTGTTTGAAGATCAAATAATGTAAGAGGTTTATCAGCACAGTAATTCATACATTTTTCTAAGGGGACGTTTCACACTGAAGTGAAACTGGTATAAGCATGCGTATTCAAATACAGATATATGTAAACAGGTAGAACACGATGCTGCCGTCACCAACGCTAGATAAGACCACAAGTTCAAAAATTCAAATGGCTCTAAGCACTATGGAACTTAACATCGGAGGTCATCAGTCCCCTGGAACTACTTAAACCTAACTAACCTAAGGACATCACGCACTTCCGTGCCTGAGGCAGGATCTGAACCTGCGACCGTAGCAGCAGCGCGGTTCCGGACTGAAGCGCCTAGAACGGCTCGGCCGCCGCGGCCGTCTAAGATCACAAGTGTCTGGTGCAGTTATTGGATCGGTTAGTGCTGCTACAATAGCAGGTTATCAATATTTAAATGAGTATGAACGTGGTGTTATAGTCGGCGCGTCAGCGATGGGACACAGCATCTCCGAGGTAGAGATGAAGGAGATTTTTCTCGTACGACGATTTCACTCGTGTGCCGTGAATATCAGGAATCCAGTAAAATATCAAATCTCACACATCACTGTGGCCGGCAAAACATCCTGCAAGATCGGGATCAACGGCGACTCAAGATAATCGTTCAACGTGACAGAAGATTGCGCAGATTGCTGTAGATTCCAATGCTGGGCCATCAACAAGTGTCAGCGACCGAACCATTCAACGAAACATCATCGATATGCCCTTTCGTAGCTGAAGGCCCACTCGTGTACACTCGATGACTGTACAACAGAAAACTTCACGCTTCGCCTTGGCCCGTCAACACCGATATTGGACTGTTGATGAGTGGTAAAATATTCTCTGGTCGGACGAGTCTCATTTCAAATTGTATCGAGCGGATGGAGGTGTACGGGTATGGAGACAACCTCATGAATCCATGGACTATCCATATAAGTAGGTTATTGTTCAAGCTGGTGGAGGCTCTGTAATGGTGTGAGACATGTGCAGTTGGAGTGGTATGGCACCCTCATATGTCTAGATACGACTGACAGATGATTCGTACGTAAGCGTCCTGTCTGATCACCTGCAGGTGCAGGAAACACGTTTCCTTTGCAAATTTCCGAAGGTCACAACGAGATTTTAAATTTTCTGCTCGGAAAACTGCACAAAGGCTGGCAATAACGTTTCGTTCGATGGTCAGCCGGCGACTTTTATAGGCTACTGGGGACTATTCCGCACATTCCAACTGTAAGCCCTATATAATACGACATGATTTTTTTAAAAATTTGTCCATGTGACACAATTATGGTATTTTCACTGTCAATACATTGCAGTATACAAAAGGTCGAAATTCCTTTACAGGAACAAAGTATTAAAATAACATGTGAGGAAGGCAGAGATCACATTATATATAAATGTTGGGGCTATTCCACCCAGTCAAGAGACTGTTCCGCTCAGTGTGTTTCAGCGTCAAAATCACAAGCATTTGCCACAAGTAAATATTTTTGTCCTTTTGCGCCCCCCCCCCCCCCATCCCCCCCCACACACACAAACACATACACTTCGTGGATGCTTGTAGCACATTGCTGACACTTTATCCAGGGGAAATGCCTATAACACTTGTTACTGCTTGTTTCATTTCTTCCTCGGATCATGAAACACTTGGCATTTTCCTTCTGTGTGTACGGACCATCTCAAGAGAAACCAAGAAAACGTGTGGTCTAGAATTTCGCAGTAAAACATCAATTAAACTAATAACTTGGCTGAGCGGAAATAGCCCCATGTGCAGTTTCGAAAGACGTAGTAAATCAGAGCTTTGTGGGAAAGGTCAGCAGTGTTTGCTGATACACATACTGCGTATCCTGTGTTCTTATACAAGTAACAATAATACTTTAAAACTTCACTTTGCTGTGCATGGTGGACGTAAAATTTTTAAAGTTATGTTCTTTAACTGTGACAATAACTCATCACAATTCACTTACCCCTACAGTTTGTTGTTCCGTCCTGTCAACAATGTAACATAAAACACCCTTACTAAGCCCACATGCGGTGACACAGATGTAATGGCACATACTAAAGGCAAAGCGATCTTTGTGACGAGCTAGTGCACAGTTGCAAAATTTTGAGGCGGATTAGCTCCGTGAGCGGAACATCCCCGCTGTATCCTACCAGTCTGAACTACTTATTTTGCATTTCAAAACGAATCGTTTCAGTGATTATTCCTGAAACTGGGAAATTGTTAAAGGAAGTCATTAGTCATCTTGTGAAGGTTAATTCACTTTCAATATGTCATTTTCAATTTATTTGATAAAAATGTTATTTATGCAACTTCAATCATAAAGTATTATATATAGATGAACATGCTCGGGTTCGACAAATTCGGGATGTCAGACCCCGAAATCCCCTACAATGGTCGTCTCGTTTTACAATTTTGTATGTTTTGGATCATCAGTGTCCTACATTAATGTAAGTCTTTGTTGAGGAGCTATACCTACGCAAACTTTTCTTTTGTTCAGTTGTGAGACTCCTCAATTGTAGTGCTATTAACGCAGGTTCGAATCCTGCCTCGGGCATGGATGTGTGTGATGTCCTTAGGTTAGTTAGGTTTAAGTAGTTCTACGTTCTAGGGGACTGATGACCTAAGATGTTAAGTCCCATAGTGCTCAGAGCCATTTTTGTAGTGCTATTAAGTCGCTGATACAGTTTTCGTAAATTTGTAGCCTTCTTCTTCTCTGTTTTGTTAATTCTAGACTTACATTATTCTTTACAATAAAATACCTAATACGTAATACTTGAAGCTCAGGGCGATTCCCATCAAACACGGGGAGCAATGTAATATGATGCACGCCTCCAATTCGAAGAAATGACGCATTTGCTAATATGCTTATGTGCTTATGGTGAAAACGGAAGCGCTTGCGCAAAGTTGAACAGAAGAAAAGACATCATGTGGACGCACCTTGACGATAATTCATAGTGCAGCTGGTCCCGGCGGAGGTTCGAGTCCTCCCTCGGGCATGGGTGTGTGTGTTTGTCCTTAGGATAATTTAGGTTAAGTAGTGTGTAAGCTTAGGGACTGATGGCCCTAACAGTTAAGTCCCATAAGATTTCTCACACGTTTGAACATTTGATAATTCATAAACTTATATTGCAGAAGTAACGCACCGCGAAATAACATATAACAACAGCAACGAGGGAACTTATCGACTTGGCACAGAGACGGCACTGGTACCAGCCAATTTTATTTGTGTTATGTTGGTACATGTTGCGCAGTGACATAAACCAAGTGTCAGGCACGACATATCTGCTTATATTGCTTTCTGCATTTGTCGTGTTGTGTGTACTTCTTTGATATTGATACACTACAGTAATTTGACCAACCCTGGATTACTCGTTAGGCGTACAGTCTAATTTCAATTACTTGGCATGTATTGTCTAAGGTGCGAAGTTGCGACTTTGAATCGACAAGTCTTGTCTATGGGTAGCCCACACGGCTCCCCGCTCTCTGTGACGATATAAAATCCCTATCTTGCAAAAAATTACGAAACGAAACTGTAATTCACATACCGTATAGAAATCTATACTGTCTATAAGTAAGTAAAGACTCTGTTCTTTACATTATTGAATGACACAGTTATGTTTTTTTCTCTCTCCTTCAAATAGGAGTAATTTTCGCGTTCGCTAGAATTTCATACTTGAGAAAACGCGGAGGCAATGCTCTGCGCAGCGTAAGTGGCAGGACTGTAATGGCAGTCCACTGTGCCAGGTTGCATATGGTGTATTGGTGATGGGGCAGTTCAGTCGACACGCTGTCAAGCTGCAAACGGCCCCACTGGAATAATATTGGCATGTGATACGAAAGTTTATTTCAGGACCGTGGCCCCTAGCGCATACCTATAGCATAGGTTGCTCCTTTCTCGGTGCGACAGTCCTTTCTAGAGAAGATGAAATACTTCAGCAAAGGAAACGGCTGTTATTGTACTGTTTAAGAAAAGTAAGTTCTGGTAAAATCAGCCCTGTCCTGAAATTTTTTCTTCCGCAGCATTGCACTCTTCACACGTTATTGTCATACACAATTGTGAGTCACTTTCAGAACCAAACCACGCGAGTCTACTGATCCCTTTCCCGTGTATATAATCATGACCTTCGTGGTTCTGTCGAAATGGCGCGGCAGATGTGTACGAATATAAGTTTATATCAAACATGAATTGGCTTCAGTTGTGTACTGAACGCACCATTTGCATTGTTACGCAACACACATGGACGCTCACCACCATATAACAGCCTTTTACCACTAAAATAAACTTTTTAATTTCACGTCCCACGCCATACTCCGTCGAGCTAGCCAGGATTCCGTTGCTCTGTCTCGGGGGATCTCAATGTTCTCTTTTTTTGCGGCAACCGCTACAGATCGCACGCCAAAGAAACAAATGCAACGCTAACGGCAGACTTGTGTTGCATGCAACGATGTGCAACTTACGATGTAGTGACTCGTTTAAACAAGATTATAGTTAGTACCGGCCTATGAACATCAAGTCTTGTTGGAGTCCCGTACACTGACACAAAAATTAGGCACCACTGGAAATAATTTACCATTTCAGATAAAAAGTTCATGGGCTTTTAAAGGATTTTACGTAGCAGTTTAAATTTACTATTTGACACGTGTTTCGTACATCTGATTTATTTGTGTACTATGCCTTTCGCAGCAAGTTATGATACATTGAAGCGCCTAAGAAACTTATATAGGCAAGTACAGAGATATGTAAACAGGTAGAATATAGCACTGCGATCTGCAGCGCCTATATAAGACAACAAGCGTCTGGCGCAATTGTTAGATCGGTTACTGCTACTACAACAGCAGGTTATCAAGATTTAAGTGAGTTCGGACGAGGTGTTAAAGTCGGCGAACGAGCGATGGGACACAGCATCTCCGAGGCAGCGATGAAGTGGGGATTTTCCCGTACGACCATTTCGCGGGTGTACCGTGAATATCAGGAATCCGGTAAAACATCAAATATCCGACATCGTTGCGGCCGGAAAAAGATCCAGCAAGAACGGGATCAACGACGACTGATGCAAGTACAACCCTTCGACAAACTGCTGCAGATTTCAATGCTGGGCCATCAACAACGACAACGTGCGAACCATTCAAGGAAACATCATCGTTATGGGCTCTCGGAGCCGAAGGCCTACTCGTATACCCTTGATGACTGCACGACACAAAGCTTTACGCGTCGCCTGGGCCCTTCAAAGCCGACATTGGACTGTTGGTGAATGGTAACATGTTGCCTGGTTGGACGAGTCTCGTTTTAAATTGTATCGAGTGGATGGACTTGTACGGGGATGGAGACAACCTCATGAATCCATGGACCCTGCATGTCAGCAGGGGACTGTTCAAGCTAGTGGGGCTCCGTAATGGTGCGGGGCACGTGCAGTTGGAGTGATATGGGACACCTAATACGCCTAGATACGACTGACAGGTGACACGTACGTAAGTATCCTGTCTGATCACCTGCATCGGTTCATGTCCATTGTGCATTATGAAGGACTTGGGTAATTCCAACAGGACAACGCGACACCCCACGCGTCCAGAATTGCTACAGAGTGTCTCCAGGAATGCTCTTCTGAGTTTAAACACTTCCATTGGCCACCAAACTCCCCACACATAAACAATATTGAGCATATCTGGGATGCCTTGCAACGTGCTGTTCAGAAGAGATCTCCACCCCGACGCAATCTTACAGATCTATGGACAGCCCTGCAGGATTCATAGTTTCAATTTCCTTCAGCCCTACTTTAGACATTAGTAGAGTACATGCCACGCCGTGTTGCGGCATTTCTGCGTGTTCGCGGTGGCCCTACACGATATTAGGCAGTTGTACCAGTTTCTTTGACTCTTCAATTCAAAATACTTATCACTAGGATTGGATATAACAATTTTACGGATCAGAAATGGGGAAGTAAGTATGACGTACTTCTGTCTGTAATAAAAACAAAAATAGCACATATTGCCACTGTACATCAACTAGCCCGCTACATTCCATTGCAGCACACTCGTTAAGCTTCATTGGAGTATGCGCTGTAGAAAGCTGCGTTGGAGCAACCTCATTCCTTTTCTCAGTGTAATTCTGTCGGCGGGGAGATGAGGTTAAACATCTTGAAGAGACGAAAGATGGCCGCAAGTACGGCGTTTCACTTTTTTAAAAAAAGACTGACTGGCAAAAGCTGTTGTGCAAGAACTGATGGTACAATGCGCTGTCTCCAGGATTTTTCAGATTTCAGGAGACCTTCCAGGACGTTGGTTAAGGTAGAAATTAGACGTTTGAAACCATTCACAGGACCGAATATCTGCTAAAAAACACTCCAAGGAAATAAAGTAACACTATGAAAGGTTCGTGGGCTCTATATAGGCAACGTAAGTAGTGTCAAGAAATTATCGCGAAACCAAACAGAATAATTTCAAACGGCGGCGGACTTCTGAAATCACTACTGGCCCTTTTTAACATGACAAACAGAACGATCTCTACTAGAAAATACCAGTTAAGAAACTGATGCGAAATCTACAGATTACGATGATGAAAATGCAGAAGAAACTGTACTTCATAGAACGGTTCAAACTTGAATGTTACCTAGCAATACTCGCTCAGCTACGTACAGATGTATATTTTTCTTTGCAAGGAAGTCCATTTTCTGTTTGGGTTTCTCGTCGAGGTCTCGCTGAAGTCTAGTACCGAGCTTAAAAAAGCTGATCCTAAATTCCTCGAGACCAATCCTCAGAACATGGAAGTGAAATTTGCTGGTGTAGTGATCTATTTAAAATATTGTATCACGGACATATGAACGCATTCCTGAAAATATAGTGTGGTCAACGCTTTCAAATACTACTACAGCGATGAGAATTTATGATCTCTTCACTATGAACGCCGCGAGTGAGCGAAGTTTCCGGAACTAAATCTTCTGAAGAATTCTGTTTTGAGTGAGGAAAGAGTTCAGTGAATTGTCTTATATTTGAGGCCAACTGGAAACGATAACGTATTGAAAACAGACTTCGGAAATGTCCTGAAATTTATGTACATAAGAGTAAATAATATCTTACATTTACAAATGAATTATCATTACACATTTTTAGCCAAACATGATTCACTTATTCGTATTAGGCATCATTAGTGTCAAAGTGAACAGCATGCAAGGATATGGCTGTGAAATGCCCATTTGCGACGCATAAATAACTGAAAACTTATATTGTGTTCTTCTAGTGCTTGTACAAGAGCCAGTGGGCACAGGAAAAGAATAAGTGACACATAAACCACTAATGATGCGTATTACTAATACGCTGAACATCCTGGGTCGAAAGCATTAATAGACATGCAGTTGCAAAAAACGGATAATATTTATACTTATCTACTTGATAAACATAACTGAAGTCCAGCTGAGGAAGAATAGCTCCAAATATTAAAAATTCATCGTGAAAGACTGTATTGAGAAAAAGGTGGGAGACGAATCTCTATATTTTATCCAGTGATTCAGTAAAACAAATTATGTTTTTAAATTTGAATATCACAATGTACTACTGTTTACTCACATGTGTAAATTAATTTATTTTTTGTAAATTTTTATGGATTACTGTTATTTGTTTTGTTCGAGGATATTTATTTACTTGACTTATCATTTGGAAAAAGTGACAGTTTATTTTGGATGGGGGTTCATGATTAGGGTTGCCTAGGAACTCCAAATTATGAACTTTTTTCCATTTTTAATGTGGCTGTTGAGGATGTTTGAAGTAGCTGATGCTATAGAGTACGGTTCATTTTACGTGAAGATTTAATTATTAGAAAGCTTTGGCCAAGTTAGGTATGGCACGTGTTGAATAATGTTCAGAAGGAAACACGGGAACCATGTGATCTGCGACGTTTGATCCATTTAAAAAAATTAAACTGAGGTTGAAGGGTGGCTACACTGAGCCACTGCGCCAGAGATTGCGCCAAAGAGTATTATTAAGCCGCCTACACAGTGCTTGTTGAGAGCTCGTAGTAGTCAGTGCCTGTTAAGAACTCGTAGTAGTCAGTGCTTGGAGAGAACTCGTAGAAGTCAGTGCGTGGGCAGAGCTCGTAGAAGTCAGTGCTTGGAGAGAGCTCGTAGTAGACAGTTCTTGCCGAGAAGTTGTGGTGGGCTCTGCTTGTCGTGAAGTCGGAGTGGATATGTGGTAGTAGGGAGTGTTTGTTCCATGTTTTATGCAGTTATTTGATGGGAGAGATAGCAGATGTTACTCTAATGGAAATACTGTAACGATCAGAGTGCTTTTCGTCAATATATATGAAGGATACGGTTGTATAAAATATTTAAGAACTTCAGGTAAATTCTGTGCGTGTCCGACGTTAAGACGACTTGCTATCGAGAAATTTTCAGGAAGAATGTAATTTCGAAGAAGAAACTAATAAACTAAAAAAGGTAACTATTAATTGAGTTCATTTTTCAGGTAACATATTTCCACTTAGGTACGTACTTTAGACGTAATTTGCTGCTCGCGATTACGTGATTCATACTTTGTGCTAAATTTCATGTTCTATGAAATTACTTGTGAAGCGACGTGCTTGCGTACGTTAACTGATTTTGACAATGATTATTAATGAACTGGGTTGTAACTTGTGTATATTACGCATCGCTTGGCTGCACTGCTTTTTCACTGATGTCATATTTTTTTTATTATGTGCCTGCTGTGCTTATTTATTTAAATTATAATTGTCACCTGATTAGTTGTGCTGATATGTATGTAAGTTATACTTTGTGATTTATATGCTTGCGCCTTCATGTTTACTTATTAAGATGACATATGAAAATTTATTTGCTTATGCTGATATGATGCTAATGACCTGTTTATTATGTTCGATAACATATGTTTGCTGCTATGCGTATGGATTGCATATTTATACATTTCTGTTTTGTTGTCATAACTACTCTTTAATTTGGTATATAGCAATGCTGATGTACAGTGTACAAACAGAGAGTTTAGGTCACACTATTGGATTAATTATAGATTGTTCGCTTGGCAGAGCCTCGTTGTAAGAATTGTGCTGCATCCACTGGTTGACATTCTGTTCTCTACTGGTATATTTACTCGCTATTGCTTGTTTTGCTTACGTCCAGTGCCTTATATTTTTAAGATAAGAAAATGAACTGCTATAATTCGACGAATGACATTAGTACAAGAAACTTCATAGAAGTCACATGAGCTGGAGGTTTTATGGAAGCTGTATAAATGTATGCTAATAGGAAGGAAGCTAACGACATGACATACCAAAACTAGGTTTAGACCATTGACAGTTGTTACACTGCATTTTTCGTGAGCAATTGAAATAAGAAGTGACACTTGACACAAGAAATACTCCACATGTTTGCTTCTGTTTGCCATAATTCTTGAAGTGGTGTACACACTGTGAAATATTATGATCATTCACACTCCGTAATTGTACTTAATTACTGAGAGTTATTCGAACTAAGTCTGTTAGAGGTCATGTATGCTTTTCTCTTGTTTATAATTCATAATGAGTAGAAGATTTGGGTTAGATGGATTACACAGAGGTTGTGTGTTGACAATGTGTCTTCAGATTGTATGGGATGATGAACTGAAGTTTGCACTAGGATTTTATCTGTACTTGTTCGAGGAGACTGACTAGAGGAAAGAGTTGTGTTGGAAGTGAAATGATATTGGTAATAAGGTTTATATGTATCGACGCACTGAAGAGGTATTATTGCGGTATTATTGAGATTGTGTGAAGTTGATGATTATTGGAGTTTTGGTGGATAAGAGGTAAAGTAAGTGAGGAGCATATATTGGCAATAAGGTTTATATGTATCGACGTATTGAAGAGGTATTATTGAGGTATTATTGAGATTATTTGATGCTGATGATTATTGGAGTTTTGGTGGATAAGAGGTAAAGTAAGTGAGGAGCATATTTTTTTTGTTGGTCTTATGGAACAAGGAGGATGAAGATAGCAGACTAGAACACTAAAGTAGAAGGAAGATAGTCTACACACACACTTTGTTAAATCAATAAGCAGTATATACTTTTTTTGGAGACAGGAAGTAATTGCATATCTTGGCTCACTGACAGTTGTTCAACAACAGTACATTTGATCTGGCTTGGCAAACATTGGTCTTGACATGATGACTATGACGTTGACTTAACTATTATTGACTGTTATACATTGCTGCCACTACTACTTGATACACATGATGAACATCAGATTTTGACAGAATTACATTTACACAGTTAACACCATTCAATTACACAGTAGTACTTAATGTGGATGAAAGATGAATGAGTGTGTTTTGTGTGTTTTCCTTTCCTAATCCTACCCACCTATCCCGTAAATATTATTTTATTTGTTTGTAGTGGCTTGCACTGACACCCATAAATATTATAGGTTTACTGATATTTGAGTATTTGTAATAGTTAATAAGAAAATTATCTGACATCATTTGTGTGTTTGTTATGATTTGTATGTTTAGTGTAAAAGCATTTGTATGTGCATTCAAACTATTGTTCATGCCTGAACTGTCTGATTAGTGAAGGTAAATATTGTGAACTGTTACCTGCATTTTTTCAACGTAATGTGTGACACTTAGGAATGATTAATTTCTGCTGATGAATTGTGTGATCAGTGATAGTGAATATCATGGACTGCTATCTGGACCTGCTCAACATTGCTAGGTGCAACTGATGGACTACTTGTATGGAAATGATGTCACTTGTTGGTGTCTGCACCTGCTCAACATTGCTGGGTGCAACTGATGGACTGCTTCTACTGAAATGATGTCACTTGTCGGTGTCTGCACCTACTCAACATTGCTGGGTGCCACTGATGGACTGCTTCTACTGAACTAATGTGACTTGTTGCTGTGTGTACCTCTTCAACTTTACTGGGTGCCACAGATGGACTGCTTCTACTGAAATGATGTCACTTGTTGGTGTCAGCACCTGCTCAACATTGCTGGGTGCAACTGATGGACTGCTTCTGCTGAAACGATGTCACTTGTTGGTGTTTGCACCTGTTGACCATTGCTGGGCTGGAATTATCAACTATTTGTTTTTTTTTTAATAATTAAAAGTATTTTATGTGAACATTTGTATAAACTGATTTTTTATGTATTGTGTAAACTATTATGTAAAGCCACATGTATGAAAAGAATTTGTATTGCCTACTGTATTTTATATATTAGGTTACTGAAAGGTCAGTGCAAAGCCAAAATTTTAACTAATTATGTGATATTTAGGTACTAATATTATCTTTTATTTTTGTCTGTATTTTTCTGGACGAATTTGGTGGTATTTTCACCACCAATGCTGGCAAAAATACCATCAAATTCTGGCCTGTGGAGGAGGGGCATATGAAAGGTGGCTACACTGAGCCACTGCGCCAGAGATTGCGCCAAAGAGTATTATTAAGCCGCCTACACAGTGCTTGTTGAGAGCTCGTAGTAGTCAGTGCCTGTTAAGAACTCGTAGTAGTCAGTGCTTGGAGAGAACTCGTAGAAGTCAGTGCGTGGGCAGAGCTCGTAGAAGTCAGTGCTTGGAGAGAGCTCGTAGTAGACAGTTCTTGCCGAGAAGTTGTGGTGGGCTCTGCTTGTCGTGAAGTCGGAGTGGATATGTGGTAGTAGGGAGTGTTTGTTCCATGTTTTATGCAGTTATTTGATGGGAGAGATAGCAGATGTTATTCTAATGAAGATATTGTAATGATCAGAGTGCATTTCGTCAATATATATGAAGGTAAAAACCACTATGTTCTTTTATTATTTGTGTGTCTCAAATAATGCGTCATTACAGGTTCAGTCAACAAAGCATCTGGCGTGTGTTCTTGTATTAGAGTTTAATTCTGCTTTCATTACGCGATTATAGTATTTGTAATTTTCTTTTATCACGTCAGTAAAATTGGTATTTAAAAATTCTTGTCTTGTTGAAGAAGAACCGTGCCAGATGTGCGTTGAGTCATACTTCCACATACAGAACAGTGATACTTGTGCTTGGTTTAGTAGGTTTTATAGTTTCTGGGGACTTAATTAATTAATTGTGTTAACGAAAATTTTCATTTCATTCTTTGTTGTTGTTCTAAGCAGTCAGATTGCGTAATAATAATAAGTCAGGGCCAACCGTTTACGAGACTTGCGTAATCGGACTTACAGCTACTAAAAAACTAAAAAATAATTTCATTTTATTTAATTAAGCCCCCATGCAAGGTGCGTAAAAACCTAAATGTCTTAGGTATCGTTGACAAGGGTACCACTAGAGGCTACCGTTGGAGAGAGTTTCTTCATGTGCACCCATTGCGGGTCCGCCCAGTCTGAAGCGTAGGCATTTTGGCGTAAATGTGGCTGTTTAATGCGGGTGGCTATGATAAGTACGTGTGTAGTATCGTGTTTTTTTTTTGTGATGTTGGTGGTGATGAAGAAGAAATGGTTCAAATGGCTCTGAGCACTATGGGACTTAACTTCCAAGGTCATCAGTCCCCTAGAACTTAGAACTACTTAAAGCTAACTATCCTAAGGACATCACACACAGCCATGCCCGAGGCAGGATTCGAACCTGCGACCGTAGCGGTCGCGCGGTTCCAGACTGTAGCGCCTAGAACCGCTCGGCCACCCCGGCCGGCGATGAAGAAGAAAGAGAGGCTAAATCTGCATTAGAAAAGGCTCGGACGGATGTCATTTTCCGGAAAGGTTATAATACAAAGGGGACTGATTATTTTGTTTTGTTGATTATATTACAAGGAGTAAGAAAAAGTTACTGGTGAATACTACGCGAGTCTTGTACACAGACGGGCTGGAAAGAATGTGCGGGAAAAGCTCACATTAGAAAACAGCAACCAATTCTTAAATCGAGACAAAGCAGCTGTCTACAAAGGTTGAGTGAAACTGCGGATTTGATCCATAAATTCCTGGAACCGCAAATTTATTGAGATTGGACGTTTCCTAAATTCCGCCAGTAGTTTTGAATCCAAAGAAGAAGTTCTGCTAGCGGTAAATTGGCGCTTTGGAGACATTACTTATCCACCCTTCGGATGCGGAACCTGTTTACTTCAAAAGTGGTAAGTGGTCAAAATAGATATTACGTCAAGTAGGTGAAGCATTTTGAGCATGAAACATCCAGTCGTTCCCTGCCTGTCTGATAACTTCTCACTTTTTCCTCATATTTGTGTACAGTCCTATTAACATTACTTGATAGTTGACACTCCACGCGTTGGGGCCGGTTTCCTCCAATCGGAGCGCTCCAAGTCACGCCCGAACCGCTCGCCGTTGCCAGACTGTCACAACAATTGCTCAGTTCACTTCCAGTTCCTCGTCCGGCATTCTTTCTTCACGTGTTTGGATCCCGAATTATGGACCTAGCACTTTTCTTTCGTATTTCATTGCGCATGATAAACACGCCAAAAACAACATGCACAAACACACACACACACACACACACAATTATGCTAGTGAAACACACGCGTTTCATACACATCACTAACCAAACACTACTGGATATTTCCGCACAAGATCCGATTCAACGTCACATACACATTTCGTATAATCACAGAGATCGACTTACATTAAATAAGTTTTTCACGACATTACTTGATGCCGAATTTTAAAATGCTGCAATTCATCGGTTGGACTGCGTTAGCACAGCCATCAGTATAAGTGTGTCACATAAGTGATGAGGCGTAACGCACTGGTTGGCACATTAACCTGCTGTGTAGAAAATCTTAGGCTCGAATCTCATCAAATATAGCAAACTTGTCTTTGATTTCTGAATCTAACTAAAAGGATTTGATTATTGTTTCTATTCATTTAATTGGTTCAACTGCTATTTCTTCATTTATAACTCTTTCCCGGTTCATTTTTCATCTTATTATTGACTGTTTTTATTTATTCTTATGTTTCTTCCTGTCACTGTCGATTTTAGAGGTGTGTATTTAAGTACTCATTTACGAGGGTTGCCCAGAAAGTAATGCACCGCATTTTTTTCTTCAGCAATTCCTTATTGAACATAATTACACACACGAAAGAATGGTGTTTTATCTACACACCTTATTTTTCCACGCAATATCCATCCCGTACTTTTGCCTTCCTCCAGCGGCGAAACAAGGGCGTGTATGCCCTCTCAGTACCAATCCTTGTCCTGGAGGCGGAGCCAGAGCTTCACTGTGTGAATCACCTCCTAGTCGTCCTCAAAATATCTTCCTCGAATAGCATTCCTTAGTTGCGAATGACAACATCAGCTCGCTGCAACACGTTAGATGAACCGGCACTGCATAGTCTCCCCGACCGCTACAAATCGTGTAGCTCCGCCGAACCGCCTTCTGATGACCTCACTCTCCGTGCCCAGCGACTAACTGTACTTCCGTCGACAGCAGATGCTCCGTAGAATTTGCATAAGCATTTTTGAGTATTCCCCACAGTTTATTTCCCTGTAGCGAGAAAGTCAATGATGACACGTTGCTTCTAACGTACATCACCTACAGATGCCACTTTGGAACTGTCCTGCAGCTACTCTATCTGTCGGAAGTGACGGAAACTTGGCGCGCTCACTCAGGAGACTTCAAATAATATATATATATATATAGCATTCTTTTCGGCTGAGAAAAAATATGCGGTGCATTACTTTCTGGGCAACCCTCGTATTATCAGATATTCTGTACGTCGACAAGCTAGCAACCTGCTTATGCGCCTTAGAGCACGAACTGAAGCGAAACCGATGCATGGTCATGATTGGCGATAACCATTTTGCTAACAGTAGTAGCTGCAGGTAAGTAGAACAATAAAAGGTGCCCGATGGGTCCGTCGTTCGGTTTCGTCACGTATCGGATTTGCCCGGAACACTTCATGTCGACTTCCCTGTTTTTCCATTTCTGCAGACGCCAGCGACCTGGCAGCTGTTGCGTCAGACTCGGATGGTGAAGTTAAACGTTGCAGTTTCTGTTGGAAGTGCCGAGCGCGAATTACGTCAGCATTTCCCCTCACAGTCCCCGCCCACCGCAAAGACCAGTCGTGCCATTTAGATTTTTGTTCATCATTTTCAGCAACTGTTTTTCAAGACAGCTGATGTGAAGAAATAAAACAGTAAATGCGTTAACAATTGGACGTGATGAAAGCTCCAAAACTACTAACAAGGTGACGGCACGATCGTAGGGTCGGGGATTTGTGCGAAATTTTGTGTGATGAAAGAGGACCCCTAGCACCTCACATGGTTAAAGTACTAGGACGCACTACTCGGAAAATCCCGAGAAAAATCGATCCAAAGGATGAGAATAAAATGTTAGCCCGTTGCCGAGCCGCCGTTTGGCCTACATGGTTAGCGCTCGGACCCTTACGCCAGATGTCTCGGGTTTGATTCCTCCTCCGGCACTTTTTTTAATTCTGTTGCTTGTAAAATTGAGGCGCATTGTTACAGGAGAATCGTGAAATTAATTCCCGGGAAGATTGTATATAAATTCATTCTATAATTCACCATCAATTATAGTCACCAATATTCCGAGACATGATTCAATATTCCTGGTTTGCCTCAAAATTATCAGGAACTCAAAACATTTTCGTAAATGTTAGTGAGGCATGTTTTTGTTCAGATTTATTGCAAACGCCCTGTGACTGTAAAAAATCCGCTTTTATATGTTGCACAAGATGTTGCAAACATTATTGCTTTGTTTGTTTTTACGATAATTACCACTGCGGTTCTTGTTTATGATTATTATATGTATAAAAATTGAATGTTTCCCAATCGACTTTGTTATTCTGATTAAAAACCCAGTGTTTCTCCTCACATACTTTACAATGAAAAATGGAAAACACACCGCCATGAATTGTGTTGTTGGACAAAAAGAAAATAATTTTTATTCAATAATGTAACTAATTTGTTAAAGATAATGTAGGTTTGGGAAACTTTCTGAATAATAGGTGGAATAACAAAAGAAAATGAAACAGAAGAAAAAAAAAGTGCCTTAGGAGGAAACGAACCCGAGACCTCTGGCGTAAGAGTTCGAGCCCTAAACATCTAGAACAGACGGCGGCTCGGCAATGCCCTAACATTTTCTACTCATACGGCACCTAAGAAAGTTTGGATCGATTTTTCCGGGGATTTTCCGGGTAGTGCGTCCTAATATTTTAACCACGTGAGGTGTTAGGGGTCCTCATTCACCACACAAAATTTCGGACAAATCCCCGACCCCACGGTCGTGCCGTCTCCTTGTAAGACTCCTTCACACACTAAAAGTAAAATTATGCTCTATTACAGTTTCAAAAGAACAGTTTCAGATATTTCTCAAAAATTGCGAAAAAGTATGACACAAAATAAAAATATCGGCATTCAACATTGCCATTTCGATATTGATACATCGGTATCGCTCATATATACCGCTTTTTTTATTGAGGACATCGATATTTTAGTGTATCGATATGTTATCAACAGCCGTAGCAGTGAGCTGCCGTGTTCGTGTGTGTTTCACCTATATTTAAGTGATGGCCGATAACCGACATGGCGATACTGTAGCGGCAAGTGACAGATAAAAACTATCGAGTAATTTTAATCGGAGTATAGTTCGATCGACACCAAATTTGCTTTTATTGGTTTCTTCGTGTCTGCGACTGCGATTTCACTTCACATCTTGACTTTCATGTTGATAAAGAACAGCATACCCCGGTAGAGAAGTACATGACCCACGAGTAACAACACGGAGCCGCCGTAGGAGGAGGATTCAGGTACGTTCAGCCCGTTTTGACAAAGACCGGCTTAGCAAGCGCAGTGTTTCTAAAACCTGCGTCCCTTTATAGCCGTCCTCGCACGTCGCAGCGTGGGTGGATGGCTGCAGCTGCAGTGCGCTGACTCGGCGGCGTGCGATGTGTCCTTGAGGCCGCCTCCTCGGCGGCTCGGCGGTATATTCTACCAGACAGGACGTCGTCCTGAGGTCGCCCCAAACGGCGAAACCGCTTTCTCCGGCCTCTAGCACTCTAGTCACCGGCACTGCAAGGCGTCCAACATGGTATTAGTATAGTGTCTGACTCAGTCCGGCTATCTATACGAGGGGCGCTACACTTCTTTTCCACCGGCCAGTTGTGGTTGAAAAAAATGCAGACGTTTGAGTGATTTCTTGATGACTTCATCTGCAGTTGTGTTCATTTTTAGTAAGATTGTACAATTTCGGCCTTAGGCAAATTTCAAGTACAAACACGGAAACACTAAGTAGCACACTCTAACAATTCGGGACGTATTACACCCAGTTGGCCATCGTATTTACCTTTTTATTTTGTCGCCTTTCAAGGCAAAAAACGCTGCACGTATTGCCGAGCATAAAAGTGGACGCAAGGCATACTGATTGAACAAAGAGGCAACGTCTGGGTAGAATAGCGCCCTTGCGTAGACACAAAATTCATAAAATTGTGCACATGTGTCTTTGTTCCCATGCGTCTGCGCTAGCTCAAGAAGGAGGAGACATCGTGTGGATATATACCTTAAAGATATTTTGATTGTGGCTTCCACACAATACCTGGCAGCATCGGTTATTCCGAGGAATCAGACGGAAATTATGCAGAGTGTTTGCCGTACGGAACGATGCGTACATATTGGCTGCGCTGGTGATGTCTACGCAGCTTGCGGTTCCAGACTCCCACGTCTCCCCACCGGCTAACTCTTTTCGGCGGCTCGCGCGGCCCACGTTTCGCTACGACGCCTCTCCTCGCCTACCTGTGGCTGCTGGCTTTTTATTTACCCCCCACCTGCCTCAGCGCTCGGCTTTTTTACAGCTGTAACGGACCAGCCGCGCCCGCACCGCCTGCGCCCCAGAGAAACGCCTTCTCATCCCTGACATTGGCTGCTTCTGAAGGTCGACGTCAGGCCATGGAGGTCACGCCGAGGCCTGCATACACAGGACCAAAACCACCAGCCATGAGGGACGCAACTGAAGGCCCTTTTTAAGAAACTTCCATGTAAAGACTCTTGGTGTGTAAAATACGTCAATGAGGTGACAAAAGTCATGGGATAGTGATATGCACATATACAACGGCGTTAGTATTGCATACACAAGGTGTAAAAGGGCAGTGCATTGGCGGAGGTGCATTCGAACCTAGACGATATATGCGAAAAAGTTTCCGAAGCGATTATGGCCGTATGATGGGAATTAACAGATTCCGAACACTGAACGGTAATTGAAGTTAGTCTCATGGAACACTCCATTTCGGAAATCTTTGGGGAATTTAATATTTCGAGGTCCGCAGAGTCAAGAGCGTGCCAGGGATACCAAATCTCGGACATTACCTCTCACAGTGACCAATACGGTGGCCGACGGTCTTCACGTAACGACCGAGAGCAGCAGCGTTTGCATAGAAAGTGCTAACAGACAAGCAACACAGCGTGAAATAACCACAGAAATCAATGTAGGATGTACGGCGAAAGTATCCGTTAGGACAGTGCGGCGAGATTCGGTGTTAATGTGGCGAGATTTGACTATGGCAGTAGACGACCGACACGAGTGTCTTTGCTGACCAGCACGACATCGCCTGTATACCTGTCCTGTGCTCTTGTCCATATCGGTTGGGTCCTAGACTACTGGAAAACCGTGGCCTGGTCATAAGGGTTCCGATTTCAGTCGGTGACAGCTGATAGTAAGGCCCGAGCATGGCACAGACACCGCGAAGCCAAAGACCCAGGTTTCCAACAGGGCACTGTGCAAGCTGATGGTGGCTCTGTAATTGTGAGATCTGAGTCCTCAGGTATAACTCATTCGATCACGGACTTGAAAATAGTTATGTTCGGATACATGGAGACCATTTGCAGCCATTCATGGACTTCGTGTTCACAGACGACGATGGAAGCTTTGGATATCAACGCGCCATGTCATTGGACCACAGCTGTTCACGATTGGTTTGAAGAGCATTCTGGACAGTTCGAGCGAATGATTTGGCCACTCAGAACGCCCGACATGAATCCCTTCGAACATTTGCTGGACATAATCGAGGGGCCAGTTCCTGCTCAAAATACTGCAATACTTTCGCAATTTTGGACGATTATAGGGGCATCATGGCTCAATATTTCTGCAGGGAATATCCAACGACCTGTTGAGTCCGAACCGTATAGGGCTGCACTATGCCGGGTGAAAGGAGACAGAACATTACAGTAGAAGGTATCCCATGTTTCATCAAATCAGTGCAATCGACCTATGATCACGACATTAGAATTTGCCTGTGCCCCGAGGAGTGTGAAGTTATTCATTTAATTAATTTATCAGACTTAGCTACAAGAAATTTATAATGGAACTAGACAGTGGCATACTTTTATTTTTTAGCATACTACGCGATACACACAATAAGGTTAACACCCGAACCATTTCGGTAAAATGAGGTGAATAGAAACAACAGGGTAGGAGAAACAGTGTGGTGAATAGAAACGAAAATTCCAAAGATGTTCTATGTTAACGTATCAGAAGCCAAGTTTGAGTATCATTCAAAGATTAATTTGTCTAGGCTTGTACTGGACCGGTCTCAGACAGAAATAATAATTTTCAAAACTGGAAATCCTGCCATCTGATGTTTTGTTCACTCTACTATACATATGTCGCATGTGGCACTGAATTTGCTTATTTCGATATAAATTTGTAATTACCAATCTAAATCGTGTTATTGCAATTGACGTACATGTTAAGCAAATTTGCAATCAAGCTTCATTAACCAAAAGTTCAGTTTTAAAATATACTTTAATCTGACTGGTTTTTCGGCAAATTGAAAATCTAGTGCCGTGTTTTCAGAATTTGTGCGACGAATAGAAATAGTAATCGTCAGTATTTCTTCAGAAGAATATCAACAAGTTGACACAAATGAAGAACGGTCTGGTACTGCTCTAAACCTAGGAGATTATGCTGTGAGGAAAGTATATGGAAAAAGTAAGCAGACATTAGGCTATACGGATGAAAATATTTTATGTAAAAAACCGAATAAACATGTTTATTCTAACAGATGAGGAGTCAGTTTTTAGTCAAGATAATGTTAAAAAGCCCTTCGTTGTTTCTGGTGTACAACTTAAAGGTTCAAAGATATCAAGTTTAACATGATGTCAGTGACTTAATGAATTAACAAACAAACCAAGTTTACCACCTTAATATTACAACAAGATGGTTTGAGAGATGACAATTTTTGTTGGGAAAATAGAATTAAAAACCACAAGTCATGTAATATGATTCACCCCTCTTAGCAGCGTGAATAGAAACATCAAGTTTTTACTTTTTTATTATTATAAAATCGTGAACTAGGTCGCAAATCTAATAATATGTTTAGAGCTAGGAATAAGACCTCTAATCCCATATAATTTTCATTTCATATGTCTTTTTAAAATTATCAAATTCTTATTTTAAAACTGAAAACCGCATTCACCTCATTTCATGACAACATTTTTCAATTTATTTTTTTCATTTACGTTCTAACAGATATTAAAATGTAATTTATTTGTATATGAATGTAAAAATATATATGAAGCATCATAATACTAAAAATCTGTGAAATATATTTTGTAAACTTGGGAACATCACTAGTGTTAATTATTATGATTTTTTTGCTATTTTCTCTAACATTGACGCATTCATTTTGAATGTAAAAATAATAAAACCAAAATACTATGTTGTAAATATATACCACTCATCGACAGTTTTATCTGATTGTCAAAAAGCATCTTTGTGTATTTACGTGCAAATTACTATACAATTCTTTAGGCTGTGTGCGTTACCTGTGAGTTAGGAGTCGTTTATGTGACATTGTTGCTGTGCATACTACTTTGACGTATGGCATTTGGTCTAGTGGAGCTATCAATAATTACTGAAAAAGGATGAAGAATCAAATTATATGGGTGTGACTTAGCTAAGATGAACAGTAGACCCCATCTCAGTTCATTTATAATATTACAGACATCGGTTGACTCCATCTACACTGGGTTATTACAACCAGAATAACAGTAATGAGTAGCTACTCGTGATCTACTAAATAAAGTTACCGGTACAAGAATGATGCAGTCCAAAATGAATCCATGGCAGCGATAGTAGAAAATGCCTCTTAGACAAACATGAAGGAATTCTATTGCACACACACACACACACACACACACACACACACACACACACACACGCATGTAATCAATGTTTAAATAGGCAGGATATTAGATTTCAAGCGCTCTAAAACTTAAACAGGTGTTAAATTGAAAATCAGACGTCAAATCAAACGTTAATGTATCGGTTGCGCATTACAGTTCATAACAATAATTTGTTACCAACCGAAATGGCACGTAGGTAAGGCACTGGATTGGTGTCCAGGAGGAGAGGTTTTCGAATTCGCAGCCAGACACCATTTTTGTGTTTTCCTTGGTTTTGCACACTTATATCTGGCAAATGTCATGACGTTTTCTTTGAATTAGCTGTGGCTCTACCCCTGACCAGTTAGAGTTCTGTGTCTAACGACATAAAGAGCTTAAAATACAACCTCCTATTCTTTCCTCTTTTACTAGAGGCTCACTACCTTGCAAGAGTGACGGGACAAACACTGACTGTTATGAAGGAGGTAAGCAGTGTAATGTAAATTCCGAAACACGGCTTGTTCGTTCACGCACAACGTTGACGGAAGCGAGTCATGAGAAGTACTATCAGAAGAAAATCGTAAGTATCACCCAGGAGTCAAATCACAAATCTGACACTCCAGTCTCAGGCTGGGAAGTACTACCTGACGATAATCTTAAGGACCACCCGGGATAATCGAGTCACAAATCTCTGTAACTCTTGAAGCAGACTGACACACTAAATCAACAGTCCACACATAAACGGAGCGGTCAGAAATAGTCTGTAAAGCTTGTAAGGATATTGCAGGGTAGGTTGTGCTGAGAAATAACTGTTATGAAAAATGCTCAATACGTTGCACCGTTTCCGAGTTATTAGCATTGAAGTTAGCCAACCAGGCCGTTGCGCGCGCCAATTCAAGCGGTCGCCCAGAGACGGTGTTGCCAATCGTGTTCTTCGTTTGTGTTCCTAAAACTGCACAAGGGAGCGAAACAGAAATTGGACATGGGACGGTAGGAAGGCTCGAACCCGAGTCAAAGGCTCAATAGTCTCGTGCGCTGTCGTCCATGCTATGAGAGCAACTGACACTTTATTGTACCTGGCGGGCCGCTTCAGTCTGAGCACGCAATGGCCTGATTGCTTCACTTCAAGCTATTTAGCCCGGAAACGGCACAACGTATATCCATTTTTTTCATGAACATGTATTTCCCAGCGCAACCTACCCCGCAACACTCTTACAAGCTTTTCAGACTGTTTCTCACCACCCTATATAATAGATTCAATAACAATAACAAACTTCCACGTTCTTCTGATTTTAACTGTACTGTGACTTCGGGTAGAAACGTTATAGTTCACAAAAAATTCAAGGTATTAGAAAAAAGTTTGTCAGAAAGCGATCGACTGTAAACCACGAGGAGGTAGAAAGCAGCAATGGAAACAATACGGACTGATAGCCTTGCACTAAAAACGAGGAATATAGCCAGTGAAGGGAGAAAGTAACGGGACAACAAGGTTGGGTTTACTTAGTAATGCTGCGCTTCAGCCGAAAAAGCGGTGCCTTTGTTCCTTCGTTCTCCACTTTTCACCAAATACCTTTTTGCCTGGTATAACACTACATTAGCCATGGCTTATTTGTGTTTCCTGATCACCGTTATGATGGATTTTCTTTCCAAAACGATCTACAGCGTTCTACGCCCTCGCTTCGTGTGGCACTGCTCAGAAGTTTGAAATTTAACTCAGGACACTG
Organism: Schistocerca piceifrons; assembly: GCF_021461385.2. Lineage (NCBI taxonomy): Eukaryota > Metazoa > Arthropoda > Insecta > Orthoptera > Acrididae > Schistocerca > Schistocerca piceifrons. Next base: position 220,295,228 of record NC_060145.1, on the reverse strand, counting down.
GCGCAAACTGCGATGATCAACAGCTGTTCGCCGCACCTCATCTTCCTTCGACAGCTAGATTATGGTGATGCAAATTTTTCCCACCTCTTGGATACAAACCGTGTATCTCCGAGTAGAGCAAGCGTATTTTGCCGACCACGACTACATAAGTAGATGTAGAGTATATCAGCCCTACCTTTTAATTTTTTCCCTACTGTAACGACAATGGCATCGAACTCCACCCTGTTTTGAAACCAATCTGATATTCATCCAGTACCACGAATTTTTTTCTGTAATTATGTCTGTTATTTCCGCCAGCAAACTGAAAGTATTAAATGTCAAACCCATTCTCACAGAACTCTCACAGTCACCTGCCCTGTGTTCATCACGAGCATGTAGACAGTAGTTTCTAGGCATGTGACGATTAGTCTCCTGCCGCGCGGGATTAGCCGAGCTGTCTAAGGCGCTGCAGTCATGGACTGTGCGGCTGGTCCCGGCGGAGGTTCGAGTCCTCCCTCGGGAATGGGTGTATGTGTTTGTCCTTAGGATAATTTATGTTAAATAGTGTGTAAGCTTAGGGACTGATGACCTTAGTAGTTAAATCCCATAAGATTTCACACACATTTGAACATTAGTGTCCTGTTAATAGTTCTTCGACACCATATTATCTGCTATAGGTGCCACTGGTCTTAGGATTAATATATGCAGCTTATTGATCTCTGCTAACATTTTTGAGTTCATAGTAGTCAGTTCACAGACTTAGAGCGCATTAACTGATCATATATTTCCATCTTAAGCCAGTCCTCTATCATGTTATGGGGCAGTATTTGTTAGTCATCAAAATTAGCCCAAAGTTCTCCATTATTAGTTACAGAATTTGTAAATGAGAAATTCATGGAGAGAGGTGAGTTGTAGAACGTGTATCATAGCAGTGAAAAGCGGCAAGGGTGACAGGAGGTGTGGGGTTGTAAGCGTTCTGAACATGCGCTGTAGTCTTGGGGATTATGACACACTGTATGGGCTTTGATAACGGTAATGACACGCCCTACATGCCGAAGTTATAGGACAAATTAGCATTCACACAAATAAAGTTGGTATCTACATATGTACTTATAATTGGCGAGGTATAGAGTGTGATCATACTAAAAATTTATTATGACTAATTGATTTGTGGCGAGGTGTAGGATCGTGGTGTTAACAACTGACTTTAACACAAGTTTTTTGTCGCTTTATTGCCAATAAATTAAGAAAAAGACAAATAAAAAAGAAAAAGTATAAAAGGAATTAGCAAACATAATTCGTGAAACTCCAAAAATACTATATCTGAAGTTCAATTTTCGGGAAAAGTATCTCACCCAAGAAATATGAACCGGTGTTCGACAAGGGGATGGTTTATCACCTGTACTGTGTTTCAGAAAAGATTCTGAGGATCTGTAATTTGTAGCTAACAAATCGCAAAATTGAAACAATAATTCGGAGAAGAAAACAAATGGAATTAAGGTAAACTGCTTGGCTTCTGCAGATGCTTTTGCCACACTTTCGGAAAACCGGACCGAAGCAGTTACTCAAATAAATCATCTGGAAAAAATAGGGAATAGATGTGGTCTCAAAATTTCAGCTGAAAAGACGATAATTAGTGACAAATATATAAAAATCCACCGAAATAGATTGAAACACAAACAGGTGAAACAGAGAGAGCTAGCAAATTTAAATATCTTGGTGAAACTATACATCAGAATCGACGGGCAAAATTTTCAATAGATGTAAGAGCTGTAATAGTTAATAGAATGGAATGGAGCGAATGATCTGACAAAAAATTTCTACAACAAGAAATTGATATCTAGAAAAATAAGACTAAAACACCATGGCAATCGGACAAGATCAAAATTTTTATATACATAAAATGATTAACGACGAGTTATAAGCTGGGCATAATAGAGGTACTTGAAAGACGGGTTATTAGAAAAATAATGGATGCAATGCAAATTACAGATAGTTGGGAAAAAGTCTGAAGTAATGGAAAAGCGAAGATTAATTTTCTTTGGAGACCTCTTCCCAATGAATGAGAACAGGTTGATGAAACAAATATTCCTGTATTTCTGATTAAAAATTTGCTGTAGTGCGAATTAGAGAAATAAGAAAAGAACTAAAAAGAAACAGCAACAAAGAATCGAAAATAACAGAAAGATACCTTTTCAAGAACAAGATACTAACTTTCGAAGGCTTTCAAAGCAGAAGAAATTGGGAAGAGCATGGACAAGGTAAAGGAAAAGGACAGAAAAGCAGTAAGATAAAAGAGTAGTGTAAAAATAGGACACAGCAAAGAAACAAAAGGAACTGGACTTGTTACGTGATCCCCATTGGTCAATACGAAGATAAAATAAAGTAATGAAACTGATCCCGAAGCAAACACATACCTCACAAAGAGCATTTCACACCTACATCGATTCAGCTTTTGGTGAGAAATATGTCCAACACCACATGCTCTGTCTTTTTTTTTCCTCCTTAATTGAATTCAGGCGAAAGAAATATATGATGTATCATGCGCCCAAAAATGTTTAAATTCTCAGAGAAAAGCTCACCATTGACCAACTGACCCATCAGTTTCATTAAGCGCAATCCGATTTAATTTTTGTTGGAATAATCGTGAAGATGTATGGCCCAGAAGCATTCACGAGGCCCACACACAAAAAAATATAACAATTTAGTGAGAATCTCCCTTGGGTAGCATCGGCTGGTCTTCGAGCGTGCTATCGGCTTACTAAGTAAAGTTACACATACAAATAAAGTGCTGGAATTCCGAAGATGTAAGGCGTGCAGGCTGTTGAACTCTGTTTCCAACTGGGCTAGCAACTGTCTATTAAGGGTATTTATATTGGAGAAATTCACTATCAGTAACCACTTGCAAACTGATAAAGTACCCCTGTGCACATGTTAGGAATAAGTGTGAGAATAAAATTTCTAATTCAAGTTTTATTCAAGATTACAATTATTCAGTTCCAAGCAAGTTGAAGAAAACCACTGATGAAACTGTGGAAAGAAAGACAGATAAAACTGTGCCACACGAAAATATGTTAAATATTGAAAAACAAGCGCACGAGACACCGCCGAAAATGTGTCACGAAATATTAAAAAAATGGCTCTGAGCACTATGGGACTTGAACATCTGAAGTCATCAGTCCCCTAGAACTTAGAACAACTTAAACCTAAATAACCTAAGGATATCACACACATCCATGCCCGAGTCAGCATTCGAACCTGCGACCGTAGCGGTCGCGCAGTTCCAGTCTGAAGCGCCTAGAACCGCTCGGCCACTCCGGCCGGCAGTCGTTCAAAGATTGAAAGTGATGATATTGTGATGTTTTGTTTCTGGAAACAACCACTAACTGCGCCAAAGTATAAACGTTATTTCCTTTCTTCCAGGAGTTGTGGCCCAAGAACGGTTCTATGGGACATTGGAAATTAGTGCTACCAGATCTTGCAATGAGAGTGTGCGGTAATGGTGGGGGCAGTGGGCGGGGGAGGGGCGGCTCCTTAGGGATGCCAGGATAGTTCAGTCGGTTAGTACTTTCTCGACGAAATGTTGTGTTCTGAGATCTGTTTCGTCTGTCAACAACAGCTCGACCGTGTCTGCAGTATAAAAGATTCACTCCGGAGCACACGCGGCCAGTAGTTCATCTTGAATATTATATGAAGCGCAATGAGGCACCATTCGAAATTACTGATGTTAATTAGACTTTGCGAGGAATACTGTGTTCACAGTAATTATTATTTTGTTCAAAATAAAATTTCAATGTTTAATTCAAAATAAACTTTTCACTGTCTTTGGTGAGAAAAAATATAAAAAATAAAAGAAATTGCATAATCACTGTCATGAAGAGCTGTCTAATTTTTATGACTTTATCACTAACCAATACGACGTTTGTATGTCAATAGGTGGAACATTATTTTGTTACTACGTTTTACTTTTAAAGTAGCGGTCGATCTTCCTGTGTTACCTGATTTACTTGGATTCATTGATAATACATATTAAGAATTTTGTTGGGAAATGTACCGGGACTAGTCAGAGGCGTGAGAATACACGCATTCACGAAACGAGACGTGAAAATCCGGGATGAGCTCCGCAGAGTGGCGAGAGGAATATTGGCCTTCCTTATCAGCGGTCACGACTTTCCTGCGTCGCGTTCGCCTGTGTTGAACAGTTTTTGAATTTACGTTATTTTCCTAATGTATGACTATCAGTAGTTACTAAAGGCACCTATCTATCCTTCGGAGCGCTGTGGAAAAGGTGATAACTGTTGTGTCTAGGCAAGACAGCCTAGACACAATGAGAGGAAGCCGAAAGGCACGCGCTTAAACTCACGCAGGCTGGCGTGAGGTCTGAAACAGGATGCGTAATGAATGCTATAAAGAAAAGTACGTAGCTTCTGGAATACTTAACTTTTATCCACATTTGTAGAACATCGCTCTTGATGATACATTAATAGAATCTCAATATCAATTGAATACGGCGCCTTGCTAGGTCGTAGCAAATGTAGCTGAAGGCTATGCTAACTATCGTCTCGGCAAATAAGAGCGTAGTTGTCAGTGATCTGTAGCTATGAAAGTCGGCTGTACAACTGGGGCGAGTGCTAGTAAGTCTCTAGACCTGCCGTGTGGTGGCGCTCGGTCTGCTATCACTGACAGTGGCGACACGCGGGTCCGGCGTATACTAATGGACCGCGGCCGATTTAAAGGCTACCACCTAGCAAGTGTGGTGTCTGGCGGTGACACCACAATAACCCCAATGGAAGTATTGCTAAAGTTCACAGTATCCGATAGTGAAATACTTTAATACCATTTCCAATTGACCACAGGTACCATTGGTAGTAATTCCACTGCGACAAGCTGCTAAAAGGAAGTGATTGGCTACGGGTGTTCGATAAGCAAAGTAGTGACTTACTTGCTGAATTTCGCAGTAGTACCGCTGCGCACTTCAGTTTGACTGGTAGTAACAAAATTACGTGGGTTTGTACGAGAACGACCCTAAAAGCATTCCAAGCATGAAGAGGAGAACACGAAATGACGCTTGACAGGTCAGTGCTTTAATAAGGATATACAGAAACATACGAATTGTTTTTATGACGTCGTTTCCTGCACAACGCCGTTACTTGGGGACCATTTCAGAGAGGTCATTTACCGCGACAGGTGTGTTACCTCCAGTCCCTGGCACACCTCATAGGACTGGCTGAAGTGCCCGAGATTTTATGTTCTCCACTTGAAAACGCAGCCATGGATGGCGATCCTACTGCCGTAACAACTGTTGATCGCCGCACAAGCTCACAAGGCGGTGATAGGGAACAAGCTCCCCTTGTATTGAAATGCAGCTGCACCTACTCGAAATGAAAAGGGCTCCATGTCCTGTCAAATTTCCAACAGGGCTATATTTTGTACAGGCTACGGAAACTTTCTAACTCGTATTCATTAGAAACATGTCTTCCTCAGAATAGTTCCACTTCATTGGAATAACGTAGGTCTTCCCTTTTGGAGAAAGAAGAAAGTCATGGAATGTACAGAACTAAAGACGTATCAGCATAACATTCGACTGTCACTTGGTCCAAAGCAAATTCGAAGGTGAAACATTTCTAGTGGAAAAAAAACTTTTCGCAAACAATTACCACAGGTTCAAAAAGAATCGTCCGTGTGTAATACAGCTCGTTTTTCACATACGATACATTTAAAATTCGTATTCTCACAGCTGGGTAAGCCAGTTCACGAATTGGGGGAAGAAAAAGGCATACTCCCATCGGCACTACCATGTTCAACAAAGAATTGCTTTGTTCAACCGAACTTCGGACTAATGGTTGCTTTAACGTATATTTAAGATAGTAGAACAGGTACAGTCCGTCTTTTTACAGAAGGGGTTTGACTATGAACACATCGTCGAATATTCGCAAGATGTTACTGTAATTGATTGTCATCACAAACATGCCACATGCTGGAAGATTTTTTGGCGCAGTAAGTTATATTGAATGACGACTAATCGACAGAATTGAAAGCGACAACGACTGTGCCTCAGTGGAGTACCTTAGGACCAGCAATATTTTCAGCACACATGAACGATAATTTATCAACAACAGTCAACGGTACTCCCAGAATCTACGTTAGCCGTGCCATTTTCTTCAGGAAAGTATCGTCACTGCATGATCATACGGAAATTCGGACGACATAGATGGGATTTCCAATTATTGTACTCAATGGAAACTGTCCTTAAACCATAGATAAAAGAAAGGTAGCCCTCATACCTAAGTAAAATAACCCCATTGCACCCGATTAGAGGATGGGAGGTGAACGCCTGGAGACAACATCGTTTAAATATCAAGGCGTAATATTACGAAGCTAAATGACTTGAAATAATCACCTGAAACTTTCGGTAGGGGAGGCAAACGGGGGCTTAAATTTCCTGAAAGGACTGAGAGTATTATCTGAAACGGAAATAGCATGCAATACGTCAATGTGACCTATGCTACTGTTACAGTATCTAGCCTCCTTACAACGCAACACGACAGAAGATTTTGAGGAGACACACAGAAGTGCAGTTAGGGTGGTAACGTGTCGATATAGTTCATACGAAAAAGTAGCAGAGACGCTTAGTGACGTTAAAGCTCTAGATGGAATGCAATGCTATTTTGACGAAATTAACTTGTGTAAATTTAGAAACAGATGAGGCAGAGTATAGCTTCTGCCACTTCCGTATATCTTGCGTAGCGATCATAAGAAATGAGAGAGGCTATACCAATACAGGGGTATATTAACACTTGTTCGTACTTTGCTCCATACACGAAAGATGTACCGTGACATGAACAATCACAGAGTGTATATGTAAGTGTAGATATATGTAGTTTTGGTTTATATCATGATGTCGAACACGTGGCGAGTGATTAAAGTATCTGTTGTCGGAAGGATGTGCCTCCTATTACATCCCGCACTTGCTGCTCTTCTTGGTTTGTGAAGTCAAAGACTAACACATTACGTCGTTAAAGAAGTACTTCTCTTCGGGAAGTGACACTGTTTACTGACGTAAGAGTGAAAGCAAAACCATGCGCCACGTAGGTGTTCCACCGAACTTAGGAGATAGAGAGTTACAAAGTACGTCGTTGTTTAAACACGAAGGAGAAAATGGCCTTCAGAGGTGACAGCGCCGGTAAATCAGACTTTCAAGTCGTGTAATCAAGCATTAGGTCAAACAGGAAGCGGAAGAGATCTGTGTCTCGTCCATAGCGAGTGGTTACTTAACATCGGCCTTGGATGACACGCAGTGTGTTCGGTGCCTGTTCTTAGATAATTTCTAGAAAACAGCTAGATTCTCAAATGTGTTGCTACGTTACAGTAATGTAGTTACATGACGTTATTCGTGAAGGACTTTGACCGTCTTGTGTCCCAGCGACATATCGAACAACCCTGTATGGGAGAAAATATGCTGCCGCGTGATGTGGCCGTGCGGTTAGAGGCGCCATGTCACTGATCGCGCGGCCCCCCGCCGGACGTTCGAGTCCTCCCTCGGGAATGAGTATGTGTGTGTTGCTCTTAGCATAAATTAGTTTAATTAGTGTGCAAGTCTAGAGACCGATGACCTCAGCAGTTTGGTCCCTTAGGAATTCACACACATTTGAACATTTTCAGAAAATATTCTGTAGTTTAACTGCAGGTAGTGACTACAGGAGGTGGAGATAATCAGCTACAATAACATACTGTTGCGTGCGGTGAATTAACCTGTTAGAGGGTCACTACAAGCCGTCATCCCAGTAACTATCGATCAGCTTGAGACACATAAAAATGTCGCAGAGGTTGAGAAGACGATAGAAATCGAAAATATTGAGAGTTAACGACTGAAAAACTCCTCTTTTAAAGGGATAAAATCCGTGTGTTTGTGTCCTGGGAGCAGTGAGAGGGACATGACAGCAAGAAGACGGCAACAGTGTGCAGATGACGTAAGGAAACAGGTTCGCTACGACCTCAGTGTGTCAAATTGCACGCTATCAAGGTTTTTCGGTGCGTTCTAATGATTTTCGTCTAACATCTTGAGTGTTCTTTGTGGTATATTGGATATCGTGACTGGTATAAACAGTAATGGCCCAGCGGCTGCCATCACTTCGGACGTTGTGGGACCAGCATGTCGCAGGGAAGAAAGAATAGGGCGTACTGCATTTCCGAATAGCCTCTTGTAGATCATCTGCAATAGTCAGAATTGTTGTATTGGTGTTCGCGGTGTGCCTACTGTTTACTAATCTGTTAGCTGCGTGAAGCAATGATTTGTGTTACACTGCTACGTGATTTTTTTTTACGTACTTGAGGATCTATTAAGTATGATTCCGTGGAACGAAAAGTATGTCAGTTTTTCTATCTGTTTCTCCATCTGTCTATCTGTGTATTCTAATCTTATAACGTAAATAGAGTCGAAATATGCCACAGATGTCCATACGCTTCGGTATCCGTGTTAACATGTATACTAGTGCAATATATGACTGTTCGCTAGTGCATGGCAATGCAGTGGATACAACAAAAACATTGCGTACAGAAAGAAGGAGTCAGAAGAAGAAAAGGGAGGGGGAGGGAGAGAGAGAGGGGGGGGGGGGGGAAGATGAGAGAGAGAGAGGAAGGAGGGGTAAACAGGGCAGACTTACAGAGAGACGGGGTTGGGAGGGGGAGAGCCACTGCGCCAAGTCTTATTCTAGTTCTTGAAATTAATGTTTATCCAAGGTGCAACGAAACATTATTTTCCTTTGTTATTTTGTTTGGTTTAAGACTCCATAGACATTAAGGATGCCTGTAGACGGACAAATTGCTCCCTTTTGAAAAAAATCGTGGAAGTACTGATGAGATCGGTTTAAGAAGCGGTCCTCCTAGATGATTACAAAGAAACCATAAGAAAGCCAATTAGGACGGATGAGCTGGAATTTGGGATCAACCTTTTAGACTGTTAGACAGGTGAGAAACATATTGTGACTTTATACCCCCCAAAATGTAACAATATTCCTCTTACAGAGTTAATGACACAAACACTTACACGACACGAGGTTTCGCAGAAACTTTGGTTTAAACGTTGTTGGCGCAAGGGAAGAATGGCGTACATAAAATACTATCGGAACGAAAGTTGTGGAGAAGGCGAACAGAAGGTTTTAAGCGACGATTTCCCCTTCACAAGTTATAATGTAGACATACAAACTCAAAGAACAACAATTATTCGAATCCTTTTTTTTTACAAGCACCTCTACGGGCGTCGATGCAAGTTGCAATTAACTGGACTAGGTTTGGAGTGCAGGAAACACCAATGTCTAACCATTCCTGTGAGACCCCGTGCAGATTTGCCGGACTTTTTTTATTGCTGTTCCTGGATTTAAGCATTTAATTCCGTATTTAGTTGAATGTGCTTATCACTGACGGCACCGAAATATTGCTAAGGATTTGTCAAGACTTTCACAAAGAAATAAAGAAACACGTGTGGTGAAGTTTCCAGCGATTTTCATCCAAACCGAACTGAGGAACTTTGCGAACCATTCATGTTACATGATCACTCCTGGATGTTCCCGACGTCATGTAACGATAATTTCAGCACTGTGAACAGTTATATTGTTATCTTCAAAGACACGACAAGTACGACACATGTTAAGATGGGAGAAGTTCAAAAATGGTTCAAATGGCTCTGAGCACTATGGGACTCAACTGCTGAGGTCATTAGTCCCCTAGAACTTAGAACTAGCTAAACCTAACTAACCTAAGGACATCACAAACATCCATGCCCGAGGCAGGATTCGAACCTGCGATTGATGGGAGAAGTGCAAAACTGACCACCACTACTCTGTAGCTGTTCTGATTTGTGACACACTTCAATCAGAGGACTCATTTTTTTCTTAAAACAGCTAAAAACATGACACAGACTCTTCCAGTTCTATCATTCCTTGAATGCAGTCTTCCAGTTAAGCTTTCTGTCGCTTACGGTTATTATGATGCCGCAATCCTTCACATTCAGCATAGAAGCGATCCTTATGACTATCTGAGACGTTTCCAGTTTTCCATGTTCGATTTTTGGAGTCGCGCGGCTCACAGTACACGGGATGTTGTGGGAGTAAGAGTGAGCCAGGATCGGTTGGGCCGAACTCTGCTCGAAATGTGCATGTGTTGCTACTACCGTCCGAGTATTCATTCGGAAAGAGGTTCAAAATAAGCAGCGACCGGAGTCCAGCAGCGTTCCGTACCTCGCATGAAATATGATTTTAGCCACGAGCTAAGAAACGCCAGCAATACCGGCCCCATATGATCGTGTTTCGGGCACACTTCTAACGTGCTCCTACACACTTGCGAAATCTGTCTTTCTTTCTTTTGATAGTCTCCTTTCTGCCACGTCATCACGTCGTTACAGTTTCTCATGCTACTGACGACGGACAAGACACTCTGCAGTGTATTAGCCGCGGTGCCAATATATTTCCCAATGACTCCACGCCATCCAAAATCATACATTTTTTTCTTCTGTTGAGTTTATACAGTCATGATTCCCACTTCATCGCTACCTCGGAGATCGCTCGTGCGCCGACTATAACACCACGTTCAAACTCACTTAATTCTTGATAAGCTACCATTCTAGCAGCAGTAACCGATATAACAACTGGGCCAAACACTTGTTGTCTTAGATAGGCGTTGCCGACTGCAGCACCGTATTCTGCCTGTTTATATTCGTCGGTATTGGACACGCATGCCTATACTAAATGGTTCAAATGGCTCTGGGCACTATGGGACTTAACATCTATGGTCATCAGTCCCCTAGAACTTAGAACTACTTAAACCTATCTAACCTAAGGACATCACACAACACCCAGCCATCACGAGGCAGAGAAAATCCCTGACCCCGCCGGGAATCGAACCCGGGAACCTGGGCGTGGGAAGCGAGAACGCTACCGCACGACCACGAGATGCGGGCATGCCTATACTAGTTTCTTTGGCCTTTCAGTGTAGAACGTACTTAGCAAAGTTGTCTAAGGGAGAGATTTATTTACGGAAAATAAGTAATAATTATGAAGGGCAATTACTCATAACTTCCCTAGCTGGATGCGGTACTTGAGCGCCTTCCTGTCAGTAGATCCTGGTCTCGCCAGCTGGGGACCAGACGGATCTCCCCTCTGACCTCACCAGACGCACAGGCCGTAAAGGCAGACGGCGGTCTGACTCAGCGCGCTGGTGCTGGGAAGGTCGGCCAACACAATGGGGCTGTCCTATTGTCCCGGGCTGCGGCGCTGCTTTCACACCAGCTTAAAATAAAGTTTATCGGTGTGCACTGCAATAGCGTATGAACGCAGTGGTCTGAGCAATAATTAAAGGTCTTGACTACCAAACTGATGCTTACTCACGGCGTTTCACACTATTTAGGGCTTTTGGGTGCTGTAGAGGGGACGTAGTAGATAAATACGATACTGCAGCGCCTCTGTTATTCCGAATTACGATGTAATGTTCCTACGGAAACGCATGCATGTCCGAACGAACAGCAGTTCGGCGACTAGAACCGTTATGAAATACATGAAATTTACTCGCAGTTGGGAATGCGGACAACCATCAGCTGTAGAACGGAATGTCGACAGTGAAAAGTTTTGCCGGACTGGGACTCAAACCCGAATTTCCCGCTAATCGTGAGCGGTCACCTTGCTATTTTTTTTTCCTTTATAAGAGAAAATATTTCTGGAAAAAGTAAATAAGTGGGCCGCGTGGGATTAGCCGAGCGGTCTAGGGCGCTGCAGTCATGGACTGTAGCGGCTGGTCCCGGCGGATGTTCGAGTCCTTCCTCGGGCATGGGTGTGTGTGTTTGTCCTTAGGATAATTTAGGTTAAGCAGTGTGTCAGCTTAGGGACTGTTGACCTTAGCAGTTAAATCCCATAAGATTTCACACACATTTGAACATTTTTAAATAAGTGGATTTTTTTATGGAATGGTGTAACAATAACAAATATAAACTACTTCTATCAGTACAAAACAATAACGGATCTTGGGCGCGTTCCTGGCTAATCCCGTTGTACCTCGCGTTGGCCGGCCGAGGTGGCCGAGCGGTTCTAGGCGCCACAGTCTGGAACCGCGCAACCGCTACGGTCGCAGGTTCGAATCCTGCCTCGGGCATGGATGTGTGTGATATCCTTAGGTTAGTTAGGTTTAAGTAGTTCTAAGTTCTAGGGGACTGATGACCTCAGAAGTCGAGTCCTGTAGTGCTCAGAGCCATTTGAGCCTCACCTTGGTGCTGGGTACGTCTTCACGTATGATGGTGGATCCCCTCCACTGTCCTGATCCTTTCTTGTTCTGAGTAGTTATATGCAATAATTACATTCTCCTACCTGGTACACCCCAATTCTGTAGGGGATCAAACAAGGCGCTCCCAAAAAATTAGCGTAATATTTTCGATACCTCGGATTTCTCATAATCAGTGAGTTATATCCTTGTAGTAAGGCTCAAAAGTTTAGTTCATTCTTACTGCCGTCTCGTAAAAGGTAAAGCACAGTCAGACCCCAAATCCAAGTCATTCCGTGTGTCTTCTTTCGGGAATAATATGTCATAACTGCGAGAAGTAGTATCCGTGGTTCTATTGATTGCGGCACCATCTGACAGATGAAGGCGATCATTTTTTGGCCAAACACCATATGTCCGCCGATGGCTCGCATATCAGGCGATGTTCCTCTGTGTCTATAACATTGTACTGTGGACACAGTGGCGCATCGGTCATATGAATTGAATGCAAACTGTAAAGAGTCAGGTATTTCCCGTTTACTACCTGATACCACAGCGCGCGCGTCCCCGTGATGCACTGCACGCCATACCACTGACCATGGCACTGTTGGTTGTCGCCTCTTACGGCAATATTCGGTCGTCGTCTAGTCAATAATGCGATATACACGGTGTCCCATTTATCTTGACCACCCTAAATAACTGTTTATCCAGATGCAAATTACAAAATGTTTCAAGCAAATGTTCTTTAGCCGTCAGGGGGACATAAATCAGCATGATTGCCTTCGTTGTAGCTTTGTTTTTTACAAAGATATGAACAGCGTTATGACATTTTTAAATGGCACCCTGTATTTTTTACTCGATAATTCATTTCGTTTCCTGAAGAGCTATTCAAAAATGTATCGCAGTGTACCATTCACTGCAACACAACGTTATTAATCACATAACAGAACACTGACATTGACGCTCCTAGCGTTTAGTGCAGGTACTCCGGGTAATGGAACACATCCACGTGCAGACGTAGACAGAGGACAAATGTAAACATAAGTAGAATGCACACCCGTCATTCCGTCAACCAACGTCAGTTGAAGAGTTGCGTGAATAGAATGTACACCAACGAAGAGAAGGTAGAAATGCTACTCATCTGTGGGGAATGTAAGTTGGCAGAACAGTAATCGCAATACTGTTTTCTTATGTACGGATACATTTAGTACAGTAGTTTAGTCCTTTAAAACACAGTTGTGTAGAGTAGGCATACAAAAAATGCTGTTCTTCCTGCAAACTGCACCTACATAAAGTTTCTTTTATTGTTGTTGTTGTTGTTGTTGTTGTTGTTGAAGGTAGGCGAAACGCTACGAAGGCAGCGTAACTGTACAGAGTGATATTCTGACAAGAACCCATCTTCCCGACGGATGTTTCCTCGTCTTGGCGCTACGCTTCAGGAAACGGGAAGCTTCAGCCCACGAAAATGTAATCGTCGTAGCACTCGCAGAGACGAAGCTGCCGAAGTCACTGCTCTCCCTTCCGCTGCTATGAATCCACATGTCAGCACAAAACAGCTTGAACTCGTGATTGGCGTTCCTAAAACCAGTGTATATCGTGTTCTTACACGTCACTGGTTCCACCCTTACCATGTACACCTACATCAATAATTACATGGGAATGATTTCCAGAATCGTGTACAGTTCTGCCAATGGGAACAGCAGCAAATCGTCGCCAACCCGAACTTCTTCTCCAATGTTCTATTCACCGATGAATGTTCCTTCTCAAACAAAGGACAGGTAAATACAAGGGACATGCATTATTGGTCCAGCGATAACCCACGATGGCTTAGACAGGTGGAACATCAGCGTCAATGGAGAGTTAAACGTCTGGTGTGGCATGCTTGGTACTGCAACTATTGGCCCATATTTCATCGATGGTAGTCTAGACGCCACATCGTATGCCAGCTTCGTCAGACGAATTCTTCCTCCTCTTCTGGATGAAGTGCAACTAAGAACCAGAATGCTTATGTGCTATCAACATGATGGATGTCCAGCACATAATGCCTTGTGTGCAGGTCGTGTTCTGAATCGAAGGTATCCTGCCAGATGGATTTGCTGAGGAGGAACAGTTACTTGGCCTGCTAGGTCTCCTGATTTAAATCCTCTGGGCTTTTTCCTTTGGGAATGCGTTAAAGACGTTGTCTATCGCGATATTCCAACAACTTCAGAGGACTTGCAGGAAAGTATAGTGCTTGCTTGTAATTCTCTCAAGCAGGCAACACTGGAAGTAGTACAAAATTCTTTCATTCAGCGAGTGCACCAGTGTATCGGTGTTCAGGGTCATCACTTTGAGCACCCCTGAATATTCTACTCCTGAGCAATAGCGCAGGAGAATCAAAGTCAATTTTGTGTTATGTTTTTAGTTGGTTTTCATTTATTTTCTGACAACTCCGGCAAGTGGACGAGTTTGTGATCCTGGACTCAAAATCAATGTCGTGTTACGTAATTAATAACGTTGTGTGCCAGTGAATGGTAAACTGAGATATATTTTTGAATAGGTCTTTAGGAGAGGAAATGAATTACCGAATAAAAAATACAGGGTTCCATTTAAAAAAGTCATACCGCTGTTCATATGTTTGTAAAATCAAAAATACAACGAAGGCAATCATGATGTTTGATGTCCCCCTGACGGCTAAAGAACATTTGCTTGATATATTTTGTAATTTGCATCTGGACAAACAGTTATGTAAGGTGGTCAAGAGAAATGGAACACCCTGTATACCACGTGCCGTTGCCGTCCTGGCAGTCGGTAGTTCCAACTGTACATAACAGTGTTCCACAAAAAAGATTCGTATGTGGGCAAGCGATGGTTATGTGTAAGCCACAGATACCGGTGCCAAACGAGAAGGTGGAGCCAGTTCGTTTATCAAGATGCCCGTCAGACTCGTCTGTTGTCGTGTCCACATCTTTATCATCGTGCTTACGTAAATAGCCAGTGCTCGGTCGCGGACGTGGACTAGTCCAAGACCTCCACCACTATCAGGTAGGGTGAGGGTTTCGTATCCTAATGCTGGCAAGATTCGTCGCGCATAGGAAGAATTTGGCCAAATGGGGGATGCGAGAAACTAGATAAGTGTCGGCAAAGGTGACCCGTTGTATCATGTCCACAGCCCTTAACCTGTGACTTCGAACACTCGCACGCATTGTTTGCAGAAGATGTCTGTAGCTCAGTGATGCCGCGCATCGAAAGTCTGTAGTGAAGATAATTCCTAAGCATTTCATTTTGTTTATCGGCTGTAATGGTGATACGCTTCCCGTCGGGAGTCCTCTCCCGATGTTCGTCGCTCCCGACTTTGCAATGTTCATACGACTTTCCGTGGCCATACCATACAAATTAATCCAATGCAAAGCCGCTCTTGCCTCGTCGCCCGACCGTGCTAAAAACACTAGGTCATCCTCGTATGTTCTGCTCAAAAATGGTTCAAATGACTCTGAGCACTATGGGACTTAACTTCTGAGGTCATCAGTCCACTAGAACTTAGAATTACTTAAACCTAACTAACCTAGGGACATCACACACATCCATGCCCGAGGCAGGATTCGAACCTGCGACCGTAGCGGTCCCGCGGTTCCAGACTGTAGCGCCTAGAACCGCTCGGCCACCTCAGCCGGCGTATGTTCTGCATATAAACTTGCTGTGCCTTATCTTCATTCCTTGGATTCGTTCTCGGAGCCCGCAGAGTAGCGGCTCGTCAGCGATGGCATACAGTATTGGCGGCGGGCACCCCTGTCGACCGATCGTAAGATCGTGATGGGCCCCACCGTGCGTCCATTGATGAGCACCCTGGATTAGGCGCCGGTGACAAAACTTTCTGGAAACTTCATTTGCGTCATCCACGAGATAGGCGTGGCTCACCCTGTCAAAGACGCGATCGAATTCTATCCATACCAGTGCACCCGGGAGACGACATGTTGTTGTCAGTGCGATAACATCGAAGTAGTCGCTGAGTGCCGTTTGTATAATGCTATCCCTTCCTAGTTGGGTTTGGTCGAGTGATATCACTTGGCGTAGTACTGAGGCTCTTCTGCGTGCTCGAGGGCCCCTGCACGATTTTATGCAGGTCTACCAGTTTCTTTGGTTCTTCGGTCTACGTAATGGATTTACGAGTACAGGTTGTAGACTCATGGTTCGTGACATATGGAAGTTTGCGTCTGGTTGTGAATTGTGTCCAGATAGCCAAACGGTGCTGTTTTCGGAGGTGCTGCGCCACAGACGTCTGTTTACGTCCCTTCCGTGAAATTTCGGACGCTAGTGGTTGTTTACTTATCCGGCGTACTCGCACGTTTCGAAGATTCGTTATAGACTTGCACATGCATAGCGAAAGTCGACTTTCAAAATTTGTTTTTCGAATGTATATGCGAGACCGGAAGGCTATGAAATTGGGAGGTTTCTACGAGACGAGGTTAAACTTGACTACAACGAACTTATTCGAATACACCTCTCCATAGTAGGCAGTGTCGTCTGCGTCAAACTGATTAACGATGCTGTGTGTGACAAAATCATTCGAGATACTAAACATGGACTCAAATTTCGTCACTCTGATGGACATGTTGTAGAGGTAACTGTTGATCACGCAGGACTGGAATTACGAAGCATCTTCGAACTTCCCTTCGACGTTCCGTCTGACTTGGTGATTGAAGCCTTACGCTCATATGGAAGAGTTCTTAGTCACGTAGAGGAAAAAAGGACCAACATCACGATCTACCCCCTTCTCAACGTGGTGCGACAGATCAGAACAGAACTGACATGACATGTACCCTCATACTTGTTCATCGACGGATGCAGTGCAATAGTCATCTACGATGGACAGCCCATAACATGCTCTGGATGCGGGAAAGAGGGGCGCGTCCTTTCAGAATGTAGGCAGTGGAGGATTCTGCAAGTTCCAATTGGCGGTCCCGTGCCCACGTACACGCTGACGCCGCTGACAATGAAGTAAGCGGACGCGGTTCGAACAGATCGCCGGCCGGAGTGGCCGAGCGGTTCTAGGCGCTACAGTCTGGAAGTGCGCGACCGTTATGGTCGCAGGTTCGAATCCTGCCTCGAGCATGGATGTGTGTGATGTCCTTAGGTTAGTTAGGTTTAAGTAGTTCTCAGCTCTAGGGGACTGATGACCTCAGAAGTTAAGTCCCATAGTGCTCAGAGCCATTTGAACCATTTTTGAACAGATCCCTTTCCGAAGTATGACCAGCTCCAATACCCTGACACTTTACGGCAACCGACTGCACTTCTGCCAATCCGGCACCAACTACGCCGTTAACCGACCGGGAAGGATCGGTAGGATGCATGGAAATTGATTCCACGTTTGTGCTGACAGCTGCTTTCGTCCCTGAGCGCCGTGTGTCACTTCCGCACACGGACACGGAGGCGCCCACTCGCAAAAAACAGTCGCCGAAGCGCCACGAGAAGTGACGGCTTTCGCTGTCGGACACCTGCTTAAAGCATTCCACGGCAGACGAAGTTGCGTGTAACGACGATACAGTGAACACGGGTGCGCAACGGAAGGTTCTACCACACAGCAGTACGACGCGAATCACACGAGACAGGGGTTGAATACGGACCCACCGGACGGAGAGCCGTCGATAGGAGTCCCTCCATCCACCGCAGCAACGCCTTCGCCTTCGATCAGCCCGGCCGGAGAAACACGACGGACGACACATGGTTCATATGGCTCTGAGCACTATGGGACTTAACATCTGAGATCATCAGTCCCCTAGAACTTAGAACTACTTAAACCTAACTAACCTAAGCACATCACACACATCCATGCCCGAGGCAGGATTCGAACCTGCGACCGTAGCAGTGCCGGCCGAAGTGGCCGCGCGGTTCTGGCGCTGCAGTCTGGAACCGCGAGACCGCTACGGTCGCAGGTTCGAATCCTGCCTCGGGCATGGATGTGTGTGATGTCCTTAGGTTAGTTAGGTTTAAGTAGTTCTAAGTTCTAGGGGACTAATGACCTCAGCAGTTGAGTCCCATAGTGCTCAGAGCCATTTGAACCATTTGACCGTAGCAGTCACGCGGTTCCGGACTGAAGCGCCTAGAACCGCACGGCCACCGCGGCCGGCACCCACGCAGTAACTCATGCAAGGAGCTGCGGCAACTCTTACGGAACATGAATCTAATCGATACAGGGGAGACGATACACAGCGACAGACGCGGATATACCTACGCCACAAGTCACTCTCCAAGTCACCTCGATCGTATTTACGTAACACATCGTCTCGAATCTGCGATCATCGATGCGGAATTATGGCCCGTCGCCTTTTCAGATCACATAGTATACGTATTCACGGTCTCCCTAAGTTGCCAACTAGTGTGCAAGGAACTGACACCATGAATCCTGCAGGGCTGTCCAAAAATTCGCAAGAGTGCGAATGGGTGGAGATCTCTTCTGAACAGCACGTTGCAAGACATACCAAGATATGATCAATAATATTCATGCCTAGGGAGTTGGTGGCCAGCGGAAGTGTTTAAAATCAGAGCCGTGTTCCTGGAGCCACTCTGTAGCAATTCTGGAAGTGTGGGTTGTTGCATTGTCCTGCTGGAATTGCCGACGTCCATCGGAATGCACAATGGACATGAATGGATGTAGGTGATCAGACAGGATGCTGAAGTACGTGCCACCAGCCAGAGTAGTATCTAGACGTATCAGGGGTCCCATATCACACCAACTGCACACGCCCCTCACCTCTACAAATTCTCCATCAGCTTAAACAGTCCCCTGCTGACATGCAGGGTCCAGGGATTCATGAGGTTGTCTCCGCACCCGTACACGGCCATCCGCTCGATATAGTCAATAAAATTCTTCTGGGTTTGAGGCCGGATTGTCATCTGTAAAATTCCGACGTTTCGGTGACTGTTGCAAGGCGCCTTCCTCAGGGTGTATTGCTAACTGATACAGTTTGAAATGAGACTCGTCAGACCAGGCAACATGTTTCCAGTCATCAACAGTCAAATGTCGGTGTTGACGTGTCCAGGCGAGGCGTAAAGCTTTGTACCGTGCAGTCACCAAGGGTACACGAGCGGGCCTTCGGCTCCGAAAGCCCGTATCGATGATGTTTCGTTCAAATGTTTCGCACGCTGACACCTGTTGGTGGCCCAGCGTTGGAATCTGCAGCAATTTGCGGAAGAGTGGCATTTCTGTCACCTTGAACGATTCTCTTCAGTCGTCGTTGGTCCCGTGCTTGCAGGATCTTTTTCCGGCAGCAGCGATTTCGGAGGTTTGATGTTTTACCAGATTCCTGATATTCACGGTACACTCGTGAAATGTTCGTACGGGTAAATCCCCACTACCTCGCTACTTCGAAGATTCTGTGTCCCGTCGTCGTGCGCCGACTATAACACCACGTTCAAACTCACTTAAAGCTTGATAACCTACCATTGTAGCAGCAGTAACTGATCTAACAATTGGGCCAGACATTTGTTGTCTTATATAGGCCTTACCGACCGTAGCGCCGCGTTCTGCCCGTTTACATATCTCTGCATTTGAATGCGCTTGCCTCTACCAGTTCCTCTGGCGCTTCAGTGTATTTTCCCATACAGGGGAGACATTTCTCTTGAAAGTCGCTTGCCCGATGCCGGCTGATAAGTATGATGTTGCAGGGCCTGTGTTATTCCGAAGTTCCGTACAATGTTCCTCGGGGACACGCTATTAGTCAACTGAGAATCTCTTCGAACGTTGATGTGGCTCTGCATGTTTTGAAATTAGGCGTTTGATGTGCATTTTCAGGCAAAGAGGTATGCGAATTGTATGCCCATTTTCTTTAACAACACCGTGATCTCTCAAGTGTATTTAACGGAACTGTTACAAACATTCATAGCGTAGCTAACGGATGGAAAAGTAGAGTATGTGTTTTTCCAGCAAGACGGCAGTACGACGCATACTTCACGGTTTCCAGTGTCACACGTTCATGAAGTTTTCGGAGAAGAACGTACAGTTTTCGCAGGTCTCCCAGATCGCCTGGTTTCCGCACCTATGATTTTCATATGTGGGCTAATTTAAAGGGTAAAGTCTACAGTCACAACTCGCATATAATTGAAGAGCTGAAAACAAAAGTTCGCAATGCGACTGCGGAGATCACACAAAATGAAGTGACAAAAGACCCCAGCCGCGCCGAGTGGCCGCGCGGTTTGAGGCGTCATGTCACGGACTGCGTCGTTCATCTCGCCGGAGACTCGAGTCCTCCCTCGGGCGCGGGTGTGTGTGTTGTTCTTAGCATAAATTAGTTGCTTAAGTAGTGTGTAAGTCTAGGGACCGATGACCCCAGGAGCTTGTTCCCATAGGAACTCGCATGTTTGAACGTTGTTTTTTTTTTTTTTCTTTTTGTGAAGCAGACACGTGAGACATATGTTCAATCATGCGGAATTGTGTATTGAAGTTTATGATGAAAACTTTCAGCACCTTCTGTGAAATATTGACCTATCGAATGAATGTTGAGTACTTTTTTCTTCATAATAATAATTTAATTTAGTACTCTCTAATCAGGTGATGCTGAGGGAATTAGATTATGAAATGAGACGCTTAAAGTAGTAAATGAGTTTTGCTATTTCGGAAGCAAAATAACTGATGATGGTCGAAGTAGAGAGGATATAAAATGTAGACTGGCAATGGCAAGGAAAGTGTTTCTGAAGAAGAGAAATCTATTAACATCGAGTATAGATTTAAGTGTCAGGAAGTCGTTTCTGAAAGTATTTCTATGGAGTGTAGCCATGTATGGAGGTGAAACGTGGACGATAAATAGTTTAGACAAGAGGAGAATAGAAGCTTTCGGAATGTGGTGCTACAGAAGAATGCTGAAGATTAGACGGGTAGATCACGTAATTAATGAGAAGGTACTGAATAGAATTGGGGTGAAGAGAAATTTGTGGCACAACTTGACTAGGAGAAGGGATCGCTCGGTAGGACATATTCTGAGGCATCAAGGGATCACCAATTTAGTGTTGGAGGGCAGTTTGGAGGGTAAATATCGTAGAGGGAGACCAAGAGATGAATACACTAAACAGATTCAGAAGGATGTAGGTTGCAGTAGGTACTGGGAAATGAAGAAGCTTGCACAGGATACAGTAGCATGGAGTGATGCATCAAACCAGTCTCTGACGACCACAACAACAACAACATCCTGTATTTACAATAAACCAGTGAATTGTCTGAATGCAGGGCCTCATTCATTTTGGCCACGTTATAGAATAGTAAGGACCGCCATCTTCCGTAATAAGAGTTTGATCCGCGCACTATGTGTGGCGGTATAACTGCGGTAGAGGGTGTGCGATCTGCTTTTCGTATTCACACTTCGCGGCCTTCAGACTGGACACACTCCACTGGACCCTGTCTACAGGGACAGAGAGTAGCCTGGAGTAGCTCGCGGTAACCGGTGCTCGCTGCTCCTCGCCATAGGCCGACACTCGCGCTCCCGCGGGCGCCCCTGGAGGCAGGACCCAGCAGCTGGGGGCGCGGGGCGCCGCCGTCCTCTTTCAGGAGCGCGCGGACCCCAGGGTCAGGCTGCGGGCGCGGAACCTGCTCACCTACATCTCGCATCTGGACCTGCCGGAGGAATGCGACGCAGCTCGCACGGCGCGGCCCGCCACGCAATCCGCGCCTCACCACTTCACCTCAGCTCACCTCGAGCACCTGCCGACGCCGCCAGCTGACCCGCCGTGGGAAAGCTGCCGCTATGGCTCTCCGTAGCTACAAGGCCAAGAGGTAAAGGGGACACCCCACACACCATTGACGAGGCGACCTTTATTCTCCAGCTGTCACAATAGGCCGACAGTCATAGTTCCCTCAGTTCCCCAAATGGGCCGACGTCACTGCAGCATCTGGTCTTCAACAACGCTGTTCTACCGACGTCCCTGTCTAGTTCTTTATTAAGAATTTGACAAACGACGCACAAGCGCGTTAAAGATTTCGAGTTGGTCCAGAAATCTTGTGGCATTTCAACAAAACACACAGACAAAGTTTCTGAATACATAGCAGTATTTAACCAAAAATGGAAGTCAGTGTGTGTTCACTGGACAAAATATTAGTCATTCACTTAAAAGAACGCAATCTGCGTCTACATCTACCCTCCGCAAGCCGCCTAACGGTGTGTGGCGTAATATACTTTTACACTGAAGCACTACAGAATCCGGTACAGACATGCGTATTCAAATATAGAGGTATGTAAACAGGCAGGATGCGGCACTGCAGCCGGCAACGCCTGTATAAGACAGCAAGTGTCTGGCGCAGTTGTTAGATCGGCTACTGATGCCACAATGGCAGTTTATCAAATGGTTCAAATGGCTCTGAGCACTATGGGACTTAACATCTGAGGTCATCAGTTCCCTAGAACTTAGAACTACTTAAACCTAACTAACCTAAGGAGATCACACACATCCATTCCCGAGGCAGGATTCAAACCTGCGACCGTAGCGGTCGCTTGGTTCCAGACTGAAGCGCCTAGAACCGCTCGGCCACACTGGCCGGCGGCAGGTTATCAAGATTTATGTAAATTTGAACATGGTGTTATAGTCGGCGCACGAGCAATGGGACACAGTATCTCCGAGGTAGCGATAAAGTGGGGATTTTCCCTGATGGCCTTTTCACTAGTGTATCGTGAATATCAGTAATCCGCTAAAACATCAAAGCTCCGACATCGTTGTGGATGGAGAGAGATCCTGCAAGAACGGAACCAACGACGACTGAACAGAATCGTTCAGCGGGTCAGAGGTGCAACCATTCCGCAAACTGCTGCACATTCCAATGCTGGGCCATCAACAAGTGTCAGCGTGTTAAACATTTAACGAAACATCATCGATACGGGCTTTCCGAGGCGTAGCCCACTCTTATAATTTTGATGACTGCACAACACAAAGCTTTACGCCTCGCCTGGGCACGTCAAAACCGACATTGGACTGTTGATGACTGGAAACATGTTGCCTGGTCGGATGAGTCTCGTTTTAAACCGTATTGAGCGGATGGACGTGTACGGGTTTGGAGACAACCTCATGAATTCAAAGATTCTACTTGTCAGCAGGGAACTGTTCAAGCAGGTGGACTCTCTGAAACGGTGTGGGGCGTGTGCAGTTGGAATGATGTGAGACCCCTGATACGCCTAGATACGACTGTGACAGGTGACACATACATAAGCATCCTGTCTGATCACCTACATACATTCATGTCCATTGTGCATTTCGACAGAGTTGGGCAATTCCAGCAGGACAACGTGACACCCCACACGTCCAGAATTACTACAAAATGGCTCCAGGAACACTCTTCTGAGTTTAAACACTTCCGCTGGCTACCAAACTCGCCAGGCATGAACATTATTGAGCATGTCTAGGATTCTTTGCAACGTGCTGTTCAGAACAGATCTCCACTCTCTCGTACTCTTTCGGATATATGGACAGTCTTGCAGGGTTCATGGTGTCAATTTCCTCCAGCACTACTTCAGATATTAGTCGAGTCCATGCCACGTGATGCTGCGGCACTTCTGTGTGCTCGCGGGGCTCCTACACGATATTAGGCAGGTGTACCAGTTTCTTTGGCTCTTCAGTGTACATCACTGTCGCTTCTCCCTATTGCTCTTCCAGTCGCCTATGATTCACGTGAAGAGCGATTGGCGGTAAACCTCCGTGTTGGTTCGAATCTCTCTAACTTTATCTTCATGGTTTTTTCGTGAGGTATACTTAGGAGGAAACAATACATCGGTTGACTGTTCTAGGAACGTTCGCTCTCGGAAGTTTAGTACCAGACCACACCGCGACGCAGAACGCCTCTCTTGTAGCGCGTGCCACTGGAATTCTCTGAGCATCAACATGTAGCGAAATATGCTGCTCTTCTTTGCATCCTTTCTGTTTCCTCTCCTGTCCTGTCTGGTACGGATCCCAGACTGACGAGCAATATTCAAGGACTGGGCGAACGAGTGTTTTGTAAGTCTCTTCCTATGTTAATGAACTGCATTTCCTCAGGATACTTCTAATGAATCTCAGATTGACATATGCCTTACCTGTAATTAATTTTGCGTGGCCGTCCACGTCAAATCGCTCCGTACGCATACTACCAGATATGTCATGGCATTAACTGCGTCTAGTGATTGTTCTGCAATCGCGTAATCTTACAGCAAGCAGTCTTTTCGTCTACGTGCTCTCAGTATGTTATATTTGTTAATGTTGATGATCAAACGCCACCCCCAGCATCAATCGTCAATCCTCTGCATGCCTTCTTGTATCTCGCTACAATTTTCTAGCGTTGCGACTTCGCTGTATATAACAGCAGCATCCGCGAAAATCCTCATGGAACTTCCTATATTACCTGCTAGGCAGATTTGATAAGTAATGGTCGTTCCTTGGGGCACGCCAGAAGACATCTCTCCATTGAGAGTGACATGCTGTGTTCTGTTTCTTAGAAACTCTTCAGTACAGTCACACATTCGGTCTGAGTAGGGGGCAGTCCAGAGCTGTATCTTCCAGAAGTCAAGGAAAGCGGCATGTACATGGGCGCCTGTATCTACGGCTTTGTGGCTCTCGTGGACGAATAGAGCTAGCTGGGTTACACACGATCTTTATTTTCACAACCCATATTGATTCCTGCAGAGAACACTTTGGGTCTCCAGGGATGTCATTATACGGGAACAGAAAACATGTTCCAAAATCCTACAACGGGCCGGCGTCGCAGATATAGGTCTTGGAGCGCGAAGAGTATGTAGAATTGGTACCAGTGGCGAACGTCATCTTCCGTTTTTGACGTAGGTTATGTCAGTGAAGAGAGGTGTATGTGACAGTCAACTATATGAAATATATGGTTCGATGTGAAGGCTTGTAAGGAACGGCAGAATGGAACTGTCGTGTACGGACGCGCCTAAGACCACACCGTGAATGAAGTTGTTCGATTTGTTGGTGTACTACCTGACGATTGTCCAGATTGTGTAGAAGGAACGGCGTCTGTCATTCGTAGACACGCAACGCGGTCTAATAACAGCCGTCGTAAAAAGATGCATAGATAGTAGGAAAAACAGACTGTCTAGAATAGAAATGTGGCTTTACCTCCACACCATTACCTAAGAGCAACGATTGAAAGTTTTCCCTGGCTACTCAGCTCTCGACCTCAACGTTGAGGACAATAGAACTTATCTCATTAATCGTGAGGATCGTCTTTCAAATCTCCCTCTGGTTACCTCAATTTACGTTCCCAGTGATTTGCATAGCAGGCACTTAAAGTGAATGGCCGTATGGTAAAGAGTACAGTTTATGAAATTGTTGGCTGGGAAAGTGCTAGAGGTTGGTTCAGATGCCTAGTTAGATACATCTCCTTTCTCCGCTGTAAACGGCTTCATTCAATTTCCAAATGTAAGAGTAGTGTTTAGATGTACTTGTGGAGTATACGACGCTAGCATGAGTGTGGACTTTCACTGTTGTGTGCGTAGCGTGGATGACAATGACGCTACGGTCGCAGGTTCGAATCCTGCCTCGAGCATGGATGTGTGTGATGTCCTTAGGTTAGTTAGGTTTAAGTAGTTCTAAGTTCTAGGGGACTGATGAGCACAGCTGTTAAGTCCCATAGTGCTCGGAGCCACTTGAACCATTTGATGACAATGAGAGAGAGGAAAGAGGGGAGCCGCAGTGGCGCCACAAAGCCTGCTCGTCTCGAACACTATCAGGGGGACTGCAGAACTTAACGTTCCCACCCAACAGACAGATCACCGCCAACAGTGCCACATACCTTCGCTCCTTGAGTCACTGCAGGGAGGTTTGGAATTTAATGCAGTACATTGTCACGAAGTCTGGTAACCAGGAACATCACGCCACCACCTGTCCTCCCTTCGCCACCAAAAAATCACTGATGAAACTATCTTTCATCAGCATGACTCGAATTTGCTACCTCCGAGTCGGGCGCCAACGCATACGTGCGGGTTAGTGTCCTCGGCTCCATAGGCGGTTGGCGATGTAAGCCCGAAACAAGAACACGATCGGTTCCTTTTGCATTATCGTATAACTGGAAACTGTATTCCTTTTGTAACAACCTTGTCGTATATGAATTATTCAACTGTGCAGTTACTTCCATCTTCAGTAGCTCGGATACGACAAGCGTGAGGGAAGGAAAGAAAATCATAGTTTTGCGTCCCTTTCACAATAGGTCGTTAGGTGCGTTGCACGATCTCTAAATTCATAACTACAAGAAAAGAAATCAACTACCACTTTTTAAAAAGTACATTCCAGCGTTAGCCTTGATCAGTTGAGATCACTGCATCTGGATTAAAACTATTTTGTATCATTATATATCCAAGAAGTAGCCTCGACTTTGAAATCGCCACTACGTCTTTAAGGTTGTAAAGACTTCATTACCTTATTATTCATAACTATCTTAATTTATATTTTACTAAGGGTGAAAGGTTTGTGTCTGCAATTCACTTATTTTACGGTTATACAAAACGCTTTGGAGTATGATAGCTCAGTCACCAAATCGATTTAGTTAAAATTAGTACATGAACAAGATTGAAGAAAATACCAGCACCAAAAAATAATGTCGAGTAATGAAATTTCGGGAACACATTTGTCTAAGTAACATATGTAAATGATTAACATTGCAAGAACACGGGTTAATGTATGTGCGAGATAAGCCATTACATTTGTGATATGCTGGTCCATTAATAACCGGTGTAAACGCCAAAGAATGCAAGCATGCAAACGTGCACGCATTGTGTTTATAGGTGCCGGATGTCGGTTTGTGGAATGGAGTTCCATGCCTGTCGCACTTGGTCGATCAATACAGGGACGGGTAACGTTGTTCGGGATGACGCTGACATTGTCGTCCGATGAGATCCTATATGTGTTCGATTGGAGACAGGTTTGTGCTCGAGCAGACCAAGGCAACATGTCAACAATCTGCAGAGCGCGTTGGGTTACAACAGCGTAGCAGCATAGGAGTGCGAGCATTATCCTGGTGAAAAATACCCCCTAGAATGCTGTTAATAAATGGCAGCGTAGCAGGTCGAATCGCCAATTTACGTACAGATTGGCATTCAGGGAGCAGGGGACGACAACGAGAGGGGCCCCTGCTGTCATACGAAATCGCACCGCAGACCATAACTCCAGGTGTAGGTCCTGTGTGTCTAGACTGCTGACAGGCTGGTTAGAGGTCTCATCTGGTCTCCTTCTAACCAACACACGCCATCACTGCCACCGAGGCAGAACCTGATTTCATCAGAAAACACAGCAGACCTCCAATTCGTCCTCCAATGAGCTCTCGCTTGACACGACTGAAGTCAGAAATGACGGTGGTTTGGAGTCAGTGAATGCACGCTACAGGGCGTCTGGCTCGGAGCTGTCATTGAAGTAACCAACTTGTAACAGTTCGCTGTGTCACTGTGGTGCCAACTGCTGCTTTTGCCGCTGCAGATACAGTACGAAGCGCCACAACCATATGCCGACACGACAGTGTCTAGTTAGTGCCACTTGGCAGTCCGGAGCCCATACGTTCTCGAGATCACCCACCAAGCGGGTAGCTCAGTAATTCGCACAATCGATTCGCATCCTGATTTAGGTTTTTCATGATCTCCCCACAGCGCTTACGGCAAATGCGGGGATGGTTCCTTCGAAAGACCGCGGCCACTTTCCTTCTTCATCCTTCCCTAATCCAGAGCTTGTGCTCCGTGTCTAAGGACCCCATTGTCAACGGGATGTTAGACACTAATCTCTCCTCCTTCCTCCTCGTGACCACCGCTCCAGCAACCATGTACAGTAGCAACATTCCTGCGACGTATTTATTCAACATCGCAGAATGAACTTCTAGCTTCTCGCAGCCCTATTACACGACCAAGCTCAATTTCAGAGATGTGTTGATAATGGCGTCTTTGTAGCCTTACAGGCTTCTTGATTAGCATCAACTCATCATGTCCAGTCACAAAGGTAACTAACCCTCACGACCGTTACAGTGTGCATTTAAAAAAAAAAACATTCTGATTTGCATCCTCATAGAGGCGCTACTAGCGCAAAATTTGAATAGACAACGTCTTTCAGATACAGAAACACGCCTATCAACTTTCGTTTTTGTCGCATAAATACTTCTTGGTGTTGCGACTCTGCCGGCCGGAGTGGCCGAGCGGTTCTAGGCGCAACAGTCTCGAACTGCGCGACCGCTACGGTCGCAGGTTCAAATCCTGCCTCGGGCATGGATGTATGTGATGTCCTTAGGTTAGTTACGTTTAAGTAGTTCTAAGTTCTAGGGGACTGATGACCTCAGATGTTAAGTCCCATAGTACTCAGAGCCATTTGAACCATTTTTTTGCGATTCTTTTTTTTTTCGTCGATATACATGTTTTATTCTGTGGTATTTGGTAGGAGCTCCTAAGAGAACTTCAATGACATAACAAGTATAGGACATGATCAAATATTGTCAAAATAACAGCTCCACAAACCACTACACATCGGTCAGGAGAAGAGGTTGCACAAACGTCTGCCTCATTTATTATACCAAATGTAAGCAAACAATCACGTAACTGAGGTACCGTTGGTGAGTTTATTTTCACAGCTTTTGTGTTTAGTTTGGTGAGTGTACAGACCAATTTGTGTTTCATGAACAGCTATTCCAATAGTATCCAAATATTCTCTTAAAAAGGTCTGTCATTACATCTGCAGAATGGGACGGACATCCGTCATGTTGGTGTCACACAGATTGCCGTATGTCCAGTCCAGTGGCGTGTCTTTCAATGATTGCGGCAGCATCTTACCTTAGGAACTCGAGACATTTCAGTGTATTTATATCCCCACCAATAAAACAGGGATCAATAACGCGACTCTCGAAAGCGGACACCCAACGTTATTTTTATCCACTTCTTTGAGTCAGCGTGGATTTTCAGCTGAATAGTAGTGCATATTGCAAAGTCTTGCCCATGATTTGTAAATGAACTTCCCTCCTTAAACAAAATTTTGCATAGATATGCCGCATCACTTTGACTTTTCGTAGATAACATTCGGAGAACAGTAACCAATTTTTGAAGTCATTGCTATGAATCTGTAGATGCAGCGAAATGTGAAGTGGATGAAATGCAATTGTTTGTTTGAATCCTCTCGTACTTCCGAGATGCCTCTTAGTGACATTTGTTGTTAGTTTCGTTTCTTTCATCAGTTGCTCTCCTTTGTCTTTAGCGTATTTTATTCTCTTCACTTCCATTTTCTGGAACCTTTTGCCATGGTATATCCGAAGACAGATTGTGAGTGCGTGGAACAATCTCGATACTCTTCAACAAACAACAGCACTGTTCCTATAATAGTTTTGTGACATTCGCCGTAAACTGTATGCACTATTTTAGTGTCGAATTTGTTGTGAATGTCAATGGTTTTAGGAGCAAGTTATCTGTTTGCTGCAACAGCAGAACTCAGACCGATGGGCTTCAAGCGCACAGGTAAACCCAAGAGCCATACCTAACTTACGCGTGTGCTTACGTTTAGTATGAAAGGCAGACGTTTGTGGAATCGCTCTTCCTGACGGCGGGACTGTGGTTTGCGGCGCTGTTATTTTGTTTCTATATGATTAACCTGATATATTTCATTAAGGCCCATACATGTTATATGCAACGGCCTTGCCGCACCCTGTACAAACCCGTTCCCGTCTGATCACCGAAGTTAAACGCTGTCGGGCGTGGCCGGCACTTGGATGGGTGACCATCCGGGCCGCCATGCGCTGTTACCATTTTTCGGGGTGCACTCAGCCTTTTGATGCCAAGCGTGTAGCTACTCGACCGAACAGTAGCGACTCCGGTCACAGAAAACCATCATAACGACCGGGAGAGCGGTGTGCTGACCACGCGCCCCTCCTTTCCGCATCCTCCGCTGAGGATGACACGGCGGTCGGATGGTCCCGATGGGCCACTTGTGGCCTGAAGACGGAGTGTGGATGCATGTTATGTCGTTGAAGTTATCTCAGAAGCTTCTTTCAAATACCACAGAAAACAGTACATCGTTCCATTAGGGAAAAATGTCGCTGTCGTAATTCGGTGACTATAAACGACAACATTTACTTGGGAACGTCAGGAATTTCGTCATATTGTCCGCCATAACTTGGTGAAAACCGCATCTCGGTATAGTTATTTATTCTTGATATATTAGGGGGTGGCCTGTCTTAGTTGCCTCACAAAAATTTTTTATTTCGCGATGTTGTTGGAAACTTGTCACACTATTTTTCATTGGTTAGTGCCCAGAAGCCACTGTTCAAAATCGAGATATTATACACTTCATTCATTTTTTAAGGATTATCTCTGGCTTTACGTATGAAAGATGAAGCATATAATGCGATTACGGCATTGAAAAGCAGCCTGTGGCCACCGAAAGACATTGGCAGAAGTTTCACAAAAGTGGCACACACGAATTCAACTTATACGATTTAGTAATTTTACCGGAGCCTGCTTCATCGGGAAGTTTAAAAACTCCGTAATCGATCGAGATACGTAAAATACGTTCTTTGATACCGAAAATTTGTGTATTTCAATTGGTATTTTTAACAAGACTTAAACAAAAGTATTTGTATTCAGGGAAGTCGATCAAGACAATGATAGTTCAGTGTAGCTGCTCATAAATGCGAGACTAATACCTATCAGAAGGGAAGTGATACGCGTACACACAAAGAAGCGTCCATCATTAGCTGTCTAACGAGTCTTCTTTATCGCTTCCTGCAGCTTCTCATGGACACAAGAAACCGGAAATATGCCTTGTCCTTGGAAACTGCTTCCTTTGTTATACAAAGCAATCTGAATTTCCGGAAGCAGATGTAGATATTAGTACCCGGCCTGCAGTACACATTTAAATGAAGACGGAAAAAAAGCAAGAGATGGAGATCTCGGATCGCAGTTGCGCCTGTTTTCCATTTGTATGACGCCTCGCGGACGTTCGCCTTGACGCTCCGGCCGTGTAGCGAGGCACCGTTGCAGTGATACTCCCACCGTCTGCAGAAAGACAGTTACGAGATGCAACGCGGAGTGTTCTGCGCTAGAGCAGAACTCACGACCCACTTACGGAAGGGTGCTCCTTCGTAGCGAATGTCTGGGAACGGTGTGAAATGTGCACATGGCTCTTCAATCTCCTAACGTTTTTATTTTATTTTATTTTTTACCAGCAACATATCGTAAATTCACTCAACAGAGGACACGACGTTCGAGATACAGGTAAAGACCACAACGCGCCACAGTATCATTCAGTAATATCGTGTGGTTTTAATTAAAGTGCAGCTATTCACGGGAGTCCACTGTGGTCAGTAATTATCGTATGGTAGATATACTAATACGTTAAGGCGGAACCGATTTACGCCGGGTCCGCAGCTCGTGGTCATGCGGTAGCGTTCTCGCTTCCCGCGCCCGGGTTCCCGGGTTCGATTCCGGGCGGGATCAGGGATTTTCTCTGCCTCATGATGACTGGGTGTTGTGTGGTGTCCTTAGGTTAGTTAGGTTTAAGTAGTTCTAAGTTCTAGGGGACTGATGACCATAGATGTTAAGTCCAATAGTGCTCGGAGCCATTTCAACCATTTTTGATTTACGCTGGAAAAAAATTAGTTCCATTTTTGGCCATCAGGTGCAAATCTGGCGCTGTACAGCATACTATTGACGTCTTCGGTGGTCATCTGAGCAAATTTGTCCGTTAATAATAAAATCAAAGTTACCCCTTTCTCACTTATTTGATCTTTCCTCCCCGCATCCCGTTCTCAATCTAACACATAAGGAAACATTTCTACACGTCTTTCTCGCATTCACAGCACCAAAATTGCACATGGTGGCCAAAATTCGATTTATTTTTTCAGTGTAGATCAGTTCCCCATTAATGCATTAGAATCTCTATCAAATTTCGCTGCCATGCGATAATTACAGCGCACACCGGACGTCTGTGAGTAGCTGCACTTTAATTGTAACCACCCGGTACAAATAAACAAGTACAGCTGCCTAACTGCACAAATATGGAGAGGAATAATTTACACCATTATCGTAGGATCTTGTTTCTTCATTGTGTGCACAAATTCCGTAGAATTACACTCTAAGTGGCTAGATGCAGATAAAAGGTACAAGAGTACTACCAAGCAACCGTACAATGCAGTAATTGGCATTACGAAAAAAAAATTAATTTAGGCAAACACTGTCTCTTTCTTCGTATTACGGCTCTCAATCCGGCCCAATCACAGGCTGATTCACCAACATTCGAAAAGTGATGATATGAGTTAGAAGCAAAATATACGTTGCGGATAGCTCAATGAGAGGTCGCAGAGCTCTAAATGGGCAATCTCTGAACGTCAACTGTTGGTTACGTCTACACACTAAACGGATTTCATGCGTGGCGAAGCAAAGGTTCCGAGCTTCTTACTCTTACTAGAGACGCAGTGGGTCATACCGTCCTAACAACAAAGCCACAGACGGTGTCAGCTTTCCCGCCCTGAGTTCCAGCGAGAGGGTACTTACGGTATCTTTTAAAATTATAACCGAAATGTGATTTGCTGTTGTTCTTTAGGGTAAATAACAAGCAAAAATTATCTGCTGCAGTAATGCTAATTGAAACTTTTAAAGATGTTTGTATCATTACCTAATCTCAAACCGTTTGAAACGTCACCTTTTTAAAAATTATACAAGACTGTGCTTCAACTGATACACAATATTTTTAGCGCAACGCAATCTGACTTTCAAAAATCCCTACAAAAGAATGGCCCTGACTAACATTAAACTATACCTTTCAGAAAGCACTTACCTCACAAAAATCTTCATTACTCGAACTACTGCAATACAGCGAGCGCCACTACTGCCAGCTAAATAAAAGATTCAAACTATGGAAGGCACTAACTACTGATAGGCATAGTTAGCAAATGAAAGATTTTAATAGAGAACAAACAATGTATTTACCTTAATAGTCATAATATATATAGCAGTTCATGACAAATTACAAAACTCCGCCATCTCTCTCCCCACATCCACCACTGCTGGCGGCTCACCTCCAACTGCGCAACGCAACGCGCTGTTCACATCCAGCTGCCGCTGCCCAACACTACAATGGCAGACAACAATGCAAACTAGCCACAGACTGCACACAGCACAGCCAGTGATTTTCATACAGAGGGCGCTACGTGGCGGCGGCGTTACCAATGTAAGAACCTAAACAGCCTACTTACACGTTTACACAATAAATCAGCAACTTGGCTGGTCTATTATCGATGAATCACTGCCCGTGGAGTTCAAATTCGAACTCAAGCAGTTTTCCTTAAAAATTGAAAACAAATTTTATATCCCGACCAACAGACAATACTGATCGCTGCTCAGAGGCTCTACAGCTCGCGATTAACGATCACCATCAGGAGACTGAACATTCATATTGGTGTAAGTTCTGTGAATTGTCCCGCATTTTTAACAAGATTTTGGGGAGATATTTTTAATGTGTCAACGGGGTGGCTGGCTCACCCAAATTTTTTCGTAAGTGGTCAGCCAGTCTAATTTCCATGTGCTCTTCTTTTAGCTCTTTTCTGTTTTGTTTTCCCTCTGTTTTAATTTCTTGATTAGCTATCTTGCCTCCACATTGGTTTTAATACATGGGAGAATGCCTGTGCGATAATCATTGTGTGATCGTTTCGTGTGCATGCGTGTACGCCAGTTTTCGTTCTTATCCACATTCGTTTGTTTTCATCGATGTCAGGGCGCTGATAACCTCGCCGTTGGGCGCCCATAAGTTCCGAAACCACACACATCCACACACACACACACATATATATATATATATATATATATATATATATATATATATATATATATATATATATATAGCCTCTAGTTTCAATAGGTGGCAGTAAGACAAAAACAATAAATGCACACTGTAATTTCAAGAGTTGATTCTACTATTGTTAATCTCTGGTCTCTACTCCTTTTTCTTTGGCCTTTGTCCTGCATGTACGCGGGGTCGACAAGGGTACAAAAACTACGATGCACCACGAAGGAGTTGTCCGTAGGAGACGGAAATCGGTAGAGTTCCCGAGCTGGTTGTAGGGCCCTGTCCGTGATGGTCCAAACATTCTCAATTGGGAAGCGATACGGTGACCTTGCTGGCCAAGGCAGGGGTTGGTAAGCACGAAGATAAGCAGGAGAAACTCTCTCGATGTACCGGCAGGTCGACGTACTGGAGTGCTACAAAGGTGCCGTTGATAACAACCAGAGGCGCACTGCTATGTAAGGAAATGGCACCCCCTACCATCATTCCTAGTTGTCGGGTGGTATAGCGGGCGACATTTAGGGTGGTATCCCGCCGCTGTTCCAAGTGTCTCCATGTACTCACATGTTTAACTTTACGATGATTTACATCAGCATATTTTAATCATCTGAGGATGGAAGTATGCCAAAACCGGTAATAAAGTGTAAGAAATCTGTGTCATCAAGACGGACTTGTGAAAATAAAGTGACGAAAATGACTGCGGACTCATTTACAGACTTTATGTCTTCACTGAATAAAAGTATCGAATACAAGAAGCCTTTAACTGTCAATGTGCAGCTTCCCGCCACTCTATTACAACAAATAGTACCAAAAACGAGATGTTTTAGAGAGAACCTCAACGTGCTGGTGCTTTGAAGCAACTTGTATTCATAGCACGTACGGTACACGCTGAGGTGACGGAAGTTTTGGGAAAGAGATACCCACATAGACAGATGGCGATAATATCGCGTACACAAGGTGTAAAAGGCCAGTGCATTTCGAAACTATCATTTGTACTCAGGTGATTCATGTGAAAAGTTTTCCGACATGATTATGGGCGCACGACGGGAATTTATGGACTTCGAATGCGAATTGGTAGCTAGTGCTAGACGCATGGTACATTCCATTTCGGAAATCGTCAGGAAATTCAATATTCGGAGGTCCACAGTGTTAATAATGTCCCGAGAAAACCAACTTTCAGGCTTCACTTCTCATCACGGGCAACGCAGTGGCCGACGGCTTCACTTAACGACCGCGAGCAGCGCCTTTTTTTGGTCTCTACTAAGAGATAAGCAGCACTGCACCAAATAAGCGCAGAAATCAATGTAGGACGTGCGAGAAACGTATTCGTGAGGACAGAGCGCCAAAATTTGGAGTTAATGGGCAATTGCAGCAGACGACCGGCGAGAGTGTCTTTGCTGACAATACGACATCTCCTGGAGCGCCTCTTCTGGGCTCGTGACCATATCGGTTGCACCCTTGGCGACTGGAAAACCGTGGCCTTTTTAGATGAGTCCCGATTTCAGTTGGTAAAGCTGACGATAAGATGCGAGTGTGGTGCAGACTCCACGAAGCCATGGACCTAAGTTGTCAACAAGGCACTGTGCAACCTGGTGGTGACTGAATAATGGTTTGGGCTGTGTTTGCATCGAAAAAACTGGTTCCTTTGGTCCAACTGAACCGACCATTGACTGGAACTGGTCATGTTCGGCTACTTGGAGGCCATTTGCAGCCATTCATGAAATTCATGTTCCCAAACAAAGATGGAATGTTTATGGATTAAAATGCGTCATGTCACCGGGCCAAAAATGTTCGCAATTGGTTTGGAGAACGCTCTGGACAATTCGAGCGCATTATTTGGCAACCCAGTTACCCCGACATAGAACTCACTGAACATTTAAGGGATATAATCGAGAGAAAATTCTGCACCGGCAACACTTTCGCAGTGATGGAAGGCTATGAGGCAGCACGGCTCAGTATTTCTGTAGAGGACTTCCAACAGCATGTTGAATCCATTCTACACATAGTTGCTGCACTAAGGGGGCAAAAGAGGTCCGACACGATATTAGGAGGTATCCCGTGACTTTTGTTACTTCAGTTAACACAAAAACCACCAAATATGGAATTTAACACCTCGTAACTTAATCCAATATGGTAGCTCCTCAGCTGTGCTTGTGACGTAAAACCGATACTACGTGTCACTGGCCAAGTTCTTCACTACTAGGCCAAAATTTTGCTTAGTAGATTCTTCCTGTACCACCTTGCAATGTAGTGGAACATAGAATTCCACGCTGTGACGTCACTAAACTCGAAGTCCACGAGAAGACAGGCCGTGGAGCTTACGTGACAGAACGTGACACTGCAGGTCTTACAAGTGCCAGCAAAAGTATCCAACGGAGAGCAAGTAACTATTTCAGACGAGTTTAATACCTCTTGACTGCGCATTTAAATGCATGCGGGTCTCGATAGCTCACGACAGGCCGCTGCTCTCCAATACTATATTGGTCATCCCTTGATGCCTCAGTCTGGAACCGCTCGACCGCTACGGTCGCAGGTTCGAATCCTGCCTCGGGCATGGATGTGTGTGATGTCCTTAGGTTAGTTAGGTTTAAGTAGTGCTAAGTTCTAGGGGACTGATGACCTCAGATTTTAGGTCCCATAGTGAACCATTTGAACCAAGCACACGACAAAATTAAGACCTTTACTCGGTACCTTTTCAATTAAATATTAATTTTCCGTGGGCCCTGCAAGGAGCCGAGAGTTCCCGAAGTATGGCGGTCAAGCCTAGCAGAGTGACGTCACAAGTTCGTTGCTCGGGCCTGTATATCTCGGTTACCCCGAGTCGACTAGCTCCTCGTACATGAATGCTTTCATCCCTGGAAAAATGGCTCCTTCACTGTTCAGACGAGTTCTGGGTGTCGATGAAACAATGC
Source organism: Schistocerca piceifrons (assembly GCF_021461385.2). Taxonomy (NCBI): domain Eukaryota; kingdom Metazoa; phylum Arthropoda; class Insecta; order Orthoptera; family Acrididae; genus Schistocerca; species Schistocerca piceifrons. The sequence continues at coordinate 220,258,356 of NC_060145.1, read as the reverse complement.
TGGTACAGAGGTAAATGGCTGTCTGTGTCGTATATATGCTCAGAGTTTCGCCAGCTGCGCGGTAGCCTGTCTCTGTCGAGTCGCTAGCAGCAGCAGCAGGAGCAGCAGCATATGCAGAGGTGTAGGCGCCGCCCCGCCCCACCAGTACAGCCAGCAGGTGTCGCTAACGGTGCGGCCCTACGATGCTTGCCGCCTGCCGCATTCCGGACCCACTTCACAAGGCCGCGGGTGCTCAGCGGGCTGCACCGTTTCGTACACACCGACACTCTAGCGGCTAGCCTCCCAACACCACATACACTACTGGCCATTAAAATTGCCACACCATGAAGATCATGTGCTACAGACGCGAAATTTAACCCACAGGAAGAAGATACTGTGATATGCAAATGATTAGCTTTTCAGAGCATTCACACAAGATTGGCGCCGGTGGCGACAACTACAACGTGCTGACATGAAGAAAGTTTCCAACCGATTTCTCATACACAAACAGTAGTTGACCGGCGTTGCCTGGTGAAACGTTGTTGTGATGCCTCGTGTAAGGAGGAGAAATGCGTACCATCACGTTTCCGACTTTGATAAAGGTCAGATTGTAGCCTATCGCGATTGCGGTTTATCGTATCGCGACATTGCTGCTCGCGTTGATCGAGATCCAATGACTGTTAGCAGAATATGGTATCGGTGTGTTCAGGAGGGTAATACGGAACGCCGTGCTGGATCCCAACGGCCTCGTATCACTACCAGTCGAGATGATAGGCATCTTATCCGCATGGCTGTAACGGATCGTGCAGCCACGTCTCGATCCCTGAGTCAGCAGATGGGGAAGTTTGCAAGACAACAACCATCTGCACGAACAGTTCGACTACGTTTGCAGAAGCATGGACTATCAGCTCGGAGACCATGGCTGCGGTTACCCTTGACGCTGCATCACAGACAGGAGCGCCTGCGATGGTGTACTCAACGACGAACCTGGGTGCACGAATGGCAAAACGTCATTTTTTCGGATGAATGCAGGTTCTGTTTACAGCATCATGATGGTCGCATCCGTGTTTGGCGACGTCTCGGTGAAAAAGCTTGTATTCGTCATCGCCATACTGGCGTATCACCCGGCGTGATGGTATGGGGTGCCATTGGTTACACGTCTCGGTCATCTCTTGTTCGCATTGACGGCTCTTTGAACAGTGGACGTTACATTTCAGATTTGTTACGACCCGTGGCTCTAACCTTCATTCGATCCCTGCGAAATCCTACATTTCAGCAGCATAATGCACGACCGCATGTTGCAGGTCGTGTACGGGCCTTTCTGGATACAGAAAATGTTCGACTGCTCCCCTGGCCAGCACATTCTCCAGATCTCTCAGCAATTGAAAACGTCTGGTCAATGGTGGCCGAGCAGCTGGCACGTCACAATACGCCAGTCATTACTCTTGATGAACTGTGGTATCGTGTTGAAGCTGCATGGGCAGCTGTACCTGTACACGCCATCCAAGCTCTGTTTGACTCAATGCCCAGGCGCAGGAAGGCCGTTATTACGGCCAGAGGTGGTTGTTCTGGGTACTGATTTCTCAGGATCTATGCACCCAAATTGCGTGAAAATGTAATAATCTGCATTTCTTCTTGGTGTAGCAATTTTAATTGCCTGTAGCGTATCATATCAACTACTATACTCTCCATCCGACGTTTAACACTTCGACTGTCAATGGGCGGGACGCGAAAATTTCGGTAGACTTCCGACCCTGTCATTTGAAAACCTCGACTGTAAACAATGGTAAAGCTGCCCTCTCGAGGGACGAGGATGAGGAGGTGGTGACGACACAGCGCGAAATTCCACGTTCCGCTACACTGCGCAGCGTTAAATGAAGAATCTCGTTGACAGGAAAGTGACCAATGAGAAGCGAAATCGTTTTACGTCATAAACAGAACATGTGAGCCGCCATATTCTATGGCCCCAAACATCATATTTGGTGGGTTTTCTTTCTCATAGAGAACTTACTAGGTCTACAACTTTGCTTCCGACGTTTTTTTCTCGAAGTTCGTGACTTTATTGTGAAAAACTTTAAAAAATTATGATTCATACTATTGCCCATCGCTGGCCACTGCATTCTCCCATCTTTCGGATAGCATACGAATCTCGTGGCCGAAGAACTGGGAGTCTTTTTGTGGCGATCCATGACTCGATTCACTTTTGCACTAGCTCATATGATCGGAAATGCTGGTCAGCCAGACTGTATGCCACTGATCGATAAAGGTGGTAGTCAGAGAGAGCAACATATGGAGAATACGGAGGGAGGTATAGGACTCCCCATTTCAACGTTTCCATGTATATTTTGACGGGTTTCGCGACCTGGGGTCGAGCAATGGCCTGCTGCAAAATTACCTTTACGTGTGTATCGCTGTATATGTGGCCGTTTATGTTTCAGTGCTGGGCTGGAACGCATCAGTTGCTTTCGATAATGATGTCCTGTGACTGTCTTCGTTTGTTTCAGTAGCTACGAAAACGTTCTGTGCTTCCCCGCCATGCCGGTCTCCGACATCAAAATCACTGTTCTTAAGGCGTTGAAAACGTTCTCTGCACGTTCTTCCACTAATAGTTTCCTCACCATTGGTCTTCCCCAGCATTCTAAGAGCCACAGCCGCAGATTTCGTCATGTTAGAGCATAAAATTAAAACTTCCCGCAAATGGCGAGAAATGGGTACGTATATTGACGTACTTAATCGAGAATAACCTTGTGATGCAATCACAAATCGACTAATATTTTTACGGCATTACGTTTACAGATGCCTAAGCTTATTGTATTACACCTATGACCAACCACCTGAACCCCACTTGCCGCTACTGTCGTCTATTGCAAAACGGTGGAAGCAAAGTTGTAGATCAAATAGTATAAATACAGGTTATTTAAAAACATCAGAAAATAGAGGATCTCTCAAAAAACGCAGATTTAGCTACGATTTGTTAGAATAAAATGACAGGAAACTACATTTCGGTATGTAAATGGTTCCAGTAGTTGACGATCTTAATGTTATAACTTATGTGCCGTGTGCTACGAAAGTATATTATTTCAGTGCTACGGTACAATGATTGTCTTTCAAATGGGTGCCTTTTGGTACAACTTCTATATTAAATACCAAATAATGACATCTGTGGATACAGTCTTTAGAAAGTGTCCACCATATCCCGAGGAACGTGTGCAATGTCGAAGCTATAGCGTAGTCGATAGCTTCAGGAGATGTGAGGATAGTAGGTGGCAGGTTCGCGACCAGCACCCAGTAATTTTTCTTCTCAGTTTTTGCTTTTCAAAAATTCTGAATCTTTCTTATTCATTTAATAGAAGTATTATCGCAAGTCGATGTTACATACTACAAATCATGGATTTACTGCAATCCTTGTGGCAAAGACCAAAGACTGGAATGTATCCCATGTGGCCAGAAATCTTAATGTGCCTGCCAGTCTATTGCAGAAAGTAAACACAAATTACACACTGGAAGTTTTTGCTATTATGACACTTTCTGCAAAATATGTGCACCTATCCCTGGGCTAATGGACTGGCTCACGTCTGTATCTTGCCCGTAAACATATTTTTCAATGTTGATGAGCAGCCACGAAGTCTCCTCTTCCAGTCGAATGAAATTACAAAACGAAACTCGATCTTGAAATCTATGTAATGAAGAAGGCTTACGTTATTTGGAAGTGTTGATAGTCCATGCAACATCGAGAACAAGAACGTTATGCACGTGCACCTTAACTGTATTCAATTTGAAATCGAAAATGATATGAAAATACAATTGGGTTAACGAAAAACTTATACTAGTATGTATCGTTGAACAGCATCACGCAATGTTCCTTTCCCAGCAATTCGCTGTTCAAGCCATCGACGATTCAAGAGTCTTCTTCGCGATTTTCTTCGCTCTTCTCCGACAGTTGCTAACACGGATAATGCAGCTGTTTCAAACATGTCCATTTTCGTAAAGAAACTGTATGGTCTGCAAGCCAAATAAAGCCATCAATAGCCGCTGAGAGCGCAAAATCATGTTAACCAGCTCGTCCCATGTGCCGATAGCGCTGTCGCGTCCTCGTCAGCGTTAGCTGAGTATGGCATAAGCGAGATGTTGCTTATTTCAAGAAATTGCACAGCAAAATTTCAATAACATCTCATAAATAAGGTATTAGACGAACATGCAATGTGATTTTTTATTCAGGTAAGTCATTTTTTTCAAAACTTATTTACAATAGCGACATATTTTTAAAAATTATAATTCTAGCCAAAATTTTGTTCTAAAAATTCGTCAGTAGATACTTAACATAACTTACTAGGACAATGCATGCACCTGGGACGGATTAATATTGACTTACAAGTCTTTACTTGCTAGGCAAATTGATGCAACATTTCTCCAAAACCTCTCAAAAATGCAAATTTAAAAAGTCCGATTTTTTTCAGTTTCTGATACTAATATTTGCATTGACAGTTTTTGTTGTAATAACGTAGAACAACCATACAAATTAATCTATGATTCAGCATAATATAAATGAATTTTTGTTGTTACCTTACTACAGCATGTAAATAATGTCAACAAGTAATAGTCACATGGATTCAGATCAGGTGACCTTGCAGGCCATGCATCTGGAAAACCTCTGGAGATAACTCGTTCGTCGAAGGTTGTATTAAGCAGATGTTTCCCTGGGCAAGCGATATGGGGTGTTGCTCCATCTCGCATGAAAACAGTGGTTTTTAACCAGTTGCACTCTTTCAAATCAGGAATCACTTGCTGTGGAGGGGGTCTCGATAACGTGCTGACGTCACGGTACACATGACGGGCCATCTGCGTGTATTCTCTTCAAACAAGAACGGTCGAAGAATAAAGGTGCTTGCGAGTCCACACCAAACAGTCACATACGATGAGTGCAGTGGCTCTTCGTGCGTAACACGCCGTTGAATCATACCCAAAAATCAGCAGTTCTATGTATTCACTGCTCCTTACAGTGTAAAATGTGCCTTAACACTCCATAAAATATTGTTCGGACCATGTCATCAATTTCGATCTGTCCCAGAAACTGAAGAGCAAATTCGGAACGTTGCTGCAGATCATGAGGTTTCAGTAAATGTACCATCGGGCAGCAGACCGCAAAACTTTCCGTATTGTTTACAAGAGATGGACAATTCTAGTGCACGATAGAGCTGCCCGGGGCACGCGTGCATGGTCAGTTACACCAACAGCAACCTCGTCAGTAACTTCCACCGGGATACGACGCCTACCTTTTGTAGGTGACGCACCAAGTTCATCCGCGTTTTTGGATTTCATTATCATCATCTTTAAACCATTTAAGGACACCTGGCTTCTAATCAGATCATTCAGTAGGCGATAGTATCTGAATACAGCACTGTAGTTGCTACCGTTCACATAAAACAGTTTAATTTACAGTGCTCAGTCTCCCTTCTAGATAGGTATACAGTTCACTCACGTTATCGCTTGTCAGATGACAGCGTAGATGTCATACCCTCATGCAGATAGTGTACCTCGCCAGAATCGCACCAGGTGGCCAAAGTTGGAACTACACTCCTGGAAATTGAAATAAGAACACCGTGAATTCATTGTCCCAGGAAGGGGAAACTTTATTGACACATTCCTGGGGTCAGATACATCACATGATCACACTGACAGACCCACAGGCACATAGACACAGGCAACAGAGCATGCACAATGTCGGCACTAGTACAGTGTATATCCACCTTTCGCAGCAATGCAGGCTGCTATTCTCCCATGGAGACGATCGTAGAGATGCTGGATGTAGTCCTGTGGAACGGCTTGCCATGCCATTTCCACCTGGCGCCTCAGTTGGACCAGTGTTCGTGCTGGACGTGCAGACCGCGTGAGACGACGCTTCATCCAGTCCCAAACATGCTCAATGGGGGACAGATCCGGAGATCTTGCTGGCCAGGGTAGTTGACTTACACCTTCTAGAGCACGTTGGGTGGCACGGGATACATGCGGACGTGCATTGTCCTGTTGGAACAGCAAGTTCCCTTGCCGGTCTAGGAATGGTAGAACGATGGGTTCGATGACGGTTTGGATGTACCGTGCACTATTCAGTGTCCCCTCGACGATCACCACTGGTGTACGGCCAGTGTAGGAGATCGCTCCCCACACCATGATGCCGGGTGTTGGCCCTGTGTGCCTCGGTCGTATGCAGTCCTGATTGTGGCGCTCACCTGCACGGCGCCAAACACGCATACGACCATCATTGGCACCAAGGCAGAAGCGACTCTCATCGCTGAAGACGACACGTCTCCATTCGTCCCTCCATTCACGCCTGTCACGACACCACTGGAGGCGGGCTGCACGATGTTGGGGCGTGAGCGGAAGACGGCCTAACGGTATGCGGGACCGTAGCCCAGCTTCAAGGAGACGGTTGCGAATGGTCCTCGCCGATACACCAGGAGCAACAGTGTCCCTAAAAATTTGCTGGGAAGTGGCGGTGCGGTCCCCTACGGCACTGCGTAGGATCCTACGGTCTTGGCGTGCATCCGTGCGTCGCTGCGGTCCGGTACCAGGTCGAAGGGCACGTGCACCTTCCGCCGACCACTGGCGACAACATCGATGTACTGTGGAGACCTCACGCCCCACGTGTTGAGCAATTCGGCGGTACGTCCACCCGGCCTCCCGCATGCCCACTATACGCCCTCGCTCAAAGTCCGTCAACTGCACATACGGTTCACGTCCACGCTGTCGCGGCATGCTACCAGTGTTAAAGACTGCGATGGAGCTCCGTATGCCACGGCAAACTGGCTGACACTGACGGCGGCGGTGCACAAATGCTGTGCAGCTAGCGCCATTCGACGGCCAACACCGCGGTTCCTGGTGTGTCCGCTGTGCCGTGCGTGTGATCATTGCTTGTACAGCCCTCTCGCAGTGTCCGGAGCAAGTATGGTGGGTCTGACACACCGGTGTCAATGTGTCTTTTTTCCATTTCCAGGAGTGTAATTTGTTTTCCAGCGTCCGCGTTAACGCATTAACACATCTAATATATTTTGCTGTCATACGATAACTGCAGCCCACATTGGATTTCCGTGAGAAGGTGCATTTTAATTATAACCGCCCGGTAAATAACATGTAGACAGCATGACGCACCTTCTGAATGTTCGTATATCCTTGACGTCATCAAGAACACAGCAGTTTTCTTTGCTAAACAGCGACTGTTGATTCTCCTGGCTGTATTTTTATCACTTATAATAAGCAATCACGTTTTATGGTTTTAAATAAATAGTGTTCTTATTGATCTGTTTGAAGCGCTATACAGTTTCAGAAGAAATAAATGCTTGCCACAACCAATACCTTTTTTTTTTTTTTTTTTTTTTTTTTTTTTTTTTTTTTTTTTTTTACGAGTCAAACAACAACTGCAATACGCGATAGAGCTTCTGTTAATTCTTTTAAGAAATGGTGCCGTGTTAAGGCCACGTAGAAAACGAATTACCGAGCACACCACCTGGAAAGTTTTTGTACGAGCCCACACAAAGATAGAGCACAGATTTAATCAAATAACTTAAAATCCAATCACATACACAGAGAGATGGGGGAATTATGGGTCCAACGACCCCAATCATGGTTCGATCGCGTTCATAATGAGTTGATTTAATATGCAAATATCATCTGTTAAATAATTTTTTTTACAGGTTCTAGACTCACTCATTTGCTACAAAAGTATATGACTACCGGATGATAAGATTTGAATAAATTTGTGGTGCCCGCAAAGCATCTTATTAAAGAAGACATAAGATGGCATTAAAGAAGACATAAGATGGCGTGGAACGTTGAAAGAAAAGTAAAGTCCTTCGGTTCAAATTAGTGTCGTGGCCACGCTATTGTTCTACAACAGCTTTTTACTTCGGTGCGCTCGAGCTGTCGCCACGATGGAGTAGCCAGCTTAAGAGACGGTAAGACGCTCCCACTCTAACACAGGAAAGCAACGGGAGAGGTCTGGGCAGCTTCCCTGATAAGGTTGGCGTCATAGGCTGATTTTTAATAGCAAAGGCACTAAAGTTCGGTAATAAAACTTGGGGAGACACGCTCTTGCGTAATCTCTCGTCGTGTGGGATTGATGTTGATCGTTTGTGAAGACTGACGCATAAGTCTGCTGCTATCTTGGCTTACAGCATGTACTGACCTGCCTCCGTTTGAGTCATAACTACAGGGTATATATCACGGTAGTAATACAATCGCGCCGCCAGAAGATGTACTCTATTATCGCGGGTGCCATGAACTCGCGTGCAAGCAGTCTGGTATGCCAGCCGACTACAAACATCGTTCTGAGAAAACTTTGGTACACTTACCGCGCATGTCGCTTTCGCAACGAGTCTCTGTTACTCTCGTGGTCAACCAGTGTCTCCCCTCTTTTTCCTCAGATTAATTTTACGCATTTTGTGCCCAGTTAGAGCTTTGTTCATTTATCTCTATAATTCCTATTCATGCAGATTCTTTTTGCCGTGGACAATAGGTTACCGCAACTGATAATCTGGCCGTGTCGACAGGTAGTTTTCCCACAGCGTAAAGACTACTTCGATTTTCCTCTGTTTTATTTAGTCAATATATCAAAATTACTTGAATTTCAGTCTGTCTGTTTCTCGTTTGTAACCAACCGAAAACCTGAACACTAAGCTGTGCTTTTCAATGCATATTAGCGCATCAAATACCCTATTTAAAAGTCAATATACAGAGTTTTTAAGGAACTTTCCCGGCACCCAAATAGGGGGGGGGGGGGGGGGGGGCAAAGTGGGCAGGGATCGCAACCCGAGGCCTGGCCACCCTCCAGGAACCAAGGAAAACGTAGGGGACGTGGAGTAGAGGTACAATGAACATAGTTTCTTTATTTATTCTTCTTTTCCTTCTTTTTATTGTCATTTATTTATTTTTGTTATTAATACCACCGAGAATATCAGGAAACCGGCGTCACGCGAGGAGGAGGGCGCAGCATGACGTCAGACTAATTGAGACTATCAACGTAAAGCTTTTCCGAGAAGAACATTCCGATTACAAGATAGTATGTATATTGGTTCTAAGTGTGAAAGACGCAGGTATCAGCTCTTCATGACAGGAACACCCCAGCTCAGGCGAGGGTTAAGGAAGACGCTGCAGAGGAAATTGAAGAAAAATTGTCCGTATTTTGGACTGCGGACAATTGCACAATGGAGTTCATTATGGAAATGCCCAAAGTCAAGGATACTTTTCTCGCCACCAGCAAACGATTAGTGTGCTGCGTGTCCACAAATTAACCACACAGAGTTCGTTTTCGCTTGCGGGAAGAATCCCGCGTCCGGAAAGAGGAGCAGTTGAGTAGGTATCTGATGAGGAGTCGTATGAGTAATTAGGGACATCTGTCGCACCAAGAACCAGACACCTCTCGCATATCTGCACTCCAGGCGGTGCTCGTCTGTGTCATTAACATCACAGTCGGCACACAACGGAGTGTCTGCGAGTGAATCCTGTGAAGGCGTGACCGCCATACTTGCTACCCATTGACAGTAAGGTAACATGCAGACTGGACGTCAGTGTCAAGATAAGGACCGTACACCGATCGCCAAACGGCACGCTAGATTTTAGTTACGATAATGATTGAAGCTGAATAAATTAATTAAATTGTGTGTCACGGCCGGATCCTGAACACGGTTCTCCTTGCTTACTTGGCAGGAATGCTGACCCTTACACCAGCGCAGCCCTAAGGCTAATGCTGCTGCACGGACTATATAAGTCCACTGCCCTGCCCAACACAAACTTCAATTCGTATCTTCGGCTTATTTTCCCCATAAATCGTCATTACTGCCAGGGCTCTCTGGCTTTGGAATAACACCCCAGAGTTGGACATAATGGGGAAATCCTGTACCATTCATCCTATAAGGCTATTGATACGTTCTCGTGCTTTTCATAGATATGTCGGATATTTAAAGAAGTTAATAAGTCGTAAATGTAAGGCGGCAGATTGTAGTGCTGTTTTGGTATTATTTAATTTTGAGACGCAGAAATACTAGCTACACTGAAAAATACGAGTCCGTTTTCGTCGAAAATCCTGTTACATAGTCTTGACCCATTTATAGGATAGTAAGTACACCACGCTACGCGGAACACATTAAAATTAATCGTGCCTACATCTCGCTGGATTTTTCTAGAGAGATACTGAAATCTGTTCCCTGTGAGCTTCAGCAACTTTTATCCGTCCATCTCAAGAAGCTTTTTGTTGCCCGACAAGGAAGGAACGTCCTTTTCTCATGATGCACGGTTCTTACGGTTCTGTTTTTGCTCCGCTGCCTCTACTGCTGCTGGTTGCGTATGAGACCGGCCCTCATGAGCAGCAACGCGTGAGATTACCCGCAAGGAGAGCTGAGCTGCAGAGCTCCCACGAGTTTTTGCCAACACCCGGCGCGGCTGGCTGGCTTGTTGGTACGCTACCGCTTGACGCTGTGGGAACACCCCTTCGCTCCGCAGTTCACACTGACAGACGGACTGAGGGTAACGGGGTGGCACACAGTAACCTTTGGAACAGCAGCGGCACAGACTACCGTAATGAGACACCCATCCAGGTTTCACCAAGAAGTGAAATTATTGAAGAGCTCGTGTTTTGAATGTCGTATTTGTACAAAGCATTTTGTGGTTAAAAATCCTCCCTTATCCAATAAACTTATCGGAACAGTCATTAGTAGATTTAAATTGTTTTGTGTGTCTACATCTACATAAATACTCCACAAGCCACCGTACGGTGCGTGGTAGATGATGCCCTGTACCACAACTAGTCATTTCCTTTCTTGTTTCTCTCGCAGATAGACCGAGGAAAAAACGACTGTCTACAGGCCTCCGCATGAGCCCCCAAATTTCTCGTATCTTCATCTTCGTGGTCTCTACGCGAAATGTATGTTGGCGGCAGTAGGATCGTTTTGCAGTCAGCTTCAAATTCCGGTTCTCTAAACTTTCTCAGTAGTATTCTTCGAAGTGAATGTCTTATTCCCTCCAAGGATTTCCACTTGGGCTCCCGAAGCATATCCGTAACACTTACAACCTGGCCGAACCTACCGGTAACAAATCCAGCAGCTCGCCTCTGTCTTCTTTCAACCCGACCTGATATGATTTTGTAGGTCATGTTTCTGATTAGCTATATGTAAACTGTTACTAGAAAACGTTCAAGTTGGCCGACTTTCAGTCAATTTGTCCTCGTGATGATGCACATATGTACGCCAATACGCTTCACAAAAACAAAACAACAGTGCGGCTGATAATTATTTTTGTCTTTTAGTTTCCACCATGATATACACTAAATAAAAACCAAAACCCTCGGAACGTCGGATTCTAGCAGCATTCGAGACTTATCGAAAAGAGGAGTGCAGCGACATTAAATATGATAATGTTTGCAGTTAGACTATCTGAAAAGGGTGGTGAGAGTGTGTTAAATGTGAAGGTTTCATCATAGTCCGAAGACTGGCTTGATGCAGCTCTCCATGCTGCTCTATCCCGTGCAAGCCTCTTCGTCCTCGAATAACTAGTACAACTCATATCCATTTGAACCTGCTTACTACACACGCCTCTTGGTCTCCCTGTGCAATTTTCAACCTCCACTACTCCTTCCAACACTAAAGTGATGGTTTCCTGATGCCTCAGAACGTGTTAAAGCAACCGGTCCCTTCCTGTAGTAAACTTATGCAACACATTTCTTTTTTCCCCAGTTCTATTCAGCACCTCCTCGTCAATTACGGGATCTAACCATCTGATCTTCAACATTCTTCTGTAGCGCGACATGTCGAAAGCTTCTATTCGCTTCTTGTCTGAACTGCTTATTGTCCACCGTTTCACTTCCGTACGGAGAAAAGATTCGTAATCATTAAATTTGTATTCGATGTTCATAAATTTCTCTTCTGTAGTAACCCTTTCTCTGCTATTTCCAGTCTACATATTATGTACTCACTACTTCGGCCATCATCAGTTATTTTATTATTTATTACCCAAGTAGCGTAACTCATCTACTACTTTTACTGTCTCATCTCCTAATAAAGTTGCAAGACATGAAGTCCTGATGAAGGGAAAATAAACCAACGGAAAAGCAACTTTTACTCCGTCTTTTTAGAGGTATCTGAAAAATCACTGCCGGCCTGTGTGGCCGTGCGGTTCTAGGCGCTTCAGTCTGGAACCGCGTGACGGCTACGATCGCAGGTTCGAATCCTGCCTCGGGCATGGATATGTGTGATGTCCTTAGGTTAGTTAAAGTAGTTCTAAGTTCTAGGGGACTGATGACCACAGATGTAAGTCCCATAGTGCTCAGACCCATTTAAAAAAAAAAAAATCACTGTGATTGTCAACTAGTTGTTAGTTACGTACACAAAACACAGTGCACGCACTTACCTAACCCCTGTTAACAGCCGTATTCCATCGTTGGTACGTCTTTTTAACATATATAGACATATACAACTCGAAACATGGCCCCACATAGCGAATTTTCACTTCATCTGTGTATAATTGTTAACAGTTTCTATGCCCCGTATGTAACAGTATACAGTGCTCAAAATACGAGCTTACGAAATGATGAAACTCAAGCTTACCAATATGGGAGCACTCTTGCTACTGCATTCAGGACTTGATAGTAGAAAGACCACACTACGTCGTCCTTAACAAGTAGAATTAGTCAGATGTAATAGTAATTTCCGGTGTTGCACCAGGGACACCTAGAGGACTATTAATGCTCACCATATACGCGTACGTATACTGTGTGATCAAAAGCATCCTGACACCTGGCTGAAAATGACTGACAATTTTGTGGCGCCCTCCATCGGTAATTTTGGAATTCAATACGGTGTTGGCCCACCCTTAGCCACGATGAAAGCTTCCACTCTCGCAGGCATACATTCAATCAAGCGCTGGAACGGTTCTCGGGGAATGGCAGCCCGTTCTTCACAGAGTGCTGCACTGAGGACAGGTATTGATGTCGCTCGCTGAGGCCTGGCACGAAGTTCAAATGATTCAAATGGCTCTGAGCACTATGGGACCTAAAATCTGAGGTCATCAGTCCCCTAGAACTTAGAACAACTTAAACCTAACTAACCTAAAGACATCACACACATCCATGCCCGAGGCAGGATTCGAACCTGCGACCGTAGCGGTCGCGCGTTTCCAGACTGAAGCGCCTAGAAACGCTCGGCCACAGCGGCCGGCTGGCACGAAGTTCACCTTAGAAACATCCCAAAGGGGTTCTGTAGGATTCAGGTCAGGACTCTGTGCAAGCCAGTCCATTACAGGGATGTTATTGTCGTGTAATCACTCCGTCACAGGCCGTGCATTATGAACAGGTGCTCGATCGCGTTGAAAGATACAATCGCCATCCCCGAATTCCTCTTCAACAGTGAGAGCCAAGAAGGAGCTTAAAACATCAAAGTAGGTCTGTGGTGTGATAGTACCACGCAAAAAAAAGGGATGCAAGCCCCCTCCATGAAAAACACGACCACACCATAACACCACCGCCTCCCAATTTTAGTGTTGACACTACACACACAGGCAGATGACGTCCACCGGGCATTCGCCATACCCACACTCTGCAATCGGATCGCCACATTGTGTACCGTGATCCGCCACTCCTCACAAAGTTTTTGCACTGTTCATTCGTCCAATGTTTACGCTCCTTACACCAAGCGAGGTGTCTTTTGGCATTTACCGGCGTGATATGTGGCTTATGAGCAGCCGCTCGACCACCTCCCGCCTAACTGTCATAGTACTTGCAATGAATCCTGATGCAATTGGGAATTCCTGTGTGATGGGGTGGGTAGATGTCTGCCTAATACACGTTACGACCCTCTTCAAATGTCGGCGGTCTCTGTCAGTCAACAGACGAGGTCGGCCTGTACGCTTTTGTGCTGCACATGTCCCTTCCCGTTTTCACTTCACTATCACATTGCAAACAGTGGACCTAGGGATGATGAGGAGTGTGGAAATATCGCGTACAGACGTATGACACAAGCGACACCCAATCACCTGACCACTTTCGAAGTCCACGAGTTCCGCGGAGTGCCCCTTTCTGCTCTCTCACTATGTCTAATGAATATTGAGGTCCATGATATGGAGTACCTGGCAGTAGGTAGCGACGCAATGGACCTAATATGAAAAATGTGTGTTTTAGGGGGTGTCCGAATACTTTTTATCACACAGTGTATTACTTCCTCCTACTTGTAAGCCGCGAAAAGACCGTGAAGATAAAATCAGAGATTCGAGCCCACACAGAGACTAGCAGCAATCGCTTTTCCCGCCAATCATTCTTGATTTGAACAGGAAAGGAAGGAATGACAGTAGTACACAGCTGCCCGGAGTGGCCATGCGGTTTGAGGCTCCTGTCACGGATTGCGCAGCCCCTCTCGCCGGAGGTTCGAGTCCTCCGTCGGGCATGGATGTGTGTGTTGTTCTTAGTTTAAGTCGTGTGTAAGTCTGGGGACCGGTTACCTCAGCAGGTTGGTCCCTTATGAATTCACACACATTTGAACATTTTTGAACTATCACACGAAGGTGGATTGCGGAGTATAGATTTAGATACAGATGTAGATGAGTGTACAATTTCTTTGAGAAATAATGCACCGTCCTCGGGAATCTTATGAATTTCAGAACTGTTCTTTCCACGCATCTGTTTTCTCATGACTGAAAACAACAGACTACGCAGAGAAACAAGTGACCGCTACAGTTATCCGCCGAATGGCTTCACAGAAGTGCCGGCCGTATGTGGAGCCCTCCAGCCACTGGGTGCATTCGGTAGTTCCTTAGGCGGACGTAAGACTCTCTCTCTGCAGTGTTTGGCCGCAGCGCACGTGCTGTATTTCCTGATTCGCATTCTTATACCAACTCTTCTCCTGTTTGGTGGCGTCCATACAGAGACACAATGTCTTTTGCGCAGCACGTGCTTCCCATTCTGTCGGCTGATATTTCAGTAACGCTGCGCACGAACCCCTGACTCGCCCGGCTTGCAAAAACAGACAGGGAACCAACAAGAGGAGGACACGACCGTGTCGGCAGGGGTGTGGGACCGTACAGGCCTCACCATCTGCCTCTGGTGTTCGTTGCAAAGCTGTCTAACAGTGAGGTGACCTTTCCACCTAGCAAACTTTCTGCGTTCTAATACCGCCTGATCCTTCCATGTCCCATCACATTTTTACTATCTCCAGTGACCTAGAATGGCCCAATCGGCTACCAATATCCATCTCCCCCACGTTACATCCAATGCGTTTTTATGCCACATTACATGTACGTCTTCACTTTTACATGCCGCTTTCATACGATTACCTTATTGAATGTCAAGAGATGATTTAACATACTCATTAAACAGGACCGAATGGATATCCAGACAGATGTTATCTTCCACTTCTTCCGCCTGATATGAGTCAGTATTTTTTTATAATTTTTTAATGCTTCTGATCACATATTGGAAGATACTGTGTAAGATCACAAATGCCTTGAGCAACACAATCAGCATTGTTACACAATTTCAAAAGACCACAAAACCAAGTACCCTCTTACATCAGCTGTGTAACAAATGATGGTAACTTCGTTTAGATCTTTGCTCTTTCTTGATCTGGACAGCCTAGTATTCCCGAAGGCTCTTCTGAAATGAACACAAGCAGCTACGAACATGAACATCAACATCTCGTTAAGACATATCTAATTATCGCTGCAAAGTTCGTTTCACACTTTGTCATCCATCTGAGAGCTACAAAATACAAAGTCACACTTGTGTTATCATCAAGGTGCGAAAGATACAACCCAGATTTGTCCTGCGTCAAATTCCAAAGCTTAGAGCCGTGCGAGGTGGCGTAGTGGTTAGCACATTGGACTCTTTTTGCGAATATTCATTAGTTATATTAGCTTTCCTCCAAAATTTAGAATAGCGGAGATACTGAAGCAGCGATGATTATAATAATACACACACACTTACAATGAAGTTATAAACAGTTGTAGTACTGGAAAAAAGACTTGAGACCTATTAGTGAAAAGTCAACAAAGAAATTGTCGTATACTAAAAAGAAGAAAGTTACTTACGAAAAAATGATAACCAAAGTGACGTGAGAAATTACGAGTGGACACTCAACGTTAATGTGAGTTCTGCTTTGGTACTAAGGGCAGACTCATACTCAGAAAATGAACTTTCGGGAGAGATCTGGGAGGCCCGTACTGCCGTCCTGCGCCACGGTCCTTGTGAAGGTGGTTTGCCACTGCCTTTCTCTTACCCGTTAACAAGTGTCAAGTGCGTATCTGTCTCGTGTGGGTGAAGCTGAAGAGTAGCAGTCAGTGTTGTGTCTGCATTGTTATCGATGTAGGCAAGGGAGAGGGTACTGCCTGGCGCAAGCACATCCTACACCGGTCGACTAGCACCAAGGGGACCGCCGAATTTTGTGTCCCCATCCGACGGACGATTCACCATCAACAGTGCCACATGCAGTACTAAAGGCAGCAAAGTGTATACATTCTTCAGCGTTTTTCTTAGTAATGACAGGCAATAACCGAACTAAAGCTTGGTAATTCTTCTTTAACTTAATTCTTTGGACTAATGTCTTTCCTCACCCTACAAACTTCAGTTAGTATGAAGTTACATTCACACGACGCCTTTTACACGATGTAAGTGGCGCAATGGTTAACCTGCTGAACACGAGGGATCGAATCCCTATTTCTTCATCCAGATTCAGAATTTCCGCAGTGCCCCTAATTCGATTAAGGCGAGTGATGGGATGGTCCCTTTTAAAACGACATAACTTCCATCTCCAATTTTGAACTCCCCGTCTCGATGGGGCGTTAAACCTTACTACCTTAATTCCTTCCTCCCTTCTTTTCGTTTCCCTTTTACTGACACACGTGAACAAAATTTGACACGTCATAATTGGATGGATAGACGTAATGAATGCGTTTACACGTTGCGTCAATAGGCTTGCGATCAACATCAACTGTCACATAAGATTTTGGTACTCCGTTTGCAGAACTGACACTCCATTTACTATAAATTTGCATGGTCTTGATCGTAATAAAAACAATATTGTTTTTATTTTATATTGCGACCAAGACTGTTAAAATGTGAGATAAAAAATGACACAGATCACTGTGTCTCCCTCAACTGAAAATATCAAACCTCACAGATATTGCTATTCTCCAGGCAATATGACATTAACTATAATGCATATCTGGCAAAGTAACGATTCGTTACCTGAAAACCGAAGGTTGTTACCCACATTCGAGGCTGGAACTCTGTATCTGTAAACAAAATAGTTCTGCGAGTGTTGCTGTAACTGTAAAATACACGAGGGACAGTCGCAGTAACTAGGTATATTAGGAGTGTTTTGTTACATTTCTCTTGAGGTGAGATTGTTTCATTTTAGTACGTCCAAGAAGAGTAGAGTTACATCATTTGGTAACTTACATCCTGCTGAGAAATTGTAAAACTCCTGAAACGAACAAAGATATTCGTTGTCAGTATCACGTATTTCTATGTCAGTAGTTTGATAGGAATTTTCATTACGCTTGTGCTTTTGAACTGATTTTTACAGTATAATGAATTCAATAGAAGATTTCTTTTTATCTAGGCGTACCCGTCAGAAGCACCCAAAAACACACTTCTAAAGATGCAGGCTGATTACTCTTCGCGGGTATCCGTTAAACAGCGAGCAAAATTCCTATCAAGCATTGGAAACTACGCGCTTTGACACAGATGTTTTCTACAAACATGGCATGCGCGTATTACAGGCCTTCTTTCTGCTGTTGAAAGCGTACAGCCTATGCACATTGTTGGACAGGAAGAGCATTGTGCGCATTTCTCTCTGTGAATAGTGTGAAGTTCTTCTGTCTGCATTTTTATTTCAATTCTCTGTCTGCTGCGCTTCTGAGTCGGAATTGGGTGAAACATAGCCAGAAAAGTGCCGTTTTTAGAAACTATAGACCCCTAGGCTGGAACTATGTTTCAGGTCCCACCAGCGGAAATTTTACGATAATCCGCCGTTTGGAGCAGTTTTCGACTGAAAAACCTCTAACACAGTTTACAGGCTCATCATTTCTTTACAATTTCACTCTACAGTGATATGATATAATGAATTATTAACTTTAAAAATGGAAATCATTGAAATAATTAATCAACGCCTTTTATTAACATAACTACGAACAACAACAGTTTTTAAAGAAAGGGACCAAAATTTCAGACTTTTGTACACGAGAAAAATCACACTTATAAATTTAAAAATGAGCTTCGGACATGTCCGAAAGAATGGACACCACCCATTCATCTAATTGATTCGCCTTGATGGGCAATGAATCCACCACTTGCAGTGCAGATGCACGAGTACGTTCGACGTCGTGTGGGAATCTCAAAGTAGCGAGCGCGGAGGACATGGACGACGACAGTGCGTAGGTGGCTCTAGGTGGGAATGTGGATCGGCATAGAGGGGTGCCGAGACAGTCCGCGCAGTAGCGACGAACAGTGTGTCCAGGTGGCGCAGTGGTTGACGTAATTACCTAATAAGCAGGACATCTCCGGTTCAAATCCCGATCAGGCATAAATTTTCAGTCGCCGCCGCTGATACCGCATAAAGTCCCCATGCAGCTGATATAAATACTTTCCTTTCCTTTCTCTCCTCTCCACCTTCAGTATACACAATATGGAAGCAGTAAAAGTAAAAAAGCAGCGCTCCGTCTTCAGGCCACAAGTATCCCATCGGGACCATCCGATCGCCAGGTCATCCTCAGTTGAGGATGCGGATAGGAGGGGCGTGTGGTCAGCACACCGCTCTCCCGGTCGTCATGATAGTTTTCTGTGACTGGAGCTGCTGCTATTCGGTCGAGTACCTCTTCAGTTGGCATCACGAGGCTGAGTGCATCCCGAAAAACGGCAATAGCGCATGGCGGCCTGGATGGTCACCCATCCAAGTGCCGGCCACGCCCGACAGCGCTTAATTTCAGTGATCTCACGGGAACCGGTGTATCCACTGCGGCAAGGCCGTTGCCGACAAAAGTAAGAGGAGACAATATTACGACAGAACAAGTAACTTACATGGAATGCTGAACTACATTTCAAACTGACACACACGTGAACGACACTATTTTCAACATAGTCGCCGAGTCTCTGTAAACAACCGTCGAAACCTCCTACCAACCGTTCAGGCCGTCGACGACAGAAATCCTCTCCTTGCTCACGGAACCATTCGAGAAACGTCCTCATTGTAGGAAAATTTCTTGGCCCCTACCCCCCAAAAAAGTTATTTTCGAATGCCGAAAGATGCCAATCTCAGGGTGCAATATCTGGGCTTCCAGATCACCATCGCCCACATCTGCGCGGCCTTGATCAGATTGTTGGCATAATTTCAGTACGGCTGGATGCGTAATACCGCCAGCATTTCACGGCGTATCTCTGTGCAGTTTAGACGATTTGCCCTCAAGAATCGTAATGTTCCACGTGCTTCTACTTTGGAGGACGTTTTCAGTTGCCACACCACTTCAGTCGCACACTGTGACACACCTTTTATTCGTACCGCAGTGGAACTCTTCGTGCAGGAAACCCAGAAGATCTTCTGTCTCCCGAGAATTTGCCACTCCTACTTCGCAATCGTGTTAGCGTGGGATGGTATGGGTAACATACTTTCTGATCTCGCAACATATTACGACCACAGAAGTATCTTTTATATAAATACATAGTATTTTCCTTAAAAAATCTTAATTTGACTTTCGATATTTCTGCTGTCACGTCGCGCTGAGGATCTTAAAATGTTCTCCACAACGAATAAAGTTATTTCAAAAGTCGTTTTCCCCAGCGTCAAGAGTTTCAGAATCAGCATCTGGGGGCAGGAAGTAAAAAAATGTATGCATCTGGAAGACGGACGGATGACATGAGACGATGAGCGAATCGGGTTCCAGCGTAATCGAACTTACTTCAAACTGCCGCATTTCCGTTACGCATTTCTTTTTAAAACAAATGACAACTAAAGTGCCAAGTGTTTGCGCGGGATCCATTGGGAATGTGACCTGAGGGAGTGCGTGCGAAGTTTTGAGCCATGAATGCTGACTTAATTCATATCAGCTGTCCGCTAAAAAATTCAGCAGGACACGCTCGTACAAAGTAATTAGGTATACGCCTTTTAAGATTATAAGAGGGCTCATACCACAGTGCTGAAACGTAGGCATAGCCTTAATTTAAATGGTTTTGGTATGGACCCGTCCGTGCTGCTCAACTCAAGGCTACAGCCTAGATAGACTGTGCGTAAAAGCGGCCCTGGCCGGAAATTTGCCTCAGCACGCTGGGAAAACTGCGAAAAAACTACACCGAGACAGACGTGCAGCAGAGACTAACGGTCATTAACGCGCCGCGCGAATTGGTTCCGGATATGACTCACTGTCAGTTGGCCGTCTCTCCACCTTCTGCGCTCTGCACATTATCCTAAAGTCTTACTCAATATTACGACCCAGCAGTAAAAGAATAACCAGTAACGTTGCCATAACCATTGAGCTGTACTTTTTCGGAATTTCAAGATTAGGCTGATATAGTCCGTCTCGTCAAGTTTTCGTAGCGCGCCTGTCTCCGGGCTGTGACGTAACGCTATTGTCCTGTTGTAGAAACGTCAACTGTCGCCTTCCGCGGTTTCCCTGGTAACGTTACGTCACATGCCACGCCGAGCTATCGTCGCAGTGTATCAGGTAAGCGCGTCACATTCCGCTAGCTACGTTGTAGGCGACCGCAACTGGCGAATTTGTCGGGCGGCCGTTGCGGAAGGTCGAGCACGGAATCCCTGCCACTACTGAACTCCAAAACTGGCTAGTAAATCGCAGTAGTCTAACTATCTGCATAGCTGCCATGGGCAGTTTTTCAGTTAAAGTCAAAAAGATTCATAACTGTATAGGTCCCTGTTACATATCCACACTCTTCATTGTCTCAGGTACAGTAAATGGAATGAAGTGACGTCACAAGCTCAACACGATGTTTATGTTCTCTCTTCACGACCGACACAGTGCCATAATTACATCCCGTGCTACGTTTTATTGCTACTAATAATTGTGATTTCTTCGTCTGTGGCTTTATGCTCACCTTGCACTCGTTGGATAGTTGGTTGATTTGGGGGAAAGAGGACCAAACAGAGAGGTCATCAGTGTCATCGGATTAGGGAAGGAAGTCGGCCGTGATGTTTCAAAGGAACCATCCCGGCATTTACCTGAAACGATTTAGGGAAATCACGGAGAACCTAAATCAGGATGGCCGGAAGCGGGTTTGAACCGTTGTCCTCCCAAATGCAAGTCCAGTGTGCCATCAGGTGCGCCACCTCGCTCGGTCCTTGTACCGGGTGAAGTTGATTTTGGAACACTAGCTCTTAGTGACGTCACCTCTTTGTGTACGATGTGAATCTTATTTCTTTACGGCTTTGTTAATTTCAATATTTTCGCAAGTTTTGAAGCAAATTATTTCTCAAGCTCCTCGCTGTAACAGAGAAAAATATGGTATTTTCCGTTTTGGCGGTAATTCTGATATTACGACGAATTATCAGTCCGTTCGTCCACGAGAGCCAAAGAGCAGTAGATACCGTCTCTCAGATATATACCCTTTTCATTCACTTCCGGAAGGCGTCCAATACAGTTTCGCACTGCTGCGTGGTGAACAAAATACGAGCGTGCGGAATATCGGATCCATTGTCGGATTGGATTGAAGAATTTCGGAACGGAGAGAAATCTTCAGGTGTTAAAGCAACTTTGCGCGCAGCCAAAGGGAGTGTTATGCATTGTCGTTATGTGCAGACTGTTAGTCTTAAAGGAAAAATGAACATGAGCTGTTTGTAGGAAATTTAATGTAGTTAAATTCTGTACTGGAATAATTTTTGGATAGTAGCCGTAGTTTTCGAGTTACCGTATTCAAGAAAAGCGTAGAAAAGTGACCTTCAAATGCAGCCCCACTCCCACACTCATTCTTCATCGGTTAGGATTCCTAGTATGTTGTTCATACCAAATCCTCCTACCACTGTACAAAAGTCTGCGACTGTACGAATTATTTCCTGCAATCGACCTATTTTGCGCTTCATTGACTGGCTTTATTGCGCCACAAGCTTAGTCGAGCACTTACAAACTGCAAAACCGTCGTTTCTGTAAACTGTACCTAACAATTCTGTAAATTTTAAGAGCATAAAATAAACAACTACGTCGTTGTATTGGTCAGGCCATCAGGCTATGAAACTACTGTGCTTGTAATGGGTAAGTTTGGATCGAACTGTCAACGTAATTAGTTTTACTGTAACGTGTACAAAAGTCGTTTTTCCTTTATCACCATAACAGGCACATTTAAATTAATAACGGTAACGAAATAACCGACTATGCAGGTGGCGTAATAGCCGAATCAACTGAGACCAGTAAAGGTCACATATCGGGAATAGTTGGTGTAGTCGGAAATTTTTGTATAGTGGTAGGAGGGAGTGCCACGAGCAACACACTAGAAATCCTGACATAAAGGATGACCGTGGAGTGGAGGTGCGTTTGAAGATCACTTTTGTACGTTTTTCTTGAATCACTCGAAAACCGCGGCCTCCAGCGAAAACTTATCCCAGTATCCGAAAGAGCAGACACCATATCCATATAAGTATACAGGGTGAAAAGTATTTAAATCGTCAAACTCTGAGAGGTTGTAGGGGACATCAAAACAAATGTTTTTCCCTTATGTCATTTTTTTCCTATGAGGAGTATTTAAACTGGTAGAGGAAGATTTCTCTGGTGGCAAATTAATTAAACCAACAAACACTTTTCCATTTTTTTTATGACCAAGAGACAACACATTAACACAACCCAATTTTAATTACAGTAGATTTTCGAAAATGCCTCCGTTGACACGTAAACAAAAGTTACACTGTCAGATCATGTTCTGTCTGACACGGGCAAAAACCCCAGGAGCATCCTGAATTGTTCCTGCTGCTGCTACTATCCGGGCAACCAGATCCTCTTTTGATGCAATAGGAGTTGCGTAAACAAGGTTGAGCATCTCTCCCCACACAAAAAAGTCCAGATGGGACATATCTGGGTATCGAGCAGTCCATGGTACAGGACCAGCCCTGCCAATTCACGTTTTTGGGAACCGTCGGACCAAGAATCGACTCACACGACGACTGAAATGTGCCGTCGCCCCGTCATGTTGGAACCACATGCGTTGTCTTGTAGGGAGCGGGATGTCTTCCAGCAATTCTGGCAATGCTCTGGCGAGAAAATTGTAATAGTTCCAGCCATTTAATGGCCTAGGTAGCAGATACGGCCGAATTAAACAGTCCCAACAACACCGACCCACACATTAACGAAGAACCGCACTTGATGAGCGCTAGTAACTGTGGCATGTGAGTTATCCTCACTCCTAACATGCGAATTGTGCATGTTGAAGACTCCATCACGCCCGAACGTTGCTTCATCGGTAAATAACACAGAGGATGGAATTGTAGGATGCATTTCACACTGTTCCAGGTACCACTGCGAAAATTGGGCTCTGGGTGGATAATCAACTGGTTCCAGGTTGTGGACACGCTGTAAGCGAAATGAACGTAAGAATTGCTCTCGAAGGACTGTTCTTACATTCGTCTGATTCGTCCCCATAGTGCTGACTGAAGGATCCCGCTCCACACGCTGCAAGACAGCTTCCTCAAATTTCAGCTTTCTTACCGTACGACGGCGTCCCTGTCCAGGTAACCTGCTAAATGAGCCAGTCTCACGCGGACGTTGGTACACAGCAGCAAAGGTTGTATGATGCGGGATACGGCGATTAGGATATTGTTGTTGACAAACCCGCTGTGCAGCTCGTCCGTTGTGGTGCGCTACGTAGTACGCACCAACCATATCAGTGTACTCACTCCAGGTGTATCGCTCCATTAGTAAACAGAGACAATGCACTACTACACTGATGGACAGCAGTTGCCTACAACTGAAGAGCGTAATACGCTCTCTAACGACTGAAGATCGTAATATGGCCTCTAACAACTGAAGAGCGTAATACGGCCTCCACCGGTTTAAATAATCCTCATAGGAAAAAATGACATTAGGGAAAGATATTTGTTTTGATGTCCCCTACAACCTCCCAGAGTTTGTCGTTTTAAATAATTTTCACCCTGTATAGTTCTGGCAATACCGACCATGATCTTCTTCTGTACGGATACACACATATTACCCGAACTCTTACGGGACTTGGTAAGAACGTCTTCCGCGAGTAATGAGTGTGTTGGGTAGGGACACTACGAATGCGGTTTGTGGACATATAAGGTGAGAATGTGGGTCTCGCGGGAGGCGTACACGAGATAGTCCCTGCAGTCGCACTCTCCTCTGTGCCCTCGGTGGCTCAGATGGATAGAGCGTCTGCCATGTAAGCAGGAGATCCCGGGTTCGAGTCCCGGTCGGGGCACACATTTCCGCCAGTCCATGTTGATATATATCAACTCCCGTCAGCAGCTGAAGGTATTAATATATAATTCTAATTTCTAGCAAGGACTTGTCGAATCCATGACGCAGAATCACTACCGTATTGCTTTCCCTTGGTGGACGAAAACGCCATTAAGCAAGTGCTTATAGTTTATTTTTTCAATCATAAGTGTAGCTTGGCACTCCGTTCGTGGGACGACTGTAAGGGATTTTGCCTATTGTACCACTGGAGTGTCCTTCGTGCAAAGTGTTCAGCGGCAGTCAACACGACGACGGGAAACCAAACGAGTCCTTCCTGTTGAGCCTTTGACCCCGGGGTCGAGTTGACGCCACCAACCAACGCCATCACTGCGGAGCGGCCGGCGCGGGTGGCGGTGGTCAGTGAAAGTGGACTCGCCAGCCCCCGCCGCCCCCGCCACCGCCACCACCAGCGCGAGGTGGCCTTACTGTTCCGCTGCCACTTTCTCCATCGGGGCTGGCCGATCTGCTTTCACCCCGCACATCTGCGGTCACTGCGCTTCTGCAACCGCGCCGTTTAACACCTCTGCAGCCTGGCGCAAAGTGCTGCCACTTCTCGTATGTAGGCGTGAAATCGTCCGCCGGGCTCAGGCAACACTGCTGTTGTGCGTTCCCTTCGTTGGTGCTCGGAGCTTTCGTGGTGTCGCGCGGGATCCCAGTCGCCGTCGCGGCCGTAATCCAAGCACTCCTAGCGATGCGTGGCGGCCGGGATAAACTACGTGACCAAATCTTCCGCAGATTTACCGAAAGTCGTTTATTGACTGATCCCGATTTTCTTCTGCACTGTCTGTTTTGCTACAAAACCGGTCTAAATGACGGTCGCTAACGTCGCTTTGATTTGCGATAAAATCTTCAGTACTCCTGCGCCACTAATAGATGCCCTGCAACAATCTAACTACTTCTGAAAAGATCCCGAAATCCAAAAACTGGGTTCCTGATCGTGTCATCCACCTACCAGATATTTTTACAGTGCTTACGCTGGGCTGTACGTAATTTTAAAGCACTAGAACAGATGCGACGAGACAAAGCGATGATGTTTCTCATCTCCTCTGATGCCTGTAATTACTCTACAAGTCGTTCATTAATGTAGTGAGGAGACAAGGTTTTGTAGAATATACGAGATGCTTTTCTTACGCTGCGACAGCAAATGCGGCGGTATTCTGCTGTGTACCTGGGCACAAGGGGTTAGAAGGAAAAGAGGAAGCTGACGCTGTAGCCAGGGTGGCAGTGATGCGAATGTGCCATCCCGATAATGGCTGTGAACTCGCTGTTGGTCCAGAAAATGACGCATCACTGAGAAAAAGAGGAGCTGCAGGAGAGAGACAACAAGTTTCAGGCGATAAAACCCACTGCACGTCCGTGGCGTTCCTCCTTCCGGTCACACAGGCGGATCGAAGTCCCACTCACACATCTTAGTACGCACCATTCCGTATGGCGTTTAGCTCCGGCGGGAGAAATCATCCGTTTGTCATACCTGTAGCGTTCATATTACGGAACGTCATAATTTAGTACAGTACCACTCATATTCTATGGAGAGCGTAGCGGTAGGTTTACGTCAGGATCTCAAAGTGCGACGGACTATTAATACAATTTAAGCAACTACGTGCGAACTCGATAACAAAGATATACAGACTGTATTAAGCTACGGCAAAGAGATAATTATTCCATATTGGACAATGGAAGAGAGATGTTCTATGTCGGACTGAGAGGAGATTGTTGGATGCCGCCATCAAGGCAGTAATTTATGTTTTATGGTATGGAAGAAAATAAATACATATAAAAGCACAAAAGAAGTATCAGGTGTGTAGAGTTCATAACCCTTAATCATTTCAAAAGAAATATTCAGTGATTATAAAGACGCAAGTCGTTCGGAAGTGTTGTGTTGTTTGATGATGCGAACCTGCAGTTTTACACGGTTTTGGGATTCGTCGAGTATATTTCTCCGACGACCTAAATAATTTCGCGAACTAAAGTTGGACGCCACATTCCATACATATGACACAGCATAGCACTTGGCTGTACCAATCGATTTCCGGAGTGCGATAAATTATCTTTAGCGATTTCAGGTGGAGAAGTTCCAGCAAGGAGACTCAACGATATCTGCTGCTGCGAAACGCATATGGTATTACTGTATTCTTTAACTTACGGAGAACAGTAAGCAGTATAGACTTCATAACCACCGCAAACATAATTAAAAGGACTTAAATAACAGGAGTGCCACGCGGGATTAGCCGAGTGGTCTGAAGCACTGCAGTCATGGACTATTCGGCTCTTCCTGGCCTAGGTTCGAGTCTTCCCTCGGGCATAGGTGTGTGTTTGTCCTTGGGATAATTTAGGTTAAGTAGTGTGTAAGCGTAGGGACCGATGACCTTAGCAGTTAAGTCCCATAAGATTTCACACACATTTGAACATTTTTGAACAGGAGCAAACAGTGAAAAGGAATTGCTAAACCAAACCATAAATAAAAATCAATTAATAGTAATACGCAATCACATTAATAAAACGCTCATTAAATAATAATAATAAAAAAGCACTCCGTCTTCAGGCCACGAGTGGCCTACCGGGGCCATCCGACCGCCGTGTCAGCCTCAGAGGAGGATGTGGATAGGAGGGGCGTGGGGTCAGCACACCGCTCTCCCGGTCGTTATGATGGTATTCTTGACCGAAGCCGCTACTATTCGGTCGAGTAGCTCCTCAATTGGCATCACGAGGTTGAGTGCACCCCGAAAAATGGCAACAGCGCATGGCGGCCCGGACGGTCACCCATCCAAGTTCCGACCACGCCCGACACCGCTTAACTTCGGTGATCTCACGGGAACCGGTGTATTCACTGCGGTAAGGCAGTTGCCTTCATTAAATAATAGAGAGAATAAAAAATAAGAAGTTTAAAACTCCATCCTACACTCTCAGTTTGGAGTCTTTAGTGTGTTGGCATATCCTTATTAGTTCAGTGATCAGCCAATTTCTTCTGTATTAGCTTACATCATCATTCTTTCTTTTCTCTTGTAATTAATTGTAATAGAACTGACAATTTCATACATGTTCTAGTGTGTGTGTGTGTGTGTGTGTGTGTGTGTGTGTGTGTGTGTGAGAGAGAGAGAGAGAGAGAGAGAGAGAGAGAGAGAGAGAGATTTTTAAAAAACTGCTTTGGTCTAATTCATATTGAAAATTTGATGACTTACTTTTAACAGCACTGGCCTCGTAGTACGCCGAACGATATCTGTCACCATCATCATAATCATCATGATCACTGACTACAGGACTAGAACACGCACACGCTTTAAGTTCAAACACCACTTCCAGATGGGTTCTCTCGAGCGTCTGCCTTTAACCTTGGCAACGATAAAGGAGGGTAACAGTCTAAGGGCAACAGGGGAAAAAGTGACGCATGAAACCTCTCTGTAATTTCCACCAACACAAAAAATAATTTATTAGCTTCATTTAGGCTTCGTTCACTGAATTCCACGTACAGCCAGCTACTGGGTCCATTGTTTGATATAAAGCGTGTGGCGACTGAGCACGTGCTCGCCACAAAACCTCAACTCTCGCTTAGATGAGCGGAGAACGGTTAATCATACTTCAAAGCCCACACGATCAACGCCCTTCTCTGACGGTACTACTTAACTGAGCACTGAGATCTCTCATTCCCAGTTTCATACACGCAACACTTAGAATATCGCCTCCCCCAACGTGTTCCACGGCCCGCTTCCTGCACCCCCCGAGAGTTACCGGCCGAGTGGAAGCTCGACTTGAGCGACTTCTTAAGAGAGGGTTAGAACCAGAGTCAACTTATCTCGTGCTGTATGGATTTTGCGCCTGTCTCACATTACGGCCGATCATGACCTACATTCGGGATGAACAAGGTTCAGATACTCGTACAGCCATTTTGAGCATTACGGCCGATCATGACCTACAATCGGGATGAAAAAGGTTCAGATACTCCTACAGCCATTTTGAGCTACAGATTCCTAACCTTCAGAAAACGCTTCAAAAGAATGGCGCGTTGGTTTCTTCGTTATAGATTACGTTCCCGTTCTTCCCAGCTGATGTGGCCTTCATGCGACAAGTCGTCAACTTTTGACTTTAGTTTCTACTTTCCTCCTTTTCTTTTTGTCTGTAAGTGAGATCGTCCATCGACTTGGTACTTTCCACTGACCAACCTCTCATTTCTGATACGAGTGCCGCACATAATACTCAAACACCTAATAAATGGACATGATTCCTAGCCGCTATCAACTTAGGAGACTGTTTCTATTTAAGATGATCGGTACGCTTTATCCATTTCGGCTTAGCCATAGATTCTTCGCCCGCTCCGAAGCTCAGATCTGGCTGCAGAGGACACGAGTTCGATTCCCGGAACTGCAAGGTGTCCTCTCAGTCCCGTGATGCCAAAAGAGGAGCTACTTGAGTGAGGGGTCGCGACTCCAAGTTCCGAGGTCAAGAACACCAACAACGCCTGGGAGAGTTGCGTGTTGACCCCAAGCCCTTCCAGATGGCATGCGATGACGCCATTTTCAGAGGCTGACACGGAGGTCGGTCGCTCTCAATTGGCCAATCAGGACCAGAACACGGAGAGTTTGGTTGCTTGTAGACAGTGTTTACTGGATCACTTACCATACGCGAGCCTTCCTACCCGCCTGCGTCAGATCAGTGTATCCACAAAATATTTTAGCACCTTCTTTCCAACATTCTTGCCGTTACAGTACAATGTTGACTTTGGAAACTTGACATTTCTTTTGGATACAGTCACGTAATTATGCGCCCAAGTGAGCAGCAAGCGGCAGCCGACTGCTTGCACCTGCGACACGTAAGCTGATCCTCCATTACAACACACTAGCGCTGGCTTTCACCTGCTTTGCCTCCCACCTCCTGTGGTCTTTCATATGCGGACCCTTGTCGCAGCTGGACAGGCAGCTGAGAAGCACTTTCGTAACTGCAGCGGAAACAGGAAGTGCGCTCCCCCAGTGAAACTCTTTGGCCAGCGCAGGTGGGGGCGTTAAGTGGCGCTGTTTAGTCTCTCTTAACCCTTTAGAAAGGCGTCTGCCCAAGTTTTCTACTAAGGCCGCTCAGGAGTACAGCAGCGAAAACGTCTCCTTCCATTCATATATTGACTGCACAATGCAGCAGTGAAATTTTTTTCGTATATGTAGATGTTCTTTATGTGTTTCTGCCTCTTTGGACTTAAAAATTTCTCTAATTTCACAAGCTGCGACATGGTCGCTAGTTGAACAGTGACCGAAAATAGAATAAATTTCCCTTACCCCACGTCTATGGTCACAAATTTTTACGTCATCAGACCACCGGTTTCGGTATATAATGGCCACTGTGGCTCCAGTATAGTAGGACATGTTTTTATGAAACAGATCTGAGTATGGTGATTATAGACCGAATGTCTGATGTAAAAATTTGTGACAATAGGTATGAAGTAAAGCAAATTTAATTTCTCTTATGTTTCGTGAGGCAGCAGCATTAACAACACTCCTGTTTTTAGCTGTTTTGACTTGGTCTTCTACATGCAACACAGCACAGCACACAGTGCGCAACAAACACGTTCATTACTGAGGTCATTACACAATTTCAAAAATTTACATTTCTGTTGCAGGTTTTGCCCATTGCTAAACGACGAGACCCAAAAACGACGAGAGAGAAAATTGTTAGAAACCGGTAGACGGGTTTCGTTACAGGCGAAAACAACGTGAACACCCCCCCCCCCCCCCCCCTGTTGTGTGACTAAGTGAATACGTGTGGCCGAACTGGGAGTCACGCCTCCCATCGATGTCAGTGCTTACTCAAAGGGCAGTTGAGAGAGGGCATAGTCGTAAGAGAATGCTTAAAACCGGAATGTGGAACAAATAGCTTAAAACTTAAAAAAAAAAGAATTCCTCTCCAATCATAAAATTCTCAAACACCGGTCGTATTTGCAAACCCGGACATTATCCAGACGGCACTAAAAACCAGGACTGTACATGTTGTGCACGACTTCATACACGACGGGAAGGAGAG
Organism: Schistocerca piceifrons; assembly: GCF_021461385.2. NCBI lineage: Eukaryota > Metazoa > Arthropoda > Insecta > Orthoptera > Acrididae > Schistocerca > Schistocerca piceifrons. Next base: position 220,227,939 of record NC_060145.1, on the reverse strand, counting down.
GCGGCCTACAGGTTGCTGGGAAAACTGTAGGAAAACAGGGCACGAGCAGAACTCATCCGCGAACAAGTTAATTCAACAAGCAGCAGATTTACTTAACTTGTATTTCTCCAAGCATACGTGATACCCACAGTCCGCACCCAGCTTTTCAAATCACTGCAGCAAGCTTAAGGCCTTGTGATACGGGCAGCTGTTCTGCTGAAAGACGCTATCACAGTCAGGAAAGACGTCTAGCATTAAGGGCTGCAGGTGGTCCGCAGTAACATCCACGTAGTCCGCTGGTGCTTTCGATTACTACTCATGGAAGCCCAGGTGAATGTCTCGCACAGTATAATATGCCTCCACCAGAATGAGTCTGTGTCTGGATGACGGCGTGTCGACCCTAGTGTAAGAAGAAACATGATTCATCCTACCAGGTGACACTTTTCCACTCATCCACTGCTAAATCTCGCTGATCCCGCGCCTACTGCTATCGTAATTGATGACATCATTGGGCCAATTTGGGGAATAACTCGGGGTCGTCTGGCGTGGAGCCCCATATTTAACATTAAGCTGCAACAGTTGTGTTTGCACCAGCATTCTATTCTGTCGTCAGATCTGCCACCTGTCCTGCCACACACCCCTCCATGTACCGTTATGAGATGTGATCGTCTAGAACCTTGTCGCCCGCTTGCGGTTTCACAGTCTTCCAGTCACTTTGCATAGATGCTCACGACAGTATCACGCGGACAGAATGCCATCTTCGCCGTTTACAGGTGCTCATTTGCAGGCCATAACACTCCTCCCTTTGTTAAAGTCGCTTATTCAAAGTGTTAGGTGTTTTTATTGGTGACTGAGAACAGAGTACTGAACAACATCACATGAGTATTTATTTGTTTTACAGACTAATAATTATAGCTATTAGAAGCAGTATGTTTTTAGGTTGGTTAGCACATCCAAGTACATTTGACTGGAGCAAGCCATTAATGCTTATTTTTCCCCAAGCAGCAGATTAGGTGTTTAGGTTTGGATGTGTGGACGCAAAACAGCTTGTCTATACTGACAGGCGTTGTCCACTCAGTGATGTAGTTACGACCGTGCAGGAAGTATCAGGTAGTTAACTGTGTGACATGTTTGCGGGAAGACTGTTAGATGCAGAGGAAAAACAACTAACACACTGAAGTAGATACATAGTAAGTTACCAATCACCACAGTGTCATTCCTTACAGTGTCCCGAGCGTGTAAAGTCACCAGGCGGCTTCGATCTCTTGGTCGGCAGTGGTCATAATATCTTAGCTCAATAATCAGCCTGCATGAAGTAGTTGCGGGAGGCCATTTGACAGTCTGTCTGTTCCAGTGCTACATTAAATAACATTATCGTACTTCATTTATCAGGAAAACGTTATGTCTGTCTACCTATGAGCTGTGATGCAGGAGATTATCAAAGCCACAAAATATAGTAATGTAACTAGGCCCTAGGGTATGGCAGGCAGTGTGTGTGCTCTGGGAGTCTTTTCCGTGGGGAATAATTTTGTTAAGCTCGAAAAAAAGGAGGAAGGGCAAAAGAAAAGGGGAAAAAGAGAGCGAAGTAGTACGAAGAAGAAGAATGGAGTAGAGTGGTGGACACTGAAGTGGAAAGAGGGCAGAGTTGAATGAAAGTAAATCGGAAGGAGATTCGTATCGGACTGTGATGAGCAAGAGAGCCATAAATTCTACCTTTCTGTAATACGGACACGCTTTATTAGTCTTTTCGGCTACTACTTCGAACCACTCTAGTTACTACAGATAAGCCAAAGCAACGAAAGTGTAAAGAATATATTTCGCGTTTATCGTGTTGTTTGTTGCGGCTTATCATTGATCATAAATGAAACAATAAAAAAAATTCGTTGCTGTGTCAATTCATGCAACTCTGTAGTCTGTGTTGTTCCTCGATTTGAATAGTAAGGGTGCGGTGCGTAAACGCGGCCCGTAAAGTCAACACATGAACATTAACTTGCTCTACTCTTCTAAAAATGGCTCTGAGCACTATGGGACTTAACATCTGTGGTCATCAGTCCCCTAGAGCTTAGAACTACTTAAACCTAACTAACCTAAGGACATCACACACATCCATGCCCGAGGCACGATTCGAACCTGCGACCGTAGCGGTCACGCGGTTCCAAACTGAAGCGCCTAGAACCGCACAGCCACACCGGCCGGCTCTACTCTTCTGTCAAGTTTGAATAAAACTCCTCCAGGATTCCCAGATACACGTAACTCTTCGCTGTCGTCTCAAAGAATACGGGCCCCATTACGCGTGTGGCGAAAATTGCACACAAAACACCAATCGTCTCGTCATGCAAGAGTACCTGGTGGAACCCGATGTATTTTATGTTGACCAATACCGGTCGTTTTGGGAATTTATATACCACAGACAGGTGGAAGCACGCCTCATCGACCATAATGAGCCTCAGTGAGTCCAAGACACCTCTGGCAACATTTCTTATCAGCCATGAACAGAAGTTCACTCTCCTCTGCAGGTCATGCTCCTTCAGTTCGTGCACAACACTTATCCGGTCCAGTTTTAACGCCAGTCCACGTCTGCAAGTTCTCTCACGAGCATGAACCATTTGACTCAGTCTCCTGGTTGGCTTACGAGGACTTCTTGTCACCGTCTCCTGCACCTGCCTCTTTAATTCAGGTATGCAGACAGGTTGTGGTTCATGGGAGCGTTTTGAACCGACCCTGTACGTCGCCATTTTTCAATCAATTCTTGTATGGTGGTTTTTGCTGGCACAGCACGTCCTGGTAATTTGTCCTTAAACAACTGCTTTGTTTTCACAAAAGACACAGTGCGAATGAACGCTTGATCAACATGCTCCGGTAACGAATACGGCAATATCACACACTCGCACTAAACCGGCTTCACACAACAAGGCCTTTTTCTCAACTGGTTTCGACAAGTTTGACTGGCCCAGTGTCGGTACATCGGAGGAAATGGTTAGTTCGTGCGCCACTGCTTGAACGGCGTTCCTCGTTTCCCAATATTATTAACGCGCGTGGACGCACTGGATCATTATTGTTGCGTCCGACGGGCCGGTTTTACGCGCCGCACCGATATCATACCAGAAAAGCCTTATTGACACTTTCACCATTTACTCAGCTGTAAAGTCGTGTCGATCTCAATTAACAAATTAACATATTAAGCAGCATCGAAAATTAAGCAAAACTAGGAAACGGTGAGGAGGATTGAGAAGAAGGTGGCAGAGGAGGGAGGGCGGGCAAATGTTGCTGAAAATCGTTACGTATAGTGTCTGAGCCTTTCAAAGGATTCCAAAAGCGTCACCTGTCTGGTTATGAACGTGGAAAAGTATCTGGTTTGCTTCAGACTTATCAAAGTGTCACAATCCTTGCGATTTCGATTGAAGTCACTTAAAATGTGATGTGCGACGCTAGAAAGCCGACATATCGAGGGAAATTGTTGCTAGAGTGCCTCGTGTTGGTAACGGAATGTATCAAACACGCAGATTTGATACAAGGTCCAAATGACTGAAATGATCAGGCCTGCTGCTCCTCCAACGTCTTCAGACATTGTCAGCGCTTCTGGCAAAGTCTTACAGTCGTGCCAGACTGAACATTAAGACTGACATCAGCAGGTATAGATCAGTGAGATGTTTTACAATGAGTACCACATCAGCGTAACGAGTGACCTTGGGCATCAGCTGGTATGAAGAAAAAGCGCACTATCGTGTCATGTCGTAAACATACTGCAACCTGAGTATCGTGGTGGAAATGGAGTCACGATCTGGGAGGGAATCACATTCAGCTCAAGACCGTTGCTGCATACCTTCATATCACTCACGATGACAGAGTATGCTGTTGCTGTTGCGCCTGTCCCCAGAGATCTGTCGTGTTCCTGTCGATATGCGTGGAGAAACGTTACATGCGGTATGCCTCATTCACTGGACACTATTCGCAGGGTGCAGGCATTGGATTCTTTCGTGCTAAGCATTTTTCATAGGAAGCACCACCTCGAATTCTTTAGATCCTGCAAATCACATTGCAATTTAGTCAACAACAAACTGTCGTGTATTTTGCTGCCTCCCTTGCCAGTAGCTCCCCGTCACAATGAGAAGTAGTGTGCGAAGATCTTCCCCATATCTAGAAATACCATAATAAGAACAGCTTTCTCTGGTAGCATGTCTACTCGAAATGGTTATTAACACCATATATAATGCACGGCTGTAGCTAGTCTCCAGTTTTTATTTCAGTCAGAACATCCCGAGAAAAGTGACATGGCAAGTTTAAGGTCTTATACTACCCTTCTCTCTTTCCTTTTTCCTTGTGCTTATAATGTTCAGCAGTACTACCCATTTTCAGTCACAACGAAGGCGTCAGTTATACAATGGAAATTGTCGAAGTAGTCTTTACTAATTCTCTAAGTCACAACAGAATCTAGACTACAGTAAAGTATTAATTTTTCTGCGTCGACTTCGTTGTTCATGTGCGGTTTTGTGGTATATTACACTTTCCAAAGTGTTCCAGGGAAGTGTGCACTGAGTAATAAGCAAACGCCTGTAGAAATCAACCACCTATTTTGAAGGTCAAAGTGAAATACTTTTGATAGCGAACTCCTGTCCTCTACAAGACTACCTCATATCTGTTTAGTATCTTTTATTGACAGCCAAGCCGAAGTTGTGCAGTAGTGATGAGGGCAATTCTGGGCATTGTTTTGCTTCCGAGGCACAGACGTGCTATTATTCTTATGTTTAAGCCAAATAAAAGCTGATAACTGCAAAATTTACAGTCCGTATTATTCTCGTTTTCGAAAGAGAAATGAAAGAAAATATTTCAGCAACACCCTGGAAGGATTCCACCTCACATGGCTCCATACGCAGACTTCATTTGCTCGCTCAGCATATTGACAAAAAATATATGTAAGTGCCACAATTGTTTTCATGTATACACGAAAAACCAGATGGAGGCTCACTAACTACTGTTGGAACGGTTTTGTTCTTCGGAATTTGAGCCTGTTTGTTGTTATGGTACAACACTGTGCTTTAAGCTTTTAAGTGATGTTTTGCAAGAACTTATGGTTCTAATTGTGTCCCAACAGAATTTGAATTTGTTATTACAAACGTAATTCACATGTAGGGGTTTGTATGTCAGGTACGTTCTCAATTCCTCGTACGTTTCTCGGAGACAGAAAGCGGAGATGCTCAGCTGATGAGGTAACTTCAGTCAGCGGGGTCCTCTTGAGGCTAACGTGGAAGGACTTGTGACGTGCTACACCGCAAAGTACCGTTTCGACAACCCAGACATGCATACAGCGAACTCGACATGAAGTCACCGCTTCTTCGGAAGAGACTACCATGCATCACGGCGGTGTAGGTTGATATCTAACGCCACAGAACATAATGCAAAAAGTGGAGGCATCTAGTGATACGAACTATTTACTGTTAACACAGGTTACATACGGCGTTCCTGAAACAATTCTTCTCGTCAGAGTGAGGGTTCCAAGAAGATTTTTCTGGACTTCAAGAGAATGAAACCACATTCGCAGAACGACAGTGACACATACCTGACGGTTTACGGTAATAACTCTCTCTGTTCCAAGATACTGAGAACACCATGTGTTTTTAACAAAAATATTTACTTTTTCGGAATAGTATTCGAAAGATTGTGAAAACTGTAATATACTGATATGGCAAGGAAATTTTTTTGCGTCGCCAGGGATGGAAAACTGTACTTCCTCGACAGACTCTATTGTCATTTTTAGCACATTTTCCTTCTATTTTTGGCAACAGTTTCGCTCCATTCATTGACATACATTTCATAACTGTCCTCCTATTTTAACAAGGTGAATACCGTTAGAAAAAGTACATAGTTCCAGCAAATAACGTAACATTTATTGGGAGAAATTAAAGCGAGAATTCCTGCTAAGAGGCAGATCTTCCAAGAGAAAGGACAAAGGGAAGGACGAATTACAGTGACCTTGGTTGAACCGAAAACCAGATCGGACTGGCAAATAGTCTGAAAATTTAAACAGCGTAGGGAATTCCTTGAAGCTCACGAAATCATGGAAGTCCCACTTCCTGCGGGTTCTTGAGGATCTATGGTAGAGGTAGCGGTCGAAAGTGTTATACGTTTCTGAATGCAGAAATTAGAAAGAGACAAAATTATTCTTCCTGTACAGGAGACTTACAATAATTCTCAAGTAACTTTTCTGTGCTCGAGTCTGCAGTTCTACAGGCTTTTCTCAGGTGTTGTGGCTAGTTGCGTATTTTCGTGGTTAGTTGTTGGAGATTTTGTGGATATATTAAGTAGCTGCAGACGGAGTTGGCAAAAGAGACACACTTGTCGAGGTTTAATTAAAGTAAACGGTGTTTGTTTCCGCTCCAGTTGAATGTTTTGATTTTGGCGCAGCTCAAGATCCACGTTGATCTGAACTGTTGCATATATTGCAAAAACAAAAAAAAAACCTGCTTGCTGAGACCTGTTAAACTGCTACATGGTATTTTACCGTTACTGTTGAAGATATGTCTCTTTTAATTTTTTCTTGAGGGTACAAGCGAGACTGACGAACGTTATTAACCACTTACTTAATTACACCCTTTAATCACCTACAGCAGATTCGTCCCTAGGAATAACAGGAATAATTATAATTTACAACTAAAAGTATATGATTACCTTATGAACATGAGAACTTCTTATCTACGAGGTAGGCTTCGTGGTCATGTTCATTTTACTAGCATTGTTATTTTGCAGATGTGTAACAGAAGCTGTTGAATTGTATTAGGTCTGCTATTTTCTCAATAATTATAAATCTGGTTGTTCACGTAACCTAAAGAACGGAAATTGGTCTCATCTAGGAATCGCAGCACGTCTAGTTACCTTCTATGGGGTCGGCATGATTATGTGGGTTGAGGTAACGTTAGTGCCAACTGCTCGATGGATGCCTTCCGTACATTGAATCGAGGGTGTTAATGTCGTTAGTATGTTGAGTTCAAGTTCGTTCAATATTTATTGTAACAGAATTTATGTTCTGCTTCAATTTTATTATAAGATTAACCTATTCTTTGCCTATGGAAAATTATTTTTAACTTATTTCCAAAATTGGTTTTATGGTCTCTTCTAATGCAAACTTTGTAGAATTCAAGTGAAATATGTGCTCCTCAACAGAGTGCGATCGTCTATTGTTGAACACATAGTTGTCAAAGTGACCGTAGAGCCACATAACGGTATTACCCTTTATTATTATTATTATTTATTATTATTATTTGTAAGTCTATAGCATCTGGTGTCGTCAATCCACTCGTAATGACATATCTCCAGTGACCTTTTCTTAGGAATGTTACGTATTCCTTTACATGACGGCATACATTGCATGTAAACTGATGTATGAAAGTGTCCACTAACCAGCATTTAAGACAAATGTTCGTATCATTCAGTCCTAGTGCATGCACTCCATGCACTCAGTTATTTGTTGGTACAATTTCATTAACTATTCCTTACCTGGTAGACCATATTTTTGTCGACAGGACTTTCGCGTTAATGTTTTTCCGTACATTATCTGAGCTTTTGTTTGGTTGAAACGTACGAAAGTAGTGTACATTAGCCTCAAGATATTGTAGTTTCAGTATGTAAATTCTTTGTATTAACATATTTTATTATTTCATCGTAATTGGTAGATTATACGCTCCAATAGCTGACGTGTCATTAAAATTACCCATTGATCCTAACTCTAGATGGACGATATTTCATAGATAAGGAATACCTTGTGACACCTACTTCTGTAGTCTTTGTAAAAATGCCGAGTATCATTGTCATACGTTCTTTGTAACGAGACCTTCCGTTCACATTGACAACATTGGCCGTCAAAGGTACTTCGATAGTGAAAAAGCTAAGAAACATATCTAGTATATTGTTACTGGCGTCTGGCGTGAGACACATTCTGTTTAACAACTTCTTTCAAATTCATCTAAAAATGAGGTACTAAATTCCGATTATTGTTTTTCAGAAACATTTTTAACAAGGTATTTGAAAATTATCTAAGGGCGATATTGTACAAAAGTAAGAAAATAAACAAAAATATTTACAGTTGCAGGCAGAATGGAGCCATTCAGTTTCTTGTTTTGTAGATAAACAATCTTGGCTGAAAAATGGCTTTATTAATTTATATTTTGCCAATAACGCGTTTTGGTATCTTCAGATTACACTACAAAGAAAATATAATCTTTTCTTAAAATGGAGTGACTCCTATTTAGTAGAACTTTGACCTACCAAAGAAAATACTGAAACCAATTTATTTGCCACAACAAATGTTAAACACATAGGCTGCCCTCCATGCAGATGCTTTAGTAGGCAAACACTTTTGTCAATATTTTAAGAACACTGCGTGGTGCCTCTTCAAAATAAAAAAAAAACGTGATATAATAGCCGAAAGTATTCAGAAGCCAGTAACTGATTTGTCCATCAAAGACACCAATACACGAAACAGAATTTTTTCAAACAACTTTTTGATATAAAATAGCACTGAGTACAAGGGAAGTCACATTTAAAATACACTGAAGAGCCAAAGAAATTGCTACACCTGCCTAATATCGTGTAGGGCCTCCGCGTGCACGCAGAAGTGCCGCAAAACGACGTGGTTTGGACTCGATTAATGTCTGTAGTAGTACTGGAGGGAATTGACATCATGAATCCCGCAGGGCTGTCCATAAATCCGTAACAATTCGATGGGGTGGAAATCTCTTCTGAACAGCACGTTGCAAGGCATTCCAGATATGCTCAATAATGTTCATGTCTGGGGAGTTTGGTGGCCAGCGGAAGTGTTTAAACTCAGAAGTGTGTTCCTGGAGCCACTCTGTACCAATTCTGGACGTGTGGAGTGTCGCATTGTCCTTCTGGAACTGCCCAAGTGCGTCTGAATGTACAATGGACGTGAATGGTTGCAGGTGATCAGACAGATTGCTTAAGTACGTGTCACATGTCACAGTCGTATGTAGATATATCAGGGATCCCATATCACTCCAGCTGCACCCGCCCCACACTATTACAGAACCTGTACCAACTTGAACAGTCCCCTGCTGACATTCTGGCTCCTGGATTCATGAGATTCTCATCATATCTCTACACGTCAATTCCCTCGATACAATTTGAAACGAGACTCGTCCGGCCAGACAACATGTTTCCAGTTACTAAGAGTCCAATGTCGGTGTTGACGCGCCCAGGCGAGACATAAAGCTTTGTGTCATGCAGTCATAAAGGGTACATGAGTGGGCCTTCGACTTCAAAAGCTTATATCGATGAAGTTTCGGTGAATGATTTGCAAGCCAACACTCAGCATTGGAATCTGCAGCAATTTGCGGAAGGGTTGCCTTTCTCTGAAGTTTAACGATTCTATTCCGTCGGCGTTAGTCCCGTTTTTACAGGATCTTTTTAGACAATGTTGGAGATTTGATGTGTTACCGGATTCATAATATTCACGGCACACTCGCGAAATTGCCGTACGAGAAATTCCCCCTTAATCGCTACCTCGGAGACGTTGCCGACCGCAGCGCCGTATTTTTCCTGTTTACATATCTCTGTATTTGATTACGTATGCCTATACCAGTTTCCTTGGCGCTTCAGTGTACATAAAAGGTCTGAGGTAGTTGCCCTTGTCAAGTTTTTAAGAGTTTCGTGCAGTGTCCTATTAAAATAAAGTGAAGGATACCCAAAACTGCATTCTAGGTGAATAATCTGCTCATACTACAAAATAAGAAGCCAGCAGATTACCTCGTTGAATAAACGACGCCATCTACGACACACCAAAAAGGCGATCTGGCCTACAGAAAAGCACCATCGGCCGGAGTGGCCGTGCGGTTCTAGGCGCTTCAGTCCGGAACCGCGGGACCGCTACGGTCGCAGGTTCGAATCCTGCCTCGGGCATGGATGTGTGTGATGTCCTTAGGTTAGTTAGGTTTAAGTAGTTCTAAATTCTAGGGGACTGATGACCTCAGCAGTTAAGTCCCATAGTGCTCAGAGCCATTTGAACCATTTTTGAAAAGCACCACAAAACGAAAACATGTAAGAGATGCCGTTATACATGTTCTGGCCGCGCATACAGGGTGTTACAAAAAGGTACGGCCAAACTTTCAGGAAACATTCCTCACACACAAAGAAAGAAAATACGTTATGTGGACATGTGTCCGGAAACGCTTGCTTTCCATGTTAGAGCTCATTTTATTACTTCTCTTCAAATCACATTAATCATGGAATGGAAACATACAGCAACAGAACGTACCAGCGTGACTTCAAACACTGTGTTACAGGAAATGTTCAAAATGTCCTCCGTTAGCGAGGATACATGCATCCACCCTCCGTCGCATGGAATCCCTGATGCGCTGATGCAGCCCTGGAGAATGGCGTATTGTATCACAGCCGTCCACAATACGAGTACGAAGAGTCTCTACATTTGGTACCGGGTTTGCGCAGACAAGAGCTTTCAAATGCTCCCATAAATGAAAGTCAAGAGGGTTGAGGTCAGGAGAGCGTGGAGGCCATGGAATTGGTCCGCCTCTACCAATCCATCGGTCACCGAATCTGTTGTTGAGAAGCGTACGAACACTTCGACTGAAATGCGCAGGAGCTCCATCGTGCATGAACCACATGTTGTATTGTACGTGTAAAGGCACATGTTCTAGCAGCACAGGTAGAGTATCCCGTATGAAACCATGATAACGTGCTCCATTGAGCGTAGGTGATGAACACTAACCTGTTGATGCTACGTACTGATGTGCGTGATGCTAGTACTGTAGAGCAATGAGTCGCATGTCAACACAAGCACCGAAGTCAACATTACCTTCCTTCAATTCGGCCAACTGGCGGTGAATCGACGAAGTACAGTACATACTGACGAAACTAAAATGAGTTCTAACATGGAAATTAAGCGTTTCCGGACACATGTCCACATAACAACTTTTCTTTATTTGTTTGTGAGGAATGTTTCCTGAAAGTTTGGCCGTACCTTTTTGTAACACCCTGTATAATACTGGGTATTGGAGCTCAAGAGAAGTACAGCTAGAGTGCGCCGCTCACAGCAGATGGCGCCGTGAGAAGAGAGCTAGAACAGTGCTATCTTAACAACCAAATATAAAGGCAAGTTACAGAAACTGTAAGTAGGCTGTTTAGGTTTTTATGTTGGTAACGTCACGTAGCACTCTGTATGAAAATCACTGACTGTGCTGTGCGCAGTCTGTGGCTGGTTGGCATTGCTGGAATATTCGCTATTGTAGTGTTGGGCAGTTGGATGTGAACAGCGCGTAGCGTTGCGGAGTTGGAGGTGAGCCGCCAGCAGTGGTGGATGTGGGGAGTGAGATGGCGGAGTTTTGAGAGCGGATGATCTGGACGTGTGTCCATCAGACAGAGTAAATTTGTAAGACTGGATGTCATGAACTGATATATATATGATGACTTTTGAACATTATTAAGGTAAATACATTGTGTGTTCTCTATCAAAATCTTTCATTTGCTAACTATGCCTATCAGTAGTTAGTGCCTTCAGTAGTTAGAATCTTTTGTTTAGCTGGCAGTATTGGCGCTCGCTGTTATGCAGTAGTTTTTTGTGCGGTAAGTGATTCATGAAAGGTATAGGTTATTGTTAGTCAGAGCCATTCTTTTGTAGGGATTATTGAAAGTCAGACTGCGTTGCGCTAAAAATATTGTGTGTCAGATTAGTGTTGATCAGAATAAATAAAGAGAGAAATGTCTGAGTGCGTTCAGTTCTGCTTAGCTGTTTGAAAATCAAATAACAAAGAGGTTTATCAGCACAGTAATTCATTAATTTTTCTAAGGGGACGTTTCAAAACGAACAGTGGAAAACTAATAAAATTCCTTAATTATATGCTTGTGTAAACGGGTTTTAAATAAGCAGGGGTCAGTAACAATTTAAAAATCAAAATTCAGTTTCCCTCATTTTCAGCTGGGTGAGTACTGTAACACCTGGACATCACTCGGGTAGGATAGGAGCAGGTGAGGGGGCAGGGGATAGGGGGAACGCTAGGCCTGTAATTCCATCAAGTGCTCTGCCAGACCACGGGAAGCGACGTAACGCAGGTGTCACGGCCGATGTGGCCGGTGGCCCGGCCTAGGTGACCCGGTTCGTCGCGTTACACATTCCCTCTCACGCTAATTTATTAAGGAAACGGGACCGCGCCGCACAGCGCCGCGCCGTGCAGAACTGGAACACGGCGCCGTTCGTTTGTTTCGTCAACAGGCGGCTCTCGCCGTTATGTCACCAGCGGCCGCATCGTAGCGCATCGGCCGTCCCTCCCCCAGCAGGTGGGGACGCGCTCCGCCTTCCACACTAGGCGACACCCGACCTACTCTGGAGTAGCACGGCGAAGCGCTCGCTCTGTTCTGAACTATCCTGTGAACGATACGGGGTAGGACAACGGTTCTCGCCCTTTCTGGGGTCGTTACACCAGGGTAAAATCTTTAAGCTTTGTGTTCTGCCTTACGGCAGGGCTTGTCATGGGGGAAGCCTCGTCAGAGAGGTCCAACGCATGAGCTTATAGGGAAGTGATTCCAGTGGTGATTTCCCGTTGCCTTCCACTGACGATGATGAAATAATAATGAGGACAATACAACACCCAGTCCCTGAGCGGAGAAAATCTCCGACCCAGGCGGGAATCGAACCCGGGCCCCTTGAATCAGATATTAGCTAATACCGCCCCCCCCCCCCCTCTCTTTCCTCCGCCATCATCAATATTCGCGTCTGACTAAACTTTAGAATGAAAAACAATTTTCTTTCAACACTTTTACTTTAAAAAGACGAGAAACAGATAATATTTAGTTTTTTTAAGCGTTTTACTAAACCACGAACTAATGAATCGAAGAGAAAATTGGTACTGATTGTTTCCAATAGCTTCTTTTTATAGAAAAATGATTTATTTGTTAGTGCATCGCAAGTGCTACTTAAAACTCATCCTCAGAAAAGAAAGGTAACTATCCACACTGAAGACGATTACTAAAGACAAGTATGCTTCTTCTGCAGCAATCTTCTCCCTAGCGATATTTGCTTCATCCACACTCCCCCGCTCTGCACAACCATTTAAGATCAACCAAGTTAAAATGCGTGCACTAAACTTCCTGTTCGTGAATCACTTGATTGCTGGATTTTTTACGTCCGAACTGGAGGAAATCGGAAGACTTCAGGCAGCCAATACTTTTTGTCTAACCACTACCACTGACAATACTATCATAATAATACTGTATAGACCCTACAGCAACGTAGTTAGAAGTTAGATAGTTACTGTTCTGTTGTGTTGTCAAGCAGGTCGTCTGTTGTGAAGTGAATAATGAAGCAATTTCTGGTACACTGACAGAATTACCTACAACTTGAAAGGTATTTTCATTAGTTATTTAAGCACACATGTCATGGATCTATGGTACGAACTACAAACTATGTGCGTATTTGTTGAGCAATATGAGGAAGATGTTTTTCACACATTCGATGGACGAGCTGTAATCTCCACCACATTTTGTCGCATTTTAACGCCAGGATTGGGAAAAAAATTTAACTGTTAATAACGTATTTAATCAGTATTACAGTGATACGAAATAGTGATAATAGTTATGATATTTTGAAAATAATTAGTTTAGTGACTTAAACAATCGAATCCTCTTGCTTTCACCCCTCAGAAAATTTTATTTCGCTCCTCAGGGGTGCCGGCCGGGGTGGCCGAATGGTTCTAGGCGCTCCAGTCTGGAACCGCGCGACCACTACGGTCGCAGGTTCGAATCCTACCTCGGGCATCGATGTGTGTGATGTCCTTAGGTTAATTAGGTTTAAGTAGTTCTAAGTTCTAGGGGACTGATGACCTCAGAAGTTAAATCCCATAGTGCTCAGAGCCATTTGAACCATTTTTGAACCCCTCAGGGGTAATTATCCCTCAAGTTGGGAACCACTGGGATAGGACGAGAAGAATGAACAGTATTACCCAGTATAGCGAACCGAAGTATGAAACACGTTCTATGCTCGCGTATCACGTTGTTTCTCAAGAATGAAAATGTCCTCTATAATAAAATACATGGATTCCGTAAAAACAGATCTTACGAAACGCAGTTTGGCCTGTGCGTCCATGAAATCCAAAACGCCGCACTCAAAAAGGGCCAGGTTGATGCCGTGTTCGTTGACGTCCTGAAGATATTCTATTCAGTTCCGCACCGTCGTTTATTAAACAAAATCCGAACTTACCGAGTACTGGACCAGGTTTGTGACTGGATTCGAGATTTTAGCAGACAGTACTCAGTACATTATTCCTAACGTTTTGAAATCGACAGACGTAAAAGTTATTTCTGGAGTACACAAGGAAGTGTTACAGGGTGACTATCAGAGAAACGGCCGGCTGGGGTGGCCGAGCGGTTCTAGGCGCTACAGTCTGGAACAGCGCAACCGCTACGGTCGCAGGTTCGAATCCTGCCTCGGGCATGGATGTGTGTGATGTCCTTAGGTTAGGTAGGTTTAAGTAGCTCTAAGTTCTAGGGGACTGTTAAGTCCCATAGTGCTCAGAGCCATTTGAACCAATTGAACCATCAGAGCAACCCGGCGTTGCCCAGATATTTATTTATAGCTGTGCGTCCACGCCCGTGTCACGAACCTTCCGGCCTTGTGCTTAATGTTTACGTCGCCATATCTCCTGAACCACGGGTCGCACAGTGATGTTATTATGTACGTACATTCAGCGGCGTATGTGGATTCGAAGTAATAAATATAAATGTCATGCGTGATGCGGCAGTTTTTCAACAATCTCACAGTTTATGACGTCATATTTCCTGAACTACTTATTGCCCAATGATGCAATATTTACACACTGTGCACATTGTCTGCACACTATATGTGCACACTGTCTGCAAAGTGTGTTGTGAATACAGTAAATTAGAACGTCATGCTTCATGCCGTACTTAAAACTGCAGGAACAGCGGAAACATAGTAAGCAAAAAACCTCTTTTCTTTCGTCATTTTGTTGGGCTTACCGTCCAGAAAAATTTTCATGAGGGTTTCATATTAAGTGTAAAGTTTTTGAAAGTCGCTATGCGCTATCATTCTCAAATAAAGGTTGAATAAAGTCTGTAAATTCACGCGTCACTGGCTAGGCTTCTTTTTCACCACTACTTCCACCCCTTTAATAGGTAGGAACTTCTTAGTCCACACTATCTGTTACCTGGCAGTAAAGTATGTGTGTGCCAAGTTTGGTTGAAATAGGTCCAGTAGTTTAGGAGGAGATGAGGAGCGTACATACACACACTCTCTCTCTCTCTCTCTCTCTCTCTCTGTCTCTCTCTCTCTCTCACACACACACACACACACACACACACACACACACACACACACACAAATATATTTTTATAATATGTATGCGTACCTGTTTACAAAATGTCAGGTATCGTTCCTAAAACCTGTCGGAGACATTTTCTCTAGAGTTTCAGCGGATATCTGTAATTTCGTTTTTGGACTGTGTAGATGGAGTCAGCCCAAACAAATACTGTTCATCTCGTCTTTCTTTTGACACCCAGGCCGGCCGGAGTGGCCGAGCGGTTCTAGGCGCTTCCGTATGCAACGGCGCGACCGCTACGGTCGCAGTTTCGAATCCTGCCTCGGGCATGGATGTGTGTGATGTCCTTAGGTTAGTTAGGTTTAAGTAGTTCTAAGTTCTAGGGGAGAGATGACCTCAGATGTAAAGTCCCATAGTGCTTAGAGCCATTTGAACCATTCACAATTCGTCCTATCGGCTGTCAGTAACGAGAACTTAATGGCAGAGAACTCACGTTTGCCATCATCATACTGATTAAGTAATTAGTGTTGCATATGTCTTCGTGTTTTAAGTGATGGGTTATATTTATTCGAATCCTAAAAGGATGTGACAGCTACATAGAAACAAACCCAAAGAACAATATTTCAGCAAAATAAATAGTAATGTTGATTAAGACTTACAGAAATGTAGACCGTAAGGACCCAAAGATGTCAGCAACTTACCTGAAACAAAAGGAACGATATTATTGACAATTGTTGAGTCTCTTAAGAATTCGAACTACAGTTTGAACTACAAATCCATGCCTACCAAAAAGATTTTCGCTTAATGATAGATACTTAGTGGACACTCGGTGCTACACGTGCTGTGTACTACGACTAGGCCTAAATCAAGCTGGGACGAGGGGCAAATAGAGAACGATGATGGGACTTGGTTCGGCATATTTTTGCACAACACTCATTCTTCTCAATATACTTCCCCCCCAGCTGTTTCACAATCTGATAAATTAACAACCATACAAAAACAAAGTAAAAGGGTGCACAGTTGTGGTTATCTACAAAAGACTGAGACCCAATATATTCTTCTGTACTTTCTATGTGATCGCAGTTTTGTATCCAACTAGCGTATTCAGAAATGTGCCACAATTGACGCAGCCTATGAACGAATTGCTCAGATGCTGTTGAGGTTGCCACACACAAAAGTGCCGAAAGGCGGTGTCCACCAAACATGATACTGTACGAACAAGCTTTAATTACATAGGCACAAAATGAGGTTTCAGCGGCCATTAAATCATGACGTCGACGCGAAGTGCTTCCTGCAGCGCAGCTACTTGCATACGTGGGGTAAAATAAGGCAGGTAATGGCGCATCTACCGCTAATATAGCCTCCGGATTACGGGCGAGGAAGTTGCCGCTCTAGCTGCCTTCCTGCTTCATTACATGGGCGTGCCGCGCTCTGCCTGGGTGGCAACGCCACTTGCTGAACGGGAACGCTGCCAGACGTCGCCCCCCTCACCTGCTGACGCTAAGCGCTGCCGTGGGCGGCAGGTTGCTGGCGTAGCTAACGTTAGTGACGCTATACGTCAGAGATCACCACGAACATCCTATCAGGAGTAATCATAACAGAAGTAGATCCGGCAACTGAAGCCAAATCACAATGTAAAACTTGCTGAGCCTGCTTCCTATCCTAGCGCTTTAGGAATCAGTTTCACTGCATTTCGGAAAGAAGAGACTTTTAAATTCATGTATCTAATGCTTAACAGTCCATTTTCGAAATTTCAAAATGTTTTTGCGGTCTCAGTAATCAAATATTCATTTGAAGAGTAGAAAGCCGTTGCAAATACATTTTCTACTCTCACTTCATTAAACCTCGTCGTAGCCATGTTAACAAAGAGTATAAATATACTTGGATGCATATTAATGGGATTTCCTGCAGGATTCGAACCTGCGACCGTAGCGGTTGCTCGGCTCCAGACTGTAGCGCCTAGAACCGCTCGGTCACACTGGCCGGCACGTTGACTCAGTAGCCCCCGCCGGCCGGAGTGGCCGTGCTGTTCTAGGCGCTGCAGTCTGGAGCCGAGCGACCGCTACGGTCGCAGGTTAGAATCCTGCCTCGGGCATGGATGTGTGTGTTGTCCTTAGGTTAGCTAGGTTTAATTAGTTCTAAGTTCTAGGTGACTGATGACCTCAGCAGTTAAGTGGCATAGTGCTCAGAGCCATTTGAGCCAGCGGCCCCCCTGAAATTCAAATAAAACTGAATGCTTAGAATACTCATTAAAGTCTATATTGAAATACATGTGTGTTCATTCCATATAAGTATATATTCCCCATATATTACAGCAACTTTTTGCCGTGGCTTAACCCACGTACGCGTATGTCACATATATTTCGCATATATACTGGTTATTCGGAAATTCCTGTCACAATCTTCTAGGATTTGTAGAAGGGAGTGAGTACATGGTATTTTGAACAGGAACCCATGTCCAGAAACGTACCATTTCCGTTCTACGACGATTTCAATTTAGACCTGTAATGCGTCAATGTCTGCTGAGGGAAAGCGGAAAGTGTCAGAGTTGCTTGTCCTGGTATGCAGTAGAGCTGACAGGACTACTTCTTGTGGCATCGTATTGTACCGTGTTCTGGAAACCCTTCTAAAAACCGCAGTAACGATAACCACAGGTGAATTGTTTCAATAAGAAACAACACTATGCGTGTTTATATATGTAAATGTGCTACCAGTGATGAAATATTATTTTTAAACGAGACATACTTTCCACCCATACGTGTTTTGAACATAAAAATATTAATAATAAATATCTTTCTGAGTAACTAATACTAAAAATATGAAGACTATGAGTATATCATGTCAGGTAACTTCTATGCAATTGTGTAATAAAGACTTGGATGAATAAAATGATCACTCTGGTGTCAGCTCCCGAACCTACTAGATGCTTTTGTACGTGGTTGCTTCTGAACGCGCGGTTTTGTTAATTGTACGTAATTTTTTTTTCAGAATGTAGGTACAAAAAGTATTTCTTCTTGTTATCTCATTCCCTACCTCTCCCTCCAAGTCAATATAATTAAGTGGAAATGATTAATTATCGCTGGAATACCGGTTTTATCATTCTCCATCTGCCATTCTTTTGTCGTAATGGCCCAATGACAGCCATTGCGTGGAGCATAATTAATAGCATGATTTTCGGGCTTCACCCATAAGCTAATAGAAAAAAATAATTGAATATTTTTGCTATCACAAAAAGATAATTTTTTTTTGCAGAAAAGTTTTGAATAATTACACACGACGAACGCAAAGATGATAAATAATAATACGAGGCTCAGGCTTGCTTATGAGTAAATCGCCGACTGGAAAAATCTTGTTTTCACCGCTGTAAATATTATTCAAATCATAATTAACAGTATAAAAGTCAGTGTTCAACAAAGAATTTACGTAACATTGAGAATAATAGTGCAGCTACGTAGGTGATTATATCATCTCTCGCTCTGCAACAATATTTAGTTATCGGTCATTAATTGTATCGTATGTTAACCGGGGACCTAGAAACGACGGAGAGGCTCCGTCCCCGCCGCAGCCGCAGTGGTGCACAAGCCCACGACGACTACCGCAGCTCGGAAAGTCGTGCGTTAGACCGCACGGCCAACCGGGCGGGCCTGGTCATTAATTACTACAATTTCAAGCAAACAACGCGTATTTTTGAGCTAGCCGTGTGTGTTGACAACATAAGTAAATTGTTACAACCCCACGTAGTACCTTTACTCAGAATAATTTGCTTACGTAACAACGTTGATGATTGTTAGCGTATATTTTAGCCGCTACTAAGAGTGTGCGAAATATACGCAACGTCACGACTTATAAATGTTTTCATCCACGATTCCAAACGTAACAAACCGATATATATATATATATATATATATATATATATATATATATATATATATATATATATGAGAGAGAGAGAGAGAGAGAGAGAGAGTGTTTACGAGACACTTGTAAAGACAGAGGAAGATCTGCTGGCACGAGTTCTGGCAGCTGGAAGCGTCGACTTAAATTCCCTGCCCTAGATTTCAGTTTTCAGTGGCCTCTCTAAATCACTTAGGGCAAATGCCTTTGGAGGACAACTCGGCCAAATTCCTTCCCATAAATGTCCAGTCGAAGCAATCCCTAAAGATACTGTCAGCCAGGAGACGTTAAACCTTAATATCTTTTTAATTCTCTCTTTTCAGATCCTATTGAGGACCAGACGTTGCAGCAGTAAACTAAACTTACGTGTATGTGTGTGTGTGTGTGTGTGTGTGTGTGTGTGTGTGTGTTCCCGGGACGGCCTTGGGCGCCCACTGTCCCGGTTTCAGCACGTGTTTGGCACTGGCAGCAGTCCGCTATACAACGTCGAGCATCCCGTTCCAGTGCGAACCCAGTTTTATAGCCCGCAGGCTCCACAGTGATACACGAGCGGGACGCCGCGCTGACACGCTGTAATTAGCAGCGGTTAGTCAGCCCCGGGCAGACGTTCACGTCCAGGAGCAACAGGTCCCAGCGTCCTGGTTCACCTCCCGATGGGTGTCTGAAGTACAGCCTTCACCTCTGCCTGGTTGCTTTTGGAGCAAGCTCTCGTACTTCAGTCGCTTCTCCATTTTGCATTTGAAGGTTGCAAGTGAAGTCATATATATACGTGTTGAGAATCGTTCGTGCGAGATGTTCTATATCCCACCACTGTGCTAACACACCAATCAAATGGCTCTGAGCACTATGCGACTCAACTTCTGAGGGCATCAGTCGCCTAGAACATAGAACTAATTAAACCTAACTAACCTAAGGACATCACACACATCCATGCCCGAGGCAGGATTCGAACCTGCGACCGTAGCGGTCACTCGGTTCCAGACTGTAGCGCCTAGAACCGCACGGCCACTCCGACCGGCTAACACACCAATCTTTTATAAATAGTGTGAGTAACTGATTTAGAAATCACTGAGAGAGAATAACTGAGGAACTCAAATACGTTTAACCATCAGTTCTTTTCAGCGATATGCAGCAGAAAATTAGAATTTACATTCCCCATTTCACTGCCTCGTTCAAATCTGTGTTTGTATTCGTATAACGTTCAGTCATATTTGCGTCGCTTCGTAATGCAATCGAGAGTTGTAAGTTCTCGTAATGTAGCACGCCGATATATTGTACTTTCTCCATCAACCGGGCGGCTATTGTATTTGCAAACTGACACCTCGAATGCCTTTCGTTTGTCACTTGTTGGCTAACCATAACGGGGTGGCGCCGGAATCCGACGTTCTTGGTAATGTCTTCAAACAACAAAAATAATTCGTCCACCAGAAGTTATTCATCCGTTTTTTTTTTCATCCAAAATGCCCCCGAAACAAGCAGGACAAAGTTCAGCACTCGGTTTTCATCTACACAAAAATGGTTCAAATGGGTCTGAGCGCTATGGGACTCAATTGCTGAGGTCATTAGTCCCCTAGAACTTAGAACTAGTTAAACCTAACTAACCTAAGGACAACACACCTCCATGCCCGAGGCAGGATTCGAACCTGCGACCGTAGCGGTCTCGCGGTTCCAGACTGCAGCGCCAGAACCGCGCGGCCACTTCGGCCGGCTTAATCTACACACAAGTTTCGAAACAGTGCACACTCCGCTGCGAAGTCAAAGATTCATTTTGGAAAGGATAACACACTTTTTCACCAATTATCCTATTCCCGATATTAACTAACCAGTAATTCATCGTAATCAAAGTTATTTAATTTGTTCTTCAACATAATACTCCATTTAATTCCCTATTTAAGCTACCGATAACGATTTGAGAGTCACGTTAAATCGTTAAGTTGGCCTGTAGTTAGATGGTAAGTCTGTTAAACGGTTGGAAGAAGGGAAGGACAGACCAACTTCAGTACGACCATGTCTAGTAAAGCACTACTATACTGAAACCAAATCTGTGGTTACTTACGCAAATCTAACAAATAACGTGTAAAACCTACAAACAGCAGGAAATACAAATGAAAGTCCGACATATGTTGATACTCTACAACGCAGACTAAAAATAAACGTAGAACAACGCCCGTTATTTGTAGTTAGCAACGACACAAAGGCCTGCAATTTTAATCTACTTACAACATGTGATACTGTTCACATGACCGAAAAAACACAAAGCCAGTGACACTAACACTCAATAACGCCCTGTTCGGTACTGTAGTTCACATAAACAGAACTGCGTCCTACTAAGTAGCGGCGATACAGTTATCATAACTTTCCAATTTAGCTCTGTCTTTGCAGTCATGCTTATGACTTCGTTTGCACGCCGCATTTGGAAATAATATTTCCTTACAAAGTTATTCATTTTTCTGGTGGAACACGAATGTATAGTTAAATATAGGGATTCCCACCTCGCATGATGGAAAGCTCTGTTTCACCGTGAACAGCGCCCTCAAGCAGTTAGTAGATAATGCCATTTTTTGGTCCCTGTCGCACATTCGAGTTTGGTCTTCGTCGTTTACTTAAAAGAGGTAATTAGACGCTTAAAATTATGCACTATCTGATTAAAGTATCCTCGCAGCTTTTAGTGGGCATTAGCACTGGGAGTTTTCCAGCGCTAGGACACGACCAGTTGCCTTGTGTGTGTGTGCATGTGTGTGTGTGCGTGCGTGTGTGTGTGTGTGTGTGTGTGTGTGTGTGTGTGTGTGTGTGTGTGTGTGTGTGTGTGTGTGAGAGAGAGAGAGAGAGAGAGAGAGAGAGAGAGAGAGAGAGAGAGAAGTGTGCCTGTATGAGTGTGTCTGTGTTATCTGCTTCTATGAAGGACGTATAGTGTAAGCTCAACACTTCTAGCATTCATTTCATTGTAGCTGCCTGCGGCTCGACGCCTCTTGTATGCGGTGAGTAGCCGTCTATCGTTTCCATATTGTAGTCATTCCAGTCTGCTCCTTACATTGTAAAATAATATATTTTTACGTACACTATGATTTTATATACACTAATGTGACATAAGACATGAGATACCTCCTAATATACTGTCGGACCTCTTTTTGCCCAGTGTAGTGCAGCATCTCTATGTGGCTGGACGCAACAAGTGGTTGGCAGTGCCCTGCAGAAATATGGAACCATGTTGCCTCTATACACCTCCACATCTGTGGAAGTGTTGCCGGTACAGGACTCTGTGCCAGAACTGACCCCTCGATTACGCCCTATTAAAGTTCGGTGGGATAAATGTCGGGCGATCTGGGTGGCCAAATCAATCGCTCGGCTTGTCCAGAATAATCTGAGATTGCACATTGTCATCCATAAAAATTACATGATAGTTTGGGAAAATGAAGTCCATGAATGGCTGCAAATCGTCTCCAAGTAGCCGAACATATCCATTTCCAGTCAATTATCGGTTCAGTTGGTACAGAGGACACAGTCCATTCTATATAAACACAGCCCACACAATTATGGAGTCACCACCAGCCTGCACAGTGCCTTTGCGACAACTTGGGTCTATGGCTTCGAGGTATCTGCACCTCACTCGACCCCTACCATCAGTTCTAACCAACTGAAATCGGGACTCATCTGACCAGGCCACGGATTTCCGGTAGTCTAGGGTCCAACCGATAATGTCACAAGCCCAGGAGAAGCGCTGTAGCCGATGTCGTGTTATTAGCTAACGCATTCGCGTCGGTCGTCTGCTGCCATAGGCCATTAGCGCCTGATTTCGCCGCACTGTCGTAACTGATGCATTTGTCACATGCCTCATTTTAATTTCTGCGGTTATTTCATGCTTTGTTGCTTTTCTGTTAGCATCGACAACTGTACACAAACGCCGCTCCTCTCGGTCGTTAAGTGAAGGCCGTAGGCCACTGTCTTGTCTGTGGTGAGAGATCATGTCTGAAACTTGATATTCTCGCCCCACTCTTGACACTGTGGATCTAGGAATACTGAAATCCCTAACGATTTCCGAAATGGAATGTTTCGTGCGTCTCGCTCCAACTGAGCGTTCAAACTCTGTTAATTCTCGTCATGCGACCATAATCACGACAGAAACGTTTACACGTGAACCTCCTGAGTGCGAATGACAGCTCCACCAATGCACTTTCGTACGTCATGTACGCGATACTACCGCTATCAGTACATGTGCATATCGCTATCCCACAACTTTCGCCACCTCACGGTATTCTGCCTGGGACATACCGTCCCAGAGTCAAATAAAAATATATATCTCATCCCTAGTTCTAACCAAGGTTTTCTGGTGGTTACCCTAGGTTTGAAGGTAAATATCAGAACTAAAAATTCCCTTCCAAATATTCTCAATTGAGACTCGCTATTCAGAAATTAACGTACGTTTAGCAACTGCGTGGCGAAAGTGGCGCTAGCGTCCCTATGTTGCTGTCGGAGTCTTCTGAATTTAGATATTGGGTTCTGGTCGTTTCGTTTGCGTTGCCTCTTGTCTCCGATTTATTCATTGTCGATGTTCATAATGTGCGTCGCAAAATAAAATCCCGCGATCTGCGAAATGTGACCAGTGATTCAGTTTTTGTTCGCCAAAAAACTGAGACCAGTCCAGTTTTATGGGCAACTTTGTATGGTGTACGGAAACGACGTAATCAGTGAAGCCGGAGTGAGACAATGGTGCATCATTTTTAAGAACGGCCTCACTAATGTCCTCGAGGAACTGTGAAGTGGCACTTTTTTTTTTTGGGGACAATGAAGGTGTGCTAGCAGATTTCCTCGAAAGTGATGAAAAAATAAAAAAAAGTGACTGTTATTGTGAAACATTAAATAAATTAAGATGAGCGATACAAATATGCCTCTCGAAAAGTTGTTTTTTTTTTCATGACGACACACGACCCCACATATCCATTCGACCTCGACGTATGCTGCATGGTTTCGGATGGGGAAATTTTAGAGAGCGATTTTCACTTGTTTCCACACCTGAAGATCTGGCTCGCAAGACTGTGCTTCGACGGTGAAGAGGGACTGCACACAGGCGTCCGTGCGTAGTTGATGTATCAGGCGTCATTATTCTGAAACGATGGAATTAACAAGCTGTTGTACCGTTACGGTAACTGTCTTAATTTATGCAAAGATTATATTGAAAAACATGTGCCTTTTTTCTAAGGATTCCATGCCTCAGTCTGTAAAAACGGAACCCTTGTATGATCACTTAGTTACCCCTCTGTCTGTCGTTTTTCTCAGGAAGGAACAGACGTATCGCGTTCTAATTATTGTCGCGTACTAAAGTCTATGGCCTCTTGGTGGTGAAAAAATTGAAGCTTGTATGTCAGTTTAGTCAATAGATACGGCCGTTTATGTAACATATTTTGACACGCACAAACATCAAAACCTATAGGGTACTTTGCGTTGGCCTAGAATCATGAAATTTGCTAAGAAGCAAGGTTTGAAATACAACCAAAAGGAAAAAGATACGCAAACTCTAAATCTGTAATTATATCACACGAAAAAAATGTGTCTATTGTCATCTATTACCCGAAGTCAAACCTGAAATTAATCCAATTAGTTGTTCTTCATTCAGGCTGAGATGATCGCAATGGTAACAGTCAAACATCAGACAAGGAATGAGTTTATTGCTCATGTGACTCGTTTCGGAATTAGTCAGCTGCTGATTATTGCCGGCCGTTGTGGCCGAACGGTTCTAGGCGCTTCCGTCCGGAACCGCACTGCTGCTACGGTCGCAGGTTCGAATCCTGTCTCGGGCATGGATGTTTATGATGTCCTTAGGTTAGTTAGGTTTAAGTAGTTCTAAGTCTAGGGAACTGATGACCTCAGATGTTAAGTCCCATAGTGCTCAGAGCCTCTCTTTTTTTTTTTTTTTGCTCATAGTTATGGTAATGGTCGCCTGCCTCCTATTTGACTTATCGATGGTGGGCAATAAAAAGTTCGTAACTTCGTTTCGTTAAATTTTACAGGGGAAGCAAAAAGGTTTCTTAAAAAATAATGTAAAATGATACGGATAAAGTTGCTATATGTGTCACTATTTAGTAGAAGCCTAATTACTGATATATTAGAGAAAACAATGCCCTTCCAAATCCTCTTTGATGACGGAGCTACTGGTTACTGGAATTATTGAAATCAAATCATTCTCGAAAATCTGGGTATCTCTGAGGCCGTTATCTTGCCAGTAACAATGTCGATAACCGCCCAAAATGGTCGAGATACTCGATTCGCGGAAAGGATGAACTGTCTATACTGATCAACGCAGACATGAACATTGCCCACTGCGCCGTTGGATGCCGCCTG
Organism: Schistocerca piceifrons; assembly: GCF_021461385.2. Classification (NCBI taxonomy): domain Eukaryota; kingdom Metazoa; phylum Arthropoda; class Insecta; order Orthoptera; family Acrididae; genus Schistocerca; species Schistocerca piceifrons. The sequence continues at coordinate 220,202,434 of NC_060145.1, read as the reverse complement.
GCGGCATTGCGGGCACGTGACGCGGTAACAAAAGTATGTAAGAGGAGCAAACACTGATGGGGGATCACCCTAGTGAAGGTATGGGCTGCAAATGGGAAAATCCACTGAGATAAGCAACTTTGACACAGGGCAGATTGATATTACCCAGAGATTATGAACGAGTATCTCGAAAACAGCGAGGTTGATTGAATGTTCACGTGCTTCTGTCTTGAGCATCTACGGAAAGAGGTAGGACAGTGAAATTACCACTAGGCACTAGGTGGTTTGAACGTTCATGACTCTTCACAAAAAGTGGGGTTCGGAGGTGTTATACCGGAGCCAAGGTAGCCCCTGAGGGCCGGCAACCCATGTTACACCGCAGAGGAATTGGTTGTCTATTTCCAAGGCGTACCAAAAGCACCATGGTAAACACCGGCTATTTTAGTACAAGATAATGGAAACAGACATTCCGAACACTACTTCCTGTAGGGGGGGCGAGAGCCACGGCCTGCAGGAAGTATCACTACGCCAAAACCACACTGGCTGGAGACAACTATTTAGGTTCTAGAACCAGCCCCGAAGTTCAGTTCACTCCGGATGCCGACCTGGTGTACTTCGACCATTGAAGATTAGGTCTTCATCTCTGAATTGGACTGTTACTAGGTGTGTGTTTGTGTGTGTTGTTACCTTTCGTTTCTTGTTCAGTCATCGACCTTGTGAAGTTACATCAATAAAAGTGGTCTTGTGAAAAATTTCGAATTGTCAGTTACAACAGGAGACTTATCTATTCTGTGAAGTAGAATAGATGGTAAACTGTGGCATCTCTGTGGAAAGAGCGCAATTCTGGTGTTTGCACAAATGTTTCGGAGCGCACCGTTTGTCGGTGCTCCGCAGCAGACCACCCCTACCTGTTCAGCTGTTGGCTAACGACATCACCAGTTACGACTGAAGTATGCACCGGACCATCTGGATTTGATCGTCGATCGATGGTAACTCGTCGGTTATTCGAGTGAATCACGTTTTTGCTACAGTAGGTCGATGATCTTCTCCACAAACTCTATCATTGAGGTGAACGGCGGCTCGAAACGTGCAGTCTGGTAGGAGCAGTATTATGCTATGGGAGACATTCTGCGCTTGCATGGGAACTGTGGTAGTAATTGAAGACACCATGTCAGCTGAGGACCACCTGCATCCCTCCATACTCGATATCGCCCTCGAAGGCGAAGTAATCTTTCAAAAATATAATTGTGCGCGTCTCGGAGCCAGAACCGTGCTACAGTGGTTTGAGGAGCATTATAGTGAATTCACGTTGATGTCTCGACTACCAAATTCGCCTGATGTAAATCCTATGGAACCCATCTGGGACGCTATCGGGTGCCATCATCGCATATTAAAATGGCTCAAATGGCTCTGAGCACTATGGGACTTGACATCTAAGTTCATCAGTCCCCTAGACTTAGAACTACTTAAACCTAACTAACCTAAGGACATCACACACATCCATGCCCGAGGTAAGATTCGAAACTGCCACCATAGCAGCAGCGCGGTCCCGGACTGAAGCGGCTAGAACCGCTCGACCAGAACGGCCGGCCCTACTCAAATCATCGGCCCGTTATTTACGCGAATTACATGACCTGTGCATGGACATGTAATGCCACGTACCTCCACAAGCCTACCAACAAACTGTCGGATCCCTGCTACGCAGAATCAGTGCTACATTTCGTTCAAAAGACAGATAAACAAGCTAATAAGCAGATGGTCATAACGTTTTGGCTCTCATCATTGTAACACAATTAAGTTTGTACGGAACCCCCTGTTTGGGAGTCCTACTCGCACTCGGCTAATTTTTTATTCTAAAGAGTAAACTTCATTCTAAATGACTTCCTTAATAAAAGGAAGTGCTACGATACAACCCTTTAGCTCACATAGGCAGCAATTAATAATAGGAACTGTTACGTTTACACTGTATCTTTACCTGAAGTTTTACGAAGCCTGCAGATATTTAGTGCGTGATATGGTTTGGAATGTCTTCTTTAAGGTGTGGTTATTTGACTATCACACAACAGTGTTTGTGGCGTAGTGGAAGTCCACATGCGAGTCGTGCACGGGCGTTTGCAGTATATTAATTAACCACTGAATATAACGTAACGTATGAAAACAGTACGTAGTTGACGCTTGGCGTGTAGGTATTTGACGCTGCTCTGCTCCATTTGTGCTGCCGCTCACGCGGAAAGACGTAAGGAGCACGTCAGAATTTCCCATTCGTGAAAATATCCTTTGTTGAGAGAGTAATTTGCAGCAGCGCAACACGATGTTCCTTAAGTGCTAGCACCAGGTCTCTAACTTTCTAGCGACGTATTGTCTGCCGGTAATCTGTTCATCCCAACGAGGAAGTCCCGTCCTAGCTGCACTCCGGAGAATAACGTGTAATTTCATGCTTGAAAACGGAAGTCAAACATTCGTAATGGCGCTGTTTATCCTCTGTGAGAGCACGCTGGTGCACTACTCTTTTAGCAAGCAACGGGTCGTTGTGCTGTAAAAATAGTGCAACTGTGCAGTAGACCGGTACATACCTGTTCTCATTTGAAAATTAAGACGTCTCTGGAAAGCTGAGCTTAGAAGACTCTGTAAACAGGAGCTTTACACGTCTTCCCTCTGAGCTACTTTCTTTGCACGTTTTTCCTGCATCAAGCGACAAAAAAATTTGTTTTATTTTATTGTCAATTACGATGCGCGTTTACAAATGGTTCAAATGGATCTGAGCACTATGGGACTTAACATCTGAGTTCATCAGTCCCCTAGACTTAGAACTACTTAAACCTAATCAACCTAAGGACATCACACACATCCATGCCCGAAGCATGATTCGAACCTGCGACCGTAGCAGTCGCGCTGTGCTGGACTGAAGCGCCTAGAACCGCTCGGCCACAGCGGCTGGCTGCGCGTTTACGTCGACCTTGGTGCTTAAAAAATTAAAAAAGATATCTTACTGTGTGACAAACCTTTTTGCAATTTTTTCTCATGCCTTTGGCTCCTGCTGGAACACTGAAGCGTAAGTACTTAGTATTAGTGTGATATGTATACGTTCCCTTTTCCGAAACAGAAAATCTAGTATAAAATGTAAATCTTGTAATCGAAAGCGATCATGTCCCTTGTCTCCGGTGATATTCTTTCGTATTGTAAACTCACGTACGTACGCCATTTATTTACTGTCAATGCGGTTTTTTTTCCTGATTATCTACCAAGCACCCATAGTAAGAGTATTTTCTGCCAAAGGCGAGGTCCCCAGTAGAGATAAGATGTCCGGCACACAATTTTAATCAATCAGCGAGTTTCAGAACCGCGTACTCTCCGCTGCAAAATCAAAGATTTTCTCTCCCAGGCTGCGGTTGCGTCATTTCTGTGCTGTATACTTTTTTTACACGAGTGCTACTCCAGCAAGACATGGAGATTTCCTTTCTTCCTTGAAGACGTCTCTGCCTCTTCTTCGACTTTCATTCAAGTCTGAACTGACTTACGGTACCTATTCAGATCTATTTCAGTAATAGCAATCACCTTACATGGTTGGTGAATTGATTTTCTTTTATAAATAAGTTTTTTTAATTAGAAATACTGCGACAACTATCTTTCATCTCGAGCGTTCAAGCTTCCTATCGATCAAAATTGTTTTGTGAAAAATCATTATCTCACAGCGCAAAGTATAAAACTAATATCGTCCAACTACTGTCTTCAGATTCACGTTTTTCTTTATCGATAATGCGAAGCATGTCACATCACAAGATATCTCATTATTTCATCAAAAACAGATTACACGTGTTTCATGGCTTCATCGTCCAATGGAAAGTTTCCTATCTCTGCCTGAGATAATACGGTGTCTTATGGGTACTGGTTTAACATATCTTTTTTGTAACAATTCTTAAAGAAGAAAGTTTTCACCCTTGACTCTCTCTGTGACAAATAAGATAAAACGCCTCAGCACCTTAGGCGCATCAGCGCAAGGTAATAACTTGGCACACAACACGGAAGTAGTCTATTCGTATCCTGATGACTGCAGAAGAACTTTGTATCACTGTCATTTGCTCTTTACGCTGACAGGATGTGTCGCCTTACAGTTCAACAGCATGTCACGGAGAGAATGTGTGTTGGAAACTTATGATGGGGAAGCGTTGGTTGAATGGAAGCGTTAAGCGTTAAATCCCTCTACATCAATCAAGATGAGAGCAGTACTGGGGTGTCCCACCTTGTCGACGACGAGGTCACTACAGACGGAAAACAAATTCGGGTTGTACAAGCCGAGGGAAGTAAAGCGGCTGTCTGCTTTTTGAAGGAATCTTCCAAGAATTCGTCTCAAGAGATTTAGGCCAATCATAAAAAAAGTAAATGTGATGGACTGGTCTAAGGTTTGAAACCTGCACCTCCTAGATCCGAATCACTTGCCTTAACCACTCTGCTCTCTCAGTCTAAGGGCATCCTATGCACTCGCTGCGAGTTTCATGGTCTCGTTATCACCAGTACAAAAACAATACTCTTTGCATGCACTCATCAATGTGTCTGGACGTGTTGAGTTGATGTTAGTCACGAATGGCTTTGAAGAGAGGAAGGCGCCATTATCAACACCTCACTAGCCTTGAAAGAGATCGTTTAAGAGGGCTACGAGAAGCTACACGTTCCTTCTGCGATATAGCAGAAAGACTTGGCAGGAATGTAGCCGGTTTACATGATTGCTGGCAGCGATGGTCACGGGAAAATACGGTCGCAGGAAAACCGGGATGCGGACTGCCACGTGGCACAACCGAGGGGGAACCGTCGTGTTCGACGTATAACTCTGGCAAATCGTGCTGCATCTACAGCAGCAATGCGTGCAGCAGTTGGCACGACAATAACACAATGAACTGTCACAAATCGGTTACTCGAAGGACAGCTCCGAGCCAGACACTCTGCAGCGTGCATTCCACCAAATCCAAACCACCGCCATTTGCGACTTCAGTCGTGTCAAGCGAGGGCTCATTTGAGGGAAGAGTGTTTTCTGATGAAAGCTGATTCTGCCTCGGCGCCAGTGATGGCCGTGTGTTGGTTAGAAGCAGGCCAGTCGAGGGCCTGCAAGAAACCTGTCTGCGAGCTAGACGCACTGGGTCTACATTTGGGATTACGGTCTAGGGTGTGTTTTCGTAGACAGTAGGAGCACTCTCGGGATTATCCCACGCACCCTGGCCGCAAAATTTACGTTAGTCTGATGATTCGACCTGTCGTGGTGCCCTTCATGAACAACAATCCAGGAGAGGTTTTTCAACTGTATCAGGTTCGTCCACATACTGCTATTCCCAACAAGCTCTACGGAGTGTCGACATGTTACTTGGTCTGCTCCAGTGTCATCCACAAACAGTAATAACCGTCTCTGTATTGAACGACCAAGTGCAACAAGCATGGAACTCCATACCACAAACTGACATTCAGCACCTGTACAACAAAATACAAACACGTTTGCAAGCTTGCATTGAACGTTCTGGCGGTTACACCTGTTATTGATGTACAGCATTTCACATTTGCAATGACTTATCTCGCGCTTACATTAACCTGTGATGTAGCAATGTTAATCACTTAAATATGTTACCTAGACAAATGTATTCCGAAATTTCTTTATACATGTTGCCATGCCTATATAGTGCAGAAAAACCATTGCAATCAAGACAGGTTCCAATCGTCTCGAAATGGATAAATAAAAGTTCTTATATTTGTTTTGTAAATAAAAACACCTTTCCTTGCTGCACTGTAATTTATTTCCCCCAGACGCAATTCGCCGTTTTTTACTCTAAGGCATTTTTAGTGGAATCTACAACAATACACTTTTGGTTTGGTGTGTGTTATCTTTAGATTATCAAGCAGATCAAGTCCCGTTTTTTATGTAAATATCAAAACAAAACTATATCGTTGTAGAGCCAACTGAAGATGCCTTAGGGTAAAAAAGTGGCGAACGTGCCTATGAAAATAAATTACAGTGCAGCAAGGAAAGGCGGTTTTATTTACTAAACAAATATTTCTGTGCTTGCTACGGAGGATGGCCACGCAAAAGAATTTGTTAACCCTTAACTAGCGAGGTGGCTTTTCTGTAACGTATATCATGAGGCGGGTCTTTGGGACTCCTATGTTTAAACCGAGATATAAGGCAAAAATCATTTGAAATTTTCAATTTATGCTATATAACATTTATTTTTACAATTATTTTAGTGTTATTTAAATGCTTTTAGTTTATTTTATTGCTCTAAACAAAGCTTGCAGCATTTTACTATTTATCACACAAAAGCACATAATTTTGTGTGGTTCTTTTAAATAATACACATAAATAGACTGTTAGAGTATTGAACATTGCATTCTGAAACATATGCAATCTCTGTAGGAAATAAATTTACAAATAAAATTAAATTCAAGGGTTTAACTTTGCGCATAAAAATTCCACCCGATAGGTGCAAATGAAAAGTCTGTCAAACTGACATTCATTGCTGGGAACTACATTTTTATCGCCACTCAGAACACATTTGATTTTAACAGACATTTTAAGTATTTCATTGAAGAAATCACAACTTTCCTGAAGTTCCTCCTCTGATTTATAACTCCTGTTCGATAGCAGAACTGTGATTACTGGCTAATGTAAAATCGTCGTATTTTTTGTTTATTTCTTGATCTATATCACTGACACCTCCATAGACCGACTAACAAGTTCATCAAATTAGGAAAAGTTAAAAATGGCTCATTGCTGCCAACATGTTTTGAGCTATGCGGTACCGTACTGAAGAAAACAGGTACGTAGTTCACGAGGTGCTGTCTAGGAGACTCCAATACATATCAGTAACACGCGTCAACAATAAACACAGAAGGCGATATCGCAACCGACAGCAAAACATCGTAGGCTTGCCAATTTAAGGAGGGTAGGGGGAGTATGGAAGCAACTGGCCTTGGAGAGCGAGTTCGAAAATTTTCGCGCGGTCTGAGAGACCACACCTCGTGAGTTAAGGGTTAAAGGTGCTATATTTTTTTCAACGGAATGTTATACCATTCTAACGGCAAAATAGTGGGTAGTTCAGATAACGACGAGGGGGTGGGTAGCAGTCACGCGCCCTTCTCTCCAAAGTAAACCACTAAGACTCAATAATATTCGATTCTGGTGACTGTGGCCGCCAAAGAGATGCGACAGTTTGTCGTCGTGCTCACAAAACCAGTCCTGGACGATGCTTGCTGTGTGAATAGGAGCCCTGTCTTCTTGTAACACAGCATCAACAATGGGGAACAAACATTGTAGCATGGGATGAACCTGATGAGCCAGTGTGGTCACATATTCCTTCGCAATAACACAACTTCGTAGGGTACCCTCGGGGCCCATGGAATACGACGTCATGGTTGCCCAAATCATCATCGAAAGTCCGCCGTGTTTCACTCTTGAGACGTAAACTCTGCCAGAAGTTGGAAACATTATGAAACAAGACTCATTCTACCGAATTACTTTCTTCCTTTGCTCGACAGACGGGGCTTTATGGTTTGATTACCACGTTTCCCTGTTAAGTGCGTTTACATCGCTGATGTGTGGTTTTGGAACTCTAGCTCGCCCTGTAATTTCCAGCTTCTTTCTATCGTGTTGTTTCACTGCTAACAAGGTTCACGGGTGCGACATTCAGTTTTGTAGCGATGCGCGCAGCTGTCGTTCTGTTATTTTTCGACACAATCCTCTGCCCGTCCATCGTGGTCACTCAAGACACTCTTTTCTCCGTGTTGTGTCTTAGCGGGTGATGTTTTTCCTTCTTTTCTGTATGTGGTATATATCTTCGATACGGTGCCTCGGAAGAAACAGTTTTTCTTTGAGTGAAGAAGGAGTAGAAAGTTTCTGCTTCACTGTATTGCCTTCCCGACAGATGTCCAGCCCAGCAGATGACCACCACCTGCTTCCTGCCATGTTTCCGGGAACTAAATTCCCTCCGAGCCCCACAAAATGGAATATCTGATTCATCGCTTCTCCTGTGACCTTTAAATTCGACGTGAACGACTGTTTGACGAAGGATGTTTAGAAATTTTACGACAAATTCTAACTATTCCGGTGTACTGAAAGAAAATTCTTTTCTATTACGCGTGATATAAGCCACTACCATTTATTATTGTGCATGCCGAGTATTTTAATCGTAACTTGCTGTAATCTGTTCAAATGCCAACAGCAATCATACTTGGGCTGAGCAAGTGACGACACGAAACTGAGTTGCAACATTTTAACTCGCTCAAACCCGAAAGCTATTTGAGGTATAAAGGTTAACCTGGTAACGTTACCTTCAGGGAGAGGTGTATTACGTTTTCACTTTACGTGCTGATGTGGTCATGCACTTCCAACGATATAGGACTGATTTTAAAAATCCAAGCTTCCTTTAGAAAGAACAGAAAATGAGAGCAGGAAGTTAATGGTTGAACGTCTCATTGACAGTTAGACCGTCACAGAATATGCTTCCTTTAGTGTTATCGATAATTTCGTGAGCATAACATCTCCAGTGCATAATTTTAATAATAAACGTGATATCGATCCGTATATGACGTTTCCGGCTTTCCTTGTCTTCTAACTTCATCTTCTACCTCGACCATCCGCTTGCCACAGAGTACAACGGTGGTTTGCTTCCATGTTTATCTGCTGCAATTATTTCGAATCCTATACTGAAAGAGAAAAGTTGACTACGCAGTGAAAAAGTGTTCCTATTGTCCGAACCCGTAAAACGAAAGTTAAAACAATTTTGACGTTTAAAATCTAGATAAGAATAAGTATTATCATCTTCCGAACCGAGTTGTTATTACTATATTTACAAAACATGTTTCTTCCAGTCATATAGGAGATCATCAGTGGTCTAGAAAAAAATAAGAACGATAATTGTGTTCTTTAACTACAAATGTGTGAGGTATTTAGCCTTCCCCGGCGCCACATTTAGGTTATCTTAATACTTAACTGTTTCCAATCACAGGACTGTTGTTTTGTTCTTACTGTTGTGACTCCTATCCCTTATGTGTATCCATAGGCTTTTGTGTGAGCAATAAATGAAATACGCCGTATTTCTTCAATCGACTGCAACTCATAACTTTAATAATTTCATTGCACAGCCCTTGCTGCTAGGTAGGCTAGGTGAGATATGGAAACTTCGGAGGGTAGCAGTGTAATAAGGTCTAGGGGTTGGGCGTGGTGGTGGTAAAGGCACACTGGTGATGTTCACGTACGTGTATGTGTGTATTTGTTCTTAGTATTTTATTTATTTTTTCAACATAAAAGTTTAACACCTATCCCGAGACCACATTTAAAAAGAACCATGCATTAATCCTTTAATGACGACGTAGCTATTAACCAACCCTTATTTCTGACAGCGATCGTACAATCACGGAGAGTTCTTATAATGCGTTGCTGTTGGCAGTTTTGCTCTCAGCCATCCATCATTTGGCAATCCTTATATTTGCAAGGCGGTATTTTATCACCTGTTGGCACAAATAAGGCGGGTTGATCGAGAACTGCAAGCTGCCACACGGCAGTTACTTTTTATTTTTGATGGCTTGATGCGGGGTAAGAAGGATTTGTAATTTTACATTTGTAAAACGTATTCAGGTTCAATTACATTGATTTACACAAAAACTGTATAAAATTGGTTCCATTCCATCCTGGGAGCCTGGTATTGCAACCGTTTATGAATTTCTTGAAATAAGGCAGTACTGATTGTAAAATCTTTTTTTATTTACGGGAAATGACGCTAGTCATCAGATTGGACTAGGGATGAAAAATTACAATTATTTTTAACTTTGTCAGGTATCCAAGTTGGCTGCGCGAAGATTATGGAAATACAAGCTAAAATTAAGTGACATTTTTCATCTCTAGGCCAACCTGATGATGCCCCAAAATGGTGAAAAGCGTCATGTGCTGTAAATAAAAAAAGATTTTGCAACTGAGACTGCCTTATTTCAACAAAAACAATATGATAGTTTAGCCCCGTAGTTTAGCTGCTCACCAGTAATACTTACTGTTCGTAAAGTAAACCACGCTATTTTTCAAAATGTTAAGGCAGTTCCAAATGAAATATCTTATTACGATAAAAATTCAAGTTCTCGAAAGTCAGGGAAGTCTAGAATCGAGATGTCCTGAGACGGGCAATCCTAGTAAAATTGAATTGTGACTGAAGTTATACTATTAATGGAAAGAAATGTAAGGTAACCGTTGTTGTATATGATGCACCTAACCTGTCATGCAACTGATCTTAGGGTAGCGTATGTTACCAAAAATCCTCAACATAATCACATAAGTGGTTTGCTAAAGAGGGTCTAAATAAAAATACGAGCAACACTGTATTGAACATCAGTGCATTGGCTTCTGACCTACAGCGATAGTTCTCAACGAAATTTTTGAATTAATATTAGCTAAAAGAGAGTGAAATTCTATCGACGCATCAAGCTTGGCTGGCAAGCATTTGGGAAGAATTCAAAAGTATTCAGATCAAAAATGCCAGTAAATCTGAAGAAAGCAGTATTTGATCAATGCATTCTTCCTGTGATGACGTACGGATGCGAGACATGGACACTGAACTCATTCACAAAAGGGAAACTTAGGACAGCACAGAGAGCCATGGAGAGATCAATGCTGGGCTATACAAGAAAGGACAGGAAAAGGGCAGATGACATCCGGTCTGTGACGAAGGTTAATGACATCTTAGAGAGAGTAGGTTCCTTGAAATGGCAGTGGGCTGGCCACGTCGCAAGAAGAAAAGACAACAGATGGACGAAGCTAGTACTGGAGTGGGGTCCGAGAGAGCACCGGAGGCCTAGAGGAAGACCACCAGACAGATGGGACAAAGACAGCAAGAAGCTCGCTGGTAACACCTGGCAGAGAACTGCCCAAGACCGTCCCACTTGGAGAAGACTTCTGAAAGCCTACCTGAATCCACGACTCGAAGAGGCCACATCGTCTAATGATTGAATTGGCTGATGATGATGATGATGAAAAGAGAGTGAACGTTAAAAACCTAAGTATAATTCTATTCGAATCCGATGGTCTGATAAGAAATAACAACACATAAAGCAACAAGGTCACTCCAGAATAACAAAAGTTCCGACTATGGAAGTGGTCGTGGGGTAGACAGAGAGAGAGAGAGAGAGAGAGAGAGAGAGAGAGAGAGAGAGAGAGAGAGAGAGGATGAGGATGTAAGTGGAACAGAGACACAGGAACCAGATGACAGGTGGGGAAGGAGAAGCATGTAGAAATTGATATCAGCGCCTACAGTGCTATGACTGGTTATATTAATTTATCGTTTGAAAATGACACGTGATTTTAATGTTTCTTTCACTAGAATCGATAGTATTGGCCGTCATAAATGGATTACCGTAGCTCGCATTCGCTCAAAAAGCAATATTGCCATTGTGTGATTGATTTGCATATGTTTACTGAAGAAATATATACTTCTAAAATAAATACAGGTGCTGGTATTACAGCAGACAAACTTTTATCTGTTCATTCGTGCTATAGGTGCAACAAATCAAGATGCCTGTTGTACCGTATAAGCGGAACGATACGGTGTAGATACAGATTTTAGAAGATTCCTTTTTGGTACTAAGTGGTTAAAATAACAAGAGACTAACGAAAGAAGGTTATGAGACAGAGCCTTATATCTAAAAGAAAGGAGAGGGGGAATTTTAGAGTTTGTAATTTCGTTTGTGTTATTCTTTTTTAACTGCATTTACATCTTGATCATACCGCGAGTGTATCGGTGTTAGAATCACTCTTGTCTTACTGGTCATCTGTATTTTACGCCTATAATACACATATTTGCGAAGGGCTTTGCCACGGTGGTAACACCGGTTCCCATCAGATCACCGAAGTTAAGCGCTGTCGGGTTGGGCTAGCACTTGGATAAGTGACCTACCGGTCTGCCGAGCGCTGTTGGCAAGCGGGGTCACACAGCGCTTGAGAGGCAAACTGAGGAGCTACTTGATTGAGAAGTAGCGGCCCCGGTCTCGTAAACTTGACATACGGCCGGGAGAGCGGTGTGCTGACCACGTGCCCCTCCATATCCGCATCCATTGACGCCTGTGGACCGAGGATGATAAGGCGGCCGGTCGGTACCGTTGGACCTTTATGATCTGTTCTGACGGAGTTAAGTTTTTTTTTTAATTAACGTTTATAAGTTGTCCACATGGAGTAACGGAACATTCAGAATCAATACCCCAAGCAGGACACACGCCCACAAACTCCACTTTATGAGGCACCGAGGCTGCGCCGCAGGTTGTTGCAGTTTAGAACCATATATATGGGTCATAAGGCCCTGGAGACGGCATTTCGCGGATGGAAAATGTGAAGAATAACACTGTAAGAGAAACTTCGGGAGCCAGCAACGCGATATTTCCTGTAATAGAAGTAATGCAGCTAGGAAGGTTGGAAGACGACAGACGGTTTAAACTATTGTGGGAATGGACTCTTGGAGGAAAAAGGAAAAGAGGAAGACCACCTATGACGTGAGAGGAAGGTCAATAAGGCGATGACCGCCAGCGGTCTCTGGGAGAGAGACTGGCTGAACAGAAAGAGGTAAAACCATAGCAAGTCTAGTCCAAGATGACTTGATGGCACACTGCACTCTGCTATTTAGGAAACGAGTACAGTCTCCTAGCCACCGCATCACTTTGTTAAAGTAGAAACGTCACATTGTCACTACAGCAAAAGCAGCACGTAGTTGGGAGTTGTCATTTGCTTTTATGTGTGCGAGAAAGCATTCGTACATCTCCGTCTAGAAAGCAGGCATGCAATGAATGCAACCAAGTAACTTCGCTGTTCCTTGAATACGAGGAAAGCGCGCACTCGGTGCTTGAGACAAAAAAGATGCGTGGAAAAAAATTAACGACCGTTGGGGGAAATTGAATGGTGGAAGCACCGAGCATGGGAGACCTGAATACCAGCCAGGTGTTACACTGTCAAGCGCAGGAGGCTCTTGTTGCAGCGCAGTACTCTACAGAAGAATGGGCGAGGCCCGGAGAAAACACGGAGGGCACGGGCTGAATGTGGGCTTCTAGGAGGGCGTAAATCAGAGGGGCCATCAGCGTCTGCTTACGAAACCGCCGCCCGGGGAACCGGTCTGCGCCGTCTGACCCACACTCATTCATTCCCTTCGGCGGCCGACGGAATTCTGCAGGGAGAAAGGCTCGGTCAAAAACAGCTGTCCGGAGTTTAAGGCACGTGGAAGTACCTCGTGGCTCCACTGAGGCAGATTACGGTCAGACGAGTGAAAACATTTGGGACAAAGTTAACATAAAAGTTTTCTGCGTGTAGAGCTGCGTCATGTTGTAAAATAATTATCACTAAATGTTACAAAATCGATGTTTCGCCCACTATTACAGTGGCCTTCTCTGGACCTGCTAACAGTAAAACTGGTGCAATACCACGTTTGCTAGGATTCGCTTGTATTTCGTTCATGACCTTTCTACTGAGCAAGGGATCTTGTCGCATCTTCAAAAACGGTTGAATTTATTGGATTCCTGTGGGAGAACCGGAAACCTTCATGTAAAAGGTTATCGGTGGTGAAAGAGGTGCGGCATGAAGTTGCCTACTTATTCTTTCAGTATGAGCGATGACTGACAGGCATCGGTCAATTCGAGGAGGAGGAAGATATTGGTGTTTAACGTCCAGTCGACAACGAGGTCATTAGAGACGGAGCACAAGCTCAGATTAGGGAATGATGGGGAAGGTAATCGGCCGTGCCCTTTGAAAGGAACCACCCCGACATTTGCCTGAAGCGATTTAGGGAAATCAGAGAACCTAAATCAGGATGGCCGGACTGTAAGTGATGAATCTGGGAATATACAGAGCGTCTAGAAATGATTCATTAGATGTATAAATGTGATTAATGCATGAACAGAACCATAAAACCTCCAAGTTTGGTGAGCAGAGGGGCACTCATTGCACGCTTGTTTACAATTTGACGACGCTACTAATTTTTTTAGAAAAAATATTTTGATTTCTGTCTTATTAGTTATGACTTAAAAATGAAGTAATTACTTAATAAAACAAGTTTTTCTCATTGTTTAAGAGTTTCATTAACCGTCAAGATGAACAAAGGACCAGACCCTCAAAGTGTTCCATAAAAGGAAAAGTTTGGGAACCCCCGAAGCAGATACTAAACCGGATTGGGGAAGAGAGAAATTTGTGGTCGCACCTGACAGACGGAATGGATCAGCTGATAGGACGCATCCTGTGGCTCCAGGGAACCGTCAGTTTGGTAATGGTAGGAAGTGTGGGGGTAAAAGATGCAGGCGGAGACCAAGGCTCGAAAACAGTAAGAAGGTCCAAACGTTCAGGGTGGTTATAATTAAAGTGCAGTTACGCCCAGAGTTCCAATGTGGGCTGTATCGTATGGCACTTGGTAGGTATGCTAATATGATAACGTGGAATTGATTTATGCTGGGAAAAAAGTAGTTTCAATTTTGGCCAGCATGTGCAAATCTGTCGCTGTGTAGCACCTTATTGACGCCTCTGTTGCTAATATTGAACACGCTGTGTAAGCGGCAGTTAATAATAAAATCAGTATTATGCCTTTCTCCCTTGTTTGACCTTTTCTGCACACGTCCCGTTCCTAATCCATTGTACAGAGAGAAGAACATAAAAACCTACACCACAAGTATATCGGTAACGTAAGGTGCAACTGATATGCGGATTTCACAGATTGTAATGGTAGGCAGCGACCCGCCTGTGCACCCCAGACAGTCTTATGAGTTCCAAATGCGCACTTATTTAATAAAAAGGTGCAAATATTTCAATGCAAGAATGTCTATTGACAGTATCACAATCCAAGAAGACTCAATCAGAACGTCAGTGGTGTTTGTTACAGGAGTTAGTGCAAGCAGTTCACGAGATGTCGTAGTTTGAACATTGTAAACACCGACACTTGTTTGTTTCATGTTGTAGCAAAAACGAAGCTGAGCTTCACATGGATACGTATGTACAGGCCTACACGGATGTTAATAAGTTGCTAAATGGGACATTGCCTAGGATAAACGAAAGACAAACAAAGGTCAATGCAGTATGTTTGTGGTGTCTGTCACGAAATGTGCCCTCAATGCGTGTCCTCAGAGTGAGAACCACGAGCCTCAGTACAAGCTTACAGAATGCCATGCAACGATTGCTGCAAGCCGGCCGCTGTGACCGAGCAGTTCTACGCGCTTCAGTCCGGAACTGCGCTGCTGCTACGGTCGCAGGTTCGAATCCTGCCTCGGGCATGGGCGGGTGTGATGTCCTTAGGTTAGTTAGGTTTACGTAGTTCTAAATATAGGGGACTGACGCCCTCTGATGTTAAGTCCCATAGTGCTTAAAGCCATTTGAACCATTTTCGATTCCTGCACTTGTTCCAATATTTCAGCGGAAACTGCAGCTCAGGCAAGAGTAATACGCTTTTTCATATCATCTGTAATTGTCTGGAGAGGTTGACGTCTGTTGGGACATATTTCGGCGTACACAGTACCCGAACAAGCTGCATACTGCCCACATTCACCACAAACCGTAAGCATATCCGCTTTTATCGCATTGGGAAATACGATCTTCCAAGCACGTCCGACTATGTCCACTATCACACAGTAAGGGATAGGATTGTAGCAATTGCGGTGTACACACAACACAACGTAAACAAACATAACATCTTCGCCTAGCATCTAAGCAGTAGAATGGAAGAAACAACTGTCGGTGTTCACAATGTTTACGATAACTCGTAAACTGCCTGCACTAGATTTCTGAAACGAACACCACTGACACTCTCATTTACGCTACTTTTAGGATTTTATTGTCTCTAGGCATTGCCTCATTCAAAAATTTCTAATCGTTATAGAAAAAAACTCCACTTTCCTCAACGTCTCAAGATATGTGTACCGCGTGAAAATACGCGCCCTTGGCTGCAATTCATTTCTGGGAAAATCGTGTATCGATACCACCTTCCATATCCGAAATATCTGCGGAGCAAATGCTAAGTGATTCACCCTGTACTTGGAAAAATTTCTTAACGTCTCTCTGCCTTCACAGAGCGAGATTTGCATCTAGTGGCCATTACTGGATTTTTTTTCCTTTTTCAAGCATAAAAAGGTTCCGTACATACGATCTAGAATATCTTGCCACCAGACCACGAGCAGCCGAAATAGAGCTTTGAGAAGGAAGGAATCATTTATCGTAGCCCTGCATTACAACCCGCTACGCGTCGCTCCCATGGGGAAGACAGGCTTACAGTAATTACAGCATGGCTAAATTGGCTTTGAGCACTATGGGACTTAACTTCTGAGGTCATCAGTCCCATAGAACTTAGAACTACTTAAACCTAACTAACCTAAGGACATCACACACACCCATGCCCAAGGCAAGATTCGAACCTGCTACCGTAGCGGTCGCGCGGTTCCAGACTGTAGCACCTAGAATCGCTCGGCCATACCGTCCGGCAATTACAGCATGCTAGAGGTATTTAAGCAATGATTCACCCCGCACTCTGTACGTGACTGGATTGGTAAAAAGCTCTAATAACTGGTACAATGGGACGTATCTTCTGATATGCAGTTCACGGTGTTTTGCTGAGAATCGATGTAGATCGGTGATCGATCGCGTGTCGATCCCCCCGCGCGACCTCCGGCAGGGCAGCACGCGCAGCAGCTCGGCTAGGCTCGCGATGTCCCGATTACGGGAACCGGTTAGAGGATCGCCAGAGTCGTGATGGGTCGGGGGAAGGAGGGGAGGAGCAGCACGCAGGAACACGAAGGCCGGCTGCAAGAGCTCGCCGGCAGCCAGCCATCACCAGCGGCGCAGCGGCGGCTGCCTCAGATTACAGGACCCGAGCCGCGGGCGGGAATGCGTCTGCTCTGCTCTCCAGTCAGCGGCCTCTTCACAGACAGCGGACAATGTAATACTGCTGGCCTTGCAGCCCTCATATTCAGCTACGACAAGCTCTTCTTAGAGCAACTGAGAAGGCAGAAGTGACGTAATGTGGTGTGAGGTACCGGCTACAGGTGGTTTTTTCGGTTCGTTTACACGTGACAAACACATCCTAAATTGAAGTCCTTCTCTGCAGTTGGCTGCTATGTTCGGAAGTAGCACGCATAATGATAAACTTCTGTTACTGATCTTAGAAACACTATTGTTGTTGTGGTCTTCAGTCCAAAGACTGGTTTGATGCAACTCTCCATGCTACTCTATCCTCTGCAAGCCTCTTCATCTGCCGGCCGGTGTGGCCGTGTGGTTCTAGGCGCTTCAGTCTGGAACCGCGTGACCGCTACGGTCGCAGGTTCGAATCCTGCCTCGGGCATGGGTGTGTGTGATGTCCTTAGGTTAGTTAGGTTTAAGTAGTTCTAAGTTCTAGGGGACTGATGACCACAGATGTTAAGTCTCACAGTGCTCAGAGCCATTTGATCCTCTTCATCTCCGAGTAACTACTGTAACCTACATCCTTTTGAATCTGCTTAGAGTATTCATCTCTTGGTCTCCCTCTACGATTTTACCCTCCACGCTGCCCTCCAGTACTAAATTGGTGATCCCTTGATGCCTCAGGATACCTCCTACCAACCGATCCCGTTTTTTAGTCAAGTAGTGCCACAAATTCCTCTTCTCCCCAATGCTATTCAGCACCTCCTCATTAATTAGGCGATCTACCCGTCTAATTTTTAGCATTCTTCTGCAGCACCACATTTCAATAGCTTCTACTCTCTTCCTGTCTAAACTCTTTATCGCCCGTGTTTCACTTTCATATATGTCGACAGTCCATACAAATACTTCCAGGAAAAACTTTCTGACACTTAAATCTATACTCTATGTTAACAAATTTCTCTTCTTCAGAAACGCTTTCCTTGCCATCGGGAGTCTACATTTTATATCCCCTCTACTTCGACCATCATCAGTTATTTTTCTGCCCAAACAGCAAAACTCATCTACCACTTTAAGTGTCTAATTTCCCACTGAGCATCACCGGATGGAACTCGACTACATTCCATTATCCTCGCTTTGCTTTTGCCATGTCCTCCTTTCTAGGCACTGTCCATTCCGTTCAACTGCTCTTCCAAGTCCTTTGCTGTTTCTTACAGAAACCTTTTTATTTCTTCTCCTTGAATTTTAATTCCTCCTTCAAATTTTTCTTTTGTTTCCTTTACTGCTTGCCCAATATAACACAGATTGAATAACATCGGGGATAGGCTACAACCCTGTCTCACTCCCTTCTCAACCACTGTCTCCCTTTCATGCCCCTCGACTCTTATAACTGCCATCTGGTTTACGTACAAACTGTAAATAGCTTTTCAAAAAAATGGTTCAAATGGCTCTAAGCACTATGGGACTTAACATCTGAGGTCATCAGTTCCCTAGACTTAGAACTACTTAAACCTAACTAACCTAAGGACATCACACACACACCCATGCCCAAGTCAGGATTCGAATCTGCAACCGTACCGGTCGTGCGGTTCCGAACTGAAGCGCCTAGAACCGCTCGGCCACATCGGCCGGCGGTATTCCCCCTCCCCCTCCCTCCAATGCAATAAACACGGATATGCTTATGGTTTATGGTGTATGTAGGAAGCTCGTCGTTCACTCGTGTACCGTGTGCGCCTAAACATATCCCAACAGACTTCAATCTCTCCAAACAGTTACAGATGACATGAAATGGCGTATTACTCCTGCCTGCGCTGCAATTTCCGCTGAAATATTAGAACGTGTGCAGCGGTCGTTGCATGGCGGACTGCTAGCTTGTACTGACACTAGTAGCGGTCACTTTGAGCATAGACTTTAATGGGAAATTGGTTCTTTAGGTGTCAGACCCCAAAGAGATACTGGATTCACCTTCGTTTGTCTTTTGTTTGTCCGAGGCAATGTCCCATTTAACAAATGGTTCAAATAGCTGAAATATTAGAACGTGTGCAGCGGTCGTTGCATGGCGGACTGCTAGCTTGTACTGACACTAGTAGCGGTCACTTTGAGCACAGACTTTAATGGGAAATTGGTTCTTTAGGTGTCAGACCCCAGAGAGATACTGGATTCACCTTCGTTTGTCTTTTGTTTGTCCGAGGCAATGTCCCATTTAACAAATGGTTCAAATAGCTCTGAGCACTATGGGACTTAACATTTGAGGTCATCAGTCCCCTAGAACTTAGAACTACTTAAACCCAGCTAACCTAAGGACATCACACACATCCATGCCCGAGGCAGGAATCGAACCTGCGAGCGTAGCGGTCGCGCGGTTCCAGACCGATGCGCCTAGAACCGCTCGTCCACACCGGCCGGCCACATTTAACAACCTATTAACATATATGTAGGGTTCCACATACGTGCCCGTGAGAAACTTAGTTTCGTTTTTGCTACAACATGGAACAAACAACTGACGGTGTTTACAATGTTCAAACTACGACATCTCGTAAACTAATTGCACTAGACTCCTGAAACAAAAAACCATTGAAATTCTGATTTAGTCAACTTTGATTGTAGTAATTTCAATAGGCATTGTTGCATTGAAATATTTGCACGTTTTGAGCTCTTAAGAATCTGTGACTGTGCTGCAAAGGCGGGCCCCCGTCTACCATAGCAATCTGTGAAGTCAGCATATCAATAGCGCCTTAAATTAATATTTGTGGTGCAAGTTTTAAGTGGTTCACCCTGGACGATGTATTAGGAACGGTACGTGTGCAGAAAAGTAAAACAAGTGAGACAGGTATAGTGTTGATTTTATTGACTGCCGCTTACACAATTTGTTCAATATTAACAGCGGAGGTATCAACGAGATGCTGTACAGCGCCAGATTTGCACTTGCTGGCCAAAGTTGAAAATAATTTTTTTCCAGCATCAACCGGTTCCGTATTAACGTATTAGCATACATACCAAGTTGTGCTGTTGTACGAAACTTACAGCCCACATTGGACCTCTGTGAGTAGCTGCATTTTAATTGCAACCACCCAGTAAGTTTGGACCTTGGTCTCTGTCTACAGTTTTTATCCCCACACTTCCGTCCGTTACCAGACTGACGATTCCTTGGTGCACCAGGATGCGTCCTATCGACTGATCCCTTCTTTCAGTTAGGTGCTGCCATAAATCTCTCCTTTCCCCAGTCCGATTCAGTACCTACTTCAGGTATTCCCAAACTTTTCCTCTGACAGAACACTTCGAGGATACTGGTACTTTGATGGAATACCTTGTTCATTTTGAAGGTTAATGAAACTTTTAAACAATGAGAAAACCTTGTTTTATTCAGTGATTACTTCAATTTTAAATTATAACTAACAACACAGAAATCAAAATACCTATTTGTAACAAAAAGGATGAGTAGTGTCGTCAAATTGTAGGAAAAAACGCCATGTTATTAATAGTTTTTCACGGGGCACTTATTCCCTTTCCGCGGAACACCAGTGTTCGGTGGAACACAGTTTGGGAAATCGTGATCTACGTATTAGTTGCGTGATCTACCAATGAGTCTCCAGCATTCTTATTTAGCATCACATTTCAAACACTTCTCTTCATGTCTGAACTGTGTCACATTACGGTGACGTATCACTGTACGATTCTGTTTCAGCTCTGTCGCGATTACGTGGTAATTACTTGTGTGAGGTTGGTTCATTTTGCTGGCAGTGACAAGTATTCGATTTCTCGTCTGAAGGAAGTGGGTCCGGAGATCTCGGCGGCCCCGTCAGCCCAGCAAAAGGCTTCTCACGGTTTCTCCATAACAGGGAACTAGCACCTTCTGGCTGGCAGCCAGTTTTTACGGAAATAGTGCTATTTCTAGAAATGCTTAACGTGGACTATTCCTGGCGCTACTCTGCTTGCCACAGGCACGGTGCAGCATGTCGCCACAGCTTTCCCCTGAGGGGCGCTGAGGGTGAAATTTGCTTTTCTGTAAACACATCAAAGATGAGGCCACCTATCTGTGCTCACCTGGCGTTAGAAAGATCGTTGCTGCCCTCCAAACTTACGGACTATTCAATTCAAAGTATCGCCCCTGCCACCTGACGTGGTGCCACAGCACTCACCAACCGAAGAGACACTGTTCAAAACCAGTACCTACCTCATGAATCATAATGATGCTTTTTGCAAGGTTTGAATGGGAAGTTTCTGTTGCTTTCCCGTATTTTCACTTAGGAAAGGGAATATGATCATTTGTCAGACTGGCAACAGCGTCTAGTCTCCTCTCCAAGTGGAGCTTGGGGCTCTGGAGATATCTTGGCTTTTAAGAAAGGTATTCGCTTTCCGGCTCTCATCTGGTGCCGAATGGTAACCTCTCACTGTACTTGAAGAATGTGAGTTTCTCTCTGGAATTAGTATAATCAAGCGCCTGAGTAGCTTATTTTGAACACGTTTGGTTATGTATGTCGAATCAAATATATATTTCTTTCATATTGGTTTAAATGTACAAAAAATGGACAATTTACTCACAGTAGGTTGGGTCAAAGGTGAATCAAGACAAAATGGAGTTAATGAAGTCAGGATGAAGACAAGAGCAGTACGACTTTTTTGAGATAGATGGCGTAAGGTTCAGCAGTGTTCACTACTTCAGATACTTGGAATCTTGGTTAACCAGCAACAACAGTATAGGAAAGGACAGCAATGGGAATGAAGTGTATGTATTCTCTCAGGGAGATGCTCAGCTCAAAATCAGTGCCAGTAAATACTAAGATGAGAATACATGACGCAGTGATAGTACCAACAGTCATGTGCGATTCAGAAATCTGGAGCGTGACTAAACGAGAAAAGGAAACAAATTAATAATATTTGGAAGAAGAGTAATGAGGAACATATGGGGGCCGATCTTAGATATAGGAGAATGATGAAGGAGCAAGAAGGAGTAAGTCTAACCTTTGATGCAATAACCAACAATCCTACAGAAAAAAAAACATTCCGCACACCTTGTAGCCCGCATTCCAGCAGAAAGACAGGTGAAGAAAGCACTTGGTACGCCAAGCGCCAGACGCCTCATAGGACGATCAAGGCAGCGCTGGATGGACGACCTGCCAATGGACCTGGCAGCCCTCCGGACTGAGGTCACCTGGAGGAATCGAGCATAAAGCAGCAAAGAAATGGGGGTAGTTTGCGGAAGTAGTGCGGTGTCTGCAGGGTCTGTGACCGCTAGATATGTATGTACGTATCTTGCCTTTGTGAGCTGCCTAGATGTGGACATGTTGTTCATTTTGCTTCTTACAGACTTCCAATTAATACTGAGTTCCATGAAGTTCAGATTCCTTTTATCTTAATTTCCAACAATTTTTGGAACATTACTTTGCATTTTTCATTTTCAGTTTTTCTCTTCATTAGATTAAATAAAAGTTTTGTGTTCTCCCAACTCCCTTACATTTCGAGAGCCTTAATGCCACACAACGTCCTAATGGTAGGTGGCCTTTAACTAAAAACTATAACCAGCAGTATGTCCAGGATGTTTGTTTCATTGTGACGAGTTTCCGTTGTCTGAGGTCGCCAAGCGCGTTTTCTAAAGATGTAAGAGATGCAGAGGTGGTAACGAATGTCCAGTACTCACATGTTTTATTCCTACTGAGCTCTGTTTCGACCTCTTCCAGGTCTGCTAATTGTGTCAGTCTTCATGTTAACTGTGCCATGCATCGCGTTGAGAAACATTCTGCGTACTTTACACTTCATTTCGGCAGTCACTAAAGACGCTAGTTCGCTAATTATACGTCTTCTTTATTACACAACACGGAAGTAATTTTCAACTGTTAGTCATTCATATTTCCCTTTCGTATAACGCTATATTTTGGACAAATACCTTTGGGAAAGATCGTGTAACTGTTGAATTTAGATTCGATGTTAAAAAATTCCGGAAAATCTTTCCTTACTGCTGGCAGTCTGCGTTTTATATCCTCTGTATTTCGGACAACATCATTTGTTTTCCTCCCGGATTAACATAACTCATCTGCTGCTTTATGTTTCTCGTTTCCAACTCTAATTATTTCAGCGTCCCCAAATTTAACTTTACAACATTCCATTACTCTCATTTTACTCTTGTTGATGTTCATCTTTTAATCACTTTTCAAGACACTACTCATTCCGTTTAGCTGTTCTTCAAAGTCTTTAGCCATCTCTGGCAGAATTACAATGTCTTGAGCAAACTTGAAGCTTTCATTTTTGCTGCCTCAACCGTAATTCCCTCTCCAAATTTATCCCCGTCTTCCTTTAGTGATTGATCAACGTACAGATAGTGTTAACCGCTAAGAGAAACGTAACTGAAATACTGACACAAAAGGGAATTTTTTTTTTACATTTTTTAGAAACGTATTACCTGGTGCACTACTATTGTGAACTTTTCTCATTTATGTTCATGGGTGTAATAAAATAATGCAGTAGACTTTTTCCTCTCTGTAGAGTTTAAAGTACGTGTACGCGTTTACCACTTTGGAAACGTATCGTGCTTCTGTTATTATAGGTCATTATTGGAAAGGAAATTTCAAAGAAGGTGAAGCCCTGTGTGCGTACGTTATCTCACTCTCTCTTTGGCCATTAGTCTTTTCCATATTTTATCGGTCTTTACCGAACGTACACACCTACTACAGTTAGCATCCTTTACAAATTTGTTTGCGTGTTCTAGTCTTCGTCCGTTCATAGAATCCCACCTCACCCCCACTCCCTCTCCCTCTCCTTCGTTTCCGGTGTTACACAGAAAACATTCCTGGATTGTTTGGTTATGGCCCCCCTAACCTCCATTTCTTCTGGAGAGAGTCCATGACACACTTCTTCCCTCGTCTATTTATTCTAGTAAATATTGATTTAATGACTTGTTCAACTTTTTACTCTTCTTCTTCTTCATTCTTTCAGATTCTTTCTCTTCTTTCTTTTTCGGATTTCCCATTATCCAATTAAGCTTTCATACAATCCTGTTCCCCGGATTAACACTTTCAGGAATTAGTTCCTCAGTTCTATATCTATATAATCACACAGTTTTCTGCAACAATCTACATTTTATATTTTTCTTACATAGGCCGTGGCGTATATACATTTTCATGCACAGAATTACTTTCAATTCTTCTATTGCTGTGTGTGGTAGAAACCCTCTGCCTACTGTGCAGTGTGGCTGGTTGAAAAAAATGAATGAAATGATGTTGCCACACTAGCCTAATGTTGTTCAACGATTCCTCTGAAACAGCAACCACACGCATTAATCAAAATAGAAATTCTCTGGATTGTGGGGCATTGCTTCTATCCTACTTGCGGGTTGGATAGCAATAGGTTGACTATGGATCCATCGTATAGCTGCAGGTCGGGTTGGGATAGCAATGCAAAATTTATAAATGGGCCAAGAATGAAACAAAAGCTATGAACACCACAATCTTCATGTATGTATTCCAGATGACTTTCGATGCACAAGTTACAATCTGAAGAACGTACAGAATCCCACCGAGCGTGGGACGAAATTAGAAGAGCAATTGCGCCAGGGTTTCGATAGGTACAGAGAGTTTACCTGCATACTACAACGTTGTTTGCCACAGCGACAGTAACCTTAGCGCTACTTGGATTCGGTATCGCAAACAACGATAGATACTCCATGGAACCAACTGTGCGACACATCTCCTCTCTAATCGAAAAGCATCGGCCTTTTTTGGAGACTGGCTTCAGAGAATAAAACCGCAATAGCTAGTCCGAGGCCGTCAACCCAGTTGCTGACCTAGGTACGCTCCTCCCACAGAAACGACAGAAGAATATGTCTTTGATAAGTTCTCCAGTAAAGTCGATCTTGCACGACTTTTGTAGCTGACCTTAGGCATAAGTATGTACATAAATATCTAGTATTAAGACACAGAGGAATTAAAGACATTTTAACTCCTCCCGAACAGGCCATGAAGGTCCAACGGTACCGACCGGCCGCCGTGTCATCCTCAGTCCACAGACGTCACTGTATGCGGATATGGAGGGGCATGTGTTCAACACACAGCTCTCCCGACCGTATGTCAGTTTCCGATACCGGAGCCGCTACTTCTCAATCAAGTAGCGCCTCAATTTGTCTCACAAGGGCTGAGTGCACCCTACTTGCCAACAGCGCTCGGCAGATGCGATGGTCACCCAAGTGCTAGCCCAGCGCTTAACTTCGGTGATCCGACGCGGGAACCGGTGTCACCACTGCGACAATGCCGTTGGCTATATGTTCCTATTCGGTATCATTTATTGGCGGACCTCGATTAATTCTCTGCACTAGAATGCCTGTGAAAATACTCATAAGGGTTGCCGTTCTCGCTTTGACCCGCAAAATAGGGTTCAGCTTCCACTTCTCGAAAGTCAAATTTCTTCTGCATTTTTTAGAAGAGAACAACAATATTAAATTCGTGAAAATACTTCTTAGTATTGTCTTCTGTTTCTTACACAACTCCATTCTTGGGACAAAATGTTGCAAAGCTTACTGTAAAATTCCCTGTGCTGTTGAGGAATAAAGGGCAACAACTTCAACAGATCCTTCTGTTTTGCAACTGATAAACGTTACTAGTCTTTCAGGTGAAGCACGGAATGGTGTATGTCTGCCGTGGTCTTAACACTCTTTACAGTTTTCAATGCTGCTGTTTCAGGTAGGAATTTTTTATACCTGTCTGAGGTTGATGAGTAGGAGACACTTTGATCAAACTGCTTTTGGAGATCTTGTACTCCTGCATTGATACCAATGTTTCAGCAGCATTTTTAAACCAAGTAAGTCCATTATATGCATTGGAATGCCATTAAGTGCTGCTGAAGAAAACGCTGCTTGGCTCGAAAACCATGCATTTTTCAGTAACCAAAGTTTGAAACATTTTCTCAATGATTTAACAGCTGGAACAAGTTAAGAATCGTATATAACCAGGAGGAAGATAGATAGCACCTATTGGAAAATCAAAGAAGCTTTCGGAGAAAAGAGCAGCAGCCTTATAAATATCAAAAGCTCAGATTGTTAACCACTCCTTGGCAAAGAAGTGAAAGTTGAAAGGTGGAAGGTATACGTAGAGGGGCTACACAAGGGAAATGAAGTTGAAGCCAATATTATAGAACCAAAAGAAGATGAAGATGAATATGAGATGGGCTATATGATACTGTGAGAAGAATCTGACAGATCATTGAAATGCCTAAGTCGAAACAAAGCCTCAAGACTAGACGATATTCAGTCAGAACTACTGATAGCAAGAGGAGAGCCAGCCGAGACAAAACTATTCCATTTGTTGTGCTAGACGTATGAGACTGGTGAAGCAAGCTCAGACTTCAAGAACAATGCTATAATTGCAATTCCACAGAAAGCAGTTGCTGACAAGTGTGAATACTGCCGAACTATCACTTTAATGAGTCATGGTGGCAAATTCCTAAGGCAATTTATTTAACGAAGAATGGAAAATCTGGCTAAATCGACCTCGGGGGAGATCAGTTTGAATTCCAGAGAAATGTAGGAACACGCGAGACGATACTGACCCTGCGATTTCTCTTACAAGGTAGATTAAGCAAAGGCAAATGTGCTTTTATAGGTTTTGTAGAGTTAGACACAGCTTTTCACAGCGTTAATTGAAATACACTCTTTGAATCGCCAAAGGTAGGAGGGGTGTAATACAGCGGTCGAAAGACTACAACTTGTATAGAAGCTAGACGGCAGTAATAAGAGTCAAGGGGCATGAAAGGGAAAGCAGTGGTTGAGAATGGAGCGTGACATGGTTACAGCCTTTTCACAACGTTATTCGATCTGAACACAGAGCAAGCAGTAAAGGAAAACAAGCAAAATTTCTGGGAAATAATTAAATCTCATGGCGAACAAATAAAAACATTGAGGTTTATCGATGACATTGTAATTCTGTCAGAAACACCAAAAGACTTCGAAGAGCACTTGAACGTAGTGGACAGTGTCTCGTAAGGAAGACATAAAATGGACGTTAATAAAACCAAAACAAGGGTAATGGAATGTAGTCTAATCAAATTAGGGAGCGCTGAGTGAGACTGATTAGGAAACGATACAATGACTTTCGCTATTTTTACAGTAAAATAACTGATGATGCTCGAAGTAGAGATAATAAAATTTAGACTGGCAACTGCAAGAAAATCGTTTCTGAAGGAGAGAAATTTCAGATGGTTCAAATGGCTCTAAGCACTATGTGACTTAACATCTGAGGTCATCAGTCCCGTAGACTTAGAACCACTAAAACCTAAATAACCTAAGGACATCACACACATCCATGCCCGACGCAGGATCCGAATCTACGACCGTAGCAGCGGCACGATTCTGGGCTGAAGCGCCTAGAACCGCTCGGGCACAGCGGGCGGTGAGAGAAATTTGTTGACACCGAATGTAGATTTAAGTGCTAAGAAGTCTTCTATACAGACGTTTAGTTTGGAGTGTAGCCTTGTACGGAAATGAAACACAGACGTAACCAGTTCAGACAAGAAGAGAATAGAAGGTTTTGAAATGTGGTGCTTCAGAAGAATGCTGAAGAGGTTAGGTGGGTAGATCACGTAACTAATGAGGAGGTACTGAACAGAAGTGGACTGGGGGGGAATAAGACTGTGTAACACATCTTGACTAAAATAAGGGATCAGTTGGTAGGACACATTCTCAGACATCAGGGGATAATTAATTTAGTACTGGACGGAAGCGTGGTGGGTAAGACTCGTAGAGGGTGACCAAGAGATGAATTCAGTCAGCAGATTGAGAAGGATGTAGATTACACTAGTTATTAGCAGTTGAAAAGTCTTGCAGAGGTTAGAGTCGCACGGAAAGCTGCACCAAACCAGTCTTTGGACTGAAGACCACCACAACAACGTAGTTGTCACTACTTACGTTACGATACATCAATAAAAAAATAAATAAAAGAAACTACACCTCAGCATCAGATATGTTTTTACAGCACCGCATACCAGTCTGTCCGGGACTGTTTCCCCTGTACCAGATTATTTATAATCATACGGTAAACTGAAGAGCGAATATGTGAGTCCCCACTACCCTTTGTATGGTTATGTCCCCGGAGATGCTACACGCTATTTTGCTACATTAAACTGGTCCTTCTATTCATCAGCGCTATTTTTAAATCAGGGGCAATGCCGTGCTCATATAAGTTCAAGGAGTTTTAAGTTTTCATTAAATGCTTTAATCCTTCTGATATGGAGAATAATATTACCTTTGTGAAATCATAATATTAGAGAGTAGCTACAAACCGAAAACTGGCAGAAAATAAATAAGATTTATACGTGTACTTCATTGTCTTTTCATAGATTTTACAAAAGCATATGATTCAGTATTGCAATCAAAATTGTACAGAATTCTTGGAGTACCAAAGAAGCATGTTAGACTTATAGAAGTGAGTTTGAAAAACACAAAAGGTGGAGTACGCGTGGGGAAATTGGAGGCAGAAAAATTTGTAATAAATAACGGACTTAAGCAGGGAGAGGCCCTGTGTCTCCGGTACTTTTTAATTTAGTCCTAGAATATATTGTACGAATGGCAGCAGATAATTCAGAGGGTGTGGAGTTAAATGGAAATATTAAGATATTAGGGTATGCAGATGATCTAAACATCATTAGTGATAAGAAAGAATCTGTAACAGCAAATGCGAATGCGATAATCAAGGCTAGTGAAGATGTAGGTCTAAGGATAAGTGAAGACCAAACTAAATATCTGGTTACTACTAGAATGCCAACAGCAGTAGATCAGGAAATGTTAAGAGTTGGAGACATGCAGTTTGAAAAAGTGAACACATTTAAGTATCTAGGCGTGGACATCACTTCGAGAAATGAGATTGAATCCGAACTGAAGAAGAGATTACGGGCGGGAAATGCATGCTACTTCTCACTGAATAGATTACTTTCATCACGGATATTGTCTAGGAATTTAAAGATTAGAATATACAAAACTATTATTCTACCAGTTATGCTGTATAGGTGTGAGACAAGGTCTCTCACTGTGCAAAATCAAAAGCCGTTTCGAGTATTTGAAAACAAAATTATGAGGAAAATTTTCGGAGGAAAAAGGGATGAAATTAGCGGAGAGTGGCGAAAACTGCATAACGAAGAGGTTCACGAACTCTATTCAAGCCCTGACATAATTAGTATTATTAAATCATGTAGGCTGCGATGGGCGGGTCACGTAGCTCGAATGGATGAGGGCAGGGCAGCGCGCAGAGTACTGGTAGGGCACTTAGTGGGAAAACGTCCTGTGAGGAGACCGAGGCGTAGATGGGAGGACAATGTGAAGGCTGATTTGAGGAGCCTAGGTATTGAAGGGGAATGGAAGGAAATAGCCCAAGACAAGGACAGGTGGCGAAAATACGTTGCTGCGGTAATGGACTCTCGAGTCCGGTATGACCAGTGAGTAAGTAAATAAGTACGTGTACTCTGCACCTACAGTGGTTGGACAAAAATACGGAGAAACTGCGAGATGTACGTGCTTGAACATAAATGCAGATGCTAGTCAAGCCTGCTCGTTGCACTGCCATGCATGAGCAAGGTGGGAACCTGCACAGTAGCCTCAATTACGTTGCAGCTGTCCGTCGTGGTCAGAACAATGTTTAATAAAGTTGTTCAAAATGGTTCAAATGGCTCTAAGCACTATGGGACTTAACATCAGAGGTCATCAGTACCCTAGAATTAGAACTACGTAAACCTGACTAACCTAAAGACATCACACACATCCATGCCCGAGGCAGGATTGGAACCTGCGACCGTAGCAGCCGCGTGGTTCCGGAATGAAGCGCCTAGAACAGCTCGATCACAGCGGCCGGCAATGGAGTTGTCAGTGAATTACTTCGGAGCTAAGTGTATACGAACGTGGGCAAATTTTTGGTGCTCGTATGGTTCTTCCGTAATCGAGGTAACCGAAGTGTTTGGAGTTTCAGTATAGTCCGTTTAGAAGATTTATAGCGGATGTGTTTACTGAGTGGCCGTGACGTTTTTGAAGAAAATGACACAGCAATTTTCATTTCCACGCTTCATGTGGAGATGCAGATGTAGTAACAACAAGCGATCTTTTGTGGATAATAGAGTAAGTTGGGAGTACAAGTGACTGCAGGACGAGCCCAATTGAAGGCTGGCAGATAAATGTGTGGCAGGCTATATGACAAGCGCGGTCGCTGACCCCGAGTGTGTCCGCTTTCCATGGTCGGCAAGCCCAGCCCAGGCCAGCCCGGCAGACCGGAAGGCCGGCCCGCCTGCTGAGACGCGTGCCCGGCGGTGCCAGGGCGCCCACCTCGCCTCTCCACTGACTTCCGCATGTCTGCGACGCCCCCGACTTCCTGCGAAGCCCCGGCCGTTTCCTCTGCAGGGACAGACGTGGCGGCACGCACATCGGGTACAGCTGTCTGCCAAGCACCTCCTCGACGCCTCTGGACGCCGTGTAACTAATAGCGTCCAACAATCGCAGGAGTGAGCCAAAAGTGACATACGACTGGAAAAGAGAGAGAGAGAGAGAGGGGGGGGGGGGGGAGGGTGGAAACACAGAACTTGCATGAAGCGCGGAGTTGGAACGTCAGAGACAATCATTGAAATTCACACGTTGCTGACGCTGTAGTACGCACATACTGAACGTAACAACTGCAATCCGCCTGATTAACTTTGAGGTGACAACAGTATGGGACAGCGATTTGCACATATGCAGATCACAGTAGTATCGTGTACACAAGATATACGAGGTGCGACTATAAAGTAATGAGACTGATTTTCTTCGCAAGATGTGGCAACCCTGCAGGCTTGCGTATGCGCAATATCTTTGATCTTGGTCTATAGACATTTCTTTTGGCATTAAATTGGGTGAAAGCGCGACGATTACTTACGGTAAGCTTCAGAAGGCTTTTGGAGAGGAGGTTATGTCAAGAGCTCAAGTTTTTCGTTGGCATTAAATGTTTAGTGAAGGAAGATCGAATGTTGAAGATGAAGACTGCAGTGGACGACCATCAACCTCACGGACGGATGTCAACTTGGCCAGGGTGCGTGAACTCGTACAATCTGATCGAAGATTATCCGTGAAAATGATTGCAGAAGAACTGAACATTCAATGGAGAAACGGTTCGTCAAATAATGACTGAAGATCTTGGTATGAGAAAGATTTGTGCAAAAATGGTCCCCAAAAATCTCACACCACAACAGCGAGAAACACGGAAAAATGTGGCAGCCGATCTGTTAGACCAAACGGATGTCAATCCAGAATTGTTGAGCCGTGTTATCACTGGTGATGAAAGTTGGTTTTTTCAGTACGATCCAGAGACAAAACGCCAAAGTTCGCAATGGTGCTCAAAAGGATCACCCACACCAAAAAAAGCTCACATGGCAAAGTCAAAAGTGAAATGCATGCTTGTGTGCTTCTTTGATTCCAAGGGAATTGTTTATAAAGAGTGGGTGCCTCCTGGACAAACAGTTAACCATTATTACTACAAAGAAATTTTAGAAAGACTTCGTAAAAGAGTTCTTCGTGTCTGTACCAACATTGCTGATAATTGCATTCTGCATTACGATAATGCGCCATCCCATACTGCTCCGACAGTACACCAATTTTTAACCTCAGAACAAATTACAGTACTACCACAGCCACCTTATTCTCCAGATATCGCTCCGTGCGCCTTTTTTCTATTTCCAAGAGTCAAAACGGCGGTCAAGGGACACAATTTTCAAACAACACAAAAAACTGTGACGAGGGTCTTGGAGTATATTGCAGAAGATGAGTTCTAAAAATGTTACCATTAATGGCAGAAACGCTGGCAAAAGCGTGTACAATCAGAAAGGAACTACTTTGAAGGAGACAACACTAAGCTCGACTAAAATGGCAAGCAAAATTTTTTTTTTCACATCAGCCTCATTACTTTATTGTCGCATCTCGTAAAAGGGCAGTGCCTTGGCGGAGCCGACATTTTTGCTCAGATAATTCATGAGAAAAGCTTTCCCAAGTGATCACGGCCTCTCGACGGGAATTAATAGGCTTTTGACGCGGGACGGTTATTGTAACTAGACGCTTGGAACATTGTATTTCGGAAATCGTTGGGGAGTTCAATATTCCGATATCCACAGTATCAAGAGTGTGCTGAGGACACCACGTTTCAGGCATTAATTCTCAGCACGCACAACGCAGTGGCGGAAAGCCTTCACTTAACGACCGACAGCAGCGGAGTTTACGTATAGTTGACAATGTTAACAGAGAAGCAACACTGCGTGAAGTAACTACAGAAATCAATGCCGGACGTACGACGAACCTGACCGTTAGGACAGTGCGGCGAAATTTAACGTTAATGAGCTATGGCACCAGACGACCTACGCGAGTGATGTCTGTTTTTCTAAGTCAGTGAAATCAAAAGATACGGCCATTTATATTATATATTTTGACACTCGCAAACTCACTCATCAAAATCTATAGGTTATTTCCCGTTGCCCTAGAATCAGGAAATTTGGCAAGAAGCATGGTTTCGCAGTACAGATAAATGGAAAAAACAGAAAATTTTTAATTTGCAGTTGTATCACTCAAACAAATATTCCTTATGTCGTGATGTTTAAAGCTTTCCCGGCGTACTGATTGTTCCACAAAAACACTGGAGGACTGCCGGATGTCAGTAACGTCCTGCCACGATATTTCGACGCAGAGTCTTCTGGCCATCTTCAGGTGAGTACCACTGTAGTCGTACTGGCTGAGCTCAGCGCGTACTCGCCAGTACTACTACAGTGGTACTCACCTGAAGATGGCCAGAAGACTCTGCGCCGAAATATCGTGGCAGGACGTTACTGACATCCGGCAGTCCTCCCGTGTTTTTATCGAACGTTCCTTTTGGTCATTCGTTAGCCGATTTTAAACCTTAAAACATTCTCGAAAGTCTTGGAATTCCCAGGACCAATATCTTGCCGTATCAGGCAAAATCGTCAAGGTTCTCATTCGTGGGATGGATTGACTGTCTGTATGCGTAATGAAGTTTGTAGGGAAACCTAAGAGCGCAATTGCTACTCGGCTCTGGCCAGTTTCATTCTTCTTTCCATTACGAAGCGCACAGTCGAGCACCTTTTTCTTTTCTGTATTCTGTATGATCTCCAGGTACTATCTCTTCAGTCCTTTCTTATTATCCTGTATGCTTTCCTGGCCAGAAGTCTACAACCGTGAGATGTCAAATTGATCGTCTTGTGGGTACCCATTTATAAGCTCGTGCCTTCTTCGGTAACATGATAATGACTTTTTGGAACTTTTGTGGTAAGTCACTTGGTTCATACATTTTAAACACCAGCTCTAATACTATTCTAGTACTGTTTTCTCCTATAGATTACACAAGCAACATATAACACTGACCTCGTCTACTGGGCGTTATTTTCCTAATGTATTATCGCTGGAAGTCGTATTTAACGGACGTCGGATAAATCAGCTGCAACGCTGGGACGACAGTATCACCTAGAATGTGAGGGCAACGCCACAGCAGCATTAACAGAGTACCTGCGTCGTGAGCATGTCTGCTTGCCTGTCTGTGTGTGTGTGTGTGTGTGTGTGTGTGTGTATGTATGATGGCGCGCTTTCGCATAGGGGTACATGCAGTGGATGGCCACTACTTACTGATGAGTCGAGAGTTTTACTTCACTTACTTTTGTAGCCATCTATGTTAAACAATGCGTGTTGTCTGGACCGCTTGTTTGAAAGTCATCTGTTATCTATCATACTGCGGTAACTCGAACAATCGAGCTCAATATTCCTGATCTGACTTACGTCATGACATTATTCGAGTCCTCAGTGCAGCATTTGTGTGCTAGAGATAGGCGGAAACATAATTTCAGTCGGATTCGAACGAGAAGAACGTGGTTCACCTTCTCAGAAAAGCCTCCCCAATATACGTTTGCATGGTTTTCCACCATCACTGCAGCAATACTGCTGATGATTCTCTGCTCCACCTTCGTCCAGACGAATCAGTTCAGGTCTCCAAAAGCCTCCGTGTTCTCCTGTATGAGACCGACCGGTTCTGATAAACGGTGGGTCAAGGAAACCAAAATCAGCCGTGTCTTTTTCAAACGAGCCATCCCGACATTCGTTTCAAGTGATCGAACGAAATCACGGAAAATGCTGTTCTAGATGGGTGGACGAGTGTTTGAGCTTTGCTGACAGACAAGGAGAAGTCCCCAGAGGCGGAACCCAGTTTTAGAAATCATCTATATGGTCGTGTAGATTAAGGTCCCAGATATCACACCCTGCGGGTCCTTATCTACGAGTAACCGAGGAAAAAATATTCAGAATATCGTGTGATGCGCTAAAGTGTGAGAAATGATTACAGTGCATTGAATGTTGTTGTGGGTTTGAATGTCATCCAGCGTTGTAAATTTTCTATTTTTTAACATTTATCGAGAGGACTGTAATTAATTTTATGCAATTAATTGGGTCAAATGTATTTTTCTCATTTCTAGCCCTTTGCCCCGTCGTTTTAATCATTATGTTAACAATTTCTTTTCCTTTAATTCTATCTTCCAATCATTGTTAGTGCATTTGGAACTTTGCACATGTGTTTTTAATTTTCTTTTAATGTATTAACTCCTGTTTATTTCCTTCCGTTTTATCATCCTGTATTTGCGTCCATGATTTCGAATTCATTATTTATGTTCTTCATTTTACTTTAATAATCCCTTCTTTCGTTTAAATCTGTATTTGCGCTGTTTTTTGTCCATGGTGCAACAATAATTTGTCTTTTAAATTTTTATACGAAGATTGCGATCCAAAAATGTACATCTTCCAGTGAAAAATACGTTTTGACACCATTACACATCTAATATAAATAGATTATTACGACTTTTGCTTGCTAACTAATTAACTGAATAAAAACAGTAATCAATGTCATTACGGTAAAGATTAAAAACTTTAAAAAATGTTCACGTCCGTAAGCACGCCAAGATCGTACCCAAACCTCAACGACACAACACCGCTTCATGTTAGGTATAACCATTTTTCAGGCTGTAGAGTCTAGAGCATCACGCAAAATTCTGGAAATTTTTTTCCTCGATTACTCGTAAATGAGGGCCCATTAGGGAGACTCGCTTCAGGGTATGATATCTGGGACTCTAACCTACATCATGGTATAGATGGCTTCAAAAGGTCAATCTCACCCCTAGGGACTTATTCAGTGTCTTAACAATTGCACAATTTAGCAGCAAGAAAGAAATGTGTGAAGGCAGTCTAGCCGTGGCCCTCGTCATCGGCGAATAATGGATATTTACATCCACTGGCTTAGCGCCTAGCATCCTGGGGCCTTGGCAGCAAGTGCCTGCAGCAGTCTAGCGAAGTGCGGACAGCCTAGCGAGCAGGCAGCGGGGCAAGACCAGTCTTGTGTACAACCGGCTCCGGGTAGCGAGCAACAGGCCCGCAGACAGCTTCCCACGCGGTGCTTTTCTCACGTTGCCTCTCAGCTGGCCGGCTGCCGCTCCAGCCCAGTCCGGCATGGCCTCGTTGCTGGCAAAGAAGTGGGAAACGCAGAGCTGGTACTATACTACGTACTGAAACAGCGTGCAAGTCCAGTCTGGTGCACGCTTTTCGATTTTATGCTTATCAGTCAATTACGGATCGAACCTGTGACCTTTGTACCAGTAGCCAGAGATGCAAACCACTTTTTAAAAATTTTTGTCATTCTTAATGTTCCCACGAGACACTGATACAGAACAGCTTAGAGTTATAGTCACACAACTGAGAGCGGTACCAGAGCGAGACATTCCCGGCGGGGTCAGGGATTTTCTCTGCCTCGTGATGACTGGGTGTTGTGTGATGTCCTTAGGTCAGTTAGGTTTAAGTAGTTCTAAGTTCTATGGGACTAATGACCATAGATGTTAAGTCCCATAGTGCTCAGAGCCATTTGAAATTTGAACCAGAGCGAGACACCAGATGACGCAGTAAATGTCGCCCTTATCTCTAGGACTGACCATGTTGTAAGATTTCATAAATAAGACAGCAGCTTACCTCCACACACACACACACATATATATATATATATATATATATATATATATATATATATATATATATATATATATGTGTGTGTGTGTGTGTGTGTGTGTGTGTGGAGATATATATATTCAGGTTTCAACCTGACATACAGATCATCTTCATATCTAGCACTACAAAAAGCAGTTAGACCAAGAAATAAGTTTAGTCGTACGCATTCAATTTTAAATCCAACTTCCGCACATACAACTGCGATTTTTCCCTTGGACAAACTGCTACTTGTAAGACTTGCTATGAAGATAATCTATCTCACAGATCGAAACCTGTTACAACTGCATCTATTGGTAATGCAGTGGGCGATTTTCTACAGTGAGTCTGTAGTGGTTACGTTTCACTAGCACAGCAAAATCTATAATTATATTGTGTTTATCGTGGATTTGTTTTGGAAATCGATGTTCCACAGCTACACTATTTTTTATCTGTCTTTTCGTTTTTTGCTGCTAGTTTTGGGGGAGCAAACCGAAGATAAATAATTACTTTATCAGCTACCAACCAGCCTTCAGTAGCAATGCAGAACATCATGAATTATTATGAATGCTATTGGTACCGTCTCACAACTTCAGTATTTTGGATTATCGCTACGGACTTCCCTACGCCTAGATTGCTCTTCAGCCTGTTGGTGACTATAGTACAAGAAACGGTTCTACCGAGTGGTCCTGCTGGAACGTTCCTAACCTCGCTTTCGCTTTGCTACTCTAGACTTGTCTATAATCGTTTCCTCGGAGATATCATAAAGTTTTCATAAACTTGAGTCAGTACAAACTCAAAATCCTACTCCTTCACTTTACAGTATTCCTTGTATTTTCCATCATCTTTTTCATCCCTGCGGCTTCTTTGTCGTATGATTCGACCACTAGGCCATTCATGATTGGTCAGTGGTAGCTCAATGGATATACCATGCAGTAGAAAACGCAAGCAATTATTTACTTTATAATGCTCAAGAATGGAGCAGTTTTTTTCCATGTGCTAATTCTGCCACGTGTAACGAGCTTATCACAAGAATCGTGCATTTTTGACGGTGAACTGAGGTAAGATAACAGGAAGGAAGATAAGGGTTTAACGCTCTATCGACGACGGTTTCATTACAAGACGGTGAAGAAAACATGCCTACTGGGAAGTTCTGTTAGTTTCAACTCGTTTACAACAGACGCGTCTTGCTTTATTTCAAAGAATACGACATGATATAATGTAACTACTGAGTGGTTCCAGTTGAGAAGCGTACAAAGTGGCGTAACATTACGCGTCTTCCTTTCTCGTAGGATATTCCGATGGTGTTCGAGGTCAACTAAATCAAATTGTGTAGAGCATCAGATCAGACGGATAGGCAGATGTTTACAAAACAGATCAGCTACCTACATCTAGGATATCAGCTGACGATTTTTTAAAAAAACTTTTTAGGGAAATGGTGTTTAGTTCATGTAAGTATGAAAAACCACGAAGAGGGCCAGTGTGCAAGATGCAGAAATTTTATGAGAGGACTGTATTTGAACTTCGAATCCCCAGGGGGTGACAAGTGGAACTGAGTATTTCATGTGAAGAAGAAAACTAAATGTGATATGTTTACTGCTGCTATGAATGATCTTCACGAATGCGCTGTAAGACAACTGTTTCTCCAATATTATAAATAGTATAAGCAAACACCAAATTCGTAACTGCTCAACTCGCGACGAAAGGCTTTCGGGTTTCCGCAGTGCAATTTCGCAATGGTTTACAGACGGTAGATGTAGATGTAGGTGTAGATGCAGAACGGAACTTTACCGCTACTGCTCGTACGGCAACTGAGAGATTATCATTCGTAGCTTCTGTTCGACAGAGCTGGGCCTTAAACGAAGGAAGCAAGACCGAAAAACGTTTTTACCAGCACTGTTCCTTTTTAAAGGTTAATTAATACAACAGCTAGGTCACTACAGGGACGTATAACATACCAAGAAAACCAAAACACATAAACCATATTTGCAAAGGCCCCAATATGCTAATACTCCTTCCACATTTTTAGGTGAAATTGTCAAAATTATAAAACTTATTAAATTTATAAATTTATAATTTTTTATCACACACATGTAAATGTATACACATTGAAGTGCTTAAGACAATTCCTAGTATATGCCAAGCATCGTGCAAAGATAACAGTTGGCAATGCTTAGAAGGAACCCATTGAATGAGAGATCGCAAGTTCAAACTCTATTAAGGCTCGTTTGGTCTGATGCAGCTCGCCACGAATTCCTCTCTGCTGTGCCATCTCAGAGTAGCACTTGCAACCTATGTCCTCATTTATTTGCTGGATGTATTCCAACCTCTGTCCTCCACTACAGTTTTTATCCTCTACAGTTTCCTCTAGTGCCATGAAAGTTATTCCCTGATGCCTTAACAGTTTAACAGATGTCATATCATCCTTCTCCATGTCCGTATTTTCAACATACTCTTTTCCTCTCCGATTCTAGGCAGAGCAACCTCATTTCCTACCTTATCAGTGTAAAAAAATTTTGAACGTTAGTCTGTATCACCACATCTCAAATGCTTCCATTTTCTTCTGTTCCGGTTCTCCCGCAGTCCGTGTGTGACTAACATACACTGCTGTGCTATATAGGTACATTCTCACAAATTTCTTTCTCAAATTAAGGTCTTTGTTTGATCCTACTAGACTTCTCTGGGCCAGGAATGTACTTTTTGCCACCGCTAGTCTGATTTTGACGTCGCCTTGCTCCGTCCGTCATTGGTTATTTTGACACCTAGTTGGTAGAATTCCTTAACTTCACCTACTTCGTGACTATCAATCCTGATGTTAAGTTTCTTGCTGTTCTCGTTTCTGCTACTTCTTCTTACGTTCGTCATTCTTCAATTTATTCTGTACTCATCAGACTGTTCATTCCATTCAGCAAATCACGTAATTCTTCTTCACTTTCACTTAGGATAGTAACGTCATCAGCGAATCGTATCACTGATACCCTTTCACCTTGAATTTTAATTCCACATCTGAACCTTTCTTTTATTTACTTCTTCGATGTATAGATTGAACAGTAGAGGCCAAAAACTACATCCCTGTCTTACACCTTCTTTAATCCGAGCACTTCGTTATTGGTCTTCTACCCCCATTATTCCCTCTTGGCTCTTGCACATGTTGTATATTACCCGCCTCTCTCTATAGCTTACCCCTATTTTCCTCAAAATTTCGAACATCTTGACCATTTTACATTGTCAAATGCTTTATCCAGGTCGACTAATCCTGTGAACGTGTCTTGATTTTTTTTAAAATCTTGCTTCGATTATCAACCGCAACGTCAGAGCTACACCTTTCCTAAAGCCAAACTGATCGTCATCTAACACGTCCTCAGTGTTCTTTCCCATTCTTCTGTATATTACTCTTGTCAGAAGCTTGGGTGCATCAGCGGTTAAGCTGATTGTGCTATAATTCTCGCATTTGTCAGCTCTTGCAGTCTTCAGAATTGTGTGGATGACATTTTTCCGAAGGTCAGATGGTATATCGCTAGACTCGTAAAATCAACACACCAACGTCAATAGTCGCTTTGTTGCCAATTACCAAAATGAATTCATAAATTATGA
Organism: Schistocerca piceifrons; assembly: GCF_021461385.2. Classification (NCBI taxonomy): domain Eukaryota; kingdom Metazoa; phylum Arthropoda; class Insecta; order Orthoptera; family Acrididae; genus Schistocerca; species Schistocerca piceifrons. The sequence continues at coordinate 220,162,991 of NC_060145.1, read as the reverse complement.
TGGGATGTTTCTATCCATTCTGCCTTCTTAAGTCTTCCAAAGCTGTTTTAAATTCAGATTCTAATACTGGATCCCCTATTTCTTCTAATTCGACTCCTATTTCTTCTTCTAACACATCGAAAAAATCTTTTCCCTCAGTGTACTCCCTTCAGTGTACTCTTTGCACCTATCCGCTCTCACCTCTGGATTTAACAACAGCATTCCTGTTTCAGTCTTAATGGTACCTTCCTTGATTTTAATTTCACTGAATGTTGTTTTCACTTTTCTATGTGCTTCCTACAATCATTTCTTTTTCGATTTCTTCATATTTTCATGCAGCCATTTCGCCTTATCTTCCCTGCACTCCTTATTTATTTCATTCCTCAGCAACTTGTATTTCTGTATTCCTGACTTTCCATGAACATTTTTGTACTTCCTTCTTTCATCAGTCAACTGAGGTATTTCTTCTGTTACCCATGGTTTCTTCGCAGTTATCTTCTTTGTACCTACGTTTTTCTGTCTAACTTCTGTGACTGCCTTTTTAGAGATGTCCATTCCTCATAAACTGTACTGCCTACTGAACTATTCTTTATAGCGGTATCTATAGCCTTAGAGAACTTCGAGCGCATTCCTTAGTACTTCCGTAACCCATTTCTTTGAGTGCTGATTCTGCATGACTAATCTCTTAAACTTCACCCTACTCTGCATTACAACTACATTGTGATCTGGGTCTATATGTGCTTCTGGGTACGCCTTACAGTCCAATATCTGATTTCGGAGTCTCTGTCTGACCATGTTGTAATCTAACTGAAATCTTCCTGTATCTCCCGGCGTTTTCCACGTATACGTCCTCGTCTTGTGATTCTTGGACAGATTGTTTGCTATTACTGGCTGAAATTTATTACAAAACTCAATTAGTCTTTCTTCCCCCTCATTCCTAGTATCAAGCCCATTTTCTCCCGCAACCCTCTGTTCTACACCTTCCCCTACAACAATCAAAACAGGAATAAAATTAGTTGCTAATGACTCACCATGAGCATCAGAGGGGGACAGAAAATGAGTATCCAGGAGGAGCAGAGATGAATCTTCTATGGGATACATGTATTGCACTTCGCAAAACAGACATCGTCGACATTCAAGAAGTGTCCAAAACAAACCATTAACTTTCATAATGAACAGCGAATGAAAAATGGCGTGCCACAGTGATCACAAAATTTCACACCATCACGATCGAAGCCGAGCTCCTTGAGAACTACAAACCGTGCAGGGCGTTCAGCTAGGTATCCGCTCTTAAAGAATGCATTTAGAATTACACTGGTGTAACGGAGTGACGAGATCTGATAGGATGCTATGGCATGCAACCGAATGTGAAGCACTCTGTCAAGGAGCTTATGTGAAACTGGCTGCCCTTTAAGGCGTGGCTGCAGATAGTGTACAATATGTTTTATAGGCAAGGAAAAATCCATCATCCAGAGGCTGAATTTATCCAGTGGCTTCAGGCGGTATGAATTGCAATGTCATATTCTTTTCAGGAGGGGTAGTTTCCACTGAAGGAGTATGATTTTATGGTTTTTATACGCAGACCTGGAATCAAGCAAAAGCAAGTTATTTTGACCAGCTATTGGCCAAAGTCAGTGCTCATAGCATAGTTGTAGTTCTCTTATGCCTATTGTCCCAGTCTTGCTTGCCGTGACGTAGATTTTCCCTGCTGACCTTGCAACATCACGCACATAAGAAAAAATCGCAGGGGGCAGAGCATATCCAACTTATCGCAGCCAATAAATAACTTTCCAGCCAATTTACCATCTAGATTAACAGTCGGCATAATTGTGTACGAATGTGTTAAGATACTTATGTTAGATGATCTTGATAAACTCTCTTGGCACATCTAATTTCCAGGGTTCCATCCACATGCACTTCCTCTTCATATCCCTCTTGGTCGTAGTTGGAAAGAAATTCGTTATTGAACATCTCATCTACAAATTTTCGGGCCAATACATGCAGAGCATCGTCAACCTGACGCGTTTTTGGAAATTGCGTTACCTTAGATCTTGAAATTCTGTAGCACTATTTGAAGCTACGCAACCATCCACTGCTTCCCTCAAAATCATCTAACCTATGGCGCGCGCAATTTGATGTGCTTATCGTAGTAGGTCACTTATCATGCACATCCTGTATCGAGCATCCTTAAAACGCGCAAAGACCAGTTTTTGTAACAAGTGCTTTTTGACCCCCCTTGAATACCCGTGGTTTTTCTTAGACACAACACAGTCAAACTCCTGCGTACTTATTCAAAACGAGTTCCTTTACCATGTTTCACTGGAGACGGAATTTGTTGCTCCCTTTTTGACAACGATAATCAACTACATGCTCGACAACTGCTTCAGTATGACTTTCACTTTTTAAGCACGTATCGCCATCATTGTAGTCCTCATGCACATCGTCCGCACAGCTGGGAGTATACGACAGCACACATACCACTGACTCATCTTGCAGAAACGCTAATATTTCATCTGCCACTTATTTCTCACTCGGCGAAATTTCATGCGTTGTTTTCTGACGAAATGTCAACTTCGCCAATTGTTGCTGTACACATAATGCAATGTTTACTTTGTTTATTGTTGCCATTGATCTGCTTTGTGTCAACACCACTAGCATTGCAGCACTGTTTGAGTTACTCGTCTACCAAGCAGTTGAACTACGCTTCGTAGACTCATGCTGTGCTTTCAGTTGGACACCTCCTGTCCCACCCCGTGTTGCCATTAGCAGGTATTATTGTGGTGGCATGGAAGAGAATATGTGGGGCATCGAATGCCATGAACACCACTGGGCATTTTCGATCTCGCTCTCAAGGAGTTCCTTGATAGTTTCACAGATCGCGCTATTGCGTTATTGCCGAACGGTGGTATGATTTTATAATGCACTGAAGAGCCAAAGCCGGCCGGGGTGGCCGAGCGATTCTAGGCGCTACAGTCTGGAACCGCACGACCGCTACGGTCGCAGGTTCGAATCCTGCCTCGGGCATTGGTGTGTGTGATGTCCTTAGGTTAGTTAGGCTTATGTAGTTCTAAGTTCTAGGGGACTTAGGACCTCAGATGTTAAGTCTCATAGTGCTCGGAGCCATTTGAACCATTTTTTGAAGCATCAGAGTCCAAGTGGCGAAGTGTTCCCTTAAATATGTGAATACACCTATTGCACGGTCAAGTGTCTCCTGTGGAAGGAACAATATGAAGTCTTACTATCAGACAACAGAGTAAATCAATGATCAATTCTTAAGCCTTCATCGCTGAATAAAAATACCTTCTGTATCAAAAACAACACGTATTTTCGAGAACCTCTTTGAATGTGCCACACAGATCGTCTTCAGAACCGGTACTTCAACGAGCAGCTACTCCGAGAAAGAAGTTCAGTCGTATTCCTGTAATGTTAAACACATACAACTGCATTTTTTCCCGTGGATGAACTTTTTCTTGTAAGACTAGATGCAAATATAATTTATGTGATAGATTTTATGTCCGATGACAGATTTCAGTCTGTTAGTGACCAAGACAGCCATTTCTAACACATTAAGTCTTTAACTATCTTGCACCCTCCCCTATATCACCCAAACTGAAATACATGTCTTGAAAACAATATTCTGTATTCGCCGATCGGCTACCGCGTCTCCCTCGTGGTTTAGAATAGATACGTCGCAATCTTTTACGATCGTAACATTACAGAAAATCGATGATAATGTTTAACAGTGTTTTCATTACTGCGGATAAATCCTTCGACAGATAATCAAATGTACTCAAGCGAAGAATCGTCCTTACCATTCACGACTGAATCAATGGAAGTTAGCTCCCCAGTTATAGATGACAAAGATTGTAAATTCTCGACAGAAAATAGTTACGTAGATTAAGCCAGCGAAACATGGAGACCTGCGCAGAAGCGAAATGTATGCCTTAGCAATCTGACAGTTACCTCAATGAATGTTTACTCGAGTATCGGTTGACAGCGATACACCCGTAACTATCTCTCTCTCTCTCTCTCTCTCTCTCTCTCTCTCTCTCTCTCTCTCTCTCTCTCTCTCTCTCTGTGTGTGTGTGTGTGTGTGTGTGTGTGTGTGTGTGTGTCTTTCTCTTGTCACTGTGATGGAAAGAATTAGTTGCCTATAAGTAACGTAGTGTTCTTGGGTTTTACATTTATTGCACTTGACTGTTTGTTATCCAAGTAGGACGTGTGCGGTGTGTTTTATGAGGTTAAATGGCTCAAATGGCTCTGAGCACTATGGGACTAAACTTCTGAGGTCATCAATCCCTTAAAACTTAGAACTACTTAAACCTAACTAACCTAAGGACATCACACACATCCATGTCCGAGGCAGGATTCAAACCTGCGACCGTAGCGGTCACGCAGTTCCAGCCTGTAGCGCCTAGAACCGCTCGTCCACTCCGGCCGGCTGTATGAGGTTATATTCCTTGTGAATAATACCACCTTATCTCTACTATTGGTCACCACAGAAATGAAGTGTTGTCAGCTAACGAGCATTCAAGTGTTTAACACAATTTTTCAGGTAAATTTTGTACAAGATGTGACAAAACAGAACAAGAAGACATACTGATGTACTTGAAACTAGTACCAACGGAACATTCTATATTCAAAAGTATCAGCTTGATCCTAATGTAGCTTAATGAACAAAATAGGCCGAAGAAATTTGTCATTCTCCCAAGCGGAAGTGAAAGACATCGTAAGAAACACAGGCTTTTATTCCGATACTGTTTGTCAGACATATACACTCCTGGAAATGGAAAAAAGAACACATTGACACCGGTGTGTCAGACCCACCATACTTGCTCCGGACACTGCGAGAGGGCTGTACAAGCAATGATCACACGCACGGCACAGCGGACACACCAGGAACCGCGGTGTTGGCCGTCGAATGGCGCTAGCTGCGCAGCATTTGTGCACCGCCGCCGTCAGTGTCAGCCAGTTTGCCGTGGCATACGGAGCTCCATCGCAGTCTTTATCACTGGTAGCATGCCGCGACAGCGTGGACGTGAACCGTATGTGCAGTTGACGGACTTTGAGCGAGGGCGTATAGTGGGCATGCGGGAGGCCGGGTGGACGTACCGCCGAATTGCTCAACACGTGGGGCGTGAGGTCTCCACAGTACATCGATGTTGTCGCCAGTGGTCGGCGGAAGGTGCACGTGCCCGTCGACCTGGGACCGGACCGCAGCGATGCACGGATGCACGCCAAGACCGTAGGATCCTACGCAGTGCCGTAGGGGACCGCACCGCCACTTCCCAGCAAATTAGGGACACTGTTGCTCCTGGGGTATCGGCGAGGACCATTCGCAACCGTCTCCATGAAGCTGGGCTACGGTCCCGCACACCGTTAGGCCGTCTTCCGCTCACGTCCCAACATCGTGCAGCCCGCCTCCAGTGGTGTCGCGACAGGCGTGAATGGAGGGACGAATGGAGACGTGTCGTCTTCAGCGATGAGAGTCGCTTCTGCCTTGGTGCCAATGATGGTCGTATGCGTATTTGGCGCCGTGCAGGTGAGCGCCACAATCAGGACTGCATACGACCGAGGCACACAGGGCCAACACCCGGCATCATGGTGTGGGGAGCGATCTCCTACACTGGCCGTACACCACTGGTAATCGTCGAGGGGACACTGAATAGTGTACGGTACATCCAAACCGTCATCGAACCCATCGTTCTACCATTCCTAGACCGGCAAGGGAACTTGCTGTTCCAACAGGACAATGCACGTCCGCATGTATCCCGTGCCACCCAACGTGCTCTAGAAGGTGTAAGTCAACTACCCTGGCCAGCAAGATCTCCGGATCTGTCCCCCATTGAGCATGTTTGGGACTGGATGAAGCGTCGTCTCACGCGGTCTGCACGTCCAGCACGAACGCTGGTCCAACTGAGGCGCCAGGTGGAAATGGCATGGCAAGCCGTTCCACAGGACTACATCCAGCATCTCTACGATCGTCTCCATGGGAGAATAGCAGCCTGCATTGCTGCGAAAGGTGGATATACACTGTACTAGTGCCGACATTGTGCATGCTCGGTTGCCTGTGTCTATGTGCCTGTGGTTCTGTCAGTGTGATCATGTGATGTATCTGATCCCAGGAATGTGTCAATAAAGTTTCCCCTTCCTGGGACAAGGAATTCACGGTGTTCTTATTTCAATTTCCAGGAGTGTAGTATTTACCACATTTCCACGTCCGTAATCTGCAAAGAATGTCGTTATGAATGAACGGTGTACTTTTTTCTATTAATAGTGATTTGAACTTAGACGTAACGTCTCACGCTTCAATCCATGTCCACTGCTGTTTTATTCGAGCCTGTCAGTCAGTCATGTAAACGTTCCATCCCCACGTCTGTGCCGGTATATTTTTGTTTTAAGGAAAGGGATGTAGAAGTTACGACTAATGCGCTTGCAAAGGATCTGGATCAGCTGATTTAAATAAGCTTGGATAGCTTCAGTTACATGGATGGACAGAAATTAATATGCAAGGACTCCAGAACAAGTGTTTTATGTTATGCCACTAACTTCTACAGTTTTAAACACTCAGGTGTTAAAGTCTTTCTGATGTGTGAACACTTGGTGTTTGTATAACAGAGCGTTACTTGTGCAAATCTGTTAGTGGCTACACGAACTGAGAGTAGCAACGTTACTAAACAATTATTTGTTGCACTGTCCGTTTTACTTTCTGCGTGAAGGAAGGTAAGAACTTTCAAATTCAAATGGCTCTGAGCACTATGGGACTTAACATCTATGGTCATCAGTCCCCTAGAACTTAGAACTAACTAAACCTAACTAACCTAAGGACATCACACAACACCCAGTCATCACGAGGCAGAGAAAATCCCTGACCCCACCGGGAATCGAACCCGGGAACCCGGGCGCGGGAAGCGAGAACGCTACCGCACGACTACGAGCTGCGGGCAAAGAACTTTCAGAATGAGCATAATTAGTATCTCACTTGCACTACAGCGGAATAGTTCTCTTGCGTAAGGAAAACAGAAAATAACTGTTTCATGTAATAAGCAGGGATGACGTTTCTTAGAAACTAAAATATTACTTACATCTCACTCCACGGAACCTAGAGAGTGATGTCAGCAACTTACCTGAAACAAAAGGAAAGATCTTATTAGACTGAGACTATGCATTTGAAAAAATAAACGTTATTGGAATCAGTACTTGTCTCCAAACAAACCGATGTTGTTAACTCTGAAAACTGCTACTGTTTTCAGAGCAGATATACGTGCTACCATGTGCAAACTCAGTAGACATATTTTTGTACAAGAAATACTTCACCCAAGATCTGATTTACAAGTTTTACGTGCAATAAATGAGAACTATAGAAAAGTCTATTCCATTCAATAAAAAGCGTTACTGAATTTTATAGCATGCGTTATATGACAGGGATATTAGAGACAGAGATCTGATATTAGTTAAACGAAACGAAAGCGCTGAGGTTAACAAATTAAGACTGAAGGCAACTCGTGACTGCAAATGCAGGTTTTTCAAAAACTTTTCGGGTGCTGAACTGAATCTACGAATTAGTCAACCTCACAAGTAATTGTTATTGGAAATTTCGGAAGCATATTGTACTTCAGAATATATTTCAATTACCCCCTTTGCAACGGTTATGAGGATTTTTTACGAATCTTATTTTCTTTTTTTGAGTGATATCGCTCACCTCTCTCAACGACAATCAGAACTCAAAACATCCACACTTTTATCACATGTGTTACAAATAATGGGATCAGCCAGGTAGCATGAAAAAGATATAAGTTAAGCAACGAAAGATTCACTTGACATGAAGCGGATAGTGCTTTTCTACCAGACAGGAGTTATAAAAAGTAATTCTCATCTCTTTCCTTGTTGCAGATTTCTACTTGAAGAGACATCTTTTTAAGACTGAAGTACTGAATCCAAGCGTTTTAGCACAGTGATATCTGGTTGCCATCATACTAGTCACACTGGTTTAGCTCTCCTCGGAATACCGAAACACTGAAGTGCGCTTTCGACAAGGCCACTTGGCGAGTTTCACCGCAATCTTGAGCAACTGAGCTAGTGCTCCGATTCCAGTAACCTTGCTGATCTGGCAGAAAAAAAGAAACAGAAGAAAAAACTGCTGTGAAACTACTTTACATTGGTGCAACAACTATCCATAATCAAAATTTTTCTACTCAGGAATAGAACTACTACCATCTCCCCGTGGGTTAAGCATTTCTTGAATAAGGATCTGACATGTTTTTCTTTATTTGCTTAGGGAAATCGTAGCCTGACTCTACAGCTGTTACAGCATCTACTGAATGCAAACAAAATATGAGAACAGTAGACAATGACAAACTGTTTAATGTGAAAAGCAGCCAACAGCACTAAGAGCTTGCCTGACTTTCACAATGCCTTTTCTTCAAACCTTGAATTTACTCACCCTGTAAATTAGCACTGGCACGAAGAAAAAGCGATGATAAACAACTGAAAAATCATAGAATCAAACAGATATTGGATCCAGAATCTGTATTTAACGTCGGGCTCTCATCCACTGACATAGCAAACATTCCGTTCACCTCTGTTATCTACGACCTGTAGTGAACCGCACTTGCCTCGGGGCCGGTTTTAGATAGCACAGTTTTGCCACGTACGGTACTTTAGCCAAGGCGGCTCGTGAACAGTTTGCAAACAAAGCCATTTTGGAAACGCTTCTATCCTTGGTCCGAAAGCCAGTGACCATGCCTTTTGGACGTCAGATAAATCACTCGGTTTCCGCATTACGACCACGACTGCACTGTTTACGACTCCCCCCCCCCCCCCTCTTTCCCTGTCCTGAGCCGCCGACACGCTTTATGTCCTTCATTACTAGACTGCCACCTGCCGTCTGTGAGTGGTTAATGAACATAGGCGGTAGTCACTTTAATGTGACCTGACCGTGTATAATACTATATTGGTCGAACCTTTGCAACGCAATACAGCAGTGATTCTCCGTAGAATATTTTCGAAAAGTGGTTGTTAGTTTTCGGGAGGTGTGTGGCAACAGATGTCTACGCACTGGTCACGCAATATGCATACATTACAGTGCAGTCGGTTGTGGGCACGGAACTGGTAACCGACAGCGTTCCATCACGTAGAGATCTGGCGGATCTGGTGGCAATGACATAAATATACTCCTGTTTGCTGTCCTGCTCCTCGTACCACTAAAGCTTGATTCTGGCTCTGTGATATGGAATATTATCCTGCTGAAAGATGTTATTGCTGTCGGGAAAGACATCAGTCATTAAGCGGTGCAGGTGACCCGCAATAATGTCCATGCAATCCCCAGCCTTCGATTACTACCACAGGTTCCACGGAAGACCAGGGCAATGTCCCCCGTAGTATAGTACGGCCCCCATCGGCGTGCGTCCTTGGAGAAAAGCTTGCATAGAGCAGCTGTTTGCCTGAATGACAGTGTATGTTCAAAAATGTTCAAATGTGTGTGAAATCTTATGGGACTTAACTGCTAAGGTCATAAGTCCCTAAGCTTACACACTACTTAACCTAAATTATCCTAAGGACAAACACACACACCCATGCCCGAGGGAGGTCTCGAACCTCCGCCAGGACCAGCCACACAGTCCACGACTGCAGCGTCTTGACAGTGTATCAAATGGTTCAAATGCTCTGAGCACTATGGGACTTAACTTCTGAGGTCATCAGTCCCCTAGAACTTAGAACTACATAAACCTAACTAACCTAATGACATCACACACATCCATGCCCGAGGCAGGATTCGAACCTGGGATCGTAGCGGTCGCGCGGTTCCAGACTGTAGCGGCTAGAACCGCTCGGCCACTCCGGCCGGCGACAGTGCATCCACAAGTGACCATCGACCAGGTGTAACTTGGAACGTGATTCACCCGACCTGTCCCCATGTTTCGATGATTACGTGCCCTCTGTAGGAATGGTCAGCTGCAAAGCCCCTTATTCAACAGAGTGCTCCGAAGCACTTTTGATTGCACCAGCATTGAGCCGTATTGTCATATTTGGCACACACATCTATGCCCGAGGCAGGATTCGAACCTGCGACCGTAGCAGTCGCGCGGTTCTGGACTGAAGCGCCTAGAACCGCTCGGCCACCGTGGCCGGCCAAAATTGTACACATCATAAAATGAAAAGTCGTAGAAGCCTGTTACTACAATATCAATGTAGCACAGTTAGAATCGGTAAGATTATGCAAATACTTGGCTGTAACAATCTATAGGGCTAAGAAACGGAAGGATGTAATCTCAATCGTGGGTAAAGCAGTTGTCGGTCTGCTGTTCGTTGGTGTAATGCTACCAAGGAAACAGCTTACGAAACACTCGTGCGACCCATCCATGAATTTTCGTCAATTGGGTGGGATCCATACCAAGGAGGACCAAAAGGGGCCCGCATCTCGTGGTCGTGCGGTAGCGTTCTCGCTTCCCACGCCCGGGTTCCCGGGTTCGATTCCCGGCGGGGTCAGGGATTTTCTCTGCCTCGTGATGGCTGGGTGTTGTGTGCTGTCCTTAGGTTAGTTAGGTTTAAGTAGTTCTAAGTTCTAGAGGACTTATGACCACAGCAGTTGAGTCCCATAGTGCTCAGAGCCATTTGAACCATTTTTTTGAACCAAAAGGGCACGAATGGTCACAGGGATATTAGACTCCGGGGAGAGCGAAACGAAGATGCTGGAAGGGCTCCACTGACAGACACTTGAAGATAGACGTGAAGTACATTGATGTCCAAAATTAAAGCAACAAACAGAAAGTTTGCAAGATTGCGTTTATTTTGCCACAAAACAGTATAAAGAGATGATATTGAATTAGAAACAACGTAAAGATACGTAACGTAAACAACTGCAACTTTCATAACGGTAGGCAAAAATGTTCTTCGTTTTTTTCCAACTTAACGGATTTGCACACACATTCCGACAACTGTTTAATGTGCTCAATATGGGATGTCACCACCTCTGGCAGCAATACAGGCCTGACAACGACGGGGCATGCTGTGAATAACGTCATCATTCTCACGTTGAGGCCATTCTTCCTGCAGAGCTGCTCGCAAGTCTTGGAGAGTGGTTGTTGGATGCTGATGTGATGGAGACCCCAGTGCATCGCAGACATTCTCTGTGGGGTTCAAATCGGGAGAGCTAGCGGGCCACGCCATGTGTGCAATATCTTCCGTTTCCAAGAGAACATCAACCACCTGTGCTCTATGAGGTAGAGCATTATAGCCTATCAGTATGAAGTCCGGGCCCACAGCATCTCGCAACAACCGCTAATGTCCCAAGATCCTGTCACGATTCCTGACAGCAGTTAAACCTTGCCGATTCACCTGTACAATTTCATGGGTACAGTAGGGTGCCGTTAATCCGATATAATTGGGACCGGACCTTGTTCGGATTACTGATTTGTTCGGATCAGTCGGAATTACGGTGAGGAGTTTCTAGAATGAAGTATACCAAAGAGATAAGTAGGTACACTATGGTAACAAATGCGAACAAATGTGGAAACAATGGCTCACTCTCACTCCCTGTCATAGTTGTTGTGCATTGTTGAGATCTTTTTTAGTGTCTGAGGTCAGTGCACTGTCAGTTGGCTCGCAAAGCGCTTGCTTATGTTAGTTATCAATCGCTGGCAAGCGTAACAGTTGTATTGTATTCGTACACCTGAACATACACCATGAGTAAACGGAAACATACACCATTAACTCTCAAAGAAAAACTGAATGTTTTGAAGCGGATAGACAATGGTGAGAATGTATCTAAACTGGCAATGGAACTGGGTGTTGGTAATGCAACCATTTGTGATTGGAAGAAGAACCGAGTAAAGCTTGAACAGTCCTGTGCAAAGTCTTCGGGAAAAACACTACAAATTCGGCAGAATTTGAAACAGTCCCAGTACGATAAAGTGGATGATGCTCTTTTCCTTTGGTTTACGTACGAAAGAGAAAGAGGAACACTTTTGAGTGGAGCACTGGTTCAGGAGAAGGCTGTTTACCTGAACATGTTAATGAATGGTGATGAGTCTTTTAGTGCGAGTACGGGTTGGTAGGATAGATTCAAAAAAGTCATGTAATCCGTCAGCTAACAATTAGTGGAGAGAAGCTTTCTTCTGACCGTGAGGCAGCGAAGGAATACTTGGGTCAGTTTGAAAAAATGATAAGAGAGGGAAAGTATTCCCCCAACAAATTTATAACGCTGACGAGACTGGCCTTAATTTTAGGCCGTTGCCAACAAAAAGCCTGGCATGAAAAGCAGAATACAATGCGCCTGGTTTTAAAACGTGCAAAGATCATGTGACTTTATTAGCGTGCAGCAACGCTGCTGGTAATCACAAGCTGCTTTTAATGCTGATCGGCAGATCTGCTAGGCCCAGAGCTTTTAAAAATTACAACATAAATCCCTGCCGGTATATATCGCAACCAGAAAAAACATGGATGGATGGTAAGCTGTTCAAAGAATGGTTTCACGGCCAATTTGTGCCCTCTGTTCGACGGTTTTCTAAGGAAAATCGTTTGTTTCCCCGTGCAATCCTTTTGAATGATAACGCGCCATCTCACCCCAGCACTGAGGAGAAACTGTTGCGAAGTTTTAGCCGCCTAATGTTACACCACCTCTACACCCGATGAACCAGGGCGTACTGCAAACATTAAAACTTATTTACCGAAAACAATTTTTAAGATTGGTGATCCAAGATGATAGCAATCCTTTAGTGGACAAAACAAATGTGAAGGATGTTGTTTATTGGGCCGCTGAGGCATGGCAGAATATTTCAGAAAATACTCTGAGAAAATCGTGGAGAAAACTGTCGACATCTGTTGATTTTCAGGATAACCTAGTTGAAAATGAAGAAGTAAATCTACTACAAATGATACAGACAATCCCTGGATGTGAAGAAGCTAGTGAAGGAATCGTAGATGAGTGGATGGCAGCGGATGGGGCATGTGTGGAGAACCTTACCGACGCCGATTTAGTTGCTGTTGTGACTCAAGACCAGGAAGAAGTGGACTGCTGTGACGAAAGTGGCAATGAGCCTGAAAGCGACACACAGTGGCGCAGCAGGAGCCCTCGACCTCGCGCTATGTTATATGGAGCAACAGCCCACTCCTACACCTGCTGATTTGATGTTTATAAGACGATGGCGCGACTATGCGTCATATAACAGACTGTCTTCATTTCGCCAATAAACAATGACTGAGCTTCTGTCATCTAAAAAGTAGGGATAAAAGGTCCGCTGTGTTTTAATAAGTTTGGCAGCTTTTCTTTCATTGTCATGCATTGTTTAAACCTGATGTTTTCTTGCCAATTTTTAATACATGTTTACTGTACCGCGTAAATAAGAATAGTTTGTTTGTACAGCAGTTTACCGCACAATTTTCCACACTTAGACTATCTCTTTTCATGTTAAGATTAACCGAACGTACGGATTACCGGGGTTCGTATTAGCGGGACTTTGCTGTAATGGTAAACATATTCCCTCCCCACACTTTTACGGTTCCTCCTCGAAATTGGTCTCTTTCCACAGTATTTGGGTCCAGAAATCGTGTTCCGCATCCCCTCCAGATGCGAATCCATCGAGTATCACTCTCCAGATTAAATCGGGACTCATATGTGAAAACAGCATTGGCCCACTATTCGACCATCCAGGTGGAATGTTGATGACACGACTCTAGAATCTGACAATAAAGGCCACTCTTCCGAAGCCTTCTGCACACCATTTGCCTCGATACAACTCGTCCAGTGGATGCTGCGGGCTCACGTGGCAGTTGCCGTGCAGTACTAAAGCGGTAGCATCGTGCCCTTATAGCCAAATAAAAGTTCTCTCTTCTGAAGTCATACATGGTCGGCTCTGCCCTGCTCTTCGGGATACAATTTCGGTCCCTATAAACTGTCGCCATATCTGAGAAACAACAGAACGATTACATTAAACCACCGGGGCCAAATCAGTTTGCGACTGTTCTACTAACATTCTTTCTCCCCCCCCCCCCCCCCCCCCCCCTGCAGAGAGTCTGATTGGCATCTTGGCTGTGCCGTACTGCACCGCCTGTGACTATGTGCACAGTGATTGTGGATGTGGGACTATCCGGAAAACACTACCTCGTTTCATAGATACTCTGACGTCAGCGTTAGCATGGTTGTCCATTGACCGGAATGCCATCTTTCGTGCAGGACACGATAGTTCGAACATCTGGTTGACAGTTTTGTAAGTAGGCTGTTTAGGTTTTTATATTGGTAACGCCACGTAGCGCTCTATATGAAAATCACTGACTGTGCTGTGTGCAGTCTGTGGCTGGTTTGCATTGTAGTTGGCTTTTGTAGTGTTGGCCAGCTGGATGTTAACAGCGCGCAGCGTTGCGCAGTTGGAGGAGAGCCGCCAGCAGTGGTGGATGTGGGGAGAGAGATAGCGGAATTTTGAGAGCGGACGATCTGGACGCGTGTCCATCAGAAAGAGTAAATTTGTAATATTGGATATCATGGACTGATATATATATTATGACTTTTGAATACTATTAAGGTAAATACATTGTTTGTTCTCTATCAAAATCTTTCATTTGCTAACTATGCCTGTCAGTAGTTAGTGCCTTCAGTAGTTTGAATCTTTTATTTAGCTGGCAGTAGTGGCGCTCGCTGTATTGCACTAGTTCGAGTAACGAATTTTTTTGTGAGGTAAGTGATTTGTGAAAGGTATAGGTTAATGTTAGTCAGGGCCATTCTTTTGTAGGGATTATTGAAAGTCAGATTGCGTTGCGCTAAAAATATTGTGTGTCAGTTTAAACACTGTTATGTACAATTTTTCTAAGGGGACGTTTCAGTTTGTATGATTACATCGTGAAGTAGACACAGGACAGATAAATAGAGGTTTGTTGCTTTAATTTTGGACATCAGTGTACATCGTGAAAACCTACTTAGAAAGTTTCTGGATCCAACATTACGCGAAGAATGTAGAAATATGCACTACTGGCCATTAAAATTGCTACTTAAAGAAGAAATGCAGATGATAAACGGGTATTCATTGGACAAATATATTATACTGGAACTGACATGTGATTACATTTTCACGCAACTTGGCTGCGTAGATCCTGAGAAATCAGTACCCGAAGAACCACCTCTGGCCGTAATAACGGCCTTGATAGGCCTGGGCATTAAGTCAAACAGAGCTTGGATGGCGTGTACAGGTACAGCTGCCCATGCAGCTTCAACACGATACCACAGTTCATCAAGAGTAGTGACTGGCGTATAGTGAGGAACCAGTTGCTCGGCCACCATTGACCAGACGTTTTCAATTGGTGAGAAATCTGGAGAATGTGCAAGAGAGGGCAGCCGTCGAACATTTTCTGTATCCAGAAAGGCCCGTACAGGACCTGCAACATGCGGTCTTGCATTATCCTGCTGAAATGTAGGATTTCGCAGGGATCGAATGAAGGGTAGAGCCACGGGTCGTAACACATCTGAAATGTAACGTCCACTGTTCAAAGTGCCGGCTGTGCGAACAAGAGGTGACCGAGACGTGTAACCAATGGCACCCCACACCATCACGCCGGGTTGGTTCAAATGGCTCTGAGCACTGTGGGACTTAACATCTGAGGGCATCAGTCCCCTAGAACTTAGAACTACTTAAACCTAACTAACCTAAGGACATCACACACATCCATGCCCGAGGCAGGATTCGAACCTGCGACCGTAACGGTCACGCGGTTCCAAACTGAAGCGCTTAGAACCGCACGGCTACACTGGCCGGCATCACGCCGGGTGATACGCCAGTATGGCGATGACGAATACACGCTTCCAATGTGCGTTCATCGCGATGTCGGCAAACACGGATGCGACCATCATGATGCTGTAAACAGAACCTGGATTCATTCGAAAAAAATGACGTTTTGCCATTCGTGCACCCAGGTTGATCGCTGAGTATGCCATCGCAGGCGCTCCTGTCTGTGATGAAGCGTCAAGGGTAACCGCAGCCGTGGTCTCCGAGCTGATAGTCCACGCTTCTGCAAACGTCGTCGAACTGTTCGTGCAGATGGTTGTTGTCTTGAAAACGTCCCCATCTGTTGACTCAGGGATCGAGACGTGGCTGCACGATCCGTTACAGCCATGCGGATAAGATGCCAGTCATCTCGACTGCTAGTGATACGAGGCTGTTGGGATCCAGTACGGCGTACCGTATTACCCTCCTGAACTCACCGATTCCATATTCTGCTAACAGTCATTGGATCTCGACCAACGCGAGCAGCAATGTCGGGATACGTTAAACCGCAATCGCGATAGGCTACAATCCGACCTTTATCAAAGTCGGAAACGTGATGGTACGCATTTCTCCTCCTTACACGAGGCATCACAACGTTTCACCAGGCAACGCCGGTCAACTGCTGTTTGTGTATGAGAAATCGGTTGGAAATTTTCTTCATGTCAGCACGTTGTAGGTCTCGCCACCGGCGCCAACCTTGTGTGAATGCTCTGAAAGCTAATCATTTGCATATCACAGCATCTTCTTCCTGTCGGTTAAATTTCGCGTCTGTAGCACGTCTTCTTCGTGGTGTAGCAATTTTAATGGCCAGTAGTGTATCAGAACGCCCTGGTTATCACTTTCGTAGAGATAGCGAAGACTGTACTAATTACAGAGTGTGCAGACGCATTTAAACCATCATTCTTCCTGCGCTCCATACGTGAATGGAACGGGAAAAGGGCTAATAACTGGTACAATGGGACGTACACTCTGCCACGCACATCACAGTAGTTTGCAGACTTCTATCTATTAGACGGGGGCAAGTTTCTTGTACGATTTCTTGTAGGTGTCCTACTAGATACAGTTACCTTCCCTTTGCAGGCGTTCGATGGGAAAACTGAGGAGTGAGCATATAGGGTAGTGAAAGAGGAAGGCCTGGTGGAACAGCTGCTGGGTGTCGGTGTTTCTCGAGCGGCGGCGCCTGTGGGCTGCGCGAGGCCAGGAAAGCGCGCGGGGAACCGGTCTGCCGGCGCCGCCATGTTGCAATATGGCCGGCGACGGCGCGTGCGCCGAGCCGCCGCGCTCCTGTCGCAACGCCCGCAGCCTTGCGGAAAGCCGCGCCGCGCCGCGCCGTCCCAGCAGCTGCGGGCCGGTCTCACATCTCTGCTCCACTGTCTATCTGGAGCCAACGTTTTCCACACCACTGGAGACGTATGCTTGCCTTTATCACTATGGCGTGGGGTTCTCATCCACTGTAGATGACGAACTGCAACATGAAACGTTTTTGACAGGTGATGGGTCAGTTCAGTAAGTAGTCCAGTCACGTATCGAACACTGCATAACATGTTGCTCGGCATCGAATTTTTCAGCTGATGTTTTCACGCTCTGTTTTCGGCGAATAATACTCGTAACTGAAATAACAAATTTCTAAATACTATATAATATATATACAGTTATATCATAATATTTGACTTCTATTCTTACGGTTAACAATGGTCTTTGACAAGGCATGTTTATAACCACGTCTCAAACCCACAAACATCGAAACCAACAGACTGCCAAGTTTATTTAAATAACAATAGCACCCAGTTTAACTTGATGGCTGCAGTGTTTCTAAGAAACTAAAATGCTACGTGAATTATTATAGGATATTAGCAAAACGTAAATTAAGAATATATGTAATTGCAGATTTGCTTATTACAAAAGTAATTACCTTTTTGAGAATAATTAACTTATCCTAGTAGATGGTGTCGGAAGTTCCATGCGGCTTTTCGCAGATGATGCTGTAGTATACAGAGAAGTTGCAGCATTAGAAAATTGCAGCGAAATGCAGGAAGATCTGCAGCGGATAGGCACTTGGAGCAGGGAGTGGCAACTGACCCTTAACATAGATAAATGTAATGTATTGCGAATACATAGAAAGAAGGATCCTTTATTGTATGATTATATGATAGCGGAACAAACACTGGTAGCAGTTACTTCTGTAAAGTATCTGGGAGTATGCGTACGGAATGATTTCAATTGGAATGATCGTATAAAATTAATTGTTGGTAAGGCGGGTACCAGGTTGAGATTCATAGGGAGAGTCCTTAGAAAATGTAGTCCATCAACAAAGGAGGTGGCTTACAAAACACTCGTTCGACCTATACTTCAGTATTGCTCACCAGTGTGGGATCCGTACTAGGTCGGGTTGACAGAGGAGATAGAGAAGATCCAAAGAAGAGCGGCGCGTTTCGTCACTGGGTTATTTGGTAAGCGTGATAGCGTTACGGAGATGTTTAGTAAACTCAAGTGGCAGACTCTGCAACAGAGGCGCTCTGCATCGCGGTGTAGCTTGCTGTCCAGGTTTCGAGAGGGCGCGTTTCTGGATGAGGTATCGAATATATTGCTTCCCTCTACTTATACCTCCCGAGGAGATCATGAATGCAAATTAGAGAGATTCGAGCGCGCACGGAGGCTTTCCGGCAGTCGTTCTCCCCGCGAACCATACGCGACTGGAAGAGGAAAGGGAGATAATGACAGTGGCACGTAAATTGCCCTCCGCCACACACCGTTGGGTGCCTGGCGGAGTATAAATGTAAATGTAGATGTAGATGTAGATCTGGAAACTTAGGAGATAAAGTGTCCGGAATACAGTTAAAAATCTTGTCAGTCATACTGGACTGAAGTTTTATAGAATAATGAAATACTGAAATTGTCTTCATTCATAATAACTGGAAAAAAAACACTTGATTTGTAACTTTCTTTGCAGTTTTACACTGTTAATTTAATAAACAAAACTTAAAAAGTCACGTCTTGAGGAAAGTATACATCTGACGGGCAGGTTTCAAAACAACTACTATAGTAAGCCTACCTGTACTGTTACATGCGGAAACTAAAAAATGGTATTTCCATCAAGAAGAGTCACCACGTAAATACAAAATTTGTTAAAGAAAATCATTAACATTTGACTCATTTTTATAGCTAATATTGTTCTCTGTCTATCGCTTGCATTTGGAGGCCAAATGTAGCCAACTCGAAACTGGAAGTAATTCCACGTTTTTCCCTCGGTTTTGACACGGAATGACACATGATGTCTATAAGTGATTGTATTTGTAAAGTATTACTGTCTACTAAAGTACTACGTAGTAGTAACATCGATTGTGCAATGAGATGTTACAATGCGTAGGAGTTAATCTACCAGTGTAATAAACAGTTGTCCGCAAATGAAATATACTGCTAGTGTTTCTATTTCAGCTAGAACGGAGTCTGTTATACACTGAAGGAGCAATGAAACTGGTACAGGCATGCGTATTCAAATACAGAGATGTGTGAACGGGCAGAATAAGGCGCTGCGGTCGGCAACGCCAGTATAAGACAAGTGTCTGGTGCAGTTGTTAGATCCGTTACTGCTGCTACAGTGGCAGGTTATCAAGATTTAATTGAGTTTGAACGTGATGTTACAGACTGCGCACAAGCAATGGGACACAGCATCTCCGAGGCAGCGATGAAGTGGGGATTTTCCCATACGACCATTTCACGAGTGTGCCGTGAGTATCAGAACTGTCGTAAAACATCAAATCTCCGACATCGCTGCGGCCGGAAAAAGATCCTCCAAGAATGGGATCAACGACGACTGAAGAGAAACGTTCAACGTGCCAGAAGTGCAAGCCTTCCGCAAATTGCTGCAGGTTTCAGTGCTGGGCTATCAGCAAGTCTCAGCATGCGAACCATTCAACGAAACGTCATCGATATGACCTTTCAGAGCCGCAGGCCCTCTCGTGTACGTTTGATGACTGCACGTCAGTACCGACATTGGACTGTTGATGACTGCAAACGTGTTGGCTGGTCGGACGAGTCTCGTTTCACTTTGTATCGAGCGGATGGATGTCAACGGTTATGGAGGCAACCACTTGAACCCATCGAACCTGCAAGTGAGCAGGAGACTGTTGAAGCTCGGTTCAAATGGCTCTGAGCACTGTGGGACTTAACATCTGAGGTCATCAGTCCCCTAGACTTAGAACTACTGAAACTAACTAACCTAAGGACATAACGCACATCCATGCCCGAGGCAGGATTCGAACCTGCGACAGTAGCAGCATCGCGGTTCCGGACTGAAGCGCCTAGAACCGCTCGCCCACAGCGGCCGGCGTTCAAGCTCGTGGAGGCTCTGTAATGGTGTAGGGCGTGTGCAGTTGGAGTGATATGGGATCCCTGATACGTCTAGATACGACTATGGCAGGTGACACGTATGTAAGCATCCTATTTATTACGTGAATCCATTCATGTCCATTGTTCGTTTCGAAGGACTTGGGCAATTCCAGCAGGACAATGCGACACCCCACACGTCCCGAATTAATATAGAGTGTCACTAGAAACACTCTTGTGAATTTAAACACTTCCGCTGGCCACCAAACTCCCCAGACATGAACATTATTGAGCATATCTGGGATGCCTTGCAATGTGCTGTTCAGAAGAGATCTCCACCACTTCGCACTCTTACAGATTTATGAGCAGACCTACAGGATTCAAGGTATCAGTTCCCTCGAGCAATACTTCGGACATTAGTCGAGTTCATACCACGCTGTGTTGCGGCACTTCTGCGTGTTCGCGGGGGCCCTACAAGATATTAGGCAGTTGTACCAGTTTCTTTGGCTCTTCAGCGTATAAGGACTGTACGGAAATGAAAATAATCCTGGCAGACTCAACAACACATTTTCATCTCCTACGAAGTCGGAGTGACAGAAGATGTGTACACAATTCTTTGAAAGCATTTCGATTTTCTCATGGATTTTTGAAGTTCGTTGTGCCAATATCACGTGATGCGTGATAGTAACTACGGATGCCAGAGCCGTGTGACATTTCAAACTGTGACATGTACACTCATCGAACTAAAAATTAGTCAGTCACGCCAGTGTGCACGCAGATGGATTCTGAAGCCTTTAGAGTTCGAGCAGCGATTAAGTCATGTGCTGAACCGGGCGCGTACTGTCTCTACGTGAGAATAAAGCAGTAACGATCAGTCAGATATTTATGTTCAAAGAGCACATTGTACGTAAGCATGGGTGCATGGAATAACGTGACAGAGTGGCAAAAAGGGCCAACCGTGTCTTGCAGTGCCCACGGCTATATTGTGTCTGAAGTTGGTGTTTTGCGCGTCGGACTCTTCATCGTGTCTACGAACAGTGGTGTAATACACGCGACGACGAAACACTGTCAGAATTGTTGTTGGCGAAAGATCCTGACTGAAAGTGATCGCAGCCGCGTTTCACAGTTTGTGAATCAAAACGGCTTCCAAACCCGACAGGAATTGCTGCAGGGAATGAATGAAGGTCCAGCCCAACCTGGTAGTGAGAGAAATTGCGTCGAGAACTGCATGCGATGAACATTTGGAGTAGGCCATCTCACAACAGGTCATTGCTCACACAGGCACGTGAACACAATAGCAAAGTTCATGGAGCTGGCAGAATACGTGACTGGTATTCTGAACACTACCCAACCTTCTTACATATCGATTGCCATGGAAAATCACCTGACTTGAACCCCACAGAAAATCTGCAGGACATGGAATCGCACGTAAAATGCCAGGCATCAGAATCCCCGCAGTTTAGTAGAAACGCGCGAACAGATCCTCAGAGTGGGTTTAGATTGGGTGCGACGTACCTGCACAACCTTGTGGACAAACTTCCTAACCGAATCTAGGCGGTTATCAAGTCCAGAGGCGGAATTCCACGGTATTAGATGAAGCTTGTAATGATTGGTCTAGGGATGACTAATTTTTTGTCGGGTGAGCTCACGCTATGTGAGAATAGTCGCTTTTCGAATTCGATACGTTTAATCAACAATTTACTAGTTTTCGAGTCACTGCAGACTTAGCATAGTGAGGTGCTACATGAACATTATTTTCTGGACCATGTGGACCTGGACGCTAGCATCGTTGTGCTGACGAAAATAACAAGAATTGAGACATAAGTTAACCGAAATAATTAGTAAAAAAAACTAAGATCGTTATGTTTTATGATACGTTGCACTTTCACATGGCATCCGTGACAAATTAATTCCTGTAACGTACGTTTCAGCCACCTTAAAACACACACGCACTGTATTTACAGGGTGACAATTACTGAAACATAAAAAAAACGTAAAGTAGTTACAAATCACGGCGTGCGCACACTTTACTCAACATGTAAATGTCAGTACAGACATTCGGATTTCAGTTATGATATGCCTGCCATCATTGGCGATGATGTGGCGTAGACGAATAGCGAAATTCTGCACGACCCGCTGAAGTGCCGGAACATAGATGCTGTCGATGACTTCATGAATAGCTGTATTCAACTCAGCAATGGTTTGCGGTTATTGCTGTACATCTTGTCTTTAATACAGCCCCGCAAAACGGAATCGCATTTATTCAGATCCGGAGAATATGGCGGCAAATCGACGCCCATGCCAGTGGCCACTGAGTACCTCAGAGCCGGAATGCGGTATCCAGAGTTCTCCTCCAGGGCATCACTCTCCTGCTTCAATGGGGTCGAGCTCCGTCTTGCACGAACCACATCTCGTCGAAATCAGGGTCACTTTGGGTAATGGGGATGAAGTTATCTTCCAGAACCTTCGCGAACCATTCGGTAGTCAACGTGCCATCAATAAATATTTCTCCGATTATTCCGTGACTGGACACTGCATACCACACAGTCACCCGTTGAGGGTGAAGAGACTTCCGCATCGCAAAATGCGGATTCTCAGTCCCCCAGATGCGCCAGTTTTGACATTTTCACGTGCAAATGGTCAGCAACAACAAGGCAAGTGCGCGTGCACTTACTAGTTCCCATCAGGCCCCGCGGCCAACCGTGCAGTTTGAACGTCCTAACGCAAACCGTTCAGAATTTATGGCGATTTCATTTCATATAGTTCAAAAATTGTCACCCTGTAAGTGGACTCGGTTTCACAGTAAAAAAAAAAAAAAACCACAGATCGTAAGTATAAAAGAGTATCCTGTGTCGCTTTGGCCTCGACTTATACAGTCGCGATGCTGACTATGACGTCACTGGAGCTCTCTTCCTCGCCAACATTGCTAATGTTTTTGTCCCGCGTCCGTCGCACCTGCTTCAACCTCGCGATGTCCAATGTCGGTGTACCAGGGTACCAGGTTATGCTGAGTTGCAAACTATCATCATTTGTGAGGGTATTTTGAGACTTTTTTTCCTATAGCTTCTTTTATAATGCTATCTAAAAATTCCCTTGTCCTCATAATGAGAGATGTTTAGTCGAACACAAACCGGCGTCGATTTTCTAAAGAGTTTTCCGCCACAGCTGATTTTTTCAGAATAGCGTAGGCGTAAGCATCTCTCGTTGCACCACAGTGCGTACTGTTTGCCCGACGTAGCGGCAGCCTCACTGGTGGTGTGCACTCCAGATGTTCTGAACCCTAGATCGTCCTTCACAGGCCTCATGAGCTGTATTTTTGTTGGAGACCTGAACACTGATGAAATGCTGTGTCCACTAAGGAGCCGGCTAACGTTTCCCGACACTGTCCTACAGACAGGCAAAAACGCAAGTTTATTGCTCTTTCCTTCGGTTTTATTCTTCCTGCGCGTCTCGCCAGAAATAACGTATGATACCTGGTGGTGACTGTAGCAATTTTTCTGGAATACTGTTTGGTAGAGGATCGTTTCTGGTGCTAAGTTTTCAGTGTTTGAGAAGATTTCAGCACAATGGTCAGGGGTGTTCTGAACGCGTCGTTTTTGTGATGGATAGTGGTGACTAAGAGTGTGTGGATACCGATCCGCGTATGTTGGTTTCCTATAGATACTGTGGCTGAGGCGCCCATTGGTTTTCTGGTGAATAAGAACGTCAAGGAGGGGCAATGCACCTTCTGTCCCTCCTTCCACCGCGAACCTAATGTGGTCGTGAATGACGTTCAGGTTTTCAAAGATTTCTCCCAGTTCTTACGTCCATGGAGGCAGATCATAAGACTGTCGTCATCGTAACGATAAATGCAGCTGGGCATAACTGAAGCCGTGTCCAAAGCGATGTCTTCAAAGTTATCCATAAAAAATTTGGCTATGGATGGAGCTAGCGGGCTTCACATCGCCATGCCGTCCAAATGTTGGCGCACTAGCCTCCATTTAGGAAATACGACGATATCAACGTATGCTTAAAGAATCCCACAATTTTATTATCAAATAACTGGGAGAGGAGATCTGTACGTCTATGACACGTACACGCGTAAATAGAGAGATCACATAAAAACATATGTCACATTTACTATGACGCAGATGTTTAATTCCGTTCATAAAATCGTCGGTGTTCTTGATGTGATGCACACAGCGATCCATATGTGGTGTGAGGAGGCTATCCATATGTTTTGCCGGTCTATGAGTTGGTGATCCGATGGTGTTCACAAAGGGGCGAAGAGGAGACTCTCTTCGTGGATCTTTGGTAGTCTGTAAAGCGTAGGTGGTCTCGGCGCCTGACGGAGGAGATTCTTAATAACGATCTTTTCCTGTGATCACTGTTACCCGATCTCTGATTTCTTCCTTATTATTCTTGAATTCGGGTCCCGTGGCGGTTTCCTGTAGGTATCCTCCTCGAGAATCAACTGAATTTTAGCGTAGTCTGCTTTATTCACAATGACGTATGCATTGCCTTTGTCAGCTGGCAGAACCACGACGAGGGCGGAGTGTGCGAAGTCCGTTGTGTTCAGCCCTATCAAGTTAGACGGCGGTGATTTAGATTTTGAAATAATCCGACTCGTATCGTGACGAATTCCGCCTGTTTTTTCACCAGGCATCTTTCAATTTGCTTGTTGAACCAAACATAAAATATCATGGAGCGGCCGGCCGAAGTGGCCGTGCGGTTAAAGGCGCTGCAGTCTGGAACCGCAAGACCGCTACGGTCGCAGGTTCGAATCCTGCCTCGGGCATGGATGTTTGTGATGTCTTAGGTTAGTTAGGTTTAACTAGTTCTAAGTTCTAGGGGACTAATGACCTCAGCAGTTGAGTTCCATAGTTCTCAGAGCCATTTTATCATGGAGCGGCATAACCCGAGGCGCTGGTATGAAGTTATGTGCTGAAATGGAACCTGCATCGATATCTCTCTCCGTCATATTGACGGCAATTCGTTCTGTTAATTTTCGTTCTGCACCGTGTTGTTGTTGAGACAGCCTGATGTATTTCCCTGCGGAAGCTTCGTGTTAAGACGGTTAGCCTGTTTTGTTTTGTTTTAGGGAGCAGAACAACTAGTGTCATACACGCCCATGTCATAACTGTAGAGTACGGAGACAGAGAGAGGAGTTTCAAACGACTACACGTTAATCACAATCGATGGAAGAGAAGACAGCTGAAAACAGGGACGTGAAGTAATGTCGAAAAAATACGCCATAGAGAAACGGAGGACCTGAACTAAAAATTAAATGTCCGGCGCCATATTGCTACAACGGATAAAAAGTAAAACACGGTCGATAGCCCGAGCGTCGTTTGCTAAAACTGCCGATAACTCAGACGGCAAACACAAACGAGAACGTAGGTGGTTAAAAAAAAAACGGACGTCAGGAAATGGCGGACCGTCAAAGGTTGAGCGCAATGAGCACAAAGTGGTGGGGTAGCACCATTTAACAAATGGCGATGGCTATAAAGACACTGCCGGATACGCAACCTAGCTAAAATGATCTCCTCACGGCGAGAGGGCCGAAAGGAGGTCGTCCAACCCCTTGCGAGAGGCTTAATTCCCCGGATCTTGTTCTCATGAAGGGAGCACCCGTGGTGACGCCGAAGTGACACCGCCTGCTGACTGAGGGCAACACAGACATCATCGGAGGGAATATAAGACTAACGGGGTAAGGTACGAGGACTGCAGCCTTGGCAGCTGCGTCAGCGGCATCGTTTCCTATCAGACCGACGTCACCAGGAATCCACATAAACATCACTGTTGAGCTAAACTATGTGATCAAAAGAATCGGGACACCTGGGTGAAAATGAATTAAAAGTTCCTGGCGTCCTCCATCGGTAATTCTGCAATTATGTATAGTGCTGGCCCACCCTGAGCCTTGATGACAGCTTCCACTCTCGCAGGCATACGGTCAGTCAGGTGCAGGAAGGTTCTTGGGGAATGGCAGCCAAATCTTCACGGAGGGCTGCACTGGGGGGAAGTATCAGTGTCGGTCGGTGAGGCCTGGCACGAAGTCGGCGTTCCAAAACATCCCAAAGGTCAGGACTCTGGCAGGCCAGTCCTTTACAGGGATGTTATTGTCGTGTAACCACTCCGCCACAGGCCGTGCATTATAAACAGGCGCTCGATCGTGTTGAAAGATGCAATCACCATGCCCGAATTCCTTTTCAGCAGTGGGAAGCTCGAAGGTGCTTAAAACATAAGTGCAGACCTGTACTGCGATAGTTTTAAATGGCTCTGAGCACTATGGGACTTAACTTCTAAGGTCATTAGTCCCCTAGAACTTAGAACTACTTAAACCTAAATAACCTAAGGACATCACACACATCCATGCCCGAGGCAGGGTTCGAACCCGCGACCGTAACAGTCGCGCGGTTCCAGACTGCAGCGCCTAGAACCACTCGGCCACCAAGGCCGGCGTACTGAGACAGTGCCACGCAAAACAACAAGGGGTGGAAGCCCCATTCATGAAAAACACGACCACACCATAACACCACCGCCTCCGAATTTTACTGTTGGGACTGCACACGTTGGCAGATGACGTTCACCGGGCATTCGCCATGCCCACACCATGCCATCGGATAGCCTCGTTGTGTACCGTGATTGGTCACTCCACACAACGTTTTTCCACTGTTCAGTCGCTCAATGTTTACTCTCCTTTCACCAAGCGAGGCGCCGTTTGGCGTTTACCTGCGTGATATGTGGCTTACTAGGACCCCGCTCGACCATGAAATCCAAGTTTTCTCACCTCCCGCCTAGCTGTCATAGTACTTGCAGTGGATCCTGATGCAGTCTGGAATTCTTGCGTGATATGTGGACAGATGTCTGCCTATTACACATTACGACCCTCTTCAACTGTCGGCGTTCTCTGTCAGTCAACAGACGAGGTCAGACTGTACGCTTTTGTGCTGTACGTGTCCCTTCACGTTTCCACTTCACTATCGCATCGGAAACAGTGGACCAAGGGATGTTTAGAAGTGTGGATATCTCTCGTACATACGTATGACGCAAGTGACACCCAATCACCTGACCAAGTACTAGGACCGTGAGCTCCACGGAGCACCTGATTCTGCTCTTTCACGATGTCTCATGACTACTGAGGTCGCTGATGTGGAGTACCTGGTAGTAGGTGGCAGCACAAATAACCTAATATGAAAAACATATGTTTTTTATGGTGTCTGGAAACTTTTAATTACATAGTGTATATCGATGCGGCAGTGCTGCCTGCTGCGAGTAAGGTTACATCTCACTAGGAGGCAGCTGGATTCCAAGGGTCGCGAGCTACTGGCTGTCGACCTGCAACTGACAGAGGTACTCACGGCACTAGACTCAAATTGGATCGACGAGGCACTATAGCACAACAAGTCACCAAAGAATGAGACCACAAAAAACAGAAAGGGAAATCAATCCCGTTCTCTCAATGGTGAGCAGGTTCAAGGGCGTGTACGTTTGCAACAGTTTGCGGAGGTGAAGAGGTTTTCGCAAGAGAGACTAGCATGGAGATTTGAATGAAACAAGTCTTTGCAGCGAATATCACAACAACGTACGATACACTGAAAAACCGTTGAAACTGGTACAACTGCCTAATATCGTATAGGAATCCCGTAAGCACGCAGATGTGCAGCAACACTACGTGGCTTGAACTCGACTAATGTCTGAAGTAGTGCTGGTGGGAGTTGACACCATGAAACCTGCAGGCCTGTCCATAAATCCGTAAGAGTATAGGAGGTGGAGATTTCTTCTGAACAGCACGTTCCATGGCATCCCACATAAGCTCAATAATCTTCATGTCTGGGAAGTTTGGTGGCCAGCGGAAGTCTTTAAACTCAGAAGAGTGTTCCAGGAACCACTCTGTAGCAATTTGGGACGTGTGGGTTGTCCTGCTGGAATTGCAAAAGCCCGCCGGAATGCACAATGGACGTGAATGGATGTAGGTGAACAGACAAGATGCTTACGTATGTGTCACCTATCAGAGTCGTATCTGGACGTATCAGGGGTCCCATATGACTCCAACTGCACACGCCCCACACCATTAGAAAGCCTCCACCAGCTTGAACAGTCCCCTGCTGACATGAAGGGTCCATGGGTTCATGAGGTTGTCTCCATACCCGTACACGTCCATTCGACTGGATAGAATTTGGAATGAGACTCGTCCAACCAGACAACAACAGTCCAATGTCGGGTGTTGAAGTGTCCATGCGAAGTTTAAGTTTTGTGTCGTGCAGTCATCAAGGGTACACAAGTGGACCTTCGACTCCGAAAGGCCACATCGATGATGTTTCGTTGAACGGTTCGCACGCTGACACATGTTGATGGCCCAGCATTGAAATCTGAAGCAATTTGGGGAAGGGTTGCACTTCTGTCACGTCGAACTATTCTTTTTGGTTGCCGTTGGTCCCGTCCGTGCAGGATCTTTCTCAGTGCGCAGTGATGTCGGTGATTTGATTTTTTACCGGATTCTTGATTCCACGGTTCATTCGTGGAATGGTCGTATGGGAAAATCCCCTCTTCATCGCTACCACGGAGGTGCTGTATGCCATCGCTCGTGCGCCAACTATGATGCCACGTTCAAACTCACTTAATTCTTGATAACCTGCCATTATAGCAGCAGTAACGGATCTAACAACTGCATCAGACACTTGTTGCCTTAGGCCCGTTTAAGACTGGGACACTGGTGACGGTCACCAGCGACGGTCACCGACAGATATACATTCGTTTGAACTGGAGCACTACACCGCCTCACCGGACCACTGTGACGCAGGAGTGATTCACCCTCGCCACATGTGACGGACACGGTCACTGTATTCAGAGCAGTCACCGCCGGACATGCATTAGTTTGGAGTGTTCGCACTGGGACACAGATCACAGTCACAGCGCTGCAGATTTGCCGACAGACAGGCAGTCATTTCTGAGACAGTGCTGCGAAACATTCATTATATATCATACTGTACACATTCTAGCCATGAGTTTAGATTTCATTAACACGGAAGGTTTGTAAGTGAAGCAGAAGGTCGTCCCGCTGTTTGGGATGTCAAAAGCGACGACTATAGCAAAAAAGTGGTGGCTAGGAGGGTAGTAACCTTCAAACACATTTGCATCCCACGCTCCCTTTTCCTCTGCGTCTTATGGTCCAAAAAATAGAGTTAAAATATTATTCTTAATTACAATTATTTACGCATATGTGGCTCCTACAACAATGAATTTTATTTATTTATTGTAATATTATTGAGGTACATCTTCCTGACACGCTATAATTTTAATTGTAAGTTCCACTCAGTTCAGTGAATACAGTTGGGCCGGCCGCTGGTGGTCGAACGGTTCTAGGCGCTTTAGTCTGGAACCGCGCGACCGCTACGGTCGCGGGTTCGAATCCTGCCTCGGTCATGGATGTGTGTGATGTCCTTAGGTTAGTTAGGTTTAAGTAGTTCCAAGTTCTAGGGGACTGATGACCTCAGATGTTAAGTCCCATAGTGCTCAGAGCCATTTGAACCATTTTTTTTTTAAATACAGTAATGTGACTTATTACAGTTAACATGGTAATAATTGCACAATGCCCTTCACAAATACAATGCAAGAAGAGCAATGAGGCCTAACCACATTAACGTTCACGTAACATTTCTAGAAATAACATTTTTTGCAGCTGCCAAGCCACTTCACCTACAGGACTAACGAAGTAGTTTGCAAGGGGCTTCACGTGTGTGTGAAATCTTATGGGACTTAACTGCTAAGGTCATCAGTCCCTAAACTTACACACTACTTAACCTAAATTATCCTAAGGACAAACACACACACCCATGCCCGAGGGAGGACTCGAACCTCCGCCGGGACCAGCCGCACAGTCCATGACTGCAGCGGCCGAGACCGCTCGGCTAATCGTGCGCGGAGAAGTAGTTTGCAAATTCATCTCTGATACTGTTCGCAATATTTCCTCCACGGAGAAAACTAGGTGACAGTCCTGCAATCCCTGAATAATTAACGTATCCTCAAACGACATAAAGAGTATAAAAACAATCCTTTCTCCAGCCGATCATGTAGCAGTGGATGTACATGTAATAAACGTTTTGTCTTCATTCTCCTCCTCCTCCTTCTCCTGCTCCTCCTGCTTTGAAGAACCAACAAAAGTTCCTCCTCGCTCGAATGCATTTCACTAACTAATCATCTGGCAATACCAGCGGTGTCGGACACCCGTGATCCAGGAGTGTTCACCACAGTGACCGGTGACCGTCACTGGTGACCATCGCCAGTGTCTCAGTGTAAAACGGGCGTTGCCGACCGCAGCGCCGTGTTCTACCTGTTTACATACTCTGTATTTGAATACACATGACTGTACCAGTTTCTTTGGCGCTTCAGTGTAGATACATTTGTATGTCGCGTCGCTTCGGTTGGGAATCGCCGTAGAAAGTTTGCTGCCTGTATCAGCGGTGCGGTGAACAACACCGTCACACAGCTGATACAGGGGACGCTGCGTGACCGAAACGCACGGGAAAGGTGTCTGGAATTGCTGGGCGCGGCCCGCGTGCCAGCAGGCAGCGCCAGGGAGGTTTCCGGCGGGGCGACGGAGCGCGGCACCGAAACACACTTGCGGCTCCAGACACACGCAGGGGCCGATGCCGCGCCCGCTTTCCCTGCAGGCCCGGCCCGAACAGGTGTCACCCGCCACCTTCCAGCTGCCAGCTCCCGGCTGCCTCCACCAACCCCAATGTCTTGTTGACGCCGAGGGCGCCACGAGACAAATGTTTCCATTCGCCTCTGGGGAAACGGATGAGGAGAAACTCGTGGGCCTGGCGAGGGAACAGCGTGGCTGTTTGAGACGAACAATTCAATCAATGTGTGTCCAGTGACGAGAACAGCCGAATGAAAATAGTCGATTCAGTTGGGTACTGAGTAGCAATCATCTCATTTGGTTGTAGTTTTAAAAATCGGTTCAATCTTTCGATCATTCAGTTACTATTGGTTATCCGTCTTTAGCTGGCAGCAATCTATTTAAAGAGAATTACACCACACGCGTTCTCTTTTATTTATAAAGCATCTTGCGTGATTATTCTGCAAATCGGATACATGAGTTTATACAAGTTTTATTGTTTTAGGTTAATAACAGCGTATTTTTTATAAAGTTGGTGTGCAAGTTGCTTCCGGTGTTTCCTTACATATTCGGCTTTTTCCCTCCTTGCTAGCAACGGTTGACGTCGAAAGACTTCGATTCACATATGCACTTGGCAGTTTTTGCCATTCTGCAGTGTTTCTTGGGCTGCATTACTTACACTTCACTTTTGTAAACTGTTTCTCTCTCTGCATAGTAATAGTGTTTATGTCTGTTCGTTTGTTTTAGTTCACGTTGTGAGTGTTGCCAGCCTTTGAAACTACAGTTATTTGACATAGTGTAAATTAGTGAAAATGTCTTGTATGTTAGGTAGAGATGTGAGAGGACGGGGGGTGGGGGTGTTGATTGGAGCATTTTTTTGGGAGGAGGGGGGGGGGGAGATGGATCTGGATGGTGATTATAGACAGGAGATGGTAGTGATAAATGGAGCCTGTGGTTACTTGTTTATAATGTTACATTAAATCGTCAGTCACTTTACAGACGGTGTGGTCTGCTAAGTTTGTTCATTTTTGAGTTGCTTCTCTTCCGTTATGGTTTTTTGAATGTAGTAGTTTTCTTGTAAGATGAGTTGGTGTTTTTTGTTTTTTTTTTATCCTACTGGTCTGTGTCTTCTCTGAAATTTCAACATCAGTAACGACCAACAACAACATAAACACATTTCCCTAAAGCGATTTATATACATTCTTACACACACATATTCAAAATTCTATGCTGAGGAAAGAAGACCGAAACCTACTTCATAAGTTTAATATACCCTGTGAACGTCAATGAGAATGCTGCTTAATTCATCTCGTGCCTCCATCCACGTGGCTGTGTCGGAATTGCACGACGTTTCGATATCATTCTCATCATTTTCTGGCAACCAGGCAATCATCGCAACGTCGCGAAATTTCGATGGAAGCCAAAGAATGAAAGCGTACATTTACATATCAGTGAGAATGGTTCACAATATTAGCATTCTAATTAATACGTTTGTCAAAAATGTAAGCCGGTCGGAGTGGCCGAGCGGTTCTAGGCGAATCCTGCCTCGAGCATGGATGTGTGTGATGTCCTTAGGTTAGTTAGGTTTAAGTAGTTCTAAGTTCTAGGGGACTGATGACCACAGACGTTAAGTCCCATAGTGCTCAGAGCCATTTGAACCAAAAATGTAAATACAACAGTCACCATCTGTTTTTGCAGCTCCTTCAGTAGCATGTTTGCAGACATAATTACAAGATTTCAGATCCACCTGTTATTCAAACAACTGTTTACATAAAGAACATGTTTCAGCACTAGTTTTGTGCCATCGTCAATGAGTTTTCTTTGTTCGCTTCTTAAGTGGTTCAAATGGCTCTGAGCACTATGGGACTTGGTCATCAGTCCCCTAGAACTTAGAACTACTTAAACCTAACCAACCTAAGGACATCACACACATCCATGCCCGAGGCAGGATTCGAACCTGCGACCGTAGCGGTCGCGCGGTTCCAGACTGTAGCGCCTAGAACCGCTCGGCCACCCCGGCCGGCCTTTGGCTTCTTAAGTTTCTTTGTATTATTGGGCTACGTAGAACTCTCTGTACGTTAATGGATGTTGGTAGCTTGTCATTGTTAGTTTCGAAATATGCTTTCAAATCTGCATTCTCATCTGTTGTTGAAATGTACACAAAAATACTGTTCACACAGCAGCAACATTAACACTGTGTTTTGTATTTTGAAAAAGTATTATTTGCGAGTGAAAGTAAGCAAAACATGTATTGTGTTTGTGTGTGCATTTCAAAAACGAGTGAGAATGAGGATAAGAGTTATGTACAGAGGGTCTTACATAACCCAATAACGCACAAAAAGTTAAGAACTGAATAAGAAATACCCTCTAACGATGGCAACAAGATACTAAAACATGTTTGTGTTAGTATAAAAAACAGTTGTTTACATAAGAGCAATCTCGTCACGGTCTCACTCCTTTAGAGAATAACGTCTAATCTTCTTCTTCTTCTTCTTGCTTTACGGCCTCTTTAGGACCACTGGTAGCCCCTTCATGGACTGCATTTTCCTCATCTTCTCCCATGCTTTTGACTGTCCATGAATTACCTTTTTGGATGCGCAATCTATGACCGTAATAAGTTGTCACCTTCCTTGGAAAAAAAGATGAAGGACGAACGTTAAATCCTCTAGCCGCATCTAAGTACGCCAGCTTCTTATCTATTAGTGACTCCCAGGCATAGATGGTCATTCACCGAATTCATTGTCTGTATGGTGAATAACAAAGTTGTCTTCAAATTTCCTCCAAATAATCTCGCAGTTTGGGTCCCCCCCACTTGGCTTGATAAATACCAGCGTAGCAATAAACATGAACAATAAATAGCTGTAACCCTCTTGTTGATAAAGGGCACCCAGCATCCACACAAGCCCGAAAAGAGCCCTCCTTCCTTCTTAGCAGGAGATAATGAAGCGTTCAATAAAAGAAAACCAAAAGTCTCTTCTCATTCTCTCAACCCGTATGTCACATGCATAATAACTAGTTCAAGCGCAGTGTTGCTAGCTTACATTTTATAGTGTAAATTATTGTTGAAAAGACAAATTTAGCTACGACGTTATTTGCTTTATGTTTACCAGAGTTATTCGTATTTTTCAGGCTCTGTACTTCAGTCGGTGAAAACGGATCATTTTGGATCACAATGTTGTTCTTCTGTCTGTTCGTCTTTTAAGGCGCTTTTTTCTCAGAAACGGATAGAGGCATCACGATTAAATTTATGTCAAATACTAAGGACTATAGCCCCTTGGCAGAGTAAAAAAATTAAGCTTGTAATCAATGCAGTTAAAAGATATGGCCATTTATGTCACATATTTTCATACTTGCAAACTCACTCATCAAAACATATAGATGAACTATCTACTCAGGGAAATGGATAGGTTAAATTTAGATATAGTGGGAATTAGTGAAGTTCGGTGGCAGGAGGAACAAGACTTTTGGTCAGGTGACTACAGGGTTATAAACACAAAATCAAATAGGGGTAATGCAGGAGTAGGTTTAATAATGAATAAAAAAATAGGAGTGCGGGTAAGCTTCTACCAACAGCATAGTGAACGCATTATTGTGGCCAAGATAGACACGAAGACCATGCCTACTACAGTAGTACAAGTTTATATGCCAACTAGCTCTGCCAATGATGACGAAATTGATGAAATGTATGATGAGATAAAAGAAATTATTCAGGTAGTGAAGGGAGACGAAAATTTAATAGCCATGGGTGACTGGAATTCGAGAGTAGGAAAAGGGAGAGAAGGAAACATAGTGGGTGAATATGGATTGGGGGAGAGAAATGAAAGAGGAAGCCGCCTGGTAGAATTTTGCACAGAGCACAACTTAATCATAGATAACACTTGGTTCAAGAATCATAAAAGGAGGTTGTATACATGGAAGAATCCTGGAGATACTAGAAGGTATCAGATAGGTTATATAATGGCAAGACAGAGATTTAGGAACCAGGTTTTAAATTGTAAGACATTTCCAGGGGCAGATGTGGACTCTGACCACAATCTATTGGTTATGAACTGTAGATTAAAACTGCAGAAACTGCAAAAAGGTGGGAATTTAAATAGATGGGACTTGGATAAACTGACTAAACCAGAGGTTGTGCAGAGTTTCAGGGAGAGCATAAGGGAACACTTGACAGGAATGGGGGAAAGAAATACAGTAGAAGAAGAATGGGTAGCTCTGAGGGATGAAGTAGTGAAGGCAGCAGAGGATCAAGTAGGTAAAAAGACAAGGGCTAGTAGAACTCCTTGGGTAATAGAAGAAATATTGAATTTAATTGATGAAAGGAGAAAATATAAAAACGCAGTAAATGAAGCAGGCAAAAATGAATACATACGTCTCAAAAATGAGATCGACAGAATGTGCAAAATGGCTAAGCAGGGATGTCTAGAGGACAAATGTAAGGATGTAGAGACTTATCTCACGAGGGGTAATATAGATACTGCCTACAGGAAAATTAAAGAGGCCTTTGGAGAAAAGAGAACCACTTGTATGAACGTCAAGAGCTCAGATGGAAACCCAGTTCTAAGCAAGGAAGGGAAAGCAGAAAGGTGGAAGGAGTATATAGAGGGCGATGTACTGGAGGACAATATTATGGAAATGGAAGAGGATGTAGATGAAGATGAAATGGGAGATACGATACTGCGTGAAGAGTTTGACAGAGCACTGAAAGACCTGAGTCGAAACAAGGCCCCCGGAGTAGACAACATTCCATTGGAACTACTGACGGCCTTGGGAGAGCCAGTCCTAACAAAACTCTACCATCTGGTGAGCAAGATGTATGAAACAGGCGAAATACCCTCAGACTTCAAGAAGAATATAATAATTCCAATCCCAAAGAAAGCAGGTGTTGACAGATGTGAAAATTACCGAACACTCAGTTTAATAATTCACAGCTGCAAAATACTAACGCGAATTCCTTACAGACGAATGGAAAAACTAGTAGAAGCCGACGTCGGGGAAGATCAGTTTGGATTCCGTAGAAATGTTGGAACACGTGAGTCAATACTGACCCTACGACTTATCTTAGAAGCTAGATTAAGGAACTTTGAGGTTCGCCGATGACATTGTAATTCTGTCAGAGACAGCAAAGGACTTGGAAGAGCAGTTGAACGGAATGGATAGTGTCTTGAAAGGAGGATATAAGATGAACATCAACAAAAGCAAAACGAGGCTAATGGATAATTAAGTCGGGTGATGCTGAGGGAATTAGATTAGGAGTTTTGCTATTTGGGGAGCAAAATAACTGATGATGGTCGAAGTAGAGAGGATATAAAATGTAGACTGGCAATGGGACGGAAATCGTTTCTGAAGAAGAGAAATTTGTTAACATCGAGTATAGATTTAAGTGTCAGGAAGTCATTTCTGAATGTATTTATATGGAGTGTAGCCATGTATGGAAGTGAAACATGGACGATAAATAGTTTGGACAAGAAGAGAATAGAAGCTTTCGAAATGTGGTGCTACAGAAGAATGCTGAAGATTAGATGGGTAGATCACATAACTAATGAGGAAGTATTGAATAGGATTGGGGAGAAGAGAAGTTTGTGGCCCATCTTGACCAGAAGAAGGGATCGGTTGGTAGGACATGTTCTGAGGCATCAAGGTATCACCAATTTAGTATTGGAGGGCAGCGTGGAGGGTAAAAATCGTAGAGGGAGACCAAGAGATGAATACACTAAGCAGATTCAGAAGGATGTAGGTTGCAGTAGGTAGTGGGAGATGAAGAAGCTTGCACAGGATAGAGTAGCATGGAGAGCTGCATCAAACCAGTCTCAGGACTGAAGACCACAACAACAACAACAACAACAACATCTACTCATGTAATTAAATTTGTACGGAACCCGCAGAGATCGAGTCCTACTTGCATTTTCCCGGCTTTTCTTGTTATTGCCTAATATACAGATCGGGTATGTGCAGAAGACGAAAATTTTGGAACGGTTATCGCTAGTTCCGCATCATGGCGTGTCTTGTTTGTGTGAAGAGGGAAATCTCCGTAGGACATTCAGAGTGCCGCATTCCTAAGTCGGTGCTCCTGTAAACAGACGACTGCGAGTCCACACGCAAAAGTAGCCAGGGAAAAGAATATATTCCATTTCTCTGGCACTAAGCGTAACTGACGACTATGCTGTGCACAAATCGAAGATGTTCTAGATAGTGGCTCGGTTGCTGTGTTCCCGTCCTCAATTCCGGATTAAAATCACCATAAAATCATCTTCACATGGAATCAATCCAGCGCATGCTCTGTTACACATATGCGGGATGTAGATAAAGATTTCAGACAGTTTTTACAGGGTTTATCAAACTCACAAAAAACTTCTATGAATTGTAGAGGGAGCCAGGAAAGTTAAATTCAGAGTGGGAATACTTGTCTGAAAACGTCATCTAACAACGTTCCAGGTTATTGAAAATGTTCGGTACAAGTTCTGTCAGTATCGTATCAGAGATGCAGTTTCCGTTATCTTCATCTTTCCAAACTGCAGTTGTCGTACAAGAAACATAAGCAATAACACAGATTTAAATAATTCGTTTTTTTCTTTAACGCCAAGGTAATGAAACATAAGTATACACATAAAATGAGAGCAAAACCAAACTACCTTTTCCAGTCGGTAAAGCACATAATTTCTTTTCGAAAGTAGGCATTATTTATCAGGCTATCATTAAAAGGAAACGAAATTATGGGAATTACTCCAAGTGCCCACCTTAATGCCTTGCTACGCTTTTGACACGACTGACGGCCACGGTCGAATGAGCGACCTTGTGTGAATTTCCTGGACGTGAGTCCCTACCCTCAGTAATTTTATACAGGCCGTCATTACACAATTTGGAAATGTTCCGCTATTTTCCTGAAACATTTATAATTCGAAATTTCGTGCAGAACGCAAGGATGAGCAGAAATAGTTACGAATACAGCTATGTATAGCGACATATGACTAAAACATGCAAGTGATTAAGACGCTCAGGAGGGGCGAACGAAAACAACCTTGTTACAACCATTCTAAGTCGCACATAAGAGGTCATGAGAATAAGATAAGTGCGATTAGGGCGTCTACCGACGCATGTAGACAAGCAGTCGCTGACATTCGTTATGAGTACTCTGTGCCAAGCACTGTATAGCTTAGATCTACACTGCTGGCCACTAAAATACGAACACCAGTCGTCAAATTGGCATGGAGTGTACTACATGCCTGGATATGCAGGTGACCGCATTTCACCGCAGCTGCGCACAGTGGGTGAGTTTAATGACATCTACATTCTGCATAAAGGGAGTTTGCATAGAGGGCTTCGCATTCAGAAATCGTATTTTAATTATTAGTGTGAAGATTGTGTTATTCCTCGTGTAAGAAGGGGAATGGTCTACTGTCACGCGTCAGTTTCGACAATGGCAGGATAGTCGCCTGTTAAAACTGTGCTTTATCATTCCTTGATACTGTTGCTCGTGTTAGTCTGGATTCCATGACTGTCATGTGAATATGGAATTGGTGGCTTCAGGAGGGCCAAACTTAACACGATACGGTCCCCTGTGCAAAGCGCCCGAGAGGACAGACGTATTGTTCGTACTGCTGTGCCAAGGATCGTACAGCTACCTTACGTCCTTTGCGTCAAGAAACGGATCGTTTGCAGCAAGAGACGTATTCACATCGACAGTGCGTCGACATCTGGAGCGCTGTTGACTGTGAACGCGGAGACCATTGCTGCAGCATCCCTTGATGTTGCAGCTGGGAGAGACGCCTTAACAGATGTGCCCCCAGCAACAACACTCGGACCTCGAGGGCCACCACGTCGTCTTTCCACACGAGTCCCGGTTCTGTTTCCTACTTCCCGGTTGATTCATCCTTGGAAGGAAGGTCTGTGGAGAACAAAAGTTGCCAAATTGCGTTCCTCGGCAACATACGAGCCCATCATCTAGAATGGTGTTATAGTGGCGCCATGGTTTAAACAAGACGATCACCACTGCTTAGCATAACTGGTAATCTGAACAGCAGCCGTTACATTTCAGTCGTATTAAGGCCGGTAGGTGTGCCTTATATTCGAGGTATCAGACACGTTACTTTTCATAAAATAACCGAAGACTGACGCCGGCCGGTGTGGCCGAGCTGTTCTGAGCGCTTCAGTCTGGAACCGCGCGACCACTACCGTCGCAGGTTCGAATCCTGCCTCGGTCATGGATGTGTGTGATGTCCTTAGGTTAGTTAGGTTTAAGTAGTTCTAAGTTCTAGGGGACT
Source organism: Schistocerca piceifrons (assembly GCF_021461385.2). NCBI lineage: Eukaryota > Metazoa > Arthropoda > Insecta > Orthoptera > Acrididae > Schistocerca > Schistocerca piceifrons. The sequence goes on along the minus strand of NC_060145.1, from coordinate 220,124,073 downwards.
GATGACCTCAGATGTTAAGTCCCATAGTGCTCAGAGACATTTGAACCATTTTTCAAGACTGACGGATACCGTGTCAAATTCTATCCAACTTACACTTTAGAACGTCAAAATCACGAGCTGGTTCGAGAGTCCTGCCCATAATGCTCTAAAAATTTTCAACTGGAAAGAGATTCGACTTCCTTGCTCGCCTAGGCTGGATTTGGCAATCACGAAGACAAGCAGTAGAAACTCTCTCCATGTGTGCACGGCATTATCTTGCAGAAATGTAAGCCCAGGATAGTTTGCTATGAAGGTCAACAAAACGGGGTGTAGAATATCGTCGACGACCCGCTGTGCTATAAGGGTGTTGAGGATGTCAACCAAACGGGTCCTGCTGTGAAAAGAAATAATACCCTAAACCATCAGTTATGGTTTTAGTGCTGTATGACGTGCGACAGGCAGGTTTGGTATCCCAGACGCCTCCTCGCTGATCATCGGGGCTCAGTTCGAAGCGGAACCCAACACTGCAGTCCCAGTCTGAAGACATGTCTGGAGACACTCCGGGCAGCGGTGGGATACCAACCTGGTTGCCGCTCGTCATACGGCACTAAAAGCGTAACTGATGGTTTGGGGTATTTCTTTTCACAGCAGGACCCGTTTGGTTGACATCCGTAGCATCCTTACAGCACAGTTGTACGTCGATAATATTCTACGACTCATATTGTTGCCTTTCGTGGCAAGCCATCCTGAGCTTACCTGTCAGCAAGATAAAGCCCACCTGCATACGGGCAGAGCTTCTGATGCTTGTCTTCGTACTTGCCAAACCTTACGTTGGCCAACAAGGTCGCTGGATCTCTCCACAACTGAGAACGGTTGAAGCATCAGGGGCAGGGCCCTCCAACCAGTTCGGCATTTTAACGATCTAATGAGACAATTGGATAGAATTTGGCACGATATCCCTCAGGACATCGAACAACTCTATTCATTAATGGGAAGAAGAGAAACTGCTTGGATAGGGCCAGACGTGGGCCAACGCATCAGTGATTTGCTCAGATTTTGGAACTTTTTCTCTTCTAAATCATCCAATTTTTCGGAAATTGTATTCATTTATTTCTACGTATAAGTACATCACATCTACCGATTTCTATTCCATTCGAACACTTCCTCCATGCCGTGTCTTTTTCTTTGTGTATATTCAATACCGGAGATAAAAAAATCAACCATTGTATTTAGGATGTGGTACTTGGATATGTTTTCTGTAAGCGGAGAGAGCAGATAATCACTCTGTTACGGATGTGTTCCCAAACTGGCATCCACTATAATGAGGAAAGTGACGTATAAGTGAACCAAGCAGCATCTGCAGGAACTGTTCCGTGTAGGCAGTACTTACGAGAAGTCAACAGCCACGGAAAACAGCGATGGCAACAGGTGTGGAAAGGATACCAACAAACGAGAGGTTGATTGATATGAAGCGGCACTATTGCCACAAGTTCCTACATTGCTGTGGTTTCTAGGGACGCATTTTGACCGATCTACGATTTCCACCATCATTCGAGTCCGCTTTAACCATGCCCTTTTCCTCTACTGCTATACCAGGTCAACATTTACGTTTCGTCAACATGTGAGTGTGTTTCTAAATCAGAAGCTAAAGCACATCTTATTTTTGTCTCCCACATTTATTGTCTGAAGTATTTCTTGTTTATGGGTCACTTTTTCCGTGAATCAGCTTCTTTTGGTTACTAAAAACGTTCGCCTTCATAAAGTGGTTGCTAATTACCTTAAGAGTGTAGGGAATAATCTGTAGATTTTAATAGTATTCAAATTTTCAGTTATCTTTAACGATCGTGATCCATTTTAAGAAATAGTGTGAACTGATAATACAAAAATGCCTAGTTTACTTATCAAGCTATTTGTTAAAATTTTTCTGTCGATCAAAATTGAGCCCAGTTTGCGCGTTCAATTCTGTTCAAATGTTCAGATGTGTGTGAAATCTTATGGGACTTAACTGCTAAGGTCATCAGTCCCTAAGCTTACACACTACTTAACCTAAATTAACCTAAGGTCAAACGCACACACCCAAGCCCGAGGGAGGACTCGAACCTCCGCCGGGACCAGCCGCACAGTCCATGACTACAGCGCCTCAGACCGCTCGGCTAATCCCGCGCGGCTTCAATTCTGTAAGTATGCATTCATTTATTTTCTTTCTACAATTATATATTCTATGTAAACATGTGTTTTAGATGGCTAAATAGAAAATATACTCTGTAGGTCAATTAGAATAAACAAAAAAATCTTTGACGCACTGAAAATTTGCGGTCATGGACTGCCAACAAACTGACACGCCACTGCTCACCAGCCACTGAGTCGATGAACCTCGGCAAAGCGGAAGTAAAAAATTAGGATGTGCACGACGCTCCACTTGCAGGTCGCTGGTTCCTACTTTCATACACGAGAGTATAGTGCGAGAGGACTCAACGCCCTACTCTTACTTCCTGTCAGATTGTAATATAAAACACAAGGTAAAGCATTTATTAGATCGCTGTTCTCCATTCATATTCATGGCAGGTACTAGAACACAAAACTCCAGGTAGGCGCTTCCGAAAATGCTACGGAGTTCGCAACACAGTTACAGAGTTCCCAACAGGGACCACATTATACTGGATATGTTAATTAGCCTAGCTGCAAAATGCAGCACTAGAAGCCACTACATGAGCCTAAAGTGAGTAAATGAGAGAGAGAGAGAGAGAGAGAGAGAGAGAGAGAGAGAGAGAGAGAGAAAACTGGACAGGGCAGATACAAACAAACTGAGACCAGGATTAAATAAGGTCCATGTTCATGCTTAACGCTAGTATCCTACCAATATTCGATCCGATGAACACATTCCCCTTCAACAAACTCCCCCCTCTCCCCACCCCTCCTCTTCTTCTCACGGAAGGGAGAGGCGCGCTCTCCTGTAGCAGCGCCAGGAGGGTCTGTTAGGCTCTGTGATTCCGCCTGCGGAAGTGACCTAGATCGCTCTTCGATGAGGTAAACCATATTTCGTCCCGAAATTACAGCTTCGAATAGACGAAGTTATAGGTGGGCACGTAAAAACTGATTTGTCGAAACGACTAACGCATAGCACTCACGAACAAAATGGACTCGCCGATTCGAAGAATGTTAAGTAGTGAGCGACCAGGTTGCTAAAGGTATCCGACTGGATTTTGTTGGAAAGAAAATTATGTTTTACAGTGGGTTGAGGTACCTATTACGTAACTTTCATTTTCTTTTCTTGTTCTGATGAATTACCCGAAACGGAGAGTTATGGATGCGATCGAATCAGATCATCATCTGGTGATTCTGACAAAGACCACAACGTCGAAGAAGAAGACATCGTTTCCAGTGACACTATGCACTCTGTATCAGATTGGGATGAAGAAACATTTAACGCAATGGTGACCCAAATTGAGAAGGGAGCGTCTCTTTGGAAAAACAAGAAGAAGCCGAAACAGTCAACTATTCGCCCCAAAAATAATCGCGCGAAAACTTTGCAGAACACAAGTAACGACAATGTTTCAAGGAAGAAGAGTTCCTCTGGAGCTTCCCAGGTGTCTGTCATAGCGCTGTCCTGAGGACATAACTTCCCTTACATCTTGTTGCCATGTGAAGGCGAGCTAATGTGTAAGACAGATACGGCTGTAAAACGAAAGGTCAGCGCCAAACCACTGGCACAACACCAGCAGTGAAGATAGTTCATATTCGCCAATGGATATACATGTTACATTCTAAAAAGATTTGAGTTACTTTTCTCAGATGACATTCTTGTTCTGTTATTTGAGTAAAATGGCTCTGAGCGCTATGGGACTTTACTGCTGAGGTCGTCAGTCCCCTAGAACTTAGAACTACTTAAACCTAACTAACCTAAGGACATCACACACATCCGTGCCCGAGGCAGGATTCGAACCTGCGACCGTAGCAGTCGCGCGGTACCGGACTGCGCGCCTAGAACCGCGAGACCACTTATTTGAGTAACTATTGTTTGTAGTCTATACTCCTGGCCCGTGGTGACATAAATTATCGTGTTAGAGTTGATGCAATTTTCTTCTGTGTGCTTATTCCGTATTATTCCCGGTTGGTGTAAAATACACTGAAGAGCCAAAGAATCTGGTACACCTGCCTAACATCGTGTAGGGCCCCCGCGATCAGGCAAAAGTGCCGCAACACGACGTGGCATGGACTCGACTAATGTCTGAAGTAGTGTTGGAGGGAACTGACACCATGAATCCTGCAGGACTGTCCATAAATCCGCAAGGGCACAAGGGGGTAGAGATCTCTCCTGAACATCACGTTGCAAGACATCCCAGATATGCTCTGTAATGTTAATATCTGGGGAGTCTGGTGGCCAGCGGAAGTGTTTCAGCTCAGGACTGTCTTCCTGCAGTCACTCTGTAGCAATTCTGGACGTGTGGGGTGTCGCATTATCCTGCTGCAATCGCCCTAGTCCATGGGAATGCACAATGGACATGAATGGATGCAGGAGATAAGACAGGATGCTTACGTACGTGTCACCTATCACAGTCGTACCTAGGCGTATCAGGGCTCCCATATCACTCCAACAGCATCACGCCCCACACCATTTCAGAGCCTCCACCAGCTTGAACAGGCCTCTGCTGACATGCAGGGTCTGGGAATTCATAAGGTGGTCTCCATACCCGTACACGTCCATCGATACAATTTTAAACGATAGATGTATGCAGTCATCAACAGTACAATGTCGATGTTGACGAGCCCAGGCGAGGTGTAAAGCTTTGTGTCGTGCAGTCATCAAGGGTACACGAGTTCGGCTTCGAAAGCCCATATCGATAATGTTTCGTTGAATAGTTCGCACGCTGACACTTTCTGATGGCAATAAAGGGTTTATAGTTGTACCGTTACGTCGCTGTTACTCATTTTCCTGGTCGTCGAAACAATGAAGTGTTCGAAATGGGTATATTATTCTAGGGTTAATGTCGGTGTATGTTAAGCCCAAAGAGGCGACATTTAACTGAAATTCGGAGAGCATTACTTTTGGACGTACCCGATAACTTCCGCTGCTTTGTCGGCTAGCCAGTGTGCGCCCTGATCGGCTTTCACCCGGTATCTCGGCTGGGCTCCCCCTGACGGCCGGTAACTGTCAAGGCCCCGCCGCGTCGCTCGTGCGGCCACGGCTGACTTTCCCCGTTACGACAGCCGTTCTGGGCGACTCGTCGCCGCCGGGCAGCGGAGCGTGCGCTGCGCGCTGCTCAGCTTCGACAGGCGGCCTGCATGCTGAGACCCCGCTACACAAGTGATTGGGTGAGAAACGCGCTCTCTGCCCGTCGGCGGCTACTTGACGGCCTTCACAGCAGGCGCGGCTCACACGAAGGCAGTACAATGTACCATACGACATGCACTCCCTCTCCAGGCCACAAGTGACGCAGTGTCATCCTCAGCTGGATGCGGATAGGAGGGGCGTTTGGTCAGCACACCGCTCTCCCGGTCGTTATGACGGTTTTCTTTGACCGGAGCCGCCCGCTACTATTCGGTGGAGTAGCTTGTCAATTGGCACCACGAGGCTGAGTGCACCACGAATAATGACAACAGCACATGGTGGCTCGGATGGTCACCCATCCAAGTGCCGACCACGCCCGACAGTGCTTAACTTCAGTGATCTGACGGGAACCGGAGTATCCACTGCGGCAAGGCCGTTGCCAACCACAGAACATACTGCAACAGACATCTCGCGACCCGCCGCTTATCAGTAGGATACCTGTGTTCCCACTGAAGTAACAAAGCAAGAATCACGTTTCTGCCTCAGTTTCAATCATGAACTGTTTTCGGAACAGGAATTTATTCTGGCCTATCTTAATTTAAAGATCAGAAAACTGAAATAGTAAATGAAGTACTGGATGCTGCATTACAATGCTATAAACATCAAACATACACTGAAGCGCCAAAGAAACTGGTATAGGCACGCGTATTCAAATACATGCTAATGTAAACAGCCAGAATACGGGGCTGCGGTCGGCAATGCCTATATGAGACAACAAGTGTCTGGCAGTTCTTAGATCGATTACGGCTGATACAGTGGCAGGTTATCAAGATTTAAGTGGGTTTGAACGTGGTGTTATACTCGGCGCACGAACTGTGGGACACACCATCTCCGGGGTAGCGATAAGGTGATGATTTTCCCTTACGACCTATCACTAGGATACCGTGAATATCAGGAATCCGATAAAACATCAAAGCTCCGACATCGCTGCAACCAGAGAAAGACCCAGCAAGAACGGGACCAACGACGACTGAAGAGTCCTTCAACATGACAGAAGTGCAACCCTTCTGCGTATTCCTGTAGATTTCAACGCTGATCCATCAACAACTGTCAATGTGGGAACCATCAACGAAATGTTATCGATATGGGCTTTCGCAGCCGAAGGCCCATTCGTGTAGCCGGCCGGTGTGGCCGAGCGGTTCTAGGCGCTACAGTCTGGAACAGCGCGACCGCTACGGTCGCAGGTTCGAATCCTGCCTCGGGCATGGATGTGTGTGGTGTCCTTAGGTTAGTTAGGTTTAAGTAGTTCTACGTTCTAGGGGACTGATGACCTCAGAAGCTAAGTCCCATAGTGCTCAGAGCCATTTGAACCATTTTTGAACCATTCGTGTAGCCTTGATGACTGCATGTCACAAAGCTTTACGCCTCGCATCGGCCTGTCAACAACGACATTGGACTGTCGATGACTGGAAACATATTACCTGGTCGGACGAGTATCGTTTCAAATTGTATCGAGTGGATGGACGTGTACGGGTATGGCGACAACCTCATGAATCCATGGACCCTGCATGTCAGCACGAGACTGTTCACGCTGGTGCAGCCTCTGTAATGGTGTGGGTCGTGTGCAGCTAGAGTGATATGGGACCCCTCATACGTCTAGATACGACTCTGACAGTTGACACGTATGTAAGCATCATGCCTGGTCTCCTGCATTCATTCATATCCATTGTGCATTCTGACGGACTTGGGCAGTTACAATAGGACAATGCGACACGCCACACGTTCAGAATTGCTACAGAGTAGCTCCAGGAACACTTCTGAATTTAAAAACTCGCCAGACATGACATTATTGAGCATATCTGGGATGCCTTGCAACGTGCTGTTCAGAAAGATCCCCGCCCCCTCATACTCTTACGGATTTATGGACAGCCCCGCAGGATTCATGGTGTCAGTTCCCTCCAGCACTACTTCTGACATTAGTCGAGGCCGTGCTACGTCGTGTTGCGGCACTCCTGCGTGCTCACGTGGGCTCTGTACGACATTAAGTGGGTGTTCCAGTTTCCTTGGCTCTTTAGTGTTGTTCGGCTATTGCTTCTCCTGAGCTCTCGCAACGTGAACATAAATTCCACGAATTCCAACAGACAATTTCTACCTTTTGGAGCAACTAGTAACAGCTACTCCGACAATGAAGGACAGAAAGATTCGGCTTGCTATTTCTGCTACTGAGAAGGTACTCTTTACATTAAGCGAAGGTGTTGTGTTTGAGTGACGTGAAAAATGACACTATGAAAGTATTATTTGTAGTAAGACCACCTAGTATGATAGTTTATTCATTGTGGTACATATATAAACAATGTTAGAAATTGATACAGCTAGGATACAATTTCTGCATCGGTATGGTTTCGCGACGTGGTAGCCCTATGAGTTTCAGCCTGAGAAATTTTCAGAATACCGTTAACGTCCATATGCAGCAGTATTTTGGTACATATATAGTCTATTCGATCATTATGAATTACCTCAAAGAGAATGGTATATTGACACAGAGTCAACACGGATTTAGAAAACATCGTTCTTGTTAAACACGACTAGCTCTTTAATCACACGACGTGTTGAGTGCTATTTACGAGGGATTTCATATTGATTCCGTACTTCTAGATTTCCAGAAGTCTTTTTGCACCACACAAGTGGCTTGTAGTGAAACTGCGTGCTTGGGGAATATCGTCTCAGTTAAGTTGCTGGTTTCGTGATTTCCTGTCAGAGAGGCCACAGTTCGTAGTAATAGACGGAAAGTCATCGAGTGAAACAGAAGTGATTTCTGGCGTTCCCCGAGGTAGTGTTATAGGCCCTTTGCTGTTCTTTATCTGTATAAACGATTTGGGAGACAATCTGAGCAGCCGTCTTCGGTTGTTTGCAGATGACGCTGCCGTTTATCGACTAATAAAGTCATGAGAAGATCAAAACAAATTGCAAAACGATTTAGAAGAAATATCGGAATGGTGCGAAAAGTGGCATTTGACTCTGAATAACGAAAAGTATGAGGCCATCCACATGAGTGCTAAAAGCAACTCATTAAACTTCGGTTACACGATGAATCAGTCTAATCTAAAAGCAGTAAATTCAACTAAATACCTAGGTATTACAGTTACGAACAACTTAAATTGGAAGGGACACATAGAAAATGTTGTGGGGAAGGCTAACCAAAGACTGCGTTTTATTGGCTGGACACTTAGAAAATGTAACAGACCTACTAAGGAGACAGCTGGTCGTTCTCTTTTAGAATACTGCTGCGCGGTGTGGGATCCTTACCAAATAGGACTGACGGAGTACATCGAAAAAGTTCAAAGAAAGGCATCACATTTTGTATTATCGCGAAATATGGGAGAGAGTGTCACAGAAATGATACAGGATTTTGGCTGGAGATCATTAAAAAAAAGGCGATTTTCGTTGCGACGGACTCTTCTCACGAAATTCCAATCACCTACTTTCCCCTCCGAATGCGAAAATATTTTGTTGACACCGACCTACATAGGGAGGAACGATCACCACGATGAAATAAGGGAAATCAGAGCTCGTACGGAAAGACATAGGTGTTCATTCTTTCCGCGCGCTAAATGTGATTTGCAGAGTATCGATGTAGATGTAGATATAGACGTAGAGACTGTCTACGCTACGCTTGTCCGTCCTCTTCACAGCTGCGAGGTCTGGCATCCTCACCAGACAGGATTAACGGAGTACTCGAGGAAGTTCAAAGAAGAACAGCAAGTTGTATAACAGGGGAGAAAGTGTCAGTGATATGATACAGGATTTGGGGTGAACAAAGGCGTTTTTCCTGGTGGCGGAATCGTCTCACGAAATTTCAGTCTCCAACTTTCTCTACCGGATGCGAAAATATTTTGTTGACGCCGACCTACATAGCGAGAAACGATCATCATAATAAAATAAGAAAAATCAGAATTCGCACGGAAGAACACAGGTGTTCGTTTTCTCCGCTCGCTCTTCGAGTTTGGAATAATAGAGAATTATTGTGAAGGTGATACGATGAACCCTCTGCCAGGCACTTAAATATGATTTGCAAAGTATCCACGTAGATGTAGTTACGTTGCTGGAAGTCAAATGCACTCATGGTGCAGCAGTGAGTGGTTAACACAGGGCTGAGGAATACAATGATCTGGAGAAATGGAAGCAGCCCATGATCATAAGGAGAATCCCAACATGACCTCCTCGGCTTCGCGTAAGAACTCATTCAAAAGTAACAGGAATTTAGTAGTAAGATCTCTTTTGCTTCTTTCGAGAAGTTTAATGAAATGAGGGAGTATAGACTGAAATACATCCAGATAGCATCATCGTCTGATGACTCTCGATGTATTATCTTCTTAGTAAGTTGTTCACCTCCAGCTGTGGCTTGTATCGGCAGCAAACGAAAACGAGAAACATGAGGCAGCTCCGCAATCCGCGTAAAATGCAGTAGCAGGCGGCAGTAGCCTCGCGTTCGGCACGTATCTGCCAACCTCGTCTCGAAAAATCTCTGAAAAATTTCACGTCTTTTCTCGAGAGCTACAAAAACGTATAGCTCTCCTTCCATTGTTGAAAACAATTTCGATATGTTAGCTAAATTCTGTAGACATTAATGTATGAACTTTTCAAAATAAGCTCGGTGTTTTCGAACTATGAAAATAGCTCAGAGCAATAGTGAGAAGAAAACCATTTCATTATTATGCTGTGATGCGGGAGAATAAGATGCGAAAAATCTTTTTTTTCCGATTAGCTTCTAAAGAAAAAGACGGTATAGCAGAGTCTACCTCATTCTCCACCATTCTGTGAGGTGGGGTACAGGGCTGATGAAACGGAATGGTAAAGCAAAGTGACTTAGTTGGAACTGTTAACAAAACCTTTTGTTACTGTGGTCAACCAAATTTGACATGGAATTAGTGTAATCCCATTTTAAATTTTATATATGGAAATAAAGAAAAACATGTTTTGGTCCAAATATTTGTGAAAACTTTATTAATAAACCTTGACAACATAATCAGTCGCAAGAAGGACTGCTTACTCCGTAACAATATTATTTCCTTTAAGTTTTGAAATGTTTTCAATCAGGATGCTTACATTGTCAAAACTGACAGAAATACTATGTAACCTTATATTGCCCAAATATCTGTTGTGATGTATATAATGTGTAATTTGTTTATACGAAATATTTGGAGCATACAGTGTTGAATCAGTGTCTTCTTCGTTATCGAAACACATTTCACGCGTTGGAACAAAATGTTCTTAAAACAAATTTTTTTAAAAAATAGCGTGTATGGCACCTATGTTAAGCTTTTCTCATCTTTGAATATGGAACTACCATGCACCTGCTTCGTAATGGTGTTTTTAGAGCTAGTTCCATTCCCTTTTCAGTCTCAGTTGAAGATTTTGATGAAGATTCTTTACGTCCGGTAATTTTTCTGCCACGGCTTTTCTTATATGTTAACGGTTAAAAACTAGTTACTGGACAAACGATATATAAATAATGAGCTCATAAACTACATATAACACAATTTTAAATTACTATATTTGTGAAAATAGAGATGCTCCACTACTATGGTGACGTTTGATAAACCTCAACGACGAAAAACGCGTCGTATTCCTCCACAGGCGAGACTAATCTAACGTTAACTACAATAACTTCCAAAAGTAAGCTATCGAAGTGTCCCAGACATAAACTATGCGCCATCTTATGGCAACGCTGAAAAAAACATCGACTGCGATTGAGTGAAGCCCCAGCGCAGTAACGAAGGGTTTAGGAAGCCGCAGATTTCAAAGGTGTGTCGCCGCAGTATCTTAGGTGCATACCAGAAACAGCGTACGTCCCTGTCTAATAGGAATCGAGGCCAGAATAGCAGCCAAAAGGGGATCCGGAGGGACCGGAACTGCCGAAATGTGTCGCACTTGTGACTAAACATTGTGCGTCAGTAAGAGTGATGTGGCTGGATTTGTGCAATTATCGCCGGCCTGAGTGGCCGAGCGGTTCTAGGCGCTACAGTCTGGAACCGCGCGACTGCTACGGTCGTAGGTTCGAATCCTGCCTCGGGCATGGATGTGTGTGATGTCCTTAGGTTAGTTAGGTTTAAGTAGTTACAAGTTCTAGGGGACTGATGACCTCAGCAGTTAAGTCCCATAGTGCTCAGAGCCATTTGAACCATTTTTTTTGTGCAATTATCTGAGTACCAATTTCAATGCTGTGTAGGGTCATGTTGACGCAGTAATTAGCTTTACCGAAACTTTGGAGGCTGATTACATCGTTGCTCTACATAAGGCAAACAAGACCAAAATTTTGCGTTTACTCACCCTTATCAACTTCTTTGTAAGGTAATTAATTCTTATAATTATTAAACAGATGATTCTCAATTTTGACTACGTCATTTGACTTTTTTTCAGTATGGATGCTAACCATAATGAACTGACAGCTGTCTTCCTCTTCATCCTTTGACAACAAATGAAATCGCAACTGAGCTCGTAACTTAATGCAAAATACGCGAAGGCGAAATGTTCAAACGCTGCTGTGAACTGCGAAAATAAATGCATTAGTTTAGATCATAGATGGGGGAGGTGTAATATGATAGCATATCTCCGTAAACAGCTACGTTACAGATAGTAAGTGGTAGAAAGGTCTAGTGCAGATTGAATAAGTAAAAATAAAAATAACGTAATGAATGCAGTGAGGCCTTCAAACTACCTATGCATATCTTTTGAAAAGAAAAGAAAATGAAAGGAAGAGAGTACATGAAAGAGTGGAAGAAGGCTCCGAAATATATAGAAACTGATTTCGGAAGAATGAAAGACGTTACAAAACTTAAATATCTGGTTAAAACAACACAACCGAATTGTTTATGCGAAGAGGTTAACTTAGCAAGGCAAAGAAAATGAAAATGGCTTATCAAGTAACGAAAAAAACTCTGCCATTACGACACTGTTATTAGACCAGTATGACTTTCTTTACCACACAGCTAAACAGTTGAGTGAGGTAGAAGAGAAGGAAGGAAAATTACTCAGGAAAAATCTTGGGATCAAGATATTGCAACGGGAAATAGATATTAAGAAGTAATAAAGAAGTTTATGAAAGAACAGAGCGGACATTAGACGCAATGAGTAAGAAAACAGTTACAGTCTTTGGAAAACTAAAAGGCTCGATGAGAAAAGGAAACGAAAAGAATTTTTAGCTTGTGATACAGTAAAGGTTTTCACGACCGGATGTTTAAGCTGTCAAGAATCCTTCCGTGTTGTATGTCCGTGGTCCATGGGACTCTCCTATCCCTGACGTTTCGTCCAAAGCTACGTTGGACATCTTCGACATCCGACTCACCAGTCGGCAAGACTCAGCACAACCAGGAGCACCTCCGAAGATGTCCAACGTAGGTTTGGACGAAACATCAGGGATAGAAGAGTTCCATCGACGACGGCCGTACAACCCGGAAGAAATCTCGGCAATTGGACAGAAACTGAAAAACACCAATGTCGTGGATGAAAGGAGTTAAAGCAGACCTAGGGGAGACAGAAATAACGGAGAAAAAAACAGGAAAAAGAGAAAGTTCAGAGCCAAAGTGATGAGTTTCAAGAACTTCTAACAGAAAATAAGGAAAAAGGCAAGCACTATAGGGACGGAAGAAAGAACGTAGGGAAAGAATAAAAAAATACTGGAAAAAAAACAAAGGAGAAAAGAAAGCAGACATACAGTAAACTGCTTATGTGTTCCTCGATAAGCCAATGCCGTCTTTAGTAACTAAAAAAATTATTTAGACCAGACACGTTTCGCTTTATTTTAAAGCATCTTCAGTGGTCAGGTTTTTTGTTGTTTATTGCATTCTTCTTCGTCTTCCACGTGTATATGCTGAACTTCTGCACACAGCACGTTTCTCTCACTTAACACATTCCCATTTCTGTGCTGGGAAGTATCACTGTCCTCTCGCCATTTTCTCGTCTTTTGGCTTCCCCAAGTACCGTTTCTAGTTGACTGCACTCTGATGTTGATGGACGTATAGCTGCTGTCGGACCACGCCTGCTCCTCCACGTGACAGGGTGGAAGTCCTTCTAAACCAGAGCCACAGCCGGCCAGTGCCTACCGTCCGTGTATGGACGGCCATCGACCCACGTGGCAACGCCGCGGCAGCCCTGCCCCTGGCTCTGGCTGCGGTGGGGCCCGTTCTGCGGACGTCCACCTGCGCCTCGCCTTGCCTTGCCTGGCCGCCACCACCACCACCACCTCACCTGTCGCTGCCGGACCAGACACCGCCGTTCCGCAGTGTCGCAGGCGGCCGCGCCCACACAGGCGATGATCCAGAGGGAATGGCGGAATAGTGGGAACCAAGAACCAAGATCCCCACACACACACACACACACACACACACACACACACACACACACACACACATATATATATATATATATCACAGTTGACTTTCGAAAAATACGGTACCACGAGGGGGTCTAAATTGACAATGAATTCTATAAATTGCAAGGTACATGTAGCACTGGGTACTTTTCCGTTACTCGTGTGAGGACGTGTTCATGCAATTGATCAGTAACTATCTAGTCAGGTACAGGTTTACATCCTCAGACTGATCATAGCTGCTACCAGAAAACCCGATACGGTGCTTGAGTACACAGGCAGAGCAAGCAAACCAATTGAGTAAGGGAAGACAGAAAAGGAGAGGCCTCCACTAACAAGGGAAACTCTGCATCGCACCCCCCTCAGATGTCATGGTAAGTTGGCCCATTGGACAGTCCACCAAAAACTGAACACAGATCAGGCATGAAAACATGCAGAAGGTGTACTGAACTGTGGAAGAAAGACGAAAAATAGGAACAGTACGGTCCATAGTTAATATATGCAATATCGAGTAATACGAACAGTAGTTGTGTCGGTGTCGTGGGGTTTCCTACTGTGGGGTTTCCTACGAGCAGTGGCGCACTAAACCTGTCAGAGGTCCGGGCCGGCAAAACAAATTGAGGCTCCCCCTGCTGCCCCCTCCCAACCTCCTCACCACACAAGAGTTCTCCGAGAGTATCAAACGCAAACGGAAGGAAGGCCCACATTACTTATCATCTTCATTTAATTCGGAATATATGCCAGTAATTCTAATCCTTTATCTTTCAAATCTTGAAATTCCTGCTTAAAAATTTGGGCTACAGGAACTGTCTTTTCTTCACGATCTCCTGTTTCGTTAGGTGGACAAGAATGTTGCTGTTGAGCTACGATTTCACCATTTACAATTTTTAAACGGCTTTTGCACCTAATCCGTTCATAATTGATGCACATCCAGTTCGTATATTCTTCATTTTTCCTATAAATACGGTAGCGATTACCATCCTTGATAAGACACGGCCTCCCTTTCGTTGTTGTTATCACTTCCATCACGTGCACTGCGTAGAACAGAAGTCGTATAGGAAAACGCACGGAACGAAAGCTATAGACGACGACACTGTCTGAGAGACGGTGACAACACCTGCACTGAGGGTGAGCGACTGGGGTAGACAAGCAGTGGGCGAGGCTCAGTTCGCAAACACCTCGTTAGGGAACCGGTTGGTTGGGACAGCTTCGCTACCTGCTGCACCCTTGTAGGAAACCCCACGACAGGAAACCCCCACGTAGCCGTTGTGTCGTGGTTCTGTGGTCACGGTGTTATAATGCGACGCAGAAGATCCTGGTTCAAATCTCAAGTGGCGCCTTTTATTTTTCTTCACAAAATTACGAACTTTCCGTGCGGTCATTGACGTATCAGTTCGCTGTATTCAGATTTGTTTATGTGTCGTGTAGTAATGTCAGTTTGCAACAGCGACGTATAACGAAGGGACCTCAGACGTACGTACCTCCTATTTATTCCACATCGGTACCACATGTTGTGCCTCTTGTGTTCTGTTTTGGAAGTTTTGACTCTTGAGTACTGTCGTTGTAACATAGTTCACACCCGTTTATTTGTTGTTTTCATTTCTTTGAGAAGTTTATGTGGCATCTCGTCTGCTGTCACTAGTCAATCAGATCGCGGAGGATACCTGCTGTACCACCTACATCGCTCTCAAGAGGAAAGCTGAAGATGGAAATAAATGGCGAGCTGCTGCCGAACCGACCTGATTGCTGATGACCTAAGAAGAAGGAAAATATATACCTTAAGTCAATTTCGTGGCCGGCCGCTGTGACCGAGCGGTTCTAGGCGCTTCAGTCCGGAACCGCGCTGCCACGTTCGCAGCTTCGAATCCTGCCTTGGGCATGGATGTGTGTGATGTCCTTAGGTTAGTTAGGTTTAAGTAGTTCTAAGTCTAGGGGACTGATGATCTCAGATGTCAAGTCCCATAGTGCTTAGACCCATTTGAATCAATTTCGTAATACACGTATATTTCAGTTTTTCGAGTGAATGCTTTTCAAATCATACCGGTATATTTCTGTGAACTGCAATTTTATGGCAGCAATGTACTAAGCTCTTCAACTGATCAGACAGAAAATTATTAACCCCGACCCACTATCCATGTAAACCTGTCACCTGGCGAGGAATGACTGCTAGTCCGAAACACGGATGGTGCCTGTATTAACAGTGGGCGTGCTGTCCGTGTGTCGGGAAGCCTTGCAATCTATCCGAGTTTGACCCAGGGCAGATTGTGATGGCCAGGAGGCTCAGCATGAGCATTTCGCAAACTGCACGGCTCGTCGCATGTTCGAGGAGTGCTGTAGCGAGTGTCTTCAACACGTAGCGAAACGAAACCAGGATGAAACCACGTCCAGACGTTTTGGGATTTGGCGGTCACCCCTCATTACAGACATCGGACGTAGTAGGCTGTGCAGACTTGTAAAAGGGGACAGGTGTTGAACTGTGGCAGAACTATCATCAAACTGTATTGCTGGGAAGAGTACAAGTGTGTCTGAACCCACAGTACACTGAACACACCTAGCGATGGGCCTCCGCAGCCGACGACTCATGCATGTGCCAATGTTAACACCACGACATCGGCAACTACGACTGAAATGTGCATGCGACCGTCAGTACTGGACGTTGGCGCAGTGGCAGAGTGTTACATGGTCTGATGAATCCCGATACCCTCTTCACCATGCCAATGGGAGGACACGAATCCATCATCTTCCAGGAGAACAGATCCTTGACACTGTACAGGTTGGCGGCTAGTTTATGCTAAGGGAAACATTCACGTGGGCATCCATGGGTTCCGTAGAGCTCGTGTAAGGCACCATCATGGCCAAGAAGTATCGTGCACTGGCTACAAACCACATACACCTCTTCATGGCGATCGTGTTTCCCGAAGAAGTGGCATTTTCCAACAAGATAATGTGCCTTGTCATAAGGCCAGAAGTGTGATGGAGTGGTTCAAGAAAAACAGTAGTTAGTTCCAATTGGTGTGCTGGCACCCTATCACGCCAGATCTGAACCCGATCGACCTCATTTGGGATGTGACAACGTGGCGTCAGAGCTCATCGCCCCCTCCCCGGAATTTACGGGAATTACGTGACAGATGGAGCGCGAACTTCCTCAGACGGCCTATCAAGACCTCATTGCTTCTATGCCACAATGTGTCACCACTGTTATCCGAGTCTATGGTGGAATACCGCTATTAGGTAGGTGGTCGTAACCTTCTAACAGGTCAGTGTATACAGGTGGTCCCAGGAAGAACGGTCAATATTCAGGAATTGACAGGAATGATCACTTGAAGGAAAGAATTTCATACGGGCGTATTCTCTATTCCAAATGGTTACCGAGATAAATGGTTCAAATGCCTCTGAGCACTATGGGACTTAACTTCTGAGGTCATCAGTCCCCTAGAACTTAGACCTACTTAAACCTAACTAACCTAAGGACATCACACACATCCAGGCCCGTGGCAGGATTCGAACCTGCAACCGTAGCAGCAGCGCGGCTCCGGACTGAAGCGCTTAGAACCGCTCGGCCACAGCGGCCGGCCGTAAAATTTAATATAACAGATATGTTTATGGAATTTCTGTCAGTTTGCTACGCCATTAGAATGAGTAATTCAAAGTTCTCATATCAGTGGTCAAAGGGTGGCAAACAGGAAAAATTACGCACAGTAGCAGAGAAACCTGCGTTTTACTTTCTTAAAAATCTCGTCACGTTCTTGAGAATCTTAAGATTTATCTAATCTTCTATATGAAGCGGAAAAGTTTTATGCGTGGCAACGTTACTGTCTAGTTTATGTAAGATGTTAAAGCATACTTGTTGACCTTGAGCGTGTACTTGTTCCGTTCATTATGTCTTAAAAGCTAGGCAGGATTCTAACTTGCGACCGCAGCGGTCGCGTGGTTTCAGACTGTAGCGCCTAGAACCGCTCGGCCACCATAGCCGGCGGTTACCGAGATAAAATACGTTTAATGTACATTGTTATTATTTTCTGTATTATTTAATACCTCGTCAGGTTTACACATGTATAATAGCTAGTAAACATCATAACAAGCAGTTTACAAGGTATCAATAGAAAAGTACTTATCTTTCAAACATTTACCTCTACGCATTATCGTGTTGTAACATTACAGCTATTGTACAGTTAACAATAAGTGTCTGAATGTCCCAATGTCAACTTCATTGAGCCTGTGCTCTCTTTGGAGTACATGTTGTTTCGCTTGTGTGAGCGCATGTGCACATTGCACAACGAGGAGAGCAGCGTCCATGACGCTACAAAACATTTCATCTCTGATATTCACTTTTCGTTTCCACAGGCTAGTTTAATGGCATAAAGACACCACGAGCAAACAGGCTGAAAGCGACGAGGTAGGTTGGGCTAGAATGACTCGTCAAAGAGGTTTGGGGGGGCGTAGGCCACGTGCGTGTGCCACTGTGCCAAAAACAAATGTACATTAAATGTGTTCTAAATCGTAAAGCGTCCGGAGTAGAGGATACGTCCACATGAAGCATTTAGTTTGAATTGGACGTTCCTACCATAACCTGAACACTGACGATGCCTCAAGAGACACCCTTTACGAAAAAACTGTTATTATTTTAATTATAATTTTAATGAAGCACAATGTATATTTAACTGATATCATTATAAAAATCGTAAGGAAAGTGAATGTGATGGCAAGTTACATTTGCAGGGGAGAGGGGGGAGCAAGATGATCCGGACCGAAGTAAAGGAGCCTGAATCTGTGTATGAAAGTGAATGTGATGGCAAGTTATATTTGCGGGGGAGAGGTGGGAGCAAGTTGATCCCGACCCAAGAAAACGAGTTTGGATCTGTGTCTGATACTAGAGCTGTCAAGGTTGTGGATTTGTGCTGTTGTCACGAGCAGCGGCAGCTCTGGACGTAGAGTAAGTATACAAAGCCGCCAGCCAGCTCTCATTGCTTCCTTATGGTAGTATTTCGCCGGGGTCCCCGCCCAGCCACTGCGCAGAGTGCTGGCAGACAACGTCGTGACTCGCCGTCCCGGCCGTGATCGCTTTCACGCTTCCATTACTGCCGGGCGGCACCTACCTGCTGCCATCTATATTCATATGAACCTCCGTAACACCTTGCAAACCGCTGCCGCCGCTGCAGTTTACCAACTCCAGCCGTCTCCCAAAATATTTCTCGTCCACAATGGAGTGAAAGTGTCTACCTCTGGGTACCAGGAAATAACAACCTTATTACGGAATAGCGGACTGTGGGGCTGGTTCCGGCGGAGGTTCGAGTCCTCCCTCGGGCGTGGGCGTGGGTGTGTGTGTTTGGCCTTAGGATAATTTAGATTAAGTAGTGTGTAAGCTTAGGGACTGATGACCTTAGCAGTTAAGTCCCATAAGATTTCACACACATTTGAACGTTTTTTGAACGGAATAGCGCATTAAATAAGGGATTAGACTAAATATTTCTTACAAAATTAAACTCTGTAGGTAATTCCGAATGCGAAAATATAGTAAGAAGCTATAGTGCAGTTGAGAATAACGCATGGAAATTTGATAGTACAGCTACAACTCACTATAATGAAGTATTGTATGAAAAACTCTGCACAAACATGCAGACGAATCTTGATAATATTTAAAAGGGGTGCAATTATTCGTAGCTTAATTTCAAATGTTCACAGACATAAAATTGTATACTTGTCCCTGGAATTGCAGGGTTGAATTTGTTAACAAAAAACTCATAGGTTCAGACTGGGGCGATTGTATTCAAAATTTTAAGTTCCAACGTAGCTCTGGTGAACAGACACCGACCGCATTACCGCTTCATCCTAGCCGGACGCGAAGTAGGTTTCGTTAAATGAAACGCCTCTTCTGCAAGATGCATTCTCTCCGCGTTCACTACCGTTGAGGTCTTCGCTGTCACCCTAGCAAGGAGACCCTGACAGGATTAATCGCCGGAATCAGGCGAACACAAAACACACTCAATTGCGACTCTACAACACAATCATCAAATAAGAGTGTCTTTATGGAGCTGAAACACTCATTTTAAACAGAAATACACATACGCAAGAGATACAGCAGAGAGAATGATAATTAACCAAGAAAATTGTAGGTCTAAATTATACAGAAATAGGAACATAAATATGTACTGAGAGCAAATAAACAGAGTGAAAAGTATACCAACATTTACTCGGATACGAAGAAGCACAGGCTAAAATTATTTGAGCATATTCAAAGAACGGAACCAACCAGATTAGCTAGAGGGGTGCTGGAATTCTAAGAAGTTGCGACAAAGGTGCACTTAAACAACAAAATGGACCGGTGCAGTAACGGAAGATGTGAAGAAAGCAGAAACACTTTTAGGCACAGTTGGCTTGGCAGAAAAATCCAAGAAGACCAAAACGACTTGGCAGTATCAGCGAAAAAGAGCTCATTCTGACAGAATGAAATAATATGGGCACAAAGTAAAGCTAAAAGAAAACTCTGATAAAAGTCCCTTGTTGTACATCGCGCTGCTCCGTAGGGCCCGAGCGTGAATAATAATAATTCTGTACTTGACGAAACGCGGTTGTAATCAATTCTAGCATACCAATACTAACGTAGGACAATTTGGGGCGAAGGGGGCGATATGAAATGGTATAATAACAGAGTCAGCCGCGCGGGATTAGCCGAGCGGTGTAAAGCGCTACAGTCATGGACTGTGCGGCTGGTCCCGGCGGAGGTTCGAGTCCTCCCTCGGGCATGGGTGTGTGTGTTTGTCCTTAGGATAATTTAGGTTAAGTAGTGTGTAAGCTTAGGGGCTGATGACCTTAGCAGTTAAGTCCCATAAGATTTCACACACATTTATTAACAGAGTCACCCGTGGTGATGCCCGTGGCTGATTTCGGTTCATTAGAAGGATATTGGGGAAATGTAGTCAGTCTGCAAAGCAGACTGTTTACAATACATTCGTGTGGTGTATCCTAGAATACTACTCAAGTCAGTGCGATGCATACCAAACAGAACTAACATAGGACACTGAACTATAATGGCAGCTCAAATGGTCTCATGGTTTTTTTTTTTCCTTGGGTTAGTGCGACGGAGATGCAGAAAAGCCTGTCGTGGTAGACGCTTGAAGATAGTCACCAGCTATCCGACGAAAACAAGGAACAAGGATTAAGTGAAGTATCTAGGAATACATGACAGCCGTCTGCTTATCGCTTCAGTAGGGATCGCGAAGGCCATATTAAACTAATTATAGTGCGCTCAGACGCGTTTAAGCAATCATTCTCCTCGCGCTCCAGGTAGCAGTGGAACGGGAAGAATCACAAATAACAGGTGCAGTGGGAAGTACCGTCTGTCATACCATTCATAGTGGTTAGTAGAGTAAACATTAGGTATAATTTAATGAACTGGTTGACAACGTTTGGATCTCTCTGAAATTTTTCTCACAGAACTCGGCTAAATACCCTCTAAGACGAAAAATAAATAAATAAATAAAAATAAACGATGCACCACGAAGGAATTATCGGAACGGGACGGAAATCAGTAGATGTGATGTACATTTACAAACAAGTGATTACAATTTCAGGCAAATTGGATGATTTATTCAAGAAAAAGAGCTTCACAAACAGAGCAAGTCAGTATCGCGTGGGTCCACATCTGGCCCTTATGCAAGCAGTTCTTTGCCTTAGCACTGATTTTCAGAGTCTCCGGATGTCCTCCGACGAATATCATGCCAAATTTTGTCCGATTGGCGTATTATATCGTCAGAATTTCAAGATGATTGGAAGGCCCTGCCACTGATCCTCCAAACGTTCTCAATTCGGTAGAGATCCGGCGACCTTCCAGGCCAAGGTAGAACTTGGTAAGCACGAAGACAAACAGTAGTAACTCTCGCCGTGTGCGGCTTCACAATATCTTGCTCTAATGTAGGTCCAGGATGGCTTCCCATGAAAGGCAAAAAATGGGGCGTGGAATATCGTCGAGATGCCGCTGTACTGTAAGGGTTCCGCAGATGACAACCAAAGAAGTCCTGCTATGAAAAGAAACGGCATCCCTTATCATCACTCCTGATGTCGGGCTGTACGTTGGGTGACAGACAGGTTGGTAACCCACCGATGTCCGAGGCTCCTCCAAACACGTTCTCGGCCTGTAACGTTATTGATTGGAGTACGATTGTCTTCATTGATGAGGCTCGCTTCTGACTGAGCCCCAATGACGAGCGAAAATGTGTCTGGAGACGCCCGGGACAGTGGTGGGATGCCAACCTTATTTTCCTACACCTTGTGTCGTGCTTGCCAAACCCTACTTCGGCCAGCAAAGTCGCCAGATATCTCCCAAACTGAGAATGTTTGGAGCATTATGGGTAGGGCTCTCCATCCATCTTGGTATTTTGACGATCTAACGACTCCCATTGGACAGATTTGGTACAATGTGCCTCAGGAGTACATCCTAAAACGCTGTCAATCAATGTCAAGCTGAATAACTGCATACACAAGAGCCAGAGGTGGATCAACACGTTACTGACTTGCCCAATTTGCGAACGTGAACATTACCTCTACGATTTCCGTCCCATTCAGAAAATTGGTTGACAGTTCGTCTTTTTTTTCTTAGAGTGTTGTTCAAGGATTTCTCAGAGTAATAAATTTCAAGCAAAAATACAAGGAAATTTGCACATTTTGTAAGCAAGTTGATCCTCAACGTGATCATACTTTATTTAATGTACCCAGAGAGACGAAAAGGACCGATAATGTTTCGTTATTCCATATTAAAGCAATCGCTGAAATCAGATACAATCGTGAAATACTCGTTTCTATAACACTGACTCATCTGGAACGATTTAAGAAAGAACGATCACATAAATGGTTTTGCGGGTAAGGTAAGTGCTGGGCTGTCAGTTTATTTGAGTGTAATATACGAACGAGGTTGGCTGTAGATTATGTGTCTGATGGCGTCTTGAGTGCTTTTCATCGAGCTGGAGGCCCTATCGGGTTGAATTAAAAGAAGAGACACAGAAAGCACAAGGAAGAAACATGCGATTCGTCACGGGTTTGTGTAGTGCTCAACGTAGACTGGATGGAAACGTCGGAGGAAAGAAGCTGTGGATCAGGTAACATTGAACACTCCGCTCCAGATAAATTTCGCGTACGACTGTAAAATTAGACATTAGGGCTTACACGAAGACCTACCAACAATTACTGTTATGCTCAGCATCTACGACAGAAACAACGTGGTCAATAGTTCTCGAACCTTGCGTATCGCTCGACGAACGCTGTACAACGGCCCGTATAGGTCATATGTGGATGTACCATCTAACACGTAGAACGCGAGCTCTAGAGACAGTGGAAGGGAAACAGAATCGGATAAAATCCGTGCGACATATCACCATCTATTTTTTTGGTACTTCTATCAACGTGAGAGTGGTACTTATCCGTTCTTCCCGCTCATCATGATAAATGCAGAGTTGGTTCCGCTTCTTACTCTCGGAAACGTAAAACACAAACTGAACACGAAACTACATCGAATAAACTTTAATTGATTTGAGCATGACAGTTACGTCTTTTCTCTACATCGAAAGTAAAGCAAGACCTGTGATGCAGCTTCACGAACCGCATCAGACTATAGAAATATAACAGTATTCTAAATCTGGGATGTGACTTTCTCATGACATCCAGACTACAAAGGATAGGGAACAATGCAAGAGAAAGGGAGGTAAAGAGAGGAAGGAGAAAATAGTATCAGTGTGCCTCACTAAGTATGCACCTAATGAACACAGCACTACTTATGCAGCTATGTTAACGACATGTAGCATTGTTTGTTCCTAGAGGCAGTAAATTCGCGACACCATTAGTCGCTAGACGACCCTGAATTGCATTTCACTGGAAGTTTTAATTCAGCCATCGTGTAGCTGCTCCGAAAGCGAGAGAAATCACGGTTTTGTTTTTGAGGAACGATATTACTGGGAACTATATAACTTGTTTTCAAAATCGTTACTGCCTTGTGCTCGGTATATTACTGCAGACACAAGAATCACAAGAACCACGCACAGATACTGAATTTAGGAATATAAATGTACACGTAAAGTTATTTTTCCAATTTTTAGGTCCATGTAATCAGCAAGTAAAGAACTGACTCACGAAAAACATATTTAAGATTGGTAGACAAGGTGGTGTCTTAGAACGACTTCAGGTAACTTACAATCAACTAAAAATTTCAGTGTGTATTGGACTGATCAGGCATTGTAAGTTGGAATGTAGCCGCCCCACGAATCCAACACTCCGATACTGATCTCTGCACCACGCACTATTTCTTCCACAGTTTTTAAAAAAATTAGATGCACGTGAAACATATATATTTCCACAGTGTACAAACTCTAGGGATTGATCTATGAGAGGATATGGAACAAAAATGGTCTACTGAACTTATGTCCCGAAATTCATGGTTTTCCTGCTGGAGACCATTTATTCAGTCATACATTGTTACAGAGACTGCGGTCTAAAACGCGCTGTACCATGCAGCCACAGTTACAGTAAGTGTTGAAAATAGTTCCCATGTGCCTCAATGCACGCATGTACGCGCCGTAGCATATTCTGTTTCACACGTTCACAACGGCCAGGCTTCATCCGAACAGTGTCAAAGGCAGCATGAGTACGCTGCGCCATTGTCTCACATCTGGAATGGGCGCTGCATATACGACACTTTTGAGATGCCCCCAGAACCAGAAATCGCACGGGTTGAGGTCCGGTGAACGAGCAGGCCATGCAACTGGACCTCCTCGTCTTTATTCATAGACTAGGAAAGACACGATTGACATGCTTCCGAATGTTAACGGCGAAGTGGGCTGGAGCACCATCATGTAGCAGCCACATAACACTTCGAATCATCGATGGCACTTCTTCAAGCAGGCGAGGCAAAGTCACTCTCAAGAAACAACAATAGTTCCGGCCTGTTAGGCAACTTGGAAGACAGACTGCTCCCAAAATACGGTCGCCAATTATCCTGGCCCACACATTCCGGCTTCACCGATGCTGGTGATTCACTATCGCCATACCACGAGGGTTCTACATCTACATTGATACTCCGCAAGCCACCCAACGGTGTGTGGCGGAGGGCACTTTACGTGCCACTGTCATTACCTCCCTTTCCTGTTCCAGTCGCGTATGGTTCCCGGGAAGAACGACTGTCTGAAAACCTCCGTGCGCGCTCTAATCTCTCTAATTTTACATTCGTGATCTCCTCGGGAAGTATAAGTAGGGGGAAGCAATATATTCGATACCTCATCCAGAAACGCACCCTCTCGAAACCTGGCGAGCAAGCTACACCGCGATGCAGAGCGCCTCTCTTGCAGAGTCTGCCACTTGAGTTTATTAAACATCTCCGTAACGCTATCACGGTTACCAAATAACCCAGTGACGAAACGCGCCGCTCTTCTTTGGATCTTCTCTATCTCCTCCGTCAACCCGACCTGGTACGGATCCCACACTGATGAACAATACTCAAGTATAGGTCGAACGAGTGTTTTGTAAGCCACCTCCTTTGTTGATGGAGTACATTTTCTAAGCACTCTCCCAATGAATCTCAACCTGGTACCCGCCTTACCAACAATTAGTTTTATATGATCATTCCACTTCAAATCGTTCCGTACGCATACTCCCAGATATTTTACAGAAGTAACTGCTACCAGTGTTTGTTCCGCTATCATATAATCATACAATAAAGGATCCTTCTTTCTATGTATTCGCAATACATTACATTTGTCTATGTTAAGGGTCAGTTGCCACTCCCTGCACCAAGTGCCTATCCGCTGCAGATCTTCCTGTATTTCGCTACAATTTTCTAATGCAGCAACTTCTCTGTATACTACAGCATCATCCGCGAAAAGCCGCATGGAACTTCCGACACTATCTACTAGGTCATTTATATATATTGTGAAAAGCAATGGTCCCATAACACTCCCCTGTGGCACGCCAGAGGTTACTTTAACGTCTGTAGACGTCTCTCCATTGATAACAACATGCTGTGTTCTGTTTGCTAAAAACTCGTCAATCCAGCCACACAGCTGGTCTGATATTCCGTAGGCTCTTACTTTGTTTATCAGGCGACAGTGCGGAACTGTATCGAACGCCTTCCGGAAGTCAAGAAAAATAGCATCTACTTGGGAGCCTGTATCTAATATTTTCTGGGTCTCATGAACAAATAAGGCGAGTTGGGTCTCACACGATCGCTGTTTCCGGAATCCATGTTGATTCCTACATAGTAGATTCTGGGTTTCCAGAAATGACATGATACGCGAGCAAAAAACATGTTCTAAAATTCTACAAGAGATCGACGTAAGAGATATAGGTCTATAGTTTTGCGCATCTGCTCGACGACCCTTCTTGAAGACTGGGACTATCTGTGCTCTTTTCCAATCATTTGGAACCCTCCGTTCCTCTAGAGACTTGCGGTACACGGCTGTTAGAAGGGGGGCAAGTTCTTTCGCGTACTCTGTGTAGAATCGAATAGGTATCCCGTCAGGTCCAGTGGACTTTCCTCTATTGAGTGATTCCAGTTGCTTTTCTATTCCTTGGACACTTATTTCGATGTCAGCCATTTTTTCGTTTGTGCGAGGATTTAGAGAAGGAACTGCAGTGCGGTCTTCCTCTGTGAAACAGCTTTGGAAAAAGGTATTTAGTATTTCAGCTTTACGCGTGTCATCCTCTGTTTCAATGCCATCATCATCCCGTAGTGTCTGTATATGCTGTTTCGAGCCACTTACTGATTTAACGTAAGACCAGAACTTCCTAGGATTTTCTGTCAAGTCGGTACATAGAATTTTACTTTCGAATTCAATGAACGCTTCACGCATAGCCCTCCTTACGCTAACTTTGACATAGTTTAGCTTCTGTTTGTCTGAGAGGTTTTGGCTGCGTTTAAACTTTGAGTGGAGCTCTCTTTGCTTTCGCAGTAGTTTCCCAACTTTGTTGTTGTACCACGGTGGGTTTTTCCCGTCCCTCACAGTTTTACTCGGCACGTACCTGTCTAAAACGCATTTTACGATTGCCTTGAACTTTTTCCATAAACACTCAACATTGTCAGTGTCGGAACAGAAATTTTCGTTTTGATCTGTTAGGTAGTCTGAAATCTGCCTTCTATTACTCTTGCTAAACAGATAAACCTTCCTCCCTTTTTTTATATTCCTATTAACTTCCATATTCAGGGATGCTGCAACGGCCTTATGATCACTGATTCCCTGTTCTGTACATACAGATTCGAAAAGTTCGGGTCTGTTTGTTATCAGTAGGTCCAATATGTTATCTCCACGAGTCGGTTCTCTGTTTAATTGCTCGAGGTAATTTTCGGATAGTGCACTCAGTATAATGTCACTCGATGCTCTGTCCCTACCACCCGTCCTAAACATCTGAGTGTCCCAGTCTATATCTGGTAAATTGAAATCTCCACCTAAGACTATAACATGCTGAGAAAATTTATGTGAAATGTATTCCAAATTTTCTCTCAGTTGTTCTGCCACTAATGCTGCTGAGTCGGGAGGTCGGTAAAAGGAGCCAATTATTAACCTAGTTCGGTTGTTTAGTGTAACCTCCACCCATAATAATTCACAGGAACTATCCACTTCTACTTCACTACAGGATAAACTACTACTAACAGCGATGAACACTCCACCACCGGTTGCATGCAATCTATCCTTTCTAAACACCGTCTGTACCTTTGTAAAAATTTCGGCAGAATTTATCTCTGGCTTAAGCCAGCTTTCTGTACCTATAACGATTTCAGCTTCGGTGCTTTCTATCAGCGCTTGAAGTTCCGGTACTTTACCAACGCAGCTTCGACAGTTGACAATTACAATACCGATTGCTGCTTGGTCCCCGCATGTCCTGACTTTGCCCCGCACCCGTTGAGGCTGTTGCCCTTTCTGTACTTGCCCAAGGCCATCTAACCTAAAAAACCGCCCAGCCCACGCCACACAACCCCTGCTACCCGTGTAGCCGCTTGTTGCGTGTAGTGGACTCCTGACCTATCCAGCGGAACCCGAAACCCCACCACCCTATGGCGCAAGTCGAGGAATCTGCAGCCCACACGGTCGCAGAACCGTCTCAGCCTCTGATTCAGACCCTCCACTCGGCTCTGTACCAAAGGTCCGCAGTCAGTCCTGTCGACGATGCTGCAGATGGTGAGCTCTGCTTTCATCCCGCTAGCGAGACTGGCAGTCTTCACCAAATCAGATAGCCGCCGGAAGCCAGAGAGGATTTCCTCCGATCCATAGCGACACACATCATTGGTGCCGACATGAGCGACCACCTGCAGATGGGTGCACCCTGTACCCTTCATGACATCCGGAAGGACCCTTTCCACATCTGGAATGACTCCCCCCGGTATGCACAGGGAGTGCACATTGGTTTTCTTCCCCTCTCTTGCTGCCATTTCCCTAAGGGGCCCCATTACGCGCCTGACGTTGGAGCTCCCAACTACCAGTAAGCCCACCCTCTGCGACTGCCCGGATCTTGCAGACTGAGGGGCAACCTCTGGAACAGGACAAGCAGCCATGTCAGGCCGAAGATCAGTATCAGCCTGAGACAGAGCCTGAAACCGGTTCGTCAGACAAACTGGAGAGGCTTTCCGTTCAGCCCTCCGGAATGTCTTTCGCCCCCTGCCACACCTTGAAACGACCTCCCACTCTACCACAGGTGAGGGATCAGCCTCAATGCGGGCAGTATCCCGGGCAACCACAGTCGTAGTCCGATCAGGGGATGCGTGGGACGAGCTGGCCGTCCCCGACAAACCCCCATCCCGACCCCCACAGTGATGCCCATTGGCAACAGCCTCAAGCTGTGTGACCGAAGCCAACACTGCCTGAAGCTGGGAGCGAAGGGATGCCAACTCAGCCTGCATCCGAACACAGCAGTTGCAGTCCCTATCCATGCTAAAAACTGTTTTGCTAAGAACGTCTGAACTAATCTACAGAGAGCGCAAACAAATCGACAAAATTTAAACGGTTATTAAAATACAAGATTGCCTAGTAAATGCAGTAATGCTGCTACTTGCGCACTGCTGACACTGCTCGGCGGCGGAAGGAGACTAAGCGAAATTACACTATTCAGGTACTAAAACACGATGCTACGCTCTCAAATACTATAATACGCCCGAAATTTATGAATTAAACAATGCAAGAACCAAAAACACGCAAAGAAATTAAGAATTAAACTATGTAACAAATGAGTGAGCTAGGAGTATACGACTTGCTGCTCAGCTGCTTATCCAACGGCGGCAGGGAGCACACTGACTGCGACCAACCGACACTGGCCGTTCAAAACAAAACAGTAGACAAACGACTACGCGAATTTACACTATTCAGGTACTAAAACGCGATGCTACAACTCTCAAATACTATAATACGCCCGAAATTTATGAATTAAACAATGCAAGAACCAAAAACACGCAAAGAAATTAAGAATTAAACTATGTAACAAATGAGTGAGCTAGGAGTGTACGACTTGCTGCTCAGCTGCTTATCCAACGGCGGCAGGGAGCACACTGACTGCGACCAACCGACACTGGCCGTTCAAAACAAAACAGTAGACAAACGACTACGCGAATTTACACTATTCAGGTACTAAAACGCGATGCTACAACTTTCAAATACTATAATACGCCCGAAATTTATGAATTAAACAATGCAAGAACCAAAAACACGCAAAGAAATTAAGAATTAAACTATGTAACAAATGAGTGAGCTAGGAGTATACGACTTGCTGCTCAGCTGCTTATCCAACGGCGGCAGGGAGCACATACTATCCCACAGATGGCTGCTATGAAAGTTGGAGATACCACTTCGGTAAAGGTGGCCTCATCTGCGAATAGGATAGATGGCAGAAATCCCGCAATCGTGGTTGCCTGGTGAAGAAACCAGAGACAAAAGTGCTCCCAATATGGAAAGTCTGTCGCTAGTAAGCCTTGCACACGCTGTAAGTGATGAGGGTAGTAACAATTGTCATGAAGAATGTCGTACACGGTCGTCCGGCTTATCCTGTACTGGCGGGTCAACTGCCTGACACGGCGGTCGCCTTCCACAGTGTTTTCCTCCAGGTCTGGTGTCCGAACATTTCGGTTATGCCCTTCATGATATCCTGCTTGCTGAAACGACCCTGTCTCAGACCAACGGCGAAAAACTGTTCCAAACACTGAATGCTGTGGTTCTTGGTGGAATTAGGTTTCCTGATACAACCGTGCTGCCCGCCGCCCGTTGCCATTTGCCTTTCCGTACATATAACACGATATGGGCAAGCTCTCGATTCGAAGACGAAACCATTGTGTACAACGCTGCATCACATCCACTACAAGTTGAGCCAGCAAGAGCGATGAATCGGACACAACATGACCAATTACTACGGCAGGAGAGGGCGCTAGGGCGTCACGTATGAGGAACAGTACCACCCTCTAGGAGGTAACAATGCGTACTGTAACTGTGGATCCATGATACAGCACGTATTAGACCACAGTCTCTGTAACAAAGTATGACTGAATACGTGGTTTCAAGCATGGAACCCATACATTTCCGGACGTAAGTTCATTAGACCTTTTTTGTTTCGTCTCCTCTCATCGATCAATCGCCGGCCGCGGTGGTCTAGAGGTTCTGGCGCTGCAGTCCGGAACCGCAGGACTGCTACGGTCGCAGGTTCGAATCCTGCCTCGGGCATGGGTGTGTGTGATGTCCTTAGGTTAGTTAAGTTTAAGTAGTTCTAAGTTCTAGGGGACTTATGTCCTAAGATGTTGAGTCCCATAGTGCTCAGAGCCATTTGAACCATCGATCAATCCCTAGAGTTTGTACACGCTGGGGAGAGGGTTTTATTAGTCTTCTGACTAGCTTGATGTGGCCCCCCACGACCTGCTCTACTATGGTAACCTCTCCAGCATAGAGTAAAACTTGTTGCATCCTACGTCCTCAATTATTTGTTGCATATTTTCCTCTAGTGCCATAGAAGTGACCCCCCTGACGCATTAGCACGCGTTCTACCATCCTTTCCCTCCTTCTTGTCCTTGTTCTCTATATGTTCATTTCCTCGCCGATGCTGCGGAGAACCTCCTCATTTCTTACCTTATCCGTCCACCTTGTCTTCACCATTCTCCTACAGCATCACATCTCAAACGCTTCGGTTCTTTTCTTCTCCTTTTTGTCCACAGACCACTATAGACTTCCATATACTGCTGTGTTCCACACGTAAATTCATAGAAACTTATTTCTCAAATTATGATCGAAGTTTGATGGTAGTAGGTTTCTTTTGATCAGCAAAGCCCCCTTCGCCTGTGCTAACCTATATTTAATTACCTCCTTGTTTTGTCCTTTGTATATTATTATGCTTCCAAGGTAGGAATTACTTTACGTCACCTATTTCTTACAAAATTCGGTATTTCCTTACATTGGAAATACTGTACTTGACGAAAATACAGCCGTCAGTACAACTGTGTGCTCTTTACTTGCTCCGAAAGGAGAACGAGTGGAAACTAATTCACTTCATTACAAGAGATGTATGAAGATTTATTTAGCTTTGTATAATCCATGTCCACAGGAGTGTTCTGAGTATTTACAACTGTCTCTGAATATTAATAGAATCACTGGATACACACAGTTTTACAAGACTCTACACTTGAAGTATGTGGACAGAACGCTCGTAGTTAAAGCGAAACGATAAAATACCTGACGGCTTACCAGAGAGGACATTATCATCGTTGATAAAGAACGTCCGTCCTCAGAGACCAAAAACAGGAAAAGTTAACGTAATATTGGTAAACTGCAGGAGTATCCAGGGCAAGGTTCCTGAATTAGTATCTCTTATTGAAGGAAATAGTGCGCATATAGTATTAGGAACGGAAAGTTGGTTAAAACCGGAAGTGAACAGTAACGAAATCCTAGACACAGAATGGAATATATACCGCAAGGATAGGATAAACGCCAATGGTGGAGGAGTATTTATAGCAGTAAAGAATTCAATAATATCCAGTGAAGTTATTAGCGAATGCGAATGTGAAATAATCTGGGTTAAGTTAAGTATCAAAGGTGGGTCAGATATGATAGTCGGATGCTTCTATAGACCACCTGCATCAGCAACCGTAGTAGTTGAGCGCCTCAGAGAGAACCTGCAGAACGTCGTGAAGAAGTTTCGTGATCATACTATTGTAATAGGGGGAAACTTCAATCTACCAGGTATAGAATGGGATAGTCACACAATCAGAACTGGAGCCAGGGACAGAGACTCTTGTGACATTATCCTGACTGCCTTGTCCGAGAATTACTTCGAGCAGATAGTTAGAGAACCAACTCGTGAAGCTAACGCTTTAGACCTCATAGCAACAAATAGACCGGAACTTTTCGACTCCGTGAATGTAGAAGAGGGTATCAGTGATCATAAGTCAGTGGTTGCATCAATGACTACAAGTGTAATAAGAAATGCCAAGAAAGGAAGGAAAATATATTTGCTTAACAAGAGTGATAGGGCACAAATCGCAGAATATCTGAGTGACCACCATCAAACGTTCATTTCTGAGGAAGAGGATGTGGAACAAAAATGGAAAAAATTCAGAAACATCGTCCAGTACGCCTTAGATAAGTTCGTACCGACTAAGGTCCAAAGCGAGGGGAAAGATCCACCGTGGTATAACAATCATGTACGAAAGGTACTACGGAAACAAAGAAAGCTTCATCATAGGTTTAAGAGTAGTCGAATCATAGCTGATAAGGAAAAGCTGAACGAAGCGAAAAAGAGCGTAAAGAGAGCAATGAGAGAAGCATTCAACGAATTCGAACATGAAACATTGGCAAACAATCTAAACAAGAACCCTAAAAAGTTTTGGTCATATGTAAAATCGGTAAGCGGATCTAAATCCCCTATTCAGTCACTCGTTGACCACGATGGCACCGAAACAGAGGACGACCGAAGAAAGGCAGAAATACTGAATTCAGTGTTCCGAAACTGTTTCACTGCGGAAAATCGTAACACGGTCCCTGACTTCAGCCGTCGCACGGACGCCAAAATGGAAAATATTGAAATAAACGATATCGGAATTGAAAAACAACTGCTATCACTTAGTAGCGGAAAAGCATCCGGACCAGACGAGATACCCTTAAGATTCTACAGTGATTATGCTAAAGAACTTGCCCCCTTTCTATCAGCAATTTATCGTAGATCGCTGGAAGAACGTAAAGTACCTAGCGACTGGAAGAAAGAGCAGGTCGTTCCCATTTTCAAGAAGGGTCATAAATCAGATGCGAATAATTATAGGCCTATTTCGCTTACGTCAATCTGTTGTAGATTAATGGAACATGTTTTGTGTTCTCGTATTATGACGTTCTTGGATAATACAAATCTCCTTCATCATAACCAACATGGATTCCGCAAACAGAGATCATGTGAAACTCAGCTCGCCCTATTTGCCCAAGAAATTCACAGTGCCGTAGACACTGGCGAGCAGATTGATGCCGTATTCCTGGACTTCAGGAAGGCATTTGATACGGTTCCGCACTTACGTTTAGTGAAAAAAATACGAGCTTACGGAATATCGGACCAGGTTTGTGATTGGATTCAGGATTTCCTAGAAGAAAGAACACAACATGTCATTCTTAACGGTTCAAAATCTGCAGATGTAGAGGTAATTTCGGGAGTACCGCAGGGAAGCGTGATAGGACCTTTATTGTTTACAATATACATAAATGACTTAGTTGACAACATCGGTAGCTCCGAGAGGCTATTTGCAGATGACACGGTTGTCTACAAGAAAGTAGCAACATCAGAAGACTCGTACGTACTCCAGGAGGACCTGCAGAGGATTAATGCATGGTGCGACAGCTGGCAGCTTTCCCTAAACGTAGATAAATGTAATATAATGCGCATACATAGGGGCAGAAATCCATTCCAGTACGATTATGCCATAGGTGGTAAATCATTGGAAGCGGTAACGACCGTAAAATACTTAGGAGTTACTATCCGGAGCGATCTGAAGTGGAATGATCACATAAAACAAATAGTGGGAAAAGCAGGCGCCAGGTTGAGATTCATAGGAAGAATTCTACGAAAATGTGACTCATCGACGAAAGTAGTAGCTTACAAAACGCTTGTTCGTCCGATTCTTGAGTATTGCTCATCAGTATGGGACCCTTACCAGGTTGGATTAATAGAAGAGATAGACATGATCCAGCGAAAAGCAGCGCGATTCGTCATGGGGACATTTAGTCAGCGCGAGAGCGTTACGGAGATGCTGAACAAGCTCCAGTGGCGGACACTTCAAGAAAGGCGTTACGCAATACGGAGAGGTTTATTATCGAAATTACGAGAGAGCACATTCCGGGAAGAGATGGGCAACATATTACTACCACCCACATATATCTCGCGTAATGATCACAACGAAAAGATCCGAGAAACTAGAGCAAATACGGAGACTTACAAGCAGTCGTTCTTCCCACGCACAATTCGTGAATGGAACAGGGAAGGGGGGATCAGATAGTGGTACAATAAGTACCCTCCGCCACACACCGTAAGGTGGCTCGCGGAGTATAGATGTAGATGTAGATGTAAAGCTTAGCGTAAGACTCAATATACTGTAGCTCTATCTGAGACGGTGCTGTCGTCTTAATCGTTGATCGTGACATGGACTGAGCCTCCCTTCCCACGGCTGTATATCGGCCTCCGTGCAGAGGCGCTGCGGTGCTGGAAGAGAGAGCGCTCGGCTTCGCCAGTGCCGCCCATTCGTCGTTGCAGAACCTCAGTGGAATCGAAGCGAGCTACCGACTTTGTTACTGCACCGCGATCTTTGGACAATATCACAGGAAATATATTGTGTAGAAAAGAGAACACTATTAAACACGAAGATGGATCTAAAAATTAATTTTCGAGATCGTATCTTTCCCTTGCAAACTTGTAGCATCAGATCGCACGAGGCTGCGCTGCTTTTTTACTGAAACGTCTGGGAGGTGAAGTGAGACAAGTGTTTGTTTACTATACTCCGGGATAATTTCTTTTCTTGCTGTGATTGCAAAAAATTAACTGTTGGGTGAGAGATAGTCATCAATTTGCGCATTATTTCTTACAGTCGCTGACCAGGCCACATCGACTTGGCTAAATCAAATGCTTCATTCCCGCCACAATATAGCCTCTCTGTTGTATTCTATTTCGTTCCAGTGGATGAGTGGTTTAAAGTCTTGAGTACCAATGATGAAGGTTGCACGCCTGTTTATGCAAATGGTGAATAAGTTTTTGGACATAGTCTGCAAAATGTCATGTTATTTCTCGTATGAACAGTAGTATGCTGCACGAAAGACTTCAGAATTCTCGCAAGGAAATTACTTCTTGGCTCGTTGCGTTGGAGATGTTTTCAGTTTCTTCGTTAACTAGCTCCGTGAGAGAAGTGGGATCGTGTAATTGGCGTGTAAGCGGCCCAAATAGCACTAATTGGGATTTCACTTACAGCGGAGAGTGATATGATTGCCGTGTTATTATTATTCAGCGTTATAACGAAAGTCATGTGAAAAGCCAGTTCCAACGAGATGTTGAGACTGATGCGCACAACATCAACACTGTTGTTCATTGTAAATGAGACAAGATCGATTTATAAATAATAATATAAATTTGCCTCTGAACATAAATTCGCAGCACGTCTCTTCACGTGAACAAGCCAATCAACTGACAACAGAAATGATAGCGCATGGAGGCCAAATTATATCTCGTCTCCTAACACCAAATCTGACTACAGGTTGATTAACTAATACATCCTATCTTCATTTCGCTTTCAGGACATACAGAAAATATTTCTTTGCCGTGAAAGATAGATGTCAAGCTCAACAAACAATATGAAGTATGTACTTTTACATTTCATATTTTATGCGTCATAATCACTTGTGCATTTCACAGTGCGGTAACCGGTTTCGGCTAGCCTGTGATTATTTTCAGACTGTTGGTAGATAAAAAGAGGAGACAAATAATCAGCGTAGAATATATACAATCTCCCAAGTAACTGTTTACATACTGATGAAAAGAAAAACGTAATACCTAAAGAACACAATGCGAGAGGTTCCAGTTGTGGATCAGCAACGTCAAAGCCAACAGCAGGTAGGGGTATAGGCATTGTATGCGGAGTGAAATCATATCTTTGTTCGCGAAACATTTTATAGTTACATCCATTTAATGTAACATTACTTTTTAATTGAAGAGTACTTGCCCGAGAAAAGCAAAGGTTCCCAGTTCGAGTCTCTGTCCGGCACAGAGTTTCAATCTGCCAGGAACTTCCAAATCAGCACACACTCCGCTGCAGAGCGAAAATTTCATTCTGGAAACAATTCCCCCTCTCCTTCCTCCCCACCCCCTCGCGAATGTGGCTAAGCCATGTCTCCGCAATATCCTTTCTCCCAGGAGTCCTAGTTCTTCAAGGTTCGCAGGAGAGTTTCTGTGAAGTTTGGAAGGTAGGAGACGAGGTACTGGCAGAATTAAAGCTGTAACGACGGGTGCTGAATCGTACTTGGGTAGCTCAGTCGTCAGAGCACTTGTTTGCAAAAGGCAAAGGTCCCCATTTCGAATTTCGGTCCGACACACAATTGTAATCTACCAGGAAGTTTCATGACTTTTTTAGAAACTTACAGAACTTAAGGCAATTTATAAATTGCAGCATTTGAGCGAGGGGCAGGAGGGATGGTGGGATGAGAGGAGTGGTGCATAGTCTCATGATGACGTGGGTACATTAAGCAATAAAATTACTGAATGGGAGTAACAATCAAATACACTAAAAGAATATAATAGTTATGTTTTGGCAGTCTACAAGACAGAACAGCAGGTTTCACTGTTAAACTAACCACCTCGCTGTGGTTAAACCATTCTCTCTGTTTACTTGTGCTAGTCTTCGAGGATTAACAGGTGAGTCCTCAACGGAAAGTGAGAGACATTGAGGAGTCTTCTCTGATGCCTCAAATGGAAGAAACGTGTACTTGGGTTCGAGTACCGGTGCAGCTCTTCAGTGTTGCGAGCAGCGAGTACTGCTCTACATGTTACAGCATTCAATCTAAAGTACACTGGCGTAACTTGGTGTATCTCTTTCCACTTTCTAGCTTGTGAGCTGTGTCACGTAGGTCTACTTCTGAAATACTACTGTGCTGGGATACCATTGTTTCACTTCTCGGTATGATTGCCAAGGTTATTTTTATCGTAAAGCCAGCTTTTACTGCGTGACGGTAAAAAATTGAGTCATGATAAATAATTCAGGAGTTTTTCTTTTCAGTAATACATCTACGAAAACCAGCAGATGTTTATCCACTTTTAACTCTCACGTAAAATTACTCGTTTAGCGGATCTGGTCTATTTTTTGAGGTGTAGCAAATAAGTGCGTTCAATTTACTGCCATCTGTTCAAATTCGTCCTCCACCTAGAACATTAATATAATTCCGAAAATAAAGAAATATCCGTAGCCACCAAGTAAGAGGACACCGCATTTCTTGAAGCAAGGGTGTCTCAAGCTTATCCTTGAAAACATCGGCTTGGAAAGATGTGCATATTACGTAGAAAATTACTAAAACGGACTTACTTACGTTGGAAATCTGGTGCAAAGTTCTATAATATTGTATTGTATTGTATGTTAACCGGGGACCCAGAAACGACGGAGAGGCTCCGTCACCGCCGCAGCCGCAGTGGTCCACAACCCCACGACGCAGTCCACTTCACCCCTCCGCCGCCCCACACCGAACGCAGGGTTATTGTGCGGTTCGGCCCCCGGTGGACCCCCCCAGGGAACGTCTCATACCAGACGAGTGTAACTCCTATGTTTGTGTGGTAGAGTAATGGTGGTGTACGCGTACGTGGAGAAGGTTCTATAATAACTTCACCGAGAAACGAAGAGACACTGTATTATCTAAGGTTTACATTGAGTTATTAACGTTATTTTATTATCAGGGAACTTCGAAGGCAGTGCGACCATATCCTCTTGACGAACACAACGGAAAATTTATGATCCGTTGTAATGTCCCCACAGAAAATACCCTCTACCACGCACCAATTAATCATTGTCAATCAAACCATCCACATTCATTCACTTTGGAAAAGTATCTGATCTGATTTTCTCGTAACATATGAGGCGACAGCTCGACGACGCCAAAGTATTTTCTAGTGCGTTTATTCTTTGAAATAACAGAGATGCATATATGCATTCTCCATGGTTGTGAGAGTGGTAACTAGGACAGCTTCTGGGATTGACGAGTTTCTGAGAGATACATATTCTGCTTTTCTTCTCGCTAAAGCGAGCCAATTAACATTTGTGCCGCTAGCAGTTTGTTTGAAGAGAAAGAGACTGTAAACGGAAAATAATTAAGACGTGGAATCACCGAAGATCTGGACATGTAATGGAGATGGATTTAATACACAATTTCTTTCATAAATAAGGTTTGTGACTTTCTTTGTTCTGGAGTGAATGAACGAATGAGTTTTTTCTGAATCATTTGATGATCACGTTGGCCCTGTAATTAGTGAGGAAGTTTCAGCTGTGTCGAAGACAGCCTGCAATCACTGAGTCTGTGTTAAATCGTCCAAAAAGGCTTCGTACACATCTGAAATTCGCACTCTTTCGTAAAACGAACAAATTGTCCACACGATTGATTTTCCCGACTGAATGCAGTGTTTAACAGTAATAATAAACCTAAAGATCTCTTACAGCAACCCAGCCGCTGATTACCAAGACGAAGGACTCCACCATAGATTCTATTTGGCTGATTTCGCGTAATGAAATATTATATTAAAAACTGTGCATAGATAAAGGAGAGAAAGAGAGAGAGCGAATGAAAATAGAGATAATACTAACAATCCTCCATTAGTCTAACTTTTCGCCTGTCTTATCACGGATCAGCCAACAAATGGGAGGCCCTTACTTTACTGAGATTTATGTGTGAAGGTGAAGGGATCTTAAAGGCAACAGATACACGTCTATACAGACAAGACATTACACAAAGTTAGCGGCTAGCTGCATTAATCATCTGTTCTTAGATGATGAGAGACGGCATCTTATTATCCTTAACATTTCAAAAATGTTAAACCGTGAAACCAATGCCAAAAGGAAAGTTAACAATTTTGTATTGTGCACAGGTGACTTTGTCTTCCATGGTCCGCCCAGAGAAATGAGTGATTATTGGTTTATTTCAATACCTCTTGGTGTTTTACATAAATAAAACTACGCTCTCATTATTTACTAGTTTCACATTTTTTGTACAATAATCCCGTCGTAGGGCTTAATAAGCAGAAGAAGAAAGAAGATCTGCTGGAACTGAGGACTTTAATGATTTCAACGTGTCTCACACAGACAGGAATATTTTGTGTGCTCAATCAGTTTTTGTTTGTATTCTCACATGGTAAATGTCTTGGCGCAGTAAATGTTGGTGACCTGACGAAGATCAAATCTGATACCCGAAAACAGAGCAAACAAATTGTTGAGAGCTCTGATATACACTACTGGCCATTAAAATTGCTACACCAAGAAGAAACCAGATGATATACGGGTATTCATTGGACGAATATATTATACCAGAACTGACATGTGATTACATTTTCACGCAATTTGGGTGCACAGATCCTGAGAAATCAGTACCCAGAACAACCACCACTGGCCGTAATAACGGCCGTAATACGCCTGGGCATTGAGTCAAACAGGCTTGGATGGCGTATACGGGTACAGCTGCCCATTCAGATTCAACACGATACCACGATTCATCAAGAGTAGTGACTGGCGTATTGTGACGAGCCAGTTGCTCGGCCACCATTGATCAGACATTTTCAGTTGGTGAGAGATCTGGAGAATTTGCTGGCCAGGGCAGCAGTCGAACATTTTCTGTATCCAGAAAGGCCCGTAGAGGACCTGCAACATGTGGTCGTGCATTATCCTGTTGAAATGTAGGGTTTCGCAGGGATCGAATGAAGGGTAGAGCCACGGGTCGTGACACATCTGAAATGTAACGTCCACTGTTCAAAGTGCCGTCAATGCGAACAAGAGGTGACCGAAACGTGCAACCAATGGCATCCCATACCATCACGCCGGGTGATACGCCAGTATGG
The DNA here is from genome assembly GCF_021461385.2 of Schistocerca piceifrons. Taxonomy (NCBI): domain Eukaryota; kingdom Metazoa; phylum Arthropoda; class Insecta; order Orthoptera; family Acrididae; genus Schistocerca; species Schistocerca piceifrons. Next base: position 220,084,408 of record NC_060145.1, on the reverse strand, counting down.
CGATGACGAATACACGCTTCCAACGTGCGTTCACCGTGATGCCGCCAAACACGGATGCGACCATCATGATGCTGTAAACAGAACCTGGATTCATCCGAAAAATGACGTTTAGCCATTCGTCGTTGAATAAACCATCGCAGGCTCTCCTGTCTGTGGTGCAGTGTCAAGGGCAACCGCAGCCATGGTCTCCGAGCTGATAGTCCATGCTGCTGCAAACGTCGTCGAACTGTTCGTGCAGATGGTTGTTGTCTTGCAAACGTCCCCACCTGTTGACTCAAGGATCTAGACGTGGCTGCGCGATCCGTTACAGCCATGCGGATAAGATGCCTGTCATCTCGACTGCTAGTGATACGAGGCTGTTGGAATCCAGCACGGCGTTCTGTATTACCCTCTTGAACCCACCGATTCCATATTCTGCTAACAGTCATTGGATCTCGACCAACGCGAGGAGCAATGTCGCGATACGGTAAACCGCAATCGCGATAGGCTACAATCCGACCTTTATCAAAGTCGAAAACGTGATGGTACGCATTTCTCCTCCTTACACGAGGCATCACAACAACGTTTCACCAGGCAACGCCGGTCAACTACTGTTTGTGTATGAGAAATCGGTTGGAAACTTTCCTCATGTCAGCACGTTGCAGGTGTCGCCACCGGCGCCAACCTTGTGTGAATGCTCTGAAAAGCTAATCATTTGCATATTACAGCATCTCCTTCCTGCCGGTTATATTTCGCGTCTGTAGCACGTCATCTTCGTGGTGTAGCAATTTTAATGGCCAGTAGTGTATGTTCGAGTCTTGTGTTAACGGATCTAATTTTGAGAGCATAAATCGAACATTTCGTGTGTGTTGAGATCGGCTGCACGAGGTTTGCTGCCGAAATTTAGTAGTGTCATACACGGAGCACGAAATGCTGTCTCTCCACGTGCGCCTGCCTTAACAAGCCACGTAGCCACACACAAAGTTTCTTGCGGCTCCGCTTTGATGCTTCCCTGCTCTTTTTCCACGGGGCACATTATGCCACACACAGTACGCACAGTGGCATCATCTGAAGAGAATTGCTAATGAGGGTCCTTCGCTGTCACGAAGAAATGACACGAGCGTACGTTATGACCCGCGTGTGTGCCTTTCCCACTGGTGGTAATAAAAGAGCGTGACAAGGTGTTTCCATTAGCAGCTGAATTGCCGCGCATTATGACGTCAAGCTTCTAAAAACTGACGTTAGAAAGGGAGAGTGCGCTGTAGTTCTCTCACGAGAACGTAGCCAACCAAAGACACTAATGTCACTGCGGTAACGCGAAGCAGTCAGCTCAGTACGATGGCTAATATTTACAAGAATCTCGGCTAGTTCTGGGAGCGCAGCAGAAATTATTTAGGAATGATAATAAAAAATCAGTATAAAGCAGGACGATGACATAAAATCAGCGTTTTTCTTTATTTCAGAATCTGATCGATTCTAGGCCTCTCAGAACTGCGGTACGATCCTTTTCTACTTATATTCCCATAACTTCTTCACGCGTTGGGTGAGGGCCTGCCTCTGTTCATTTGACATCATTCTCCTGGATCGTGGTTTTTGTTGCTGGATAGGAAATTTTGCAGTAGGGGAGAGTTTTGTATCTTGGAACACTTATTTGACTTTCGCCTCTACCTTGGCTTCCAGTATAAGTTTAAAACATTTTCTAATTCCCTTTTGAAAAAAATAGCATTTACTTTATGTGTGCTGCAATCTTTTTCTGTAATCGCAAAAATTCCTCCATAACAGAAGATTTCTCCAAATTACAGATATTCCATTCAAATTTGAAAGTGTTTCAATAGAGAAAGTCCTTTCGGTACCGTATTTAGTCGTCTATCTGTTACATTACTACTGTACTACTCCAGTAATCAGTACGTTAATTAAAATTAAGAATAATTATTTTAAAATACTAGTTATAAGTTTAAAATATTTTTGAACTCGGTAGAAGCTGTTGGTAACCAACAAAAATTGCCTTTTTCAAGACAAGGGAAATTGTTAAGACATTGAAGAAACTCTGTCACCTTCTACCTTCCGTTTCAAGGTACAAGATGATGCACGATTGATGAAGTATGGCTTATCTGTCCACAAGTTATGTAACTAGATTTACATCTACATCTACACGGATACTCTGCAAATCACATTTAAGTACCTGGCAGAGGGTTCATCGAACCACCTTCACAGTTCTCTATTATTGCAATCCCGATTTAAAAATTTATAGAATTTTACTCACTAAAAAACCTTGAACCAAAAGAATTAAGAATATCCTCCAAACAGATTTAATGTATTATACCGCACCGAAATATGTACAACTTGTTATACTTAGAAACTGTGCAAAAATCACAGCCTCATATTTCACAACAAGAAAAACAGTAAAAAATGCCAGAAACGGCTATTCCTCGTCTCTGGTGCACGTTCCTTCTCGTGATTCTAAAATCAGTAAATAGATGTAAACATCGACCAGGGAACACCACGTGTCTTTGGGTACACTGTGCTGTAAGTACAACACTATCCGCTGTTGTAAGTAGCCTGAAATTTTTCTGGTCCTGTATCGTTTCTCCTGTCGCGTTCCCTCATTCTAAGCTGTTCCAGTTCGCCGTGTGGTTTCTTGAGTTGTCACAGCGGACAGAAAGAAAATGACAAATACAGACGGAAGGACATTTTTCTATCTTACACTGACGGAAATGGATAGTGTTACGCTAAAGACTACCGAACTGTTGCTTCAGGATTTCGAAGTTTGTGGGATATATTGATTAATATTTCATCCTTATGCTAGTTTCTTTTCGGTATTTCCAAAAAAAATGGGTCAAATGGCTCTGAGCACTATGGGACTTAACTTCTGTGGTCATCAGTCCCCTAGAACTTAGAACTACTTAAACCTAACTAACCTAAGGACATAACACACATCCATGCCCGAGGCAGGATTCGAACCTGCGATCGTAGCAGTCGCGCGGTTCCGGACTGAGCGCCTGAACCGCTAGACCACCGCGGCCGGCCAGTATTTCGAGAAAAAGGTATTCCTACTGATGAATAATGCTGTGGTCTTCGAGGAAATTCGGATCATTGGCACGAGCGAGATGGAAGCATCGCACCAACAGATCGCACACGTAGTTCGCTGTAGAGCATAGATAGGAGACCGAGTGGTAGGGCTGGAACCCCTATCCTCCCGAATAAGATTCCAATGTCTTACAACTACGCCACATCGCTCGGTGGCTGGCGTATCAGCGACACTGATTGCACAATGACGCTTTATTGGCATTTACTTGACAGAAAAGCAACTCTGAAAGGAAACGAGGGGCCAGAGTTATGTCCAACCAACACCTATGGAAATGCATTAAATGTATTTACAGTTACGAATATGGACAACCATCAGCTGTAGAATGGCTTGACGACAATGAAAATTTGCACTGGACCGGGACTCCAACCCGGGTCTCCCGCTTATCGCGGGAAGGCGCTATGCTGTGTGGCTATCCGTGCACGACTCACGGCCACACCCAAACTCCCATCCTTCATCCATTATGTATATTCCAGTACAAGCGAGGCATTTCACTTGAAAGTCACTTCGATAAATACGGTGTTGCAGTGGCTGATCCGGCCGGGGTGGCCGAGCGGTTCTAGGCGCTACGGTCTGGAACCGCGCGAACGCTACGGTCGCAGGTTCGAATCCTGCCTCGGGCATGGATGAGTGTGATGTCCTTAGGTTAGTTAGGTTCAAGTAGTTCTAAGTTCTAGGGGACTGATGACCTCAGAAGTTAAGTCCCACAGTGCTCAGAGACATTTGATTTGATTTTTGCAGTGCCTGTGTTACTCCGAAATACGATGCTACGCCCAGCGCATGCATGTGCAAAGGAATAACGCAGGCACCGGAGTTTAGTATTTATCTGCCGGCACTGAGCAAGCGCTTTGAAATAAAATGTCTCACATTTACGTTAATACTCATAATGAATGCGAGAGTACAGGTTGTAGATTCGTGATTGAGGACATACAGAAGTTTGGGTCTAGCCGTGATAGCCAAATGGTAAGGCAACTGCTCCCGATAAATGAGAAATTCCAGTTCGAGTCCCGGTCCGACACAAATTTTCTTTGTCGTGATTCCATTCTACAGATGATGGTCGTTCATATTCACGATTACGAATTCATTTGGACTGCACGCATTTCCAAAGGAACTTTGCATCGTAATTCGGAATAACACAGGCACTGCAATATAGCATGGTACCCACGGAAATGGGCCACATCTTTCGGGTTTCGACTACGCGTGTATCATTCGGAACCTCAAGGAACACTTGTGAATGAGGCACATCTCGTGCAGAGTCAGAGAACACAACAGATGGATCTAACAAGCAACTGTATCGTTTGGTTGGCTGTACGCGGCGGGTAGTCCCGGAAGGAGAGCGCCTCGCGTCAGCTGCGGCTGTTGACATGAGTCCCAGTGACCTGCGCCGCGGCCGTCATGTTGACGTAGCGACGCGGAGCGGACAAAGACCGGAGCGGGACATAGAAGGCGGCGAAACGGGCCGGTCACGACTAGCAGGCGCGGTGGCGAAACCACCACTACCAACTGCGAAAGCCGGGCACAGCCTTATTACGCCCACGCTCCGAGAGGCCGCCTCCGTGACGCCGGGATAGCGTCGTCGCCTCGTACCAGGCGTGGGTTTGAGCTTGAACATGTAATTTCTGTGTTTTCCCTACACAGCTGAAGAACTTATGGCTAGTACAACGGACAAAAACCTTGTCAATCCCAGGAGACATCACGCTGATACCACTGCCCCTAGCCTTGCTAATAGCATGGAATAGGGCAACAACCTTCTTCCGGTACGCCATTTCCAGCTGAAACCACTCACTGATGAATATTAACTATTCATTTTAACAAGGGGTTAGCGCCTACTCGTCATCACCTGTATCGTCCAAATTGGTGGCATAAGCAGGGCTGGCCAGAAATGAAAGTGCCAGAAGTGGGAGCTCCAGATGTCCAAGCTTATTTTTTTGGGGGGGGGGGGGCGAGAAAACATTATTGATTTACGTTATCGTAGTTCCGAGGCAGCGGTTGGCGTAGCGGAAACAGTATCGAACGGTAGTCAGAAGGTCGTGCAGTCACGGTTTTACGTTACTTGCACCGCAAATAAACCTAAACAACGCTGCTTCAAAACACATTCCAAGGTATCCAGAATGAAATTTTCACTCTGCAGCGGAGTGTTCGCTGATTTTGAAACTTCCTGGAAGATTAAAACTGTGTGCCGGACAGAGACTCGAACTCGGCACCTATTGCCTTTCGCGAGCAAGTGCTCTACCAACTGAGCTACCCAAGCTCGGCTGACGACCTACCCTCACAATTTTACTTCCACCAGTACCTCGTCTCCTACTTTCCAAACTTCACAGAAGTTCTCCTGCGAAACTTGCGGGACTAACAATGCTGGAAGAAAGGATATTGCGGAGACATGGCTTAGCCACAACCTGGGGGATGTTTCCAGAGTGGAATTTTCACTCTGTAGCTGAGTGTGACCTGATTTTGAAATTTCCTCGCAGATTAAAACTGTGTGCCGGACCGAGACTCAAACTCAGGGCTTTTGCCTGCCGGCCGGCCGCGGTGGTCTCGCGGTTCTAGGCGCACAGTCCGGAACCGCGCGACTGCTACGGTCGCAGGTTCGAATCCTGCCTCGGGCATGGATGTGTGTGATGTCCTTAGGTTAGTTAGGTTTAAATAGTTCTAAGTTCTAGGGGACTGATGACCACATATGTTAAGTCCCATTGTGCTCAGAGCCGTTTTGCCTGCCGCGGGCAAGGTCCCGAGATCGAGTCTCGGTCCGGCACACCGTTTTAATCTGCCAGGAAGTTTCACATTCCAAGGTACCACACCAGTTATCTTTTTCATACATTTACCGAAATGACGGGTTAGCGTGGTTTGCTGCGCAATGGGAGAGAACCTTCCTTAAAGGTAAACCAAGTTTTTTCTTTTTTTTACAGAATCTTTAAAACAACTATGTAATTATAAAAAAGCGGTGTTTATAACGTGTGCAAGACGCAGAGAAAATTACTGCTTCCTCCGTTCTTACAACGAATATCAACCCAGTTGTGTAGATTATCAACTGTAAAACAATAAAAGTGTTTAATTTTATATACAAAGTTCTCGTCTGCCTTTTGCTGATTGCAATCGCTACCTGCTATTTTATTTTCAGCCCCAAATTTCTCTTGCCTTCCCTTTTTATGAAAACAATAAATGGAATATATTGAACACCATTTCGGTTTATTTTCAATGAAAGTAACGTAAAAACCGAAAATAGCAAGTTCCCGCATACGGAGTCGACCTCACGATCCCCGTACCCCGTTCCGGCTGGTTAGGTCCCTTTTACGACCCGTCTTATTATGCTCTGTTACACTGACTGCCAATGGTACTCTATTACTTCTTGACACACGTTGGACCGTTCGGACTGAGACACCAGCGGAAAAAGACAAATGCAACTTCACTCATGGTGTTGTCATGAGCTTTCACAATAGCTCCTTTCTGCTAGTCACGTCTCCAAGTAGACCCATGTTACGTCGCTGATTCCACAGGACCGACTGTCACACAAATACCGCTTCGCTGCCATGCCCGTCAGCAGCGGACGGTCACAACACGCCAGTTCTACATCCTTTACCACACTCCAAAGCGGCAACTGTGGTTTTTTAGGGGTATATAATATTATATCTGCTGATATTACATAGAGTACCTCTGCGTGCGGTATGTCCCCAAAGGAAAAAATGTCTCTAAATTCTTTAGTACCGCAGTTAATACGATATACTGGTAAAATGAAATGAATGACGTCCAGAGTTCTTTTTAAACGATAATTAATACCATATATAAGGCAAGGATTGAGACGACGAAATTGACATATCGCCATAACAATTTATCATTATCGATCAGTGTCATGCTCAAACGTTACGACAGTGCCATTCGACAGGAAGTTCTATTTGTTGTATAACGACGAATAAGAAAAACCTGACAGACCAGCTTGAAGCTAAAGAAAGGAAAATTCTGAGAAAGGTCTTTTGTTTGGTCAAAGAAAACGTCGAGGGCCGAAAAACATGAACATGCGTTTAATAGGTGTCACGTATAATTCTGGTATCTGAATTTTTGGTATCTGAATCGATTGACAGCGAGCAGCGATGTTGTGAAGTTGTATCGCAGAAGTGAAGTTAGTATCTCTGAGGTGCGCGAGAACGCAGTGAAGCAGTCAAGGTTAAGCTGTGTTAGAGTAACCAGATAATGTTAAGCAGTGTAGGAATGAGGAAGCACGTGTAAACTATGTTTAGCCGTGTTAGAGTGAGGAAGCAATGGCAATATTACATTTAAAATTTAAAGTCTCAATTTATCAATGAATTTTTTTGTGAAGGAGGAAGTCTAACGGAATATCAGGTAAATGTTATAATGGTGTTACTTTTTTTCACTATTGCTGCGCCATCGGACTAACTTGGTTAATTTACTGAGAATTGCTATTTTTGAGAGATATAAAGTGTCTTGTTTGGATGTTAAGAAGTTCATTAAATTTAAAATCTGCCTTGAGCATTTTTTCACAGTATATAAAAAAACTTAGTATTGTCATTTACGCGCATATTTCATTTTCTTACCAATACTTCTCTTGCATTTTTTAATGGATCATGCAAGCAAGTGTGTTAGAAAAACAGTTCGATTTGTAATTAACAGAGAACTGATTGCACCTCTCGAGTGTCTCTGTGTAGATCAGTAATTTGCAGCTTCAGCACAGCGGCGAGCAAGACAGAGCAGTACTGCAACGCGTTATCCAGATTTGCACAGATTAGAGGTAACGAGAAATTTTTTTTTTTTTATTTATTAAATCAGGGCCAACTTATGTTGTTCACACACAGTTCTTGTGATCAATTTTGAGAAACCAATTACTCTAGGTTTCATGTCAAAGTACATTATTCATACAGCTTATAAAGCTCAAAATTCTTGCAGTCAGATTGCTAACTTTTACAGTATGAAATACTCCCATTTTCATTACGGCAATTAATTATCATTACTGTAAAGCTTTGCTGTTTCATTACGGCAGTACTTGTTTCATTACTTCAGTTCAATTATTATTACAGCTACGATCTTAAAATCAGAAACAGAGTACTTCAGACATAGTTTTATTATTTAAAGAAAACTTTCAAGTTTCATTCACATGTGAGTATTAAGGACCACAAAACACTTTCTTTTTGAATGGAGCAATCAGTCTAAACTCTAGGTCTGTTTTAATTTACGCAAGAATACTGAGAACGGTACTGCACGCACTGATGTACCAAAGACATTTAATTACTGATGCAAGATAATAAAGCAGATTGTAAAACACTGAATACAGAAAAGGCCCATTCTTCCTCAAGAGCGAAACCAGGTAAGATGGTGATGTTGGACTGTGGGATCGACATTCTAACTCATCCCAAAGGTATTCCATTGCCATCAGGTGGGGACTCCGGGCAGGAGAGTCCTTTTGGAGAATGTTACTGCCCACAAATAAGTCCATTACAGAAACTGCTTAGCGGCATGGTGCACTGTCATGGTTATACAATCATCGTCTCCGAACTATTTCTTTACTGTACGAAGTACACAATTCACTAAAATGTGTTGATATCATACTACATTTAGCGCCATTAAGAGGACACACCCCAATCACGAAAACACCCCAATACAGGAAGTTCACTGTTGCACTAAACATGACGATAGGAAAAAAGTTCTCCAGCCGTTCTCCAAACCCAGTCGATTCCATCAGTTTGAGCAGAGCGCATTGTGAGCATCACGCCAGAGCACTCGTTTCCAGTCAGCCAGCGTTCAGTGGCATCGCTCTTTAACGCCACCTCAATCGACACTTAGAACTGGCTACAGAAATATGTGGATCAAGAGGAGCTGCTACACCATCCTTTTTAACTCCCTATGCACAGTCACTGGTACAGCTTTGAAGTTCATGAGTGATAGCTTCCTCTTGTTTCATGCAATTTTAGAACCACCTTACACAACACTCGACAATCCCGTTCCATCTATACATGATGTCTGCCTGGTCTGGGCTTAAGGGCTGTGGTTGTTGGCTCGCGTTTCCACTTCACAGTCGTAACACCAACAGTCACAACATTAGAAGACTTGAAATTTCGCAGATGGACTTGTTACTCATGTGGCATCCAATGACGAGTCCAGGTTCTCAGTCACTGAGCGCTCCTTCCCGACACATTTTGCTGTTACTACTTCTGTACCGTAGAACTTATGTGTCCTATTTGGTTATTATTGAAATATTCACACATTTATACTGTCTTGTACAGCACTCGACATAGCTTTCTTAATTGTATGGTAACCTTTTGTTCCAGCGTGACTACTAGCGCCGGAACGAAGATGCGGAACGCAAGACCAGCGAGGGCAGTGAGGAAACATCGGCCAATGGTACGCAGAATTGGACCGCGCCGCGCCAAGAGCGACACCTGGAAGAAGTGAACACAAGCGCCGCTCCTTCTAGCCTCGGCCTAATACGACCACGTTTTTCTGTCCGTTTTCGTACAGTCACTAACAGTGGCTTGTTCTCCTCCAGCCACTTTTTTCTTTGACCATACAGTTGGCGCATTACTGCACCCCTCCTCTGTACTTCCACCGTCGAAGGGTGGCACGGAACTTAAAAGTTTCACCGCCACACCTTCAACGTGCTATGCTCGGCTGTTACTCAGCCGTTGCTTTGAGTCTCCTCTCACTTGTCCACCGAGACAGTTGGACCGGATCTGATTTTTTTTTTTCATTGCTTTGGGGGAAGAGACCAAGCAACGTGGTCATCGGTCTCATCGGATGACGGCAGGAGGGTGAAGGAAGTCGGCCGTGCCCTTTCAGAGAAACCATCCCGGCATTTGCTTGGAGCGATTTAGGGAAATCACGGAAACTTAAATCCGGATGGCTGGAAACTGGATTGAACCGTCGTCCTCCCGAATCCGAGTCCAGTGTTCTAACCACTGCGCCACCGCACTCGGTGGACCGGATCTGAATCGCCGACGCTGTGTATTAGTAAACAGCCACAAAAGAAAAAGCCTCGGCCGCTCAGATTCCCTCAGATTACTGACATTAGCGGAACGTATTTGCGGAGCGTGCAACAAGAACAACTAGTTGTGATCCTTATCAGTAACTTCTCAGGACTTTGTCTATAGCAAGAACTTTACTGTTTTCATGTCACCTCTCGCTAGCGACATTTGCTGTAACCAAAGTTAAGTATTGTCATTTGCTTTATAGAAATAAAACTGCTAATGTTATTTGTTTGAATTGTTGTATAACATTCCGAGAACGCTGCATCTCTTAGCCACCGTATTAGCGACGAGCGGGTGAGATCTCACAGTTTTCCATCCAACTTCCGAAATATGATACATATGTCCAGCTCTCCGGTACGCACGGGACAGAGTGAGTATTACATATTCACGACTAAGTTACTTCCGATTTAGAGTACGACTTGTCCGGCTCTGAAGAACACCAGAAACAGATTGGCTATTACAAATGATTCAAATGGCTCTGAGCACTGTGGGACTTAACATCTGAGGTCATCAGTCCCCTAGAACTTAGAACTTTTTAAACCTAACTAACCTAAGGATATCACACACATCGATGCCCGAGGCAGGATTCGAACGTGCGACCGTAGCGGTCACGCAGTTACAGACTGAAGCGCCTAGAACCGCTCGGCCACGCCGGCCGGCTGGCTATTACATATTCACATCTAAGTAGTGCACGATACTGAGATACGTGCCGACCCTCCAGAACGCTCGAAACAGAGATACGTGTACATTCCTCCAGAACGCCGGAAACAGTGACTAGCGCAGCCGAGGTACTTCGTCTCCCAGGCGCACCAAAGCGACCCGAAGGTGTCCGAAGCACCTCGGTTGCAATATCGTAACTCTTATGTTTCTTAAAACTAGTGAAATTTAATACATAAAAAAGATAGACTCGTGGGGTAACCATGAGAGATTGTCATAATAAAAACTGGGATAATACAATGAGAAGTTTATAGAAAATTAATAAGAGAAGTTACGTGTTTTGGCACCTAGCACCCGAACGTCCCGACCAATCAGAAGCAATTTCAGTACAACTGACAGGACTGGTACGTACTGTACCATCTGCTGCTAGTATCTCACTACACTTTTGTACTGTACGCTACTTCAGGTGTATCAAGCTGCATCAAGGCGAGCTTCTAGCAAAATAAAATACTGGCGGCCACAGCCAAGAATATCACAACAGACAACACAATATTCCCCGCCCCTTCTATACTGTAGGGTCCATCTCTAGTGACATCTTTTGATGAATTCCACGTTACGTCCGGCGTATCCTGATACCTTCGAGGCGATAAACTAGCTGCCTGAATGCAGCATCTAATACTGTAATTTGGTAACAACATGCTCACTTCAATTATGAGAAAATCTCCTTGAAGTTTTCTGGGAATGAGATCTTGGATAAAATGTTATTCACTCAGGATTACCTGAGGAAAGATATTCTTGTGGGTGTAAATCTGAACCTCTTTCAAAATGGTTCAAATGGCTCTGAGCACTATGGGACTTAACGTCTGTGGTCATCAATCACCTAGAACTTAGAACTACTTAAACCTAACTAACCTAAGGACACCACACACATCCATGCCCGAGGCAGGATTAGAACCTGCGACCGTAGCAGTCCTGCGGTTCCGGACTGCGCGCCTAGAACCACTAGACCACCGCGGCCGGCGAACCTCTTTCAGTAAGTAATTTGCGCTGCCCTTCCTTGTACGGTAGAAAATTTGGCGGCTGTTTCATACACCACTAACGCTTCGTTTATTCCCAGAGAGATGAACGGCAGTTACAGGTTTACTTGAGTTGTGAAGGCGTCGGTATTTGAATTTTGGTTAAATCTCATTTCAAAAGTTCTCTGTGTTTTGTATGAATGCATTGTTTCTCGGCGATATGAATTAATAAAATTTTCTCGGGCTTCCAGCCGCGCCAGGTGGTTAAAATCCCACGAGCTTTCGACCGAGCTCTCCCTGGAGATTGTCAACTGGTAAGAATGACTGGTGTGTCGCCGTGGCCGCGTCGTTATATAGCCTCACTGCTGGCTGTGACGTCACTGGTGCTCTCTTCCTCGCCATATTACGGTAATATTTTCATGCCGCGTCCGTCGCGCCCGTACTAACATCGAGATAGCCGGGTCCCAGGCTGTGCTGAGCTGCAGACCGCCGTCCTTGTTGATGGTGTTTTCAGAGGTTTTTATTTCAATAGCTTCTTTTATGACGTTATCCCAAAATCCCTTCGTCTTCATAACGACAGATGTTTCGTCGAATAGAATTCGGTGTCCATTTTCTAAGGCGTGTTCTGCCACGGCTGATTTTTCTGGATAGCGTAGGCGTAAGCAACTCCCCTGTTCTGTCCGGCGTTGCTCCACAGTGCGTACTGTTTGGTCGACGTAGTAACAGCCACACTGGCATGGTATCTTGTACAACCCAGGCGTTGTAAGTCCTAGATCGTCCTTCACAGGCCTCATGAGCTGACGAATTTTTGCTGGTGGCCTGAACACCGATGAAATGTTATATCTCTTCAGGAGCCGGCTAATCGTTCCCGGCACTGTACCACAGAAAGGCAAAAACACAAATTTCTTGCTTTCTTCTTCGGTGGTGTTCTCTGTTGGTGTGTTTCTTGCATGTCACAGCAGATATAGCCTGTGACACCTGTCCGGGGCTGTACCCGGTTTCCCTGAAGACTTTTCTGAGGTGGCTCAGTTCTAGTGGCAGACTTTCTGCGTCTGAGACGACTTTAGCACGATGGACGAGTGTATTCAGAACGCCACGTTTTTGTGCCGTATGGTGGTGGCTGAGAGCGTGCATATACCGGTCTGTGTGTGTGGCTGAGGTGCCCATTGGTTTTCCGTCGAACGAGGACGTCAAGGAAGGGCAATGCACCATCTGTCTCAACTTTCATCGTAAACTTGATGTGGCCGTGAATGCTGTTCGGGTGTTCTAAAAATTCTCCCAGTTTTTCACTACCATGGGGCCACATGATAAAAGTGTCATCGACGTGACGATAATAGCAACTTGGCTTAGCTGGAGCCGTGTCCAAGGCGACGTCTTCAAATTTTTCCATAAAAAGGTTGGCTGTGGATGGAGCTAATGGGCTTCCCATACCCACGCCGACCTACTGGTCGAAATACTGGCCTCCATGTAGGAAGTACAACGATGTCAACGTGTGATTAAACAGTCCCACAATTGTGCTATCAAATAACTGGGAGACGAGATCAATGCAGTCTTTGACCAGAATATGTGTAAACAGAGAGACTACATCAGTACTAACCATTATATCTCCTTGACTAAGATGCAGATTTTAACCACCTAATGCGGCTGGAAGACATAGAAAATTTTATTAATTCTCTGTGTTTGTTCAAAACATGTAGAGCTGTACTATCAAGATTTATTTTGTCCCGGTAAATAGTGGGGACTTTGTAGCACACGATCGTACCCTACTTTCTATCCGACAGTGGGTACGAGGCTAAGGATTTCAATATGCAAGGCGGGGAGTCCACCTATTGGCCAGCAGCTGGTGTGCTGACTAAATTCCGGAATGCGCCGCTTCCAACAGCACTCTCGTCTGCCGGTGCATCAACTTTCTCGCGCCCGCGCGCCACCTGGCGGTGTGGCACCCCGGTGGACGTGCGAGACCCGCTGTCCGGTTATCTCGGTTTGTAGGGTGTGCGCGCGGCCAAGCGGGCTAGTGGCGCACGCGCTCGGCTCCGCCCGCGTCAGTTCCGGCCGCCGCGCGACGCCACGCAGCGATCTGTCCGCGTAGAAAGCGGCGGCGGCGGCGGCGGCAGCAGGTTGCTTTCTCTGGCTCACCTCTCTTCGGCGGGAAAGGTCGGATCACCTCGTCCTGCAGGGCGCAGACCGGCCGCTCTGCCAGGTCCTGGCAATGGCCGGCGGGCAGGTGCCGCCGCCACACGCATGCGCGACAGCTCTCTCGCCGTAATAGGCGTTTAGCGCTGAAGTCCACATCTAGTGTTCCCAGACTCTGGGGGCGAGTTCAGATACGCTAACGGTTAAGATGACTGCTCACCATAAGAAAAAGACCCGAGGCCGACTCCCAGTTTCACGCAAATTAGCTTTTCTTAAGCTATCGAACGCATAGTGCGATGTTGTGTCTTGTCCTTCAAAAGACATCTTGAAAATGTAATCCGTAAAATAAGATCGCGCAGTCAGCTACGGAAAGGAAAATCTTGTAAAGAAATCCACCGACAGCCGGACTAACAACTTACTGCTCAGATTACAAGTAGTGTGCCTCGGAAAGGAAGAACTAAAAAGGCTAGGAACAGATCTAAAGATGGAAAAATAAAAATATTCTGAGAATTGGAACATGAAACATAAAACTCTTTAATAACAAAAAGCTTATAGAAGAACTAAAACATCATGAAATCTCACACAGGAGTGCTGCGACGTCTGCAACAATAGATGTCTGGAGCTCACTGTTAGCCAACATACACTCCCGACTTGGCGCAATCAGATTTTCATCTATTACCAAACCTTATAGAGCACTTCGAGAACTTCATTTTGATAGTGATGAAGAGGAGCAACCAGAGGTGAGGTAGTGGCTCCGCCAACAAAGTCAAACTTTCTGCAGCGACGGTGTCAACAAACTGGTCTCTACTTGGGAGAAAAGTGGTCGTCACCATGATTACTACACACATCAAAAAATGTTTTGCGTCACCTCTGATCCGAGAGTTCCGGAACCTGTACAGAAAACTGGAACAGAGATCAACATAAACATCATTTCCGCCCTTTTTATTGCTCATGAAAACCACACATTGCATGTTGTACCACCATACAGCGAGACCTTCAGAGGTGGTGGCCCACACTGCTGCAAACACTGGTACCTCTAATACCCAGTAGCACGTCCTCTTGCATTGATTCATGCCAGTATTCGTCGTAGCATATCATCCACAAGTTCATCAAGGCTCTGTTGGTCCAGACTGTCCCACTCCTCGAATGCCTGGGTCACGTCGTCCATAAACAGGACTTTTCCCTCCATCCCAGGCATGTACGAAAGGGTTCATGTCTGGAGAGTATGCTGGCCACTCTAGTCGAGCGATGTCGTTATCCTGAAGGAAATCATTCCCAAGATGTGCACGATGGGGATGCGAATTGTCGTCCATGAAGACGGATGCCTCGGCAATGTGCTGCCGATATGGTTGCACTATCAGTCGGAGGATTGCATTCATGTATTGTACAGCCATTATGGCGCCTTCCACGACGACCAGCGGCGTACGTCGGCCCCACATAATGCCACCCCAAAACAGCAGGGAACCTTCACCTTGCTGCACTCCCTGGTCAGTGTGTCTAAGGCGTTTAGCCTGACCGGGTTACCTCCAAACACGTCTCCGACGATTGCTGGTTGAAGGCATATGCGACACTCATCGGTGAAGAGAACGTGATGAAATCCTGAGCGAACCATTCGGCATGTTGGTAGGGCCCATCTGTATCGCTCTGCATGATGTCGTGGTTGCAAAGATGGACCTCGCCATGATCGTCGCGAGTGAAGTTGCGCTTCATGCAGCCTATTGCGCACAGTTTGAGTAGTGACACGACGTCCTGTGGCTGCAAGAAGAGCACTGTTCAACATGGCAGCGTTGGTGTCAGGGTTCATCCGCGCCATAATCCATAGGTAGCGGTATCCACTGCAGTAGTAGCCCTTTGGCGGCCTGAGTGAGACATGTCATCGACAGTTCCTGTCTCCCTGTACCTCCTCCATCTCAAAACAACCTCGCTTTGGTTCACTCCGAGACCTCTGGACACTTTCCTTGTTGAGAGCCCTTCCTGGCACAAAGTAACAATGCGGACGCGATCGAACCGCGGTACTGACCGTCTAGGCATGGCTGAACTACACACAACAAGAGCCGTGTAGTTCGGCTGTCTGACCCCCTCCGTCTAATAGACGCTGCTCATGCGTGGTTGCTTACATCTTTGGGCAGGTTTAATGACATCTCTGAACAGTCAAAGGGACTGTGTCTGCGATACGATATCCACAGTCAATGTCTATCTCCAGGAGTTCTGGGAACCGGGGTGATGCAAAACTTTTTTTGATGTATGTGTATTAAGAAATAAATACGAAGACATCAAGAATGAGGACAGAGAATGTTAACAACATTAGATTTTCGGAGGCACGCCCTCATACAGTGCCGTATGCTACCGCAGCGTCATGGCGCCAACACTGAAGAGGGTGATGCTAATCGGGAAGTCCACATCTTGCACCATGCGATTTCCGTCTTTACAGAAATCTGAAACAATGTCTTGGGGGGGGGGGGGGGGGGAGTGGGGGGAGGGGGGGGGGGGGAATAGATCCTCCAATTCTCGAACGAAGACGACGATCACACAGAGGTCTTGGAATGGCTCAGTAAAGGTGAGATTATCTACCCTGGAGGAAATGAACGAATGTTAGTACTTTCGGACCGTTATTTACAGACACTTGGCGACTACTTTTAAAAAATAGTATCATTTTTATACGTCACTCTGAAATGTCGTGCATCATTCAGTACACTTTCTGAACTCGCCTCTTATAGCTACATACATAGTCAACTCTGCTCATAGTTTCTAGTTTCAGAAGTTATCATACCTGAAAGAAATGTAATAAAACTTCCGTGACACTTCATATCCCACATCGTACATTTACAAAGCTTTTTGGCCGAAACAATTGTATTCATATTCACGTATATGTGGTATATGCCAAGACTGCTGTAGTTCGCAAAAACAAATAAAATAAAACAGGATTCTTCGTTATTCTTTCTGTCTCGTCTACAAAAAATATAAAAACGTCGTACATTAAAGGGCTAAATATGAAGAAACAAACGCACAATACAGAATTGCAAGGTCTGCATTTCTTAAGAATACTAATGAAAGTCTGAAACGCAAGGTGGGCCGACGCTTAGGCTTGTTAATGCAGTTACGTAATATACCTAAGTAGCATTTATCTGCATTCAAATTGTTTGTATTTATCTGTGCGGTGTTTCGAAATGGATATGTTCGACAAATTACACCCTAAGACAAAAAAGCCAGGCATTACCATGAAATTATCCGAAAGGGACGGAAATCGGTAGATATGATGTACAAGTACAGACGAAGAAATTATTACAGTTACAGAAAAATTGGATGATTTATGCAAAAAAATAATCTCCACAAACTGAGCAAGTTAATAACACACTGGTCCACCTCTGGCCCTTATGCAAGCACTTATTGTTAGGGAGTAAAGTCAAGCGCCGGCACGCCAGTCGGAAACGAGATAGCAGAAGAGGGCTGTGAAAAAGACGTCAGTCAATTGTAAGCTGACCAATCCCTCTATGCGAAGAGAACGTAAGCGCCGCGCCCGACTGGCTGCGTGCCAGTTCTAATGCACCTTGAAGACTAGCAACTAGATAGAAGCGTCAAAGCTCATTACTTTACTCGTGCATTCTATGTAGATCGATCTTGGAACTATTATACTCAAGAACATTGATTATTTTGCATGTCTCCCTTTGCTTGCGACACATATTTGTATTTCTCAAAGTTAAGTATTGTCATTTATTTTTTTGTAATAATATTCATTAATACAATTTGTTTGAATTGTTTGTCTAGCGATCCGAAAGCAGATTTCTAGACACCCCTTATTTGACGAGTAGACACGATTCAACACTTGATCGGCATGGCCTTGATGCAGTTGTTGGATGTCCTCTTGAGGGATATAGTGCCAAATTCTGTCCAACTGGCGCGTTACCTCGTGAAAATCGCGAGCTGGTTGCAGAGCCCTGCCCACCACAATCCAAACGTTCACAGTTGGGGAGAGACCCGTCGAGCTTGCTGGCCAAGGTAGGCTTTGGCAAGCACAACGACAAGCAGTAAGCACTCTCGCCGTGTGTGGGCGGGCATTATCTTGCTGAAATGTAACGCCAGGATGGCTTACCATACAGGCCAACAAAACCTGGGGTGGAATATAGTCGACGTACTTCCGTGCTGTGAGGATACCACGGATGACAACCAAAGGGATCCTGCTATGAAATGAAATGGTGCCCCAGACCCTGACTCCGTTTGTCGGGCCGTATAGTGCTCGACAGTCAGAGTGCCAGAAATCCGCTTTCTGGGGCGTTTCCAGACACGTCTTCGCTGGTCATTGGGGCTCGTTTCGAAGCGGGACTCACCAACTTAGACAATTCTACTTTCAATGAGACTGCAGGCCGAAGACGTGTTTCCATTAATCCACTGTCCAATCTCGATGAATTTGTGCCCATTGCAGTCGTAATTGACGATGCCGTTGGATCGACAGAGGCAATTTTTTTGAAAACGTACTGATTCTTAAGCATATTTTCTATCTAGCAGTAAAACAGCAATAATGATGAACGACTATAGAATACATACAATAATTTTAGAGCACCCATGCTGCTTACACTACAGCTAAAACGTATTCGTACGTGAGCCTAAGTGGACAGTTACTGCTTCATCAGCTAATGCGGATGCAATTCTAGAACTAAAACTTCACGGGCGTATTGAAGTCTTACTTACAAGCCAGTGAATCGTAAGAAAACTGCGTGTCTCCAACTTACCTGAAACAAAAGAAAAAAATTTATTAGCATGGAGCAAAGTTCCCAAGAAAAAGAGGCAAAGGGTATCTAAGAAAATGAGAGTTGCGTCCCATCTTTTCCGCTGAAAATATTTTAACAATTGCAAATATAAATATTTTTAAGTATGACGTCAACATGCTGTTACGATACCAAACAAAAAAATGGTTCAAATGGCTCTGAGCACTATGGGACTCAACTTCGGAGGTCATCAGTCCCATATAACTTAGAAATACTTAAACCTAACTAACCTAAGGACATCACACACATCCATGCCCGAGGCAGAATTCGAACCTGCGACCGTAGTGGTCGCGTGGTTCCAGACTGAAGCGGCTGAAAACGCTCGGCCACAACGGCCGGCTGTGACGTTACCACTTCACCTTAAAAGTACAAACCGCTCAGGATCTTTTTCAAATTTGATATTGTCAATTTAACAACGTGATCCCCAGGAAGTTCTTTCCAGTGAAAATTTTTTTCCAATGGTGACATCACAGTGCAACAGCATTACAGAGCTTTAATTTTATTTAAGCAAAGCTCTAAATCTACGTTTAAAATGTTATAAGTAAAGTTTTGGTATAATCATGTGTGCAGTAGCAGATATCTTCACATATCCCTTACGATGTTAAATACGGATCGTTACACAAATTAAGGTATTTATTAACC
This sequence comes from Schistocerca piceifrons, assembly GCF_021461385.2. Lineage (NCBI taxonomy): Eukaryota > Metazoa > Arthropoda > Insecta > Orthoptera > Acrididae > Schistocerca > Schistocerca piceifrons. The sequence goes on along the minus strand of NC_060145.1, from coordinate 220,065,162 downwards.
ATTACCTCTTTTTGTCAAACAATTAACCTGCCCAGTCAAACAATTAACCTGCCATTACTTATCATCTCCCTCAATAAGAACTCAGTGAGTCAATTCTCACTGGACTCTTATAATCAACTGTTACTAATCGAATGTCTCGCCACTTTACCGAATTTGACACAAATAACAAGATTCACTCCTTTCACAAGGGAGCAAAAGTGTATAGCGACGCTGAGGATTCCATGAACACGATGTCCATTCAAGTATTGTAGCACAGCGGCATCTAGTTGGTGCTAATCTAGTCGCAATGGTTAAATTTTCAATGAATACCTGCATAGTCAAATTAGCGCCAGAACGGTACCTTCTACATGGCGACTTAGCGAATTCCCGCCACCCTGTTGTGCAACTGAGAAAGTGCTCCGACTACAGAGACTTAGTTGCTGTAACAGATTAGATGAATGAATAATGTCACATTCAGCTAGGCTTATGGCAAGTGGATATCCGTCGTTCATTTGTTCGGCAACGAATAAAGTAGCAAGCTGGTTCAGATTTCTGCAAAAGCTTTGTAATTCATTAATAAAACAGGCATCAGGCCTACAACACTGAAACGATAAGTTTGGTGCGAAAAAAATCTTTGTCCATAACTTTTGTGAAAAAAATTCTACGTGTTACCACCACTGAAGGCAGATAAACGGCTTCAACAGAAGAATGTTTTGTAAATAACTATCATGAGAAAACAAACATTTGTTTATACATACACTGTCCACACAGTTATTCTGAAAGCCACCTACATTCGACGTCAACGTGCAATAACCACTCACAGACGGTATGTGTCAGTACTAGCAGTGGAGGGTATATAAAGCCTGTCGGCGAGGACGCGGTGCAGTTCAAAAATGGTTCAGATGGCTCTGAGCATTATGGGACTTAACTGGTGAGGTCATCAGTCCCCGAGAACTTAGAACTACTAAAAACCTAACTAACCTAAGGACATCACACATCAATGCCCGAGGCAGGATTCGAACCTGCGACCGTAGCGGTCGCGCGGTTCCAGACTGTGGCGCCTAGAACCGCTCGGCCACCACGTCCGGCAACAGTGGACTAGTAACGCAGTGCAGTAACACGGAAACGAAGCGATTTATCTGACGTCTACAACGGCATGTTGACTGACTTTCGAGCCGAGAGTGAAAGTATTTCCGAAATGACTAAGTTTATAAACTGTTAGCGAGTCGTTGTGGTTAAAGTATACCGTTGCATGGCAAAAAAGTGTCATTGAGAACTGGCGCTGAGGCAATTGTGGTGCACCGCGGGCCGTAGATGACAAGCGTGAACGACGGCTGCGGAGATGTGTAGAGGTGAATAGACGTGCAACTGTTGAACAACGGACCGCCCAAATGAACCGGCCAACCACTCCTTCAGCATGACCATGCCTGACCACACGCACGAATGCTGCGACGTCTACAACAATCGATGTCTTGAGCTCAATGTTACACACTATTTTCATACAGTCCGACTTTCATCTATTACCAGACCTTAAAGAGCACCTTCGAGGACTTCATTTTGATAGTGATGAAGAGGAGCAACCAGAGGTGAGGTAGTGGCTCCGTCAACTAAGTCAAACTTTCTGCAGCGCCGGTGTCAACAAATAGGACTCTAGTTGGGAGAAAGGTGGTCGCCACCATGATTACTACACACATCAACAAAAGGTTTGCATCACCTCTTATCCGAGAGTTCCGGAACCTGTACAGAAACTGGAATAGAGATCAACATAAACATCATTTCCGCCCCTTTTAATGCTCATGTAAACCACACATTGCTTGTTGTACCACCATACAGCAAGACCTTCGAGACGTGGTGGTCCAGATTGTTGTACACGCCGCTACCTCTAATACCCAGTAGCATGTCCTCATGTGGTCCAGATTGTCCCACTCCTCAATGGCGATTCGGTGTAGATCCCTCAGAGTGGTCGGTGGGTCATGTCATCTATAAACAGCCCTTTTCAATCTATCCCAGGCATGTTCGATAGAGTTAATGTTTGGAGAACATGGTGGCCAGTAGTCAAGAAATGTTGTTATTCTGAAGGAAGTCATCCACAAGATGTGCATGATGGGGGTGCGGATTGTCATCCATGAAGACCAATGCCTCGCTATTATGCTGCTGACATTGTTGCACTATCGGTCGGAGGATGGCATTCACGTATCGTACAGCTGTTACGGCACCTTCCATGACCTCCAGTCTCATACATCGGCCCCGCATAATGCCACCCCAAAACGGCAGGGAACCTCCACCTTGCTGCACTCGCTGGACAGTGTGTCTAAGGCATTCAGCCTGACCGGGTTGCCTCCAAACACGTCTACGACTATTGTCTGGTTGAAGGCATATGCGATACTCATCGGTGAAGAGAACATGATGCCAATCCTGAGCGGCTCATTCGGCATGCTGTTAGGCCCATCTGAACAGCGCTGCATGGTGTCGTAGTTGCAAAGATGGACCTCACAATGAACGTCGGGAGAGAAGTTGCTCATCATGCAGCCTATTGCGCACAATTTGAGTCGTAACACGATGACCTGTGGCTGCACGAAAAGCATTATTCAACATGGTGGCGTTGCTGGTAGGGTTTCTCCGAGCTACAATTCGTAGGTAGCGGTCATCCACTGCATTAGTAGCCCTTGGGCGGCCTGAGCGAGGCATGTCATCGACAGTTGCTGTCTCTCTGTATCTCCTCCATGTCCGAACAAAATCGCTTTGGTTCACTCCGAGACCCCTGGACATTTCCCTTGTTGAGTGTAGATGTAAGTAGGAGAAGGTGGCACAATGAAATAGGAAGAGAAAATGTTGGAGTGCGTCCTACTTCAGATGTCGCGTCGATGACACATGCAAGGAATGGCGCCAGCTGTAATGAACTGTGTGTCAGGAATACTGACAGTATATTATTCTTTGTTTTGCAATGAATTAAAGAGACATTACAGGCGCAGGACAAAAATATGGAAACACTATAAGCAAAATCATATCCAATACGATGTAGGAAAGCCGTCTTCATTCAAAACAGCTTCCATTCTTCGCGGAATGGATAAATATAGGCCCTTTACGGTTTCTAACGGAATCTTAGAGCATTATTCTTGCAAAATAGTGGCCAGTTCAGGTAAGGTTGATGGAGGTTGATAGCTGTCACGCACCCTTATCCCCAAAGTAGAACACAAACTCACAGTAATACTGAAATCTGGTGACTATGGTGCCAGGGGATGTGCGACAATTCATCCTCGTGCCCACGAAACCGGTTCTGGACGATACGAGTTGTGTGAACAGTGGTACTCTCATCTTGGAACACAGCATGACCATCGCTGAACAAACAGTGTACCATGGGATGAACCTCATCAGCTAAAATGGTCACACCATCCGTGGAAGTGATGTGAGCTTGCAGAGTAAACATGGGGCCCATGGAATACCACAATCATCGCCGAACACCCGCTATGTTTCACCCTTAGTACGTAAACACGGGCAGAAGTTGGAAACAGTATTAAACAAGACTCTTCCATTGCTCCATACTCCAGGTTGTATGGCTTCGCCAATATGTTTTCCCGTTACGGGCATCTGCGTCACTGATGAGTGGTTTTGGAATTCCAGTTTGTCAGTCTCATGCAACTCCCTGCTAACGAAGCTCCCTTCGCGTTGTTTTCATGCTGAAAACGTTCGCGAGTGCGACATTCGGTTCTGCAGTGTCTTCTGCAGCTGTCGTCCTTCTCGTCACAATCCTCTTCAACGAGGACTGTGATGATCACTCAACACAAGCTTTCGCTAGCGCTGTGGCTTACCGCGTCATGTTTTCCAGTTTTCCCTGTATGTGGCGTAAATCTTCGACACGATGCCACTTGAAACACCAAACAATTTGGCTCTCCTTGTTACGAAAGCACCCACGAGCGCCATCAATTAGCCCGTGTTCAGAGTCTCTTAGCTCCGACGTAATGCTTTCACAACTAATATGTCAAAAATTCGCCCTAGTTGCGAAATGTTACTGGTCTTTATCCAGCTTTCAGCTAGAGTACTCTAACCTCCTTCAGAAGCATAAAATAAACCAATACAGGTCAGAATAAGGCACAGTCAAACATAAAAAGCTAACGTACCAGGGTACCATGTAAAGCTACGTCACTTAGCTGAGGAACAGCCCCGGCCCCACTTCGTGGAAACTGGTCGATTAGCCGCGGACGCTGCTTTGGAAATCAAGTGGGGCCGGGGCTGTTCCCCGGCTAAGTAACGTAGCTTGACATGATACCTTGGTACTTAATCTTTTTATGTTTGACCGTGCCTTATTGTGGCATGTAGTAGTTTATTTTATGCTTCTGAAGAGGGCTAGATTACTCTAGCTGAAACCTGGGTAAAGACCCGTAACATTTCGCAACTGAGGCGGATTTTTGACATATTAATTTATCACAGTTGCTGACAGGGCTGCAACATGTAATAAACTCTTTGACAACTATACTGAACACTTTTCTTACCACGGCTGACACATGAAACGGACTGAGGACATTGCAAAGGTACCATTCGTAGTCAAATACAACAGCGTAACTCGCTGGCTTGGCTAGTAAGTGCAGGTATGTTCAAGCATGCAATGCCCTGCGGTGTTCCCATATTTTTGCCCAACACCTGTACGCATGTATTATTTAGCATTTGTTAAACGAAAAGCATCAGTTATAAATGTCGTGTTTGGAGCTTAATACATATATTAACAGTTACACTTTCCAAAGACAGGCCCACATCAATATAATTTTTGAGTGGAGGGGCACATCACGAAAACTCCAAGCAGATTTCAGCTTGTTGTGGAGCACAGTCTGAGTGTTCAAGGTAGTCGGGGTGCGTCCCGCTCAACGTCCACCGAAGAAGGCGATACGTGACGGCGGTCCGCGAAACTCGAATCCGCTTGGCAGAGCCTGCAACAGCCCACTGGAGTACGTGACGCGGGAGAGATTTAGATCCGAATCTTTTCCTACAGGGTCGCAGGGAACGCAACCAGCCTGCAAAATCTTTTTGCTGATGCCTTCGAGACTTTCGATTACGTACCACAGTGTTACATCATGTGCTACTGGCGACACGAGACCAGCTGTGTAATTAAGTTCGAATACGATTGCGAAGTCATTGGTGTCACCTTCTGCGAGGTAATGATGTTGCTTTTTGTGTCCCGACCTTCCCAACGCTGTAAGAAACCGCAACTACGTCATATACGAGTTTTCCAGACCAATACTTTCGCCATAACCTTCGACTGCAAGAATTCGACGTGATTTTCGGAGGCATTTCTAACACGATATTATGTAGGACAAGTATGTAGTGGCAAAAACTACATGCTGCCCGGACAGTATATCGTTATTTGTTAGAATAACAATCTCTGCGATGTCTACTTTCACGCTCACCAGCCTCGCAGACCACTATTGGTTTCGGAAGGTGTTTTTAGCCTACCAGGCTGCAACTCTCTCAATGTCTCCAGCGTCTGACATTGACACGGTGCACCTACGCGTCCCAGTCCCATTATTCCAAAACATCTGCATATAGTCGTATGTTCCCAACCATTACACGTAAATGACGATGTTCTCTGTTGATGTTTATATACTCTCATACGGCCGACAGATGTACATGTTCTGCGGCTTTGGTAAATTACTGAATAAACATCCAAATGATACACGAATCTGAGAAAGCGTGATTTTTTTCTAAAACAGACCTTCGAATAATGATGTTGTCGGAGTAAAGAACAATGCCCATTTTTTTCCAGAAACAAGAGATGCAAATTCTCCGTAAACGTCCTGTCGTACGACAAAAGGTCTTCTTTTCCGAATACAACAGTGGCTACAGCAGTGACGGTTTAACTATCCAGGGTGTTCAGTTGCCCTCCTGCCTCTCACCAAGCACGACCAAAAATAAGGATCCACGAATTGGTAGCGATTAAACCTTTGCGAAAAAAATTGCATTTTATCTGAATACGAACGTTCAAGAACAAGAATATCCGTAAGCTTGTACAACAACAGAAAACATAAATATGTCATGTCTGTTTTTCACCCTGCATTTCGGAATTAAATTCTTTATAGCATAGTGTTGATGAAGTATCAAGCCACTAACCGACGGTTCGTGCCCTCAAATATGCCTTCTTTTGACTCTATCGTGCTCGCTATCTTTTCATACTTTTATTTACTACTTTATGCTTCGTCTAATTTACTTTCACCCGTATCAGATTTGTTAAGTCACACAATGTATCCGATGACACAAAAAAAATCCCGTATGCAATTGCATAGATTTCTCATGCCGTAGGAAGACAACTAATACTATGTCAACGGCGAAGGACTGTAACTATTAAAGAACAACAGTCACATTGAAGGCTGCTTTTACTCAGAAAAATGGTCATATCAGAGCACCTACGGCTCTTGCCTAGATGTTTGTAAGTTCATTTTCTATTATGTGGACTCATTGTACAGTAAGTACCCATCTCCATATTAAAGGAAATATGAGAAATGCAAACGCTATTTGAAGCGCGGCGAAGCAAGGGATGTGAGTGAGTTCGCAGAGGTATTCGAAAGTAATATAAAGCTATAACCAAACCCGAGTAGAGAGTTTGCCCTCCAAACTGTTCAATTGTTCCATGGTCCACTAAATTTCGTTCTTACTTCCGTAGCTAGCCCGTTTGGTCTCAAGAGTGCCTTGTATGGCCGTTTATGGCTTCAAAACGATTTTGCAGCCGGTGAAGATTGCCGCACACTTGGTAGCCGAATTCCCAGAAGCAGACTCATGCTACAGAATACGATTACAAGATTAAGAATGAAATTCTGGAGCCTGCAACTTCGTTTAAACGATTAGTAAGAAGATATAAAATGGAACGCATAATATCAGCAGTAGATTTATTAAGAGGGTGAAATGTAGCGTGTCACCCACTAAAACCGCATGCTCGAAGTTAGGGAGCCAAATACTGGACTATCGGTTCAGCATTTGAAGCCCTTATCAAGAAGATCTGAAATGGTTCAAATGGCTCTGAGCACTATGAGACTTAACATCTATGGTCATCAGCCCCCAAGAACTTAGAACTACTTAAACCTAACTAACCTAAGGACAGCACACAACACCCAGCCATCACGAGGCAGAGAAAATCCCTGACCCCGCCGGGAATCGAACCCGGGAACCCGGGCGTGGGAAGCGAGAACGCTACCGCACGACCACGAGATGCGGGCAAGAAGATCTGAACGAGGACATCGAACCACTTCAGAGGGGTATTTTTAAGATTGCAATAGCTCAGTACAGCGAATCAGCGAATACGACAGTGCAACAAAAAGCTATCAGGACTTAAATGGAAACGCCATGTTCATCTTTCTTCGGTACGGTATCTCAGGATAAATTTACAGAAGCGGCGTTCGAGGAGTCAGTTCTGCTGCCAGCATCGCATTTCTTTTGTATGGACTGTGAGAGAGATTTAGGGTACACTTATAACGGATTTCAGCAGCTAATATGCTTGTAAATAATGTAAAGGTATAATTAAAATGTCTAATTCCGTCAAGAGGTGCCTAGATCATCTGACCAAAAACTTCCGGTCATATGTTAGTGGGGATTAATATGGTACGTGCCCATACTTCGCCTGGTACATATTCCGTGAGGTGTCTGATAGCGTTCGTGGAGGAAACGCAGTCCATTCTTCCTCAAAAGCGGAAACGAGATATATTAGTGATAGCGGACGCAGGGTTCTGGAGAGAAGTCGATGTTATAAATTATCCCAAATGTGTTCCCTTAGGTTCAGCTCGGAGCTCTGGGAACGTCACTTCATTTCAGGAATGTTATTGTCCACAAACCATTGTCTCACAGGTACTGCTTAATAACAGGGCTAATTTGTCACCCTGATACATACAATTAACGTCTCCAATCTTTTCCTCTGTTGTATGCTGTACAAAATGCTTTAAAATTTATTAATACCTTTCTGCATTTAGCGTTTTCTTAAGCGTAGTAATGGACCGATAAACTAACCACGGTAAACATCTCCATACTGTAACACCGTTGGCACCGCACATTAGGTCAGGTAATGTTCTCTAGACATTCCAAAACCCAAACACTCCCATCAGATTGCTGCGGGGTGTAGCGTTATTCACCACTCTAAATGACTCGTTTTTACTCCATCACATTTCAGCGACGTCGTTCATTACATCACGTCAAGCGTCGCCTAGCACGGAGTACAGAGACGTGTAGCTCATGAGGAGCTGTTACACCGTTGTATCCCATTCTTTTTTAACTCCCTGCTCACAATCATTGCGTAGCTGGACTACGGTACTCCTTTGGAACTCACTAGTGATTCCTTCCGCTGTTTTCATGAGATTTTTTACAACCACTTCGCGCAATGCTCGACGGTCCCTGTCCATCAGTACGTCAGATCTGACTGGTCTTGGTTTAGCGGTGCTTGCTCCTTCGCGTTTCCACTTCACAATCACTCTAACAGTCGCCCTGAGTAGCTTTAGAAGTGCTGAAATGTTCCTGGTGGACTTTTTGACCAGGTGACATCCAACGACTAGTCCGCGTTTAATCACTGTGCTCTGCTGGCTTTCCCATCCTGCTGTTACTGCTTCTGCACGGAAGACACAATACTCCACATTTCCTTTTATACTGATGTGTCCTTCTCTCGTGACGTCTATTGGTCGATTCCGCATTACATAAGGGCGTTCGGTTATTTTGGTCAGATGGTGTACAAGATGAATGCGGGTGAATACCAGATGTTATTCTTACTACTTGCAGTTGTGGAATCACTACTTTCTTTTTAAGTGAACGACGACGACGCCATTAATCCGCCCTTGAAGAAGAAAAAGAACTATCTGAGTGAAAGCAAAGTGGTTATGGTACCTGGTAAAGCCAACGCGCTAATACTATTACTATACTGAAATTGACTGGAAGGGTCTCCTGTCCATTTCCGTTGAAGTAGACAATGAAACTTCCTGGCAGACTAAAACTGTGTGCCGGACCGAGACTCGAACTAGGAACCCTTGCGTTTCGCAGGCTAGTGCTCTACCGTCTGAGCTACCCAAGCACGACTCACGCCCCGTCCTCATAGCTTTACTTCCGCCAGTACATCTGCTACCTTCCAAACTTTACCAAAGCTCTCCCGCGGACCTTTCAGAACTAGCACTCATGGAAGAAAGGATATTGCGGGGACATGACTTAGCCACTGCCTAGGGGATGTTTCCATAGTGAGATTTTCACCCTGCAGCGGAGTGTGCACTGATATGAAACTTCCTGGTACATGAACACTATGTGCAGACCGAGACTCGAACTCGGGAGAGCTTCTGTGTGAAGTATGGAAGGTAGGAGAAGAGCTACTGGCAGAAGTAAAGTTGTGAGGACGGGGCGTGTGTCGTGCTTCGATACCTCGGCGTGTTCGGTCAGAGGGATAGCAGCCCGCTTTAAAAAATAAAAAAAAATTGAGTTAATGGAACAAATACAACGAACAATAGCGAAAAATATTAGATCAACAAAAAAAGACGATAGAGCAATTGTCCACGAAACGCCGGTCTGGTACACAGTTTTAATCTGCCAGGAAGTTTCGTATCAACTCACTCTCCGTTGCAGAATGAAAATCTCATTCTGGAAAAGTAGACAAATTTACAAGTGATTCATTTTTTATTTGGGATAGGATAACTGCAAACGAAACCAGCAATGTTCTTATTCGAAAATCGGTTCGATATAGACAAAACGTAAGCCATGTCTCCTAGATGAATCTTTCTCTCTATAGCGGAGTGTCCATTGTTTTTGACAATTCCTGTCATAAGGACACCATGCACCAATTGTATTTTTGTAATTTCTTATATCTGTGGTTCGTTAAAAGGTTTTCAACAAAATTTAATATTTTTTGAATGATTTCGTGACACCCCATCAGCTGTCATTCTCTTTATATCATGTACGATTGTACAATTTCGGCCTTAAGTCATTTTCAAATATCTAAAACGTAAGCATTATACATGGAATACATTAGTGATACTTCTAATTTTAACATAGGAACAAGTCATATCTTTCGATATACTAGGAGCATTATAACTTACTTCATGGACGATTCGTTAGTAGTATATCATGCCATGTCATCCTTGCCCCTATGACTGCATGTAAGTGTCATAAACTAAATAGGAAAAGGTTTTTCGCTGTTTTAGGGGCACATTACTTTCGAGCAGTTATTGCAAAGCACTTGCTTACATAAAAGATGATCTCTTAATGCACTTCCAATAGTAATATTACATTTATTTTACATAAATTTGGAAATTAACCTACGTATGCCTTTGTTTTCAATTATATTTAATCATCGTTCTTTATTACTTTAAGTATGACTGTATGTAATTGCTTTAAAATAACTTGTAAATATTTGTTCTGTTATTTTGGGCATAGCGTAAGTACGTTAAAACATTGATCTTATACGTAAGAGCTTTACAAAAACTGCTCAAAAGTAGTGCTCCTAAAATAGCAGAAAACCTTTTCTAATATATTTATGGCAGTTACAAGCAGTCATAGAAGCGAGGACGTGTATGGCATCACATACCACAAAAAATCGTCCTTCAATTAAGTTATATTGCGCCCATTATACCTAGAGGTATGAGTTGTTCCTATGTTAAAATCATAAGTGTCACTAAAGTACCCACTGTCTAATGCTTCCGTTTTAGATACCTGAAAATGGCCTAAAGCCGAAATTGTACAATCGTACATGAAATAAAGAGAATGATAGCGGCAGGCATCGTGAAATCATTTGAAAAATTTATCGCAGCTGCAACCCTATCGCAATTAAATTTAAAGTGTAATATGCTAAAATCTGGTCCATAGCTTTCGACGAGCAGAATGGTTCTATAGTAGAGTACTCGCTTGTTTCACGAAGGAGCCTGGGTTCCACTCCAATTGGAATGAGGTATTTTAAAAAAGGGACAAGTACTACGCACATTTCCGTGAAGTATAGAGTACGTAAAACGCACGAGACTGGTAATCGCTAGATCAAGTCTCGTTTCGGTCATTATTATTTTTCGCTTTTCCCATTTAGTTCGAATACCTACGGCATTTGAACATAAAATAGATATGTTAATTACCACACGTAGTTGTCATTTTTGCAATAAACGCACATGTTCTTATTTTTCGTTATACACAGTGATTCAGCTGGATTTTATGCAACCCACAACACCTTCAAATACCACACGCAAGGCATTCATATTCTGTCGTTAGTTAAGAGCAAACTACAGAAAAAATGAACAGGAACTATTTGTAGGAAATTTAATGTAGTTAAATTTGGTACCGGCATACTTTTGCGCTAAAGGTCGTAGTTTTCGAATTATTCAAGAAAAAATTGCAAAAGCGACGTCAAACACGCTTTCCTTGAATAATTCGAAAATTGTGGCCTCCAACGGAAACGTACCCCATTATAAACTTTAACTACATTTAACTTCCTACAAAAAGGTCTTGTTTATCTTTTTCTGTAATACTAACAGTTTGCGCATAGTGAGCAAGAGAATATGGAAAGCTCGTGTGTGGTAACTGATGGCGTTGCCGGCTGCATAAAACCTATCGGTATGGGCAGCTGACTCACTCTGTATACTGTACACTAAAAAACAATCTTCACTGCCGACAAAAATTCTTAATTTCTGATCTTTTCTTGTATGAAAGATTAACAAAGATAGTATAATTTAAAAAATTACAACTCAATTTTTTCTGCCTTTTTGTGTTTTATGATTCACCTAAATGCTAACAAAAAAAATGGTTCAAATGGTTCTGAGCACTATGGGACTTAACAACTGTGGTCATCAGTCCCTAGAACTTAGAACTACTTAAACCTAACTAACCTAAGGACATCACACACATCCATGCCCGAGGCAGGATTCGAACCTGCGACCGTAGCAGTCGCGCGGTTTCGGATTGCGCGCCTAGAACCGCTAGACTACCGCGGCCGGCTAAATGCTAACAGAAATACAATTTTGTTTAAAAATTCGAACTCATGCCCCCTCCCTTCCACATCAGAAAAACACTCTACCAAATACCAATTCCCCTTGCTGAAAAACACCACCTTCGTTTGGCATATTACAATTGGTTGGCGAACTTTATAAAGCAGAATTTCTCGATTTTTTGGAGTTGCGTCGAACTGCTCTGAGTGAGGTATATTTGAGGCCTGAACTTCACGTAAGATAAATATAAAGAACCACAAAAATCTGACTGCGGTGTGGTCCCCTGTCAGATGAAAACTGTACGCAAAACGGGGTTCGAGTCCATGTCCGGCACGCAGTTCTAAGGCGGCAGAAAGTTTCGTGGCCGGCGTTGTTGTGTGGAGCTCAGCAGTAGCATTCGCCCTGCCCCGGGATAGTGGTTCGACAGACGGTGGTCTCCGGTGGCACCGTTTAGGCCGTGCGCGGCGCAGCGCCTCCGGTATGTGAGCCAATGACATGCGCTTTCCCCACCGCACCTGCCGAGCGCCGCTTCCTGGAGACGCGAGCCACCACACGGAAGCCTAATCAGCCACTTTGGTTGAGGCTATAAACTTACGCGCACTAGGACGTGAAATTCTTTCGGGAATTTTCTCCATCTTCGTCGTGGTTTCACCGCGCGAACCGTGAGACCACACGGAGATAAGATTATGAATATACTGGTGGCATTTAAAACTGCAACACCACGAAGGACAGCAAATAACCAAGTTTCACTTGTTCTGCGTAGGGGACGATGAGGCAAAGTAGCCAATCTGAGGGAAATTAAATTTTCACCACACCATGGTTACTAGTACACTATTGGCCATTAAAATTGCTACACCAAGAAGAAATGAAGATGATAAAGGGGTATTCATTGGACAAAAATATTATACTAGAACTGAAATGTGATTTCATTTTCACGCAACTTGGGTGCACAGATCCTGAGAAATCAGTACCCAGAACAACCACCTCTGGCCGTAATAACGGCCTTGATACGCCTGGGCATTGAGTCAAACAGTGCTTGGATGTCGTGTACAGTTACAGCTGCCCATGCAGCGTCAACACGATACCACAGTTCATCAAGAGTAGTGACTGGCGTTGCTCGGCCACCATTGACCAGACGTTTCCAATTGGTGAGGGATCTGGAGAATGTGCTGGCCAGGGCAGCAGTCGAACATTTTCTGTATCCAGAAAGGCCCGTACAGGACCTGTAACATGAGGTCATGCATTATGCCGCTGAAATGTAGGTTTTCGCAGGGATAGAACGAAGGGTAGAGCCACGGGTCGTAACACATCTGAAATGAAACGTCCACTGTTCAAAGTGCCGTCAATGCGAACAAGAGGTGACCGAGACGTGTAACCAATGGTACCCATACCATCACGCCGGGTGATACGCCAGTATGGCGATGACGAATACACGCTTCCAATGTGCGTTCACCGCGATGTCGCCAAACACAGATGCGACCATCATGATGCTGTAAACAGAACCTGGATTCATCGGAAAAATTGACGTTTTGCCATTTGTGCACCCAGGTTCGTCGTTGAGTACACCATCTCAGGCGCACCTGCCTGTGATGAAGCGTCAAGGGTAATCGCAGCCATGGTCTCCGAGCCGATAGTCCATGCTGCTGCAAACGCCGTCGAACTATTCGTGCAGATGGTTCTTGTCTTGCTAACGTCCCCATCTGTTGACTCAGGGATCGAGACGTGGCTGCAGGATCCGTTACAGCCATGCGGATAAGATGCCTGTTATCTCGACTGCTGGTGATACGAGGCTGTTGGGATCCAGCACGGCGTTCCGTATTAACCTCCTGAACCCACCGATTCCATATTCTGCTAACAGTCATTGGATCTCGACCAACGCGAGGAGCAATGTCGCGATACGATAAACCGCAATCGCGATAGGCTACAATCCGACCTTTATCTAAGTCGGAAACGTGATGGTACGCATTTCTCCTCGTTACACGAGGCATCACAACAACGTTTCACCAGGCAACGCCGCTCAACTGCTGTTTGTGTATGAGAAATCGGTTGGAAACTTTCCTCATGTCAGCAAGTTGTAGGTGTCGCCACCGGCGCCAACCTTGTGTGAATGCTCTGAAAAGCTAATCATTTGCATATCACAGCATCTTCTTCCTGTCGGTTAAATTTTGCGTCTATAGCATGTCATCTTCGTGATGTAGCAATTTTAATGGCCAGTTGTGTATGATGGGCTCTCAACAAGTGAAGCAAAATTTGTAAAGCAACACATTTTGCTCGATCCACTGTTGTTGAAAAAAAATGTGAAATTTGTTGTCGGACAAGGTGGAATATTCCCGCTACAGCCGCTATAGTTTCACGAAGTTCCGATAGATGGCGACGCTACGCTAAACTTCAGAATTGCGTATGTAATGGTGGTGTGTTCCAAGCAGAGAGCTGTCATTGAGTTTGTTTTTAAGGAAAACCAGAGCACCGCAGATATTCATAAGCGCTTTCGGAATGTTTGCGGAGACCTGGCTTCGAACAAAAGCACGGTGAAACGTTGGGCGAGGCGTCTGTCATAATCGCAGCAAGGTCGCGCAAACCCGTTCCATCTGCCGAGTGCCGGCCGGCCGCACACCGCTGTGATTCTTGCAATGTTGGAACCTACGAACACTCTTATTCGAGGTGATGGATGGCTCACAATAAAACACCTCGGTGGACAACTGGATGTCTCTAATGGTTGTGCCGAAACACTGGTCCATGGATTGGGGTACTCAGTGGTGTATGCCCGGTGGGTTCATCACCGGCTAACTGATGACCAGAACGAGCAACGAAGGACCATCTGAGCGAAATTGTTTGCGCGTAATAAGGTCGTTGTGACAATTTTGTTGATGAAGCAAGACACAGGCTTCGACGTCGACCAGTAGAGTGGTACCATGAGGGCATACAGCAAGGTGACTTAAGGTCGTCGGGCTGAACAAAGATTATACTGAAAATGTGGTTTTTTAGCCAAAAAACTGGGGAATAACATGGTGCATTGGAATACTGAAAGAAAATCAGCCTGCTTTCAGAAAAAAATGCGCTGCATTACTTATTGAATGCCAGTCGTAGAAGCTTGCCTCTGACACATTTTGAATATAAATCTTGTAGGATACCACACCAAACATATTTAACTGAATAAGAAAATAATGTATATAGGAACTATGTGGATTTTTCTGAAGGCTTAGATAGTGGCCACTTTTTTCCACCGAGGGGGCAATGTGTCAGCGCCATCGCAACAGCATCCCACGTTTGTTGTTCTGATTTTCGGACAACTGTTCTAGGCAGCTTGGTGCCCTTGTATCTGAAACGATACGAAGAGGCTGGAGGAGATCGCTTTAAATCGAATTTTTATACTGGGCCACATATAACAGAACAGAGATGACTTTAAATAACGTAACTTAGTGAATTCAAAATCATCTCAATGGAATGGAATGACGGATGATAGCTTTGCATACAGGGTGGTCAGAAACAGTCTGAAAATCTTGTAATGGTGTTACAGGATAAGTTGTGCTAAGAAATAATTGTTATCAAAAAGAGTTCGATACGTCGCGCTCTTTCCGAGTTCATTAGTCCTAACCTTAGGCAATCAGGCCACTGCGCGCGCAAGTACAAGCGGCCCGCCAGACACAGTTAGTGCCACTTCTTCATATAGCATACCTCATAGCACACTAGACTCCTCAGCCTCTAGTTCAGCTTCAATCCCTACTGCAGTCCCAGCTGTGCATCGCTCTTTTGTTAGGTTTCAAGAAATCAAAGGAAGACAACCTTTGGCGACACCTTTCTGGCGTGCAGCTTGGATCTGTTCACGCGACGATTCGCATCTTTTTCTTAACAGTTATTTCTTTGCACAAACTCCGTGCAACAGCCTTAGAAGCTTTTAAGACTGTTTCTGACCACTCAGTGTAAAAGGATTTAGTAGAGATACATGCGTGATATATGGAACTAACTAGTTGCTATTCAAGTAGCCACTTTGGCCGTTTTTCTCAATGAGTAGTGTGGCCACTTTTCACCATCTGGCACAATTTCGGCATTACGGAATCACAAATGAAACTATCAAACCCAAATAAACAACAAGGACCTACATTTCGACGCCAAAAGACTTGCTGTGCGTTTTAGTGAGGTAACAGCAATAATACAAATGACCTACATCAGACGACTGAAAAATATTATTTACTAAGACATAATGGAACGAGGTTTCACTGTCAAACTTTTTGACGACGGTGATGGTTTATATTAGAATAGTTTGAGCACTTCTTGCCAGGCAGCAGCACTTTTGAGCACTTCTCGCCAGGCAGCAGTACTATCGAGGACAAAAAAGACGCAATGGCCCCTTTTTCCGCCCTGACGACCTAACCTCACTTTCCCCTATACCGTACAGCAAGAAGAACACATGACTAAATTTGTGGGTAGCTTTGGGGGTATACAGTGTACGAATTTAAGATCACAGATCTTCCGCAACTGGAAGCAAAAACGTTTCTAACGCCATTGGATATCAAGTCCAGTTGAGGTAGGATGAGAGGTTGTTGTTGTTCTGGTCTTCAGTCCTGAGACTGGTTTGATGCAGCTCTCCATGCTACTCTATCCTGTGCAAGCTTTTTCATCTCCCAATACCTACTGCAACCTACATCCTTCTGAATCTGCTTAGTGTATTCATCTCTTGGTCTCCCTCTACGATTTTTACCCTCCACGCTGCCCTCCAATACTAAATTGGTGACACCTTGATGCCTCAGAACATGTCCTACCAACCGATCCCTTCTTCTGGTCAAGTTGTGCCACAAACTTCTCTTCTCCCCAATCCTATTCAATACTTCCTCATTAGTTATGTGATCCACCCATCTAATCTTCAGCATTCTTCTGTAGCACCACATTTCGAAAGCTTCTATTCTCTTCTTGTCCAAACTATTTATCGTCCATGTTTCACTTCCATACATGGCTACACTCCATACGAATACTTTCAGAAATGACTTCCTGACACTTAAATCAATACTGGATGTTAACAAATTTCTCTTCTTCAGAAACGCTTTCCTTGCCATTGCCAGCCTACATTTTATTTCCTCTCTACTTCGACCATCATCAGTTATTTTGCTCCCCAAATAGCAAAACTACTTTACTACTTTAAGTGCCTCATTTCCTAATCTAATTCCCTTTCGACTACATTCCATTATCCTTGTTTTGCTTTTGTTGATGTTCATCTTATATCCTCCTTTCAAGACACTGTCCATTCCATTCAACTGCTCTTCCAAGTCCTTTGCTGTCTCTGACAGAATTACAATGTCATCGGCGAACCTCAAAGTTTTTATTTCTTCTCCATGAATTTTAATACCTACTCCGAATTTTTCTTTTGTTTCCTTTACTGCTTGCTCAATATACAGATTGAATAGTATTGGGGACAGGCTACAACCCTGTCTTACTCCCTTCCCAACCACTGCTTCCCTTTCATGTCCCTCGACTCTTATAACTGCCATCTGGTTTCTGTACAAATTGTAAATAGCCTTTCGCTCCCTGTATTTTACCCCTGCCACCTTTAGAATTTGAAAGAGAGTATTCCAGTCAACATTGTCAAAAGCTTTCTCTAAGTCTACAAATGCTAGAAACGTAGGCTTGCCTTTCCTTAATCTTTCTTCTAAGATAAGTCGTAAGGTCAGTATTGCCTCACATGTTCCAGTGTTTCTACGGAATCCAAACTGATCTTCCCCGAGGTTGGCTTCTACTAGTTTTCCATTCGTCTGTAAAGAATTCGTGTTATTATTTTGCAGCTGTGACTTATTAAACTGATAGTTCGGTAATTTTCACATCTGTCAACACCTGCTTTCTTTGGGATTGGAATTATTATATTCTTCTTGAAGTCTGAGGGTATTTCGCCTGTTTCATACATCTTGCTCACCAGATGGTAGAGTTTTGTCAGGACTGGCTCTCCCAAGGCCGTCAGTAGTTCCAATGGAATGTTGTCTACTCCGGGGGCCTTGTTTCGACTCAGGTCTTTCAGTGCTCTGTCAAACTCTTCACGCAGTATCATATCTCCCATTTCATCTTCATCTACATCCTCTTCCATTTCCATAATATTGTCCTCAAGTACATCGCCCTTGTATAGACCCTCTATATACTCCTTCCACCTTTCTGCTCTTCCTTCTTTGCTTAGAACTGAGTTTCCATCTGAGCTCTTGATATTCATACAAGTCGTTCTCTTATCTCCAAAGGTCTCTTTAATTTTCCTGTAGGCAGTATCTATCTTACCCCTAGTGAGATAGGCCTCAACATCCTTACATTTGTCCTCTAGCCATCCCTGCTTAGCCATTTTGCACTTCCTGTCGATCTCATTTTTGAGACGTTTGTATTCCTTTTTGCCTGCTTCATTTACTGCATCTTTATATTTTCTCCTTTCATCAATTAAATTCAATATTTCTTCTGTTACCCAAGGATTTCTACTAGCCCTCGTCTTTTTACCTACTTGATCCTCTGCTGCCTTCGCTACTTCATCCCTCAAAGCTACCCATTCTTCTTCTACTGTATTTCTTTGCCCCATTCCTGGTTATTGTTCCCTTATGCTCTCCCTGAAACTATGTACAACCTCTGGTTCTTTCAGTTTATCCAGGTCCCATCTCCTTAAATTCCCACCTTTTTGCAGTTTCTTCAGTTTTAATCTACAGGTCATAACCAATAGATTGTGGTCAGAGTCCACATCTGCCCCTGGAAATGTCTTACAATTTAAAATCTGGTTCCTAAATCTCTGTCTTACCATTATATAATCTATCTGATACCTTTTAGTATCTCCAGGGTTCTTCCATGTATACAACCGTCTTTCATGATTCTTAAACCAAGTGTTAGTTATGATTATGTTGTGCTCTGCGCAAAATTCTACCAGGCGGCTTCCTCTTTCATTTCTTAGACCCAATCCATATTCACCTACTATGTTTCCTTCTCTCCCTTTTCCTACACTCGAATTCCATGACTAGTAAATTTTCGTCTCCCTTCACAATCTGAATAATTTCTTTCATTTCATCATACATTTCTTCAATTTCTTCGTCATCTGCAGAGCTAGTTGGCATATAAACTTGTACTACTGTAGTAGGTGTGGGCTTCGTATCTATCTTGGCCACAATAATGCGTTCACTATGCTGTTTGTAGTAGCTTACCCGCATTCCTATTTTCCTATTCATTATTAAACCTACTCCTGCATTACCCCTATTTGATTTTGTGTTTATAACCCTGTAGTCACCTGACCAGAAGTCTTTTTCCTCCTGCCACCGAACTTCACTAATTCCCACTATATGTAACTTCAACCTATCCATTTCCCTTTTTAAATTTTCTAACCTACCTGCCCGATTAAGGGATCTGACATTCCACGCTCCGATCCGTAGAACGCCAGTTTTCTTTCTCCTGATAACGACATCCTCTTGAGTAGTCCCCGCCCGGAGATCCGAATGGAGGACTATTTTACCTCCGGAATATTTTACCCAAGAGGACGCCATCATCATTTATTCATACAGTAAAGCTGCATGCCCTCGGGAAAAATTACGGCTGTAGTTTCCCCTTGCTTTCAGCCGTTCGCAGTACCAGCACAGCAAGGCCGTTTTGGTTATTGTTACAACGCCAGATCAGACAATCATCCAGACTGTTGCCCTTGCAACTACTGAAAAGGCTGCTGCCCCTCTTCAGGAACCACACATTTGTCTGGCCTCTCAACAAATAGCCCTCCGTTGTGGTTGCACCTACGGTACGGCTATTTGTATCGCTGAGGCACGCGAGCCTCCCCCCCAACGGCAAGGTCCATGGTTCATGGGGGGGGGGGGGGATGAGAGGTATGGGTACATAATTCCATATTGCTTCAAGTATAAGCCACAGTTAGATAATGAGAGGTATGGGTACCTAATTCCATATTGCTTCAAGTATAAGCCACAGTTAGTCAGTCATAGTGGCTCGCAACTGGTCGCGTCACAGTCTCTCGGCGACACACGACCAAATGTATTCAGTGGATGAGAGATCTAGAGAACGTGCTTGACACGACGGTAGTAGAACACATTCTCTGTTTAGGTAAGTTAGAACAGAAAGGGAAACGTGCGGTCTTGCGTTATCTTGTTGAAAGCGAACGTCACGGAGAACTCGAAAACAGGTACATCCTTTGGCTTTAAGTCGTCAGAAAAGCAACACCCGAGGCCCACGAGGAAGACAGATCGTTGTGTGTAAGTCGCAGCAGAGGACACTGCAGGTCTTACGAATGCCACCAGCCATCTCTGTCGGGGAGCGAATAACTGTTTTAGACGAATTTAATAATCCCTCACAGCATGCTTAAATGCGTGCTAGATCTCGAAGTTAATAACTTTGTTGGGTATTTTTCCAATTACGTACCAATTTCCCGCGGGCCCCGCAAGTAACCAAGCATTAGCGAAATGTGACGGACAAGCCGGCTTGTGTCACGTCACAAGTTCGTTGCGAAGCCTGTATTTCTCGTGGGCCCCGTGCAACACCCACCGTCCGTGTTACCGGCTACACGAGGTAAATTTGGTCATTCCAGGTGCTGAACCAATACGTCGGTGACGAATAGAATTTACCCACGTTAGTAATCCTCGGAGCCTCTACATATTATGCGTCCATCATGGTGGGAAACGCAGAACAAGGACTCGTCTGAAATGAGGCGGTGTGGTATCTTTCCTGTATCTAGTGTTGTTGGGCGCACCACAGTGCGCTCGTAAGTCTCTCAGTTGTCATATAAAAGATTACCGTACCAATAGTTGTCTTGTCTGTAGTGCTACAAACGTTGTGGTGTTGTCCTTGTGGACACTTGTCTTGCAGGACACAAACCAGTTGCTGACTCAAGGCTCTTGACGTCGCTGTACTACCCTGTACAACGGGCAGACATTGCCTCTATCCTGTCGGGCTCTAGTCGCGTGGAAATGTTGAGATTCTGTATGTCTTTGGCCATGACTTTCCTGGATCCACCGGTTCCATATCTGCATGGCAGTCGTAGCTTCACGACCAACGTGAGCACCAGTATCGCCGAATGATAAACTGCAAGTTTGAGCCGGCCGCGGTGGTCTAGCGGTTCTAGGCGCTCAGTCCGGAACCGCGCGACTGCTACGGTCGCAGGTTCGAATCCTGCTTCGGGCATGGATGTGTGTGATGTCCTTAGGTTAGTTAGGTTTAAGTAGTTCTAAGTTCTAGGGGACTGATGACCACAGATGTTAAGTCCCATAGTGCTCAGAGCCATTTGAACCATTTTGCAAGTTTGATAGGACACAACCCTACCACTGTCGCACTTCGTCACGTACTGCTAGACCTTTCTCATTCTTATACGAGGCAGTACACGATCTTCTCAAAGACAAACAACATTCATAAGCAACTTTTGACTGAGAAACCTGCAGCATGACCTTCCTTAAATACATAAGGTGGATAGTGTTACTCTTACCTACTTTGTGTGATTGCACTGAAATACTTATCATATACACATCTAAGCACGTGGTACACAGTTCGTCGTTTGTTGCCCGGCATATCTATGGTGTACCAACTTTAACTGGCACCAGTATACATCCCGAACGTTGCTATGTATTGCCTGTGTCTGCCACAGACAAACGACTCCCTAAGACAGTTCAAGAAGAGAATAGTCGCAGACCTTCAGCTTTGCATTCGCATCTCACATTAGATACTGTCTCCCGTTATAAACTCTTAATCTAATTTGTTGACATGCTCGGGGTGAGCACACTGGACTCACATTCGGAAGGACGACAGTTGAAATCCTCGTACGAACATGCCGATTCAAGTTCTGCATGATTTCCCTAAATCACTCCATGCAAATGCCGGTATGGACTCCTTGAAAGTCCACGGACTATTTCCTTGCCCATCCTTGAAATAATTCGAGCTTGTGCTCCGTCTCTAATGACGTCGTTATCGATGGCACAACACAGCGTAATAATCCTTCCTTCCTTTCTTAATGTGCGTTTAGCCTTCTTAAGTGATCTGTGACTATCTTTGATACCTCAAGTGAAATAGAAATGTTTCGTACTGTAGGTACTCTCATGTCCTTAAGAATTTCACGAAACAACATGAAGCACGGCGATACTGTATGCTTTAAACTCTGTAGATGTGAAACCGCACAACTAGCCACAGGCTGACGGTCGCACTTTCTTTGTGTGGTTGTCCTGCGCGTGCAACATGAGGATATCAGTATGGATCAGACGCGGTTTGAGTGTTCCATTCGGAGGGATCACTATGACAGTCCTTTATCTTCAAAAACCTCGTCGTAGAACTGTGGATTTCTTTGTATTCCCGACGAGTCAATTAACACAAGAAATTTGTTCTCCTGCACACAGGGCTTCATCACATCAGATACAATACATTGAACATTATCTCGGTTTACCTGCG
This sequence comes from Schistocerca piceifrons, assembly GCF_021461385.2. NCBI lineage: Eukaryota > Metazoa > Arthropoda > Insecta > Orthoptera > Acrididae > Schistocerca > Schistocerca piceifrons. The sequence continues at coordinate 220,042,900 of NC_060145.1, read as the reverse complement.
GCGTAAGAAACGCAAAAAATGGAAATTAAGAATAAGTTTCAGTAGAGGGAATCGATCGCACGACCTCCGGGCTACTGTTCTGTACTATTTCCGCAGAGTCAGCCGCTGCCCGTTAAGTGCGTTAACGTTAATGGCTCATGCCTCGCTGGAAATGCTATTTTTTCTAAACGGCTGGCCATGTGAATCTCCCACTTCAGTCACTTCCATTTCTGGCCAAGCCTTGGATATACCATAAATTTCGAGGAAATCGATGCTGAGTAGTAGGTGCGGTCCCGTTGTTAGTCTGCGAGAGTTCGTCCTGGCGTTGTACATGTATGGTGAACGTAAAAGTCACTTTTCGCGTCAGTGGCACCGTCTAACGAAGACGAGAGCAATTCAGTTCGTCGGAATTACACGCGACGCTCGGGGTGCTACAACCCGTACAATAATAAACGGATAGCGATTGGTGTGCGTGCGGACTGGCGTGGGACTGGCCATTACGCAAACAGTCGCCTGGCGCGCGTTGCAACAGTCCACCAGGGCCCGACTTCCCCTGGTCCCTCTGCCCGCGGCTCATTACCGGCGTTTATCTCGCTTCGTGACTGCGGCAGCCGCCGCTGGGCTGGGAAAGGGAAACCGAACCAAAGGTGAAGGATGCGCCCGCCGCTTTCTCGGCGCCCCCGCTCTGGGAGCGGATCCACAGGGGCCAGGGGCCAGCTGCGAGGGCGCCGCCTTCTAAAGGTGCCGGCAAATCGTTCCGGGCACCACCGCCCCCTTGCCTAGCCCACGAGTAGCGCTCGCTGCTGCAGAGCGCGATGCACAAGATGCGAGTTCGACACGTGGTACCACCTGGACGTCCCCAAACCAGAAACTGCCTAGAACTGCCCTTTTCACTTTCGCGAGACTAACGAGAGGAGTGCTTACACAAAGACAAATCAGAGTGGTCCCGTGATGACATTATAAAATATCAGGGTGGCGGAGAAGGGCAAATACATCAATTTGAGATGAGAGACCCTAGTCCGGAAACGACCGAGTTGAAAGTTATAAGAGAAAATTTACTCAAGTTAATCTGCATCTAGATAAGAGTACATACACACTCCAAAGCCAGCGTACGGCGCTCTGCGGAGGTAACCCTGCACCACCACTAGTAATATCCTTTCCTGTTCCACTCGTAAACAGAGTCTTATCTTTGCGGTCCTTCCGCGAAAACTGCGCTGGTGGCAGTAGAAACATTCTACAAAAAGCTTCAAATGCTGGTTCTCGTGTTCCTCGACAAAAATATCACTTTCTCTTGACGGATTCCGATTTGAGTTCCCGAAGCATCTCTATGATACTTGCGTGTTGATCAGACCTACAGGTAAAGAATCTAGCATCCTGCTCCGGTGTTTTCCTATAATCCGACCTGGTGGAGATCCCTAACACTCGAGCAGTATTCAAGAATAGGTCGCACTAGCGTCCTATATGCTATGTCCTTTATAGCTGAACCACACTTTCCCAAAATTTACTCTATAAACCAAAGTCGACCATTCGCCTTTTCTACCATAATCCTCACATGCTCATTCTACCTCTTAACTCTTTGCAGCGTTAGGGCCACGTATTTTAAGCGACGTGACTGTTTCAAGCAGGACACTACTAACACTTTGATTTTCGTACTCATCTGTATCAACTGACATTTCTCTACATCAAGAGCTAATTGCCATTCATTACACCAACTAGAAATTCATCCTGTATCCTCCTACAGAAAATCACCTTCGACACCATGTCGCACACAACAGCATTATCGACAAACGACTGGAAATTGCTGCCCACCCTGTCCGCCAGATCATTTATATACATAGAAAATAATAATAGTCCTATCACACATCCCTGGGGTAGAGATTCGCGATAAAAGTAAGCTAATAAGTGGCTAATGTCGTAGAGAATTCTTTGTAAAACCGAACTGGGATTCCATGCAGACCTGGCGACTTATTTGTTTTTAACTCTCAGTTTCCTTTATCTACTACAAGAATGTCTGTTACTAAGTCGTCCATACGGAAATCTGTTCGATGGTTAAACGACGGTATGTTTGTACAATTCTCCTGCATGAACGATTTCTTATACGCGAAATTTAGAAATTAGATTTTGGTTTTTCTGTCTTCAAGTGCCACACCAGACTGGCCAAGGACAACTGGATCGAAGCCTTAGACCAGAAGCGATAGGTAGTGGTAGTTGTATGCTTCGCGTACAGATCTTTTCACAGGCGCATTGTAAGGAACAGTTCAGCAATTTCATAACATATTAGAATAGTCTCAATGCTAACTTTAAATTTATTATACAGTATTAGCCTCGCGAGCGCTTAAACGGGCCCCAACTTCCGAGCCGGCCGTTGTTGGCGAACGGTTCTAGGAGCTACAGTCTGGAACCGCGTGGCCGCTACGGTCGCAGGTTTGAATCCTGCCTAGGGCATGGATGTGTGTGATGTTCTTAGGCTAGTTAGGTTTAAGTAGTTCTAAGTTCTACGGGACTGGTGATCTCAGATGTTAAGTCCCAAAGCGCTCAGAGCCATTTGAACCCAACTTCCGCACCCTGATCATGGCGTACGGAATTGCCGCTGAATAGTCCCCAATACCTTCACATAATTTCCGCTGAAGTCGCACGTAACTTGATTTCACAGGATGCAGTGCTGTGCAGCAATAATGAATTCCATGTACCAGCCCAAGTTTCACAAGTTGCTACATTTACAACAGTTGTTCGAAATGGCATCAATGCAGGTATGGCGTCGTCTCACAGAACTCTGTCGTATCCCTTCTAAAATCGGCGGTGTCGTTTGAACAGCGTCACAGTCAGCGAGAATGCTTGGCAGAGGGTCCTTTTCAGTCTCGACTGGCGCCACTTAGACAAGTTTTTTCACATGGCCCCACAAGAAGAAACCAAGCTGGGTGCGATCAGGTGCACTTTCTGTCGACGAAACAGTCTGCTATTTTTCTGGCTATCCACTTTTAAGGAAATGTCTGATCCAGGTGTTCATGAACCTCCAGTCCAAAGTGAAGTGGGGCTCCATCATGATGGAACAATATCCGCTGACGAATAACTAGTGGGATATGTTCCTAGAACCTGGGTAGTATGTTCCGGTACATGTATCCACTGTCAGAGGTATGAGAACGCTTATATCTTTAGACTCCGTCGTTTGTGGACCAGCGTCCCTTACCTCCAACTGATTTACTGTTCTCCATCATCAGTGAGAGCTTGTAACATCGTCAGGGAATCACCGTGTATAACGTTTTATCTACGAAGCAAAAAATCGTAACCACTCATGGTTTTAATCATTTCAGGCCCACAATGCGTTTCGCAGAATACGTTTCAGCTTCAGGTCGCGCACTGGCTCATTTCACGTGTGTTCCCGTATCCACATTTTTCTGGTGTAAATAAATAAAAGCCTGGACGATAATTACTCTTCTCTTGACCAGTGGACTGTCGACAGGATAAAACATTCTTTGACAGACACAAGTGACAGATAAACTAATTATAAAAGCAATAGTTTTTCTCTGCCTCGTGATGACTGGGTGTTGTGTGATGTCCTTAGGTTAGTTAGGTTTAAGTAGTTTTAAGTTCTAGGGGACTGATGACCATAGATGTTAAGTCCCATAGTGCTCAGAGCCATTTGAACCATTTGAAAAGCAATAGTTAGCGCAAATTACAATATAATCATCTTCTTCACTTCATAGAGTAGGTTGCACATCCTGTCCCGGAAACCATTTCGTCCACAGACGTCCGACACTTCGCTATCCAATGGGCTTCACGATTCTAGGCAAACGATGTCGCTGCATTCTTTCTAAATGGTTACACCAGGTAATTTTATATATATTATTTTTCTTTCTAAATCAAAAAAACTGCTCCTCGTACCTCATTTCTGTGTTTCGTATTTTGTCTGACTGTGCGCAATTTTTGATTGCCCTCGTGAGTTTCTACTAAGCAGACGTAATTTTCCTTTTGTGCTTCTTTGAAAGTGCCTACTTCTCACTTCCATATGGTACTACCGGTACCGCCATTGTTTCGTAAAGCTTCAGTTTACTTTCATTTTTATATTTCAGATATCTATGACTTGTTTCACGTCTTTAAATTTTCAAAGCTTTATTGCCATGTCGCTTTCTATTGTTGGGCGTACTTCACAACAAAGGCAGTTAAAATTGCTCCAATATTTTGCCATTTATCTCGGTTTTGGATGTTGTAGCGTTATCCCAAGAAATGCCTTTCGTTTTGATTCATGGGGAGATACTATCAGTCCGCATTGGTCTGCTATTTTTCTTAAGATGTGTAGCCCCTTTTGTAAATTATCTTCGGTCTGTTGCACTGCACATAAAATATTAGCTAATCTATGCTGCGGTGACAGCACCCTACCACTCTTGAAAATTTGTTTACATCTTACTGTGACCTAGACTACTTACGTATAGGCAATTGTTGGAAGGGACAGCAGCCTTGACCTTAATTTGTTTTTAGGAGTGCTGATCATGTTCAGCAGTATTGGTGTGTGTGTGTGTGTGTGTGTGTGTGAGTTAGTGAGCTCAACATCGAAGAATTTAGGGCCCATACGAAGATCAACTAAAACGAATGTGGTTAAAACGTAGAAAATGCGATAAAAGAACTGCAAGACAAATTGAGATAAAATCACACACTCTCTCTCCCAATCTCACACATAATCAACCGTTCAGTCAACAACGCTGGAAGTTCATAAGGCGAGAGGTAGGAACACATTATGCATCCAGGACATTGCCGAACATGATCTTTTTTGGTAGTCTAGGTGTTAAGAGGGTGGAGAGGCACAATGTTGCGTGGGGGTATTAAGCTCCAAATCTTCGAACACTGTACGCTCACCGGTCAAAGTTACTCTCACACTGTACTCCATCCCCACGTGCGTTTTTCAGTAGCGCATTCTGCTCTATTATGAATGACAATACGCGATCACATCGAACAGTGCAATTAGGGGAGCTCTTGGAACGAGACGATATCTGACGAATGGACTGGCCTGCCCGTTTCCCCAGCTTAAATCCCTTCGAGCACGTGATGGATGCGTTGAGGAGAAGCACTGCAGCTCGCCCATATGCACCAACGACCGTCCAGCAGTTGTGAACAGGACTGGTAGAGGAATGGAATGCTCTACCAGAAGAACTCCTTATCAACTTGTGGTCAGCATGGGAGCACTTAGCACAATATGAGTTTCCGTTAGCGATGATCACACACCTACAGTTTGTAATGTCCAGGAGATCATTAAGAATCACCGTCACTTCATCGTAATTACTGTCCTTGAATAAAAATGCCATTTCTGTTCGTCTTATTGTGCATTTCTTTCAGTTACCTTGAGTAATATAGTGAGACAGTTCCTTTAATATATGTTCCAAGCTATATCGAGCAAAGTAATTTGGCAGTGACAAACCATGCGGAAGTTAGTTTCGTCCTTCACTTTTGCACACCAGTGTGCTTGCTCATTCCCTTCAACTCAGTTCTTAGTATTATCTATAAATATTTAAATCATTTTACGCGCTTTAGACTTTAGGCTCTGGTCCTTCAGTCGGATGCTAAGGTCTTTTATTCGTTCTACATATTGATCATGGGTGCTGTGTAACACCAATATAACTTCAGAGTTTCAACTCTAACTTCCATCACAATGGTCAGCCTCGGTAGCTTAAGTGTCAGTCAGTCTGAATACCATGGTTCCCGGTGCTGAAGGGTTTCTTTCTTAGTACGAGGACTGGAACGGGCTGTACTCAGCCCAGTGAAGCCAACTGAGGAGCTGTCTGAATGAGATGTAGCTATTCTAAGGTTCAGAAAATTAACAGCAGCTATGGGAAAGCACTGTTAACAACATGTCCATCCATACAGCATCCTAATGACGCGATTGGTGGAGAATGACGCAGGATTTTGACGGTGCTGTCGTTTCTGACGCTACCAATGCTATCGCTCAGCGAAGGCACTGATTTTCTCTTAGCGCTCACATACTTTACTCATGGACGGAATTTCTTCTAGATAGTTTTGTTGTGGACATTGTTCAATACATCCTACGTTGAAGTGCGTACTAAATTTCGAGATTCTATAAGTCGTTGCCCATCTTGGAGATTTTGCATTCTTTTAAACCTGACATGCTTTATTCAGCACTTCTGCAATAGTGTCCTACATGTTTTGTGTAACACGAATGTTGCAACCATAAATTTTCCTTGTACAGACACAGGCCGTAGTGAAGCCACTCATACTGCCCTTGCTAGTACCAGAAAACACAGTGAGAAAGTGAAATCAAATGAAACCAGAAAATCTAATTACAGATTCATGATACTGACGAGATGGTGAGTTTTTTCGTGCCGAGCCTGAACCAATTAATTGCGTAACAAAAATCGAACTGAAGATTACGTTCTGTTAGTCTAGCAGAACACTTGGAGATGCAACAGATACATTGGAAAAGCTGCGTACACTACGTTTGTCCGTCCTCTTTTGGAGTATTGCTGCGCTGTATAGGATCCTTACCAGATAGGATCGACGGAGGACATCAGAAAAGTTGAAAGAAGAGGAGCTCGTTTGGTATTATCGTGAAATAGGGGAGAGAGCGTCACGAACATGAGCCACAAGTAATCACTAAAACAAAGGCGTTTTTCATTGCAGCGAGATCTTTTCACAAAATATTAATAACCAACTTTCTCCTCACAATGGAAACATATTTTATTGGCGCTTACCTATATAATGACAAAAGATCATCGTAACAAAATAACAGAAATCGAAGACCGCATGGGAATATTTAGATATTCACTTCCGAACGCTGTTCTAGAGGGGGACGGTAGAGAAATGGTGTCAAAGTGTTTTAATGAACCCTCTGCCAGACACTCGAGTGTGAATTGTAGAGTAGTCGTATATATGTAGACAATATGTTCATGCCCATGGGGGGTCACACAGCATACTTATGTTTATGATAGGCATCAGTACCGAATGGAAAGAAAATTTGGTCTTCTGATACACGTTATGTGAGGCTCGTGAAAGAGCGATTGGTTGGTTTGGGGAAGGAGACCAGACAGCGTGGTCATCGGTCTCATCGGATTAGGGAAGGATGGGGAAGGAAGTCGGCCGTGCCCTTTCAGAGGAACCATCCCGGCATTTGCCTGGAGTGATTTAGGGAAATCACAGAAAACCTAAATCAGGATGGCCGGACGCGGGATTGAACCGTCGTCCTTCCGAATGCGAGTCCAGTGTCTGTGAAAGAGCGATAAATATCGGACTGGTGCTTTATGGCGTAACACTTCGTTTTTGTTTTTGTCTTTTTTTTGGTATAAATCAAGGTTTCCGATTAGATTATTACGAAAAGCCTTTGAAGGAAAGTGCTTGTTAAAACAATAAAGAAACTGTAAATGATTTTAAAGAGATTCTGAGCGAAACACACTTTCGTTACATTAACAGAGAAAGCCAGCAATTTCTATGCTTTTATTTGGTCCCTCAGTACCAGTCTACGTCATGGAGCTACATAGTGCACAATTGTGTGCTCACCGGAGCTGTCGCCGTTGTCCAGGAATCGGGGATCGGACTGCCGGTCCGGTGAGGGCGCGTGGTCGGAGCCGATGCCGCTGCTGGGGCCCGAGGAGCCGCCCCCGGCATCGGTCGACGCCGCCCCCGTGGCCGTGGCGTCCTTGCCCGGCGTCGCGGCGGAGGCGGCGGCGGAGCGGCGCAGGTCGACGGCGGCCATGTTGCCGCGCGCGCGGTGTACCGTGTCGTAGTCTCGCGGCGGCAGCAGCAGCGGGGCGCGGGGAGCGCCGCCGCCCCCGACGCCGCCGCCGGCGCCACCCCCGGAGCCCAGCTTGGCGCGCAGCTCCGCCGCCAGCGAGTCGTACAGCGACGCTATGCGGTCCTGGCCCTGGCCCGACGACCCGGAGCTGTCCGATTCGCGAGTGCTGCTGCTGCGACCTGAGGACACACGTAACATATGCGATGTTTATTTGTTACACACTTTAATGAAAATTTCAAATAACCCACACTGTTTATTGATTGTAACTGCCTTACGCGTTTGATTATACATTAATTTCAAACAAATGGTTACATTGAATTCACAACAGAACTGAAACATATACAGAGTAATCTTAGCCGATATAAAAGCCTTCATATTAAAAATACTGCATATACGGCATGTTTGGGTAGATAGTACCTACTCTTCTGCTGTGAGCAACAAACAAATGTAATCTGTTAGATGATTCACTTAAGATCACACGGGATATCAGCTTGGCTGGCCGTGTGGGTCTAACGCGCTGCTTCCCGAGCGAGAAGGCGTGCTGGTCCCCTGCATGAATCCGCCCGGCGGATTAGTGTCGAGGTCCGGTGTGACGGCCAGCCTGTGGATGGTTTTTAATGTGGATTTTCATCTACCTCAGCGAATGAGGGCTGGTTCCCCTTATTCCGTCTCAGTTACACTATGTCGGCGATTGCTGAGCAAACACTGTCTCCACGTACGAGTACACCATAGTAACTCTACCACGCAAACATTTGTGGTTACACTCTTCCGGTACGAGACGTTCCTCGGGGGTCCACTGGGGGCCGATCCGCACCCTGGGTTCGGTGTGGGGCGGCGGTGGGGTGGGTGGACTGCTGTGGCCTGTTGTGGGGTTGTGAACCACTGAGGGCTACGGCGGGACGAAACCTGTCCGTCGTTTCTAGGTCCAAGGTTTAATGCACAATACACACACACACACACACACACACACACACACACACACACACACACACACACACACGATCATGAGCCAGTCTGCACTTGTCTGTAGCTCACAATAGATGACAAGGTACTATGTACTCATACGTTCAGTATAAGCAGCGTTTCTACTACGAAAACTTTTGTGTGTGGGAAGACTTCTGCACAGATGTTTCAGTTCTGTTATGGCTGCGATATAACCATTCGTTGACTAATGACAATACGTAAATATTTTCCATTTAACGTTTGAATATTATGTATAATCCAAACGCGTAAGGCAGTTTCAATCAATAAACAGTGTGACCAAGACAATCAGAAATTTTGAATTCAACATGGCCGCTAAGTCTCATATGGCATTTTTGTAGATCATTAAAATACAGTGCTCATTATACATCACACACGTACATAAGCTGACCGGACAAAATATTAGTCACTCATCGTACATAGGGCACACTGTTCGTTGTGCAACGCTGTAAACAGTGTAGAAGCACAATCTAATTTATTCAAATGGTTCAAATGGCTCTGAGTACTATGTGACTTAACATCTGAGGTCATCAGTCCCCTAGAACTTAGACCTACTTAAACCTAACTAACCTAAGGACATCACACACATCCATGCCCGAGGCAGGATTAGAACCTGCGACCGTAGCGGTCGCGCGGTTCCAGACTGAAGCGCCTAGAGCTAATTTATTCAGTCGCGTCACTCGCTGTATAGAAGTTGTGCAGTCTGACAGTTGGAGTAACACTTGCGTCTCTGTGGCGAGAAAGCGAACTGTACGATTAATGTTCGTTTTTAATTATAATTAACGAGATAGCTATTATATATTTTCTTTCCAAGCATTCGTGAATTATCAAGTGACGTGAATGATCGTGAAATAAACAGCCAAATCTCACTGATTCAGTGACATGAGCAACAACTTATTCATAAAGAAGTGCTTTCGAATATGTGCATAATCGCATCTTACTCCGCGGAGGCAACAGAATACAAACACATAGTTCATTCCTGCGAAATATTTAATTTTGTCGATTACTTTCGCTTCTAAACCGAATGTGTTGAAAATTCTTCCCGTTTGTGGCTGAGGTTTAGCAGCGATTGTGGAAGTGGTTTCTTCTGTGAGGGAAAGACTTTTATTGCTGACACGTTTTATTATCACGTCTGCATGGTTTCCTCTTCGGCCACAGCTGTGGTGGCTTACTTGGCAGGATAAATAATGTAGGTACTGCATACCACACAAATTTCCTCTGTTCCACATTCATTGATTTGACTGGAACTGTAGTGAAGAAAAACTTCTCGTTTTTGAGTCGATGTACGACTTCTTCTGCTGTTCACTAGGCATTTTTTTGTTCTTAAAAGAAAACAACGTTTTCAGTAAATATCTATAGCTTACAAGAAAATCGTAAATGAACTGTCCTGCAATACACAGTTTCATGCCCTCCACGGTGCTTAGGAAACTAAAGAAAGACAAATGAGATGTCATTTCTCAGCTATTGCCGATTTTTATGGAGGTAAATATGCTTCTTATTGTAAAAATTATGTTGTATTTCAGTATAAACAATACTATTCGCACTCATCCGATTTCGTATTCGAGACTGTAGCTTACTGTCCGCTTGGAGCGCTGCTGACGCAGTGTAGAACAAAGACGAGCAAGAGGATTGTGTGTTAAACTGTGGTAGAACTGGCACCAGGCGTCCACGTGATAGTCCAGTTGGCGTATGTCATGGCTGTGAAGTAGAGCCAATCAGTTGTACAGAATCATCGCCGTAAGATGGGCCGACATGGAAACGTGACAGTGGCAGAAAGGAACTACCGTCTTTGGATGGGCCTGTGACCACACCGTGAATGTAGCAGTCCGACTTGTTGGTATATCGCCACAGACTGTCCAACGTTTCTACAAGGTACGATGTACCACTCAAGGCTGCAAAACACAACATAACCGCCCAGGGAAAAGTGTCACGTCTTATCAGTGACAGTAGGTTTCAACGCGAACATTGTCAAGGGATGTGCATGCAATGGATATTACTGGTGCCGGGAACCTCTTTATTGCCTCAAACAACACAAAGGGTGGAGGCTATACTGTGGCCCGACGAATAATGACTTTATCTCCTTTCAAATGATGCAAGTTGTCAATTAAGTGTTTAACCTGAAATGTATTTAGGGTGGAGTTCATGTGAGAAGTCAGTCTGTGATGTTTTGGGGGCGTTTTTCGACCTATGACTTGGTACCTCTCATCCAGGTTGCCGTGAACATGATCTAGAATGTTTACTTTAGCATTCTCGGTGACCAGGAATTGCTCTTTCTTCTACTTCTTCAGGATGAGACTGTGAAATTCTAGTCTTCCAAGATGTGAATAACCGTGATCACAGGACTGTGTGCGAAATGTTCCTGGTTTGGCGAACACCCATGTATCCTATGCTAAATTACCCTGTCTTAATCCCGTAGAAATGCCCAGAACTATCTGCAACAGCGGACGAAATGCCGCACTCATCAACCCACGGTTTGGTAACTCTATAGGCTCTAATCTTCAGAGATAGCTTTAGCTGTGCGTTCCGTACCCGACAATACTTGTGGACCCTCTTCCTCGCCCTCGAAGCTAGGGGCTATGTTCCATGGTAACAGCGTAATGTTCCCTGAGGGAGAATAAGTTTTTCGCGGCTGTGTTTTGTTCAGTGTGGGGAGGATTAGCGAAATTTCATTTTCTTAAGCACAAGATAAAAAGTAAAGTTTTTCAGTGAAGCAATTAAAGAAAAGTCTAAACACGGATAACCTGTTTGATTGTTACAGAGCCTCTTAGTCAAACTAAAGATGCTAACATCCTTGCCCAACAAGGAGTAAGCGTTGAATCGTCGACAGTTCATGTAGTGTATCTACTGGACCTACCTTTGAAACTGTGGTGAAAATAAGTAAAAGCGAAGTTAAAGCCATTTTATATTTAATTAATCTGTGCGCAATGAAATGCAATGCAGTTGTTAATGATGATGATGATGATGATGGTGATTATGATACTGATAGTGTGATGATGTTGGTGATGATAGCTCTACAGTTAAGGAATATCTTGTCGATGAATTTAAGGCAAGGTTTCTCCGGGACCACAACAGACTAAAAGGAATTCCAGTGTCTAAGGATAGCCTGCCGTGGAGAAAAATAAATGCAATGTTACGTGCATTCCATCCAATAATACCACACATTTGTCCCCTATCCCGGTTTGAGTGGAAAGCAAGAAACGCTGTAATGGAGCTGAAGTAATATACGATCTCTTAAGAAGCGGATTAAAAGCATACAGAGCTGCAAAGTTACTGTTTGTTACATATAACTTCCTAGTTTAGACTCTTCTTTAAATTCATCTGGTTTCCATTACACAGGGTGAGCATCTATCAGACCACCGCATATACATCCAGAACAAACAAGTTTATGGAGGTGGGGTTTTCATTAAGTTACAGCAGAAAACGTGGGGGGCGCTTTGACTGAGAGAAATAATTTTTAAAGTTTACGACCGCTGAATTATGATACCAATTTTTTTAACTACATACATATTTGTGTGCCAGTGGAAGATGTATTCGATAGGACTTGAACGACATAACAGGTCTGGAGTTTGATCAAATAATCACAACATAGCAGTGACGGAAACCAACTTCCCACCATCAAATGAAGTTCCACAAACCTCTCTCCTAGAACTTAGAACTACTTAAACCTAACTAACCTAAGGATATCACAGACATCCATGCCCGAGGCAGGATTCGAACCTGCGACCGTAGCGGTCGCGCGGTTCCAGACTGAAGCGCCTAGAACAGCTCGGCCACTACGGCCGGTGCGCAGTCCAAAAACTGGATATGGTTTCCGTCTACGGTGGATGTCGCTATACTATTGGAGCATCGGTACGGCTGTATGCTGAAAGGTATACTCATCATGCCAAGCTCTCACTTTGTGTCTTTACATACATTATAAAAAAGAAATTTCATGAAACTGCAGGTCTACAGATAAAAATGCACTATGTGATAAAAAGTATTCGAACATGCCTATGTAGCTCGGAATGGAGCCCTAGTGTCACGGCAGTCGGACCCACAAGTATAAAAGAAGGCGCAAAATATTTTGCAGTGGTCAGGAGAGCTCAGGGAATTCGAACGTGGACTAATCATTAGATGACACCTGACTAGCAAATGCGCCAGGGACATTTCAACCGATCTAAAGTTGCCCAAGTTGACGTATGGCGATGTGACTATGAAGTAGAAACGCGAAGGAACAACCACAACTAAACCAAGATGACATAGACATCATATAATGACCGACAGGGGCCGTCGACCATTGGGAGGGTGGCTGTAAAAATTTTCATGAGATGAACGCAAGGGTTCACTTGTGAGTTCCCAAGTGCTACAGCTGTGCAGCTAACACATCGAGTTTGCATAGTTTTGTAACCACTCGTCGTCAATTTTGTAAACGCCTCGTCGCTACTGCTGTGGAGACCGAGTTGGTGAGTTCATAAAACGGTCTCTGGCGCAGTACACAGCTAAAACAGTTTCTCTCTGTCACTGTTACACCATCTATGCCCCAGGGTGAGGGGAGGGGGGGGGAGGACTGGATGGGAGACCGAAGGTACTACAACACTCCAACGAATTAGAAACAAAGTCACACAAATGAGTTAAGGTTGACTTATCTTTGCGACTACTTGAATGATTAAGTATGCAACACTGCTTGTAATATAACAGAAAAGGCCCTCAATGGCTAAGAGAAAATAATCGTAGGCAAACTTTACAGCACATAGCAAATGCAATTTACTACAACTGTCTGTTCATTTCTAAGAGTTCACTAACGACGTTCCCTGTATAAGTCTGTTCTGGACGATGATCTATAATCAAGTGGGCGAGAGCTGCTCTTCTCTATTGCGAATATGCTTCTGTCCGTTATCGTCCGGTCATTTGCGGATTGTATTCGGCAGGCAGCTGACCGAGGTGAAGTCGATATCTACATCGACAGCGCCGCCCGTGGCGCCGGTGGGACTCGCGCAAGTGGCGAGTCTCTGTGGCACTGGCACCATCTCGCATCTTTGGCCTGGCTCTGTCTTGTTACAATAACGAACAGCTCCTCGTAAGCCACATCTTTCTGTAATCAGTGGTAAACGACCCATGAGGTGCTGTAAAGAGCAATACCATTGGACACTGGATGACTGGATCGAGTGATGTGGCTTGAAGAATCACGCTGTAGCCTCTGGCAATCCAATGGAAGAGTTTGGGTTTGGGGAATGGCTGGCTTGCTAACTACAGTGACATATGGAGGAGGTTGCGTTACGGTATGTTGGTGCTTCTCGGGGAATTGGTCGTGGTCCCCTTATTATGCTTAAGAAAATGTTAAACGTGGAAGGATACGAACACGTTTCACAGCACAGTGTACTGCGTAAAGTTGAGAAACAGTTCTGAGCCGATGATTGCTTGCATCAGCATGACAAGGCACCCTGTCATAAAATAGCATCTGCGACCACATATCATGTGGACAATAACATTTTTGAAATGGATTAACATGCCCAGAGTCCAGACGTGAACCACAGCAGCTTTGGGATGAGTTAGTACGTCGACTTCACTCCAGATCCCAGTGTCCATCATCATTACCTACAGTCTCTGGTTTCGGCGCTTGAGGAAGTGTGAATGACTGCCATTGATCAACAAACAGAAGCACGCATCACTAATGTGTGTCCAGCAGAGCTCAAGCCGCAATAGAGAGAAGGGGAAACATTAATGTCCACCAATAGGTGCCCGGATACTTTTGATCATTAGTGTATACCCATATAAAACTATTGCAACTGACAGTCTGATGTATTTCTTAAAAGATACCAATAACAAGCACAATGGATAAATTACTGTTAGCACTTCAACATTATACACTGTAGCTCCAAAGAAACATGTATAGGCAAGCGTATTCAGTTACAGAGATAAGTAAACAGGTAGTGGTCGGCAACACCTATATAAGACAACAAGTGTCTCGCGCAGCTCTTGGATCAGTTACTGCTGCTACAATGGCAAGTTATCGAGATTTAAGTCAGTTTGAAGGTCGTCTTACAGTCGGCGCACGATCGATGGGATAGAGCATCTCCGAAGTAGCGATGAAGTGGGAATTTTCCTTTACGACCATTTCACGAGTGTACCGTGAATACCAGGAATCCGGTAAAACATCAGATCTCCGACGTAGCTGTCCCCGCAAAAAGATCCTGCAAGAACGGGACCAACGACGACTGAAGAGAATCGTTCAGCGTGGCAGGACTGCAACCCTTCCGCAACATCCTGCAGATATCAATGCTGGTCCGTCAACATGCGTCAGTGTGCGAACCATTCAACGTAACATCATCGATACCGGCTTTCGCAGCCGAAGACCCGCTTGTGTACCCTTGATGACTATATGACACGAAGCTTTACGCCTCGCCTGGGCCCTTCAATGCCGATATTGGACTGTTGATGACTGGAAACATGTTGCCTGGTCGGACGAGTCTCTTTTCAGATTGTATCTAGCGGACGGACGTTCCGGGTATGGAGACAACGTCATGAATCCATGGACCCTGCATGTCAGCAGGGGACTGTTGAAGCTGGTGGAGGCTCTGTAATGGTGTGAGGGGTGTCCGGTTGGAGGGATATGGGACTCCTGATACATTTAGATACGACTCTGACAGATGACACGTACGTAAGCACCCTGTTTGATCACCTGCATCCATTCATGTCCATTGTGCATTCTGACGGACTTGTGCAATTTCAGCAGGACAATGCGACAGTCCAGACGTTAAGAATTGAGACGGAGTGGCTCCAGGAACACTCTTTTGAGTTTAAACACTTCCGCTGGCCACAAAACTCCCCAGACATGAACATCATTGAGCGTATCTGGGATGCCACGCAACGTGGTGTTCATAAGAGATCTCCACCCTCTAGTAGTGATACTGATTTATGGAAAGCCTTGGAGGATTCATGGTGCTGCACTAATTTCAGACATTAGTCGAGTCCATGCCACGTCGTGTTGCGGCACTTCTGCGTGTTCGCGGGGGCCCTACACGATATTAGGCAGGCGTATCAATTTCTTTGGCTCTTCAGTGTAAGTCGCTGTTTTGGATGTATTTGAGGTGGCCTTAGTTATGTCATCCTAAATGACGGAATCCACAGCCGTTCTTTTCGCCCCGTAAGTAATTTCCTGTAAAATTAATTTTATTCCCTAAATACATAAACTAAAAATTTCTCCAGAATGAGCTTTTCACTCTGCAGCGGAGTGTGCGCTGATATGAAACTGTGTTCCTTTCTTTCAGGAGTGCTAGTTCTGCAAGGTTCGCAGGAGAGCTTCTGTAAAGTCTGGAAGGTAGGAGACGAGGTACTGGCAGAAGTAAAGCTGACGGGACGGGGCGTGAGCCGTGCTTGGGTAGCTCAGTTGGTAGAGTAATTGCCCCGAAAGGCAAAGGTCCCGAGTTCGAGTCTCGGACCGGCACACAGTTTTAATCTACCACGAAGTTTTAAAAATTTCTAATTGCTGTTCTTATTTAGAAATGATAATTAAATAAATACCGCCTCCGACTTCGAGAAAACGACTGCGCCACGTCTTATTCCGATTCCGGTTACGATAAAGCCACCTCCATAGTTGGCAGTAAATGACAGGGGATGAATCAGAATTGAGAATAATGTCCGTCTAGCAGTTTCTCGGCCACGTAACGGTCAATCACGGCAGTCCGCCTCCTACGCGAAGCCCGGCGGACGTGGGACTGAATGGCGACCGCTTATCTGCGGGGTGTGCCCCGTGAAACGGAAAGCGCTGCCCGAGCGGGCAGTAGGTAGACAGCAGGCCGGCCTTATCTCCCCGCACCTTCCGCCTGGGCGGCCGCCTTTAATGGAAACGACCACGCTGTGCTGTCGCCGCGCACGTAATGCGTCCGGGCGGAAACCCGCCTCCGGCCTGTGGCCACTGCAGCGCAACGTAGACACCGGCGGTTCGGCTGAGCACTTTCTGTGCCCGTGGCGCGGGTGTCAGCTGCTCCCGTAACACCCGTATCACACTTCCAGGTTCAGTACGCGGACACTGTATGGCTGCATTCCTCTGGACGGTAGCGAACATGGTAACGAGGGCTACAAAGTAACAGCCACATGCTATACGCTACGTATTCGTTATTGTCGAGACCGTTAAAAAGTAATCGTTACTCGTTACTGATGTAACCATTTCACCTAAATATTGTTTCTGTTAAACCTCCAAGGTGTGGGTACAACTGCGCTCGTGAATGCGCTGTTTGAGTGGTATAAGGATGGTCAGAAATAGTCTGAAAAGCCTATAAGGGCGTTGCAGTGTATGCTGTGCTGACAAATAATTGTTAGCAAAAAAAAAAAAAATTAAAAAAAAAATAAAATCGAACTCCATTTCCGAGTTAGTTACCACTGAAGTTAGCCTATCAGGCCGCTGCACGCGTGAATTCAAGCGGCCCTCAAGACACTGTGCCGCCAAACGTGTTCTGCATTTGGTTTCCTAAAACTGAACAACAGGGCGGCGGTAATAAGGATCGAACACGAACGATGGGCTAAGCAGTCTCGTGGGCTATCATCAAAGCTGTGAGAAAAACTAGCACTAATCATATCTGGCGGGCTGCTTGAATCTGCCCGCGCAATGGCCTGATTGGCTAACTTCAATGCCAATTAACTCGCGAACGGCACAATGTATCGAATTTTTTCTCAACAATTATTTGTCGGCACTGCCTACCGTGCTACATCCTCATAAGCTTTTTAAACTGCTTCTGACCACCCTGTATATTTCATGACCAGGTTTTACTCCTGTACATACTTACGATTAAAGGTTATATCAACTTAAGTAACGGCAGTGACGCACAGAAGAAAATCAATAAATTTCAGCACAAATCTGGAATTATATATAAGGCTTTAAAGAGCGAGACCTGGGAAGGTAAAAAATAAGTTTTACAAAACAATGGCTGTGCCTATCTTCCTGTACGGCAGTGAATTTTGGGGTTAAAAAAAGAAAAACAAAAGCAGCATACATGATGTTTTTAATATGTGTCAAACATTGTTGAAGGGGGAGGACCTTAAATGAGATATGAGAATAACTCCCGGGCGGTTACAATTGAAGTGTAGTACTCATAGAGATCCAGTGTCAGTTGTAATTACTGCATGGCAGCGAAACTTGGTAGATATTCCAATGCGTTAAACCAGAAACAATTAACGCTGGCGAAAAATTACTACCAATTTTACCCACCAGCGCAAATCAGGCGCTGCGCAATATGTCTTCGACTTTTTCGGTGCTCATATTGACAAATTGTGTAAACGTCTTTTCTGCTCACGTCCCGTTCCTAATCCATTCCATATGGACATATTTCTATACATCTTTCTTGCATTCACAAAGCCAGATTTGTACCTAATGACCAAAGTTTGAACCAATTTTTTTCCAGCTTAAATCTGTTCCGCATTAACGCATTACCAAATGTACCAAGTTTCGTTGCCATCCGATAATTACAGCCTCACTGGACCTCTGTATGGAGCTACACATTAATTACAACCACCCGGTACATATACTTACGTAAGTGGAAGAATATAGGGGGAAATGCAAGCAACATCTAAAATGTACAGAAGGACGGCAGTCACTGTAAAGAAGTAAAATCCCTAACTAAAAACAGACGTTCGGGAAAAGGCGACCTTAAATGAAAAGTCGGAACAGCCGTATTGTCTAAACCTGGAAATGGAGAAGAAGACATAATTATGATTAGTCACCATGACTGTACTGGTACTGATGGTAACAGCATTGCAAAAGTTGAGCTAGTTCTTCCCTGTGGGATCAGCATAGTTATATACGGATTTTGGCAGTGTTAGTACCAGTGGTGGCTACACACCCTTCCTAACAACGTAACCCCGTCCTCGCCCCCTCCCCCCCTTTTAGGGAAGGAATTATGTATCCCACTCTTTGCGTGTAGTGTAGATCTCACGTACGAATGTGATAACGTTTTCTAAGTGTTTGCGTACTGTGTATCAGTGGCGGGACGTGGGTACCAGCCCGGCAATTATCTATCTGAATGTGGAAAACCGCCAAAAAACCATATCCAGGATGGTCGGCTCACCAGCCCTCATCGTTAATCTGCGAAGCAGATTCGATCCGGTGCAGACATGTCTCGTCGTATCCCGGCGAGTCACTAATGCCTTGCTCCACTGAGTTTAAAGAACTGGAGGAATATGAAAAGTACCGACTCGACACGGACGTGCGGGAAAGAAGAGGGGGGGGGGGGGGGGGGGACGAAACGTTTCCTTTAATCTGTGTCACCTGAGGGCAACAAATTGAAGGAATACGAAAACTACACACTCGGCCCGAGACGCGTACGAAATGCATACGGGGAAGAAAACATGCGAGTGACGAAGCGTTGCAGGCAGAACAGAAGCGGTACTGCGAGTCTCGAGTGAAGTGCTGCTTGTTATCAACGAATAAAAACGATATACAAGAGCCCCAGCAGGAACAGCTACCGAGCGAGGTGGCGTAGCATATAGCACACTGGACGTGGTTAGTACACTGGACTCTCTTTCGCGAGGACGACGGTTCAAAGTTGCGTCCGGCCATCTCTATTTAGGTTTCCATGACTTCACTAAATTGCTTCAGGCAAATGCTGGGGTGATTCCTTTGAAAGATCACGGCTGGTTTCCTTGCCCATCCTTCCCTAGTCTGCACTTGTGCTTCGTCTGTAATGACCTCGTTGTCGACGGGACGTTAATCACTGATCTCCTCCTCCTCCAGGAACAGCTCTCCAAGAGGTGAAGAAAAGTTCTTGGCGTGACACTTATCTATGACGAAAATTGATTTTTTATTCGATGGTCGTTCTGTTCATAGCGAAGCCAATTTTGTACTGGTGTCGAAATCATGGTCTCTTATACAAGGTTCTGTAATTATTGTACGAATTTGATGCTTTTGAATTTATTTTCAGTTCTTTAATGGAAAGTTTCATTGCATATACATCCAGCGTACAGCATTTTTTTTTCTCTAAGAAGACGTTTTCTACGACCAACATCGGTGGAAAGTAAATAATACATTTGTACCTATGTGACAAAATCATAAAGGGTGGTTGTAATTAAACCGGCAGCGTTTCGAGTGTTGCAGTGCGGGATTTATATATCACAGGGCGTTGAAACATCGTAGGTATGTTGATTAATCGGTGTACTCAAGGAATATGCTGAAAAAGCATAAGAATTTCACTTTCCACCACCAGATGAAAATATGGCGCTATCAACAGTCAAAATGTGAAATGTTTTCTGTTTAGATGTCAGTATGCTGTTTGTCGCTTGGCGACATGTGTTGATTCTTTCGTGAGGTGACTGAGTAAAGGGTCAAAAAGGTTGAAGTTTTCTGTATGAAATGCAATGGCTATTTAGAAGATAGGCAGTACACTGCTGGTAAAGTTGTTTGATCAGAACGGTAGTAATAGCAGCACTGCACTGCGGGAATCTCGCCGACATATGCCACAAATTACGCAGCCAGTGCTCGAGCTGTATCATGGGATTCTCTTTCCCTTGACCAACATTTCAAAAGATTTTGCAGCGAATTTTACGCTGGTATCGCTACAAGATTCAGAATGTGAACGAAATAAACCCCCAATGTAGGTTACTACGCACTAACTTTGCCCTTCTTTTTTTGGTACGCAAGGAAATGGATGAAATGTGGACGGGAATTCTTTGGACGGACGGGGCACACTCTACTCTGCACGATGCCGCGAATGCACAAAAGTGTTGCATGTAGAGTTCTACTCCGCGACATGTTGTGCAGGAACGTCTACTGCACTCAGCTTATGTGCTGTGATCTCCTTCATTCTCAGTCCGTTTTTCACGAAGAGGGTGGTACCTCCCGAGCCTGTTAGGTGTACAGTGACATCAGCACGTTATAAGGTCCTCCTTGTGCAACACGGGATCCTAGCAATTGTGTCTACACCATCATTTTCATTTGCCCGGGAAACCTTCCTTAACGACCACATCACCTCTACGCAATTTCAAGATCTGTGCCCTTCTATGTCCCCCGACCCAAATCTATGTCACTTCTGGTTGTGGGGAGATCATCTTGATCTGAGGGGTACCATACGGTGACATATCACTCTGATTACACCGGATAGGCTGCGAGCAAACTGTCGACCATATCGTGCTATAGATGCAACATGTTGTTGAGTCAGGAGACCATACAGAAAGTGCATTGTAACTTGTGAGTATATGCTGAACATACGTGCCAATATCACCGTTTTCATTATTTTGATTGTTCCTCCCCTTTTCCTTGACCCACGCCACATTTTAAGTGCCTACAAAAAAAAAAAAAAATGGCTCGGAGCACTATGGGACTTAACATCTGAGGTCATCAGTCCCCTAGAGCTTAGAACTACTTAAACTAACTAACCTAACGACATCACACACGTGCATGCCCGAGGCAGGATTCGAACCTGCGACCGTAGCGGCCGCGCGGTTCCAGACTGTAGCGCCTAGAACCGCTCGGCCGCTCCGACCGGCTTTAAGTGCCTACAGTGACATATTTTCGCCTGGTGACCAAAAGTGGAACTATTGTTTTTTCATCACGGTCTGTCTCCGCTCCAGGTAGCTGAGTGGTCAGCGCGTCGGAATGTCATACCTAACGGCCTGGTTTCGATTCCGAGCTGGGCCGGAGATTTTCTCCACTCAAGGGCTGCTTCTTGTGTTGTCCTTATCATCATCATTTTATCCCCATCGACGCGCAAGTAGCCGGCCAGAGTGGCCGAGAGGTTCTAGTCGCTTCAGTCTGGAACCGCGCGACCGCTACGGTCTCAGATTCGAATCCTGCCTCGGGCATGGATGTGTGTGATGTCCATAGGTTAGTTAGGTTTAAGTAGTTCTAAGTTCTATGGGACTGATGACTTCAGATGTTAAGTCCCATAGAGCTCAGAGCCATTCGAACCATTTTTGACATGCAAGTCGCCGAAGCGGCTCAACTCGAAAGACTTGCACCAGGCGAACGGTCTACCCGACGGGACGCCCTAGCCATACGGCATTTCCATTACCATAGTCTGTGTGCGCACTGATTAATGAACAAACGTACGATGTCTCAGCGTCCTGAGATGTACACAGGTCGAATAACAATAGTAACACTTTTTTCCTAGTATCTGTTTTCGCAGAAACCTTAATATCTGTGGTCACTGGAACCGCTAAACTCTGGCTAAAATTGAAGCCGCCCCTCCTCTCTTCCGGAAAGAAAAGTAACGCTGTGCCTGACCTCACCTGCGGACAACGGCGCTTTGGCGAATCTGGGCCGCGCCTGTCGTGGCGAGTGACAGCTAGCGGAACTCCGGCGGCCGAAAAACGACAGACGATAACTGCCCAGGGCCGAGCTTCCCCCCTGCCCGGCTAATCCGAAAAAACTGTTCGTGACAGAGAGATCCGCCGCAGGCGAGCCGCAAGGGCAGGTGGCATCGCAGAGCGCGAAAGAAGGGTGAGTTAAGGCGGCGCTGCAAGAAGCCACGCTAGCTTCTTCCCACCAGAGGCGAGGAGATCGGAGCCTTAATAGCAAGACGCAAGAAGCCCGTCTGGAAGATTGCGTGCGGGGGCGGCCATGCGAGACCGAAGGGATTGGGCTGGCAGGGGGGGGGGGGGAGGGGGGGTGCCTGACAATCAGTGGGACGCGCTGCCGGAAGCAGTTAACACGAGACTGCCAGAGACCGTCATTCCTCTATACACTGAGGCGACAACAGTCACGGGATAGCGATAGGCTCGTATACAGATGGCGATAATATAGCGTACACAAGGTATAAGAGGGCAGTGCATTGGCAGAACTGTCATTTTATGAATGCAGCTCTGTTCCAGCGACGCATGCAGGCAGCAACTGACACACTTAGTCAGTGGGCGAGAAGGTGGCCCCTTAGCTTCAATGGGGCTAAGAAGCATATCCCAGCCGACCTCCCGCAGATCACCATCAGGGGAACCGCCGTACTTTAGGGCACTACAGCTAAGTACCTGGGTGTGACGCTGGACACAGGACTAAGTTGGCGACAGCATGTTGACGACGTCGTCAGAAAGGTCAGCGGTAGAATGAAACAACTATATCCCTTCCTAAATCCGTCGACTGCGCTACCACCTGAATTGGGGGTTTCGCTTTACATCACTCTTACACGCCCGCTCATCGACTACGCCGCTGTGGTTTGGGGCAATGCTGCAGAGACCCACGTCAGACGACTACAACGGCTCCAGAACCGGATTGTTCGGCTGACACTTCACCTGTCTCGGGACTTCCCGTCAACCGACCTCAACCGGGTCTCAAACATACCTACTGTCGTGATAGGTTCCGCCAGGCTGCACAGCTCTTCTATGAGAAGTCCGCTCAATCCATAAATCCGCTCCTCCGAGCACTGGGTCACCTGGTGCAACGACTTAAGGCAACCATATGGCCCCACCTGCTTCGCGACCAATAGGTCAAGAAGACACCGTCCCAGCCGACTGCAAGGACATCATCATGAAGACAGGACAACGTACGAACACTCGCCACTTTGGAGGCATAGCTCTCCCGCTTGGACTCCATCGAACAACAGGGGCCCATGTGTCCCTGTCATACAACAGCAGCAACAGAACTGTCATTTGTACTCAGGTGATTCATGTGAAAAAGTTTCCGTCGTGATTATGACTTTGAGGAAGGAATGGTAGTTGGAGCTAGGCGCATGGGATTTCCACTTTGGAAATCGTTAGGGAATTCAATATTCCGAGATCCACAGTGTCGACAGTGTGGTGACAATACCAAATTTCAGGCATTGCCTCTCACCACGCACAGCGCAGCGGCCTGCGGCCTTCACTGAACGACCGAGAGCAGCGGTGTTTGCGTAGAGTTGTCAGTGCTAAAAGACAATGAACACTGATTGAAATAATCACAGAAATCATTGTGGGAAGTGATCATATCCGTTAGGACAGTACGGCGAGATTTGGCGTTAATGGGCTGTGGCAATAGACGACCAACGCGAGTGCCTTTCTGGACTCGCATTCTGGAGGACGACGGTTCAATCCCGCGTCCGGCCATCCTGATTTAGGTTTTCCGTGATTTCCCTAAATCGCTCCAGGCAAATGCCGGGATGGTTCCTTTGAAAGCGCACGGCCGACTTCCTTCCTCGTCCTTCCCTAATTCGATGAGACCGATGACCTCGTAGTTTGGTCTCTTCCCCCAAACAACCCAATCCAACCGAGTGCCTTTGCTAATACCACGACATCGCCTCTCCTGGGCCCGTGACCATGTCGGATGGACCGCAGAAGACTGGAAAACCGTGGACTGATCAGATGAGTCCCGATTTCAGCTAGTAAGACATGATGGTAGAGTCTGAGTGTGGCAAGACCCCACAAAGCCATGGACTCAAGTTGTCAAAAAGGCGCTGTGCAAGCCGGTAGTGGCTCCATAGTGGTGTGGGCTGTGTTTACATGGAATGGACTGGGTTCTATAGTCCAGGTGAACCAACCATTGACAGGAAAGGTTTATGTTCGGCTACCTGGAGACCTCTTGCAGCCATAAAAGGAGCTCATTTTCCCCAACAGCTATAGAATTACGATGGATGACAATGCACCAAGTTACCAGGCCACAATTGTTCGTCAATGGTTTGAGAACACTCTGGAAAAGTCGAGCAAACGATTTTGCTACACACTGAACACCTATGAGACATAATCGAGAGGTTAGTTCGTGAGGCAGTCGGAGTGTCCGAGCGGTTCTAGGCGCTACAGTCTGGAACGGCGCGACTGGTACTGTTGCAGGTTCGAATCCTGCCTCAGGCATGGATGTGTGTAATGTCCTTAGTTTATGTCCATTATAACTATCCGGGCTGTTATGCCGTGGTCGGTTGGTGAATTCTTTGTCAAATCCCAACGTTTCGTCCCCGTCTGCGGGAGACATCTTTAAGGGGGTGTGTAGCCCGATGGAAGGTCCAACACGCCCACTGGCTCGCTGGAAAAGTCGAGCAAACGAATTGGCTACACTCAACACTTATGAGACATAATCGAGAGATCAGTTCGTGAGGTGGTAGGAGTGGCCGAGCGGTTCTAGGCGCTACAGTCAGTGGGTGTGTTGGACCTTCCATCGGGCTACAGACCCCCTTGAAGATGTCTCCCGCAGACGGGGACGAAACGTTGGGATTTGACAAAGAATTCACCAACCGACCACGGCATTTAACAGCCCGGATAATTATAATGGACATGACATTTCCGGCCTTGAAAGTCTACATTTTAGTGTCCTTAGGTTAGTTAGGTTTAAGTAGTTCTAAGTTCTAGAGGACTGATGACCTCACATGTTGAGTCGCATAGTGCTCAGAGCCATTTGAACCATTTCAGTTCGTGAACAAAATCATGCATCAGCAACATTTTTGCCATTACGGGCGGCTATAGAGGCCTTATGACTCAACGTTTCTGTAGGGGACTTCCAACGACTTGATTCCATGACATGTCGAGTTGCTGTACTACGCCGGGCATAAGGAGGTGCCACATGATATTAGGACGAATCCCATGACTTTTGTCACTTCACTGTAGTACTTGCTACAGGTGTAAGTTTTGAGATGTGGTGCCAGCAGGAACACTGTAACTGGAGCTGAAGTCACTAATACAACAGAAATACAGGTTATTGAAACTCCTCTCCAACTCATCTGCTTTCTACTGGCATCGCCTTTTTGGCTCACATTTATTGTGCTTGCCTCACGCAGTCCTTTTAGAGTCGACATTTCGACGTACCATAAATACAAGGAAAATTTAAAAATCATATTGCCGTGTGGTGCACGACGGTATTGGCGCCCTCGCGGGAGAGGCAGCTTCCCCGTTTGGAGCGCGGCTCGCTCTACAGCCTGCAGACAGCAGAGTGCAGCGGCCACTCACCGTCGGATCCGCCGCCGGCGCTGAGCGGCCTCCTGGCGCGCGGCGGCCGCCCCAGCGGCGGCGACCGGCCGGCGGGCGGCGGCTGCGCGTGCGTGGCCGGCTGGCCGTGGTGGGCGTGGCCGGGCGCGGGGGCGGCGCCGGGCGCGGGCGGCAGCAGGCCCTGCGAGCGCAGGCGCGCCTCCAGCTCGGCGATGCGGCGCAGCGTGTCGGGCCGCTCCGCGAGCGCGGCCAGCTGCGCGCGCAGCAGGCTCGCCGTCTCGACGCTGTCGCAGCGGTAGGCGTGCACGTGCACCGGGCAGCGCGTCGCCGGGTTCACCAGCAGCAGGATGGCCGCCACCACGTCGGCCTGCTGCAGCGCGCACGTCACCGCCTCGGCCGGCACCAGGTGCTTCACCGTCTCCCACTTGACGGCGCCGCCCCCGCCGCCCGCCCCCGACTTGCCGCCCGACGCCTTCGGCACGTTCTGGATGATCTTCAGCCCCTTGTGGCTCACTTGCAGCGTCACCTGCGCAATCGAGCACACACACTCCCGTCACTCCACCTGTCTATTGTGCTCCTCCGAACAAACAAGGGTCAATCCGCCAAACTCGATATGAATTATTAAAAAAGCTGGCATATTCCCACCTGGAAGTATGCGACCTTTTCGATGTTTATATAATAATTTATTACGCTTAGCTAAATAAACAATAATCACATTACCAGTTTCGGCAAGTAGTTACCATCTTCAGATGTACGTAATTCACAAAAATCTTTGTACAGACAAACAAATATATTTACTGACTTCGAACATCATAAGATTGTTTAGCGTTTCAATGAAGAGACATCATATAACGACATGTCGTACATTCAGTGAAATGTTAAATGGCTTTATCACGTTCAGACTGCCTAACTATGTTTGTTTGTCTGTACAAAGCTTTTTGTGGATCAAGCACATCTGAAGATGGTAAATATTTGCCGAAACTGGTAATGTGATAATTTTTTATATATCTCACCGATCGTTGACGTAATAAATTATTATACGCATATCACGTACCTTTGCGATACACTTGTTTATGTTTGCTTAACTGAAACTCTTATGAAACTTACAGTAATTAGAAATTATTACTCCTTGCGTCTGATGAAACTGCGGCCCACAGACGCAGGGGACTCAACCTGGCGAGAAGCTACGTACATGAACTCAAAAACTTATGCTACGTCTCCAGAAAAGTAAATGACATAATAGAAACAATTTGCTGAATATTTTCCAGTCCCTTAGTAGGCAGGACGCTGACAATACGTTACTCGTACGTTAAACCCTTGTCAATACCTACCTACTTTCACACAAACGATAATAGCGTTTCTTTTCTTTTCTTTTCTTTTTTTTTTTTTTTTTTTTTTTTTTTACACATGTTAGGCTTTTAAAATATAAATTATACCACAACGTAACCGGTCTGCAAACTAAAGTTCTCCTTCCTTTATTTATTTATTTTTATTTTTTACGACGCCTCTGTTGTTAGGTGCAAGATCAGGTGTTTAGTTCAGGTGTACTGCTCGCGGGAAACAAACGACGTACAAAATTCGGAACACTCTTATTGCGTTAACTGGCTGATCCGTTGGTTGTTGGTAGAAAATTTTGCTCATTACGAATGAGAAAACACACAACACTAGTGTGATATTCTATAAAATTTCTTGCTTTGTCAACCGGTTCTCGGCTGTTACGTCATCGTCAGGTACATAGATAAATACGTGTGGCCCTTTTTTTTTTGTGGGATCAAAGACTTTAACGTAGTACATCTGCAAAAATACCTCAATTCGTTTTCAAGGTTCTTTAAATGTGTCATTTAAGACTATTTAGAGTAGATAAAATACACGATACATTACATAATGAACTGCATGTCAAGAAGAAAACTCAGTTGAATATTCTAAAACCAGTTGATAAAAAATAAATATTGCAGAATTACACCAGTGTCGCGTGTTCTTTCCGTCATAACGCAGTTCTTAACCCAGTCTACAACATAACAGTGGCGGCACTTCGACTCTCTTTTGTTATCCACTACGACTGCAACGCTGCAGGCGGCCAGGAAGTTATACTGATGAGTTCGGAGAGATCTTGTGAAAGCTAAAGCGAGTCGTAATTTTCTATATTGGTCTGCAGAATCGATTTTAGAAAGGGGAGCGTCCGTTGCACAATAAATTGCAGCAACAACAAGGAGAAGACACCACGTTTGTCCCTTTTTAGGTTTCCTGAAGTCCCTATGCTACATCGCAGAACAGTTTATTTACGAAATGGTTCTAACCTACAGATATTTATTGGAGGATGTCGTGTTCTTTAGGAACGAAAAAATTGTTAGTAAACAGCAGAAGACCTGACCTTTTGCAGAAAGGCGTCTTATATCTTCTGAAAAACATGAAGTCAAATCAATGGATGTGGAACACAAGATACGTGTATGGATTGCAGCAGCTACGTTATTTAACGCAGCAGACAAGCAATCACAACTGTAGTTGAAGGGAAAACCACGTGGACGCGACAATAAAGGAACAAAAGCAATAAAACTGTTTCGCAACACAGAAGAAACCAGTTCCACAATTATCGCAGCGTCTGGGCAAACAACGGTAAGAATCCTCAACATTTTCGGTTTTGAAGCGAGAGTAATTACATTTAATATGTACTATCAGAAAGTCGAGTGAAGTGTAGACTGTGCGAAACATTAGGCCCCCTACAATGTTGTTACCTGTCAAGGAAAATCCCTCTTATAATAAGAACATGCATTCAGATGCATAAATATATGTTTATATCCTCTTGTTTTCAGCGGAGAATTCTGTAATTATACACATATTCGAAGGTATTTCTTCATCGTTAAGTTGTGGCTTATGTCACCGAATCAAGGAGATTCGGTACTTGGACAAGTATTTCATAATCATTCACGTCTCTTAATAAGTTACTAATGCTTGGAAAGCAAAACTGTAATAACTATTTCGATAATTAACTTGAAAAATAATGAAAAACGAACTTGAGTTTTACGGCTGCTTTCTCGCATAGCAGGACCCGTTTGGTTGTCATGCGCGGCACCACTACGATATCCTATGACCGTTTTATTGCCGTTCATGGTAAGCCATTGCATTTCAGCAAGATGTCCGCCCCAGGTAGCTGGATGGTCAGCGTGACGGATTGTCAATCCTCTGGGCCCAGGTTCGATTCCCGGCTGGTTCGGGGATTTTTCTCCGCCCAGGGACTGGGTGTTGTGCTGTCCTCATCATCATCCTATCTTCCTCATCGACTGCAGGCCGCCCAAGTGGCGTCAAATTGACAGACCGGCACCCGGCGTACGGCCTGCCCGACGTGGGGCCCTAGCCATACGATTAAATAAATTTCAGCAAGATGACCGCCCGCACACGGCGAGA
Source organism: Schistocerca piceifrons (assembly GCF_021461385.2). Lineage (NCBI taxonomy): Eukaryota > Metazoa > Arthropoda > Insecta > Orthoptera > Acrididae > Schistocerca > Schistocerca piceifrons. Next base: position 220,014,021 of record NC_060145.1, on the reverse strand, counting down.
GTTTCTACTGCTCGTCTTCGTGCTTTCCAAACCCTACCTTGACTGGCAAAGTCGTCAGATCTCTCCCCGATTAAGAACGTTTGGAGCACTACGAGCAGGGCGCTCCAATCAGCTCGGGATTTTGACGATTGGAGAGAATTTGGCACACTGTCCCTCAGGAGGACATCCAACAACTCTATCAATCAATTGCAAGCCGAATAACTGCTTACATAAGGGCCAGAGGGGAGCACCGCGTCATTGACTTGCTCAGTTTGTGAAACTCTTTCTCTTGAATAAATAATCCCATTTTTCTGAAATTGTGAACATTTGTTTGTCTGTACATGTACATCACATATACCAAATTTCCGTCCCTGGATTCGGATTATTCTTTTGTGATGCGTCGTTTTTCTGAGGGCTTCACCGATCATTAATTACAAAAATCATGAAACTAAATCAAGCAGTTCGTGTAATTTGTTCAATTTTCTGTAAACGTTGCTCAGACGCAATTGTCAATTTCACTCACGTCAGTAACGGCATTGCAAACTAAATTAAAACCTGTACGAGAATGGACGTAAAGAAAGTCATAATTTTAAAAAAAAAGTTAATAACAGCCTTAATTGCAATTTATTTTTTAAAAAAAGAATAAATTGCAACCTGGACTGTTTCTAATTCCAACATTCCACATACGTCTTCTGTACCAGACGGCCTAATATAGTGCAGAATATCTTACGAAAGTCATCATCATCTAAGATGGAATAAAGACCAACAATACTTACTATATCGAACAGAAATAACATAAATGAAAAATCAGCAGAGAGGACTACTGCCATTTTAAAGAATCAACGAAAGACGTCAAGGAAAATTAAACGATAGGAATATGGGCATGGGCTCCATTTACACATGCAATAGGCCACTGCAGGATTCAGTGTCACATACTAGTAAAGACCAAAGTTTAACCCAAGTGGTTATATGACAGCAGCGATTGTTGGCTGACCTTACTCCTGGTCTTCCACGGTTTCCAGTGGAGGATTTGCCTAGATGGCAAGACCCGAAATCTAAAAAGGCCACGGCCCTACCAAATACATGTTACAAATGGACCAGTTTGCAGGCACTGTAAGAATAATGTGACGCTACTCACATAGAGCGCTGTACAGTTGATCTTGCAAAGTAGACTGTTTAGGTTTTTATGTTGGTAATGCCACGTAATACTCTATATGAAAATCACTGACTGCGCTGTGCAGTTTGTGGCTTGTTGGACTCATTGTTGGAATATTCGCTTGTGTAGTTTTGGGCTGTTGGATGTGAACAGCGCGTAGCGTTGGGCAGTTGGAGGTGAGCCGCCAGCAGTGGTGGATGTGGAGAGAGGTGCCAGAGTTTTAAGAGGTTACTATAAGCGGGACGATCTGGACGTGTGTCCGCCAGAAACAGGAAATTTCTAAAGATGGATGTCATGAATTGATAGATATATATGATGACTTTTGAACATTATTAAGGTAAATACATTGTCTGTTCTCTATCAAAATCTTTCATTTGTTAATTATGCCTATCAGGTGTTAGTGCCTTCAGTATTTAGAATCTTTTATTTAGCTGGCAGTATTGGCGCTCGCTGTATTGCAGTAGTTCGAGTAACGAAGATTTTCGTTAGGTAAGTGATTCATGAAAGGTATAGGCTATTGTTGGTCAGGGCCATTCTTTTGTAGGGATTATTGAAAGTCAGACTGCGTTGCGCTAAAAATATTGTGTGTCAGTTTAGTGATGATCAGAATAAGTAAAGAGAGAAATGTCTGTGTACGGTCATTTTTGCCCAGGTGTTCGATAATCAAATAACGTAAGAGTTTTTCCAGCACTGTCATTCATAAATTTTCAAATAGGACGTTTCAATCTGATGAATGTCCGCTATATATATATTTTACGCAACAACCCTTAAAACCGCCTGAAGCTGACCATCTCTTTCTTTTTTCGCAGTCTTTCAAGACAGATGAAGATCACCATATGTTTTTTTGTCGTGTTAATCTTTTCGTCTGTGTCCACTTAGGAAACACAATGCTCTTTACGACAGACGATAGTCGACCACAACGGCGAACATGTCGTGGAAGAGTGTAACAAAACTGAAAAATCTCAATTGCCACAAACATACAGTATTCCAAGAAAATCCACTTAGAAGACTTCGGCCAATTGCTGTCTAATACAATTCATAGTGCCCGTAATCATAAAAGTGTACAAGAACAAATTTTTGAAATTTGTGGTAAGTTCCTATGGGACCAAACTGCTAAGGTCATCGGTCCCTAGGCGTACACACTACTTGATCTAACTTAAACTAATTTACGCTAATGACGACACACAGACCCATGCCCGAGGGAGGACTCGAACCTCTGACGGGTGGAAGCCGCGCGAACCGTGCAAGGCGCCATAGACCGCTCGGCTAAACCGTGCGGCTGTACGAGAACAGTTCGCACAGTGATATATAAATAAGGATTCTTCTCATACTTTTTGCCCGAATGGAACTGGAGGAAAATTTTATACACAATGCAATAAGAAGTATCTTGTGCATCACAAATCGAACTCATACACGTGGGGTAGATGTTATGAATCTGATGAGCGACAAGATACAACGTCATATGCACACTTTACCGCTAATAGCTTTAAACGAATGTCCCAACAGGAGAGGCGTGTTCTTCCACGCCGTCCTCTCGTCCTCCCCCTGCCAAATCCAAGTGACGTCACCACAGAAGAAGCCGGACACCTCCCGGGGGCAGGCGGCCGACGTGGCGGCCTCGGCTGGACCTGCTGCGGTTTCGGGGCTGGACCTCGCCTGACCGCAAGCGCCTCCCACGCGGAGCAGTCGCCGTGAAGTGCTACCGCAGGCAACGATTATGTCACCGCACCATCTCCAGTGTTCGCACAGGCCGAGGGCAATCTTGTGGTTTACAGTAATTCGGGGTCTGTTTTACGTGTCTCTTTCATCTGCGATTCTCAGTCGCCGCTTGTAAACTCACCGTTATACTCGTATGGCGGTAAGCTCGAGAACGTGTTCTCCCAGTCGGACACAGTAATCTCGTGCCGTATCACTCTACTCATCCGTGTCATTCACTCTTCTTCCATAAGGTAGTGGACGAAACTCCAGACTTGATCATGGATTTCTTCCACAGAAATAGCATACTCAGTCGTAATTCAAAAAATGTATTCGCACTTGTAAATATGGACAACAATCGGCTGTAGATTGGAATGACGACAATGAAAATTTGTGCCGGACATGAACGGTGATTTCCCGCTTATTAAGAGCGTTCGTCTTACAGTTGGCTACCCGTGCACGACTCACGGCCAGACCCAGGCTTCCAAATGTCGGCAAGCATACGTCTACGACCTGTTCTCGTACATTCATTACATATATTCCCGTACAGGTGACACATTTTACTTGAAAGTCATTTGCACTGTGTCGGTGGATAATTACGATATTGCAGTGCCTGCGTTATTTTGAATTACAATGTTGTCTCGGATAGGCGGCCGATGTGGCTGAGTGGTTCTAGGCGCCTGAGTCCGGAACCGCGCGACTGCTACGGTCGCAGGTTCGAATCCTGCGTCGGGCATGGATGTGTGTGATGTCCTTAGGTTAGTTAGGTTTAAGCAGTTCTAAGTTCTAGGGGACTGATGACCTCAGATGTTAAGTCCCATAGTCCTCAGAGCCGTTTGAACCATTTTTGTCTCGGATACGCGATCACGTCCAAAGGAACTTTGCATCTTAATTCAGAATAGCAAAGGCACTGCAATATCGTATCGTATCTTAAGTACGTAAATAGTTTCTAAAACGTGTTCCGTCACATTCAATGACGATTGATCAACTAGTCTCCTTCGTCATTACTCGCGCAAAATACAAAAGGGCCATTTGGTAAACCCGTCTTTCTTCGCATAAAAAAAAGGAGATTAGTCACAAAAACAGACCACTGACCGAACAAGAGAATTATGCCGAAGAAAACCAGCCGTGACACTGTGGAAGAAACTGGCAGGGTATTTGTGCACAAGCATCACCCGCAACGTTCGTCCGTTCCTATCCGAAAATACAAGAGGACTGCGTGCTCTTGGTTTAGCTGTGGCTGTTTCTTCGCGTTTTCATTTCACGCTCATATCACCAAGAGTGTACGTGGACAGCTTTAGAAGGGATGGAATGTTTTTGGTAAATCTGTTACTCAGGTGACAGCCACAACTCCCTCGACCTCCTAACCGACCCATTGCTCTGTTACTGCTTCTCCACCGACAACACACTGCTCCCCACCTCATTTTATTCTAACGAGTCCGCCAGCCGTGACGCTTAGCGGTCATTTCCGCATTGCATAGGGGTGTCCGGAAACTTCTGATCGGGCAACGCATCTTTGCGTTATCTTTACCGAGCGAAATAGCACACTGATTAAGTCAACGGACTTGATTTCTGGAGGACGACGTTTCAAACCCGCGTCCGCCCATCCAGATCTAGGTTTTGCGTGATTTTACTAAATCGCTCCAGGCAAACACCGGATATGTTCCTTTGAAAAGGACAAGGGCAAGTTCCTTATCCATCTTTGACGCAATCTAACCTCGTGCTCCGTCTCTGATCACCTCGATGCCGACGGGACGTTAAACCCAATCTTCCTTGTTTCGTTTGCGTTCTCTTGCCCTGGTTTCCATTACACCGCTTTTGTCACATGCTGTGATAACCTACATTCATGTCTCACTGCAACGCTTGGTCGGAAAGTGCGCTCGTCTACCGCTCAGAACGCGGGGTAAGTGAGAGGCGACACAGGCTGATAACCTCTGGCGCTCGGCACAGGCAGTGTCAGGGACCACCTGCGCTCTGTGCGGGCGCCCGCATCCCAGCGCGGAAACGTCTGGGACCTCCCTGCAGCTCGCCCCACCCCTGCGAGATCAAGTAGCAAGCCGTGCCACTTCCGCTGCCCGCGATTCGAGTAGACAACGCGTGAAATGCACGTTTTGGTCAAATGGCGGCTTTCTCCATAGAAAGTATAAAAGATCTCTAAAAATTTCTGGCGTAGTCGTGAACGAAACATTAGAGACGATGGAGATCTTCAGTCTGGTTCAAAATAAGTAAGACATGTTTTTCAGAACTTCCGATATTTGAATTCTGCGCTTAAATGGTTACAGATGCTCTCAAATACTACTAGATATCTTCGCCCACACATCGTCTTTGAATCACTGTCGCAGGTGGTTGCGAACTGATTGTAAATCAGATAGTAAATCTGTTGTGGCAGTAGGAGACAGCAAAAGTCAAAGCTGAAGTTTTAAATTGCGCGTTTAACGAATCATTTACCCAGGAGGACCGTAATGCAGTCAACCCACGTGAGGCGAACTGAGGAGCTACTTGATTGAGAAGTAGCGGCCCCGGTCTCGTACACTGAATTACGCCCGGGAGAGCGGTGTGCTGACCTCATGGCCCTCCATATCCCCATAGAGTGACGGCCTGTGAACTAAGGATGACACGGCGACCGATCGGTACCGTTGGGCCTACATGGCCTATTCGAGCGGAGTTCAGTTTTTTAGAAGCTCCGTGTAAACATACCGTCGTTTGAAACTTCCTGGCAGATTAAAACTGTGTGCCCGACCGAGACTCGAACTCGGGACCTTTGCCTTTCGCGGGCAAGTGCTCTACCATCTGAGCTACCGAAGCACGACTCACGCCCGGTACTCACAGCTTTACTTCTGCCAGTATCTCGTCTCCTACCTTCCAAACTTTACAGAAGCTCTCCTGCGAACCTTGCAGAACTAGCACTCCTGAAAGAAAGGATACTGCGGAGACATGGCTTAGCCACAGTCTGGGGGATGTTTCCAGAATGAGATTTTCACTGTGCAGCGGAGTGTGCGCTGATATGAAACTTCCTGGCAGATTAAAAATGTGTGCCCGACCGAGATTCGAAATCGGGAGCTTTGCCTTTCGCGGGCAAGTGCTCTACCATCTGAGCTACCGAAGCACGACTCACGCCCGGTACTCACAGCGTTACTTCTGCCAGTATCTCGTCTCCTACCTTCCAAACTTTACAGAAGCTCTCCTGCGAACCTTGCAGAACTAGCACTCCTGAAAGAAAGGATACTGCGGAGACATGGTTTAGTCACAGCCTGGGGGATGTTTCCAGAATGAGATTTTCACTCTGCAGCGGAGTGTGCGCTGATATGAAACTTCCTGGCTGTGGCTAAGCCATGTCTACGCAGTATCTTTTCTTTCAGGAGTGCTAGTTCTGCAAGGATCGCAGGAGAGCTTCTGTACAATTTGGAAGGTAGGAGACGAGACACTGGCAGAAGTAAAGCTGTGAGTACCGGTCGTGAGTCGTGCTTCGGTAGCTCAGATGGTAGAGCACTTGCCCGCGAAAGGCAAAGGTCCCGAGTTCGAATCTCGGTCGGGCACAAAGATTTAATCTGCCAGGAAGTTTCATATCAGCGTACACTCCGCTCCAGAGTGAAAATCTCATTCTGGATACCGTCGTTTGACATTCGCACAGACTTCCGCATGGAGGACAGAAATAGGCATCCATGACGTTGAAAGGCAACTGAAGCAGTCGAAAACAAATAAGTCACCATATCTGGGCGGAAATCCAAAATGGTTATACAGGGAGTACTCTACGGAACTGTCCCGTTACTTAGTTTGCATTTATCGAGAATCTCTAGCGCATCGCAAAGTCTCAAGCGACTGGAAAAAAGTGCAGGTGACTTCTGTATATAAAAAGGATAAAAGAACAGACCCACAAAATTACAGACCTATGTGCATAACATTGGTATGCGTCGGAGTTCTTGAACATATTCTAATTTCGAATATAACAAATATCCTTGACACAGAAAAGCTTGTGTCTACAAATCAGTACGGATTTAGAAAGCATCCCTTGTGCGAGACTGAGCATGCCATTTACTCGTACGATATCCCACATGCCACAGCTGAAGTACAGCAGGCAGATTCTGTATTCCTACATTTGCGGAAAGCGTTTGGCACGGTGCCCCACTAGAGACTGTTAACGAAGTCCCGCTCATACGGAATAGGTTCCCACATACATGAGTAGTTCTTAGACTTCTTAAGTAATAGAACGCAGTACGTTGTCATCACGGCAAGTGCTCATCGGAGAGAAGGGTATCATGAGGGGACCCCAGGGAACTGTGATAGGACCACTCCCGTTCTCTATATTCATAAATGATCTGACAGATAGTGTGAGCAGCAATCAGCGACTGTTTGCTGATGTTCCTGTAGTGTACTGGAAAAAATCGTTGTTGAGTGACTATAGACGGATACAGGGTGAGTTAGACAAAATTTCTAGTTGGTGTGATGAATGGGAGCTTGCTCTAAATGTAGAAAAATGCGACTTGATGCAGTTCAATAGGAAAAACTATCTTGTAATGTTCAAAGACAGTATTAGTGTTGTGCTGCTTGAGACAATCACGTCGATTAAATATCTAGGCGAAACCCTGCACAGCGATAGTAAATGGAAGTAGCACGTAAGGACGGTAGTATGAAGAAGAGTGGTCGACTTCGGTTTGTTGGAACAGTTTTATTATCAAGTTTTGTTGATCTGTAAAGGAGCCCGCGCACTGAACAACTGTGCGACACATTCTTGAGTACTGCTCGAGTGTTTGGAACCCCGGCCAGGTCGGATTAAGAGAAGATATCGAAGCGTGCGCTGAAGCATGATGCTAGATGCTTATGTTGATGCTGATAGATTCGGTCAACGCGCTAACCTTACGGAGATGCTTCGTGAACTCACATGGGAATCTCTGGAGAAAAGACGACGTTCCTTTCGCAAAGCACTGTTGAGAAATTTTGGAATACATGTATGTGCAGCTGCACAACGATTTTACTGCTTCCAACGTACATTTTGTGTAAGGACCACAAAGGAAAGGTAAGGAAAATTAGGGATCGGACGGAGACATATAAGCAGATCTGCGAGTGGAATAGGAAAGGAAATGACTAGCATTGGTACATGGTACCCTCTGCCATATACCATATGGTAGCTTGCGGAGCATGTAATTAGATGTAGATAGAAGAGTGGTAACTGCTTCTGAATAAGGAAAAGTGAAAGGTCATCCAATTGAGTAATAAAAGTAGTCAGTTAAATCTCGGTAACAAGATAAATCATGCAAACCTAAAGGCTGTCAATTCAACTAAATGCAGGGTGACAGTTATTGAACTATATGAAATAAAGTCGTCGTAACTTCTGAAGAACGATTTGCGTTAGGACATTCCAACCGCACGATTGGCCGCGGGGCATGATGGGAATTAGTATGCGCATGCACACGCGGTTTAGCAACGGAGCCCACTTTCATTTGGATGGGTTCGTCACCAAGGAAAATAGGCGCATTTGGGGGCCTGAAAATTCGCATTTCGTGATCGAGAAGTTTCTTCACCCTCATGGGTGAATATGTGGTGTCAATGTCCACTCACGGAATAATCGGTGCGATAATCCTTGATGGCATGGTGACTACCGAACGGTACGTGAAGGTTTTGGAAGATGATTTCAACCCCGTTACCTAAAGTGACACTGATCTCGACAAGATGTGATTCATGCAAGACCGAGCTCGACCCCATAGAAGCAAGGGAGTGTTCAAGATCTTGGAGGAGCACTTGTTCAAATGGCTCTAAGAACTATAGGACTTAACATCTGAGGTCATCAGTCCCCTATAACTTAGAACTACTTAAACCTAACTAAGGACATCACACACATCCATGCCCGAGGTAGGATTCGAACAGCGGCCGGCGAGGAGCACTTCTGGGGACCGTATTCTGCCCCTGGTGCACCCAGAAGCAACTGGCAGGGGCCTTGACTGGCCGCCATATTCTCCGGACCTGAACACGTGCGACTTCTTTTTGTGGGGCTATATTAAAGACAAGGTGTACTGCAATAACCTCAAAACCATTCTGAGCTGAAAACAACCATTCAGGAGGTCATCGACAGCATTGATGTTCCGACGCTTCAGCGGTACATCGAGAATTTCGCTATTCGTCTGCGACATATCATCGCCAATGATGGCAGGCATATCGAACATGTCATAACCTAATTCCGAATATCTGTAGTGACGTTTACATGTTGAATAAAGTGTGTGCCTGCCGTAATTTGTAACTAATTTACGTTTTTTTCATATAGTTCAATAATTAGCATCCTGTACTAGGAATTAAAATTACAAACAACTTAAATTAGAACGATCACATAGTTAATGCTGTGGGATGGCTACACCAAAGACTGCGTCTTATTGGCAGACAACGTAGAAGATGCAACACGTCTATTAAAGTAAGTGCCAGTACTACGATTGTCCGACCTCTGCGAAAATAACGCTGTGCGGTATGGGATCCATTTGATAGGATTGACGGAGGATATCGAAAAAGTACAAAGAAGGGCAGCGCGTTTTGTATTATTGCGAAATAGGGGAGAGTGTCTCACGGATATGATAAGTGAGTTGGGATAGCAATCATTATATCAAAGGCGTTCTCCGTTGCGGCGAGAGCTTTTCACGAAATGTCAGCCATCGACTTTCTCCTGTAAAGGTGAAAATATTTTAGTGTCGCCAATCTACTTGGGGAGAAATGGTCATCGAAATAAAGAAAGAGAAATCGGAGCACGCAAGGGAAGAATTAAGTGTTCATGTTTCCCACGCGCTCTTGGAGAGTTGAAAGGTAGATAAACAGTCTGAAGATGGTTCGAAGAGACCTCTGCCAGGCATTTAAGTGTAAATTTCAGATACAAATATGAATGTAGCTTAGTGGTATGACTCGTTGTTAGTGAGCAAACTTCCACTGTCGTATTGGCGTAAGGTTGCAGTTTTGTGAACGAGAAGCGCGTCTGTACAAAGCTTGGTTTTACATCACGGAAAACCGGTATAGAAACACCCCAAATGTTGCGGAAGCTGTCGGAGAGAACGTATTAGGTGGGACACATTCCACTCCGATAAGAGTTCCAAAACGGGCGAACCTCGACTGATGGTGACGTCCGTTGTGATCGGCTGTTAATTGGCATCACACCAGAAGATACTTGAAAGACAGCGGTCTGCAGGACTGCAGACATGACAAGACATCTGCAAAACTTGGGAATAAATTGTCGTATTTGTGAAGCTAATCTGTTGGAAAAATTGAACGCAAGGATTGAGAATAAGTTTGTGCCACGACTGCGTTAACTATATCAGAAGCAACATCGCGTGGCAGTCTAAGGAAATGATTCAAGGCGACGCAAATTTTCTTTCAAACGTTGTCAATGTTGACGAAATTTGGGTTTACAGCTATATCCTTGAAACTAAGCAGCACTCGTCGCAACGAAACGGTCACCCGTTACCTTAGGCAAGTAAAGCACGACAAACCAAAAGTCCTTGCTGATTCGTTCATATGTATACCAATATTGAGGACATTGTACACAACGATCTCGCCCGTCAAGGTCAAATGGGAAAAAACGAATTATATCTTGATTTTATAGGATATCTGAAGGAGTACATGTGGACATAACGCCCACAGGTTTCCGAACGACTGGCTATTCCACCATAGCAATTTACGACCGCGTACGGCCTACATTACTCAGGAATTTCTGACTAAAAAAGAAAAAGGCGAATTTAGACTTTCTCGGTGAATCTCAATGATGAAGTTTTCTCTGGTTATCAGCCGAGTCAAGGCGTCGGCGTTCTACGGCAACGATTCAACAAGTTTCCTACTTGTCATCTTTGCCTGAAGATGACAAGTAGGAAACTTGTTGAAACGTTGCAGCAAAACGACGCCTTGAGTTGGCTGATAACCTGAGAAGTCTTCATCATCAAGATGACACTTGTTTTTCACCCACCATGCTCACTGGACCTAGCTCCTCGTAACTTCTTCCCCTTGTGCAAGATGAAAATGCGTTTAAAGGGGCGAAGACTCGATCAGTGGAAGAGTTTCAATCGGAAACGTAGAGAATACTAAACACGCTAGCAAATAAAGGCTTCCAGGGTGCGGTTACAAAGTGTCAGAAATGTTGGGATCGGTATATTTGACCCCAAGACAACTACTTCTGCTGACTTAAGAATCAAAACTGTTATCTGACGAAAGTGCAAAGACCCCAAAATGTGTCATAATTCAATAATCAATGTTGTATGAATGAAAAATGCCGCTATCACAGTACAAAATGGCGAATATGTCCCGGGCAGAGTTAGGGATGTAAAAGAATAGAACTAGCCTTTCGACTTATCTGGCAGGTTCAAAGATATTTCAGTCAAAACATCTTGACATATTCGCGACTTTTTATTTGTTAGTATTAGCACCTAGGTCATACTGTATAGTGCATCGTCAAGTAAATTAACACAATACATGATGTCATCCTGCAGTAACAAATCCACCTCACGAAAGTTTTGCCCCGCTACACACCCCCCCCCCCCCCTCAGAAAAACTTTATTAGCTATTACATTATGCTCTTCAGCCATATGATAATACATATTGTTTACTATGGCTGGCGAATCGTCTGGATCGGGATCAGACACTTCAGCCAAAAATTGCAAGATGCAGATGTGCAAACACATTGCAGCTAAGAGAGCTCACTGGCATGGGAAAGTAGGGCTCACTCGTAAAAAGATGTGAATGTGTCAAGATGGTTTGATTTAAATGTCCTTGCAGCTGCCATATAAGTCTTTCTTTTACATCCCTGACTCTGCTCAGGACATATTTGCCTTTTCTGAGCTATGATAGGAGCATTTTTCATTCTGGTTTCCAAATTTTACTCTACCATAATTTTGACATTAGCCGACGTAGATTTTTGTTGACCCGACGACTGACCCGGTATAGATTTCGTTATTGCCTTTCGAACCATTTTGTTTATACCGTGGCAATGGATAAAGCTTCCACAAAACAACCGCATGACCATTAATTACATACATTTGTCTACCTTCTCACAAAATCTGAACCGCTTCAAACAAGTCTGAAACACAGAGGTGGCGCACGTAAAATAAATGTGTTTTCTACACGTATAATCCGAATAAAACTAGATTTTTGAAAGCGAGTTTTCAATTTTATCGTAAGAACGCGTTTTTTACTTATTCTAATCACTTTATACAGTTTTCGCGCATTAAATTCATGCATTAACGAATTTTACTTGCTACATTCAGCTCGTTTCGTTCTGACTTAATCCATTTATATTCCTTCGTGTACAATTCGAACCGAGTCATACAAGTTTTAAAGCACAGAAGTTACTCTCTTCAAAAACCTTCCAGAAAAACATCCGAAGGAAGCAATATTTTTTTAAAGCGGTTAAAACGTTCGTTAGACCAAGGTCCGATACACTGGTGGACCAATTCTGTACCATCAGTCTCGCTCCAGTCCAGACTTATTTAAGGATGACTGTTTCTGCACGTAAAACCCGAACGTGAGTGACTATTTTTGGGCGTAAAACTCGAGCGGTGCACATAAAAATGGTGATATTAGCTGAGCACTAATTTCAGTCCAATTAAAATCTTTTGCAAAAGGAATTAATCGATTCGAACAATCTGCCTGGGCACCACCTCCAGTTCCCCGTTCAAATATTGCTTAATGTATTGTATTGAACTGGCGACCTAGAAACGACGGAGAGGCTTCGTCTCCGCCGTAGCCCTCAGTGGTTCATAACCCCACAACAGGCAGCAGTCCACTCACCTCACCGCTGCCCCACAGCGAACCCAGATTTATTGTGCGGTTCGGCCCCCAATGGAACCCCCGCCTCCCACCCCCGCTCCCCTCCAGAGTGCGTCTCACACCAGACGAGTGTAACCCTATGTTTGCGTGGTAGAGTAAGTATGGTGTACGGGTACGTGGAGAAAGTGTTTGCCCAGCAAACGCCGATATAGTGTAACTGGTGCGGAATAAGGGGAACCAACCCACATTCACCGAGGCAGATGGAAACCGCCTTCAAAACCATCCACAGAGTGGCCGGTACACCGGACCCCGACAGTAATCCGCCGGGCATATTCGTGCCGGGGACCGGCAGGCCTTCCCGCCCGGAAAGAAGTGCGTTAGACCGCACGGTTAACCGGGGGGCGGGCTTGCTTAATAAACTATAACATAGGCTCTGAGGATGGACTTTTGAAGCGCTGTGTCTATTTATTTATACTAGAAAGTAACCCTTAACTCGCGAGGTAACTTTTCTCTAACGTATACCACGAGGTGGGGTCTCTGGAACGCCTACGTTTAAACCGAGATTTAACGCAAGAATCATTTGAAATTTTCATTTACGCTACATAGCATTTATTTTTACCATTATTTAAGTGTTGTTTAAACGCTTTTAGTTTATTTTATTGCTCTAAACAAAGCCTGCCGCACTTTACTATTTATCACACAAAACCACATAATTTTGTGTGGTTCTTTTAAATAGTTCACATACATAGGCTGTTAGAGTACTGAATTTTACATTCTAAGACATTATACAGTCTCTGTAGCAAATAAATTTCCAAATAAAACTAAATTACAGGGTTTAAATTTGGGCACAAAAATTCCACGCGATAGGTACAAAAAGAAAGTCTGTCAAATTGACATGCATTTCTGGTACATTTTTATCACCACTCAGAACACATTTGATTTTAACAGACACTAAATATTTCATCGAAGAAACAGAGAGATCCCCATCACAACTTTCCTGAAGTTCTTCCTCTGAATGATACTCTAGTTCGATAGAAGAACTGTGATCACTGGCCAACGTAAAATCGTCGTCTCTTCGTTTATTTCTTGATCTATATAATTGACACTTTCCTCCATAGACCGACTAACAATTTCATCAAACTCGGGAAAGTTAAAAACGACACATTCGTGCCAAAACATTTTGAGCTATAAGGTGGTGGTGGTTAGTGTTTAACGTCCCGTCGAGAACGAGGTCATTAGAGACGGAGCTCATGCTCGGGTGAGGGAAGGACTGGGAAGGAAATCGGCCGTGCCCTTTCAAAGGAACCATCCCGGCATTTGCCTGAAGCGATTTAGGGAAATCACGGAAAACCTAAATCAGGATGGCTGGAGACGGGATTGAACCGTCGTCCTTCCGAATGCGAGTCCAGTGTGCTAACCACTGCGCCACCTCGCTCGGTAGCTGTACGGTACCTACTGAAGAAAACAGGTATGTAGTTCACGAGGCGCGGTCTAGGAGACTCCAACACCTACCAGTAACACGAGTCAACAATAAACACAAATGGCGATAACGCAACCGACAACAAAACATCGCAGGCTTGGGAATTTAAGGAGAGTAGGGGGAGTATAGAAGCATTCCACCACATTTGGCTTTGGTGAGCGAGTTCGAAAATTTTCGAGCGGTTTGAGAGACCACATCTCTTGAGTTAAGGGTTAATATTTGATTTATTCATCTGAACTTCATTTCTTGCGTCAGTTATTGTGTTTTACTCGCCCAAGGGCCTCGATCTGAGAACTGAAAGAACGCCAGTTTGCACGTCAGCAAGCGAATGTAGCGGGAAGAGCAGCGCGCTGTCGACGGAGCTGCGCAGGTCATTCACTCGCGGCGACAGCCGCAGCGGCAGCGACCGGACTGGACAACCTGTGTCGCCGGTGGGCCGGCAGGTGTCGGCAGGGGCAGACCCGCAGACTGCGGCAGCGAGCCAAACAGTGCGTAGAAAATGCGCTATCCGGACACCTAGTAGTAGACATTAATACGGGATGTGTCCACCCTTCGCCTTTATGACGGCTTGAACTCTGCTGAAGACACTTTAAATGAGGTGTCTGAATGTCTGGGGAGGAATACAGCCCACCCTTCCTGAACACCCCGAACCACGAACCAGAGATAGGTGCTGATGGTGGACGCTGGGGGGGAGGGGGGGAGAGGGGGGGGGTCTAGAGCGAAGACGGTCTAACTCATGCCAGGGGTGTTACATTGGTTTCAGGTCGGGACTCTGGGTAGGCCGGTTCAAATCATGAATTATAGGTGTCTTAAAACCCTCTTCTCAGAGATGCTTCTTTTTGACAGTGTTTATAAAAGAAAAATTCTGAGTAGGTATTAAAATCCATGGAGAAGAAATAAAAACTTTCAGGTTCGCCGATGATATTGTAATTCTGTCAGAGACAGCAAAGGGCTTGGAAGAGCAGTTGAACGGAATGGACTGTGTCTTGAAAGGAGCATATAAGATCAACATCAACAAAAGCAAAACGAGGATAATGGAATGTAGTCGAATTAAGTTGGGTGATTCTGAGGGAATTAGATTAGGAAATGAGACACTTAAAGTAGTAAAGGAGTTTTGCTATTTGGGGAGCAAAATAACTGATGATGGTCGAAGTAGAGATGATATAAAATGTAGACTGGCAATGGCAAGGAAAGCGTGTCTGAAGAAGAGAAATTTGTTAACATCGAGTATAGATTTAAGTGTCAGGAAGTCGTTTCAGAAAGTAATTGTATGCAGTGTAACCATGTATGGAAGTGAAACATGGACGATAAATAGTTTGGACAAGAAGAGAATAGAAGCTTTCTAAATGTGGTGCTACAGACGAATGCTGAAGATTAGATGGGTAGATCACATAACTAATGAGGAGGTATTGAATAGAATTGGGGAGGAGTTTGTGGCACAACTTGACCAGAAGAATGAACCGGTTGGTAGGACATGTTATGAGGCATCAAGGGATCACAAATTTAGCATTGGATGGCAGCGTGAAGGGTAAAAAACGGAGAGGGAGACCAAGAGATGAATACACTAAGCAGATTCAGAACGATGTAGGTTGCAGTAAGTACTCGGAGACGAAGAAGCTTGCACAGGTTAGAGTAACATGGAGAGCTGCATCAAACCAGTCTCAGAACTGAAGACCACAACAACAACAATTGTCACGCTGATATAATCACTGTCTTTGAAATGGCACTCTACTGTACGCAGCACACAATGCTGTAAAATGTGTTCATAGCCTTCCGCATTCGGCGTTTTCTTCGGCGCAAGGACGGGGCCATCACGAAAACACTCCCATACCGCAACAACATCTCATTCGTACCTAAAAGTTGACACTAAAGATGACGGAAGCTAAAGTTCTCCAGGCATTCACAAACCCAAACCGTTCCACGGGATTGCCACAGGGTATCAGACCACTCGTTCCCAGTCATCCACTGTTTCTATTTACACCAACCGTCGCTTAGCACTGTCTATAGTAATGTGCGGCTTATGAGGAGCTCATCGACCATTTTATACCATTCCTTTTAACTCCCTAAGCTAAGGCCTTGTGCCTGCTGGAGTGATAGTGGCACTTTGGAATTCACGAGTAGTTACCTCCGCTCATTCCACGCCAATTTTTACAAACGTCACCTGCAATGTCTGACCACCCCTGTCCGTCAGTGCATGAGATATGCTTGGTCTCGATTTAGCTGTGGTCGTTCGAGGTTGCACTTCACAGTCACATCAACGGCAGTCGACTTTGCAGTTTGCGGTCTGAAGGTTCCTGATGGGTTTGTTATTCAGACAACATACAGTTCCCGGCCCTCGTACGAAGTCATTGAGCTCTTGTAACCGACCCATTCTGCTGTTTCATCAGCTCTACTGACAACACAATACATCCCGCCTCCTTTTATAATGACAGTCCCACCTCTCGTGAACCTACTGGTTAATTCCGTTTTACGCAGGTGTCTTCTATGCAGAATCACATGTCACAAAATAGTTTCTGTGTTCAGTTGTCATACGTCCTTCCCTTAAAGGGCTACATCAAAGTCCAAGTATGCAGCTTCTATGTGAAGGCAACAGTTTTTGGGAAAGATATGTATTATATGATCACTGTGGCTTTTCATACTGGGCTACTACAACGGGTATTCTCCGAGAAATAATTTAGTATGTTCACGTGGTGCCCTTGTCTTGTGTGCGTACTGTGTGCGCAAAGTTTTAATCACTTAGATGAAACCCTACAATCGCACTCAGATGGAAGCTACGTAGGGACTTCAAAAGGTGAGTTACGGATTTCAGAGCACGCTAAGACAATTGCGCAATTTGAGTGGCCGACTATCAGATGAGAGTACACATGTCTGGGTTCCTGCAGACACGTTTAGCTGCTATAGGAATAACGGGTGCATGACAGGGCGCAAGACACTGTGCGAGTGAAATGGTGCGGCAACTGGAAACGAACTCCAAAGCTGAAGTACGCGGAACACTACGATTCTCGTGGGCGAAAGATGTAAACTGCACACAGATTCACCACGAAATTCTGGCAATATACGGGCCAAATGCAGTGTCGCTTCCAACAGTAATGAAAAAAAGTACCAAGAATTAGATCAAGGTCACACAGACGTGGGTGATGCTTAACGGGAAGTCAAGATCCCGCACGAAGCTGAAAGAACACCTGAGGGGGCGAGAGAGAATTTATAATGACAAGGACGTTCATACGGTGTTTCTCGAATGGCTTCTGAAGAAGAGGACCTCCACATTCGAGGAACTGTATGCCTGGTAGAAACTTCGTACCGTTCTTTACAGAGAGTAGATGACTATGTCCTGATGTGATGTTTAAAGCTTTCCCGGCGTACTGATTGTTCCATAAAAACACGGGAGAACTGCCGGATGTCAGTAACGTCCTGCCACGATATCTTCAGGTGAGTACCACTGTAGTCGTGCTGACGAGTACGCGCTGAGCTCTGCTATTTAAAGCCGTACTGAGGTGACATTGCGCATGCACTGCTCAGTGTGCGCGTTCATAACAACTCTGTGCGCTGCGCATCGCGCCCTCCACGGTGAAAGCTTGGCGTATCGATATCAGGTCGATTTTCATCTTTATGCAGATAACTACGTCGACTACGAAGTATCTCTATAACAGGATTCCAAACAGAGATTAGCTGATAACCGCTATCTCGATTGATGAGAGTCTCGTTGTCAGACAATCTTATTTCTACAGATTCATTGATAATCGAGCTACAAAACTTGGATGTATGGACCAAATTTTTTGTGTCGTTGTAATTCATGGAATGGTCTGTGGAAATACAATGTTCGGCGATTGCGGACTTGGTGGGTTGGAGAAAGCGAGTATGCCGTCTGTGTTCCACAATGCGTTCCTGCACAGTTCGTGTTGTTTGCCCTACACGTGATTTGCCGCATTCACACGGAATTTTGTAAACACTTCATTTACGCAGGCCCTGGCCATCTTTAACGGATCCCACCAGTGATGAAATTTTGGAAGGAACTCTCATCAGTCGAGATAGCGGTTATCAGCTAAACTCTGCTTGGAATCCTGTTATGGAGAAACTTCGTAGTCGACGTAGTTATCTGCATTAAGATGAAAATTGACCTGATATCGATACGCCAAGCTTTCACCGTGGAGGGCGCGAGGCGCAGCGCACGGAGTTGTTATGAACGCGCACGCCGAGCAGCGCATGCGCAATGTCACCTCAGTATGGCTTTAAATAGCAGAGCTCAGCGGGTACTCGCCAGTACTACTACAGTGGTACTCACCTGAAGATGACCAGAAGATTCTGCGCCGAAATGTCGTGGCAGGACGTTACTGACATCCGGCAGTTCTCCCGTGTTTTCATGGAACGACTATGTCCTGCATTTACACTCACACTTACACCTATGGTCAGCATGCTACATTGCGGTGTGTGGCGGAGGGTAGTCTCCGTATCAATTTTTCCTGTTCCAGTCGCATATGGTTCGCGAGAGGAATGACTGCTGGTAAGCCTTCGCGTGAACTCGAATCTCTCTAACTTTATCTTCGTGGTCTTTTCGCGGGATTTACTTAGGAGAGGCACTCTTGGTTAACTCTTCTACGAAAGTATGCAGACCTCCTTTGTTACAGTGGCTGTCACTTGAGTTGACGCTTCCTAAATGGAACTGTAACGAAACGTGCTGTTATTCTCTGGATCTTCTCTATCTCCTCTACCTATCACAGACTGCCGAGAAATATTCAAGTATTTGTCGAACGAACTATTTGTAAGGTACGTCCTCCGAATTCGAGAGGGGCGCGGTAGAGAAATGACTTGAAGATGGTTCGAAAGAACCCTCCGCCAGACAGTTGAAAATTGCAGAGCAGTAATGCAGACCAAAATGAAGATGTACCTCCTACATTTCCAGAGCACAATTCCAATGAATCTCAGTCTGGAGTCTAACTTAACCGTGACTAAATTTACGTGGTCGAACCACTTTAAATCACAGTGTATGCATCTTCAACATATTTTAGATGTTGATGCTGAAAAATACTGCCATTCATTTGTGTTGCTTTGAAGTGTAGATCTGCAATCAATACAAGTGACTTGGTCTGCCATAACAATGTATAACTTACGTTCTGAAATCCCCTCGTATTATTCTTGCTGCGACGTGATTTTAGCAGCTAACTGGGGGAGGAGGGGGGGGGGGGTGCCGATGGTAGAAGTGTCTTATCGGCCCTGCTCAAACATGAATCACGAGTGTAGAGGAGCAAAGAGATGACGCGAGCCCACCGATTAAAGTTTCCTTCGCCGACGGCGGTGTAATTAAGTCCCCTCTCTTGGAGCTTATGGCCAACAGCAACGATCGTCCTATCACGATTTTCTACATAAGGAATTTCTCTTCTTTCTTGTTGTGCAAAACACGTGGAAGGGGAGAAACTTAGCGCAGATATTTGAGGGGACTTGTAGCAACTGTACGACACACGAAAAGAGACGCGTGCGAACGGCAGCAGACGGTCTGTCTGGTAAGGTGATCCACCCCGTAGAAGGAAAGCGATCCCAGCCGCGGGCCGGCGCCTGCGGCCGGTGCCCCGTCTTGGGGGCCCGTGTGAACGGAAGCTGGGGGCTCGCAGACATGCGAGGCGCTCCGCGCGGGACTTTCGCCACATACGCCGTCGCCCTGAGGTCGCGCAGAGGTTACTCAACCGCTCTCTCCGAGCACCCGCCGGACCCGTGTCCGCTGCAGAGGATATGCGCCCGTGCGCACATCTTGTACTTGTCCCTGCAACTTTCACATTGCAAGTAAAAATACACCAACTCGAGAGAGTTCGCAGGAATAACAAGTTTGAAGAGTAATGGATACGATTAAGGAATAATTATTTCCGGAGAAAATTAACACTAGCTTCGTAAAAGAGCTGTGTGGTGTCATTGTAAGCGAAAGCGAGGGATTAGGCACCAATGCCAGGAAAGTGCACTATTTCCATTTGATTTTAAAAACTTGTGGCTCCTGCTCTAAATGAAGCTGCAGGCAACAAACTGGGCTCTTTTTATGATGTGTTGTTTTTAATCCCTTTTCTTGCGGATCCCCGAGTTTCCTGTGAATTAGTGAAGTATGATGCATGTATGCAAACTGAAGTGAGAAATCAAAATTTGTACCAAGGCCAGGATTCGAACACAGGTTGCCAGATGCTATAACCATTCCACCACCCTGGCACAGTGGCTTTCACAAATGCACGGACTACGCTAGTACGCCTCCTTCCTCAATCTAAATTCCCATTCGCGCCTCATTCCACTTGGTGTTCCCCCTAAAATCGAACAGTTCAAATGTTCAAATGTGCGTGAAATCTTATGGGACTTAAATGCTAAGGTCATCGGTCCCTAAGTTTACACACTACTTAACCTAAATTATCCTAAGGACAAACACACACACCAATGCCCGAGGGAGGACTCGAACCTCCGCCGGGACCAGCCACAACGTCCATGACTGCAGCGCCTTAGACCGCCCGGCTAATCTCGCGCGGCAAAATCGAACAGTACTTCAGAAGATCTCCAACTGTGCAGCTGTGTTGTTGGAGAGTCTCTGCAACGCCCTTCGAGTTTAGCAGAAATACAAAGTGGGCTGAGGCTTGAATGGGAGTTTAGACTCAGGAGGGAGGCGTAGTAGGGCAGTCTGTGCATTTGTACAAAGCCATTGTGCCAGGGTGGCGTAGTGGTTATTGCACCTGCCTAGTGAGCAGGCGACCTGGGTTCGAATTCTCGCTTTACTATAAATTTTCATTTATCGCTTCAGTCTGCATACATACATCCTAGATGTTAGGGACTTGAAAAAGTCTTTGAAACCATATAGTTTCAGTTGACTCGGGAGTGAGTATGAAATATAGCAAATGACATATTTGGTAACACGCATAAGCAAGAGAGAAATTAGATCTACAGTTTTCAAGTAATGAATTACTTGCAAACCTGTGGGGGAGCCACATAACGAAGAATGTCGTACCTGCAAGATAGTGTGCCTTGAAGATCTAATGATCGATTTTGAAGTCACATGAAGAAACACGCTCTAGAGACCGCCATAAGCACTGTCTGACATTTTCTACTGCTTTTGTTGTTGTGATTCATGAGGTTCTGCTTTGTGCAGCGATTGTAATCGTTATGAGTTCTGCTTATTAAAGTGCTGTATGTTATAATAATGCTACTTGGAAGGTGTTGTTAATTCTTCAGTTACAGAGTTTTATGGCAAATAAAAGTATGTATATTTTTAAAACTCGTTACATAATGTGTGTTCGGCTAATCCATACTTCACCAGTCGTGCAACATCCGGCACCTCAGACATATTTTCAACTTGTAATTGGTTTTTAATAACATTTCTTCCTAGTTTGATTTCACTTACTGGTGATTCGTATGAAATGGAGTAATAATGTAACACAGACACTATTAAATACAATACTGACTACATTTTCTCGACTACATTAATTTTAAATTTGAATAAAGTATTTGTGCCTAGGTTCCCAGATATGTGAATGGCTCGAAGACTTCTTAAGTTATAGAACCCAGTATGTTATCCTCGACGGCGAGCGTTCATCAGAGACAAAGATGTCGTCAGGAGTGACCCAGGGAAGTGTGGTAAGACCGCTGCTATTTCCTATATATATACATAAATGATATGGTGGACAGGGTGGGCAGCAATCTGCAGCTGCTTCCTGCTGATGCTATGGTGTAGGGGAAGGTGTCGAAGTCGAATGTTTGTTGGAGGAGAGAAGATGACTTAGGCAAAATTTCTAGATGGTATGATGAGTGGCAGAAATGTAGAAAAATCTAAGTTAATGCAGATGAATAGGAAAAACAAACCAGCAATGTTCGGATACAGCGTTAGTAGTGTCCTGCTCGATACAGCCACGTTGTTTAGATATCTGGGCGTAACGCTACAACGCGATATGAAATGGAACGAGCATGTGAGTATCGTGGTAAGGAAGGCGACTGGTCGTCATCGGTTTATTGGGAGAACTTAAGCAAAGTGTGGTTCATCTGTGAAGGAGACCGCATAAGGGATGTTAGTGCGACCTATTCTTGAACACTGCTTGAGTGTTTAAGGTTCGTACCAGGTCGGATTAAAGGGAGGCATGGAAGCAATTCAGAGGCGGGCTGCCAGATTTTTTAGCTGCAAGTTCGAATAATATGCAAGTGTTACGGAGATGCTTCGTGAACTCAAATGGAAATCCCTGGAGGGAAGGCGAAGTTCTTATCGAGGAACACTACTGAGAAAATATACAGAATCGGCATATGAAGCTGACCGCAGATCGTTTCTGCTGCTACCAACGTTCATTTCGCGTAAGGATCACGAAGAAAAGGTACAAGAAATCAGGGGTCATATGGAGGGATGTAGACAGTTGTTTTTCCCGCGCTCTCTTTGCTAGTGGAACAGGAAAGGAAATGACTACTGGTGGTACATGGCACACTCCGATACGCACCGTACGGTGGCTTTCGGAGTTTGCATGTAGATTTAGATGTAGAAGTATACTTTGGAACTGTTTCTCAGGTTTATAAAAATATAACTTTTTCGGGGTGTGGGAGTGTGCTTCTCTACGGCAGCGAAACCTGGACACTTGGAGAGGACGAAAGAAGAAGGATTGAAGGATTCGAAATGTGGTGTCTGCGAAGGATGTTAAAAATTCCATGGACGGCCAGGATGACAAATGAAGAAGTCCTGCAGAGAGCGGAGGAAGTTCCAGTTCTTTGGAAGACGGTCAAGAAGAGGAGAGATATATGGATGGGACACATTCTGAGACATGAAAGTCTTCTCCACACTATAACGGAAGGCCTTGTGGAGGGCAAAAGGGCAAGAGGCAGACCTAGAAGAAAGTACATAAGCCAGATAATGCAGGACCTAGGATGCGGAAGTTTCACGGAATTGAAGAGGCTGGCCGACAATCGCACTGAATGGAGAGCTGCTGCAAATCAATCTTAGGATTGGCAACTGAGAAGGACTCTGTGATAACTATTGAGGCTCTAATATGTGTACCATAGAGGTCTGTATCTACCCTGACGAAAGTCAAAATAACGCTGAGCGCACCTTATACCATTCGGCATAAATGCAAACTCTCTATATGCTTGTCTAAACTGTTCAATTAATTCTTCGAGATTAGGTTTGTAAAACCACAGCTCTTCCAAGACAATTACAGCAGCTGCATAATTAATTTTATTCCCATAAAATGTTAGAGCTAGATCGTCGATACGCTGTTGATTGGTAGGTACCAGGAAGGCCAGGCGTAGGTCGTCGGGATAGTTTCGGATGTGCTCCCAATTTGCATAAAAAAACTCCAACGCAGACATGAGCTGTAACAATAATCTTTATTTAGATCAATGGTACCATTTCAAAATGGATTAAAAATATATATTATACTTCTATTACAGGATTAGAGCCGAAAGTCTGAGAAGTGTTCCATGGTGCAACACTCTCCCCTACATTAAACGCCACTGGGTGACACTACGAAGCGATGTGAAATAAGAAGAAGACACTACGATGCGATTGGAAGATTTCGATGTCTTTTATGATCTTCGTCACGAAGTTCGACGGGAAGCGCCGCTTGTAAGTCTGTGCACGGAATTCTCAACAAATTGAGATTTGAGTAATTCAGTATTCATATAGCAATAACTGGTCCATTTGGAGGACCTGAAAGTTCTATGCAGATGAGCTGAGAACTTACACGTGAATCGATCAGACAGTGGCACCACTCTACTGTCTAAACACCATCATTGATAAAACCGATATTTCGTATGTACTCTGAAACAGTTGAGCTAAATCGGTACAAAAAATACAGAAGAGATTAGGAAGTATGCGATTACGTGCACACATTTTTTCTCATTTCATATGTATTTGTGACAGGGGAGGGTGTGACCACTACTGTGTTATCCTTCTGAGGTTAACAGGTTATCAAATCCTTAAACAATGGAAAGTCCGAGACGTATATCAACAATTTTATGAAAAGAGTAGATTGCTACTCACCAAATAGAGGAGACGCTGAGTCGCAGAAATCGGCCGGAGATAGTGGTATGTGTGTATGAGTTACGCTTGTGTGTGCGTGTGTAACTTCAGAAGAAGGCCTTTTGGACAAAAGCTTAAATATGTAGCAGTCTTTTTGTTGCAGCTGTCTGCGACTCAACGTCTCCTCTACATGGTGAGACGGAATCTACCCTTTTCATCATATTATCAAATAGTTGAGTAGACATTGGCGTGTCCATTACTGATGCCCCTCCCTCGTCCTTTTCGTCCCCACATGCTGTACGAATATATTTATCTCTCCCTTCCATATGTTTCGACATCGTCGAGCAGCATAACTACATTTATTATCATAAATCTACAGATAAAGCGCCGCAGGTCGTTTCAAAAATGATTCAAATGGCTCTGGGCACTATGGGACTTAACATCTGAGGTCATCAGTCCCCTAGACTTAGAACTACTTAACCGTAACTAACCTAACGACATCACACACATCCATGCCCGAGGCAGCATTCGAACCTGAGACCGTAGCGGCAGCGCGGTTCCGGACTGAAGCGCCTACAACCGCTCGGCCACAGGGGCCGGCAGGTCGTTTACTATTTGATTTATTACTACACTCCTGGAAATTGAAATAAGAACACCGTGAATTCATTGTCCCAGGAAGGGGAAACTTTATTGACACATTCCTGGGGTCAGATACATCACATGATCACACTGACAGAACCACAGGCACATAGACACAGGCAACAGAGCATGCACAATGTCGGCACTAGTACAGTGTATATCCACCTTTCGCAGCAATGCAGGCTGCTATTCTCCCATGGAAACGATCGTAGAGATGCTGGATGTAGTCCTGTGGAACGGCTTGCCATGCCATTTCCACCTGGCGCCTCAGTTGGACCAGCGTTCGTGCTGGACGTGCAGACCGCGTGAGACGACGCTTCATCCAGTCCCAAACATGCTCAATGGGGGACAGATCCGGAGATCTTGCTGGCCAGGGTAGTTAACTTACACCTTCTAGAGCACGTTGGGTGGCACGGGATACATGCGGACGTGCATTGTCCTGTTGGAACAGCAAGTTCCCTTGCCGGTCTAGGAATGGTAGAACGATGGGTTCGATGACGGTTTGGATGTACCGTGCACTATTCAGTGTCCCCTCGACGATCACCAGTGGTGTACGGCCAGTGTAGGAGATCGCTCCCCACACCATGATGCCGGGTGTTGGCCCTGTGTGCCTCGGTCGTATGCAATCCTGATTGTGGCGCTCACCTGCACGGCGCCAAACACGCATACGACCACCATTGGCACCAAGGCAGAAGCGACTCTCATCGCTGAAGACGACACGTCTCCATTCGTCCCTCCATTCACGCCTGTCGCGACACCACTGGAGGCGGGCTGCACGATGTTGGGGCGTGAGCGGAAGACGGCCTAACGGTGTGCGGGACCGTAGCCCAGCTTCATGGAGACGGTTGCGAATGGTCCTCGCCGATACTCCAGGAGCAACAGTGTCCCTAATTTGCTGGGAAGTGGCGGTGCGGTCCCCTACGGCACTGCGTAGGATCCTACGGTCTTGGCGTGCATCCGTGCGTCGCTGCGGTCCGGTCCCAGGTCGACGGGCACGTGCACCTTCCGCCGACCACTGGCGACAACATCGATGTACTGTGGAGACCTCACGCCCCACGTGTTGAGCAATTCGGCGGTACGTCCACCCGGCCTCCCGCATGCCCACTATACGCCCTCGCTCAAAGTCCGTCAGCTGCACATACGGTTCACGTCCACGCTGTCGCGGCATGCTACCAGTGTTAAAGACTGCGATGGAGCTCCGTATGCCACGGCAAACTGGCTGACACTGACGGCGGCGGTGCACAAATGCTGCGCAGCTAGCGCCATTCGACGGCCAACACCGTGGTTCCTGGTGTGTCCGCTGTGCCGTGCGTGTGATCATTGCTTGTACAGCCCTCTCGCAGAGTCCGGAGCAAGTATGGTGGGTCTGACACACCGGTGTCAATGTGTTCTTTTTTCCATTTCCAGGAGTGTATTTTTGGTCACCAGATTACCGTTGTCCTAAAGGTGTTGAGGGAACCTATAAGCCGTTAACGTTTCGTTATCGGGGCAATGAAAGTCTGAAGATGCTCGCATTTGGTGAGCGAAACTTCTAATGGGCCAAATAACAGACGACCTCTGACTGTTTATCTGTACACTGATTCCAATGGTCTATCTGTCTCCTACAGGGGATGTCTGTATTTGCTAAACTTATTACTATTATTATTTGGCTAGGACCAGCTAGGACCACGTTAAGTCCTGTTACATTTGGCAGTGAACTTTGATTTCTGTGAACCCCAGATTTCCTTTATTGTTTGTGAGTGGGCTTCCTTATGCCTCTCCGTCCAAGGGTCATCACGTCTTCTACTTGGTTGTTTGTCTGGGTGTAGCCCGTTCGTCACCATCATCTTGTGGAAGATTTTCCTGGCATAGGCGTCTTCGGGTTTGATTTGTAGGAGCTGGAGGTCTTCGTTGGTATTTCTAAAGCAGGGTATTTTGGTTTTAGGGTTTGAATAAAAGAAGTGGGAGATCTTCCTGGCCAACCTGTCCCCGTCAATTCGTTTAAGGTGACCGTAAAATCGTGTCGCAGCATTCGCCTTAATCACGGAAAACCCAAATCTGGGTGACCGAACGAGTGTTTGTATCGCTATGCTCCCGAATAAGAGTACACTGTCCTAACGTCGCGCCACCTGGTTCGATTTGCGGAAAACAGATTTAGATGGAATTCACATCATGTACTTGTTCAGTCCAATAGCTCATACCTTTTACAAAATAGGTACCACAAAGAACAAAATCACTCTGTGTGATGTGGCAGCTATGATTAGAGAAAACACTGCAATAAAGCATAAAGAGTAACGCAGTAGATCGGAAACTACACTGAAGAGCCAAAAAACTGCTACACGAGCCTAATATAGTGTTGCTCCCCTGCGAGTACGCATATGTGCCGCAACACGTCGCAGCATGGACTCGACTAATGTCTGAAGTAGTGCTGGAGGGAACTGACACATCAGTCCTGCAGCGCTGTCCATAAATCCATAAGAGTACGAGAGGGTGGAGATCTCTTCCGAACAGCACTTTGCAAGGCATCCCAGATGTGCTCAATGATGTTCAAATCTGGGGAATTTGGTGGCCAGCGGAAGTGTCAGACTCAGAAGAGTGTTCCTGGAGCCACTATGTAACAATTCTGGACGTTTGGGGTGTCACATTGTCCTGCTGGAATTGCCGAAGTCCGTCGGAATGCACAATGGACATCAATGGATGCAGGTAAAATGGAAATGATCGTATGCCGTCAGTGGCTAGTAGTTCCCAGGCGGGGAGTTCGGCCGCCAAGTGCAAATCTTATATAGTGCGACGCCACATTGGGCGACTTGTGAGTCGATTATGGGGATGAAATGCTGATGTGGACAGCACAACACCTAGTCCCTGAGGGCAGAAAAACTCCCACCCCAGCCGGGAATCGAACCCGGGCCCCCATGCGTGGATGGATGCAGGTGATCAGACAGGATGCTTATGTATGCGTCACCTGTCAGAGTCGTATCTAGACGTATCAAGGGTCCCACATCGCTCCAACTGCACACGCCCCACACCATTACAGAGTATGTACCAGTTTGAACTTCCCCTGCTAATATGAAGGGTCCATGGATTCATGAGGTTGTCTCCATACCCGTACAAGTCCATCCACTCGATACAATTTGATACGAGACTCGTCCGACCAGGCAAAATGTTTCCAGTCATCAACAGTCCAACGACGGTGTAGACAGGCCCAGGAGAGGCGTAAAGCTTTGTGTCGTGCAGTCATCAAGGTTACACGAGTAGGCCTTCGGCTCCAAAGGTTGAATGGTTCGCACGCTCAAAAATGGTTCAAATGGCTCTATGCACTATAGGACTTAACATCTGAGGTCATCAGTCCCCTAGACTTAAAACTGTTTAAACCTAACTAACCTAAGGACATCACACCCATCCATGCCCGAAGCAGGATTCGAACCTGCGACCGTAGCTGCCCCTTGGTACCAGACTGAAGCGCCTAGAACCGCTTGGCCACAGCTGCCGGCGGTTCGCACGCTGACACTTGTTGATGGCCCAGCATTGGATTCTGCAGCAATCTGTGGAAGGGTTGCACTTCCGTCACGTTGAACGATTCTCTTCAGTCGCCGTTCTTGCAGGATCTTTTTCTGGCCGTAGCGATGTCGGAGAATTGATGTTTTACCGGATTCCTGATATTCCGTAAACTCCTGAAATGGTCGTACGTGAAAATCCCTACTTCACCGCCATATCGGAGATCCTGTGTCCCATCGCTCGTGCACCGACTATCACACCACGTTCAAACTCATTTAAATCTTGATAACTTGCCATTGTAGCAGCAGTAACCGAACTAACAACTGCGCCAGACACTTGTCTTATATATGTTTTGCCGACCGCAGCGCCGTATTCTACCCATTTACCTACGGGGTGACCAAAAAGTCAGTATAAATTTGAAAACTGAATAAATCTCGGAATAATGTAGATAGAGAGGTACAAATTGACACACATGCTTGGAATGACATGATGTTTTATTAGAACCAAAAAAATACAATAGTTCAAAAAATGTCCGACAGATGGCGCTTCATCTGATCAGAATAGCAATAATTAGCATAACAAAGTAAGACAAAGCAAAGATGATGTTCTTTACAGGAAATGCTCAATATGTCCACCATCATTCCTCAACAATAGCTGTAGTTGAGGAATAATGTTGTGAACAGCACTGTAAAGCATGTCCGGAGTTATGGTGAGGCATTGGCGTCGGATGTTGTGTTTCAGCATCCCTAGAGATGTCAGACGATCACGATACACTTGCGACTTCAGGTAACCCCAAAGCCAACAATCGCACGGACTGAGGTCTGGGGTTCCGCAGCTCGTGGTCGTGCGGTAGCGTTCTCGCTTCCCACGCCCGGGTTCCCGGGTTCGATTCCCGGCGGGGTCAGGGATTTTCTCTGCCTCGTGATGAGTGGGTGTTGTGTGATGTCCTTAGGTTAGGTTTAAGTAGTTCTAAGTTCTAGGGGACTGATGACCATAGATGTTAAGTCCCATGGTGCTCAGAGCCATTTGAGGTCTGGGGACCTGGGAGGCCAAGCATGACCAAAGTGGCGGCTGAGCACACGATCATCACCAAACGACGCGCGCAAGAGACCTTTCACGCGTCTAGCAATATGGGGTGGAGCGCCATCCTGCATAAACATCGTACGTTCCAGCAGGTGTTTATCAGCCAGGGTGGGGATGATGCGATTCTGTAACATATCGGCGTACCTCTCACACGTCACGGTAGCAGTTACAAAACCAGAATCACACATTTCCTCGAAGAGAAAAGGCCCGATAACGGTAGATGTGGTAAATCCAACACATACCGTGACTTTCTCGTCGTGCAATGGAGTTTCCACGACAGTTCTAGGATTTTCGGTAGCCCAAATTCTGCAGCTGTGGGCATTGACAGAACTTCGGAGCGTGAAATGAGTTTCGTCGGTCCACAACACGTTACTCAACGAATCGTCATCTTCCACCATCTTTTGAAACGCCCACACCGCAAATGCCCTCCGCTTCATTAAATCGCCAGGTAACAGTTCATGATGCCGATGGATTTTGTACGGATAGCATCGGAGGGTACGCCTAAGTGCCAACCAAACAGTAGTGTATGGAATGCCGGTGCGACGTGCGACTGCACAAGCGCTGACTTCTCCGTGCATAGACGAACCCGCTACAGTCTCCATTTCTTCCTGGACTGCCTCAGCAGCATTATGCCTTGCGCTCGGTCGGCCACTACGGGGTCTATCGTCTAAACAACCTGTGGCTTCGAACTTCGAAATCATTCTAGCCAGAGCTGCATTTGTCAACGGATCTTTACCCGTTCGAATCCCCTTCCTATGGCGATAGGATCGTAACGCTGAACTAGCACATTCCCCATTCTGATAATACAGCTTTACTAAAAGCGTCTTTTCAGGTAGCGTCAACATGCTGCGACTGCTGGCGCATCTGATTCTCTCTCTCATTACAGCTCCTTTTATATACGATTGTCATGCACAGTCACTGACGTTTTGCTGTCCAGCGCCATCTGTCGGACATTTTGTGAACTTTGTTCTTTTTTTTAATAGAACCCCATGTCATTCAAAGCATGCGTGTCAATTTTTACCTCTCTGTCTACAGTCTACATTATTCCGTGGTTTATTAAGTTTTCAAATTTATACTGACTTTTTGATCACCCGGTATACTTGTATTTGAATACGCATGCCTATACCAGTTTCTTTGGCGCTTCAGTGTATTTGACTGAGACTACAGAGCACACACTTAGTGAATGGTATCACTTCAAAATGGAGTAAGTAAATGCATTAAATTTTTGTTACAGAGCTGGCTAGAAGTGAAAGTCTGTGAAGCGCTCCAATATACAACACTCTTCCCTACGAGTCGTCTGCCCGATGCTCGAAAGATCACACTCGCAGGGGATCTTTCAGATCTCGTCCTTGCGAGAATGGCCTGTCGCAAAGCGAGCAGGCGTCTCATGCAGTCCATGAAGATGCATGGAGCATCGTAAATGAACCCGACTCTTCCATAAAAAGAAGTCGGCTGTAGCTGAAGTGCTACATCGAACCGGTCACTCTATGCCGAAATTACATTGTCGACTTCAACCTTTTCTGACTCGGTGGTGGAAGAAGTAGATGAAATTTGTTGATCAAGAATTCAGTTGAGAGAGATAGCGATTTAAACCTGGTCAATTCATGAAATCTAGCGCTTCCTCTAAGAAAGTCACAAAGATGTCGCTATAGTGCACTTAATAACGGTTCGTCGAGACCAGACCCCGGATTGAACAGCGTATTCACAGATTCAGTGTACGCATACTGTTTGCTACCGATGTTGGTCTCTGGCGCTTGTGTATCCGCGGTTAAAAAGGGCGGAAAGAGCACTATAGCTACACTACTGTCCATTAAAATTGCTACACCAAGAAGAAATGCAGATAATAAGTGGGTATTCATTGGACAAATATATTATACTACAACTGACATGTTATTACATTTTCACGCAATTTGGGTGCATAGATCCTGAGAAATCACAACCACCTCTGGCCGTAATAACGACCTTGATACGCCTAGGCATTGAGTCAAACAGAGCTTGGATGGCGTGTACAGGTACAGCTGCCCATGCAGCTTCAACACGATACCACAGTTCATCAAGAGTAGTGACTGGCGTATTGTGACGAGCCAGTTGCTCGGCCACCATTGACCAGACGTTTTCAGTTGCCGAGAGATCTGGAGAATGTGCTGGCTAGTGCAGCAGTCGAACATTTTCTGTATCCAGAAAGGCCCGTACAGGAACTGTAACATGCGGTCGTGCATTATCCTGCTGAAATGTAGGGTTTCGCAGGGATTGAAAGAAGGGTTGAGCCAAGGGTCGTAACACATCTGAAATGTAACGACCACTGTTCAAAGTGCCGTCAGTGCGAACAAGAGGTGACCGAGACGTGTAACCAATGGCACACCGTACCATCACGCCGGGTGATACGCCAGTATGGCGATGACGAATACACGCTTCCAATGTGCGTTCACCGTGATGTCGCCAAATACGGATGCGACCATCATGATGCTGTAAACAGAAGCTGGATTCATCCGAAAAAATGACGTTTCGCCATTCGTGCACGTACCTTCGTCGTTGAGTACACCATCGCAGGTGCTCCTGTATGTGAAGCAGCGTCAAGGGGAACCGCAGTCATGGTCTCCGAGCTGTAAGTCCATGCTGTTGCAAACGTCCTTGAACTGTTCGTGCAGATGGTTGTTGTCTTGCAAACGTCCCCATCTGTTGACTCAGGGATCGAGACGTGGCTGCACGATCCGTTACAGCCATGCGGATAAGATGCCTGTCATCTCGACTGCTAGTGATACGAGGCCGTTGGCATCGAGCACGACGTTCCGTATTACCCTCCTGAACCCACCGATTCCATATTCTGACAACAGTCATTGGATCTAAACCAACGCGAGCAGCAATGTCGCGATAAGATAAACCGCAATCGCGATAGGCTACAATCCGACCTTTATCAAAGTCTAAAACGTGATGGTACGCATTTCTCCTCCTTACACGAGGCATCACAACAACGTTTCACCAGGCAACGCCGGTCAACTGCTGTTTGTGTATGAGAAATCGGCTGGAAACTTTCCTCATGTCAGCACGTTGTAGGTGTCGCCACCGGCGCCAACCTTGTGTGAATGCTCTGAAAAGCTAATCATTTGCATATCACAGCATCTTCTTCCTGTCGGTTAAATTTCACGTGTGTAGCACGTCATCTTCGTGGTGTAGCAATTTTAATGGCCAGTAGTTTACAATCTCTCAAGTCACTCAGATGACCAGAAGCTATACGGCCGAAATATGAAAAGAAGGAAACAATATTCTGCTGCTGTACTTACAGAATTTCATTGATCAGTTATGGCATCTCAAAAGTACGAAGATGTACATAAAGTAAGTCACGTTGCCGCTTCTCGGCGGTCGTGTCTTACTTTTCAAACTCTTCGAAGCTGTGGAGCACTGGTTTCTCTAAATTTGTATAGCTTCTCGACAGGTGTAGACTGAATTCGGTCAAGTGCAACTTTTGGACAATCAACCTTGTCACTAGTGATCAGATTACATTAATTTTAGGAATTTTTAGTACTAATGAGTTATCGTATCGTTCGGAGACTTTTCTAGTGTTTGTGGGCTGGGATGGCACTTTCGCTTTATGACGGAAAAGAGTTGCTGGATCCTGGGATCCCCACGGATCTCGGGAGAGGCGCTGTTCCCCAGTGTCGCCGGCTGCTGGAGCAGAAACACTTTCACTGCCGCTGGAAAGTGTGGGGCCCAACGGAGCAGGGACGGTGCGGAAACAGTGGCTAAGAGCGCCGCGCTATTATAGCCTGGTCTGACCGGCCAGGGGGGCTCCGTGTCGCGGTTCGCGTTGACAGTGAAAATAAGCGGCCTCGCGTCATGCGAAGACTTCATCTGCTCGAAGATGTGGCACATCTAATGTCCGAATGTTCTATACCCCGCAAGACACCTTAAGATGGTTCAAATGGCTCTAAGCACTATGGGACTTAACATCTGAGGCCATCAGTCCCCTAGACTTAGAACTACTTAAACCGAACTAACCTAAGGACATCACAAACATCGATGCCCGAGGCAGGATTCGAACCTGCGACCGTAGCAGCCGCGTGGTTCGTGACTGAAGCGCCTAGAGCCGCTCAGACACCGCGGTCGGCTCCTTACGATGTATAGCGGAAGTTAGTCTGTGCTCCTGTGACTTCCCCCAAATGTTCAAATGTGTGTGAATTCCTAAGGGGCCAAACTGCTGAGGTCATCGTTCCCTAGACTTACACACTGCTTAAGCTAACTTATGCTAAGAACAACACACACACATTCATGCCTGAGGGAGGATTCGGACCTCCGGCCGGAGGGGCCGCGAAATCCGTGACATGGAGCCTCTAACCGCATGGCCACAGCACGCGGCCTTACTTCCCCCTTTCCTGTTCCAGTCGCATATAGTTTGCAGGAAGATGTAAAGCCACCAGGTGGGCTCTCATCTCTTCAGTTTTATTTTCGTTGTCTTTTCGCGTGATATACCAAGAGGAAGCACTATTTTGATTGACTCTTCTGGGAATGAACACTCTCGGAACTTTTAACAGTAGACAATAAAGTGATGCAAAACGCTTCTCCTGTAGCATCTGCCAATGGAATTGTCTGTACTGCTCTTCTTCCGACCTTCTCTATTTACCCTATCAGTCCTCTCTGGTACGGCTCCCATACGGACGAGCAATATTCCTGTCTTTATATCTTTATATCCAGGATCGAAAACCCTCGAAGCAACAATTGCAAATAATTTTTTGTTATGAATACTAGGGTAAGGTGGGGTAAATCCGACAGGGTGGGTAAACCCGACCGCCCTCTATTTGTGAGAAACGGCAAAGCGGAGCGATTTCGCATTAGTGTTACCGTATAGAGCATTCGAAATAACGAAAATATCAGCTTGACAGCTTTGTCACATTTGACATTTAGACCCCCAAAAGAGAACAAGTGTGTTTTCGATTGTTTCAATTTAATTTTTTTGTCAATTGCGTCATTAGGTTTACCTTGATAAATAAAACGATCACAAACCGAACGGTAAGTGATTTTTGTAGTGCATTTAGTGACCTATTCAGAGTATGTATCGTTTTTGTTGGAAATGTCATGTAGAGTGTTTCTATGTGTGTTAAATGAAACATGGCATGGTGTGGTAAATCCGACCGCTAAATGGTGAGGTAAATCCGACCGACTATTTTTATCGTTTATGTGTATGGAATTATTTATTTATGTAAACAAAGTGAACTTTTGTTTATTTTTAGGGAAATGGTACGAAATGACAAACGAGAAACGATAAAACGCAATCAAAACGATATTCGCCGAGCAGTTGCTGCATGCAAATGGGAATATCTTTACGAGCTGTCGCTCGTGTTTTTACCATTCCGAAATCGACATTGCTGTTGCACCGCCGAGCAATGAAATCATCTTTTTTCAATTAAAATTTACATTCATTTAACTTTCAGTACATTTAGTACTCTAAACATTGTTATTTTTTTAAATAAATTTTGTTCATTTATGTAAAAAAACATAATTGCTTATAATTATTTACCAAAAAAACGTTCATTTGGAACTATTTCTGTGCAAAATCAACCAGACAAATAGGGGGCCGGATTTACCCCACCATTTTCGCAAATGGCAAAAATGGACGGATATCTCAAAAACTACGTATTGATGGTATAAGAAATAATATTTTGCAAACAGTTACTCCTTTATATTACCTATAATTTAACGTATGTAACGTTAAGATCCGACCTCGGATATGCGTTTTATAGCCACTAAAACTTACTAGGTCCGATTTACCCCACCTTACCCGACTTTCAGCTACCCATGAACTATCTTCAAATCATAAAAATATTCTTGACTAGTGTAATTCCCTTAACAGTTCAACACATTATTAATATTTTTTTCTAAAAGCGACAACATCCAGACATAATGTATAGGTAAAATACTGTAACTTTTTATCGTTCATGACCAATCATGCAGAACGGACGTCAAAAAACTAAGGCGTTACGCTGTTAAAACTTAATAACTGAGACAATTCAATCTTTACTTGTATTATCTCATAGCAGTTACTAAGTCTCGAGCTTCGTGCCAATGAATATCAGTCTGGTATCTGTCTTTCCTACGATTAGTTTTATATGGTCGTCCTGCCTCAAATTCAGCCGTACACATACGATGCTTTATGGTAGTAACTGCATCCAGTGACTGTTCTACAATGGCGTAATCATATAGTAAACGGTCTTTCTGTCTATGTATTTGCAATACGTTACATTGGTTTATGTTGAGGGCCAATTGTCACTCCCCACAACAAGCGTCAATCCAATGTAGCTCTTCCTGCATTTCACTACAATTCTCTAGCGATACGACTTCTCTACATACAACAGCATCATCCGAGAAAAGCCTCATGGAGCTACCGAAGTTATCTACTATATAATTTGTATATAATGTGAAAATTAATGGTCCTATAACACTCCCCTGGACCGCGCGGGATTAGCCGAGCGGTCTTAGGCGCTGCAGTCATGGACTGTGCGGCTGGTCCCGGAGGAGGTTCGAGTCCTCTCTCGGGCATGGGTGTGTGTGTGTTTGTCCATAGGACAATTTAGGTTAAATAGTGTGTACGCTTAGGGACTAATGACCTTAGCAGTTAAGTATCATAAGATTTCACACACATTTTGGACACTCCCCTGGGACACGGTCGAAGTTGCTTTTACGTATGAAGGCTTCTCTGCATTCAGAATGGGATGCTGTGGTCTGTTTGCCAGAAACTCTCGAATCCAGTCACACATTTGCTCTGATATTGCACACGCTCGTATTTTGTTCATTAGGCGGTAGTGCGGAACTGCATCGAATGCCTTTCGGAAGTCAAGGAACACGGTTATCTGCCTGAGCGCCTATATCTACTGCTTTCTGTGTCTTGTGGACGAACAGAGTGAGGTAGATTTCCCAACGTCGTTGTTTCCGGAACACGTATTGGTTACTATAGAGAAGACTGCTGCTGGACGAGGCGTATGGCGCGACCGTAGCCACGATGTCTGAGCACTCCGCTAGAGACATGTTTTTAGTGAACATGACAGCACGCCGTGGTATGGTAATCAGTGCAAGACGCGTGGGTCATCATAGCATGTCGGAAGTTACTCAAGACCTCAGATTTGAGAGACCGAAAGAATCTAATGTGGATGTTTAAGAGGAGACAATGTTACCACACACACACACACACACACACACACACACACACACACACACAAGTTGCCGCAGAGGACAACCTAAATTGTTTGAAAAACAAACAACACTTCGCCTGCGTAGAGCCATAGGGACGATTAGTGACCGACTGAATTTTTACCAGGACTGTAAGTAGACAAAGACACCTCATAGGGTTCAGCAGCCGATCACCAACTGCTGTCTTATCGCCACAAAGCTCAACGACTGGCATGGGCTCAAGAACTTCCTCACTGGGCCGTGGGACGGTTGGTTCGTTTATTTGGGGGAGGGGACCAAACAGCGAGGTCATCGGTCCCATCGGATTAGGGAAGGATGGGAAAGGAAGTCGGCCGTCTCCTTTCAAAGGAACCACCCCAGCGCGTCATGGGACAGTGGCGACGGGAAGCATGGTGCAATGAATCTCGATCTCAATTGTAACGAGAGGATGTGGGAGTGGAATATGTTACATATCAATATGTTACATATCCTGCATGTTAACAGCGTTCTGATCACGCAGGAGGCGAGTTATTTACGGTATGGGCAGCGTTCGGGTGGTTGCAATTATGACCATTGTCTGGCTGCATGGACAAGTAACAGGTCCATGTTATGCGAACAGTCTTGCAGACAGTGTGAATCTCTTTTTGGCATAGAGTACACTTACGGAGTAGCCACCTTTCCAAAAGGCATTGTAACATGTTCTTCGGTTGCATGAAAGTAGCTTGATGAACACTCCACCTTGACCATTGCTTGGCAGCTTTTATCACCCGATCTTAGTTCAGTCGGGCGATTATGGGATGCTGACAATGTCCATGTACGCTCGATGAACCCAGCATCGACAACACAAGTACAACTGTTGGTAGCCCTGCAATTTCCGTGGATCAGTATCTTTCCACAACGCTTCCAACACCTCAAAGATCCCACGACTGTTTTGAAGGTAACTCCGTCAGTCCTAAAAGTATCGAATCTCCTTCTTCTTCCATTTCCTGGTCTTCCATATCTTCAAGGGGTTGGCATGTTAATTATAGGATTTGACAGTGTGTTAGTGGGTGGCCAGACGTTCTTCTTGTCTGCGCACCACTCGACTTGAACACAAATGGCGAACTCTAGAGGCGCTAATGGCTGACAGTAAAAGTTAGAAAACCTAGCCTCCTTCCGAATAACACTCCGAACTTCATATGTTCCATAATTTTATATGTTTGTTGTTTTTTACATACGTGAGCAATAACTTCACTATTTTAGTCTTTCCCCTCGGTCCTCGTTGCTTACTGTCAATGATCTTTCGTAAACTTTTAGTAACGAATGATCTGATTGTATCTAGTATTGCAGCCCTCCTCTCGCTATGCCTTGAAAGCCTGGTTCTTTTCGTGAAGTGCACACTCCTACCCAGTTGAAACATAACCTGTCGCAGAATTCCCTACGCAACATGGCTCTGACTACCAGCCCACGCAAAAAAGCTTCCTAGCTTGAATTTAGCGTGCTGTGTGGCCAGAAGGAACGATCTCCTCAAAGCACAGTCCATCATGCTCGCACTGTTTTTATTGCTTTTTACTTTTTCACAATTTTCTGTTGACCTCTTAGTACTGTTCTTTAGCAGCTGAGGACCCTACATGCTTATGACCCTCAGTAAATATGTAGCCAACTCTTCCGGAGGTTAGACCACTTGGTAATGACTTCACTTATCGAAGTCTGTTCTGCGCCGCTCCCATTCCTATGAGCGCTGTCAATCGTTACCGTAAATGTCGTGTCACTAGGGCCTCCCGTCGGGTAAACCGTTCGCCGGGTGCAAGTCTTTCGGTTTGGCACCACTTCGGTGACTTGCGAGTCGATTGGGATGAAATGATGATGATTTGGACAACACAACACCCAGTCCCTGAGGGGAGAAAATCTCCGATCCAGCCGGGAATCGAACCCGGGCCCTTAGGATTATCATTTTGTCTCGCTGACCACTTGGGTACCAGGGGTCGGACAATTGCTACCGTGAATGTGGTCAATCAAGCGGTACACACTCCCGAAATGGCTGAAATTTTCATTCTTCATTTTAGCTGGCAAGTGGCGGAAAAATGTTGACATACTATTCCTGACAGTCATGTTCTGCACCATGCATATGTTAGATTCGCTGGACTAACAAGGGGAGGCCGCCAATTGTGAAATTCAGATTCGATTCATACTGCGCATAATAAAAGCTCATGGCCAGAGGTGTAATGTGGCAAAGCACCAAGATGCACTTCTCAGCCGTTGTCGAGAAAATCGACAGTTAAAAGAAACCGTTGCGATGAAATACTCTCTACGATTAATAATTTTCTACAGCGTTGTGGTTAAGCGGTAAGCGCTCGAGTTCGTAATCCGAAGGTCGCCGGTTCGAATCTCGCCCCATAAAAACTTTTTTTTTTTAGTATTTGTTTCTTGTAATTCATATATATATATATATATATATATATATATATATATATATATATAATTCCCGGCAATCAGTTGCAACAATTATGCATATAATAAGTTGTTGAAAGTCGTTTGTCGTGGAAAAACTGGCGACTTCGAACGTCATTATGTTTTCCGCAAACAAAGTTGTATTTCACAAATGTTATTAATTGTCTTCATAATGTTAACCACGTATAGTTAACGGAAGACGTAGAAACGATATTCCGAAACGAATACGTATAGCGTAAGTCAAACGTTCGAATTAGAATAGAAACCCCACGAACACAAATTTGCTGTGGCAGGTATGAAATATAAACTCCGTTACTCGCTCGTTACACTTGAAGGACAGATGTTGAATGGGCCGAAACGAGCCGCCGCATAACAGCGTAGTTGCCTGCTAACTTCGAAAGAAGGTAGATGCGGTCCCTAGCGCAACTTATAACATCGCCGAAAATCAGTGCGGACGGGAGAGCTTTGGTACACCCTGTTAAACAAACGGAAAAATGGAGGCGGTACAATTGGAGAGCGATCCGCCTTCACCAACATGCATAAGCAATTTTTATATATATATATATATATATATATATATATATATATATATATATATATATATTTGAATTACAAAAAACTAATAATTAAAAAAAAAGTTGGATGGCCGCGGGATTCGATCCGGCGACCTTCAGATTATGAACCCGAGCGCTTACCGCTGCGCCAGGACGCTCTGGAAAATTATTAATCGTAGAGAGTATTTCACCGCAACGGTTTCTTTTAACTGTCGATTTTCTCGACAACGGCTGAGAAGTGCATCTTGGTGCTTTGCCACATTACGCCTCTGGCCATGAGCTTTTATTATGCGCAATATGAACCGAATCTGAATTTCACAATTGGCGGCCTTCCCTCGTAAGTGCAAAATGTGTCCATGGAGCATTAAAGAATAAACCTTTGTTGGTTTGTTGATGATCATGCATCCGTCTATTGGCAGAGTTGGCAAAATTATCTCGGTGGTCCCTTCGATCCTTTTTAAGCGGATGAGTGTTTATCCGATATGGCGCCGTATCCATCTTTCGTTCCATACTCCTCCGTGATTACGTGACCATTACATTGCTTTGCCCAAGCAATCACATTTGTAGGCAGTTACTGAAAGGTACTGCACTAGTCATGCCGCAGAAACCGAGAGTGAGGGCGACGTTCATAATTCCTGCGGCAGCTATAAACAACCAAATTTCATGTTCCACTAGGAACGTTTTTATAAGCATTGAAACTGTCATTGTATAGCCTGAAAATCTATGGAGCATTGAATCGACGTGCTTTATCAAATTCAATGTCCTTCCTGCATTTTTAGTCAGTATTAATGTAACATACACGTGCACACACAATGACAAAAAGGGTGGTACAAACATCACAAAAAATAGCAAATGATGTATAATTTTAGAAGGTCGGTTAAAAGTATTTCCGTGGATATTAATAAAGGGCTCCTAGTCAATCTTTTGTCACAACACTTTGAAAAGAAACACTGTACACAGTTCAGAAATTGTAACAGATTTTCTCCCGATGTACACTGACGGAAAAAATCACCACACCAAAAAATAATTAATGTGAAGTAATGAAACTTCAAGAATACATTTGTCTAGTTAATATATTTAAGTGATTAACATCGAAAGATCACAGGTTAATGTAAGCGCGAGAAAGTCATAGCAAATGTGAAATTCTATGCCATTAATATCAGGTGGGACCGCCAGAATGTTAAATGCAAGCCTGCAAACGTGCATTCACTGAGTGTTAATGGTGACAGATGTCAGTTTGTGGGAAGCAGTTCCATGCCTGGCGCACTTGGTCGGTCAATACAGGGACGGTTAACGCTGTTTGTGGATGAGGTTGGATATGCCGTCCGATGATGTCCTATATGTGCTTGACTGCAGACGGATCTGGTGATCGAGCAGGCCAAGGTAACAGGTCGACACTCTCTAGAGCATGCTGTGTTACAACAGTGGTATGTGGGTGAGCGTTATGTTGGAAAACATCCCCCGGAACGCTGTTAATAAATGACAGCACAACACATTGAATCACCAGATTGACGTACAGATCTGCAGTCAGGGTGCATGAGATAGCCACGAGAGGGCTCATACTGTCATAGGAAATCGCACCTCAGACATTGGTGTAGGTCCAGCGCGTCTAGCATGCGAACAGGTCCGTTGCAGACCCTCAACTGACCTCCATCTAACCAACACACGGCCACCACTGGCACCGAGGCAGAACTACCTTTCACCTAAAAGCGCAACAGACATCCACCCTGCCCTCCAATAAGCACCCGTTTGACACCACTGAAGTCGCAAATGGCTATGTTTTGGGATCAGTGGAATACGCGCTAAAGGGCTTGACCAATTTCAACTCACCATGTCGTGTCTCAGAGGCAACATACGCTCACAGCGTGTATTTAAAGCAAACTCGATTTTCATCTCCATAATGCATCACTAACTATTGCCAC
Source organism: Schistocerca piceifrons (assembly GCF_021461385.2). Taxonomy (NCBI): domain Eukaryota; kingdom Metazoa; phylum Arthropoda; class Insecta; order Orthoptera; family Acrididae; genus Schistocerca; species Schistocerca piceifrons. The sequence continues at coordinate 219,972,773 of NC_060145.1, read as the reverse complement.
CTCGAATAACTCCGAAAGTAGCTGCAAAGTTTCTGGGACAAATGTTACATGGAACAACGGGGGCGATAATATGACGTTGGTTTTTTGTTGCTAGGTGGGGTCGCATAAGAGATATGAAGTTCAACTTTGTTTTTTTTTTTAAATGAGATGCTATAATTTGGTACTTATTTTCTGTTGGCGCCACTCTTATGCGACTGGAGTGAAATTTCATCTTCCAGATGTAGAAACACGACTACCAACTTTTACGTCGCACAACACCTTCTTGGTGTAGCGATTGTTTCTCCGTCAGTGTATGTCTAAAAGCAGATAGAAAGAGTGAACAACATTAAATTCTTAGGAATAAAATTCGATAATAACTGGTGAAATGCATAAACATATGTTTACTTGCAACGCGAATCCCGCTAGACATAGGTGACGTAAAAATAAGAAAAAACAGCCTTCGTCGGTTACATTCAGTCCTTATCGTCACATGGGATCAGTTTTTCGGATAATTCGGCATGCCAAGCAAATTTTTCCCGAGTTCAGAAGCGTCTACTACGAATTATTTTCAGTACGAACTCTAATTTATGGAATTAATATAAAAATAAGAATAGCCATCGTAACGGTTTAAAGTCACTTACTTGAGTCCAAAAAGGTGACCACTATTCAGAAACATTTTCAGAACTTTACCAGTAGCCACCAAAAGTTTAAGTTTTAATACATTTGACTTTAAGAGGAGCCTAAAGGATTTATTGACGGCCAACTGTGTAAATTCCACTGACGAATTTCTTAGTAGAACCAACTGATGTCTGTGTAATTAATAATATCATATAACGTGCGTATTACGTAATATCTGACTGCTGCACCTCTTCAGAGCAGTAATGTGATCAGTGTAAACAAGTGCTGGAAACTGATTTTCTGTCTGATCATCCGTGGCTACAGTTACGGATGAATTATCACATGCACCTCACTGTGTTGTATATTTGCATGTTTTGTGACAAAGTTGTTATCACTTCTTTAATGAAAATATATTCCAGATATTTTCACGTAGTTCATATCCATAAGGAAAATTTCACTTCGGATCTGTCGAAGGGATATTAGCATCTCTCTTTGTTGTTGGGTTTGTAAACACATAATAAGTATCCTATTTTTATCACATGTTCTGCGTCATTGAGGATCTGCTCACTATAGATCTATGGAGAAGAAGGATATCCGACCTAATGTAAAGCACGCAGGCGGTACAGACGGCGCAGTTTCCTCTCAGACAGGGGGCGTCACGGCTGGACTGACACAGAGCGGCCTCAGTGCTGTCCGCCAAGCGTGCCCGAAGGCTCCACGCTCCCATGCGTGCCTAACGACCACCTACGCTGCGCATTCACGCAGTTGCTGGTCCGCAGCGGAATACGCGACCCGTCGCACTTCGTACAAACAACTCATTACGTATCACTTCCTTGCATATCCAGCCGCTGCATCAGTATTGTCTTGAGGAAAGTCATAAATCTCAAGTATCACAGTGACGGAAACGCCAAGAAACCTTCAACTGTGATGCTCTTCCCCAGCTTGTGTCCTGACAACGAATATATGTAACAGTAAGGTCTTTGAAAGTCAACGAAGGTCACAATGGTGGCATGAACGTCCATTTCCAGAAGGTGTTTGAAGTGATGGCCATTGGTATCAATGCAGTGCTGTAATCTTCTTATCATGGACTGAATGGTATTCCTGATCACATCGGCACTTATCTTTCGACCGAGCGAGGTGGCGCAGTGGTTAGACACTGGACTCGCATTCGGGAGGACGACGGTTCAATCCCGCGTCCGGCCATCCTGATTTAGGTTTTCCGTGATTTCCCTAAATCACTTCAGGCAAATGCCGGCCAATGATCTTCTTCATTGCGGATGCACTCACATTGCTCAAACTCTTACTGGAATCGGTACATATACTACCGTGAGTAATAGGTAAAGTGAACAGGGGCACTACAATTGTAGTGTGTGGACAGTAAGTTTGAAGTGTGGATCTCACGGGGACCGCTTCAGAGATAAGTCCCCATGTTATCATCAGGTATAAAGATATGTATGTGGTGCAGTGAAAGTTTGTTGGATCAAAGGTTTTAAACTACTGCATGTACAGAGTGTCTCTGTTTCCAGAGATGAAAAATGTTAATTTTGGAATTAGGAATAAAACAAGAGGTATTATTCCAGTGTAAATGCTATGTAAGAATATTTAACTAAGGTAAAATACGTGACGCATTAACTAATGAACTACAGAAAATTACAATAATTGTACACAGAAAAAAAATTTAACAATACACTTTCATGACATATTCCAAAGATGTGACTCAACAAAAAAATTTGTATTTGATAGGTAGTAATTCAAAATGGTAACATGTAATAGACATTAAGCAGATGAGTGAAGGAGCTGTGATCACACAAAGTACAAACTTTTTAACACAACGAGTGAAATTCTAGTAACAGAAATAAAGGAAATGCGGCATTTGAGGAAATGCGGCGTGGATGGGTTTAGGAGTGTTATCTGCAGTTAGAAGAGGCGAGTAATGAAACCGTGTCCTGTCATTCAGTACTAAGCTTGGGTTGATGTTTTCCGAAGTATGGAACTGTGCACTATTTAATGCATTCTTGAGACGGTTTGTCAAAGACATGGCTAAGATCAAAACCAAGTTCTAACATAGTCACTGTACGCCTCGTTTCCTCCAGCTGCATGATAATCAGTTTTGGCACGATTTATGTAAAGAACGCATTACTCATACTGTTCTCCGAGTTTCCATAACATATGTTCCACATCTGTTGCAATGACCATTTGGTGGTCTGCAAAAAGTAACGAATACAACGTTTCTGTTCCCACTGTAATTCTCATGCCGCAACATTTACGTTTCCGTTCTCCTAAAGCTTCCTCTCAATAGATTTTAAACAGAGTAGGAGCTAAAGTATACCCTTGTTGGACTCCTTTCGTGATTCTAAATTCAGAAGATAACTGTTTACCCGTCTTTCATAGCTAACACGTAAGTCTTACAGACACAATTCTTGAACGCGCTCCCCCACGACTTGCTAAACGTACTGGACCTTTTTCTTCGTTCATTTATTCAGACTACTGCAGGTATTTCTTCACTGCTAGTTCCCCAAGAGCTGCACTAGTGGATGGCGAAAACCGATCATTCTCCGTGCCAGCTCTGTTTTTCCGGAAAAATTTTGAAGATGTGAATTCCAGACACTGAGTCGCAAACACATTAAGGGGAGGAATGCCTGGCGTCTAGCCGCCATTCCGTATCGTTAGTGGCATCTTGTGCTGGCGGAGATGGCACAGTATTGGAGCACATGTTGAAATCCTGAATAGGTAGTGACGATGTTTAGAAAATGTGGAAAGCAGCTTCAGTTAAGATACATGCACTAAATTCTTCATATCTGATATTTTGTCCGTATTTGTGCCTCTCTGGTTCAAATGGTTCAAATGGCTCTGAGCACTATGGGACTTAACATCTATGGTCATCAGTCCCCTAGAACTTAGAACTACTTAAACCTAACTAACCTAAGGACAGCACACAACACCCAGTCATCACGAGGCAGAGAAAATCACTGACCCCGCCGGGAATCGAACCCGGGAACCCGGGCATGCGAAGCGAGAACGCTACCGCACGACCACGAGCTGCGGACGTGCCTCTCTGCTGGACAATGGAAGCTACCGTACAAACTTTAACAGTACTTACTTCTATATGGTTCACAAAATAGGTGTATAATGTAACTACCGGTACGTCAAACAACAAGTGATTACCGTGACGCAGATTCAGCTAAGGTACTGTTGAATATTATGACAGCAGAAAGTAAGATTCGGATTCTAGTAACCTTCATGCGTACAATATCATAGGCCGGTACATACAAAGAAAATAAGACTGAGAAATATTACAGGTAATCTTCTAAGATTAACGACTGCTAGTATCTAAGAACAGCAGCTTCACCCAGATCGTCCTAGCGCACTAGAATCAAATATATAGGTCACAATTTAATTATCCACGAAGATAATGACTTCAGTTTATGCTGAACAGCTCCTGAAGCGCAAAACAAGGTAGGAAACAAGGATAAAGTTCCGCTAATTACCCATACAACTTAGAAGAAATTTCGAATACCTACGAAAAGAGCTCAATATGCGTATAACTACAAATCCACCTCACTGACGTTTACGTATTGAATAATTGTGCTACTTATTCTTTATTCGTGTTTGATGACTTATGTAGACCAAACAACTCCTACGTAGGCATCAACATAGTTTCAGCAAGCTACTATCGGTTGGAGCCCAACGTGATCTGTTCGTCCATAATTTACAGAACACCGCAGACAGTAGAGCATTGGTTACTGCCGTGTTTCTTGACATCCCAAGTTCTCCATGGCCGTCTACAAATAAAGGGTCGTGCATACAGAATACCTTAAATACCAGAGGGACATGATATCCATTTTCTTCGTGTTTTTGGACATGTTGTTGTACGAAACACATCCTAGCAGTCAGAATTCAGAAATGAGCGGCTTCATCTCACCAGTGGTAAAGAATGATGCTGTTTTTCAAACATTTATGGACAAATTCAATGAATTTTCCTCAACACAAGTCAGCCAAGGGCGTACCCAGGATCTGAAGTCTGAAGTAGGGGGCGGGGGGGGGGGGGGGGCGCATGTCATACTAGTCTCAGGAAACAAGGACTCGAGACAACATAGAGCACTTCTTATTAAATAAAACAGTAAGCCAGTAAAAACAGCTTTTAATAAACATTTTAAATACAAGAATGCACTTGTACAATCCGAGAAAACATGCAGCATTTCTTATTAAATAAAACAGTAAACTAGTGAAAAACTGCGAAGATCTTCTTGGGGGGGGGGGGCAGCTGCCCCCCTCCCCCTGCTCCTCGCTGGTACGACCATGAAGTCAGCTCTTTAAGTTGCAATAAATTATTAGCCACAAGATGGCACTTTCGCGAGAGATGCGGTTTTCTAAAAACATGTTTCTATTCGCACAGTTTGGACAGTGCCAGCGAAAATATTTATTGACGAGATGTGAAATGTCACTCATCTATAACGAAAACTGTCTACAGAACACTTGTGCTATCTCTTCTTGGGTACTGCTCGAGTATTTGGGATCCCCAACAGGTCGGATTAAAGAGAGGCATCTACGCAGTTCAGACGGATGCTGCTACATTTCTTACCGGAAGGTTCCAACAGTATGCGAATGATACGAAAATGATCCGTGAACTCAAATTAGAATCTCTGGAGGGAAGAAATTCATTTCGCGAAACACTACTCAGGAAGTCTAGAAAACCGGTATACACTGCAGAACGATTCTAATGCCACCATCTTGTATGAAGACCACGAAGACAAGATAAGAAAAATCAAGGCTCTTACGCAAGCATAGAGACAGTCGTTTTGCCTTGTCTCCATTTGACTAACAGTTATACAACGCATCCTTCGCCATGCACTGTATGGTGGGTTGTGCAGTATGTTTGTATATATGAGTAATGATGGAGTAAGAATGTGTATGATTATTATCCTACTTGTTACAAACTTCTTTAATTTCTCAATCGTTGTCGGTACATATCCTGGTGGGTGGAAACAAAGCTTAATTCGACTAATGCCCACGAATAGAAACCCATGATATAGGCTGATCAACACATTTCTCACACTATCTGAAACACTGAAATACATTGTTAATGAGTAGCTGGCATACTACCTTGAAATTTGTAACATCCACGATAAACGTCTGCCAGACTTCCGGAAGCACCATAACGCAGCAACAGCATTAACCAAAGTGACTGATGATATCAAACGCGTCACAGATAGGCATGAAGCAATCATTTTACTACTACCTGTGCTCAGGAAGGCTGATGGAACTTTTAGTTTCGTTATATTACTTATGGCAACGAAACTGGTGAATTTCTGAAACAGAACATAATCTGAGATGCGACACAAAAAATAAAAACTGGTATCACCGAGTCGTCTGCGGATAAACATCGTTATACGGGACAATGTTAGGGTTTTCTACATCTACATCTACATCTATACTCCGCGAGCCACCTTACGGTGTGTGGCGGAGGGTACTTATTGTACCACTATCTGATCCCCCCTTCCCTGTTCCATTCACGAATTGTGCGTGGGAAGAACGACTGCTTGTAAGTCTCCGTATTTGCTCTAATTTCTCGGATCTTTTCGTTGTGATCATTACGCGAGATATATGTGGGCGGTAGTAATATGTTGCCCATCTCTTCCCGGAATGTGCTCTCTCGTAATTTCGATAATAAACCTCTCCGTATTGCGTAACGCCTTTCTTGAAGTGTCCGCCACTGGAGCTTGTTCAGCATCTCCGTAACGCTCTCGCGCTGACTAAATGTCCCCATGACGAATCGCGCTGCTTTTCGCTGGATCATGTCTATCTCTTCTATTAATCCAACCTGGTAAGGGTCCCATACTGATGAGCAATACTCAAGAATCGGACGAACAAGCGTTTTGTAAGCTACTTCTTTCGTCGATGAGTCACATTTTCTTAGAATTCTTCCTATGAATCTCAACCTGGCGCCTGCTTTTCCCACTATTTGTTTTATGTGATCATTCCACTTCAGATCGCTCCGGATAGTAACTCCTAAGTATTTTACGGTCGTTACCGCTTCCAATGATTTACCACCTATGGCATAATCGTACTGGAATGGATTTCTGCCCCTATGTATGCGTATTATATTACATTTATCTACGTTTAGGGAAAGCTGCCAGCTGTCGCACCATGCATTAATCCTCTGCAGGTCCTCCTGGAGTACGTACGAGTCTTCTGATGTTGCTACTTTCTTGTAGACAACCGTGTCATCTGCAAATAGCCTCACGGAGCTACCGATGTTGTCAACTAAGTCATTTATGTATATTGTAAACAATAAAGATCCCATCACGCTTCCCTGCGGCACTCCCGAAATTACCTCTACATCTGCAGATTTTGAACCGTTAAGAATGACATGTTGTGTTCTTTCTTCTAGGAAATCCTGAATCCAATCACAAACCTGGTCCGATATTCCGTAAGCTCGTATTTTTTTCACTAAACGTAAGTGCGGAACCGTATCAAATACCTTCCTGAAGTCCAGGAATACGGCATCAATCTGCTCGCCAGTGTCTACGGCACTGTGAATTTCTTGGGCAAATAGGGCGAGCTGAGTTTCACATGATCTCTGTTTGCGGAATCCATGTTGGTTATGATGAAGGAGATTTGTATTATCTAAGAACGTCATAATACGAGAACACAAAACATGTTCCATTATTCTACAACAGATTGACGTAAGCGAAATAGGCCTATAATTATTCGCATCTGATTTATGACCCTTCTTGAAAATGGGAACGACCTGCGCTTTCTTCCAGTCGCTAGGTACTTTACGTTCTTCCAGCGATCTACGATAAATTGCTGATAGAAAGGGGGCAAGTTCTTTAGCATAATCACTGTAGAATCTTAAGGGTATCTCGTCTGGTCCGGATGCTTTTCCGCTACTAAGTGATAGCAGTTGTTTTTCAATTCCGATATCGTTTATTTCAATATTTTCCATTTTGGCGTCCGTGCGACGGCTGAAGTCAGGGACCGTGTTACGATTTTCCGCAGTGAAACAGTTTCGGAACACTGAATTCAGTATTTCTGCCTTTCTTCGGTCGTCCTCTGTTTCGGTGCCATCGTGGTCAACGAGTGACTGAATAGGGGATTTAGATCCGCTTACCGATTTTACATATGACCAAAACTTTTTAGGGTTCTTGATTAGATTGTTTGCCAATGTTTTATGTTCGAATTCGTTGAATGCTTCTCTCATTGCTCTCTTTACGCTCTTTTTCGCTTCGTTCAGCTTTTCCTTATCAGCTATGATTCGACTACTCTTAAACCTATGATGAAGCTTTCTTTGTTTCCGTAGTACCTTTCGTACATGATTGTTATACCACGGTGGATCTTTCCCCTCGCTTTGGACCTTAGTCGGTACGAACTTATCTAAGGCGTACTGGACGATGTTTCTGAATTTTTTCCATTTTTGTTCCACATCCTCTTCCTCAGAAATGAACGCTTGATGGTGGTCACTCAGATATTCTGCGATTTGTGCCCTATCACTCTTGTTAAGCAAATATATTTTCCTTCCTTTCTTGGCATTTCTTATTACACTTGTAGTCATTGATGCAACCACTGACTTATGATCACTCATACCCTCTTCTACATTCACGGAGTCGAAAAGTTCCGGTCTATTTGTTGCTATGAGGTCTAAAACGTTAGCTTCACGAGTTGGTTCTCTAACTATCTGCTCGAAGTAATTCTCGGACAAGGCAGCCAGGATAATGTCACAAGAGTCTCTGTCCCTGGCTCCAGTTCTGATTGTGTGACTATCCCATTCTATACCTGGTAGATTGAAGTCTCCCCCTATTACAATAGTATGATCACGAAACTTCTTCACGACGTTCTGCAGGTTCTCTCTGAGGCGCTCAACTACTACGGTTGCTGATGCAGGTGGTCTATAGAAGCATCCGACTATCATATCTGACCCACCTTTGATACTTAGCTTAACCCAGATTATTTCACATTCGCATTCGCTAATAACTTCACTGGATATTATTGAATTCTTTACTGCTATAAATACTCCTCCACCATTGGCGTTTATCCTATCCTTGCGGTATATATTCCATTCTGTGTCTAGGATTTCGTTACTGTTCACTTCCGGTTTTAACCAACTTTCCGTTCCTAATACTATATGCGCACTATTTCCTTCAATAAGAGATACTAATTCAGGAACCTTGCCCTGGATACTCCTGCAGTTTACCAATATTACGTTAACTTTTCCTGTTTTTGGTCTCTGAGGACGGACGTTCTTTATCAACGATGATAATGTCCTCTCTGGTAAGCCGTCAGGTATTTTATCGTTTCGCCCAAGGGGGGGTCCCTCTAACCTAAAAAACCCCCGTGTGCACGCCACACGTACTCTGCTACCCTAGTAGCTGCTTCCGGTGTGTAGTGCACGCCTGACCTGTCTAGGGGGGCCCTACAGTTCTCCACCCAATAACGGAGGTCGATGAATTTGCAACCATTATAGTCGCAGAGTCGTCTGAGCCTCTGGTTTAGACCCTCCACACGTCTCCAAACCAGAGGACCGCGATCGACTCTGGGCACTATGCTGCAGATATTAAGCTCAGCTTGCACTCCGCGTGCGATGCTGGTTGTCTTCACCAAATCAGCCAGCCGCCGGAAGGAACCAAGGATGGCCTCAGAACCCAAGCGGCAGGCGTCATTCGTTCCGACATGTGCTACTATCTGCAGCCGGTCACACCCAGTGCGTTCAATAGCTGCCGGAAGGGCCTCCTCCACATTACGGACGAGACCCCCCGGCAAGCAAACCGAGTGCACACTGGCATTCTTCCCCGACCTACCCGCTATTTTCCTGAGGGGCTCCATAACCCGCCTAACGTTGGAGCTCCCTATAACTAATAGGCCCGCCCTCTGTGACTGTCGGGACCTTGCCGGAGAATCGGCCACTGGCCCAACAGGCGAGGCATCCTGTGGTGGCTCGGAAACGATGTCATCACCACTAGGAAGCACCCCGTACCTGTTGGAAAGGGGTAAGGCAGCTGCCACGCGGCCAGATCCCACCTTCGCCTTTCGGCCAGGCACGCGCGAGCCCACCACTGTCCGCCATTCACCCTGGAGTGATGGCTGACCGGTAAGATGCTCACTGCCGGAAGACGCAGCGACATCAGGGGTTCCATGTGATTCCAAGGCCACCGAAGTAGGCATAGGTCTCACCACAGTTGCCCCAACGCCACTACGAGCCGACGCCTGCGCCTCGAGCTCGATGAGACTAACAGACAAAGCCTCCACCTGCCCCCGAAGAGTGGCCAATTCTCCTTGCGTCCGCTCATAACAACCACAGTCCCTACACATGACTATGTTTACCCTACTCTATACGGTGACAAATTCCCAAGATAATCTTCTGATGAGCTACTCTGATAATCAAGAAACACTCACTGAAATACGAGACGCGAAAACTACGCTAGGTTTTCCCAGAAAAACTATTTAAAAGCTAAGCGCAGCAAATAAGTACGAAAACGCTTTATACAAACAGTACTCGCTGCTGCTGGTGCTCTCGCTCTGGCTGTCACAAGACAACTGCTGATTCAAGTGACTAGTGGCTAACGGCCGCGAAACAAACAAAAGACGGTTTTAGGGCGCTTTCTGTTCTAAACGATCAAGAAAACACTAAGAAATATAACACGAAAACTACGTAAAGTTTTATCAAGAACTGTTAGTTACTATGCAGAGCAGATAAACACAAATAGAATCCCTTCCGTAGTGGATGGTCGTAAACAAAATGCAAAATAAACGCTTTATACAAACAGTACTCGTTGCTGCTGGTGCTCTCGCTCTGGCTGTCACAAGACAATTTTGAGAGAAAATTACGTTTCTGGACAAAAGAAGGTTGTAGACGAAAGTAGATCTGTAGACAAAAAGCAGGTATTTAGGCATAAGTAGATTTCTCGACAAAAGATTTCTGCTGCTGTATCAGGTATGTATAACGACCTTCATTCATTATCACGCACAGGCGCAAAACCTGGGTCATAAAATAAATTCTAACCAGTCACAGGTCATCCTCGTACCATATCAAAATTTTACTAACGAACATTTTCGTGAGAAAGTTCCTCCTCACTTCTTCTTAGCAGCCAATTACCCTACCAAAGACGGTGAAGGTACACGGGAAAATCTTGGATGGGCATTTAATCCTTTCAAACCCAAGGCTACAATCATGTACGTTAAATTTTACTGTCTCTTAGCTGGAACAAAAATACTTCTCCCCAGTGGAAACCTCATCTACACATTTGTGAATGTTCAATCATTTCATGACATACAAGCGCTGCCGAGTGTTGGGGTTATCTGTAGGAATATCAAGTCAGTGTAGCAACAACGGCTGAAAGCAAGGGGAAACTACAGCCGTAATATTTCCCGAGGGCATGCAGCTTTATTGTATGATTAAAATGATGATGGCGTCCTCTTGCGTAAAATATTCCGGAGGTAAAATAGTCCCCCATTCGGATCTCCGGGCGGGGACTACTCAAGAGGATGTCGTTATCAGGAGAAAGAAAACTGGCGTACTACGGATCGGAGCGTGGAATGTCAGATTAATTAATCGGGCAAGTAAGTTAGAAAATTTAAAACGGGAAATGGATAGGTTAAAGTTAGATATAGTAGGAATTAGTGAAGTTCGGTGGCAGGAGGAACAAGACCTCTGGTCAGGTGCCTACAGGGTTATAAACACAAAATCAAATAGGGGTAATGCAGGAGTAGGTTTAATAATGAATAGGAAAATAGGAATGCGGGTAAGCTACTACAAACAGCATCGTGAACGCATTATTGTGGCCAAGATAGGTACGAAGCCCACACCTACTACAGTAGTACAAGTTTATATGCCAACTAGCTCTGCAGATGACGAAGAAATTGAAGAAATGTATGATGAAATAAAAGAAATTATTCAGATAGTGAAGGGTGACGAAAATTTAATAGTCATGGGCGACTGGAATTCGGTAGTAGGAAAAGGGAGAGAAGGGAACGTAGTAGGTGAATATGGATTGGGGCTAAGAAATGAAAGAGGAAGGCGCCTGGTAGAATTTTGCACAGAGCACAACTTAATCATAGCTAACACTTGGTTTAAGAATCATGAAAGAAGGTTGTATACATAGAAGAACCCTGAAGATACTAAAAGGTATCAGATAGATTATATAATGGTAAGACAGAGATTTAGGAACCAGATTTTAAATTGTAAGACATTTCCAGGGGCAGATGTGGACTCTGACCACAATCTATTGGTTACGACCTGTAGATTAAAACTGAAGAAACTGCAAAAAGGTGGGAATTTAAGGAGATGGGACCTGGATAAACTGAAAGAACGAGAGATTGTACAGAGTTTCAGGGAGAGCATAAGAGAACAATTGACAGGAATGGGGGAAAGAAATACAGTAGAAGAAGATTGGGTAGCTTTGAGGGATGAAGTAGTGAAGGCAGCAGAGGATCAAGTAGGTAAAAAGACGAGGGCTAGAAGAAATCCTTGGGTAACAGAAGAAATATTGAATTTAATTGATGAAAGGAGAAAATATAAAAATGCAGTAAATGAAGCAGGCAAAAAGGAATACAAACGTCTCAAAAATGAGATCGACAGGAAGCGCAAAATGGCTAAGCAGGAATGGCTAGAGGACAAATGTAAGGATGTAGAGGCTTATCTCACTAGCGGTAAGATAGATACTGCCTACAGGAAAATTAAAGAGACCTTTGGAGATAAGAGAACCACTTGTATGAACATCAAGAGCTCAGATGGAAACCCAGTTCTAAGCAAAGAAGGGAAAGCAGAAAGGTGGAAGGAGTATATAGAAGGTCTATACAAGGGCGATGTACTTGAGGACAATATTATGGAAATGGAAGAGGATGTAGATGAAGATGAAATGGGAGATACGATACTGCATGAAGACTTTGACAGAGCACTGAAAGACCTGAGTCGAAACAAGGCCCCCGGAGTAGACAACATTCCATTGGAACTACTGACGGCCTTGGGAGAGCCAGTCCTGACAAAACTCTACCATCTGGTGAGCAAGATGTATGAAACAGGCGAAATACCCTCAGACTTCAAGAAGAATATAATAATTCCAATCCCAAAGAAAGCAGGTGTTCACAGATGTGAAAATTACCGAACAATCAGTTTAATAAGCCACAGCTGCAAAGTACTAACACTAATTCTTTACAGACGAATGGAAAAACTAGTTGAAGCCAACCTCGGGGAAGATCAGTTTGGATTCCGTAGAAATACTGGAACACGTGAGTCAATACTGACCTTACGACTTATCTTATTAAGGAAAGGCAAACCTACGTTTCTAGCATTTGTAGACTTAGAGAAAGCTTTTGACAATGTTGACTGGAATACTCTGTTTCAAACTCTAAAGGTTGCAGGGGTAAAATACAGGGAGCGAAAGGCTATGTACAGTTTGTACAGAAACCAGATGGCAGTTATAAGAGTCGAGGGACATGAAAGGGAAGCAGTTGTTGGGAAGGGAGTAAGACAGGGTTGTAGCCTCTCCCCGACGTTATTCAATCTGTATATTGAGCAAGCAGTAAAGGAAACAAAAGAAAAATTCGGAGTAGGTATTAAAATCCATGGAGAAGAAATAAAAACTTTAAGGTTCGCCGATGACATTGTAATTCTGTCAGAGACAGCCAAGGACTTGGAAGAGCAGTTGAATGGAGTGGATAGCGTCTTGAAAGGAGGATATAAGATGAACATCAACAAAAGCAAAACAAGGATAATGGAATGTAGTCGAATTAAGTCGGGTGATGCTGAGGGAATTAGATTAGGAAATGAGACACTTAAAGTAGTAAAGGAGTTTTGTTATTTGGGGAGCAAAATAACTGATAATGGTCGAAGTAGAGAGGATGTAAAATGTAGACTGGCAATGCCAAGGAAAGCATTTCTGAAGAAGAGAAATTTGTTAACATCGAGTATAGATTTAAGTGTCAGGAAGTCGTTTCTGAAAGTATTTGTATGGAGTGTGGCCTTGTATGGAAGTGAAACATGGACGATAAATAGTTCGGACAGGAAGAGAATAGAAGCTTTTGAAATGTGGTGCTACAGAAGAATGCTGAAGATTAGATGGGTAGATCACATAACTAATGAGGAGGTATTGAATAGGATTGGGGAGAAGAGAAGTTTGTGGCACAACTTGACCAGAAGAAGGGATCGGTTGGTAGGACATGTTCAGAGGCATCAAGGGTTCACCAATTTAGTATTGGAGGGCAGCGTGGAGGGTAAAAATCGTAGAGGGAGACCAAGAGATGAATACACTAAGCAGATTCAGAAGGATGTAGGTTGCAGTAGGTACTGGGAGATGAAGAAGCTTGCACAGGATAGAGTAGCATGGAGAGCTGCATCAAACCAGTCTCAGGACTGAAGACCACAACAACAACAGTGGAGCAACGCGCTATTATTGTTATATCGTATTGTAATTATTGAATTATCAGTTTATTTATTACAATAGTAAAGATACAAAATTAGTTATTTTAGTCCATAAAAAGATACCAAGTGCACAAATTATATTTTGAAAACCGGTACATATTTTTGTATAAATCTTGTATCTAAAATTATTTAAAAAATTGCGTAAGGGCATTACAGAGTAAAAAAAAATTTTCCGTCCCCGAGATAAAAATTAACGTATGGAAGGGTTACACTGGGAAGAACAACTTGGCACACCGCACAAGAAATCCCTATGTAGCATACATAGAGCTCAAAAATTTAGAGAAAAATTTTCCATCTAAAACTATGCCAACCGAATCTTTACTACCCTAATGCAGTTTACCAAGCCACAAATAGTGAAAACTTTAGACGACTCTAACTAGCCAAAAATGCTTGCCCAAGACGTATGAGCGACATTCTGTTGTTTAAACACGTCGGCCCTTCATTTTCTCAGTTAGGGTTGATGAGACAGGACTGGTGACATGAATTTCGGATGCCCTGTTTTCTTCATCGATGTCTTAGTCACTATGGTCCCCACAAAGTCTCCCAGCACCTCAAATGCGTATCCTTATTCTATAACTGTAACACAAAATCCGACATGTCCTAAGGCCAGTCAAGAAGCATATTGCTTCCTCCAGCATAAACGTGGCACAATGAGCACAACGGTAAAATTAAATTCAGTCTTATGTGGAAAGGTATCGACAGTCTCTGTCCTCACATAATCTACGAAGACTGTTTCCTCCGCCGTTCATGGATATGTGATTCCCTCTACTTGCTAAGACATTGTAGGTAAAATAAGGAGGGGACACTTACGGAAAGACTGGAGAATATATAATATATTGGATAAAGTAAGTGAGAGTAAAATCTTCTCGGTTTTCAAGCCGCGTCAATTACTCCTGACGATGATGACGGAGATGCCTATCGAAAGCGCGAGAATTTTATTCGAATTGACGCGATTTGAAAACCGAGAATATTTTATTCAGACATGCCGCCGTGAAAAAATCCGGAAACAGAGGAAGTGAGTTATCACTAACCCGTAACTCAACGAGCTGGTTCATGCAGAAATTCTGAGGTATCGACCCACCCGTACGAGAGACCCAGTAAAACGAATGGAATGACGGGCAACAGATAATACAATTTACCTTAACCCTCTAATGAAGATTATGGTTTTAGTATTTAATTGTAAGTACAGGTCATCATCTTCAGACATCACCAGTGTCGCGTGTGGATGCATTACAAACGTTCGCAGCTCCGACGGTGATAGTGCAGTAGCACAAGACTGTCCCTCGGGCGTGAAACATTAGTAAATCTCCCATCAGCGATAATCCGACGATGGAAAATGCTGGTCAAAATATTCGAAATCCTGACTTTAATTGTGACCTGGAGTGTTAAGTTACCATTTTACCAGTAAACTTTAAGTAACTGGTCATCTTCAATTGAACACTGAATTCCCTCAAGGAGAAATCTGCAAGACAAACAATTTCGGGTCGGTAAAAGAAAACTGAAATCACGACACATTTGAATATAAACGACAGTAGACTTTAAACGAAAACTGAATGTCTTCTCAGTTGCTGCCATATTTATTCTCGGGTAACAATGTGAAACAAAGATGGTACAAATTTCTTCCAAAGGGATCCTCCTACCCATAACTGCAGGAAATTTTCAAGCGCTTCCACTTCACACAAACCTGGTGACAGAAGATGACATACTTTTACTTCAGTTCTACCGTATTGCGCTAGTGATGGTGTATTACTGACATTCCGAAATGTGGCAGGGAAAAATTAATGTTTTTCATAATTTCTCACAGTACTGATTTCCTTCCTATCCTTTTCAAGTCTTTAATCCGCTCCAAGTCGACGTGGCGTTAAGCTCTAACATTTCTTCCCTTCTTAAATCTGCTTTGCGAATTGTTCATTGTGTACAATGCTGAAGATGTCCCAATCGTGTTTGCGGCTGTTTGTCATCGTTTGCTCAAAACAGTTTGTGACCTACAATTCAGAGATTTCCATTTCATCATAAGAACCTGTCCCTATTGATTACAAAGCTATTGAGCCACACATTTGTGCATGCAAGTGAAACATAAGTTTAGAACATTTGCTGTAATTTCGTAACAAGATGTTTCTATAAAGACCAAGGAGGTTAAAGCTCCCGAAAACACTGCAGCTTAAATCAAACCCCGCAGTTACAAATTCCGTGCAGTAAGGTACCTAGCTCTCGTGAACGTTCTCAACTCTTAGATTACCATTCGAACAAACTGTTCAACGTTGTACATTAACTTCTGAGCAATTACTTGAAGAAACACAGCAACCAGCCTCTTTTATAGTTTTATTTATGTCAATACCGGTTTCGGGCTTCCATCCACCTTCAACTGGCCTAATAGATCGTGTGTTCGGCAGTATAACGTTTTCATCGAGTGCATTTTCAACACTGCTGCTGCCTTTTGTTCTGAAATATGTAGTTCCTTATTCCACCTTTATATGCATACAAAAAATCATGTTATTGTGACGGAACAACGTACTATGCCTAGTGGTGACTAATTGAAAATAATAACAATAATACAGGTTTTTCGTAACAGCTGATACTGTTACAATACGTTTTTCGATAAATATCTGCAAGTTGTGGGACACCATCCAGTCAAAAATCTGGCTCTGACTTCCCTGATTCACTTCGCTCGCAGGTGTTATAACAAAACTTCGCAGCCTGCCGCGGCGGACATGAAACGGCGGACAGGCTACCTTCTCGCGAGTGTGGGAGCGCACCGTTAGCCGGCGACACCAGAGACGCCGAGCCGACACCGTTACACACGCAACCCACTGGGAGCCGCCTCGCCTCGTGACGTGCGGTGACGCTCCTGTTACGTCCAGTTTACCGCAGCTCAGCTGCGAAGGACGCTGCCGCCGCCCCCGCCGCCGCAGCCACCGTCGCTGTCGGCTCGGACACGCTATATCTCGTGTTCTGATCTCGGATGTGTTCCTATATGAAATGTATCATTGGTCTGAATCGCAACTGCACATTTCTTAGCCGGCCGCTGTGGCTGAGCGGTTCTAGGCGCTTCAGTCCAGAACCGCGCTCCTACTACGGTCGCAGGTTCGAATCCTGCCTCCGGCATGGATGTCTGAGATGTCATACGTTAGTTACGTTTACGTAGTTCTGTCTAGGAGACTGTGCTTAGAGCCATTTGAACCATTTGCACATTTCTTCGTGACCAATTTCAGGTAAGAATACCCGTCGTTACATCTTTGTAATTCTGGCGTATTGCCTGTTGGCATTTACCGATCTTCGGCCGACGTTTAACGATTTTACTCAGATTTCATCTGTAAGGTCATTGACATTGCAAAGGCTCGCCCTCGACTTATGGGGAGTGGCCAGCAATGGAGGCTAAACCTCCGCAAGGCCAGTGACTTGAACAGTGGAGTAGGAGGAGATTAGGTCATTTACAGGCAGAGCACAAAATTCGAATTAGGGAAGGATGGGGAATTAAATAGGCCGTGCCCTTTCAAAGGGACCATCCCGGCAGTCGCCCGAAGCGATTTAGGGAAATCACGGAAAACATAAATCCGGATGGCCCGACCCGTGTTTGAACCATCATCCTTCCCGAATACGAGTCCAGTGTGCTAACCACTACACCACCTCACTCGGTGACTCGTACATAACAAATGTTCAAATGTGTGTGAAATCTTATGGGACTTAACTAATAAGGTCATCAGTCCCCAAGCTTACTCACTACTTAACCTAAATTATGCTAAGGACATACACACACACACACACACACACACACACACACACACACACACACACCCATGCCTGAGGAAGGACTCGAACCTCGGCCGGGACCAGCCGCACAGGCCATGACTGCACCGCCTTAGGTGACTCGTACAGCTGAAACCTCATGAAAATCGTCAAACGTCGGCCGAAGACCACGATACAATAGCCATCGAAGCCACAAAGATCTCAACAGTTTTGCACTTTATAGTTGCATCTCGTAGTGTAGTGGTTACCATAGCTGCCTCTAGATCCAGGATTCGATTTCCGCTCGGGTCGGCGATTTCCTCCGCTTGCTGACTATGTGTTTGTGTCATCCCAGTCATTTCAACTCATCTTCATGACAAAGACGCGCAAGTCGCCCGAGTGGCGCCATACAAAAAGACTTGCACAACCCAAGGCGGGGGTCCCCCAGCCAAAATTGCCGTACCATCATTTCGTCTACACCAAAAGCAAATCTGTGAAACTGTCGAGTCTGTCTGTCTGTCTGTTTGAACAGGCTTGTCGGAAACGACTAGATGAATTTTGATGGGATTCTCTTAGGTATCTTGAGCATAGCATGGGGGCACCGAATACACATTATTTCATCAAAATCGGATCACGGAAATAAGGGTGTCGTAATTGAAAGTTTTATACATAGGCTACTAATACTGTAAATGCTACAGTAGCTCTGTTACGTTTACACGACTAACCCGCTGAATCGATTTCGATGAAATCTAGCGCTTGAACCCTGAGAAAGGACATAGGTTACTTTATCATGTGTGTGGTACAAGCTACTTATTGATTTTAAGAATATTACGCGACTTAGGGTCAAATATTTGCTCTTTCGATCTTTATCATATTTGTGGAAATTCTTTTATTGGTCGATATGTGCTACACGTTACAATTGAAAGTAATGAATTCAGTGCTTATGCAATCTTCAATGTGTTTAATCCATACTTCCACGCTATTTGTTGTATAATGTTCACATAATATAATGTGTGGCTTCTTGTATAGCGGGATGTATACATCAGCGCTCCTGCTCATGCACCTCTGTACGCACTGCATGGCAGCTACGCTGCTAGGCTTGGCGACGCATTGTGAGTTGGAGCAGCTCGGGAGAGGGGAGGCCGTGGGGGCACATCCACGAGTTATGCTTACCCGAACAGGCAGACACCTGAGGACAGCTGATGTTATTGCGCGCGCACAGTAGCTCACTCATCGCAGCAAATGTGCTGATATGCCAGGACAGCTGTGGGTAACAGCTAGATTCTTAATGAGACCTGATATCAGGTGATGCAGAAAAGCGATCTTATATATTTTTAAAACTTAAAAAAAATTCTTACACAATCTTTTAATTGTCTTCATCGCAAAAATATTGCATTACAACTACACTCCTGGAAATTGAAATAAGAACACCGTGAATTCATTGTCCCAGGAAGGGGAAACTTTATTGACACACTCCTGGGGTCAGATACATCACATGATCACACTGACAGAACCACAGGCACATAGACACAGGCAACAGAGCATGCACAATGTCGGCACTAGTACAGTGTATATCCACCTTACGCAGCAATGCAGGCTGCTATTCTCCCATGGAGACGATCGTAGAGATGCTGGATGTAGTCCTGTGGAACGGCTTGACATGCCATTTCCACCTGGCGCCTCAGTTGGACCAGCGTTCGTGCTGGACGTGCAGACCGCGTGAGACGACGCTTCATCCAGTCCCAAACATGCTCAATGGGGGACAGATCCGGAGATCTTGCTGGCCAGGGTAGTTGACTTACACCTTCTAGAGCACGTTGGGTGGCACGGGATACATGCGGACGTGCATTGTCCTGTTGGAACAGCAAGTTCCCTTGCCGGTCTAGGAATGGTAGAACGATGGGTTCGATGACGGTTTGGATGTACCGTGCACTATTCAGTGTCCCCTCGACGATCACCAGTGGTGTACGGCCAGTGTAGGAGATCGCTCCCCACACCATGATGCCGGGTGTTGGCCCTGTGTGCCTCAGTCGTATGCAGTCCTGATTGTGGCGCTCACCTGCACGGCGCCAAACACGCATACGACCATCATTGGCACCAAGGCAGAAGCGACTCTCATTGCTGAAGACGACACATCTCCATTCGTCCCTCCATTCACGCCTGTCGCGACACCACTGGAGGCGGGCTGCACGATGTTGGGGCGTGAGCGGAAGACGGCCTAACGGTGTGCGGGACCGTAGCCCAGCTTCATGGAGACGGTTGCGAATGGTCCTCGCCGATACCCCAGGAGCAACAGTGTCCCTAATTTTCTGGGAAGTGGCGGTGCGGTCCCCTACGGCACTGCGTAGGATCCTACGGTCTTGGCGTGCATCCGTGCGTCGCTGCGGTCCGGTCCCAGGTCGACGGGCACGTGCACCTTCCGCCGACCACTGGCGACAACATCGATGTACTGTGGAGACCTCACGCCCCACGTGTTGAGCAATTCGGCGGTACGTCCACCCGGCCTCCCGCATGCCCACTATACGCCCTCGCTCAAAGTCCGTCAACTACACATACGGTTCACGTCCACGCTGTCGCGGCATGCTACCAGTGTTAAAGACTGCGATGGAGCTCCGTATGCCACGGCAAACTGGCTGACACTGACGGCGGCGGTGCACAAATGCTGCGCAGCTAGCGCCATTCGACGGCCAACACCGCGGTTCCTGGTGTGTCCGCTGTGCCGTGCGTGTGATCATTGCTTGTACAGCCCTCTCGCAGTGTCCGGAGCAAGTATGGTGGGTCTGACACACCGGTGTCAATGTGTTCTTTTTTCCAATTCCAGGAGTGTAGATTACCTGTTTTGATTGCTAAACAACCATTTTCTGACCGGCAAAACCCATGTGAAACAGAAAACTGGCACTCATACTAAAGACACTGTATGTATGTAAACTGTACGCTAGAACGCCAACGTCAAATATTATATCTTGGTACATGCTGATTAGTAAGTTAATTGTCAGTACACTGCTAGTTATACCAACGAAGTTAGAGAGTGCGATACTGAACCACACTTATTAAAAACAATACCTCAGTGCAAATTTTACTCATCTTTATTAGAAAACGTGACTCGTCAAAATACAGAACGTCAAACAGGAAATAATGCGAAGTTGGCGCCCGCATCTCGTGGTCGTGCGGTAGCGTTCTCGCTTCCCACGCCCGGGTTCCCGGGTTCGATTCCCGGCCGGGTCAGGGATTTTCTCTGCCTCGTGATGGCTGGGTGTTGTGTGATGTCCTTAGGTTAGTTAGGTTTAAGTAGTTCTAAGTTCTAGGGGACTGATGACCATCGATGTTAAGTCCCATAGTGCTCAGAGCCATTTGAACCATTTTGCGAAGTTGGTCAGACTAGAATCCATTTTCTGTTATAAGCACGGTGCTGCCTGTTCCAGTTAGTCTCCCATTTTCCATCGGAGTGTGGCAGGATGCTTGACTGTTCATGGAACTATAAACGTATGCGTGCAACCCCGTGAGCACAGCTCTTGTCATAATGGATGATGGGAGTGTCGACAGCACACTTTTCACGAAGATGTTGAAGAAAAGACTCATCGAGAATGTTGAAAGAAAGATTTTGTTTCAAGTTCAGGATAGCCTGAATGAGCAGACCCCAGTCGTGAAACGAAAAATGTCCCGAAAACGTCACGAAACCAATTCTGGCCCGAACTACATCTTTCATATACTGCAGATTAAACTCTTGACTCGGCCATCGTTGTACTCTAGGCTTTGAATTTTTGAACAGAGGAGCATTACGCGCTCCGGCCGGTTTGGCCGAGCGGTTCTAGGCGCTTCAGTCTGGAACCAAGAGACCACTATGGTCGCAGGTTCGAATCCTGCCTCGGGCATTGATGTGTGTGATGTTCTTAGGTTAGTTAGGTTTAAGTAGTTCTAAGTTCTATGGAAGTGATGACCTCTTAAGTAACATAGTGCTCAGAGCCTTTTGAACCATTTGAAGCATTACGCGCCTCCAGTCAGCTACTGTCCTGTTCCTACGTTATCTCGGCCATTGAAAGCGTCAAGCCTTATGTTCATGTGTGAGCAATCGTCTTTTGGGAGGTAATCGACTCTAAAAGTCGATTACATGCATGTGGATGGAACTGAATTCAAAGACAGCAACAACTGCTGTCTGCTTTGAAATTTTTATTTACACGGCGTGGCAAGTAGGATCGTTTTGCGCCCACTGTTCTTACGCTTTGTTACGTAGCTGCCAGTGGCACACCTTACCATGTAGACACCTTGAACAGTCCGCGTTGAAATACCAACAAGTTGGGCACATCCATTCACTGTTTGGTCACGGGAACGTCCGAACATGAGAGCTCCTTTCTACCATTCTGTCATGCCTTCACGCTGACTTGTCGTATTGCACTGATTCCACGCATTCCACGGCACGACCTAGTTCTTCGCCATCTACAACGCTCCAAAGACGGCCTCCGTAGCTGAGTGGTTAGCGCAGCTGACTTCCTTGTGGAGGGCCGTGACTGATTCCCGTTACTGTCACGATTATTCCTAAGTTATGTAAGTACGCCGTTTTAAGACAACGACACGCTACAGATTCATCAAAAGCGCGTAGTTCTTGATAGGATTTGTTGTCATTAATCCTTGGTCGAAGGACTGGGAATGGGTACACTTAGTTATACCAATTGAGCAGCTACTTGACCGAGTAGTGGCGGTTCCAGGACATAAAACTGGCGACGACCGGGAGAGCAGTGTGTTGACTCCACGCCCTTCTACACAGCATGCAGTGACGCCATTGGCGGAAAATGACAAGGCGGTTGGTCGGTCGGACACAACACAGTGCGCCAAAGGGATCCGAGTATTGCTTGAAGGGAGTGACTTCTATGTCGTGGAACAATCGTATTCTTGATAATCGAAAGTTTATCGTGTCATATCCAGATAGCCAATAATCGCCGACTAAGCACTTGCTACCGCACACCTCATGGCGAATTCCAGAGGCGCTGGTCCAGACGGCAGCATCGGAAAGCGGCGCACCCGGCGCGCGCGGTGAAAGTGCGCCTAGGCGAGCTTTCCGGCAGCCCGGCGGCCTGGTTCGCGGGCGAAACCGCCGAAACGCGTACTCTGTTTCACTTGCGCCTTCCTCAGCCGCTTCACACTTCCACTTCATCACCGGACCAGGGAAACGCTAGCGAGATCCTTTGTCGCCCCAGGGAAGCGTAAAATTGCGTGCTTCAGGTCGTGGAACTAATACACAATAAGAGCTACGCGCAGCTGATACAAGAAGAAAAATGTGACTGTCAAATTTCCCTCGGACGTAGATTTGGAACGTCCGAGAAAATGCAGTGATAACAAACAGTAGCGTGAAAGTTACAAAACACGGGTTCCTATTACGGAGCTACATTCTTAGTAAAACTTAACTCCGTCCGAATAGGTCTCAGAAGACCCAACGGTACCGATCGGCCGCTGTGTCATCCTCATCCGACAAGCGTCACTGGATGTGGAGATGGACTGACGTGAGGCTAGCACACTGCACTCACGGCCATTGTCAGTTTTCGTGACCGGAGACACTACCTCTCACTCAAGTAACCTCAACTGACCTCACAGGGGCTGAGTACATCCCGCTTGCAAACAGCGCTCGGTAGACCGGTCTGTCACCCATCCAAGTTCTAGCCAAACTCTACAGCGCTTAACTTCAGTAATCTATAGGGAACCGGTGTTACCACAACGGCAAGGCCGTTGACACATTCCTAGTAGCTTCTTTAAACATACCTGTGCGGTTTTTGCTATGATTTCTTCTAAAGAAATTCTGCGACAGGTTCCAGAACAAAACTTCTATCTCTCAGAGTAAATGAAATGTTACGCTCACGTTAAAAATAACGAGTCCTGTTGGCAATTGGAGTACATCATTTTTGTTGCTGTACCAGATCACCCCAGACTCCAGGATCATGGTGTCCGCAAATTTATCTTACGAAATTCAGCTCGCTCTATAGGTCCGTGAAATCCAGAGCGTCGTAAAGGAAGGTGCTCAGTTTGAGTCTGTGTTACTAGATTTCCGGAAGGCATTAGATACTCTGAGAGTACACCAAGTGATGGCAATAAGGCGGCTACTGCTTAAAATACACTGAAGAGCCAAAGAAACTGATACAACTGCCTTCTATAGTGTAGGGCCCCGTCAAACACGCGGAAGTGCCGCAACACCACGTAGCATGAATTCGACTAATGTCTTAAGTAGTGCTGGAGGGACCATGAATCCTGCAGGACTGTCCATAAATCCGTAAGGGTACAAGGGGGTATAGAACTCATCTGAACAGCACGTTTAAAGGCATCCCAGATACGCTCAATAAAGTTCATGGCTGGGGAGTTTGGTGGCAAACGGAAGTGTTTACTCTCAGAAGAGCTACTCTGTAGTAATTCAGATCGTTTGGGATGTCGTATTGTCATGCTGGAATTGCCCAAGTCCTGAATGCACAATGGACATGAAAGGATACAGGTGATCAGACAGGATGCTTACGTACGTGTCATCTGTCAGAGTCGTATCTACAAGTATCAGGGGTCCCATATCACTCCAACTACAGGCGCCCACACCATTCCAACGCCTGCACCAGCTTCAACAGTACCCTGCTGACATGCAGGGTCCATGGATTCATGAGCTTGTCTCCATAACCGTACACGCCCATTCGTTCGATACAATTTGAAATGAGACTCGTCAGACCAGGCAACATGTTTACGGTACTTTCAAATGGTTCAAATAGCTCTGAGCACTATGCGACTTAACTTCTGAGGTCATCAGTCGCCTAGAAATTAGAACTAATTAAACCTAACTAACCTAAGGACATCACACACATCCATTCCCGAGGCAGGACTCGAACCTGCGACGGTAGCGGTCGCTCGGTTCCAGACTGTAGCGCCTAGAACCGCACGGCCACTCCGGCCGGCTTCTGGTACGTCAACAGTCTATTGTCAATGTTGACGGGCCCAGGTGAGGCGTAAAGCTTTGTGTCTTGCAGTCATCAATGGTACACGAGATGGCCTTCGGCTCCGAAAGTACATATCGATGATGTTTCGTTGAATGGTTCGCACGCTGACACTTGTTGATAGCCCAGTATGGAAATCTGCAGCAATTTGTGGAAAAGTTGCACTTCTGTCGGGTTCAAGGTTTCTCCTGAGTCGTCGTTGGTCCTTCTCTTGTAGGGTTATAATTAAAGTGTAGCTGCTGATAGGGGCCCAGTGTAGGCTGTAGTTATCGTATGGCAGCAAAACGTGATAGATATTCTAATGAGTTAATCGGAACTGATGTAAGCTGGAAAAACATTAGTCCCAATTTTGGTGCAAATCTGACGCTGTTCACTGTTTTGACGGTATGAGATCCACCCTATCATTTGACAAGCCATAACGTGAGTGAGTAGTACAGCTGTCGTCTGTTGGTGAAACCGTTTTATGGGAACGGCAGCAATTGCAGTGCTGCACTGAGAGTGTTTCACGGACTGAAAAGTGTGAGAACAGCCCTGATGTCATTAAATGGTTAAAAGAATATGATATGAAATTCGTAAACGCGGGGTTGGCTTGGTGTGGCGCCTGGAAGAGGAAGGTATCCTGTCCCGTTGGAAGTTAATGTCGAGGTTGCTGTTGCAGTAACTGACCATGCAGCATGTGGCCTGTGTACCGCTAGTGCTCGCGCAGTGTCACGAGAATTGTCCATCTTATAGTCATCAGTATGGAAAGCTTTGCAGTCTGTTTTACACTGGAGCCCCCACAACATCCAGACGGTGCGGCAACAGAAACCATATGATCTGGAGCAACTTCCTGAATTTGCTCTTCGGTTTCTAGTATGGCCAGGCAATATTCTATGGAGTAACGAGTTACATTTTACACTACAGAGTGCACTAATCACACAAAACCGCCGACTTTGAGATACTGCTAAACCACGTGTTAAGCACGAAGCACCATTGCACTCGCCGTATTTGACTGTGTGACGTCGATTCACAAGCATCTTTATTCTCGGTTCCTTCTTCTTTGAATAGCATACATCCAGAGAGCCTGTCAGATGTACCGCGATGTCTGCCTGTTACCGAAATCTCCTTGTGAAGCATGAGATTCCTGCTTTGGAGGAGCGCAACTGTGTGGAAACCACTGTTTTCATGCAAGACGGGGCAACACTTCACGTCCCTCACTCAGTGAAAGATATCTGCTTAATGCAACCTTCCACGAACGTGCTATCTCCATAGGTTTTCTAGCTGCGTGGCCTGCAAGATCACTTGGTCGGTATCAGTGTGAATTCTGGTTCTTTAAATATCTAAAAGAACACGTTTCGCAGGGACACGTTCGATTTATGCCTGATCTGAAGGTCAGTATACAGAAATACTTTGTTCAGATTCAACCGGAACTGCTGCGAGAAACAGTTGATCACGTCATTTTCCGGATGCAGTAGCAATGGGTTGACATATCTTGTGCTCGTATTGAACAAATTATTTAAACAGCAATTAATAACAAATCTGCGTTATGTCTTTCTGATTTGTTTGACCTTTTCTGCCCATGTCCCATTCCTAACCCATAACATGTAGAAACATTTCTATACGTCTTTCTTGCGTTCGCACCGCCAGATTTGCACCTGGTGGAGAAAAACAGGAAATAATTTCTTTTCCGCAGCGTAGATCAGTCTTGAATTAACGCATCAGCGTATCTACCAAATTTCCGCCAAACGTTAAGTGCAGTGCACATTGGACTTCAGTCAGTAGCTGAACTTAATTACAACCATTCGGTAC
This sequence comes from Schistocerca piceifrons, assembly GCF_021461385.2. Classification (NCBI taxonomy): domain Eukaryota; kingdom Metazoa; phylum Arthropoda; class Insecta; order Orthoptera; family Acrididae; genus Schistocerca; species Schistocerca piceifrons. The sequence continues at coordinate 219,946,289 of NC_060145.1, read as the reverse complement.
CTAGGAATAACGATCGTGACATTACCACATAAAAACAGCAATATGAAAAGCAGATACCAGCAGAGTGACATTCACTGGGAGCGTCATGAAGATATGTAATCCATCAACGGAAGAAGTGTCTTACAAAAAACTCGTTCGAACTATTCTCGAGCACTGTTCATCAACATGGGACCCTTGCCCTTACCGGAATGAATAACAGAGATATACAAGATCCAAAGAAGAACAGCGCGTTTCGTCACGGTGTGGTTTACTCGAGTGGAGAACGTTACGGCGATGTTCAACAAACTCAGCTGACAGGTGCTACAAGAGCTGCATCGTGCGTACTGAGTGGGATAGTGTTGAAATTTCAAGAGCTTAACTTCCAAGACGATCGCTCTACATACTTCATCCTCCCACATAGAGTTCGCGAAATGAGCACTACGAGAAAATGAGATAAACTAGAATTCAACGGAGCTATTAGCGACAATCATTCTTCCCACGCGCCGTTTCTGAATGGAACAGAAAAGCGTACGAAAGATAGTGGCACAAAAAGCACTCTCAGACACACACCGTACGGCGGCTTGTGGAATACATACAGATGTAGAATCGTTACCCGTTCTATGTCTCCGGCAGACAATAGTCCACACATCCGGCAGTAACCCCCAGTGTTGAGAAACCCAGTATGCTGCCGCGCCTCTATCACCGCGTCCCACCACCGTTGTGGCTCTATACACTCCACGTCTTTCCCAAGGTACAGTGAAAACGAACCACTAATTCTCTGATCAAATGCAGATGCTGCTTACCTACGACGTCAAACATGGCGGCATGGAGGTGGGACGGGAGGAGAGAGGCGTGATAGTATCTCCCAGCTCCTCCCGTATATGTCAGGTTTCGAAATGAAGCCACTATTTTCAGGATCACAGTCAAAAATCACAGTTAAAAAATGTAGTCAACTGCACATGTGTTGAATGGCACTCTGCCTAACTGGGCATAGCCGCGCTGTTACTGGTCCATCGACCGAAGTACCGACCCTGTTATAGGGGAAAGTTCAGTGTAACGTGGAATCACAATCACGATGTGACTTGACATTTTCGCACACACTCCCTTGAGCTAAAGTTAAGGTGAACATGTCCGGTATGAACAAGACTACAAAGGCTGCAATTTCTGTTTTTTTGGCCGGTGGAAAACCATGTTCACTTCACGTGCGGTCTGTTAGTGGACACGTATACTGTGATTAATGTAGACGAAATACCCACTTTTTGACTGGAAAAGTCTGTCGCTCGTCGGTCGAACTTCCTTGTGTGACGAAATACCGCCGGCCGTTGTGGCCGAGTGGATCTAGGCGCTTCAGTCTGGAACCGTGCGACCGCTACAGCCGCAGGTTCGAATCCTGCCTCGGGCATGGATGTGTATGCTGCCCTTAGGTTAGTTAGGTTTAAGTAGTTCTAAGTTCTAGGGGACTGATGACCTCAGATGTTAAATCCTATAGTGCTCATAGCCATTTCAACCATTTGACGAAATACCGTCAAATGTAAATCGCTAATAACTACAAGACTGATAAAGTGTAAACGGGTGTTGAGCCCGCAATGGATGGATAGTGCCTGCACGTCTTATTCGAGCAGTATCTGTTCCGCCTGTGACGTCCTCGGACCAGATTTGTCGGATGCGCGTGATTGTTGTGAATTCGCTTCCGGTAAAGCTAATAACTGGTGAAGTGTGGAAATGCGTTTAGCTGTAACGTCGTTCCGGATGTCACTATGAAGAACTTGTAGGGCAGTACTGAGGACTCAAAATGAAGCAATAAAAATATTCGACGGAGTGTAAATATTGAACTGAAAGTTACAAAATAATGGAAGATGTCGTCTCAAGTGACTCAAAATTACAGAAAATATATCTCAGAGGAAAGCTCGCGTCGGAAGGTATCCAAAAAGCCTAATGTGTACAATCCCAAGCGAATGCGGGGGCTGCGGCAGTGTCGAAAAGGAAACGAAAAAATGGCGCAAAGTGATTATATAGGTGAGCCATTGGGCATACAGCGCCAGTTCAAACTTGTGATTTATCTGTTCTGTAATATTATACACTTTGAAGTACAGATAAGCAAATGATTACAGTTTTTTTAAGAGAGATTTATTCAAGAGAAAGAGTTCATCAAATTGAGCAGGTCAATAACGGGTTGGGTTGTTTTGGGGGAAGAGACCAAACAACGAGGTCATCGGTCTCATCGGGTTAGGGAAGGACGGGGAAGGAAGTCGGCCGTGCCCTTTCAAAGGAACCATCCTGGCATTTGTCTGGAGCGATTTAGGGAATTCACGGAAAACCTAAATCAGGATGGCCGGAGGCGGGATTGAACCGTCGTCCTACCGATTGCGAGTCAAGTGTGCTAACCACTGCGTCACCGCGCTCGGTGGTCAATAGCGCGTTGATCCACTTCTGGCTCTTATGCAAGCAGTAAGTCTGCTTGGCTTTGGTTGCCAGAGTTGCTGGATATCCTCCTGAGGCGTATCGTGCCAAACTCTGTCCAGTTCACGAAAGAAATCATCAGAATCACGAGCTGCTTGGAGGGGCCTGCCCATAATGCTTTTCAATTCGGAATTTCATTGACTGGAGTAGAATTATTTTCTCCAGTGATGGTTCCCTCATTGAAATGAGCCCCGATGACCAAAGACGTGTCTGAGACGCCTCGATGACGGCTGGAATGGCCGAGCGGTTATAGGCGCTACTGCCTGGAACCGTGCGACCGCTACGGTCGCAGGTTCGAATCCTGCCTCGGGCATGGACGTGTGTGATGTCCTTAGGTTAGTTAGGTTTAAGTAGTTCTAAGTTCTAGGGGACTGATGACCTCAGAAGTTAAGTCCCGTAGTGCTCAGAGCCATTTGAACCGTTTGAACGCCTCGGTCAGCAGTGGGATACCAACCCGACTGTCGACCGCCATACTGCCCGACAACCAGTAGTGATGGTATGAGGTGCCGTTTCATTTCACAGCAGGACTTTTCGGCTGTTATCCGCGGCACCCCTACAGCACGATGTTCCACGCCCCGTTTTGTTGCCCTTCATGGCAAGCCACCATATGCTTACATTTCAACAAGATAACGACCTCCTGCACACGGCGAGAGTTTCTATTGCTTGCCTTCGTGCTTGCCGAACCCTATCTTGGCCAGCAAGGTCGCCGCATCTCTCCGTAATTGAGCACGTTTGGAGCATTATGGGCAGGGCCCTCCAATCAACTCTGGATTTTGACGATCTGATGCGCCAGCTGGAAAAAATTTGTCATGATAACCCTTAGAAGGACATCCAAGAACCTAATCATTGCCAAGCCGAATAATTGCTTGCATAAGGGATAGAAGTGCACCGACGCGTTATCGACTTGCCTAACTTATGAAGTTCTTTCTCATGATTAAATCGTCCAACTTTTTTTTGAAACTGTAATTGATTGTTTGTCTGTACATGTACGTCACATCTACCGATTTCCCTCCCATTCGTGGTGCGTCGTTTATGTTCTCTCTCTTAGAGTGCACTTCTGTGTATATCCATGAAATTGCATATTAATACGAAACACTTGTTTTTTTTTCTTTATTTTTTCGTCGTATTCACGGAAAGTGTACGGCGCAGACACGAACTGGCAAAGAGAGTTCTTTTTTTCCCCAAAACTAGTCTCGTCGGTGGCACGGCGCCGACGCTACGCAATGTCGACAGCCGGGCGCTGCGGCCAGGAGGAAAGGAATCGCATCCTCTGGGTCGACCGTGGGAGGAACAGACGGGCCCCGGCTGCTGCGACCCTGGCCGCGATAGGCTTTCGTCACTGGGCCGCGGGGAACGGCGGACCCCCTGCCCCATGTACCGACTTCTTGCGCAAACCCCGGAGGCCGTTCCCAATGTTCCCCTCTGCTCAGTCGTAAAGAACAGCAATGCTCGCCTCGTGGCATCCACGACGGACGGCTGCCCGTAACACCAGCACAGTTAGTTAAAAGGGAGCTTTTGTTACTGTGTCAATTGAGGCTTTGCACACTGGACTCGCATTCGGGAGGACGACACGGTTCAATCCCGCTTCCGGCCATCCTGGCTTGGGTTTTCCGTGATTTCCCTATTTCCCTAAATCGCTCCAGGCAAATGCCGGGATGGTTCCTTTGAAAGGGCACGGTCGATTTCCTTCCCCTTGCTTCCCTAATCCGATGAGACCGATAACCTCGCAGTCTGGTCTCTTTCCTCCAAACAATCCAATCCAGTCAATTGAGGCTTTGTAGGTAATTGTTGGGTTATGTCCACTCAGATACGAAAAAAAGCCGCGATATCTTGGCTGAAGAGAGAAGAACATCACAAAGTTCAAAATTTAACGGGATTACGGCCACAAATAAGTAGTAGATATAATCAAGTCCTTCTTCTGTGGCAGAAAAAATTTGCTCTCCTTCTAGCGCGGATTACTGGAACAACGAAGGACACCTAGCTACTGCTGAAAAGCAGAGGTAATTCCCGTTTTCAAGAAGACCAGTGGGACAGACGCACACAATTATAGACCTATATCGTTGACGTCGATCTTTTGTAGAAAAAAATGGTTCAAATGGCTCTGAGCCCTGTGGGATTTACCAGCTGTGGTCATCCCCCTAGAACTTAGAACTACTTAAACCTAACTAACATAAGGACATCACATATCACATACATCCATGCCCGAGGCAGGATTCGAACCTGCGACCGTAGCAGTCGTGCCGTTCCGGACTGAGCGCCTAGAACCGCTCGACCACCACGGCCGGCGATCATTTGTAGAATTATAGAACTTGTTTTTTGGTCAAGAATTATGTCATTTTTGGAAAACGAAAATCTTCTCCACAAAATTAACATGTATCCCGCAACGATCTCGCGAAACTCAGGTCGCTCTGTTCCTCCATGACATCCATAGCGCTGTAGGCAACAGCGCTCAGGTTAATGCCGTGTTCCTCGACTTCAGGAAAGCATTCGGCATCGTCCCACATTGGCGGTTAATAGATATGCGAGCTTATCGAGTGTCGGACCAGATTTGCGGCTGGATCAAAGAGTTCTTCGCGGGCAGTGCTCAACACGCCACTGTTAATGGAACAAAATCGGCAGATGTAAGGGTAACGTCGGGGGTCCCCTAAAGAACTGTGGTATGGCCGCTACTGTTTACAATGTATCTAAATGATCTAAATTAAGACTGTTTGCATTTGATGTGGTTGTCTATAAGAAATCAGTAACCACAGAAGACAGCATCAATAGGTAGAATGACCTGCAGAGGACTGATGAATGGTACAGGCTCTGGCAGTTGACCCTGAACGTAAATAAGTGTAACATATAGGGCATAAACAGGAAGAGAAAACTGCTACCGGTAAAACTACAGTATTGAAGAGAAACCGCTGGAAACAGTATCTACCGTAAACTATCTAGATCTCACTATGCAGAGCGACCTCAAGTGGAATGACCGGATAAAAACAAATGGTAGAAAAACTGACGGGGAACTGAGATTCAAAGGAAGAATCTTACGGAAATGTAAATAACCCACCAAGAAAATGGCTTGTAAGGCGCTTGTTAGACCGATTCTTTAGCTCTGCTCATCAACTCGGGAGCCTTATCAGATAGGACTGATAGAAGAGATAGAGAAGATCCAACGAAGAGTGACGCATTTCGTCATGGGATCGTTTAATTGGTGCTAGAGCGTTACCGAGGTGCTCAATTGACACCTTTGGCAGACGTTACAAGCGAGGTGTTGTGCATCACGGAGAGGTTTGCTACCAAAATTTCGAGAGAGCATTTTCCGGGAAGATTCGGACAACATATTACTTCCTGCCAGATACATTCTGGTAATAACCACGACGAACAAATTCGAGAAATTAGAGCCAATACAGAGGCTTACCGCTAATCATTCTCCCCTGGCACCATTCGGGAGTGGAACAGGATAAGGAGAATCAGATACTGTTATTAAAGTACCCTCTGCCGCATACCCTTAGGTGAACTGCGGAGTGTTGCGTAGTTGTAAACGACGAGATAATACCAGAGCAGCGGGACGCACCTATGGTTTTCTCCCAAACATAACTCAAGAGACTGGAAATGAGAGGTGAATCGCTAAAGAGGCGCCGGCCGTTGTGTCCGAGAAGTTGTAGGCGCTTCACTCCGGAACCGCGCTGCTGGTCGCAGGTTCGAATCCTGCCTCCGGCATGGATATGTGTGATGTCCTTAGGTTAGTTAGGTTTAAGTAGTTCTATGTCGAGGGGATTGGTGACCTCAGATAAGTCCCATAGTGGTTAGAGCCATTTTGAACCCTAACGAGGCCTAACGCACTTCTTGACGGGCAATTGGGCTCACGGTATCTATCAGCATCAAGTTCGGTGAAGGCAAATCGCCGAATGTGCCTGTGACGAAGACACGCCAAAACATGCCACCTGGGGGTCTCCACTTATACCGACGTTATTGATACCGATCGGCAGCAACAACAGGCTCAGACGACAGGACGTCAGGGATATACCAAGTAGCGAGACAAAATGGCAGATGTTGGACTATTTCGCTGGAGCTAATTCGAGAAAGGCGGGGCAGCGCTGACCGCTTCTAGGCGCTTCAATCTGTAACCGCGCGACCGCTACGGTCGTAGGTTCGAATCCTGCTTCGGGCATGGCTGTGTGTGATGTCCTTAGTTTTGGTATAGCACATAAATGACCCAGCAAATGGTAGAATTACCAGTAGTATGAATGTGTGAATGTGTGAGAGAGAAACTTGGAGCTGAGACTTCTTTATGTTTTGTGCTTGTTTCTTTTTCACATAATTAGAACCGCATATCGTTCACTGTTAGTCCATTGAGTATGTTATATCCTTAAACGTATATATTGCATTTTGTAAGTAATAAAAATTAGTTGACCGCGTAACTTCTGCGCTTTTATGTAACCAAACCAAGTACTTTTGATGCATGCGCAGTTTACATGCACAAAAATAAAAAAATCTATACAATTATTGTTGTTATTTTGTACTCAATAGAACGTTCTCCATCCCGACGAAAGACAAAAGTTACCTGTTGTTACTGACAAGTGCGAAAGTTGTTCAGCAATAACAAATACATGTTTTCTATAAGCTGAACGAAGTATTAAAGCGATGTTAGATACGCTTTTCTTTTGCATTTTTTTTAATTTTACCTTTTTTTACGCGATTGTATTTTCTAGCACTATATGAAAATTCTGTATTTTTATTTTTATTTTTACTACTACAACATCCCTCTCTTCCACGTTACAAATCAACAGTTTTCAAACAAAGCTTGAATCAAACATTGACAGTTTCTATTTTGCTATAAATACTGTTTACTTTTAAGTAACAGACAGGAAGATGACTATGTAGAGCAAAAATTTTCTTTAGGTTACGCAGCCCTTTATACATCCCCACTCAGTTTCTTGACGGCTCACTGCTTCCAGTTTCTAAAAGATCTTGTAAGAGATTGATTACATACGCAAAAAAAGCCATCGATATGAGGTGACTCCCGATAGGTATGCAAAACATCTAACGTACAGGTACCGCGGCTGCCATTTAAACTGACAGAAACTACTAGCAAAACTATCTTTGACCACGCTAACGTACTATAGTCGACGGTAGCCCACGGTAGTTTTACAACCCTGCCTCTCTGTCTTTCATCGCAACCACCCATAGCGCAGCGGATGGGGTTGACTGATGAGGTAAAGCGCTGCCCAAGCAAATGTTCAAATGGCTCTCAGCACTATGGGACTTATCATCTGACGTCATCAGTCCCCTAGAACTTAGAACTACTTCAGCCTAACTTACGTAAGGACATCACACACGTCCATTCCAGAGTCAGGATTCGAGCCTACGACCGTAGCGGTCGCGCGGTTCCAGACTGAAGCGCCTAGAACCGCTCGGCCACACCGACGGGCTGGACTGATGACCTCAGACGTTAAGTCCCATAGTGCTTAGAGCCATTTGAACCATTTTGAATTTGGAACGTAAAAATGTGTTACTAATTTAGCAGGTTATCTGGTGATGGGCTACGTCCGAAGCGAGTTATGGAAATTAAGGAGTTCCATTAACACCTAGCAACCACTTTTTACAACCTGTCAGGTTTTTAGGATTATAATAAAAACCATTAGAAATGGTCGCACGCCTCACTGACGACTTTTAATCGTACTTACAAGAAAAAAATTCAGTTGAAACTGATAGTTTTGGTTGGATATGTACTCACCCCCAAACCGTACGAGTACTGCCCCGCGAATAATAAAGTGTCGACGGCGCTATAGACCCGAGAAATGCACTCTGACGAGCAAAAACCTGTGTAATAGCGTCTTGGCTCACCTTTGGTACGTAGTAAGTACATTACTGTGTGGCATGGACTTGGTAGGTCGCAGGAGATACTATGTGGCATCAGAGGTTTACGCACAGCTCCCGCATTTCACGCACATACGGACGGTAGTTTATGAGCTTGGGCCCACCCTTGTTCTATCTTGTTTAGATCAGCGGAATCTGGTGGCCAAAACATTGAGGTGAATTCACTGTCATGCTCCTCTAATCACTACAGCACTATTCTCGCTCTGTGACACTGACAGTTTTCCTGTTGGAAGAAGACATCGCTTTCGGGGAAGAACTCAAGCGTGATGCTCGTAATCCGCAATAGCACTCATGTAGTCCATAATAGTCATGGTGCCTTCGGCTTGTACGACAGGTCCCGTGGAAGCCCAAAGGAAAATTCCACATAGAATTGCGCTACCCCAATCCTCTTGCGACTGTGGCGCTGCGCATGTTTCGATCAGCCGCTCGCCTGGATGACGGCGAACCCGAACACAGCCATCGTCCTGGATTAACAAGAATCGTGATTCATCCGACCTGGTGACATGTTTTCACTCATCCACGGTCTACGACGAGTCAGTGCTCACCGCAACCGTCATTGGGTCAACACGGATATACAGTGTTTAACAGTGTGCGCCGAAATATTTGTGCCTGCACCAGCCTCTTGTTCTGTCGTCATATCTGTCTACGATCGCCTCCATTCGTACTTCACAGAGCGGGCGAATCTCCGATCTCCACGTTCTGTTGTGAGACGTCCAGGTCCAACACACTGTCGCAACTTCACCGAGATGCTCAGGCGTTGGGCCATAGCAATCCGCCATTTGTCCAAGTCGCTTATGTCAGCACATTTCCTCAATTCCGGCCCGTATCGTCTTTGGAAGGATCCCTATGGGTTTCTGTTCCGCCTATATATTACATTGGTGCATATGTTCGTAGTGTTTGTCCATAAGTTCAATAAACACAACGGATGCACATAACCGAGATTTTAGTCACCAATAATATGTTCTCCTTCACTATTTACAACATTCTGCCAACGCTGGGGTAGCTTTTCGATTTCGCAAATGTAGAAATCACGTGATTTTGATGCCAACATCTCGTTGAGGTTTGTTCGGAGCGCATTTTCATCCGGAAAGGAAGTTCCTTGAAGATCGACTGACAGAGAACGGAAAGGAGAAAATCTGAGGGCGCATAAACAGGTAAATAAGGTCAATGCGGAATGACTTCCCAACCCAACTGCCGTACAGTGATTTTTGGCAGTCTAGCGGAACGCGGGCCGGCGTTATCGTGGAGTAGCATTACTTCAAGCAACCTTCTGGTCGTTGTTCTTGGATTGAGTCTGCAAGACGTCTCAGTTATTGAGAATAAATGTCATCACTGGTCATTACACGTCGGGGGAGCAGATCATAGTATACGACACCGTTGCTCTTCAACCAGATGCATAACTTTATATTTTGTGGATGCGCGCTGTGCTTTGTATGTTGTTTGTGCTGAACCATTCCTTTCTTTTTCCTTATGTTATCGTAAAGACATCATTTCTTGTCCCCATAACGATACAGGAAAGGAACTGTTGGATTCGTTCACAAGCCAGATTACTGATGACGAGTAAGCAGAGTGCACGTGTGAACCCGCTGATTTTTTTAGAACATGCAGTACCCACACACCTGATTTCCAAACGATCCACATTGCGTGCGAATGTCGCACGCTGGTGAATGATCACAGTTCATTAGATTTGCCAGTTCTCGAGTACACTCACGTGGATCATAGTGGATTAATGTGCTTGAGCGACCTTCATCGAACCCCGAAAGTCTTCCTGAACGTGGAAGACCTGTCTAAACGACACTCCTTAAAACGAGGAAACCATTTTCTTGCCGTGCTTTGTCGAATTCCATTATCCCCATACACGGTGCAAATATTACTGCCTGCCTCCGCTTCTGTCACCCCTCTACTGAACTCAAACAGAAGAATGTGTCGCAAATCTTCTGGTTTCTCCACTTGGCACTACATTTTCTAGCGTCCATAACTCCACTCACTATCTCCAAATAGCAAAGTGGTAGTATGTTAGCTCATATATCAACAGTTAACTTCAAATAAAAATGACAATCGATAGATAAACCCATAACAACAGAAATACCAACACGAAAAATAAAAACTCTACGAACTTATCTATCAAGCTAATACTCTGCTTGATCTGTTACCGTACTGCAGAAGACGTTCAACCCAATGGTAGTCAGTCGTTATTTTGTTTAGGCTGTTGGAGTCGCACATCAAAACCCATGACACACAACTGACTGCACACATTCTGTTTCAGACACATCGGAAACTTAGTTTACCTTAAAACACCTGTTATTTTACCTGCTTTTTCCGCCCGGTTATTCAGAGCATTAAATAAAACTACATCTAGACTACTTGGAATGCCGGCCGTTGTGGCTGAGCGGTTCTAGGCGCTTCAGTCCGGACCCGCGTTGCTGCTACGGTCGCAGGTTCGAATCCTGCCTCGGACATGGATGTGTGTGATGTCCTTAGGTTAGTTAAGTTTAAGTAGTTCTAAGTCGAGGGGACTGATGACCTCAGATGTTAAGTCCCATAGTGTTTAGAGCCGTTTTGAACCTACTTGGAATGATATATGACATCCACTTGCTGCCCGCTCTTTCAGTTATGATTTGTTGAATGTGCTGACGGAGTCCAAAGGGCATTGGTTCATGCAGGGTGTGGACAAAAAATGGAAATACCAAAAACACCTTGGCAATCAGTAGAGCTTCCACTCGTTTCGGAAAGGAAACTACAGATCCTGTTTGGTTTTCAAGGAACTCTTATACCATTCTTCCTGAAATATATTGGTAACTTCAGGTGATGATGATGGAGTTGCATCTTTCTCTCCAGAATAGAAGACAAAGAAGCAATAATATTGAGATCTGGTGAATAGGGTGGCAAGGGGAGATTCGACAGTTCATCTACGTGCTCACAAAACCATTCCTAAAAGATGCGAACAGTGTGAGCACGGAACACAGCGTCACTACTGTGGAAAAAAAAACATTGTATCATGAGATTGGCGCGATGAGCCAATATGGTCACATAGTCCTTGGCAATAATATGGCCACCCAGAGTAACCAGGGATCCCGTGGAATTCCACGATATGGCTGACCTAATCATCTACATCTACATCTACAGCCATACTTCGCAGTCCACCATACGGTGCGTGGCAGAGGGTACCTCGTACCACAACTAGCATCTTCTCTCCCTGTTCCACTCCCAAACAGAACGAGGGAAAAATGACTGCCTATAAGCCTCTGTACGAGCCCTAATCTCTCTTGTCTTATCTTTGTGGTCTTTCCGCGAAATATAAGTTGGCGGCAGTAAAATTGTACTGCTGTCATCCTCAAAAGCTGGTTCTCTAAATTTCCTCAGTAGCGATTCACGAAAAGAACGCCTCCTTTCCTCTAGAGACCCCCACCCGAGTTCCTGAAGCATTACCACTCGCGTGATGATCAAACCTACCAGTAACAAATCTAGCAGCCCGCCTCTGAATTGCTTCTATGTCCTCCCTCAAACCGACCGGATAGGGATCCCAAACGCTCGAGCAGTACTCAAGAATAGGTCGTATTAGTGTTTTATAAGCGGTCTCCTTTACAGATGAACCACATCTTTCCAAAATTCTACCAATGAACCGAAGACGACTACCCGCCTTCCCCACAACTGCCATCACATGCTTGTCCCACTTCATGTCGCTCTGCAATGTTGCGCCCAAATATTTAATCGAGGTGACTGTGTCAAGCGCTACACTACTAATGGAGTATTCAAATATTACGGGATTCTTTTTCCTATTCATCTGCATTAATTTACATTTATCTATACTTAGAGTTAGCTGCCATTCTTCACACCAATCACAAATCCTGTGCAAGTCATCTTGTATCCTCCTACAGTCACTCAACGACGACACCTTCCCGTACACCAAAGCATCATCAGCAAACAGCCGCACATTTCTATCCACCCTATCCAAAAGATGATTTATGTAGATAGAAAACAACAGCGGACCTACCACACTTCCCTGGGGCACTCCAGATGATACCCTCAACTCCGATGAACATTCACCATCGAGGACAACGTACTGGGTTCTATTACTTAAGAAGTCAATCATCACCAAACCTCCGCGATGTTTCGCTGTTCGGAAATAAAGTCGGCCAGAAGTTGGAAAAACTGATTTGCTTCCATTGTTCCATAGTCCAGGTTTTATGGCTTTGGCAGCACGTTTTCCCGTTAACGGGCATTTGTGTCATTGATGAGTCTTCTTGGAATCCCATCTCGTCTTGCAGTTAGCTGCTTCTGGAGATCTCTTCGTCTTGTTTTGGTGCAGACACTGTTGGCGAGTGTGGCATTGACTTCTGCAGTGACTTTTGCAGCTGTCACCCCTTATTTACCGTTTGAGCTCCTTACTTGTCGTTACAATTTCTTCATTGACCGCTCGTTATGATTACTCAAACACACTTTCGTTCACGTTGTGAGTTGACAGATGATGTTTTTCCGCTTTCTCTGTATGCGGCATAGAAGTCTGCGATACGTTGCCTCTTGAAACACCATACATTCCGTCTATCTAGGCTTCGGGAACATCCATCATACGAGCACCAGCAGTATGCCCACGATCAATTTCACGTAGCTCCGACATAATGCACTCGAAACTAGACAGAACACTGTTCTGACCTCGAATGACACTTCCAAATCGTTGAGGGCATCGCACAGGTACTGTTCGTGGCCAAATACAGACGCTTGGCTAGCATCTGCATTTATGTACAGGTATTCACTTTTCGAGATGTTTCCATATTTTTCTCCAACCCCTATACATTCGTCAGTTTACTAACATACGAGGGGCGTTTGAGAAGTCCGTGCAAAAATCAAACTACTTGCGTGTTTGGGGTAAATCTTTTTTTAATTTTTCGACATAGTCTCCTTTTAGACTTATACACTTCGTCCAACGCTGTTGTAATTTGTTGATCTCTTCCGAATAACTCTTCCAGGTCTCCAAAATAGCCATTAGTTGCTGCAGTCACCTCCTCGTTTGAATAAAATCTTTTTGCCGCCAGCCATTTCTTCAAATTGGGGAACAAATAGTAGTCCGAGGGAGCCAAGTCTGAATAACAGGGGGGATGTGAAACGAGTTGGAATCCTATTTCCAATAATTTTGCGATCACAACTGCTGAGGTGTGTGCTGGTTCATTGTCGTGATGGAAAAGGACTTTTTTGCCGTCCAATCGCCGGCGTTTTTCTTGCAGCTCGGTTTTCAAACGGTCCAATAACGATGAATAATATGCACCGGTAATAGTTTTACCATTTTCCAGATAATCGATGAGGATTATCCCTTGCGAATGCCAAAAGACAGTCGCCATAACCTTTCCGACCGAAGGACTGGTCTTCGCCTTTTTTGGTGGAGATTCTCCCTTGGTAACCCATTGTTTAGATTGTTGTTTTGTCTCAGGAGTGTAGTAATGTGCCCATGCTTCATCCACAGTGACGAAAAGACGCCTAAAGACCTGCGGATTCTTCCTGAACAGCTGTAAACCATCCTTGCAACAATCCACACGATTCTGTTTTTGGTCAAGCGTGTGCAGTCGTGGAACCCATCTTGCGGATAGCTTTCTCATATCCAAATATTTATGCAAAACGTTATGTACCCGTTCATTCGAGATGCCCACAGCATTAGCAATCTCACGCACCTTAACTCTACTGTCATCCGTCACCATATCATGGATGTTTTCAATGATTTCTGGAGTCGTAACCTCCACAGGGCGTCCAGAACGTTCAGCATCACTTGTGCCCATATGGCCACTCCGAACATTTTAAAACCACTTATAAACTGTTCTAATCGAAGGCGCAGTCACCGTAATGTTTATCAAGCTTTTCTTTAAACTCCTGAGGCATTTTTCCTTTCATAAAGTATGTTTAATCAACACACGAAAGTCTTCTTCGTCCATTTTTTGACAATCATTCGACTTCCTTGGTTCACTCGAATGCCAAACACAAAGAAATAGACCAATACGGCTGAAACTTGGTGTGCACTCTTTCCGTAGATGCTACTAACTAAACATGACCTCGATATGCACCGGTGGTGCCATCTCTCGAACTTTGCACGGACTTTTCAAACGCCCCTCGTAGGTCAATAGATTCTCAGCAAAAAAACATTATGTGACTGCTATTATGCATTTTCATAGCATAGGACATTCTCTGCGCAACACAGACGGTGTCTGTGACGCAATCAACTGCCGAAACCATGAGAACGCAAGCTCTGTTACAGATATTGCACAGCATGCTGGCAGCCTTACCACAAGGAGTAAGCTCGTTGCAAATGTGAGACTTTGTGAAAATACAAGTAGGTGCGTCTCACGTGGCAGTAGTTCTGCGCATGTCTTCCCCCCCCCCCCCCCCCGCCCCGCCCCCCTCCCACACACACACGCTTGTTTGGAATTCGGACAGATTTCATTGCCTTGTGCTGAGTAAAAACCAACTACCAGTATTGATGTCAGTAAAGGAATCTCTAAGCGCTGCCTTGACATTCAGCAACAGTAACCGCTTAACTGGGAGGCGTATCGAAGTACGGTGGAAAGACTATTTAACGCGACACGGTCGTTGGGCAACGAGAAGCGTTTTCTCCGCTGGATGCGAGCGGCAGGCGTCATGCTTCCAGACAATGAATGCTGCGATCTCTCACTTAGAGAGGCGCTTAGCCACGCAAGTGGCATTCTGACAACACTGCGAAGCGTGTGGAACGAAACTGAAAACGAGGTTTAAAATCAAGACGCACCGCTGCGTCAAAGTGCATTACGTACACCGTAATCACGTAAACAGCCCCTTCTTCCGCGCGTTGTATGCAGGACTGCATTTTTCGTGCAACGGTAGAGAACTCAAAAGCCGTGTAATAGATAAGAACAGTATTTTCGATTTTACAATATAATTCAGATTAATCAGAATCATTAATTCTCCGGATGTTGCATAATGCATATCGATTTAGGTAGAAATCAAGACTTGGTGCGGTTCCACAAAGGGCACACTTGGCAACTCGTAAACAGGTTTCAACGCCGCTGCACACTTGCCCAACACAACACTGAATTAGTTCCAGTCTGTGCCGTAGATAAAATAACACAAATACGCAGATCAGGGCAATTCAGCAACTTAGAGCCACACTTCTTTCTACTGCTTTGACAATCAACTTCTCAGTATACCCTTCTTGTCTGTGTCCAATGAGCTACATGAAGAAATACACAGGATTTAAACAATTAACAAAAAAAAGCGAGCAGAATTCTCTCATCGAGAAGGACATCAGCAATCTGCCAGGTACAAATGCTTCAAATGGCTCTCAGCACTATGGGACTTAACATCTGAGGTCATCAATCCCCTAGACTTAGAGCTACTTAAACCTAATTAACCTAAGGACATCACCCGAGGCAGGATTCGAACCTGCCAGGGACAACTGGAAAACTTTTCAGGCCTTTTAATATGCGAACTGTATTTGCAGACAAAAACAGAACACGAAAAATTCTTTTGCTCAACGTAGCTACTAAAAGACAGACACAGGCACAGCGGCAGTGATGTTTATGAAGTAACTTGTTCAACACGCCGAGCGAGGTGGGGGACAATGGTTTTAACGCTAGCTGGACCAGTGTTCGGGGAAGTCGAGCTTAAGTCTCCGTCCGGACATTCAGACCACAGATCTTCCTCCGTTTCCCTAAATTGATTAAGACGAATTGGGGGATGGTTACTTTGGAAAGTTTACGGCTGATTTTGTTCCCTGTCCTTATCGAGACCCAACTTGTGCTCCGCCTTTAACGACTTCGTTTTTGACTGGACATTAAACCTGTTTTTTTTCCTACGTGTAAATAACTGTACACACCACAGATAGAAAAAGACTCTAAAACAACATGCAACTAACTAGTTCTGTATTTAACTGCCGCGCCAAATCCGCCAGCGGCACCTATTCAGGAACATAAACACACATATCGAGATCTCTGTAAAACGGAGGATTCATGATAACAAGTGTATTATGGACAGCATTGACATACCACACCACTGAGGAATGTTACAAGTTTACCGTGTCGATGCTTCACAGTAATGACGACACATGCGCCCGGTTGACCCGAATCCTCACTAACCGCACATGGCGGCAAGGAAACTACGAAATTCAGATAAAATATCACGGTCAGGCGTGATAAATATTACCAGTTCGTTAAATAAAATTCATATTCCCAACAAAAGTGGCAGCTGTTCAATGCAATGGTTTCAACACGTCAGAAACCAACGAAGTCTCAGAAGAACGGAAAGATAAGGAAATATTACAACGGAAATATGTACTGGGTGATCAAAAAGTCGGTATAAATTTGAAAACTTAATAAACCACGGAATAATGTAGATAGAGAGGTAAAAATTGACACACATGCTTGGAATGACATGGGGTTTTATTAGAACAAAAAAAAAAAACACCCCATATTGCTAGACGTGTGAAAGATCACTTGCGCGCGTCGTTTGGTGGTGATCGTTTGCTCAGCCGCCACTTTCGTCATGCTTGGCCTCCCAGGTCCCCAGACCTCAGTCCGTGCGATTATTGGCTTTGGGGTTACCTGAAGTCGCAAGTGTATCGTGACTGACCGACATCTCTAGGGATGCTGAAAGACAACATCCGACACCAAAGCCTCACCATAACTCCGGACATGCTTTACGTGCTGTTCGCAACATTATTCCTCGACTACAGCTATTGTTGAGGAATGATGGTGGACATATTGAGGCCGGCCGGAGTGGCCGTGCGGTTCTAGGCGCTGCAGTATGGAGCCGAGCGACCGCTACAGTCGCAGGTTCGAATCCTGCCTCGGGCATGGATGTGTGTGATGTCCTTAGGTTAGTTAGGTTTAATTAGTTCTAAGTTCTAGGCGACTGATGACCTCAGAAGTTAAGTCGCATAGTGCTCAGAGCCATTTGAACCATTTGACATATTGAGCATTTCCTGTAAAGAACATCATCTTTGCTTTGTCTTACTTTGTTATGCTAATTATTGCTATTCTGATGAGATGAAGCGCCATCTGTCGGACATTTTTTGATCTTTTGTTTTTTTTTTTTTTTTTTTTGGTTCTAATAAAACCCCATGCCATTCCAGGCATGTGTGTCGATTTGTACCTCTCTGTCTACATTATTCCGTGATTAATTCAGTTTTCAAATTTATACTGACTTTTTGATCACCTGGTAGATTAAACTGAAGTAAAATCATCGCTGACAGTTGGTTATAGTAAGAGAAAGTGTTTTGTTATCGCAGTATGTTCTCTCACATCTTCCTGTTCTATACTGTTTCTGCAAAGGACTGGCATTGTACCAACCATCTAAATGAAATGTGCTATACAGGCTTTCGTCAGGCACTTCTACGATTTTTCACATTACTGTGTGCATTGGCTTTAAACCGTTGCCATATGCGACAGATCGTTCATGTTTCCGTGGTCGCGGTGCTCGGAAATTCGCTAGAGCACTGGCCGCGGCAGGTTAGGGGTAGAGTTCTAGCTGCGGTCGAGTATAAAGGTTATCCAGAATTCAATACACAAATTTTCAGATGTGGCGCTGTGGACGAACACGAGAAAAAAAGATGTCCGGTAAACATGGGATCTAAAATGCATTCCTAAAGAACTATGAGCACTTATTTCTCTTCGGTACCGTGAAACAATTCTCTTCTACCGAAAAAGTGCTCATAGCTCTTAAGGAGTGCATTTTAGAGCTCATGTTTACCGGAATTTTTTTCTTGTTTCGATGCATACTACCACCTCCGAAACTTTGCAAAGCAAAGAGCCTTCAGTAGAAAAGCTGTGTCTCTCAGTATCGAAGATGAACAAGTGCTCATATATCTTAAGGAATGCATTTCAGAGCATATGTGTACTATACTTTTTTTTCTTGTGTTAGTCCACACTACCACATCTGCCAGTTTGTCGGTGAAATCCTGGTTCAGTCTGTAGACAATTTTAAAGTGCTACAAAGTTGAATCAGCGTTTATGTCTTGAAATACACATTCATGTTGCTCACTTCTCTCTTACTTTTTCACCTATCAGACGTCCAAAGACGGTACAATGTACCTCCCGACATCTTTTTTATTTTTATTTTTATGTACTTTTTGTTGCATGGATTCACAGTGAGTATATCCTCAAGAATGTGAAACATGCCACAAAACAGGGATACGAAATTTCCAAAAAACCGTGATATTCCAGGTGGATGTCGAATAAGTAAAAGAAATTCTTACACATACCTTCGTTTAACAGGTAACAACAAAAATAAACAAGTAAGTGTACAATACACCGGGGTTCATGGGTTACTTTTCAGGCTACTGTAATCCCGGATTATCAAGCAGAAAATAAGTTGGCAGGTTACTAAAAGAAGAAGAAGGAATAATTTTTCATGTCTTGTAGAGAACGAGATCGTCAGAGACGGATCACAGACTCGGATTGCCCCGTTAAGGATGGGGAAGGAAATCGGCCGTACATTTTGAAAGAATCCATCCCGGCATTTGCCTGGAGCGATTTAGGTAGTCAGGTTATTTACACTGATCACATTACTCCACTGAAGATGTGCAAGTGTAGGATTTTCTCGTATAATCTCATATCATTGATGACATAAGCATCTATCGGTTCTCCTACGAATTTCGTCAATGGTTTCAAAAGAGTTGACCACCAATAAATGTTTTAGGCTTCTCTTAAAAAGACTTCATCAATCCGTAAATGCTTTTGTTTGCTGACAAGTTACAGAAAATACGTTTTTCTGAGTATTGGGAACCTTTCTGGACTAAAGTTTGCGACTTTGAATCTACATCTACGTGATTACTCTGTTATTCACAATAAAGTTCCTGGCAGAGGGTTCAATGAACCACCTTCAAGCTATCTCTCTACCATTCCACTCTCGAACGACGCGCGGGAAAAACTAGGACTTAAATTTTTCTGTACGAGCCCTGATTTCTCTTATTTTATCGTGATGATCATTTGTCCCTAGGTAGGTGGGTGCCAACAGAATGTTTTCGTAATCGGAAGAGAAAGCTAGTGATTAAAATTTCATGGGGAGATCCCGTCTCAACAAAGAACACCTTTGTTTTAATGATTGCCACCCCAATTCACCTATCATGTCTGTGGCACTATCTCCCTTATTTCGGGATAATACAAAACGAGCCCCCCTCTCTTTGTACTTTTTCGATGTCATCCGTCAGTGCCACCTGATGCCGATCCTACACCTCACAGCAATACTCCAGAATAGGACGGACAAGCGTGGTGTAAGCAATCTAATTACTAGACCTGTTGCACCTTCTAAGTATTCTGCCAATGAATCGCAGTCTGGTTTGCTCTACCCACAGCATTATCTATGTGATCGTTCCAAGTTAAGTTATTTGTAATTGTAATCCCTAAATATTTAGTTGAATTTACAGTCTTCATATTTGTGTGACTTATAGCGTAATCGAAATTTAGCTGATTTCTTTTGGTACTCACGTGAATAACTTCACACTGTTTTTTATTTAGGGTCAATTGTCACTTTTCGCACCATACAGATATCTTACCTAAACCATTTTGTAATTCGTTTAGGTCATCTGATGATTTTACAAGACTGTAAATGACACCATCATCTGCAAATAATCTAAGTCATCTACTGAGATGTCTGCTATGTCGTTAATATAGATCATGAACAGTAGACGACCTATAACACTTCCTTGGGGAACGCCGGATATTATTTCTCTTTTACTCGATGACTTTCCGTCTATTACTACGAACTGTGACCTTTCTGATAGGAAATCACGAATCCAGTCGCACAACTGATTACATATTCCATAGGTACGAAGTTTGGTTAGGAGGCGCTTGTGAGGAACGGTGTCGAAAGCCTTCTGGAAATCTAAAAATGTGGAATCAATTTGACATACCCCGTCGATAGCACTTATTACTTCATGAGTATAAAGAGCTGGTTGTGTCTCACAAGAACGATATTTTCGGAATCCGTACTGACTGTGTGTCAATAAATCGGTTTCTTTGAGGTATTTCATAACGTTCGAATACATTATATGTTCCAAAACCCTGCAGCAAATCGGCGTTAGTGATATGGGTCTGTAATTCAGCGAATTACTTCTACTTCCCTTTTCGAGTATTGCTGCGACTTGAGCAATTTTTCACTCTTTAGGTACGGGTCTTTCTGTGAGCGAGCGGCTGTATATGATTGCTAAATATGGAACTATTGTATCAGCATGCTCTGAAAGGAATCTGACTGGTAGACAATCTGGACCGGAGGCCTTGCCTTGATTAAGTGATTTAAGCTGCTTTGCTACACCGAGGATATCTACTTCCATGCTTCTCATCTTTGCAGTTGTTTTTGATTGAAATGCAGGATTGTTTATTTCGTCTACTTTGGTGAAGGAATTTCGGAAAGCCTTGTTTAATAACTCTGCTTTAGTGGCACTGTCATCAGTGACTTCGCCGTTGTTATCGCGCAGTGAAGGTATTGATTGCGTCTTCAAACTGATGTGCTTTATGTATGACCAGAATCCCTTTGGGTTCTGTGCCAGATTTCCAGACACTGTTTCGTTGTGTAAATTATTAAAATCTTCTCGCATTGAAGTACGCACTATATTGCTAACTTCTACAAAACTTTACCCATCTTGGGAATTTTGCGTTCTTTTAAATTTGGAACGCTTTTTTCGTTGCTGACCCGTTTTGTGTACCATGTGGAATCAGTACCAGAATCTTCATGAAACAAACAAAAACAACAGACGTAAAATACTGCGAGAAAGCCAACGCACACACGAAGATGATTATTTACACTATACAATGTTTTCATAATACAGCGCTGTAATAAATAAGTGTACCACTTGTGAATATGGGTGAAAAAATGTTAAGTGGATTTAAAAACGCATCAGTAACATTGATTGCAGTGATGGTGTTAGGGGCCCCAGTATGGAGAAAATCGCGAGGTCCTGTATCGCTTGCGTGGCCGTGGACAACTGCTTTGCGCATGCGGTCAGCATAGAACACAGCGTTAACTGCTTCCTGCCGCTTAACAAGGATACGCGGAAATGGCAGCAGGATACAATACTGCCGCACCTGCCCCATGTCCCCCCTCCCTCCTCTCTTGTTTGACGCGTTGTCCTCAGGAGCCGTGCGAAAGTATCGTTATTTTACGGACAGAGAGAACGGTTCCTCTTCCAGATCCACAGGACCCCAGCACAAGAGGCCACAATTTCCATTACCAAACAGAGTCCACTGGGTGTAACTGCCCTTGTAGTGCGCCGAGTTACGCCGACGGCATTTCCGCTGAGCGAGGCTATGAGCACCGTTCCTTTGTGCTGCTGCAGTACTTGTTAAAATGTAGCACGAGAAGACGTCTTTTAAACATAATAAAATAACATGACCAGTTATGAAAGTAGTTATTATGTGTCACAAGGCGTTTCAGATATTCACCCACTGCTTGCAGTCCACATGATACTACTCTTCACCACTTTGTATGGTCCGCACACAGACGTTTTATCTTTCTGTACACACTTTTGTAGTCATTGGTGGTCCAAATACTACATATTCCTACTGAGATAATAATCAGATGAGGCTTGGGGCTTTCTTGGCTGGAGTATCGCATCGTCTTCGGTAAAATTTTCTCCAACATTTCGTCGCCGTGACTGGTGCTTCATGAGTGTTTGTCTACGCACTCACGTAACGCCTTCCTAATCAAATGTACTTAGGTACAGGGAATGTTCTTTAGCCGAAGCTACCATTGATTTGCTTCCCCATGGTTCTGAGATAGTTTCCTTCACGTGTCGATAGGTACACAAACCTCAGCCTTCATATCTTCCTTCCCTCCCCCTTCTACAATTATCGAGGCACACTGGACTAGCATTCGGGAGGACGACGGTTCAAACCCGAGTCCGGCCATCCTGATGTAGGTTTTCCGTGATTCCTCTAAATCGTTTCAGACATTTTATACTCAGGAAAGAAGCCTTAATCCTCCCCCGACTAGCCGTCTGCTGCCCACAAGGCAGTAAGAGGAGGGATCTGTGCTCGTGGGACGTATCATCACCGAGTCGCCAGTCTCTCCATCCGTTATCGCCAGCAGAGAACTCCGATTGGTGGCGTCACTACTTTATTCAAGCAGCTTCTCATTTGGCTCCACGAGGCTGAGGGATCCCCTACCAAACCTCCCTCAGAAAAATATCTGACGAACCACCGAGAATCGAAACCGGCTCTTTCTGCATCGAAAGCAGAATCGCCGACCTTTAGGCTACGGAGATATCCCCGTGACAAAAAAATCGTCATGTCCCGAGGTACTTCGGATATCACGCTATTAATATTATTTAATAGCATGTGGCTACATAGGAGCTCTGTGTGTCTCGAGTACAAGGAAAGCGACTGAATTGGAGTTTAGACTACAGCCCACACATCTAACGCAACCAAACGTCAGTAAAACGTGGTCGTATATTCGGTGTTCTCCTGTCCTTTAGTGAAACAAGCAATGTACTTTTCTTCAGTAACTGTGTATAATTCCTGTGTGAAATGGCGCACTGGCTATGACACTGGGCTGGCATTCAGGAGCCGCAGGTTTCAAATCTCCATTGAGCCATCCAGATTTTTGTGCTTCATAGCTGCGCCATATCGTTTGAAGCGGACACTAGAATAACTTCTTTGACAAGGTCACTGTCATTGTACTATTTCATCCTTATTCGAGTAAACTAGTTCTCCGTCTCTAATAACGACGTCGACGACATGACGTTAAACTGTGACCTTTGTT
The DNA here is from genome assembly GCF_021461385.2 of Schistocerca piceifrons. Lineage (NCBI taxonomy): Eukaryota > Metazoa > Arthropoda > Insecta > Orthoptera > Acrididae > Schistocerca > Schistocerca piceifrons. Next base: position 219,923,276 of record NC_060145.1, on the reverse strand, counting down.
CAATTTATGCCCATCGTAGCTCCTTTACTAAGAAAAGCTTACACTGAGATGACAATAGTCATGGAATAGCGATATGCACATATACAGATGGCGGTAGTGTTTCGTACACAAAGTATAAAGGGGCAGTACATTGATGGCCGCACAACAGGAATTAACATTCTTTGTACGCGGAATGGTAGGTGGAGCTGACGCATGAGACATTCTATTTCGGATATAATTAGGGAATTCAATATGCCAAGATCCAAAAGCTTCAAGAGTGTGCCTACAATACTAGGCCTTCACTTAGCGAACGAGAGCAGCGGCTTTTGCGTAGAGTTGTCTGTGCTATCAGACAACCAACACTGCGCGAAATAACAGCACTAATCAATGTGGGAAGTACGACGATCGTATCCCTTAGACAGTGCGGCGAAATTTGTCGTTAATGGGCTATGGCAGCAGACCGACTGATGAGAGAGCTTTTGCTAACAGCATGACAGCCTACAGCGCCTCTCCTCTGGGCTCGCGACCATATCGATTGGATCCTAGACGACTGGAAAACAGTGGCCCGGTCAGATGAGTCACTATTTCAGTTGGTTAGAGTTGATGACTGGGTACAACTGTGGCGCAGACCCCACCAAGCCATAGACCCAACTTGTCAACAAGACACTGTGAAAGCTTATGGTGGCTCGATAATGGCGTTGGCTGTGTTTCCATGGAATCGATTGGGTCTGTTCCAACTGAACCGAACTGTTGACTGGAAAAGGTTGTGTTCGGCTACTCGAAGACCATTTTCATCCATTCATGAACTCCATGTTCAAAAACAACGATGGAATTTTTGTGGATAACAATGCGCTATGTCACTGGGCTACAGTTGCGCCCCACTGGTTTGAAGAACATTGTCGACAATTCGAGCGAATGATTCGCCTCCCAGATCGCCTGACATGATCCCGTCGAACGTTTGTGGCACATAATCGAGAGGTCATTTCGTGCACAAAAATCCTGCACCGGCAACAATTTCGCAGTTATGGATGGCTGTAGAGGCAGTTCGGCCCAACATTTCTGCAGGGAATTTCGAACGACTAGCTGAGTCCATGCTAAGTCGAGTTGTCGTCGTAAGCTGGGAAAAAGTTCCGACACGATAGTAGGAGCTAACCAGTGATTTTTGTCACCTTACAAGGGAACCTCCTCATCGCACCCTCCTCAGATTTAGTTATAAGTTGGCACAGTGGATAGGCCTTGGAAAACTGAACACAGCTCAATCGAGAAAACAGGAAGAAGTTGTGTGGAACTATGAAAAAATAAGCAAATTATACAAACTGAGTAGTCCATGCGCAAGATAGGCAACATCAAGGACAGTGTGAGCTCAGGAGCGCCGTGGTCCCGTGGTTAGCGTGGGCAGCTGCGGAACGAGAGCTCCTTGGTTCAAGTCTTCCCTCGAGTGACAAGTTTACTTTGTTTATTTTCGCAAAGTTATGATCTGTCCGTTCGTTCATTGACGTCTCTGTTCACTGTAATAAGTTTAGTGTCTGTGTTTTGCAACCGCACCGCAAAACCGTCCGATTAGTAGACGAAAGGACGTGCCTTTCCAATGGGTATCGAAAACATTTGATCCCAAGGTCATAGGTCAACCTATTTCTCCACAGGAAAACACGTGTGATATATTCTATACGACACTGGTGACGGCATGTGCGTCACATGACAGGAATATGTTGTCGACCCACCCAACTTGTACACTTGGCGAATGGGTAAAAAGATTCTTCTACCTTGCCCGATTAAGGCTTTCTTGTGGATGTGATAATCATAAATTAAATAAAATAAATTAAACTTCTCACTCGAGGGACGACTGGAACGAAGGTCCTCTCGTTCTGCAGCTGCTCACGCTAACCACGGGACCACGGCGCTCCTGAGCAGACATTCTCCTTGATGTTGCCTATCTTGCACATGGACTACTCAGTTTGTATATTTTGCTTATTTTTTTTCATAGTTCCACACAACTTCTTCCTGTTTTCTCGATTGAACTGTGTTCAGTTTTCCAAGGCCCATCCACTGCGCCAACTTATAACTAAATCTGAGGGGGGTGCGATGGGGAGGTTCCCTTGTTAGTGTGTAAGTCAGACATCTGCAGCAAGGAAAGGTCACCGATGCATAGTCGTAGATTCGGGCTTGTCTTCCCTTTAGTGCAGCCAGCGACGTACTTCTGGTCAGCAACTCTGTGTAGTGCCTTTGCAACTGGTGCACTGCCTATGAAACTGGAATGGCATTCAGGAGTCGCAGGTTTCAAATCTCCTTTGAGCCATCCAGATTTGTGTGTTGCATGGATTCCCCATACCGTTACTTCTTTAACAGACCCACTCTCCTTGTGCTTCTTCTTGCTTATTCGACTAAACTAGTTCTCAGCCTCGGTTAAATTCGTCGACGACCTGTCGTTGAAGGGTAGCGTTCATCTCACACTAGGTGAGGAGAACCCTACGTCATAGTGACGTAACAGTACGTCATCGTGACGTAAATAACCTAAATCGACTACATGAGTGCATAAATCGATCTTTGCGGTTGTACCGATAACGTCAAAGCTAAATGTAAATTGTAAATACATGTGTACAAACGATGTGACAGGAGTTATCTGTTACGCTCATCCCAGTTGAATTAATTTTTAAGCTGTAATCCCAACAATTTGGGATGGTATTGTGTGTTTCACGAACATAATGAATGTCTGAACAAAGGAACCATAATGAAGGTAAAAAAAAAAGCTTTTAGTCAATTTTTTTTTTAAATCCGATGAATCGTCCATAAATAGTGTTGATATAAACGTGAAATAATTAATTATTAAGCTGCAATCCAAAGAATGTGGGATATTATTGTGTGTTTCATGTACATAACGAATATCTGAATGAAGGAATCATAACCATAACGAAAGTGTCTTGTTATTTTTCTAGCCTGAAATTTTTTTAGAATCCGACGAATCGTGTCTAAATCCTGTGGATAGAAACATGGAATAATTAATTATTAAGCTGCAATCCAATGAATGTGAGATGTTATTGTGTGTTTCATGAACATAACGAATATCTGAATGAAGGAATCGTAACCATAACGAAAGTGTCTAGGCATTTTTTAGTCCGATTAATCGTGCATAAATCATGTAGATAAAAATGTGAAATAGGGAGAAATTAAAGTGTTTCGTATTTTTATAAAAGCCAATGAACTGTACATAATTCATGTGGGCAGAAACGTTAAAGTGAGAAACTGAAGTTCGAAGTAATTCCGAATGTTGCTGGAAATAGTAAACCATCTAGATCGATTTAATTTTGCCTTCATGTTGTAAATCAACTAAGAACAATGAACAGATTCAAGACGCACACAACAGTCGATAGGACAACTTGTAAAACTCATGATGACGCCTGACGCGTGCCTACGTCACGTTGACGTAGGGCTCTCCTCACCTAGCGTGAAATGAATGCTACCCGTCGTTGAACAGTGACCTTTGTTTACGTTACGTCTCGTGTCGCCACTTGACCAAGGAAAGTTTAGGTATGGTAGAAAATTAGAACCGTGGTATCGCGCAACACATGTACTTCCTGTCCCACAGCTACCCTAAATTCGTGGGTTGGGCTCTCACCTTGAAGGGCTCCACTTCCCTCTCGCGGGCGATGAGAGTGCTGAGCGCGGGCAGGATGTACTCCGGGCCTCGCAGGCCCTTGGCCTCCTGCGCGCCCAGGAACCACACGTAGTAGGAGGACTTCTTCATGTCCTTCCTCATCGCGGCGACCGGCAGCTGTCGCGTTGCTCGTGGCAGGTACGGCTATGCAGTGTCGGTTGCCGCGCTGCTAGGCGCTGCGCATAGCTCCCACTGCGGACACTGTTCCAGGCGTAGCGTCCGCCGCAGTCGCGGGACAACGAGAAATCACGCCGCGGCAACACACGTAGCACAAGCGACGTAAATCGAGCACGGTACAGGCTAGAAGTTTCAGGGAGAGAGTAACAGGCGATACACAACTCACTAGTTCCGAAAAAAAGAGTCAACGAAGGTAGTTTTGGGAAGAGCTGAGTCTTCAGGTTTTGCGGCGCAAGGGAAGACGCCCGGTCGCGTTCGAGACGCGCAGCCGTGCCGTGAGGACGGCGATCAAGGAACGGGTCGCGTGGAGGGCAGGGTCCGCGAGCTCCAGAAGGGCGGCAGCGGCAACGTGTGAGCGCGCATTCCAGGGCGGGCGGGTCGCGGCTCGCGGCGCGCTGGGACTCGTCCTCTGCGGGGGCTGGCTGCACACTGCGGGCCGCGCTACCTGCGACCTGGATCCTCGGTGCGCTGCCCCCTCCACCGGCGCGGCCGGGGGAGCGACCGCCGCAGAGGCTGGTCGTGACGTAGACAACCTGCCGCTCACCTCGGCGCGCCCTCGACAGCCCCGCCGGCCGCCGCTGACCTCCATCGGCCGAGAACGCCGCCCGCGGCGACGCGCCGCCCAAACGTACGGGTGCCGCTCCCGCCAACAACAGGTGGTCGGCTGCGCTGTGACGTACGGATGGGCTACACTGTGAGGCTACACTGTGGCTTCCCGGTGCCGGTGACTTCTGTGAATGCTGCTTTAAACCCTTTAGTGACCAGTGGGAACTATAGTTCCCACTTATTTCTTTTCGCTGTAAGTTCAGTGGTAACCCGTTTTCGCACTTCTACCTTGTGCTGTCATCTCTATTAGAGTATGCTAAATACATGTAGATTGTCAATGGGTGTGCGAAAGCGGTTGTATTTCTACCTTGTTAGTCAATCAATGCAGAAGCACAGTTTCCGCGCGAAAACGAGCCACTGTTTCCACTGCTACCGCGTTTTTTTGTACAGTGTGCTTTCCTTTTGCGTCTGAAATGACTTGTGCTGTATTTATCTACTTTTATATTTACGAGGGAGATAAGTATTCGTGTATGTTTGCTTGATTTGACTGAAAATTATGTAACTAATACAAGGTAAGTTAGTGGGAACTATTTTTCCCACTGAACTTTTGTGAAGTGCAATGCATATGGCTGTGCAATTGGCATGGTAGTTATTGTTTGTTTCTTATTGTTTAGAATGTGTGGACTGAGGCCAGATAAGGTTTCCAGAATTTTGTACGCTTTACCAGAAGATGTAGAAGATAAGTGAAGAGTAAGGCCCGTTCATTTTCAAACACCAAATAGAGGCGTGTCTGGAGTACCAGATGAAGTTCATCTGGAGAAAGTTGGAACTCATTTGCTTACAAAAGGTACAACAAATAGAAGATGCCGCCAATGTAGCACCAAGAACAAAGAAAAGATAACAAAAATAATGTGTAGCAACTGCCGTGTACCTTTGTGTGTAGCATCATACTTCTCTGAGTTCCACAGTACATCACCTTAGTGAACTCAATAGTTCCCACAAATTTTTTGTACCCGTAGACTAAACTCTCACTTTCAAGATTTAAACTGTGATTTTATGAATGGTTTCTTAGCCCAATAAAGTGCTCATAAAACGTCTACAACTTCTGGAAATAATTTGGTCACTAAAGGGTTAAAAAACAGGAAGGATCCAACATGAAATAAAGCTAGATTAGCTGCAGTGCCCTGCGTTGCCTGGGATGTTTAATAACTGCCACACAAAGAAATTGCCCTTGTGCCTTGATGACATACTCAAGTGTAAGAAAAAACGGTGTGGTTACGTGTATTCAAATACAGTGATTGTTTTCTATCTACACTACTGGCCATCAAAATTGCTACACCACGAAGATGACGTGCTACAGACGCGAAATTTAACCGACAGGAAGAAGATACTGTGATATGCAGATGATTAGCTTTTCAGAGCATTCACACAAGGTTGGCGACACCTACAACGTGCTGACATGAGGAAAGTTTCCAACGGATTTCTCACACACAAACAGCAGTTGACCGGCGTTGCCTGGTGAAACGTTGTTTTGATGCTTCGTGTAAGGAGGAGAAATGCGTACCATCATGTTTTCGACTTTGATAGAGGTCGGATTGTAGCCTATCGTAATTGCGGTTTATCGTATCGCGACATTGCTGCTCGCGTTGGTCGAGATCCAATGACTGTTGTCAGAATATGGAATCGGTAGGTTCACGAGGGTAATACGGAACGTCGTGCTCGATGCCAACCGCCTCGTGTCACTAGCAGTCGAGATGACAGACATCTTATCCGCATGGCTGTAACGGATCGTGCAGCCACGTCTCGATCCATGAGTGAACAGATGGGGACGTTTGTAAGACAACAATCATCTGCACGAAGAGTTCGAGGACGTTTGCAGCACCATGGACTATCAGCTCGGAGACCGTGACTGCGGTTACCCTTGACGCTGCATCACAGACAGGAGTACCTGCGATAGTGTACTCAACGACGAACATGGGTGCACGAATGGCAAAACGTCATTTTTTCGGATGAATCCAGGTTCTGTTTACAGCATCATGATGGTCGTACCCGTGTTTGGCGAAATCGCGGTGAACGCACATTGGAAGCGTGTATTCGTCATCGCCATACCGGCGTATCACCCGGCGGAATGGTATGGGGTGCCATTGGTCACACGTCTCGGGCACCTCTTGTTCGCATTGACGGCACTTTGAACAGTGGACGTTACATTTCAGATGAATACGACCCGTGGCTCTAGCCTTCATTCGATCCCTGCGAAATCCTACATTTCAGCAGCATAATGCACGACCGCATGTTGCAGGTCCTGTACGGGCCTTTCTGGATACAGAAAATGTTCGACAGCTGCCCTGGCCATCACATTCACCAGATATCTCACCAACTGAAAACGTCTGGTCAATGGTGGCCGAGCAACTAGCTCGTCACAATACGCCAGTCACTACTCTTGATGAACTGTGGTATCGTATTGAAGGAGCATGGGCAGCTGTACCTGTACACGCCATCCAAGCTTTGTTTGACTCAATGCCCAGGCGTACCAAGGCTGTTATTATGGCCAGAGGTGGTTGTTCTGGGTACTGATTTCTCAGAATATATGCACCCAAATTGCATGAAAATGTAATCACATGTCAGTTGTGATGGTCAGTTTTTATTATGCCGTGTCATCTAGCGACTTACCATGAGATAGTACACTCTTTAAGGATCATTTGTAGCATTGTGATAGTCGTTGTGTAAATATACACTCCTGGAAATTGAAATAAGAACACCGTGAATTCATTGTCCCAGGAAGGGGAAACTTTATTGACACATTCCTGGGGTCAGATACATCACATGATCACACTGACAGAACCACAGGCACATAGACACAGGCAACAGAGCATGCACAATGTCGGCACTAGTACAGTGTATATCCACCTTTCGCAGCAATGCAGGCTGCTATTCTCCCATGGAGACGATCGTAGAGATGCTGGATGTAGTCCTGTGGAACGGCTTGCCATGCCATTTCCACCTGACGCCTCAGTTGGACCAGCGTTCGTGCTGGACGTGCAGACCGCGTGAGACGACGCTTCATCCAGTCCCAAACATGCTCAATGGGGGACAGATCCGGAGATCTTGCTGGCCAGGGTAGTTGACTTACACCTTCTAGAGCACGTTGGGTGGCACGGGATACATGCGGACGTGCATTGTCCTGTTGGAACAGCAAGTTCCCTTGCCGGTCTAGGAATGGTAGAACGATGGGTTCGATGACGGTTTGGATGTACCGTGCACTATTCAGTGTCCCCTCGACGATCACCAGTGGTGTACGGCCAGTGTAGGAGATCGCTCCCCACACCATGATGCCGGGTGTTGGCCCTGTGTGCCTCGGTCGTATGCAGTCCTGATTGTGGCGCTCACCTGCACGGCGCCAAACACGCATACGACCATCATTGGCACCAAGGCAGAAGCGACTCTCATCGCTGAAGACGACACGTCTCCATTCGTCCCTCCATTCACGCCTGTCGCGACACCACTGGAGGCGGGCTGCACGATGTTGGGGCGTGAGCGGAAGACGGCCTAACGGTGTGCGGGACCGTAGCCCAGCTTCATGGAGACGGTTGCGAATGGTCCTCGCCGATACCCCAGGAGCAACAGTGTCCCTAATTTGCTGGGAAGTGGCGGTGCGGTCCCCTACGGCACTGCGTAGGATCCTACGGTCTTGGCGTGCATCCGTGCGTCGCTGCGGTCCGGTCCCAGGTCGACGGGCACGTGCACCTTCCGCCGACCACTGGCAACAACATCGATGTACTGTGGAAACCTCACGCCCCACGTGTTGAGCAATTCGGCGGTACGTCCACCCGGCCTCCCGCATGCCCACTATACGCCCTCGCTCAAAGTCCGTCAACTGCACATACGGTTCACGTCCACGCTGTCGCGGCATGCTACCAGTGTTAAAGACTGCGATGGAGCTCCGTATGCCACGGCAAACTGGCTGACACTGACGGCGGCGGTGCACAAATGCTGCGCAGCTAGCGCCATTCGACGGCCAACACCGCGGTTCCTGGTGTGTCCGCTGTGCCGTGCGTGTGATCATTGCTTGTACAGCCCTCTCACAGTGTCCGGAGCAAGTATGGTGGGTCTGACACACCGGTGTCAATGTGTTCTTTTTTCCATTTCCAGGAGTGTATTTTTGTCCAATGAATACCCGTTTATCATCTACATTTCTTCTTGGTGTAGCAATTTTAATGGCCAGTAGTGTACATAAATGATCTTTTGGATAGGGTAGATAGCAATGTGCGGCTGATTGCTGATGATGCTGTGGTGCACGGGAAGGTGTCGTCGTTGAGTGACTATAGGAGGATACAAGATGACTTGGACAGGATTTTTGATTGCTGTAAAGAAAGGCAGCTAACTCTAAATATAGATAAATGTAAATTAATGCAGATGAATAGGAAAAAGAATCCTGTAATGTTTGAATACTCCATTAGTAATGTAGCGCTTGACACAGTCACGTCGATTAAATATTTGGGCGTAACATTGTAGAGGGATACGAAGTGGGACAAGCATGTAATGGCAGTTGTGGGGAAGGCGGATAGTCGTCTTCGGTTCATTGGTAGAATTTTGGGAAGATGTGGTTCATCTGTAAAGGAGACCACTTATAAAACACTAATACGACCTATTCTTGAGTACTGCTCGAGCGTTTGGGATCCCTATCACATCGGATTGAGGGGGGATATAGAAGCAATTCAGAGGCGGGCTGCTAGATTTGTTACTGGTAGGTTTGATAATCACGCGACAATTACGGAAATGCTTCAGGAACTCGGGTGGGAGTCTCTAGAGGAAAGGAGGCGTTCTTTTCGTGAATTGATACTGTGGATATTTAGAGAACCAGCATTTGAGGCTGACTGCAGTACAATTTTACTGCCGCCAACTTATATTTCGCGGAAAGACCACAAAGATAAGATAAGAGAGATTAGGGCTCGTACAGAGGCATATAGGCAGTCATTTTTCCCTCGTTCTGTTTGGGAATGGAACAGGGAGAGAAGATGCTAGTTGTGGTACGAGGTACCCTCTGCCACGCACCGTATGGTGGATTTCAGAGTATGTATGTAGATGTAAACAGGCAGAATACGGCGCTGCGGTCGGCAACGTTTACATAAAAAAACAAGTGTCTGACGCACTTGTTAGATCGGTTACTGCTGCTAAAATGACAGGTTATCAAGATTTAAGTGAGTCTGAACAAGGTGTTACAGTCGGCGTCCGAACGATGGGACACAGCATCTCCGAGGTAGCGGTGAAGTGGTGATTTTCCCGTTCGACCATCTCACGAGTGTACCTTGAATATCAGTAATCTAGCTAAACATCAAATCTGCGAGATCGCTGGGACCGAAAAAAGATCCTGCAAGAATGGGACCAATGACGGCTGAAGAGAATCATTCAACGTGACAGAAGTGCAACTCTTCCGCAGATTGCTGTAGATTTCAGTGCTGGGCCATCAACAAGTGTCAGCGAGCGAACCATTTAACGGAACATCATTGATATTGTCTTTTGGAGCTGAAAGCCCACTCGTGCACCCTTAATGACAGCACGACACAAAGCTTTACGCCTCGCCTGTTCCCGTCTTCACAAACATTGGGCAGTTGATGACTGGAAACATGTTTCCTAATCGGACGAGTCTCGTTCAAGCTGGTGCAGACTATGTAATAGTTTGGGACGTGTGAAGTTAGAGTGATATGTGACCTCTAATACGCCTAGATACGACTCTGACAGGTGACACGGACGAAAGCATCCTGTCTTATAACATGCATCCACTCGTCTCCATTGTGCATTCCGACGGACTTTGGCACTTCCAGCAGAACAATGCGACACCCCATTCACCTAGAATTGCTATAAAGTCGCTCCAGGAACACTCTTCTGGTGTTTAAACACTTCCGCTAACCACCAAACCCCACAGACATGAACAATGGTTCAAACGGCTCTAAGCACTATGGGACTTTAACATATGGCAGGTCAGACTTAGAACTACTTAAACCTAACTAACCTAAGGACATCAGGCACATCCATGCCCGAGGCAGGATTCGAACCTGCGACCGTAGCAGCAGCGCAGTTCCGGTCTGAAGCGCCTAGAAAGGCTCGGTCACAGCGGTCGGCAGATATGAACATTATTGAGCACATCTGGAATATTTTGCAACGTGTTGTTCAGAAGCGATCTCCACCCCCTCACACGTTTACGGATTTGTGGACAGCCCTTCAGGATTCATATTGTCAGTTTCCTCCTACACTACTTCATACATTAGTCGAGTCCATTCCACGTCGTGCTGCGGCACTTCTGCGTGTTCGCTGAGGCCCTACATGATATAAGGTGGGTGTACCAGTTTCTTTGGCTCTTCAGTGTAGTGTACTTACAGCGAATGCAAGCTTCATCGGAAACTCCACTCGCTTTAAGCCGCAGAGCATGTTTGAATCACAGTGTGTCAACTGAAAACGACGAATCAGTACATCTTCTGCTTTATGGGTGCACTATTATTATTGCTCCATCTGGTACTACATTTTGCGATAAGTATCTCACTGTGTTTTCGAAGCAATTGTCTTTTATTGTTTCAATTCAGGTTTCACTGTTTCATGTAGGGCTATGTTTGAGCACGACTCGACCTGTCCTAGCAGCTTATCACACTATTCGGAAATCTCGGGCTGCGTTAGGTAATTTGATCGGTCCGTGATCTAGTGGCGTCTGTTGGTGCTACGCATAACCACGACCTGCCTTAGCGTTCCTATGGTGCTGTGGATTTTAACAGTTAAAACTCTCCGACCGAACAGGCTTCGGAAGGAACAACGGTAGCGACCAACCGTCGTGTCATCCTCAGCCGATAGGCTCCCTGGTTGCGGACATGGAGGGGCATGTGGTCAACACATCGCGCTCCCTGCTGCTGCCAGATTTCGTGATCGTAGCCACTACTTCTCAATCAAGTAGCTACTCAGTTGGTCTGACAACGGCCAAGTGCGCCCCGCTTGCCAACAGCATTCGGCAAACCCGGACGGTCACCCTTCCCAGTGGTAGCCAAGCCCGAAAGCGCTTATCTTCTGTAGTATGACGGAAAATGGTGCTGTCACAGCGCCAAGGCCGTTGGACACTTTAATAATTAAAATAACCGTAAAATATGGGCTACAATATCTTCTAGGGCTTATGTCATATGTAACAACGGCAAGTGATCAATAAATGAGAGTTTGCAATAATATTTTTGTCACATTCTCGAGCTTTCGCTCTTCCCTCGATCTGCTGACGTCTAATGGTACTATATCCAAGACGGGAATTGCCTCTGTAATTTGTTCTCTAGCTAGAAATTACAGTCAGTTTACCGCGATATATTTCGTTTGTTAGTTATTTAATTTTTCACTAACTTTCTTCGTTGTTTCATCTGAATGTAGACATTTGAAGTAAATCAGCCAAGAAGATGTATGCCCAAATCTTCATTATGGGATGGTATAGAAATTTGAAGTAAGGAACTTTCAGAGATTTTCAGTAACAACCTGTCCCCTTTATACGAATATTACGTACATATGCGAGGGTTGGAACTTTGGTAGTGGCAACTATTTATTTACAGCTCGTACAAAAGAGATACGTGTTTCAAAGTTTTACTGACCTTCAAAGTAGTGAACAGCATTGTGTATAACCCGTTGCCAGCGATGTAGAAGTCGTAGGATACTTTTAGCAGAGCCAGTTGTGTTGACAGTTCGAGCGTGAAGTGTTTCCTTCAGTTTAGAAATCGAGTTGAACTCACAAGGGCTTAAGTCAGGGGATCAGGGGAGTGCACTAGGTGCTATAGCACTTGGGAGCCCCATCACTCAAACAAATCAGTAACAGCCTGCACTGTACGTGCTTGAGCATTGTCCTGCAATATGATGCTCAGGTCCTGCAGAAAATGTTGTCACTTCTGTCTCTATGCTGTTCACTTTTGGAACACAACCTACGACCAGCTTAGAGACTTTTGTACGAGCTGTAAATAAATAGTTGCCACTATTTAAGTTCCAACCCTCGTACATGTACGTATATTACGAAGTTGTATGTTTCAAGCCAGAGTTACGAAATCTCATATAAGCAATGATCTTCCTCTTGTCTTGAAGGTTAAGTGTGCAAAACGTCATCAAGTCCGGAATAAAATGGTGACTGGTTACGTTGTGTTTATTAATTAACAGCATGAGCATTGTATTTTAAGTATACCTGTGAAGGCTTTTACGATCACTTGTCTTAGTTGTTGGTCGTGGTCCATGCAACTTCTGTGTTCCTAACGTTTCACCCAGAGCTGCCTTCGACGTCTTCAGAGGTGCTGCTGATTCCGTAGAGTCTTGTGGACTCAGGTTTTCAGTAACCCAGTACAGTTCAGGTTACTAGTCTTAGACGGATGTGCGCCCTATGTAGACAATTAAGCCTCTGGTGTTAATTTATTGTCTGTATACTATCAGCGGTTCAGGTTTTAGGTACTTCGGAAGATACACCGTTGTCATTTCGTCTGACTTCATACGAATCACAGCAAGAGAAACCGATAGCCAGTAGGGTGATGTAAGCATTATTCAGCAGCAATTGCGGGATGTTCATCCTTGAAGGCCGGAGTTCCTGGATGATTCTGACATCATACGGCGGAAAAAAGGAGACAAAGCCATTACCTTTCCTACGCACTTTACAACTCGTCGTGAATCTGCATTTGCCTATACATCACCGAATTACCCATGTACTTAGTACGAGGAGTTATACAGCTTTCGTGTGACAGTCCCTGCATAGAGATTTCTGAAGAACATACAGTTATTGGGAAGGTCACTTCGGATTCCTGTTGACACAATTTTAAATAAAAGTGAAAGGTAATCTAGCAAACATATCTTGAGGTTAAAGCTGACGTGGCGAGGGTATTGGCGCCCAGTTGAACTTTTCGTGGGACAAAAACTTACATTAGCTAGTGCACAAGCATAAGAAATAAAGCTGTTAGGAAATGTTTATCATTAGAGAAAAAACAACGGAATTTCTAGCTTTTGAGACATAATGAACGGAAGAAGTACACGGTCAAGGTCAACAAATATGCTTTAAAGTCTTAGATAAACTGGAAAGTAACTTTGCCACGCATAAAACTTTTCCGCTTCATATCAAAGATTTGATAAATCGTAAGATTCTCAAGAATGTGTCGAGATTTTTAAGAAAGTAAAACGCATGTTTCTCTACTACTGTGCGTAATTTTCCCTGTTTGCCACCCTTTGACCACTGATATGAGAACTTTGAATTACTCATTATAACGCCGTAGCAAACTGACAGAAATTCCATAAACATATCTGTTAGGATCAAGACGTTATTTTAAATTTTACTGGCTGTATGTTTTCACTAGCGCGTTTACCGAAGCTACGATTTGTTTTTCTTATAGATTCTGAATGCCTACTACATTTTGCCGGCCGCTGTGGCCGAGCGCTTCTAGGCGCTTCAGTCAGGAACCGCGCGACTGTTACGGTCGCAGGTTCGAATTCTGCCTCGGGCATGGATGTGTGTGATGTCCTTAGGTTAGTTAGGTTTAAGTAATCCTAAGTTCTAGGGAACTGATGACCTCAGATGTTAAGTCCCATAGTGCTCAGAGCCATTTGAACCTACTACATTTTCTACCACGGTGGTACGGCTTATTTCTTTCCTACCTCCTGTGTAATGTGTGAAGAAACATCACTGTGTAGAGTCACACAGTCAGTGAAACACTAATTTAAAATAAAATAAAACATGGAAAGAACAGATAAAGAACGACATTAACTGCACATAAGGGACAAAATTAAAATAAGCTGTCTGGGGAGGCGGAGGACGCCTCCAATATTTCATGGTCTGTTGAAGCTATGAAGCCGAACTTTTCATGAACTGATATTACACAAAGGAGCAAGCATTCCACTAAATCGTTGGATATCTTTCATTTTTTAATCATCAAGATTCTGAAACAAGAGGAACAGAGTGTCATGATGCGTTTCAACGTTTGCAGAGTAACATTTCGTAAAATAGCCAAGATACAGTCCGCTGCCACAATGCAGTTTGCATTCTGTGTTTTATGCGCCATCGGACGTTAATCCGTCTTAAACGGACGGACGTCTGGCTCACAGGTAGCAAAATCCCTGGCTATTTCCAAGAATGGTTAACGATCTTAGAAGCGTCGTATCACGATACTTCTCTCTTTGAGACGTGTCGTATGCCGTTAGGAAATGTATGGCTCTTCTCTTGAAAAATTGTTGTTAGTCTTGAAGCTACAGTTAAATTCTGGGTCCTTAGCGTACTATCAGTTGCAGAGAACTTTGTCTCGATATCCTAAATAAATTACGAAATATATGAGGAATTCATATTAGAAAATATATCGCTTTCTTTCAGCTCTGATATTAATATACTAAAATAAGCTACATCTTTGTATTCTATAATTACTTCTCGTTATCCTCATTAAACTAAAATAAATTTCTATGTTTCACTTTTAATTTCATTAATAGTATCTTGGTTGACCCAATCATCAAGAGAGAAGATGAGTTGTTGTAGTAAATCCTAGGCCTTGTTAATGTGGTAATGGATAAAATTGTAGAGGAGGGGACATAGACTGGAAATAAAAGAAATGAAATGTATTGAAATATGTAAGAAAGATAAATGAGAACCAAAACAGCCGCAAGTTTAATGCCTCAGATATATCCTTGTGGTTAGGACGGTATCGAATGAGCACTGAATGAAACAGACATAGCTGTTTAAAATAAACTATGATGTTATTTTTCAATTCAACAACATAAACAAACGCTCCATGCTACATTCCTCTGACTACGTATTAACAGAGGAACGATATTGCACATTGGGCTTGTTCTTTCAGACTGATGTGCTTGCATTCTACATCAAATTCCTGATTTAAACCGCAGCGGAAACCCAGATGTTCAAAGTTAATTTTGACTAATGAAATAGTTCGTGGTGTGGTGTAATCCAAACAATAAGGACATACGAATTACATCCGATAGAAAAGTTGCTGTTCCTACCACTCATTAGAGTCTCCATACATACTCTGTTGACGAATTGATGGTAGCACACATTAATAAAGGGAACACATACATTTACTGAATAGTATTCTTTTGTCGATACGTAATTTCAGATTTTGTTTATATTGGCTTTCACTGCAATAAATGACATATTTTCTGCATCCCATAGACATTCCGATTTAGCATCTTATTGGTGGAAAAACTTTTTCAGATAGTTTCATTATGTAAATACAGAGTTTGAGAAAGCATTAAGGAAAGAAGTTCATTGACAGATGGTACAATGAGTGGATTCAATAGTAATTGTGGGTTAGCTTCCGTGTGCGGAGCCGGCCGCGGTGGTCTAGCGGTTCTAGGCGCTCAGTCCGGAACCGCGGGACTGCTACGGTCGCAGGTTCGAATCCTGCCTCGGGCATGGACGTGTGTGATGTCCTTAGGTTAGTTAGGTTTAAGTAGTTCTAAGTTCTAGGGGACTGATGACCACAGATGTTAAGTCCCATAGTGCTCAGAGCCATTTGAACCATTTGAACCGTGTGCGGAGGATGCAGACGCATTAAGCTGGGCAAACCAATTTTTAACTCATCCTTCAGTTTGTTTGTTTTGATCCGATGGCCCGAACGGTTTGAGAAAAAAAATTCAGTAACAAGGATAAATAGTTCAAATGGCTCTAAGCACTATGGGACTTAACATATGAGGTCAGCAGTTCCCTAGACTTAGAACTACTTAAACCTAACCAGCCTAAGGACATCACACACAGCCATGCCCGAGGCAGAATTCGAACCTGCTACCGTAGCAGCAGCGCGGTTCCGGACTGAAACGCCTAGAACCGCTCGGCCATAGCGGCCGGCAGTAAGAAGGACAGAAACTACCAAAAAGCAGTTGCATCGCTTCTTTTTGCCCAACGAGATCGTAATCTTGCATTCGCTGTGATTAAGTCTTACGTGCCTGCAAACCATAAGAATAATGGACTAAAACAACCATGTAATGTCATGAATGTAATCATGCTACTCTACAAACATATACTTTGATGCGTATGTGCGAAATACTTAACACTATTAATTCGTCGAGGTGCGGAAGCTAAGTTATGAGTTCAAATTTTCTCAGTTGTGTGATCCATTGCACGGTAAAGGACAGAAATGTCTTTGTCATTACTGTAAAATGAAATGTCATTGTAAACGATCTACTTTAAAGCATACAGACCACAAAACTTCATTATAATTTATTGACTGGTGGAGACTTTTAAGACTAACATCACCGAACGCAGGAATGTCGCTAGGACCAGACAAGTTCATAAAGACATTAACTGTTAATACAATAGATGTAAAATAGGTACTGATAAAAGTTATTCTTTTATTTCTACTCAGAAATTGTGATGAGGTTATTTGGAGTATGTTGTATTTAACAACACTGAGCCTTTCCTTTTCTTGCAGTCGACATTGAATTTTTCTTTAAATGCAGTGAATGGTACCACAAAATTTGTAAATTCCTATAGTATTTCCAGTTGCGTCTACGAAATACACTCATGTTCACCTGTTAACGGAACGTCGACGTCCATGAAATGACATCATTCCTCAGAGTCATTATATGGATCAGACAGTGACGGGAAAACAGTGGAACATACAATACACGTGGTACGCTGGGACAAGCATTGTTGCTATCTCTACAACATTCTGCGTGGACGCAAGTCTAGTAGTTCTGACTATGTTGTATGTGTGTTTTGTATATGCTATTTGGTTTTTATGGAAGTAGGTTGTCCCATTGGTGGATTTAGAGCGCAACGTGAGTCGGAAGCTGAATGACCCATATATTACCAATTCACGTCTGTGAAAAGTTTACAGGGGTAAGAAAATGTTTAACAGAATAAAGGACAGAACTGCTACGTCTAGAACTCAATGCTAGTATCGTTACCTTGCTCGAAGACTAGCAAAATACCTTCCCTGCCCACAAATCCCACGATTTTTTTGTCCGTCTTCTGAATTATTTGCTGGATGTATTCTAATCTCTGTCTTCCTCCGGAGTTTTTACCCTCTACAACTCTGTCTGGTATCATGAAAGTTATTCCCTAATGTCTTAACAGATGTCCTATTACCCTAGCCCTTCTTTTTGTCAGTGCTTTCCATATGTTTCTTTCCTCTCCGATTCTGCGGAGAACCTCCTGATTCCTCATCACTCCAACAACTTTTCAACATTCTTCTGTAACACCACATCTAAAATGCTTCGATTCTCTTCTGTTCCCACAGTCTCTGTTTCATGCCATACAGTGGTGTGGTCCAAAGTACATTCCAAGAAATTTCTTCCTCAAATTAAGGGCTGTGTTTGATACTAGTAGACTTTTCTTGGCCAGGAATTCCCGTTTTGTCGGTGATAGTCTCCTTATTATGTTCTCCTTGCTTTGTCCGTGGTGAGTCTCCTTGCTGCCTATATAGCAGAATTCCTTGACTACTTGATCCCCAATTCTGATATTAAACTATTTACTGTTCTTATTTCTGCAACTTCTCGTTACTTTCGTCTTTCTTTGGTTTATTCTCAGTCCATACTCTGTATTAATTAGACTGTTCATTCCATTCAACAGCTTCTGTAATTCTCCTTATTTTCACTGAGGATAGCAATGTCATCAGCGAATCTTGCCATTGGTAACCTTTCAGCTTGAGTTTTAATCGCACCGTTGAATCTTGATTTTATTTCCACCATTGATTCTTCGATACATAGGCTGAACAGTAGGGTTGAAAGACAATATCCACCCCTGATCGCCAGTCCTCCCAGACAAAGGCATCGCGCAGCTTGGCAGTTGTTTTTTTATTGCCCACCATGAATTGACCTAGGTACAGTAGCTTGATGTTCTGTTCGCTAAAGAGGCGATATTTGGCCTGGAGAGTGATTCATCCAGCGCTCACTTGCGATATGTTACAGCCAATCCAGAGTATGAGAAAGAGAGCGATATGGCAGTGATAGTGGTCTCATCTGAGACGGCATCATATTAGCAGCAGATCTGTCGGTGTACGTGTTTCCTTGGGGTGGTTTGAACAATACTATCTGTAGCAAAGACATATAGCAACGGAGTTGGCACATTTTCCTTGGTTCCATCTGATGGCTGATACGGCACAAGTCCTGGTGGACTATTTATAACACGTTATTTGGTAACTGACAAACATTTACAGAATACATTCATGGGACTATAGATCGAAGGATTGAAAACATGACATTGCCATCAAAAGGAAGGCGTTACCGCAAGCCCATCTGTACGACTTGAGGTACAATTCAGGAACCCCCGTGGATACTGTATTATCTTGCAAGAGCAACACATCCATGTTGACGTACTGTATGCCACAGGGACATCATTTGCTGTAGTTTTCACTCACGATACATTGAAGATCTTTCCGATGTATCATGCACCCATAACACCATAAGCTGATAGAATGCCTTTTTTATGTTTTTAGCTGCCTCTCATATTGTTTGGTGAGTCTAAAAGAGTCTTTAACTCACAGACATGAACATAAAACAGAGAAAGAGAGACCATGAAGGCCGTTCAATGGCCGTCGTTTTTTTCTTTTTTTTCTTTTTAATTGATATGGCCTATCTGTGAACGTATTCGTACGTAACAGAGGTAACTGAGTAATAAACACCGTAGTAATTAGAAGCTACTGATTTAACATTCCACTTTTTTCATAACTGACTTTTCTCAGGCACAGGGAGTAACATTGCCTAAGAAATAAATTAAGAACTGGTACAGTTCCCTTGTTCCGTCAAAGTTTTCGAGAAATTTCTCCTTGGACTTCAGTAGCCGGAACTGGAAACCCAATCCTAACTATTCCCAACGGAAATTCGCTTCGGGAAATTCGACTAAAAGGAAGAAAGTCCTATAGCAATCCATGCTGCTCTCAAAAGTATGGAATGAAAAGTGCAAAATAAATAAAAGTTCAAGGACGTTGATAAGAAATTTCGAGCAAGTCTTCGACTTTACTGCTATAAACGCTAAAGGAAAGCCTTTACATTCTGTTATTGCGCCGTAGCTCCCTGGCTCCGACCAGTTCGCCTGGTTCCAAGGTAAATGACGACTATTTCAACATACATATTTCCAACTGAGAACCTCATGGGGACAACCCAGATCGCTGTCATCTGACTGAGAAGTACTGAGCTCCACAAACAGCTTGATCCTAAACATCTCTCCCTACTTAAGAAGAAAAAAGAAACGCTAAAAATGTATGTTTCTGCCGGCGGGAGTGGCCGAGCGGTTCTAGACGTTACAGTATGGAACCGCGCGACTGCTACGGTCGCAGGTTCGAATCCTGCCTCGGGCATGGATGTGTGTGATGTCCTTAGGTTAGTTAGGTTTAAGTAGTTCGAAGTTCTAGGGGACTGATGATATCAGAAGTTAAATCCCATAGTGCGCAGAGCCATTTGAACCATTTTGTATGTTTCTCTCAGCGAGTACACACACGTGCGCATGGCGACTGAAGTATGCAGAACGTTTTTCTTGATTATCAGGAAAATTTTGGAATTAGTAATCCTCTTGCAAACATCCGCAGTCCTTTGTCTTACTCCCATGTCGTTGTGATTTTGGCCGAGAACAGCCGTGAGAACGGCCCGTGCTGTCCACCAAGGTAAGGACAATTACGTGAAGCTTCCGTAATACGTAGTCGGGTGACAATGTAACCGTACACGTACGCATCACCGATGGGTATGTAAATGACTAGAGCTGAAATTCAGTACCTGGTAAGGTTTGAAAGGGCCATCATTTTATGTGTCCATTTGGCCCGCTGGTAGAATCACGCAATATTCAGAGTTGTGGGGCATTTGGGTGTGACAGTGACCCGAAGTCTGACTGTGTCGAAACGTCAGGACAGGCGTCTACCACGTCTGACGATCGCCATATTGTGCACCATGCACATCGTAACCCCTTCACCTCCCTGGCTCTCATCCGAAAGCAAGTAATGGACTTTCTGCAACATTCTGTGCGACTCTACACCACTGGTGGAGACTAGAAGCAATCGGAATAGTGAATTACTGTCCCATGCGTAGGCTGCCGTTAACACCACAACACAAACGGCTGCATTAGGACTGGTGCCGCGACCGGCAAGCGCGGACTGCTGACGAACTGCATCTCACGGTGTTCAGTGATGAACCGCAGTTCTGCACCACCTCAGATTACCGTCGTAAGTATATTGGCATTTTGACCTAGGTTTCTGTACCTATTAGAGGTGCCTGCATCAGAACGAAATGTTGCTAAATCGTAAAATTATGTCGCTAGTTTGATGTTGTTCCCGGCTGGGCACACGTGGAAAATGCTAGAACGTTTTATTTTCCTTTTGTCTTGAGCATAGCTGCTCCAAATTCTGACTATTGCTTTTTAGCAATGAAATTTTACTATTTAGCAACATTCCATTCTGATGAAGACACCCTAATAGGTATCGAAACCCAGGTCGATGTACCTAACGTTTATGTGTAACCGGTTGACTGTTTAATCCTATAAGAGTGGTTTTCCATCTGAGCTCTTGATATTCACTCGGGTGCTTCTCTTTTCTCCCAAGGTATCTTTAATTTTCCTGTAGGCAGTATCTACCTCTCCCTTAGTGAACTATGCTTTTAAATCCTTCCGTTTGTCCTTCACCCATTTTGCACTTTATGTCAGTTTGATTTTTTAAACTGTTGTATCCCGTTCTCTGCTTCACTTGCTGCATTTTTATACTTTCTACTTTCATAATTTCAATATCTCTTGTGTTCAAATATTTCTGTTAGGCCTTGTCTTTTTACCTTTTTGATCCTCTGCTACCTTCACTATTTCATCTCTTAAAGCTACCTATTCGCCTTCTACTGTATTCCTTACCTCCGAGGAGGAGAAGGAGGAGATAAGTGTTTAGTGTCGACAACGAGGTCATGAGAGGCGGAGCACGAGCTCAGATGGGGAAAGAATGGAGAAGGAAATCGGCCGTGCCCTTCCAAAGGAACCATCCTGGCATTTTCCTGTAGCGATTTAGAGAAATCACAGAAAACCTAAATCAGGATGGCTGGACGCGGGTTTGAACCTTTGTCCTACCGAATGCGAGTCTAGTGTGTCCTTTCTCTAGTTTCAGCCAACAGTTAATTAACGCTCCCTCCGAATCTTCCAGCAACCTCTGGCTCTTTCAACTTATCCAGGTCTCATCTCCTTAAATTCCTATCCTTTTCCATTTTTTTTCAGTTCATAACCAGTAAATTGTGGGCAGAGTCCACATCTACCCCTGGAAATGTCTTGCAAGTTAAAATATGGTTCCCAAAATTCTGTCGTACCATTATATAATCAGTCTGAAACCTTCCTATGTCTCCAGGTCTCTTCCACGTATACAGCCATCTTTTATGATTCTTAAACCAAGAGTTAGCGATAATTCAATTATACTCTGTGCAAAACTCTATCAGGAGGCTTCCTCTTTCAGTCCATAATCACTATCTTTTCTCCTTCTCTCCCCTTTCCAATTATCGAATTCCAGTCCTCCACCACTATTAAATTTTAGTCTCCCTTAGCTATCTGAATAATTTCTTTTATCTAATCGTACATTTCTTCAATCTCTTCATTATCTGCGGAGCTATTTAACACGTAAACTTGTACTACTGTGATGGTTGTGGGCTTCATGTCTACTTTGGGCACAATAATGCATTCAGTATGCCGTTCATAGTGGCTTGCCCACATTCCTATTTTCTTATTAATTATTAAACCTACGCATGCATTACCCCTGTTCGTTTTTCTATTTTCAAACCGGCATTCACCTGACCAGAAGTCCTGTTCATCCTGCAAACGTATTTCAATAATTCCCGCTTTATCTAATTTCAGCCGATTCCTTTCCCTTTTTAAATTTTCTAACCTACCTGCACGATTAAGGAATCTAACATTCCACGCTCCGATACCTTGAATGCGTTTTGTTTCTCCTGTTGACGACATCCTCCTCAGCAGTCCCCTTCCGGAGATCCGAATGGGGGACAATTTTACTTCCGGAATATTTTACACAAGAGGCTGCAATCATCATATAGGATGCCATCATCAATTAACCATACAATAGAGTTGCATGCCCGCGGGAAAAATTATGGCTGTAGTTTCCCCTTGTTTTCAGCCGTTCGCAGTGCCAGCAGAGCAAGGCCGTTTTGGTTAGTGTTACAAGGCCAGATCAGTCAATCATCCAGGCTGTTGCCCCTGCAACTACTGAAAAGGCAGCTGTCTCTCTTCAGGAACCACACATTTGACTGGTATCCCAATAGACACCCCTCCATTGTGGTTGCATCTACGGTATGACTATCTGTATCACTGAGGCACGCAAGCCACCCCACGCAAGTCACGACAAGGCCCATGGTTCATGGGGTGAGGTGGGAGGGGTTTCTTTAAAGTACGCTACAAAATTCTATCATAGTGTCTACTGAAGATAATCATCCCAGTTGCAAAAGGAGTTATAGGGGACTGTTATTGTTGTTGTTGTGATCTTCAGTCCTGAGACTGGTTTAATGCAGCTCTCCATGCGACTCCATCCTGTGCAAACTTCTTTATCTCTAAGTACCTACTGCAGCCAACATCCTTCTGAATCTGCTTAGTGTATTCATCTCTTGGTTTCCCTCTACAATTTCCACCCTCCACGCTGCCCTCCAATACTAAGTTTGTGATCCCTTGATGCCGCAGAACGTGTCCTACTAACCGATCCCTTCTTCTAGTCAAGTTTTGCCACAAATTCCTCTTCTCCCCAGTTCTGTTCAGTACCTCCTCATTAGTTACGTGATCTACCCATCTAATCTTCAGCATTCTTCTATAGTACTACATTTCGAAAGCTTCTATTCTCTTCTTGTCTAAACTATTTATCGTCCATGTTTCACTTCCATACATGGCTACACTCTATACAAACACTTTCAGGAAGGACTTCCTGACACTTAAATCTATATCGATGCCAACAAATTTCTCTTCTTCAGAAACGCTTTCCTTGCCATTGCCAGTCTACATTTTATATCCTCTCTACCTCGACAATTGTCAGTTATATTGCTCCCCAAATAGCAAAACTCATCTATTACTTCAAGTGTCTCATTTCCTAATCTAATTGCCTCAGCATCACTTGATTTAATTCAACTACATTCCATTATCCTCATTTTGCTTTTGTTGATATTCACCTTATATTCTCCTTTCAAGACACTGTCTATTCAGTTCAACTGATTTTCCAGGTCCTTTGCTGTCTCTGACAGAACTGCGATGTCATTGGCAAACATCAAAGTTTGTATTTCTTCACCATGGATTTTAATTCCTACTCCAAATTTTTCTTTTGCTTCCTTTACTGCTTGCTCAGTATATAGAATGAATAATATTGGGGATAAGTTATAGCCCTGTCCCACTCCCTTCCCAACCAATGCTTTCCTTTCGTGCCCATCGAGTCTTATAAGTGCCATTTTGTTTCTGTACGAATTGTAAATAGTCTTTCGCTCCCTGTATTTGACCCCTACCATCTACAGAAATTCAAAGAGAGTATTCCAGTCAACATTGTCAAAAGCTTTCTCTTCAACATTGTCAAAAGCTTTCTCTAAGTGTACAAATGCTACAAACGTAGATTTGCGTTTCCTTAATCTACCTTCTAAGGTAAGTCGTAGGGACAGTATTACCTCACGTGCTCCAGCATTTCTACCGAATCCAAACTGATCTTTTCCGAGGTCGGCTTCTACCAGTTTTTCCATTCGTCTGCAAATAATTCGTGTTGGTATTTTACAGCCGTGATTTATTAAACTGATAATTCTGTAATTTTTACACCTGTCAGCATCTGCTTTCTTTGTGACTGGAATTATTATATTTTTCTTGCAGTCTGAGGGTATTTCGGCTATCCTATACATCTTGCTCACCAGATGGTAGAATTTTGTCATGGCTGGCTCTCCCAGGGCGTCAGTAGTTCTACTGGAATTTTGTCTACTCCTGGGGCCTTGATTCGACTTAGGTCTTTCAGTGCTCTGTCAAACTCTTGACGCAGTATCATATCTCCCATTTCATCATCATCTACGTCCTCTTCCATTTCTATAATATTGCCCTCAAGTACATCGCCCTTGTATAGACCTTCTATATACTCTTTCCACCTTTCTGCCTTCCCTTCTTTGCTTAGAACTGGTTTTCCATCTGAGCTCTTGATATTCATACAAGCGATTCTCTTTTCTCCGAAGGTCTCTTTAATTTTCCTGTAGGCAGTAACTATCTTCCCCCTAGTGATATATGCCTCTACATCCTTACATTTCTTCTCTAGCCATCCCTGCGTAGCCATTTTGCACTTCCTGTCGATCTCATTTTTGAGATGTTTGTATTCCTTTTTGCGTGCTTCATTTACATCATTTTTATATTTTCTCCTTTCATCAATTAAATTCAATGTCTCTTCTGTTACCCAATGGTTTCCACTAGCCCTCTTCTTTTTACCTACTTGATCCTCTGCTACCTACACTATTTCATCTCTCAGAGCTACCCATTCTTCTTCTACTGAATTTATTACCCCAGTTTTTGTCACGCGTTCCCTAATGCTATCTCTAAAACTCTCTACAACCTTTGGTTCTTCCAGTTTATCCAGGTCCCATCTCTTTAAATTTCCGCGTATCTGATAGGGGACTATCAATGCGATTTCAGAAGTAACAGATCAAATACAGACCCACTTGTTACGCTCAGGCAGGTAACCGAGAAGGATTCGAAGCATAATTTGGACATTCACATGGTTTTTGTAGATTTCAAAAAATCTTTTCCACCTGGCTGTTTGGTTATATTTGTAAGTATTATTTCTTACGTGACTTTCTCCTCGTATTTTTATTGGTTTTCGAATTAGGAACTCGTGAAATTTCGGTAAAAGATTGATTTGGATATAGATGGTGGAGAATCTTCTGACAAAACTTACGACAGCCTACATAGGGCTACGTTCTTCAGCGTGTTGGAAGAGTTTCAGTTTCCACAAAAGTGCAGATATATTTAGAAGAAACCTACAGGAGTGTAGATGCATTTTCAAATCGGATTTTTTCTTAGACAAAAAGACGTATTGTCTCTAATACTTTTTAATTTAATTTTAGAAAAAGTAGACAGAGAATATCGAAAATTAAACCAAACTGCAATGAAACTATGTAATACACAATAAATCGGACTGCATATGCGAACGATATTGATCTAATAAGCGGTAGCAAATAGGACGTGCAGCTCATGACAAATGCTTACATAAATACTGCAAGAAAAGCAGGGTTACAAATTAACCAAGAGAACATTAAGTACATGGTCGTGAGCAAGGAATCCACTGATAGAACCCTACTGATAGTTGATGAATTCACTTTTAAAAGTGTAGACATATTGAAATATTTTGGAAGCAATTTTACCGAGCAGAATAGAATTTAAATTGAGATTTAGGTAAAGAACGTAGATCATATTTTGGGTTACGAGACGTGCTGCGCAGTAGAGCAGTTTCGAGAAGAAATTAAACTACACTCCTGGAAATGGAAAAAAGAACACATTGACACCGGTGTGTCAGACCCACCATACTTGCTCCGGACACTGCGAGAGGGCTGTACAAGCAATGATCACACGCACGGCACAGCGGACACACCAGGAACCGCGGTGTTGGCCGTCGAATGGCGCTAGCTGCGCAGCATTTGTACACCGCCGCCGTCAGTGTCAGCCAGTTTGCCGTGGCATACGGAGCTCCATCGCAGTCTTTAACACTGGTAGCATGCCGCGACAGCGTGGACGTGAACCGTATGTGCAGTTGACGGACTTTGAGCGAGGGCGTATAGTGGACATGCGGGAGGCCGGGTGGACGTACCGCCGAATTGCTCAACACGTGGGGCGTGAGGTCTCCACAGTACATCGATGTTGTCGCCAGTGGTCGGCGGAAGGTGCACGTGCCCGTCGACCTGGGACCGGACCGCAGCGACGCACGGATGCACGCCAAGACCGTAGGATCCTGCGCAGTGCCGTAGGGGACCGCACCGCCACTTCCCAGCAAATTAGGGACACTGTTGCTCCTGGGGTATCGGCGAGGACCATTCGCAACCGTCTCCATGAAGCTGGGCTACGGTCCCGCACACCGTTAGGCCGTCTTCCGCTCACGCCGCAACATCGTGCAGCCCGCCTCCAGTGGTGTCGCGACAGGCGTGAATGGAGGGACGAATGGAGACGTGTCGTCTTCAGCGATGAGAGTCGCTTCTGCCTTGGTGCCAATGATGGTCGTATGCGTGTTTGGCGCCGTGCAGGTGAGCGCCACAATCAGGACTGCATACGACCGAGGCACACAGGGCCAACACCCGGCATCATGGTGTGGGGAGCGATCTCCTACACTGGCCGTACACCACTGGTGATCGTCGAGGGGACACTGAATAGTGCACGGTACATCCAAACCGTCATCGAACCCATCGTTCTACCATTCCTAGACCGGCAAGGGAACTTGCTGTTCCAACAGGACAATGCACGTCCGCATGTATCCCGTGCCACCCAACGTGCTCTAGAAGGTGTAAGTCAACTACCCTGGCCAGCAAGATCTCCGGATCTGTCCCCCATTGAGTATGTTTGGGACTGGATGAAGCGTCGTCTCACGCGGTCTGCACGTCCAGCACGAACGCTGGTCCAACTGAGGCGCCAGGTGGAAATGGCATGTCAAGCCGTTCCACAGGACTACATCCAGCATGTCTACGATCGTCTCCATGGGAGAATAGCAGCCTGCATTGCTGCGAAAGGTGGATATACACTGTACTAGTGCCGACATTGTGCATGCTCTGTTGCCTGTGTCTATGTGCCTGTGGTTCTGTCAGTGTGATCATGTGATGTATCTGACCCCAGGAATGTGTCAATAAAGTTTCCCCTTCCTGGGACAATGAATTCACGGTGTTCTTATTTCAATTTCCAGGAGTGTATAATACGTGTAATTCTACATGTAGTACTACATGGCGCTGAAACATTTACATTAAGCAAACCACAAGAAGAAAAACTGCTAGTCTTCGTTGAAAGATATCAAGGAAAATATCTGGGCCCAAGAGAGACTCCCAGGATATTAAAAAACCAGGAACTGACAGACCTATACTCACAAGCTACCACTGTCCGAAAAATGAAGAAAAAAAGATTGATGTAAGCAGGACACATAATTAGGATGAAAGAGTAAAGACGACCACGAGTAGCATTCTCAGGATCCGTGGAAGGCAGAAGAGGCCGAGGAAGGCCGCGAGCAAGATGGAAGGATGGTATCAACAGGATGCGGAGGCAATGGCCCTAAGAAAAGAAGAATGGAGCATGAAAACCAGGAACAGAAATAATTGCTGGAGGAATGTAGAGAACGAATGTGGCCTACCAAAACAAAGCGACAGTTAAGAAGAAGAAGAAGAAGAAGAAGAAGAAGAAATAATATACTTCTCCACAGATTCAACATAACTCAGCAGATTCTTTACTTCATACGGGTAGTTGTTTCCCACCAGTAAACTGGTTAACATAATCATCCTCATCACCATCATCATTACAAATGCTGGACACAGCCGATATTTGAAAATGACTGTGCTGTCTCCTTCTTACTTCTGGCTTTCTTTTTCTTCTTTCCTGGATGCTCTGGAAACACCAGCGTCCAACTTTCACCTTTTTGTACTTCTATCCAATAAGTTGTTTTTTTTTTCATTCCTTGTTTTCTTCTTCAATTCAGCTTCTTCCATCACCCTTTCCACGTGGCTGTTAGCTAATATTTGTGTTACTTCTCACGTGACTTTCTCGTTGTATCTTTATTGGATTTCCATGTAGGAACTTGTGAAATTACTGTAAAAGTGATTGGTTTGGATGTAGATGGTGGATAATCTTCTGACAAAACTTCAAACTGTCGTGAGTTTTTTGGTACTTTGACTACCTGTTAGACTTGAATGTTCGGAAGATCTAGAGAATTTCAATTATCTATTTGATTATTATCAATTCTAAATTTTTATGAAGTAAACAAATTACTTATCCGTTGCTAGAAGCAAATTGTTAGAACAAGTAACTGTCATATTCCTGTAATGAAGAAGTTTCTGTAACATGTGACAAAATTAGGAAGCAGTGTTTAGAAATACCAGCACTTTGTACAGTTTATTTAAATTTGAGGAATCCCGCACACTTGTCATCTTTCGTCGCACCAGTACCCAAGTCAGCCATTACACACTGACGCGACCCAGATTCTACATATCAAAGTGTTATATTTAGAAAGTAAATCCATAGAATGATACAACGAATTACACATTTTAACAACATATTCAGATAAAAATAAATCAGTAATAACTGTAGGATTACGAAAGGTGATAACATGGAGGTCAACAACTACCGACCTCTTTCACTACTTACATAATTTTCGAAAGTTTTTGAGAAGGTGATTATTCTAGAATAATATCTCACCTTATCAACAATAATATCTTCAGTAAATCACAATTTTGGTTTCAGAAGAGTTGCTCTACTGAGAATACCATTTACATGTTCACACACCATATTCAAAACCATTAAATAATTAAATATCAAGTGTTGCTATTTTCTGCGACCTATTTAAGGCACTTTACTGTGCGAATCATAATGTTCTTCTAGATAAATTGTAGTTTTATGGTACTGATGATCAAGCCATCCAATGTACACTGTCATATCTAACCAAAATGACGCAGTAAGTTGTATTTAGTAATTCAACCAATATAGTCCGAGGACGTAATTCTGGTTGTGGATAAATCAAGATTGATGTTCCCGAAGGGTCAATATTAGATCCTCTATAGTTCCCCATATATGTACACGATTTTCCGTCTAATATACAACAAGCGGAATTAGTTCTTTTTGCAGATGACACAGTATTGTAATCAATCAAAGCATACACATAGCAACAGAAGGTATGGTAAACAATGTTCTTGAAAGTATCACTGACTGGTTTTCTCCGAATGGTCTCACTCTCGATTTTAAAAAGGCCCAGTATATTCACTTCTGCTCATCTAGGGGTACTACATCAGTAATAAGTGTAACATATGGTGAGGAAATAATGAATAGGTTGGAAATTTCAAAATTCTTGGGTGTCCATATTGATAAGAATTTAAACTGGAAAAAGCACATTTCACACTCTAAAACAAGTTAGTTCAGCCACGTTTGCACTTAGAACCATTGAAAATCTTGAGGAGGGACAATTCAGTAAGTTAATGTATTTTGCACATTTTCATTCAGTAATGTCGTATGGAATAATGTTCCGGGGTAACTCATCTTTAAGAAACAAAGTCTTCGTTGGTCAGAAAGGTCCTGTAAGAACAGTATGTGATGCTCATCCACGATCATCTTGTAGACATCTGTTGAAGGAAGTGGGCATTCTGACTACTGCTCCACAGTATATTTATTCCACCAAGAAGTTTGTTGTAAATACGCACTGCAGTTGAAAAGTAACAATAATTTACATAATGTACAATACGGGAAGGAAAAAATTACATTCATTACTCCACATAAAGGATGTCTACAGCACAAACGAGGATGCACGGTGCTGCAACTAGAATTTTGTCACTTACCCAGTGATATAAAATGTCTGTCGGACAGAAATGTAAAATTTGAAAAAAAAGACAAAGAGTTTCGCCTTGACAAGTCCTAGTACTCTGTGGAAGAATTTCTATTATAGTAATGTGTAAAAGGTGGTGGGTAGGAATTATTAACTCATATATGTATTTTTAAAGAAAAGAGAAGTAGTTAGAAATGTTCAGCACTTAACCATATTTACACATTAATTTGCGATGTGAATGTAAAATTACTAGTTCCAAATCATTAAGATTTATCGTGAAAAATTATTCATGGAACGTAAAACTAACTAACTTCTTATTTTCTTACTGAAAATAACAAGAAACTGTGAAATATGAAAAGGTTTCCACATACCGCTACCAGTCACAAAATTTGTTGACTACTAAATTATCGTCAAGAAATTCAAGACAGCCATGGAAACAGCGATAACTCAACACACCGCAAGAAGAGCGCCACGCCATAAGAACAAAGTGAGTGATTGTTTTATAAAAATTTTCACGTGAACAACTGATCAATATAGAAAGTGACATACTCTCTTACTAGGTTATCCTCCTCTTTCTCCTCACGACGATCACAACAGTCACGTAAAGAAACTTTAATATCTTTACACACGTATATTACACGTTTTCGTAATGCCAATATTGTCTGATGTTGTGGTGTCACCTCGAAACATGTCGCTAAATAAATAATTTAGTAGTCAACGAATTTTGCGATGGTAGTGGTATCTGTAAACCTTTTCATGTTTTTGAAACCGTCACGTCGATTAATGGTCAACATGGCTTCAAATTAACAAGGAACTTGCCTGCTGTATTTTCCCCACTCTCATTCAGTTCACAGCTCATACGGCGCCTGCCTTCCCCGCCTGTTTGTTGCTTGCAGGAATCAGAAGAGTGCTGAAGTTGTCGTTAGTCGTCATCGGGAGCTTGAAATTAATACTGAATGTGTACGATCACCCTCTCCGCAAGAGTACCTAGCTCCCCCTTATCCCTCATTCAAGACTCGAATTAATTTTGCCTCGCCATCTATGCACCTGTCTTCAAAGCCCTTCAGATCCTTTCGAAGTAAAAGAGGGGTTACAGTTTTAATGTCTTACCTACTTCGACATTACTAGATAGTGACTACAAGCTCAGTTTCAACAGAAAATTGACCGTGGAATTCGCAAAAAACTCGTTCTTATATTTTTACGGAAACTAATTTTGCGTGGCCGCACCGGGATATGAATCGTGGTCCCCTCTAATGAGAGTCCATTCACTTGAACGCCACTCGCCTTCCCCTTCCTCCCTAACGCTTGTCATGATTTTCTTTTTCTTCTCAGCAGCTATGAGACACTCGTCGGTCATTTAAGTCCAACGGAAGTGGTGCTATCAGTTCTGCACGAGTGAAAGTGGTTATAGCTTTAACGACGAGTACACTACGTAATTAGGAATATTCGGAGAACATACTTCATCTTAAGAGAAACTATATCGGACGACGCTTATTTGCAGTCGGTGGTAAAACGCTGCTTGTCTAATGGGTATTCATTATATTATTGGCCTCTGATGCGTGCGCCATATAGGCTCCATTACCTCGGGTTTACAAGCCGAACTGATTCGAGGCTCAAACGAATTACGTGTTTGTCACTGTAATCTGAAACGCCATTTTATCATGAAATTACATTGTTAGGGTCACCCATTATAAGTAATCTTCCAACAGGCAGCGCACTCAAAGTGGATTCTGACAGTTAACCTTGATTTAATGAGAAGTTTGAGAGCATTCGCGCGGATAGAACATGACTTCATCTCTTGGCTGACTGCCATCCAATACCTAAAGAACCTCGTCCACCAACGTTGAGATCTGACAACCCTGAGACTGTCTGGAAGAGTTTCTGTTCTTTTCTCCTTCTATCGCATTTCTCTGAACTTTCAAATGTTTTGATGCAACGGAAAATACATTCTGCAGAACTCTCGAAAATCAAGAAGAAACAGAAAGGTAGAAAATACGACGGAAACCTCACAGTGTTGAAGTAGAAAACGTAAGAGCAAGACGAGATATGGCAGTTTTCACACACAAAAATTGAGCAAAAACTTTAAAGACTGTTACTATGTTAATGGAAGAATTATTAAAGTAACAACCAAAAAAGAAGGGCAGAAATTAACCGCTATTGGTAAATCTAAATGCAGGATGGGATTTAATTTGGTGGGCAAAAATAAGGAAACGTCGAGGAATATCTCTTAAGAGAATTTGCTACCTCTAGTAATCTCAAAATAATTGATACGTTCTTTAGGAAAGAAGATATATCGGTACACAAATATAGCTGGTTCCAGAAATGTGTGGGCTGAGTCTAATTAATTACTTGCATTAAAGTGAATGACATACCTGTCATTGAAAAGCTGCTCTCGAACGAGGCTAACGAAGAGTAATTCATTTAAGCATCGTAAGTAAGAGAAATTTTACATGAAGTCGGACTAATAGAAGACGCTCCGGAAGACCAAGGAAAGCTTGGCAACAACTTCCTTTTTGACCGGAGCAGCAGAAGAAGCAGAAAAAGGGGAAGATGATGAATAAGAGGAAGAAGAAGTAAGAGAAGAAAAGGCCGAGTACGAGATTTCCAATTTGTATAGAGACTATAATATTGTATATAAGAAACTATCAGTCTCGATTGTGGTAATGAAACCAATCTTTACCTAGGTTTCAGCCCAAATAATTAAGCCTTCTTCAGAAGATATACCTGAATCTATAATTTTTCTAAGAGGACATGGTCTAGAAATAAAACTAAAACAGTCTGAATAGGCGTAGTCACATTTTAAAAATGCGGTACATAAGTACTAAGTCAACACCAGATTATATATTAGATTATAGCGATTGCTGACTGTGCTGCAATGTTGGAAGTACAAAAAGTATAATATTGGTTCTATGACTTACCTTACAGTATCTCAAATAGATACAGAAGCTACAAGGAAGAAGAATAAGAAATATAGCACTTCACAGGAGTAGAAAGAAGATACAGTTTTATCCACTACAGACGTGGAACACTGCGGCTGTGATGAAATAAAGAATAACTTCAACCAGTCGCCTTTTTTGTTGATTCAATTTCTACAATACCATGAACGGTTTCAAGTCAAGTAGCGACTCATCATCGGATGAAACACTCTTTAATGATTGTTTGTAGGTCGTTGAGTAGTTGCGGTAAGACAGAAAGAAATAAGGAGAAAGCAGTGAATGTAACGAGGTATCAGGAATTATCTACGATACGGGATCGGCTTGGAGGCATTGCTTACAGTTATCGCTCATGGGTTTAATAGCGGTACACATATCAGTCTGGAAAACATATTTTATGTTTTCGGGTTTTTTTAATTCCACAGCACAACACAAACTCACAACACAAATTTTGTCTCTGGCAACAGTTCCTACGAGGTGGTACACAAACTGAAGAATGTAACTAAAAGTAACGTTCAAATATTTTGCGTTGGTACAGAAATTTTCTTTGCTCAACATTCGCATTTTCAAAAGTTGAATAATGATGACAGTAAACATACATTTAGCTAACTTAGCATTAGCATGCTTAGCTCTGATGCCTGCTTCAGAATCAATGTATATTAAACAAGAACATTCCTGTTAAATGTAATTTCAGTTTCAAATACCATAGAAGAAATGTAATCTTGAATTCTACTTGTACAAACTTTGTGAAAAGCACATACTAATTTTTCAATAATGAATACTTGTTACTTTCGTAACAAGGAATGTAATGTATTTAAATAGATACAAATGTGCAGCTTTCGCACAGCCGAGTGTTGAACAAAGGAAATCTCTCCATCAGCGGTAATATGTGATATGTGCACCAGGATTAAACCTGTAAATGACAATAAGTGTAAGTAATGCTTTCAAGTCGGCCTTATGCTGTAAATAATTGCTGATACTTGGTCATATTGAGTGCTTGCTTGTTTCCCTTTTCCTTTGATTCTACACTCCTGGAAATGGAAAAAAGAACACATTGACACCGGTGTGTCAGACCCACCATACTTGCTCCGGACACTGCGAGAGGGCTGTACAAGCAATGATCATACGCACGGCACAGCGGACACACCAGGAACCGCGGTGTTGGCCGTCGAATGGCGCTAGCTGCGCAGCATTTGTGCACCGCCGCCGTCAGTGTCAGCCAGTTTGCCGTGGCATACGGAGCTCCATCGCAGTCTTTAACACTGGTAGCATGCCGCGACAGCGTGGACGTGAACCGTATGTGCAGTTGACGGACTTTGAGCGAGGGCGTATAGTGGGCATGCGGGAGGCCGGGTGGACGTACCGCCGAATTGCTCAACACGTGGGGCGTGAGGTCTCCACAGTACATCGATGTTGTCGCCAGTGGTCGGCGGAAGGTGCACGTGCCCGTCGACCTGGGACCGGACCGCAGCGAAGCACGGATGCACGCCAAGACCGTAGGATCCTACGCAGTGCCGTAGGGTACCGCACCGCCACTTCCCAGCAAATTAGGGACACTGTTGCTCCTGGGGTATCGGCGAGGACCATTCGCAACCGTCTCCATGAAGCTGGGCTACGGTCCCGCACACCGTTAGGCCGTCTTCCGCTCACGCCCCAACATCGTGCAGCCCGCCTCCAGTGGTGTCGCGACAGGCGTGAATGGAGGGACGAATGGAGACGTGTCGTCTTCAGCGATGAGAGTCGCTTCTGCCTTGGTGCCAATGATGGTCGTATGCGTGTTTGGCGCCGTGCAGGTGAGCGCCACAATCAGGACTGCATACGACCGAGGCACACAGGGCCAACACCCGGCATCATGGTGTGGGGAGCGATCTCCTACACTGGCCGTACACCACTGGTGATCGTCGAGGGGACACTGAATAGTGCACGGTGCATCCAAACCGTCATCGAACCCATCGTTCTACCATTCCTAGACCGGCAAGGGAACTTGCTGTTCCAACAGGACAATGCACGTCCGCATGTATCCCGTGCCACCCAACGTGCTCTAGAAGGTGTAAGTCAACTACCCTGGCCAGCAAGATCTCCGGATCTGTCCCCTATTGAGCATGTTTGGGACTGGATGAAGCGTCGTCTCACGCGGTCTGCACGTCCAGCACGAACGCTGGTCCAACTGAGGCGCCAGGTGGAAATGGCATGGCAAGCCGTTCCACAGGACTACATCCAGCACCTCTACGATCGTCTCCATGGGAGAATAGCAGCCTGCATTGCTGCGAAAGGTGGATATACATTGTACTAGTGCAGACATTGTGCATGCTTTGTTGCCTGTGTCTATTTGCCTGTGGTTCCGTCAGTGTGATCATGTGATGTATCTCACCCCAGGAATGTGTCAATAAAGTTTCCCCTTCCTGGGACAATGAATTCACGGTGTTCTTATTTCAATTTCCAGGAGTGTATATTTACACAACGACTATCACAATGCTACAAATGATCCTTAAAGAGTGTACTATCTCATGGTAAGTCGCTAGATGACACGGCATAATAAAAACTGACCATCACAAAAAGCGATTGGTTGGATTATTTCTGAAAGTAGGAAAAAGAATTTTATAAATTTTACTAATTCGTAAAAAATATTAAAGCCTTATACAAGATATCAATAAAAGAACTGGAACATCTACTTACAAAGGACTGCACTGAAGCGGAATGGTAAACTATCGAGACAGTAAAAACAAGGCAGCAAATGAATCAACCGAAAAGAAAAATAAATGCCGGAAATACAGAATGCAAAAGAGTTGGAAACCATAAGTCAGCCCCGAATCTACGATATTTCCTAACCGGGGCAAAAACTTGCTAGTGGAATGTTGAAATACAACGTAAAAAAATTTAAAAAAGTCGATTTCGCAAAAATACGTTCACTTTGTAGTGCACATCTTACTGAAGAGTTTTATTTATAAAACGTATATGTTCGTGGAAATGTAAGACATGTTATTTGGTCTAAAATGTGCCAAAGTGGAGCCACGCACCTCCTTGCACAGCATTCTTCTACGGCCCGTCACAGTATTTTGCTCTGTGGAATTCGAACGCGTATATTTTGTAATGGAAGGCATGAAATGTATATCCGGGTCAGTGGAAATAAAAATGTTCTGTGGTGCCTCTCCTGGTCCCATTCGGTCACTTTGACATCCTTACCCCATAAAAAAAACCTCAGGGTTAATACTGGATGGGAATATTTGTAACCAGGAGAATAAGAACTCTTCAGAAAATTTGCATACTTTGTTGTCTATTAGCCAATAACTTTCTCATTTGTGTGACATAACATTAAACATGGGAAATACAAAACCACTAAAGACAAGAGACAAGCAAGACATACACATTATTCAATCATTTTTTTCTTTCTAATCTTGTTGCACATTTACACGATGCTCTTTCCTTTCTGCGAAAGAATATATCACGCCATCAAAGTTCGTCAAACGTTTTGCTACATGAAAAATCAAAATGTCGTTGTCTAATATTGGAAAAGCTGTTAATAAGAACGGTACCCAAGACTGGTATGGTTTCTCGATTTGATTACGGTTGTTTTGTTAGTTTTGTCACTGTCTGTTAGATAAAACGAGATAGGCATTTCTAATATTGCAGCAACGGCAACATACGCCAAATAAGCTAGACTGTTTTGGCACAAATGGTTATTTTTATCTACCTCATTTACATAAGTAACATGACAATACATAATTCACAAAGTACCAATATCAAATGCCTTTTAGGCCTACTACAAGCAAGAAGTCTTACGTTAGGAAATAGTTTCACATTTCATTCATACGCTCCAGTTTCTAAAGCATAGGATCGAGAAGTAGTAATTAGAAATTTTTATATAAATTTGGAATCGTCATATTCTTCCATATAATTTGTGTGATGACCCTGCTTCTTCTCTTTCCTTTTTCTAACAAATAATCTTCTCATCACAAATTCTGTAACTATTCCTGCCATTGTCAAAACGTATTCCCCGGTTAACTTCACTAACCTTCTCCAGAATCACCGGTTCAGTGACCCCGCGTTTTTTCTCCAGTTACTCGTTATTACGTGTTCGTACAACGTGTTTTCCGCACTATTCCGAGAACTGAATTTAAGCGGCAGCTAACCGTGGACTGTACAACTGGTCCTTAGCAGTGTAGTGATCTAGCAAAAATTTTCTGTCGAAGTTTAATTTTGTTGAATACACAGAAAAGATAATATGTAATCTTTCTCGCCCCTTATTCCTGCTAGCCGTTTTTCCACTCTAGTGATCTGAATCTCTGGATTTCGCTAATAAATATAACAATGGTGATCATTCGCACATCCAGTCAACCACGTAAACAATCAGCGATTGGCATCCACTCGTTCAGGTTTATTCGACTCAGCTCTTAGAGCTCCGTCCCCTTTTTTCTGCGGGAATTTTTTTATTTCTAAGTGCGACGGGGATTCCCCTGACAGAGACATCACGTATTTTGTGCACGCATTCAAATTCAACTAATGATTCGTTCAGAAATCAACTTAGAATGTGTTCAAAAATTTTCAAAAACCAACAGGAATGCGTTTCAAAATCATATGGTCAACCGATAGACCTTCGTGCGCTGGATGCTAGGCAGTTGTGAAACAAGGTTTTTGTTCTTCAAGAATATGAATTTGGCGCCACCTCAAATTGCCACCATCGGCAGATACCCCTGTTTGCTCCCCCCTACCCCCCCCCCCCCCCCCCCAATCCCAACAGCCACTTCCCTAGATCCAGGCCTGCCATAAGTTAACACAACAATTTTAGAGAAACAAGAAACTTATAAAATTACTTCTTAAATAACAAAGCCGAAATTGGAGAGGTATGTAACGTAATACCACGAAACGATAAGTAAAAAGGGAGACTCCTCGTGACCCTTCCGTGCGACGTGCTAGTTACAGAGAAAGTGATGAATCGTTTAGAAGACCTCGGAAAATCAAGGATAAACGATTGGGTACCACATACAGAATTGTAAACAAAGAAATGGAGTTGGATCAAAATTTAAGAGGAAAACATACTGATACAGCTATTATAACAAAGATAAGGAGTTAAAAGGCTCAATAGATCTTTATTACTATATAGCCCTATACAGCAGAGTAAAGCAAAACTCATGAGAGAATTGTGGAGTGCCTATCCCAAGAAATAATAAATGGAAAAGAAAATTATAGAACATTCCTTTATTAATGAAAGGAATGTCATATACACATTTAAAATTGACAGAGGATATTTAGCTGTAACAGGTGCATATGCATCTGAAAAAGGGAAGAAAACAGAAACAGAATTATTCTATGGCGACCAGGAAAAGGTCATAAATAAAGTGAATAAAAGGTTCTTGTTAATAGAAACTTAAATGCTATATTAGGCAACATACCTATTTCAGGGGTTGTAGATACATTTGGAAAACAAAACATCAACAGAAATGGTAAGGACTTAGCTAGCAACTTTCAATCAATTAATATATTTTCTGTTTAAAAAGACGCATAAGATTATACGAAATACTGAGGGTTATAGATTTCTAATTGACTATACAGGGTGAGTCACCTAACGTTACCGCTGGATATATTTCGTAAACCACATCAAATGCTGACGAACCGATTGTACGGACAGAACGTGAGGAGAGGGGCTAGTGTAATTGGTTAATACAAACCATAAAAAAAATGCACGGAAGTATGTTTTTTAACACAAACCTACGTTTTTTAAATGGAACCACGTTAGTTTTGTTAGCACATCTGAACATATAAACAAATACGTAATCAGTGCCGTTTGTTGCATTGTAAAATGTTAATTACATCCGGAGATATTGTAACCTAAAGTTGACGCTTGAGTACCACTCCTCCGCTGTTCGATCGTGTGTATCGGAGAGCACCGAATTACGTAGGGATCCAAAGGGAACGGTGATGGACCTTAGGTACAGAAGGGACTGGAACAGCACATTACGTCCACATGCTAACACCTTTTTATTGGTCTTTTTCACTGACGCACATGTACATTACCATGAGGGGTGAGATACACGTACACAAGTGGTTTCCGTTTTCAATTACGGAGTGGAATAGAGTGTGTCCCGACATGTCATGCCAATAGATGTTCAATGTGGTGGCCATCATGTACCGTGTGTACCGTGATGTGCCTACAACCTCAGAGGATATGAAACAACGTATTGTGGCAGCCTGCGGCGACATTACACCAGATGTACTGCGGCGTGTACGACATTCATTACGCCAGATATTGCAGTTGTGTGCAGCAAATGATGGCCACCACATTGAACATCTATTGGCCTGACATGTCGGTACACACTCTATTCCACTCCGTAATTGAAAACGGAAGCCACGTGTGTACGAGTACCTCACCCCTCATGGTAATGTACATGTGCGTCAGTGAAAAAGACCAATAAAGAGGTGTTAGCATGTGGAAGTAATGTGCTGTTCCAGTTTCTTCTGTACCTAAGGTCCATCACCGTTCCCTTTCGATCCCTACGTAATTCGCTGCTCTCCGATACACACGATCGAACAGCGGAGGAGTGGTACTCAAGCGTCAACTATAGGTTAGAATATCTCCGGAAGTAATTAACATTTTACAATGCAACAACCGGCACTGATTACGTATTTGTTTATATGTTCAGATGTGCTAACAAAACTAACGTGGTTCCATTTAAAAAAACGCAGGTTTGTGTTAAAAAATATACTTCCGTGCATTTTTTATGGTTTGTATTAACCAATTACACTAGCCCCTCTCCTCACGTTCGGTCTGTGGAATCGATTCGTCAGTATTTGATGTGATTTACGAAATATATCCAGCGGTAATGTTAGGTGACTCACCCTGTATAATCGAAAACGACAGGACATGTAATCAGGTTGATGATAAACACGTCAACTGAGGAAACAGTATCTTTTGAGATCACCAGTCATCACAACAGTTACAGTGATAGATTCGTGGAACAAATAGGCCAAGGAGACGAAAAAGGCTTGAAGACTTCTTTGAGATGTGCCTCCTGGAACTAGGAAGTATTAGATAATTTTATCAATGTCGGCTACAGAAATATTTCTAGAAACTCCAATTGTTCAGGTTGTTGAAAATGTATGGCAAAAAATTGAAGAACGCATAGAGAGTGTGCCATACGAGGCACTGAGAAAAAAAGAAAGCGAAAAGATAAAGTATTTGGAATAAAAATATCTTAAGGGCCATTGAAGAAAAAGACAGTGACCACAAAAGAATCTTGCAGAATAAAACACCTGAAACTGAAGAGTATTATAAGCAAAGACGGAACCACGTCAAACAGATGACTAGGCTAGCACTCAAGAGTCATTGCATCGTTTTACAACTAAAAGGGATCAGGATGTACATAGGAGGCTAACTTTTTTCTATAAATTAATGAAACATTTAAATGGAGCACAGAAACATACTGCAGAACTAAATAAAATTAACGAAAAGCAACGGAAAGGATTTTGTGGAAGTTATGGCGGATAGAAGTTTCAGAACTGAAGGAAGAGGGGACCACATTACATTGTACGAGTAGTACTGTGGATTCAGTAGCAGTAGAACGACTGCGAGTAGTTTTAAAACGTATGTGAAGAGGAAAACAGGTGGACCAAATTGTATTAATATGTACCTTTTAAAATTTGCGGCTCTGTTTGTGATTTTAGATCATTATACTTATTTAATGAATGTTAGCACTGGTCTAAAATACCGAATATTGCAAAATTAATTAATATTATTACAAACAAGATAACAGACTCTATTAGAGGAACAATGTCGGTACTGGAAAGGTCACTTAAGCA
The DNA here is from genome assembly GCF_021461385.2 of Schistocerca piceifrons. Lineage (NCBI taxonomy): Eukaryota > Metazoa > Arthropoda > Insecta > Orthoptera > Acrididae > Schistocerca > Schistocerca piceifrons. The sequence continues at coordinate 219,882,753 of NC_060145.1, read as the reverse complement.
GCGATAATACATTTGTCTTAAAAATAATTTTAGAGAAACGGCAAGATGATTTAGAGACATATATAGCTTTTATTGAGTTCGGAAAAGTTATTGACAGTGCGAACAGAAAGAAAATACAGTCCACAATGACTAAAGCGGGATATCCTACACATCTTACTGAAGTTATAATAAGCTTACTTTTATTATTATTTTTGTGTTTTTGTATAATGAAACTAAGGATATCACTACCATAACATCATGGTTCATCAGGGGAAAAGTAATAGATAACTTTCCATTGAGTCTCCAGCTATAATTCTTTAGGATGTAATAATAATCTGTTATATGGACAAAAATACAGAAAATACGATTAAAAAACATGAGTCAATATGTAAACTACAACCAGGAGTAAAGAGATTCCTCAGGAGAGTGAGAGGTTTACCAGGGAGGACCATACAACAGATGAGAATATTAGGAATCAGCTAGATGTTTATAATATTAATGAAAAGATTGAAGGAAATCAACCATGAAAGAAACAACACCTACAGAGAATAAGTGTAGAGGGACTCCCAAGTCAAATCATGATTTACCAGACAAGAGGACAAAGGGATGCAGAAAGGTTCAGAACGTGGTGGCAGTGGAAATTGAAGAAGATAGAATAAGCACAAATGCTTAAACTTTGAAGTGCAGAAAAAGAAGGAGAAAATGACATTTAGGGAAAGCAGATGATTGTTTATTAAGTTGCTGAAGCATTATATAATCCGAAAAGAGGCGTAGTCCATTTAAATGACATCGGAAAAGAAGACTGCAAAAAAAAAATTACAAAACTTCATGGTATGACTTACATGTATAGCAGCATGAAGAAGAATCATATGTAGATCATAAAATGAAAGTGTGGATGAATTTAACATAGAAAATATGTTGGCTGCTGTAAAGGCCATAAAAAAACAAGAAATTAACCAGAATGGATGGACTGAACGCAGAATTAATTTAGTGTGGAGGAATGGTTCACTTGAGATTCCAACACGTTCTTTTATATACTGACGGAAAAAAAAATCACAACACCAAAAACGTAATTAATGTGGAGTAACGAAGTTTTGGGAATACATTTGTCTAGGTAACATCTTTAAGTGATCAACATAACAACATCACAGGTTAATGAAAGTGCAAGATAAATCACTGCAAATGTGGAATGCTGATACATTAATAACCTGCGTAACCGCCGGAAAGTTGAATACAACCTCGCAAACATTCGTGCACTGTGTTATAAATGTGACGGATATCAGTTTGAGGGTGGGATTCATGCCTGTTGAAGCAGGTTGGTCAATACAGGAACGGTTAATACTGTTTGCGGATGACACTGGAGTTGTTGTCCGATGATGCCCCGTATGTGCTCGACTGGAGGTAAATCTGGTGATCGAGTAGCCCGAGGCAGCATATGAACACTCTGTAGGGCATATTGGGTTGCAACAGCCCTAAGTGGTCGAGCGGTATCCTGATGGAAAACAGTACCTGGAATGCTGGACGCACAACGGGTCACACCACCAGACTGACGTACGTCTTTGCAATCATGGAGCGTGGAATAGCCATGAGAGTACTCCTGCTGTCACACGAAATCGCATCCGGATCATGGCTCCATGTGTAGGTCCAGTGTGTCTAGGCGCCGACAGATTGGTTTAAGGCCCTCAACTGGCCGCCTTCTAACCAGTACACTGCCATCATTGCCACCGAGGCAGAACCAGCTTTCGTTAGGAAACACGACAGACCTCCACTGTGCCCTCCAATTCTCTCTCGCTTGACACCACTGAAGTCGCAAATGGCGGTGGTTTGGGGTCAGTGGAATGAACGTTAGAGAGCGTCCGGCTCGAAGCTGTCCTTGAAGTAACCGATTTGCAACAGTTCGTTGCTTCACTGCGGTGCCAACTACTGTTCAGATTGCTGCTGCAGATGTAGTACGATGCGTCGGAGCCGGCCGCTGTAACCGAGTGGTTCTAGGCGCTTCCGTCCGGTACCGCGCGACTGTTATGGTCGCAGGTTCGAATCCTACCTCGGGCATTGGTGTGTGTGATGTCCTTAGGTTCATGGGTGTCTGTGATGTCCTTAGGTTAGTTAGGTTTAAGTACGAGGCGTATTTTTTAAGTAAGTACCGTTTTGATATTTAAAAAAATGGTTCAAATGGCTCTAAGCACTATGGGACTTAACTTCTGATGTCATCAGTCCCCTAGAACTTAGAACTACTTAAACCTAACTAACCTAAGGACATCACACACATCCATGCCCGAGGCAGGATTCGAACCTGCGACCGCAGCAGTCGCGCGGTTCCAGACTGTAGCGCCTAGAACCGCTCGGCGATATTAAAAAAAAAGTCGTGCTAAGATATCTCAATAATTTTATTTTTACATGAAAGCTGTACCTTAATCTACTTTTCTACATAATTTCCGTTAATATTGAGGCACTTGTCATAACATTGTACCAGTTTTTGAATACCCTCCTCAAAGAATTCTGCCGCCTGACTTGTTAACGACTGCATCGCCACTGTTTTGACTTCGTCATCGCCCTGAAGACGCAGACCGTCCAGCTGTTTCTTCAACTGCAGGAACAGATGGTAGTCACTGGGCGCAAGATCGGGGCTGTACGGAGGATGATCTAGAGTTTCCCATCGAAAAGATGTGATGAGATCTTTGGTCTGATTTGCCAAATGCGGACGGGCAATGTCTTGTAGCAAAACGATGCCCTTGCTCTGATTCTGGTGTGACGTAGGCCACCCATGTTTCATCGGCCTTAACAATTTGGCTTAAGAAATCGTCACCGACGTTGTGGTACCGCTCAAGGAGAGTCAACGCACTGTCAAAACGTTTGGTTTTGTGCATATCCTTCAACATTTTCGGTACCCAACGTGCGCACAATTTTTGGTAATTCAAGTGGTCGGTCACAGTGCCATACAAAACACTACGAGAAACATTAGGAAAGTCATCCCGCAAGGAGGAAATCATAAAGCGTCTCTGCAGTCATGGACTGTGAGGCTGGTTCCGGCGGAGGTTTGAGTCCTCCCTCGGGCACGGCTGTGTGTGTTTGTCCTTAGGATAGTCTAGGTTAAGTAGTGTGTAACCTTAGGGAATGATTACCGTAGTAGATTTCACACACGTTTGAACTCTTTTTTTTTTTTTTTAACCGTCTGTTTTCTCTCACATTATTGTCCACTTCCTGCACCAAACTTCCATTAACGACCAAAGGACGCCCACTCCATTGTTCATCGTGCACATTTGTGCGGCCACCTTTAAATGCTCTCACCCACTTTCTTACCATTCACTCATAATGCTTTCTCATTAAAATGCACATCTCACGATGAATATCGATCGCTTTTAGACCTTTAGAACTGAGAAATTTTATAACAGCCCGTACTTCACAGTCGCCGGGACTCACGATTATCGGAGGCATCTTAAACACTCAGTACAAAACGTAAACAAGGAAGAATCAGACTGTAATGGCGTCAGTGCGTAGATTAAGGTACAGGCTTTCATGTAAAAATAAAATTATTGAGATATGTTAGCACGTCTTTTTTTAATTTCGAAACGGTACTTACTTGAAAAGCACGCCTCGTAGTTCTAAGTTCTAGGGGACTGATGACCTCAGATGTTAAGTCCCATAGTGCTCAGAGCCATTCGAACCATTTGATGCGCCGGAGCCCCAAGCCGAACACTATGGTCCTCCCTCTCGGTAGTGACAGGTGACCGTCCAGATGCCGGTCTTATTGCGACTATACATTCTCGTGTCCACCTCAGCCAGTAATCACGTACAGTGGCTACATTCATGCCAAGTATCTTTGCAGTATCGTAGAAAGATCTCCAGCTTCTCGTGGCCCTCTTACACGACCTCGTTCAAATTCCGTGATGTGTTGCTACTAGCGTATCTGTCGCCTTAAAGGCATTCTTCACTAACATCATCTTATCGCGTCCAATCTCTAACTCTCGCCGCCGTTTCTGTATGTGTTTAAAGCCGTCCTGATTTCCATCCTCATAATGGTGCTACTAGCACCATCCTTATTGGACTGGCGCCAAATTTGGATAGGAAACGTATTTCAGATGTAGAAACACGCCTACCAACTTTCGTTTATGTCACCAAATTCCATCTTGGTGTTTCGACTTTTTTTCCGCCAGTGCATGTCTCGGAAACAATAGACAGTCATCCGAAGGCGGAGGTTGTTGAAAGTAATGTCACTGTACATGAAAGGTGAAAAATGTAATAACTACGGAATTTAAGCCTGCTTCACACAAGTTACATGCCGTGCGCCAGAATTATAAACAACAGACCCAAAGTGATAGCTAAATGTTTGCTTATTGGAGAAAAAATGGCCATTCGGAAAGGACGTTCAACAAATTATGCTATGTTTATCAGACGCCAATTTATTGAAACTCAACGAGTGTTTAAACAACACACACACTCCGTATTTACAAATTTTTGGAAAGCCTCTAATTGTGCTGTAAGAGAAAAGTATGGAACCAAACGGCATACAGAAAACAGCTTTTTCATCTGATATCAGCAAATCACAGTATGTTTGAAGCACGTGATTTACCTTGAATCAGAGTGGAAAACTGACTGATCCTAACCCAACGCACAAGGGAGTGAGGTAGTAGTTCATCTCCTACGATATTTGATATCGACGATGCTACTCGCAGATGGAGTTTTAAAGTAAACTGAAGATGTTCATGCTAATAACCAAAAACTGTTTCTAGGAAAGATAATAACATGCGAAAAGCAATCAACGAAGTAAATAAAATATATTAGGATTATAATCTGAAAATGTAGATGTAGACAACTACAACCATGGCTTTTATAAGTAGACACTCGACTCGGAGTGAAAGAATCGTTAACAATAAAAATTATAGAACCGCCCAAATACTTCTAATACATTGACTGATACATACCGAAGGATTATCGCACAGATAAAATAAAATGACCAACATACAAGATTTCAGTTTTATAAGACAGTCGCATTATCAACATTATTATACACTGAAGTTCCAAAGAAACTGGTATAGGCATGGGTATTCAAATACAGAGATACAGTATGTGATCAAAAGTACCCGGACACCTCGCTGAAAATGACTTACAAGTTCGTGGCGCCCTCCATCTGGTATTCAGTGTGGTGTTGGCCCACTCTTAGCCTTGCTGACAGCTTCACTGAGGAGAAGTATCGATGTCGGTCGATGAAGCCTGGCACGAAGTCGGCGTCCCGAAACATCCCAAAGGTGTTCTATAGGATTCAGATCAGAACTCTGTGCAAGCCAGTCCATTACAGGGATGTTATTTTTGTCTAACCACTCTGCCACAGGCCGTGCATTATAAACAGGTGTTCGATCGTGTTGACAGAAGCAATCGCCATCCCCGAATTGCCCTTCAACAGTGGGTAGCAAGAAGGTGCTTAAAACATCAACGTAGGCCTGTGCTGTGATTGTGCCACGCAAAACACAAGGGGTGCAAGTCCCCTCCATGAAAAACACGACGACACCATAACAGCACCGCCTCCGAATTTTACTGTTGGCACTACACACGCTTGCAGATGACGTTCACCGGGTATTCGCCATACCCACACCCTGCCATCTGATCGCCACATTGAGTACCGTGATTCGTCACTCCACACAACGTTTCTACACTGTTCAATCGTCCAATGTTTACGCTCCTAACACCAAGCGAGACGTATATGGTATTTACCTGTGTGATGTGTGGCCGATCGAATCCTGCCTCGGTTCATGTGGCTCTGAGCACTATGGGACTTAACATCTATGGTCATCAGTCCCCTAGAACTGAGAACTACTTAAACCTAAGTAACCTAAGGACATCACACAACACCCAGTCATCACGAGGCAGAGAAAATCCCTGACCCCGCCGGGAATCGAACCCGGGAACCCGGGCGCGGGAAGCGAGAACGCTACCGCACGACCACGAGCTGCGGACTCCTGTCTCGGGCATGGATGTGTGTGATGTCCTTAGGTTAGTTAGGTTCAAGTAGTTCTACGTTCTAGGGAACTGATGACCTCAGATGTTAAGTCCCATAGTGCTCAGAGCCATTTTTTTGTGTGGCTTATGAGCAGCCGCTCGACCATGAAATCCAAGTTTTATCACCTCCCGCCTAACATAGTATTGCAGTGGACCCTGATGCAGTTGGTAATTCTTGTCTGATGGTCTGTATATCACACGTTTCAACCGTCTTCAACTGACTGTCAGTCAACAGACGAGATCGACCTCTACGCTTCAGTGCTGTACATGTCCCTTTGCGTTTCCACTTCACTATACATCGGAAACAGTGGACCTAGGGATCTTTAGGTGTGTGTAAATCACGCGTACAGACGTACGACACAAGTGACACCCAATCACCTGACCTTGTTCGCAGTCTGTGAGTACCGCAAAGAGCTCTATTCTGCTCTCTCACGATGTCTAATGACTAATGAGGTCGGTGATATGGAGTATCTGGCAGTAGATGTCAGCACAATGCACCTAAAATGAAAAACGTATGCTTTTGGGGGTGTTCGGATACTTTTGATCACATAGTGTATGTAAACAGGCAGGATATGGCGCTGAGGTCGGCAACGCCTATATAAGTCAACAAGTGTCTGGCACAGTTATTAGATTGGTTACCGCTGTTACAATGGCAAGTTATCAAGAATTAAGTGAGGTTTTTTTTTTTTTAGTTTGTGGGAAGTTCCTATGGGACCAAACTGCTAAGGCCATCGGTCCCTAGGCTTACACACACACCTACACACACCCATGCCCGAGGGAGGACTCCTCTAACCTCCGACGGGTGTAACCGCACGAAACGTGGCAAGGCGACTCAGACCGCATGGCTTCCTCGCACCACTTAAATGAGTTTGAACATGATGTCATAGTCGGCACTCGAGCGATGGGACTCAGCATCTCCGAGGTAGCAATGAATTGGCGATTTTCCCATTTGACCATTTCACGAGTGTAACGTGATTATCAGGAATCCGCTAAAACATCAGACCTCCGACATCGCTGCGGACGTAAAAGGTCCTGCAAGAACGGGGCCAACAACGAATGAGGAGTATCGTTCAACGTGTCAGAAATGCAGCCATCCGTTTATTGCTACAGATTTCAATGCTGGGCCATCAACAAGTGTCAGCGCGCGAACCATTCAACGAAACATCATCAGCCGAAGGCCCACTCGTGTACCCTTGATGACTGCACGACACAAAACCTTACGGCTCGCCTGGGCCCGTCAACACCGACTGTTGATGACTCGAAACATGTTGCCTGGTCGGAAGAGTCTCGTTTCAAATTGTATGGAGCGGATGGACGTATGCGTGTACGGAGACAACCTCATGAACCCATAGACCTTGCGTGACAGCAGGGAACTGTTCAAGCTAGTGGAGGCTCTGTAATTGTGAGGGACGTGTCCAGTTGGAGTGACATGGGACCCCTGATACGTCTAGATACGGCTCTGACAGGTGACACGTACGTAAGCATCCTGTCTAATCAGCTGCATCCATTCATGTCCATTATGCATTCTGAGGGCCATGGGCAATTCCAGCAGGACAATGCGACACCCCATGCGTCGCTGCAGAGTTGCTCCAGGGACACTCTTCTTAGTTTAAACACTTCCACTGGCCACCAAACTCCCAAGACATGAAAATTATTGAGCAGATCTGGGATGCCTTGCAGCGTGCTGTTCAGAATAAATCTCTGCCCCTTCGTACCTCGCTGGATTCATGGTGTCAATTCCTTCCAGCACTACTTCAGAAATTACTCGAGTCCATGGCACGTCGTGTTGCGACACTTCTGCGTGCTCGCGGGTGCCCTACATGATATTAGTCAGGTGTCCCAGTTTCTTCAGCTCTTCAATGTATGATAATGAGTTATTAGTGGTAAACAAGATAGAAGGAATGCACATCTAAAGAACTAAAATAAAGTTTCTGCTGTGAAAGGATGTGAAACAACAGTGCGAATCGGAAATTATAATGAAAGAAATGAACTACAAATATGCAGCATAAATGAAAATTCGGTATAAAGTAAACTAAAACGCAAAGCTCTGCATACTGGCCTTGATCGGCCAATTGGGACCGACAGACCGCCGTGCTATTCTCTGCCAATGGCAACTGTTGGAAGCGGTATGGAGGCGGGCGGGGTCAGCACACCGCTCTCCGACCCTCCGTGGTTGGGTTTCTAGACCTCGGAGCAGCTACTTCTTACTCAGAGCTCCTCACCTGGCATCACGAGGCTGAGTGCACCCCGTTCCAGTCCTCTCACGAAGGAAAAATTCATGGCAGTACCGGTAACCGAAACCGGGTCCTCCGCTAAGCAGCCAGACGCGCTGACCGCTGCCCTCTGGAAGAGTACGGAGTAAACTAACTTGAGATGGACTGGATACGTCCAAAGAACGGATCCTGAAACACTACCAATAAAAATGAAATACAAACAAAAAGGAAAGCAGACCCTGAAAGATCAAGGTGAAACTTAGAACCGTAAAATACAATAGCCTAAAATCGTAAATGGCAAAAGATTGCTCCGATACGACTGTGAGAGTGAAAATGCCATGTCAAAATTTTGTGTTTCATGGTTTTTTACCACTATGTAGTGGAATATGCGTCACATCATCTTCGTTTTGTTTTAATATTTTCAATTTCATTTCGAATACGTTTCAAATTATGTAATTAAGCCACAGTAAGTGGTCATGGTTGATAAGTGAAAAATATGAGTAATTGGCTTTTATTATGTCTTTTCACGTAATCACCTGGGGAGACACACTTCTCGATCTCGGCCACGCTGAGTTCGACTGCGTCCAGATTACATTACAGGGGTATTTAACAGTGAGATAGTACCCTGCACTTTAAGCTGTAAAGGACTCGCAGGTAAGAGGGAGAGATCATGGTAGGATGACATTAATATGATGTGTGCACTTGTTTAAAAAGAAGCAAGTGTGGGAAACTTGGCGGCGGGGTCTTTTTACAAAAAGAAAAAAATTGCGTTATATACACGAGTTATTGAACAAATGAAGAAACGACTTGAACTATAAAGATGAAAAGACAACATTAAGGGTTAAAACCGTGGTTCCACGGGGGGGGAGGGGGGGTGTAAGCTTTTGTAAAAACCTGCAATTTATTTGCACACAGTGATACCAAGGAGCAGCCAAATACAGGGTGATCCCAAACTGATAGCTGATATTCCGAACCTCATATTCCAAGCAGACGGTGCTCCACATCATGGGCATAGAGCAGTGGTGCATCATCTGAAGGAGGAACTTCCAAACCGGTGGATTGCGCGCTGGGCTCATAATGAATGATTTGGCGCTCTTCAGGCGGCCCCCAAGATCTCCAGATGTTATATATTGTAATTTTTTTCTTTAAAGTTACGAGAAAGACAGCGCCGACTGAAATCCAGGATCGCATCACTGCTGCGCTGGTGAACATTGACAGGGATATGCTCGAACGTGCATGGATCGAATTTCACTACCGATGCAATGTTGTGTATTTTTTCATATAATGCGTGATCACTATTTTTATGGAATACTTTGTGAAATAAATTCATCCATAAGTCGAATCATTTGTAATTACGCTCGGGGGATCCTAGAAAACAGGGCATAGTGTCTCAATCTTTCATTTATGCTGCCAAACATCTCTGCTTCATTTCACGATAACATTACTAACATTTGGCCTGGGTACGCGGAATTCTTCAGAAATTTCTGTCAGAATGCCTATCTTACGCGACCCTTATTTTATTCCTTTATCTGAGTCCAAAGAACAATAAAATACAATATAATAAAAACTACACTCTGATATTTAATACAGAGAATTTCACATTTTGTGAGTCCACCGTGCAGCAACCAGAATGGCACGGTTATTCGCTGCAGACAAGTCTCCCATGTCACAGGGTTCACTCAGGTTACTGCAGACCGACAAGTGTTCAGAGTCCTGTCTTGCCCCACCCTCAAAACACGCATCATCGCTCATATCCACTTCTTCAAATTACCTTGTCACTTCTGGGCTTTCCAGGTCCCATATTGGAGACAGCAGCCTGAAGGTAGCTTTACTTTTGCTATCCGTAATCCTCTGGGAGACTTTATTCTCCACAACTCAGTTCGGCGGGTTCTGCTGAACTTGGAATTGGTGCAGTTGTAAGTAGGAAGCTTCTTCTGGATTTCGGTCGTGATGGATGGGTGTGAGATCCGAACAATGGATGCCTTGGACCTGTTTATTCCATCTTCTTTTAGTTCTCTGCTGCTAATTGTCTTCATACATCTGGAGGTGTTACCCCCTGAATGGAAAGATCTTGTTGACTGGAGTCGGTCTTAGATACCCTGTGACTCTGCGGCCTCTCTCATCAAGAGCCATGTCAACTTGGTTAGGAAGTGCAGACCTCCTCCAGACTGGAGTGGCGTATTCCGCAGCAGAGAAAAAGAGAACAAGTGCACAAGTGCGGAGGACGCTGGGCTGCGCTCCCCATCTGGTGTTTGTCAGCTTGTGGATAAGGTTGTTCAAGGTGTATAATTTCTGTCTGTTGTGTATACCTTGTTATTTGTAGGTTAAGGCCTGATCCAACTTTAACCCTAGGTGTTAGGGGCGCTTTTCCGGTGATGCTCATCTTTTTTTCTTGCCTCCTTGTTACGTAGGTGGAACACACACATTTGAATTATGTCCGGTTGGATTTAAAGTGGTTGTCGTCATAGTAGATGGCAATTTCTTCGACAGTAGATGTTGTCCAGGATTCTACTACTTCAATTGGCGCTCCATGAGTAGTAACAGCTACGTCGTAGAAGAAGAACCGGCTTCCTTATAGTACCGCGTTTGCGAGCGTGAACTTTTCGCCACAAGTTCATCTCTGCTCGGAGTATGTGAACCAATAGTTATTACACATCAATAAAATATAAGGGCTCCGTGTTCATATCAGTTCCATTCACTGGTTATCCCGAAGTTATATAACTTGAAATCATTAACGGTCATCGCCTTTTTCGCTTCGTGTCGTTGACTTTGATGTATGAAGGTCTTATGAGAAGGTAAGCTTGTGTAACTCTCTTATTGTAAATAAAACGTTAAGAGTGGTATTTACGAGCTACATTAACCAGTACCTAAATCCTCATTTACAGTGAGGTGACGAAAGTCATGGGATAGCGATATCCACAACTACACATGGCAGTAGCGTCGTATACACAAGGTATAAAAGGGATGTGATTTCGCAGAGCTGTCATTTGTGCTCAACTGATTCACATGAAAAAGTTTCCGGCGCAATTACGGCCGCACTGCGGGAATTATCTGACTTTGCACGCGGACTGGAGCTAGACGCATGGGACATTCCATTTCGGATATAGTTAGGTAATTCGATAGTCCGAGATCCGCAGTGTGAAGAGTATGCTGAGGATATCAAATCTTACACATCTTACCACGGACAACGCAGAGGACGACGGCATTCACTTAACGACCGAGAGCAGAGGCGTTTGCGTAGAGTTGTCACTGCTAACACACAAGCAACACTGCGTGAAATAACCACAGAAATCAACGTGGGACGTACTACGGACGTATCCATTAAGGCAGCACAGCGAAATTTGGCGCTAATGGGCTATGGCAGCAGACGACGGATGCTAGCGTCTTTGCTAACAGCACGACATTGCCTGCAGCGCCTCTCCTGGTCTCTTGACAGTATCGGTTGGACTCTAGACGACTGGAATACCGTGGCCTGGTCAGATGAGTCCCGATTTCAGTTGGTAAGAGTTTATGGTAGAGCCCTATTGTAGCGCAGACTCCATGAAGCCATCGACGCACGCTATCAACAAGGCACTGTCCAAGCAGATGGTGGCTCCATAACGTTGTGGGTTGCGTTTACATGGACGGACTGGATCCTCAAGCCAAGCTTCAGCGACCGTTGGCTTGGAGACTATCTGCAGCCATTCATTGTTCCTAAAAAATGCTAGAATTTTTATGGATAACAAAGCACCATGTCACTGGACCATAACTGTTTGTGATTGGTTTGAAGAACATTCTGGACAATTCGAGCGAATGGTTTGGCCACACAGATCGCCCGACATGAATCCCATCGATCATTTACGGGAAGTAATCGAGAGGTCATTTCGTGCACAAAATCCTGCACCGGCAACACTTTCGCACTTACGGACGGCTATAGAGGCAGTATGCCTCAGTGTTTTTGTAGGGGACTTGCAGCGATTTGCTGAGCCCGTGTCACGTCGAGTGCTGCACTACGCAGGGCAAAAAGCGGTCCGACACGATATAGCAGGTATTCGATGACTTCTGTCACCTCATTGTATAAGATCTAATCAATTTCACGTGAAGTCCCAATACTTAGCATTCACTTAGAGGAATATTTAAATTTATAGTACGTCGTGCACTAGTATCCTGTTTGAAGTTAGCTAGCATTCATGATTAGTTACTATTATTTCATTTAGTGACACTAGAACCTGCAATTCCGAAACAACTCCGATTCAAAGATTAACTTTAACGTTATCTGCCTTAAAAATCAACTTTTATAAAATTTCAGCACCCTAGCTGGCTAATAGGCTATACCACTACATATACTTTATTCGTTTAATACATAGACAACACTATATCCTTTAGTTGAGACCCTTTCGAATTCAGCTCCTGAAGTTTACTTCATTTTTCTATTTTGCCAGTAGTCACATGCATTTATGTCCTCTAGAATTTATAGGTATACATCACACGGAGTTCGTTCAGTGGAATGAGATGTCTAGCCACATTGTGTATACTGGAAGTTGTTAATCTGCGCTAAGCACCGAATGATGAAAGTAGGCGTAACAAGAGGCACATGTGAAGCACATGTGAACGTGCTGAAGGGTGTATCCTTTGAGTTGGTGATCACTGCCTGTCATAGCCATCGCTCGTTTTTCCTTCTCCGACGTACCACTTTGGTCGGTGACGTAATAATGAGAGGGATGCCGTCTCCCGAGGCGGCGACCGTGACCTTAATTACCAGAGAGAGCACGGAGCGGCGGCTACCAGCCAGCCTCTGGTACTACCAGGTGCCGCCGCCGGTACTAATTCTACCACAGCGTACGGGGAGGAGAGGAGCTTCTTCCGACTTTTTCTGGCTTCAAGGCCACTGCTAAGCCACTAATCATTGTTTATAACGCTGTCTTCACGTTTGATTCGTCCGATACTACAACACTCCATTCTACTACCAACAACTCGTATATTCGCTGTGTACGAATAACTGTGCAGACTATTGGCCCTGTTGCTAAACAGTCTGCCAACTTTCCCGGACTCTCATTATTTATCTCACTTCCTCTTCTAAAACGTCCGTCTGAAGAGCGCAGCAAAGTACCCGTTCTCTAGAGAATAAAATTTTCTCTTTCTCCTTCCGCAACACTGTGTCTCTCTCAATATGTTTTCTGTACTGGAAGTTAGCATGGAACAGCCCTCCCGGACCTATAGAAAAGTTACCTCCTATCACCGTGCTAATCTCTTCCGTGTACTTGTCCTTAACTCACTCCAATTTGAATATATACTACTGGCCATTAAAATTGCTGCACCACGAAGATGACGTGCTACAGACGCGAAATTTAACCGACACGAAGAAGATGCTGTGATATGTGAGTGACTAGCTTTTCAGAGCATTCACACAAGGTAGACGCCGGTCTCGACACCTACTACGTGCTGCCATGGGGAAAGTTTCCAACCGATTTCTCATACACGAACAGCAGTTGACCGGTGTTGCCTGGTGAAACGTTGTTGTAATGCCTCGTGTAAGGAGGAGAAATGCGTACCATCACGTTTCCGACTTTGATGAAGGTCGGATTGTAGCCTATCACGATTGCGGTTTATCGTATCACGACATTGCTGCTCGCGACATTGCTGCTGCTTGGTCGAGATCCAATGACTGTAAGCAGGACATGGAATCGGTGGTTTCAGAAGGGTAATATGGAACTCCGTGCTGGATCCCAACGGCCTCGTATCACTAGCAGTCGAGATGACAGGCATCTTATCCGCATGGATGTAGCGGATCGTGCAGCCACGTCTCGATCCCCGAGTCAACAAATGGGGACGTTTACAAGACAACAATCATCTGTACGAACAGTTCGACGACGTTTGCAGCAGCATGGACTATCAACTCGGAGACCATGGCTGCGGTTACCCTTGACGCTGCAGCACAGACAGGAGCGCCAGCGATGATGTATTCGACGACGAACCTGGGTGCACGAATGGCAAAACGTCATTTTTTCGGATGAATCCAGGTTCTGTTTACAGCATCATGATGGTCGCATCCGTGTTTGGCGACATCGCGGTGAACGCACATTGGAAGCGTGTATTCGTCATCACCATACTGGCGTATCACCCGGCGTCATGTTATGGGGTGTCATTGGTTACACGTCTCGGTCACCTCTTGTTCGCATTGATGGCACTCAGAACAGTGGACGTTACATTTCAGATGTGTTACGACCCGTGGCTCTACCCTTCATTCGATCCCTGCCAAACCCTACATTTCAGCAGCATAATGCACGACCGCATGTTGCAGGTCCTGTACGGGCCTTTCTGGATACAGAAAATGTTGGAGTGCTGCACTGGCCAGCACATTCTCCAGATCCCTCACCAATTGAAAACGTCTGGTCAATGGTGTCCGAGCAACTTGCTCGTCACAATACGCCAGTCACTACTCTTGATGAACTGTGGTATCGTGTTGAAGCTGCATGGACAGCTGTACCTGTACACGCCATCCAAGCTCTGTTTGACTGAATGCCCAGGCGTATCAAGGCCATTATTACGGCCAGCAGTGGTTTTTCTGGGTACTGATTTCTCAGGATCTATGTACCCAAATTGCGTGAAAATGTAATCACATGTCAGTTCTAGTATAATATATTTGTCCAATGAATACCCGTTTATCATCTGGATTTCTTCTTGGTGTAGCAATTTTAATGGCCAGTAGTGTAGTTACTCTCCCGCTTTCCTCCGCATAAGCACTGAGTCACCTACTGTAATGTCTTTTTTTTAAGTCATTATCACTGTTATCAAATTCGTCCTCCGTCATGATTATTTTGTTTCAGATGATAGTACAGCGGCTTTACTGCTATAAAAGTATCAGTTTATCGAAATTATAGTTCTTTTCAATGTTTTCTTTTTAAAATCTCTTTTCAAAGTTCTCCTATGAACTCATTTTTCTTGCAACAATCATTATTTTCTTTTGAAATAGTGCAGGTACCGAATGACGCCCTATTGGGCATTTTCAAACAAACATTTTTCAAACGTTACAAAAATGTATGTCATAAATGTCGTTTTTTGTTTAATACTGCTTGAAAATGCCTAACGGAACGAAAATAAATGTGGGTCAGTCACGTGTTTGTTTCAAATAAAAATGTAGTCTGATAGAGGAATGACTAGTTGGTGAAAAAAGTTCTTGTGATTGTGGAACTGAATTTAAAAGGAGGAACTGTGGTAGTAATAACAAAAATAGTAATATACAGGATGATTATGCCGGCCGGAGTGGCCGAGCGGTTCTAGGCGCTGCAGTCTGGAACCGCGCGACCGCTACGGTCGCAGGTTCGAATCCTGCCTCGGGCATGGATGTGTGTGATGTCCTTAGGTTAGTTAGGTTTAACTAGTTCTAAGTTCTAGGGGACTGATGACCTCAGAAGTTAAGTCCCATAGTGCTCAGAGCCATTTGAACCAGGATGATTATAATTAAAGGTAAACTTCCAAAAAGCTGTTGAAATAACACGACTGGTCAGAATGACGTCAAATTGCGACGGAATGTAATCGAAGGGGGAAACATATCACAGAAGAAAGAAAATAGTGTGAAAATTGATCAATAAACGGCGCTGTATGTGACAGAATACGTGAATGAAAACACCTGTCATGCGCACGACCCACTGAAGTTGGTAAACACGCCGGGTGCACGGCTTTTCCTCCTTTCGCGTCTGCGACGTTCGCCATGACTATCCCAATGCAGGATCGCACTCTGCTTGTAAAGCTTGGCCACATCAATGCAGAAGGAGATGAGTGGTGGTGTACAAACGTGTAGTACATGGAGAATAGCCCGAACACTGGGCATACCCTTGAGCACGGTGCGTAAAATCCTACGAAACATCCTTCTTTGCTATGCATTCAAACTTACCCATGTGCACGAGTTGCTTCCTGTTGACCTGCCAGCAAGAGAGACCTTTGCTTTAGAATTTCTTGCTCACATCGAAGTGTAAAATAATGGTCGTGGAAGATTTTGTGGACAGAAGAAGTCCACTTCCATCTGACAGGATATGTCGATACACAGAATTGTCGAATTTGGGCAACGGAATATCCACATGCAAATCAACCAGTACCACTTCATCCTGAAAAAGTCACTGTGTAGTGCGGGTTTACGGCGTCATTTGTCATAGGGCCATGTTTTTTCGAAGAGACAGGTGCTTCCGGTCCTGTTATCTGTACCGCCACTGGTAAGCGGCATGAGAGTCTTTTGCGCAACAACGTCATTACAAGTCTCCAACAGCGTGAATGTGTGGATAGGATCATTTTTACGCAAGATGGCGCACCTCCGCACATTGCAAATCCAGTTGAGCAGTTGCTGAAGCGCCATTTCGGAAATGCTTGAATTATCAGCCGCCATTTCCATACAGCTTGGCCGTTCCGATCACCTGATCTTAATCCGTGTGACGCCATGACTGTGGGGCTATCTGAAAGATGTGTTCAGTGTTCAGACTGTAAACTTAGCTGCATTGATGGCACGCATTGCGTGATACATTATGAACGTGACCCCGGAAACACTTCGATCAGTTGTGGAACATGCTGTTTCTCGATTTCATCCTGTTGCAAATAACGGCGGGCAGAATATTGCATATGTTTTGCGCCAGTCACACGGAAATTAATAATACGATCTGATTTCTATTGATGCTCTTTATGTGGTTTTTGGCCGCAGGGGAATTAAAAACCGATATGATTGATGCTTTTTATGTGGTTTTCAGCCTCAGGACAATTAAAAATTGATGTGAGTGGTGATTTTTATGCGATTTTTGGCCGCAGGACAGTTAAAAATAGATTTTTTCCATCCGATGTGATATGACCTTCAAAAATGGTTCAAATGGTTCTGAGCACTATGCGACTTAACTTCTGAGGTCATCAGTCGCCTAGAACTGAGAACTAATTAAACCTAACTAACCTAAGGACATCACTTACATCCATGCCCGAGGCAGGATTCGAACCTGCGACCATAGCGGTCGCTCGGCTCCAGACTGTAGCGCCTAGAACCGCACGGCCACTCCGGCCGGCTGATATGACCTTGCCGTGGTGGATGGACTTACGTAACTAACAGTATCACACCTGAACACCCATGAACACTGAGTAGTACAGTTCGTTTAACGTCAAACGTACACCTTAGGCATTGTTATATTATTCATTTGTCATTTGTAGTCGACCACTATTAAAATACGATGCTTACAGCGCCATCCATTGCTACATTTTGTAACTATTTATTTTTCTTCTGCCATACGTTTTCCCCCTTCTCCGATAATTTTCCGTTGCAATTTGACGTCATTCTGACCAGTGGTGTTATTTCTGCAGCGGTTTGAAAGTTTAACTTTAATTATAATCACCCTGTATTTTTATCACAGTTTCATTTAAAACTACACACTTTACAAGGGAAAATAATGTACGATCTCTAACAGCATCTATCCTCGTTTTATCGAATGATTTATTTGTTCAGACTTTATTTTATGATTACCTGTAGGGTCCCTAAAAAGTGTGCCGGTTTTGATGCTTCAAATTGTATACTGTTTTTTTTTTCAAGACACATTAACAAAACACATAAACATGTTTATCATGGAACGTGGTAGTCGATTGCTGGACTGCATGTCTCATCTTTTACTGTCATAGTCTTCTTTGATTCATTTGGTTTGAGTTTGATTGAAGCTAGTTGATGAATGCTCATGTTTATAAAAAGCAAAGCTCAATGATTGCGGAAATCAGATCGTCAATTAACAACTTACTGTTCTGTATCTATATACTTATAGTTGCATGCAAAGCATTTGGTATCTTTCGTGAAGACACTCCCAGACTGAAACACTGCCTGAGAGTTTTGTTTTCCTCAGCTGAAGGACGTCCCGTTATGCATTTATGAGCGACCATCCTTTGTCACTTAAGGGTTACGTACTGGAAGATATGATGTGACCGAATGTATAAGCCACCTGCCACGGCATTGTCTAAGTTTTGTCGCACCGCTCGCGATGCCGTATTTCACACTTAATGCGGTCCACTGCCTTCCCATTACGACGATAACAGGAGAACACTTTCATTTGGAACGACTGGATGAGTTTAGCGGTCCGGGTAGCGAGATATAACAGTTGTGCAAAAGAAGTTTGTTTTCAAGTTGGGAGGTCCTTCTCAGAAGCAAGTGGTGTGGGGTCGTGAACACCCAGCGGAAGTGTGAGAAACCGCGAAGTCCAAGTTCGCACGGGGCAGTCCGGGTAGTTTGTTGTGAATTCGGAACGAGACTCCTTACTGGCTAAGAGTAATTATTTAACAGACGGAAATCTGGCTTCCTGAATCCAAAACATGGTGCCATCGTGTCAGCCAGAAAGAGAATTCGATAGAAAAGTGGGGACATCTGGAAGAGTTGTTCATAACTGAGTCCTTCCACGGGTCAACATTGCAAACTTGCAAACTATCGATTTATTTACGGCCTCACTAATCGACAGAATTTTATAAAATCATCGGACCGGTGCACCGAAATGCGCACAGGCAACGAGGAGAGATTCAATAAGAAATTTTCTGGGTTTGAGACCGCATTGCCAATTCATGTAAAACTACCGACATTTCGGTCCCTGTTGCAAGGTACCTTCTTCAGGAAGTTTTTGTTTACTGCTGAATGAGAAAATTTCGTTTCTTATATACCTGCTGAAATGGCAGTTATTTAATTCTGATAGGCTGTTTAGAATGAAAGGGAGGGATGTTAGAAGTCTTCATTGGTGTTTTTATTATTTCTTTTCATTGGTGGAAATCCGACGTTTTGATTGGTGTTTGCATTACCGCTTGTGATTGGTGGAAATCGGCAGTAAACAAAAAATCAGCAGTAAACAAAAACACCGTGAAGAAAGTACGTTGCAACAGGAACCGAAACGTCGGTATTGACAACGCGGTCACAGACCGAGAAAAATTTTATTGAATGTGGCGATGGCCGCGGAAGCCTACGTTTACATTTATCGAGGAGAGAATTGGTCTGGAGAATGAAGTGAACTCTACCTCTTCTCCAGTCGCCAATTTGAACACATTTCCCCGCCGATAGTGGAGCAGACATTTCCTCACCGAGAACCGACGAGGGCTGGCTGGCTGGTTCAAATGGCTCTGAGCAATAAGGGACTTAACTTCTGAGGTCATCAGTCCCCTAGAACTCAGAACTACTTAAACCTAACTAACCTAAGGACATCATACACACCCATGCCTGAGGCAGGATTCGAGCCTGCGACCGTAGCGGTCGCGCGGTTCCAGACTGTAGCGCCTAGAACCGCTCGGCCACTTAAGCCGGCGGGCTGGCTGGTTTCTGAGACTCAGCTACTAGTAACACTGAGGGGCACATCATGACTTCTGCTCCGCTAATTGCAGAGCCAGGTAAGATGCGAGCTTTGACAGATGAGTGAGGAGACTCACAGGTTACTGGTAGGCACGATGTTAGGACCGAGCACATAATTTGGGACCTCAGTATTTCATGGAGATTTTGAGGGATCATTCAGCTTATTTCTTGATGTAGTTCGCATGCGTTAGATAACCAACTTTTCGGCGTAATCGCACAGTCACTGGACAGATCCGTGAGTTCGTAACGACAGGTGGTTTATGAGGTGATAATCTCTTGCTAGTCTTTTCATTCCGGTCTTCGCCGAGACTTCAGTATTACTTATGATCAATAATCATTTAACCTCGTGTCTGTTATTTCTGATCTTGTTTCAAATAGCATGACTAAATCCATGTGCAAGTTTTCTAATCACAATTTGTAATAAGTTAATTTGAATTGGAATCCTATTTCTTACGGCAATTAGATGACCTTCTCGGCACTAATTAAATATATTACCAGATGGTCAACTCAAGTCTTATGTCTCATTAGCACAATTTTTATTAAATAAACTTCTACGTTGGGCACAATTCAGTTAATGTAACTGGCAAAACACGATATCTTAGCGGTGATCCATTTACGGACAGACGAAGGTTTTGGATTTTTTTTTTCAACATGCCTCAGTGGGAAGAATTTCACTACAATACACAGAGGTTGGACAAAAATATGGAATACCACGAGAAATCCATTCTTGAACATGATTTCAGATGCTAGCGAAGCCAGCAGTTTGCTCTTTCATATTTGCCCACGAACGGCACTCAGGGCCGCCCGGCATTTTTCCACACAAGTGACTTATCACTGGCGCCACCCTTCTCCCCCTTTCCATCGGACACGTACATGGGTGTCAGTTTTCTCCGCGGCGTCACCTGTACAATGTATTTAATACGTTGCAAGTATCAGTCATGGTTAGAACAGTCTTCTGTCTAGTTTTGAGCGCATTGTGTCGGCGCTAAGTGAATTCGAACGTGGGATAATTGTTGGTTCTCTTATGGTGGGTGCTTTCGTAAGCAAGGTAGCTTTAGTGTATGGTGTCTCAAGAGGTACTGTATCGAAGATTTATACTCCACACAGGTTAGCGGAAAACGTCCATTCGCTGACGAAAGTATGATTTGAGTGATCGTGACAAACGGTCATAGAAGTGGACTGTAACGAAAAACGAGAGAATAGCAGCTGCAAAAGTTAGGAATTAATGTTGCACTCACGAACCCTGCCAACACGAACACAACAAGAAGGGAGCTCCAGAAGCAGGAAATTGCAGTGAGAGCATCACTATCAGTGGTGCAAATGCTCGTAACAGGAGAACATGGTTCCGAAGCCATAAAACATGGGCTGTGGAGCAATGGAGGAAATTCATTTGGTTGGATGTGTGTGGTCAACACGGTTTCCAACTTCTGACGAGTTTACGTTCCAAGAGTGAAACATGGCGAGGGTTCGATGATGATTTGGGCAACCATATCGTGGTATTTCATGGGCTCCGTGGTCAGTCTGCAAGGCTAGATTACTGCGAAACCTTACCTAACCATTTTGGCTGATCCAGTAGAGAGGCGGCAGTTCAATTGTGACAGCCTTGATTTATTTTATTTTTTATTCGTGTTTTCGCACAGCTTAACTTTCGTTTAACTTTCTACACTCCTGGAAATTGAAATAAGAACACCGTGAATTCATTGTCCCAGGAAGGGGAAACTTTATTGACACATTCCTGGGGTCAGATACATCACATGATCACACTGACAGAACCACAGGCACATAGACACAGGCAACAGAGCATGCACAATGTCGGCACTAGTACAGTGTATATCCACCTTTCGCAGCAATGCAGGCTGCTATTCTCCCATGGAGACGATCGTAGAGATGCTGGATGTAGTCCTGTGGAACGGCTTGACATGCCATTTCCACCTGGCGCCTCAGTTGGACCAGCGTTCGTGCTGGACGTGCAGACCGCGTGAGACGACGCTTCATCCAGTCCCAAACATGCTCAATGGGGGACAGATCCGGAGATCTTGCTGGCCAGGGTAGTTGACTTACACCTTCTAGAGCACGTTGGGTGGCACGGGATACATGCGGACGTGCATTGTCCTGTTGGAACAGCAAGTTCCCTTGCCGGTCTAGGAATGGTAGAACGATGGGTTCGATGACGGTTTGGATGTACCGTGCACTATTCAGTGTCCCCTCGACGATCACCAGTGGTGTACGGCCAGTGTAGGAGATCGCTCCCCACACCATGATGCCGGGTGTTGGCCCTGTGTGCCTCGGTCGTATGCAGTCCTGACTGTGGCGCTCACCTGCACGGCGCCAAACACGCATACGACCATCATTGGCACCAAGGCAGAAGCGACTCTCATCGCTGAAGACGACACGTCTCCATTCGTCCCTCCATTCACGCCTGTCGCGACACCACTGGAGGCGGGCTGCACGATGTTGGGGCGTGAGCGGAAGACGGCCTAACGGTGTGCGGGACCGTAGCCCAGCTTCATGGTTGCGAATGGTCCTCGCCGATACCCCAGGAGCAACAGTGTCCCTAATTTGCTGGGAAGTGGCGGTGCGGTCCCCTACGGCACTGCGTAGGATCCTACGGTCTTGGCGTGCATCCGTGCGTCGCTGCGGTCCGGTCCCAGGTCGACGGGCACGTGCACCTTCCGCCGACCACTGGCGACAACATCGATGTACTGTGGAGACCTCACGCCCCACGTGTTGAGCAATTCGGCGGTACGTCCACCCGGCCTTCCGCATGCCCACTATACGCCCTCGCTCAAAGTCCGTCAACTGCACATACGGTTCACGTCCACGCTGTCGCGGCATGCTACCAGTGTTAAAGACTGCGATGGAGCTCCGTATGCCACGGCAAACTGGCTGACACTGACGGCGGCGGTGCACAAATGCTGCGCAGCTAGCGCCATTCGACGGCCAACACCGCGGTTCCTGGTGTGTCCGCTGTGCCGTGCGTGTGATCATTGCTTGTACAGCCCTCTCGCAGTGTCCGGAGCAAGTATGGTGGGTCTGACACACCGGTGTCAATGTGTTCTTTTTTACATTTCCAGGAGTGTATTTCGTTAGGTATAACAGCTTGAATGACTACAGGATGAATGTAATGGAAATTTAGAATAATTTCTTCTTTTTTTTCCTCCTCATCATACTTACTACAGCCATTACCTTCATATTATTTACACCTTAACTCTGCTCCGGAGTAGCCAAAACGAGATGGGGTTCCACAGGGAAGCATCATGGGAAGACCTTGAGAGATCGCCATTATGTCAACGAGGGGAGCTACATTATGGTGTTCTCAACACTGTTCCTATTACAGTGGTCTGCTGGCTCAGAGGCCACCAGAGTACCGTTCCGCCTGCGAGGAAGACAGCTCAACAGCACGACCTCCCGTTAGCCAGAAACAGTTTCTGTTGGCATGGGAAACAGGTCTCTTTAAGATGTGATAAAATCTTTCAAAACACTCTTGGGAACTACAGCCCAAATTCTCCATTTTCCTCTTGCTCACCTGTTTTGGCGCGTTCGCAACGTTCCGTAGCGTGTGAGAACAGATATTCAGGGTCTCTTCCGAGCTAGCTTTTGGGTTGGATGGCTAAGCTTTTACAGAATTGGTGGCTACAAATGTTGCTATTATAACTCTGTCGTTGGAAGGAAGTTCCCGCCCTGCCCAGCTATTATCCGTAGCGGCAGGAAAAGAGCGCCTCAACAAAGTTTAGTTGGGAAGTTATAAGAGATTCGAAAAAGGACTCTTGGTTCAGACTTGTTTCAGTTTTAAACTTGGAATTGTATTGCATTGTATGTTAACCGGAGACCTAGAAACGACGGAGAGGCTCCGTCCCCGCCGCAGACGCAGTAGTCCACAACCCCACGACGACTACCGCAATCCACTTCACCCCACCGCCACCCCACACCGAACCCAGGGTTATTGTGCGGTCCGGTCCCCGGTGGATCCCCCAGGGAACGTCTCACACCAGACGAGTGTAAGCCCTTATGTTTGCGTGGCAGAGTAATGGTTGTGTACGTGTACGCGGAGAACTTGTTTGCGCAGCAATCGCCGACGTAGTATAACTGAGGCGGAATAAGGGGAACCAGCCTCCATTCGCCGAGGCAGAAGGAAAACCGCCAAAAACCATCCACAGACTGACCGCTTCACCGGACCTCGACTAGGCGCACGCCGGCCGCTGTGGCTGAGCGGTTCTAGGCGCTTCAGTCTGGAACCGCGCGACCGCTTCGGTCGCAGGTTCGAATCCTGCCTGGGGCATGGATGTGTGTGATGTCCTTAGGTTAATTAGCTTTAAGTAGTTCTAAGTTCTAGGGGACTGATGACCTCAGATGTTAAGTCCCATAGTGCTCAGAGCCATTTGAACCATTTGAACCAGGCGCTCCTTCCCGCCCGGAAAGTCGTGCGTTAGACCGCACGGCCTATCGGGAGGGCCAAGCTTGGAATAGTCAACACCCCATGGTTTGGAGCCAGCGCCGCTCATGCACTGGGGTCGCAGTTCTGGGACTTAGCCGAATTTCGATGATGGGTCTAGGAAGCATGTGGTCATGAACATAAAGATGAGTGTTTCGTAAGGCTGCAACAGGGGGCAGGAATAGTGGGGAGCATTCTAATAGCTTAGTTTTGTCAAGTAGGTAAAGTTCAAGTGGTCGATCATCTCGCCATACATAGTGTGGAGAGAAATTGTGTCACGAAATTTTAACCATGGATAGCTGATGCCAGTAGGAACCAAAATTACTAATGTTGTTGTCTAGGTCGACAACGCACAGTTTTTAAACTGCGGAAACTTGGCGCCACGCGCTTAAAAAATTGTTCAAATCGCTCTGAGAACTATGGAACTTAACTGCTGTGGTCATCAGTCCCCTAGAACTTAGAACTACTTAAACCTAACTAAGGATATCACACACATCCATTCCCGAGGCAGGATTCGAACCTGCGACCGTAGCGGTCGCGCGGCTCCAGACTGTAGCGCCTAGAACCGCTCGGCCTCTATGGCCGGCCCACGTGCTCAGATTGGCCGCGGCGTTGCCCCGTTGCCGGATGCTCTGGACAACGCATGACCGCAAATGCCTTGTCTGCCGGAGATCGCAATGTACCCAAGGCGGCCCGCACGTTCAGTGGTAGCGCGCCAGCCTTCCACTGTGGTGGCTTGGGGACGAATCCGCCCAGGTCCCGACACATCCATTCTAGTTTCATGATGAGACGTACCGGGAGCAAACCCCTCAACAGCTGTTAGTTCGCGTACAGAACGTCTTTTACAAATTGTGTCGGCCCTGAAAAGAGCCTTTTTTGTAGCTAGGACATTGTTTACTTAAAGCAGGTGTTCGAACTGGCGACCCTCTGACGCGACACAAGTTTGATAACGTCGAACGGTGTTTTTCCGAACTCTTTCAAAGAATCCTTGCACTGCCCTGATGTGACTGGCGACGTGTTGAATCTGATTCATTAATTCCTCTTCGTCTCTAGGTGGTTCGCGTCCGGGTAGGTGAACTAGAACCTTGATGAATCCCCAGAGGAAAATGTCCAGTGATCGCGAGGGCCATATCCTACGAACACCTTTGCCAGTTACCCGGCTGTCGAAGAGTTTATTTAAATTTCTGCCTACAGTACGACTGTTATATGAGGGCGCCACATCCTGCTGCAACCACATGCATAGCCGTACGTCCGGGGGAACATCATCCAGCAGGCCAGGCATAGTTTCTTGCAGAAAGTGAAGGTAATTTGCCCCGGTAAGTCGAGGAGGTAGACAGACTGGCCCAATCAGATGATCGCCCACAGTGCCTCCCCAAATGTCGAGCGAAAATCGTTCCTGGTGTCCGTGAATGTACGTGACATGATGATTTCTACTTGCCCAGTAATGAACGTTTCGAGTCTTGCAAAGGCCATCCCGATGGAAGGTGCACTCGTCAGTAAACAACACAATGGCGGGGAAGTCGGGATCTTGTCCAGCACGTCGCAGAAACCACCGGCAAAACCATAGCCTGTGTTCAAAGTCCGCCATAGGATTTAGGTCTTGGACAGGGTGGAAACTAAATGGATGCTGGCCGTCATCCCTCAAAACCTTCCAGACTAACCGATGAGTACTTGTCGTAGGTGCTTCCTAGAAGCACTCGAGAACAATCTCTTCAAATGCAGCATCCAGTCGTGTTAGCGGTCTTCCAGCATCACCATGATATCCTGCCAACGAGCCTGTTTTGCCAAGTCCCTGGAAACTGTAAACGTTTGCGGGTGTGGGAGGCGTTCTGCTGGGTATCGTTCCTTATACAACCGTCGAGCTTCATACACATTACCGTCGGCTAATCGATAAAAAGCCATATCTTGTTTTCTTCAAACGAATACTGTGCCGCCATGCATACTGTATGACTAAATGGCAGATGAGGTGTGTGTGCTCTGAAGCGAAGCTTACTTGTGAATGCCCTTGACGTGAGGTGGAGACAAACAGCAAGACCTATTCGACAAATGTGCGTATCGCTCTGGGGCAGTGACGGGGCGAGGGACATTTGTATGTGTGAACCGACAACCTAGCGCTGCCCATCCACCGACGAACGGCAACAGGGCAACCCCACGTCCATTCGTAGCGCGTGGCGCCAAGTTTCCGTAGTTAAAAAATGGTGGGTTGTCAACCTGCGCAACACTAATAATTTTGGTTCCTACTGGCATCAGCTATACAAGGTTAAAATTTCGTGACACAGTTTTTCTCCGCTCTGTATAAATTGAAGTCGCTTGCTTATGTCTGTCTGTATAAACAGGCTAATCTCAGGAACTACTGAGGCGGCTATGATCTGGTTTTGACTAATAGATAAACTGATTCATAAGTAAAATTTTTACATATAATTTATAAATATTTCGCATTGTCATAATTATTACAAACTAAAATTAATTTGTAAGGATCGATTCCATTGTCACCTAGCGGATAGCCACCGTAGGTGGATACAGAAGCAGTACCTAGAGAACGCAGCAAGCGGAACCCAGTTCACACGTAGTGTGGTGGTCTAGAGGTACAAGTGCATCTGGCTGGAAACCGAAAGGTTGTGGGACCGAATTCTGGCTGACTAACTTTTTTCACTCTTTCTTTTAACCTAGCATTCACCTCTCAGTGATATGGAGATACGCATTTAGAAATATGATGAGAATTTCAGCCACCAATTTCTACTTTCTCCAGATTAGTAATCGCAATTTGCATTTTTAATTCATTGCAAATTCTTCGAACAACGGGCAGCGAGTTACTCAACTCTGAAGTGTCATAATAAATGTGATCGGTAGCGAAAAGTGAACCACCTGGTGACGACCCAAGTGTTATCCATTTTACTTTAAAATCATTCTCATATCAACTGTTGTTTTCCGTAATCATTTATTTTGCTTTAAACGTTTTACCAGATAAACCTCTTTTATCTAGTAGTTAGAAGTTTAACTTTCTGAAATAGTACTAACGACTTTAGTCAGCCATAAGCAGATGTGTTATGGCTACGGCAAACGTAGTAAGGGTGTTATCCAACGCATAAATAGTGTGAAATTGCACAGTAACTACCAGATTCATGGTGATACCCAGCTTCACTAGACCTGGGGTGACTGATGTTAGCACAAGTTACCTTGTCCATCTACGAGTTTCCTCGTAGGAAAGCTGACGTGTAATATGTGCCAGCCTGAATTTGACACAGTTCACATCATTCATTTACGTACAGATGACCCGCATTATCGTAAGGACCATCCCAAGGTATAATGTTTTTTTCCTCTATGGTGATGCTATGTTACAAGAGGATAGAGCCCCTGTTCACACTGCTCGCATCGTCGAAGTGGTTTTGTAAGCAGGAGGATGAACTGTCGCATCTCAATATTATCGAATGGAGCTTTTGTGGTCTACTTTAGAGAAGGATGGGCAACCGTCCTGCCGCTGTGGATACACCGGTTCCCGTCAGATCACCAAAGTTAAGCGCTGTCGAGCGTGGCCGGCGCTTGGTTGGATGACCGTCCGAGCCACCATGCGATGTTGCCATATTTCGGGGTGCACTAAATCTCATGGTGCCAATTGAGGAGCTACTCGACCGTATAGTAGCGGCCCCGGTCAAAGAAAACCATCATAATGACTGGGAGAGCGGTGTGTTGACCACACACTCCTTCTGTCCGCATCCTCAGCGGAGGATGATACGGCGGTCGGATGGTCCTGATGGACAACTTGTGGCCTAAAGACGTAGTGCTCTTTAGAGAAGGATGTGTGGTCGCTATCCACCTATACAATCTTTACTCAAACTTGCCTCTGTTTTGAAGGAAATACGGCATAAGATTCCCTTGAAAACCATACAGTATCACTGCTTATCCATTCTGAGACGACTGGAAGCTGTTTCGAACGCCTACGGTTTTTCTACATTGTATTGGTCATGGCAAAGTATTGAGTTTAAGGTCTTACTATATTTCTGTACACCCCTTTAGTTCACCGTCTTACTCTACCTTGCAAATAAAAATTAGCGCACTGTCTCCAAAGTGCTGTAGTGAACATAACCCTCAAAACTTGTGTCATCGTGCTGATACTTATCAAATTTCTCGAATATCAAATCGAAATTACATCATGCTCAACACAAAGACACAGTATTTTCCCTTTCGTTCTCCGCCTGCCATAAATTTCCTACCTGTTTTTTTCGTTACGTGTATCTTTGCGTTTTGTGAAAATATCCATTGTTCCTTTCGTAAACCCAGATACATTTGACGTTGACTTAATTGGCGAAGTATGATACCGTTTGAAATGGCAATCTCTACTATACGAACACATTTACCATACCACTTTTTCTGTAATCTTTGCGTCAGTAACGTAAATACATTTATTTTCTCCTTGTGTTTTATGTAAAGTTGTTGTTTGGTTCTTCGAGGTCAAAAGCCATGCGCTGTGGCTACGGATTCATCTAGGAACCGTAAATCAGGATGAGTCGCTGACGTGAAATGTATTATTATAGTTGTTCCAGTACATTCGTCACTGGTCAATTCTAGTACGTTATGAGGTTGATGTATGGAACATTGTTGTTTATAACAAGAAATCAAGTGGCTTGCAGCGTAAATTACTGGTGCTTTAGCAAACGTCAACATTGTGGACACAATCAGAAAGAACACTAGGTCCGCTAGACGGAGGAATGAGGAAAATATTTTACCCGTGGGTTGACAATAAATGTTAATATGCCTTGAATGATGCCTGAAACTGTTAACTTTTGTTTCATTTTTGTACCGTTACGGAATTACGGCCTTCGACTGTTTTCGAGTTTCCTTCTGTCGAAGCACAAGTTTTATTTTACTTTATTTTATTTTTTCTTTTACACGTTCAACTTCAAGGTAATAAATATATTTGGTCGGATAAATTTGCTGTTTTCCGTCTGAAGTTGGCAAAGATTCAAGACGTGTTTGAAGATCCGCCATCGTAATGGAAGAGAGCTGATATGTAAAGGGAAGATATGAACGTTTAGTTAGCGCAGCACCCTTCACTTTGTTCAGTAAATAAGCTTATGTTGATGGTACTGCAGTGTTAATGAAGTTCGCTAGTGCCACACCATCTCGTAAAACGTTCGCCGTGACATTCACTGTGTAAATAAAGCTCTCCTCGACCTGAAGGTTGTTCTGAACACCGTAGTGCTTTACTAAGCTTGGTGCGAGTGGAGTTGTTACGCCCTTGCTTTTCTCCGATCTCATTAGGTATAAGCGGACCTGAATTGCGAACTACGATGAGGATCCTCATACTTCATTTTCATAAATCATTGCCAGAGTGAAAGAGGCTCAAATGGTTCAAATGGCTCTGAGCACTATGGGACTTAACTTCTGAGGTCATCAGTCCCCTAGAACTTAGAACTACTTAAACCTAACTAACCTAAGGACAACACACACATCCATGCCCAAGGCAGGATTCGAACCTGCGACCGTAGCGGTCGGGCGGTTCCAGACTGTAGCGCTTAGAACCGCTCGGTCACCCCGGCCGGCGTGAAAGAGGCGATAAGTGACAAAAAATTGTATGGATCTATGAGCATCGAACGCCAGACTTTTGGATTTGTAATCTGACACCCATTTTTTCGAACTAACTTCGCTGCGCGGAGTAGCCGCGTGGTCTCAGGCGCCTGGCCACAGTTCCCTCGGCTTCTCCCGTCGGAGGTTGAGTCCTCACTAGGGCATGAATGTGTGTTGTCCTTACAGTAAGTTAGATTAAGGAGTGTGTAACGCTAGGGACCGATTACCACAGCAGTTTGGTCCCACAGGAACTTACCACAATTTTCCAAACAATTTCGAATTAACATCGGTTATTGTGCTGAAATACAATGAAATAAAAGTTGTACAAATTTGTATATTGACGCAACGCTTAAGCACTACCAACGCGTCAATCAACTGAGTCCATTAAGTAAGGCGTTAATTAAAAAAATTAAATCAATTACAAAAAAGGAGACAATATCAGTGCATATTTGAAACACAAGAGTATAATTACACACATCAAAAAAAATTTTGCATCACCCCGGTTCCCAGAACTCCTGAAGATAGATTTTGACTGTGGATATTGATTCATAGACAGAGTCCCTTTGACTGTTCAGAGATGTCATTAAACCGGCCAGCCGGCCGCGGTAGCCGTGCGGTTCTAGGCGCTCCAGTCCGGAGCCGCGCTGTTGCTACGGTCGCAGGTTCGAATCCTGCCTCGGGCATGAGTGTATGTGATGTCCTTAGGTTAGTTAGGTTTAAGTAGTTCTAAGTTCTAGGGGACTGATGACCACAGCACTTAAGTCCCATAGTGCTCAGAGCCATTTGAGCCATTAAACCGGCCAAAAGATGTAAACGACCACCCATCAGCAGTGCCTGGTAGATGGAGGTGGTCCGACGGCAGATCAGTTCCAGTCATTCCACCAGGAAGGAGGTACACGGCTCGAGTTGTCTGTAAATCAACCATGTCTAGACGGTCAATACCGCAGTTCGATCGCGTCAGCATTGTTACTTTGTGCCAGCAAGGGCTCTCAACAGCTGAAGTGTGCAGGCGTCTCGGAGTGAATCAACCCGATGTTGTTAGGACATGGAGGAGATACAGAGAGACAGGAACTGTCGATGACATGCCTCGCTCTGACCGCCCAAGGGCTACTACTGCAGTACGGTCAATAAAGCTTTTCGTGTAGCCACGGTACGTCGTGCTACGACTCTGTCCTCAATAGGGTTCATGATGCGCAACTTCACTCCCGACGTCCATGGCGAGGTCCATCTTTGCAACCACTACACCATGTAGCGTGGTACAGATGGCCCCAGCAACATGCCGGATGGACCGCTCAGGATTGGCATCACGTTCTCTTCACCGATTAGTGTCGCATATGCCTTCACCCAGCCAGACAATCGTCGGAGACGTTTTTGGAGGCAACCCTGTCGGGCTGAACGCCTTAGACACACTGTCCAGCGACGGCAGCAAGGTGGAGTTTTCCTGATGTTTTGGGGTGGCATTATGTGGGGCCGACTTACGCCGCTGCTGGTCATGAAAGGCGCCGTAATGGCTGTAAGATACGTGAATGCCATCCTCCGACCGATAGTGCAATCATAGCGGGAGCATATTGGCGAGGCATTCGACTTCATGGACGACAATTCGCGCCCCCATCGTGCACATCTTGTGAATGACTTCCTTCAGGATAACGTGGCGAGCATGTACTCCAGACATGAACCGTATCGAACATGCCTGGAATAGATTGAAAAGAGCTGTTTATGGACGACGTGACCCTACAACCACTCTGAGGGATCTACGATGCATCGCCGTTGAGGAGTGAGGCAATCTGGACCAACTTGTGGATAGTATGCCACGACGAATACAGTCATGCATCAATGCAAGAGGACATGCTACTGGGTATTAAAGGTACTGGTGTATACGGCTATCTGGACCAGCAGCTCTGAAGGTCTCGCTATATGGTGGTACAATATGCAATGTATGGTTTTCATGAGCGATAAAAAAGGCGGAAATGATGTTTATGTTGATCTCTATTCCAATTTTGTGTACAGTTTCCGGAACTCTCGGTACCGAAGTTATGCAAAACTTTTTTTGATGTGTGTATTTTTAAACAACATAAAATGACTTTAAAGCCTTCGTGCTGAACTTTTTGTCTGAGCTGTGTAATGTATTGTTTGAACTACTTTTAGATGTATGCTAGAAAAATTAAACAGTAGAATTGAGCCACAAACTCATCTTTTTCTGATGAAAAGTGTTGAAATACGGTGTGTTACACAGTTGTTCGAATGTTGAGAAAAGCTTAACGTTTATCAACAAGTTCCTCAAATTTCTTAGATTAAATACACAAAGAATTTAAAAAACATGAATGCAGCGAATGTTTTTGTGTCTACAAAAACGTAATTTTGTAAACAGTATGAAATAATTTTAACTCATTCTTGGAGGATATGCTTTAGGTGCTATGCTGATATACACTGGCTTGCAAAACTTAAGAGACGAAAGCAGCGTTCGCATGATGTGTCATTTTCAAGTAACACACTTGGAACATAAGCAGAACTGAAGGAATGCACAACGAAAAGAACAGAAATAGCACTTTTATTCAAAGACGATAACCATGATTCACGATTGTCTCTGGACATTACGAAAGACAGGACATGGTTCTTAACAGGGTGTGCGACCAGCAAGGACGGTAATGCATGCTGTGCAACGTGTCCCTTACGTTGAGTATACGGTCTTCAAAGATCTGTTTCTCTGCTGCTTCACCGTTTGATCACCAAAACAACCATGTCCGACAATGTTCCTGGGTGCACTAACTGTTTTACCACTCGCCATATGGGGGTACATGCAGAATCACTACTCAGAATGAAGCTGATGTCAGCCGGGAAGAGCGCGCGACCCCTCTCCTCGTTGATCTAATCCCTGTACCATCTCAAACGATGCCACCGATATCAACGCAGCACGACCTACTGGTCATCGGGCAAAAAGACTATCCTCATACAGTCGCCGTGCCACAGTGGGGCGTGAGACTGCTATAAATTATGCGTCCCTTAGAAGTCAGGTCTGCAAGCTCGAGGGATCTGGCGAGGTTGAATAAGAATCTCTAACTGTTTCTTCCACCAACCTGTCGTCTTCTAAAGTTGTGTCCCCAGCGCAGAAGGCAGCTCATCGGTCGTGAGCTCTCTTTGGCGGACGCTGCTATGCTGTTATCTGTGACTGTGCTTTTTATGGAATGCCACTTGCCCGGGTTAGTCCCTGTATCTACGGAGGGCAAGATCTGTAGTACTGACAATGACGGCAGGCAACACTTCTCATTAATGTATCCTGTTTGGTTATTATTTAAATATTCACATATTTTACACTGTCTTTTAGAAGACTCGATATAGCTTTCTTAATTGCACGGTAACTT
This sequence comes from Schistocerca piceifrons, assembly GCF_021461385.2. Lineage (NCBI taxonomy): Eukaryota > Metazoa > Arthropoda > Insecta > Orthoptera > Acrididae > Schistocerca > Schistocerca piceifrons. Next base: position 219,849,897 of record NC_060145.1, on the reverse strand, counting down.
TTTCATCCAACTTCCGATATAGAGTACGGTATGTCCGTCCCTCGAGAAAGCATGAAACAGACTTACATGTCCGTCCCTCCAGAAAGTGAATGTAACTTCATCTCCTGGCTGGAGTATGGGACTACGGCTGGTCAATGTCCAATGAAACAATACCAATCGCCGTTATTTAGGTTTATTTCTAAGCTATCATTTTCGATGATACACTACGACATCTTCAGACCTGCTTCAATCGAGTAACCTGCGTGTATTTTGTAACACGAAGGTTACTCGATTGAAGCAGGCCTGAAGATGACGTAGCGTATCGTCGAAACTGGTAGCCTAGAAATAAACCTAAATAACATCGATTGGTGTGGTTTTATTGGTCCCTCCAGAACGCCCGAAACAAAGTTAGTGCCCGTCCCTCCAGAACGTCCGAAACAGAGTTACGTATCAAAAATGGTTCAAATGGCTCTGAGCACTATGGGACTTATCATTGAGCTCATCATTCCCCTAGAACTTAGAACTACTTAAACCTAACTAACCTAAGGGCATCACACAGATCCATGCCCGAGGCAGGATTCGAACCTGCAACCGTAGCAGTCACGCGGTTCCGGACTGAAGCACCTAGAAGCTCTCGACCACAGCGGTCGGCAGTTACGTATCCATCCCTCCAGAATGGCCGAAACAGAGTGACTAGCGTAGCCGACGTACTTTGTCTCCCAGGCGCGCCAAAGTGACCCGAAGCTGCTTCGGGCACTTCGGTTGCAATATCGTTACTCTTATGTTTCTCAAAACTAGTGAAATTTAATAAACAAAAACGATACACTCGTAGAGTAACTATAAGAGATTGTCATACTAAAAACAGGATTAAATGCAATCAGAAGTATATAAATAATTAATAAAAGAAATTAGGCGTTTTGGCGCCTAGAACCCGAATGTCCAGACCAATGAGAAGCAAGTTCAGTCAAATTGACGGATTCTCCCACGGGACTATATTGTACCATCTGTTGCTTGTACTTCACTCCACTTTTTTACCGTATGCTACTTCACATGTTTCAAGCTGCACCAACTGGCGGCCACAGCCAAGAATACCACACTGCGTGCCTTGTAATCCTGTAAACCGTGGTTTCAATTGCACCCGCTGTTTGCCGTGGGTCATTTTTGTCGATTGCACAATGTAGCGGTCATCTGCTACTGTACTTGGCTGCGGTCGACCACCTCCTCTCCTTCGGGTAGCAGTGCGTATGATTCGAAGCTCTCCGCATGCACGTGAAACAATGGTGTGAACAAAGCCAAACTTCTCGGCTACATTCATCACACTTCGTCCTTCTTCCAGTTTCCCGATGATTATTCCCCTTATGAAGTCATCCAAATTTTGTCACCTGACCTTTTAATGACACACACACACACACACACACACACACACACACACAGACTTTTCCCTTTACTTCAACTACCCCGTGTTGCGGGGACAGCTCCATTCGGCCTTATAATCGCGCTGAGCTCAATCCATGTGACGTCCAACTTTCTGTACACAATCGGGAGACCTGTGGCAACATGTTTTCACACTTTCGTTCTTTCCCATTGGTTGTTAGTATGTTATGTTACTTTGTCTGTCTCATCCTTAATTTTTGCAGTGCAGTGTACTATTTGAACTGATTTAGAATATAAATTAGAGAGACTAAACAGTAGAATTGCAACAGCTGTCACGAAGTATACGTTATCTTCATGAAAACGTGAAAAATAACACAGGTGCTGCAATTAAATAAACATGTGATTTTTTCATGAGGATATGGCTGATATGTTGTACATCAAAGTGACTTGCCCAAAGGTTTCTTAACTAAACAAAATAGATATTGAATTAAGACATGAAATACAAGGCACATTATTCTCCTGACCTTCATATTCTTTGTGTTATTAAAAGGCTTTGAGACTCCAATTTTGCAATGAGAAAAACTTAACAAATTCTTGTGGCGTTATGTCAGTGCCCTTGAGTTAAGCGAGAAAAACGTCACATGACCTGTAAGCCAGAGAGAGGCATTGTGTTTAGCGTCTGGGAAAGACTTGCTGTACGAGGCAATACAACGTGGCCGACTCTTATCCCAGTGTTATGGAGCAGACAGCCAAGCTGGAGCAACATCCGCAACTGAGCATTATAGGAGAGACTGAAAATATCGCTTTAGTTGTAGACTTTTTAAAATTTTTCAATGCTTAGACCACGACTAGTTTCGGGCTATTACATGCCCATCATCAAGTGTGATAATTTTATGCTGTGAAACCGAGCACCGTGATAGAGAGTATACGACGCGATGTACAGCACCACTAGCGAGCGCAGAGTACGGAGTTATAAGGATTTTCTTATGATACGTAACTTCTTCCTAGCCCAGTTCTAAACTGTAATCGTGTTCTTCCGTACAGATATGACAGCCGCATACGTTTCAAAATTACACGCTTCAAAAAAAGCTGAGAGGTTTCTTAGGAAGAGTTGGGTGTGTTTCCCTAACGGTGCCTACCAAAATAGCTCTAATATCCACGAGTAATAGCTCCACTTCGACATTTCTCCAAACTGATGAATAATTTTTGTGAGGCACACTTGTACTATACAGCAAATTATTTATGTTAGCTTTCGTACACTTTCATTTCTCGTCAACTACTGTCCGAGCTGCTCTTTTGTCTCTGCAGTTTAATGAAAAATTCAGTTTTCATCTGTTGTTACCAAACGTCGTAGAAGATCACATTTATTGCTGTACAATAATTCAAACACCTCCGGGGACCGTTCATTCCAAACTGTTTCTGATCGAAGTTAATAGAGACGCATCAGTCGATCAAAAACTTTTGTCACATGGAAAGTACATGTTTTACGGAAATCTTCGCTATGACAGAGGATACGGTTACCTTCAATCCGTGATCAATGAGTGAGCCGCTGAGCATATATGACGTGTTCACGTGCAGGATGTGCAGAAAGTGGTGGTGATCCATAGTGTTTAACCACAAATGTGCTCCAAGATCAAGAGGGGTAGCCTGTCTTCCAACAATCTGGGGAGTACGTCTCTCAGAAACGAATGTACAAAGACGCAGCTGTGTGGTAAAAATGCATATATGTGTATATCAACCAATTATTGAACTGCAAAAGCTCGATGCAAATCTGTGCTCATGGCTCTTCGTAACAGTAATACGGATACTTTCATTTACTGATCAGATTACAATTCATTCCGTCTCAGGTGAAAGAGGCTCCAACCAAGAAACATACACAAGAAAGTGAGGTTTTTTTTTTCTTTTTTTTTAATACAAAGTACCAACTGGTTTATACAACGGTGAGGTCGCAAGTCAGCAAAAGTTAAAGCTTGCACTCTGTGTGAATGGTAAGGATGAACCTGAATCACTTTCCACACAGTGCACTACACTTACATCACGAGCAACAGATAGAATGCTGCATGAAGGATTGTCATCCAAGCGACCAAGCAACGCTTCTTCCAGGCCTGGAGTCTGTATACCTCGTTATTCTAATTGACGTTTGTGGCGTGGTATCACTTGTTCTGCTTTCCTTAAACACTGGAATGCTGTTGGGTACACGATGTGCATCGAATGTCTTATTCATGGCTTCTCGGCGCGATGAGACCTCTCGCTTTCCTCGTGGTTACCATTCGCTAACCAATTCACGACAACCATACAACGCAATTTCACTAGGCGTTATCAGCTGCTCACTTCAACATGTAAAAACAATCGGCAGACCATACCATCAGATGTATCCGGACATCACTTCGTCACGTGGAACTGACAACTCGATATCACGAGAGGCGGACCCGCTAGTGTAAAAAGACCCTGGGAGTACCGTGTTGTCAGTCAGGAGCCAGTAACAGCAGAGTGGGCCGTTCAGGACATGTGAGTGGCTGTAAAAGTGGACGAGTGACTGGATATCATCTGAGTAACAAATCTATCAGGGACATTTCGACCCTTCTAAAACTGCGCAACTCGACTGTCGGCGATGTGAATGTGACTTGGAAACGCGGAAGAGCAGCCACAGCTAAAGCAAGACAAGGCAGACCTCATGTACTGGCGAACAGGAACTGCCAAACATTACGGAGGGTCGTTGTAAAAATTCATATGAAGAAAACTTTCGTAATTTCCAAAGTGCTACCAGCAGTCCAGCTACGACAATGATTGCGCATAGAGACAGTCAAGCAGCTCCTCATAAGCCACCTATTTCTGAACCTCATGCCAAGTGAACCTTGAGACGGCGCAAAAAGCGATGGCACTGCACAGCTGATAACTGAAAACGAGTGAAGTGATGAATCATGCTATTTTCAGTGACAGTCCGATGGAAAATTTTGGGTTTCGGAAATGAGTGGAGACCATTACGTGCCATCAAGTGTAGCGCCAACAGTGCAATGCCGTGGAGGTGGTGTTACAGTATGTTTTCTTTGTGGTTCGGATGCAATCCTCTTCCTGTGTTTAAGAAAACTCTAAACATGTAAATACATACATATATTTTACGCCATTATCTAATGCATACAATAGAGGAACAGTTTGGATACGATGATTGTTTCTGTCAGCATGACATTGCACCCTCTCATAAAGCAGCACCTGTGAGGCAATATTCTGGGTACAGTAACATTCCTGAAATGGATTGGTTTGCTAAGAGTCCCGACCTGAACCCGACGGAACACCTCTGGGATGAGTTAGAATGTCGACTTCGCTCTAGACTCCAGCGTCCAACATCACTATTGTCTATCGTTTCGGCTCTTGAGGAAGAATAGGCTGCCGCTCATCTACAGACATTCAGACATCTCACTGAAACTGTCTCCAACAGAGTTCAAGCCTTCATAAAGGCGAAGTGCTGACACACCCCATATTAACGCCCACTAATATTTGCCCAGATACTTTTGAACAGATAGCGTAAATCTTTACATCTGGGTTGGTCTCGGTGAAGATACCACGCTATCTCCTGTGTATCTCTGGAGTTTCCTACGCCAAACCACTACTTGTTAGTCAGCTTTGCCAAACCTACAGTGGTGGCAACTACATCCGTAACAAATCAATTTCCACGGGTTGGATAAAAATATGGAAACTCGCGAGAAATACGAAGCTCGAATCAAAAGTAATGCCTCCACCTTCGTAAATTGGGTTTGGATGAGAATATTTTAATAAATCGAACGCAGAAATAATCCTTAGAATGTGGTCTTTAATTACCATTATTTACTTTTCCACATAATCACCAGCCAATTGGATACACTTCTGCCAGCGATGAGCATGTTTTCTGAAGCCGTCACGGAAGAAGTCGACACTCTGGTCCCGCAGCCACAGTCTCACAGTTCTCTCAAAGTCTTCATCAGAAGCATAGTGATATCCCCGCAGATCGTCTTTCATTATCGGGAACAGATGTAAGTCAGACGGTGCTAAATCTGGACTGTATGGAGGATGGCTTGCGGTGGTCAGATTCAGTCTCTGAAGTTCTGCTGTGGTGTCACGTGAAGTGTGTGGCTTGGCATTGTCATGCTGCAGGAAAACATATCCCTTTTCCGTCCGGACCCTTCTTAGCCGCCGTTTCAGAGTTCGCAGCGTTGTGATGATACGACGATCGTTCTGAATCAATCTGTCAACATTTTGCTTGTGAAACTCGGTGGTTGGGTTGCTGCCGCAAGACATCCAACTCTTTGTTTGTCACGAAGGCCAGATGTTGCCGCCTCAACAAATGGTTCAAATGGCTCTGAGTACTATGGGGCTTAACATCTGAGGTCATCAGTCCCCTAGAGTTAGAACTACTTAAACCTAACTAAACTAAGAACATCACACACATCCATGCCCGAGGCAGGATTCGAACCTGCGACCGAAGCAGCAGTGCGGTTCCAGACTGAAGAGCTTAGAACCGCTCGGCCACAACGGCCGTCCCGCCTTAACATCTTTCAACTTACTCGCCCAGCGACCCACAGTACTCACATCAACACAATCACCATAAACTGCTTTCATTCTCTGATGAATCTCCTTACGGGTGACACCTTCTGATGTCAGGAATTCACAGAATGCATGTTGCTTAAATCGCATCGACCGACCGTCTGCGCAGGCTTCCATACTTTACACTGCAACAACACAACCGTTCAATGCTAAGAATTCCCGCCAACTGGAGCTGTAGAAAAGAGGCTAAGGAGCAATCCAGTACCTGCCGCATACCAGTGCTGCCAACTGTTGAAGAGTTACGAAGGTGGAGGCATTACTTTTGAGTCAACCCTCGTACATACTTGATCACTACTGCTGATGTTTACAAAGCCTGTAGGTTGTGCTGTTGTATTTGGCCACGAATCGCACCTGTGCAGTGCCCGCAATACGTTGCAAGAGCCAGTTGTGGTCAGAACAGTGTTCTGAGTTGTTGTGAGTGCATTAAGTCGGACCTCAGTGAATTAGAAATCAAGCTGTTGACTATTGTATCATGGGTGCTTCTATAACGAAGGGACTATATAGAAGATTTATACCGTGTACAGGGAAAGTGGGGAAAGCATCTCACGTCAAGTCACAGAGCGGCCGAAAGTGTTGTGTTGAGTCATTGTGACAGACGGCCAATGAAGAGGATTCTGACGAAAAAAATAAGAGGACGACGATTGCAAAAGTCGCTGCAAAACTGAATGTGGCAATCGCGAATCTTGTCAGCACCAAAACAACACGAAGGGAGCTCCAGAAGCAGGGAATTGGAGGACGAGCTGAAATTCCGAAACCACTCGTCAGTGATGCAAATACCCCTAACAAGAAAACGGCCTTAGCCATAAAACTAGAAAACACAGCTCAGTGTTAAGGAAGTTGTACAGTGTGCATACAATTTCCCAATAAATGTTCGAAAATGTCTCAATGCATTTAGCTGCACGTGTATGAACAGATTTTGTTGCTCGTTTCAGTTTCAGGTGTTCCCAAATTCTTGCCCAACCCCTGTATTACATCGTACAAACAACGATTCGTAGGTTCTAATACTCCAATATGAAGCGCCAAAGAAACTGGTATAGGCATGCGTATTCAGATATAGAGATATGTAAACAGGCAACAAGTATCTGGCGCAGTTCTTACATCTGTTACTGCTGCTGCAATGCCAGGTTATCAAGATTTAACCGAGTTTGAACGTGGTGTTATAGTCAGCGCATGGGCAATGGGACGCAACATTTCCGAGGTGGCGATGAAGTGGGGATATTCCCGAACGATCATTTCACGAGTGTACCGTGAATATCAGGAATCTGGTAAAACATCAAATCTCCGACATCTCCGCGGCCGGAAAAAGGTCCTGTATGAACTGGAACAACGACGATGAAGAGAATCGTTCAACGTGACCTAAGTGGAACTCTCATGCAAGTTGCTGCAGATTTCAATGTTGGGCCACCAACAAGTGTCAGCGTGCAAATCATTCAACGAAACATAATCGATATGGACTTTCAGTGCCAAAGGCCCCCTCGTGTATCCTTGATGACTGCACGACATAAAGCTTTTCGCCTTACCTGGGCACGTCAACAGTGATATTGGACTGTTGATGACTGGAAACATGTTGCCTGATCGGACGAGTCTCGTTTCAAATTGTATCGAGCGGATGGACGTGTACGGGTATGGAGACAACCTCTTGAATCCATGGACTCTGTATGTCAGCAGGGGACTGTTCAAGCTACTGGAGGCTCTGTAATGGTGTGGGGTGTGTGCAGTTGGAGTGATATGGGACCCGTGATACGTCTAGATACAACTCTGACAGGTGACACGTACGTAAGCATTCTGTCTGATCACCTGCATCCATTCATGTCCATTGTGCATTCCGATGGACTTGAGCAATTCCAGCAGGACACCCCACACGTCCAGCATTGCTACTGAGTGGCTGCAGGAACACTCTTCTGAGTTCAAACACTTCCGCTGGCCACCAAACTTCCCAGATATGAACATTATTGAGCATATGTGGGATGGTCACGCAGGTCAGCTAAGACAACGGCATCTAGAAATGCTGAAACGCAGTAGCCTGCTTTCCACCATATGCCCCAGTTAGTTGTCGTGTGACTGCCGTAGTCACCTGTGGTGTAGAACTCTGCTGGAATTTTTGAGGGAGTTGCAACTCACCCATGTGACTATAGTCTTGTGGCACCAGGTGTCCCTTCCAGAGTAGTAGGTTCAGCATCTGTACCGTCTTGGAGAAGATCTGCTTCCCCTAAGGGCAGACGTCTGGCTTCTGCTGCAGTAAGCCTGGAGGCAGCTGACCGGTAGAAACAAAGAGATCGAAGAAGATGGTCTAGTGATGCCGAAGGCTCTTTGGCTGTTTGCTGACTCATATCGTCCCAGCATCTGGAGTAGTCCTCTCGTCGTAGTAGGTGCTGTTGGACTGAAAATACCTGTACTCGACCTGATGGGTATTTCCAGTGACTGACTGTTCCGTCAACTATTGAAGAATATTTTATACATTGTGAATGAAAACACACACAACACTGGCGCAATGTTCTACAATCTTTATTATTTATTTCACAAACTGGTTTTCGGCTGTTATGCCATCACCAGATACGAAGATAAACATGTGGAACAGTGAAATTTTGTTGGATCAAAGATTTTAAACTAGTTCGTCTATAGAGTTTCTCCATCTCCAGAGATGAAAATGTTAATGTCAGATTTAGGAATAAAGCGAGACGAATTATTTCAATGTAAATGCGATGTAAGATTATTTCAATAAGATTAAATATATTACAACTAATGAACTATACACCAATTACAGCAAGTGTTCATAGAAGAAAATAAGCCGGCCGCGGTGGTCTATCGGTTCTGGCGCTGCAGTCCGGAACCGCGAGACTGCTACGGTCGCAGGTTCGAATCCTGCCTCGGGCATGGGTGTGTGTGATGTCCTTAGGTTAGTTAGGTTTAAGTAGTTCTAAGTTCTAGGGGAATTATGACCTAAGATGTTGAGTCCCATAGTGCTCAGAACCATTTGAACCATTTTTTTTGAAGAAAATAAATTTAATAATAAACCTCGGTGACATGTTCTAATGGCGTGGCTGAACAAAACAGTCTTGTCTTTAATAGGTCATAAATTACAAACGAATAACGTGTGCTAGTAATATTAAACTCTAAAGTGAAGCAGCTGTGATTATACCTTTTGGCACGACAAGAGAAATTATAACAACTGAAATAATGGGGCATGTGAGAAAGAGGGACAATTTATAAGATGGCCTGGCGAGTAATGGCACTGTGTCTGGTCATTCAGTCTAAGTTCCTATACTGTGGTGATACATCAAAACACTCTAATTGATCCTACTGAACAAGTGTCAGTACCACGGAACGTCTTTCCCGTGAACAGCCCCGGAGCTATGTTTTCTGGATTTGTTTTTCTTCTTCCAATGATTACTACCACTTCTGAAAGTATTAGACCCTTTCTTTAACACGCTGTAAATGCAATTAAGGCATGATAAACAGTAATTCCTCCGAATTTTTAAGGTGAAAACTTAGAAAGCATTTTAACTTAAATAGACATCATTAAAATTTTACATCTTCATTCTTCATGCCCTCGTATACTGCTCCAAAGAATTAGGAGAACATGACTTCAGGCGTCTGCCACACTCCATTGAGCAATAATAGAGAAATAGGTACGTTACCAAATTATACCATCATCTTTCAAAAATTAAGTACACAACTTCGTTACATCCTCTATCGTTTACAGGAAGAGAAGTGAAATGTCCATCAGGTGTCGAAAACAGAAGGAAACAATCATTAATCCCGCCATCCTGGGTGCTTTTCGTTGGACGTCGAGAGCTTCAATCACGCGTATGCCCTGCGTGAGCGTTTATCGCTACCTGACACCTACGTGACCTGCTCCATATACGTTTACGGAGGCCACCCTCTGGTATCCATTCCTTTTCTTTACTGAGACCCAGTGAGAGATGTGGAGAGCCTGTGGTGGAACAGGATGACAACGAAAACGTCCGTCAAGCATGCCAAATGGGGTTTAGGTAGGGACTCACGGTCAGCCATTCCATTACTTCAATGTCCAAGCTTCACAAGACATCCTTGCTGATGGCCGCCACAGGGGCCCTTGCATTAGAAGTCAGAGCCACCACCGTACATAGCAGGCACCAGGATCTGTTCGATGTACAGCCTGGCTTTAAGGCGACCGTGAACAGCGACAAGAACCGTATGGCTGTCAAGACTGAAGTCTCTCCACAATACCACGGAACCTTGGAAATCTGTTGACTTCCTGGAAAACATCTGGCAGGTACCACTCACCACTGGTCTCCACACACGAACACGGCCATCATCTTGCGTCAGATATTTGTACTCGTCTGTGAATGACATGTTTCGCCAGCGACGAAGTTGCCAGTTGACGCGGGAACGGCAAAAATGAAGGCCAGCTGCAAGATGTCGTCGAGTGGGATGTGTGGGTCATAGGGTCCTTTCTCGTAACCGTTTCATTACAGTGTGATAGGCACAGCGGCTCCAGTGGCCCTTCTGAGATCGCCCTGCAGCGCTCTGGCGATATCAGTACGACGCTGCAACGCAGAGATGGCTAGGTATCGATCTTCACGTGTGGTTGCAATGCGCCGGCGACCTTGTCCGTTCCGCCCTGTGCACTGATCAGTCTCCCTGCAGCGAGTCAACAAACTACGATAACGTATGGAAAGGCACTGGCATCTGCAGCAACACGACGGAGAGTCCAACCTTTTTGGACCAAAATGGTTCAAATGGCTCTGAGCACTATGGGTCTTAACATCTGAGGTTCAAATGGCTCTGAGCACTATGGGACTTAACATCTGAGGTCATCAGTCCCCTAGAACTTAGAACTACTTAAACCTAACTAACCTAAGGACATCACACACATCCATGCCCGAGGCAGGATTCGAACCTGCGACCGTAGTAGTCCTGCGGTTCCGGACTGCAGCGCCTAGAACCGCACGGCCACCGCGGCGGGCTAACATCTGAGGTCATCAGTCCCATAGACATAGAACTACTTAAACCTAACTAACCTAAAGACATCACATACATCCATGCCTGAGGCAGGTTTCGAACCTGCGACACTAGGTTCCAAATTGAAGCGCCTAGAACCGCTCGGCCACAGCGGCCGGCTCTGTGATAGTGATGAAGCGGTGCAAGCAGAGGGAAGGTTGTGACTCCGTCAACAGTCAGACATTGAACAGTGACGGGACCAACAAACTGGTCTCTCTTTCGGGGAAATACTTCCGTTCCAGGGTGACTACGCTAATAACTAAATATGTAGATATGAAAAATAAAGTTACAGAATTTTCATAAAATCTGTTTCATTTAAAAAACTTTAAGAGTTTTCACACAAAAAATTCGGAGGCATTACTTTTCAGCACACCCTCGTATATATCTGCCCGCACCAACTGTTGCAGGAACGCTACTTTATCCTGAACTAACGTGCCATGTAGAACGCGTGTTCTTGTGTGATTCTGCCACAGTTTAGTCAGCGCGGTGTCGTCGTGACGCCACGGTTTTCCGTGTGTCCTGACTATCCCATCAGTTACAGGCATGGTCGCACTGCGGCGAATGTGTCGACAAGAAATTCCCTCCAAGGAATCGCCTCCTCCGTACAATCGCAACGCCGCCGGTTGGCAAAGCGAAAGCAACTTAGCTGCTACTGGAGTCATTACACAATGCGCATTGTGTGTAAAGCGCGTGGCCGTGGCTGGGAGGAACCGCTGGGATGCTGCCGCGCTGCGCTTTTGTTTACGCCGCCCACTGGCTCCGCTGGTGGCAGGCCAGGAAGTATACGTCACATGAAAACACCTGCGGGTGACTGCAGCAGCTGCGAGGGCCTAGTCTTTAACTCTGCATCTTCACGCACTGCTGTTTAGTGAATAAAAAACGAGCTTACCAGATTTGCTACTAGATTCAAGACTTCCTTGCAGAGAAACTCAGCACGTCGCTTTTTACGGAACAAAATCGAAAGATATAAAGATAATTTCCGGAGTACTTAGGTGTGTTGTGGTAGGATCGTTACTGTTTGCAATGTACATAAATTATCTAGTAGAAAGCATCGTTATCTCTTTAGGACTGTTAGCAGGTGATGCGGCTGTTAATACACTACTGGCCATTAAAACATCTACACCACGTAGATGACGTGCTACAGACGCGAAATTTAACCGACACCAAGAAGATGCTGTGATATACAAATGATTAGCTTCTCAGAACATTCTCCGGGAATGTCTCATAGCAAACGAGTGTAACCCCAAAGGTTGGCGCCGGTGGCGACACCTACAAGGCGCTGACATGAGGAAAGTTTCCAACTGATTTCTCTTACACAAACAGCAGTTGACCGGCGTTGCCTGGTGAAACGTTGTGATGCCTCATGTAACGAGGAGAAATGCGTACCATCACGTTTCCGACTTTGATAAAGGTCGGATTGTAGCCTATGGCGATTACGGTTTATCGTATCGGACATTACTGCTCGCGTTGGTCGAGATCCAATGACTGTTAGCAGAATATGGAATCGGTGAGTTCAGGAGGGTAATACGGAACGCCGTGCTGGATCCCTACGCCCTCGTATCACTAGCAGTCGAGATGACAGGTATCTTATCCGCATGGCTGTAACAAATCGTGCAGCGACGTCTCGATCCCTGAGTCAACAGATGGGGACGTTTGCAAGACGACAACCATCTGCACGAACAGTTCGACGACGTTTGCAGCAGCATGGACTATCAGCTCGGAGACCATGGCTGCGGTTACCCTTGACGCTGCGTTACAGACAGGAGCACCTGCGATGGTGTATTCAACGACGAACCTGTGTGCACGAATGGCAAAACGTCATTTTTTCGGATGAATACAGGTTCTGTTTACAGCATCATGATGGTCACATCCGTGTTTGGATGCGTGTATTCGTCATCGCCATCACCCGGCGTGATGGTATGGGGTGCCATTGGTTACACGTCTCGGTCACCTCTAGTTCGCATTGGCGGCACTTTGAACAGTGGCCGTTACATTTCAGATGTGTTACGACCCGAGGCTCTACCCTTCATTCGATCCCTGAGAAACCCTACATTTCAGCAGGATAATGCACGATCGCATGTTGAGGGGTGCTGTACGGGCCTTTCTGGATACAGAAAATGCTCGACTGCTGCCCTGGCCAGCACATTCTCAAGATCTCTCACCAATTGAAAAGTCTGGTCAATGGTGGCCGAACAACTGGCTCGTGACAATACGCCAGTCAATACTCATAATGAACTGTGGTATCGTGTTGAAGGTGATTGGGCAGCTGTACCTGTAAACGTCACCCAAGTTCTGTTTTACTCAATGCCGAGGCGTATCAAGGCTGTTATTACGGCCAGAGGTGGTTTTTCTGGGTACTGATTTCTCAGGATCTATGCACCCAAATTGCGTGAAAATGTAATCACATGTCAGTTCTAGTATAATATATTTGTCCAGTGAATACCCGTTTATCATCTGCATTTCTTCTTGGTGTACCAATTTTAATGGCCAGTAGTGTAGGACAGCAGCAACTGCAGAAGGCAGTGTCGACCTGCAGAATGACCTACAGAGATTATTGAATGGTGTATTGTGTGAATTGGACCGCGGACCTAGAAACGACGGAGAGGCTTCGTCCCGCCGTAGCCCTCAGTGGTTTAGAACCCCACAACAGGCCACAGCAGTCCAGCCACCCCACCATCGCCTCACACCGAACCCAGGATTACTGTGCGGTTCGGCCCCCAGCGGAATCCCCCCTTCCCCCCTCCCTCTCCCTCATCCTCCCCCCCCCCCCTCCGGGAATGTCTCATACCAGACGAGTGTAATCCCAAACGTTTGCGTGGTAGAGTAATTATGGTGCGCGCGTGCGTGGAGACAGTGTTCAAGCAGCAATCGCCGATATAGTGTAAATGAGGCGGAATAAGGGGAACCAGCCGAGACAGATGGGAAACCGTCTAAAAACCATCCACAGGCTGGCCGGCACACCGGACCTCGACACTAATCCGCTGGGTGGATTCCTGCCGGGGACCGGGACGCCTTCCCGCTCGGGAAGCAGCGCATGAGACCGTGAGGCTAGCTGGGCGGCCTTTTGTTGAATGGTACTGGTACTGGCAGTTGACCCTGTACGAAAATAATTGCAACGTACTGCGCATACATAGGAAAAGTCCACTTCTGGACAACTGCACTATTGATAACAAATTACTGGAAACAATATTCGCCATAAAATATCTAGGAATAATTATCGAGAGGGTCTTAGGTGGAATAACCATAAAAAACAAGTAGTAGGAAAAGCATGTCAGGCAGTTTCATAGGTAAAAAGTCATGTAGCGGCTTGCAAGGTGCTTGTTCGACCGATTGTTAAATACTGTTCAACAATATGTGACCCTTACCAAGTAGGACTGATAGAAGAGATAGAGAAGATCCAACGGAGAGCGGCGCGTTTAGTCACGTTCAAATTAATTAATTTCGGCATGTATGATGCTTGTCATCTGTACAAATACATCTGCAAGGGAAAAAAATGCAATTTTTACATCACGTACACCCAATCACACATATACATCCATCAAACTGGTGTTTAAAACATAATTGTGAAGTGTCAAGTATGTGTCCTAATACTACTTCTGCACTTAAATAGTTTCGAATAACAGACATTTGACATTACAAGTTACGCCCAAAAGATCGATTCTAACCTCAGCAGGCAGAAAATACATGCTAGTTAAAATGCTGTGTATTTCGCTAGTATTGTAGCTTCTGAAGACTGAAAGATGAAAGTCCGCCGATAGTATATATTTCTGCAGCAAAGTTTACAAACACTTGCAAAAGACGTCATCACCGGTCTAACATTATTTTCATTACTTAATATCATTGCCATTATTGGTTGCTTACTTAATGTCATTGCATTTATTGGCTGCTTATTTTGCGGGCTTTTGATCTACAGCCTTGTTCGATGTTACACTGATGATTCAAAACACTGCCGCGCTAAGTGGCCGCACGGTTTGAGGCGTCATGTCAAGGACTGTGCGGCCCCTGTCGCCGAAGGTTCGAGTCCTCCCTCGGGCATGGGTGTGTATGTTGTTCTTAGCGTAAGTTAGTTTAAGTAATGTGTAAGTCTAGGTACAGATGACTTAAGCAGTTTGGCCCCTTAGAAAATCACACACACACATTCAAAATATTATGAGAGCACACAACCGACCTAGCGACACTGCAGGCAAGCGACGTGCTAAAGACGTACATAAGCGAAGCAGAGACGAAGGGGGAATCATAGTATATACAATATAGGCGCCAATCGCGGAATCCACTGACATAAGCCACTTTGACCCAGCAGATTATTATGGCTCTGCGCCTGGGAGCTAGCATCCTCAAAAAAGCGAAGCTGTTGGGCTGTTCCTATGCTACTGTCGCGAACATCTATGGAAAATGGTTGAAGGACGTTGAAACCATGATTAGTTGACAAGGTACTGAACGTCCACGTCTTATACCAGGATACGCAGATCGGAAACTTCCTTACTGTGTAAAGTAGAATAAGCAGTGATCTATGGCAGATCTGACGGCAGAGTACAATAATGATGTAGGTAGAAGTGTTTGGGAGGATTTCTTTCACTGCACATTGTAGAAAATGGGAGAGGAGTAGGAGCTTATTGATTAACGTCCCATCGACAACCAGGTCGTTAGAGACGGAACACAAGCTCGGATTGGGGATGGATTGGGAAGGAAATCGGAAGTACCCTTCCAAAGGAACAATCCCAACTTATGCCTGAAGCGATTTAGGGAAATCACGGAAACCCTAAATCAGGATGGCCGGTCGCTGGTTTGAACCGTCGTCCTCCCGAATGTGAGTCCAATATGCTGGCCACTGCGCCATCTCACTCGGTGTTGGAGATCGGACTCCGCAGCAGACGACCTATACGGCTTCCCATATTGACACAATAAGATCGTCAGTTACGACTGTGGTAAACACAGTACCAATAAGTTGGGATCCTGGAGCAATGAAAATTTTCACCTGGTCAGATGAACCACATTGCTTGGTACAGTAGATCGATGGTCGTGTCCAGATATGCCGTCACCCAAGGAGGGGACATTCATCTGGTCTTCAATGGGACCTTTGGTAGTGATAGCAGATACCATAGCAGCTTTGGCCTGCGTGAACATCTGTTGGACCACCTGCTTCCCTTGTTGCCTGATGTCTTCTCTATCAGCGGTAGAGTCTTAGCGTGGAAGAAATGCCTGTGTCACAAGGTCTGAATCGTGCTGCAGTGGTCTCAGGGATATGTGATGTCTTGGTCACCAAATACACCTGATTTGAACATGGTGGAACATACCAGGGACGCCATCAGATGCCAGCTCTATGTCCACAAATCACCAGCCCAAAGGAACTACTTGATCTCTGCGAAGATATACGTAACCATGCACTTCCTAAAACCTACCATGGACTTGTCGAATTCATACCACGCAGAGTCTCTTCTCTATTGGTTTTCAAAGGTGAACCAACACGCTATTATGCTGGCAGAGATAAATGTTTTGGCTCATCGGTGTAGGAAGTTATGTTCTGTCCGTTCGGTCGATATCGTCCTTCTATTTATTCGTATTTGAGTCCACACTAGTCTCAATTTTGAGAATGCTAAACAATGTTATATTACCATAATCTTCATACTAATTCACAATTCGTGAGGCCTCAGAAATCTCGTTTCATTTACTTTAATTGAGTTGTAGTGTTTGCCTGGAGGTATCCACATATTGTATGTATCTGAACTAGAACTACTGTTAATCTCTATTTTTTTCTTTTTATTCGTGCATCTCTCTTAGCCATGTTATTTAATGTGTGATTGATGGTTTGGCATATTTATCCGAAACGTTTTGTTTCTACATTGCCGGAAAAAAATGCAACAACCTCAAGGACAAGATTATTTATTGACGACTGAGGTGACAGGGAATGCATCTTTCTAGAAGTATATAATAAGAAATTCAGACCAAACGAAACACGCACGTCGCTGTAAAAAGAGTCCACATAGTTGCATCAACACACAGTATACCCGTCCCTCCCCCCCCCCCCCCCCCCCTTTGCCTCACCACCTCCTCTGGCGGCAACCCAGACATGTATTCCCTCATGCAAATGATCACAAAAGTGCCGAACGACATCCTGTGGTAGATTGTCCCAAGCATCTTGCGCCTTTAGTTGCAGTTCGGCAAGGGTTCTCGCAGGCCCTGTGGAACGAGTAAACCTCCACTTCATCATATCCCATACATGTTGAGTTGGAGATAGCTCTGGTGATCTTGCTGGCCAGGACAGTTGTTCCTACGCCAGGAAGAGCACGTTGCCTCGCAGCAGCCGAATGTGGTCGTGCAATGACCTGCTGAAAAAGCACACCGCCTTCTACTCAAAGAAATGGCACCAGCACGGGTGTACCAAGATGTGCAATGTAGTGGGCACTGGATATTTTACACTGCGAAAAACACTAGATGTGACTGCGACTTATAACTGAGGCCTCCCACATCATGAAGCCTGGGACGGGATATATGTGCCTTGAACGAATGCACTCTGGAATAGCTAGCTTACCAAATGTGCGCCATACTCGGTTACATTCAACATTCGCGTGTAGACGAATATACTCTCATCACTGAAGATAATAGAGCGCCACAGAACGATGTGGCGCAGTGCTCAGCACTCTGAACTCATATTGGGGAGGATGACTGTTCAAACCCGCATCCGGCCATCCTGATTTAGGTTTTCCGTGATTTCTCCAAATCGCTTCAGGCAAATGCAGGGATGGTTCCTTTGAAAGGGCACGGCCGACTTCCTTCCCCATCCTTCCCTAATCCGATGAGACGGATGACCTCGCTGTTTGGTCCCCTCCCACAAATCAACGAACCAACAAAGCGCCATCCCACTCTCCACTAAACTCTTTCACAACACCAGAGTTGTCACTCTTGGCGGTGTTGTAATGTCAGTGGTAACCTGGTCAGAGGCACAGGTTATCTTAACCCTGCTGCAAGCAGAGGGTTCCCAGTGGTCCCTGACGACACAGCTGGTGCAACATGTGCTCAGATTTCATCTCTCCATGATGTTAGATCGGACACTGCTGCTCGCAAAATGCGTCTATAATACAAAGACGTCTTCAGGTGTGAGAATGTTCCATAGACCACTGTTAAAAGCCCCCAACAGTCGAACGATACACTGTGCCCAACATGTGCAGCAATCCCATCCAGCTTCCCGCAAGCCCCAAAATGCGGCCCCATTCAAATGGCTGAAGCTGTTCAACAGAAGTACGTTCTCGTCTTTGGGGAATGGATATCCACTGGAATGAGCGTTGCAGACGCTGCTTACCTCTAAAAATGGTTATAATGCCTCTAAGCACTATGGGACTTAACATCTGAGGTCATCAGTCCCCTAGACATAGAACTACTTAAACCTGACTAACATAAGGACATCACACACATCCATGCCCGAGGCAGGATTCGAAGCTGCGACCGTAGCAGCAGAGCGGTTCCGGACCGAAGCGACTAGAACCGCTCCGCCACAACGGCCGGCTGCTCACCTCTAAACTATGTACAGTTACTGCCTGCAGAATCAAAACAGGGAGTGCTCAGACATGTCTCCTGAGCTCAATCTGATTGCCAATGATAGTGACAAATGGTGTGGGGCGGCGGGTGGAGTAATAGAATAAACTGTTTTGTATTTATGCTGTTTGCCGTTCTCAACACTGGCTCTCTAACTACAACATTGGCAACCAGAAAGTGATTAGCAAAACGTGAAGCCTGTAATTAGAATTCCTAGTGCCCACTTCATCTGAGAAACACATTTATAGCTACAGCTTATAGCTCTGAGGAATTAGGAGATTGTCTGGGATTCATTATCAAAAACCATTCTCTCTAAAAATGTTCACTATATTCTGAAAGTCACAGACCAAAAAGAATCCACACAATTCAACTACCAGAGCAGTTGAGAGTCTAATGCGCTGATGCAACTATAACTGTTCAAATTAAATGTTTAAGTGAATGCTCGCCATAATTTGATGATAATGTTCATCAAACGCCACGCTAATAATGGTAGAATGTCTGTCCTGCGGCGGCACGTGAAAATACGACATACGCAAACTAAAGATAGATTATTAACGTCATCCCAAAATTAACACTTCACTCGAAAACGATTTCATGGTTACGCGTATCCCGAGTAACATATCAACAATACCGCCGCGACGCGACTCCCGGCACAGGTGGTGCACTAACCAGCGTCTGGAGAGAACTGGGGCCTTCCTTTTCTCGTGCAGCGTTGTTACATATAAAGCCGCGGCGCGGACGGCTAAAGGGAACGCTGATCAAATCTGCTCTCCGACTAGCCGCTGGGCTAGTAATGCACCGCTTTAAGTTATCGAATAAATCATTGCTTCCTTTGCTGATGGCCGATGAAGCTCTCAATTTAAATGTGCAATCAGCACACAGGTAAGTAATCGTAATAAAAGTCTGACGTGGCTAAGTCAAATATTTTGGACGAGAGAATTAATTTAATTACACTACACGCAGTAGACGAGCTCTGAACTTGTCCTTTGGAGATACGCTATCGCTATAGTTTTATAGTTATTCAGTTGAAACTTCTCACATCTTTATGATTATAGCGGATCTCCCTTCTACTTAAATTTGAACATCCTAGCTTTATTTATTCGCCTACTTAATCTATCTTGCTTCCTTAATTTCTAAGACAAAAACCAGAAAATCATGAATTTCAACTAAAATTTTAATTTGTGAGATCCAGAATACTGTTTCTGCTAAATTATTGTGCAAAAGGAATCTAAATATAAATTTTTAAGTTTCTAGCTCTTTTCTGTTGCGCCAATGATTTTTACATAAAAACGTCCGAATTTCGAAAATGGTTAAAGTTATTGAACTGATATTCAACACATATTGATTTAGTATTACTCCTGACATGCTAGAAACGTTTCAGATTAATTACTTGATTTTTAAAGTATTGCGCAACATTTATGACGTCAGAACTAGTTACAGCGGACTGGCTGGCACACAATGGAAAGACTGATGTGAATTTTATAAGGCGTGAGTAGGCTGCTTCCCTACAATGGTTCACTAACACTACATACCCTCAGTGTGCCACTGAACGTAGTCCTTGAAGGTTTTACATTTATTTCCCGCAGTGTACATCCACATGTGTCTCCAAACCTTAATCCTAGATGACGAAGGAAGATCCCTTCTCAACGAGTTTGTCATAAAAGTAACTGGTCAGCAAAGTTCGCTTGGATAGCTCACTTCGGATATGAAGACCGATGTTTCTAAACAGTACTCTCTTGATTTTATCACGTTTCTATAATGATCGTAGGAGGACATATTCTGTTTCTTGAACTACGGTGTGCTTTTATCACAGCAAAAGAACGTCCGCTGAATAGTTATCAATTATTTTAAATCTTTGATGAATACAGACATAGACACGACGAACTCCAACACTAACATCCTTTGCCTAACTTCATAGCATCCTTGTATGATATTTAGCTTTGTGAGATGATAGTCAGCTAGCTTTGTACTATATAAGGCGAATGGAAATATGGAGAAAGCCGATTAGTTTTAAAGGTTCCGGTCAGGCCTATAGGCCCAAGGCCGGCCGCGGTGGTCTAGCGGTTCAGGCGCTCAGTCAGGAACCGCGCGACTACTACGGTCGCAGGTTCGAATCCTGCGTCGGGCATGGATGTGTGTGATGTCCTTAGGTTAGTTAGGTTTAAGTAGTTCTAAGTTCTAGGGGACTGATGACCACAGATGTTAAGTCCCATAGTGCTCAGAGCCATTTACACCATTTTTTACAGGCCTAGGTCACGAAGCAGATGACGATAAATTTCGGCTTCAGGGAAATGAAGAGGTTGTTCGCCGAGGTCACGGTTTCTACCGTTCCTACCCGAGTGACGACGACTTGCCCGACACATATAACACTTACACCCCCATCTCTTGCCCTCTTCTAGTATGTATCCTCCTTCTCCTGCCGCTTCTCCTCTTTCTCCTCACCATCATCTTTATTATCAGAAGTGAAACGCATATTTAACTGTTGACTGCACGCACCATGGCTTGCGCTTCTTGTAGTTCACCGGCTCCCGCGCTTATATGGCCATACAGCATACTGCTGGACCAGCCGCTCCGCTTTCCTATCGCTCCATATTCGGCGAACTCCTCTACTCTAGGCAGTGGGACTAATTACTCCAACCTGCCGTCGTGAAATTTGGCAGGAATTCCGTTGATTGAATGTTAATGAAAGTAATTATCAAAGTAGCTTAATGGTACTGACCGAAAAAGAGAGATTTTTAACGGCTGCAGGAACGGCATTCTGGTTTAAGGGGAACGCTACACGGTTAACAGAAAGCCGAAGAAAACTGACGCAGTAACCTAATAAACAACACCGAAGCATAATTGTGCAGATCGTGATAACACTGTGCCTCCTACTCCCCTAAAATGGAATGGTAATGGGTCTGATGAAGGGTTTTACAATTGTATGTTGCTTGGGATTATCTTTACCTATCATATTATTATATCTTTATTTTGTGTTCAGGAACGTAACTTGCTGACAATTTGCGGTTTAGTGTTCACGGAAATACGAGTATGCATACAACTAAAAAGTGACACATCGAGCTCAAATTTTAACTTTTGACTGTGCAACAGATTGTTAATTCCGAAACCAGACGTAAAATTTCACTTAAAAGAGACTCTTTAATCTCACGACACAGCTCATATTCAGAAATGGAATTCCAATTTGAGATTTACAACAAGCAACAGCCAACATCTTCTGGACATAACTCTTACCAGAGTCTTACTGATAAATCTGTTGTGAGCAGCAGTGCCGTGCGTCTGTTTTCCGATTAATGAATTACGTGTTATGTTCACAAATACTGTAGTAAATAATTCAATAGAGTGAAGAATTAATCTAGAAACAGTCTGTATGGTGTGTCCAGCCTATATCTTTTCCCATGGGTGCTGGTCCAGAAATATGGTACGAAACGTTCTGTGGAGTTTAAAAAGTAGGATACAAGAAATGGGGGATCGAAGCTGTTACGGGGTTTATGAGGCTTGACGGGTAACTCCATTGATAACAATAGTGTCCGTGAAAGTTTGTGTCCAGATTAGAGTCCAGTTCGGACACAAAATTTTTAATCTGTTGCTACAAATTGTGATAGATCAGACTTCGGTGCAGGTTAAAGGTTCGTTCTGGAAAAATCCCCAAAATTACGGGCAAAACATTTCTCTGCTATATTATTTCGCCCAAGGAGATATGCAGTTGAATTGCTGAAGACTTTGTTGCATTATTGTGTTAGGGGATTAAGTCATAAATTAAAATAAGAAAGACTGTCTCCAGATTTTATGTGTGTCTCCCAGACGAGGATGAGACAGAAACTGTCACCCCTTCCTCTGTGCAGAAGTAATATTGGGTCAGGTTAATTTTACTGCAACGCCTTTCGAACTGTAATTGTTGGTGGTCATCACGATAAATGTAAATGTCTTGTGAGTAGGGCCTCCCGTCGGGCAGGACTTTCGCCGGGTGCAAGTCTTTCGATTTGACGCCACTTCAGCGACTTGTGCGTCGATGGGCATGAAATGATGATGATTAGGAAAACACAACACCCAGTCCATGAGAGGAGAAAATCTCCGACCCAACCGAGAATCGAACCCGGGCGCTTAGGATTGACATTCTGCCGCGCTGACCACTTTTTTTTTTTTTTTTTTTTCTTAATAACATGAAATACAACAAATTAGAACATATCCTGTTTTCTTTTTTTTTTGTTTTGTTTTTGTTTAAAAATTTGTATTGAACAAACTAAAAGTACATATATATTCACTATGCAAAAGTTCTTCAAGGTACCATTTAAAAATATACAAATGACTGTTAGTTAAAAAAAAAATTAAATACAACAAAATATAACATATTCTGTCTTCTTCCTAAAAAAAAAAAAAAAAAAAAATTGTGTTTGTTTTTGGTCGATGCATGAGAACGTGGATAAGGGTGTTGCATCATGTGACAGGTAGGCATGGTACACCCCAACTTTGAGGGGGGTCAAGGAAGACGCTGCGGAGATAACCGGCAAAAGTTTGTCGGTAAGATGGTTTTCGGGTGAGGGTGCTATGCGCGGTCACAACTTTGTACCAGAAGTCAAGGACTGTATGCGGACCACTCCGAAAGAGATATTCTAAAGCCTGTCCTCGAAACCAGATTAGGGTATGGTGCTTAGCAAGAGGGTAGTGAAATGTCTGGGGCAACAACAGGAAATCCGGGGTTACCGTCGTTGGCGGGGCACGGAGGTAAAAGCCCACGATTCGTTGGATGAGGAGCCATACGTTTTGTTTCAGGGGGCACGTAAGACGGTGCTCGTCGGTGTCTTCGAGCTGACAGTCAGGGCAGAGTGGGGAGGTGGCCAGTCCTATGCGATAAAGTCGACTATTAGTCGGGAATTTTCCATAGACTAAAACATACCAGAGTGCAGACACAGACGACGGTAAAAAGGGTGCATGCACACACCCCCAAACCGTGCGCCAGTGAATGTCAGGATGCTGTAGCACCATGGGGTCGCAAGGGTTGGACAGCATAAACAAACGATAATAATCTTTTGTACGGGGAGGACGGGTGACTGGAAGATCGGCCCGAACGTAGCTGAGTTCTATGAAACAATTCGCGACGTAGTACAATAATGGAGAAATAGGTGCCACATTGATCGGTGGATCGAGAGAAGCTGGTCGGAGGATATCTAAGAGACTGCGTGTTAAGGACGGGACCGGCCCCTGCCAGTGCCGCAACAGAGTGTGGACAAAGAGTGCAGAAGAGCGTGCCCGCACGTTGACGAGTCCGAGGCCACCTTTTGCAGGAGGCAGTGTTAGAGTGTTGTAGCGGACTTTGAAAAGTGCCCCTGCTGACACGAAATATCCAAAGGCTGATTGGATGCGGCGGCCAAGGAGTAACGGCATTGGGAGGATCTGGGCGACGTGTACCAGTTTAGGGGCGACATAGATGTTGACATAGGACACACGTTGGAGTTGGTTTAAGTTACGGTGCACTTGACCGCGAACATGGTGCCGAATCGACTGCAAAAGCCGCCGGTAAGCCAGGGCCACTGTGCGGTGTGTGGAGCTCGTAAATTCGATACCCAAGTAACGAAGGGTGGCACGAACTGGGAGTGGGGTCGGCACCATAGCCGGGAGGCCGCGCCCAATGTGCTTCATAGTCGATTTACTGACATTAAGAATGCTACCAGAAAGACGTCCATACTGGTGAATCCATTGGATGGCGTCATTGAGTTCCGTGGAGGAGCAGGTGAGAAAGAGGAGATCGTCCGCATAAGCCCTACAGTGAAAGGTGTGGTCACGCAAAGTGAGGCCCTGCAGTCTAGAGGTAAGTCCAGTGATGAGGGGCTCAAGTGCAATGGCATATAGTAAAGTAGACATAGGGCATCCTTGACGCACAGAGCGGCGTATAGGAATCGGTCCTACAAGCCTGCCATTGACTTGTACCATCGAGACCGCGGGAAGGAGTAACCGGCGAATGGCATCGACAAAAAGCAAAGGGAACCCCATACGTGTCGCCACCATGAGGAGGAATGGGTGTCGAACGCGATCAAAGGCACTCGTGAAATCGACGGATACCAGTGCTGCACGAAGGCGACAAACCGACGCCAGTGCAATGAGGTCACGGCATTCTCCTAGGGCTGTTTGTAAGGTGGCCCCACAACCACGTGCAGTCTGCTCAGGTGAAAGGACCGTAGGTAAGACGGTGCGTATGCGCGCTGCTAAGAGGCGTGCATAGATTTTATAGTCTGCATTCAGTAGTGTAAGGGGGCGATATGCAGAGACATGAGACCCTCCCTTCGGTTTAGGCACAGGTAGAAGAATGCCAGTGACGAATTCAGGTGGAATTGGGAAGGACGGAGTAAAGAGTTCCTGAATCATTTCCGTCCAGCGAGGAAGCATTAACGTGGTGAACGCCCGGTAAAATTCCACTGGGAGACCATCTGGTCCGGGTGATTTGTTCTTGGCCCCTTTGTTGATCGCATCTACCACCTCTTCTGCGGTGATTGCAGACATCATGGACGTTGACTCCGCTACGGTGAGAGTCCGATCAGGGGAAGGACGGAGATCATCAGGAATGGGCGTCGCCATCGGTTCATCATCATAAAATTGGCGATAATGTTCAGCAAAGGCGGACACGACCGCCGCCTGTGTTGTGTGGTGAACACCATCGGAGGTCGTGATGTTGGGGACGAAAAGCCGACGTCGACGACTATGGTCGGATGCGGCATGGATTGTGGATGGGGTTTCGTCGTGGAGGAGGTCTTGTCGTCGGGAACGCACCACGACACCATGCAGTCGTGCACGTTGAAGAGAGAGGAGACGAGCTGTAGTACGTTGTCGTTCCCTGTGGGTGTCAGGTGATGGAAGGAGCGCATCGAGCTCACGGAGGACGGCGTAGTGAAAATTTGTGGTGTCTCGATGCCATGCTGCTGCTTCCTTGCCACATTGTATGAAGGCCTTTCTGATCGCAGGTTTGGCACATTTGAGCCACCAATGGAACGTGGATGTGTACTGCGCAAGGCGTCTTTCGCAAGACGCCCATGTAGTGGCAATACATTGTCGGCAGTGTGGATCATTAAGGAGGGAGGTATTAAGCTTCCAGTAACCTCTGCTGCGCCACACTGACTGAGGTGGCAGAGCCAGAGAGCAAATGACGGCGCAATGGTCCGAAAATGCAAGGGGCCATCGTTCAGCTTGGGCGACTTCATTGCCGAGGTGAGCAGAGACATAAAACCGGTCCAGTCTGCTCGCAGAATGTGCTGTATAATGGGTAAAACCGGGGGTATTGCCATGAATTTTCTCCCAAACGTCCACTAGATGAAAATCTTCGATTAAGGTGAGCAGCGCCGGGCATGGCGAATAACCAGGTACTTGGTCCTGCGGATGGAGGACACAGTTGAAATCGCCTCCCATGACAAGGCGATCATAGCGTCCAGAAAACAGGGGCGCCACGTCATGTCCGAAGAAAGTGGACCGCTGCCGACGGTTCGTGGAGCCAGACGGAGCGTAGATATTGATGACGCGCGTGTCGAAGATGGTAACAGCCATGCCTCTTCCACAGGGAAGGATTGTCGTGTCCGTGAGTGGGATTCCTTCGCGTATGTAGAAAGCCACTCCACGCCCTGATTGATCACATGTGGACGTGTATGAGTCGTAGCCGTAGACTGGTGGTAGTGTGGCAACGCGTACTTCCTGAAGAAGGGCGACGTCGACGTCAGAGGCCCGAAGCATGTCACATAGGAGTTGCAGCTTGGGTGCAGTGCCGATCATGTTGATGTTCAGTGTGGCAAACCGGTATGTTTGTTTCAGTGGTGGTGGACGCGCATCTACCATCACCAAGGGAAGTAAGAGGAGGGCACCGACAGGAAGTCCCGTCCCATCAGCTGCAATGCCTCGCTTTTGATGTTAACAGGTAGCCTCGTCCGGCGGAGGTAACTCATCCGGAGGAGGGGGCGTACCTTCCTCAATGTCGTCGGCCCATGCTCCTGTGCCGTGGGTCTGTCCAATGTCCATGGGAATTGCGTCGTGGTGAGAGAGATCTGGAGTTGTCGGCGGGGAGACAGGCGTCTCAACCGGCGCACCGATTGTTACATTGTGCGTGGCGACCTCCATAGTGGTCCCGTCCTGCGAAACGTCTTGTTCATCGTGAAAGTTGTCCGCCGACCTCTGCGTGGAAATGTCGGCTGCTTGGGTGTCGTCTTCGTCGTCGCGGGTGGCAACGCTCTGAGAGCCCGTGGGTGAACGGCGACGGCGTTTGCGCCTACGTGGCGAGCGTTGTTTGCGCACGTGTTCCTCAGTGTCGGACGACGGCAAGGAGGAGCGTCGACCTGGTTCGAAGGCGTCGGTGGGTACAATGAAATTGTCAAACAGGTGTTGTGAAGATGTACTGGTCTCCTCAGCATCCGGTGCGGGAGCCTGTTCGGCGGCAAGGTTGTCAGGTGGGACGTCTGTACCGTCCGTTGGTGACTGGGACGGTGGGACGTGCCGATCGGAAGGACCGGGCGACGGACTGGACGAAACTGTAGACGTGGCAAGAGCCGCTGCGTAAGTGACCGGTAGGGCGGTCATCGTGGGTGTGACGGACGCTTCCGACAACGGGAGCTGCGCGACACGTCGTTGAATGCATTCAGACCGTAGGTGACCTTCTTTCCCGCAACCGGAACAGGTCCGAGGTTGGCCGTCGTACATTATAATGGCACGGCAGCCTCCGATACGTAGATAGGAAGGCACGTGTTTCTGCAACTCGATGCGGACCTGTCTAACACCGTTTAAAACTGGATAGGTCTGAAATTGGACCCATCGTTCGGCAACATGTTCCAGAACGTTGCCATAGGGACGGAGCGCCTCGATGACGACGTCTGCAGGTAGTTCGAACGGCAGTTCGAAGATCCTTATCGTCCGTGTGCCGAGACCTGCGTGATCGACGGTAACGGGTCCGACGTTGCCGTCGGAATGACAGAAGCGCAGTCCACGTTTTGCCTCTTGAAGCACCTTGTCGCACGCCGCATCGTTGATCATTTTGACGTAGACGGTACTGCTAACTATGGACAAGTGGATACCAATTAGATCCGTTGGTGGTATTTTAACTTCATCGCGTATAAACCGTTCTACCTCCAGGGCCTTGGGTCGGGCGAAGTCGGAACAAAAGTTGAAACGTAATGTCTTCTTCCGATAGTTGTGCGCCATGGTGGTCTAGAAGGAAAACGGCACTTACAGCGGCCGAAGTAAACACAAACACACCGTGCGCGCCTCGCCCGCAGCGCTCTGGCGCGTGACCGCCTCGCAGCACTGCCGGCGGTAGACTGCCCACTCGGCTACCGAGGGCGGACGTCATCACGATGGTACGGAGCGTTAGAGAGGCTCCTTGGTTTGATGAAGGACGCCTGGGGGATAGTTGACAATTAGAACCATCCAAGTAATCTGCTATTTTATTGGCGGGACCAAGTGTATAAGTAGGAACCAGCACGTTACTCAACCTCACTTCTTTCGGAATATTGTAGCAGTCAACACGTAGCACATGCGTATTCGGTGTCCATCACAGAGAAGTTCGTAGTAGGCACCACGATGGCAAAATACTGGCTCTAAAGCCGCTATTAGACGACACCTGAACGTGTACAAGTGAAGACGGCCTACCGCCTACAGGTAGAAAGCATGCGGTTGCGATTTTAGCAGACGTGTTACCCTACGGGGAGGTATAGGAACTGTTCTGTTCTTCCGTGGATCAGCGCATGAGCAATCGAAGTGGTGTTAGCAAGCATGCGCAGAATGCAGAATTTCGAGAGGGCTTTCCTCTTGTTATTGTTTCCACTTGTGGTCAGTAGGCATGAAATACGTCAGCTCTTGAGGACTGTTTTTGCTATTGAACGAGATATTCAGCGGGTAATTTTTTTAGACAAACGGTAACAAAATAAAAGAAAATCCTCTTTTTTGTATTGCTATTGAGGAAAGCTGTATATCAAATAAGATTCTGATTGTAGAAATCGCATGAAACAAAAGCAGTATAAGTATGCTTATTGATGCCACAGCGAGGAAAACTGTCAGTATGATCCTCCAGATATATTGTACAACACTAAGGTAAGTCTAGAAACGTTTCATTCTGAGTTTATATGTTTTAGGTAAAAGTGCAGATACTTTTACCTTCGATATGTTT
The DNA here is from genome assembly GCF_021461385.2 of Schistocerca piceifrons. Classification (NCBI taxonomy): domain Eukaryota; kingdom Metazoa; phylum Arthropoda; class Insecta; order Orthoptera; family Acrididae; genus Schistocerca; species Schistocerca piceifrons. The sequence goes on along the minus strand of NC_060145.1, from coordinate 219,821,321 downwards.
ACGCGTCAACTTAATCGGTGAAAGTACGACATGTGTCTGATTTGATTACATATTTTATATTATTCCAGCGTGCCAGCGAGGGTAAGCGTTGAGAGAATACCTGGCCAAAAGAGTCAGAGCAGTTGTGCCGGCGGCGACCAGTGAGGATGTAAAAGCCGTTCTGCATCTCAGCGACCACACTATCGTGAAATAGCTTCCCTTCCCTCATTACTGTGTCACTTGCGCGAGTCCCGTCACGTACGATCGACAGCAACTTGTCAAAACAAGGCACATCCATTCTGACGAAGTTCGTAAATTCCTACGGATCCTCAAGATTTCACCCTTTCTTCCCAGCATAAATAACTGCATCCTCGATCTCTACAATGCTGTAAAACGTAAACATAGACAATCATTTCCTTGTACAGCATGACATGCCGCCCGGTGTAGCCGTGCAGTCGAGGCGCCTTGGTATGGAACCGCGCGACCGCTACAGTCGCAGGTTCGAATCCTGCCTCGGGCATGGATGTGTGTGGTGTCCTTAGGTTAGTTAGGTTTAAGTAGTTCTAAGTTCTAGGGGACTGATGATCTCAGAAGTTAAGTTCCATAGTGCTCAGAGCCAACCTAGGCGCCTTGTCACGGTTCGCGCGACTCCTCCCGTCGGAGGTTAGAATCCTCCCTCAGGCATGAGTGTTCAAAATGTGCGTGAATTCCTAAGGGACCAAACTGATGAGGTCATCGGTCCCTAGACTTACACACTGCTTGAACTAAGTTACGCTAAGGACAACACACACACACACACACACACACACACACACACACACACACACACACCCATGCCCGAGGGAGGACTCGAACCCCCGGCGGGAGAGGGGCATGCGTGTGTTGTCCTTAGCGTAACTAAGTTAGATTAAGTAGTAAGCCTAGGAACAGATGACATCAGCTGTTTGGTCCCACAGTTCTCCAGCATGACAGAAAACGAACACCACATTCCATAATTCGGTATAATCACGACGTGATTCCATTCTAACTGAACAAGATGATAAGAATGCGTGATAAATATGAACCAAGAATTCTCAGAAGATTCAGTATGAGTAAACGGCTGCTTTACAAAAATATCAACTTTCACACTCAACGATTCAAACAAGTATGCAGTTCCGAATATGTACCGATGGAGTGATTGTGCAGACTTCCACGTAAGGTGTACCGCCTAATATCGCTAACGAAAAAGTCGGCAGTATCAGACTCGTACGCTTGGGGGCGCTGGCATAGACTTACACTATGTGATCCAAAGTATACCGTCACCTAGCTGAAAATGACTTACAAGTTCGTGGCGCCCTCCATCGATAATACTGGAATTCAATACGGTGTTGGCCCACCCTTAGCCTTGATGACAGCTTCCACTCTCGCAGGTATGCGTTCAATCGGGTGCTGGAAGGTATCTTACGGAATGGCAGCCCATTCTTCACTGAGTACTACACTGAGGAGGAGAGGTATCGATGTCGGTCGGTGAGGCCTGGCACGAAGTCGGCGTTCCAAAACATCCCAAAGGTGTTCTATAGGATTCAGGTCAGGACTCTGCGCAGGCACTACATTACCAGGATGTTATTGTCGTGTAACCACTCCGTCATAGGCCGTACATTATGAACAGGTACTCGATCTTTCTGAGAGATGCAGTTTCCATTCCCGAATTGCTCTTCAACAGTGGGAAGTAAGAAGGTGATTAAAACACCAATGCAGGCCTGTGCTGTGATAGCGCCACGAAAAACAACAAGGGGTTCAAGCTCCCTCCATGAAAAACACGACCACTCCATAACACCATCGCCTTCGAATTTTACTGTTGGCACTACACACGCTAGCATATGACGTTCACCGGGCATTCGCCATATCCACACCCTGCCATCGGATCATCGCATTGTGTACCGTGATTCGTCACTCCACACAACGTTTTTCCACTTTTCAGTCGTCCAGTGCTTATGCTCCTTACACCAAGCGAGGCGTCGTTTTGTATTTACCTGCGTGATGTGTGGCTTATGAGCAGCCGTTCGACCATGAAATCCAGGTTTTCTCACCTCCCTCCTAACTGCCATAGTACTTGCAGTGGGTCCTGATGCTGTTTGGAATTCCTATGTGATGGTCTGGATAGATGTCTGCCTATTACACATTTCGATCCTCTTCAACTGTCGGCGGTCTCTGTCAGTCAACAGACAAAGTCGACCTGTACGCTTTTGTGCTGTACGTGTCCCTTCACGTTTCCACTTCACTATCAAATCGGAAACAGTGGACATAGGGATATTTAGGAGTGTGGAGATCTCGCGTACAGACGTATGATACAAGTGACACCCAATCACCTGACCACAACAGCCAATCGCCGTCTGCATCTCACGGCGAGATCTTAAGGCCTTACATGCCGAAATGTTCCACTGTTACTCTTCGTTACTAGTTCACTGTCTCTCTCTCTCTCGTGGAAAAATGGTTCGGAATAAAATATGTTGTAGCTCTTGCCAGACAATGTTAGATAAGGCACCTCTTGAAATACCAAACACTTCGGCTCCCTTTGTTACAGAAGCACAGAAGCGCCGTCGGTTTGCCCACGTTCGAATGTACTGAGCTTGATGTGCACTCACAGCAACACAGAACTTATTTCTGACCACGACTCACACGTACAGCGTATTGAGGACACTTCCGTTCGTTGGTAAATATAACAACCCAACCTGCAGACTTTGGTGCTGTCTGCATTTATGTGAATGCATGCATTTTTCCATGGCTTTCTCTATCCCCTGTACATCCACATGAGTACTCCGCAATTCACTCTTCAGTGCCTGGCAGAGGATGTAGTCCGACGCTCCCAAGAACAAACGCTACGGAGCCGCTTTCTTAGCGGGAGTGATAGTTAGACGAGGTATACCGCTACAGATAGCTGCAGAACGAAGAGCCGGCCGCGGTGGCCGTGCGGTTCTAGGCGCTCCAGTCCGGAGCTGCGCTGCTGCTACGGTCGCAGGTTCGAATCCTGCCTCGGGCATGGGTGTGAGTGATGTCCTTAGGTTAGTTAGGTTTAAGTAGTTCTAAGTTCTAAGGGACTGATGACCTCAGAAGTTAAGTCCCATAGTGCTCAGAGCCATTTGAACCAGAACGAAGCAGTGATGCGCGACTGAATCCCTCAGAGTACTCTTTCTGTGTTGCTGCAAATGGCATGGCTCTGGATTCCAATCCTGATCTGCACACAGATTTAATCGATCACAACAACAACTGCTATGCTTCAGTTATCAACATTTTATGTTGTAGCAAACTTCGGTGGGCAAATATACGTACTCTTTGACTGCACCTAACCAAATTGTAATGCAAACAGCAAAGAGGAAAGGGCACCAAGTTTCCGAAACAGCTCAGAGCTCTCGTAAGGCCAGGAACCATTGAGCATGCCTCACTTCAATACTCGACCACTACCAACGCTACAGTATCAAGTGAGGAGTGCCTGCATCGTCAAGCAGAGTGCAAGGAGAAGTAGACAGTTGGGGGATCCAGACAAACTGTGGTTGTTCAGAAATTGTGGTTGTACCACAGGCATATTGTGAGAATGACGAAAATTTATCTGAAACAATTTGATATTGTGCATAACTTATTAAATGGATCCGAGAACGTGAAAAATAATCGAGAGAACGTGCTGAAACGGTCCTTCTCGCCTGTCGCCTCGAAGCTCCTGTAGCGTCTGGCCAGTTTAGGCTCACTGTCGCGGCCGGGGTCCACAGCACTGCTGGTGCTGCGCAGTAGGCGAGACAAATGACGCGACTTAGTGCTGCGCGACTTCCTCCGAAACTTTTTGTTCAGGGACCTGCATTACTTCAATGCACCGCTACGTATACACTGTCATGCTGACTAAAGGTCGCCAGCCTCGCATCGACCAGTGAGACAGGATTAAAATATTCACTTCTTCTATGTCACTAATCAATGCCCCATAGCAATAAAACTACTTTCAAAAGATTCTCAGATCCGACCACAGCTTACTAAGACCGGCAACGAAAACAGACATATACCGTCTGCAGCCCTTTTCTAGTATGTTCTCCATAAACAATACAGGATGACAGCGTAAAGTTAAAAAGAACAAAAACACACACGAGAACTCGACGACCCATATTTCCATTGGAGTAAATCGGGATTTATTATCGTCTACAAGACGTCGCCAAATCCTCTTCATATGTTGGACACCAACTCCACATAGCTCACTGCTGCACGTCCTATGCAGCCTGTTCCATCTGGGTCTGTGTCTGCTCACTAGACAGCTATAGACAGCTGCCTATGCGTTGATAACAAGCAAACGACTGTGCCAGGGCCTATGTCAGCACAAGGGAACACAGTCGCGAGTTCTTGCCATACATACCGCACGGGGAGAAACACTTCATTGATCACTGACTTTCAGCTGAAAAAGTACACTCCTCAACACTATATCCGCCCCAGAGCGCCTCGCGAGGGGCGCCAATGGACACCTTCGTTTCACCAGCATCAAACCGCTTCACGAAGTTATTTTAACGTGCAGGCCTTTCGGCTAATCAGCCTCCAGAGCAGAATGTAGATACTGGACCCTTCGAGTAGTCATTCCCTTCTAACGCTCATACTACTTGGTGTAAGGTACTGATTCCTGCCAACAGTTTGAGCAGGTTTCTTAGTCGAGTCACTGAGATTCCAGGCCGAAGACGCATCTGGAGGCATCAGTCAGCGATGGAATACCAGCTACAGTGTCGGCAGCCATACAGCCCCACATCCAGGAACGATGGTCTGGGGCACTATCTCTTTTCATAGCAGAAACGCTTTGGTTGTCATCTGTAGCAGCCTTACAGCACAGCAGACCGATGCGTCGACGATATCCTACATCCCGCTTTGTTGTCCTTCCTGGCATGCCATTTTGAGCTTACATTTCAGCAAGATAATGCTGCTTATCTTTGTGCTTATTAAACCATATCTTGGCCAGCAAAGTTGCCGGATTCCTTCCCAAATGAGGACGTCTGGAGCATTGTGGGCATGGCACTCCAACCATCTAGAGATTTCGAAGATATAAAACGGCAGCTGGACAGAATTTGGCGGAATATCAGTCAGCAGATCGTCCAGCAACCCTATCAATCAATACCAAGGCGAATATCTGTTTGCATAAGGACTAGAGCTAGAGCAACACGTTATTGACTTCCTCAATGTGTGGATCTCTTTCTCTTGAATAAATCATCCCGACTTTTCTGAAATTGTAACATATTGTTTGTCTGTACATTTACATCACATCTACCGTTTTCTATCATTTGTATAATTTCTTCACAGAAGGTCTTTTTTGTCTTGGATTGTATGTTGGACACTCCTCCTCCTCCCCCCCTCTGAATCCACCTTCGTAAGTTCGCCTCATTCTCCCACCTCCATCTACCTCATCCCCCCCCCCACTCTTTCTGTCAGTAATCCCCTTATCCTCCTCTCGATCCCTTCTCCTTGACCATATTTTCCTCCCCTCTCCATCTGTCACATCCTCCTTCCCTTCTCTCTTTCCATCTGCACCTCCTCTCTTCTTTTATCCACCTGCCCAATAATCATCTACCCCTTGCTCATTCCTCATGCATCTTCACTTCCTCTTCTCTGTCTGTCCATACCCTCCTCAATCCAGCTCAAGCTGTTCCCAGTCTTGCTAACTAGCAAGTGCAGCCCTTGCAATACAGTTCAAAAACGCAGGCTCATACTACACCCACAACACACCTGCTCATGCAGGGTAGGCTACACATAAGGGGCTTTAAAATCTTTTATTTGTCCCTAATGTACAAGAAGCTGCCACGCACACCAAGTCTGTCTTGGAGGACAGCCTACACGTCTAGGCATGGGGAACCATTTCTTGACCCATTTCTTCCTTCCTACAAATCAGGTTGATATGACAGGCCGATACGATTTCCACATGACATACCTGTCGTGTACGGAAGCCTTTATGCCAGAAGATGAAAGATGTTTTTGATAGCACCTCCACTCCTAGTGGAGCTACAGAGATTTAAACAGAACTGTGCTGATACTCTTGAGGCCTGCTGTTTCTGCGCCAAATTTGGTTGGAATTGGTACTAAGGGTTTCGGAAGCGATCTAACACACAAACACACACACACACACACACACACACACACACATATATATATATATATATATATATATATATATATATATATATATATATACAACCTGCTTTATATATGTAACACACAGGTAATAGATTACCAAGTTCACTCCACTTGTTAGACAACAGTTCCACATAGCTGAGAGCGCAATTCTCTTCTGTGTAGCCTGTTTCTACTGAGTCGTTGTGCACCCACTAGACAGCAACACTCGCCTCGATAACACAGTCACTAGGTGTTGCAAGACTCCCACATAGGGAGAAACACTTCATTGACCACTGACTACCAAGTGAAAAATTACACTCCTTACCTCCGCCCCAGAAAGCAGAAAAATAACCTCACGCACCTCATGAGGTTTGCCAGTGGATACCTTTACTTCACGAGCGCTAAACCGCTCCACGAAGCTATTTTAACATGCAGACCTTTCGGTCTGCCTCCACAGCTGAATGTAGACACTTGGGGCAGTCATTTCCTGCTAACGGTCGTAGTACTTGGTGTAAGGAGCTGCTCCATATGAATCTGCATCATGGACACTGCTCCCCTCATTAGGGAACGTGCAGAGGCACTCAGACAAGCAACACAATGTGGTCTCCCATGAGTTCATATGTGCACTGAAGCTGACTGTGGGGTATTCGAACATTTATTGTGGACCGTACAACGGTAACGCTCTTTATAGATGAATGTGCTAAAAGTCCGTATTTCTCAACTGATAGTTTGTAAAACGCATTTTGTAATGTTTACTGACTGTTGTACATGAGCACGTAGGTAAATCTGAAGCGTATAGAATAGTACAGAAAATTAATAACCACGTGCATAAACTATGTTCTGTCTCGGAAAGCATTTGCAACAGGGCATATCCCCATATGAAGTGTCTTGCTTAAAATGTTCATTCCTGTTGTATCGCTGAACACCGAGCATTCCTCTTGGAACTTACTTGGTAGCCTTATTGTGCACTGATGTTTAGTGTTCAGCCATTGTTACATTGTATGTTTACTGCATCGCAAACTCTTGAAGAGGCGGCTGCATAATTTGATTGACTATGGCAAATAAATTAATAGAAATGTATTTAGCAGAGGCAGATTTACAGACTCCCACCGCATCCTTCCCCCTCTCGTCGTTAAGTTTCATACCTGTTTTTGTTCCTCCGTGAAAGTGAGTATTATAAAGAAAATGTATACAGTAATGAATCCGTTTCGAAACTTTAGAGGCTCCACGCTGCCATTTGTAGCCCTTGTCTTTAATGGCTCTTCAGCATCAACACCAGCAACTGTCGCCACACATTTCAACGCCATCTAGTCTACATGAAACGGTGTTAAAACTTCACCTCGACTCAATGTCTCTACTACCACCTGGGCGGATCCAGATTTGATTTTCACTCTTAGAAAAATATTTATCAAAGCATTCAGCTTGAATTGCATTTTCTTTTTTCGTTAAATCCTTTGTTTCGTGTTTTGTATACTGCAACATCGTCCACCCTGTTCGGTAGGCACTTTAAAAAACGAATAAACCTGGGCGGATCCAGATTTGATTTTCACTCTTAGAAAAATATTTATCAAAGCATTCAGCTTGAATTGCATTTTCTTTTTTCGTTAAATCCTTTGTTTCGTGTTTTGTATACTGCAACATCGTCCACCCTGTTCGGTAGGCTACTTTAAAAAACGAATAACAGTTACGAAAAGCAATGAAAACTACTGACAAAGTAATGTTATCTTGTACAAGACTCTATGCGGAACACCACTCTATAGTAGCAGCGACCAACGATGTTAACATTCATCTTCTAATTTAATAATGAATGAAATGTTACGGTTTTCTTAGCATTTTTTGAGGTTTCGTGCGTAAATCTGCAAAAACGGAACCCTCAGAGGTTCGCTTTGTCGTCCGTCAGTCTGTATGCCTGTCTGTCCGACAGTTGAGAAAACTTTTTCTCAGTAACGAACAGACGTAACAAGTTCCAATTTATTGTCACTTATTAAGGTCTATGGTCCCTCGGCAGGGTAAAAATTTTAAGCTAAGTTAATTCAATCAAACCACACGGCCATTTATGTAATATTTTGTTGCTCGAAAACTCACTCATCAAGATCTAAATTATATTTCCCGTTGACCCGGAATCATGAAATTTGACAAGAAGCAGGATTTCACAGTATAAGTAAAGCAAAAAAAATCCAAAAATTGTTAATTTGTAATTATATACCACGAACGAATACTTTTATCATTTATGCGATTGCAGTCTTTCTCGGCGTATTCCACTGATGAATTCTTCTCGGGTTATCAAACGAGTGGTGGAGTCGTCTTGTCGCAACGTTACAATGAGTTTCGTACCCATAATCTTCTGGCGAAGATGATGGGTACGAAACTCACCGAAACTTTACGACAAGACGACGCCACCACTCTGCTGATAAACCGAGAAGAATTCATCACTTCCATCATTTTTTTATCAGTCTGTCTGTTTGTCCGTCTGTTGGGACCACTTTTTCTCTTGAAAAGGTTGGCGTATCAAATTCATATTTATGTCACATACTAAGGTTTATGGTCCCTCAGCGATATAAAGATTTTAAGCTTCTAAGTCAAGGCATTAAAAAGATACGCCCATTTATGTCACATATTTCGATACTCGCAAACCCATTCATCAAAACATGTACGGTATTTCCCGTTGACGTAGCATAATGAAATTTGGCAAGAAGCAAGGTTTCACATCACAAGTAAAGTAAAAAATCTGAAGATTGTTAAACTGCAAACAATGACATAAAAATATTTTTTCCGTTAGAACATACATTGCATTCACTATCCTTCAAAAGCATAACAGACGAACAGTACTGCGTGCAAACATAAAATCTTAAATACTTAGTATTTCTACATATATAAACTGACGTCCCCTGCTCGTAGATAGTGCTCGATTTCTCAAAAAAAGAGGTTCAGGAACTATGACTCTCCGCTGGGTGTTTTTTTTCGAAATTTGGATTTTTTTAAAACGTTATTTTAACACTTTTTTTGACAGAGGTACCGGTATGTCGTACCGGTGCGTGCCATCACAAATGAAGCAATAGATATATAGGAGGGTTGGAACTTAAATAGTGGCAACTACTTATTTACAGCTCGTACAAAATAGATACGTGTTTCAAAGTTTTACTGGCGGTCAGAGTAGTCACCAGCATTGTGTATAATCCGTTGCCAGCGATGTGGAAGTCGTAGGATACTCTTAGCAATGCCAGTTGTGTTGACAGTTCGAGTGGCGCGGTCTACTGCCCGACAAATTTGTAGTAGTGCTGAAGCGAATGCTGTGAAGTGTTTCCTTCAGTTTAGAAATCGAGTTCAACTCACGAGGGCTTTAGACAGGGGAGTGCAGTAGGAGGTAAAGCACTTACCAGCCCCATCAGTCAAACAAGTCAGTAAAAGCTTGCACTGTACGTGCTTGAGCATTGACCTGCAAAATGATTGTCAGGTCCTGCAGGAAGTGTCATCACTTCTGTCTCTACGCTGTTCATTTTTAGAACACAACCTAGACCAGCTTAGAGACAGAAGTGATGACACTTTCTGCAAGACCTGACCATCATTTTGCAGGACAATGCTCAAGCACGTACAGTGCAAGCTTTTACTGATTTGTTTGACTGATGGGGCTGCTAAGTGCTGTACCACCTACTGCACTCCCTTGACTTAAGCCCTCGTGAGCTCAACTCGATTTTTAAACTGAAGGAAACACTCCACGGCATCCGCTTCAGAACTGCTACAAATTCGTCGGGCAATAGACCGCGCCACTCGAACTGTCAACACAACTGACGCAGCTAAGAGTATCCTACGACTTCCACATCGCTGGCAACGGGTTTTACACAATGCTGGTGACTACTCTGAAGGTCAGTAGAACATTGAAACACGTATCTATTTTGTACGAGCCGTAAATAAATAGTTGCCACTGTTAAAGTTCCAACCCTCGTATATATATATATATATATATATATATATATATATATAGTTCCGTGCATATATATGTATATTCACGGAACCCTCACTGCGTGAGGCCACTTTTTTTTCTTTTTTGTGACCGAGTCTACGGGGCCTACTTGGCGTGTGCGGAAATCGGGCTCTGGTCCTTAGTGATCAGAAGCCCTGCAGCAGAAGTCCGAGTGGCAGAATCAGCAGCAGCAGCGGCGGCAAGGGAGGAATCGTGCGGCGCAGGCGACGCCGTCCACAGAGGACGCGGCAAGGACACGGCGGACGTCCACCTCGGCAGCCGGCAGGTCCGCGCACGGGCTACAAAACTCGCTTTTCTTCCTCATTCCCTGCAGCGCTCCGTGACTGATGGAACCTCTTCTACTTCATCACGCAGAGACACAGATGCTGACACGGTATTTACTTACAGACAGAGGCAGCAATTGCACTGAGTGGCATTCACGCTTCTCTCGTTACGTACAAAGGATGTTCAAATGGTTCAAATGGCTCTAAGAACTATGGGACTTAACTTCTGAGGTCATCAGTCCCCTAGAACTTAGAACTACTTAAACCTAACTAACCTAAGGACAAACTGCCTATTGGCTTCTGTCTCGGGTTTCTGACGTTTGGTCAGAAAAGTCATTAGATGAACGTCGGCCGAAGAACCCGAGACAGAAGCCAACAGGCAGTTTGTCAACAAGTGGCCACGAAAGCCTTAACAATTTTGTAACCTAAGGACATCACACACATCCATGCCCGAGGCAGGATTCGAACCTGCGACCGTAGCGGTCGCGCGGTTCCGTACTGAAGAACCTAGAGCCGCTCGTCACAGCGGCCGGCTCATAAAGGATGGCAAGAGGGAAACATTTTAAATCTAAGAGCAACCTCCAAGTGGTGTGTGAGAAAATAATGAGACTGATTTCTTTGTCTACCATAGGTTTTACTTGTTTTTTTTTTCCAAACAACAGTATTGTCCCACTCAAACCGGCGAAGTATAGCATTCAGTTAGTAAGGCCTTTAACATGTCGGTCACATTCTTTTGAATGCTCTCCAGATTCCAAAAATCACATCCTTTTAAGACATTTTTCAATTCCGGGAAAAGAAAAAAGTCACACGGTCTCAGATCAGATGAAATGGGGGGAGGGGGGGGGGGCGAGAGTACTGTGGAACAACAGTCTTCGAGGAACAAATTCTTTATGCACTGTACCCCTACCGTCAAAACAGCATTTTTTGATCTTTGGTTTGCTCATTCGAGCTTTCTCCCTGTCAGTGTGTCACTCCTCACTTTGCAGCTTTGTCTCAGGGCCGTACTCAGAAATCGAGGATTCACACCTGTGATCACACTACTGAATCATTCGTGGTCATTGGCAGTCTTCTTAAGAAGACTAACGCACACGTTTCTTCAATTATCCTTCTGCTCAGTTGTGAGGATTTGGCACAAATCTTTCACATGTGCAAAACTTCGGTCAAAATTGTATGTACGGTGAAAATTTAACACGTCACCCATCATCCTTATTGTTAAACGTCGGTCTGATCCCACAAGAGATGCACTCGTTCGACGTTTCCGTCGGTTCTTGAAGCTGAAGGTCTCCCTGAGCGAGGTTCACCTTCAACGTCTTCTCAGCCTTCCAGAAATGATTTGTCTACATCTACATCTACATGATTACTCTGCAATTCACATTTAAGTGCTTGGCAGAGGGTTCATCGAACCACAAACATACTATCTCTCTACCATTCCACTCCCGAACAGCGCGCGGGAAAAACGAACACCTAAACCTTTCTGTTCGAGCTCTGATTTCTCTTATTTTATTTTGATGATCATTCCTACCTATGTAGGCTGGGCTCAACAAAATATTTTCGCATTCGGAAGAGAAAGTTGGTGACTGAAATTTCGTAAATAGATCTCGCCGCGACGAAAAACGTCTTTGCTTTAATGACTTCCATCCCAACTCGCGTATCATATCTGCCACACTCTCTCCCCTATTACGTGATAATACAAAACGAACTGCCCTTTTTTTGCACCCTTTCGATGTCCTCCGTCAATCCCACCTGGTAAGGATCCCACACCGCGCAGCAATATTCTAACAGAGGACGAACGAGTGTAGTGTAAGCTATCTCTTTAGTGGACTTGTTGCATCTTCCAAGTGTTCTGCCAATGAAACGCAACCTTTGGCTCGCCTTCCCCACAATATTATCTATGTGGTCTTTCCAACTGAAGTTGTTCGTAATTTTAACACCCAGGTACTTAGCTGAACTGACAGCCTTGAGACTTGTACTATTTATCGAGTAATCGAATTCCAACGGATTTCTTTTGGAACTCATGTGGATCACCTCACACTTTTCGTTATTTAGCGTCAACTGCCACCTGCTACACCATACAACAATCTTTTCTAAATCGCTTTGCAACTGATACTGATCTTCGGATGACCTTACTAGACGGTAAATTACAGCATCGTCTGCGAACAACCTAAGAGAACTGCTCAGATTGTCACCCAGGTCATTTATATAGATCAGGAACAGCAGAGGTCCCAGGACGCTTCCCTGGGGAACACCTGATATCACTTCAGTTTTACTCGATGATTTTCCGTCTAGTACTACGAACTGCGACCTTCCTGACAGGAAATCACGAATCCAGTCGCACAACTGAGACGATACCCCATAGGTCCCCAGCTTGATTAGAAGTCGCTTGTGAGGAACGGTGTCAAAAGCTTTCCGGAAACCTAGAAATGCGGAATCAACTTGAGACCCCCTGTCCATAGCGACCATTACTTCATGCGAATAAAGAGGTAGATGCGTTGCACAAGAACGATGTTTTCTGAAACCATGCTGATTACGTATCAATAGATCGTTCTCTTCGAGGTGATTCATAATGTTTGAATACAGTATATGCTCCAAAACCCTACTGAAAACCGACGTCAATGATATAGGTCTGTAGTTCGATGGATTACTCCTACTACCCTTCTTAAACACTGGTGCAACCTGCGCAATTTTCCAATCTGTAGGTATAGATCTATCGGTGAGCGAGCGGTTGTATGTGATTGCTAAGTAGGGAGCTATTGTATCAGCGTAATCTGAAAGGAACCTAATCGGTATACAACCTGGACCTGAAGACTTGCCCGTATCAAGCGATTTGAGTTGCTTCGCAAACCCTGAGGTATCTACTTCTAAGAAACTGATGCTAGCAGCTGTTCGTATTTCAAATTCTGGAATATTCCATTCGCCTTCCCTGATGAAGGAATTTCGGAAAGCTACGTTCAATAACTCCGCTTTAGCGGCACAGTCGTCGGTAACAGTACCATCGGCACTGCGCAGCGAAGGTATTGACTGCGTCTTGCCGCTTGTGTACTTTACATACGACCAGAATTTCTTCGGATTTTCTACCAAATTTCGAGACAATGTTTCGTTGTGGAACCTATTAAAGGCATCTCGCATTGAAGTCCGTGCCAAATTTCGCGCGTCTGTAAATTTTAGCCAATCTTCGGGATTTCGCGTTCTTCTGAACTTCGCATGCTTTTTCCGTTGCCTCTGTGACAGCGTTCTGACCTGTTTTGTGTAGCATGGGGGATCAGTTCCATCTCTTGTCTCAGGGAAAAACTTGTACTCTTTATAAAGAATCTTCCTCATAGGCCAATTCAACTTGTATTCCCCAAGTTTAACAGAAAATTTGATTGCATAACGTTGATCCAAATTCCGCTCTTCCATTTTCATAAAACACAACAAATTACAGATTCACTGACGGCTCTCTCAAATATCACATGATGGCTGTATGGAGCTTAAAATCGGACTGAAGATCTGGAAGGGATGAACACATCGGCCTATACAAGTGGAACAACACATCGTTGCCAGATCGCTCGCAGTGTTGTCAGTCTCATTACTTTTCTCACACACCTTGTGCGTGCAGATAAGACCCAGCAGACGATACAAACCACGAACAGCGGTCTCGTCCCTGTATTCTAGTCGGGGGTTTCGCGACCCGCCCTTGCGTGGCCTCGATAGCTCTCGTAGACCTCCACGTCATCCGCACTGTCATCAGTGACCGTACTGGATCGATCTCCACGTATTCCGGCTGGCATTCGTACTATTCTTCGGGCTAGCATATAATAGACTGTATTTCACTCGAGTCACTAGCTACACAAAACCGACTATACAATATTAAGTGATACTAATACAACGACAACTTACGTAATTTATAATTTACATATTTCCCATAATGAACTAAATGATGTTCGTGCACAACTGAGTAACTACAACTACACCGCCTTCACCCTTTATCAGCTCTTCATCACTGTATGACTCACGAAATAATGGATGGTGGCAAAGTTAGTCCATTACCTGTTCTCCTCTGCATTCAAAATGTGTCGGCGCTTTGGAAAGTCCCCATTTGACAAGGTTGTTCCTGGATTTACCAGCACCTGATCTTAGCTTCAGCGATCTGGAGGAGGACCAATTTAAAGTAGCTCCAAGTGGTAGCACTCGGCAGATTTCATCCATGTTTGAAGTTGGTCAAGTCTAGACGCCAACAGTTGCCCTCTGGCAGCACGTGAAGACATAATTACTCCTGCGCTGAGCTAAGAAAACATCTTCCGGGTTTCAACCTAGATTTTGATGGTTGATGATTCTCGAGAGGGTGTAAATGATGTAGCTCACCCTTTTCCCCTTTCAACGTCCTTAGCTACTTAATGACGTATTTCACGTGCTGCAGTACCTGCCAAGCAATAGACCATGTCTGTAACTATCCGTTTAAGACAGCCAGTTGTCAGTCGTGGAGTTTCATTCACTTAATTTGCTTGGGTGGAGCTGTACCATATGGGATACGCATATCGTACTGCATAGAAACAGAGTGCCAGGGTGGAAGTTCTGATAACTTGAGCTCGGACTCCCCAATTACTGCAGTTTGTTTCCGAATGATGTTATTTCGAGCTAGTCAAGGGGACTGATGACCTCAGATGTTAAGTCTCGTAGTGCTTAGAGCCATCTGAACCATTTTTTGTAAGGCGTCAGATTTTTCATTTTCAACAACAAGCAAACGGTTACTGAACATAAAAGTGACATGCTTTTCTTCGAGGTAATTAATGTGAAATACTACCCAAACTGAAACCAGAGATAGAAGTACTCGACGATCGGTGATTAAAAGTGTGTAACGCAGACAACACCATCAGAACAATAATTTCAGAGTTAATTATGAGGTTTTGCGCCAAGTGGATGCAGCATTTAAGGAATTCTGACCAACAGCTGAAGAGAGAATGAATGTCTGGACCATTTTAAAAACAACTGAATATTCTAAAACGATTTGTTGCTCTGAATTTGTGGAAAAAATTGGATTTCAAAAATAAAAAAATAAAAAGTAAAAAAACTCTGCTTCTTTTGGACAATAAAGTCACATAGATGCAGTGTGACTTCTCGTGCAAGTTCGTGGAACATCTCTCCTATTTATTTGGTATCTGCTGAGTTCTACCTATTCCCAATCAGTTCTAGTTTTCTTCTGCAAAGCTGATGAGTCCAATAAAGAGGTACCTGTAGTTTCGAATTTTGCGGACCCAGAATGTTACTTCAGGAATAGAATTTACTCACAAGAAAAACGTGGTGGAAACTATATTGACTTAAAACCTCATTACAGTAAATAAGACTTATAATTTTTCTCTGCAAGAGAGGCGTTTGAGAGAGAGAGATGTGAGGAAATTGTATAAGAAACTGTTGACGACCTCGGGGAAGATCAGTTTGGATCCAGAGAAATGTAGGAACACGCGAGGCCATACTGACCCCACAGTTTATCTTACTAGACAGAAAGAGGAAAGGCATACCTCCGTTTGTAGCATTTGTTGATTGCGAGAAAGCTTTTGATAGTGTTCATTAGAATACACTCACTGAAATTTTAAAGGTAGCAGGGAGCAAAATACAGGGAGCGAAAAGTTATCTACAACTTCTACGGAAGTCAAGCTGCAGTTCAAATGGTTCAAATGGCTCTGAGCACTATGCGACTTAACTTCTGACGTCATCAGTCGCCTAGAACTTAGAACTAATTAAACCTAACTAACCTAAGGATATCACACACTTCCATGCCCGAGGCAGGAGTCGAACCTGCGACCGTAGCGGTCGCTCGGCTCCAGACTGTAGCGGCCGGCTCAAGCTGCAGTCATAAGAGTCAAACGGCACGTACGGGGAGCAGTAGTTCAGAAGGAAGTAAGACAGGGGTCTAACGTAGCTCCCTAGTTCTTTAGTCTGTACATAGTGCAAGCAGTGAAGAAGAAAGTGTGGAAAAGGAATTAAAGTTCAGGGAGAAGACATAAAAGTTTTCAGCTTGGCACTGGCACTGCAGTTCCGTCAAAGACAGAAAAGCTTCTTGCAAATCCAACTGAACCAAATGGACAGTGTCTTGACAAGAGGTTACGAGTATCAGAAAAAGAGAAACAAGGATAATGGACATGAAGGACAGACACCACATACATATAATGCCAACGGTCTCCTCAGAGCAGATGCACACCAGGCTCGAACTCTTACGGGAATAATGGAAAAGGGACACTACATTAGTAGTCTGTGGACAAGTTGAGAATTTGGCTCTGACGTGAAGCATGCTGGGGTAGTTCGTGTAATGGCGATGGCCACTGTGTCCGGATGGCACGGTGGTCAGCCCATCCGCCTAGTAAGCAGTACTCCCGGGGTCGAAACCCACTCCGACATAAATTTAAAAGTTTTCCCATTGATTTAAATTAATGTCCACGCGCAGCCAATGTCTGTAATTCCTTAATTTTCCTTAACTCATAGTGGCTGATAGATCAAGTTAGTGTGTGTTCTTTCGTATACTTCCGAAAGAACAGACACCACATATATAATTATGGTGAGGACGTCCATTTATCCGTTCAGTGTGGATGCACATCAGGCTCGAACTCTTTGCGTGAGACGGCGAAATGCCGCGAGTAATGAAGATAATTGGCAATGGGCACTACATTAGTAGTGTTGGGTCTGACGGGAGGCGTGCTAGGGTAATTCGTGCAGTTGCGATGACCACTGTGTCCGGATGGCGCAGCGGTCAGCGCAATGCGCAGTAAATATGAGGGCTGGGTTCGAATCCCGACCCAGCACAAATTTTCAACTTTCCCCATTGATTTAAATCAATGCCCGTTCGCAACCAATGTCTGTAATTTTTTTGTGTCTTAATTAATAAAGGCTGCTGGATCAAAATCGAGCCTGTTCTTTCGGTCATGTCAAAGAACAGACACTACATAAACTATGTGATCAAAAGTATCGGGACACCGGGCTGAAAATGACCTACAATTTCGTGGTGTTCTCCATGGGAAATGCTGAAATTCAGTGTGGTGTTGGACCACCCTTAGCCTTGATGACAGCTTCCACCCTTCGCAGGTATACGTTCAATCAGGTGCTGGAATGTTTCTTGGGGAATGGCGCCCCATTCTTCACGGAGTGCTGCACTGAAGAGAGGTGTCCATGTCGGTCGGTGAGACCTGGCATGAAGTCGGCGTTCCAAAACATCCCAAATGTGTTCTGTAGGACTCAGGTCATGACTCTGTGCGGGCCAGTCCATTACAGGGATGTTATTGTCGTGTAACCACTCCACCACAGGCCGTGCATTATGAACAGGTGCTCGATCGTGTTGAAAGATGCAATCGCCATCCCCGAATTGCTCTTCTACACGCTTCAGTCTGGAACCGCGCGACTGTTACGGTCGCAGGTTCGAATCCTGCCTCGGGCATGGATGTGTGTGTTGTCCTTAGGTTGGCTAGGTTTAAGTAGTTCTAAGTTCTAGGGGGCTGATAACAACTGATGTTAAGTCCCATAGTGCTCACAACCATTTGAACCATTTTTTGCTCTTCAACAGCGGGAAGCAAGAAGGTGCTTAAAACATCAATGTAGGCCTGTGCTCTGATAGTGCCACACAAAACAACAAGAGGTGCAAGCCCCCTCCACGAAAAACATGACAACACCATAACACCACCACCTCCGAATTTTATTGTTGGCACTACACACGCTGGCCGATGACGTTCACCGGGCATTCGCCTTACCCACCCTGCCATCGGATCGCCAAATTGTGTACCGTGATTCGTCACTCCACATAACGTTTTCCCACTGTTCAGTCGTCCAATGTTTGCGCTCCTTACACCAAGCGAGGCGTCGTTTGGCATTTACCAGTGTGATGTTTGGCTTATGAGCAGCCGTTCGACCATGAAATCCAAGTTTTATCACCTCCCGCCTAACAGTCATACTACTTGCAGTGGATCCTGATGCAGTTTGGAATTCCTGTCTGATGGTCTGGATAGATGTCTGCTTATTACACATTATGACAGTCGGCGGTCTCTGTCAGTCAACAGACGAGGTCGGCCTGTACGCTTTTGTACTGTACGTGTCCCTTCACGTTTCCACTTCACTATCACATCGGAAAGTGGACCTAGGGATGTTTAGGAGTGTGGTAATCTTGCATATAGACATATGACACAAGTGACACTGAATTATCTGACCAAATTCGAAGTTCGTGAGTTCCGCGGAGCGCCCTGAACTGCTCTCTGACGATGTCTAATGCCTACTGAGGCCGCTGATATGGAGTACCTGGCAGTAGGTGGCAGCACAGTGCACCTAATATGAAAAACGTATGTTTTAGGGGGTATACGGAGACTTTTGATCGCATATCTTACATATAAGAAGGTAACTGATGCAGAAGAAGTAAATGACCCTTTATTTCGGTCAAAATTTGATGGAGTAGTGGTTGTTTTGACATCTAAGACATTAACGTCAGTCGAGTTACTAAAATAACTTGAGATTACGTGATATGAGGAGTATTTGAACAGCGTAAAAAAAGTTTCAATTGGGGGAGACTCCACATCACATATCAATAAATTGAGTAGGCAGACGCATTTAATTATTACTGGTTTTAGGTTTACTGCAGTTAATGAGTATTTTTACACCAGACGACATTCGCTTCTATTAACACAGCATTTTCTTTGGTCATTCTGGAGATATGGATACATAATATGTATTGGTCTTTATGGATTAAAAACAGTATTCACACTCCACACATATTATGAAATGGATTTATATAAGTAAGTACGTTTGCTCCACATTTGCAAACAGTATTCACTTACACTACTGAATGTACCTGTAAAAATATGACTGGATGACAAATAGTTTAGGTGATACGTAAAAAAGTGCCGCATCATGCATGACATTTTCATTTATTACTTTTTTATGACTGACTATATTCGCAACACATTTCGCAGTCTGTGTCCGTAGATAGCACTGCATGTCCCTGCAAAAATACATCACTGTACGACACGTAGCCCAGAAGATATGGCCACGTGAAAACGAAATTGCAAGGCGAAATTCTCTAGAGATGCATGTGAAACCTGCCTAGAAGTATACGTGAAATATGTTTGACATATTGCGCAAAGTCACGGGAAAAAAGTCTTCCTAAGACCTTGGATCGATATCAACCAAAATTTTACACTTATTACATGTTATTTGGAAAGAAATACTGTGAGGGTAAGAACCAGTAATCAGGAGACGGACAGAAATAGGGGGAAGGACAAATGAACAGGAAGAGAAAAGAAGAAGATGGACAGGAGAAGGGAAGAGGGGGAGCTGGATAGAGAGATGGTGAAGGAAGAGATGGACTGACAGAGGGAGGAAGGAGATAATGGACAGAGAGAGAGAGGGGGGGGGGAGAAGCAAATGGAACAGAGAAAGAGGCGGAGATGAACAGAAATTGGGGAGGAGATGCACAGAGAAGGGAAAACGGAGATGAGTAGATAGTGGAGGGACAGAGAGAGGAGGGAGGAGGAGATGGAGAGAAAGAGAGGAGCGAGGAGGAGGAGATGGTGTAATGTTTCCTCCTTCCTAGCGTGTTTCATTTATTTCGAGAAAGGAAAGGGAAATGTTGGGGGAAGAGGGAAACATCTCATTGCCTGCAAGAAAAGGAATGCAAACAGTTACTAAATTTATAAATGGTGGATTGAACTTTAAACAGTTTTCTTGCTGCGTGAACTGACTTCGTAAGAGATATTTTTTAGTTGTATGAATCAAAGTTCAGGCACAGAAGTCGTCGTTGGAAAGCGGCAAGTTTGACAGCATAAGACGGCGTTATTGTAGACTGGGTGTCCGAGCAAGAGGTATACAAAAACAAATTCTTATAACGAAATAACTAGACATTTTGTGTTGTTGGGTCAATGCGCAACCGACAGACACACTCTCCAAGATGAGATCCTCTCCATTTCATGAACAGTTCTTGCTGCTACGGTGCTTGCCCACAAATGTTTACTATGCAGCAGGCAGACGTACTCTTGATAGTCAACATGCGGACGCCACAATGAAAGGTGTGCGTGCTACAGTTAGGAGAGTTAAAATCTGCAACCCGTCATCTGCGGCGCACAAGAAGAGAATGTAACGTCGATCCTTCTACAAGTAAATTCATTGATCAGTGTGACGCAACTCTTCCAGAAACGTTTGAATCAAATTCTGGAAAACATCCTGAAATGCCTGTGATTGAAGGGACATGGAAATATGTGTGCTAAGCATCCCATTATTCTGGAATGACAGCAGCGAAAATTTGCGCCGGACCGGAACTCGAACCCTGATTTCCCACTTTACGTGAACTGTCGCTTTAACCACTCTTCTTTGAGGGTTACATGAGAGGGAATAATAATTTTTATTTCCAAAAAAAATACAGTAAATCAGCTATCAAGTCAGGAAATGCAAATGGGGAAAATGGTTCAAATGGCTCTGAGCACTATGGGACTCAACGTCTGAGGTCATAAGTCCCCTAGAACTTAGAACTACTTAAAACTAACTAACCTAAGGACATCACACACATCCATGCCCGAAGCAGGATTCGAACCTGCGACCGTAGCGGTCGCGCCGTTCCAGACTGAAGCGCATAGAACCACTCGGCCACCCCGGCCGGTTGGAAATGGGGAAAGCTGACCATTCCTTGTAAGCGGACGTAAGGCACGGATGGTGGGAGATGAGCACGAGTAGAAAGCCTCTAGCTCGATGGCAGGGAGGGGGTGGAGTGGTCAGGGATTGGCCACACGAGGCCTGGCCACGAAGTCCTCAACACCACCAACCAATCGGAAGGCGACGAAAAGGGACAGTGACGGCAGAAGATACTCAACTGTAATCGTGAAATTCAGTCGTGTCACACGACAATTGTAAGTGGGGGAGAGGGTAACAGAAGATAAGGGAGCAACGTGAGGGGGTGTCTCCAGCGCACCTCGACAGCAGTCGAGCCATCCACGCCAGGCACATTCCAGCTGAGCAGAGGAGCGTCCAAAAATCCCGCTGAGGTAACTGGCGAAATAGGCGCGCCAGCTTGTATGTTCTTCAACCACAGTATGGTCATTCCGCAGGATGGTCTAAAGACCGAACTGCGATTTCACCCCGTCTCCAGAAAGGTAGGCGATTGTCCATCATTTTACCGAGACTATAGCGTTAGTATTGGCTGCAGGGTCTTCCGGGTGAATGAAATCGTGCGGTTCGACTACAGATGGAGGGTCGCGGAGTAAACAGGAAATCATTTGCCACCCCACAATCCATACATCAAGAACACCGGTGCTGGTCAGGCGATGGACGTCATCGTCTAAAGAGTGACATATTGAGCGGAAAGGAGTGTCCATCGAACTAATGACATGTATCGCTGTTTGATATCAAAATTTCCGCTGACGACGTGATACCATGTCATTCCGACTGAAGTCGCGACATACAGCTGATAAAGGTCGCACCACACTGATGTCCATCTCTTTAATGGATACTTCATCTTAACGTGGTTGCAAGGAATGCCACGCAATAACTGATAGTAGAAATGGTTTGGACGTGGAGGGCGTTTACATGGGTCCAATGAAAAAGACAGACAGATGCACGAATAGAGACGCAACGTGTCCTACTATCACGGGCGGGCTGGCTGCTGTGACCGAGCGGTTCTAGGCGCTTCAGTCCAGAACTGCGCTGCTGCTACGGTCGCAGGTTCGAATCCAGCCTCGGGCATGGATGTTTGTGATGTCCTTAGGTTAGTTAGGTTTAATTAGTTCTAAGTTCTAGGGGACTGATGATCTCAGATGTCAAGTCTCATAGTGCTCAGAGCCATTTGAACCATTTTTGAGCACCGGCGGAGAGCTGGAGGCCGGCGTCTAAATGTCCAAGAGTTGTCGTTTGAGAGTGTAGCCGTGTAGGACACTCTGTTTGTTCCGACATAACGCCGCCGCATAACACTGGACGTTGCTGAGTCCAAATCCCTTGGTCTTCAGAGGCAGGGTGAGTGTATCGTAAACGACCATGAAATTGTTACCAGCTGTCAGGAGTAGTCAAACGTGACCTGTAGGCTGCGACAAGTTGCTGGCGCATGGGAAGGACCTGTGATACATGCACTACCTACGAAAATACAGGCTGACAATTACTGAAGTATCTAAAAAAAACGTAAATTAGTTACCAACTACAGCGTACACTCACTTTATTCAACATGTAAACGTCACTACAGATATTCGGATTTAAGTTATGACATGTTCCACATGCCTGCCATCACTGGCGATGATGGGCGCAAGCGAATAGCGAAATTCTATATTATCCGCTGAAGTGTCGGAAGATCGATGCTGTCGATGACCTCATGATTGGCTGTTTTCAGCCCAGCAATGGTTTTGGGGTTATTGCTGTATACCTTGTCTTTAATATAGCCCAACAAGAAGAAGTCGCATGTGTTCAGATCCGGAGGCGATGGCGGCCAATCGAGGCTCATGCCAGTGGCCTCTAGGTACCCCAGAGCCAGAATGCGGTGCCCAAGTGCTTCTCAGGACGTCAAACACTCCCTGCTTTTTCCTTCGTTGTTAGCGGAGACTGACGTGGGTAGAAACTTCGTTTCAAATTCACTCTTAGCAATTTTCGCCTTTTCGTGTCCTGCATCGACATTATTTCCCCTTCACATCACTTTGTAGGACTTCACAACAGAATAAGAACTGCGGTTTTACGGGTCCCCCGTCAGCGCGGTCATTATGTTTATTCATTTGTTTTCTGCGTGGATTATAGGCGTTGCCTACTGTAGGGAAACAATGCCACATTAGTACGACGAGTAAAGTGCTGATTTTTATCCCAGTTGCCCGATCAGAGTCAGTCGAAAAGAGTATCAGAGCATATGCCATGAGCAGCTAACAAGGAGATTGCACTATGCACTTCTGTCAAACTGATAAATATAAATATCATTTCAAAACTTGGCCACTTTATGTACGAGGTGCATTCAAGTTCTAAGGCCTCCGATTCTTTTTCTAATTAACTACTCACCCGAAATCGATGAAACTGGCGTTACTTCTCGACGTAATCGCCCTGCAGACGTCCACATTTTTCACAACGCTGACACCATGATTCCATGGCAGCGGCGAAGGCTTCTTTAGGAGTCTGTTTTGTCCACTGGAAAATCGCTGAGGCAATAGCAGCACGGCTGGTGAATGTGCGGCCACGGAGAGTGTCTTTCATTGTTGGAAAAAGCCAAAAGTCACTAGGAGCCAGGTCAGGTGAGTAAGGAGCATGAGGAATCACTTCAAAGTTGTTATCACAAAGAAACTGTTGCGTAACGTTAGCTCGATCTGCGGGTGCATTGTCTTGGTGAAACAGCACACGCGCAGCCCTTCCCGGACGTGTTTGTTGCAGTGCAGGAAGGAATTTGTTCTTCAACACATTTTCGTAGGATGCACCTGTTACGGTAGTGCCCTTTGGAACGCAATGGGTAAGGATTACGCCCTCGCTGTCCCAGAACATGGACACCATCATTTTTTCAGCACTGGCGGTTACCCGAAATTTTTTTGGTGGTGGTGAATCTGTGTGCTTCCATTGAGCTGACTGGCGCTTTGTTTCTGGATTGAAAAATGGCATCCACGTCTCATCCATTGTCACAACCGACGAAAAGAAAGCCCCATTCATGCTGTCGTTGCGCGTCAACATTGCTTGGCAACATGCCACCTAGGAGGTCACAGTCTTACGGGAAGGTGCAACGCTCTACTGCGAATCTGCCTTCGCGTACGCTTAGACCTCGAATGGGATTAACAATGGGTGACATCACTGTGTTGCGGTCGAATGCGTGTAACTGGTGGTACGGTCGAATGCGTGTAACTGGTGGTAGTATGTGAAAGAGAACTTACTTGGATTAAGAATTTCTCTGGAAATCCCGTGTTTCTTATCTGTGTTCCGCTTTGTGTGCCACCCGCTATATTGCAGAAAACTACGTGATGTCTGAAGTGTCCGAAATAATTCTCCACTTTTAAGGCGAGCAGCTAGCTTTTTGTACATGCAAACATACCCTAGCCGGCCGGGGTGGCCGAGCCGATCTAGGCGCTACAGTCTGGAACCGCGCGACCGTTACGGTCGCAGTTTCGAATCCCGTCTGTGGCATCGATGTGTGTGATGTCCTTAGGTTAGTCAGGTTTAAGTAGTTCTAAGTTCTAGGGGGACTGATGACCTCAGAAGTTTAAGTCCCATTGTGCTCAGAACCATATGAACCATTTTTGAACAAACCCTAGAAATCGCCTGTGAACTGTTTCACGTGCTATGTACAGTAACACAGGCTTTAATAATTTTCATACTTATTCTTGTGCCTGTGAACATACATAATGACATATTGTTTCGTTAAACGACTTTTATTAATCGTCGTGGTTCGTGATACCTTTGCATTTTTCTTAGAAAGTTATAACATTTTATTTAAGTATAGGGGAGCTGAGAAGTGGACCAGTGAAACTAAGACTGGGCACAGTATGCTCTCCATCGCTTTCTAATAGCTGTACGCACAAATAGTTTTCGGGTTATTGTAAAAGGTTGTGGTATCTAAAAATCGTTTCCACTCACAAAACAGAGATCAAAGCACCCCATGACTACCATATCAACGACTCAGAACTGTAATCGGTCAACTCATATAAACATTTGGGTGTAAAAATTTTCAAGGATACGAAATGAAACGACCGACCAACGGCCTTGCAGCAGAGGTAACACCGGTTTCCATCCGATCACCGAAGTGCTGTCGGGCTTGGCTAGCACCTGGATGGGTCACCGTCTGGGTCTGCCGAGTGCTGCTGGACACTGGGGTACACTCAGCCCTCGTGAGGCCTATTGAGGAGCTACCTGCTTGAGAAGTGCCTGCATCGGTCACGATAACACGACGGCCGGGAGAGCGATGTGCTGACCACATGCCTCTCCGTATCCGCATCTGGCGACGCCTAATGGCTGAGGATGACAAGGCGGCCGGACGCTACCGTTGGGCCTTCAATGTGTGTTTGGAGGATGTTTTTTTTTTCTTTTTCAGTGGAACGATCATATAAGCTCAGTCCTATTCTACCCATCGCCCCAAACTGCATGTGATCGAATTGTGTGCATGTGTTCGTGTATATTGGTGTGCTGGTGTGTGGATGGATGCAGTTGAATGTAAATTAGTGAACAGCTGCTGCGGAAGATGGCCATGCAGAAAAACACTGAAGTATTATCGTATGAACGAGGGTTACTCGGAAAGTAAGGAACGATCGGTCGCGAAATGGAAACCACAGTAAAAATCCAATGAAGTTTGGCACAGGTGTGTTGGGCAGTGTCTCTAGTACGCCCGTCGATCGCGTTACGTCGATCTTTTTAGTTCTGAGCACACAGGGAGCACATAAAGATACCTAGAACAATAGAGTCTCCCGCCAAGCACGAGGGTCTGGTGAGAAATTTCGCCTGAAGCTACACAAACAACATTACATAAAGGTCGTGCCTTTTCGTCTTCAAGACAATTCTCAGCCATATTCTGCAGGGGCAATGAAGATGCTCCTGCAACGTTTTCAATTGGAAATGTTTGATTACCCACAATACAGCGCGTAATTGTCTACCTCTTAGTTTCATCTCTGATCACATAAACTGCTGGCTATGAAGACAACATTTTGCCACAGACAACGAGCTATGGGCCAGCGTAGAGAATTGGCGGAAAGCAGTGGCGGCTGCCTCCTATAACGAGGGTATTGAATAGTTGGTACAACTCTACGACAAACGTCTAAGTCGGATCGGCGACTATGGATATAAGTAGATGGAAGTTGTAGCTAACTGTTGCAAATAAAACAGTTTTGATTTTCACTGTGGTTTCCATTTCGCGACTTATCGTTCCTTACTTTCTGAATTGCCCTCGTACATCTGACACTGCAATTAATTGAGACGGTGATCGCTCATTTTCTTTTGCCGTATTTCGAACCTGCATCTTCGCTATTTCTTTTCAAAGATCCAGATTACAACCAAATTAACATGCCTCATTGTTATAAGTTGTCCGATAGTACGAACTAATATAAAATACCTTCCTATTACACACTCTACCACCCAGCCAGCAATGACATGAGGCACTTTGGTTTCTTTCTGCGCTTTCCAGGCCAACGACACCGCAACGTACGTGTGCACGAGCGTCGGATAGTGATCTCGCATGCCGCTGGCTGTGCTCAGGAAGTTGGTTTACACGCGCTTCCCGTTAACGCCGTTTGCATGGGCAACCGGCTGGCGCGCCGCGCAGGCCGGATTCCGCTGCGCGACCTTTAACCGCAGTCTCACGTGTCGCGAGCTTTTCCCGCCAGCGTGCTTTTTTTCTCCCGCGCGTACGTGCCGGCAAACGCAATCTCTATTATAGGCACGCCACCAGAGCTTGCCAAACCGCGATACGCCGCCTCCACTTGCAGCGGCTGACGTGGGCGTCTGCACATTCGCATGATGTAAATGCCGTTTGTCTCTAGTCGGCGAGGTCGAGCTGAAATACACACGTGTCATCTTGACATCGTCCCTTCTGCGAACAAGAGAAAAGAAAACAAAAATAAAACAAAAAAACTAGGAAAGGCTCAAGAAGACTCACATAAAGGTAATAGTCGCTTTACCTCTACATCTACATCCGTACTCTGCAACTCAATGTGAAGTGCACGGCAGAGGGCACTTCTCATTCCACCATTTCTTAGAGCTAGTTCTCCTTCCATTAACGCGTGGAGCGCAGGGAGAATGGTTGCCTAAATGCGCACTGCCATTGGTCTAATGTTTCTACATGTGAAAAATGATGTTTACTCAAATTTCGCTAGTAGCGCCATTATGAGGATTCAGATCACATTTGTTTTAAATACAAGCTCCAATACCCGCAAGCATTAGTTACCTTTGAGACAGGACGCGGTGAGTTGATCTTAGTCAAGAATCCCTTTAGGGCGACAAAGACGCCATCATCAACACCTCACTGAGCTTGAATGAGGATGTGCAATAGGACTACGGGTAGCTGGTTGTTGCTTCTGCGGTACTGCAGAAGACTCAGCAGGAATGTGGTCACCGTACATGATTGCTGGCAGTGGTGGTCACGCGAATGCACGATCACGAGAATACCGGCCTTCGGACGGCCACGTGGCACTACCGAGAGGGAAAACCATCGAGTTTGGCATATAGCTCTGGCGTGTCGTACTGCATCTGCAGCAACAATTCGAGCAGCAGCTAGCACCGCAGTGACACAAAGAAGTGTTGCAAATCGGTTACTTGAAGGACAGCTCCCAACCTGACGCCCTGTAGCGTGCATTCCTCTGACCTCACACCATCGGCAGTTGCGACTTCTGAGGTGTCAAACGAGAGTTCTTTGGAGGGAAGGGCGGAGGTCTGTTTTGTTCTATTTCGGTGCCAACGATTGCCGTATGTTGGTTAGGAGGAGACCAGTTGAGGGTTGTTGTATGTGAACCGGGGACCTAGAAACGACGGAGAGGCTCCGTCCCCGCCGCAGCCGCAGTGGTCCACAACCCCACGACGACTACTGCAGCCCACTTCACCCCTCCGCCGTCCCACACCGAACCCGAGGTTATTGTGTGGTTCGACCCCCGGTGCCGCCCCCCCTCCCCCCCCCCCCACCAGGGAACGTCTCACACCAGACGAGTGTAACC
The DNA here is from genome assembly GCF_021461385.2 of Schistocerca piceifrons. Lineage (NCBI taxonomy): Eukaryota > Metazoa > Arthropoda > Insecta > Orthoptera > Acrididae > Schistocerca > Schistocerca piceifrons. Next base: position 219,793,416 of record NC_060145.1, on the reverse strand, counting down.
CCTATGTTTGCGTGGAAGAGTAATGGTGGTGTACGCGTACGTGAAGAACTTGTTTGCGCAGACATCGCCGACATAGTGTAGCTGAGGCGGAATAAGGGGAACTAGCCCGCATTCGCCGAGGCAGATGGAAAACCGCCTAAAAACCATCCACAGACTGGCCGGCTCACCCAACCTCGACACAAGTCCGCCAGGTGGATTCGTGCCGGGGACCAGGCGCTCCTTCCCACTCGGAAAGCCGTTCGTTAGACCGCTCAGCTAACCGGGCGGGCAGTTGAGGGTTTGCAACCAATCTGTCTGTATCCTAGACACACTGGACGTACACCTGGAGTTATGGTCTGGAGTGAGATTTCGAATAACAGCAGAAGCACGCTCGTGGTTATCCCTCCCCCCCCCCCCCCCCCCCCCGGCCCAACACACACACCCCAACTGCAAATCTGTACATCAATCTGTTGTGCTGACATTCTTGAACAGCATTCCAGGGAATGTTTTCCAACAGGATAGCGCTCGCCCATGCACCGCTGTTGTAACCCAACATGCTCTACATAGTGTCAACATATTGCCGGACATTATCGCATGACAATTCCTGTCATCCACAAACAAGCCGTCCCTGTACTGACTGACCAAGTGCAACAGGCACGGAACATCATCCCACTAACCGACATCTGGCAGCTGTACAACACTATTCTTGCACGTTTGCACGCTTGCATTCAACATTCTTGCGGTTACACCGGTTAGTAATGTACCAGTATTTCACATTTGCAATGGCGTATCTCGCCCTTACGTTAACTTGTGATCTTGAAATATTAATCACTTATATATATTTGACACACAAATGGATTCCCAAAATTTATTTACCCTACATTAATTATTTTTTGGTGTTGCGATTTTTTTCCCGTCAGTGTATATTCCTAGTTTCATCAAATAAACTAGTTCTGGAAACTTTGTAAGTAGATTTTCTCGGAACAGTTTTGGACTGTCTTCAAGCATCTGCCACTCAAGTTTCTTCAACATCTTACTGACAATACAATAATGAAAATTTATTATACTTTAATTTTTGACAATACTTGGTTGTAACAGCCAAGTAACTACCTGCTGTGTGAATGATGGATTTAATGAAAGCAGATGTAAGTATTAAACCTGTAAATATCATAAGTCTAATTTTAATACATGTACGTAATTTTACTGTTTATTGACTGAGGATCATTTAAATTAATGAAACTCAAGTTTTTCTAATTAAATTTTTGTAATGTGTTTATCTGACATGTTCCACACCCAGGAGGATCCCCTCTCTTGTAGATCTATGGAATGAATAATTAATCTAATCTAATCCATCTAATCTGATCTAACACTCTGTCTTTCACGGCTCGAACAGACCTGAGGCCGTTCGTGTTGCCCTTCTCTGTGTACGTTCAATTTCCCCTTGTTAGTCCTGTTTGGTACGAGTCCTACACACTTGAGAAATATTCAAGGATGAGTCGCGCGAGTGATTTGCAACCATCTTCTTCGTAGGTGACTGCATTTCTCTAGTGTTTCACCGATAAACCGAAGTCTGCTACCCACTTTACTCACGTTTAAGCCTTTGTGCACTTCATGTCTCTGCTAAGTTTGAAAGTATTTGTGTGAGTTTACAGATTCCAGGTGCGACTCACTAATATTATATTACAGAAAACTACGTTTTCTCGTTTTGTGAAGAGCACAACTTAAATTCTTGAACATTTAAATAAAGTTTCCAAAATTGCTACCACTTGGACTTCTTGTTATAGGATATATATCAGCCTTTTTTCAAACGGTACTTCATTATAAATAATTGCAGCATCCGCAAAAAGTCTGAAATTACTATTGATATTTCTATAAAGTCAGTCATGTACAATATGAACAACAAGCGTCTCGACATACTTCCTCGTTAGGATGATGCAAAGTTGATAATGAATTTTGATCGTGAAGACCCGAAGGGCTCTTCAACTGCTTAATCAGAAAGGTTTTTTTTTGCGCAGTGTACAACAACTGTACCTGAAGTGCACCAGTTGAGTTTGATGACCGTAAATCGTTGTGTGATTGGTGTGGGTGTATGTTCGTGTTGTATGATGATGACACAAGAAAGAGCGTGATACCTGGTTCCGGCCCAGAGACTACTCCGTTACAATACCACAAGAGAACCGCCGGGCTTAACGAATGACGGGTCGAATCACATGTCCTCACTTCATGAGGCACTGCAGGGAGGTTTGGAATTAATCCGGGACATCGTCTCAGATTCTGGTCATCAGACTATTTATGCTCAACCTCTCCTCTTCTCGTATCCCTGGTAAGATGGCAGGTGGCTATGGCGAAATGTGTAGATCACATCCACATCTACATCATACTCCGCAAGCCACCTAATGGTGTGTGGCGGAGGGTACTTTCGGTACCAGTATCTGATCCTTCCAACACTGTTCCACTCGTGATTAGTGCGTTGGAAGAATGACTATCAGTAAGCCTCAGTATTGGCTCCAATTTCTGGAATTTTCTCCTCGTGGTCGATATTCGGGATGTATGTGGGGGGAAGTAATATGTTGTCTGACTCCTCCTGAAAAGTGCTGTCGCGAAATTTCAATAGTAAATCTCTCCGTGATGCACAACGTCTCTCTTGTAACGTCTCCCAGTGGAGTTTGTTTAGCATCTCGGTAACGCTCTGTTGCCAGCTAAAAGACCCTGTGACGAAACGCGCCGCTCTTCGTTGGATCTTTTCTATCTCCTCTATCAGTCCTACCTGATATTGATCCCAAACAGATGAACAATACTCAAGACTCGGGCGAACAAGTGCCTTATAAGCCACTTCTTTCGTGTATGAGTTACATTTCCTTAAGATTCTTCCGATGAATCTGAATCTTGAGTCTGCTTTTCCCACTATCTGTTATATATGGTCATTCCACTTACGGTCGCTCTGGATAATTACGCCTAGATATTTTACGGCAGACTCTGTCTCCAGCTGTTTGTCATCAATAGTGTAGCCAGTACAATAGTGGGTTTCTTTTCCTAATTATGCGCAATATGTTATATTTATTAACGTTCAGTGCCAAAGTCTGCACCATTCATCAATTCTTTGCAGGTCGTTCTGCAAAATTCTTACTATCTTCTGGCGTTGCTACTTTGATATAAACAACTGCATCATCTGTGAATAGCCTTAAATAGCATCCGACGCCTCCTACTAGATCATTTATACATATATTTCGAACGGCAAAGGTCCTATCACACTTCCCTGTGGTACTCCGGGTATTAGATTTACCACTGTCGATTTAGTTCCGTTAAGAGAGACGTGTTGAGTTCTGAATCCAATTGCAGGTCTGCTGCGATACTCCGTAAGCACGTATTTTTTTCATTAAACGGCAATGCGGGACGGTGTCAAATGCCTTACTGAAGTCGAGGAACACAGCATCAACCTGAGCGCCGTTGTCCAGTGGGCTGTGGATCTCATTGAGGAACAGAGCGAGCTGAGTTTCGCAGGATCTCTGTTTGCGGAATCCATGTTGATTTTTGTAGAGGAGGTGTTCATTTTCCAAGAACGTCATTATTTCTGGACATAAAATATGTTCCGTAATTCTACAACAGATTGACATCAACGATATAGATTTATAATTGTGTGGATCTGTCTTACGGCCTTTGTTAAAAACGGGAACGACCTGATCTTTTTTTTGCTGTCATTAGGCACCTTTAGTTACTCAAGCGATCTGCGTTAAATTACTTGTAGAAGCGGAGCAAGTTCTTTCGCATAATCTTTATAGAATCTTATAGGTATCTTATCTGGTCCTGAAGCCTTTCCACTACTAAACGATTGCAGCTGCTTTTCGATTCCGTGATCGGTTATCTCAATATCTGCCATTTCGACTTTCGCACGACGATTGAAACGACAGACAGTGTTACGATCTTCAGCGGTGAAACAACTTCGGAAGACCGAATTCAGTATTTCGGCCTTCTCTCTGTTATTTTCCGTTTCGGTGCCGGCGTGGTCGCTGATATAATGAATAGATGATTTTGATCCACTTACTGATTTTACATACGACCAAAATCTCTTAGGGTTTCACTCAGGTCGCTTGACAACGTCTTACTTTCAAAATCATTGAACGTTTCTCTCATTGCTCTCCTTACACTCATTTTCGCTTCAGCTTTTGTTTGTCAGCCAGGTTATTACTTCTCTTGAATCTGAGATGAAGTGCTCTTTGTTTACGTAGCGCTTTTCTAACGTGGCTATTAAACATGGTGGATCTTTCCCATCCCGTACAACCTTACTCGGAACATACTTGTCTATGGCATATTGAACGAGGTTCAAAATGGTTCAAATGGCTCTGAGCACTACGGGACTTAACTGCTGTGGTCATCAGTCCCCTAGAACTTAGAACTACTTAAACCTAACTAACCTAAGGACATCACACACATCCATGCCCGAGGCAGGATTCGAACCTGCGACCGTAGCAGTCGCGCTATTGAACGAGGCCTTTAAATTTTTTCCATTTGTTCTCCACATCTTCGTCCGATTATTTGATGCTGACTGATGTCACCCATGCTGAGCAAATATATATTCCTACCTTTCTTAACATTTCTTGTAGGACTCGTCGTCATAGATGCTGTCACAGCCTTATGATCACTGATATCTTCCTCTACGTTAACTGATTCGGTAAGTTCAGGTCTGTTTGTTGCAAGGAGGTCTAAGACGTTACCCTCGCGAGTTGGTTCTCTGTCTGCTCAAAGTAATTTTCGGACAAGACATCCAGAACAATGCCACCGGATTCCCTGTTTATGGCACTAGTTATGATGTCATAACACTCCAAATCTATACCTGACAAGTTGAAGTCACCCCTATTACAACGACATCTTCTTTTTCTTCTTACTTCTCTTTATTCATCTCCTCTATTTCCCTTTCTTCTTCTTCTTCTTCTTCTTCTGTTGCCACCAATTGTACTTTGCCAACAGTCATACTTTTAAATCTATCATATACTTAGTTTGGAAGTAAGAAGGGTGAACTTCAATTCATTTTCCTTAGAAATATTCTGAGTGGTTGGTCAACATTCTCAAAGCATCTTTCCAAGTCGGCGAAAAAGTGAATCCTAGAAGTAATAAAGGAAACCGCAGTGGTGCCGATGCTTCAGTGCTGTAATCTGCGCCTCTGGGAATCGTGCTGCCAGCCTTATTGGTGGAGCACAGTCGGCACAAATAACGCTGGCGCGCAGCTGCACACTGCTCTGAGGAGAAACGCGGGACACGACGCAGCAGGCAAGCCTCTGAGCTGCGCGCCTTTGCCACCACTGCTCCTCCACCGATCTGTAGGAGGACTGCTCTTACAAGAGTATAATTCGAGAGCCAAAGCTAGTACAAGTCAGCTTTATAATTCAGATCTGCACGAGCGGCCACTGTCTCATCAAATCCAGACAGCAGAATAACTAATTAGCGATGATTTGGACTCGAAGAAAAAGTGAAGGAAAAACTCGAGTGATGTTTTCCCAAGACCATGAGATTAAAGAAGTTTCAACGATCATGTTTGTTCCTTTGCCCTGTGGATGTCGCGGACTCAGCTAAATTGTTTCCAAACAGGTCGTGGCTTGGTTTTGACAGTTTTTAGGAGTGAAGCCTGGACGGGTGGCACTGAAGAGCCTTTAATGGAACAGTGTTACATAGCATGACGCGTGGTGTCTTATGAAAATGTGGTTTGAGTGATTTACGAATATGTAATAGTGCTCATGTACAAAGAGAGATGCAACCAACACTTTGTCAAACTATAAGATGGGTGTTTAGCTATTATTATAGCCTTAAATAAATAAAAGAACATCAAATGTAAATGGTCTGAGCTTGAATGATACCTGTCTTCTTTTACTAGTGCATGTTACTGGTAAGATCGGCTACGCAAAATATCCCTATACTGATTCCCTAACTCCCAAGAATGACTCTGCAAGTAGGGGCTATGTCTGCTTGCCTGCAACAAGTACCAAACACAAAATTTCTGATTAGTGGGCCAAATTTATTTAAATATTAATTAATTAAACGAATAAAAAGGCACCACCTCACAGACCATTTGTTGATTTAATAAAATACCAGTCCATATATTGGATATACAATAATCAGCGTAAATTTCATTGAAACATTGGCCGGCCGTTGCGACCGAGCGGTTCTAGGCGCTTCAGTCTGAAACCGAGCGACCTCAGTTGTTTAAGTCCCATAGTGCTCAGAGCCATCAGAAACTTTTTTTTTTTTTTTTTTTTTTTTTTTTTTTTTTTTTTTTTTTTTCATTGAGACATTGCTAAGATGAGATGCAAAGTGACTGGTTTTAAGGATCCTGACTAGCGAGCGGAATGGCGCTGTGAGATGTAATAACAACGGTTCAAATGGCTCTGAGCACTATGGGACTTAAAAGCTATGGAGCTATGGTCATCAGTCCCCTAGAACTTAGAACTACTTAATCCGAACTAACCTAAGGACATCACACAACGCCCAGTCATCACGAGGCAGAGAAAATCCCTGACCCCGCCGGGAATCGAACCCGGGGACCCGGGCGTGTGTAATAACAAAGAATTTAGAAATAATTCACATTTATTTTCTCATTAACAGTAACACACACACACAGAAGTTAAAAAACACGTAATTGGGATGCTAGCGCGTGCATCGACACGTGGTACAGTATGCAGAGCAGCATCTGGATCCATACATGTGGGGCAAGACTGCTAAATTACTGGATACTGTTTATTAAGATCACACACACCACGTTCACATTATACACTCACACAACGAAAGAGAGGATTTAGGAAAAAAAGCTTCCCTATTCCACATGTAAACTCATTGGGTCATAGCGCCACTGCCTTTAAAGGTCAATTTCAGAGAACAAAGTCCACTTCTAAAATCCCGTAAAACTCAGTAATATTGTAAATAAGCTTACGAAACAAGAACACATTTTCTCCTTCATGAAACTGAGGCTTCAATTCGAACACGAGAGATGTTTACATCGAACTGCAGCCTCATGGTGTACAAAGAAACACACGTGGTGAACCAGAGTACGGGCTACTAAGTCCGTGGGAATGAAACACAAATTGGACGGTAAGTTAAATAAAATTTTGCGCAAGCACTCCACAAGGAACACAACACATTCATACATAATACGCTAAACTAACTAAAGCTGTACATCACGCGGTGGCACCGCTCGTCCATGCCAAGTTACAGCTGCACAAAAGATCTCATCGAATAAACTGAATATTGCTGAAATTAACACCGTTCCCTGATTGAATTATTTGGTACGGCGAGATTATCGATGCCACCCAGCAGAGTGACTACCGGAAACTCAAACAAAGCTCTCTCGCATTTCAGTTCAGCAAACAGAGATGTTACTCAGAGCATCCGTACTAAATGGAAGAATAACCTATGTCGTCTCTGCCGTCCGGGATCCACTCACGGTGGCCGGAATGACTCAGAGCGCGTAATCGGTTTCTGCCTGTACCAATCTTAGAATGGCTGCTGACCAGTGTCCACTAATGTCTCTCTGACCCAACGTAGCCGTATTCGAAGCTCTACACAATGGTTGGCTACACTGCGCGTAACATTCATAAAACCTCGTAGTGGCTCACTGGAGCCGTTACACTCAAAACTACATCTACACAGATACTGCGCAATCCACCGTATGGCGCGTGGCGGAGGGTACCCCGTACCACTACTAGTCACTTCCGTTTTTGTTCCACGCGCGAAGAGCGCGAGAGAAAAACGATTGTCTATATGCCTCCGTATGAGCCCTAATTTCTCGTACCTCATCTTAGCGGTCCTTAAGCACAGTGTATGTTCGAGGCAGCACTACAGTTCTGCAGTCAGCTTCGAATTCCAGTTCTCTATATTTTCTCTTAAGTGTTCCCCGAAAAGAAAGTCGCCTTCCCTGCAGGGATTCCCATTTGAGTTCTCGGAACATGTCCGTAACACTTGCGTGTTGTTCATACGTATCAGTAACAAATCTAGCAGCCCGCCTCTGAGTTGCTTCCTTTAATCCGACCTGGTACGGATCCCAAACATTCGAGCAGTACTCAAGAATAGGTCGCACTATCGTCCTATAAGCGTTCTCCTTTACAGATGAACCACACTTTCCTAGAATTCTCCCAATAGACCAAACCATCATCCTCATATGCTCAATCCGTTTCACATCGCTTTGCAACGTTACGCTCGGATATTCAAACGACGTGACTGTGTCAACCAGGTGGCTACTAATGGCGAATGCGAACAACGTGTCTTTCCTACTTATCGACATTAACTTACATTCTCCTACATTTAGAGGTAGCTGCTTTTCATCACAACAACTAGAAATTTTGTCTAAGTCATCTTGTATTCTCCTACAGTTACTCGATTTCTACACCTTACCGAACACCACAGCATTATCAGCAAACAACCGCAGATTGCTGCCCACCCTGTCCGCCGGATCATTTATGCATACAAAGAATAACAGCAGTCGTCTCACACTTCCCTGGGGCACTTCTGACGATACCCTTGCCTCTGATGAACACTCGCATACTTCTTCTTCTTCTTGTCCTTCGGCACAATAGTCCTTGGAGGGCCTTGGTCTCCTCAACAATCTTCCTCCATATCTCTCTGTCCTCAGCTTTTTTCTTCCATCCACGGATCCCATCTTGGCAAGGTCAGCCAGCACATTGTGCATCCACCTTGCTCTTGGTCTGCCCTTCCTTCTGGTGGAATACAGTCTGACATCAGTTATTCGTTTGGGCATCCTGCCTTCCGTCATCCTCTCCATACGTCCTAACCGACGAATTCTTTGAGATTTGATAAATTTCACTATAACTTTCCCTTGTATAAGTTCTTGCATTTCATAAATGTATCTCGCTCTCCAACCTTCTGCCTCTCTCACAGGCCCATAGATTTTTCGCAAGATTTTCCTTTCAAGAACAGCAAACAGGGTTCTATTATTTAAGAAGTCTTCGAGCCGCTCACGTATCTGTAAACGTATTCCATGTGCTCGTACCTTCGTTGACAGCCAACAATTGGGCACGGTGTCAAACAATTTCCAGAAATCTGTTGCCCTTCATCCATTGTTCGTAGAATATCACGTGAGATAAGGATATGTTGAATTTTCCACGAGTGATGCTTTCTAAAACCAGCCTTATTCGTGGACATAAGATTCTCAGTCTCAAGAAAATCTATTATATTCGAAATGAGAATATGCTCAAGGATTCCGCAGGACAGTCAAGCTGTCCTGTTGTTCCATTCTGGAAACAGCTTTTCTACAAGGGTAATTTGACGGAAGGTCGACCCGGTGGACAGTGTACAGAAAGTGTGGCCGATGTGACGTGGCGTTTCTCGTTATGAAAAAGTCTTTACTCCACTAGGAGGTACACCGCAGACATACTGAGCTGGACAGAATATCCTGCCAGCAGTGATAGTGAGAGCTCATGTTGGGCTGTACTCTGCAAGACGTGGAGTATTTATGTTAACATCGAGACAGTTGACGGCAACATGTAATAACTAGCGCTTCTGCAGACAGAAGTCGTCGATATTGTATCTCTGTCGTGGCCGCAAGACTTTTTCCAGCATTACTGGCTGTGGAAAATGTTGCACCATATCGTTTCAACAGCCTAGTTCGTCCACTAAGCTATTCAGGCTAATTAAGATTGCGTACATTATTTTCAAAGAGTTACAAACGCGGTAAACTATATTAAGACTGTGGAGCTGACGAAAAAGCAGCATCCAAAGCGGTTATATTGTTGGCTTAATTGCGCGTCGAAAGTTATAAGTTGCGAAAGATGGCAAGGTCATGCTGCAGACTCGTAACTTAAGGCGGTCATAGAACACTATATTTTACAAATAGGAAAGAGGATAATAGGATCGTTACAAGGCCATCAACGGTAACGAGATAGACGCTACTGCCCCGACTGGGGACTGCTGAGTGGCCTACACACTAAAACCGCTGCTACTTCTCGACGCGGTCATGTGACGGAACTGAAGCTACAAAACATTTCTCAGTTTTTGATTTCCTTTTATGCTATGAACTTCTGCACTCCTGATTTTACTTTGATAACAGTTTGATTCTTTGTAAGTAGCTGTATTCATCTAATCCAATTTATTCCCTGTAAGCAGCCGGATCCTAAGTAGCTGATCTGTTCAATAAACAACTTATTATTCCCTGTAGCCCGTTATGATTTCTACTTCTTACCGATAATCTTGTCCTACCATCACTACCTCGGACACACCTGCAAACGTCGACTATTAGCATATACATAATTTTGGGAATCTGTTTCGTTAATATGGCTTTACGTCTATTCAGTATGTTAACAATTCAAACAATAAGACAAAATTATTGATCACAGATTTCTTGAACGGGGACAGTCCAATCTGCCTAATGTTTCGGATTCTGGATTTGTTGAAAAGAATAAATAACAGCGAAAATAAATTTCTTCGTTTCTTGATCGGATGGAAATATGCAACATGATGATTTCCTAAGTCCCCAGTCACTTCAGAAATTTTTAATCCCTTAATTCGTGAACAAATTTCCACTAAAGAATAAATCAAACCTCATATTTTGAAACCAACAATGATATGGTATAGTGTACATAAGGTCAAAGCTAAGATAATGTTGTACTTGTCAGTTGTAACTGGTTATGTCGTATATTTAAACAACAGCTATTTGAGACACCGAAAACTTGCAACACTTCATTTAATAAAAGATTTCTATTTAACATTTTGATGATTCGCTGCTATTCTTGATTTGGCTTCTAATGGAACATTTTGTTTACTATGGGGGATTTTACAACTGTCACAGACTCTTCCCGCAGGTAGGAGACGAGACTTGAAATGTCCATTTGCATTTCGTGGAGCGTAAGCCTTCGGCAATCCATTGCTAGTAAAATAAAACCTTCAGATTATAAGCAGTTCATTAAAATTTCCACATCGCGTGAAAAGTGAAATGTAATAATTCACAACAGTGTTGAAGTTCTTCACTTAAAACTTCCGGGCTGATAGGCCGTGGTCGAAGTATAAAGTAAGGAGAGAGGAAGTAAGGAGTGAGTTTTATACTTCGACCACGGCCTATCAGCCCGGAAGTTTTAAGTGAAGACAATACCGGCCGTGAAAGCTTACATTGTATGATCAGTGTTGAAGTTGCTATTCTATCCAGTGTAAGCCTCTTCATCTCCGAGTAACTACTGCAACCTACTTCCTTCTGAATATGTGTACTGTTTTTATCTCTTGGTCTCCCTCTTCGATTTTTACCTTCCACGCATCCTTAAAGTACTAAATTGGCGATTCCTTGATCGCTCAGAAAGTGTCCTACCAACCGATCCCATACTCCTCCACAATTTTTTTCAGTACCTCCTCATTTGTTATGTGGCGTACCCATCTAATCTTCAGCATTCCTCTGTAGCATCGCATTTCAAAAGCTTGTATTCGCTTTTTGTCTAAACTGTTTATCGTCCACTGTTCACTTCCATATATGACTACACTCCGTACAAATACTTTCAGAAAAGACTTCCTGTCACTTAAATCTATCCTCGATGTTAACAAATTTCTCTTCTTTCGATGACTAGAATAGCGTTTCTGAAGATATATATATATATATATATATATATATATATATATATATATATATATATAAGTAAATAATGAATATAATTGGTCACTGAAGTATTCAGGTGCACAAATCAACGGAAATATTTGCTTTCTCTTCACTTGATTTAATCTCTAGCATGCGCCAGAAACGTACATAAGTGCCTAATTATGCCTGTTTTACACGAAAAGTATGTTGAAATTTCTTTGCACGTGCAGCTAGTTCATTACATCATAATGTAATTTACGTCACTTTACAGATATTACAGAAAAACAAATAATTTTCAGAACTGATCTTCCCTGTGTATCTATCTGTAATTCTCTAAATACTGATGATAATCTTTCGTGTATTTGTCGCGAGCAAAGGCGTGTAATGGAAGTAGCCCTACAAGTACACGAAACACTCAGCAAATGGCGACACGCGTCAGAGGCGTTGGTAGCTGCAGCTACATCCGCCGATGTTGAGAAACAGTTAAACTCCCACTATTTCGCGCCGCTCTGGTATGCAAAATCTCGACGCTCGGCGTTAAAAGGTCAACAGAGCGGGAAAGGGCGGAAGGGGTGTAAACTGACTGAAGAAAGCGTGGTAGCGATTTGAGAGGGCTACTTAAAGAAACACTGACACAACTCTGACATCGACTTCCAAAAAAAAGTCAAAATCTTCCAGTGAGTTCTCTTCCAGTTGTCAAAAAAGAGAAACAGTATGCACTGGAGTACAAGAAACAGAACAGAACAATTAATGGATTTATTACCTTTCATTTCTCCAAGTGGACATGTTTTCGAAAACTTATCTATCATTTATTGTAAACAATATATCAGGAAAAACCTTCTGAGTCTGTTTAGTGTATTCATCTCCTGGTTTCCCTCTACGATTTTTACCCTCAACGCTGCCCTCCAGTACTAAATTGGTGATCCCTTGAAGCCTCAGACCATGTCCTATCAACCGATCCCTTCTTCTAGTCAAATTGTGCCACAAACTCCTCTTCTCCCCAATCCTATTCAGTACCTCCTCATTAGTTATGTGATCTACCCATCTAATCTTCAGCATTCTTGTGTAGCACCACATTTCGAAAGCCTCTATTCTCTTCTGGTCCAAACTATTTATCGTCCATGTTTCACTTCCATACGTGGCTACACTCCATACAAATACTTTCAGAAACGACTTCCTGACACTTAAATCTATACCCGATGTTAACAAATTTCTCTTCTTCAGAAACGCTTTCCTTGCCATTGCCAGTCTATATTTTATTTTACTCCGCAAATAGCAAAACTCCTTTACTACTTTAAGTGTCTCAATTCTTAATCTAATTCCCTCAGCATCACCCGACTTAATTCGACTACATTCCATTATCCTCGTTTTGCTTTTGTTGATGTTCATCTTATACCCTCCTTTCAAGACACTGTCCATTCCATTCAACTGCTCTTCCAAGTCCTTTGCTGTCTCTGACAGAATTACAATGTCATCGGCGAACCTCAAAGTTTTTATTTCTTCTCCATGGATTTTAATACCTACTCAGAATTTTTCTTTCCTTTCCTTTACCGCTTGCTCAATATACAGATTGAATAACATCGGGGAGAGACTACATCCCTGTCTCACTCCCTTCCCAACCACTACTTCCCTTTCATGTCCTTCGACTCTTATAATTGCCATCTGGTTTCTGTACAAATTGTAAATAGCCTTTCGTTCCCTGTATTTTACCCCTGCCACCTTCATATTTTGAAAGAGAGTATTCCAGTTAACATTGTCAAAAGTTTTCTCTAAGCCTACAAATGCTAGAGACGCAGGTTCGCCTTTTCTTAATCTAGCTTCTAAGGTAAGTCGTAGGATCAGTATTGTCTCACGTATTTCCATATTTCTACGGAATCCAAACTGATTTTCCCCGAGGTCGGCTTCCACTATTTTTTCCGTTCGTCTGTAAAGAATTCGCGTTAGTATTTTGCAGCCGTGACTTATTAAACTGATAGTTCGATAATTTTCACACCTGTCAACGCCTGCTTTCTTTAGGATTGGAATTATTGTATTCTTCTTGAAGTCTGAGAGCATTTCGCCTGTCTTATACATTCTGCTCACCAGATGGTAGAGATTTGACAGGACTGGCTCTCCCAAGGCTGTCAGTAGAACTAATGGAATGTTGCCTACTCCCGGGGCCTTGTTTCGACTCAGGTCTTTCAGTGCTCTGTCAAACTCTTCACGCAGTATCATATCTCCCATTTCATCTTCATCTACATCCTCTTCCATTTCCATAATATTGTCCTGAAGTACATCGTCCTTGTATAGACCCTCTATATGCTCCTTCCACCTTTCTGCTTTCCCTTCTTTGCTTAGAACTGGGTTTCCATCCGAGCTCTTGATATTCATACAAGTGGTTCTCTTTTCTCCAAAGGTCTCTCTAATTTTCCTGTAGGCAGTATCTATCTTACCCCTAGTGAGATAAGCCTCTACATCCTTACATTTGTCCTCTAGCCATCCCTGCTTAGCCATTTTGCACTTCCTGTCGATTCATTTTTGAGACGTTTGGATTCCTTTTTGCCTGCTTTATTTGCTGCATTTTTATATTTTCACCTTTCGTCAATTAACTTCAATATTTCTTATGTCACCCAAGAATTTCTACTAGCCCTCGTCTTTTTACTTACTTGATCCTCTGCTGACTTCACTACTTCATCCCTCAAAGCTACCCATTCTTCTTCTACTGTATTTCTTTCCCCTATTCTTGTCAATTGTTCGCTTATGCTCTCCCTGAAACTCTGTACAACCTCTGGCTTAGTCAGTTTATCCAGGTCCCATCTCCTTAAATTCCCACCTTTTTGCAGTTTCTTCAGTTTTAATCTACAGTTCATAACCAGTAGATTGTGGTCAGAGTCCACATCTGCCCCTGGAAATGTCTTACAATTTAAAACCTGGTTCCTAAATCTCTGTATTAACATTATATAATCTATCTGAAACCTGTCAGTATCTCCAGGCTTCTTCCATGTATACAACCTTTTTTTATGATTCTTGAACCAAGTGTTAGCTATGATTAAGTTGTGCTCTGTGCAAAATTCTACCAAGCGACTTCCTCTTTCATTTCTTGACCCCAATTTATATTCACCTACTACGTTTCCTTCTCTCCCTTTTCCTGCTATCGAATTCCAGTCACCCATGACTATTAAATTTTCGTCTCCCTTCCTATCTGAATAATTTCTTTTATCTCATCATACATTTCTTCAGTTTCTTCGTCATCTGCACAGCTAGTTGGCATATAGAATTGTACTACTGTGGTAGGCGTGGGCTTCGTGTCTATCTTGGCCACAATAATGCGTTCACTATGCTGTTTGTAGTAGCTTACCCGAACTCCTATTTTTTTATTCATTATTAAACCTACGCCTGCATTACCCCTATTTGATTTTGTATTTATAACCCTGTATTCACCTGACCAAAAGTCTTGTTCCTCCTGCCACCGAACTTCGCTATATCTAACTTTAACCTATTCATGATACGTTATGTGATCAAAAGGATCCGGTCACCTTGCTGAAAATGACTTACAAGTTCGTCGGGCCCTCCATCAGTATTGCTGGAATTCAGAATGGTTTTGGCCCACCCTTAGCCTTGATGACAGCTTCCACTCTAGCAGGTATAAGTTCAATCAATTGCTGGAAGGTGTCTTGGGGAATGGCAGCCCATTCTTCACGGAGTGCTGAACTGAGGAGAGGTATCGATGTCTATCCGTTAGGCCTGGCACGAAGTCGGCGTTCCAAAACATACCAAAGGTGTATAGGATTCAGATCGGTACTCTGTGCAGGCCAGTCCATTACAGGGATGTTATTGTCGTGTAATCACTCCGTCACAGGCCACGCTTTATGAACAGGTTCGCGATCGTGTCGAAAGATGCAATCGTCATCCCCGAATTGCTCTTCAACTGTTGGAAGCAAGAAGGTGCTTAAAACATCAATGTAGGCCTGTGCTGTGATAGTGTCATTCAAAACAACAAGAGGTTTAAGCCCCTCCATGAAAAACATGACCACACCATAACACCGTCGCCTCTGAATTTTACTGTTGGCACTACACACGATGTCAGATGATGTTCACCGGGCATTCGCCATTCCCACACCCTGCCATCGGGACACCGCATTGTGTACCGTGATTCGTCACTCCACACAACGTTTTGCCACTGTTGAATCGTCCAATGTTTATGCTCCTTATACCAAGCGAGATGTCGTTTGGTATTTACCTGCGTGTTGTGTGGCTTATGAGCAGCCGCTCGAACATGAAATCCAAGTTTTCTCACCTCCCGCCTGTCATAGTACTTGCAGTGGATCCTGATGCAGTCTGAAATTCCTGTGTGATGATCTGGATACATATCTGCCTATTACACATTACGACCTCCTTCAATTATCGGTGGTCTCTGTTAGTCAACAGACGAAGTCGGCCTGAACGCTTTTGTGCTGTACATGACCCTTCACGTTTCCACTTCATTGTCAATTCGGAAACAGTGGACCTAGGGATGTGTAGGAGTGTGGAAATCTCGCGTACAGACGTATGACACAAGTGACAACCAATCACCTGAACACGTTCGAAGTCCGTAAGTTCCGTGGAGCGCCCCATTCTGCTTTCTCACGATGTCTAATGACTACTGAGGTCGCTGATATTGATTACCTGTTAGTAGGTGGCAGCACAACGCACCTAATAAGAAAAACGTATGTTTTAGGGGGTTTCCGGATACTTTTGCTCACATAGTGTAGAATTTAAGATCGACAATAAATCTGTTGTCTAGAACTACGTTTCTGTGATTATTTTACGCTATGCCACAGTGTACTACATGAAGTTAATACACCAACTTCATTACGTACAAACTTTCATTCTTATCGTTGTCTTTTTCCTTGATTTATGTGTTGCAATTTACATGGTCACACCGACACAGTAAAACAATAAAAGTACTCTAATTAGCTACGAACACTCATCAATTACAAGGCCCCCTCGCAAGTGGCTCATACGCTGAGGAGAAATTTTCAGAGCTTGTTCCCTCACAGAAGTGACAAGTACCTTAGGGAACAGAAAAAATGAGGGCGCAGAAATACTGTGCTACGTTGACTCGAGTACAAAAAACGCTAGTCTGTCATCAAGTTGGAAATGAAATCTTAAACTAAAGAAACCAATGAATCTTTCGAAATGCAAAACGGATACGTAAGAGACCTGCTCTACGCTACAAGGATTTATGAGTTACCGGTACGAAAAAAGTAAACCGGAAAGAATTCTTCGGCGAACACTGAGAATGTCATAAACGAACAATACAAGGAAATGTTGCGTAACACGCTACGTTTTTGCTCCAGCTGTAACATTCCGTCAGCATTGACATTACATCAGGTGGTTTAACTTAACTATACCTAATAACCCGCGACTACGTTATTATCTGCTTACGAAGCCCTGAGCTTGTCGCAGTCTCAATTCTCTTCTCTCTACCGCCTCTCTCTCTCTCTCTCTCTCTCTCTCACTCTCTCTGTATCATTTCCTTGTATATGACAATATACTCCTTCCCCGGAGATGGAACCAGGGCAAGGACGTTTGGAAATAACAGGCAAACTGAATTGGAACACTTGTTCACAGTTCATCCCCTTGGAAAGAAAGTTCAGAAACCAATTTACGAGTAATTTAAAACAAATATTGGTGCAGATTTCGTCGTTACAAGTAGGCTACGAAGAATTTAATGAGCGGATTTTGAACATACACTCCCTGACCAAAGAAGAGAAGTACCCAGAGACATGGTTGGGCGTGAATGTACATCGTACACATACACATGATCGGCGGCTATGTAAATGGTTATGTAGGGAACAGCCACCAGAGTGCATTAGCGTTGTTACTAGGCACTTACACTGACGAGCCAAAATATTATGACCACTGCCCGCAGCGAGGTTGTATGTTGCCAGGTGGCGCTAAGGACACGTGATGCGGTAAGAGAATTATATGAGTGGAGCAGAGACGAATGAGGAATCGGTCTAGACAGGATAAGTGGCACAAATGTGGAAATCCGCCGACTTAAGCGGCTTTGCCAAAAGCCAGATTGTTGTGGCCCAGTGCCTGGGAGCGAGCATTTAGGAAACGGCGAAGCTGGTCGACTGTTCTCGTGCCACTGTCGTATCAAATGAAATTGGTTGAAGAGCAGTGAAACCACGAGTAGGCGACAAGAAGTTGAACGCCCATACCTAGTCACAGGCTTGCCCACTCTCTACAACAGGATAGGCGGCGATCTGTGGTAGATCTGACCACTGAGTACAGTGCTGGCGCAGGCACGGGTGTTTTGGAGCATACCGTTCAGCGCAAGGTGTTGAATACGGTGTTCCACAGCAGAGGACCCTTACGTGCTCACGTGTTGACTCACCAACATCGTCAATTATGAGTACGGTGGGCACGGGTTCATCGAGATTGGACTGCGGATCAATGGAATCGTGTCGCTAGCCGGATGAATCCCATTTATTGTTAAACCAGGTCAATGGTCGTGTCCAAATACGCCGTCATACAGGCAGATGACCTCTGACTGGCAAGTAGTGCTACGTGTTTTAGTGCTGAGATAATGGAATTCACCGAGTTCCACATCATTACGAAATATCGTATTCATGATCCATGGAACAAGTATTAATCTAATCTAATCTAATCTAATCTGTGGGTGACCTGTGCGTAGCCATCTGGTGCCACACACCTCTGGGACCTGTCGAGTAGTTGTCGAATCCATGACGCGCAGTATCACTGTTAAATCGCGTTCCAGAAGTGAAGCAGCACGCTTTCAAGTAAGTGCTTATAATTATTTGATTCATCGGAGTATACAAGTGATACGTTCTAATCCGTCGCCTTACTATCTGGAAGCAGCAAAATATTGCAGAACCCGACAGGATGGCCGATCCGGTACGGAAAGTAGAGAGGAACTAAATATATTTTGAGTACTAAATTGTATTTGCGTACATCTGTCCTTCTCACATTTCAATAAAAACAAATAGTGATCATCTGTAACCATACGAGAAATATTAAAATATTAGAATTAGTGCTAGTAATAATAATATAATTTTCAGTGGTAGCAGCATTTGCGGAAAAAAACTGAAAAGAACTTAGATGGTAGTAGTAGTATTAGCTGAAACGTCCCCTTAGAAAAATTAATAAATTACTGTGCTGGAAAACATCTTACGTTATTTGATTTTCAAACAGCTGAGCAAAACTGCACGTACTCAGACATTTCTCTCTTTACTTATTCTGATCATCAGTAAACTGACAGATAATATATTTAGCGCAATGCAATCTGACTTTCAATAATCCCTACAAAAGAATGTCCCTGACTAACAATAACCTATACCTTTCATGAATCACTTACCTCACAAAAATCTTCGTTACTCGAACTACTGCAGTACAGCGAGCGCCAATACTGCTAGCCAAATAAATGATTCTAAATACTGAAGTCACTAATTACTGATAGGCATAGTTAGCAAATGAAAGATTTCGATAGAGAACAAACATTGTATTTGCCTCAATAGTGTTCAAAAGTCATTTTATATATATATATATATATATATATATATATATATATATATATATATATATATATCAGTTCATGACATCCAGTCTTACATGCTACGCACTGTTCACACGCAACAGCTCAGATGCTAAACTAAGGGACGAGGCAATGCAGCAGCACAAAACAATTAACACAAACAGCAATGGCAAAGAATGCAAATTCGCAAAGCAAGCAGCAATAAATACAAATTAGCAAAGAAAATGCAACATTATCACTAATATGAGCCAATGTGCAGCAAAAAGAAAAATAGATCAGTAGTAAAACTGTCTTAAAACAATGTAAAATTCAGTAGAACTATGCCTGGCAAACAACAGCAGAAAATGCTATAACTTATACCTAAACATGACAAAGCTCACACAGAAAAAATATTACAGTAAAAATGTCATGTTTAATACCTGTGTCACATCTTAACACTAGAGTGATGCATCACGATAACTTATTCTACCAGACAAGTTACCAAATCGTAAAAAAATTATTTATGCAATTCCTGTGAAGGGAAATGTCTATTTGTGTTCCTTTTTTTTAAGAAAGTAGATCATAAAATTATTGTTTAATGGATCTGTAGACAGAATATATTTATGTTAGTACGTCTATTAAATTTTATATTAATCAATGCTGCAGTGCAGCTAGAAACTAGATATTAAACAAAATAGGCAAATATATATACAAAGGAAGGCATGAAACATCATTCACTAGGCATATGGCATTTCATAAGGCAGTAAAACTAGAAGGACAGTAGTCATAATCAGGTGTATAGACATAAAATATTTCTCGTCATTTCATTAGGCATTTAAGTAAATAACAGAGAGTATAACCTCAAAACTGTAGTCATATGTTTCAAGTATGAGCGTGTCTTATTTGAAATGCTTTCTAGAGCTCCAAACTGTAGTCATATGTTTCAAGTATGAGCGTATCTTATTTGAAATGCTTTCTACAATGAAGTGTCAATAGCGAGGTTAATGGCCTCACCTTTTTTGTGGTGCCTCTGAAAGGCACAGCTTTTTTTTCCTGACAACTGTCGCGTAGCTTGGCGCCTACAGCACGTTACGTCAAGGTCACTTAGCTTTCTTACCGAAATATTTACGACAGCAGTTTCCGCTTCAGTGACAGTCCGATAAAAAAAATTTCACAGGTTGAGAATTTGCGTTACAAATGTTTAGAAACAAAATCCTATAAATATAACAGTGTCCAAAAAATATTTGTCGGCACTGTGATACATTCACGCATTTACACACATTTCATAACTCTTAAAGTACGATTCTTGGTTTCCAACATTCTTTTTCACAAACCAGAGTCCCTAACCACTACACATTATTCCTTACCTTATTACCCATATACATATTTGTCGACACTTCTTCAATATTTCATCATAATGAATACGTAGCATAATCAAATTCCTCATATAGCATCAGCTTATTGATCATGGACATACCTCAACAGTGTAATATACATCATCGTCGTAATGAAATATTAAATGTTGTGAGTAACCAGAAGTCACCCGTTGGGATTTTGTGATCTATCAAAGGCTTTTGACTGTGTACATCATGGAATACTGTGGTATGAATGGGACAGTGCTCAAATCGTTTAAATCATACCTAACTGGAAGAGTGCAGAAAGCTGAAATAAATAGTTCACATAATATGCAAGAAACTGGTGATTTCTCAAACTGGGGAACAATCAAGAATGGGGTGCCACAAGGTTTGGTCTTGGGTCCTCTGCTGTTCTTAGTATATACTAATGACTTGCCATTCTATATTCACGAAGATGCAAAGCTGGTACTTTTTGCCGATGATACAAGTATAGCTATCACACCCGACAGACAAGAATTAACTGGTGTAATTGTAAACGAAATTGTGTTTTTCAGAAAATCATTAAGTGGTTCTCTGCAAATGGGCTCTCATTAAACTTTGTCAAAACACAGTATATACAGTTCCACACAGTAAATGGAATGACCCCTTTAATAAATATAGACTTCGATCAGAAATCGGCAGCTAAGGTAGAATATTCAAAATTTCTAGGTGTATGCATTGATGAGAAGTTGAACTGGAAAAAACACATTGAGGATCTGCTGAAACGTTTGAGTTCAGCTGCTTATGCTATCAGGGTCATTGCAAATTTTGGCGATATCCATCTGAGTAAATTAGCTTACCACGCCTATTTTCATTCTCTGCTTTCGTATGGCATCATATTCTGGGGTAACTCATCATTGAGTAAAAGAGTGTTCATTGCACAAAAGCGTGTAATCAGAATAATTGGTGGGGCTCATCCAAGATCATCCTGCAGACATTTAAAGAACTAGAAATCTTCACTGTAGCCTCACAATATACACTCCTGGAAATGGAAAAAAGAACACATTGACACCGGTGTGTCAGACCCACCATACTTGCTCCGGACACTGCGAGAGGGCTGTACAAGCAATGATCACACGCACGCCACAGCGGACACACCAGGCACCGCGGTGTTGGCCGTCGAATGGCACTAGCTGCGCAGCATTTGTGCACCGCCGCCGTCAGTGTCAGCCAGTTTGCCGTGGCATACGGAGCTCCATCGCAGTCTTTAACACTGGTAGCATGCCACGACAGCGTGGACGTGAACCGTATGTGCAGTTGACGGACTTTGAGCGAGGGCGTATAGTGGGCATGCGGGAGGCCGGGTGGACGTACCGCCGAATTGCTCAACACGTGGGGCGTGAGGTCTCCACAGTACATCGATGTTGTCGCCAGTGGTCGGCGGAAGGTGCACGTGCCCGTCGACCTGGGACCGGACCGCAGCGACGCACGGATGCACGCCAAGACCGTAGGATCCTACGCAGTGCCGCAGGGGACCGCACCGCCACTTCCCAGCAAATTAGGGACACTGTTGCTCCTGGGGTATCGGCGAGGACCATTCGCAACCGTCTCCATGAAGCTGGGCTACGGTCCCGCACACCGTTAGGCCGTCTTCCGCTCACGCCCCAACATCGTGCAGCCCGCCTCCAGTGGTGTCGCGACAGGCGTGAATTAAGGGACGAATGGAGACGTGTCGTCTTCAGCGATGAGAGTCGCTTCTGCCTTGGTGCCAATGATGGTCGTATGCATGTTTGGCGCCGTGCAGGTGAGCGCCACAATCAGGACTGCATACGACCGAGGCACACAGAGCCAACACCCGGCATCATGGTGTGGGGAGCGATCTCCTACACTGGCCGTACACCACTGGTGATCGTCGAGGGGACACTGAATAGTGCACGGTACATCCAAACCGTCATCGAACCCATCGTTCTACCATTCCTAGACCGGCAAGGGAACTTGCTGTTCCAACAGGACAATGCACGTCCGCATGTATCCCGTGCCACCCAACGTGCTCTAGAAGGTGTAAGTCAACTACCCTGGCCAGCAAGATCTCCGGATCTGTCCCCCATTGAGCATGTTTGGGACTTGATGAAGCGTCGTCTCACGCGGTCTGCACGTCCAGCGCGAACGCTGGTCCAACTGAGGCGCCAGGTGGAAATGGCATGGCAAGCCGTTCCACAGGACTACATCCTGCAACTCTACGATCATCTCCATGGGAGAATAGCAGCCTGCATTGCTGCGAAAGGTGGATATACACTGTACTAGTGCCGACATTGTGGATGCTCTGTTGCCTGTGTCTATGTGCCCGTGGTTCTGTCAGTGTGATCATGTGATGTATCTGACCCCAGGAATGTGTCAATAAAGTTTCCCCTTCCTGGGACAATGAATTCACGGTGTTCTTATTTCAATTTCCAGGAGTGTATATATTCACTTATGAAATTAGTTATTAACAATCTGAACGAATTCAAAAGTAATAGCAGTGTACATGGCTACAACACTAGGAGAAAGGATGACCTTCACTACTCAAGGTTAAATCTAACTTTGGCTCAGAAAGGGGTAAATTATGCTGCCACAAAAGTCTTTGGTCACTTACCAAACAGCATCAAACGTCTGACAGATAGCCATATAGCAATTAAAAGGAAATTAAAAGAAGTTCTTAATGGCCACTCCTTCTCATTAGATGAGTTTTGGATATAGTAAGTGAATAATTTCCCAACCTACACAAAAAAAATATTGAATGTCATGTAATATTTTGTCCAATGTAATATCTTGTATAGACACCTTTTATTAAACTGACATGTTCCACATCAATACGAAGCGTCGTATTCATGATCTATGGAACAAGTACTAATCTAATCTAATCTAATCTAATAATAACATCATAACACCTCAGTCAAATCTCAAAAACGTCGTAGCTTTCTGCAATAATTTCAAAACCTAAAAAATTTCTCTGCTCATTTCAATAGTGTCATTTATCTCAAACCTACTTTAAAAATCATGATCCCATACCAAATACATCATTCAAAGCTCTCATAGTATCGCAATGGTTCCGAAAAAATATGAACAGTTCACAAAGTACAGACAAAATACAATTTCATTAGTGTGAAGTTATCCAACTGTGTAATTGCGTAAACATGTGTCACTGAGGAAATAAAAGAAAATGTTTGTCTCAGTTAAATGAACAGATAGCTGTGTAATTATGTGTTAGAGAAATATGGTACCAATGTGTAAAGTTGTATAAGCAAATACCATATTAGCTGGGGCTCCTTGTGCTTGCCAAACACATGGTACACAAAGTAAGCGTGTACCCCCCTGAGGATGAATGTAATTATACCATCAGGTGTTACAGATATTACAGCAATGGAATGAAATGTATCACGGAAAACTTTCTTTGTAATTCAAAAATTTTTAAAAATAAATGTTTTAAGTACAAAATTAATCACTCAAATACGTGTCCTTTAGCGCTAACTGTGCGTCTTGCTGTAAGATAATTCTGTGGAAGTGTCGTGGTTATTGTCCTCCATAAGCTAAGTTCTGCAGAAGTCAATGTACTTACCTCATCATAAACAAAAGTGAAATGCTATGCGTATAGATATCATAGTTATTACGTACATTACCGTGATCAAGAAAGTACTACACTGTAACGTATTGTTGTGCTGTGAAAAAGGCTGTCTCATTGTAGCTATACCACAATAGTTACTACTAAAACGTGTTTTACTTTCCAGAAGAATTCAGAAAAACTGCAGATATAAAACAGATACACCGCAAAAGCAACAATGTAAATTGTGTCACACATTAGTAGCGTCGTGATATAATCGTGTAGCTGTCAAAGAAACCAAATGTTAAGTACTTCAAATAAACCAAATGCTAAGTCATCTTTAATCTCACAGAAAGTACTTCAAATAAAGAATGTCTTTTCAAGTAAACCTAAATGTTGCATTAAAATCTCATTAGCAGTATATGTTCTAAGTATGTAAGCCATATATTCGTTACGTAATCGTGCAACTAAACAGCAAGAATGTAGACACACAATAACACTGTGTCGTCTGTTCACTATAACAATGCATTCGTAATTACTGTCTAGACTGGATAGTTAACTTCAAAACATTGTTGCATGTAAACAGTTTCTAAGCTGATGAAGAGTACTAGTAACGTGAAATTAAAGATTTTATGATGGAAAAGACTAAATTAAAAGCAGATTACCTCTCAATAAACGGTTTTAGATGTGAAATATGGTGTAACCCTTAACCCTTCCTAGTGCGCAGAGTTTCAACTGTCTTGTGACAGCCAGAGCGAGAGCACCAGCAGCAGCGAGTACTGTTTGTATAAAGCGTTTATTTTGCATTTTGTTTACGACCTTCCACTAAGGAAGGGATTCTATTTGTGTTTATCTGCTCTGCATAGTAACTAACAGTTCTTGATAAAACTTTACGTAGTTTTCGTGTTAGATTTCTTAGTGTTTTCTTGATTGTTTAGAACAGAAAGCGCCCTAAAACCGTCTTTTGTTTGTTTCGCGGCCGTTAGCCACTAGTCACTTGAATCAGCAGTTGTCTTGTGACAGCCAGAGCGAGAGCACCAGCAGCAGCGAGTACTGTTTGTATAAAGCGTTTTTGTACTTATTTGCTGCGCTTAGCTTTTAAATAGTTTTTCTGGGAAAACCTAGCGTAGTTTTTGCGTCTCGTATTTCAGTGAGTGTTTCTTGATTATCAGAGTAGCTCATCAGAAGATTATCTTGGGAATTTGTCACCGTATAGAGTAGGGTAAACATAGTCATGTGTAGGGACTGTGGTTGTTGTGAGCGGACGCAAGGAGAATTGGCCACTCTTCGGGGGCAGGTGGAGGCTTTGTCTGTTAGGCTCATCGAGCTCGAGGCGCAGGCGTCGGCTCGTAGTGGCGTTGGGGCGACTGTGGTGAGACCTATTCCTACTTCGGTGGCCTTGGAATCACATGGAACCCCTGATGTCGCTGCGTCTTCCGGCAGTGAGCATCTTACCGGTCAGCCATCACTCCAGGGTGAATGGCGGACAGTGGTGGGCTCGCGCGTGCCTGGCCGAAAGGCGAAGGTGGGATCTGGCCGCGTGGCAGCTGCCTTACCCCTTTCCAACAGGTATGGGGTGCTTCCTAGTGGTGATGACATCGTTTCCGAGCCACCACAGGATGCCTCGCCTGTTGGGCCAGTGGCCGATTCTCCGGCAAGGTCCCGACAGTCACAGAGGGCGGGCCTATTAGTTATAGGGAGCTCCAACGTTAGGCGGGTTATGGAGCCCCTCAGGAAAATAGCGGGTAGGTCGGGGAAGAATGCCAGTGTGCACTCGGTGTGCTTGCCGGGGGGTCTCGTCCGTAATGTGGAGGAGGCCCTTCCGGCAGCTATTGAACGCACTGGGTGTGACCGGCTGCAGATAGTAGCACATGTCGGAACGAATGACGCCTGCCGCTTGGGTTCTGAGGCCATCCTTGGTTTCTTCCGGCGGCTGGCTGATTTGGTGAAGACAACCAGCATCGCACGCGGAGTGCAAGCTGAGCTTAATATCTGCAGCATAGTGCCCAGAGTCGATCGCGGTCCTCTGGTTTGGAGCCGTGTGGAGGGTCTACACCAGAGGCTCAGACGACTCTGCGACTATAATGGTTGCAAATTCATCGACCTCCGTTATTGGGTGGAGAACTGTAGGGCCCCCCTAGACAGGTCAGGCGTGCACTACACACCGGAAGCAGCTACTAGGGTAGCAGAGTACGTGTGGCGTGCACACGGGGGTTTTTTAGGTTAGAGGGACCCCCCCTTGGGCGAAACGATAAAATACCTGACGGCTTACCAGAGAGGACATTATCATCGTTGATAAAGAACGTCCGTCCTCAGAGACCAAAAACAGGAAAAGTTAACGTAATATTGGTAAACTGCAGGAGTATCCAGGGCAAGGTTCCTGAATTAGTATCTCTTATTGAAGGAAATAGTGCGCATATAGTATTAGGAACGGAAAGTTGGTTAAAACCGGAAGTGAACAGTAACGAAATCCTAGACACAGAATGGAATATATACCGCAAGGATAGGATAAACGCCAATGGTGGAGGAGTATTTATAGCAGTAAAGAATTCAATAATATCCAGTGAAGTTATTAGCGAATGCGAATGTGAAATAATCTGGGTTAAGCTAAGTATCAAAGGTGGGTCAGATATGATAGTCGGATGCTTCTATAGACCACCTGCATCAGCAACCGTAGTAGTTGAGCGCCTCAGAGAGAACCTGCAGAACGTCGTGAAGAAGTTTCGTGATCATACTATTGTAATAGGGGGAGACTTCAATCTAGCAGGTATAGAAAGGGATAGTCACACAATCAGAACTGGAGCCAGGGACAGAGACTCTTGTGACATTATCCTGACTGCCTTGTCCGAGAATTACTTCGAGCAGATAGTTAGAGAACCAACTCGTGAAGCTAACGTTTTAGACCTCATAGCAACAAATAGACCGGAACTTTTCGACTCCGTGAATGTAGAAGAGGGTATCAGTGATCATAAGTCAGTGGTTGCATCAATGACTACAAGTGTAATAAGAAATGCCAAGAAAGGAAGGAAAATATATTTGCTTAACAAGAGTGATAGGGCACAAATCGCAGAATATCTGAGTGACCACCATCAAACGTTCATTTCTGAGGAAGAGGATGTGGAACAAAAATGGAAAAAATTCAGAAACATCGTCCAGTACGCCTTAGATAAGTTCGTACCGACTAAGGTCCAAAGCGAGGGGAAAGATCCACCGTGGTATAACAATCATGTACGAAAGGTACTACGGAAACAAAGAAAGCTTCATCATAGGTTTAAGAGTAGTCGAATCATAGCTGATAAGGAAAAGCTGAACGAAGCGAAAAAGAGCGTAAAGAGAGCAATGAGAGAAGCATTCAACGAATTCGAACATAAAACATTGGCAAACAATCTAAACAAGAACCCTAAAAAGTTTTGGTCATATGTAAAATCGGTAAGCGGATCTAAATCCCCTATTCAGTCACTCGTTGACCACGATGGCACCGAAACAGAGGACGACCGAAGAAAGGCAGAAATACTGAATTCAGTGTTCCGAAACTGTTTCACTGCGGAAAATCGTAACACGGTCCCTGACTTCAGCCGTCGCACGGACGCCAAAATGGAAAACATTGAAATAAACGATATCGGAATTGAAAAACAACTGCTATCACTTAGTAGCGGAAAAGCATCCGGACCAGACGAGATACCCTTAAGATTCTACAGTGATTATGCTAAAGAACTTGCCCCCTTTCTATCAGCAATTTATCGTAGATCGCTGGAAGAACGTAAAGTACCTAGCGACTGGAAGAAAGCGCAGGTCGTTCCCATTTTCAAGAAGGGTCATAAATCAGATGCGAATAATTATAGGCCTATTTCGCTTACGTCAATCTGTTGTAGATTAATGGAACATGTTTTGTGTTCTCGTATTATGACGTTCTTAGATAATACAAATCTCCTTCATCATAACCAACATGGATTCCGCAAACAGAGATCATGTGAAACTCAGCTCGCCCTATTTGCCCAAGAAATTCACAGTGCCGTAGACACTGGCGAGCAGATTGATGCCGTATTCCTGGACTTCAGGAAGGCATTTGATACGGTTCCGCACTTACGTTTAGTGAAAAAAATACGAGCTTACGGAATATCGGACGAGGTTTGTGATTGGATTCAGGATTTCCTAGAAGAAAGAACACAACATGTCATTCTTAACGGTTCAAAATCTGCAGATGTAGAGGTAATTTCGGGAGTACCGCAGGGAAGCGTGATAGGACCTTTATTGTTTACAATATACATAAATGACTTAGTTGACAACATCGGTAGCTCCGTGAGGCTATTTGCAGATGACACGGTTGTCTACAAGAAAGTAGCAACATCAGAAGACTCGTACGTACACCAGGAGGACCTGCAGAGGATTAATGCATGGTGCGACAGCTGGCAGCTTTCCCTAAACGTAGATAAATGTAATATAATGCGCATACATAGGGGCAAAAATCCATTCCAGTACGATTATGCCATAGGTGGTAAATCACTGGAAGCGGTAACGACCGTAAAATACTTAGGAGTTACTATCCGGAGCGATCTGAAGTGGAATGATCACATAAAACAAATAGTGGGAAAAGCAGGCGCCAGGTTGAGATTCATAGGAAGAATTCTAAGAAAATGTGACTCATCGACGAAAGAAGTAGCTTACAAAACGCTTGTTCGTCCGATTCTTGAGTATTGCTCATCAGTATGGGACCCTTACCAGGTTGGATTAATAGAAGAGATAGACATGATCCAGCGAAAAGCAGCGCGATTCGTCATGGGGACATTTAGTCAGCGCGAGAGCGTTACGGAGATGCTGAACAAGCTCCAGTGGCGGACACTTCAAGAAAGGCGTTACGCAATACGGAGAGGTTTATTATCGAAATTACGAGAGAGCATATTCCGGGAAGAGATGGGCAACATATTACTACCGCCCACATATATCTCGCGTAATGATCACAACGAAAAGATCCGAGAAATTAGAGCAAATACGGAGACTTACAAGCAGTCGTTCTTCCCACGCACAATTCGTGAATGGAACAGGGAAGGGGGGATCAGATAGTGGTACAATAAGTACCCTCCGCCACACACCGTAAGGTGGCTCGCGGAGTATAGATGTAGATGTAGATGTAGAAAGCAATTATCATGTTGTATACGTCAGTAAGGAATGCTAAAATTTTTCTCAAGATTAGCGCCTTATGTTATTTTTCTCGGAGCCCGCCGGCGCACGTGGCTGCCTGCAGAGCGAGTCATTGTCTGTCTCTTTGTTGGCGCGTGTCGTTATTAGGATTAGGAGACCAAACTTCTACAAATTCACCTTGTCGAGAGGGCCCTGCCCTGTTTGAACCCCGCCAGTTCTGATGCAATTCAGGTCTGTCGTTTTCTCGGTAGTTTACATAGTTACTTTTTTTGTCAGTCATGTGGTGGAGAATTTCTCCCGGAATCGTAACTGTGCAGTGGACCGTTGCGTCTGAAGCTATTCTGTATCCCTTCATAATAATTATTTTGGTTCCCATATTGTCTGTTTCTCTGATTGTCTCTGTGATAGTCATTACTATGGAAATGCGATCGTTCTCTGTAACTATTACCACTCTGCCAATGGTTGTCATACAGGCGGTGTCTGTTCTGGTCACGATTTACGTTGTAAGAATAGCCTTGTTGTGTCCAGCTATTATTTGTTTCATCGCAGAATTGTGACGGATGTGACCTGTAATTGTTGTGTTCCTGTTTTCGCATCCCGCGATTGTCATTGTCAACTTCCAATTCTTGTAACAGTCCCTAAGCCTCTATGTCGTCTTTGCAACATCTTGCCAGAATAGTATGTCGTAAATGTTCACGCAATTTGATTAAGCAAATGCAGATGAGTTCTGAGAGGCTGTATGGGTTTGACAGGTACTGATTCTTGTGCAACATGTCTTCAAAATATTTCACAAGACTGGAAAATTCAGATTGTTCGAAGTGTTTCATCATTATGATGCTATGTTTTACTCGGTCTTGTGTAGCATGAGACCAATATGCTGAGAGGAAGACATGATAAAATTCTCCTTCACTGTGACAATCGTGAATGAGCGATCGTATTCTTACAGCTGGTTCATTCTGTAAGTAGCCACACATAAATTCTAGTCTGTGCTCTAATGACCAATTGGGAGGAAAACAATGAGAGAATTGATGAAGCCATGCTTGTGGATGAATGTCGTTGCCAGAATTATTAAATGTTTTGAATTTACGTGCAGTAATAACAGCTTATAGTCAAAGTCATTGTGTCGGCGAGTCGTATATCGGTCGTTGTTACGTTGTGTCGGCGGTTCCATCTCAAAATTCGGTGCACCTTGGCAATTTCTTTCATAATTTCCGAAATGCCATGTGTTATTATTTTGTGGCTGTTCTGTATTTCTATGTCCCTGTATTGGAGCGCGAGTGTCCTCTGAAATATGTAATTCTTGTATTACTTGTGCCAACTGATCTTGTACTTACCAGATTTCTCTTTTGTACTGTGTATTGATTTGATCTTGATTTTGTTTCAGTTTTCTAATTTGTTCATACCCTTCTGTGTCAGTGAACGCTTCAGGTCTTAAGTCATTCAGATCATCATCTACTTTTGAAGATAAGTTAGTGAACTGATCCGAAAGTTCGGATACTTTCTCCGATAGTGAACTTATTTCCTCAGTGTGTTTTTCTGAACCAAGTTTCAGAGTGTCCATTTGTGTTGAAATCGTATCCACTGTGTCCTTTAAGTTTTCCTGACTTTTTGCAAGTTGTGTAACCGAATTGGTAGATGCAACTGAGTCAATTTTAGCTTGCAAGGTGTCCTGATTTTCATGAACAATAGTTTGCAGTTCCTTTATGGCTGCTTCGTGATTCTGTAATGCATTTTCATGACGCGAAAAAATAGGTTGGAAATGCTCACAAATTTGTGTTTTTACGTCATTACAGACTTTTTGACATTTCGATTCGATTTTAAGTACTCAGCAGTTAGACTTTCACGTGTTTGTTCAAGCGTGGTGTCTAACTTTCGAAGCTGTTGCTCTGTTTGTCTCTGGTGTTGTTCCATTGTGTCTAACTTTCGAAGATTTTGTTCCGTTGTGTCTAACTGTTGCTGTGTTTGCTCCGATTTTCTTCATTTGTTGCATTAACTGCAATAATAATGTATTAGTGTCTGAAATATGTTCCTCTATGCTTTTCGGCAGTGCATTTGCACCGGCAACATTCACATTTTGACAAGCAGAAAATGTGTCTTGACTTATTTGAGAAAACGGTGATGACTCAAAACCTGAATCTACAGTATTTCCAATATTGTGTCCTGTCATTTCGGATTCCTGAGGCGACCTGTTGCCGACCGATCGATCGATAATATTCCCTGTTCACTAATTGTTTCACTGTCTGCACCATTATTTGCAGCCCGCTCCATTTCCCTATTCACAATTACCAAATTACTACGTCGAATGTCTGTTAATTCATTACACGGTGGTGCTGATAAGCTACAATCGTCGTCACTATCATTTCTCAGTTTACTTTGGAGCCTAGTGTTACGTTTTTCACACGCCATAATTATCACGTATTTCACACGATAACAAGAAAAGCACAATTTGAAGAGCAAAAACAAGAAAACACATTAGAATAGCACTGAAAATAATATCTCGTTAACTGCATGCGCACCTGCGAAATACTTCGTGCAAATGTACATGCATGCCACAACTGTTTTACTGTACAACAATGGAAGACTAAAACTACAAAGGAGATTCTCTCTACAATTACGAGCTAGCAATAAACAAAAGCTACACTAATTACACAAACTACAAGAAAAAATCAGAAGATTTCAGTGAGGCATCCTAGGCTAAGGTTCGACATATGAAACGTCCCCTTGAAAAAATTAATGAATTACTGTGCTGGAAAACATCTTACGTTATTTGATTTTCAAACAGCTGAGCAAAACTGCACGTACTCAGACATTTCTCTCTTTATTTATTCTGATCATCAGTAAACTGACAGATAATATTTTTAGCGCAATGCAATCTGACTTTCAATAATCCCTACACAAGAATGGCCAAGACTAACAGTAACCTATACCTTTCATGAATCACTTACCTCACAAAAATCTTCGTTACTCGAACTACTGCAATACAGCGAGCACCAATACTGCTAGCTAAATAAATGATACTAACTACAGAAGGCACTAACTACTGATAGGCATAGTTAGCAAATGAAAGATTTCGATAGAGAACAAACAATGTATTTACCTTAATAATGTTCAAAAGTCATTTTATATTTTATATATATTGTATATATATATATATATATATATATATATATATATATATATATATATATATATATATATATATATATCAGTTCATGACATCCAGTCTTACAAATTTACTCTCTCTGATGGACACACGTCCAGACCATCCGCTCTCAAAACTCCGCCATCTCTCTCGCCACATCCACCACTGCTGGCGGCCCACCTCCA
Organism: Schistocerca piceifrons; assembly: GCF_021461385.2. Classification (NCBI taxonomy): domain Eukaryota; kingdom Metazoa; phylum Arthropoda; class Insecta; order Orthoptera; family Acrididae; genus Schistocerca; species Schistocerca piceifrons. The sequence goes on along the minus strand of NC_060145.1, from coordinate 219,761,002 downwards.
ACTGCGCAATGCTACACACTGTTCACACCCAACAGCGCAACACTACAATAGCAAATTCCAACAATGCAAACCAGCTACAGACTGCACACAGCACAGTCAGTGATTTTCATATAGAGCGCTACATGGCGTTACCAACATAAAAACCTAAACAGCCTGCTTACATAGCGACTTTTTTGTAGTTGGAATAGTTATATGGTTCGTTACTGTAGCAGTAGTATATGGTGTCATAACGGTAGTAATAGTACTAGGTATAATGACAACCGTAAATTTGAAATAAAGAAAACCAATGACTCTCTTTCTGTCACGGTAAAGGAAGACCCCAACTAAAGTGGCAGAGATGCCATATGAAAACGATAGGTATCAATCTACATGTTAGATAATATTAGAAAAAATTAAAGGGAAGGAAAAATAGTATTACAGAGAATGTAAACTTAATTCAACCAGTAATCTTGCTGCAGTGATAACATCGGTTCCCGGCAGGTCACTGAAGGTAAGAGTTGTTGGGCTTGGCTAGCAGGTTTGTTCGGACGGTGAGGAGGGAGTTAAACATAATTCATTCTCAGAACAGAAAAAAGAGATAAGAAAATAAGTAGATGATTAAGAGGATTCACGCTATGACATTACCTGTTTCACGTATCTAAAATCTAACTATCAGCCACTCGCCTATTTAAAATAAATTCATACATGTGAACGTACTATTATAGCAAAACAATATATATATATATATATTCTCTTTTTTTTCTTTCAATAAAAAAAATCTGAAATGTAAAACCAAAGTAATGAATTAGCTGTATTGTAAGCAAAGACTGTAATTTTCAGCCACGCTTTTAAAAGACGCACTATCAATTTTTTAACAGGAAAATCAATGCCACTTCAGTTTTTCTAACCGCGTATTGGCGCCTTTTTCTGATATGAGCTTGGAAAGTGGCTTTGCCTGATTCTAAGACTAAATAGATCATATTTTGATCTTAATCTTTATTATACCTATGTCAAAAAACATCAGCTTTTATCATTCCTTTCTTGTGGATGCCATTTTATATGCATTTTTATCGTTCCAGTGGCCGTACAACAAAGATATATGCGGTTTGTTCGGTGATATAACGATCGGACACGTTACCTACTCATTATTACAAAGCATAAACGCCCGGAGACTTATCTGTCGATCATTTCCATTTTCTTGCATACATTTTCACACACGAGATTTCTTAAAATGATAGGTCATCTATCACTGAACAATGACGTCGTGAATTGCTGCAGAGGCGTGATGTGGCTCCACTATTTAAATATGACGATCAACTACCATATAAGCTAATGGTAGTATAATTAATCAAAAGAGAGAATAATTTTTTTTCTTTATTATCGTTGGGGTTTCCTTTTTCGCGTCGCGGTATTCAAGTTATACAGAAGGTTCTGCAGTCATAGCCTTTTTATATCGTGACCTCCTGAGAAAAATTTTTAATAAAATATATCAGGATTTAGAGAGAGAGGGAGAACATTTCAACATACATGTAATTCTGTATGTGACTGTCCATTGCTGTAACCAAGAAAGTGAACTGTGTAAAGTAAATAAAAAAATGTAATCAGGCATGATGGTGTATATAAGGGGCGTGAACAGTGTCAAATTTTGAGTGACCGCAGTGAAGGACACGTTGATGCAGAGTACCCGTATGAGACAGCATTATCAGCACCAGACTGAATTTCAAAGGGGCCTCAGGCGAGGGGTAAAGCTTTGTGTCATGTAGTCATCAAGGGTACCCGAGTGGGCCTTCGGCTACGAAAACCCATATCGATGATGTTTCGTTGAATGGTTTGCACGGTGACACTTGTTGATGGCACAATATTCAAATCTGCAACAGGTTACGGAAGGGTTGCACATCTGTCAACTTGAACTATTCGCTTTAGTCGTCGTTGGTGACCGGCCGGATGGCCGAGCGGTTCTAGGCGCTTCAATCTGGAACCCCGTGACCGTTACGGTCGCAGGTTCGAATCCTGCCTCGGGCATGGATATGTGTGATGTCCTTAGGTTAGTAAGGTTTAAGCAGTTCTAAGTTCTAGGGGACTGATGACCTCAGATGTTAAGTCCCATAGCGCTCAGAGCCTTTTTTTTTTCGTAGTTGGTCCCGGTTTTGTAGGATGTTTTTACGGCCACTCTGATGTCGGAGATTTGATATTGTACCTGATTTCTAATATTCTCGGTACACTCGTGAAATGTTCGTACGGGAAAATCGCCACCTCATCGCTACCTCGGAGACGATGTGTCCCATCGCTCGGGCACCGATTATAACACCACGTTCAAACCGACTTGAATCTTGATAAACTGCCGTTGTAGCAGCAGTAAACTATCTAACAACTGCGCCAGACACTTGTCTTAAACTTTAAATTTATTTATTTATTTATTTATTTACACGTCAGCTTCCAAAGAACCAAATTGAGGAGCAAATCTCCAAGGTCATGGAACGTGTCAATACATGAAATTACAACATAAAAGTAATAACAGATAAAAGTAAACTGTTTATGAATCTGAAAAAAGTCAATCATAAGTTTAAGAAAAACGCAATCAACAATATAATAAGAAACAGTTTAATTTTTCCAGGAACTCCTCGACATAATAGGAGTGACCCTTGAGGAAACTCTTCAGTTTCGATTTGAAACCGCGTGGATTACTGCTAAGATTTTTGAATTCGAGTGGTAGCTTAATGAAAATGGATACAGCAGTATACTGCACACCTTTCTGCACAAGAGTTAAGGAAGTCCGATCCAAATACAGATTTGATTTCTGCCGAGTATTAACTGAGTGAAAGCTGCTTATTCTTGGGAATAAGCTAATATTGTTAACAAGAAATGACAGTAAGGAATATATATATATATATATACAGGGTGTTTCAAAAATGACCGGTATATTTGAAACGGTAATAAAAACTAAACGAGCAGCGATAGAAATACACCGTTTGTTGCAATATGCTTGGGACAACAGTACGTTTTCAGGCAGACAAACTTTCGAAATTACAGTAGTTACAATTGTCAACAACAGATGGCGCTGCGGTCTGGGAAACTCTATAGTACGATATTTTCCACATATCCACCATGCGTAGCAATAATATGGCGTAGTCTCTGAATGAAATTACCCGAAACCTTTGACAACGTGTCTGGCGGAATGGCTTCACATGCAGATGAGATGTACTGCTTCAGCTGTTCAATTGTTTCTGGATTCTGGCGGTACACCTGGTCTTTCAAGTGTCCCCACAGAAAGAAGTCACAGGGGTTCATGTCTGGCGAATAGGGAGGCCAATCCACGCCGCCTCCTGTATGTTTCGGATAGCCCAAAGCAATCACACGATCATCGAAATATTCATTCAGGAAATTAAAGACGTCGGCCGTGCGATGTGGCCGGGCACCATCTTGCATAAACCACGAGGTGTTCACAGTGTCGTCTAAGGCAGTTTGTACCGCCACAAATTCACGAAGAATGTCCAGATAGCGTGATGCAGTAATCGTTTCGGATCTGAAAAATGGGCCAATGATTTCTTTGGAAGAAATGGCGGCCCAGACCAGTACTTTTTGAGGATGCAGGGACGATGGGACTGCAACATGGGGCTTTTCGGTTCCCCATATGCGCCAGTTCTGTTTATTGACGAAGCCGTCCAGGTAAAAATAAGCTTCATCAGCAAACCAAATGCTGCCCACATGCATATCGCCGTCATCAATCCTGTGCACTATATCGTTAGCGAATGTCTCTCGTGCAGCAATGGTAGCGGCGCTGAGGGGTTGCCGGATTTGAATTTTGTATGGATAGAGGTGTAAACTCTGGCGCATGAGACGATACGTGGACGTTGGCGTCATTTGGACCGCAGCTGCAACACGGCGAACGGAAACCCGAGGCCGCTGTTGGATCACCTGCTGCACTAGCTGCGCGTTGCCCTCTGTGGTTGCCGTACGCGGTCGCCCTACCTTTCCAGCACGTTCATCCGTCACGTTCCTAGTCCGTTGAAATTTTTCAAACAGATCCTCTATTGTATCGCTTTTGGGTCCTTTGGTTACATTAAACCTCCATTGAAAACTTCGTCTTGTTGCAACACCACTGTGTTCTAGGCGATGGAATTCCAACACCAGAAAAATCCTCTGTTCTAAGGAATAAACCATGTTGTCCACAGCACACTTGCAGGTTGTGAACAGCACACGCTTACAGCAGAAAGACGACGTACAGAATGGCGCACCCACAGACTGCGCTGTCTTCTATATCTTTCACATCACTTGCAGCGCCATCTGTTGTTGAAAATTGTAACTACTGTAATTTCGAAAGTTTGTCCACCTGAAAATGTACTGTTGTCCCAAGCATACTGCAACAAACGGTGTATTTCTATCGCTGCTCGTTTAGCTTTTATTGCCGTATCAAATATACCGGTCATTTTTGAAACACCCTGTATATACACTCCTGGAAATGGAAAAAAGAACACATTGACACCGGTGTGTCAGACCCACCATACTTGCTCCGGACACTGCGAGAGGGCTGTACAAGCAATGATCACACGCACGGCACAGCGGACACACCAGGAACCGCGGTGTTGGCCGTCGAATGGCGCTAGCTGCGCAGCATTTGTGCACCGCCGCCGTCAGTGTCAGCCAGTTTGCCGTGGCATACGGAGCTCCATCGCAGTCTTTAACACTGGTAGCATGCCGCGACAGCGTGGACGTGAACCGTATGTGCAGTTGACGGACTTTGAGCGAGGGCGTATAGTGGGCATGCGGGAGGCCGGGTGGACGTACCGCCGAATTGCTCAACACGTGGGGCGTGAGGTCTCCACAGTACATCGATGTTGTCGCCAGTGGTCGGCGGAAGGTGCACGTGCCCGTCGACCTGGGACCGGACCGCAGCGACGCACGGATGCACGCCAAGACCGTAGGATCCTACGCAGTGCCGTAGGGGACCGCACCGCCACTTCCCAGCAAATTAGGGACACTGTTGCTCCTGGGGTATCGGCGAGGACCATTCGCAACCGTCTCCATGAAGCTGGGCTACGGTCCCGCACACCGTTAGGCCGTCTTCCGCTCACGCCCCAACATCGTGCAGCCCGCCTGCAGTTGTGTCGCGACAGGCGTGAATGGAGGGACGAATGGAGACGTGTCGTCTTCAGCGATGAGAGTCGCTTCTGCCTTGGTGCCAATGATGGTCATATGCGTGTTTGGCGCCGTGCAGGTGAGCGCCACAATCAGGACTGCATACGACCGAGGCACACAGGGCCAACACCCGGCATCATGGTGTGGGGAGCGATCTCCTACACTGGCCGTACACCACTGGTGATCGTCGAGGAGACACTGAATAGTGCACGGTACATCCAAACCGTCATCGAACCCATCGTTCTACCATTCCTAGACCGGCAAGGGAACTTGCTGTTCCAACAGGACAATGCACGTCCGCATGTATCCCGTGCCACCCAACGTGCTCTAGAAGGTGTAAGTCAACTACCCTGGCCAGCAAGATCTCCGGATCTGTCCCCCATTGAGCATGTTTGGGACTGGATGAAGCGTCGTCTCACGCGGTCTGCACGTCCAGCACGAACGCTGGTCCAGCTGAGGCGCCAGGTGGAAATGGCATGGCAAGCCGTTCCACAGGACTACATCCAGCATCTCTACGATCGTCTCCATGGGAGAATAGCAGCCTGCATTGCTGCGAAAGGTGGATATACACTGTACTAGTGCCGACATTGTGCATGCTCTGTTGCCTGTGTCTATGTGCCTGTGGTTCTGTCAGTGTGATCATGTGATGTATCTGACCCCAGGAATGTGTCAATAAAGTTTCCCCTTCCTGGGACAATGAATTCACGGTGTTCTTATTTCAATTTCCAGGAGTGTATATTGAAAGGTGGCTACACTGAGCCACTGCGCCAGAGATTGCGCCAAAGAGTACTATTAAGCCGCCTCCACAGTGCGTGTTAAGAACTCGTAGTAGAGTGCTTGTTGAGAGCTCGTAGAAGACAGTGCTTGTCGGGAGCTCGTGGTAGTCAGTGCCTGTTAAGAACTCGTAGAAGTCAGTGCGTGTTGAGAGCTCGTAGTAGACAGTGCTTGTTAAGAGCTCGTGGAAGTCAGTGCTTGTTGAGAGCTCGTTGTAGTCAGTTCGTGCCGAGATGTGCTAGTGGGCACTGCTTGTCGTGAAGTCGGAGTGAGATGTGATAGTGGAGAATGTTGTTCCATGTTTTATGCAGTTATTTGATGGGAGAGATAGCAGATGTTATTCTAATGAAAATACTGTGACGATCAGAGTGCTTTTCGCCAATATATATGAAGGTAAAATTTTGCGTGTTTTTTCATTATTTCCATGTTTTAAATAATGCGTTATTACAGGTTTAGTCAACAAAGCATCTGGCTTGTGTTCTTGTATTAGAGTTTAATTCTGCTTTCCTTACGCAATTGTAGTATTTGTAATTTTCTTTTATCACGTTAGTATAATTGGTATTTAAAAATTCTTGTCTTGTTGGAGAAGAACCGTGCCAGATGTATACGTTGAGTCACACTCCCACATACAGAACAGTTACATTTGTGCTTTGGTTTTGTAGGTTTTATAGTTGCTGGGGACTTAATTAATTATTTGTGTTAACGAAAATTTCATTCCATTCTTTGTTGTTGTTCTATGCAGTCAGATAGCGTAATAAAACTAGTCAGGGCCAACCGATTACGAGACACAGCGTAATCGGACATACAGCTACTAAAAACTAAAAAAAATATTTTCAAAATATTTAATTAAGCCCCCATGCAATATATATATATATATATATATATATATATATATATATATATATATATATATATATATATATATATATATTGAGAGACCAGTGTCAAAATATCCGGAGTCGTGAACAGGGGCCCGTTTATGAACCAAAAATATCCTTTTAGAAAGAAAAGAGTTACCCCAAAATATAATACCATACGACGTAAGCGAACTAAAATAAGTAAAATAGACTAATTTTCGTGTCGAACGATCACTGACATCAGAGAGCGTTCGAATAGTAAAAATGTCAAACCAACCAACCATGTAGAGCGTGAATTGCGTGTCTTGCAGTCCTACTAAACGCGGTTCCAATTGCATCCGCTGTTTGACGCGGGTCTTTTCTTGCCTGTGGCACATTGTAGCGGTCATCTGCTTCTGCAGCTCACCGCGGTCGACCGGCTCCTCTGCCGGCAAGGGTGGCCGAGCGGATCTAGGCGCTACAGTCTGAAACTGCGCGACCGCTACGGTCGCAGGTTCGAATCCTGCCTCGGGCATGGATGTGTGTGATGTCCTTAGGTTAGTTAGGTTTAAGTCGTTCTAAATTCTAGGGGACTGATGACCTCAGAAGTTAAGTCCCATAGTTCTCAGAGCCATTTGAACCATATGAACCAGCTCCCCTCCTTTGGGCAGCAGTGTCTGTCCTTCGGAACGCTAGCCATGCTGCGAACAATACCAGTTTCTTGGGTTCCATTCGTCACACTTCTTCCGTCTTCCAGTTTCACTACTATTCTTCCCTGTATGAAGTCGTCCAGATGTTGTCCCTGGACCATGCTGTAACCAAGAAAACCACCACAGTCTGTCGTAACTGTTCCCTGGTTGACACACACCATCTTTACCTGTTTATTCAACTGCCTCGTGACGCTATAGTCACGCTGACCTCTCGCCACGCGACGTCCATTTTTCTGTGCACGACTGGAAAAAAAAACATTTTCTTACATTTCCACTCATTTCCACCGAGCAGTTAATGTGTTACGGTACTGTATCAATCCCGTCCTTAAATTTTGCAAAGCATTGTATTTATGAAGTAAAGGCGAGACATTCATGTTGTGGGTCCATTTGTTTGCTTGTGAGTGTATTTTATTACCTACGATGAAAGTCGACTTTCGTTGAGATCGGTACCAGACCACCAAATTACAGCAGACTGTGGTGTACTTGTCGTGATGCATCCCGAGCGTGACTCAGCTCTCGCGTAGTACACGCCCCGCACGCCGGCGTGGTCGCGCTGCGCTGCGCTTGTTGCAGGACAAAGGGAAGCGGCGTACTGTTCCGTCACTACGCGCCAGTTAGGCCAATGCTGCAGCTCGTGGACCGGAATAATGGCCGGGAAAGCGAAAGCGTTGCTGCTGCTGCAGCAGCAGCTGCTGCTGCTACACTTCGAGCTAGCAGCGGAGCGCCAGCCAAGTTGACCGTCGGTCTGGGAAACAGGTCGCAGCGCACCCAAGCAACTCCTGCACAGCATCCAGCCTCTGTTAAACACGTTCTTTATCATTTACCTACATGAAGACTGGATATGACTAAAGGCAATGCTAGAAACTGGCTAACAAGTGCGCTAGGCAGAACGGGACGGACTGGACTATCACGTTCCATCACCTTCTGTGGGACGATGTCGTTCTTAAGGTGTGCAATACTGTTGACTGAAAAACAAAGGAAAGGCTTGGAAATAGTCGAAAACAAATGAGATACTTCCCTCCAAGCGAATAAAAAGTGACTCACAACGTAACTTAATAGCGTAACAAAAGTATACGACGTGTTGCCAAAGCCGTTTGACCTTTACGCCAACAAAGAGCCACAAGAAAAAATCAGAAAGCATATTTACTTAAAAACACTATCCTCAATACAGACTATATCGTTTACGAATCAGTAGAATCACAGTATTGGCCGTGGGTGACCTTGACGTACTAGACAATGAGGAATCTGTATACGTATTTTTTTAGATGTATCCGAGACCTTTAGCATGCTTGGTCATAAAACTCTATCAACGTAGTTAAAAATAAGAGGGGTGTCTAATGATTAATTCCACTCATTCCGGGAAAACCTGGCAAAGGTAGCAAAGCCCTCAATAAACCGAAAATTTTGCTGAATGATTTGTACATAAAAAATACGCAAATAAAGTAATTCCTTAGAGTCCAGTATTCTGGTAATCATTGGTTTCGATGTACACAAAACTTACATCAATGTTAGTTACGAAGAAATAATTGCTATTAGCCGAGGGAAAAAAAGAAGAAAAAACACGCTAATACCTCACCTCTAATTAAAAAAAAACATAACTGAAGTCCTCGCAATTAGTATAGACCGCCGCACATTCTAGTTTAGGGATCCAGTTACACTTCTTTTAATAAATTAAATATGTTACTCCACGAAATTCCTCTGAAGAAAACGAGTTAATCTCCATATCCGCCGGCGAAAAGGCTTCGAGTTACCCAGCGATCTATTGATATTATTGGGAACACCCAAATGTGTGTACCAACGACGATTTAACGTTCTTATTTTGTTAATAATAGTATTTTATAGTATACTGTCAGTGCATATCCTGTGTGTAGTTTTCGTCTTTTTTACTCGTTTTCGTATACTCTGATTGTAAATCTTTTATTATGTCGAATCAGTGCTTTGTTAGACCCATGTTACATCGTACCAGTGTACCAATTAAATAATGTCTATCCCGTGAACTGTCAACAATCAGTTGTAATATGACATTCCCTGTGTTTAGCTGACTGAATGGAGAAGTTTCGAAAGCCAATAAAATAAAAACATTGACGTAAAAATTTCCGAACAGCAGTAAATGTTTTGGTTTTTATTTTCAAATTGTCTTTATAAAAGAGGCACGCTGTAGTTAGCGATGTGTATCAAGCGCTTCAACAGTTTTAAGCGTTTCTAAACACAAACAGGCCTTTTAACACAAGCTATCAGTCGTTATCATCTTTACTTCGAATACAAACTAATACTGCTATAACTTATATTTTTCATTTTTTTTCACTTTTTGCGTGGCAAATGAACGGAAAGACCATAACGTCACCACATAATACTACTCATCACCGTTACAAACATGGCTCATCTAGAAATAAATAAGATAGAAATTAATGTCGTTTGCTAAATTCCATCAGATAATGCTGTCGCAAGTCTTCTGTTTGATTGGAATGTTTTAGCAAATTATATAAGCAAACGCCAGTTCGAAATCGGAAAGAGAAGGAAACGGGCATTTGCGTCACTGGTGAGAGGTATTAGAATCCCAACTCGCCTTGCAGTTCTTTACATATGGAGCTCCCTTTTTTGTTGTTTCGGTGTTGATAGGGTTCGTAAGTGCGACATTCAGATCTGAAATGACTTTCAAAGCTGTCGTGTCCAGATTTCTCGTCACAGTCCACGTCAATGACCGTCCGTCACGATCATTCAGCACAAACATTCGTCCGCATTGTGCCTTAGCGGATGATGTTTTGCCTGTAAGCGGTATAAATCTTCGATATGGTGCCTCTTGAAACGCCAGACAGTCTACTTTGGTTAAGGCAGCACCTATTATACGAGCACCAACAGTTGCCCCGGGTTCGATTTCACTTAGCTCCGACATAACACTGCAACGCAACCTCCTTACTGGTGGTGGTATAGTTAAAGTTATAACTCAACCTGGTATCAAGATTACCGTCGCCTGTCATGTCCTACAGCTCCTGCAAGCTACCATCTGTCATAATGGTTAAACAAATTCGTGTGGTCCACGAAATTACAGGCTCCTGCGAGTTACTGCTGGGGTATAAATAATTTCTAGCGGGTGGGTTTAACCAACCGGTAAAAATTTGAATGCAACGGATAACGCAATATTTTTTGGAACCAATTTAGAAGGCACCTATGCAGGTCTTAATAGGGAGCATAGAGCCATTATTTACTTTCATGACCCAGCATTCAACTGTGGTACTGACTTTCACCTATTCTTTATGATGAAGGAAGGAAATAATCAGTCATAGGGTATAGGTTAGCTGATATTTATTCAATACCAATGACGTTTCAGTAACTAGCAGTGTGTTTGTTGGAATATACATCATCACAACTGGTCTCTCTAGTTAACATGATTCACTTTCGCCACTTTATGGAAAGGGAGAGGGGAGAGCAGACCTGGCTTCAAAAAAATTTTATGCAGGCCACAATTACACCTAAATTCATGCTTATTACAACCAATTACTACAGGTCACGCAGAACAAGTTCAGCAAACACACTACAACACTACAAGCGAACTCGGTCGGGGGGGGGGGGGGGCGAGGGGGGGGGGGGGGGGAGGGAAGAGTATTTGCCTGAATATTTAAACTTCCTTTAAAAGGTACGCTGAAGAATGAGTAGCAAGTGGTGTAGTTAACTATGAATGAATCTTGCTTTGAGAAACAATACCACGTTATTGAGCTGGGGGGAAGAACATTTACTATCATATGGCGGGAAAATTTTGCAAGTGCCGGCCGCGGTGGTCTAGCGGTTCTAGGCGCTCAGTCCGGAACCGCGCGACTGCCACGGTCGCAGGTTCGAATCCTTCCTCGGGCATGGATGTGTGTGATTTCCTTAGGTTAGTTAGGTTTACGTAGTTCTAAGTTCTAGGGGACTGATGACCACAGATGTTAAGTCCCATAGTGCTCAGAGCCATTTGAACCATTTGAACTTTGCAAGTCTTTATTCCATTAATAGGTATTAAAATCTGAACTTTTCTGGATACAAGAGTTTAACCCATATATTTTATGTAACGCGCAACATTGCCAACGAATCAAATAGTTATTAGGAAGGGGCGGGGGCACAAGAAACATTAATTAATTATCACATTAATACTATTCCACACACGTGGCCAAGTTGCGCTAGCCAACAGAAATGTAAATAATACGGACACACACAGGATTATTCCTTCCCTATCTTACACTCGCCCACTACCGTATGGTTATTCACTCGTCTACTAAACATTTTCAGACCGAAACTGCACTTTACCAATGTGGCGGTTGCTCCAACCAATCACGTGGCGGGAAAGCAAGTACACAAAGACAACATATGGAAAATAAATAAAAATCCCACAAAGTATTACTGTAAAAGAAGGACCACGTTAAAATACATTAAATGAGTGAACTTCCGATAAACACAGAGCAGTAATAAGAACGTAAGCTTAAGGCCCATGGTGCGTGGTCTGACCAAGCACAAACACAAAGTTCTTACTGAAATTTGACTAAATTATGAAATTAAACTCCATTTGGGGGTTTGGTGGTAATCACACCTGATTTCAACATCTGGACTTTATTATTAGCTTTTTTGAGACATTCTGATACCTTTGTTAACATTACCAAAACCGAGAGCTGCGACTCTTCGTCTGTCCAGCACCGCTATCTTGGAACAAGAGGGCCTGCGAACATCTCACCTAACCGTTGTTCGTTGAAAAGGTGGTGGAGGGGATGGTTCGCCAACCTGACAGAACCAATACTCGTGCCTTCGTGACCTCTACTGCACACTATCTTTGCCAAACTTGTTCGCGTTTAGGGGTTGGTACCATCCTACCACAGAACCACTCTACTCATGCAGTGCTACGACCTCTGACCAAAGCTTTCTGCTACTTCACATAATACCTCATTCACACAGTCCAAGGTCGCATAAGGGAAAGGATGCAAGGAAACGTGGCACACACAAAATAAAATATCAATAAATAAATAAATAAACACCATTCTCTTTTGCATGTTAGTCACAGACATACTTCTGCAGAGTAAAAACACTCTCGCCATAATTCTCCTGTACCGGAATTTATTGACAAAAACATGGAACGGGACAACAAGTTCCGTTTCAATACACTCACGAATACACGGAACTCAGTCCTGACCACCATTGACACTTGCAACGTATTGAGGACGTGGCACAAGTGCCGTTTAGAATGAAACACAACAGCGCAACCTGCAAGTCTGACTAGAATTTGCATTTATGTTCAAACATGAGTTTCTCACGCTGTTTCCATATTTTTCATCCGGCCCTTGTTGTTCATATAGGCATTCAGTACTTTCCTTGGAATCGGGAAGCATCATCCCTCCGAACTGGCAAAATCTTTGACTGGATAGCAGAAGACTGGTAATTCTTCTTCTGATATGCCAATAGTGTTAGTTATTTTGTTCATCATTAATCGCAATAAAGACTCCGGCCTTTCGTGATGTTTTCGTCTGTGTTCTGGTACGTCTTTCACATGACTTTTCTTCAGTAGAAGTACACAGAAATCCGTACAAACAGTCACCCACTATAAACTGATTTATACTGGAGATCTTTCTGTGATCTGTTGTTAGTGACGTCTCGGCATGTGAAAAGCACTACCCAAGGACAAGCAGTTCAGTGTGGTATGTGGCTTCTGATCATTCTTGTTTGTCGCTTAACGACAGATTACCAGACGGCGGAGCTAGACGTGGGTTCTCTGTGTGCTATAACTGGAAAAGGAGAATGGGCATGCAGTTACCGCTCTCCCTTGTCCGAGCGCGATCGTTGCCCTTGTTCATTAAAATTTGGGTGCACCGGCGATATTTCAGTCATTTGTGACGATCCATGACAGCCTCATTGTAGGAAAGATATGAAGGATTTCCGCACAGATGGGAACTGGCTCATCTGCTAAAATTGTATTAAAGAGCGCTGACGTTGGACTTCACCGAACATCGGGTCATGTAACAGCTTTTAAATTTTATAGCTCAGTCGGTAAAGCATGAGACGCTTAATTTCAGGGTCGTGGATTCGAGCCCCGCTTTGGGTGCCACTTATGTGTGGTTTATAAGGTATAAAAAGTTGTGTTAAGATGTTTCAGACGATAAAAGTGCGGAGTCGTTCGTATTAATGTGGCCTGCAAATGCTGAAAATTTACACTAATGTCAAGCTAACACATCCGCGGATTGAATGGTTCATATTTGTTAGCATCTAATAAAAAAGAAGAAAAAAATCATATAAGCTATACTGTTGCACTTGATATACGTGGGTTCCACCAAAAAACACACCTACTTACGAGGCAATAAAGTGATTTGCAAGAAATGTCGTAAAATGACACTCTTCATTGTTAGTACACTTCGAAATTAAATATCAATTACTTCCTCGGTCTCATGCAGTCAAGCCAGCATCGTTTGTTTTACCCTTTTCTACTTCCGTCAAGTTCTGGTATTTAAATCAAAGTTTTTAAGTTTAAATACACATCAGGATCATTTATTCCATATTCTAAGCAATCTTGTGACTTAGAGTGCGTTGATGGTTTTAAATATATTGAAATTTAAAAAGTCCGCGTAATGGCGAATCAAATGGCGGTCAGTGATAATACTTTTCGCCTCCGCAACAGCCATGCTAAATTGCTAGAAAATCTCAAATAAGTGGCAAATGGAGGTTATTATATAATAACGCTCAATGTACGCTCAGTGTTGCTTTACGGTGTATTAAGAAACGTAACAATGATACATTTACCACGATACCGACATATAAGTCCAGATAAGAACAATCGCTCTTATAACAAAAAACGGAAAAAAGAATGTCGATACCACAACGAGCAATAAGATCAAAAGCAAACGAGCAACAAAGATCTATACAGAGAGATTCTAATCGTCATTGGTATTTACACACTATTTACAATGGCAGCGATTTTTATATGTCTGCTTGCATCTAAATCTCTTTGATTGTCTTTCATACAATTAATACCTGACATAATAATAATAATGTTCATTTTTATAAGTTTGAAGATATTGTTTGTTAATTTTTTAATGTCACTTTATCTGTAGGTTATGTACGATTTATTGAATTCGCTACACAAGGGGTGCAACATGGCAACGTACGGTCGACTGGCACATCTCACTACCCACTAGAGAACGATGAAAGCGACGTTGTCAATAACCTTAGAAAAAGTTGGGTTTAAGTCTCATTCTCAAGGAACTAGCGTCAAACAAGCATGGTCATGGACGGCAATCCATACACTTTACTTACTACAGCTCGCTAGAGGCAACAGGAAGGTGGCACAAATTCATCACCCTAATTTCGCTTCGCTGTGTTGAGCTAAAGACGAATGTCGGTCACCAAAAACCAAAGTAAAAGTTTGCATCAAACGGCCGCGGCTGGCAGAGAAAGAGAGAGTGAGAGGGGGGGGGGGGGGGGGCAGACGGTGACGACGACGACGATAACGACGACTACTACTGATGCTAAGATGCTAAGAAGAGTGGAGGGGTAAGATAGGTAGTTACAACAGAACTCTTGACTACAGGAAAGACATCTTATCCACAAAAAAACCACCTGTAACTAACTCCATCAAGTTAGGAACTTTGGTCTGTCTTTTCACAGTCGTCAAGGTGGCTCAAGACATGCCGCAGAAGCAGGAAATTTTCGCTGCCGATTTTGTGGGAAACTGACTTCATACCTTGAGTTGTTGCGATGACCTGCGTCGCCCCAATAACCCGAGCCACCTAACAGCGGCCAGCTGCGAGCATAGCTTCACCTCTCGCCATCTCCTCGCAAACAACAGTATAGGTAATTCGCGTGCCGATGCGGCCTCAGAATAACGACTTTGAACAAATGCATTCTCACTTTAACCTCTTTAACCTTGCAGAGAACATGGGTAAGGAGCCTTGAGACTAGTTACTTTCGTAAAACACATTAAGTGTGACGTGATCTTGACTTTTTCAGCTATTATCAATACAGTGACAGCTGAGTCAGTCACCGTGTAAAACTGAACCATAATAGAACGTGGGTTGCCCTATTCCTCTGCACTTGCAAACCCCTCTAATTTTCTCTTAACCGCCATATTCCACTGTATTTTTGTTGACTTCCTCTAATTCTGTGGTTATATCTAACGATGAGACCTTAGGGACTGGTCCTATACGATTTCATTTATACTTATAGGATAGAAGAAATTACCTTGTGAGAACCGACGAGTTCCAGTTTTGTCAATGATCCGTCCACTACAGCTACGGCATGACACCACCCCTCAAGAGCTAGTGGTGAGTGATGAAGTTGCACAACGGATTTCAATGAGCGCGATAAGTTAAGGGTGGGGTGGGGAGGGACTAATCATTGTATCCTGAGAGGGCCTCATATAGCTTTCTATTGATTCTAGCATTCATTACGAATGGTTCATTGAAATCACAGATCAAAATTGTTTATTATACCTAACTGTTGGCAAAGTTCTGAGAGGGATGGGAGTAGTGAACTGAACACACCACTTTCAGCCATTGTGATCTTATCAAGGGACGAAACCCCAAGCACAAAGTGATTGCAACGCAAAAGGATGACAGCCTGTGACGTCAGGTGTAATACTAGGGGCAAAGCGGCCGGTAGAGTTACCCCTAATACCACAAATTCACCGAGTTAACGTACCGACCGTTCCCTTCCATGCTCCTGCAGCGACATGTTCTTATCATTGTCAGAAGGGGGCCTACCGTTTCTCTTAGGGAGCTATATCCTGGCTGTAGTAGCCTTACCAGAGTACACAGACCCTCTGCCCTCTGTAGTGTACCAACCCAAAGTGTTGCTCTCTCTCCAGAGTTTGTAATCTAAGTGCCCAAAACGCAGCTCGCCTCGGTCTGGTGGCTATTTTCTGTGCGTCTAAAGTGTTCCGACCAATTACCAAATTTACCGCCAGCACTGGCCTATGGTACATTTTTATAATGGTTGCACTTCTCTCTCCAGGGGCTCCGTAAAACTATTCCTTCGATCCAGTGAGTTGCCGCTCTCCCCCCCCCCCCCCCCCCCCCCCAGTCTAAAAAGTGGGCTCAGGAACTATGTCACAGGATGTCCAGCATTGAATGCTAGTGTCTTACCCGCCGGCAAGTTTATCCCATCGTAGGATAAAAAAAAGGGAAAAATCATCCTGCCTGTTGTTTTAAAATGAATATCTGCGTTTTAAGAATTCGTGGTATTTTCTTACATTCAACTTACAATTATAAATAGAACATCAAATGAAACAGCAACTGAAACAGTTTTTCTTACAAGTTTATCAATCTGAGCACCATTCGTCACACATCGAGTCGATGGGCAAGTTCTTCCTATGCCTTGATCAGTGTGTCTGGAGTAATTGTTGCAAAAACTGCTTCAATCCTGTTTCTTAATATGGGTAGATCGGGAGGTAGCGAAAGCACGTACACGTGATCGCTATGAGCCCCCAAAAATAAAAATCTCATGGCGTCAGATCAGGTGAACAAAAATCCCATGTGAAACAACCTCTTTCATTCGGCCCCTTGGGGCCAGTCAAGCGATTGGGTACAACGTCGTAGAACCAATCACAAAAAAAAATCAGTTTAGGGGAGTCTGGTTGCGGCTGTACCATTTTGAGGGGATTTGTTGACCCCGGAAGCGCATATTACATGTATTCACATTTGCACTTAGATGAAATGTCGATTCATCACTGAAGACGATACAATCCAGCAACTTCTCGTTTGCAAAGGTGGCGCATACGCTATAGCCTGTGGGCTTTAGAGCTTGTAACCACTGAAAACTTGGTTATAGGCATCTCGCTAAAAGTCTTCACACAAACGAACTGATTTCTTGGAGCTGCTTGTGAAAGACTCTCTCGAGTAGTACTCAAGTCGTTCTGCAATACTACTCATGTAAGTATTCAAAAAGTATCTATACCTACGCATATCGATAATTTTATGTAGTCTGATAAAACACATTATACTTTTATTTATTTATTAATGGCCATCCGTAAACAAAAAGTCGACTTTTCAATGGTTTGTCAAGAAGATCAGTTGCTGTACATATATATGAGACAACTTATTTCTATTCTGAGTCACAGTTACAACAGCTTTTGAAAATGAACACTCACTAGGTACAGGTTTTGCAACGACAGTAAGATATTGTTGAGTATATTTGTACCAAGAGGGAAAAATGACTTTCATTTTTTCCCATTCCGCAAATGGGTTGCTTTTTAACGATATTACAGGGTTTGACAAGTAAAGGGATACGTCATCACTTTCGTGTGTTGCTTTTTTCTTTTGCAGCTAGCGCTCTATGACGCTTTCAGAAATCGTGCTCCCGTGTTGCAGATAACAAAGCAGCGTCTTTCTCAGAATCACTTTCAGTACTAAAATGCTCACAAATCATACTTCTGAACTGTTCATGTCTCCCTCGCATGCTTCTGGATCTTGAAACTGCAGGTTTTTCAACCTTGGCACCAATACAGTAGCAGTAGCTACATGGTCATTGCATTATTCAGTTAACCCCTAGCTTTGCTTCAGCTCTCTCACTAAAACGTCCATGCATTCTTTTACAGTTGGCGAATCTGATGTTATACTATTAAGTTCAGTTAGCAAACAATTAACCATTGTTGTA
The DNA here is from genome assembly GCF_021461385.2 of Schistocerca piceifrons. NCBI lineage: Eukaryota > Metazoa > Arthropoda > Insecta > Orthoptera > Acrididae > Schistocerca > Schistocerca piceifrons. Next base: position 219,742,965 of record NC_060145.1, on the reverse strand, counting down.
TCACGTCAAAAAAAGTTTTGCATCACCTTGGTTCCGAGAGTTCCGGAACCTGTACAGAAAATTGGATTAGAGATTAACATAAACATCATTTCCGCCCTTTTTATTGCTCATGAAAACCACACATTGCATGTTTCACCACCATACAGTGAGACCTTCTAAGGTAGTGGTCCAGATTGCTGTACACACCGGTAACTCTAATACCCTGCAGTACGTCCTCTTGCATTGATGCATGCCTGGATCCTTCGTGGTATACTGTCCACAAGTTCATCAAGGCACTGTTGGTCCAGATTGTCCCACTCCTCAACAGCTATCCGGCGTAGATCCCTCAGAGTGGTTGGTGGGTCGCTTCGTCCATGAACAGCCGTTTTCAATCTATCCCAGACATGTTCGATAGGATTCATGTCTGGAGAACATGCTGGCCACTCTAGTCGAACGATGTTGTTATCCTGAAGGAAGATATTCATAAGATGTGCACGATGGGGACACAAATTGTCGTCCATGAAGACGAATACCTCGCCAGTGTGGTGTCAACATGGTTGTACTATCGGTCGGAGGGTGACATTCACGTATCGTACAGTCGTTACGGCGCCTTCCATGACCACCAGCTGCGTACGTCGGCCCCACATAATGCCAACCCAAAACAGCAGGGAACCTCCACGTTGATGCACCCGCTGGACAGTGTGTCTAAGGCGTTCAGCCTGACCAGGTTGCCTCCAAACACGTCTCCGACGATTGTGTGGTTCAAGGGATATGCGACACTCATCAGTGAAGAAAACGTGATGCGAATCCTGAGCGGTCTATTCGGCATGTTGTTAGGCCCATTTGTACTGCGTTGCATGGTGTCGTGGTTGCAAAGATGGAGCTCGCCATGAACGTCGGGAGTGAAGTTGCACATGATGTAGTCTATTTCGCACAGTTTGAGTCGTAACACGACGTCCTGTGGCTATAAGAAAAGCATTATTCAACATGGTGTCGTTGCTGTCAGGTTTCCTCCGAGCCATAATGCGTAAGTAGCGATCATGTACTACAGTAGTAGCCCTTCGGCGGCCTGAGCGAGATATGTCATCGACAGTTCCTGTCTCTCTGTATCTCCTCCATGTCCTAACAACATCGCTTTGGTTCACTCCGAGGCGCCTGGACACTTTTCTTGTTGAGAGCCGTTCTTGGCACAAAGTAACAATGCCGACGCGATCGAACCGCGGTATTAACCAAGGCATCGTTGAACTACAGACAACGCGAGCCGTCTTCCTCCTTCCTGGTGGAATGATGGGAACTGATCGGTTGCCGGATCGCCTCCGCCTAATAGGCGCTGCTCATGCATGGTTGTTTACTTCTTTGGGCGGGTTTATTGACATCTCTGAACAGGCAAAGCGACTTCGTCTGTGATACAACATCCACAGTCAACTTCTATCTTCAGGAGTTCTGGGAACCGGACTGAGGCAAAAGTTGTTTTTATGTGTGGTTCAAATGGTTCGAATGGCTCTGAGCACTATGGGACTTAACATCTGAGGTCATCAGTCCCCTAGAACTTAGAACTATTAAACCTAACTAACCTAAGGACATCACACACATCCACGCCCGAGGCAGGATTCGAACCTGCGACCGTAGCAGTCGTGCGTTCTTGACTGAAGTGCCTAGAACCGCTCAGCCACCGCGGCCGGCGCTTTTATGTGTGTATTTTGGATATTGTAACATATGTAAGACCGAATCGATACAAGTACTTTTCTTACGATATCGAGTAAGTATCGAAAGAATGATTATATTCTTAAAGCAATTGGTATCGAAACAAAAGTATCGAATACTTTCTTCTGTTTATATTCCGATTGGTAAGGAGCTTTTTTGGTAGGGCACTCCATTTTTCCACCAGATGGATGGCCGTTGGTGCATGTTATAATGAATTATCCTCCTCTAACACTACCTTTTTTTTTTTTTTTGTAGAGATAACCGATATCATGTATACTATCGATTCTTGCATAGGTTAAAATTATCTCAGCTGTTTCACTAAAAGAATTCATATGATTTTATATACGATGTATTATATTTCAGGCTAAAATGTATAAAAAAGAAATTAATGCGTTACACTCGATAAGTACTAACAGTTAAAATTTCTCTTTTGTTAAGAATAATTGAAATTACAAAATTTCTGCCATACTTAAAATTCATATTATTAATTGCGCAATCAGACACTAATGACTAAATTTGTTTCTTGATTTATTTATGAAATAATAATATAATTCGGCAAAGATTCTACTCCTGAAGAGAATGTTTGTAAACTCTTTTGCTTTGTAAACTCTTTGGAATTTGTGAGCACTGCAGAATTAAGTAGTAGTGGGCATGTCTCTGATGGATGTAGACGTTTCCGAAGTTTGTCACCAGTAATGTAATTATTGTTTTTTCAATGTGGAAATTATAAAGTCGACATGATTTAGAAGAGTGGATAAAATAAAAAGATATTCATAGCAACAGGCAGTTATAACGCGTTCAAGAATCCGCAACGTCAAATCAAACTTTTCAGTAGCAAGAATGTAATCCTTGACACAACAAGATTTTGAGCCAGCAACAACAATGAGATAATCGAGATAAGTAAAAAAATTCTTCTTTTGTAATCTTACTCCTCTTGAAGTTTTCAAAATTTATGCAAAGAATGAGAACTTTAATGGTGAAGTGTGGGAGGGTAAGATTACAATGTGGATGTGCTGTAATATGTCTTCCCACCGGATCCCATATGTGCACGATGGGATTTAAGTTTGGGCAAGGGGCAGGCCAGCCCATTCGCAGATCATCCTCTCGTTCCAAGACCTCCTTCACCTGCCACTCTTCGATGCGGTCGCGCATTGTTGTCAATAAAAACGAAGTCAGGGCAGAAAGCACCCCTGAAAGGACGCACATGGGGTAGCGGTAGAGTGCCAAAATGGCACTGAGTGTACCTGATTCAAAGATTTGGAAGTCAGTACGGCCACGCAACATTATGCATCCCCACACCGTAACACCTGGACCATCAAAACGACCACGTTCGACAACGCTCCTGGGTGCATTAGGTGTTCACACCTCTCGCCCTGTGAAGGTACGTTCACTACTCAGACTGAATCTGCTCTCACCTGAGAAGAGAACGCGATCCCACTCGTCTTTGGTGGAGTACCTATGTTCTTGGCACCACCTCAAATGGAGCCGACGATGCACGGGTGTCAACGGAACACAACGTACTGGTCGACAGGCAAGATGAACGCTCCCTTGCAGTCGCCGAGGCACTGTGAACGGTGAGATTGCGTATCTTATAGTCCTGTTAAACGCGGTAGCAATTACACCGGCTGTCTGACGTGGGTTCCTTCTTGCCTCTTGCTCAATATAGCGGTCGTCTGTTGCTGTAGCTGACCGAGATCGACAACCTCCTCTCCTTCGGTCAGTAGCGCCTGTATTTCGGAAAGCTCCCTATGTACGTGACACAATGCTGTGAGCAATACCAAACTCGTGAGCTGCACTCGTCACATTTCGTCCTACTTTCACTTTCCCGATGATTCTTCCAGTGTGAAGTCAACGAAGTGTTGTGTCCGCGCCATGTCGTAATGGAGGACACCACCTCAATGCACCGTAATTGCTTTCTGATTGACACACACTGCCTTTTCCCGTCCCACCAACTTCCTCGTGTTGCGGCTTGGGGCTTTAGTCACGTTGACCTCTGTCGTGTGACGTCCAGCTCTCTGTGCACGATTGGGTGACTTCTGGAAACATGCTCCCGCACTTTCATATATACTACGTTACGTTACTTTACCTATCCCGTTCTTAAGTTTTGCAGAGCAGTGTAAGATAGTATTTTATTTCCCATCTAATAGTTTCCATTTTGTACCAAATTATAATTTACTACGAATTCTCGCATTTCTCCATGCGATTAGTAATTAAAAAGAGAAGAATGTTATTTTTTAAGAAAAACTATGCTTCAATATTTGTTTATTTACATCACCATTTGTTAATAAACACGGCTGGTCCCAGCAGAGGTTCGAGTCCTCCCTCAGGCATGGGTGCGTGTGTTTGTCCTTAGGATAATTTAGGTTAAGTAGTGTGTAAGCTTAGGGACTGATGACCTTAGCAGTTAAGTCCCATAAGATTTAACACACGCACAGAAAATAAACACGGAATTTAAATAAAGTAAGAAAATATGATTACCGACCAGATTCAAAACAACGCCTTTACGCTTAGTTAACGTTCACGATATGGACTCAGCTATCGGCAACTAGGTCAATATGAGCGAAATGATATGAACTTGACAGCAATCAGAAATACCATTTTCAAAGGCGATTGTTTCCAGTTTATTTATTTATTTTTTTGAATTTCATCATACCGCTTCCGCAAATAATTGATGACTAGGCAGTGACCTTTATAATCGACAAGAATGATGAAAAACGAAGATGCCACTTCTGTAAAGATCCCTCGTAAGACAAAACAAATTAACTAAATTTGGTCCTTAAGGACGCTTACTTCAGCACAGCTCACACCGTACCCTAGTGCTGTAGTGATGTAGGGAACGAGAGCAAGTATCACTGAGCACTTTGTGAGTCTTGTTTGAGTAAGTCCCGATAACATAAATGGCAGCTTGCTGTAAATGTAGAAATTTGTGAGGTAAAATAAACGACTACGGAAAAAATTTCATTATGTTGCAGCACAGCGTTACTAGGTGTTGTGTCGGTAGCTGGGCCGACACCGTGAAGTTTAGATGGCTGAAAAGGAATGCTAGACTAACGCTGTAGCCGATAGGGCACGCAAGGCTAAAGCAGACGGGCGTGAAGTCTGGAACATGAGAACTTATAAATGAACAAGAAGAAAAGTACGTAGATGCTTATTACTTATCTTTTTATTAGTCCTTGGAATACATCTCTCTTGAATACTCGTAAGCTATAGGCACTGATACCAATGGCGCCTTGCTAGTTCGTAGCCATTAACTTAGCTGATGGCTATTCTGTCTCTCGGCTAATGAGAGAAAGGCTTCGTACAACTGGGCGGTAGCTAGGTTCTCGTACAACTGGGCGGTTGCTAGGTTCTCGCACAACTAGGCGGTAGCTAGGTTCTCGTACAACTGGGCGGTAACTAGGTTCTCGTACAACTGGGCGGTAGCTAGGTTCTCGTACAACTGGGCGGTAACTAGGTTCTCGTACAACTGGGGCGATTGCTCTCTCGTATCACGAGACCTGCCTTGGTGGTGGCGCTAGGTCTGCGATCACAGTGGCGACACGCGGGTCCGACATGTACTACATGGACCGCGGCCAATTTAAGCTACCACCTAGCAAGTGTGGTGTCTGGCAGTGACACCACATTCCTCCCCCGCAAATCGGCGAACGGTCGTGAGATAAGGCTTCCGCCCGCCGTGGGGAGGACCACATGTTGACGTATGCGATGAGGTGGGGAGCCTAACAACAGGCGAGGCTGTGCCACCCGCACCCGGCCATTCGGTCCGAGGGGAGCTAGGAAACGCCTGCAAAACTAGTCCAGGGTGCACGTCAACATGCGGTGTATGCGCCCGTAAAGAGACAGGAGGGACCGAAGGATCAATTTCCATTGCGTCGGGGTAGCCGACGCGCGATGACGTCATGTGGTCCGGAGCGGGCGGGAGTTCCATGGCGGAGGACAGCTGGTCACGGGAAGCGATCGGCGGCGCGTGACCCTGGGAGGCGCTTGGCGGCTGCAGCGAAGCGTCGAATGCGGGCGGCGCCGGCGGGAGAACAAGCGGCGGCGGCGGCGGCTGCTGCTGCTGCGGCGGCGGCGGCGCGTCGCCTTGGGGCAAAATGGAAGGCATCGTCGGTAACACCTGGGGATGAGGCGAGCCAGTAGATGGGTCCCCAGGGCGCTGACCGGACGGCACCGTCGCTGAAAGCAGACGGGGAGCGGCAGAACCCGAGCGACGACAGAGGCGCAGCTGATTGAGATGCCGACGCACCTCACCAGAGGCCCCCAAAACCAAATACATCGCGCGGCCGAGGCAGCGAAGAATGCGCCCTGCGAGCCAACGCCGTGAACCTCGATAGTTGCGATAAAATACAACGTCGCCTGGAGCAAAAGCATGAGTCTGCCGCTGCACAGGAACCTGATGCGGCGGATGCGGCAAAGACATCAAGGTGCGATGAGGACGACCGTGGAGCAACCCAGCCGGCGAGCGACCATCTCGGGGCTGAGAGCGATACGAAGACAAAAAGAGCAACAATGCGTCCTCCCGAGAATGCGACTCTTTCAATTTCAACATCTGTGACTTGAAAGTCCGGACCAATCGTTCAGCGGCACCGTTGGACTGAGGCGAAAACGGCGCGGATGTCAGATGTTGAATACCATTGGCCTGGCAGAATGACTGAAATTCTGCGGACATGAATTGTGGGCCATTGTCGGAAACAATAGTCTGCGGAAGACCTTCTATGCAAAAGATAGCAGACAACGCTTGGATGGTGGCGGAGGACGTCGTGGAAGACATCCGGACAACAAAAGGAAAATTACTGAAGGCGTCGACCAGAACCAACCATCGAGCATTCCAGAATGGACCAGCAAAATCAATGTGCAAGCGTTGCCAAGGGGAAGTGGCTTTTGGCCATGCAAAGACTTTCCGCGGCGGTGCGGATTGTTGTTCGGCACACGCCGGGCACGAAGAACACATATTCGTAATCGCAGCATCGATTCCGAACCAAGTACAGTGCTGACGAGCAAGTTGTTTCGTTCGCACTATACCCCAATGTCCTTGGTGAAGAAGCCGTAAAACAGAGGACTGTAACGAACGTGGGACCACGACTCGGGACTGATCATTATCAGAACGCAACAACAAAACACCACGTCGAACAAAAAGTCTCTCCTTGTGAGCAAAAAATCGGCGAACCAACGGATCCTCGATCCGAGACTTTGACAAAGGCCATTGCGTAGCAACAAAACGTAAAACAGTAGCAAGGACAGGGTCAGCAGCTGTGGCTGTAGCGACACGACGAAAATCAATCGGAAACGATTCGACCACTTCATCGGTTTCCGAATCAATGAACATGCAAGCAAGTTCGGAAGAATCGAATGCTTTATCCTCAGCAACAGGCAAACGGGACAACGCATCGGCGTTTCCGTGCTTAGCAGTGGACCGATACAAGATATCGTAGCGGTACTGCGAGAGGAAAATAGACCAGCGAATGAATTTCTGCGCTGTACGTGGAGGTACAGGCTTGGACGGATGAAAAAGCGATGTCAAAGGTTTGTGGTCTGTGATGATGGTAAAGTGACGACCATACAAGAAATCATGGAACTTAGTAACACCAAACACGAGAGCCAAAGCTTCTTTCTCTATCTGTGAATAATTACTTTGCGCAGACGAGAGCAATTTGGACGCAAAGGCAATAGGGCGATCATGGGAGCCAACTTTGTGCGCAAGCACAGCACCGATCCCGAAATCCGATGCATCTACCATCAACAAAAGGGGTTTCTGGGGATCGAATGGCGTAAGGCAAGTATTAGAAAGCAACGCCGATTTCAACTGGCGAAAGGCGCGTTCACATTCCGTCGTCCAGACGAACGGAACACCTTTACGGCGTAAGCGATGAAGCGGAGCTGAAATGGAAGAGGCATTGCGCACATATTTATTGTAATAATTAATTTTACCCAACACACTCTGTAGCTGTTTCACATTTTGAGGGGAAGGCAATTCTTGTATGGCACGGAGGTGCTCTGGACTCGGATGTATGCCTTGGGCATTAATGACATGTCCCAGGTATGGTAAGTCACGAGCAAAAAACACACATTTGTCCTTCCTCAAGCGAAGACCATTTTGCCGCAAGACCTGAAATAAAGTTCGTAAGTTCGCAAGATGATCTTCTTCTGTCTGTCCTGAGATCACTATATCGTCCAGATAGTTTGCTGCAGTAGGGACCGACGCACAAATAGTTTGTAAATATTGCTGAAACAAGGCAGGGGCGGATGCACACCCGAATGGCAGTCTTTTGAAGCGGTACAATCCAATGTGCTATGCACGCGTGGGTTCGAATCCCATCCTCGTCGCCAATAAATGTTGTGTCGGTAGCTGGGCCGACACCGTGAAGTTTAGATGGCTGAAAAGGAATGCTAGACTAACGCTGTAGCCGATAGGGCACGCAAGGCTAAAGCAGACGGGCGTGAAGTCTGGAACATGAGAACTTATAAATGAATAAGAAGAAAAGTATGTAGATGCTTATTATTTATCTTTTTATTAGTCCTTGGAATACATCTCTCTTGAATACTCGTAAGCTATAGGCACTGATACCAATGGCGCCTTGCTAGTTCGTAGCCATTAACTTAGCTGATGGCTATTCTGTCTCTCGGCTAATGAGAGAAAGGCTTCGTACAACTGGGCGGTAGCTAGGTTCTCGTACAACTGGGCGGTTGCTAGGTTCTCGCACAACTGGGCGGTAGCTAGGTTCTCGTACAACTGGGCGGTAACTAGGTTCTCGTACAACTGGGCGGTAGCTAGGTTCTCGTACAACTGGGCGGTAACTAGGTTCTCGTACAACTGGGGCGATTGCTCTCTCGTATCACGAGACCTGCCTTGGTGGTGGCGCTAGGTCTGCGATCACAGTGGCGACACGCGGGTCCGACATGTACTACATGGACCGCGGCCGATTTAAGCTACCACCTAGCAAGTGTGGTGTCTGGCAGTGACACCACACTAGGGTCTTGTTTGACACAGTCATGTCCCTTAAATATCTAGAGGTAACGTTCCAAATTCATATGAAATGAAACAAGAGCGTAATGAAGGTAGTAGAGATGGTGAATTAGAGAAGTCGAATTGTCGACTTCCGTTTTGTGGGAGAACCTTAGGAACCTGTATCTCCTCTGTAAAGGAGACCACGTATAAAATACTAGTGCAACCCTTTCTTGAGAACCGCTCAAGTGTTTAGGATCCCCATCAGGTCGGATTAAAATAATAAATCGTACCAATTCAAATGGGTGCTGTTAGATTTGTTACCGGTAGCTTCAATCAACATGCGTGTATTTTGGAGATTATATGTTCGGTAACGTGTCAAAGTTGTGTGACTGTGGGAGGATACAAGATGTCTTGGAGAAAGTTTCTAATTGGTGTGATGAATGGCAGCTAGCTTTAAACGTAGAACAGTGTACTTTAATGCTGATGAGTGGTAAAAACAAACCTGTAATGTTCGTATACAGCATTATTATTGTCCTGCTTGACAGTCACTTCGTTTACATATCTGGGTGTAACGTTGCAAAACGATATAAAATGGAATGCGCATTTGAGGATTGTGGTAGCGAAGGCGAATGGTCGACTTCGGTTTATTGGGAGAATTTTAGGAATGCGTGGTTCATCTGTACAGGAGATCGCATATGGGACGATAGTGCGACCTATTGTTGAGTGCTGCTCGAGTGTTTGGGATCCAAACAAGGTCTGTTTAAGGGAGGCATGTTGCTAGATTTGTCACTGGTAGAGTCGGTCAAACAAGCGAATATTACGGACATTCTTCGAGTACTCAAATGGTAGTCCTTGAAGAGGAACATTATTAACACAATTTAGACAACTTACATTTGCGGCTGACTGCAGATCAATTCTACCGCCGCCAACATACGTTTCGTATAATGACCACGAACATAAGAGAAATTAGGCCTCACACGGAGATATATAGACAGTTCTTTTCCTTTCGCTCTATTTGCGAGTGGAGAAGGAAAAGCAAAGATGGCAAAAGTCATTGGATGTCTCTTAATATCGTGTCGGACCTATTTATGGCCGGCGTAATGCAGGAATTCGACGTGGTATGGATTCAAAAAGTCGTTGGAAGTACACAGTAGAAATATTGAGCCAAGCTTCCTCTATAGCCGTCCATAATTTCGAACTGACCTCTCTCTCGTTTATGTCCCATAAATGTTCCGTGGGATTCATATTGGGCGACCTGGGTGGCCAAATCTTTCGCCCGAATAGTCCAGAATGTTCTTCATATCAATCGCGAACAATTGTGGCCCGGTGACACGGCGCATTGTCATCGATAAAAAAAATTCAGCGATGTCTGAGAACATGAAGGCCATGAATGGCTGCGGGTAGTCAGCGATCCGTTAAGTTGGACCAGAGGTCCCAGTCCACTCCATGTAAACACAGCCCACACCTTTATGGAACCACCGCCAGCTTCTACATCTACATCTACGTGATTACTCTGCTATTCACAATTAAGTGCCTGGCAGAGGGTTCAATGAACCACCTTCAAGCTGTCTCTCTACCGTTCCACTCTCGAACGGCGCGCGGGAAAAACGAGCACATTTTTCGGTGCGAGCCCTGATTTCTCTTATTTTATCGTGATGATCATTTCTCCCTACGTAGGTGGGTGCCAACAGAATGTTTTCTCAATAGGAGGAGAAAATTGGTGATCGAAATTTCATGAGAAGATCCCGTCACAACGAAAAACGCCTTCGTTTTAATGATTGCCACTACAATTCACGTTTCATGTCTGTGACACTATCTCCCCTATTTCGCGATAGTACAAAATGAACCGCCCTTCTTTGAACTTTTTCAATATCATTCCACCTGATACGGATCCCACACCGCACAGAAATACTCCAGAACAGGACGGAGAAGTGTGGTGTAAGCAGTCTCTTTAGTAGATCTGTTGCACCTTCTAAGTGTTTTATCAATGAATTGCAGTTTTTGCTTTCCTCTACCCACAACGTTATCTATATGACCGTTCCAACTTAGGTAATCCCTAAGTATTTATTTGAATTTACAGCTTTCAGATTTGTGTGACTTATCGCTTAGTCGAAATTTAGCGAATTTCTTTTAGTACTCATGTGAATAACTTCACACCTTTCTTTATTCAGAGTCAACTGCCACTTTTCGCACCACATAGATATATTATCTAAATCATTTTAGAATTTGTTTTGGTCATGTGATGACTTTACAAGACGGTAAATGACAACATCATCTGCAAATAATGTAAGAGGGCTACTCAGATTGTCTTCTATGTCGTTAATATAGATCAGGAACAATAGAGGGCCTATAACACTTCCTTGGGGAACGCCGGATATTACTTCTGTTTCACTCGATGGCTTTCCGTGTATTACTACGAACTGTGACCTTTCTGACAGAAAATCACGAATCGAGTCACACAACTGAGGCGATATTCCAAAGCCACTCAGTTTGGTTAGAAGACGCTTGTCAGGAACGGCGTCGAAAGCCTTCTGAAACTCTGTAAATATGCAGTCAATTTGACATCCGCTGTCGATATACATGAGTATAAAGAGCTAGTTGTGTCCCGCAGTAACGACATTTTCTGAATTCGTACTGACTATGTATCAGTAAATCGTTTCCTTCGAGGTACTTCAAAATGTTCGAATACAGTATATGCTCCAAAACCATACTGTAAATCGAAGTTATGGGCCGGTGGTTGAGCAGATTACTCCTATTCCCCTTTTTGGGTATTAGTGTGACTTGAGCAATTTTCTAGTCTTTAGATGTGGAACTTTCGGTGAGCGAGCGGTTGTGTATAATTGCTAAATATGGTGCTTGCACAGTGTCTTATTGACAACTTGGTTCTATAGCTACGTGAGGTCTGTGCCACAGACGAAACCTACTGTCAGCTCTTACCAACCGAAATCGGGACTCATCTGACCAGGCCACGGTTTTCCAATCGTGACCTTATCCGCAGGGGTATGGTCACGAGCGCAGGAAGGCGTTGCAACCGATATCGTGCTGTTAGCAAGGGCACTCGCGTCTTTCGTCTGCTGCCACAGCCCATTAACGTCAAATTTCGCTGCACTTTCCTAACTTATACATTCGTCGTACGTCCTGCAGCGTTTTCTGCCGTTATTTCACACAGTGTTATGTGTCTGTTAGCACTGACATCTGTATGCCAACGCTGCTGCACTCGGTCGTTAGGTGGAGGTCGCCCGCCACCGCTTTGTCCGTGATGAGAGCCAATGAATCACATTTGGTGTTCTCGGCACACTCTTGGCAGCGTACATCTACATGGATACTCTGCAAATCACATTCAAGTGACTGGCAGAGTGTTCATCGAACCACCTTCGCAATTCTCTATTATTCCAATCTCGTATTGCGCGCGGGAAGAATAAACACCTATCTCTTTCCTTACGAGCTCTGTTTTCCCTTATTTTATCGTGGTGATCGTTCCTCCCTATGTAGGTCGGAGTCAACAAAACATTTTCGCATTCTTAGGAGAAAGTTGATGATTGGAATTTCGTGAGAAGATTCCAGCCCAAATCCTGTATCATTTCTGTGACACTTTCTGCCTTATTTCGCGATAATACTTTTTCGATGTACTTCGCCAGTCCTATCTGGTAAGGATCCCACACCGCGCAGAAGTATTCTAAAAGAGGACGGACAATCGTAGTGTAGGCAGTCTCCTTAGTGGGGCTGTTACATTTTCTAAGTGTCCTACAATACAACGCAGTCTTTGGTTAGCCTTCCCCACAACATTTTCTGTGTGTTCCATCCAATTTAAGTTATTCGTAATTGTAATACCTAGGTATTTAGTTGAATTTGAGGCTTTTACATTAGACTGATTTATTGCGTAACCGAAGTTTAGAGAGCTCCTTTTAGCACCCATGTGGATGACCTCACACTTTTCATTATTTAGGGTCGACTGCCACTTTTCGCACCATTCCGATATTTCTTCTAAATCGTGTTGCTGTTTTTTTGATCTTCTGATAACTTCATTAGTTGATAAACGACAACGTCATCTGCAAACAACCGAAGACGGCTACTCAGATTGTCTCCCAAATCATTTGTACAGATAAGGAACAGCAAAGAGCCTATAACACTATCTTGGGGAACGCCAGAAATCACTTCTGTTTTACTCGGCGGGGTCAGGGATTTTCTCTGCCTCGTGATGGCTGGGTGTTGTGTGATGTCCTTAGGTTAGTTAGGTTTAAGTAGTTCTAAGTTCTAGGGGACTGATGACCATAGATGTTAAGTCCCATAGTGCTCAGAGCCATTTGAACCATTTTTGTTTTACTCGATGTCTTTCTGTCAGTTACTACGAACTGTGACCCCTGTGACAGGAAATCACAAATCCAGTCACATAACTGAGGTGATATTCCATAAGCACGCAATTTCACTGCGAGCCGCTTGTGTAGTACAGTGTCAAAAGCCTTCCGGAAATCCAGAAATACGGATTCTATCTTAAATCCTTTGTCAATAGCACTCAACACTTCATGCGTTTCACAGGAACGATGTTTTCTAAACCCGTGTTCAAAATGGTTCAAATGGCTCTGAGCACTATGGGACTTAACAGCTGTAGTCATCAGTCCCCTAGAACTTAGAACTACTTAAACCTAACTAACCTAAGGACATCACACACATCCATGCCTGAGGCAGGATTCGAACCTGCGACCGTAGCAGTCCCGCGGTTCCGGACTGCGCGCCTAGAACCGCGAGACCACCGCGGCCGGCTAAACCCGTGTTGACTGTGTGTCAATAGACCGTTTTCTTCGAGGTAATTCATAATGTTCGAACACAATATAGTTCCAAAATTCTGTTGCATATCGACGTTAACAATATGGGCAGCACTGTCTTCGATAGTATCTCCATTGCCATCGCGCAGAGATATTGAATTCCCTACCAATTTGCGAAATGGAATGTACCATGCATCTACCTCCAACTACCGTTCCCCGTTCAAAGTCAGTAAGTTCCTTTCGTGCGGATATAATGACGTGGGAAACCTTTTCACACGAAACACCTGAGTGTAAACGACAGCTCCGACAGCACAGTGCCCTTTTATACCGTGTGTACGCGATAGTAGTGCCATCTGTATTGTAACATTCCCGTATATAAAATAATTTCCGGTACAAAATTGACTGAGAATTGAAACTGATAAATTTTGGACGTAAGCAGCGCTACGTCATGGCCCTGTGAAATCAACCTGAATAAACTGAAAAATTCTTACCTCATAATGGTGTCGCCAGATAACGCTGTCTATACAGGGTGTTACAAAAAGGTGCGGCCAAATTTTCAGGAAACATTCCTCACACACAAAGAAAGAAAATATGTTATGTGGACATGTGTCCGGAAACGCGTACTTTCCATGTTAGAGCTCATTTTATTACTTCTCTTCAAATCACATTAATCATGGAATGGAAACACACAGCAACAGAACGTACCAGCGTGACTTCAAACACTTTGTTACAGGAAATGTTCAAAATGTCCTCCGTTAGCGAGGATACATGCATCCACCCTCCGTCTCGTCGCCCGCATCTCGTGGTCGTGCGGTAGCGTTCTCGCTTCCCTTGCCCGGGTTCCCGGGTTCGATTCCCGGCGGGGTCAGGGATTTTCTCTGCCTCGTGATGGCTGGGTGTTGTGTGCTGTCCTTAGGTTAGTTAGGTTTAAGTAGTTCTAAGTTCTAGGGGACTGATGACCATAACTGTTAAGTCCCATAGTGCTCAGAGCCATCCGTCTCGTCGAATCCCTGATGCGCTGATGCAGCCCTGGAGAATCGCATATTGTATCACAGCCGTCCACAATACGAGCACGAAGAGTCCCTACGTTTGGTACCGGGGTTGCGTAGACAAGAGCTTTCAAATGCCCCCATAAATGAAAGTCAAGAGGGATGAGGTCAGGAGAGCGTGGAGGCCATGGAATTAGTCCGCCTCTACCAATCCATCGGTCACCGAATCTGTTGTTGAGAAGCGTACGAACACTTCGACTGAAATGTGCAGGAGCTCCATCGTGCATGAACCACGTGTTGTGTTGTACTTGTAAAGGCACATGTTCTAGCAGCACAGGTAGAGTATCCCGTATAAAATCATGATAACGTGCTCCGTTGAGCGTAGGTGGACGAAACTAGAATGAGCTCTAACATGGAAATTAAGCGTTTCCGGACACATGTCCACATAACATCTTTTCATTATTTGTGTGTGAGGAATGTTTCCTGAAAGTTTGGCCGTACCTTTTTGTAGCACCCTGTATATCTGCTCCTTAATGGCACAGCTTAGTGCAGTGCAGGCCTATCTACTACTATTGAACGAAATTAGTCTGAGATTTACATTATTAGAAAAAAAACTGATTTTGCTTGTTGATACAGCTGCATAACTGGTCCTCTGATTATTAAACAACACATGACTATGAACTGGGGAAATTTGTAAAATGTTTAATTTCAAGTAAATTGCTGGTAAAAATGATGTTCTGAAAAACATTATTACTGGAAACATTTCTGCAAACCATTACATAAAAAATTGAAAATTACAAGTCTCACTTAATTAGTGCTGACAAATCTCAAAAAGATTGAAACAAATTCATATTAACATCTCAGGCAACAAATTTAAGTACGCGCATGGCGATGAAGAATAATAAAGTTTACCTTACACTACATGGCAATGAACTGCGCTGCACTAACGGCGACTGCTATTGCTCTTACATGGCTAGCAACTGTAATGTAGCGGTGAGCTACTACGACTTCTCCGTGACAGCGAGCTATTGCGACTGTTACATAAGAACGAACTATTGCGACTGCTCCATAGGAGCGAGCGATTATTACTGTGGCCGACACTGCTCTGACCTGCGATTCTATTGCAGCAGTGATGTTTTATATCGCCGGTAGCGTGTGAGCAATACATCGAAATTCCATTTGCTCCAGTAGGGTAGTGAACAGTAAGCCTCTCACATAATGAACCACTCACAGTATATTGTGCACACCGCTATCCTATGACTCTCAGTATAGATGTAGACAGAAGCCCTCTTCACTGGCGGTGTCCGGCGCCTGAGCAGACAAGGCAGTAGGCTCTCTAGGCAAGGCCAGTGGCGCAGGTCAAGGCGGCGCGGCCGCGTGCTCCTCAGGCAGCGCCTCCCGTGCCGTGCGGTACGCCCCAGCCGCGTGTCCTTCGCCTTCGAACGAGACGAACAGCGGGCAGACACGCTCCGTCGCCAGAAGGACGGCTCACGCGCGCGTCCGCGTGCCAACTCACCTTAATAAGCCGTCGTCACAAGAGCCGTGCATTCAACGTGCAAGGCGCTGACTAGATCTCCACCGTGCTGCTGAACACTCCGAAACGACCCGGCTTGCGCATACGGTATGTGTGCCTCGGCGTGGTACACGCGATAGCACTCGCTCCGGCGGCAGTTGTTAGCTGTATCTATCTGGCAAATCACACAGTTTGTTTACGAAATAGACTGGCGTAAAATTCCTACTTTAGCTCTGTTAAGGGGCACATGTTCTCCCTTTTCCGTATGCTAGTCATTGAAGGGTATCCTTTTATAATTTCTGGCACATTTTCGCCGGCCGCGGTGGTCTAGCGGTTCTAGGCGCTCAGTCCGGAACCGCGCGACTGCTACGGTCGCAGGTTCGAATCCTGCCTCGGGCATGGATGTGTGTGATGTCCATAGGTTAGTTAGGTTTAAGTAGTTCTAAGTTCTAGGGGACTGATGACCACAAATGTTAAGTCCCATAGTGCTCAGAGCCATTTGAACCATTTGAACCATTGGCACATATTCAAATAAGATTTTCCAGCGACCAAACGAATGACAATGATTCGATTGTAATCGTGAATTGTCGCATCGAAACAATAAACTCCAATTAGTGATGAAAAAGAAAATGGCAATTTTGTATTTGAGTATCTTTAAATTATCGAGACTTCTGCAAATAAAGATCATTAATTAAATACGAGGGGCATTTGAAAAGTCTGTGCAAAAATAAAAACGACTTACGTGTTTTGGGTAAACCTATTTTTATTTTTCGACTTGATCTCCTTTTAGATTTATACACTTCGTCCAACGCTGTTCTAATTTGTTATGCCTTCCGAATAACAGGAGTTGTCCAAGTCTGCAAAACAGCTATTAGTTGCTGCAATCACCTCCTCGTTTCAATAAAATCTTTGTCCTGCCAACCATTTATTCAAATTGCGAACAAATAGTAGTCCGAGGGAGCCAAGTCTTGAGAACAGGGGGAATGTGAAAAGAGTCCTATTTCCAATAATTTTGCAACCACAACTGCTGAGTTGTGTGCTGGAGCATTGCCGTGATGGAAAAGGACTTTTTTGCGGTCCAATCGCCGGCGTTTTTCTCGCAGCTCGGTTTTCAAACGGTCCAATAACGATGAATAATATGCACCGGTAATAATTTTACCCTTTTCCAGTTGGTCGGTGAGGATTATCCCTTGTTGTTGTGGTCTTCAGTCCTGAGACTGGTTTGATGCAGCTCTCCATGCTACTCTATCCTGTGCAAGCTTTTTCATCTCCCAGTACCTACTGCAACCTACATCCGTCTGAATCTGCTTAGTGTATTCATCTCTTGGTCTCCCTCTACGATTTTTACCCTCCACGCTGCCCTCCAATACTAAATTGGTGATCCCTTCATGCCTCAGAACATGTCCTACCAACCGATCCCTTCCTCTGGTCAAGTTGTGCCACAAACGTCTCTTCTCCCCAATCCTATTCAATACTTCCTCATTAGTTATGTGATCTACCCATCTAATCTTCAGCATTCTTCTGTAGCACCACATTTCGAAAGCTTCTATTCTCTTCTTGTCCAAACTATTTATCGTCCATGTTTCACTTCCATACATGGCTACACTCCATACGAATACTTTCAGAAATGACTTCCTGACACTTAAATCTATACTCGATGTTAACAAATTTCTCTTCTTC
The DNA here is from genome assembly GCF_021461385.2 of Schistocerca piceifrons. Classification (NCBI taxonomy): domain Eukaryota; kingdom Metazoa; phylum Arthropoda; class Insecta; order Orthoptera; family Acrididae; genus Schistocerca; species Schistocerca piceifrons. The sequence goes on along the minus strand of NC_060145.1, from coordinate 219,725,394 downwards.
AGAAACGCTTTCCTTGCCATTCCAGCCTACATTTTATATCCTCTCTACTTCGACCATCATCAGTTATTTTGCTCCCCAAATAGCAAAACTCCTTTACTACTTTAAGTGCCTCATTTCCTAATCTAATTCCCTCAGCATCACCCGACTTAATTAGACTACATTCCATTATCCTTGTTTTGCTTTTGTTGATGTTCATCTTATATCCTCCTTTCAAGACACTGTCCATTCCATTCAACTGCTCTTCCAAGTCCTTTGCTGTCTCAGACAGAATTACAATGTCATCTTCTCCATGAATTTTAATACCTACTCCGAATTTTTCTTTTGTTTCCTTTACTGCTTGCTCAATATACAGATTGAATAACATCGGGGAGAGGCTACAACCCTGTCTTACTCCCTTCCCAACCACTGCTTCCCTTTCATGTCCCTCGACTCTTATAACTGCCATCTGGTTTCTGTACAAATTGTAAATAGCCTTTCGCTCCCTGTATTTTACCCCTGCCACCTTTAGAATTTGAAAGAGAGTATTCCAGTCAACATTGTCAAAAGCTTTCTCTAAGTCTACAAATGCTAGAAACGTAGGTTTGCCTTTTCTTAATCTTTCTTCTAAGATAAGTCGTAAGGTCAGTATTGCCTCACGTGTTCCAGTGTTTCTACGGAATCCAAACTGATCTTCCCCGAGGTTGGCTTCTACTAGTTTTTCCATTCGTCTGTAAAGAATTCGTGTTAGTATTTTGCAGCTGTGACTTATTAAGCTGATAGTTCGGTAATTTTCACATCTGTCAACACCTGCTTTCTTTGGGATTGGAATTATTATATTCTTCTTGAAGTCTGAGGGTATTTCGCCTGTTTCATACATCTTGCTCACCAGATGGTAGAGGTTTGTCAGGACTGGCTCTCCCACGGCCGTCAGTAGTTCCAGTGGAACATTGTCTACTCCGGGGGCCTTGTTTCGACTCAGGTTTTTCAGTGCTCTGTCAAACTCTTCACGCAGTATCAAATCTCCCATTTCATCTTCATCTACATCCTCTTCTATTTCCATAATATTGTCCTCAAGTACATCGCCCTTGTATAAACCCTCTATATACTCCTTCCACCTTTCTGCTTTCCCTTCTTTGCTTAGAACTGGGTTTCCATCTGAGCTCTTGATATTCATACAAGTCGTTCTCTTATCTCCAAAGGCCTCTTTAATTTTCCTGTAGGCGGTATCTATCTTACCCCTAGTGAGATAGGCCTCTACATCCTTACATTTGTCCTCTAGCCATCCCTGCTTAGCCATTTTGCACTTGCTGTCGATCTCATTTTTGAGACGTTTGTATTCCTTTTTGCCTGTTTCACTTACTGCATTTTTATATTTTCTCCTTTCATCAATTAAATTCAATATTTCTTCTGTTACCCAAGGATTTCTACTAGCCCTAGTCTTTTTACCTACTTGATCCTCTGCTGCCTTCACTACTTCATCCCTCAAAGCTACCCATTCTTCTTCTACTGTATTTATTTCCCCCATTCCTGTCAATTGCTCCCTTATGCTCTCCCTGAATCTCTGTACAACCTCTGGTTCTTTTAGTTTATCCAGGTCCCATCTCCTTAAATTCCCACCTTTTTGCAGTTTCTTCAGTTTTAATCTACAGGTCATAACCAATAGATTGTGGTCAGAGTCCACATCTGCCCCTGGAAATGTCTTACAATTTAAAACCTGGTTCCTAAATCTCTGTCTTACCATTATATAATCTATCTGATACCTTTTAGTATCTCCAGGGTTCTTCCATGTATACAACCTTCTTTCATGATTCTTAAACCAAGTGTTAGTTATGATTATGTTGTGCTCTGTGCAAAATTCGACCAGGCGGCTTCCTCTTTCATTTCTGTCCCCCAATCCATATGGATTATCCCTTGTGAATCCGAAAAGACAGTCCCCATAACCTTTCCGGCCTTCCTTCGCCTTTTTTGGTGCAGATTCTCCTTTGGTAACCCATTGTTTAGTTACTGTTGGTCTCAGGAGTACAGTAATGTATCCATTTTCACCCACAGTGACGAAACGATGTTTAAAGTCCTGCGGATTCTTCCTGAACAGCTGCAAACCATCCTTGCAACACTTCAAACGATTCCGTTTTTGGTCAAGCGTGAGGAATCGCGGAACACATCTTGCGGATAGCTTTCTCATGTCTAAATTTTTAATCAAAAATATTATGTACCCATTCATTCGAGATGCCCACAGCACTAGCAATCTCGTGCATCTTAACTCTTCTGTCATCCATTACCATATCATGGATTTTATCAATGATTCCTGGAGTCGTAACATCTACAGGGCGTCCAGAACTTTCAGCATCACTTGTGCCCATATGGCCACTCCGAAAACTTTGAAATCTCTTGTAAACTCTTCTAATCGTAGGTGCAGAGTCACCGTAACGTTTATCAAGCTTCTCTTTAGCCTCCTAAGGCGTTTTGCCTTTCATAAAGTAATGTTTAATCACCACACGAAATTCTTTTTCGTTCATTTTTTGACAATCACTCGACTTCCTTGATTCACACGAATGCCAAACACAAAGAAATAGACCAGTATGGCTGAAACTTGATGTGCGTTTTTACCAAAGATGCTACTAACTAAATATGACCTCCATACGCGCCGATGGTGCCATATCTCGGACTTTGCACGGACTTTCCAAACGCACCTTGTATGCATCGCTATTAAATAATTGCATCAGGCCAATATTCAGTGCTAGCTGCCGTCGTTGTATGATAACGTTCCTCCGCGTAAGTTCACTGCGATCCTCACAAACATAATGGTTCAACGGAAATTATCGGACTGCAGTCTAGAAGTAATCCACGATAGAGAGAACAATGCACTGGATCGTTCAGTTACCAACTTGTTTAAAACAGCCAAAAAATTAATCCCTTGTATTAAATGAAACAGCAGGAATGAAAGACAATCGTTTCTAAGAAAGTAACTCACTCCTTTGAAAATAATAGCATTATTATTGAATGGATAATATACAGTTTGCGAAACTTACGTCTACTTCACACAACGGCCAGAAGAAAAGTAACGAACAGACCAAAAAGGAAAAAGTAAAAGAGGTAATTGACAGTATGTTTGTATTATAATTTTATAAATCAGTCTATGACTGGGTGTTGTGTGATGTCCTTAGGTTAGTTAGGTTTAAGTAGTTCTAAGTTCTAGGGGACTGATGACCATAGATGTTAAGTCCCATAGTGCTCAGAGCCATTTGAACCATTTTTTTTTTATAAATCAGTCTGTTACTAATATAAAAGAAAATATTATCTTCAGCCTATAATGACGTGTAGGATACAGGTAAAGAAATGTTTCATGGAGACAGTGATCTAAACGTGCGCTGTATCATGTTGTTCTGTCTGTACTCTGCATAAATAAAAACTTCAATATCCACGAACATATTATAAAATAAAAAGGAAAGTTCCGTGTCGAGACAGTAAAAACATCAGCTAATAAAAATTCCACTACAAATAGTGCGATACAAATTTACTATAGACTTCCATATTAGATAAAAATTATTTCATCGTCGTCACTTTTTAGCAACACCCTAACGTCATACTTAGTTGATCACTGTTTCTATTTAGTAGCTGAAACTTCAGAAAATGTCGAATACAAGATTTTATACAAGAAAGTGAAAAATTCTTACTGCAAGTAATGCAAGGCCCGTTGTAGATACAGCCAGTCGAATAAACACACTCTTAAGAGAGGGCGCACTTACATTAACATAAAAATCGAATATTATAGAATATACTTTTATTAAAACAAGAAGAAAGTCTCACAACCTATTAGAAATCCTAAAGTGAGTAAAAAAATTAGGGTTTGTAGCTCTGCATCCCTATTCATCATACTACTCTAACATTTGTAATATACGATTTTATCTTGTATGCTACTATTTCCGAAGGCCTTAATCCCAGATAAGTTATTCACTGATATTACATTCTAACAAATTGTACCAAGAGCAATATGTTTTTGATAGATCTTCCATGGACTTTTGCCTTGAAACGGCACGCTTTCAAAACACGCAAACTACAACTCGGAAATTCTTTAACCACCAATATAAAGGTTTCCTGTTGCACTACTGGCCATTAAAATTGCTACACCACGAAGATGACGTGCAACAGACCCAAACTTTACCGACAGGAAGAAGATGCTGTGATATGCAAATGATTAGCTTTTCAGAGTATTCACACATGGTTGGCGCCGGTGGCGACACCTACAACGTGAGGACAAAAGGAAAGTTTCCAACCGATTTCTCATACACAAACAGCAGTTGACCGGCGTTGCCCGGTGAAACGTTGTGATGCCTCATGTAAGGAGCAGAAATGCGTACCATCACGTTTCCGACATTGATAAAGGTCGAATTTTAGCCTATCCCGATTGCGGTTTATCGTATCGCGACATTGCTGCTCGCGTCGGTAGAGATCCAATGACTGTAGCAGAATATGGAATCGGTGGGTTCAGCAGGATAATACGGAAAGCCGCGCTGGATCCCAACGGCCTCGTATCACTAGCACTCGAGATGCCAGGCATCTTATTCGCATGGCTGTAACGGATCGTGCAGCCACGTCTCGATCATTGAGTCAACAGACGGGGACGTTTGCAAGACAACAACCATCTGCACGAACAGTTCGACGACGTTTGCAGCAGCATGGACTATCAGCTCGGAGACCATGGTTGCGGTTACCCTTGACGCTGCATCACAGACAGGAGCGCCTGCGATGGTGTACTCAACGACGAACCTGGGTGCACGAATGGCAAAACGTCATTTTTTCGGATGAATCCAGGTTCTGTTTACAGCATCAGGATGGTCGCATCCGTGTTTGGCGACATCGCGGTGAACGCACAGTGGAAGCTTGTATTCGTCATCGCCGTGCTGGCGTATCACCCAGCGTGATGGTGTGGGATGCCATTAGTTACACGTCTCGGTCACCTCTTGTTCGCGTTGACGGCACTTTGAACAGTGGACGTTACATTTCAGATCTGTTACGACCCGTGGCTCTACCCTTCATTCGATCCCTGCGAAACCCTACATTTCAGCAGGATAATGCACGACAGCATGTTGCAGGTCCTGTACGGGCCTTTCTGATTACAGAAAATGTTCGACTGCTGCACTGGCCAGCACATTCTCCAGATCTCTCACCAATTGAAAACGTCTGGTCAATTGTGGCCTAGCAACTGGCACGTCACAATACGCCAGTCGCTACTCTTGATGAACTGTGGTATCGTGTTGAAGTTACATGGGCAGCTGTACCTGTACACGGCATCCAAGCTCTGTTTGATTCAAAGCCCAGTTATCAAGGCCGTTATTACGGCCAGAGGTGGTTGTTCGGGGTACTGATTTCTCAGGATCTATGCACCCAAACTGCGTGAAAATTTAATCACATGTCAGTTCTAGTATAATATATTTGTCCAATGAATACTCGTTTATCATCTGCATTTCTTCTTGGTGCAGCAATTTTAATGGTCAGTAGTGTATTTTACTACAACAAACCGTACCAATAAACGACTGGTTTTCGAGAGATCCTCAGTTAACTGGTGCTTTGAAACGGCATATATTCGTAAGATACAAGTCATAACATAAAACCCACCATATATGGGATTCGACTGAAAGCCAATATGGCGCCTCCCGACTCTGTACTGAAGAGAGATAGCGTACGTGGGACGTAGGTGGCGTTCTTTCATCTCATTGGTCTACTTCAGACGAACGTTCAGAATATTTGTCATACTACATATTGCTCTACACGTTCGGAAAGACACTCCAACATGCTTTTACAGGCTACGAAGTCAGAAACTGGATTATATGTCATTCATTCCTCACTTTCTGTTTTCTAAATTGCTGATTCTTTAATGACCCTTATACAAACCTCTAAAACTAACAGGACCAACTACATTCTGTCATGGTTCACCTTCCCTAGTTGGTGTATTACTTCCCGTCACTCACTTGGTCCCTCATCATTGTCAATGGCTCATAGAACAGGGGTAGCATAATACATAACTGTAACAGTGTTACATTCGAAGTAATGCTACATGTAAAGAATTTTTCGTAATGCAGTAAGATATACTAGTACATGACAATGGCCATAATACTCAGAAGTACAGAAATTCTGCATTGCTATAAACAACAGGTACAGCATTATATTATGTTAAACATTTATTTCACACATCTCAAAACACATTTTTTCCGTCTAGGACAATGCATGTTCTGGTGCATTTAGTTTGTGCATGTTGCTTACATTCACGGACAATCTTGACTGATTTATGACCCCCTGAGGATTAATTGATTTGCATCAAACCAGTCTCAGGACTGACGACAACAACAACAACAACGACAACAACGGGGATCATAAGTCCTTCTGAGATATGACGCACCCCATTCCCCTCACCCTCCTCATTCCCCACCCCTCTGGGAAATTCCCAAACCCTCCCCCTCGCTGATACAAGCACACTTTTGGTATCAAATTAATTAAGTAATTAATTAAATCTATGAATTAATTAAACCCCCCCTCTCTTGGATAATCCCACAGACCTCCCCTCCGCTTCACCCCTCCACCAGGGAATTGGCAGGAGAAAAACACAATCTGCGCTGGAGCAGAACGACCTCACGAAGCGAAATTGAAATCAATGTCAATTACATAGCAAAAGATACACTGTTTATTATGAAGTTCAGTGTGCAGGGATAGCATCCGTCTTTTATTTGCCAGGAAAAGCTCATCATTCTCTGCTATTTATTTAATTATGGAAGATGCAGGTCTCGTAAAATACATCGAAAAGAAGTAATTAAATACGTAATTGATCGCTTTTTTCCGATCGTTCAAGGAATACCGTCACGAAATCGACATCAATATGACTCACCCTTCCAACGTACACTGGCTGCGTGTTACAATTGACCTCAACTTCCCCTGGGGTTTCAGGAAAGGCTGTAGAAGACCGCACTTGGTAAACTGAATAGTCAAAAAGTAAGTAGCTGTACTGATAATAGGATGATTGTCTGTAGTATCTACTGTCACCTCACAAGAACTTTTCATGGCGTATGACATGATTTTGTTCTGTGTAAACTAATGAGTTACAAAGATGGTTCAAATGGTTCTGAGCACTATGGGACTTAACATCTTAGGTCATCAGTCCCCTAGAACTTAGAACTACTTAAACCTAACTAACCCAAGGACATCACACACATCCATGCCCGAGGCAGGATTCGAACCTGCGATCGTAGCAGTCGCACGGTTCCGGACTGAGCGCCTAGAACCGCGAGACCACAGCGGCCGGCAATGAGTTACAGTTTCTGAAGGAAATGTCTGTGATGAATGTCAGCAACTCACTTGCCACCCTCGCCCGCACTGACTGCAGCTGCATTGCAGCAGCGTTACTCAGTCGCTGCTGTAGTACTGGTTTTATTCTTCGTGTTTTACTGTCCCTGTTAACATACATCGATAAAACGGATATCGCACTAGACTAATATGGGACCACTCTATCGAACGAGCACTAAAATTCCGATTTAAAAATATTTTGTTTGTCATGTGGAAACAAACTGATGGTTTCCATCGACAATTGGCGTCTCATAAAAGACGTTGTGAACAGTATCTATTTGGGCTGACTCTAGCTACACATTGCAAAAACAAAATTGCCAATATCTGCCGAAACACCAGAGAAAATGCATTCCATGACTTTCAGAAGGATCATCTGATATATTCAAAGTTCTCATCTTCACATCTGCACATTTTTATGTGAAACTCGTTTCCTCATCGACATGAGGGTAGATAAGGACGCTGTATGATACTTGGCCAACGGCCAAATCAGTATGAAAAAACTACAGACGATACTGGTATGACGTTTGTAAATAAGGTGTTGATTTGGAAACACAGCATAAATATAATAAATAACGATTCTAACCGATAAAAATATCTAAAAGGAAATTTTTGTAATGTAGGAGGTGACAAGATTGATAATAATGTATAACTGTACCCGAACATATCGTGTGGGGAAATTGCAGCCGGTTCGCGTGTGGATTACATTCGCAACAAATCCTGACTGGGGAAAAACATCCTTCCCACCTGGAACCATATGCAGTACGCCTTTTTCTGATATATATTGATAAGTATCAGAAAGGATCCGTTGAAACTACTCTTTGAATGTAAAGAATGACAGTGCTGGAAAAACTCTTACGTTATTTGATACAGAAACAGCTGAGTAAAAATCAACGTACGCACACAGTTTTCTTTTTACTTATTCCGATCATCACTAAACTGACACACAATATTTTAGCGCAATGCAATCTGACTTTCAATAATCCCTACAAAAGAATAGCCCTGACTAACTATAACTTATACCCTTCATGAATCAATTACCTCACAAAAATCTTCGTTACTCGAATTACTGCAATGCAGCGAGCGCCAATACTGCCATCTAACTAAAATATTCTAAGTGGTGAAGGTATTAACTACTGATAGGCATAGTTAGCAAATGAAAGATTTTGATAGAGAACAAACAATGTATTTACCTTACATCCAGTTTTACAAATTTCCTTTTTCTGACGGACACACGTCCAGATCGTCCGCTCATAGTGACCTCTCAAAACTCTGGCATCTCTCTCCTCACATCCGCCACTGCTGGCGGCTCATCTCCAACTGCCCAACGCTATGCGCTGTTCACATCCAACTGCCCAGAGCTACACTAGCGAATATTCCAACAATGAGTCCAACCAGCCACAGACTGCACACAGCGCAGTCAGCGATTTTCATACAGAGCGCTACGTGGCGTTGCCAACATAAAAACCTAGACAGCCTACTTAATCGTCTAATCCCATTAAAACATCTAAAATTTTAAATTCTGTCGCCCCCAAACAGTCATTATATAAAAACATTAGCAGAAAATATTACATAAAAGAATAAACAATGTGTCCATTTAAATATTAATACAGCAATGATGTGTGAGGGTTTAAAAATCATTCTGTACTAAGAAAAATTATCTTTCTAACCATCTTGACTGACTTGCCAACTTCGTAACCACAATCGCTATGATGACGTCGTAATTAGTAATCTCTGTCTCTAAACTAACGCTGTCGATAAGGTCCGGCCTGTTTCTTGCTACAAGGTCTAAGCAATTTCCATTACATATGAGCAGCCGAACTAATTGCTCAAGACAGTTTTCGGAAATATATGTTCTCCGTCAAAGTCACTGTTATGTCCCTGCGATCACAAAGTGCATTCCACTTTCGTATTTCTTTGCTTATGGCAACTTTTTATGGGCTAAAAGCAAATTGTGCAGCTTATCATTCATTTCTGTAACTTCTGTAACACTTAACTAACGTGTCACAAGTGTTTGTATGTTTTGTAATTTTAAACATCTCTGAATATATATTAAATATTAAAATAATATTAAAATAAATTTACAGCAGTTGTTAACATTTGCTTCCACTTTCCTCAATTGCTAATTGCTATTGCGTTTTGTCGTAAAGATAAGAAAACTTCAGTCTTTTGCAACTGCATTTTATTCTTGCGTACCAGACACGTTTCGCCTATTTATGTTAGCCAACTTCAGTGGTTTTCATTTTGAGTCCTGTTGATGCAACGACTTGTTGTTCTGTGTGTGCTAAATGTACATAGTACAGGTTTCCTCCAGTAAATATTTCTTTGCACCTAACCTGCACTGTAGTATACTGCATATGCTAGCACTGCTTACTCACATGACTGACTGTCAGTCACGTGATTAAATACTGCAAGCTTGTGCAGTCAGTGAAGTCAGTGAAGTCGGAGGAGTTAGAAATACAAAGAGAAGCAGGAGAGTAACTAGGCAGGGCAAGGAAGAAATAGCTGCAGTAGTACGGCTCAGTTAATGGATTCATGGGCGAACACCAGGGGAGCTCTGTGTGTCATATAGTGGGTGCGGGCTGAGTTAATACTGATGGTCTCATTTCAAAGCAGACGGAATGGTGATAGCCTTTCACCGTCTCTGTAGTACGACTTGGCCTCTTCCTGGCTACATCATCTTCAAGGCAAGTAGAGCAAGAGCTGAAAATGTTTTCTGAATAAATTTGGAAGTCGCAAAAGACATCTAGTTGAGGTTATTTCAAGTCACTATTCAATCCTTACCTTCTGTAGTAAGAGATTTAACATTATAGCAAGCTCAGTACTCCCTCTCATGTAGGCCAACCGTCTAAATCCCTTCTCACGAACCCTACCACTCACTCTCGGGCGATACTCACGCTTGGGACGCGACAGTACACTGAGGTCACAGAAGTTATGGGATACCTCCTAACATCATGTCGGACGTCCTTCTACATCTACATCTACATCCATACTCCGCAAGCCACCTGACGGCGTGAGGTGGAGGGTACCTTGAGTACCTATGTCGGTTCTCCCTTCTTTTGCAGTCTCATATTGTTCGTGCAAATAAAGATTGTCGGTATGCCTCTGCGTGGGCTCTAATCTCTCTGATTCTATCCTCATGGTCTCTTCGCGAGATATACGTAGGAGGGAGCAATATACTGCTTGACTACTCGGTGAAGGTATGTTCTCGAAACTGCAACAAAAGCCCGTACCAAGCTACTGAGCGTCTCTCCTGCAGAGTCTTCGACTGGAGTTTATCTATCATCTCCGTAACGCAGTCACGATTACTAAATGATGCTATAACGAAGCGCGCTGCTCTCCGTAGGATCTTATCTATCTCTTCTATCAACCCTATCTGGTACGGATCCCTCACCGGTGAGCAGTATTCAAGCAGTGGACGAACAAGTGTACTGTAACCTACCTCCTTTGTTTTCGGACTGCATTTCCTTAGGATTCTTCCAATGAATCTCAATGTGGCATCTGCTATACCGACGATTAATTTTATATGGTCATTCCATTTTAGATCACTCCTAATGCCTACTCCCAGATAATTTATGGAATTAACTGCTTCCAGTTGCTGACCTGCTATATTGTAGCTAAATGATAAAGGATCTTTCTTTCTACGTATTCGCAGCACATTACACCTGTCTACATTGAAATTCAATTGCCATTCCCTGCACCATGTGTCAATTCGTTGCAGATCCTCCTGCATTTCAGTACAATTTTCCATTGTTACAACCTCTGGATATACTACAGCATCATCCGCAAAAAGCCTCAGTGAACTTCCGATGTTATCCACAAGGTCATTTATATATATTGTGAATAGCAACGGTCCTACGACACTCCTCTGCGGCGCACCTAAAATCACTCTTACTTCGGAAGACTTCTCTCCATTGAGAATGACAGGCTGCGTTCTGTTATCTAGGAACTCTTCACTGCAATCACAAATAGTCAATATGCTCTTACTTTGTTCATTAAACGACTGTGGGGAACTGTATCAAACGCCTTGCGGAAGTCAAGAAACACCGCATCTACCTGGGAACACGTTTCTATATGGCCCTCTGAGTCTCGTGGACGAACAGCGCGAACTGGGTTTCACACGATCGTCTTTTTCGAAACCCATGCTGATTCCTACAGAGTAGATTTCTAGTCTCCAGAAAAGTCATTTACTCGAACATAATACGTGTTCCAAAATTCTACAACTGATCGACGTTAGAGACATAGGTCTATAGTTCTGCACATCTGTTCGACGTCCCTTCTTGAAAACGGGGATGACCTGTGCCCTTTTCCAATCTTTTGGAACGCTACGCTGCGTACTCTGTGTAAAATCGAACTGATATTTCATCGGGTCCAGCGGCGTATCCTCTTTTGAGTGATTTCAATTGTTTTTCTATCCCTCTGTCATCTATTTCGATATCTACCATTTTGTCATCTGTGCGACAATCTAGAGAAGGAACTACAGTGCAGTCCTCTTCTGTGAAACAGCTTTGGAAAAACACATTTAGTATTTCGGCCTTTAGTCTGCCATCCACTGTTTCAGTACCATTTTGGTCCTTTTGCCCCGCATAGTACAGCAACTCGAGGTGGCATGGACTCAACAAGTCTTTGGAAGTCCCCTGCAGAAACTTTGCCTCACGTTATCTCTACAGTCTTCCGTAATTACAAGTGTTGACAGCGCAAGATTTTTTGCATGAACTGACTTCTCGATAATGTCGCATAATTGTTCTATCGGATTGATGTCGAGCAATCTGAGCTGTCCAGGATGTTTTTCAAACTAATCTCGAACAACTATGGTCCAGTGACATGGCGCATTGTCACTCATCGAAATTTCATCGTTGTTTGGGAACATGAAGTGCATTTGTATTTTTATTTTATTTTATCGTACGGCTAGGACCCCCCGTCGGGCAGACCGTTCGCCAGGTGCCGATCTTTCAATTTAACGTCGCTTCGGCGACCTGCAGTCGATGAGGATGAAAGGATGATGACGAGAACAGCACAACACCCAGTCTCTGGGTGGAGAAAATTCCCCGACCCCGCCGGGAATCGAACCCGGGGCCAGAGAATTGACAATCCGTCACGCTGACCATTCAGCTACCGAGGGCGGACATGAAGTGCATAAATGGCTGAAAATTGTCTCCAAGTAGCCGAACATAAGCATTGCGGTCAGTTATAGGTTCAGCTGGACCAGAGGACCCCGTCCATTCCATGTAAACGAAGCCCACACTACTATACAGCCACCACTAGCCTGCACAGTGCGTTGTTGAGAGCTCGTGCCGATGGCTTCATGGAGCCTGCGCCACATTCGAGTCCTACCATCAGCTGTTACCAATTGAAATCTGGACTCATCTGACCAGGCCACGGTTTTCCAGCTGTTTAAGGTGTAACCGATATGGTCACGAACCCAGGAGAGGCGTTGCGGGGGATGTCGTGCTGTTAGCAAAGGCACTCGCGTCGGTCATCTTCTGCCATAGCCCATTAATGCAAATTTCGCTGCACCGTCCAAATGTATACGTTCGTCGTACGTCCCACATTGATTTCCGCGGTCATTCCACGCAGTGTCACTGTCATTCAGCGATGACAACTCTACGTAAACGACTCTGCTCCCCGTCGTCAAGTGAATGCTGTCGTCCACGGCTTTGTGCGTGCTGATAGGTAATGCCTGAAATCTGGTATTCTTGGCACGCTCTTGACACTGTGGATCTCAGAATATTGAGTTCCATAACGATTTTCGAAATGGAATGTCCCACGCGTCTAGCTCCAACTACCATTCTGCGCTTAAAGTCTGTTAAGTCCTGTCGTGCTGTCACAACCACGTCGGAAGCCTTCTCGCATGAATCATCTGAATACAAATGACAGTTCCGGCAATGCACTGCCCTTTCACTGCACTGCCCTTTTATCCCTTGCGCACGTGATAGTATCCCTATTTGTATATGTGCATATTGCTATCCCACGACTTTTGTCACCTGTGTAGATAAACTCATAAGTACGCACACACGCACAATATGGTCATGTCCAACGGTTTCGTATACAGCGGAAATGTCGTGAGTTCTCTGTAACACTGGTGATCTCGCGTGCTCGCTCTCGTTTCTACGTTGGTAATGCCCACGTGTACGCGGGAAAGCCTTAAGTCACTAGTTGTTTGATAAATGAGCAACAGCAGAAACTGGCGAGCATACAGACGTCGAGTTCGGAAATGACGTCATAGGACTCACTGGCGAGTTTAAAGCGTGTGCACAGAGCTCATTTCTTATCGCTGCTCCCTCAAGCCAAAATAGTCAGAAAATATCCTTGAACAAGTTCCGAAGTTTTGTCGGTGGGGTTCGGGTTCATATTGTAGTGTATTCCAAAGCTAGTAGACGACGCCACAGTCAAAATACAAGTGTCAGTTACGAACAGCAGCGAGTCGGGTAACGCAGCTATTCGCGGTAGTGTTCTATATAATAGATTGAATCACCCGCCATGTTTGCCCCAACTCTGTGGATTCGGCAATGTTTGTCTTGTGTGTGGCTAATCTGCTCAACCAACTTTTTAGAATATTGTTAATAAAATATTTGATATCGCATTATGAAGTGTATTGAACAGTAATTAATATATACAGGGATATTTAGAATGTCCTTTTCGTATAATAGAAAAGTTGAAATGTAATATTTACACGGCTATAGAAATGTGGGCTCGGAGCTTCCGTGGTAGTTTGTAATTATTAGATGTAATGACTAAAGAAATCGGCACCATTGTCTTCAAATATGGTTGTTATGCGATAACAACTTGTGTGTATTTATTACTTTTTGCCTGTATATAGTTACATGCAAAAGTGGTGTTTATTTCCTGATCTTAAATAGGTACTTCAAGATATGCCGCATTTTTATTGTACAAAGGAGGAAAATGTATAGCTTCACGTTACAGTGAAATGAATTTTTATTTATAGTTTCGTCTATCATTTAACCAGTATTCATTTTGTGTACTTCATGATACGTTAGTACAACTCATTGAAGAAGTGATTGACTAATATCAGAAATAGCTTTGCAGATCTAGCTTCTATGTTGGTGTAACATAAGCATATAACAAGAATTCTGGAACACCTGCCGCCGAAATGAACACACCAACTGTATCAAAAACGCACCCAAGCCTGTATCATGAATTTGAAGGTTATGATACTTGTGCAGGTTCCCTCACAATGGCCAGTCAGTTATAAAAATATCTTAATTATCATTCGTTCTAGCTTAACCGTGTGAGATATGTGGTTAAATGTTATTTACTTTGTGTATACTTGGTTTCATTTTTATAACTTCTTTTATGGACATGCCCTTACAAACTACAATTGAGCTCTTAGGTCCTCGTTCCCAGTTGTCTCTGTGTCAGTTTACGGCATATCTTTGGCTTCGTTTGGGGTCATTTGGCTCAATTTCAAATAGTGCACTTCATGACGTAAGTTCATAGCTTGTACAAAATAAACGCTAAATCACAGTTAGACTCAGTTTTTACAGTTTCTAACACACAATTCAACAAAACCCGTTCCAAGTTCGTGATCTTGTACGACTTAGTGCTGCCATTTTTACTCTTCGAACAGTATCTGAAGTTAGTGATCGTTCGACACGAAAATTAGTCTATTTTGCTTATTTTCATTCGCTTATGTCGTACGGTCTTATATTTTGGGGTAGCTCTTCCCATTCTAAAAGGACATTTGTGGCTCAGAAACGGGCGGTTCTGGCAATAAGTGGTGTTCAAAAAAATGGTTCAAATGGCTCTGAGCACTATGGGACTTAACTTCTGAGGTCATCAGTCCCATAGAACTTAGACCCACATAAACCTAACTAACCTAAGGACAGCACACATATCCATTCCCGAGGCAGGATTCGAACCTGCGACCTTAGCGGACGCGCGGTTCCAGAATGTAGCACCTAGAACCGCTCGGCCACTCCGGCCGGCAGTGGTGTAAGTTCGCGAACCTATTGTCGACCCCTGTTCACAAGTCTGGGTATTTCGACATTGGCCTCTCAATATATAAATTCTTTACTATCGTTACTTGTTAACATTATCAGCTTATTCCCAAGAATAAGCAGCTTTCACTGAGTTAATAATTGGCAGAAATCCAACCTGCATTTGGATCGGACTACCTTAACTCTTGTGCAGGAAAGTGTAAGTACACTGCTGCATCCATTTTCAATAAGCTGCCACGAGAATTCAGAAATCTTAGCAGTACTCCGCGCGCTTTCAAATCGAAACTGAAGAGTTTCCTCATGGGTAAAAAAAAAAAAAAAAAAAAATGGTTCAAATGGCTCTGAGCACTATGGGACTTAACATCTGAGGTCATCAGTCCCCTAGAACTTAGAACTACTTAAACCTAACTAACCTAAGGACATCACACACATCCATGCCCGAGGCAGGATTCGAACCTGCGACCGTAGCGGTCTCGCGGTTCCACACTGAAGCGCCTAGAACCGCTCGGCCACACTGGCCGGCCCTCATAGGTCACTCCTTCTATTCTGCTGAGGAGTTCCTTGAAAAATGAAGCTGATTCTTATGTTATATTGTTGACTGCGTTTTCTTAAACTTATGGCCTGATTTTTTTGGGTTCAAAACCATTTTATTTTTGTTATTACTTTTCTGTTGTAATTTCGTGTACTAACACGTTCCACGACCTTGGAGTTTTGCTCCTAAGTTTGTTCCTGCGGAACTTGACGTTTAAGTAAATAAGTAATTGTAAACATGTGAAAACAATTATTGCAGTAGTTACTGCAGTTCACAGCTGAGAAGTCCTCCATATTTACGACGAATTCTTGAATACATTTCATTAGTAATCTCCACTCGTATTGTGACTCATACGTAAACAAGGACGAATATTCTATTCTCTGGGGAAACGTGGCGGACATTTATTTATTTATTTCATTAACAGTACAGAGTAACCCACCGCCTTGAAATGTAAGGTGGGTCGGATGCTTCTGAACCTAATGGCAAAGACATCTCATTGTTACAGTCTTATTGGTATGTAGTTTTATATAATATAAAGAACATAATATATAGAGATTTCTCTGAGGTTACAGTGAATTGAATGCTTAAGAATAGTTAAAATGGTTCTACATAATTTGTTATTATCTATTTGATGAGAATATAATTTATACATTGCAAATGTCAAAGAAAAATTAAAAAAATGTAGCACAATGAGCGTGGTTAAGAATAATTTGTAATATAGAAAGAACATGTTGGTTAGTAATGGCCTTTTTCTATCTGTTTCAGATGAGAAGGTCTCGGTATAACCTCGAACTATTCTCATCTGTAATGATTTACGTTAATGTATGTTTACACAGATTATACAGATTAAATGCTGTTTGAGCACTTCATACATGGAATACATGAATTTTAGCTTCACATGAGAAATACACTTATGTTTGTAACTTGTTACTTGAAATAGAATATAGTTCATTGCTACTTGAATGCATTATTCCTTAAATAACTTAATACATTTCTGGTATATGAAATTCATTGATTACAGCTTTGAATAGAGAAGAGAATATACTTCTGTCTGCACACAATAAGACGAGCAATACATTACTGCTTGTGTGCAGTATACTTTAAACACTATGCAGGATGCCACTGGGGAGAAGGAGCCTCGAAATAAAAGTTCTTCGAGCCTTCTCCTCCCAAGCGACATTACCTTACTACTACAGTCTTGGTATGTGGTGCCGGTGCTTATTTGTTTTATGATTGTTGTGTTGTTTGTGACTATGTTGTGGCATGCAGTGTCATACATGCTTGTGTGCAGTATACTTCAAACACTATGCAGGATACCACTGGGGAGAAGGAGCCTCGAAATAAAAGTTCTTCGAGCCTTCTCCTCCCAAGCGACATTACCTTACTACTACAGTCTTGGTATGTGGTGCCGGTGTTTATTTGTTTTATGATTGTTGTGTTGTTTGTGACTGTGTTGTGGCATGCAGTGTCATACATTGTTGGTTTTGGTTCAAATAGTTCTAATGGCTCTGAGCACTATGGGACTTAACTTCTGATGTCATCAGTCCCCTAGAACTTAGAACTACTTAAACCTAACTAACCTAAGGACATCACACACATCCATGCCCGAGGCAGGATTCGAACCTGCGACCGTAGCGGTCGCGCGGCTCCAAACTGTAGCGCCTATAACCGCTCGGCCACTCCAGCCGGCGTTGGTTTTGGTCCCTTACATGTTGATCCCTTCTGAGTCGTGTTCACTTAGTATTCCTTCCTCGGTTTCGGAATCTGTGATCGTTTTTGTGTCCTCCCATGTGGTTTGTTGTGTTGTTTGTGCTTGTCTACGCCTCCTTCCATATGGGTTTTTGTTGTGGGTTGGCAGGAGAGCCAACACCGGGTACTAGAGGAAACCGAAAGGCACGCGTTTTAGCTCACGCAGGCTGGCGTGAGGTCTGGAACAGGACAAGGAATTTAGACTTTAGAAAAACGGACGTAGCTGGTGGAATACTTAACTTTAATCCATTAATGATGAGCGTCGCTCTTGACTGTACATGACTCAGTATCAATAGTAAGTGGTAATGGCGCCTTGCTAGGTCGTAGCAAATGACGTAGCTGAAGGCTATGCTATCTATCGTCTCGGCAACTGAGAGCGTATTTTGTCAGTGAACCATCGCTAGCAAAGTCGGTTGTACACCTGGGGCGAGTGCTAGGAAGTCTCTCTAGGCCTACCGTGTGGCGGCGCTCGGTCTGCAATCACTGATAGTGGCGACACGCGGGTCCGACGTATACTAACGGACCGCGGCCGATTTAAAGGCTACCACCTAGCAAGTGTGGTGTCTGGCGGTGACACCACAGCTTTGGCCGCACGGGATTAGCCGAGCGGTCTAGGGCACTGCAGTCCTTGACTGTGCGGCTGGTCCTGGCGGAGGTTCGAGTCCTCCCTCGGGTATGGGTGTGTGTGTTTGTTTTTAGGATAAATTAGGTTAAGTAGTGTGTAAGCTTAGGGACTGATGACCTTAGAAGTTAAGTTCCATAAGATTTCACACACATTTGAACATCTGAACATATTGGTTTTGACGCTTGTATTCTTCGTGCAGAGTGTTCGATACAATATCGGCTACGCTATTTATTGTGTTCCAGTGATCTGGATTACGTACTATTCAGGGGATGTCATTGTCGTTCTGTATAGGTCTCACTTGTGCTAGCGTGTTGCACTGCAGTGTGACATGTTCTGGTATCCCAGTTTCTCCGCATACGCATACTTCATCGTTAGTTAGTCCCATAAGGTTTAAATGTACCGGATACGGCCCGTGGCCTGTCATGAAATGGACCATCCCCCGGCTTGGGTCGACATGTTTCAGTTGTAGACTTTTGTGTACATCAGGAAAGAGAGTGTACTCGGCGACCGTTATCGGATGCATCCCACTCTCTCTGTCATGTTTGAATCCGCCATTGTTTCATTTGTGTTTCGTTCATAATGTTAGTCCCCGTAATTTCGGTGACTTTATCGAGCCTGTCCCTCTTAACCCTTTCGTGGGCAAAATTATTGAGCCGTTTTTTTTAATGAATGTAGAGCAGATAGTAGTTAACAGATAGGTATATTTATCATACAGAATATCAGATTTGCTCCAACTGTGAAAGTGAGGTCACACAACAAGGTTGGAAGTATTCTTCCCACTGCCCTTCCTTGGAGTAAAATGACAAAAACAAGTTTTTCAATGTATGTCATATTCATTTGATACATTTACTTCTCTTGTTACAATGATTGTTCACAATTACTTGCCATGAAATTTTCTGAAACACGAGTCTATGCAAAGTGGTACTTGACAATATGTACAAACACAGCGAGTGCTCTTTTCCGCAGCTTTGGTTCTACAATGACGGCACGTCCAGTAGGTTTCTCCTAAAATGGGCTGATGCTTCCCTACAGCCACATGACGAAAATCTTCAGGTACTTTACCCCTTTTTGTCAGAAAGACAGGTTTTTGTCCAGGCCTTTTTTGGGATGAGAAGCCAGCGATCAATTGTCTGGCTAGATGGATCCCGTACGTGAACTGATCATGCTGTCCACATTCTCTTTTACTTATTTTCTACGGGATAAAGCTGTTCACTGCAGCAACGTCCATCAGGAACGTGCCACCATTTTACAGAACGTCTGCCAATAGCATACCTTTCTCGTAACTGATCAAACTTATCGACACCACCCATTATTTTGTTGTGTTCTGCCACAACTTCAGGACAAGAAATCTCTGTACTAGTACCATCCTTGTTTTACCTTTTCACTGTGGCTGTTTCTCATGGGTCATGAATTGAGGACAGGAAAGTGACTGGATGGTTATCCATCCATTTTACTGCAGAAATGGCTCCTTTTGTTTCAAACTGGAATTCTCCTCGTTCCAATTTTACGTTTTCCTTCATAAATTTGGGTAAATCAAAAGTATTTACCTTATACAATAGCTTTAAGGAAAAAAAAATCACAAAATGTCATGCAAACAGCACTGAAAGGCTTCTCTACAGAGCAACACTCAGCTACACAATGCCTCTGCGCGAAGGTACAGCAAAAACGGTGGGAACTTCTGATTGGAAGTGGTACCCTATTGTTGTGTACATAGTTCCGCGTAGTCAGAACGTACACAACTTTCCCACTAGAGCGCGCAGCACTAAGCACAACAACGCAGGCGCATTGCTCGTCCGTCTCCGCACTACGAGAAGGCGCTGCCATAGAGATGGACCAAATTCTGCTTCTGCCGATCCGGGTATTAATATGTAACGCAGCCAATGAGATTGCTGCTAACGTAGAACCCGTTCTCCTCGCGGATGAGCGACAAGTCAAATAATCTGATGGTGTGTGTAGAGAAGGTCTTACACTACGCACACCACACCTATACTGTTCACTAGGTGGTAGCACCGTACAGAGGTCCCACGGGACTAGGAGCGAGTTCATTGTAGTGGGAAGCATGTTTCCCACGGCTCACGAAAGGGTTAAGTCAGTTTAGTGCAGCTCTGTAACGTATTGTTATGTGTATATGGCGGACAGTTCAGCTCACGTCTTAACCCGCAGGTCCTTTGTCGGCCTGGAGCGAGACATTCCAGCAGAGCCCCGGCTGGTGGCCGTGACGCGAGCCGCGCCCAAGGCCCTCCACCGCTGTACACGGCACGTAACGGGACCGCCGCTATCCCCGCACCGCTGCCGGCTGCCAGCCTGCCGCGCCGTGCAGCGCAGCCGCCTCCGCCATACCCGTCCACCCGTCTCAGACCGGCCGATCCACGCGTGGGAGTGGCACTCGAGCCGTCACTCCCTGTAGTGATATCCGCCTGAATCCGCACTCTGACACTCACTGTGAAGTCCACGGCAGAGGATACTTCCCATTATAGTAGTTATCAGCGCTTTTTCCCCGTTCAACACACGTGTGGAAGGCAGCAAGAAAGGTCCCTAAAGCTACGTTTTCCTGTTGTTGTTGTTGTTGTTGTTGTGGTCTTCAGTCCAAAGGCTGGTTTGATGCAGCTCTCCATGCTACTCTATCCTGAGCAACCCTCTTCATATGCGATAACTACTGAAACCTACATACATAAACAACTGGCCACTAAAATTGCTACACCACAAAGATGACGTGCTACAGACGCGAAATTTAACCGACAGGAAGAAGATGCTGTCATATACAACAGATTAGGTTTTCAGAGCATTCACACAAGGTTGGCGCCGGTAGCGACACGTACAACGTGCTGACATGAGGAAAGTTTCCAACCGATTTCTCATACACAAACGGGAGTTGACTGGCGCTGCCTGATGAAACGTTGTTGTGATGCCTCGTGTAAGGAGGAGAAATGCGTACCATCACGTTTCCGACTTTGATAAAGGTCGGATTGTAGCCTATCGCCATTGCGGTTTATCGTATCGCGACATTGCTGCTCGCGTCGGTAGAGATCCAATGACTGTTATCAGAATATGGAATCGGTAGGTTCACGATGGTAATACGGAATGCCGCGCTGGATCCCAACGGCCTCGTATCACTAGCAACCGAGATGACAGGCATCTTATCCGCATGGCTGTAACGGATCCTGCAGCCACGTCTCGATCCCTGAGTCAACAGATGGGGACGTTTGCAAGACAACAACCATCTGCACGAACAGTTCGACGACGTTTGCAACAGCATGGACTATCAGCTCGGAGACCATGGCTGCGGTTACCCTTGACGCTGCATCACAAACAGGAGCGCATGCGATGGTGTACTCAACGACGAACCTGGGTACACGAATGGCAAAACGTAATTTTTTCGGATGAATCCAGGTTCTGTTTACAGCATCATGATGGTCGCATCCGTGTTTGGCGACATCGCGGTGAACGCACATTGGAAGCATGTATTCGTCATCGCCATACTGGCGTATCACCCGGCGTGGTGGTATGCGGTGCCTTTGGTTACACGTCTCGGTCACCTCTTGTTCGCGTTGACGGCACTTTGAACAGTGGACGTTACACTTAAGATTTGTTATGACCCGTGGCTCTACCCTTCATTCGATCCCTGAGAAACCCTACATTTCAGCAGGATAAGGCACGACAGCATGTTACAGGTCCTGTACGGGGCTTTCTGGATACAGAAAACGTTCGACTGCTGCCCTGGCCATTACATTCTCCAGATCTCTCACCAACTGAAAACGTCTGGTCAATGGTGGCCGAGCAACTGGCTCGTCACAGTACGCCAGTCACTATTCTTGATGAACTGTGGCATTGTGTTGGAGCTGCATGGGCAGCTGTACCTGTACACTCCATCCAAGCTCTGTTTGACTCAATGCCCAGGCGTATCAAGGCCGCTATTACGGCCAGACTGGGGCTGGCTCTGAGCACTATGGGACTTAACATCTATGGTCATCAGTCCCCTAGAACTTAGAACTACGTAAACCTAACGAACCTAAGGACATCACACAACACCCAGTCATCACGAGGCAGAGAAAATTACGGCCAGAGGTGGTTGTTCTGGGTACTGATTTCTCAGGATCTATGCACCCAAACTGCGTGAAAATGTAATCACATGTCAGTTCTAGTATAATATATTTGTCCAATAAAAATGGAAATGTCGTGTGGCTAGGGCCTCCCGTCGGGTAGACCGTTCGCCTGGTGCAGGTCTTTCGATTTGACGCCACTTCGGCGACCTGCGTGTCGATGGGGATGAAATGATGATGATTAGGACAACACAACACCCAGTCCCTGAGCGGAGAAAATTTCCGACCCAGCCGGGAATCGAACCCGGGCCCTTAGGATTGACAGTCTGTCACGCTGACCACTCAGCTACCGGGGCGGACATTTGTCCAATAAATGCCCGTTTATCATCTGCATTTCTTCTTGGTGTAGCAAATTTAATGGCCAGTAGTGTACTTCTGAATCTGCTTCGTTCATTCATCTCTTGGTCTCCCTCTACGATTTTCACCCTCCACGCTTCCCTCCGATACTAAATTGTTGATCATTTGATGACTCAGAATGTGTGCTACCAGCCGATCCCTTCTTCTGGTCAAGTTGTGATACAACATCCTCTTATCCATAATTCTATTCAGTACCTCCGCATTAGTTACGTGATCTACTCATCTAAACTTCAGCATTCTTCTGTAGCGCCAATTTTAAAAGCTTCTAATCTCTTCATATCGAAAGTGTTTGTAGCCCATGGCTACGTTCCACACAAATACTTTTAGAAAAGACTTCCTAATGCTCAAATCTATACTCGATGTTAACAAATTTCTCTTCTTCAGAAAAGCCTTACTTGCCATTGCCAGTCCACATTTTATTTCCCCTCTACTTCGACAATGATCAGTTATTCTGCTGCCCAAATAGCACAACCCATCTACTACTTAAAGTGTCTCATTTCCTAATCTAATTCCCTCATTATCATCTGATTTAATTCGGCTGCATTCCATTATCCTTGTTTTGATTTTGTTGCTGTTCATCTGATATCCTCCTTTCAAGACACTGTCCATTTTCCTCGCTGCGGGGATTTCCCGCAGCGTGCTGCGTAAAATGTGTGTGAGACCGCGCTCCTCACTCGCACAGTGCAAACAGACGGCCCTGCCTGCAGCAAACGTTTTCCTGTGTTTCTTTATAAATAACTTTTCTGTTACAAGTCCCGATTTTCTTCTCTTCGTATTTTACACGACACGTTTCGGGAAATGATTCTCATTTATTTCTTTCCACTACGCCAATTTTATGTGATTTTTTTCGAAGTGTATGGTTCTGCTTCCTTCTATTGACTTGACTGCCACATATAAAAAAACACGCAATTTTTAGTTGGTTATCGATTTCTGTACGTAGTTAGTGGCGAAGTTTGGAAGAACTTGTACCTACAGTTTTCTTATGGTACTTATGTGCAGTGTCTCATACTTGTTAAACATCACTCACAACTTTCAGTGCACTGTAATCGTCGAGAATAACTTACTTAAATAAACAACTACAAAGATCCCAGAATGAAATTTTCACTCTGCATCGGAGTTCGCGCTGATATGAAACTTCCTGGCACATTAAAACTGTGTGCCGGACCGCGATTCGAACTCGGGACCTTTGCCTTTCGAGGGCAAGTGCTCTACCATCTGAGCTACCCAAGCACAACTTACGACCCGTCCTCACAACTTCAGTTCCGCCAGTACCACACCTCAAACCTTCCAAACTTCACAGAAGCTCTCCTGCAGATCTTGCAGAACTAGTACTCCTGGAAGAAAGAATATTGCGGAGACATGGCTAAGCCACAGCCTGGGGGACGTTTCCAGAATTAGATTTTCACTCTGCAGCGGAGTGTGCGTTGACATGAAAGGTCCTGGCAGATTAAAACTGTGTGCCGGGCCGAGACTCAAACTCGGGACCTTTGCCTTTCGTGGGCAAGTGCTCTACCATCTGAGCTACCCAAGCACAACTGACCATCCGTCCTCACAGTTTTTCCGCCAGTACCTCGTCTCCTACCTCCCAAACATCACAGAAGCTGCAGGAGAGTTTCTGTGAAGTTTGGAAAGTAGGAGACGCGATACTGGCGGAACTGAAGCCGTGAGGAGAGGTCCTGAGTCGTACTTGGGTAGCTCAGATTGTAGAGCTTTTGTGCGCGAAAGGCAGAGGTCCCGAGTTCGAGTCTCGGTCCGGCACACAGTTTTAATCTGCCAGGAAGTTTCAATTACAAATATGTTTTTAGATGCAGTTGACAGAGATAATGTTACAGTTCCTCCACAGATATACTTTTGTACGGAAGATATTTATCTTAACAATATGGATGATAATTTGCTTACATCTATTTCACAATGCTGCTTATTTCTATGTGGTACTACTTTTATTTAAGTATATTGTCGAAGCGTCTCAAGGAATTCACCGATGCGCTTTCCAGGCTTTTAGATTAGCTTTTTGTCTTCTTAGTTTGATTAATGTGTATATATCTCCATTTGTTCTAACAAATCCTTTTTATGTCCCTCATTTAGTCGGTGGAGTACTTCGACATTTTGATCTGTTTTTCCCAGTGAGTGTCCCACTTTGCGTATGTGTGTAGTTATTACTGATGTAGTGTGTCTGTTGTGTGTGTCGAGTTTAATGTGCTCTGTGTACCTGGTGTTGAAATTTCGGTCTGTTTGTCCTAAGTAGAACATGAAGCATTCCTGGCGTGTTACTTTATATATTACAGAGTCTGAGTATGGGTCATGATTACACTTTATATCATGTATTGGTTTTTGTTGTGGTTTATTTGATGTAGAAAACACAACTTTTACTTTGATTTTTGAGAATATTTGCAATCTTCTGTGATATATTGTCAATATACGTGATAGAAGACATACATTTGTCTTTGTCTTTCTCTTATGTGGTGTATTTTGTGTTTGTGTATTTTGGTTTGAGCCTTTCTTTACTTTATTTAAGGTTGTGTCAACCAAGGAAGCAGCATAATCAGTAGCAATAGCTATGTGTTTCACTTGTTCCATTTTGTCTTGTTTCATAGGTATTTTATTTGCCCTTTGTAGCAATGATATGTAGGCTGCCTGTTTAAGGGTGTCTAGGGGATATGAAGTTGCACGGATTGTGTTGTCAGTTTTATTTCCTGTAAATATTGAATGTGCATGTGTTGTTGTTTCTAGTAATATTTAGGCCCACGTAATTGATGCTTTTGTTTTGTTCATGTTCCACAGCAAATGTAATTTTCTCATGTAGATCACTGAAGCAATTCAGAATATCTGATATCTGTTTGGCAACCCTGTTCACTAACACTAGTGTGTCATCTCCATATCTCCTATAAAATTCAATTTTCTTTAGATAGGGTTCTTTGTTCCAACTGATTTATATATAAGTCATTTATCATACACATGATCCCATTGCTAGGCCATCTGGTTGCTTGAAAATCTTCCCATAAAGGTAAACTAATTGTAACTTAGAGTTACCTGGGGGATTTCCATAAATTCAATGATCTCTGTATCAGCAAGTTTCTTACGTTTCATAAGGTTCTTTTGGATTACTGTTACAGCTTCTTGTACACGTATTTCTGATTAAAGTTTAGTAATGTCAAGTGAGTATCTTTTGGGGAGTTTTTTACCCTTTAGTTGTTCAGCTAGCATCGTGCTGTTCTTTTTTTAGAATACTTTTTCATATATACAATATTTTCTTCTCAGTATGTATATCTAACAGCCCAAACATTGGCAATATCCCGCAGAAGGTCACAAATATTCTCAAAAATCACGAACTAAATGTTGGGTTTTCTACATCAAATAAACTACAACAAAAGTAATACATAATATAAAGTGTAATCATGACTCATACTCAGACTCTAGAATATACAAAGTAACATGCCAGTAATGCTCCATGTTCTGCCTGGGACTAACAGGCCGAAGTTTCAACATCTGGTACACAGAGTACATTAAACCCTACACACACGACAGACAAACAACATCAGCAGTAGCTACATGTATACAGGATGCAGGACACCCATTTGTAAAAATAAAGGATGTATATAAAGTCCGGGAACACTTTCAATTATTTATTTCACAAGAACTAAACTTTGTACAGATGTCATACATATTGCATTTTGAAGAGAAACTGTGAAAGATTTTTTTACAAACATTCGATATGCGAACCATGAGTGACCCGGCAGACGTCAATACGGTAACTGCATTCTTGCCATACCCATCCCAGTATGGCATCGTCGACTGTGCAGTTGCTTCCGGTATTCTCTCCCAGACCTCTGCTACATCACGTGGTAGAAGCGGAACATACACTTAATCTTTAATGTGTCCTCACAGAACAAAGTCACACGGAATGAGATCTGGTAATCGTGGAGGCAATTTCATAAAACAGCTGTCCCTTTCTGTAGCACGGCCGATCCATCGATGCAGCATCTCCCTGTTCAGGTACCCACAAACTTCACGATGAAAATGGTGTGGAGCCTATCCTGCTGAAAGATGAAGAGAGTGTCCGACTGCATTTGAGGCATCAGTCATTGCTGCAACATGTCCAGGTAGGGATATTCAGTGACAGTGCTCTCGGCAGAGAAGAATGGCCCATACACTTTTCGACGTGACGAGGCACAAAAAACATTTACCTTTGGGGAATCACACTCAAATTCAGTGCATTCGTGTAGATGCTTTGTACCGCAGATTCGACAATTATGCCTGTTCACTTTCCCATTAGTGTGAAAAATGGTTTCGTCGCTAAAAATTAAGCGATCAATAATCCCCATCCTCATTCAGTTGTTGCAAATGTGAACAAAACTCAAAACGCTTGTCTTTGTCGTCATCATCGAGCATCTGCACTAGCTTCAATTTCTATGGTTTCATAGACAGCCTCTGTCATAGAACTTTCCACACCGTCATTGGAACCATTTCGAGTTCACGGGATGTATGACGCACCGATTTCTTTGGACTCCTTATGAGTGTCTCTCGTATGCACTCCACATTCACTTCACTCACACTAGGACGTTCGTTACCCTTTGCCGGGCACAAGCAACATGTCGTAATGAATTTGTTGTGCCATTGGTAAATGGCCTTCCTTGTTGGTGGATTTTTACCGCACTTGGTTCTAAACATCCGCTGAACAGCTGTAGCACACCTGTTTTTGTCGAATTCCAACACACAGAAAGCTCGCTCCCCACCTGAACTCGCCATGTTTGCGACTAGCGCTGACTACTGGCAAATCACCAAACTACGCTGTGGCCGTATACATGAAAACAAACTTTCAGGGTTTCTCTTCAAAATGACATATGTATGATATCTGTACAAAGTTTGGTTCGTGTGCAATAAATAATTGAAAGTGTTCCCGGACTTTATGTACACCCTGTGGAGCAAACTGACAAAATACTCCACCGACTAAATAAATGGCATAAACTGGATTTGTTAGACGAACGGGAGATATATATACATTACAGAAAATACAAAGACAAAACGCTAAATGAAAAACTTGAAAGTGAATCGATGAATTTCATCGACAATGTGCTTACGTAAAAGTAATAACACATAGAAATAAGTACCATTGTAAAATAGCCGTATGCAAATTATGATCCACATTGTTAAGATAAATACTTTCTATACTTATCTTTGGAGGGTCTGTAACATTATTTCTGCCAACTACATCTAAGAACATATTTCTAAGTGTTAGTTTACTGTGCACTGGAAGTGTACTGTGCACAGAAAGTTGAGTGATATTTAACGTGTGTAAGAATCTGCCATACGGACTATAAGAGAACTGTAAGCACAAGTTCTTCCAAATTTTGCCATTAACTACGTATAAAAATCGATAACTAACCAAAAATTGCGCGTTTTTTATGCATTGCAGTAAAGTCAACAAAGCAAAGCAGGACCTCACACATCGAAAACATTACGTAAAAATGACATAGTACAAAGAAATACACACTTGAAAATAGGAATCGTTTCCCAAAACGTGTCGTGTAAAATATGAATAAAAGAAAATTGTGACTGGTAGCAGAAAAGTTATTTATAAACATACTCATTGTTTTCACAGTCGCAGGCTTTAAAAAGTCATTTATAATGGAAAAAAGTCAGATCAATCGTTTCCGTGCTTCGGGGAGAGTCTTGTCCCACACGCCGCAGCGCTTTGCTTGGCTGGAGGAATGGGGAAAGTCGAACTGAGCAGCAGCGACTGCTATGCGACGCCTACAGTATTTGTTTGAAGTACGCGGGCAGCAAGAGAGTGAATAATTCTATTGATCCAATTACTGAAACACTCGCCAGAAATGCCGGTTGACCACTTCTATGTCTTATCGGAGAGCGGCTTGTCGCGTTGGTATCCGAACAGCGTATTTTGTGGAACATGGCTGACGCAGAATTGAAAAACTAAGTGCCAAAGGAAGTAGTCTGGGCACAAATCGGAAGAAAAATGAATGAAAGAAGTAAGAAGAAATGTCTTTGAATATATACAATGTAATACATTTGTAAATATATTTGTACTGAGCCTTTAACTACAGTTATAATGAGTTTGTTCTTGTTGTTGTTATTGTGATCAGTATTGCGATGTAATCAGTGAAGCCGCTTGTCACAGTGAACCCTTCAGCTTTGGCGTAACCGCCGACACCTGCCAAGGGTATCATGTTGTCCTTGGGCAGTCACTGATACGTCTACGTTAATAACAGTGGGAAACAGCATTCCTCCGCATCGTCGAACAACTGTTTTCTTACTAAAATGTTATAAGCTACTTCTTCTTCACGATATAAGAACATTTGTGTGAATGCTTTGCACTTCCTGAGGTCTCTTCCCATTAATTCACAGTCTTCCTCCTCTTCTCTGACTTCCATGTGCTTTCGGAGTACCAAAATTAACAGGTTTTTGGATCGATCACTGCGCTGAGTGTTTTGCCTTTGCTGCCTCCTCTTTCAATAGTTGGATCGATAGAATTATTCACTCTCTTGCTGTCGCGGCGCACTGAACCGCGCCCTCACACGGGACGAGGCAACTAACGTTGACGTGGACGCGGACGGGACAAATGGTTCAAATGGCTCTGAGCACTATGGGACTCAACTGCTGTGGTCATCAGTCCCCTAGAACTTAGAACTACTTAAACCTAACTAACCTAAGGAGGGCTATGGTCTTTCCAGTTGTGATGTATGGATGTGAGACCTGGACCATTAGAAAGGCTGAACGGCGAAGAATTGACTCCTTCGAATTGCGGTGTTGGAGGAAACTTGTTAGAGTTCCATGGACTGCAGGGAGAACCAACAGATCAATATTGGAGCAAATTAAACCAGATTTCTCCCTGGAAGGTCTAATCTTAAAACAAAAGCTGACCTACTTTGGACACACAATGCGAAGGCATGCCTCGCTGGAAAAAAACATTAATGCTGGGGAAGATTGAAGGAACTAGAAGAAGAGGACGTCAGAGGATGAGATGGATCGATGGCATCACAGAAGCAATGTGTTCCAACCTGGAGGGTCTACGGGAGAAAGTACAAGACAGGAAAAAGTGGCGTGATTTGGTTCATGGGGTCACGAAGAGTCGGAACCGACTAAACGAATAGAGAGAGAGAGAGAGAACCTAAGGACATCACATACACCCATGCCCGAGACAGGGCTCGAACCTGCGACCGTAGCAACAGCGCGGCTCCGGACTGGAGCGCCTAGAACCGCACGGCCACCGCGGCCAGCCGGACGGGACATCCGACCTCACGAGAAACAGCGCTGTCGGCACACGGGACAGCTGACTGACTAAGGCCTGTTTCACAAGTATGCAGTTCCATTCGGTTCGGTTCGGTTCGTTTCGTTTTCAGTTGCAAGCGAAAACGAATGAAATCCTTTCACACATACACGATTCTCATACGGTTCATATTAGGTTTTGTGTTTTCTTCCTACACAGGTTCAGTAGTGATCATGGAGAGAAGTCAAGTTGTTGCCATGTTGTTTCTCTATAAAATAATTAAAAAACGAAGGAGGAATGTTGGAATTCATTGGGAGCACCCTCTCATTACTTTACGGCAGGAATGTGGAGCATTCTACACCATTTTCCCGAAGCTGCGAGAGCACGAAGACAAATTTTTTAATTAATTCAGGATGTCAATGAAATCATTTGATGAATTACATGTGAAACTAAAGGACCGTATTCAACGCCACGACACATTTATAAGGGAATGTATTCAGCCGATTCAGATGCTGACCGTGACTTCGTGGTAAAACAGTATAATTAACACAATTTTTTGAAAGAGTCTCTTTGTTTCATTTAGATTTTAATGTAAAACTGAAATAACATAGGTTTACAAATAATACATCACTGTAAACACAAGGAAAAGCGAACTTAAATGATGTTTTACAAATTGTGAAAAGCATATTCTGAGCTGTCATCGGAAGAAAACCTGTGACGACAGTTCAGGCCAAGGTTGTGTGAGTCCTCGTAGAACTGAACAGCGGACACATGTGAATGAATTGGCTTTAGGTAGGCTGACGTGATGTGCTGCGGATTTGGCTGCCTTTGTATATATTGATTAGGGACCATCGGTGGGGTAGCAGATGAAGAGGCCATCGGTGGAGTACCAGATGGAGAGGCATATGGTGTACCGGATGTCGACGGAAGAGGATGCTTCCGCTGCCTGATTTTCTTTACTACTTGCAGCACCTCCATTTGAAAATCTAGAGCGTCAAATTCATCGAAATAATCAAGAGAAGGGAGTAATTCTTTAAAAAACGAAAGGTGCCGATTTGGGGCTGCAATCATTTCCAATTCAACAGAATCCAATTTCCGTTTTTTTGATGCAGGTCTTTTGAAAGACGATTCAGGTTTTTCAGCTGCTGCAGCATAACGCGGTACGTTTGGAACTGACTGTATAGGATTCTCATCATTTTCAACAGTTACATCCGCAACACCACCATCTTTATCATCAATATTTTGTCAGAGAGTGTCCTCTGTTTCTCTTTCTTTAATTATTTTGTTCAGGAACTGCAACTGAGATGCATAAATGTAGGCTTTTGCTTTTACCGCCCCTGCTCCCGATTTCTCCCAACTTTTACTAATTGATTTTCGGTACGAGTCTCTCACTTGCATCCAATTCTTGAGAACGTGTTTACCAGAAAAAAATTATTTCATTAATCTCAAGACCTGTCAATCACCCTTTAGTGGTTTCATATATCAACTTGCGTTACAATATTTTAAATAATTTTAATCTAGTGGTTTTTCGTTTCTGTTTTAGGTATTTGGCAAGTAGTTGCACTTTCTCAGATTTACATTACACTTATCTCCTGGGGATTTCGACTATAAGCAAGATCGTCAGAGAGGTATGTTGTACAATCTGGTCTGTATTACGATTGGAATGCATTCCTGCCCCATATAAGAAGAAATGGAACTCAATTGCCCAGAAATTTGAAACTATCGCTAATTTACCGAATTCCTTGGGCGCCGGTGATGGGAAACATATAAGGATCGTCCACCCTCTCAACTCGATGCATATTAACTATGGAGGATATTCGTCTATAGTTATGATGGCAGTAGCTGATGCAGAATACCGATTTGTTTACGCTAATGTTGGAGCATATGGGAAGGACTGCGACTCTAACATTTTTTAAAACTGTCAACTGTGCAGATCTATCATTAACGGTACCATAGACCTACCTGAGGACAAGTATCTTCCAGGCACAAATAACCCAAAAATTCCTCACTACCTCATTGGAGATGATGCTTTTGGCTTACATAAGCACCTCCTCAAACCGTACAGTGAAAATAGTTTGACGGTAGAGAAAAGGATACAACTCTCGTGTGTGCAGAGCTCGCAGGTATGTGAAATGCACTTTTGGAATACTTAGCAACAAATAAAGGATCTTCCATTGCGCAATTAACTTGAATCCTGACTATGCTACGGACATAGTGAAAGCTTGCGTAGTTCTGCACAATTTCGTACGAGACCGATATGCTTTTCAAATGGAAAACACGTTGTCCATCTCAGGCTCTGAAGATGTCCCCTCAGGTGAAATGAAGAGAAATCAGGCAACTATGTTGGCAAAAAATGTAAGAGATATGTTGAAAGATTACTTCATTGCTGAAGTGGGTTCAGTGAGTTGGCAATTTTCTAAAATCTGATTTACCTTAATACTTATGACAAAAATGGTGTACTGTATTATAGTTTGATATGTATTTTAAATAAATGTCACAGGTTACTTTCTTAATTTTCAAATAATTTCCTTTTCAATGTTCTCAGATACGCCGTGAGTTTACCAACTGCCATAATGTACTACGTGTCTTATTCGACAAAAATGAATTCGTTACTTACGCAATTCTATATTTTTAGAGACGTGACATTCATCAAAGTCGTTAATAATTTCAACACAGACATCTTTCCATGCTTCCTGCGTCTTAAATTTATAATTATATTTTTCACAAGTTTTGTCCCACAGCATTGGTTTAGACTGCACTGCAGAAATCAGCCGATCCACATCAACATCTGGTAAATCGCTCATTTTATCAGAAAAACTGCGACAACTGTAAAAAAGTGATAATAAGACTTAATTTTTAAAGACATCCAGTCGCTATCAGCTTAAGACAGAAACTGAACCGTGCGTGTGTGAACACCTTGATTGCTTTGTGTTCCTTGGACGCGAGTTCTAACCTTATAGAAATGTGATGAAACCTATTCGGGTGCAGGGAGTATTCGGAGCTATACTGTTTCTACTAGGTGCCGAATAGAAACCGTAACACCGTTTCACACTCGTCGGTAGCGACCGAAAAGGAATCGAAAACGAAACGAACAGAATGGAACCGCATACGTATGAAACAGGCCTAAAGTGGTTTGCGTTCTCAGCGCTCTCCAGCGGCAGTTGTTGGCTTTATTTTGCTCGTAAATCAAAACAGTTACTTTACGCAGATGGGTGTGTGTGAAATAGTTGCGCTAATTCTCTTAATGACTGTCGAAGAACAGTGGAAAAATTGCGAAAAAGATTCTGCACTCGAAGATGGCCCGAACAGCGAACTGACGATACAGTGACACTGTGTGATGGTGTACAACGATCTGATATACATACTAGTAGAAATCATTCGTTATCTCAAATAAATTTTCGTCACAATTTCGGTTTTAAATTGAATATAGTTAAGGTACAGCGTGTCATTTTGTGCATGCGTAACATCCATATTCTCGCTGACACTATCAATACGCTGAAAATAACGTCCTTCATCTCATAGATTTCAAGATCGAGATTCGTGCCGCGATTTCATGTGAATGGAAGAGGAGACATTTTTTTAAAGCTGCTCACCAACACTGAAAAAAGATATTTACCGGCAAGATACAAACATGACCCAGTCCATAAACGCAGGGACAGATATATTACTTGCGCAAACAAAGTTGACACTGGCTGATGGAAGCGACTGTAAATGGGAAATGCCTTTACAGTCGCTCCCATCATACACTGTGCCGAGTGTCAACTTTGTTTGCGAGTATAATATTTTACATAAAGTTTCATAACAGCAAAAACTTCCAGTGTGTAACATTTTTTACTTTCATAGACTGTCAGTCAACAATGATTGCAGCGAATATTGTTTATAATAAGTAATATTGATTTTTGAGATGATACCTGTATTAAACGAAAAAGAAAGACCAAGAATCTTTTAGAAAATAGAAGGTGAAAAGAAACTGGGAAGGACGTGCACGCGAATGTATTATCTTTCTTCTTTCAGCCTCATAACTTACGACGCTATCAACTGTGCTACAGCTTCGAGAGCAGAGCCACCTCTCAGTAAACAGCACACACTGTATAAAGACTGTCTCTAAAAAGTCATTATTTGGTATGTAATACATAAATTGTACAAAAAGACTCGATTTTGATAGATTATCATTGTTCCGTAGGATTGTAGCGGTACACTTTCGTAACACGCTAGTTTTAACACTAAAACATCAACTACAGAAAGCCTTTCCCAACCGATATGTGGCTTCTTGTCCTTTTATTATAACAAATCATAGCTCAAACTAAGCGTTTGTGAGAGATACTCTGTTTGCTTATAATAGCTTATATTCATATTATGTACTCTATGAGAAAGAAAACCCACAAAATACGATGCTTAACGCTATACAATATGGCGGCTTCCATGGTCTGGTTGTAATGCAAAACGATGTCACATCTCATTGGCCACGTTCCTCTCCAAGAGGCAAAACTCTGACGTGCCAGATTGTTTATTTCACATTCCGCAGTAAGTGGAACGTGGAATTCCTCTCTGTGACGTCACCAGCTCCTCGTCTATGTGTGTTTTTCACGTCCCGTGAGAGGGTAGATTTTAAGGGAGCCATTTGTAGAGGGCTCTAGTGTATTTCTAGGCTCATCATATAAAGTTGGTTCTTGAGACACTGTAAGTAGGCTTCTCGAGACAGCTTGCGTCTATTGGCAAGTGTGTACCAGTTCAGTTTCTTCGGAAATTGCCTGATAGTCTGTCATGAGTCAAAACAAACCTGTTATCATTCGTGCTGCCCTTTTCTGTAATCGTCCAATATCCCTTGCTAATCCTATATTGTTCTGGTCCACGAGCATTTTGTAAGCAATCTCCTTTACAGACGGACTGGATTTCCTTTGTATTCCATCAACGCTATCACCAGCTTTCCCGACGATTGAGCTTATATGATAGTTTCATTTCATATACCTGCAGACTGTTACGCCCACGTATTTACGTGATTTTACAAATTACAATTGTAACTAATTGGTATGGTAACCACAGTTTCGTTTTATTAAGTGCACAGTTTTTCCATTTCTGATCATTTCAAGCGAGTTCCCAATCTTTCCACCATTTTAAAATCTTATCAAGATCTGATTGGGTATTGTGCAATTTTTTTCTGACAATATTACATTACAGATAACAGTACTATCGACGACAAGTCTTAGATTACTATTAACGTTGTACGCAAGGTGACCAATACATGACATGAACAGTAAGTGCCCAACACACTTATTTGCAGCACACCTGAAGTTACTTCAACATCTGGTGATGATTCTCCTTACCATGAAAACCTCAATCCAACCACAAATTTCCCATGATGCTTCATAAATCGTAATCTCGATAATAAGTACGGCACACAAATAAAAATTCTTCGTTCGTAATAGTCTGTTTTTTTGACGACTGAGACTTATTCACAAGAAAATGTTATCGACTTGTCATTCTTTTGCTCTATATTCTTCAAATGTGCGTGCAAGAATGTGTGTGCGGGCGAGTGTGTGTGTGTGTTGTAAGCTCTCTATAATAATTTATCTGTAAATGAAAATACTGTATACTCATTTTTCAAAAACTTTCTTCTCGTGTAATGTGAGCTTTATATTTCGTATTCATTTACTGACTTTTGATGGGCTCTGTGCTGCGCATGTGAACGTTGTGCGTGAGATAAAACTTTAAACTTTGTGAAATACTGAATTTGAAATAATGAAACTAAGCTATTTAAGTACCAAAAGTAACTAATTGTGTGTTCAGTGAAATTATGAAAGTTGCGTGATATGATTTCTGAATTGAAATGTCAACAAAAATAAAATGCTGCTTGCTATTTTGTCTAAAACTGACATGGTGAGACCGTGGCTGTGTACAATTAATATAGGTTAATTCTTACAAAGAAGAAAACAGCAACCAGCCACTATTAATACTGCTATTTATTTAGCGTAAATAAATATGTGAGATTAAGTGGTTTTCGACGTAAGTACCATAACCCCTTAACCTCACATATTAATTTACGCTGTATTTCATCGTTTGGAGGTTAGTTATTTTCACATAGGGCGCTTCTAACACTGTTTTCTACCGTAGGGCAACAACACACCAAAAATACTTCGCTACAGTGGAATAATAAAAATCGAAAACGGACGATAATGTAAAATGTATCTTGAAAATTATGTGAACAGCCGTCTGATGAACGTGCCAGTTCGTAACCGGTAACTGCGCTATTTACCTAAATAAATAGCACTATTAATAGTGGCTGGTTGCTGTTTTCTTCTTTGTAAGAATTAACCTACATTAAAATGCTGCTTTACTCAGAAAAATAACTGCTTGAATTACCTACACTGTTCACTGTAAATTAATCTGCTTGCTCAGCACACCACCTGACAATTCTGACTACAACCTGCTCCTCATAAGAATGCAAAAGGAGATCTGCTCTTAAAGAAAGCAACTTACCTCATGCTCAGCATGTCGTTTTGCGTCTGATGTCTGACGTTCTCGAAACCAAATAGAAACCAGCAAATGCAGTAGCTAAAGCAAAGGTATGTTTCTCCCTAAAAAAATTTGCTTTCTGCTTGACAGAAACAATCTGTGGCTTCGTGTGGCGTAAGATGCAGCCACATACGACAAAATGATCGAAAATTTACTAAGAGTGATGGAGAAGGGTTTTACTTTAAAGAAAGTCATTCTTGAAAAATTTAATTCTGATTACTGTCAAAAACGTCTGTACAACATAAGAAGTCCCTAACAATTACGATATTCTCTCAATACAAAAATTACAGACATTCCAACCAACTGCTTTATTCGTGACATAATGAAAACAGAGATAAAATTAACACTAATCATGAATGTTATTAGTTATCTGCTTGACAAAGCTTTCCTTCAACTATCAGGTCTGATAAATAAACATTTATTTCTTGTGTATGCATTGGCTACCTTGAAACATTCCTAAAAAAAAGTATTCTCCATCAACAGAATCAATAACACGTTTAGAAACAATTTTTCATTTTCGTGATGAAGTAGTGTATTACAGATAATTTCTCTCAGATTCACAAACATTAATTCTCCTTCTCTAAAAACTCAACTGCTCGCTACTGTTCCTCTAATAAAAATGCGCCACCGCTGCCCAAGTAACAGGCGAACAAGCAAACCACACAGTCAAAGGTCTTACAAGGTGACAATTGTTGAAATATATCAAATAAAATCATCATAACCTCTGAACAGTTTGCGTTAGAACGTTCAAACGCCTTGTTACTGTCAGCCGTTTGCACGTGAAAATGTCACTGTACAGCGTGCCAGAGCGTACAGCGCTTCTGAAGGCCTACTATGCGAGCACTAACAGCGTAACTGCGGCTCAAAGGACGTTTGTGACCGAGTTCAAGCTGAAGACAACCAGTAGAAGTGTGCTAACAATAAAGAAATTGATTTGCAAGTTTGAGATAAAGGGTAGTGTTCGTGATGAAAGTGTTGGCAATGTCGGTCGTCCAAAAAGGGTGAAAACGCCTGAAAAACATCGAGAAGACACGTGCTGTGTTTCAAACCAGCCGCAAGAAATCGATCAGACGAGCTGCACAACAGGTGGGAATCAACTAGAAGATACTGCGACCAATTGTTGTTGAAGGCCTGCATCTATTCCCATACAAATTTCAAACCCATCAGCCCTTTAGCCCCAGGAACAAGGAACAGCGGTTGTGTTTCGCCAACACTATTGTCCACAAGAATCGACGAACATGACTTTGATGTGAACATGGTTTGGTTTGGTGACTTGGCCCACTTTCGCTCGGATGGATTCGTCAATAAGCAAAATTGGCTCATTTGGGCAACTGAGAATCTGCATTTCGCTATCGAGAAGTCTCTTTACCCTCAACGTGTAACTGTGTAGGTGATCAATGTCCAGTCACAGAATAATCGGTGTGATATTTCTTGATGGCATGGTGAAGAGCGAACAGTACGTGAAGCTTTTAAAAGATGATTTCATCCCCATTACCCACAGTGACCATGATTTCGACAAGATGCGGTTCATGCAAGACGGAGCTCGACCCCATCGAAGCAGGAGAGTGTTAGAGTTTCTGGAGCAGCATTATGGGGACCGCATTCTGGCCCAGAGATACCCAGAGGACACTGGCTTGGGCTCGATTGGCCGCCATATTCTCCAGATCTGAACACATGCGACTGCTTTTTGTGAGGCTATATTAAAGACAAGGTGTACAGCAATAATCCTAAAACCATTGCTGAACTGAAAACAGCCATTCAGGAGGTCATCGGCAGCATCGATGTTCCGACACTTCAGCGGGTCATGCAGAACTTCACTATTCGTCTGCGCCACATCATCGCCAAGGATGGCAGGCATATCGAATATGTCCTAACCAATATCCGAATATTTGTAATGACGTTTACATGTTGAATAAAGTGTATGCACGCCGTAGTTTGTAACTAATTTACGTTTTTTCCATGTGGGTCAATAGTTGTCGCCCTGTATTCACTACTGCAGCACGCTCATTCAACTTTGTCCCAGTACAGTAAGGTGAATTATTTACAATGGCAGAAAACATATAAAAACATTATGGTGAGTGTGTTTATGTGCTGTTGCGGCTTCGGTTTAAACAAAGTGATAATTGTACCCTGATCACTTAAGTCCATGTAATTTGAATTATTATAGTCTGTCTGAGGTGGATCACCGCTATAGGGGGCTTACAATGAAAATTCTCTGAGAAAATTAATTAACTAGTATGAAAATTGTAATTGGGACCCTAGAATTCACGTCTGACTGCTTTTAATGATAACGAATACTCAGCAATGATTACCTGGTACAGTTATAAAATTTTCTTCTTTCTCCGCTACAGCATCGAGATATGGATTCCGCATAGTGATGGGAATAACCGAGTGAATATAGTCCATTCAGTGGGTTGTTCGAAAACAGCCGACTCATTCGGTTGAAGTTTACGTACGGTATCGGTTGGATTAAGGAAAGGCAAACCTACATTTCTAGCATTTGTAGACTCAGAGAAAACTTTTGACAATGTTGATTGGAATACTCTCTTTCAAATTCTAAAGGTGGCAGGGATAAAATACAGGGAGCGAAAGGCTATTTACAATTTGTACAGAAACCAGATAGCAGTTATAAGGGTCGAGGGGCATGAAAGGGAAGCAGCGGTTGGGAAGGGAGTGAGACAGGGTTGTAGCCTGTCCCCGATCTTATCCAATCTGTATACTGAGCAAGCAGTAAAGGAAACAAAAGAAAGATTCGGAGTAGGTATTAAAATCCAGGGAGACGAAATAAAAACTTTGAGGTTCGCTGATGACATTGTAATTCTGTCAGAGACAGCAAAGGACTTGAAAGAGCAGTTTAACGGAATGGATAGTGTCTTGAAAGGAGGATATAAGATGAACATCAACAAAAGCAAAACGAGGATAATGGAATGTAGTCGAATTAAGTCGGGTGATGCTGAGGGAATTAGATTGGGAAATGAGACACTTAAAGTAGTAAAGGAGTTTTGCTATTTGGGGAGCAAAATAACTGATGATGGCCGAAGTAGAGAGGATATAAAATGTAGACTGGCAATGGCAAGGAAAGCGTTTCTGATGAAGAGAAATTTGTTAACATCGAGTATAGATTTAAATGTCAGGAAGTCGTTTCTGAAAGTATTTGTATGGAGTGTAGCCATGTATGGAAGTGAAACGTGGACAATAAATAGTTTAGACAAGAAGAGAATAGAAGCTTTCGAAATGTGGTGCTACAGAAGAATGCTGAAGATTAGATGGGTAGATCACATAACTAATGAGGAGGTATTGAATAGAATTGGGGAGAAGAGGAGTTTGTGGCACAACTTGACAAGAAGAAGGGACCGGTTGGCAGGACATGTTCTGAGGCAACGAGGGCTCACAAATTTAGCGTTAGAGGGCAGCGTGGAGGGTAAAAATCGTAGAGGGAGACCAAAAGATAAATACACTAAGCAGATTCAGATGGACGTAGGTTGCAGTAAGTACTGGGAGATGAAGAAGCTTGCACAGGATAGAGTAGCATGGAGAGCTGCATCAAACCAGTCTCAGGACAGAAGACAACAACAACAACAACATCGGTTGAATTATCCATTCACTCTTTTGAGTGAAACTAGTCTACAGGAGCCACCAAATGAAGACAGTCGATTCAGTCGACTGTAGCTTTATACATCTACACCTACATGGGTACTCTGCGAGTCACACTCTGCGAGTCAAGTACCTAGCAGAGGGTTCATCAAACCATCTTCACAATAATTCTCTATTATTCCACACTCAAACATCACACGGAAAAAATGAACACACACATCTTCCCGTGAGAGCTCTCATATCATTTATTTCATTATGACGATTGTTTCTTCGTATGTAGATCGGCATCAAAAAATATTTTCGCGTTCGGAGAAGAAAGTTAGTGATTGAAATTTCATGAGAAGATACCGCCACAATGAAAAACACCCTTTGTTTTAATGTTGTCCACCTGAAATCCTGAATCATGTCCGTGACACGCTCTCGCTTGTTTCGGGATAACAAAAGACGTGCTGCTATTCTTTGAACTTTCTCGATATACTCCATTAATCGTATTTGGTACGATCGCACGTCGGGCAGCAGTACTCCAAAAGACGACGTACAGGCGCAGTGTAGGCAGTGTCTCTAGTAGAACTGTTGCATCTTCCAAGTGTTCTGCCAATAAATCTCAGTGCTTGGTTCGCCTTCCCCACAACATTTCTGTGTGTTCTTTCTAATTTAAGTTGTTCGTAATTGTAATTCCTAAGTATTTAGTTGAATTTACGGCCCTTAGGATTGATTTCTCGTGTAACCAAAGTTTAACGGTTTTCTTCTAGCACTCATGTGGACGACCTCATGATTTTCATTATTTAGGGTCAATTGCCAGTTTTCGCACCATACAGATATTCAGAAGTGATTATAATTTCTTACTTTCTGCAGGACCCAAACATATGATTAACCAAAACATATCAGATGGACTATTTATTCATCTGAGAGAAATCAGTCTGCAGAAACAGATGAATGAAAACGATTCAGTCAGTTGTAGTTTTACGTATCTGTATGATTAATGTTCATTCAGTCACCAGCCTGTGGGAGCAACTGAATGAAAACTGTGTCCTAGAAACTGCACCCATGCACACAGTGAAATGAATTTGCACACAAAAAAGATCGAGGAAGGGTCCAGTAATTTCCCCCCCCCCTCCCCCCCCTCCCCCCTCCCCCCCCCCCTCCACCCCAACACAGCCCTCCTTCAAGTGGTGTGGCACGGTCACCTATTATAAAGACGGCTGTAGCTGTGCTGAGGTGCAATGGAGGTGCTCGAACAACAATTGTAATGTCTACATTTTTTTCTTCAGAAGCGATTAATTTTTTGTATTTTCTGTCGGACCCAATAAGAGCACAGTCCGCTTTACGACCACCGACCTACTATTCATAGGCCGGCCGGAGTGGCCGAGCGGTTCTAGGCGCTACAGACTGGAACCGCGCGACTGCTACGGTCGCGGGTTCGAATGTGTGTGATGTCCTTAGGTTAGTTAGGTTTAAGTAGTTCTAAGTTCTAGGGCACTGACGACCTCAGAAGTTAAGTCCCATAGTGCTCAGAGCCATTTTTTACTATTCATGTAAACACGTCCAGGCAATAGCAGCGTTACCTGACGAGGAATGACTGCCAGTCAGACACATGCACAGGGCATGTAGTACCAGTGACCACGCTATCCGTGTGTAGAAGGGAAAGGCATACGATCTATCTGAGTTCTAGCGAGGACAGATTGTGACGGCCCAGAGGCTTGCCAGGAGCATTTTGGAAACTGTACGATGTGTTGGGTATTCAAGGAGTGCTGTGGTGAGTGTTTCCAACAAGGGATGAAACCAAGGTGAAACCAAGGTGAAACCACGCCCAGACGCATGAGGTTGGGCAGCCTTCCTCATTACAAATGTCGGACATCGTAGGCTGGGCATACTGGTAAAACAGGATGGATGGCGAACTGTGGCAGAACTAAAATCAAATCTAATGTTGGGAGGAGTACAACTGTGTCTGAACACACAGTGTACCGAACTCTCCTAATGATGGGCCTCCGCAGCCGTCGACCCATGCATGTGCGAATGTTAACACCACACTATCAGCAACATCGGTAACTTCGACTGAAATGGGCATGTGACAATGGTCACTGGATGTTGGTGCAATGGCAGAGCGGTACATGGTTTGATGAATCCCAACACCTTCTTCATCATCCTGATGGGAGGGCGTGAAAACGCTCCTTGACATTTGTACTGCGGCATGAGGACAAGCTGCTGGCAACTCCATTATGCTCTGGGGAACATTCACGTGGGAATTCGTGGGTCCTGTGAAGCTCATGCAAGGCACTATGATGTCAAAGGAGTATTGTATACTGGTTACAGACTATGTACATCCCATCAAGATCAACAGGTTTACCGACGGCATTGGCAACTTTTAACAAGAAAATGCACCATGCCAACAAGGCGAGGAGTGTGATGAAGTGGTTCGAGGAACACAGTGGCAAGTTCCAATTGATGTGCTGCCCCTAACCTGCTTGCAAGATCTGAACCCAATTTAACACATCTGGGATGTGATTGTAAGTGGCTACAGAGCTCATTCCTCCCCTCCCTGGTATTTACGGGAATTAGGTGACTCGTATGTGCAGATGTGGTGCCAACTCCCTCCAGTGACCTACCAAAGCCTCATTGCTTCCATGACACGATACGTCACCGCTGTTATCCGTGCCAAAGGTTGACATACCAGATATAAGGTGGGTTGTTATAATGTCTTTCTGATTAATGTGTATAGGCCTACTGACTGAGGTGACAAAAGTCATGGCATAGCGAAATGCACACATAGATACGGCGGTAGTGACGTGT
The DNA here is from genome assembly GCF_021461385.2 of Schistocerca piceifrons. Classification (NCBI taxonomy): domain Eukaryota; kingdom Metazoa; phylum Arthropoda; class Insecta; order Orthoptera; family Acrididae; genus Schistocerca; species Schistocerca piceifrons. The sequence continues at coordinate 219,682,640 of NC_060145.1, read as the reverse complement.
ACACAAGGTGACTCAGATGAGAATGTTTTCGACGTGATTACGGCCGCACGACGGGAATTAACAGACTTTGAACGCGGAATATTACTTGGACCAAGAAGCATGGGACATTCATTTCGGAAATCAGATCCGCAGTGTCAAGAGTGAACTGAGAATACCAAATTTCGGGAATTGACCCTCACCATGGACAATGCAGCGACCAATGGCCTTCACTTAACGATCAAGAGCAGTGGCGTTCACGTACAGTTGTCTGTCCAAACAGACAAACAACACTGCATCAAATAATATGGGACGTATGACTGACATATCCATTAGATCAGTGTGGAGAAATTTTGTGTCAATGGGCTATGGCAGCATACGACCAAAGCCAATGCCTTTGCTGACAGCACGACGTTGTCTGCAGCACCTCTCCTTGTCTCGTGACTTGTCAGCTGGACCCCAGGTGAATGGAAAATCTGACGTGGTCAAATGAGTCCTGAATTCAGTTGGTAACAGCTGATCGTAGGGTTCATGTGTGGTACAGACACTATGAAGCCACGGAACCAAGTTGTCAACAAGGTGCTGTGTTAGCTGGTGTGGGTTCCAAAATTGTGTGGGCTGTTTACATGGAATGGATTGGGTTTTCTGGTCCAAATGAAACGATCGTTGATTGTAAATGGTTATTGTATATGACAATCAAAAAACTCTATGAACATCCACAGATAAAAAAAATTTAAAATTTACTCAAGTCTGGCCAAATTTTAGGTGGTATCACATAGTTTGTTAATTGAGCAGAAGGTCCAATTGAAGTAGATTCACTACAAGCATGACACTTAATAATTTTTAGTAACTTTAGCGAAATTGTCGTCATTCTAGTATTTTCAGTGAAATTTTGGTCAGTTTAGCTTGGTTATAATAATATTGTAGATTATTCTTACATTTATTCATGGCACTGTAGGCTTATCGGGTGATTCCTTTCTGCAGTCACTGGAAAAGGTCTTACGTATTTTATTTGCATACATTAAATATATAATAAGCCATTTCAGGACTGTATATTCTTTTCAAAACGCTTTAAGTGCCATAATGCACTTTCAACATAACACAGCTCTTCCAGCTTACTATTGCAACTGACTACTTACAACTCATAAGAGAAATTCTGCTACAACTGACTCATGACAAAAAAATTTTGCACACTTCATGTCGGGAAGAACAAAGATATCAAAATAACGATTACAATAGCCCAATATTATACAAATGATTGATATTACATTCACAAAGTTTCAATCTTCTATTCAATCTACTAGATTGAAACTCTCTGAATGCAACAACTTACAATTGCTTTCAGAATTAATTACAAATATACCAATAATAACAATTTCTAATCTAATTACAATTTCAAATTAAGTTGAAAATATGAAAAATCATTTTGTTCAACATATTGTATGAGTATAAATCTTGATGTTCATATATAAGCAAATAATGTTTTGCTAATTGATTATTTAAAAAAAGAAATTTATGTAATTTTCAGAGAAGTTGTTCACAACCATTGACTTCATTCTCAGAGCCATGGCATACCCACAATACTTTCAAGTTCACTGTTCTATTGGCCAACATCGGAAAGAACAGCCTCATTATCAGTGATGCCATTCTTGCACCTCTGACTGATGGCAAGTTAAACACCACCAATGAGACATTACCATACCAGATCATGAAGACACTGGAGCAACAGCTGTGGCAGCTGATTTGCAAGGACACTTTGTGCAACAGAATGGTGTCTCAGCTTTGGAGACATCTCCATGCATGTGTCATGTCATTGCTCATACCAGACATTATGCTTTGGATTTTATGGCTCATCAGACTACAGCGACAGGTACAGATGGCTGTCATTTTGCATGATAATGAAATAATGGAATGCAAATTATTCCTGGCTGACAGGCTTTTTGCAGTCCTGCAGATACAACAGTACACAAAGCCTACAGCATACTCCCTTTCAAAATAGCATATTGCTTTCCAGAGATAAAATTCATCCTGAAAACTTCCTTAAAACCCAGACAGAACCGAAATACATAGTACAACAAAATTAATTTCATGCAAAGACATTTTTCACTAAAAGCAATAAAGTCTATGTTTTCCTTCAAAATACAAGAAAATTTCTCACCACCAAGCATAAAGCACTTTAAATGGTGCCTCATTTTAAAACTTTTTTGAATTGAGCCAATGAGACCAACATTTCAGTTCAGAAATATAGGAAAATTTTCAACACACAAAATTGTTGGAACTGTTATTTCTGGCTAGAAAATAATATATCAAACATGATAAACTTGGCTTTTGCTTGATATGCAGTTACACACACACACGGAGATAACACTTGAAAGTCAGGTACATACAAACAGAATATACAAAGATATTGAGATGCAATGAAAATGCATACAGAAAAGGTTCTTAAGAACCAAAAAAGTGAACTTACTTAGATCCTTTTAAACATTTTTAATTCTCCTACTTAAAAAAACCTCAAATTTATCATCAAATGTTTAGAAGTCTCTCACAAATGTCACAACTGCTTCAGATATTTAGTATCTTCCTATGTATATGAAGTGTCTCACCTTTGGTAATGGCTTGGTTAGTAAATCATCTTGCTCATCCTTAGATGGAACATGCTTCATTACAAATTCATTTCCATGTACTTACTGTGCACAAAATTGTAACACAGATCAGTATGCATACTTTTTGATAAAACTCTTGGTTTGTAATAAGTTTCACTGTACTGAAATTTTCAATGTTCAACATTGCTCTTACCTGTTGAATAAAGCCGATACCATCCCAGAATGGAACAGCTGAACCACATACTTCATCAGGGCTTTGATTATTTATCATCATGTCCAGGAATGCAGGACATCCTATCCAAGATCCTTCCTGACCCCCAAAACTGATGATCCATCAACCACCCAACCTCCACTACATCCTAGCCCATCCCTATACCACTCCCAATCCCAACCTCTTACTGCAGGAATCATATCCTTGTGGGAGAGCCAGGTGTGAGACTTGCCCAATCCAGCAACCCAGCACTTCCTATTCCAGTCCTTTCACAGGCTTAACTTATCCTGTCAAAGACTGGGTCACCTGTAAAAGAAACCACGTCATATGCCAGATCTGCTGCAACTTTTGCAAAGCTTTTTATATTCGTATGTCTAGCAACCAACTACTATTTACAAAACAGTTGTATGTTGCACAGTGTTATTTATTTACTCAAGAATGACACATTTTGCACAGATAATAGATCATCAGACTGTCTAAAAAATATAAGGGAGTGATGACATTGTGATGAAGTAAGCTGGGATATTTTTTACTTCCCCTCTTGGTTTGCCACCCACCACCTTAAAATTCATTTTTTCACTTTTAACTAATTACCATTAACATATGTGAGTATAATTTGCATTTTCATGAAAGAGGAAGGTTAGTCCTCAGTTTTAATGAATGAAACACCAGGTCTAATTTTGTGCTAAGTTTTATGTATGTAATTGATTTTCTAATTCATTTAGACTGTTACTAGTTAATATCTTTTGTTATAGGGTGAAATCAGTAATTGTTTCATAACTTAAATTCTATTGTTGACTAATAAACAAATATAAATTCTGTACTAATAATAAATGCTTGGAGCAACAAGTAACAGTATTCTTAAAGGATTTATTAGGCTCTATTCGAAAACATGTTAGCAAAGGCAGCCCTTAATTCCAAAGTAATTAACAGTTTTGTCAAAAGTATTGTTTTCATAACAATATATGTTAATTTCATCATTTAAACAAATAATTCAGCATAACCCTTGTGGTAGAACAAACTGTTAGAAAGAACCAGTTTTCAATATATTCAGTTAATTTTATGAGTTAAGTTTTAATTGTAATTTCTGTAGACTAAACATCAAACTATGTGTAGTTTCAGTGCCCATTATTGTGCTGATATATAAAGGCCCAGTTTTTGGTCATGAGACAGTTAGTCCATGGCCGAATTTCAGACAAGGAACCTGTGTCGATTAGAACAACAACAATGCATCAACGTAACTACGAAATAAGTGTTACACCAATAGGCCATGTGTTGAAGCAATAACAGCATTTATTTGAAAGACTGTGAAATGTGTGGTTGGGCTTTCACTGCTTGTAGCTGTTTGGCAGTAAACTAATGTAGCAGTGTGTGTTTGTTTGCCTGCAGCCAATTAATGAGGCTTATCAAATGTTAAACAATAGTTAAATGGCCACATAATTGTGCATTATTGGGGGTTTGTGAACAGTGAGAGTAAAGAATTGTGAAACACAACTGTACACCTGTCAGCTACATCATTTAAAGTAGTCAGTGTTGAATTTCATTCCCCACTTTTCAGCCAGTATCACAACGCAGTACATAGACACCAAGGACAATCAACAATGAAATAAAGCAGGTGAATGTTGCATATGGTGCCCCAGGTGAGGAACCATTTTAAATGGGTATAATAAACTAGGACTCATGAACTTTGACAGTGAACTTGACTGGTTTACAGTGATTTAAATTGAGGAAATGCAACAGCCATTCTGCACTGGGGTTTCATGGCCACATTATGACAGCAGCCAATCAGTGATGCAGCTCTATGGAGGAAGCTATTGAGTACAGGAGCAGACAATCTGCATGCATGTGGACACATCCAAACAAGACCCCTCACTGAGAGAATTAAAACTTGCAGATGACAGATCGAGATGACAACCAGAGCAGCAGCAGCAGAAGACGAGTGATTAAAAACAAGGTAATTCATTGCAAAAGTCATTTTTTATTAAGTGATACATAATGAGTGGCCTTAACAAACAAGACATTGTGACTGAGAACAAAGCTGTAAAGCTTAAGTTTTAAAGTAAACACGGAGACCTAAGTGAGACTTGTTCTGTAAATGGTATTTGCTATAAATCAGTCATGAATGAACTTTGAATGACAGGGACGAAAGTCCTATTGTAGATGAAATGATAAAACTGCCATCTACATTGTGTGGTGATGTGAGCAGAAAAGTACTGAACTGCATGAGATCATTGTTAAGGGCTGGAATCTATTAGCGAAAGTCAGCAAGTACAACAGCTTATGGCAGATGAAAAATTGGAAGTGATGTTAAGGCAAATTATGAGTAATATGAATACAAAAGAAGACATTAGTAGTATGAAAGAAGACATTAGTAGTATGAAAAAAGACATTAGCAGTGTGAAAAAGAAAACTGACAGCATTAGAACTGACATGGTTAGCTTAAAGGATGAACTGAAGAAAGAAATTAAAAAGGAGATTCAGGTAGGCAGCTCTAATCTTTCAGAATTAAATAACAACTCTGAGACTGTAGCTAAAGATTGTGATAAAAAGATAAAGAAAGTAATATATGACACTAATGAGAAATTAAAATTAACAAGTAGTAAATGTGTAGAAGAGAGAAAGAAGCTTTGTGATGACTATAGTAGGAGGGTGAAGGCTTCTGAAAAACACTGTAAAGATGAGGTCAAAGCAGCCAGGAAATTTTTTGCTGAAAAGATGGTTAAACTTCAGAACCAAATTGATCAGATTAAAAATGAGTTTTAAACAGAGGTAGAAACCAAATGTGCAGCAGTTGTAGAGGAAAAACTGGTAAAAGTAAATACAAAAGTAGATTCAAAGTTAGCTGAAATAGAGAAAGAGATGGAAGAGGTACAAAACCTAAAGCATAGAGTATGTAGTGTCTCAAACAGTCCTTCATGTGTTAGTTATAGGAAATTTAATAATTTTGAACCATATGGGGAAGTGTATCCACTGGATTTTATTAGGGAATTTAATGATTTGCCTGAAACATGGAATGACACAGAGAGAATGTCATTTGTGTGAGTTGTTTTGAAAGGGGATGCTTGTGGATTGGTAGCTCAGGTAGCTGATAGTTGTACTTCATGGCAAAGCTTTGAGAAAGCATGTTTAGATGAATATTGCTCCAACAAGGATCAGCAGAGGATTTTGAGTGAATTTTGAGAGGAGAGAGATTTGACTCTAGGAAGGGTAGTATGAAAGGTTTTTGTCAGCTTTGGATAAACAATCTGAAATATTTGGACAAAGAGCTAGGTAGTGAATCAATAATTATGGGTTTAGAAACTAAGTTCCTCAGAAAATTAGAGAATTGTACCTGCCCCTAGGGGTAATATTATTGATTTCTTGAATTATGTTGATAAAGTGGAGAGGGTGAAGCCCTCAGTGCAATATCATAGGAGGAATTTTGATGACAATTCACAGTCAGGGAGAGAATTTCAGGTAAATAGGATGAAAAGGACTAATTACAGTGGGAATTCAAGGAATGGTTGACTGGAGGATAGCCAGAATGGACACAGAAATGATAGGAGAAATTCAAGTAAAAGAAATGGAGAAGATGATTTTAATTCTGGATCAAACTATTTAAACTAGATAATGCTCCAGTTTTGACTCACACCAGAGCAGGTAGTCATCAAGAGCCAATTGTATATAAATGTGCCATACTCACAGGTAAGGGCACTGTAAGCGGTAGTAGTAAGACAAGTGTAATTTCTAATTCTAGTGGGATGTTGAATGATGGTGTGGGCAGCAATGTTTTTCTCATGAAATGAGAGGAGGAACTTACTATAATAAAATCAAGTGATGAAACAATATGTGTTGCTGTTGCTCAGAATGTCCAAAGTGTCAAAATGGATGTTAAATTTTTAAGAGAACATAAATAATTCAGGTGTTTTGCTTTGTGGTCTAATACTGGAAACAAGGATCAACTAATTAGCCAAATATTTGAAGACAGCGAAATTGACAGTAGGTCTGATTCTGACAGTAGTGGTAATGATGATAGCAGTGACGAATCCAGTAGTAATGAGGATGAGGTATTTGAATTTATAATTGATAATGATGGCAATGTGTTAAGTAAAGAAACAATAAAGGAGGATAATATTAGGTCTAATGAAGAGTTGGAGTTTGAGAGTGATAATGAGGAAGAGGACCATGCTACCTGTCATTTGACTGTGTCTGATAATCATTTTGGTAAGCAGTGTGATAGTTTTTCCAGGGAAAGGATTAATGAGGATTTGTTGTATGAAGAAGATCACATGGTAAGTAAGAAGGGAGTGTGGCACCCTGTAATAACAGCAAGGGTACAAAGTATACATGTTAATTGTTTACTGGACAGTTGTAGTGATTTGAATAGTATTTCACAAGCATTTTTTTTTTTGAATGTATTAAGAACACGGAGGGTATAGTAGTGATGCATGTTTCTGGGATAAAAATTGTTGGTCTACTGGTAAGGTATCAAAGAGTGTGAAACAAGAGGTACTATTAACTGTGGAATTGGCAGGACAGCTGTTAGAGTGCAATTTCTTGGTAATTCAAAATCTTAGCATTGATGTAATATTTGGGACTAATTTCTTGTGCAAATGGTGTGTAAATATTGATTTTGCTAGTGGTAAGTTTAGTTTTAAGTGCAACGGAAGTAAGTACGAAGTATCATTTTTGGGGGGTATGGACAAGTGTGTGCAAACTGAATTAGATTTGCCATTAAGAGGTTTGACCACTGAGCAGGTTACTGAGGAAGACGAGGAGGAGAGAGTAAGGTTGGAAATAATAAAGAGAGTTGAGGATATTGAAGGTATTACAAATAATCAAAGAGAGGGATTAAAAGGTATTCTCCTGAGCAACTGTAAGGCATTTTCAGACAGGCCATCTTTGGTAAAAGACTTTGAGTGCAAATTAAAGTTCAAGGATCATGAACTATTTTTCAAGAAACCTTATATTATTCCATTTTCAAAAAAGGAAGCAGTGAGAAAAGAAATTCAAAAGACGGTCTCATGGGGGATTATTGAAAGGTCAACCAGCGGGTATAATAACCCACTTGTGGTTGTAAAGTAGAAGAACGGTGGTGTCAGGTTGGTTCTAGATGCCAGGAAGTTGAATGAAATTGTAATAGGGGAGAGTGACAGATCAGCTAACATAAATGAAATTTTGCAAAAGTTACATGGCTGTAAATTTCTGACTTTTGGCTCTTGGAATATCAATTTGACCAAGGAATCTAGGCAAAGTACAGTGTTTTTACATAAAGGTAAGTGTTACCAATACTGTGTGGTGCCACTTGGTCTCAACTTGTCTGTGTGTGTGTTTATCAGAACTATTGACAAGGTGCTAGGTGAGATATTAACCAATGAAATCATGGTCTATGTAGATGATATCCTTGTAACGAGTGCAGAATGGTTCAAGGTCTGTAAGATTCTGAATGAAGTACTGAGAGCTATGTATAGGGGAGGCATGAAACTAAAATTAAGTAAATCTGAATTTGTAAAGAAGGAAATTTCATTTTTGGGTCACAGGATTAATGGGGAAGGTATACAGTCTGATACAGAAAAGCTTGCTGCTATTGCATATTTCTCACCCTCAAAGAACAAGAAGGATCTTATAGCCATGTTGGGATTGTTTGGCCTCTACCAAACGTTTGTATCAGATCAGTCAGTTAACCGTCCTTGACTTAGTGAATTGTTGGAAAAGAATGTTGTGTGGAATTGGACATTGGAGTGTGAAGAGGCATTTCAGAGTTTAAAAAAAGAAATAAGAAATAATAAGATGTGACATCCAAATTTTTCACTGCCTTTCTGTATGAGTACTGATGCAAGTTTTTGTGGTTTTGGGGTAGAAATTTTTCAATTAGTACCTCTTGAGATGGGGGTTGAACACAAAACTATTGCTTTTGCTAGCGGAACATTGCAGCCATATTACATTTCAGAATTAGAGGCTTTGACAATTTGTTTTTGATTTCAAAAGTTTGAGTACTATTTGCTTGGACATAAGACAATAGTGTATACAGATCATAAGGCTTTGAATTACCTTCAAAAGTGCAGGCTGAAACACACCAGGTTAACTAGGTGGGCAACAATTTCATTTGGAGGTGAGGTATGTATAACAAGACAATATTGTTTCCAGAATGAGATTTTCACTCTGCAGCGGAGTGTGCGCAGGAGAGCTTCTGTAAAGTTTGGAAGGTAGGAGATGAGATACTGGCAGAAATAAAGCTGTGAGTACTGGGCGTGAGTCGTGCTTCGGTAGCTCAGATGGTACAGCACTTGCCCGCGAAAGGCTAAGGTCCCGAGTTCGAGTCTCGGTCGGGCACACAGTTTTAATCTGCCAGGAAGTTTCAAGACAATATTGTGGCTGATGCATTATTTAGGATGCCAGCATGGAAGAAAGATACTGACAGTAGTGAGAACTGTGAAGAACAAGTAAGGTTGTTTTATGTGCAGGGAGTGAAGGATGAGAAGCATATTAGGAAAATTTGCAAGCAAATGAGAAGGGAGCAGGATGAGGATCCAAATTTAAGGTTGGTTAAGCAGTATTACAATTCAGACAACATGACAAAGGCGAAACAGTACTATACTATACATAAAGGGCTGTTGGGGAAAAATTTGAATGATCAGGACTGGAAGTTATGCTTTCCTGACCAACATGTTGATACATTTATTGACTACTTGCATGAGAGTTATGGGCATTATGAAACCAGACAAATAGTAGCTAAGATACAGGAGACAGTAATAGTTAACAATTTGTGGAGAAGGGTTACACAGAGACAAGAAAGGTGTGATGAATGTCAGAGAGTAAAGACAACTGGTGTGCCATCAAAAGGATTAATGTATTCTGTACTTCCTAGCAAGCCTAAAGAGCTTATAGCAGTTGACCTTCTAGGAGTGTTGCCTGCATCTACAGGAGACTGTAAATATATTTCATGGTTTTGGACACATTCTCAAAATATGTAAAACTGTATCCAGTTAAGAAGGCAAATACTAGTACTATAATTGAAAAGTTAACATCTGTTTACTTTTGCAATGTAGGGGTACCAAAATCACTTTTGTCTGACAGTGGTCCACAATTTGTTTCTGGTAAGTTTGAACGCTGTATGGCAATACAAGAGATAAAACACAGAAAGATTTCTACCTATTTTCCACAAGGTAACATGAGTGAAAGGGTTATGAAGGAGATTAATAGACTGTGCAGAATTTATTGTAGCGAGAAACACACTGCTTGAATGGGTCATATTTGACATTTTGAAAACATTATCAACAACTTGTGGAATGGATCAACAGGACATGCCCCACGTGAGCTTAAGTTCAATGAGGGACCCAGCAGCATCAACAGAGAAGAAGTGGATGTCCCTCAGGTAAGTGAAGTAGCACAGGATGAGAAGATCGGATTGGCTAAAGAGATGATGAAAAAGAAAGTAGCAAGAAGGAAGAGAAAGCATGACAGAGGGGTGAATCTGACTAGTTTCAGAATAGGTGGCCTTGTCCTCAACAAAACCAAAGAAAAATCTAGCAAAGTAAATGATGAGATAAAGAAACTATTGCGTGTGTATCATGGTCCTTTCAGAGTGATACACATCGCCCATGACAACTCTTATGAATTGGCCTACACAAAGGCTAACAGGACGTTTGGGTTAAAGAATATTATTAAGCTGCAACCCTATGTATCACCAATTAAATGTTTGAGTATTGATCCATAACAGTTTGAAATGTTTTGGAGCTTGGGTAGTATTGATTTTGTTAGGAGAATGGAGTGTGCATTGAACCAGAAATGAGACCTACAAGCAGGTAGGAGGTTTAACATTCTGTGTTGGATTCATTATGTGGCAATAATGCTTACCCCAGCTGACTGTCTCATTCTTCATGTTTCCTGAGGCAGTCAAGCTCATCTCCTATCCTATCTTTAGTTTATAAGAGAATCAGAAACATTCTTTCTTTGACTGCCATGTGATTTTGTACAGTAGGATACTACAGTTCAGAAATATTTTAGAAAAGTTTTCTTCAGTGTTATCTGTTGGTTATAAGAAATGGAATCACAAGAGGATGGAAGAAAGTAAATTAGTACCATGGTTAAAGAATTTCTGTCATAAAAAGAGGTGAGGCAAACTGAAAATAAAAGGCGTCAGCATATGTGGATGATAATTAACATCTGAACTAATCAGCTCATGTGTGAATTTAGTATAATTTCGTTCAGCAGCAGAGGCAATATGCAGTAAAAAACCATCCTTAATGCTAGATCTTGATATTAATTGTGGTGTAATACAAGTGTTTGTGTTCAATGCCATCAGTAAGTGCCATGGTACAGCCTCTTCTAACACTAAGGAATTACAACTTTAAATGTAGTTACCTGGAGTAATGTGTGTGGAAGATATTAGCAAAATTTGTATGTATATCACCCTTCAGGATAGAATCTTAAGCAATTCGATGGAGAACTGTGAGATAATAGTTTTTCTAAGTGATAATTTTGTCCGGTCAGTAATAAGAGTTAAGTTCGCGGTAGCATAAGGATATTTTACTGTGGAGTGTTTTTCAGTAGAATCAATTTGCATTTGATAAGCAGAGCAGGTGGTTATTTATTAGTTAATGAAGCAATAAGGAAATAATAAAATAATGAAAAATGTTAGGGTGTTAATGGTTAGGGAGCCTCTCTCTGTAGTAGGGATGTTTCTTTAGAATGGACTCCACTAGTTAATGAGATAAGAAAGGTAAGCAAAATAATGGATGCTCACAGACTTGACTGATTGAGTAATAAAAAAGATCTCTGTATACAAGCAAATGTGGTGCAATTTTATTGAGGATCTAAATTTTTTGAACTAGGCCACATTGGGTACTGTGTATATAGTGCAGTTCATGACACTGCAGCTGGAATGAGAGATTAACAGAAAGAGCAATGTTTACAAGTCATATAATGCTCTATTATTGGATCTATAGGTTATCTAAAAACTTCTGTTTGCATTCTAAGGGATTATGAGCTTGATGTGGTAATACCGGTATGAAGAACAGTAATTTTGCTGATTAACTGATAACTGTGGTGCCAGACAGATGTGAATATTCTGAAAGGTCAACTATTTGGTAGCATTTTGTGAGAATTTAATTTTCCGGTTGAATGACAGTAGTGCTCTCCTTAATTTTGATTTGAATAGTAATTAAGCCATGTGGTGGTGACTATATTCTGTTTTCATAATGTGATGATTAGTAAATCTATGCCACTGCACATCTTGAGTTTTTGCTATTTTGCAAATGGGAAAGAAACAAATATCTCACAAGTTTCACCAGTTTCAGATGGAGTATTTTATTTATTTATTTATTTATTATTGATTCTGTAGATCATACAATTTGTAGAGCAAAGTCATAGGAAAAGTCAATTTGATGACCTAACGTAATGTTTTGTGTCTAATGTGTACTTGATTTTCAAATTTTACTAGTTCCCACCTTTTGTACTATAGTCAATTTTAGTGCTAATTATTCTAATGTTATGGGAACTATGTAATGTATTTATTTATTATGTAATGACTATCATTTGTCATTAGTGTTAAACATTTTTTTCTTAGACTTAGGTAGAAGTAAAAGTAAGTGTACTAAATTATGGTATTTTGTCTGATTTTTTCATGTACTGTGGTGGATGAGAACCACCTACAAGGGAACTTCCTTACTAACTGCCACTTGAACCAGTTGAGGGCATGGCCAACTTGGTGAGAAAATGTGTAAATGCTCATTCAAAAAGAGGGAAAGTGCTTGTAAAAAATACTAAACATTGAGCAAGTGAAATTTTCCACCTAAAATGACAGGACTTGTACAAAGTGATATGTATATTTGAATGTAATCCTTGTTTACCCAAAAGGACATCACTTATGATGAAAATGCCTAAATTTTATTAAACGTATAACTTGTAGATATTTTGAGCAATTGTGCAATACAATGTATGTAAATATTTTTAGGGGGATTTTCATATGGCCAGTTCATATAAGTATAAATTTGAAAAAGTTAGCTATTTGCAATATCTATCTGGTCAATCCAATGAGGGGGTGATGTGATGAAGCAACCTGGGATATTTTTTACTTTGCATCTTGTTTTCCCATCTGCCTCCTTAAAATTCATTTTTTTCTTTTAACTAATTACCATTAACATATGTGAGTATAATTTGCATTTTCATAAAAGAGGAAGGCTGTTCCCCAGTTTTAAAGAATGTAACACCAGGTCTAATTTTGTGCTAAGTTTTACATATGTAATTGATTTTCTAATTTATGTTTGCTATTACAAGTTAGTATCTTTTGCTATAGGGTGAAATCAGTAATTGTAACTTAAATTCTGTTCTTCACTTATAAACAAATATAAATTCTGTACTAATAATAAACATTTGGAGGAACAACTAATAGTATTCTTAAAGGATCTATTTGGCTCTATTCTAAAACATGTTAGCAAAGGCAGCCCTTAATTAATCCCAAAGTAATTAACATTTTTGTCAAAAGTATTTTTTTCATAATAATATATGTTAATTTCATCATTTAAACAAATAATTCATCATAGCCCTTGTGGTAGAACAAACTATTAAAAAGAACCAGTTTTTCAATATATTCAGTTAATTTTATGAGTTAAGTTTTAATTGTAATTTCTGTAAAATAAACATCAAACTATGTGTAGTTTCAGTGCCCATTATTGTGATGACATATAAAGGTCCAGTTTTTGGTCATGAGACAGGTAGTCCATGGCCGAATTTCAGACAAGAAACCTGTGTCGACTAGAACAACAACAATGCATCAACTTAACTATGAAATAAGTGTTACACAATAGGCCGCATGTTAAAGCAATAACAGCATTTATTTGAAAGACTGTGAAATGTGTGGTTTGGTTTTCACTGCTTGTAGATGTTTGACAGTAAACTAATGTAGCAGTGTGTGTATGTTTGCCTGCAACCTATTAATGAGGCTTATCAACAACAATAGTTAACTGGCCACATAACTGTGTGTTATTGGGGGGTTGTGAACAGTGAAAGTAAAGAATTGTGAAATGAAACTGTGCACCTGTTGGCTATGTCATTTAAAGGAGTCAGTGTTGAATTTCATCTCCCATTTTTCAGCTAGTATCACAACGCAGTACATTGACACTGAGGACAGCCAATGATGAAATAAAGCAGGCAAAAGTCACAACATTATAATAAATGTGGCGTGATCCTATCTTGGTTTACTATAAAAGCAAAATGAGCCTAAAAACTGACTGAATAAAATTACATAGAGAAATGTGATGTAACTCACATTAAAAAATGAGACATTTTCTACATAATGTGAGTAACATTACCTTTCTCTATGTAATTTTTTTCATGTATTGTTTAAGCTTATTCTGCTTTTATACACACATAAAAAAAGTTCTGCATCACTCCAGTTCTCAGAACTCCTGAAGATAGACGTTGACTGTGGATATTGTATCACGGACACAGTGCCTTTGACTGTTCAGATATGTCAGTAAACCTGCCCAAAGATGCAACAGCCATGCATGAGCGGTTCCTATTAGATTGAGGGGGTCCAACAGCCAATCAGTTCCAGTTATTCCACCAGGAAGGAGGTACACAGCTCATGTCATCTGTAGTTCAACCATGCCTCAAAGGTCAATACCGCAGTTTGATCACATTCACATTGTTACTTTGTGCCAGGAAGGGCTCTCAGCAACGGAAGTGTCCAGGCATCTCAGAGTGAACCAAACAATATTGTTTGGACATAGAGGAGATATAGATAGAAACAGGAACTGTCGATGACATGCCTTGCTCAGGCTGCCCAAGGCCTACTACTGCAGTGGATGACCATTACCTTTGGATTATGGCTCAGAGGAACCCTGACAGCAATGCCACCATGTTGAATAATGCTGTTTGTGCAGCCACAGGATGTAATGTTATGACTCAAACTGTGATCAATAGGCTGCATAATGCACAACTTCACTCCTGATGTCCATAGTGAGGCCCATCTTTGCAACCACGACACTATGCAGCGCGGTAAAAATGGGCCCAAAAACATGCCGAATGGACCGCTCAGAATTGGTATCATGTTCTATTCACCGATGAGTGTCACATAGTCTTCAACCAGACAATTATCGGAGACCTGTTTGGAGGCAACTCGGTCAGGCTGAATGCCTCAGACACACTGTCCAGTGAGTGCAGCAAGGTGGAAGTTCATTGCTGTTTTGGGGTGGCATTATATGGGGCCAATGTATGCTGCTGGTGGTCATGGAAGGTGCCGTAATGATTGTACAATATGTGAATGCCATCCCCCGACTGACAGTGCAACCACATTGGCAGCATATTGGTGAGGCACTTGCCTTCGTGGATGACAATTCGCACTGCCATCACGCACATCTTGTGAATGACTTCCTACAGGATAATGACATCACTTCACTAGAGTGGCCAGCATGTTCTCCAGACATGAACCCTATCAAAAGTACCTGGAATAGATTGAAAACGGCTGTTTATGGATGACATGACCCAGCAACCACTCTGAAGGATCTGCACCAAGTCACCGTTGAGTAGTGGGACAATCTGGACCAACAGTGACTTGATGATCTTTTGGATAGTATGGCACAAAAAATACAGTCATGCATCAATGTAAGAGGATGAGCTACTGGATATTAGAGGTACCGGAGTGTACAGCAATCTGGACCATCACCTCTGAAGGTCTCACAGTATGGTGGTACAGCATGGAATGTGTGATTTTCATGAAGAATAAAAAGGGTGGAAATGATGTTGATGTTGATCTCTATTCCAATTTTCTGTACAGTTTCCAGAATTCTTGGAACTGAGGTAATGCAAAACTTTTTTTTATGTGTGTGTATTTACTTACTCCATTTTGAAATGATAGCATTCACTAAATGTGTGCTCTGTAGTCACAGTCAAATACACTGAAGCACACAATGAAACTGGTGTAGACATGCGTATTCAAATACAGACATATGTAAACAGACAGAATATGGCACTGTGGTTGACAGTGCCTATATAAGACAACAAGTGTCTGGTGCAGTTTTTTTAAGTGTGTATTAGTCCAGATTTATTGTAATGTCGTCATCCCCTTATGTTTTTTAGATAGCCTTATGATGCCCTCGGGGCTAAACATGTTGTTCTTGAGATAATAATGGACATTGTGCAACATACAACTGTTTTTTAAACGTAACAAGAAGGTTGCTGTACCACCATGCCAAGAAGGAATGGAATAATTTTTAGGAACCAGCTGGCCACGAGGATGAACAGCCACCACCAAATTGGGATGAAGAGCAAAGTAAACCACCCTGTTTCACAACATGCAGCTGAGCATACAAGCTTGATTTCAATGGTTGCTTTACAAGCTGTGCCCTCTGGATCCTCCCCTTCATCACCATCTTTTCTGAACTGTGCAGATGGAAGTTTCCTTACAACACATTTTCTGTTTCTGAAATTATCCTGGCCTAAACCTACTGTGCCACATCCACCAAACAACAGTACACATCCCCATCTGTACTACCACCTTCTGGTTTTTTATGGCCCCTCACTCTCACCGTGTGCCACTCACTTCTAATGTACTTTCCTGTCCTTTTTCCCTTCCATACTCTGACACATTTCCACTCTGGGTTTTTTCCCAAAGCCCTTCTTCATGACACTATACCTACAAATAACACATCAAACACAGTAAACTGGGAGTTTACTTGATACAACATTCCATAAACACATTCAGAAGTTGAATACATGCAGACAGAATACACAAAGGTACTGAGATGCAAAGGAAGTGCACACAGCAAAGATGAGTATCAAGATGAAAATCACTTCCTTCCGTTCCTGATATATAGGACAAAAATTATGTCATTTTTACACCTTTTTAACAAACAATAAACTGATCATCAAGTTACAAACAAACAGAAAATAGTCAGTTTCAGATTCCATGAAAATTGTCATTCAGCACAGCAATTAAACAGAGAACCGACTCGTGGAGATAACATCTTGGACCTACTGATAACAAACAGACCTGAACTTTTCGACTCTGTATGTACAGAACAGGGAATCAGTGATCATAAGGCCGTTGCAGCATCCATGAATACGGAAGTTAATAGGAATATAAAAAAAAGGGGGGAAGGTTTATCTGTTTAGCAAGAGTAATAGAAGGCAGATTTCAGACTACCTAACAGATCAAAACGAAAATTTCTGTTCCGACACTGACAATGTTGAGTGTTTATGGAAAAAGTTCAAGGCAATCGTAAAATGCATTTTAGACAGGTATGTGCCGAGTAAAACTGTGAGGGATGGGAAAAACCCACCGTGGTACAACAACAAAGTTAGGAAACTACTGCGCAAGCAAAGAGAGCTTCACTCCAAGTTTAAACGCAGCCGAAACCTCTCAGACAAACAGAAGCTAAACGATGTCAAAGTTAGCGTAAGGAGGGCTATGCATGAAGCGTTCATTGAATTCGAAAGTAAAATTCTATGTACCGACTTGACAGAAAATCCTAGGAAGTTCTGGTCTTACGTTAAATCAGTAAGTGGCTCGAAACAGCATATGCAGACACTACGGGATGATGATGGCATTGAAACAGAGGATGACACGCGTAAAGCTGAAATACTAAACACCTTTTTCCAAAGCTGTTTCACAGAGGAAGACCGCACTGCAGTTCCTTCTCTAAATCCTCGCACAAACGAAAAAATGGCTGACATCGAAATAAGTGTCCAAGGAATAGAAAAGCAACTGGAATCACTCAATAGAGGAAAGTCCACTGGACCTGACGGGATACCAATTCGATTCTACACAGAGTACGCGAAAGAACTTGCCCCCCTTCTAACAGCCGTGTACCGCAAGTCTCTAGAGGAACGGAGGGTTCCAAATGATTGGAAAAGGGCACAGATAGTCCCAGTCTTCAAGAAGGGTCGTCGAGCAGATGCGCAAAACTATAGACCTATATCTCTTACGTCGATCTCTTGTAGAATTTTAGAACATGTTTTTTGCTTGCGTATCATGTCATTTCTGGAAACCCAGAATCTACTATGTAGGAATCAACATGGATTCCGGAAACAGCGATCGTGTGAGACCCAACTCGCCTTATTTGTTCATGAGACCCAGAAAATATTAGATACAGGCTCCCAGGTAGATGCTATTTTTCTTGACTTCCGGAAGGCGTTCGATACAGTTCCGCACTGTCGCCTGATAAACAAAGTAAGAGCCTACGGAGTATCAGACCAGCTGTGTGGCTGGATTGAAGAGTTTTTAGCAAACAGAACACAGCATGTTGTTATCAATGGAGAGACGTCTACAGACGTTAAAGTAACCTCTGGCGTGCCACAGGGGAGTGTTATGGGACCATTGCTTTTCACAATATATATAAATGACTTAGTAGATAGTGTCGGATGTTCCATGCAGCTTTTCGCGGATGATGCTGTAGTATACAGAGAAGTTGCAGCATTAGAAAATTGTAGCGAAATGCAGGAAGATCTGCAGCGGATAGGCACTTGGTGCAGGGAGTGGCAACTGACCCTTAACATAGACAAATGTAATGTATTGCGAATACATAGAAAGAAGGATCCTTTATTGTATGATTATATGATAGCGGAACAAACACTGGTAGCAGTTACTTCTGTAAAATATCTGGGAGTATGCGTGCGGAACGATTTGAAGTAAAATGATCATATAAAATTAACTGTTGGTAAGGCGGGTACCAGGTTGAGATTCATTGGGAGAGTGCTTAGAAAATGTAGTCCATCAACAAAGGAGGTGGCTTACAAAACACTCGTTCGACCTATACTTGAGTATTGCTCATCAGTGTGGGATCCGTACCAGGTCGGGTTGACGGAAGAGATTGAGAAGATCCAAAGAAGAGCAGCGTGTTTCGTTACCGGGTTATTTGGTAACCGTGATAGCGTTACGGAGATGTTAAATAAACTCAAGTGGCAGACTCTGCAAGAGAGGCGCTCTGCATCGCGGTGTAACTTGCTCGCCAGGTTTCGAGAGGGTGCGTTTCTGGATGAGGTATCGAATATATTGCTTCCCCCTACTTATACCTCCCAAGGAGATCACGAATGTAAAATTAGAGAGATTAGAGCGCGCACGGAGGCTTTCAGACAGTCGTTCTTCCCGCGAACCATACGCGACTGGAACAGGAAAGGGAGGTAATGACAGTGGCACGTAAAGTGCCCTCCGCCACACACCGTTGGGTGGCTTGCGGAGTATCAATGTAGATGTAGAATGTAGATGTAGATGTACAATCATAAAATCACCACTACATGTTACACTTCCTAACATTAATCTTTCTGCTACAGAGCTATTTTATCAACACATAGCATGGCATAGGGGAACAAGGGACAGGAAAAGTCTTTGAATTCTTTGTTGTAAGAGACAAATTTCAATTACATCGCTGTTGTTTTTCATTTTTCTGAGAAGTTAAATTAACTGGTGGTTTCTTAAGCTTTTAACTATTACCTTTCCCATCTCAATGTCCAATCCAGACACCATCTTACCATTACATTTTCCAGATGGTATGTCAACTATTCTAACAGTCCAAATCTGTGTAATTCTCTAATGAGGACAAACAGAACTTTACATTCAGTTAGTTTAGTTGCCTTTCATTTAGTGCTACAGTGGAGTTCTGTTTCACTATTTTCCCAAAATTTCAAATGGATCATCATAATTTACTGCATTAACACTATTTTTTTCTATTTGACCTTAAACTGCCTGCAAAATACATTCAGAAAATTTAGCCACCAATCGTGCTCCAGTGTTTCTCAAAATTCTAATAATTTTTTCCAGATGGATTTGTTCTTACAATATTTTGATTTGCATAAATCAGTCTCCTTGTATTTGCTTTCCACTATCACAAAATTGCATCTCGTGGTCTTGCGGTAACGTTCTCGTGTCTCGCGCACAGGGTCCCGGGTTCAATTCCCGGCGGGGTCAGGGATTTTTCCTGCCTCATGATGACTGGGTGTTGTTGTGTCATCTTCATCATCATCATTTACCCCATTAACAGTTGGAGGAAGGCAATGGCAAACCACCTCCACTAGGATCTTGCCTAGTACAGCGGTGCGGGTCTCCCACATCGTCCCCTACGCTCCTCGGAGTATGGGACCTCATCATCATCATCATTGCAAAATCAGTCTCCAAAGTGAGAAAAGATGTTGCCTCTCCATGATCATTTACTGCATTCGTCTCTGTACTAATTACACCAGATACATAAAAATTTTCAACATTCACTGCAGGGTTAGTTGCAGCTGCTAAAACAGATTCTAGTTCAATTACATTTTTACTTTTAGCATGGACACTCTTAATGTTAATTTTGACGTCTTTCCTGTCTGTTCTGAATACTTCTAATACTTATTTTACTTCGCTGCTCAGCTAAGATTCCACTTCCCCCCACTCTTCTTTCTTGATACTGAACTCTCTGACCTCAGTACACTTTATCTTCTCCCCAGGGTTATGAATTCACTTGATGGCACTTTCACAGATTGTTCAAGATTTGCAGTAATTGATTGTCCCATTAATTATGAACACAATTTACTTTCTAATGTAAATGGCTTCGTGATTTGATCAACTGTCTGATATCTTTAGTTTCTTCCTTACTTTCAGTATCTGATTGTTGAATGATCTGAAGTGATTGTCTCGTAATTACCAACATCTTTTTCATACCTGAATTACTCATTTCTGCTGGTTCAAACATTTCTTCCTCTTGTTTAATAGTTTTTTCTAATCCTTCCATATCCACTCTATACTCCCTCCAACTTCCAATTCTAGCTTTAGTTTTATGATAGGCATACTGGCTTACTTTTTCTTCTTCACACACAAAGCAAAATAAAGAAAATAATAAGCAACACACAATGAAAATATTTTAGTGCTTAAAGCTGCAAACAAGCTTGTCCTTATTGCCAGTGGCAGTATAGAGACAGGAGTTAGTGATTCTGATGTCACAATGTGACAACTGTTAATAAAGTTCATAAATTCATAAATAAATCAAGAAGAGTTTTTACGCTGAACAGAGCAGATAAGCTTTTGTCACCTATTTTTAAAAACACTATGCTATTTAAAACTGTGTTTGTACTTCACTTTAAGTTTAGACATTCACTATTGCTATTGTCAGTTCCAGTTAATTTGTTGTTGCCGCTGTTGCAGCTAGTTACAGTACATGATATAGCTCCATACAGTAATGCAAAACAGTTCTCCAAAATAGTGCATTCCATTAACGATTCAACAATTCAAAATTTTAGGAAAGCTTGCAACAGTTAGACTGGGATGAGGCAACATGATGCTCATTTAAAATTTAACCTATTTCATGATACCTTTGTGAGTATATTTGAAAACAGTTTCCCTAAGAAAACAGTGAAATATAATTGTAAGAAACCATGTAAAAAGCTACAGCTTACTAAACAGATAAACATATCTTGTAAACAGAAAAGGGAAATGTATCTTATAGCTAGGAGGAGTAATGATCCCAAAACAATGGAACATTATAAAAACTACTATACTGTATTAAGAAAAGTTATTAAAAAGTCCAGAAGTATGCGCATGTTGTCTGCTGTTAGCACATCTGATAATAAAATTAAAACAATTTGGAATATTGTGAAAAGGGAAAGAGGGCAACCAAGAGCACAGGAAGACTGTATTTCTATCAAACACAATGAAATTTTGTGAACAAGACGTCAGAAGTAGATAACGTTTTTAATAATCATTTTTAAGTGTTGTAGAAAAAATATGATCCAGCTATTCATTAGAAAATGCAAGGCAGTATATAGAAAAGGCAGTACCTATGCAATTTGATAAAATAGAAATTCAACTGACCTCTCCTACTGAAATTAGGAAAATAATAAATTCACTCAAAAGTAGAAGCTCACATGGAATAGATGGCATTTCCAACAGAGTACTAAAAACTTGTTCCCAGCAAATATGTAGGATTCTCAGCCACATATGTAGTAGCTCACTGAAACAGGGCATTTTTCCAGATAGACTGAAATATGCTATTGTTAAGCCATTGGATTAAAAAGGGGATGGATCTGATTCTAACAACTACCTCCCAATCTCACTTCTGACAGCTTTATCCAAAACTCTTGTAAAAGTAATGTATTCAAGAGTAGTATCATGTATTTTTAAAAATGAAGTACTAACAAAATGTCAATTTGGATTTCAGAAAGGCTTTTCAACAGAAAATGCTGTATATGCTTTCACTGATCAAATATTAAATGCATTGAATAACCGAATATCACCCATTTGGATATTGTGTGACCTCTCAAAGGATTTCGATTGTGTGAATTATGAAATTCTTCTAGATAATCTTAAGTATTGTGGTATGAGTGGGACAGTGCAAAAATGGTTTAATTCATACTTAACTTGAAGAATGCAGAAGGTTGAAATTAACAGTACAGGCAGTCTGCAAAAACCAGCATTGTCCTCTAACTGGGGAGGTATCAAGAATGGTGTCCCAAAGGGTTTAGTCTTTAGTCTTATTGTTCTTAATACATATTAATGACTTGCCACTCTGTATTCATGAAGATGCAAAGCTAGTTCTTTTTGCTGATGATACAAGTGTAGTAATCACACCCAAGAAGCAAGAATCAGCTGAGGAAATTGCAAATAATGTCTTTCAGAAAATTATTAAGTTGTTCTCTGCAAATGGACTCTCACTGAATTTTGAGAAAACACCGTTTATACAATTTTGTACAGTAAATGGCAAATCACAATTGATAAATATAGACTTTGAACAGAAGTATATTGCTAAGGCAGAATATCCAAAATTTCTGGATTTGTACATTGATGAGAAATTGAATTGGAAGAAACACATCGACAATCTGCTGAAATGGTTAGGTTCAGCTACTTATGCTATTACGATTATTGCAGATTTTAGTGATAAACATATCAGTAAATTAGCCTACTATGCCTATTTTCATTCACTGCTTTCATATGACATCATATTTTGGGGCAATTCGTCATTAAGAGAGAAAGTATTTGTTGCACAAAAGCATGTAATCAGAATAATAGCCCGCCCACTCAAGATCACCTTGCAGACAAGGAAGTCAGGATATTCACAGTACCTTCGCAATACATATATTCACTTATGAAATTGGTCATTAATAACCCATCCCAATTCAAAAATAACAGCATTGTGCATAGCTACAACACTAGAAGAAAGGATGATATTCACTGTTCTGGATTAAATCTCACTTTTGCACAGAAAGGGGTGGATTATGCTGCCACAAAAATCTTTGGTCACTTGCTAAATAATATTAAAAGTCTGACAGATAGCCAATCAACATTTAAAAGCAAATTAAAAGAATTTCTGAATGACAACTGCTTCTACTCAATAGATGAATTCTTAGATATGAAGTAGTAACTGAAAAAATTTAATTAATTAATTTGTGCAAAGAAAATTTATGTTAAAGTGACACATTCCACATCATTATGGAATGACAAATTTATGATCTATGGAACAAGGATTAATATATGTACGTATGTATGTATGTTAGGTCACACATCCTTTGTTCCAATACTTTTACGTTTTTCAGTCCCAAGAATATCTGTATCCCTTGTCTGGCAGTAAGGAGGAAATATAAATTCTGCTCAACAGTATGCAGTGCATACATTACAGGCTTGCTATCAGAAGGACACATCATAGCATAGCATAGCATGACACATTGAATATACATCCCAACATCTGAAAATATTAATTATCATACTGAGTATTAATTTAACTTCCTGAAAAGAAAATGAAATGGCTATTGCTTACTGATTTATGTGTGTATCCGGTCACGTATGCTGATGAATACACCATTGTTCAACATGCAGATCAATCATGAAAAGCATTAATTTAGTTTCCATCTCAAAAAGTGGTAGGAACACTGATTTGGACTTCATATTAAAATTGTAGAGGCCACATTTGAAATGAGAATGCTTAGACAGCAAGACACAATACATGATCAGTCTGCTCATTTTCAGACAAGATATGTTTCCCTTCCTGAAACATCTTCTCTAGAAAAAAAATACATGCTATGCAAACACATATGAGAAATCTGTAGGAGACTACAATAATTGCAGACTGTTCTCTAGATATAATTAGTTATTGCACAGAATATATTACAAAGAACATATTACATTACAAGATTTGCCACATATCAAGTACATCCACAGCCAGAGGTGAAGATAAAAGTAAATTAAGTGATGGAATGAGCAGCTTCCCTTAGAAATTTTTTATTCTCTCTCTGTCTCTCTCTTTATATAACGAACCAAAAAGGTTTCATTAACATAATTCATCTTTGGTTTTACTTATTTACAAGATTATAAATGATTTTAGTCTACATTACCAGACATGTCGCACCGTGGCAGCAAGAATAAAAATATCAAAGAAAAATATCATTTTATTTATTCATAATGCTTCAAGAACAACTTCACAAGAGTGTCAGTTCACACCACCTGTAACAAATTCATAGATGTCCCAGTCAATACTCAATACATTGAAGTTACCCCTAAGTAATATTCCATCATTGAGACAATTCTGCACGACAGAGTGTAACTATTTTTTGAGTGATTCCACAAGTGTTACAGTTGAATCAGGTGCTGGTAAAATCATCTGATGATTAATCTGAGTTCATCTGGGCTGGCTGGTTACTCATGTCCAGGTAATTTTGCAGTCAGACTCAATTTCAACCATGACACTGCTCATCCATTTTGCAGTCCAGACCACTGCTGTTTTTACTTCCAGTGTACAGGTCAGTACACGTTCTTCCTGTTTTCATCCTTGATCTGTGTTCAGTTTTTGACAGGCTATCCACTGGAGCATCTTACTACTAATTTTGAGGGAGGTGTAACGGAGAGTTCCCATTATCAGTGTCTCAGATGTATTACTGTGTAATAAATTATAACTCATTCAGAAACCCACAAAATAGGTCTACTGTCAGCACAACTTTAACATATACTGATGTCTGATCTAAGGTTACTGCAGTATATAATGAGTGAAGTAGCACATCTTAGCAACGGATGCACCTCGCGACACAGAAACATTTACAGCTGTTGTACCCATTGAAAACAAGTTTCCACTAAGTTCAACTGTACGCTGTGAAAGATTAATTTTGGCATGGTGTTTATCGAGGAAGTACAGTCCGAGAATCACAGAATACCCTAGGCAACACTTCCATTTGCTCTCCGAACTCTTTAGTTCCAATCTCAAAAACGAGCTGTGTTGTACCCAATGATTGCAACTCATTGTTGCCTACTCCACATAATCTATACCTAGGAATACCTAGTCTTTTCCTACCCACAAGGTCTAGACTAGCAACAGATACATGTACCCCTGTATCAATCAAAAACTTACATCTGATATTCCTTACAACACCCATCAAGCAACAATCCATCTCTGTACTAGTTTTCACCATACTTCTGCTTACCGGGAATGTCTTCCGACAGACGAAACACTCCCGTACTCGTTTAACGCTTTTTCCTGTTTATTCCCGTTGCCATTCTGCTTACTACAACACTCATTCGCCTTGTAACCGTAGCATTTACAAGCATAGCACTGCGGTTGTCTGCATTGAGCCTTCACGTGACCTTTCCTCCCACAATGGTAACAATTCTTCCCCGACACAAAGATGCGTTTATCATTGCGAACCCTTGTTGCAATGTCTATCTCCTGCAGATGCGTTGCAATACGCAGTGCTGCAGCTAAATCCCCAGGATTCTCCATCCTAACCCTACGAGAAAATTCTTCTGGAATTCCGCTGAGGAATACATCGAGGGCTCTGTTTCCTGCTTGTCATAGTAATACATGATTCGCATCAGGATTATCCGATAATTCATAGGTCTGCGAATTAATTTTCCGTATCCTATCTGAAAATGACTCCACTGTCTCATTGACCTTCTGTGTCCTAAAATATCTTGCACTATTCGGCTTACGATATCTTTGTCGTAACCCATCTGCCAATTCTTCAAATGTGCTCGACTTACTAAGTGTCTCATGGTACATCACAAACGTTTTGGCTTCCCCTGCAAGTCGCAAATTTGCCATATGTAACGTAGCTACGTCTGACCAATTGCTCATTGCAGCTGTTGCCAAAACATCGTTAATGAACGCTGTGACATCCTCTGTTGTTTTACCCGAGAAAGGCGTGATCAGGTTAGCTACTGAAGGATCCATTGCAAGGTTGGACATTGCTACTGACTTGCACTCACTTAAACCCGTTTGCGACTCTTGCGCCGAACACAAGGTCTCCATTTGCGTCATTAAATCTACATGAAGTAACATATGCTGTGCATTCTCTTCTAACAATTTTGAGACTTGCTCCGTCAGAGCAGCTATACTCACTTCAGTACTAACGGATCTTGTATCCGGCATGATTTGTGCAAATTACCAACAACTTACTCTATACTGAATTTACTCCTCAGAACAATAACTACACTAGCTACTCAACTCCTTTGTCACAGTTGAGCACTACACACAAGAAGACAAACAAGACTCACAATGCACAACTAAACAAAATTAATCCTTCTGCCTTGTTATTGCCCAGCAACACTCTCTACAATTGTGCGCTGCGTGACCAAACCATCTACAAATTGAACATTCTACTGGTACAAACTTCGTGCATGGCTTCCATGCCCCGTTAAATTACACACAGTACATCTGACTGGTACCAAGTACATTTCCCAACTATTTCCCTTAAACTCAGATAAATCTGCTGTTTCCGCAGGTCTCACAAAGTGCACTCCCAACAAAGAACGTGCATCCATAGTTATTAACAAAAATCGCCTCGTGCACTTACCACTACATCAAATCTGTAGGCAGTGTGCGTGAGGACTTCTGACACCAAATCTGCAGGTGGTGTCGATGACTCCAGATACCAGATCTGCAGGCCAGTGCTGTAGTGGGCGGTTCGAACACTTCTGACACCAAATCTGTAGGTGCCCCATTGGTCCCAGTCACCTACGGTGGACTGGATGGATGAGCGGTGACCTCTCCAGTTGTCAGGATGCAAGGAAATGGCTGTAGAAGCGTCAGAAACGCCAAAGAAACATTATTAATTCATAACAACTTTATTCCTACCGAGTACAATGTGGTTTGGTGATATCAACGACCTTCCCCAAGTCCTCGCTGACTTGTATCAATGACACCAGATCCGGGCCACACCAGTCTTGCTAGCACAGCGCCGCGTCCTGTGACGTAGTGGAGGAATGCCCTCACTTCGCCCGCACGTGGCTGGCGGCGCCTGGCTGGGTGGCGGCTCAGCTGCGGACAGCAAGCTGCTGCGCGTAGAGGCTCTGGGTTGGAGTCCTGGTGCTGTCGGCACCAGAGGCGTTCTCGTAGTGCGGAGTGTACTCTATCCCACCCCGTCTTCTTCCCTGCTCCTCCTGGTGGCTTGTCTGTGGTCGTTGGGCAGAATGGGCTGCAGTCCCCAGTGTCATCCGCTCACCCGGTTGTGACGACGGATGCACAGGGCCTAGGCCCCGCACGATCTCGACGACAGCTCACTGATGTGGTCAGCATTGGTGACAAGCAAGTCTGCTAATCCTGGGTTGATGATTGACAGCGGCAGCAGAGAGGACCAGAGCTGGTACTGTCCCCTCACGTCTGCTGCTGGATGGGCCGCCCTTACTGCAACTTCTCCTTAATAAAGATTAACATGTTGATCACCGAGCTGAGCGCTACGCAGCAACCCAGTACACATCTAACTGCAAGTCTAACTGCGAGTGCGAGTGCCTTGTTGCTATCAAAGCTGGCGTATTTAAAGGAAGCACGAGTGACGTCCTGACATCATGCTCGTTTGTAATGACCGCATTCGTTCCACTTATACTGCTGATTCATCTGTCGTACTCGCCCCTTAGGTGTTCTTGCGACAGAGTTACATGTTATTGCGACAGACTTACGCGAAGTTGTGAAATGCAGTACAGCTGATGCTATACCTCTGTCTTACTCACTACAAAAGTCTCCGTGTAACACAAACCTGCGTGCTAAGCAATTCTCTCTCGCCTGTTGTGTGTAACCAGGCCATTGCCCCTGTGTGACAACACATTCTGATATATGTGCAATCCTCTTAGCTCTTGGCTAACCTACCGGCTCTGGCTCTCGGCATAGGCAACAAAACTTCAACAATATTCCACGTTTCCAACTCTTTACTATTCCGCAACACTACAAATCTAATGGATCTAATGGCAACAAACAGACATAACCTCTTTGATGACATCTAAATCTACATCTACATCTATACTCCGCAAGCCATCCAACGGTGTGTGGCGGAGGGCACTTTACGTGCCACTGTCACTACCTCCCTTTCCTGTTCCAGTCGCATATGGTTCGCGGGAAGGACGACTGTCTGAAAGCCTCCGTGCGCGCTCTAATCTCTCTAATTTTACATTCGTGATCTCCTCAGGAGGTATAAGTAGAGGGAAGCAATATATTCGATACCTCATCCAGAAATGCACCCTCTCAAAACCTGGCGAGCAAGCTACACCGCGATGCAGAGCGCCTCTCTTGCAGAGTCTGCCACTTGAGTTTGTTACACATCTCCGTAACGCTATCAGGGTTAACAAATAACCCTGTGACGAAACGCGCCGCTCTTCTTTGGATCTTCTGTATCTCCTCCGTCAACCCGATCTGGTACGGATCCCACACTGATGAGCAATACTCAAGTATAGGTCGAACAAGTGTTTTGTAAGCCACCTCCTTTGTTGATGGACTACATTTTCTAAGGACTCTCCTAATGAATCTCAACCTGGTACCCGCCTTACCAACAATTGATTTTATATGATCATTCCACTTCAAATTGTTCCGCACGCGTACTCCCAGATATTTTACAGAAGTAACTGCTACCAGTGTTTGTTCCGCTATCATATAATCATGACGTTCACATTGAAACTATTATCAGTGAACATGATGCGGTAGTGGCAACAATGATTACCAAGGTACAAAGGACATCTAAAACAAGTGGAAGGATATATATGTTCAGTAAACTAGCATAAGGCTTGTAAAGCGACACCCTCCTCTAACATTACCTTTATTCAATATCAGTAATCAGTACCAACAATATTATCTCAGCTGTTCAAATAAAGGAATTTCATATGATTTTGTATATTGTGTATTATATTTCAGGCTACACTCTATAAAAAGAAATTATTTCATTTTCTTTGCCACAATTGTTATGTACTAGCTCTATATGTACAGTACTCTTCTTTTAGAAACATGAAATTATGAAATATTTGGCTGACTTAAAATACCTGTTATTAATTGCACAATCTGATTCTAATCATTAAATTTATTTCAGGATTTATTTATAAAATAATGACATAAATTGGTGGACATTCATTTATCACAAAATTTGTAAACTCTTTGGAATACTGTATCACAGAATGAAGTAGAAGTGGGCATGCCTCTGATGTGATGAGACGTGTTTTTAATTTGAAGAATAAAAGTGTAGTGTTTTGAAAATGAAGTGGAAATTGTAAAGACAATGCGATATGGAAAAATGTAATGTAATAAAAATGACAGATACAGAAATTATGGGGCAGGCTTACTCAGACATTATCATGTCATTTGCCAGCCGCTGTGGCCGAGTGGTTCTAGGTGCTTCAGTCCGGAACCGCATTGCTGCTATGGTCGCAGGTTCAAATCCTGCCTTGGGCATGAATGTGTATTATGTCCTTAGGTTAGTTGTGTTTAAGTAGTTCTAAGTCTAGGGGACTGATGACATCACATGTTAAGTCCCATAGTGCTTAGAGCCATTTGAACCATCATGTCATTTGGAAACTAAAATATCAAACATTTCAGCCTCAAGAATCAACACCTAGACATGGTGAACCGGGGCAAACTGTGAGAAAAGAAGAAAAATAAAAAAAAGTTTATTTGTAAATGATATTCCTCTTGAAATTAATTATGAAATGAATGAGAATCAACAGGTGATGTGAGGGAGGGTAAGATTACAGGCTATACATAGAGAAATACTGAATGAAACATGTCTTGCTGTCAAGAAAGAGATGTGTGAAACCTTCAATGACCACCATAACAGAATATTATCAAATGACATTTCAGAAAATCTAAAGGAATTCTAGTTGTATGTAAAGGTTGTATGTTAGTTGCATCAAAGGTAGTGTCCAGTCTAAAGTGAATCAGACAAGAACTGAAATTGAGAGTAGCAAGGCAAAAGCTGAAATGCTTAACTTCATTTTCAAATGTTCCTTTATGAAGGAAAATCCAGGGAATTGCAACAATTTAATCATTGTATCACTGAGAAGATAAATGAAATAAGTATTAGTGTCAGTGTTGTTGAGAAAGAGCTGAAATCATTAAAACTGAACAAAGCTCCAGGCCCTTATGAAATTCCTGTCAGATTATGGACTGAATCTGCAGCTGCATTATCCCCTCTTCTCACTATAATCTACCATAGGGCCCTAAAACAAAAAACCATGCCCAGTTTTTGGAAAAAGGCACAGGTCACACCTGTCTACAAGAAAATAGTAGAAGTGATTCGCAAAACTACCGCCCAGTATCCTTGACATCAGTTTGTTGTAGACTCTCTAGAGCACATTCTGAGCTCAAACATAATGAGCTATCTTGAACATAATGACCTCCTCAATGCCAATCAGCATGGTTTTTGAAAACATCGATCACGTGAAACCCAACTCGCACTTTTCTCACGTCACGTACTGAAAGCTTTGGATCAGGGCAACCGGGTAGACGAAGTATTTCTTGATTTCTGAAAAGCATTTGTCTGAGTATCACACCTACACTTATTGTGAAATGTATAATCATATGGAGTATCATGAGAAATTTGTCACTAGATTGAGGACTTTTCGATAGGAAGGAGACAGTGTGTTATCTTGGATGGAGAGTCATCATAGAAGTAACTTTGGGTGTGCCCCAGGGAATTGTATTGGGGCCCTTGTTGTTCATATTGTATATTAGTTACCTTGCAGACAATATTAACAGTAAAATCAAGTTTTTTGCAGATGACACAGTTCCCTATAATGAAGTACTATCCAAGAGAAGCAACATAAATATTCAGCCAGATCTTGATGAGATTTCATGGTGCAGAGATTGGCAACTTGCTCTAAATGTTTAGAAATGTAAAATTGTGCACTTCATAAAATGAAAAAAATGTAGTATCCTATAATTATAACACCAGTGAGTCACTGTTGGAATCGGCCAACTCATCAAGCACCTGAGTGTAACACTTTGTAGGGCTATGAAATGGAACTATCACATAGTTTCAGTCATGGGTAAAGCAGATGGTAGACTTCAGTTTATTGGTAGAATACTGGGGAACTGCAATCATTTACAAAAGAGATTCCTTACAAATCACTCATGCATCCCATCGTAGAATATCGTTCAAGTGTGTGGGACCCGTTTCGCATAGGACTAACAGGGCATATTGAATGTATATAGAGAAGGGCAGCATGAATGGTTAGATGATTGTTTAATCTGTGGAAGAGTGTCACAGAAATACTGAAGGAACTGAAATAACAGACACTTGAAGACAGACATAAACTATCCCGAGAAAGTCTATTAACAAAATTAAGAGAACCGGCTTTAAATGATTACTCTAGGGATATACTACAACCCCCTATGTATCGCTCACACGGCGATTATGAAGATAAGATTAGAATAATTACTGCATGCACAGAGGCATTCCAACAATCATTCTTTCCACGATCCATATGTGAATAGAACAGGAAGAAACCCTAATAACTGGTATAATAGGATGTACCCTCTGCCATGCACCTCATGGTGGTTTGCAGAGTATAGATGTGGATGTAGATGTTGATTCCCAGGGTGTGACGATTAAGGCAGAGATGAAAAGAAGACAAGACTTTTCACTGCAAAAAATTAATAAAGCAAGAAAAGTGCCTAGTACAAAACTGAATAATTGCACTGATGCATGCCTGTATTCATTATGGCATACTATACACAAGTTCATAAAGGCACTGTTGGTACAGACTGACCCACTCTTCAATGGTGATTCAGTGTAGATCGCTTTGAGTGGTTGATGGGTCATGTCGTCCATAAACAGCCCTTTTCAATCTACCCCAGGCACGTTCGGTAGGGTTCTTGTCTGGAATACATGCTGGCCACTCTAGTTGAATGATGCCATTATTCTGAAGGAAATCATTCACAAGATGTGCATGAAGGGGCCACAAATTGTCCTCCATGAAGACAAATGCCTTGCCAATACACTGTCGATATTGTTGCACTATCAGTTGGAGGATGGCATTGACGTATCATACAGCCTTTACGGCGCCTTTCATGACCACCAGCAGCATATGTCAGCCACACAGAATGCCATCCCAAAACAGCAGGGAACCTCCACCTTGTTGCACTTGCTGGACAATGTGTGTAAGGTGTTCAGCCTGACCAGGTTGCCTCCAAACAAGTCTCCGACGATTGTCTGGTTGAAGGCATATGTGACACGCATAGGTGAAGAGGACATGATGCCAATCCAAAATGGTCCATTCAGCATGTTGTTAGGCCCATCTGTACTGCACTGCATGGTGCCATGGTTGCACAGATGGACCTCGCCACGGAAGTCGGGAGTGAAGTTGCGCATCATGCAGCCTATTGCGCACAGTTTGAGTCGTAACACAACATCCTATGGCTGCACAAAAAGCATTATTCAACATGGTGGCATTGCTGTCACGGTTCCTTTGAGTCATAATCCACAGGTAGGGGTCATCCATTGTAGTAGTAGCCCTTGGTTGGCCTGAGCGAGGCATGTCTCTCTGTATCTCCTCCACGTCCGAACAACATCGCTTTGGTTCACTCCGAGATGCCTGGACACTTCCCTTGTTGAGAGCCCTTCCTGGCACAAAGTAATAATGTGGATATGATCAAACCGTGGTATTGACTGTCCAGGCATGGTTGAATTACACACAACATGAGATGTGTACCTCCTTCCTTGTGGAATGACTGGAACTGATCGGCTGTCAGACCCCTCTGTCTAATAGGCGCTACTCATGCATGGTTGTTTACATCTTTGGGAGGGTTTAGTGACATCTCTGAACAGTTAAAGGGACTGTGTCTGTGATACACTATCCACAGTCAACGTCTCTATTCAGGAGTTCATCACTCCGATGCAAAACTTTTTTTGATGTGTGTATATCTAGGTCACTATTTGGCAATTTTCAAGATTACTCTCATAACTTGAAAAACCTTTTGAACTGAAGAAGTTTTCCTTAAAAAAAACTGGGGGTATTCTCACACTAGATATAATACAGTGACATGATAAACTGATAAAGTATTCAGTGTAGCTGATTGCTTTTTTTAACTATAAAACTACAGTGAAATTAACATTATCTAGCATTATAACAGCTTCTGAATTGACATAAGTTCATTGTCACTTTACTCTTAGTATCAATAGCAAGATGTCTGCATTTTATAAACTAAGAGTATACCTAGCCTATAGGTCAAACAACTGGAGTGGAGGGGCAACCAGTTTAATGAACATCAGACTGCTGATTATAGGAAGATGGAATGATGCTTTTTAGGTGTGATAATCAGATTCATTTTTGATAACTCACATTCACATTTACTAGCAGTTATGGGAACACATTTCACTACATTGAGAAGGGAAAGGAGGAAAGCTGGCATTTTCTTCTCCATAAAATCATCCTGAAATCCTCCAAGTATCCCTCTCCCTGGAAGACCAAAAGGATGATATAAGGTCTTTATACTTATTCCACCACACATTATTCCAGGATTTTCTGACCAAGTGTATGAGGCCAATATTTCTTCACATTCAGAGATAGGAAATCCTCTGCCTACTGAACATGATTCTCCATCCACTGTTTTAGACAATTATAAAATCAGCAGGGCTTAAGACATCTGCTTTTTGGTCCTCTTTCCAGTGAAGTTCCTCTGAAGTTCAGTTCTTCTACTGCTTTGAGAGCTACATCTACATCTACATCTTCATTTATACTCCACAAGCCACCCAACAGTGTGTGGCGGAGGGCACTTTACGTGCCACTGTTATTACCTCCCTTTCCTGTTCTAGTCGCGTATGGCTCACGGGAAGAATGACTGCCAGAAAGCCTCTGTGCATGCTCGAATCTCTCTAATTTTACATTTGTGATCTCCTCTGGAGGTGTAAGTAGGGGGAAGCAATATATTCGATCCTCATCCAGAAATTGTCCTCCATTGGAATAGAGATCAAAATAAACATCATTTCCACCCTTTTTATTGCTCATGAAAACCACACATCGCATGTTGTACCACCAGACAGTGAGACCTTCAGAGGTTATGAGATATTTTGTGGACAGAAATGTTTTGGGGGTACATGTCCCTCCTGAAAAAGAGCATTCATCTAAATATGTAAATCAGCCTGTGCTAGTATGCCTCCAGAAGCTGCTCATCTGTCAAATGTGGCTGAAAAGTAATTGGTGAAAGTAGGCTATTTAGAACAATGTTTTTCACACCAGGTTTACATTCCAAAACACTTTAATTGCACTTTGATGTTAAACAACCTAGTATTTATATCCAGATAAGTTCTCATTTACTATAGTTTATGCAGAGATGAAGGGAAGAGTAAGCCATATACTACACTTCACTGATGTTCTATATTGGGATTGTTCAAGTGCAGTAACTTAACATTGGCATAATTGAACACAATTATTAATGTGTGGCAAGTAAATCATTAGCACATTAACTAATTATAGTGTCCTTTCAAGTAGATAGTCACATGGAAATGAAAATGAAGTGCACAGTTAGTATAATTTGGAAATAACACAGTCCACAGTCTGATGCTATTGTCACAGTAAGCATTATTGGAGATTAACACAGTTCATGAATCTAGTTACAAGTTTAAAGTCAATCACTGTGAAAACAGTCACTGTATAAACTCTCAGTCATAGAATTTTAATAAAACTTGGCACCTTTTTTGCCCGTGCTTTGTGCTAACATGCCTGCATACCTTGTGCAGATCTTGCTCATATCATAACCTCCTGCAGGCTGACTGAACTGGCTCCCAGCAGCTTCTGTTTTATAAGATCACAATAATTAGCAATAGATTCAGCTATTGTTGTTTGCTGTCTGTTTACATATTATTTATGAATAGCTGAATAGCAGAACAAGATTTGTTTGAATGAGGACATTTATCTAAAACAATAATTGCTATTGAAATATGTCACCTTGTTTGCCAAAATATGGGATGCTACTTCAGTTACAAAGTTTTAGATAAGAATGCTAATTACTCCAAAACCAAATGAGTGTAAAAGATGACAATAAATAACCAGCACCAGCTGTCTAGGTGCTTCACTTATTTTTATGTGCTTTCAATCTGTTCCATCTAAAAGTTAGTAATTGGGTATGTGTTTATGTATGAACATTGATAATGGAGTTTGAAATTACTCGCATTTGTATTTATTTACTTATTCATAGTCAAGTTTCTTTGTATGGATATCATCACACACACACACACACACACACACACACACACACACACACACACACACACACACACATCGTTTACAACAGAGAAACATAAAATAATGGAAAAACAGGGTACACGTAAGAAATTCATAATACAAATATAACATACACAATTTATCACTGCATTACATAAGGTAAAAGAATGTGTTTCAAATAAGAGAAATGAATCATAAGACTCCTCTGATAATACACCTTGATTTTACATTGCATGGAGTAAATTACAGATTACAATGTATGTAACAAACATACTATATCCTCTTCGTCTGGTTTGCTGTTGGTCAGTTTGTTTATTTATAAGTAATAATTTTTTTGGAGTAAAAACTGTTTTTAGTAAATATTCTTTAATATATGTTTTAAATTTATAGAGTTTCTGTGTATTCTTAATCTCTTTTGGCAGTTTTTGGTAAAACAAAGTATGTTTGGGTCTTTGCTCCATTCATTCTATCCAGGAACACGCAATCATTGTATATGGTTTGATGACCATGTACAGAGCTGTCTGTTGCATATAGTTCAACATTTTTTGCATAAAAACTGCAGTCTGGAATACGTACTCACTTAGAACTGTCAGAATACCCCATTTTTTGAACAGCTCAATGCAGTGGGCCCTTTTCTGATTCTTGATCACTATCCTGATGGCTCATTCTTGCAGTCTGAACACATTTTGCACATTCTCAGCATTTGCGCCCGGCAATATTATGCCGTAACTGACATTACAATGTGTGTGCATCATACATTGCTTTTAGGCTATTACACACTGTGGTAGCTGTGCTAATCCTTTTTCCAAGTACCCTAATATGTTCATCTCATTTTAATTGTGAAGTTCGTGTTATTAGTCTTTGTTACATTAAGAGTTACTTGATTGTTAACTGACAAGCTTTTACTTCTAACATTTCTGATGCCCTGTCTGTAATTATTATATTGCTGTCATCAGCAAATAACACAGTATCTCCTTGTGTGACCCACACTGGGAAGTCATTAATGTAAATAAGAAACAGTATTGGCCCTAACACACTCCCTTGAGTGACTCCAATGTTCAGATTTTCTGGATCTGAAAGATGTTTCCCCATGTAGTTAGAACCATTTCGAATTTGAGATATGTCTAACTTCTGCACTATATCTGCTAGATAAGGCCTTAATCATTTATTTACCACACCGCTTATTCCTAGTGATCCAAGTTTACCTAAAAGTATTTCGTGATCAACTGTGTTAAATGTTCACTTAGGAAAATGCCTATTACTTGTTCTCCTTTATCTAGGGCTTATAAAATCGATTTTGTAAATTTTATTATAGCAGCTTCTGTTCTCTTCCCTGACCCAAAGCCAAATTGTCCTTTGCACAGATGTTAGCATTTATACAAATAATCAATAAGTCTGTTTTTCATAGCAGTTTCTATTATTTTTGGAAAGGAAGACAGTAATGAAACTGGTCTTTAACTCTCTGTATCTCCTGTATCACCTTTTTTATGTGTGGGAAGGACTTTTGCTTGGTTTAGGTAATTAGGAAAGCAACCTGATGAGAATAACTCATTTATAATGTCTCTTAGGGATATTTTTATGCTGCTGATGCAGTCTTTTAGTAGACACATTGGAACTTCATCTAGACCTGCGGACATTTTTCTCTTAAATGTATGGCTGCCCTTCTTCCCCTATGCAGATGGAAATCACAGTGCATTCTCACATTCTTAGGATAAATTCAGAGGTTGAAAGATCTCCCCACTATGTCTTTGACCAACCCTACCTCCAGCACAGTCATCGATTTAATTTGCAGCTGACCAGAAGTAGACAATTGCATTCTGCATCTTGTGAAGGAACAGAACAAGCTGAGTCCATAACAGTTAGTCAGTGAAGACTGTTCCTCACTAGTCTTACTCATGGCACCAATGCAAGTACACAAGATCTCTCCATATGCATACATGTCAAGTATGTTAGCACCCATTATCAGTATGTAGTAGATATGACAGCTGATTTCCTCCCCAGTGGTGGGTAGCAGCAGCATTCTGTAAGGTAACTGTATGTTGTATTTCTGGAAAACTTTTCTTGCAGTTTGGTTACTATATTGTGAAAGCAGTTATTTACAATGTTGGCCAGATCCTTAGGGTTACCTCATAGACTATCTTTATTTCTTATTTTTGTGTTCATCTGCTTTAGCTTTTTGTTACCAGTTTTTTGTTTTACTATTTTCCAAATGGCTCTGCTTTTATTGTTTGAGTTCTGTATGGCCTTATCATTTGGATTCTTTTTGCTTCCTGCAGCATTGTTCCTTATGTCCTTTTGTATCTGAGAAAGAACTGTAAGAAAGCTGGGTCACTATTATTTTCTTTAACAGAACTGATATATTTGAGAATTTTGGAGGCTTTTAGGTAAACTAATTACACCAGTGGCTCCTAATTAACCAAATGAATGTATTGGATGATAAAATCGAGTTGGATAAGCCTTGAGTTAATATCTGATATTTTTTGGTACTGTGCACATGCCATAAAATATCTCTATTGAAGATACTAATCACTGATAAACCAAAATGTGGCTTTAAATTTCAGGTCATGGATACAGGTTTCTCTGATCATCAAGAAGTTAAATTGTTTTTAAAGAAATCTCATAAGAAATTTAACAGTGACAAATATGTAGAGAAATAATTAAGTTATGAAGAAGCATTAGAGATGACATAAAGGTTTTGATTTGGTACCACACCCAAAAGACTTTTATGTTGACTGACTCTGGCTGCTGAAGCCTACACAATTACATAAGCATTATATTCTTTAATCTCATGTTAAAAAAATGTAAAGTGTGACAAGGAAAGCAAGAGTTCTGTAGATGTAAAAATGCAACACATTTTCGTTTAATTATAAATACTATTATGAGATTTAATTCCCTCTACTCAGACTTAAAAGTAACAAAATATAAAATGTATGCACAACAAAGAGAACTAAACAACTCATCACGAAGTCCAGGAACAATAAAATGAAATCAGTGCGAAAAGTTTAAATAATCTCACAGGCAAACATAAAAAGGAAGAAATAAATTAATTATGAAACACAAAAATGGAATTATTGATGATCCCCCTTCTAATAGCTAATATATTTAATGATCACTGTATTGATGTAGCTCAAAACCTGATCACATAAATGTAGAAATAGCAATAAGTGGAAGAACAAAGTTCTTACAACGAGTAACACTCTAAGAAGTACAAAAGGCTATCAGCAAAAAAGAGAGTGAAATGGCCTGTGGATTTGATGGTATATCAGACAAAACCATTAAATATAGTGCCAATAATATTGCCTCTCAACTTTTTGACATAATCACTGACCCCTTTCAAACAGGGGTGTTTCCAATTAGACTTGAGCTACCAATGTAACACCAGTTACAAGCACAGTGACAAGTTTGACATTATAAACTTCAGATTACTATCACCGTTATCTGTATTGTCAAAAATAGTTGAAAGGTAATGTACTGGTATGATAGATTACTAGATTTTATAAATGATAACAAAGTTCGATTAATGAACATAATAGATTCAGCTCGTTACAAATTTTCTAAAACTTATTTTCAAAGCTATAAATGGTAATGAATTAAATTCTAGTGTGTTTTTTGACCTTCCAAAAACTTTTGATCTTGTAAATCATCATCATAATGCTATAGTGGCATGCATAATGAAACAGCACACAGTACAATTGCCTCAACAGCTGGACTAGAGAGGTCGTCTCACAACCTGGACATACAGTGTAGCAAGTGCTGTGCCATTCCACAACAGCCCAATATGAGCCCCACACACTGGACCCTTAGCATCACTTATGTTCACTTGCTTATTGTATGCTCACCTACCAGAATGTATATTTATCTGTTTTATAGTTATGAGACCTTGTACTGTTCTGCACTTCAGTCATTGTTACTGTACACTGAAGTGCAAAAAAACTGGTATAGGTATGTGTATTCAAATACAAAGATATGTAAACAGGCAGAACATGGCACTGCAGTTGGCAACACCTATATAAGACAAGTGTCTGGTGAAGTTGTTAAATTGGTTACTGATGCCACAATGGTAGGTTATCAAGATTTAAATGAGTTTGAATGTGGTGTTACAGTCAGTGCACGAGCGATGGGACACAGCATTTCTGAGACAGCAATGAAGTGGGGATTTTCCTGTATGACCATTTTACGAATGTACCATGAATATCAGGAATCTGGTGAAACATCAAATCTCTGACATTGTTGTGGCAGGGAAAAGATCCTGGAAGAATGAGACCAATGATGACTGAAGAGAATCGTTCATTGTGACAGAAGTGCAACAACTCTTCCGCATATTGCTCCAGATTTCAGTGCTGGACCACCAACAAGTGTCAGTGTGCGAACCATTCAATGAAACATCATCAACATGGGCTTTCGGAGTCAAAGACCCACTTGTGTACTCTTGATGACTGCATGACACAAAGCTTTATGCCTCACCTGTGCCCATTAACACCAACATTTGACTCTTGATGACTGGAGACATGTTGCCTGGTTGGACGAGTCTTGCTGCAAATTGTATCTAGCAGATGGATGTGTATGTGTATGGAGACAACCTCATGAATCCATGGACCCTGCATGTCAGCAGGGGACTGTTCAAGCTGGTGGAGGCTCTGTAATGGTGTGGGGCATGAGCAGTTGGAGTGATATGGGGCTCCTGATATGTTTAGATATGACTCTGACAGGTGGCACATACGTAAGCATCCTATATGATTACCTGCATCCATTCATGCCCTTTGTGCATTCTGATGGACTTTGGCAATTCCATCAGGACAATGGGATACCCCACACATCCAGAATTGCTTCAGAGTGGCTCCAGGAACACTCTTCTGAGTTTCAATACTTCCGCTGGCCACCAAATTCCCCATAAATAAACATAAGATATCTGGCATGCCTTGCAACGTGCTGTTCAGAAGAGATCTCCACCCCCTTTTACTTTTACAGATTTATGGACAGCCCTGAGGATTCATAGTGTCAATTTTCCTCCAGCATTACTTCAGACAGTACTTGAGTTCATGCCATGTCATGTTGCAGCAATTCTGTGTGCTCGTGGGGAACTTACATGACATTAGGCCGGTTGGAATGAGATATCCTCCTCTAGCATTACTTTTCCTCAAAAGTAGTTGTCAATGCCAGTATTATTTTTGAAATTTTGGACAGGTCAGTATTATCTCAGCTGTTATCTTGGAAACTTTCATATAATTTTATACACAATATGTTATATTTCAAGCTAAAATTTATGAAAAGGAATTACCTTATTTTTGATGATACAAATGATAAGTACTGGCTCTGAATGTACAGTTAAAATTATTTTCTTTTAAAAACATTTGAAATTATGAATTATTTGGCACACTTAAAATTTGTATCATTAATTACATAATGTAGTACTGTTTACTATGTTTATTTCTGGATTCATATATGAAAAAATAATCGAAATTAACAGAAATTCATTTATCAAGAAATGGTGTAAACCCTTTGGAATATGGTTGTTACTGCAGAATGAAGTAGTAGTAAGCATGCCTCTGATGTGATTGGACATATTTTTGTATTTTGGGTGAACAATGTAATTTTGGCTTTGTGAATGTAAAAATTCAAAAGACTGTATAATATACTAAAACGTGACAAAATATATTATTGTAACAACAAAACTTCTGCAACAATTATCTTCAAGTTTATTTAGATCAATTCAACCATGAGGACCTAAAATGTGAGAATTTCAGCATCAAGAATCTGACCCTAGACAAAAAGAACTGGAAGACTTTGCTTATTGTGGACAATGACTGGAATTATGAATGAGGGGGGAGATTGTAAGGTATACCAGTTTCTTTGGTTCTTCAGTGTAGATCTCTTGATGTGGAAGTAGATTAAACTTCATTGTTGTTATTTCTCATATTGTGTTGCACAATCTTACAGCATACTTGGTGACAATTGTGTCATCCTACTCCACATGTTTCATTTCTTTGGTATGATATACAGCCAATATGTCAGTGAAAGAGGTTCTTCAATCTCTTGTTGAGCAACAGCATGCTCTCACCAACCAGCAGCAGGCTCTCTCTGTGGCAGCAATAAATAATTTGGAAGCCTCCTTGATGTACCAGGTTCCATCACCGTTGACACAACCCCATCATTTCCTCCATATGATGATACTATGGAAGATTGGAATGCACATGAAAAATGTCTTCAGCATCATTTTCAAGCTTTTGGAGCTGCTGACACCAATTTATGTAAGGTTTTATTTTTGTTATGGATTTCTCTTTGTGCTTATCACATTTTGTGTCAGCTATCTCCTCTTCAGGAACCTGTCAGTGTCTGTTTCAATGAAATGTGACAGTTTCTCTCCAATTATCATTACAAATGTATTCATGTTATTGCTGCTTGTGTTGAGTTCTACCAGTGTCAAAAGCAGCCACAACAGTTGTACAGAGCTTGGGCAGCAGAACTTCATGGGCTTAGCCATCACTGCCAGTTTGTTACTGAGATCCACTGGAACTCATATACTGATTTTATGGTCTGTTATCATGTAATATACCTGATCCCTTCTGAAGTATCTAGGGTAGCAGGAAACTAGATAGAAGTATGGTGTGAAGTAGCCACTGTTGCTTCCTTTCCTCCTCAGCCACCATAGCTCATGGGGGAAAGACAATGTAGGGGCAGTGCAACTACAGCCCCCACAGAATGGCACAGCACTGTGCTAAGCAGCAGCAGTAGTCAGCATCACAATAGGAGCCTTGTGCTCCTCTTCCATTATGCCCTTCTTGTTTTGTTTAACATAAGGGGGCTGCTTTCCCAAAGTGTTTGGTGTATTGCAACCACTATAAAGAAAGGGACATATTGCGTCTGTGTGCAACTCTCAATCTCCTCGATCAGTCATTAACACGGATGTGAACACTGTTTTTGAAGTGATGGTAGCACCAAACAAACTCTGCATTGAAGTATGTGTGGTGGACAAGATGTTAAAAATGCAAGTGGACATGAAGGCGACAATGACTTTGTTAAATTCTCAAACCTATGTGGACAATGGATCACCAGTATTGTTCCCTGTGTCTCATCAGTTAGTCAGTTACAACAAAAAACAAGTACCCATATTGGGACAGTTTGTTTCTGCTGTAGCATACAAAGCAATTGTTTGGCCTTTCACCTTTCTAGTAGTGGATGATGCCGCCACTGAAAACTTGTATAGGTTGGAATCCTTCAAGTTTTTTGAGTTTTGCCTCTGGTATCAAATTAAGTTCCATATCAACAACTAGATGTGCTCTGCTTGGAATATTCCTCCCTGTTTTCAGAAGATTTAGAGCGTGCTACTGATTTCAAGCCTCACATCACAATGCCCTCATTTTTATCATGCCTGCCCATTCCCAGTGGTTTTATGGAAGCAAGTCAAATTGGAACTAAAGTAATTTATGTCTTTGGGTAACATGGCTTTCCAGGGGATAGTATTTTTCCAAAATGGACTTGTCAGAAGTCTAATTTTAAATGTTTCCATCATGAAAAAAGCTACAATTAATTTATATTGTTATAAATTATAATTGGGTGTACTCCTCCTGTATCTCTCGATCTGTCACTGCAAATCGTCCTGTGCTACACGTTGTCTACTGTACTTGACAGTTAAGTCAAAATGAGCAATACT
This sequence comes from Schistocerca piceifrons, assembly GCF_021461385.2. Lineage (NCBI taxonomy): Eukaryota > Metazoa > Arthropoda > Insecta > Orthoptera > Acrididae > Schistocerca > Schistocerca piceifrons. The sequence continues at coordinate 219,639,855 of NC_060145.1, read as the reverse complement.
TACAATTTTTGTTTCAGATAACTTTGTTTTAACTCAAGAAAGATGTACATGTTATACGCATAAACTCATCTCATACACTGACCTTCTCTGCTAACATGGTGCCCCTATATATATGATTCCAAATAATCCTCATCCTCAGTATTGTTAAAAAAAAAAAGCTCTTTAACAAAATTACAATTAAAGCTCTCATTTTAAAACCAATGACTCATTTCAACAACTGCAATAGCTCTTATAGAGTAAATACAAAATTGAATTTTCAAGTATATAATAACTTAACTGTGTATAAATGCTCAGATATGTGGTGTTAACAATCCTCTTACTATTTTCATTAATTAAAAAAGGTTCATGGGTTGGGGAATTTTCCTACCAATTACAGGACCTACATCCTTCAATACAATTATAATATAGTAACTGGTTTCTTTGTATCCATTCCATAAGTACATGTTCACTACACCCCTATGCCAGAAATTACTGTTTATGGTCGAAAAATACGTGTTTTTTAAATCAGTGTCAATGGACTTTTACGTTTCAACTTACAACTGTCTCTGGATGATGATTCCAAATGTGTCCTTGTAGTGAATACCCTCTTTTGGTTATATTAATACTAATGCCTCCCATTCAGTGTGGCTAGTGCCCCTGCAATTTTGCAGTGATTTTTAAAACAATGCATGGCATCCAAGCCAGGGTGCCTTAACTGTCTGGATGACATTGTGTCCTCAGGTTCTTCAACAAATGTACATTTGCAGAACATTCATGCCTTGTTCAAAGTTCTGATCGTTTGAAATACAACTTGGAAAAATCAAAGTTTTTTCAGCCACCTATCATTTATCATGGTCTTGTATGCTGGCATTAAGCCTTTACACCATCACATCAATGCCATTACACTTTACTGCAACCTACCAATGCCTAAGAGTTTCAAACCTTTCTTGGAAAGATTGCATATTATCATAAATTTCTTCCTGGTGCAGCCACTTTGGCCCAATTCTCTTATGTAAAGATGCTCCTTTTCACTGGTCACCCATCTTTTAGCATGCTTTTACGTCACTAAGGTCAAAGTTACATTTTGCACCTTGTTTGGTTACCTACCACCTGGGCCAACAGTTTCTTTTGGCAATTGGTGCCTCTTAGTATTACCTTGGAGTCATTCTCATGCACAAGTATGCAGATGGTTCTTGACTGCATTATTGTGCATGCTTCTGAAACTCTGAATCAGGCACAACAGTGCTCCTTGCAGATAGAAAAAGAAGCCTTGCTAGTGTGTACATGCTGCAAAAGTTTCATGTTTTCCTATACGGTTCAAAGTTTCATTTGATTACTGATGATAAGCCTCTAGTTTCTCTTTTCAGTCCTTTGGCATCTTTACTGCATGAAGTTGCCCATCACCTGCAATGCTGGGCTCTGTTTTTGTAATGCCATAACAATGAGATTCATTTCCAACCCACAGCACAACACACTAAGGCTGTTCCTATTTCTTGATTGCTGATTGGCCCTGAAGAAGAATCTGGAATTAGGATGAACTGTTGTTTTCTATTTAGACATCAAAGCCTATAACACTGTGGATGGTTTTCCCATTACCAGTTGTTGGATTTCAGCAGCTGTCACAACTGGTCCTGTCTTACACCAGGTTATCCAATTTGTCCCCCAAGGCTGGCCAGATAAAACACAGAGCCAGGCATCAGATCCCTTGTGTAATTATTATGCTCTGTGCCAGTGCCTCTCAATACTTGACAGTGTGTTGCTGTTGGCCACTGAAAAGTTGGCAGTCAGAGTTCTGATGCCGTACACATTTTGGTAGGATGTCATGCACCTTCTGCCCCTGGTCCACTGAAGTGTTTCACAGACAAAATTGCTTGCCAGTCACTATGTGCTTTGGCCGCATATTGACAAGGACATCACACTTGTTGTGACAGCCTGCCCACAGTGTGCCACCACTCAAGCAGCATCACAGGCCTCCGTTTCCCTGTGGTCTACCCCCCAAGTGCCCAAGGGTGCATATTCATGTCGATTTTGCAGGGCCGTTCCTTAACTCCTTGTGTCCATGGCAGCTATGGTCACAGTCCTCTCAAAGATTTTTACTTAGAAAGATTGCTGTATACGCTTGTGATGGGCTATGGCCCATAGTTTGTGTTTCAAGATTTTTAAGATTTTTGTACAAAGATTGGCATCCAGCATGTCACAGATCCTCCCTTTCATCTACAGTCTAATGGAGAGGCAGAGCAGTTAGTCAGCACATTCAAAACCTAGATCAAAAAGTATGTCACACGGTCTTCTTCTGAGGAAGCTCTCAATAGGTTCTTGAGTTGATATAGATTCAAAACAATCAGTCACCATGGCCCAGTGGATCTGTTTCACAGTTACCAGCCCTGTGCAGTGCTCCATCTGATGCCCAGCCACCTGTCACATAGTGGTTCTATCAAGGTTCTGCTGTCTGGACCTGTGGGTCTGACCAGCACCCTAAGTGGTTACCTGCAGTTGTCCATCATTGCCAAGGCCACTTCCTCTGCTTTGTGCACACCTCTGATGACTTGGTGTCATGACACTACAACCAGGTGACAGACTGCCCAGAGAGCCCTTCCTTGGCCACCTTCGCCATCTGTGCTAGTCCCCTTGGTGCAGTCCATGCCTCCTCTGGCTCCACTGCCACTTCAGTTCTGTGTGCTGCCACTGTCTTCTCTGTTACCTCCATCTCTGAATGCTTGCCTGGGTGTGGACTTCGGTACAGCAAAATTATCACCAGTGCCCCATTCCAGGCTTTTGCAGGGGAGTGGACATGACACCTCTCCATGCCTATATCATTTCAAACAATATTCTCCTGTGACAGCAAGACACCTCCTCCAACAGTCGTCACCTACTTTCAAAGACATGGACATCTCAACAGTGAACACTGTTCCTCATCAGGGAATGAGTGTTGTAACCCTATAGTGTGAGCTTGTATAATCAAAAGGCATGAGATACAAGTCCCTCAACAGCCAGCCTCAAGATATCACCCTGCAACAGAAAGTGCTGTGCCATTTCAACAACACCCCATTATCAGCCTGCTGCATCAGGCCCTCAGTACAACTTATGTTTACTTGTTCATTGTATGCTCACCTGTGAGAATGTATATTGATGTGTTTATAGTTATGAGACTTCGTATTGTTCTATATTTCATTCAGTGTTATTTTTAGATGTCTTCATGTGGAAGCAGAGTAAAACTGGGTTGGTGTTACTGCTTATATTGTGTTTTGTGGCTTTACAATAATAATACTCAACTATTTTTAAAAGACATATTATGGTGTCTGTTGTTTTTCCTATGAGTAGTTTGGGTCATATTTTTATGATAGGAAAAAAGAGCGACAGAAAAGAAATCAGCTGCTATCAGAGCACATACAGAAGTGTATCCGTAAAAATAATTTTGTGAATTAAGCTACCATTTGCAAGAAACTGTATATGCATGTATAAATGTATCCATAAAAAAAACTTTGTGAGCTAAGCTACAATTTGCAACAAACCACATAGTTGTATTCACCACAGTTCATTAGAGATATTTTTTTAATCGTGTAAGAACATTATTTAAACCCTGAACAATTGATACTGAGCTTAGATCCATGTGAAACTGAAGAAATGTAATTATATATTTTCACACACATGTTACATCACAACTCATTAAGAATTATGCACGCGAATAAAATTAAAACTTTGGTAAGTGATATAATGAAGTATGAATACGGAGAGAACAAGACAAAATGTTTTTGGGTAGACATCATATTTCTTCAGTTAACATGTTGGATGGCACAATAACTAGCAGCAAACAAAAGACTGAACAGATATTCATAGATTTCGGTATATGTGGCTCAAGAGATGAATTAGAAATACACATGGTGTACGAAAAAGATGACAAAAACTTCCCAGATAATTACAGACCCATTTCAGTAGTACCAGCCATATCCAAGACAGGAAATTATATGAATACAATATTATACAGGAGGAATGGTCATTATCCAGGATATGATAAGAATGATCATTTGAAGCAAAAGTATAGTAAACATGTGCACCAAAATGCACACCTTAAGAACCATGAGTACTTGTGAAGTAGAACGGATGTGTTTCACAGTAATGAAGATCAACATGTGCTCACTGCTCTTAAGGTTTGCACTTTAGAGCCCATAGTGAAATTTTCACTCTACAGGAGAGTGTGCACTGATGTGAAACTACCTGGAAGATTAACAATTGATCTGCCATACTCTAGATTGTCCAAGATACATAATAGTTATAAATATGTAGGCCTCAAACTGTTTAATATGCTCCCTAAAATTGTACAAACAGTATCTTAAAATAAATTTAAGACAACATTGGGTCAATGGCTCAAAGATAAAGCATTTTACACATTTGAGGAATACAAAGATTGTAATATGGCAGATTTGCTGTTTTAACATAGAGAAAGGTACCTCTGCCTGCAGTAGGACCTAAATTTGGAAAAACAATATCAGACATATAGGCACAGACCTATTTCGAGTGCTCTATATTTGTATCAATATCTTATCATAATCACACTGGACTCGCATTCGGGAGGACGACGGTTCAATCCCGTCTCCGGCCATCCTGATTTAGGTTTTCCGTGATTTCCCTAAACCGCTTCAGGCAAATGCCAGGATGGTTCCTTTGAAAGGGCACGGCCGATTTCCTTCTCCATCCTTCCCTCACCCGAGCTTGCGCTCCGTCTCTAATGACCTCGTTGTCGACGGGACGTTAAACACTAAGCTCCTCCTCCTCCTCTTATCATAATGACATAATGTTATCAACATGTATATGATAATGACATAGTGTCATCAACATGAATACTCCACACTTAATATAAATTTGTATAATTTTTTCTTTTTTATTGTGAAATTAACACTATGTTGTTGTTGTTGTTGTTGTGGTCTTCAGTCCTGAGACTGGTTTGATGCAGCTCTCCATGCTACTCTATCCTGTGCAAGCTTCTTCATGTCCCAGTACCCACTGCAACCTACATCCTTCTGAAACTGTTTAGTGTATTCATCTCTTGGTCTCCCTCTATGATTTTTACCCTCCACGCTGCACTCCAATACTAAATTGGTGATCTCTTGATGCCTCAGAACATATCCTACCAACTGATCCCTTCTTATGGTCAAGTTGTGCCACAAACTTCCCTTCTCCGCAATCCTATTCAATACCTCCTCATTAGTTATATGATCTACCCATCTAATCACTGCTTGCTAAATATACAGATTGACTAACATCAGGGATAGGAAACAACCCTGTCTCACTCCCTTCCCAACCACTGCTTCCCTTTCATGCCCCTCGACTCTTATAACTGCCATCTGGTTTCTGTACAAATTGTAAATAGCCTTTTGCTCTCTGTATTTTATCCCTGCCAACTTCAGAATTTGAAAGAGAGTGTTCCAGTCAACATTGTCAAAAGCTTTCTCTAAGTCTACAAATGCTAGAAACGTAGGTTTGCCTTTCCTTAATCTAGCTTCTAAGATAAGTCATAGGGTCAGTATTGCCTCATGTGTCACAATATTTCTACGGAATCCAAACTGATCTTCCCCAAGGTCGGCTTCTACCAGTTTTTCCATTCATCTGTAAGGAATTCACATTAGTATTTTGCATCCGTGACTTATTAAACTGATTGTTTGGCAATTTTCACATCTGTCAGCACCTGCTTTCTTTGGGATTGGAATTATTGTATTCTTCTTGAAGTCTGATGGTATTTTGCCTGTCTCACCAGATTGTAGAGTTTTGTCAGGACTGGCTCTCCCAAGGCTGTCTGTAGTTCTAATGGAATGTTGTCTACTCCCGGGGCCTTGTTTCAACTCAGGTCTTTCAGTGCTCTGTCAAACTCTTCACGCAGTATCATATCTCCCATTTCCTCTTCATCTACATCCTCTTCCATTTCCATAATATTGTCCTCAAGTACATTGCCCTTGTATAGACCCTCTATATACTCCTTCCACATTTCTGCTTTCCCTTCTTTGCTTAGAACTGGGTTTCCATTTGAGCTCTTGATATTCATGCAAGTGGTTCTCTTTTCTCCTAAGGTCTCTTTAATTTTCCTGTAGGCAGTATCTGTCTTACCCCAGGTGAGATAAGCCTCTACATCCTTACATTTGTCCTCTAGCCATCCCTGCTTAGCCATTTTGCACTTCCTGTTGATCTCATTTTTGAGACGTTTGTATGCCTTTTTGCCTGTTTAAATTACTGCATTTTTATATTTTCTCCTTTCATCAATTAAATTCAATATTTCTTCTGTTACCCAATGATTTCTACTAGCCCTCATCTTTTTTCCTACTAGATCCTCTGCTGCCTTCACTACTTCATCTCTCAAAGCTACCCATTCCTCTTCTACTGTATTTATTTCCCCCATTCCTGTCAATTGTTCCCTTATGCTCTCCCTGAAACTCTGTACAACCTCTGGTTTAGTCAGTTTATCCAGGTCCCATCTCCTTAATTTCCCACCTTTTTGTAGTTTCTTCAGTTTTAATCTGCAGTTCATAACCAATAGATTGTGGTCAGGGTCCACATCTGCCCCTGGAAATGTCTTACAATTTAAAACCTGGTTCCTAAATCTCTGTCTTACCATTATATAATCTATCTGAAACCTGTCAGTATCTCCAGGCTTCTTCCACGTATACAACCTTCTTTTATGATTCTTGAACCAAGTGTTAGCTATGATGTGCTCTCTGCAAAATTCTATCAGGCTGGTTCCTCTTTCATTTCTTAGCCCCAATTCATATTCACCTACTACGTTTCCTTCTCTCCCTTTTCCTACTACCGAATTCCAGTCCCCCATGACTATTAAATTTTCGTCTCCCTTCACTATCTGAATAATTTCTTTTATTTCATCATACATTTCTTCAATTTCTTTGTCATCTGCAGAGCTAGTTGGCATATAAACTTCTACTACTGTAGTAGGCATGGGCTTCATGTTTATCTTGGCCACAATAATGCGTTCACTATGCTGTTTGTAGTATCTTACCCGCACTCCTAGTTTTTTATTCATTATTAAACCGACTCCTGCATTACCCCTATTTGATATTGTATTTATAACCCTGTATTCGCCTGACCAAAAGTCTTGTTCCTCCTGCCAGTGAACTTCACTAATTCCCACTATATCTAACTTTAAACTATCCATTTCCCTTTTTAAATTTTCTAAGCTACCTGCTCGATTAAGGGATCTGACATTCCACCCCAGCTAGCACTCAAGCTTATTTCAAGGTGGATATTGAGTTTAGGTTCAGTTGAAAATTCAAGATTGAAAAATCAACCTGTTACACAGCTTATTTCAAGGTGGATATTGAGTTTAGGTTCAGTAGAAAATTCAAGATTGAAAAATCAACCTGTTACTCAGTTTACATCAAGCTGTAAAAATTTAGCTTGAATTAAAATTATTTTCCCAAGCTTGAAATAAACTGTAATTTCCCTGGAAGGCTGTACAGTAGATGTGTGCGCAGCATAGCTTCCATAGATGTCCACGGGAAGCGCCACAAGCGTTTATAAGCCTTGCACTGACTCTGCTAGTTTTACGGCCATTTTACTTTTGTGATGCGCGTTAATGATTGTTGACTGTTGTGAAGTTTGTTTTATACTGGAAAATAGTTCGGAAAGTGTGTGGCGTCCCCTGCCTTACTGCCACACTGGGTCTGAAGAAGACATATAGTGTATTACAGGTACGTTGGTGCATTTTTCTCTAGTGGTACGTTAATATTACAAATGTTAAATATTATTACGTAACGTAAAGAAATATCATATTCTTTTACGTAGAAAAATTGAGCCTGGATGAAAGTGAAATGGATTACCAGCTAAGAATACATATTACAAGTTGTTCAGCACCAATAAATTAAAACTTAATGTTATTTTACCCTTTTAAAATCTTGCCTTTTTATATATATCGCCCTATTACATTTATTTACTTGTAAGTACTCGCGTGTGTCACACCATGAATGAATAATCGTGAAGTGTGAAAAGTGTCTTTGTGAATACAAATAGTTATGACATGGTGAACGGGAAAAAGTGCTCAAGAACCAGTCACTACATAGGTGTCAGTCTTTTTTATTTACGTAGCTTTGACTGCTCTTCATCTGCTCTTAATTTTGTTGTTCCCTAGGTGAAATAATACTGCAAGGCCTACAGGTACTTTAAAATTTTATTGTTATTTGTAATGTGGCTGAAATCTAAAAAAAGACAATATTAAAATATAACAAGGAGAACATTTTTTGTTCTTTTACATTTCAGTTCCACTGAACTGGTAATTTCTTAAATTCATCTCAATTTCATCTTTTATTCCATTTTGATTCAGTTTTACTCACCAAAAAATAATTGTGGATAGAATAAAATGTCTACATTTTTCTAAGCTGTAGTTTCCTTACAAGCTTACAGTATGAGGTGTACATGATTTCAAGTAATTGTTTCTTTATAATTCAGTTTAAATGGCCCTGAAACTGTTAGAAATAGTGACGTGTGGCTTCTTCATGAAGTCGTCGGAAAATTACCCAACTATCATCTTTATTTTAAAAATTTCAAACAAAAAGTTATTTCAAATTACTTTAAAAACTCTTTGGAATGAAGTCACCAGAAGCAGCTGCTTACTCAGTGACGTTCATACTAGTTAATGATTTTTACTGCATCAGTGAGTTTGAAGTTATTTTGCTAATCTGGGGCATAAATTATATTTAGGTTGATCAGTTTAAACTTTTTACATTTTTTTATGTTTAGGTATGGCTAACATTTTCTTTTACCTTTTACAGGATCATTATACCGGCAGAAGTCAGCGATATTTGATCCTGCTCTGGTCTGTGTGCTGGGGCCGGAGGGGCTTCAGAATAATTAAATTTTAAAATAAAACAATTTTAAACACTTTGAAAATAAAAAAAATTAAACATACATGTCTTGATAATTTTTTTCACACCATTCCAATTCTGGTATTTATTTAATTAATTAGGTTCAATAAATTCAGATTAATAATTATGTAGCTTAAAACAAGCTGTAAATACCAGGCTGTATTCCATGTGTGTAGATACAGCTGGAGCCAAACTTGATAAGTCAAGCTTGAAATATAGCTTGAACTCTGCCAACTTTGATGTTTGTTTCAAGCTTGAATCCAACTAACAGGCCTGAATATTCCAGCTTTGATCAAGCTTATATACTTGAACTTTACATCCGGAAACAAGTTTGAAACTGGCTTACTGTGCTATCTGGGACACTCCGATCCGTAGAACACCAGTTTTCTTTCTCCTGATAACGGCGTCCTCCTGAGTAGTCCCCACCCAGAGATCCGAATGGGGGACTATTTTACCTCTAGAATATTTTACCCAAGAGGATGCCATCATCATTTAACCATACAGTAAAGCTGCATGAACACTATATAAAATTCCAAATGTTTGCTATTGTACTACACTAACATTCATATCATTTATATATACATTGTTATGAGAATATAACCATCTTGATAATGTAATTGAAGGTATTGATGAAGCCCATTGTATAAGAAAATACTGAATGGCTAATAAAGATTCTTATTCTTATTCTTAAAACTGTGTGCCAAAGTGAGACACAAACTTGGAATCTTTGCCTTTCTAGCATCTGAGCCACCTAAGCACAACTCATTACACATCCCCACAGCTTTAATTCCGCCAGTATCTCATCTTCTACCTTTCAAACTTTGCAGAAGTAGAGTGAAGGTAGAGCACATGCCTGCAAAAGGTAAAGGTCCTGAGTTCGAGTATAGGTCTGGCACACAGTTTTAATCTGCCAGGAAATTTTAGAGCCCATGTTTACTTGACATTTTTTCTTGTTTTGGTCGGTACTGCCACTTTTTACAATATGGAAAGCAAAGAGCTTTCAGTAAATGACATTTGTTTCACAACGTTGAAGATGACAAAATGCTCATAGAACTTAAAGCATACATTTTAAATCCCATGTTTACTAAACTTTTTGCTTCAAATGATCACTCCTGCCATCTCTCTGAATATTGACCATTCCTCCTGGGAAACTATGTATATTTTGAAAACAACTAAATTTTAAACTAAGCAGTTCAGATTTAGGTCTCACTTATCACCTTTAAAAGCAATTGGAGCTTTGAAACTTCCTGGCAGATTAAAACTGTGTGCTGGACCAAGACTCGAACTCGGGACCTTTGCCTTTCACAGGCAAGTGCTCTACCAACTGAGCTACCCAAGCACAACTCATGCCCTGTCCTCACAGCTTTAATTCCGCCAGTACCTCGTCTCCTACCTTCCAAACTTCACTTGCCCGTGAAAGGCAAATGTCCTGAGTTCGAGTCTCGGTTCGGCACACAGTTTTAATCTGCCAGGAAGTTTCATATCAGCGCGCACTCCGCTGTAGAGTGAAAATTTCAATTGAAACTTTGGTTAAAATGTTTATTAATGGTGTGAAAAATTCTGACTGGAACACTTACTGATTCAAGCAATTCATTTCACCTAGCTTCACATACATAAACACCCTAAATTAGATTATTATGTCACTGAAGTTTATTCAAATGTGAAGTTTATTCAAATGTGAAGTTTATTCAAATCTTATTTGCGCAACAGATTACAGCTTGTTTATGCAAATAAGCAGAGATTAGTAATACTATCAATAAAAGGAGTCTTTCTTCATGGGTTTTTCCAGTTCATTGCTACATTCATGGCTTTTTTAATTGTATACCACAGAAGAATACTATAAACTGATAGTATGATACTGATAGCCAGGGGCGAGAATTTATGAAATGTACTAGACAACAACAGAGAAATGATGCAAAGGGCTAGTCAAGAGTGTGAGCCCAATCAGCTGAGCATACAACAGCCATAACAGAAGACATAAATTTTAATCTCAAGGTAACTAAAAATGAAAACAAAACAGTGAAAGTAGTTTTTTATTAATCTTACAGCTCGAAACAAGTATTTAACATGCATGGGCAATGTTACAGTAATTACATTTAGATTACTGATACACAATATATATAGATTACATGCTATTAAGTAAAAGATCATTTAAGTATATTTAACATAGCATTCCTGAGGTCAAATGATGTCAGCACCATACTGTATGGGCACTTCAATATAAGCCATTTTTTAAACTCATTTTTAAAAATTCTACCAGAAAGCTGTTTCAGGTTGTTTGGCAAAGAATTATAAAATATTGCTCCCTTAATGAATGGGGTATTTGTTGTTAGATCCTTTAATGGGGTATTTGTGGTTAGATTCAATCTTCTGCTGACCATATGAAAGTCTGATTTGTGTCTTGTATCATAATCATGGATTTCCCTATTCCTGTTTGTCACTTGTTTGTCTTTTTTCACTAATAATATTGATTGAAACATATATACTGCATAGATAGTCATAATATTAAAATTAATAAACAGGTTTTTGCATGAAGTTCTGGGTCTTACTTTTGTCATAGTTCTTATTACTCTTTTCTGCAATACAAATACCATTCTCATATTGTATTGGCAAACCCACCCCATAATACAATTCCATAAGATAGATGGGGATACACCAACCCAAAATACGCTATTTTTATTGCTTCAATATCTAGATATTGAACTAATCTCCTTAGTAAATACAGACTAGATGTTATTTTACCACAGACATCATCTATTTGATGATTCCACGAAAGTCTGTCATCTATACATATCCCCAGAAATTTACATTCTGAACAGGTATTTTCCTGAATGTCCTCATTTACAACAGTATTTTTATTTGAGCCACTTGTCTTAAAATAAATTAAATTAGTTTTGTTAATATTGATACTCAGGTTTTCTTTTTCAAAATGTGTTTGGGCTTTTTCAACAAAATTCTGTCCCACTGAATTTACGCCATCATTACTACGTGCGCAGCAAACTCCAGAGGTGTCATCAGCATACATAGTAATACGATGACTGGTGTCTAATACTTTTGGGAAATCATTCACTTAGCAAATAAACAAGAAAGGGCCCAAGGTAGAGCCTTTGTGGCGCACCAAAATTTATATTTCTTATCTTTGATCTTCTTTTTTCGATTATCTCTCCATTATCATACACAACTTCTGTACATTGTTGTCTATCTTTAAGGTAAGATTCTATTAAAAGCAACAGTTTCCCACTGACACCAATACAAGCAAGTTTACTTAAAAGAGCACAATGATGGACTCTGTCAAACACTTTGGAAAGATCTAAAAACACTCCTGCTGTTTTGTGGCCCTCATTTATTTTCTCCATCAGACAGTGTACAAACTGTACTGCTGCAGATATGGTGCTCCGACCACTTCTAAAGCCATGTTGGAAATCTCCTATTGAGTTATTCGTATTATAGTGCTCGATTAAGATTTCTAGCATTATTTTTTTTTTATTAATTTACGAAACACTGAGGTTAAGGCAAATGGTCTGTAGTTCTGTGGTTGCTTTCTTTCCCCTTTTTTATATAATGGTTTAACTATAGCAAGTTTCAGTTTCTTCAGAAACATACCTTCTTCGAAGTACACAATTTATTAGATGGACTAATGGTCTGGCTAACTCACCCTTGCTTTTTTTCAGTAGAAAAGGAGAAAATTCATCCTATCAAGCTGATCTTTTATTTTTTAGGCTGTCAATTAGCTGTGTTACGTCCTTGATGGTTATTGTAGGTAGCTTACAAGAGTCCCGTTCCTTTTCCTTATCATATTTAAACTGCCTCTCCTGTTTCATGCACATATCATTTTCAATAGCATCTACAAAGTAATCATTAGATATATTGCTAACTATACAAGGATCAGAAAAATCATCATTATGTATACTTAACTCTATATTATTAATATTAGTTTTTGAATCAGTGTTCCTCATATCATTAACTACTGCCCAGCATGACTTTGAGACACAATCAGAGTTTCTGATCTGTTTGCTAATATGTTCTACTTTCCTTCTCCTTACTTCCCTGCGATACTCATATTTATATTTTTTTATAAGCCTCTTTATATAAGTCAAGACTGGTTTTTCTGTGTAGCTTATACATATACTCCATTCCTTCTTTGAGGCTTTTTGTTTTTCATCCAGTTTTACATGTTTGACTACTGGTGGTTTATTTTTATTTACATTGATCTTCTTTGCCGGGTTAGTAATATCTATATGTCTAGTTAAAATTTTTACAAATACCTCCCATTTGCTGTCAACTCCCCTTTCTCTGTAAACTAATTCCCAAGATTCTTGACCCAAAATTTCCTTTAGCAAGGTGATGTATTCAGAAAATAATCTTCTATTCTCATATTTTTTGTTTTGTTTAAGTTTATTAAGACAACCAATCACTGATAATTGTCCTAGATGATCAGATATGTGCCCGTTTACAGTCTGTGCCGACACAACATTTTCATAATTGGTCATTACATGATCTATGGAACTGCTGCTTGACTCAGTTATTCTAGTGGGCACATGACCAAGTAGATCTTTAATATCATAGGATCGTATGCAGTCTTGTAAACCTTTGCATTCTTGGCTGTCACTTACTGTGTTTATATTAAAGTCTCTTATCATTATAATATTTACTGTATTGCCACCCTATATACTTTGCTTTCTTCCTCACCAATCTGCAGTATGAGATATTGCTTTGGGCTATTCACCAGGACCTAAATGTATTTTCCGATGACAGAAGAAACCAGTCATATATATATTAGGATTAGTACAAGGAGAGTCAGGCACAAAATAATTAATTTTTAAAGTCTCAGCATAATAACGGTTTCTAGTCTGTACATACATAGTTGTTAAATATATGCTAAAGAAAATGTGGGGAAATTCAATATGTGATCTACATATACACAATACCATAAGCAGTCACTTGGAATTGTCTTCCTCAAGACTTGCTACAGTCCATAATAACTATAAATACTTAAACATAAAAATTTTAATGAGTTACCATACTCTGTTTGTATAGTAGCACTAAATAAATATAAGAGCATGTTACAATGAAGAATTGCTAGAAACTAATCATCATAATAGTCAGTTGGGCCATAGAGGCCAGAGACAGTGGTCACATGTGTGTATGTTGTGTTTGAGGGTATATGTGTGTCTTTTCTTTTTCCAAAGAAGTACGCTTTTGTCTGAAAGCTTAAAAGTTTACCAGTCTTCTCAGTGCATTTGTTTGCAACTCAGTTACTCTTGCATGTGGTGAGAAGCAAACTACCCTTTTCATAATATTGTCACAGTAACATATGTTTTTCCTAAGTGATAAGGAAAACCTCATAATTTTTAAATAAGCTAGTTGTTTTCTGTGTATGCAAGCGATTATTGTATAAAACTTTACTCAACTGTAAACTTTGATGAAGCCAGTTGTATGAAAAATACTAAAAGGCAAATAAAGATTCTGTGAGGAATGGGGTACCAGAGGTGTGATAACAGAATAGTGACACACCATTGAAATAGGATTTCCACACTCTTTATTTGCTAAACACATTATACATAACTCAGATAATCATTACAAGCACTAGAGTGTACTAAACTCCTCTTGCCTCCCAGGGCAACGGTCTTCCTTTTTTCTCATCAGAGACATTAAGCCACTGCAACTCTATGCATTCTACTCTATTCTAACAGTGAAAATAATGACATTCCTGAACTAATGATGGAGGAGGTGTGTAAAGTCATCCATGATAAGAAGAAAGGAAAGGTGGCTACAGATCTTGATTCTGCAATGGAAATAATTGAAGTTGGGTGAAAAGTAATAAAAAAAGAAATTGCAAAATTATCTGCAGATTGTCTGCAGAGGAAGACAGTTTCCTTCAGCTGAGAAAATGCTGTAACTGCTCTATTTCAAAATAAAAAGAATTCATTCATTCATCATGTTCTCTAGCTCTTATCAAGAGGGATGTGAAATGAGTCAAACTACACATTGATGAAAGACAACAAATGATAGAAACTTAATCTGCATGCATCATTAACAATAATCTATTGCTACACTGCATAACACTGTTGTGCTTATGCTTTCCACATTTAATCTAATTTACTAGTAAGTAAATTAGAAAGAAAGCTGCTACAGGTACTTTGCAAACAACTGCTGCCTGCACATTTAGACTATATTGCTGCTGTTTATCTCCTATTTGTTGCTTAATATTTAGTTGATCAAAATCATATTTTTGAAAGCAAGTTTGTACCAACACATGTAAATACTGAGTCCTGTTTGTAGTTCTTTGCCACTTGTCATGCAGGTTTACTACCAACAATGTTACTTGCCATGTAGCTAAAAGGATTTTCAGTCCCTAAATCTAAATATTCAGATAATTTGCAGAAAGAAAGACCAATGAGGTTTGTTTCAGAATTTCATTTGAAATGGTAGAGCTTCCAAATTTCTTGTTTTGTGTTGGATTGGAGCTTGTTGAATACCTTACTACCAGAGTACATAACATTATTCTGAACCCTAGACAAGTAGGGATGAAAATTATTTTTGTGTCTTGTACAGACTGCATACATACAGTATAAATGAAACTTATTTTTATTATCAGCAAACAAAAACCATTGAAAGGTAAATGTATTGGGAAATCAATGTAATAATTCCAAGGTCTTTAAAAAGGCTTCTGTAACATGTACTCTTATCTAGTTTACACAGTCTTCTTACTACCTACTTTTGATGAATAAATACTTAGAGGATTTTATGGTAGCTAGGAATGTGAGAGCTAATTCTAACTGAAATGCACACTGATCTGGAAAACAGATGTTTATTTTCCAAATAAGAATGCCTATTACAACAAACAGATTACACAGCATAGTGCACAAAAAACAGTAAACAAAGGGAGAGAGAAACAAAAGATCAAACACATGGATTAAGTTATCTAGTCCTTGTTTCACAGATCTATAGTTATGGTCACTACACCAGCCCTCACCTCCCTCCACCCCCTTCCTTTTTTGAAGCCAGGGGTGCCAGAAATGTCTAGAAACTGATGCCTCACCATTCTTTCGGCCCTCATGTTTACAGCTGGACATGCAGATGAGGGCTATTCCACATGGCAGAAAGCTTGTGTAGCTCCTGCAGTGTCCTCTTGTCCTACTGTCCCACCAGTATGTTTGGGATAGCCTGTGTGTATGAAGTGCTGAACCCAATTGGGGCAATCTGATGGCATTCCATGGTATTCTTGCCCAAGAGGGCCAGTTTTAACCTTTTGATTAAGACTGTTTCCTATTTTCCATGCAAATCAATGATTAATGTGTTGTCATGCTACTGAAGCATCTTGTATGGACCTTTGTAAGGGGCTGTAATGGAAGCCTTACACTGTCGTCTTGAAGCCACATATGTGATGAGTGCAAAGATCATTATGGACAAAAATGGCTTCTTTCAATGCAGTAGCAGCAATTTTGGATGAAGCTGAGTCATTCTATACTGCATCTCTATGTTGAAGGCTGCCACTATCTCATATGTTGGAAGCTTCATTGACTTTGCAGAAAAGGCGCTCTGCTGGCAGCCTTAGTGGTTCACCGTAGACCAGTTGGGTCAATGAACAACCTAGTTTGTCCTTAATCACAATCTGCAGACCGACCAATGACAGAGCATCTATTTATTTCTCCCCACTGTACATTAAGGCTGCATTAAGGATTCTATGAAACCTCTTGACCGTCCCATTGCTGGCAGTTCTTAAACATGCACAGTCACACAGACATAAAATGTTGTGAAAAGGCAAAGATTCAAACTGCTTTCTGTGGTCTGTCATTGTAACTCAAAGCATGCCAAACCTCCCAATCTAGCCAGACACTAATGCATGTGCTATTGTTTCCACTGCCACATTGGCTATTGGGAAAGCTTCCAGCCAACATGTGTATCTGCCAAATATTAGTTTGTAGTTATTAGACCTGGAGCATGGCAGTGGCCCAATTATGTCAGCATGAGGAAGCAAGCCATTGGTGTATCAGAGCATCACAAGTATGCTGACACATGTCGACCAACTTTGCATTGTTGGCACCTTATGCAAGCTTGCATTCAAGTTTGGCAATGCCTTTTCATTCCCAGTCACGCAGCTCTCTTTATAATAAGTCTGATGCATGCTGGGATGTACCATGTTGAGAAAGTGTGAAAGACTAGGTACAAAAATGTATGTGGTATGAATGGCCACTGTAATCTGTGTAATGTGATCTGAGTTCTTGCGCATTAACTGGTGACAGATTGAGGCTGAGTGTAGTGACTTCTGCGGTTGTTTGAAATCACTCTCTGTTTCTTGTTCCACTGCAAGATGTTGCCAAGGGATGGCTTTTATGTTCACACAGCAATGCATAAGGTAATCCACAATGACATTGCTGTTGCTTCTAACACCCGGATGTCAAGTGTGAACTGTGATGTACACACCACTTGCTTACATTGCCGAGGTGGACAGAGATCCATTACCTTGGAAGAAAATGTTGTCAGGGGCACATGGTCCATGAACACCATAAAAAGTTTTCTTTCCAGGGAGCCTTTAAAATGTTGAATGACAGCATAAATAGCATAAAGTTCCCTGTCAATTGTGCTCCATTTCTACTGCATCATTGTGAGTAAATGTGAAAACAATGCCAAGTATTACCACTACCTGCTAACTAACTGTTGTACTGCTGTGTCAACAACTAAATGGCTAAATTCACCATTAATGCCATTTGTGCATCATGTCAGGGATAGTTGAGCAAAGCCACATATTTCTTTATCTTCATGAAAATTTCCAATGTTTGAGGTGTCCATTTTACTTTTCTTCAGCCTGATAAATATGTCACTTTCAATAGGTCTGTGAGTACCACCTGAAGTTCAGCCATCTTTGGCATATGTTCACATCAGTAACTGATCAGTCTCAAAAACCTTCTCTGTTCTTTGCATGTTTGTGGCATCAGGAAGGAGTGTGTGTTGGCCACTCATTTTGAACTCAGTGCAATGCCCAGAGCAGACATGCTGAAACCCATAACATTCAGGCTGTCTTTGCCTAAGAAGCACTTCTCGGGGTTTGCAATAATGCTAAAGTACCTAAGATATTGAAACAGTATTCACAACATAAGATACTAGAAGGTATCAGATAGATTATATAATGGTAATACAGAGATTTAGGAACCAGGTTTTAAATTGTAAGACATTTCCAGGGGCAGATGTGGACTCTGACCACAATCTATTGGTCATGAACTGTAGATTAAAACTGAAGAAACTAGAAAAAGGTGGGAATTTAAGGAGATGGGACCTGGATAAACTGACTAAACCAGAGGTTGTACAGAGTTTCAGGGAGAGCATAAGGGAACAATTGACAGGAATGGGGGAAAGTAATACAGTAGAAGAAGAATGGGTAGCTTTGAGGGACGAAGTAGTGAAGGCAGCAAACGATCAAGTAGGTAAAAAGATGAGGGCTAGTAGAAATCCTTGGGTAGCAAAAGAAATATTGAATTTAATTGATGATAGGAGAAAATATAAAAATGCAGTAAATGAAACAGGTAAAAAGGAATATAAACGTCTCAAAAATGGGATCAACAGGAAGTGCAAAATAGCTAAGCTGGAATGGCTAGAGGACAAACGTAAGGATGTAGAGGCTTATCTCACCTAGGGGTAAGTAGATACTGCCTACAGGAAGATTAAAGAGACCTTAGGAGAAAAGAGAACCACTTGTATGAATATCAAGAGCTCAAATGGAAACCCAGTTCTAAGCAAAGAAGGGAAAGCAGAAAGGTGGATGGAGTATATAGAGGGTCTATGCAAGCTCAATATACTTGAGGAAAATATTATGGAAATGGAAGAGGATTTAGAAGAAGATGAAATGGGAGATATGATACTGCGTGAAGAGTTTGACAGAGCACTGAAAGACCTGAGTCGAAACAAAGCCTCGGGAGTAGACAACATTCCATTAGAACTACTGACAGCCTTGGGAGAGCCAGACCTGACAAAACTCTACCATCTGGTGAGCAAAATGTATGAGACAGGCGAAATACCCTCAGACTTCAAGAAGAATATAATAATTCCAATCCCAAAGAAAGCAGGTGTTCACAGATGTGAAAATTACCGAACTATCAGTTTAATATGTCACGGCTGCAAAATACTAATGCGAATTCCTTACAGATGAATGGAAATACTGGTAGAAGCTGACCTTGGGGAAGATCAATTTGGATTCTGTAGAAATATTGGAACATGTGAGGCAATACGGACCCTACGACTTATCTTAGAAGATAGATTAAGGAAAGGCAAACCTACGTTTCTAGCATTTGTAGACTTAGAGAAGGCTTTTGGAAATGTTGACTGGAATACTCTCTTTCAAATTTTGAAGGCGGCAGGGGTAAAATACAGGGAGCGAAAGGCTATTTACAATATGTACAGAAACCAGGTGGCAGTTGTAAGACTCGAGGAATATGAAAGGGAAGCAGTGGTTGGGAAGGGCGTGAGACAGGGTTGTAGCCTCTCCCTGATGTTATTAAATCTGTATATTGAGCAAGCAGTAAAGGAAACAAAAGAAAAATTCGGAGTAGGTATTAAAATCCATGGAGAAGAAATAAAAACATTGAGGTTCACCGATGACATTGTAATGCTGTCAGAGACAGCAAAGGACTTGAAAGAGCAGATGAATGGAGTGGACAGTGTCTTGTAAGGAGGATATAAGATAAACATCAACAAAAGCAAAATGAGGATAGTGGAATGTAGTCGAATTAAGTTGGGTGATGCTGAGGGAATTAGATTAGGAAATGAGACACTTAAAGTAGTAAAGGAATTTAGCTATTTGGGGAGCAAAGTAACTGATGAGGGTCAAATTAGAGAGGATATAATATGTAGACTGGCAATGACAATGAAAGCATTTCTGAAGAAGAGGAATTTTTTAACATCGAGTTAGATTTAAGTGTCTGGAAGTCGTTTCTGAAAGTATTGGTATGGAGTGTAGCCATGAATGGAAGTGAAACATGGATGATAAATAGTTTGGACAAGAAGAGAATAGAAGCTTTCGAAATGTGGTGCTACTGAAGAATGCTGAAGATTAGATGGGTAGATCACATAACTAATGAGGAGGTATTGAATAGAATTGGGGAGAAGAGGAGTTTGTGGCACAACTTGACTTGAAGAAGGGATTGGTTGTTAGGACATGTTCTGAGGCATCAAGGAATCACCAATTTAGTGTTTGAGGGCAGCGTGGAGGGTAAAAATTGTAGAGGGAGACCAAGAGATGAATACACTAAGCAGATTCAGAAGGATGTAGGTTGCAGTAGGTACTGGAAGATGAAGAAGTTTGCACAGGATAGAGTAGCATGGAGAGCTGCATCAAACCAGTCTCAGGACTGAAGACCACAACAACAACAACAAACCACAATATTGTGAAAAAGAAAGTTGTAAGTCACCATATAGTAGAGGTCCTGAGTCGCAGATAGACACAACAAAAGCTCAATGACGTGCTCAAAAAAGGAGTTAATTTGCAGTAAGTCAAATTCCAAAAGAGGCAGAAGCCTTCCATTGTAGAGTATGCAACCAACTGAAAATGGTGTAGGAAATCAGCTCCCATATAAGGCTCAGTGACATCTGACATGATGAAATTACTTTGAAACAACTTG
The DNA here is from genome assembly GCF_021461385.2 of Schistocerca piceifrons. Classification (NCBI taxonomy): domain Eukaryota; kingdom Metazoa; phylum Arthropoda; class Insecta; order Orthoptera; family Acrididae; genus Schistocerca; species Schistocerca piceifrons. The sequence continues at coordinate 219,619,400 of NC_060145.1, read as the reverse complement.
TTCAAACCAAGATCCAATTCAAGATATTTTTGCCATATGTTTGAATGTGGAAGTTGTTGGCAGCCATTAGCAACTACATGCTGGGTGAACCATATCTTTCAAATGAATGTTATGGGAGCACACTACTGTTGGACCCTGTGTCAACAGAAATGTGGTTCCACTCACTTGGTCATTCACAAACAGATGTCTTGAAACTGTTCCTCCCATATTACATTGCATTAGTATTTGTTCCATAGATCATGAATATGACATATTGCAATGATGTGGAATGTGTCAGTTTAAAGAAATTTCTCATTACACTTTTTTTCAGTTACTACTTCATATCTAAAAATTCATCCATTGAGTAGAAGGAGTTGTCACTGAGAAATTCTTTTAATTTGTTTTCAAATGTTGGTTGGCTGTCTGTCAGACTTTTAATGCTATTTGGTAAATGACCAAAGATTTTTGTGGCAGCATAATTCAGATTTAACCCATAATAGTAAATATCACCCTTTCTTCTAATATTGTAGCTATCCACTTTGCTATTATTTTTGAATTGCGACAGTTTATTAATAACAAATTTCGTAAGTGAATATATGTATTGTGACAGTACTATTAATATCTTGAGTTCCTTAAATAAAAGTCTGAAAAGTGAACTTGGGTGGGCTCCAGCGATTATTCTATTGCACACTCTGTGCAAAGAATACTTTTTCTCATAGTGATAAATTACCACAAAATATGATGCCATATGAAAGCAGTGAATGAAAACAAGCATAGTAGGCTAATTTACTGACATGTTTACCAACTAAATTTGCGATAACCCTAATAGCACAAGTAGCTGAACCTAACTGTTTCAGCTGATCATCAATGTGTTTCTTTCAATTCAATTTCTCATCAATGAACAAATCCAGAAATTTTGGATTTCTGCCTTAGCAATTGACTTTTGTTCAAAGTCTATATTTATCAATGGTGTTATGCCATTTACTGTACAAAATTGCATATAGAGTGTTTTCTTAAGATTTAGTGAGAGTCCATTTGCAGAGAACAATTTGATAATTTTCTGAGAAACATTATTTACAATTATCTCAGCTAATTCTTGTGTGTTTGGTGTGATTACCCTACTTGTATCATTGCCAAAAATAAATAGCTTTGCTTCCTCATGAATATAGAGTGGCAAGTCATTAGTATACATTAAGAACGATAAGGGTCCCAAGACTGAACCCTGTGGGACACCATTTTCTATACCGCCCCAGTTAGAGGACTATGCTGATTTTTGCAGACTATCTGTACTGTTAATGTCAACCTTCTGCATTCTTCCAGTTAAATATGAATTAAACCATTTGCAAACAGTCTCACTTCGCAATACTTAAGCTTATCTAGGAGAATTTCATGATCCACACAGTCAAATGCCTTTGAGAGATCACAAAATATTCCAATGCATGATGTTTGGTTATTAGGAGCATTTAATATATGATCAATGAAAGCATATATAGCATTTCCTGTTGAAGAGTCTTTCTGAAAACCAAACTGACATTTTGTTACTACTTCATTTTTACAAATATGTGAAGCTGCTCTGGAATACATTACTTTCTCAAGAATTTTGGATAAAGCTGTCAGAAGTGACATTGGGCAGTACTGTAGTTGTTAGCATCATACCTGTCCTCTTTTTCAGGTAATGATTAAATAATAGCATATTTCAGTCTATCTGGAAAAATGCCCTGTTTCAGTGAGCTACTACATATTCAGCCAAGAATCCTTCTTCTATGTTGGGAACAAACTTTTAGTATTTTTTTGGAAATTCTATCAACTCCATGTTAGCTTTTACTCTGAAGTGATTTTATTATTTTCCTAATTTCAGTAGGAGAGATGGGTTGAATTTCTGTTTTACCAAATGGCATAGGCATTGCCTCATCCGTATGCAGCCTTCCTAATGAATAATTGGATCCTACTTTCTCTACAATGCTTAAAAAATGATTATCAAAAATATTTTCAGCTTCTGACTTTTTGCTAATGAACTTTCCATTGAGACTGATAGAAATACAGTTTTTCTGTGCTTTTTGTTGTCCTGCTTCCCTTTTAACAATATTAAAAATTGTTTTAATTTTATTATCAGAGGTGCTAATCTGAGACATAATGCACATACTGCTGGACTTTTTAATATCTTTTCTTAATACAGTGCAGTAGTTTTTATAATGTTTGACTGTTTCTCCATTTTTACTCCTTATAGTTATCAGATACATTACCTTTTTCTGTTTACAAGATATTTTTATCCCTTTAGTGAGCCATGGCCTTTTAGGAGGTTTCTTACAATTATGTTTCACTGTTTTTTTAGTGAAACTGTTTTCAAATATACTCACAAAGGTATTATGAAACAGGTTAAATTTTAAATTAGCATCCGGTTCCCTGTACACCTCATCCCAGTCTAACTTTTGCAAGCTTTCCATATAATTTTCAGTTGTTTAATTGTTAACTGAATGCACTATTTTGGAAGATTGTTTTGCATAATTGTATGGAACTATTTCTTGTACTGTAACTAACCGTGCATCATGATTAGGCAGGAAAAGCTTTTATTTGATTAAATTTATCTTGGTCCATAAAAACACTATCTATCAGAGCCCTGCTTTTCTGTGGGAAAATCAATAACTGAAATAAAATTGAAAGAACCAAATAATTCTTCAAAGTCAAGCTTTCTATTGGACTCTTTCAGAAAATCTACATTGAAATCCCCACAATCAATAATTTACTTCCCTCTGTCTGACAGGTAGCGCAACAAAGAATCCAAGTTTTCCAAAAAAGGCTGAAAATTTTCCAGTGGGGACCTATACACAGCTTTAATTATAAAAGTATCATTATTTAGTTTAAGCTCACATGCACATGCTTCTACATTTTGTGCTACACAAAATTTTTTAGTTTCTAAATTTTTCACATTATGATAAATTTTAACATATATGGCAACTCCTCTCTCCATATTGTCTCTACTCACATGAGCTGAAAGCTTATATCCAACTACATTTATGTTTTCTGTATCTGTGACTATAAGATGTTCAGACAGGCATAGTACATGCATTCCATCCTCGGCTTTTTGTACAGTGAATGGCAAGTATAAATATTAGATTGAAGCTGTTTACAGCTTATCCCACTGAGGAGAAATAGCGATTGTGCTGACTAAATCATAAACTGTAACAGCTGTTTTCCAGGCCCCATATTTAAATGGACTAGCAATAGAGGTCTGCATGTGACGTTTACGATCGCTCGAATTGCTCGGTGCACGTTGTTCCGCGTAAATCCGTGAGATGTCTGTACAGCCACTTTAGACTGAGGGGGCAACAACCGCACTCACCTTCAGTGATGCTTGTTCGGCCATCGCCCGCACAAATTGCCAGGAAGTCTACTACGCAAGGTGTATCAAAAAGAATCATTCGATTTGGCAAGTCTATATTTCTGAAACTAATAGACACATACAATGAATTTTGTTTTTTGATGAACAGGAAACTCAAAACTTTTTTTTTCACACCTTTTCATAGGTGTTCAATATGCTCCACTTGAGATGCATGGCATATGTCAATGTGGTATTCAGATGGTTCCCACACTGCAGCGAGCATGTCTTGAGCTATAGTTTCTACAGCTGCTGTTATGTGATGTCTCAGTTCATTCATTATTGTTGGAGGCGCATAAAGAGAGTCTTTCATAAACCCCCACAAGAAATGATCACCTACAGTCAGGTCCGGTGACCTCAGAGGCCAGCACTGTAAGGCTGAATTATTTGGTCCAGTGTGACTGATGCATCGTTCAGTAATACTTACATTTAAAAATACTCGCACTTCCAGATGCCAGTGTGACAGTGCCCTATCCTATTGGCAAATGAAGTCAATCGAATCAGTCTCCAACAGTGGGAAAAGAAAGTTCTCAAGCACAGTGAGATGTGTTCTCTCTGTAACAGTGATATCGGCAAACAAAACATAGAACACAAAAGGCTTTCTGTTGTCCTGATACCGTTTTTACTAGAAGTGAAGTCGGCGCACACTGCTGCTACGTAGCAGGAACTATGTAAAATTCGCGAGTTTGCTCTTTCCAACAATACATTGTTCTCACACATATCTTAGATAACGTAATAGTTATGATTTTTTAAATTGGACGATTCTTTTTGATACACCCTGTATAGTTAACCGAGCGTCACTCAGTCACCCACTGTGGGATCATGGCACATGAACGTGAGATGAAGGAGAGTGCGAAAGCAAAACTTGATTCGAAATAATGTACCCTGAGTGCGAAAAGACGATGGTTGCAACAATGTTTGGGAGAGATTTTCATTAGTGACTGATGATGATATCGGCTGTAGCAAGCGCTCTGCTCTCCTGTCTTACAGATGCGCGACCACACATGTGAAGACAAAGGTCTGCAGAACACGACAAACCGTATGTCCTGAAGCATTAGCAGGTGCAGTGAGAGCTACAGCAATTGAAAAGGTGCATAGAAATGTGTGCCAGAGACCTTCATCCACATGCATTACCATTAGGTGTAGGATTTCTTGCTTTATGTCATGAGGTTGTAAATGTCGGTTCAGAATTTGGACGTTTAGACATATTTCCAAAATTTGCCTCATCCTATGATGACAGCACGAGACACTGGAAAACAAGCCAATGAAATACGAGCGAGTATGACACCCAGCATCATCCAGGACACACACGTGAATGCATGAGGATGTACAGTGCATGTATGGACCGATACATATCAGAAAATGTGTTACCTACCTAGTGCTGCGCACTTTGCTTATCAGTATAAGGTACTGCGAAATATGGTATTGGTGACAACTCATTTTTCTGAGAAGAAAAAAAAATGGCGAATTTATTAAGAACTACGTAGAGGATACATTATTCAAATTGTTAGGAGTGAATCCCAAACATTTTGTTGAGACCAAGGCGCTAATACAGAGAAGGCAATGTAATCCTTTCAGCATTGCACATGCATTACACATGTTTTGAACATAGTTCTGAAAAATACGTTAAATGATAATCTATTGATAAATGGACTTAGAGAGGTTTATTCCATGACATATGCTGCTGAAGATTGTGTCTATTTGATGAAGAAAACACGTGACATGAATTGTATGTAGACGAGCTTGAAGCAAGAAACGGAAAGTAAGTGGAAGAGTTTGTTTAGAAATGCTACAGTATGTAGTAAGGCAGTACGAGAAAAACGTGGAACTGCTTCCATAGAGAGGCGACTCTGAAGAACTTACTGCTTACAACAATACTGAAAAAGAGCTCGTGACATTTTAGAGCCTTTCAAAGGCGCAATAAGAATGCTGGAAGGCAACAAGTTCCAAACAAGTCAGTTTGTTTTGTTATGGGTACACTAACTAAAAAGTCATTGTAAGACGACACCAGAAGGTACCGAGCTACACAGGTACGTTTATGGCGAGTTTAAAATAAGTTGCGACTTTTGACAGTTCAGTACGAAGCAGTTTGAGTTAAGTGTAGTTGCCAGAAGGTTGAGGGAAGCATAGTTGCCAGCGTGTGCTTGGCGCATCGTCAGATGACCACAGTTTAACGCCAGTACAGACCTATCTGGCGCAGATGGGCAGGCTCGCTTGACTGGGTGAACAGCAAGCAGGTCTTTCTGAGATCTTTCTCAAACGATTTTGAAGAAACTATTCGGTAATGGACACTGATGCTTGCGCATCTTTTAGTTTAATTCGTCAGCTTATTGAAGAACTGCCTGTCATTTCGTTAATGTTCATAGTTACTGTGGTCGATATTGGATAAACTAATGCAAGAAATTCTTAGTTTGCAGTGAAAAATAGCTGTCGCTATGCATTTGTGTTTGATGCGTGTTGGAACTACCTATTTCTGAGATAACAAATAATATGACGAATGTGATGAACTTGGATATTTATTTGATGCACAGTTACACATACAACATACTGCGAAGAATGGATATGTACAATAACTATACAGGAATACAAAGATACCTATTTGGTAATCGTCGAAAGGAAGCTGAATGTTCGCCAGTATGTGGCAAAAATGGTAAACCGTTCATGACCAGGGTATCAAATGGCACATTTGAACGAGATAGTACGGGACCCTAAACTGCAGTTCACGCTACAGACGCCTCGAGGAATCTGTGGATCCTTGACTGGCCTGTCTGAACGAGCTTGTCTGGTTTGCGATAGACCAGCCAGCAATGTTCGTGAACTGACGCAACATGTGTGTCCAGCGTGACGAGAAATTTCCAAGATGGCACTCACAGGCTGATTGCTTCCATACCTCAACGACTACAAGAGTGTATTCGTGGCAGTGGAATTCACAGTTCATACTGGGTGTATGTGACAAACATCAGTTTCGAACGAGTCGAAAGTTTCTTTGTCTAATACCCGTTATGTGGTGAACATCTTCACAGAATTGGATAATTATCGTATTGGCGCTTACTTGTGTAACACTTTCCATTTCCAACAGTATATCCCCGCCTGATGAAAGCAGAGAAGGTATTGATGTTGGAAACTGAGGTCTGGAGTGAAGTTGGCGTTCTAAATCATTCCAAAGGCCCTCCATGGCGTTCAAGCAGGCCAGTCCGTTTCAGAAACGTTATTGCCCACAAACCATTACCTATTAGTGCTGCTTTACGCACGGTCTGCACTGTCGAGCTGTTACAATAATCTACTCTGAACTGTTCCTCTGCTGTATACAGTATGCAATGCTGCAAAATGTGTTCACATCCTCCCTCATTTAGTGTTTTCTTCTGAGCAATAAGGAGACCACCCTAACCGCGAAAAGTTCTAACCACGAAAAACAACAGTCATGGAAAGCCACAACGACGAAAAACCACAACCACGAAAAACCAGATCCATAGTGTAACATTACCTATCAGTACTTCGCTCCTGGCGCTATGCGTGCTTGGAGGCAATATTTCCATCGGATTGCCACAATATATACACTGAAGAGCCAAAGAAATTTGTACATCTGCCTAATATCGTGTAAGGTCGTTGCGAGCACGCACATGTGCCGCAACACAACGTTGCATGGAGTCGACAAATGTCTGAAGTAGTGATGGAGGGAACTGACACCATGAATCCTGCAGGGCTGTCCATAAATCCGTAAGAGTGCGAGGAAGTGGAGATTTCTTCTGAACAGCACGTTGCAGGGTATCCCAGATAATCTCAATAACGTTCGTGACTGGGGAGTTTGGTGGCTAGCGGAAGTGTTTTACTCAGAAGAGTGTTCGTGGAGCCAGTCTGCAGTAATTCTGGACGTCTGGGGTCTCGCATTGTCCTGCTGGAATTGCCCAAGTCCGTCGGAATGCACAATGGACATGAATGGATGCAAGTGATCGATCAGACAGGATGCCTACGTACATGTCACCTGTCAGAGTCCTATATAGACGTATCAGGGGTCCCATATCACTCCAACTGCACATGTCCTACACCATTACAGAGCCTCCACCAGCTTGAACAGTCCGCTTCTGGCATGTAGGGTCCATGAATTCATGAGGTTGTCTCCATTCGCGTGCACGTCCATCCAGTCGATACAATTTGAAACGAGACTCGTCCGACCAGGAAACATGTTTCCAGTCATCAACAGTCCAATGTTGACGAGCTCAAGCGAGTGAACTATGCGCTTCAGTTCGGAACAGCGCTGCTGCTACGTTTGCAGGTTCGAATCCTGCCTCGGGCATGGATGTGTGTGGTGTCCTTAGGTTAGTTAGGTTTAAGTAGTTCTAAGTCTAGGGGCGGATGACCCCAGATGTTAAGTCTCATAGTGCTTAGAGCCATTTGAACCCAAGCGAGTGGCAAAACTTTGTGTCCCGCGGTCATCAAGGATACATGAGTTGGCCTTCGACTCCAAAAGCCCGAATCGATGATGTTTCGTTGAATAGTTCGCACGATGACACTTGTTGTTGTCCCAGCATTGATATCTGCAGCAATTTGCGGAAGGGTTACACTTCCGTCACGTTGAACGACTTTCTTCAGCGACGATGGTCCCGTTCTTACAGGATATTTTTCCAGCTGCAGCGATATCGGAGATTTGTTGTTTTACCGGATTCCAGAAATTCACGGTTCACTGGTGAAATGGTCGTATAAGAAAATGACCTCATCGCTACCTGGGAGGTGCTGTGCCCCATCGCTCGTGCACCGACTATAACGCTACGTTTAAACTCACTTAAATCTTGATAACCTGCCATTGTAGCAGCAGTAACCGATCTAACAACTGCGCCAGACACTTACATAGGCGTTGCCGACCGCATGGCCGTGTTCTGCCTCTTTACATATCTCTGTAGCGAATACGCATGCGTATACGAGATTCTTTGGTGCATGGTGTAGTTCTTATATACTCTTAAATATTCGTGATGTCTTACTCATAAGAGTACTAATATCTGTATCGTAGGAACATCAATAGTATGACCCTGCACAGGTAGGAAAGATTCGAATATTGCCATCGAGCGAAATGGCGCAGCCGGCCGGAGTGGCCGAGCGGTTAAAGGCGCTACAGTCTGGAACCGCACGACCGCTACGTCGCAGGTTCGAATCCTGCCTCGGGCATGGATGTGTGTGATGTCCTTAGGTTAGTTAGGTATAAGTAGTTCTAAGTTCTAGGGGACTTATGACCACAGCAGTTGAGTCCCATAGTGCTCAGAGCCATTTGAACCATTTTTGAAATGGCGCAGTAGTAACGCACTGGTCTCTTATTCGGAAGGAAGACAATTCAAATCCTGCGGGGTCTTCCTGGTTTAGGTTTTATGCGATTCCCATAAATCGCTTAAATTAAATATTGCGATTATTGCTTTGAAAATGGTGCGACCAATTTCCCTTCCCATCCTTCCCAACTCCGAGCTCGTGATTCGTCTCTAAAGGCATGGTCGTCGACGGAGCGTTAAACTATAATTTTCCTTATTTCCTTCGAGTCTTGACGGTGCTGTGACTGCACCAGTGAGGATGGGTACCATTGTAGAATGATATACAGGGTGAAAAGTATTTAAACCGACAAACTCTGGGAGGTTGTAGGGGATATCAAAACAAATATTTTTCCTTAATGTCATTTTTTCCGATGAGGAGTATTTAAACCGGTAGAAGAAGATTTCTCTGGCGGCAAATTAATTAAACCAGCAAACACTTTTCCATTTTTTTTATGACCAAGAGACCACAACTAGGTAGCAGATACGGCCCAATTAAACAGTCTCCAACAACACCGACCCACACATTAACGAAGAACCGCACTTGATGAGCGCTAATAACTGTGGCATGTGGTTTATCCTCACTCCAAACATGCGAATTGTGAATGTTGAAGACTTCATCACGCCCGAACGTTGCTTCATCGGTAAACAACACAGAGGATGGAAATCTAGGATGCATTTCGCACTGTTCCAGGTACAACTGCGAAAACTGTGCTCTGGGTGGATAATCAACTGGTTCCAGGTTGTGAACACGCTGTAAGTGAAATGGACGTAACAATTGCTCTCGAAGGACTGTTCTTACAGTCGTCTGATTCGTCCCCATGTGACGTGCAATTGCACGAGTGCTGATTGAAGGATCGCGCTCCACATGCTGCAAGACAGCTTCCTCAAATTGCAGCGTTCTTACCGTGCGACGGCATCCCTGTCCAGGTAATCTGCTAAATGACCCGGTCTCACGCAGACGTTGGTACACAGCATCAAATGTCGTATGATGAGGGATACGGCGATTAGGATATTGTTGTTGATAAACCCGCTGTGCAGCTCGTCCGTTGTGATGCGCTATGTAGTACGCACCAACCCTATCAGTGTACTCACTCCAGATGTATCGCTCCATTAGTAAACAGAGACAGTGCACCACTGCACTGGTGGACAGCAGTTGCCTACAACTGAAGAGCGTAATACGCCCTCTAACTACTGAAGATCGTAATACGGCCTCTATCAACTGAAGAGCGTAATACGGCCTCCACCGGTTTAAATAATCCTCATAGGAAAAAATGACATTAGGGAAAAATATTTGTTTTGATGTCCCCTACAACCTCCCAGAGTTTGTCGGTTTAAATACTTTTCACCCTGTATACGTAGAACAGTAAGCCGATTGGCGAGGGTAAGATTCAACGTTCTTGAGAGCTAACAACTTAACCAGCGGTACATCGTCATAGAGTTAGCTCCTCCTCTTTCTCCATCTCTTACAAGTTTTTATCGGCTCTTCATGATAAAGTACTGATCAATTATTTTAAGCAGGTTTATTCTGGTGCGTTTTGTATGATGTAGATCATTAACCGCTATCCTTTAGTGCTATTCTTTACTTTTTTCTTTCTGAGCAGTCTTCCTTCTCTTTAATTTTTGGATTGCTTTTAAATTCTGTACTTGTGCAACAACATAATGCATATTTCAGACAGGGTCGATAGTCACACTGTATAAATGTACGAACCCCTATTATAATACAGAAAGCGAATCATACAAATGTGCAGCAAATAAAATATTTAAATAAAAAGGAAAAATTAAACTGCGATATAACTTTCATATGGCAAGGTTTGGATTTCGGTGAGTTCGTTATGAGAAGAGAAGTAGGACCGTAACATCAAGTGGAACATTACAGTCTAGGGGCCACTAGCACATCTGGGCTATAGTGGTGGAGAGGAGGAGGAACGGCATGTGGAAAAATCGTTCGTACATTCGCCTGGAGAGATTTAAGAAAAGAAGGAAGGAAGAATGTTTATAAGTTCTCGTCAAACTAGTAAAAGATACAGCATATATTGTGTCTGGGGAATTCGATATAACACGAGACACTGGCGTAATATATAGTGATGACGATCTTTACGACTCCCGTCTCATGCTTCACTGATCTTACGGACAGACGCATATTTATAGAATACGTCACGCAAATAATAATCGTGTTCGTTTTCCTTTATTTCTCTGTGACTAGGTTTCAGTGATAACAAGCGCTACTGAGACATAGCGATCGGCCTCTTCCGACATTTCAACGATTAATCCTTATATTTCGCCAGATTTGGTTCAATAATTTCATAAGAATATGTCCTGAAATATTTTTGCCCAACACATTTGAGCGGCTTCCTTATGCGTCAGCCTGCACCCACAGTCAGCTGTTTCTAAAGCCCATCCCGGCTTTTAGTGCACCATAACTAGAATTTCGCGGAACTATCAGCGGTTTTATCGCTTAGCTTACGATTGCCCGCCCTTTGGCAACATTATTGTCTCTTACTCTGTTCAAAGAATGTATCAAAAAGACAACTTACGTACGCGTAGGTCTGTGTCACCAGCAATGCTTCTTTGTCAGAAGCAATTATATTTTTTAAAAAAACATGAAATTTTTTTTACATTTATTGTGAAATGTGATCACTGATAGAGGAGGTAACAAGCTGTCGTTTTCTGAATGTAGGAGGTGACTTGAAAAAATAAGTTAAACATTATTATGGCAGACCAAGAAACTTTTATTGAATGCAGCACTACACTCCAAGATGACACAGATACATGGCGCTAGCTTTCAACATCGTGACCAGATGTCTGTAAACAACAGTCGTTCGACTGAAACTTTCTGGCAGATTAAAACTGTGTGCCGGACAGAGACTCGAATTCGGGACCTTTGCCTTTCGAGGGCAAGTGCTCGACCAATTGAGCTACCCAAGCACGACTCACGACCTGTCCTCACAGCTACACTTCTGCCAGTACCCAGTAGAGCACTTTCCCGCGAAAGGCAAAGCTCCCGAGTTCGAGTCTCGGTCCGGCACACAGTTTTAATCTGCCAGAAAGTTTCATATCAGCGCACACTCCGCTGTAGATTGAAAATTTCATTCTGGAGTCGTTCGATTTCTTGGTCACGTAGTCAGTCGATAAACGCTGTTTGAACGCCCTCATCGGTGGAAGCCTCTTTCCACAGATGCTCTTTAAGCTTCTAGAAAAGATGGAAATCTCATGGTGCAAGATCTGATCTGTATGGCGGATTAGCATCACCCACATCTATGCGGACATTGTCAAATTTCTGGCACTATTTCAGTGCTGCTGGGCGCGACATTTCATTTGGTTTATACACTGCAGAACTGTCTCTGCAGGAAACCTGGAACATTCTGGCAACCGTCTCTAATCACTTCGACATCGATGGGACGTTAAAGCCTAATCTTCCTTCCTTCTTCTGACAGTGCACCACTCTTTTCTGCGAAGTGGTCTTAGCGTGGGATAATGTGTGTAACTTACTTCCTGAAGTCCCTGCGTATATTTCATTATGTGACGGAATATGCGATGCACGAGGTAGTACCCCCACCTCCACCCCCCCCCCCTCCAAAAAAAGCGGACTAACATTGCCATGGGCAGAGTTTGTGTAGTGCGCACTTCCGCTGCTAAGCATGTATAGAGCAACTTATTGCCAGTTCAGTGCCGCCTGTGTTGGTGACCTGATTTGTTCTGTTCACCTGCAGTCATTGTTTTTGTTGAGCTGTTTTGTTCTTGTTTCGTTTTTACGATGGCAAGTTTAAGTGAACAACATGCAGCTGTGAAATTTTATTTCCAGCTCGGTAAAAATTCTGCTGAAATTGTGGAAAAGAGCTTACCAGAGTGATGCTACGGGAAAAACTCAAGTGTACGAGTGATGTGTCCGTTTTAAAAATGGCGACATGTCGATTGGTGACAAAACTCATTCTGGACGTCCATCAACTGCCCGAATCGATGAAAATATTGAAAAACGTTTAGAGCTTGTGCTCAGAGACCGTCGACAGACGATTGATCAACTATCAGAGAATTGTGGGTTGTCTTGAAGCACGGTTCAGTGAATTTTAACGGAAGACGCGGGAATGAAAAATGTTGCTGCTAAGTTTATTCCTCGGGTTCTGACTGACAGTCAAAAGGAACACTGAGTTGAAACATGTCGTGGTTTGAAACAATAGCTTGTGAGAGATACAGATTTTCTGTCAAAAGTCATTACTGGTGATGAGTCCTGGTGCTGTGGTTACGACCCAGAAACAAAAAAAAAAAAACAATCAAGCCAATGAAAGACATCAGTGTCACCTGTCCTAAAAAATATCGTCAAGTCAAATCAAACATCAAAACAATGCTGATTTGCTTTTTTGATGCCAAGGGTATTATTCATTGAGAGGTTGTTGCTCCAAGTAGATCGTTAATCAGACCTTTTATTTAGAACTTTTAAGTAGATTGCACAACAGTGTTCGTCAAAAAGACCCAATTTTTGGTAGATAGGAGACTGGTTCTTCCACGACGATGCGCATGCGCTTGCAGCTATCTCTATTAGGCACTTTTTGTCTAAAAATGGCATGGTTCCCCTGCCCCATGCATTTTACTCACATGACCCGGCTCTGTACGACTCTTTCTTATTTCCATGCATGAAAAGGGACATGAAAGGACACCAGTTTGACAACATTGTAGAAGGCAAGAAAAAAATGAGGGAGGAGCTGTCAGCCATGCCATAAAAATGGCATGGTTCCCCTGCCCTACGCATTTATTTACTGACCTGGCTCCGTGCGACTCTTCCTTATTTCCACGCATGAAATGGAGCACAAAAAGAAACCAAGAAGGCAAGGAATAACGAGGGAGAAGCTGTCAGCCATTTCTAAGGGTGACTACAAAAAAATATTTCGAACAATGGAAGCACCGATGTATTAGTACAAACGTATTAGTCGAAAAGGAGAATATTTTGAAGGGGTAAGATGTTTTATAAACAATTTCAAAATGTATAGGTTTTAAAAAATAATTCCGGTTTTTTGGGGGGTACCCGATCATATTGCAATTTCCTGGCAGGTACTACTGTGTGCCAGACGGAGACTAGGTGTTATCCAGGTATGATTCATGACTCGAACCCACAACTTCATTTTATTGGATAACACTCATTTCAAAAGACTTTCTGCAAACAAGGCGTCATTTTGACGTCACGCGCAGTATCAACACCTGCAGGAATCGCTGTTGACTTTGTGACAAGAAAGAATATGAATGTTATTGTCCTTTCACGTTTCTGCCTAATCACACACTTGTAAATCACCACGTATTCGAAAATTAAGAGCAAAATATATGTGAAAAGGAAGAATATGAATGTTATTGTTGCTCGTTTCAATCGCAACAATTAAAGCTGTCTTCTTAGGCTGCTGCGTACCCACATAATCGGAAATAGCCGAATATTTATTTGTTTTTCTTTTAGTTAGTACTCTATTTAGCCATCGAAAACGTATGCTTACATAGAATATATGGATGATGATGATTAGCACACGGGGCCCTGGGTTCAATTACCGGCGGGGTCAGAGATTTTTCCCTGCATCGAGATGACTGGGTGTTGTTGTGTCGTCTTCATCATCATTATATATGGATGTAGAGAGAAAATAGCGTATTTACAGAATTGAAAGCTCAAGTCGTGAAATTGTTTTTCCACAAAATATTTGTAACTAATGCCATGATAAGTAAACGAAACTGTGATACCAATTCACACTGTTTCTTAAATTTAATAACAAACCATTCAGACAAATCAATTAATATTAAATTTTTCAGATTTATTTCAACTCTGAAGGCTCGACTTTATTAAGGCAAATATCTTTAGAAACTAAAGAGAGGAATCTGACTGAGGGAGGAGGTAACACATGCTCAGCAAGGTCTTCAAAAACTCCTATCTTTCATTGTCAGATTTGGAACACGAAAACAAGATGTTTACGTCAGCTTCTGCCTCAGAATCACACTCATATGCAGGGTAATCGTAAACGTTGATTTTACCCACATGTACAGCAAACGAGGTATCGTTAAAAAGGAATCCAATGATGTTGAAATTCGTAGGTCAGTCTAAATTCGTCCTCCTGAACCACGGTATCGTAGGAATTTTAGGTTGTAATGTAGCGTAACATCCACCTTTCATTTGTTGGGACTCATGCCATATCTCTTCATGGACGTCGTGTTCGCAAAAAGTGATGGAATTTTCTGTGGATAACAATGCTACATAACATCAGGCCACAATTGCTCGCGACTGGTTTGAAGAACATCCTGGACAGTTCGCGCGAATGGTTGGTCCACTCAGATCGCCCGTCAAGAATCGTATCGAACATTTACCGGGCACAATCGAGAGTTCAGTTCGTGCACAGAATTCTGCATCAGAACACTTTCGTTGCTGTGGACGGCTGTAGAGGCAGCATGGTCCAATGTTTCTGCGGAGAGGTCCGACACGATATTAGGAGGTATCCTCTGAGTTTTGTCACCTCAGTGTTTATACAGCTTTATTCACAAGAAAAAAGTAAATGAATAAAAAGCTGCTCGGTAGTTGTGAACCGACCAAACTCACATAGAGGGGTTGGATAAGAATATGGAAACACCAGAACCACAACACATTACCATGCCTCATACGGTGTAGGAAAAACAGTGGCAACCAAAAGATTTTCCAGTCGTCTCGGAATGGAAAATACACGTGCTGTATGGTGTTCAAGGGAATTCTTCCTGCAAAACAGTAGCAACTTCAGGTAACAATGACAGAGATACGCAGCGATCATACAGCTTCCTTTCCAAAGTAGATTACAAAGGCTCAGTAACAGTGATGATTACAGCTGCTATCCATCAGGATGGATATTAAACTCGTTAGAGACGGGGGAGAGACGTTACAGGCTTCAAACTTTAGTGATACAATACTAAAAAAGTAGTAACGATGCTAACATTTAAAAATTTCCCTTTATGTCTGATATTTACCGTCTCTCCTAACCGAAGATGACGTTTTATTCCCGAAATTTCGTCATATGACTTGGAGTTTCTCTATTCTTTACTGGATACAGTTGCGAGCTGCCATTAAGCTGTAACTCTTCTCTATGCCACTCCTACTGCTTTAACCTTGAACGTACAGATGCGCTTTGACCATTGTTGTATGATATCAGGAAGTGTTTGTTGCGGCCGTTTTTTTTTTTTTTTTGGTTGTTGTTTAACTTCGGAGATCCAATTTCTAAACTTCGTAGTGAAGCATTTAATGGATTGTGGTGTGGAACTACCTGATTCAAGATCTAAATTTTCAACAGGATGCAGCCGTTTCTATGAAGCAAATTTCAAAATCATGATTGTTTGCCATGCAGAAGCAACAAATAATTGTGTGGCTTCGAGGAAGTGTGGAGTCACACAAGCCTATGTTCGGAGGTAGCGAAAGGACAAAGGACGTCTAAGAAACGCGAAGTCGACTAATAAAGCTTTCAGTGGCCCACAGAGTGGATTTTCTGAAAATATTGAAACAGACGTAGTGGCAGAACTCGGCCTGTGTGCTACAGTGTGGTGGCCCATACACTTTTGGCTTACTCTGATGAAAACAGTAGCTAAACTTGTGTATTAATTTGATGTACCATTATATAAATTGAACTTTCTAAATAATTTAAATTTTATAATTAATAGTTTAACATTGCAAGAAATAAAGAAAATGACAAAAAATTATCAATATGTGCTGTAGACTACTGGCCTACAGTAAGATGATGATGATAGTGTTTTGAAATTCCCTCATACTCTACATTTTCGCAAGTTGCTACACGCAATTTCAAAGAAAAATACCGACCTCTTACATTCAGTAATCTGTGGCAAATCATCGACATCAGATTAAATATTCGTTCAGAACATGGTCTGCCCTCCCTGAAACCACCTTGATACTCACCTAAATTATTCTAAAATGTTATTTCTAGTCTGTTTAGTGTAATCTTGGAAAATATGTTGTATGGAAATGGTTGCAAAGATAATCCTCTGTTCTTGGCAACATCTTGTTTATTGCCTTTCTTATGTAGTAGATGTATCGATGCCACCTTCCATTCTCCTAGGAGTTTTTCTGTTTTCCAAGGTCTCTCAAAGATTAATTTTAGCTCATTTTTTTAAATTTTGAGTAGAGACCATTTCGGAAGTCCTGCTGTAATAGACAATTTTCCACTAGCTTTATAATTTTTAATAGCTTCTTCTATTTCATTGGTAGTTGGGATAAATCTTGTTCTAAATTTTCATGAATGTTTGAGTATTAGAGTTTACAGACTGATTCTGGACAGTTAAGAAGTTAATCAAAATATTTTTGTGTGGATTTTTAAGTTTTCAGTTGGTGAGCCTCGTCGCACACCCTATGCTGTTAGATTTACATTTAAAGTACATCCACCTAACTCTTTCAACCCCACTTTCTTCTCCTGCATTTATACATATCCTGTAAACTCACACGTTCCACGTCATTTCGGTAAAAGAGTCGTTCAAATGACCTATGAAACGTGTAACTAACGAACTAATTAAAATACTAAATTTCCTTGTATATCCATTCGTTTTACCAACCATCTAACCTATAGTGTTCTGACTTACAGGAGTGGACCAATGACCGTCGCAGTCTGGTCCCTTTAATCCCACAAACCACACTTACAGGAGTAGTAATCATAAGTAAATCGAATATATTAATTTTACATGTGTAAATTGAACTGTTACTTTTTAAATTTTATAAATAGTAGTTTAACATTGCGAGGAATTTAAAAAAATGAAAAAAATGGAATCGAATCCAGGTCTGCATTTACCAGTCTGTGCTTTATATTACTGTCCTACAGTGCCCTTATGACAACAGCACTTTAAAAAAGTGCTCATACCCTACGCTTGCACGATGTACTACATGCAGTTTCATAGGAATAGACTGATTTAGTGCTGTGAGAACATCGCACTCTAGGTACCGGACGTCACAACAGAGCATGCGCAATAGAAAACAGACATCTGCGGAGCTTCTCTGAACTGATCGAACTGCAGCTGACTGCACTAGACGCATGTTTCTAGTTATCACGTAGAGAGCGCTGCAAAACATGCTTTTGTCGGTTTTGTTTGATTTCCAGCATTCATTCGAAGAGAAATGGCGTAATTTTAGTGACATTTCCAGTGCACATTCGAAGTGAAATGGTATAATTTTAGTGCGATATTTACAGTGTGCTGTTGGACATTAGGACATGATAAACGGCCGCCATTGTGCGACACAGTGGACTTCCGTCATGAACATCCGTTGCTCAGTGTCAGTAGTGGTGCAACCGGGGTGTCACTTGACATTGCAGCCTGCATACATTCAGGGGCTAACCTATTGTTAGCCGGCCGCGGTGGCCGTGCGGTTCTAGGCGCTCCAGTCCGGAGCCGCGCTGTTGCTATGGTCGCAAGTTCGAATCCTGCCTCGGGGCATGGGTGTATGTGATGTCCTTAGGTTAGTTAGGTTTAAGTAGTTCTAAGTTCTAGGGGACTGATACCACAGCAGTTGAGTCCCATGGTGCTCAGAGCCATTTGCGTCATAACCTATTGTTATGCTAATTGATTTATAACCCCCTAGGGATAATCCATGCTTCAGAGAAACCGCCTCCCTCTGGGAAATCCCCAACCCTCCTTCCTCCCCCTCAATGATACAAGTACAATTTTGATATCAAATTAATTGATTAATTAATTAAACTGATCAATTAACTAACATCTCGCCCACTAGGTTATCCCCCAGCCCAGCCTTCACCTCGCCTACTCCCCACCTTTCCAATATGGAAATTGGCAGGAGAAAGACTCAATCTGTGCTAGAGAGGAAAGATCTCATGATGATTCAAAATCAGTGTCAGTTACATAGCAGAGGACTTTTTTTTATAAAACTGAATTCGCAGAAGCTGGATCTCATATTTATTTGGCAACCACCTCGAGGAACTACATGCCCTTACTACATAATTACAATGATGCAGATTGGAGGTGCTGTCTTCTTGGAAAAAATGTTCGTGTGTGTGTGTGTGTGTGCTTTCCTTGATGTGCAAGGGTTCGAATGAGCTAGTGCACAATACCACTGCTACAGGACATCCCAACCCCCACCACTCGTCCCACTCGCCCCCTCCCACTCCACCACTCCCAAAAACATTGTCAGGAAAAAGACTTACCATGTGCTGAAGAGGAAAAATCTCACAACATGAAATTGAAATCAGTGTCAACAATATGTTGATGTACATTCTTTATTTAATCAATTTGTGAGAGACATTTGGGTGGAGCTCAGGTCTACAACCCCCCCCCCCCCCAGCCACAGTACCCATGATGTAAAAACTGTAAGAACCAAGGAATGGAATTAAGTTCTTTATAGCAGCTGCTGTTTGGGGTCCCCCATGCGAGTCTCCCGTCCGCGTGCAACCACAGAGGTCAAAAACCGCTCTGTGTCCTAATTACATATCACAATACTAAATACCACCTACCAGAAACTAGATGTCAGGCTTATTTGATCACGCAGCCCCGGACAAAGCATCAGGTGGTGGCAGTCTGTTTATCAGGAAATTCCAGACTCACTTCCTGTCTCTGCCTCTCTCAAGTGGCTATTTCCTGTTCATGTGTGAACCAACGACTCCAAACACACAGACAGAGAATTTCTTTTCTCCTCAGAATACTGTGTTCCTGTTGGTTAATGCTGGTGACAAAGTGAGGGCTAAAGCAATGTCGATATCAAAAATAGTGGGAAATAGTCCACTTGCACTACCTTATCAAATTAATTGTGCAACAATTTACAGGAGGTCTAATAGATCGCATGAAACACCATCACCTCACAATGAGCCTTCTTCATAGTAAAACATATTTTCAGCTTTTGAGTATCATATCCAAATATTATGCAAATCAAGTAATTACATATCCGCCACAAATAGATCGTAGTGCTAAATATATCTGAGGTCTTGTATGCAGCAACTTTTGACAACACAAGTACCCTCCTCCACCACAACGTTTCCACTAAACATATCTCGTATAAAAATTCTACAGATCACACACACTCACAATTGTAAAGAGTGCACCACTTCTTGACCACTGAGAGCTGTGGGTGCGACATCAGCCAGAACATCACGTTGTCACATGGGCATTGGTCAGGACAGACTCACACATGCATTGGCAGTTGCTTGTCTATACATATCCCACATCCACACACCGACCATACCAAACACTTAGAGATTGGAGAGACTTTCACCAAACACTCTAGTGCAAATACCCATCATATTGAATCTTCACATGTAACATTCACGATCACTTCTGTCACCACTCATCCATCATACTGGTCACTTCGTTAGTCAGTCATTTAGAGGTTGCTGCCTCCCAGACTTGTTAGTGCATCCATGAACAATATCCTATAGGTCAGAGCATTCCTTGTAACTAACAGGCTAAGCTAATCTACAACTTCCAGTCGACTGAAATGCCCATGGCGCCATTCATGGCGCACTGCGAGACAAGGATGCACAGCTTGGAATTCTATCCCAACTGAAACTCTCCCCATCTTAAAAAATCCATTTTACCCAGTCAGAAATGGGGGTGTCGTTGACCATACACCTCGGATTTTTCACTCGAAATGTAGATTTCTAACTTTTATATGAGTTACTTTAAAAAACAGAAGACATAGCGACATACATGCGTTTTCACATCGCTAAAGTATCGTTACTTGTTTTGAAAATCCTGTGGGAGTATGGCATAGGCACAGAGTAAATTTGGGATAGTATCAGGATAGAGCCTGTAGGTGGATGCACCATGTGCTACACCATATATAGGGTTCAAGGGTGGATCCACCACTCGTTGTGGTTTGGATAGAGTTTGAAGGGAATAAACAGTACATTGTGGGTGGCATATGGTTTGGAGGTAAATCCACCATGCATTATGGCCGGCATATGGTTTCGAGGTGGATCCACCACACATTATGGCTGAGGTGGGGTTCGAAGGTGAATCCACTCCCTATAGGTCTTTGGCAGTCTCTAAAGGTGGATCCACCAGTGGTACATTCAGAGTATGGTCTGGGGCCCCTATGTGAAACCAATAGACTAATACATACATACAGGAAAAACGTAGTTGTGCTATGTGTTTACAACTGTGCCACATTAACAAGCAATTTTAGAATATGTAGTGAGAAATGACATAAAATCGGTAAAATTAGAAAAAAATGACTGAAAATGTTTATAAATTGAAGAAAAATACGCCAAAATGCGGGGAAATTGAGGGAGAATGAAGGAGTACTTACATATCTGCTTGGTGCAGGAAAATTATTGTGAATGGGAACAAGTAGTGACAGCAAGAGGAAAATGATAAAAAATTGATATGGAAGCATCGGAACCATGGAGACTCTCATTTTTCGTGGACAGTGATAAGACAGCTGGCCTACATTGTTTAACGTGGATGTCCACCAAATGTACAGTAACAAATTCATATATGTCGGATCACAAGCCCAGGTGTGACCTGAAAGTTATTGACAGCCACCTTACAGATTTTTATAATGTCCTTAGCTAAAGAGTGTTTATCACCAGCTTGGGGGCTGCAACATACAACTTCAGAATGGATCGCATATTTCCACCATCCTGTCCAAGAATCCAGGAGAAGGCTACATCAGATTCGGTGGGTAGCCACCTATATGGCGTCAATGAGTCAGAGCATTGAAACTTCCTGGTAGATTGAAACTGTGTGCCACACCGAGACTAGAACTCGGGACCTTTGCCTTTCACGGGCAAGTACTCTACCAACTGAGCTACCCAAGCGCGACTCATTCCCCGTAGTCACAGCTTTACTTCTGCCAGTTTTAATCTGCCAGGAAGTTTCATATCAGCGCACACTCGACTGCAGAGTGAAAATCTCATTCTGGTGTCAGAACATTGCCAATCACCCATTATTATGCCAGTTCATCATAACAGGATCAAGCATGACCAGATCAACTACTTCGCAACTCATAATATTAATTCTCTAATTAAAGCAGGAAAACTAAATAATTTGATGAATGAATCAGATGAACATAAAATTTTAGTTGCAGAACTCCAGGAAATGAGGAATACTACAGAAGAACCATTTGAATCACAAGGCTACAGAATTTACGATGGGAAACCTGGAATAATGGTTATGAAAGATTGTCCCCGATTTGGAACTGGGTTTATAGTCAATGTAAAAATAATAGATTCGATTATTGATTTTCAAGCCATCTCCCCTAGAATTGCAACTTTGCGTTTAAAAGCATCCATCGAAATTTATACCATCGTTAATGCACGTGCCCCTACCAATGAGAAGAATTTTCTAACAAAGACTAGGAAAGAAGTGGAAAAGCTTTGGGATCTCCTTGACCAAACAATAAACCAAGTAAATACTAACGATGTTACGATCCTGTTAGGGGACTTCAATTTCCGACTCGGAAGAGAAAAGAAATATTGAGATATCATTGGGCTCCACATAAACAAACAAATACGAATGGTCAAAGACTCGTTGAACTCTGTATGGAACACAAACTGATCTCAAAGTCCACATACTTCAAAAGGAGGCCAAACAAACTTAAAACTTGGAAACATCCTGATTGGAGAAAAGGAGAATGCCAGCTGGATCATGTATTTATGGACAAATTCTTCCACAGAGAAATCTACAATGTTAAAGTATTAAGAGGCGTAGATACAGGTTCAGATCATTACATTGTCAAAATCAAAATTACGTTCACACCACTAAAAAAGTAACCAAAGTACAATAAACGAAAGAGGAACTTCGATCCCCACCAATTAATTAGAAATGGTAAATATAGAGAAGTCACACAAAACATAAAACTGACAGATAATTTAGAAGAACTGGTTCAAATTCTAAGGCAACAAGCAGAAAATTTAGCTCCATTGAACCCACACAAAAGACATGTCTGGTGGAACTCAGAATGAGACAAAATTCATGAAGAAAGACATCACGCATGGTTAAAATTTCAAACACAGAAAACAGAAGGAAAGGCAACCAACCTCAAAAATATCAGGAAACGGTTCACACAAATTATCAGGCAAACCAAGAGATAATCACACAAAAATCTAATCGACTCAGTACAAGAAAGTTACCACAAAACCAATTCCAGAGACTTTTACAAAATGTTTGGAAGACAATTACAAAAATTTGCCCCTCCCACGTTAATGCTGAAAAGGGAAGATGGGAAAATGGCACATAATGACAAGGAAAGTGCCAAAATCATGGCAAAAGCATTTAGTAAACTTTTGAATTGTGAAGAACCCCAGGAACTTTTAGCAATTAATACAGACACACCCATCAAGACTCCACCTGATCTCATAAATCCTCCAACAGTCCAAGAGGTGGAAACGGCACTCAGAGAGACGAGAAATTATAAGTCATGTGGAGAAGACCAAGCTTTTGCAGAAATGTGGCAATATGCCAGTGATACAGTTCGAACATCCTTAAACATAACCCTAACAAAAATCTGGATAGCAGGAAAGTTTCCTGAACATTGGACCACAGCCATAATTCACCCACTGCACAAAAAAGGAGATAAAAGCAACCAAGATAATTACAGAGGTACCTCTCTCTTAGACTGTACATGTAAGATTTTCTCCAGAATCCTATACAAGAGAATCAAAGAGCAACTAGAGGAAGAATTAGGTGAATACCAAGAAGGCTTCATACCTTGGAGAAGCTGTGCAGAACAGATCGTCACTTTAAAATTAGTCATAGCATATTACAAGAAACGAAATAAACCTCTTGTAATAACCTTCGTGGATTTTAAAAAAGCATATGACTGTATCAATGGACCTTCAATGTTAAAAATCTTAAGAAATTTCAGGCTCCATAAAAAATTAATCAAATTGATAAAACTCACCTTAACCAACACTGTATCAAAAGTCAAGTTCAGGGGAGAACTCTCTGAGCCATTCATCATAAAAACAGGTTTAAGACAAGGAGATTGCTTGGCACCCCTGCTGTTCAACTGTGCTTTAGAATACATAATTAGGGAATGGTACAAGGCTAACCCGAAGAACATCCAAATTGGAAGACCCAAAGGCAACATAAGTTTAAATTGTCTAGGATTTGCTGATGACCTTGCTCTCTTGTCCAATAGCATTCAGGAAACCAAGCAACAATTTATCTCACTACAGGAAATAGCACAGAAAATTGGTCTTGCAATATCCTTTGAAAAAACAGTCGTCATATTAACTGACCCACCACTGATAAACAGAATTGCCGTAGGTTCAAATGGTTCAAATGGCTCTGAGGACTATGGGACTTAACATCTCAAAATAGATAGAAGAATTATCAGAACGTGCATTAACAAATCGTACCAGAAACAATAGACATTGGAGAGTAGCTACAAATGAAACAGTGTACAAGGAAATAGAACCGGTAATGAGTACAATCAGGAAAAAACGTATTTCATTTTTCAGACATTTAATCAGAACACCAGAGAACAGGATCAGTCCCATAAAACTTAGAACTACTTAAACCTAACTAACCTAAGGACATCACACACATCCATGCCTGAGGCAGGATTCGAACTTGCGACTGTAGCGGTCGCGCGGTTCCAGACTGAAGCGCCTAGAACCGCTCAACCACTGTGGCCGGCTGCCATAGGAAAGCAAGAAATCAAAATTGTAGATAAATTTAAATATCTGGGAGAAATCATAACATATAACCTCAATGAAAAGCCAACATGGCATAACAGAATAAACAAATTGACTAGAGCACAATACATCACCAAGAACACCTACAACAAAAAGAGCCTGTCAATAGCAACAACATTAAAACACTACAAAACAAGCACTCAACCAGAAATAACACATGCAAGTGAAACCATCTTCGAAACAACTAACACTGCACAAATAGACAAAATACTCAAAATAGATAGAAGAATCATCAGAACGTGCATTAACAAATCGTACCAGAAAGATTGACACTGGAGAGTAGCTACAAATGAAACAGTCTACAAGGAAATAAAACCGGTAATGAGTACAATCAGGAAGAAACGTATTTCATTTTTCAGACATCTAATCAGAACCCCAGAGAACAGGATCGTCAGGAGAATAATAGAAAAATTGAGTGGTCCAATGAAGGCCATAAATAAATAAAATAAATAAATATGCTTCTCTGTACTCTCTACCAATCGCAACCACATGATGTGAGCTAACAAATACCTTACAGGACATTTGCAGCGTGGTTTAACAACAATCTGCTGTACGTGTATTGACATAATAGCGATACATACAAGGTGACTGCTGTCTTTGATGCTTTCCTTGAAAAGAAAACTATCCGCCTACAAATTGACACGGATCTGCGTTAAAGGACGATAGAAAGTAGATGGAATAATTAGTTGAGAGGGTTGTAATGAGGTATGATTTAATGGTAGACTGATGATTCGGTCTAGAGAGAGGGAGTTGTTGTGGCAGGACATTTATCACAGATTTAACTATTTTTTCCGTTGTTCTGTTGGGGTGTATTAGTTGTCTGATATAACCTGCGTTCAATTCGTATACAATAGCTTGTTCTGTGTGCGACTTAGTGCGCTACTTACCTGCGATCATTAACAGCAAACCTATCGATATCGCAGTCAGCAGAGGACTTCCAACTTATGTGTGATGAATCATGTCTACCAAACCGATGGAAAACCCGTTTTGGCACCTCCACTAGACAAACAAAGATGTTTGTGAAGTACTTCATTCCTCTGACACATCTTGGACATAAGTCTAGTCTTCAGTTTCATAACTGCAGTGATTCCAAGTTAGTGACAGGTTTTTATGAGCTACTGCAAACCCTGGGTACACACTTGATTGACAGACGTCTTGTGTGGAAGAGAATATTTTCTGTTCATGGAGTTAGAGCAGCATGGCATGGAATTTTGCATGTCAAACACCTCTGCTATGCGTTTTCTATTTCCTCATAAGATGTCGTTGTTTTATGCATTTTCCGTTGCTGACGGTCATTTTATAGGGCTAATGCGAGCTTAGTACAATTTTCGAACCATAATTGGGTGTGAACAGTGGGCATAATATACTTCCAGGAAGCTGTATAGTGCATGGATCACAAAGAACCTATGTTTTTTTTCGTTGGGTGTAGAGGGTAATAGTATTATTACCTTAAAGTTTCTCACCACAATGAGTGGGACAGAAAACTTGCAGTGTGAATGTATGTTGTGTGCTGCAAATACGCTATTTCCTGCATTGATGTATCAACAGCGTTTCATTCTACATGATTAATATATCAGAAACCACACTGCCTTAACTTTATAGCATGCTTAAGTGCAGAACCGTGTAGCCTTAGGAGTATGTGTTTATAATCTACGACAAATTCTCTCTTTTCAGTGTCTTCCTGGTATGGAATCCAAACACTACAACAATTCTACAGAATTGATAGCATAAGAGATTTACTTAAAATGTTTCAAACTCCTCTCATCTGGAGCTCCATTATGCATAAATCATATATTTCTTGTTCTTAATCGTCTGTTCTATCAGTACAACGCTCTCATATGTATCAGGCCCGTATCCGTTATGGACCAATAAGGAGTGCTAAACTCCTCAGCATGCAAGCATCTAGAGAGATCGTGTGTAACTGCACGGGAGACGTGAGGGTGTCTCAGTGGCGGATACAGAAAAACCTCAGGGAGAGGGCGCTAAGGATATCTTGAGTTACCTTTACTTTTAATAATAAAAAATAATCAAGTCACATTCAAAGTTAAAGAAAGTTTTCTTTAAACTGATTACGCAAACATACGAGACAATGCCATCTTATGATTTAAAAAAGCTACAATTGTGGTTCTCTTCCTTAAATGATGAATTCTGTACGCCTACTCCTCCTGAAAAGTTGGTTAATTACATTGTCAATAGGACAGTCAATGTCCGTGTGTTTAACAGAGCAAAACCATTAAGTCGATCGCTGTGTGCCAGACAGAAACATATAAAATACGATGATGCGGACGCGCGTGCTATGTAGGAAAGTACAACTACTCGATCACTAGATTCAGTCGAGTCGACTGACGAAAGAAACGAATGAATAGCAAGCGGGCTGATTGGCGGGGGCGGTGCGGGTGGCAATGCGGGCGGCCCCGCAATGGTGGGGGGCGGGGGGTGGGGGTGCGCCCCGAACGCTTCCCATATGTATCTGCCACTGGTATGACTGGTAAGGAACAGTCTTCGCAGAACAGCAGTTACAGTATTGGCACGAGAATACTGGTCTGTATCACTGGTGTTGGTTAGTACAAGTTTAGAAAAAGTGTTAACACTCTTAGCACAAGCAAAATATCGTAGTATACTGATAACGTGGAACTCAGCATGTTCTGTTCCTTCGTGAGACAATGTTGCAGGGAAGGTTGGTTAAAGGCAGAGGAAGATGCTTAGAGAGAGGGCTACGTGAGGTTTCCTATCGTGGGGTTTCCTACAAGGGTGCAGCAGGTAGCGAAGCTGTCCCAACCAACCGGTTCCCTAACGAGGTGTTTGCGAACTGAGCCTTCCCCACTGCTTGTCTACCCCAGTCGCTCACCCCCAGTGCAGATGTTGTCACCGTTTCTCAGACAGTGTCGTCGTCGATAGCTTTCGTTCCGTGTGTTTTCCTATACGACTTCTGTTGTATGCAGTGTACACGATGGAAGTCATAACAACAATGAAAGGGAGGCCGTGTCTTGTCAAGGATGGTCATCGCTACCGTACGTATAGGAATAATGAAGAATATACGAACTGGATTTGCATCAATTATGAACGGACTAGGTGCAAAGGCCGTTTAACAATTACAAATGGCGAAATCGTTGCTCAACAGCAACATTCTTGTCCACCTGACAAAACAGATGTCGAGATAAAGAAAAGACTACATAATTGCAGAAAAAGAGTTCGTGAAGAAAAGACAGTGCCCGTAGCCCAAATTTTTAAGCAGGAATTTCAAGATTTGAAAGATAAAGGATTAGAATTCGTGGCATATATTCCAAATTGTGACAGCTCCAAGACTCAATTGTGTAAGACGAGAAGAGGAGCTATTGGGACAACCCAGAACCCTGGCTCTATTTCGGAAATTCACATTAGCGAAACCTTAAGAAATTAACGGAAGGTAATACTTTTTTGAAGATTGATGATGGCTCTGTTCCAGGCAAGAGACCTCTAGCATTTGCTTGTGAAGAAGCAGAGAAAATCCTTTGTGACAATGGAACTGTGCTTATGGATGGGACATTTGACAGCTGTTCGAAACAGTTCAAACAGTTGTACACAATCCATGTCGACATCTGAAGTACAGAAGAGGCAACTAAGATATTTCCTGTTTTATTTGCTTTGCTGCCAGACGAAAATCAAAATTCATATGAAAGACGTTTTTTGGATTGAAATCTAAGATGCCTGGGTGGTCACCACAAACTGCAGTGCTAGATTTTGAAATGGCTACAATTAAAGCAATGAATTCAGTGTTCCCTAAAACACAACTTTCCGGTTGTAATTTCACGTCGGCCGCAGTGGCCATGCGGTTCTAGGAGCTACAGTCTGGAGCCGCGTGACCGCTACAGTCGCAGGTTCGAATCCTGCCTCGGGCATGGATGTGTGTGATGTCCTTAGGTTAGTTAGGTTTAAGTAGTTCTAAGTTCTAGGGGACTGATGACCACAACAGTTAAGTCCCATAGTGCTCAGAGCCATTTGAACCATTTTGTAATTTTCACTTTAACCAGTGTCTGCGGAAGAAGATACAGGAACTGGGATTAACGGAAGACTACAGGGATAGGGAGGAAGTCCGATTGTTTTGTCGAATGTGTACTGCAGTGGCACATCCTCCACTTAACACTGTCGAAGAAGCGTGGATTTTAATAATGGAACAAATGCCCAGTGGAGAGAATATCACAGCATTTGCAGACTATATGGTTGATCAGTGGATGGAAAATCCTAATATACCTATTGAAATGTGGAATGTTTTTAACCAACGACACATAATGACGAATGCTGTCGAAGGTTGGCATAGAAAACTGAACTCCTCAATAAATCAGGACCATCCAAATGTGTACTTTCTGATTCAAAACCTGAAGGAGGAGGTAGTGAATGCTATTTTTGAAATTAAAAAAGATTCCATTGGCCCACCTCTTAAAAAAGAAAAGGTACATAGATCGTGACAAAAGATTAAAAGACATTATGAAAACATATGAAGACTCTGGAGATTTAAAAAGGTGTTTAAAATCTCTAGCCTTTTTACAAAAAAATGAAAAAGAAATTACGATTGATAAGAAAAGGTTATCAATTTGCTACTCTAATGTTGAACAACAACAATAACAACAAAAATAATCAACAACAATAACAACAAAAACAACAAAAAATAAATAAAATGAAAAAATGAAAAAAAATTTAAACATGCCTGTGTACTACGTGCATAGCCAGTTCTAAGCTTGGATAAAATGTGAATGGATGTTCTCATTTTCATGTCAGTCGCAAAGTTCACGGTTACGATATTTCTTTGTAGTCGGAAACACGAGCGTCACCACGGAGGGGGTCTAGAGATTCGAAAAGTTGGATGATAAAAAATTTACCGTGACGTTCTGTGTGAAAAATTCTGGGATTTGCTGTGGGCCTTAAAAATATAGTTGTTTCAAAACGGTATGTGTAAATACAGTACACATTTTACCAGCATCAATAATTTCGCAAAGTTAACTTGCCGATTCGTCATATGTCATACGAAACTAATTATTTGTATTTGGCGGATCTGATCCACAAAAGAACGCTTTTAACGGTATTTCTAAAGTTCTAATACAAAATCTGCTATTTGTTGAATTTTTGACTCAACAAAACTGAAATTTTACTTTGTAAATTTCTTACATAACATGGTCACTCGTCTTGTGAAGCTTCCAGAATTTTTGGTGAGGAAGGCGGAATGAGGACTCAGACAGCTGGTTGCCCACTTTTCTGTCAGCGTCTTTTAAATACGATCATATTTGCCTTTATTGTGCTCCAACAGGAGGATTTTTCAGCTGATTATTATGTAGTTCATTTTATAAAGATGAAATTCCAACTAGATGAACTTTGATGGAGTCATCTATATTAAGCAACGAATTTTATTATCTGTAGACAACAAGGACAACACCTAGTTATCGAGACTTCATACCCCGCATCTAACCATAGGAGCCTGCCGGAGTGGCCGAGCGGTTCTAGGCGCTACAGTCTGGGCCCGCGCACCGCTATGGTCACAGGTTCGAATCCTGCCTCGGACATGGATGTGTGATGTCCTTAGGTTAGTTAGGTTTAAGTAGTTCTAAGTTCTAGGGGACTGATGACCACAGCAGTTAAGTCCCATAGTGCTCAGAGCCATTTGAACCATTTAACCATAGGAAATTATTCTGTAATTTCTTTCAGATGAACACGCCATTGTCGCGTAAATCTTTATCTAATTACTAACAGTAAACCCGGCGTTGCCCGGATATTTATTCATCCCAGTTTTATCTCAGTTCATCCCCTCTTCCCTCATCTCTCTTGTCCATTTAGTCCTATCTCGTCTCTCTATCCACCTCCTCCTTCCACCTATCCGTCTCTCTTTCCATCTCCTCCATCTGTCCCTCTCTCTCACAACACTTCCTCCTCCTCTCCATCCTCCTCTCCTTCTCCATCTATCTCCCGTCTCTGTCCACCTCCTCCTCCGCTTTTTCTAATAGTACATCAAATTCACAATAACACCCCTAATTTATGTATTTATTACAGTGTTCCATTAGTCATTCACCACCCTCCCCCTTTTTCTGTTTACCTGCTGCCCCCTCTCTCTTTTAATCCTCTTCTCTCACTTCTCTGGATTTACCTCCTCCCCCCTCCCTGCCCCCATCACGTTCTCCTCTCTTCGTATATCTCCTCCTCCGCCTCCGTCATGCCATCTCCTCTTTCCCCGTCTATGAAAAAATACGTATATCTGCCAACTTTCATGCTGATTGACGAAACGATGTTGAATTTATTTAAAGGTAGGCCAACCCTCCGCCATCCAGCATACGTTGGCTTGTATAAATGCCTTCACCACGAAAACATACATAAATGAGCTAACTCCCAAACTGATCAGTCAAACGGTGTGTAATTCTATTGTAAGCTATCCTCCGCCAATCACCATATGAAATTTCACGTAGACGATGAGGTTCCCCTTGTTTTGTAGATCAATGTATAAAATTTCATCAAGATCAGAGCAATACTGTGGCTTTTGTTGAAATCCGTAAGTAAAGTACCTTCCACCATGCACTGAACGAAGTTTTATGTAGACAGTGACCTTACTCTTGATTTGGGAAATAGGGATTCATTTTTATACACCCCGCTCGCTCTATGCCGACTTAGTTGCGAAACATAAATAACAGATTCGAACAACAGAAATCATGTAACGATTTCTGTCGTATAAGGGGTAACACAGCTGTTAAATAATAGCGACGAGATTACGAGAGCAGTCACTTTCAGTGTTACGTAAAATTACGTTATACCTTGTAAATTATCACGACACAAAGTGAAGACGATAAGCAATGTGGGACTTCCTTCTGTTTGCATTTGAAACTCTTGGAAAACTCCTGTGTGGTGAGGAGGGTGGGAGAGGGCAACAAGGGGAGCCTCAGTTTGTTTTGCCGGCCCGGCCCTATGACAGGTTTAGTGCGCCACTGCTCGTAGGAAACCCCACGACACCAGAGAGAGACCATCTACAATTTTACACAGGGTTCTTAGCCGATAGGTTCAACGAAGGGGTAGCTCATTTCGAAATGAGGTCAGAGTGCTAGATATTTGAATATCTGACTTTATTCTACGAATGTAAAAATATTTTGTGACCCCCATCCACATTGGGGGAGAGGCAACTCGCAAAAAATCTTACCGAATTTATAAAGTGTTTCGGCTGAGGAATGTAGTTTGTACAACTTCTCTCTGCTGATGGCTATTTCCTACAGTAAGAAACAATATTTGTGGCACGTGATGCAAACAGTGTAACAGGGTTTGCAACATGTCCACATGTATATGACTCTCACAAAGTAATGAAGGAGGTGGCTTAGCAACGATACAGGAATTGAGAACCTTACTGCAATGTCAGTGGCTGACAGCCTCACGAAATCGACATGATAAAAGGTTTTGTTGAAGTGACGGCTCATCTAGAGTGGTTGTTTGAACCTCGAGTAATTGAGTAAAATGCATTGACATTACGGGAATCCTGGTAAAATTACGAAAACTGATGGAAAATACGTGAAATTGATGAAAATATAACAAAAAATGTGGAGGGATGAGAGTACTTACACGCTCTCCTGGGTGTATGAAAATAATTTCTTTTCTCGACCAGTGGGACTGACAACTAATGGTGCATACTCTCCGTGCTCTATGGGTTTAAGTCCTGCATAATACCCCCGTGTTCCACATGCACTTATGCATTGTAAGTCATGAAAATGAAAGACACAGTATCCAAGGAATTGGGAGTCAGGATGACTACCACCAAGGACACCAAAACAGCGATCACATACCTGGGTGCAATATGCACCACCGACATGAGGAGTCAATGCACTGGGTCACTTCGAAAAGAGGACACTGAGACATCTGTTACCCCATTACTGTGGAAGATGAGATTCAGTGTAGAATCATCACCTTCGCATAGCAGTTTGGAAGCGCTCCCAAATGCCACAGACTCATCCAGTTCCCGTATATTGAGATGTCTTCCACATTTTTGTCAATAAGAAACACTGCCTCTGTCTTTTATTTCAACCATCCTGTGTACTGTGGGAGCCGCTTAACTTACACCATACGATGTCCAACTTTCTGTGAGAGTCGATTGATCGAAACGTCTTACTGTCAGTTCAGCACTTGACACAGATCTCAAAGTCATGGTGAAAAACAAAATGTATGGTGGTATACAAAGCTGTAGTCATACACTGCTTGAATGTGTTTTAGCAGAAATAAAATGTATCAGACTGACTATGAAAGACCACTGCAGGAACCGCCTCATGTGATTGATAGTCTGCAGCATATGGTTCTCCTACAATATGGACGAGAAAACTTTACACAGGTCTGTGCAAGTGACTTCGATCACTGGTCACCTGCTCCAATGAACCAGTGCATGTGTATTTAATATGCTCAATGTCAACACATAGACGGCATTTGTTTTCAATATATCGTAAGATGGAGATGCAATAATATTTTACCAAGTTCTCTACCAGGTGACGTTAGCAAAGTTCTTACAGTTCATAGTTTTATTATTTATGATGCAGATAAGAACATGAAGAGGGTGATATTTATGGGTCGTCATTCAAATTATAGAAGTCATTCTTCTGAATTTCTTTGTGCAGTCCGCATGTATTCTGTTTGGTTGTGGGTTTTCTCCTGTATTTTAGTGTGCTATTTTTCTCATTATGATAGCCCTCTACCTAGTCAGTGACGGGTGGAGGACTAGATAGCCTTCTAACTAATGGAATAGTGCTGTCGGAGCATGATGGGATTTCGAGAGAATTAGCAGGGGTGTGCGAGTTGGCGAAGGACATCTCTTAATCGTGGAAATCATGTGGATTTAAATGCTGTAAATGGAAGTCTGGAAGATTTTTTAGAAAACACCAGGTAAGCGATACTCTGACGAAAGGAGAGTTGAGAGGTGAGCTCTATACCGCTTCTTCTCAGTGTTGTGGGCAAACATATTATAATCTCTCAAATTCGTCTCGTGAAGTGACTGCAGTGAGAAAAGTAGGAGCTAATTTGAAGATTTTTACCAAGAGACAATCAAGTTATGTCTTTTGTTTTCTCGGTAAATAAGGGACAACATTCGTCCATGAGTTTTGTATGCCTATAAATGGATAGAGTGACATCTTAACAGGTAGATTAAATATACATTTACATTTATATGCTTGCTTCGCTCGGTGTGTGGTGGAGGGTACACTTTGCTACTGCTAGTCATTAGCTTTCCTATTCCAAGTGCAAATACAGTGAGAGAAAAAGACTGCCTGTATGCCTCCTTATCAGTGCTAATTTCTCATATCTTATCTTCGTGGTCCTTATGCAAAATGTAAGTTGACGGAGGTAGAATCTTTCTGCGGCGAGCTTCAAATGTCGTTTCTCAATACTGTTCTTCGGAAAGAACCTTGTCCTCCCTCCAGGGATTCCCATTTGAGCTATTGGCAAGTGTAATCCAACTGCTGGAAAAAAAAGCTACTCGCCATGCAAAGTGATTCTCATGATCAGTTTAATTTATTAGAGGGGGTGGGGGATGGAATTTCTCAGAAGGATGGATTATCCCCAGTGGGTCATAAATCAACACACTGGGGTCATAAATCAATTAGCATAACAATAGCTTTGCCTCTGAATATATGCTTGCCCCTGAATACATGCAAACCCCACTGTGGGGTGACATTCCTGTTACCTCACTACAAGCGTCTTCCAGCAGCTGTGAGAAGTAGTTGGTGGCGTATCAACCACACATTATGAGACTGAGAAAGGAACATGCTTACCTCTTATGGCAAATCGGAAGCACTGACGAAACTCCTGTTTACTGCGACATGTCATCTAGTACAACACTTGAAGAGAAAGCAGCCAAAAGTATATTGGTTTGCACTACGGGCAAAGAGAAATCGTGAAGCATCAGGATTTGTGTGTACTTGCCATTGGAACAAAGATGCAACCATATGTCACCCTCAATCATAAAACTATGCAAGGGAGAAGCTGCCACCTCGTCTCATATTTTGTTCCAATGGAAATGGATGGATGACCAACGAGTTGCTTATAGATTTGTTCTGTACAGTCTGAAGCAGGAGGCCAGATGCCCTTCTAAAGAATCATGGTACGTTGATCCTCGATGCTTTCAAGGGGCAACATGTATTCACGGCCACAAGTGTTACATGTGGTAGCGAATAAGCCATTTCAAAACCATCTGAAGCAGTTGTACAGCAGTCGATCACTTCAAGGGAGTATCAAGCCGTGACCCCTACTGGGAAGTTGATGAAGCCTTCAGTATATCTAACTGTGGAATGAATCCTGACTGCTTCGACGTGCATACTATGACTTGTGAATGGCTTTAAGAAGTTCTGTGCAACCAATGCATTAGATACGAGTGAAGACAATGTACTGTGGGAAGATATGCAGGATAACCATGACAGTGGCAATGACGTCGAAGATTCTGTGGACCATTCCAGTGAGGAGGTCTAAAGGGGATCTGCGTCTAGGCAAGGGATCTCTTTATCTGATTTTATTTTCTGTGTACTGGTAATTTTATTGTTTCCTTCAGTTTTGTGTTATAAGGTAACCATTTTGTAAATTTTTAGAATGAACCTAGTATGTATGTATACATGTTTTTCTTTAATCCCTTGTTGAACAGTGAGAGTAGTCTTGCATTTGGAGTCATCTTAGATTCAGAGATATATCGTAATTAAAGTATGTGTAAGGAGCTATAGCCTAATTTGATGAATTAACCTAACAAAATTTTGAGAATCAATGAAATACTGTTATTGCATTCAATCACTTACATTTACAGCATAATAATGAGTCGATGCTTTTTTTTACAGGATATCTGTTGATGGCATCATCAATGAAAGTTCATCGTCACCTTCTGTTGACAACTTCACACAAGCTTGAAGCTCATCCTGACGTATCCTCTTTCTTATTTTTGTCATCACCCTATTCACTGTGCGGAATGACTTTTCTAATCTGGAAGCAGAAAGGGGAAAGCACAGCACACATTCATCGAGAGGCATTAGCACTTCACAGCCGATGTCGACCCTTAAGATTAAAGAAGCAACATCAAAAGACGAATCTTATTTATTATGAACAACATACTTAAAAGAACCCAAGTCTGCAATAACAACATCAACATTTTTAGATCCCAAGATAAAGTACAGTTCTTAACAATCATTATCATTATATTCTTGAAATGCTTTAAAAATTTCAAAATATGCACTTATTTCTGTCACTTTCGTATCCCTCTCTCTGAACCAATACTCAGTTTCATTGATCACACTTTTCAGAAAGGACAAGTAGTGAGATGTTTAATTGACATTCCAATAAAGCATTCCAATAAAGCATTAGTTTCATTTCCACATGTAGAAATCTTCTTGTCTCAAATCAGAATGACAACAAAAGTGAAGAAGCATACTTATGAAGTATTTTATAAGAAATAATGTATGATAAATATGTATGTGTGCCTTACTGACATCACATCACTTGACACATATTGCTGAAAATCCTACTTCACCCCACTGGCGAAACGACAAGCTGTTGCTGGAGAAATAAAATGATTGCTTCACTGGATTGTCATTGAAATATCCCACTCCTTGTGCTACCCAGTCCACTGTTAACAGTAGATAAACCACATGATCTAACTCGATTAATCTGGGATGCATATGCCATTAACAAAGTAAATGTGCCAGTTTGCACACAGCCTGAAAGTTTAAACAAACTGTTGCAGTAAATCCACAGTATGCCATCTTTAACTAGCACTGATCTCCGATATTCTTACTGGTATGGTCTTTATTGGCCAAAAAATTTAGGAAACTTATACACCACTGGCCATTAAGGGGCTCCGGAAAGGCTCAAAATCATGAAAAGTTCAGTTTTTACTTTTTGCGTTTTCTGAATCTGCAGATTATTACCTTTTAATAGATATACAATTTATTCAATTCCGAAGACTACAACTATTTTTAAATTTTTTTAAAAATGTGTTCTACATGGGCGTGACCCACTGTGGCGCTGTTAAACTGCTGTCAAATGGTGTTATTATTAACGTCTGTGTTCATCAGGTACATTTTAGTGGTGTGAGATAAAGTATGTGTTGTGGCTAACCTGTGATGGTTCAATACATATCGCTGGTGTGATTGTCGATTGTTTCATGTTTATTTACTCTATTGTTATCTCGAAAATATTCGTAATTAATTCTGTTTCTTGAGTCTCTGTTTTGTTGAAGTATAATAATGAGTAAAAGTAAATTTATTAGAAATCCTCTGAAGGCTTTTAAGAAAAGGAGAAATGTTGGAAAGCCAAAGGTATGTGTTATTATTGTAAACAATAAAGACGATAACCAAGTGAGTGAACCTAACCTCTCAAGTACACCTGCCCATAGCAGTCAAAGTGGGAAAGAAAATACTTCACAGAAGAAGCTTGGTTCAATGAGTGAAAACTATGAATGTTTTATGGGCGAATCGGATGTGAATGAAATAGTTGATATGTCGGTTCGCAAAGGAATTTTTTCAAACTGTGTAAGATGTATTCATTGTAGTGAAGTTGGTCTGGAACTCTCCATAATAAAGCACGTAGGACTTGCTAGTGAAATACAACTGAAATGTGATAAGTGTTCATACATGACCACCTTTTGGAACAGTGTTGCAGTAACTGCAACTGAAGAAAATGGTAGCAAAATCTACCAACACAACAACGAGCGATGCTTACTTTAGACAAGGAACGCCTTTGGGCTGAAGACAGGGCTGTAAAGAGTCTAGAAATACAAGCAAGAGTAAACAGGAGGAGGAACAAGAGGAAGCTGGAGGAGGAGTTTGCGGAGGATGAAGATAATCCATGCTATGGACCTGGAATGCACTAAAAAGTTAATCCAATCTTTGTAGCTCGATTCCCAAAACTTTTATTTTCTCATACTAATTACATGTTTTCTAAGGATCTTCCAAACATATTTGTTTCAAACTTTCAGTAAATGTTACACAGTACCTTCTGCATAATTTAACACAGCCTTTTTCCAAAAAACTGTATATTTTTGAACATATAAATAAAAAATTGCAAAAAAATGTTGTGAATTTTCATTACAATTGAAAAAAATCATCTTTAATAACTGAACGAAAATTTTGTAAAATTCCTGCGTTAAGTTGTAGCCCATATTCCAATAAATAATCTGTAAAAAGTTCAACTTCCTACCTCAAATACTTTGTGAGGAAAGATGTAATTTATAAGCGTTATTTTAACATTGCAAGTATAGGGCGTTCCGGAGCCCCTTAAAATTGCTACACCAAGAAGAAATGCAGATGATAAACCGGTATTCATTGGACAAATATATTATTCTAGAACTGACATATGCTTACATTTTCACGCAATTTGGGTGCATAGATCCTGAGGAATCAGTACCCAGAACAACCACCTCTGGCCATAATAACGGCCTTGATACGCCTGGGCATTGAGTCAAACAGAGCTTGGATGGCGTGTACAGGTATAGCTGCCCATGCAGTTTCAACACGATACCACAGTTCATCAAGAGTAGTGACTGGCGTATTGTGACGGGCCAGTTGCTCGGCCACCTTTGACCAGACGTTTTCAGTTGGTGAGAGATCTGGAGAATGTGCTGGCCAGGGCAGCAGTCGAACATTTTCTGTATCCAGAAAGGCCCGTACAGGACCTGCAACATAGGTCGTGCATTATCCTGCTGAAATGTAGGGTTTCGTAGGGATCTAATGAAGGGTAGAGCCACGGGTCGTAACACATCTGAAATGTAACGTCCACTGTTCAAAGTGCCGTCAATGCGAACAAGAGGTGACCGAGACGTGTAACCAATGGCACCTCGTACTATCACGCTGGGTGATACGCCAGTATGGCGATGACGAATACACGCTTCCAATGTGCGTTCACCACGATGTCGCCAAACAAGGATAATGCTGTAAACAGAACCTGGGTCATCCGAAAAAATGACGTTTTGCCATTCGTGCACCCAGGTTCGTCGTTGAGTACACCATCGCAGGCGCTCCTGTCTGTGATGCAGCGTCAAGGGCAACTGCAGCCATGGTCTCTGAGCTGATAGTCGATGCTGCTGCAAACGTCGTCAAACTGTTCGCGCAGATGGTTGTTGTCTTGCAAACGTCCCCATCTGTTGACTCAGGGATCGAGACGTGGCTGCACGATCCGTTACAGCCATGTGGATAAGATACCTGTCTTCTCGACTGCTAGAGATACGAGGCCGCTGGGATCCAGCACGGCGTTCCGTATTACCTTTCTGAACCCACCGATTCCATATTCTGCCAACAAAAAGATGGCTCTGAGCACTATGGGACTTAACTTCTGAGGTCAGAACTAATTAAACCTAACTAAGCTAAGGACATCACACACATCCATGCCCGAGGCAGGATTCGAACCTGCCACCGTAGCGGTCGCGCGGTTCCAGATTATAGCGCCTAGAACCGCTCGGCCACCCCGGCCGGCTTCTGCCAACAGTCATTGGATCTCGACCAACTCGAGCAGCAATGTCGCGATACGATAAACCCCAATCGCGATAGGCTACAATCCGACCTTTATCAAGGTCGGAAACGTGACGGTATGCATTTCTCCTCCTTACACGAGGCATCACAACAACGTTTCACCAGGCAACACCGGTCAACTGCTGTTTGTGTATGAGAAATCGGTTGAAAACTTTCCTCATGTCAGCACGTTATAGGTGTCGCCAACGGCGCCAACCTTTTGTGAATGCTCTGAAACGATAATTATTTGCATATCACAGCATCTTCTTCCTGTCGGTTAAATTTCGCGTCTATTTCACGTCATCTTCGTTGTGTAGCAATTTTAATGGCCAGTAGTGTACATCGCCTCAGATCAGACCTTAACTCCCACATGCTCTCAGACTTCCTCTGGCAGTGTCCAGCTGTGTATTCATTGTCGACCTTACTGGCTATGTCAACCGCTAACTTCGATGCAAAGACAACCGCAGTAACAGATAAGTAAGTCACATACCATGGACTTCGACTCCTGCAGCTGCAGACATGCACCAGAGTTAGAGTCTGTATGCAGACAATTTGGGATCTTCGCACCACTGGTTCACTCACTGGCTAGCTTCCTTCTGTTGGCAATCACCTCCCTAATGGGTCACATGTTGGAGCCTGGACTAGGGGCTGCCCAGCTATACTGAGCTATACTGTCACTGTTCACGGGTCCTTGTGGGCCCTCACTGTTACTTATCGCTGCCCAGAGCATACATATCCCTTCTGCTTCGGACATGATGGGTACTATGGTTCAACATTGTCTATTGCTGTGTGATCTCACTGTGGCCAAGGCATTCCCTCACCACTGGGATAGCATTCCCAGTGAGGACGTCAGTAGTGGTGGTTTCTGCACACATTGCCAGCCAGGCATGTGCAGTGCTGCAACGACTTGACCCTTATGATTGGCATGAATGAGGCATTATTATAAACACAAATGCTTTATTGATAGTTCACTTTACGAGTACTATCACAACCACACCCACAGTAGATATCTAAAGGTGGATTGGCAATAGCAAGAAAAGCATTTCTGATGAAGAGAAAATAGATTCATGTGTTGGGAAGTCTTTTCTGAAGGTATTTGTTTGGAGTGTAACCATGTGTGGATGTGAAACACGGACGACAATCAGTTTAGATAAAAAGAGAATAGAAGGTTTCGAAATGTGTTGATACAGAAGCATGTTGAAGGTTAGGTGGGTTGATCACGAGCTAATGAGGCAGTACTGAACAGAATTGGGGAGGAAGTAAATTCGTGGCACAACTTGACCAAACAAATCGATCGGTTGGTAGGACAC
Organism: Schistocerca piceifrons; assembly: GCF_021461385.2. Taxonomy (NCBI): domain Eukaryota; kingdom Metazoa; phylum Arthropoda; class Insecta; order Orthoptera; family Acrididae; genus Schistocerca; species Schistocerca piceifrons. The sequence continues at coordinate 219,579,350 of NC_060145.1, read as the reverse complement.
ATTCTGAGACATCAACGGATCACCAATTTAGTACTGGAGAGCTTCATCAAACCAGTCTTCGGATTGAAGAACAAAACAACAACAATATGGAATAAATCAAGAGAAACATGTTCAGTAAACATAGGTTCTAAAGTGCATACATTAAAACTAAGAGCAGTAATATGAAATAAATCTACTCCGGCCATTGTTAGTCATTTTTCTGAGCAAATAACAAAACTCACCTACTACTTAAAGTGTCTCGTTTCCTATCTGACTCCCTTAGCTTCACCTTACTTAATTCGACTACGTTCCATAATCCTTGTTTTGCTTTTGTTGATGTTCATCTTATATCCCCCTTTCAAGACACTGTCCATTCCGTTCAGCTGCTCTTCCAAGTCATTTGCTGTCTCTGGTAGTATTGCGATGTCATTGGCAAACCACAACGTTTCTATTTCTTTTCCCTAGACTTTAATTCCTACTTCCACTCTCTCTTTGATTTCGTACAGATTGAATAGTATCAGGGATGGACTACGACCCTCTCTCACTCCCTTCTCAAGCACTGTGTCCTTCTCATGCCCCTCAATTCTTATGACTGCTGTCTGGTTGCTGTACAAGTTGCAGATAGCCTTTCGCTCCCTGTATTTTTTCTCTGCTACCTTCAGAATTTCATAGAGAGTATTCCAGTCAACATGTCATAAGTTTTTCTGATTCTGCAAATGATATAAATGCAAGTTTACTTTTCGTTAACCTATCTTCTAAGGTAAGTCTTACGATCAGTATTGCCTCGCGCGTTCCTATATTTCTCCAAAATTCAAACTGATCTTCCCCGAGGTTGGATTCTACCAGTTTTTTCCATTCTTCTATAAAGAGTTTGTGTTAGTATTTTGCAACCATGGCTTACTAAACTGATAGTTCGGTAATCTTCACACCTGTCAGCAACTGCGCTCTTTCGAGTTGGAATTACTACATTCTCCTTGAAGTCTGAGGGTATTTCGCCTGTCTCACACATCTTGCCCAACAGATGGAAGAGTTTTGTTGTGGTTGGGTCTCCCAAGGCTGTCACTAATTCTAACGTAATGTTGTCTACTCCCGTTGTCTGTTTCGACTTAGTATTCCGTCAAATTCTTCACGCAGTATCATATCTCCCATCTCATCTTCATTTACATCCTTTTCCATTTCCGTAATATTGTCCTGGTCCTGGGAGCCTTCCGCGGCCCGTGTATATACACAGACATACAGAAAACGTAGCAAACGCTCTCCAAATGTGGAGGTGACTGGATAAATCGAGTACAGCGCTATACTACGCATTTGGGATCGGTGTTGGAGGATGTGCTACATGTACATGCAATTTTAGAGCACAGAACGGGAGGTTATGTCATGATCGCGTGGGTAGAAGTGACATAAAATCGACAGAATTGCGAAAAATGACGGCGGGATAGGTATAAATTGACCGAATATACACCGAAATGCGGGGAAATTGAGTACTTGCGTGTCTTCTGCTTGGCGCAGCACAATTTGTACATGGGGGTAAGTATGCGTCAGCAAGAGGAATCCGGGAAAATGTCGACACGGAAGGCAACTAAAGCAGAGAAACAGTCACTTTTCTTCCGTTGAGGCGGGATTCAACTGTACGTCTATTGAGGTAACAGTGATACACGAGAGTTGACTACTGTATTTGACGCTTTCCAGGAAGACAGAGAGCCATCTGTCTCTAAACTTACTTGTATCCGCGTTAAAGGATAACAGCGAATGGACGGAGTGGTCGATTGAGATGGAGCTGTAACGAGGTACGATTTAATGGCACACTGATGATGCATTCACGAGAGGGATTGATATGTTGGCGCAGGTCATTTGACATTTTTTTTCCCCTGATCTGTCAGGATGCATCAGCCGCATGACATAGCCGGTGTTCGATTCATATACAACCGCTTGTTCTGTATGGGTCTTAGAGCACTGTCTACTTTCGATCATTAACAGTAAACCTCTCGATCATCAGAGGACTTCCTTCTCACGTGTGACGAACTGTGACACATTCCTCTAAACGAACGAACACTTATGTGATGTACTCCATTCTTCTGTCACATGTTAAGTGTAAAATCGATACTTCAGTTTCATAACTAAGTTAGCGATAGGTGTTTGTGAGACACTGCAATCCCCGTGTACACATCTACTTGACAGATGTGCTGTTTACAGAGTTAGTGGCGGAAAGACTTGTAATTTCACATGTCGGACACCGCTGCTATGCGTTTATTTGTTTCCTTTTAAGAGGTATTCTCAGTTATTAACTCTCATTTTATATAGGGCTAATGCAGGCATTGTATAATTTCCGAACTGTGATCAGATATGGACAGCGGACAGCATACATCTCTGGAAAGGTATATTGTCCATGTATCACACAGAGCCAGTGTTTTACAGTTTGTTACGATAGTTTATCATAGAGAAACCGGGAAGAAGGATGTATGTCATGCTCTGCAAACACATTTCTTACACTGGAATATTTACAGCGCTGCATTCCATACGACTGATAGGTCGGAAACTCAAGCGATCTAACATTATAGCCTGTTTTAAGTGCGGAACGTTGCATTCTTAGGAGTGCAGGTGTTTATGTTCTCTCTTACCAATACCTTCCAGGTACTGATCCTGGACTCTAGAACCATACTGTAGAGTTGATAACGTAGTTGCTTTACGTGAAATGCTTCGAAGTCCATCCGTCTGGAGCTCCATCATGCATAAAAATCACCCGTTTCTTGTTCTTCTTAACTCTGTGCTATTTCATCCCAACACTTTCAAATCTGCTACTATTCACCGATAAGGGGTGCTAACCCCCTCGACATGGGTGCATCTGGGGAAAGCTTGTGCACTTGGATGGGTGAGGAGTCAGCAAGCTCCATTCATTCACGAGACGCGGAATGTAGCAGTCTTTTTCTGGTCAGCTACAGATTAAATCGGTGACGGTGCTGGAAAGGCGGACTGGTCAAAGACAGTGTGGGGAGGCATTTCAGTCTCTAATTTTATCCTAAGACTGCGAGAATGCTCTGTGACTCCCAGTCACATACAGATGGATCGTAAATTATGCACTATGCTCAAGGTGTTAGAAATACGTAGAGCGTTGTCTGGTATACTTTGATGATTTATGTGTTCGAGAATTAACAATGAATGGACGTACTGCACAGTCATCTATCTAGATTCGCATTGATACTCGCAAAGTAGAGAAGAGGCGGCTTAGCTATGATACTGAAATTGGGGAAACATGCTGTCACGTCATTGGTCGGTGTCGAAATTACTTAAAATTTGCTAAAACTGTACACGCTATCAACTGTGATGCTTATTATTTCAGTACATCGGCGCTGCCTTTTCCATTCCATCCATCCACTGACAGGCTGTTGGTTACCACATAATGATTGACTGACAATGCTTGTTTGAGTTGGGGAAAGAGTTTTGTGAGTGGGTGACACCTTCTGGAGGTTGCTAGCACCGGAACTGTGATCGTGTACGTGAGTGCAATATGAGGAATCAGTCGAAGTGGAACGCATAGCCATCAGCTATTCCGTCATTGTGACAGACGAGTTTAAATGTATAGGTACCTCTACAAAATTCAAACTTCCCACCAGAGAGGCTTAGCAGTGGGCTGTGGCACTTCCCCGCTATTTTGGGTAAAGTTATTCACATCATCAGTTGACGTCACAGCAGCCATCTTGAATGATGTCAATCGCGTCACAGTGCAACGCCTTGGATAACTGTACTTTGGGGTGATGTCCTTGTGTCTGCAAGAGGTCATGGATCAGGACGTCCTAATGTCAGTTTAGAACCTAATACAGACCTCGAAGTCGTGGCATAAAAATAAAATGTTTGACAGTGTACAAAGCGTGTTAGAAAATAATGTTTCAAACTATGAGACAGGACCACAGGGGGGCGCCTCTTACGACTTACAGTATAGCCCACGGGATACGATCATCCTCCTAGAGTACTGCTGATGGAACTTTAATACTGGTCTGTGCAGTTGATCAGTGGCTGTATATTTAATAGGATTGTCACATGTGCTTTATGCCTGCATGCATGCAGTATTTGGTTTCGATATATGGGAGGAGAGAGATGCGTTAAAAATCTTAATTTGTTCTCTATCGGATGAAGTTAGTTGAGCTTTTATAGTTCATAATTTTTCTCTGGCGGATGGAATAGAATAACGACGACAGAATGTTAGGGTGATAGACGTGAATGTACCCTGAGGAACACGGATCTGTAGTACTTCTTGTAGTGTGGAGAAGCACCAAAATGCAGTAGCAAAACCCACGTCCTTCTACCAGCTACTGTACTGTCTTTTATACTACCACGTGTTGCAGGATCGGGTTTCGTTTCCATCGAATGGTCCAAACACAGTTCTGTCACAGTAACTCAGCTTCGCCTGTTTCTACATGGGTTGCTGAAGGTGGTAGATGTAGCTTTCTCCGACTTCTACTCAGTTCCGACTTACATTGGAACAATCACATGCCCAAAGCTGTAGGGACGGCAGCGCAGAGTCTGAGGGGTAATTGCAAGATACACAGGGGCTACCTAAAACCACATTGGAATTTTGTTGTAGCAGATAGGTTCGAGGAAGGTGGCTCCTTTTGAGATATGTGAGTGCGAGAAATATGATATGGCATCGAGACAGAATGCGTTAGAAGTAATGGAGAAGTATCTAGTGGTTGTGACGTGAGGTGGTTGCACATATCTATTTCTTACCACACTCCTTAGCCGAATCACTTTCAAAATTGCATAATTTTATTACGAGGGTGTACCGTCAGCGACGTGTAACTGCACTGCTGGTGTGATAATATATACTCCGGCGATCACTTTCTATATTCAGTGTCATGGAACTTGTCTGGAAAAACCACATTATTCGTATCTAATGCCATACATGGATTTATAAAGCCGGTTTAGCTTCTAACATGGATACTTGTGTGCACCTGTAGAACCAAGACCGCTTGTGACAGTAACATATAGTAGCTGTTGCGATCGGGGTTTTTAACATATGAGACGATTACGGCTCTCTTTCTAAGACACAGTGGTATCACTCACAAGAAAAACTTATGAGACATGCACACCCATTGCTGATTTTCTCTCAGTATTATTTTGTATCGTAGGTAATCAGTTATTGACGAAGTATTATACTTAGTAGTAGGGGGTGCGTTATAGGTTCACCTTGAGCATCAGGCTTATAAAGTATTTGTTTGTGTTTCGACATATGCAAAGGAAATGACTATGTCCATTCATAAGGAAGTTATGGATTTGATGTCTAGTACTGTGATAGCAAAGGGAAGAGTATGTCAAGTCATAAGAATGGTACTGTTATTTATACACTCCTGGAAATTGAAATAAGAACACCGTGAATTCATTGTCTCAGGAAGGGGAAACTTTATTGACACATTCCTGGGGTCAGATACATCACATGATCACACTGACAGAACCACAGGCACATAGACACAGGCAACAGAGCATGCACAATGTCGGCACTAGTACAGTGTATATCCACCTTTCGCAGCAATGCAGGCTGCTATTCTCCCATGGAGACGATCGTAGAGATACTGGATGTAGTCCTGTGGAACGGCTTGCCATGCCATTTCCACCTGGCGCCTCAGTTGGACCAGCGTTCGTGCTGGACGTGCAGACCGCGTGAGACGACGCTTCATCCAGTCCCAAACATGCTCAATGGGGGACAGATCCGGAGATCTTGCTGGCCAGGGTAGTTGACTTACACCTTCTAGAGCACGTTGGGTGGCACGGGATACATGCGGACGTGCATTTTCCTGTTGGAACAGCAAGTTCCCTTGCCGGTCTAGGAATGGTAGAACGATGGGTTCGATGACGGTTTGGATGTACCGTGCACTATTCAGTGTCCCCTCGACGATCACCAGTGGTGTACGGCCAGTGTAGGAGATCGCTCCCCACACCATGATGCCGGGTGTTGGCCCTGTGTGCCTCGGTCGTATGCAGTCCTGATTGTGGCGCTCACCTGCACGGCGCCAAACACGCATACGACCATCATTGGCACCAAGGCAGAAGTGACTCTCATCGCTGAAGACGACACGTCTCCATTCGTCCCTCCATTCACGCCTGTCGCGACACCACTGGAGGCGGGCTGCACGATGTTGGGGCGTGAGCGGAAGACGGCCTAACGGTGTGCGGGACCGTAGCCCAGCTTCATGGAGACGGTTGCGAATGGTCCTCGCCGATACCCCAGGAGCAACAGTGTCCCTAATTTGCTGGGAAGTGGCGGTGCGGTCCCCTACGGCACTGCGTAGGATCCTACGGTCTTGGCGTGCATCCGTGCGTCGCTGCGGTCCGGTCCCAGGTCGACGGGCACGTGCACCTTCCGCCGACCACTGGCGACAACATCGATGTACTGTGGAGACCTCACGCCCCACGTGTTGAGCAATTCGGCGGTACGTCCACCCGGCCTCCCGCATGCCCACTATACGCCCTCACTCAAAGTCCGTCAACTGCACATACGGTTCACGTCCACGCTGTCGCGGCATGCTACCAGTGTTAAAGACTGCGATGGAGCTCCGTACGCCACGGCAAACTGGCTGACACTGACGGCGGCGGTGCACAAATGCTGCGCAGCTAGCGCCATTCGACGGCCAACACCGCAGTTCCTGGTGTGTCCGCTGTGCCGTGCGTGTGATCATTGCTTGTACAGCCCTCTCGCAGTGTCCGGAGCAAGTATGGTGGGTCTGACACACCGGTGTCAATGTGTTCTTTTTTCCATTTCCAGGAGTGTAATTCCAGAGTCACAGCTATCAAAAGGGTTTATTTCTGATACTTCGCTCATTGTCGAATATCATTCAACTGAGACCACGACCACAACATTTAGTTGCAAGTACACGGATAAAATATATATGTGACCGATTTCTTAGGATGATTGATTTTACCTGTGTGTGCTTGGCCTGCAGCGCCAGTGACCAGTGACGGGGTGGAAGACACGTTTGCCAGTTCTCTAGACATGAGAAACACCTTAGTTGACCATGTAAATTATAGGGATGATTTGGAATCTGCTACATCACTGACATCGGTATTCGTGAGTGGAAATATCAGTTTTCTATTTTTTTTCGAGTTTCCGATTAAATGTCTTTGCAGACATGACAGGTTTCTAGTTAGTTGGTGGTTTAAAGCACGCCCCACCTACCCAAAGTTTTGGGTTTCTAGAGAAATATTTTCCAGCCTATATCTTCGAAATTATATTGTGTGAGCGGTACTGCTATGCAAGCGATATTGATATGTGCTTGATATCGAGAAGTACTGTGAAAATGGTATGACATTCTAGCAAACCATGCGAAATTAGACATTTTCTTGTAATCACAGGGTCTGGAGATGGGTGTAAAAAAGCAAGCAAGAATGTCAGGACCAGAAACAGTAATGCGTTTGTGTCAAGGGGGGAAACGAGGCCGAATTTGTAGAACAGTTCTGAGAGTGACTTTGATCCATTGAGGGCACTCTGGTCATGCGTTCAGGGTGGATGCCCTCCCGACCTCACAGTAGATACCTACTGGTGTGAGTATACATACTGTGCTGTCTGTCTTCATGGTGTATGTACAAATGATGTAAAAGGGCTGATTTTGTATGGCACAGGACACGAATTGTATGTTTACTACATTGAGATGGTAGGTGATGATATATTGCTGGATTGGAGATCGGTTTCACATTCCAATATTCAAGATCCTGTCTTCAATGGGAGAGCAGTGTAATTGAGTAGGAGTCTTCCCTTATTTGAGTATATGTAGGGTACACAATGATATATTGATGGGTCACAGGTCAGTTTCACGTTCTAATTTTCGAGCTCCTGTCCTCAGTGAGAGAGCAGTGTAATTGAGGAAGAGTCTTCTTGTATTTTTCGATATGTAGGGACACTTTGCAGAGTTTAATTGTCGGTGCAATATAGCGATCTGTGTAAAATAGTTTTTACCTCTGAGAGTCTCTTCTGCAGAAAGAAAGAAACGGTCGATGGTGCTTCAATACTGGTGGCATCAGTAATTTAGCAGGTAAATTCGATAAGAGCCAATCATAATGCTTGGTTCATTCACAAGACATCCTTTGTGCTGGGATACATGGGTCTCTACATAGCGCTGGGAATGTTTGTTTGTGTTGGAAGCAGGGAGGGTATCACATGATGGATGGGGTATCATGTTTGGACCACGGGTTCTGTTATGGCGAGAATTCCCATGCTTACAAGCTGAGACATCACGAAAACTCCTACAAAAGCGCACATTACGTATTTCTGGGACACTATGCAATTTACTAAATTTCAACTTGGTTATTATTTTAGATAGCCATGTGGCTTCAGTATAACATTGCTAGATGTGCTTGGGATGGTATGTAGCTATGTGTGGCGATACGTCAGTCACACATCACGTGAGGTCCATTAGAATCGCTAGGGACAAAGCAGCTTGTGCTATTCTGGAATGGATTTCAGCAGTGTCACTTGGCAATTAGCTCTTCGCTGGACTGCAGGTAGAGAGAGGGTTCACACCAGTAGTGGCGAACACATGCATGCACGGCCCACCTTGGAACATCTGCACTCTGTAAATAGCTCTTTGCACCCATCCGGTCGAGTCATCAACAGTGCTAGATGATCACATATTTCGAGAGGAATTTCTCAGGTACTAAGTATGAAAGGGATGTCGCCACCTCATGTGTGCAGGACCCAAACAGGCACCTGTGTATGGTTTGACAGCTGATGGCCATGTCACTTCGTGGGACTGTCAGTAGCCTCCTGTGAGGTCTAGTGGACAGGGGGCCGCGGGCAGTGTCTGCGTATGTTGTTAGCGTGTCTGTTGCATTATTTTGCGAGTGCGTCTGTGGGCTGTGCTATGTGTTACTTGGACAGTTTACGAGTAAGTTTCGTGTGGCCCATCTGTGTACTGCATTATTTAGGAGGAGTTTGCGTGTCTGTACTGAAATTATTTTGGTAAGTTAGGAGTTGTTTGCGTGTCTGCAGAGTGTTATTTAGGAGTAGTTTACAGATCTGTGGGCTGTGTGGCATGACCCCAAGCATGTCAGAGCATGTGTTTTGTAACAATGTGACAAATATACTCCATCCCTAAATAAATTGTTCCAAAATAAATAAAGTACACTCTTTCCTTATTCTCTCCAGCAGCCCGTCTCAGGCTGAGTCATTTTTGCGCCCTTTTCCCCCTCCAGACCACCATCTTGGAATACATCATGGGAGGAATGACAGCACTCACTGATGGCAGCACTGTGTACTAGGTCTAGATCTCATGGTGGAGACTCTGTCTGCAAAATAAAGACTTATGTCCAGCACAGGCAGAGTCCTTTTCTTGCCATTTCCCCCACCCTGGACCATCATCTTGGATTATATCACGGAATGGATGACAACGCTCTCGGTGGTGGTACTGTGCACTAGACCTGGACCTTGTAGCGAACACACTGGTTCGCACCATCTTGGATAATGGAACTCGTGTCATGGCGGCCATCTTGGATTATGTCATGGATGAGAGCACCCTCTGATGGTGCTGTTGTGTATTAGGTCAGTTGGAGTCCAGACCTCATGACGACCACACTGTTGCCCACCATTTCCCCCCACCATCTTGGATTACATCACAGGAGGGATGAGAACGTCCTCTGGTGGTGGTAATGTGCACTAGGTCAGTTGGAGTCTGGACCCCATGGCGACCACACAGGATGGAGCTACTGCCTCTAATTCTTTAAATAAAATAGTACATGCAAAATAATAAAGACTTATGTCCAGCAAAGGCAAGTTCTTTCCCCACCAATCCATAGGAGGAGGTGGCGGTTGGGACACTTAGGTTAGTGGAGGTGACCTTTCTTTCCCGCCATTTTCTTAGGCTAGTAGAGATACCCCAATTAACCTATTTCACAACCAAAATTCAAACTTGGCGCCAGTTCCTAGGAAGAGATGGTGATCGGATGACTTAGGTTAGTGGAGGTAGCCCAAGTGACCTATCTTCGACTATTTTCTTAGGTTAGTAGAGATAACTGTGGTGTGATGCATTATGCTGTTGGAATTTGAGCTTCCCGCCATTTTTCTGTGGGAGGGGAGGGGAGAGGGGATTAGTTTAGTGGAGGAAGCCCAATTGACTTATCTTCCCACCATAATTCAAACTCCCGCCAAAATCCACCATATTAGATGACATCATGGCCGCCTTCTTGAATGACGTCATTGCTGCCATCTTGGACAATGGTACTTTGGGCCAGGAAACGCTTTGCCTCAATACTCACAGCTGTACCAAAACAAGTACCCTCACAGACACCAACCACATTGCACTAAATTTCAAGCCCTTTTTATGCGTTTGTATGATCATAGGTCCTTTCAGACAGACGAAAGACCAGGGAGGCGACAGAGTATGTATATACCAGATTCTTCATGTAGTAATAGTAATAGTAATTTTGTGTGGCTCAAGTCTTTCTGTTGGACGCTTGTTCAGCGACTTGCGTATCCCTAATCTATCCCAGTGATCCAACTGCAAAAGGGGTCTTACAGTTTATCGTGGATCACACGTCGTTGCCGGTGAACATGTACCTCACAAAGAGGTGAATGCTATGTTAAACACAGGCTTAGGAATCGGTGCCCCGACCTGGAACTAATCTCGCGATTACTTGGTTTCCTGGCCCGCACTTGACCACTAGACTAATAGACCCAACTTCTTCCCTTCATGATGATCTCGTAGGTTGAAATATAACAAAGGAAAGAAAGTTTTGTGAAGAAAGGATGTTCTCAATTCAACACGTTTTAAACACTGGTTCGCTGTATACTTCAATGTGATTACGTCACACTGCATCTCTAGTATAACATTTGATGTGTCTTTCATAGAGGGACTTAGTTTTCGTTTTTACCTCTTTACTTTGTCATACGCATATTTTTTTCCCTGGAAACAATTTTATGGTCTTAAATTGCACAAAGTCGTATTTAGGTAGAGAACTACTTACTGATTCTTCAATGGAGACTCAGGAGGGGAGCTTTTTATTTGTTGATGAAACAAATAAATTAAACATGAAATTGTTTCTTTGAGTGTTTCTTGGGAATTCTTTCTCATAGATCCATGGAGGTCTATTAAGGGAAATTGTCATGACGTCTCAAACTTGAAGCCGAAGTTCGCCATGTTAACAGTCCCAAACATAAGTTTCTGATAGAAGTGGTTTGGTAAAAAGAATGGCTGCTTGCAGTATTTACAGGAGTACTAGTCGTTCTGATTACAGCCTAAAGTGAAAAGGGATAACATTTTAATAATGAGTGGGTTCTGTTAAGCGATATTTTCTTTAACATATATGAATTTTACTTGCGCTGGATAATTTTACTGTAGTGGTTTAATTTCCGTAATTTGATTTCTTATAAATACATCTCGAAGGGCGCTCTGGTTGGACACTGTAAGAACGAAATACTGCAAACTGCTCAGATATAGCAAAATATGTTCTCAGCATTTTCGGGAGGACATTACACGGAACACCACTTTCGTGATTCCGCATCAAGGGAAATGCTGAATTACGAAAGCAACCTTTTCACATCACATACTCCGCTTCTTGGTTATTAGAAACATATAACATAGAGAAAATTACACTAACGAGACGAAATACGTTTCATTACTGAATCACATGTGGCTCTAAGACCAGAAAAACATCTGAAAATGACTTCCTGAAAGCACTTTAATACTGATTATTTAAAACAGCTGTTGCGTGGGTACGACAGAAATTAAGAAAACGAAGCAATTGTAAACAGTAGTCTGTTAATGCTTAGGGCCTACAAACATGGTGGCACCGGCTTCCAAGCAATGCACAGCGAATTATTCGTCCATCACAGATAGCATCAAGTTTTCTATATTCTCCTCCCCTATGCGCCTTACCTAAGTATGAGTGTCGTGTTGGTTACTTTTGAGTGAATGTAGAGCGTGGCGTCGTGTTTGGGTTGTTTATGGGGATGAGAGATACAGAGTGTGATGAGGTGATGTGAACCTCTGTGGCTGGCCGTTGTGACCGAGCGGTTCTAGGCACTGCTGCTACTGTCGCAGGTTCGAATCCTGCCTCGGGTATGGATGTGTGTGATGTCCTTAGGTTAGTTAGGTTTAAGGACACTACTGGTCATTAAAATTGCTACACCAAGAAGAAATGCAGATGATAAACTGGTATTCATTGGACAAATACATTATACTAGAACTGACATGTGATTACATTTTTACGCAATTTGGGTGTATACATGCTGAGATATCAGTACCCAGAACAACCACCTCTGGGCGTAATAATGGCCTTGATACACCTGGGCATTGAGTCAAACAGAACATAGATGGCGTGTACAGGTACAGCTGCCCATGCAGCTTCAACACGATACCACAGTTCATCAAGAGTAGTGACTGGCGTATTGTGACGAGCCAGTTGCTCGGCCACCTTTGACCAGACGTTTTCAATTGGTGAGAGATCTGGAGAATGTGCTGGCCAGGGCAGCAGTCGAACATTTTGTGTATCTAGAAAGGCACGTACAGGACCTGCAAAATATGGTCGTGCATTATCATACTGAAGTGTAGGGTTTTGCAGGGATCGAAAAAGGGTAGAGCCACGGGTCGTAACACAACTGAAATCTAACGTCCACTGTTCAAAGCGCCGTCAATGCGAACAAGAGGTTACCGAGACGTATAATCAATGGCAACCCATACCATCACACTGGGTGATACACCAGTATGGCGATGACGAATACATGCTTCCAATGTGAGTTCACCGCGATGTCGCCAAACACGGATGCGACTGTCATGATGCAGTAAACAGAACCTGGATTCATCGGAATAAATGACGTTTTGCCGTTCGTGCACCCAGGTTCGTCGTTGAGTACACCATCGCAAGCGCTCCTGTCTGTGATGCAGCGTCAAGGGTAACCGCAGTACCGGTCTCCGAGCTGATAGTCCATGCTGCTGCAAACGTCGTCGAACTATTCGTGCAGATGGTTGTTGTCTTGCAAACGTCCCCACCTGTTGACTTAGGGATCGAGACGTGGCTTCACGATCCGTTACAGCCATGCGGATAAGATGCCTGTCATCTCGACTGCTAGTGATACGAGGCCCTTGGGATCCAGCACGGCGTTCCGTATTACCGTCATGAATCCACCGATTCCATATTCTGCTAACAGTCATTGGATGTCGACCAACGCGAGCAACAATGTCGCGATACGATAAACCGCAGTCAAGATAGGCTACAATCCGACCTTTAACAATGTCGGAAACGTGATGGTACGCATTTCTCTCCTTACACGAGGCATTACAACAACGTTTCACCAGGCAACGCCGGTCAACTGCTCTTTGTGTATGAGAAATCGGTTGGAAACTTTCCTCATGTCAGTACGTTGTAGGTGTCGCCACCGGCGCCAACCTTGTGTGAATGCTCTGAAAAGCTAATCATTTACATATCACAGCATCTTCTTCCTGTCGGTTAAATTTCGCGTCCGTAGCACGTCATCTTCGTGGTGTAGCAGTTTTAATGGCCAGTAGTGTAGTTCTAAGTCTAGGGGATTGATGACCTCAGATGTTAAGTCCCATAGTGCTTAGAGCCATTTGAACCATTTGAACCTCGGTGCTGACACCTAACCTGCTCCACTCAGATAACGCAAAGGAGATCTTCGAGCTTAACATCCTGATTCGATGGACAAGGTCACCTACTGTAGTGAGAAGTGAGTTCATCCCTTGATATGCCCCGGGATATTGGCTCGGAATCTGGTATACAGGAACTCCACGGCTCCATCTCTACGTTTAACAGCCAAATACTAATGAAAGAAAGTTCTTCAAGTTACTGCATTCGATCCGGCTTCCTCTGGCTCGAGCGGCACTATACAACGATGCATTTAGTACCCAGGCTACGAAGACGTGTTACATCGGCGTTAATGTTCAAGTGGAGCTAGTGAACACTGTTAAGAGACCATGTTTAAGACCTCATTGTGCTCATGAAGTGCCGTCCACGGACATTCAACCAACAAATCCCTTTAAAAAACCAAACGTGCTACTAGTGTTACCAATAGACGATATGCATTAGCATCACAATTATCACCATCACAGAGCACATTTTTGGCACAGAGGATCCTGTTAATGACTGATTCATTCGTCAGACGTAAACCGGCGTCCGATCGTGCTGGTAGTGGGGGAGATTCAAGAGACCGAACGGAGATCGCGGCTTGGTTTACGAGAGTCCGATAAGGTTAACGCCGCTCGAGGCACGCGGAATATATAAGAGCGAAGCATGGCCGGCTGCTCCTGTGTCTGGGTGATGGGGGAAGCGAACGGGACGTCAAAGAAATCAACATGACACTCAACATCAAGTGCTGTCTCTTCGTCCTGTTCCTGGCGCTCTGCACGCACGCTTTCGCATTCGACGTAAGTACACCCCCGCTTGTGCGCTACTGTAACGATGACGACGTCTGCATTCCAATCATCGTCACCCATACCGCTATTTGGAGTTCCCATGTTATCGATCACAAATTATGAGGGGGCTATGGAATATTGGCACAGGCTGTCATCATTCTTTCATCTCTCGTAATGTGTGTTGTGAAAGATAACTGGGCGTCTCTGAAATACACTTACGTGGGCTACAGCAGACAGTTAGTGCGCGTACCGAACGCATCAGAGTATTACTACTTGTACAATCGAATAGAAATGAGAACACAAGGGTGGTGGTTGATGTATACTGTTGCTAAGTCACAGGCCAGTTAACCATCCTACGACGACGCAAGCGACAGCTTTTGACGACTAGATGAGAGAGGCGTCTGAGGTGTCTAAGTGCAAAATTTAAGTGCAGATCGTAACATAATAGCGAAAACTGACGTGGGTGAAAGTATACTTGACGCTGGTGAAAGTATACCAGTGAGGAAGTAGAGGGACGAGTGCAAAATGATACGTCGCTTGTGTGGAAAAATTTTCTCCAACCAGACTTGCTCATGTTGGGAATTTCTTTTTTTTATTCCTGGACACAGTAATGAATATGAGCTTAAAACAAAGGCCGAGAAAAGAGTCCAACGAAAACGTCACCCATTATCTAATTCGCTGGAAATTTGTGTAGAACTTCGAAAATTAAGCGACTATTGATTCTCAAAATTTGTTAGCTGTTCTTATATATTTCGCTGTTTTTATGAACAGACGTTTACATTTATACATAATTCCGGTAAAAATTTTCCTTTTAAATGACACATTGAACAGGGTAGTGTATAATCCTTACGTTCAACTAAATAAGTATAAAATTCACACGAACTATAATACTCAAAACGGCCAATATAACCAGAAATGACTATAATTATCAATATTATCTTTTGGTAGCCTAGTAGTTAGCTTCGTTTACTGTTGAAATTCTAGAATTATAAAGAAATAAATAAAAGATGAAAAACTGACAATGCAATTCTAGGCGAAGCGTGAGCTCGGGTTGGGGAATGAAATCAGACGTGTCCACTTTAGAACAATTAACCACAAATATGACTTACGTGATTTAATGAAACCAACGAAAAACTAAATATGAATAGCTGAATGGGAATATGATCTGTCGTCCGCCATCATGCGAATTCAGTGTCTTACCATGGTGCCACCCTCTTGGATTCCCGCGGGCCACCTCTGGATTTTTTATAGTGAGATGGCCTGTAGCGAGTACTACTAAACTCTGTGAATCCAAATGAAAAGTTGTTTGAGTAAAGTAGCAGCAACATGGACACACGATCCGGGGATGTGACATCAATCTAGACTCGCAGGAACCCCATATTTATTTATTATTCAGTGAATGAAATCGTGGTAAGAAGTAGAATCAATTTCTTGTCGACTGCTCTTTTTTACGGGCATCTATGCGTGGTCCTTGCTGACGAAATACATTAATAATGCTAAAGAAGTTCGTTCTCATAGATCGTAATATAAGAGGGGCAATATTGTTCCTAAGTAGGTAATAGCAAATAAAACAGCTTTGGAGTGAACGCATGGCAACTGATCTACTATGGTATTTGATATATTGAGTTTGTGTTGCGAAAAGGTTTACACTAGAGTAGTCTATGGAATGAAAGTTCCTGCCTACATTGTCTCGTTGTGATAAATTTGCAGCAGCATGTGACCCTTCGGTTTGAACTGCTGTGTTGGACTTAATGTCCAATACATCAGGTACAGGTGTACGTACAGGAACCTTGGTTAATGAATAAGTGTTAATCGGGTGACTTCACTAACATCAAACAATGTATGCAAAAAACGCATCAACTTATGAGAAGCTACTGAAAATACATAGATGCAATGACAAAGTCTGAACGATGAGGTGCAACGTGTACTGAGAAAAATAATCACATAAATCTATGACATAAAATGTACATGAGTAAAATTCCCACGAAGAAGAATATTAATAGTACTGAACGGAAACTATGATCGGTCAGCACTATATTATCCAAAAGCAGACTGCAGATAGTGGTCTAGTGGTTCGATTAAACAGAAGGCCGGTAAATAGAAGGTCGTTAAATAGAAGGTCGTTAAATAGAAGGTCGTTAAATAGAAGGTCGATGAAGCCGGCACCGACGAAGACGAATATGGAGAATGAAAAAAAAAATGTGGTTAGCATCGCTGGGCTCGATTCCCGACCGGGTCGGAGATTTTCTTCGCTTGGAGACTGGATGTTTGTGATGTCCTAATCATTTCACCCCATCTTCATCGATGAGCATGTCGCCGAAGTGACATCAAATAGAAAGATTTGCACCAGGTGCCCGAACGATAATGCCAAACGATTCTTCATTTTTATTTAAAAACTGTAAAAATTTATGAGTGCTCTATGAAACTACAATAAATAAGATGGTTTTTCAACGAAAGAGCACGTAATTTGTACTGTTGGATAAAGATGTAAAGAAAAAACTGTGTTAATTTAAATAGCGCTGGATTATGAAATTTTATCTATACGTCGGTCCTCAGCAACAAGCAATAGGAAACATTGTCAAGTAATTTGTTTACCGGCTTTCCTGTGATTTTTAGTGACGCTCCGTCTACAGCACGTTGAACCCTTTCATCGAAAACGTTATTTGGATGTAGCGAAAAGTAAAGGAAAATATTCATAACAGGACATCCTAGATTGTACTAGATAACTTATTACTGTCCCGTATTGCGACATATGCGAAGAAAGCACCACACGAATTCGTCACTGAGGAGAAGCATATAGTCTTCTATTTAGTCCCAGAAATGGACCTTACATTCTAAAAATTAGTAACAATTCCATCCACTTGTCCGAAGTTTCTGCACTGTAGCTAGCTTAACAAATACAAAATACAGGGTGTTTCAAAAACAATGAGCAGACTGAATGTATATTTACTGATAAAAACGTCCTACATTCATGTGATGAATTGCAAAACACTCACAAAATCTTGAAGTTTTAGCCATGCTGATACAAAAGCTCTGTGCATCCATCAGCAGCAACACGAACAACATCTAGAAGGCAACTAAATTGGTCACAAACTTTACACAATGTATCTGCTGTTACTCTGTTCTTTACTTCTTCTATGTTACGAGGTAAAGAGAAGATGAACACGCTCTCCTTCACATATACTCACTGAGCACGAAAGAGACTCACCTAAAGTGTACTTTTTTGTTCCATTTCCCTTGAAAACTGTGCAGTCCCTCCTTTTTTGAGAAAAACACAGTGACTGGAGCGAGCTATCTTCAAATGATGCAGAATTGGCTTTTTCCGCAACTTCAGGAGGACTCCGATGACCCTATTTTCCAACAGAATGGTGTTTCATCTCATTGGAACAACATCGTACGTCAGTTTCTCTAAGGTACTCTGAGTCAATGCTGGATAGGACGCATGGGACCCCGAAACACCGAAACACCGTCCTACATTCTTGGTCTCCAAGATCGCCAGACGTGACCCCACGTGATTTTTTCTTGTGGAAATGTGTGAAGGAGAGTGTGTCCATCTCTCCTTTGCCTCGTGACACAAAAGAAGTGAAGAACAGGCTAACAGCCGCCATAACTTCTATAAAAACAGATAAATTGTGTGAAGTTTTTGACGAATTTAGCTATCGTCTAGATGTTATTTTGAGCTGCTGCTGGTGGACATGGTGAGAATTTGTAATAGCATAGCTAAAACTTTAGCTTTTGTATCGTGCAATTTATTCCGTGTTTGTAGTACGTTTTTATCAATAGATAGGGAGTTTTGAAGTGAAATCATTCTTTTTGAAATACCCTGTATAACTAATTTACCATTTGCGAAACGACTGTCCCTGATGTAACCGTAAAATGCAGTCTAGAATGTCGATCTTCGTGCTGGGTACAGCTCATTTATTTATCACATATTGCTCAGTTTTTGATGCTGTTATAATTATTATCGTTTTGAGATGGATTCCCCGTCTCCCTTTGATGTTTATTAGTTTTCTGGTGTTGTTCCATATTTTCTCCGATATCTGTTGCTTGCTTGTCTCATATTCTCCCTAGATATTTTATTGATGTTTTTACCTTTCCTTCAAAGTTTAACATCTACATCAAAATCTCTTTCTTTCAATTTTGCTTCATTTATGTAACTGTTATTGAGACATACGCCAAGACAAAATCAAGGTGCACTTTTTTATAGTTGTTGATAGTTATTCCGCATTTTAATTTTCCTTTCTTAGTATTGTATCCATTATATTTCTCATGATTATTTTTCCAGTCGTTACAGTCTGTTTAGCTTACAGTTCACTCCTAAGCAATTCGGATTACTTTATTGGTTTGTTTCGCATTTCTCAAGATCCTCTATTGTAAGTTAAATGTTCCTTCTATTTTATTGATGCTTTCATCTAGTACAGGATTCTCTAAGCCCTTCCCTTGGATGATTTTACTCATATCTATTTATGGCTGTAACTACAGCCCAGGACATAAACTGGCTCGCAGTCGTACGTCGACTTCACGAAATTGCTGAGCTTGAAAGGTTTTTATTCAGCGAGAAGGTGTGATCGTCTGATAATTCAGTTGCTACGTTGTCAATATTGAAGGTTTGTGGTCATAGACAGTTCGCATGCATTGTTAGAACAACCATTGGATTATCAGGAAACTGGCGGTACTATACTTTTTATATTATAAAACAGTGAGTCTTCTTTTCTTTGGCATCACCATGAAATGTCCAGTGGCGCGACACTTTACACAGTTTACGAAACAGAAGAGTGATACAACGTGTGATGCGTCCAATTAAACCAAGCAATTTTTATATGAATTTTCAGAGAAATACATCTTACTCCTTTTCCCCCACTGATTGTACATTTTGGAGGTGCTTTAAAGGAAATATATAATAATAACGCCAATACAGCTGGCACCTGGCAAAACATTGGCAGTTTAAAGATGCACCACAAAGTGGTAATGAGAGTGTGCACGCACATTTCTGAATAGGGCTACCACTTTGAGCCGATGTCATATTAGTGTGACATGTCCGCCTGAAAATTGATACAAGAATTGGGTGGTTTAATTCGATTATTTTCCTGTGACAGGTATTCATGTTCATCGGTACCAAGAAGTGCAGTAAATTGTCTAAAGTGTCGCTACACTGCGTGATTACATTTATAGCTTAGTGTTAAGCGTGTACGTACGCACTGCAGGCTTTAGGGCATATTTGCATCCTACGACGTGTGCGACTCTTTGATCAGTTTGTTTTTATCTGGTCCGAATATATTTAGAAATGTACTGATAGCAAAACTCCAGTCTCAGTAGATTACTATCACTGCGAATTGTTCGCTACGTACTGCTATACTCGCCATTGAGTATGATATACCACCACTACAACAAAATAATGTAAATGAACATGTAGTTAGAAGACGAATATTGTGCATTTATCTCGAATTCTATTACGAATGATCCATAGTGACGTGACCTTTAACATGGAGGGGCATTGACTAAATTATGTGCAGACTTAGGTATAAACATCTCATAACAGCATACGACTTTTTGAAACTTTTATAGCAGATAGATTATTTCATCATTTTTCCTATGCTCATCAGAGACATCAACACTTGCTCTTGAGAATGTCTCGGCTGCGAACTTTGTAGCAGCTGCTGTCTTCAAGGCGAGGCTGTAACTGACTGATTTTGACCATGGCTGGAAAGTCTACACTCGAAATGTATCAAATGAAGTGTAGATGTCCCGACCACGTACCTGAATAATGGTGGGATTTCTCATAACAGGTGTTTGTTTTGTGATTAATCTGTAGCACAGTGAAGTTGCCTTGTTTTCCCCATGTGCTCTGACAACGTTAAATCAATTATGGCCGTGTCGTCTTGATCAACTTCTATGTTGGTTCTCTTGCCGTCTGCCAATGAAGGCAGATTATCGGTGTCTGAGTTGTTGGTGCTTCGGTGCCAATAATTACATTTCAAGTATTTGATCAAACTTCACAAGCCAAAATTGCTAAAAAAGCATTTATTGTATGACTAATTTCAACAAAGCTATGCTGTCATCATCGGAAATTATGATGTAAAATATTACAAGATATTGTCCATCAATGTTGCATGTCGTTTCACACAGCATATACACTTCCCAGTATCATGAATATCACCACAAATCGGAATGGCAAATGTTAAACCCAGTTACACAAGAGTTACAGTTTCATTTACGAAAAAGTTACATATCTACATTCGGTATTCATTTTTTGTATCTAGTGTCATTAGAGCATGCAGAATTGTAGGGAAGCGTTGTCAATTTTCTGAACAAGTTGAATAAGAAAACATAAACTTACTGGTACAGACAGAAGGGTATTCAGTAGTATTGTACGTACTTCGAATAGAGGCGTTACTGCCACAAAAATGACTTCCGAGTTGTATGTAACTGGAATAAATAGTGTAAAAATAATGAATATCCAACGGGAACTAATTCTTCACAGCATAGTTGCTGTTGACAAATCTTTTGCAAAGCAAATGAATGCATAAAGAGGCTCCACTGGCAAAACGAGCACAAGTCTTAACGGGTAAAACGTGTGCAGTAATGTAGCTGGATGAATACATTTTTTAGACTGTTCCATAGAGCAAAATGTGTTGACGCCAGGCGAAGCGTACTATCAGGACTGTCTTCTTTTAGCCATGAAACTTACAAGGGGAGGCCTCGACGTTGGGATCATAGATTTACTTCTAACTTTGTACATCTTTAGTATGCCACTAAAACTACGTAATGTGCGAGTAGCAAGATGCACTACTCTGACAATTCCGAAAAAGTCGCAAGAGAAGTTTTACCCGTCTACTATGTGGCTTTTATATCTGTGCGTAGGTACCAGACGTTACAGTTCATGGTGGTCAAGTGATCCGCGTTCGAACGTCTTGAGACGAACGTGTATGAGGCGACAGTTCGTCTCCCTAACAGACTCAATTATTAATCTATTTTCTTTTCATCACTGGTCTTTCTATTCAATTTATATGACATTTGAGAGGTAATATAATAGAAAAAACCACGTGCATTTGCATGAAGTTTCGATTTATGTTTTCCATGTGTGTATGACAAATGCCAGCCTGCAACGTGTGATGTCGAGAGACATCCGAGGAGTAATTGTACATTACTCTTGTGGTCTGCCACATTGTCACTTACTATATTACTGATTGTGAATAACGTCATCCGCATCATTATTTATCGAGGTTAGACTTTCCAACCCTGTCCTTCATCCTTGAAAATTTATTCACAAATAGTAAATATTCAAATAACATATGAAATTCACTACAACTACATGAAGATGCACGTGTTTTTTTAATTAGGTCTTAAATGTCATATAAATTAAATAAAGTGAACAGTGATTAAAAAATGTAAATTGAAAAATAAGTGTCAGCTCGATTCGAACCACCGCCTCGTCCACGACTGTCTAGCAAAGCGTATACGCTAACCATTTTTTTTCCTCGCGTGGACCTTGTGCTATAGTGGTGTTTTTATTTCACTTTTCTATTTTTTTTGTATTTTTATATTTTCTTAAATTTATTGTTTATTTTTGCTGTTATTTGTTTTCTGGAAAGAAAACTTGATAGAAATGGTTCAAATGGCTCTCGGCACATTGGGACTGAACTTCTGATGTAATCACTCCCCTAGAACTTAGAACTACTTAAACCTAACTAACCGAAGGATGTCACACACATCCATGCCCGAGGCAGGATTCGAACCTGCGACCGCAGCGGTCGCGCGGTTCCAGACTGTAGGGCCTAGAACCGCTCGGCCACCCTGGCCGGCAAAACTTGATAGACAAATGTTCCACAATTCCTAGACTCAAAAGGAAACAAATTTTTTCTCTAGGAAGAACGCAATGAGAGAAGGCTCCAGAAAAAATAGCTATCCAATTCTTTGACGATTAACGACAAGACGCAACATATTTGCAAATAAAACGCGATAACGTGGTAGCCTCTGCCACTTCCAGTGAGGATTCATCATATATTGCCGAAAAACAAGGGGGTTGGGATCGCTGTCACATCCGACTACATAGTGGACGTAATGTCCGAGGAGCCTTACGATCGATTTGGTCCGAGAGAAAACGAAAAAGCCTGGACACAGAAGAAGATCAAACGAGAAAGCCAGTTGTTGGCGAATCCAGTGCTAGTGTTCACGTCCACAAAAGGTAAGATCTGTGTGGCAACGTATCAGGTTGATGACATGTGCCGCAAAGATCAGTTGTACTAAGACCAATGGGATGGACGCATTCGTTGGTCGGGATGAGATTGTGAATGACCCTATACCACGATGAGGCGACTTCCATTGAGAGGATAGGAGACTGACGTGAAACCACGCCGTTTTCCAGGATACCAAAGGCGCGGCCAGTTCAGCTGGGGAGAGGGATGGTTGTACTCCCCAACGAGGAAGCATGGATCTGGTGGTAAGGTGTGTCATTGATAAAATGTCACCTCCCAGAAAACTAATTATAATATAAAATTCACGTACATGCTGCAATTTAGAGTTGTTAGGGCCAACGTTGGCAGGTGGAGTCAGACTCGCCGGTCGATGACACGTAAATAAACGAGATGTAATAGAGTGAGTTGCTCGAGTACATGTTAGAACGGTGCGCCGTATAAACAATACTGAAGACTTCACTTTGATATTAGGAAGTCCCAACCATCCAATGGGACGTGGTCTCGCAACTACTCCATACCGAATTCGAAAAATATGACTTTTACAAAGGAAACGACCGGACATTTGCATCAATTTGCGCGCCATCATCGCTGGGGAGCGGGAATTTTTGTGTAACGTAGTACACTTTGCTGAAAAAGAAGGAATCTAAGAACCGCACTTTGTGAAGAAGACTAAGGGAACGGCGTTCGTGTTCATGAATTACCCCTTGAATTCGACTCGTCAACTCCCACCAATTGAGCACAGCCATTTTCATCGGACAGTGATCCACGGCAGTTCCCAACGATTTGTGGCGAGCAACAAGTTGCCCATGGAATGACAAGGTGTTGAAAACCCTGCAATGGTAATAGGGTACATTCCCGTTCATTAATGCTGGCCCCAGTGAGAGAAACAAAAGGAATCCAATATGTCACTGAGCAAGGATGTATCATCGACATGACACAGCAGTATCATAACATCATCCTGACTATAATGACCTATGACGTTTGAGCCTTTGCACAAGTACAGCAGTAACATAATAAGTGTAAAACTTCTCTTGCGATTTTCTCGGAATTTCCATAGCAGTGCTCCTTACTACGTGCAGATGTATTGTTTTATTGGCCTACTAAAAGGGTACAAAATTTGAAGTAAATCCGTGATCCCGACGTCGTAACCCCCCCATCTTAGTAGAGGGGGGTGATATCGTGGTTTTCTGCAGGTTTTCTAATTACTTTAATAGGAAAGGCATTTTTATGAAGCTGTCTTATTCAATAGCTCCGGTATTGTTCCCGGCTAGCATTGTGCATACGTAGATAGTCCCATCTATAAAATTGTTTTTTGTGGACTCGAGGATCAATTACACGACTTCCCTGGAGTTTACAACTGTATTATTTGAATATGACTGACCCATTTTGATCTGCATTGGAAAATCAATAATCCTTCATCTCTGAAGGAGCAATATTTGTTCACATAGACTGGTATTCAATATCGATTTTATATTCATCGATCCCTAGAAACGTTGAGACTATTTTACATGACCCTGCTAGCCCTACAGTATTATATGCGCGTTCATACAATTTTCTTTGGCTCCTGTATGCCTATGTTTTCGGATGTAGTAGGGCACGGCAGGTCACGGCGTACCAAATGTCACGGGTGCAGGGTGTGTGGCCCGCGGGCGCGCCGAGGCCCAGCCAGTCTCCACTTCACTCGTTCCTTCCCTTAAGTACCCGATACAGCGCGACATTTCATTGAGTATTGAGCTGTGGTATTCCTCGGTCTGCACAACGCTCTTCAGTTTGACAGTATAGTGATCTATCGTCACAAGCTTTTAAATGTAAATGGGAATGACTGAAGAGAGGCGTACTCCAAATTTGCTGTGAAACAACATTACAATAATACACAGGGTGAATCATAATTAATGGCGTAAACGCATACAGTTTAAAGTACACGATACTAGAAGCAAAGAAGTCTCAGTAAATATAGGGTCGAAAATGCATACCTTAAGAGCTACGAGCAATTTTTCAGCTTCGATACTATGAAGCAAATCTCTTCTACTGTAAGCTCCTTGCTTTGCACATTTTGGGAAGCAGTAGTATGGACCAAAACAGGAAAAGAATGTCCAGTAAACATGTGCTCTAAAATGCATACCATAAGAGCTATGAGCACGTGCTCATCTTCGCTACTTGGAACCACAACTCTTCTAATGAACAATTGCTCATAACTTTTAAGGTATGCATTTTAGAGCAGATGTTTACTGGGCATTTTTTCTTGTTTTGGTCCATACTACTACTACTTCCCAAAATGTCGAAGATGAAAAATTGCTCGTAGCTCTTACGGTATGCATTTCGACCCTATGATTACCGAGACTTTTTTGCTCCTACTATCGTGTACTTTCAACTGTATCCGCTTACGCCATTAATTATGATACACCCTGTATATACACATACAGTGCATTTGCACAAGCGAAGGGTACTCCAATTTGCTGTTAAACGACATTACAATACCATACAGAAAGAAGTTAATGATCTAGTTGGCAATGAAAGAACACAAAAATCACAAAAAATATAATAATATTATGGTGATTTTAGAGTACAAATAGATGTACAAATTAATTTGCAATATAAATGTAAAATTACTCGTTACACATCATGACGATTTATCATGCAAAATGATCCATGGAACATGGAAGTAACTATGATCGCTTCTGTTCAGGCCACCCGGTGTGGCCTAGCGGTTCTAGGGGATCAGTCTGGAACCGCGCGACCGCTACGGTCGCAGGTTCGAATCCTCCTCGGGCATGGATGTGTGTGATGTCAGGTTAGCTAGATTTAAGTAGTTCTAAGTTGTAGGGGACAGATGACCTATGATGTTAAGTCCCATAGTGCTCAGAACCATTTGAACCAGCTTTTGATTATCAAGAAGCTCTTCGTACTAAATTTGCAAGAGTCCACATGGAGAAACTGATGGTACGAATAGTAAAATTCTGGAAGCAGCACGCATTATTCCACTGTCAGTTCCAACTGTTTTCTATGGAACTGAACGAGGAGCGTGGAGGCTTTATGGGTTACTGCGAAGTACGTTGGTCAAGTCAGGGGCATGCCTGGAACGATTTTTGCATTTAAAACTCGCTATTGTTGAATTCATGAAGGAAAAAGGAGTACAAGAACGAAAATTAGAACATGCGGAATGGATTGCAAACGTCGCATTTTAAGTGAACTTAACTGCACACTGGTCACAATAAGACATCGCAACGTGAGGTGAGAAACAACTTCTTCCTGATTTGGTGCAGATGCATTTAAAGAGAAAATCGCACTGTAGAAGTGACAAATTATGAGAAACATAGTCCAAGAAAACGCGGGGTCTGAATAATTCATTGTGCCCTTAAAAGAATTACAAGGATAATTTCCTAAAAGTTCTGAGTACATTGCCAGTCTTACATCTATTGTAGAGCTATTTTCGAGACCGTTTACCGCTTCAGTTGAAAGGGCGCCAGTGAACTTGTAGATATAATAGACTGATCCGTAAAGTAACTGCCGTTTTAAAGACAAATTCCTTTAAAGTAAAAACTGTCCAGGGCGTCTATATTGCATTCCTCACGTAGTTTTCACGTCTCCATAATGAGATTGCAATACAATATTTCGACCAACATATGTCTGAAGGACTTCTTTCGATAATGAAACTAAATAAGTCACGTTTATGTGGCAAACTGAGTGCGAAAATCAGTGAAATTGTCTGCCACTATCTGTATGCCGATAGTTTGTACCAGACGAAAATTATAAATGGTGATTTCTGCCACCGTGTACAAACTACAGGGATTGATCGATGAAAGGATGCGGAACAGAAAAGGTCTAATGAACTTATGTTCGGAAATGCATGGATTCCATGCAACCGACCATTTATTCAATCATCCTTTGTCACAGAGACTGCGGTGTAATAGGTGTTGTACCATGCAGCCATAGTCATTGTATGCATGTTTGCGTCCTAGGGTGTAGTACTGTTCCTCATACGTCATGCACTAGCGCCCTCTCCTGAGATAGTAATTGGTAGTGTTGTGTCCGATTCACTTCTCTTGCTGACATACCTTGTAGTGTATGTGGTTCAGCGTTGTACGCAATGGTTCTGTATTCGAATCGAGCGCTTGCTGACATGGTGTTTGTTGTGGGTTGGCAGGAGAGCCAACACCGGGTATGAGAGGAAGCCGAAAGGCACACGTTTTAGCTCACGCAGGCTGGCGTGAGGTCTGGAACAGGACAAGAAAATTAGACTTTAGGAAAACGGACGTAGCTGGTGGAATACTTAACTTTAATCGATTAATGATGAGCGTCGCTCTTGACTGTACATGATTCAGTATCAATAGTAACTGGTAATGGCGCCTTGCTAGGTCGTAGCAAATGACGTAGCTGAAGGCTATGCTAACTATCGTCTCGGCAAATGAGAGCGTATTTTGTCAGTGAACCATCGCTAGCGAAGTCGGTTGTACAACTGGGGCGAGTGCTAGGAAGTCTCTCTAGACCTGCCGTGTGGCGGCGCTCGGGCTGCGATCACTGATAGTGGCGACACGCGGGTCCGATGTATACTAACGGACCGCGGCCGATTTAAAGGCTACCACCTAGCAAGTGTGGTGTCTGGCTGTGACACCACAGTGTTTACTTACGGAAAGGCAAATGGCAACGGACGCGGGCAGCAAGGTAGTATCAGGAGACCTATCCCCGCCGACAACAACCACAGCATTCAATGTTTGCAACTGTGTTTCGCCGTTTGTCTAAGACAGAGTCGTTTCAGGAAGCAGGAAATCATGAAGAACACCAGACTTGGAGGAAAATTTGATTAAACTGTGCAAGGCAACAGCCATGTCAGTGCCAGGCAGTTAGGCCGCCAGTACAGGGTAAGCCAGACGACCGTGTGGAACATTCTCCGTGACAGTTGTTACTACCCTCGAAACTTACAACGTGTTCAGGGCTTACCAACAACAGACTTTTCACATCTGAAGCAGTTTTGTCACTGCTTTCTTCGTCAGGCAACCACCATTCCGGGATTTGTGTCGGGATGAGACCACCTGCACGCGGATTGGTATCTTCAACTTTCATAACAGTCATCCGTGGGATGGTATGCAGAACCCCCATGGCATGGTGACAGCGAATGATCAGCATCGGTGCAGCCGGAATGTGTGGGCCGGGATAATTGGCGATAGTGTTTTGTGTCCAGTCTCCCTTCCACGTCGCCTAACAGGCCGATACTATCGGATGTCTTGCGGGTGATTTTGCCTCCCGTGCTGGAAGAAGTGCCATTGATTATTCGAAGGGTTACGTGGCTGCTACATGATAGTGCTCCAGCCCACTTCGCCGTCAACGTCCGGACGCATCGCAATCGTGTCTTCCCTGGTCGATGGATCGGACAAGGGGTTTCCAGTTGCAAGGTCAGCTCGTTCTCCGTTCGATTTCTGGTTATGGGGCCGTCTCAGAAGTATCGTGTATGCAGGGCCCATTCCAGATGTGGAGACAGTGGAGCAACGTATTCAGGCTGCCTTTGATACTGTTCGGATGCAGTTTGTCCGATGTGGACGTGTGGGACAGAACCTGCTACGGCGCGTACACGTATGCGTTGAGGCGCGTGGAAATGATTTTCAACTCCATCCGTAACTCTGGCTGCGTGGTACAACTCGTATTAGACCGTAGTCTTTGTAACAATGTATGAGTGAATAAATGGTCTCTAGCAGGGAAACCGTGCAATTCCGGACATAAGTTCGTTGGACCTTTTTTGTTCCGTATCCTCTTACAGATCAATCCCTATAGTTTGTACACGGTGGAAAAAATCAACCTGTATATCTTCAGGGCATCAAAGTAATTCACTAATATTGAAAAACTGCTTTGTTTTTGATCTGAGTTGTTGGAAAATGTGAAATATAAAACCAAGTCATACACAGTGCGACTGCATAGCCATTTAAATGCGGTGCGTTCGCGGTTTTCACCTGTTCTCGTTCAGACAGCGTGGTGTGGCGGCGGGGGGAATGTTCCAGCCAGGACCAACACTAAGGCACTCGTGACATGGGCACGGTCCGTGAGCCGAATTCCTGGGCACCCCACACGAGCCGAATTCTTGGCTACCCCTGTCGTAGTGTGCAATAAAAGACCGGAAAGTAACATTTTATTACTGGAGAAGTAATGGGTGTTAGCGTACATTTTGTTCATTACTGTTCCATAAGATATTGCATTTTAAGTTCTTAGGGGAGCAGAGAATTGAGATTGAAGTTTTCAACGCTCATGCTGGACGGTCAAAATTAACATGAACTGTTGTGGCTTTCGGCACAGCCGTTAAAGGCTTCCCAAGGGAGTTATGGGCCATCAATGCCGTTTA
Organism: Schistocerca piceifrons; assembly: GCF_021461385.2. Lineage (NCBI taxonomy): Eukaryota > Metazoa > Arthropoda > Insecta > Orthoptera > Acrididae > Schistocerca > Schistocerca piceifrons. The sequence goes on along the minus strand of NC_060145.1, from coordinate 219,550,500 downwards.
CGTCGCAAGAGCTACAGTACTGCCCAGGAGTTGCACCATGGCATTCATTTTCCTCCCACACGCTATTCTCCATACCACGCACGGCAGGCCATGTAAGAGATAGCTCTGTTTGCCAGTCCTACCGGACTGCCGAGTTCCGTTGGAAATAACATCTGCGCAGACGCTACTATTGATTCCAATGTACAATATAACAGGGCGACCATCTGTCATAAATTATGGTACCTGGTGGTGAAAAGCGATCCTCCAAGAACTGAGACATTTCTGCAAAGGCTTCTTATTCCGCCTTTCATTGGCCCATTGTCTTCTTCTTATCCTCGCATATAAACAGCGTTTATGGCGCCATCATCTGGAAACAACTTTGCCTGAAGCTACAGTATTGGCAAAAAGAAAGGAAACAGCGTTCTGTAAGTCCGAACCACGGTGTTCTGTAGCAGAAACGCCAGCTGTTTCACGAGAAGTGACGTGAATACTATTTTAAACCAAGACCTATGAGTATGTTCCTAAATGAGGATTACGGTTGTCTGAGGAAACAAATAATGTGTTCAGGAGTCGGCTGGCGCGATGGAGGAGGGAGGAGAAACGGGTGTCGAACTATAGGAATCTTCTCCGCCACTGAAAAACGCCCAGAGAGTGATTTAACATTAATAAGACCCATTTCGGACCATTTATATTGCCTGAGCACATAGATATGCAAGTGTTCAAACTATTTTTGATTTGGTAAAACAAGACGTAACTCGAAAGGCATTCGCGTCTCTGGTGCTGAGAAGTAGTTCCGTATCAAGAAGTCAAAATTTAGTATTTACGCAGTTCTCTAAAAGACAAGAAAGATGTTTGTTAAATAGTTAGCACTGAATCATCCACCCTAAATAGATCGAGATACAAAAAGGTAATATCAGTTTCTTTCATTTGATCCATAACGGATATGATGTCGTGATTGCTAAAAAAAGTGTGTGAAATCTTATGGGACTTAACTGCTAAGGTCATCAGTCCCTAAGCTTTCACACTACTTAACCTAAATTATCCTAAGGACAAACACACACACCCATGCCCGTAGGAGGACTCGAACCTCCGCCGGGACCAGCCTCACAGTCCATGACTGCAGCGCCCTAGACCGCTCGGCTAATCCTGCGCGGCTCGTGGTTGCAAAATGTCAGCTCAATTACCCATTTACAGTTTAAAAAGCACTAGGGTTACGCGTTTCCAAAAACAAGTCTTTATCTTCAGTACTAAAAGAAATTTCTAAGAGCGACCGATATAAAACGCAAACAAGAACAATAAAAGCAATAAACTAATGTAGCTACTTCTCTCGCAGTCGTATCTTCTTACGATGTACACCCACGTCTATGTCAACTGATGAAATAGATTAAAATGTAATGTGCTATATTGTTCTTAAGTATTAGCAGCGTCACAGTAACAGACATATGCGTGCACAGTCCGTGTATCTTCCCGAAAGACATCTCATCCACGCAAACATGGAAGTAACACGAGTCATCTCTTCATGAATGTAAATATTAGATAGCGAAGAAACAGAGGTGATGTATAACTACGCCGGGTAGCTGCGAAATTCAGATCCCGTCCCTGCATGATTACACCTAATCTTTGTTTCTTCGCTCTTTGATTTACTGTTTACATTCACGAAGAGCTCACTCGCATTACTTCTGGGTTTTTCTGCGTGATGTGGTTTTCAAGAAACGGATTGTGTCCGCACACGGCTTTTACTGTAACACTGCGAGTACGTATGAACAACATATGCGATCCCAATTCAGTCGATTTTTCCAGTTCACGGTGATGTGAGTGGTCAACTTAAGAAGATGCGGCAGCAAGAGAAGTAGCCTCGTTATTTTATTATCTTTATTGCTCTCTTTTATGTTACATATTGGTCGCTCTTAGAGATTTCTTGTACATTAATTCTACTACAAAATTGTTGAGGCTTTCGTGGCCACTTGTTGACAAACTGCCTGTTGGCTTCTGTCTCGGGTTCTTCGGCCGACGTTCATCTAATGATTTTTCTGACGTTTCGCCAGCACGAGTGGCTGGCATTGTCAAAGCTTCACCCTCCATTGCCGGTGGTGAACTGGAGTCGAGCTCGCGGGCGCAGACTATATGTACCTGGTGCGCCAACGTCCGAGGGCTTCTCCGCGGTCATTTCCGGTGCGGTTCTCCTTTTGCTACCTGCGACGGTCGTTCGCTGCAGTACGGGAAGCCAGGATCCGTTTACCTTAAGGCTTTCCTCTTTCTTGTTCAAACTGTTCGCGTGTTTTTGTATTTCTACAGCTTCTCTGAACAAGCGCGTGTGATAGTGGTTCTCTACAGCCAGAACTTCCGTGTCGGCGAATTTTATTACGTGGTCGGTCTCATTCAGTGCGTGTTCTGCCACAGCCGATTTCTCCACCTGCCCCAACCTGCAATGTCGCTTATGCTCCTTGATCCTGGTGTTAATGGATCGTCCGGTCATTCCGACATAAACTTTTCCGCATGTGCATGGTATGCGGTATATTCCCGACATTGCAAGTGGGTCTCTTTTCTCCTTCGCCGATCTAAGACACTCTTTGATCTTCCTTGTCGGTTTGAAAATCGTCTTTACGCCATGTTTGCGCAATATACGGCCGATTCTGTCCGTCACTCTGGGAATGTATGGCAGAAAGGCCGTACCCGACATTTCTTTTTCTGGTTCCTTACTTCGCCGAGTGTTTGGCTCAGTTACACTTCTAATATAATTTGTGGAGTACCCATTGCTCCTCAGGACAGTTTCCAGGTGTTGCATTTCTCGTTTGAGGTGTTGCGGCTCACATATTCGCCTACGACAGAATGGAACGAGCTTTTCTTCGTGAGCGAATACATACAACACGGAGAGAGTTGGCAAGAACGGATCAGGAACTTCTGGACATTTTCTATCAAGTAAGTAGCAGAATGCATCGAGACGACTGGGACAAGGTCGACAGCATCACTCACAGCAGCACGCAGAACGAACTCGAGCGCTGCACCGAGCGACAGAAGAAAAAGTTTGAAAGATGCCGGAAGCAGACCAACAAGGCGACTCCCGACATGTCACACACAGTGGTTAACCTCACTGAACGACAATTGACCGAAGAGGAAGTGTCTGTTCTTCAAAAAAGAGAGAATTACGCTATCATCCCGAGAACCATACCTACGGAGGACATCATTGCCAACACCGAAGCAGCCATTCGTGCCCTTCCTTGTGAAAGGGCAGAGGAAATACGCACGGAAACAGCCAGGATACTGCGCCGAGCGAAACCACCAGCTTGCAACCTGAAGAAAGAAGAGGTACAAGCCACTAAGAATCTCAACGCCGACAAGGGTATATTGGTACTGCCTGCCGGTAAGGGGAATGCGACCGTCGTAATGAAGACCGAAGATTATGAGCAAAAGATCCGAGACCTATTAGATCCGACGACGTACCGAAAACTAAGCGCAGATCCGACGCAACGTATCACACGGAATACGAATCGATTAATCAAGGCGTCTTCTCTGCCGGCGGACATACAGAGAAACCTGCGCAACACAGAAGCCCTACCACCTCGGCTGTATGGATTACCCAAGATTCATAGGAACAACGTTCCACTGAGACCGATCGTTAGCGCTCCTGGATCACCGACGTATAAACTGGCAAAACACTTGGCCTCTCTGCTCCAGCCACACGTGGGGAAGACCGACACATACATTAAGGACACAGGACATTTCGTTGAGAAGTTGAAGAAACTGAAACTTGCACCAAACGACATCCTGGTCAGCTTTGATGTTGTTTCGTTATTTACGAAAGTGCCACTCAGTGACGCTCTGGAGCACATCGGTTCCATTTTCCCGCTAGACATCAGAAAGCTCTTCCATGCTTGTCTCACCACGAGCTATTTCACGTGGAATTGCGATTTCTACGAACAGCTGGAAGGCGTCGCCATGGGTAGTCCTCTCAGTCCAGTGGTGGCCAACTTCTTCATGGAACAATTCGAAGCAAGGCACTGGACTCGGCGACTTGCAAACCTAAGGTGTGGTACAGGTACGTCGATGATACTTTCGTTGTGTGGAGCCATGGTGAAGAACAGCTCGGTGACTTCCTAAGACACTTGAACAACCTCCATGCCAACATAACATTTACCATGGAAGTAGAAAAGGACAAGAAACTGCCATTTCTAGATGTGCTGGTCACAAGGGACGGCGAAAACCTGGGACACAGCGTGTATCGAAAACCGACTCACACGGACCGATACCTGCACAAACTGTCAAACCACCACCCGAGCCAGAAAAGAGGCATGATTAGTACGCTCGTAACGAGAGCAGGAGGAATATGTGAGCCGCAACACCTCAAACGAGAAATGCAACACCTGGAAACTGTCCTGAGGAGCAATGGGTACTCTACAAATTATATTAGAAGTGTAACTGAGCCAAACACTCGGCGAAGTAAGGAACCAGAAAAAGAAATGTCAGGTACGGCCTTTCTGCCATACATTCCCAGAGTGACGGACAGAATTGGCCGTATATTGCGCAAACATGGCGTAAAGACGATTTTCAAACCGACAAGGAAGATCAAAGAGTGTCCTAGATCGGCGAAGGAGAAAAGAGACCCACTTGCAATGCCGGGAATATACCGCATACCATGCACATGCGGAAAAGTTTATGTCGGAATGACCGGACGATCCATTAACACCAGGATCAAGGAGCATAAGCGACATTGCAGGTTGGGGCAGGTGGAGAAATCGGCTGTGGCAGAACACGCACTGAATGAGACCGACCACGTAATAAAATTCGCCGACACGGAAGTTCTGGCTGTAGAGAACCACTATCACACGCGCTTGTTCAGAGAAGCTGTAGAAATACACAAACACGCGAACAGTTTGAACAAGAAAGAGGAGAGCCTTAAGGTAAACGGATCCTGGCTTCCCGTACTGCAGCGAACGACCGTCGCAGGTAGCAAGAGGAGAGCCGCACCGGAAATGACCGCGGAGAAGCCCTCGGACGGTGGCGCGCCAGGTGCACTCTTTGACATAAAACTCGACCGGCGGCCGGCCGCTTCAGAGGCTAAGTCCGCGCCGATCGCGACATGGGACAAAATAACTGGCCAACTCGCTAATTCTCTAAGTCCGGTTATCTGCACAATCTGGCAACACTGTAGTCTGCGGCAATTCCTGGAGGAGAACTTGTCCCATGATAGAGAAACACTAGGCTGATTACGCCTGTGGTCTAGCGGTAGCGTGCGTTGTTTCTGTTCGTAATGTCAGTGGATCGAGAGCAGCTGGTATAAAATACTTTTATAGCCTCTTCTATCTGAATGCTGAAGATGTGAATGTAATGGTAGCGCAGATTCAATCTATTTCGCTTTCTGACACACCGATATCAAAATTTTATCCAGTAACGATTTTGCGGCAGATTTCCTGCAGACTGTCCTCCTCTGGACGCCGTATGCGGCAAAGCTCCGGGATCCATTTGCTGGCTACCGGCAGCGGCCGTGGCGACAGCAGCGGCGCTGCACTCCCCCGTTCTTTATCGAAAGCGCCCTCTCCCGCTCATCGCTTTTGATGATTTAAAACGCTTTATTATTAAATGTTGCTCCACAGAAAATTTCTACGATATCCATTCACACTCAAAAGCAACGGAGACAGACGCCCTGATTAGTAGGCGGGTATTATATTACATTAATCCGCAAGAGCTGAGTATGGCCCGAAATTAATTTTATAGACTGGGACGAAATTAAACCACCTCGCTACATTCGACGAATTTATAAATGCTTCCTACCTCGTTTCTTTTCCTTTCAACCTCAATTATTTGTGCAACTTTTGGTCAATGTTCGGATGTTTTCGTCAAGCCGGGGTGAGCGTCTGTGGTGTAAAGTGTATTACAGTTCTTGTTTCATTCCTTATGGTAACTCTATGCGATAAACTGTGTGAATACCTAGCAATGCATGCTCTGTAGCAGTGCAGGAACACTGCACATTTGGAGTTCCATGAATGGGTTCATGAAGTATTTAATGTTGATCGGAAGTGATAGTTAAGGTCATCAGATTTAGACCAGAAAAATTTGTCGTTTTGGAGGTTTCAGAGAACGGAAAGGAATTGCTAACGCCGGTGTTAGAAAACGTCCACAGTTAAATGCTATTGCAAAAATTTAGAAGAGGGGAACTATATTAATCAACATGTGCACTTCATAAACAACCTTCGGACATGTTAGACCTATATGACGAACAAAACTCAAATTTATATCGTTGACAGTCGCTTTGAATCTTTTCAGGATCTATTTTACCGTGAAGCACCTTGGCATTTGCAAAGCAGACATCCATGATATTAACTTAATTTACTAAGTCGAATCGGACGAAGATTGATGTTTAAACGCATTCTTCAGATTTCGTATAAAGAATTTTTACTAGCCGTTTGCAACTCCATTAATTAAAATGGAAAATACAAGGTAGTAGTCAGCGGCTTCCACCAAGATTGGAACTGCTATGTCATACAGTACGACCACCGCAACGCACAAGGGAACCTCTTTTTTTTAAATTTTGCTTTTTTTCTTTTACTTTTTTGACGATTACCCCTTTTTTCTCTCTTATTTTGAAGCCCCTTAGGAAAATGGCAATAAAAGAAGAAACTAAGTGCCACCCTCACTTTTCATCCTATAACAAAAAAAAAAACAAAAAAAAATCTGGTCCACTTCAGGCGTTGGCTCCTGACTAAACTTACCCCAAGAGCTGCCTATATACCAGGGGAAATATGGGAATTCAAGGTTAGGGCTATCATTACAAGCAAAACAAAATCTTCCTTTTCTGAATTTTATTTTTATTTTTATTTTTGTTTTGTTTATCTTTGTTGTGTAATTGATCAGACGCCTTCTGCACCCCGCTGGTAATATGTTGAGTCACGTCTTCTCGAAATTGGTGTGTTCCGTTCAGTAGTTCAGAAATGTTCATTGGTTCAAACTGGAAACCTTCTTCACTCTTGGCTTAACACATTCCAGCTGCGAGGCGGGTCGTGGAAAGCACTCCCAAGGAAGTTCGAGAAAAATTGTCTGTATTTTGGGTGGCGGACAACGACATAATGACGGTCGTTGAGGTATGTCCAAAAATCGAGTACAGAGTCTACAGTTTGTCCAACTAGGTAGTGAATGGCATGTCCGCGAATCCAGTTCACAGCATTGGTCTTTGTCCGAGGAAAATAGTCACGTCCCGGAACTAATAATGAAAGGGGAGTATTCCGATTCAGAATGTCCCGCGTTAGAAAAGCCACAATATGACGAATAACCTCTGAGCTAACGACACACTGGCGACCACAGACGGACTATAGTCACTGCGATGTTGCCTGAGCCTCAGAACGCAACCTTAAAACACACTTATGTGAAGAACGCCGTTCTTGGAGTCCAGAAATTAATTATACTTTCTAAGTGTCTCATCTTACAGTGGATTCTATCGTATGAGTCTTCGATGTGGAAAACGAATGACAAGTGAATTTAGCGAGATAACGCCGGCCTACACCCGGAAGTAAATGCACTATCAGAGTGTTGACAAATACTTGCTACGACACTGCCATTTCTCGGTTCTCTTACGAGGCAGCTCTTCAGCGAAATGCTTGCCGTGATTCTCCGATACGGTCCTTCAAAGTGGAGACGCGCGGGCACGTTTGGTTTTTATGCGGCGTTCTTCCCTGATGGTTTCTGACGTCGCCTTGTGGGCTATGTCTACATTTGAGACGTGCAGTTATCATTAATCCAGAATGATACAAGTTTTAGCTTCCGGGCGTGGAAGAAGGCTGTTGACGCCGACATTATATCATTTCAACGTAGGGAAAGCAAAACGGGTCATCCAATGTTTCTCATTCAACATAAAGCATGTGAGATAATTTTCCGTAACGTTCATAATCATCTAAAAATACAAACGAAGTAAAAATACATCTGAAGCTTATTCGAATTGAATATAATGTAAGATACCAAACGCTTTGCACCTCGATGTCGAATTTGTCCACGTGCAATCTTTTGCAGCATACAAAAAGAATGTCATGATTACCACGAGAATGAAGAAATATGTTGGTACGGATGGAAGCAAGGAGAGACGCAGTCAACAAATATTCGATTCCTCATGACATTCATTTCATTTGAGACGTAAGAAGAGTTAAAGCGGGATATTACTTTCGTTAACACGAAAGATATGCCGCACACATTGATAACAAGGAAGTCTGCGTCTTCATACGATTCCTCCTTGAAATCTGTATGCTCTCTTATATACTAAGTAGCCTGATCATTGTTTCAGTAATGTTACCCTCTTGTTTGACCCCGTAACGATGAACAGATTCCTAGTGCATGTCTCTGCATGAAAGTAGATGTTCGAACCCTTCCTGGGTTGCTTTTTGTGTTTTATTGCTTGGATTTCCTGAAGCAGACCACTGTGCTTTCTCCCCTTGTGGGTTAGGTCTCAAAACTAAACCGCTTTTTATCCAATGGCATAATTTATTCACGCAGCATCAACACAAGACTGTCAAACAAAGCCTTCCATTTACAGTTGCAACACTCTAACCAACACTGACCGAAGTGTAATCCACGGTCATGGTCCGAAATTAGCAGCTGTCTGCTACTGAGGCAAAGTCCGTACTACACTTCTGATTCCGCAGCACAATTTTATCTGGTAACACTGTGTAGTTGCAGAGTTGTGCCAGCATGTCTGTCCTCACACTGTCAACATTGTGTATCTCACTTCTCCTGCAGCGTTGATCACGAGGAGCAGAAGTAAATGAGTGTATTCTGCATGACGTAACATTCAGTATTCCCTTCTTTCATAGCCACTCTTCATGTGCATCGATACCAAATAGGAATGTGAAAACTCTTACGAGTGAGAGAATGACAATAACAATCGTAACAAGAACAATCAAATAATGAATAATGTTTATTCCAACGCAGAACGAGAATGGCTTTAAATATAAAAATCTATATCTATATCCATATCTATTGATCTTTGAGTTGGCACAATGCAAATATATTCTTAGCATTTAGTTACTGAATTTAGTGTAATATAATGTGAACCAGCAACTACCCTTCCCTTAGAACACGACTCAAGCAGGTCCCCAAGTAGGTACCAAGGCACTGCTGCATTCTGTTCCCTGACATTGCTCTGATGACGGTTAATGCAGATAGTTCCGATTATGAAATACAAAACGTATTGCAGGTTAGTTCCTAGGATAGTAACATTAAATTTGCGTTGTAGACGGCACATGAACGTGACGACTATCCATATTACTCATCAATATAAAAAGACAATATTATGGGAATTTAGCAGGATTACTCAACATGAATTCTAAAATTGGTTGACTGACCGCACAGGTGCTAAACGTCGTCAAGAGTATACGATGTCCTAATCGCATTAGGAATATGAAGATCGTCTTCGACAGCTCGCAACTTTCACATTGCTATCTCCACCCTACTCCAGACAGCCCTCGGTGGAGTTGCACTAAGTTGCCGATGCAATGTAAGGCCTTCAAACCGACAACAGACCACATATTGAAAAATACAAGCGAATTCTCTTGCAGCGTAAGCTTATTGTAACTAATCTAAAAATTATTGGACAGGAACATTGTCCTATTAAAAAAAAAGCTGTCCAGCAGGTCCTCTAATCGCTCCTTGGTACAGTCGTTTGACTATTGAAAATGGTTCCAACAAGTCACCACTAGAAAACACTACTCTGTATCGCAATAACTCAAGATGTAAAGTAATACCACGATACTACAAATATCAGAGAACACCTTATCACAGAGAAGACTGTCCTTAAGGTTTGTAAGCTCACATTTATTACAATAAATGACATACCTGAAATGTTACCACTCTCATTATTACGTCATATTGGTAATGCACGTAGTAAGTTCGTCGTATTCATGATTTCCTCTTCAAAGTAACATACCCTACTTATTATTTAACACAAAATGACATTAAAAATTTAAGTTATTCACGAGCAGCTAGTTGAGAATATGTATGAACTTCAAATGACACGACGAACCGTCTTGTTCGGCATATGGATTCAAACCCAGCTCATGCAGGCTAAGCAAAGATTTCGTTACTGACGGAAACTAACAGTCATTCCTGATTAAGCATACAGAGAGTGATATACCTCGATTTTAGACAGTATCAGTTAGCAAATATCAACTTTAAATTGCATAACGCAAACATGTTTAACAGACGCGAATTACTACCCATCATCTATTGTCCCTGTTAACGAACTACGAGAGATGTTAAATATTGCTTGTTCACAAGTAACTTACTTGAAATGCCGTGAGGTAAAGCTTTGTGTTGGACACGGATTCGAACCCAGAACCTAATCGGATTGCTATCGAAGCACAGTCAAATGTAACATATCGGATTTTCGCGGCAGTAGCTAGATGTTTTTACTGAAATGACGAGACGAAACATTAATTTTTTCCTTCCCAGGACTCCTACCTGGCACCTATCGCTGTTGTATTCTAGAGAAAACGAACGTTAAATATGGGTTTGTTGCGCCAGCAGTGATATGTGAGCATGTTTGAACTAGAAATAATATGACGAAGAGTTCAGCGCTCACTGGGAATAGAGCCCACATAAATCGTTGTTGACTACACACAAAGAGACGTCAGCTACCGAATTTTTCTCCACCAGCTGCTCAGAATAACATCTTGAACTTACAGTCATCTCGCAAATAGTTCTGTGTCTCACTGGGAGTTAAAAACGTCAGATATCGTTAGTGGTGACAACGAATGAAAATACATTAAAAATCAAAATTCTTATCCACCAGCAGATAGGTGTTCTCATGCTAGAGCTTGATAATACATAATTAAATCTTTAGTGCTGGGCCAGGATTCGATCCCATTCACGCGTAATATGTGGAGATGTTAAGGAATCTGCAGTTTTGAACAAACAACAAATTGTAGCCGAGCTGTATTGTCACGAAAGGATCAAATTCCGCGTTAAGGGCGGTCTGAGTTGCATTCCCAGTTCAGAACCAATCTTAAAGACACACAGAAGTTCAGATAAAAGATGGAATAAGTGTCCTGTGACCATACATAGCGTTTATTTCGTCACTTGAAATAAATAACTAGTATAAGAAAGGGTACTGGTGATAGAGTTTCTACATGTCGCTACTCCAGACTTTATTGTGGTTCAACCTACCGTCTACTTGGTAGAGAAGGAAAATCATCTTCAATGTCAATTTTCAGACCACACTGCCATTACACCTTCTTCACTTGGTGTAGCCAGGAGAGAATGGACTCTGTCTCTCCCTATCTAAAATCATTGACAGAAGTGGGAATCCAACCCAGACCATAGGTATAACAACCTACCATCCGTCCAACAGACCACGAAATCCTCTTCTCTCATTTTTCTATCGTAACGCCGTTGCGCCACACTGGATGAGAATTCTGACACAGAGGCGTCCTGTAGTAATTTGCACCATGTTCAGTAAATTCATTTACTTGGTTGACCGAATCACCATCAACTAGCTGCCTCGGCTACCCAGTGCATACATTCCACTCTATATTTTGTAATCACCGAAATAAAATCACGTAACTGCCACCTACACAGAACTGCCAACAGCGTAGGATGCAGAAGTTTAAATAGGAAGTGTTCCTTTCCACTTGAGCTATTCTATTGCGCTATCTGTTTGTAGAAAACGTCGTTCAGTAAAAAAAACAGAAAAGCTGTAACTGTTTGTCTCTCAGAAGTCAAGACCTGGCCATATGCATAATCTCACAGTGCTGTGGAATCAAAAAGTTCTGGAGGGATAGTTGTCGAGCTCTGGAGCTGTTGTAGCTACGTGTCAGCTAGTAGCGTAGATAAGATGTCGCGAGTTCGAATACATTCAGTGCTACATTTTTTAAAACGCAATTCTGCTGTCTGCTGAAGTTGTCAATCTAATGGAACTTTGAACATACTTCCCTTCACTTCTCAACCCAAAGTAGTCGCATGTGGAAAAAGGGCTAACTACTGTGACATTTTGTTCTGTTCAGGTATAATAGACAGCAGGCAGCAGATGCATCTCGAAGATGTGTAGGGAGAGCGCATCGTGCCATAATATGTCAGAAAAGTATTTTCTACATTAGCTGTCGTGTGGTAGTGAGATTTTATTCTTCTTCAAACTTTGTTTGACAGCTTTAACTCAGAACAAGTTTTCTACGTGCATGTAATCAATAAACTGCACGTGCATTGTCATACTGTCATAGATAACATTAGAGAATTCGCATATATCGTTGATGATTAATTTCTCTCTCATGTTTACTATTGTTTTAACAACACTAAAGGAAACCTTACGAAAATTGTGCACTGTATTATAAGAAATGAAATAAAACTAACCACGATAACCTTACGGCGAAAGTATGTTTTAATAAAACCGAGTATCTGTACACAAATGTGCCTCTATCGACACGAATTAGTAAAATACTACTCACTTAGATTTTGATTGGGTCTGTATTTCATTGGTATGCTGTGTCGTACTCAAGAGGTATGCAAATGTGGCATTTCATAAATATAGTTACGTATTCCTAGAAACCCAAAATTCGCTTGTCAGCAGCGGAAAGAGGCGTTACCTGTTGTGCAGCATTGTAAGTTTTTCAACATTGCGCTATGAGCCGAAAGTATTTTCTTGCGATTTCCTTATTGATGTTTGATCCGACTCCTTTTAGCTCTTTCACAGAAGGGATAAAAACGTTGCAGTCAGTGAGACTGGAACTGCAAACCATAACAGACGCTTTTCCACAGGTCAGCACGTTACCACAGAGCTGGCGAAGAGGTATGGGTCTGAGCGTCCTCTTACGACGGCAATAGTGCCTAGAACTCGTAAACCGCTATTTAAAGGTCGAGATTAGTTGCGATTTCCACCTGCAACGACTTTCCTGGGCTGAAAACCGTAAATTTACGATCTTTTGTTACCCTTCAAGCGATATTAACTCAGATTATTCTATGGAAATGACAGGTAAAATCAAGTGAACTTTGAGGCTTAATTCCGTGCACACCAGGAAGTAACTCGTCGATCACAGAGTTGCCAAACATACGTTGCCTTGTTGCCAAATCTCAGTTACAGTACCAGCAGGAAGAAGACGAACCGATGTGATCCTACAGCGGGCTGGGAAGTGACCATAGCTGGTGTCTCCAAGTCGCGGCTGCTACGGCCTGGAATACGTAATGCGTCTGACTCGCTTACTGTAACTAGGTTTAGGGACTGGAGCGTAGTTACTAATAATACTCAGAACTGACTGCAAACTAAGCATCATAAATCAGTAACTCTCATTGTTGTTTTTATATTTCTTTAGTAAGTGTACTCAAAACTAAGAAACTCATTCACAGGCGTTTTCGTGCCTCGCCGATAGTCGAGCACAACAAACAAATAAAAACAAAAAAGAATGTATATATATATATATATATATATATATATATATATATGTGTGTGTGTGTGTGTGTGTGTGTGTGTGTGTGTGTGTGAGTGTGAGTGAGTGTGTGTGAGTGTGTGTGAGTGAGTGTGTGTGTGTGTGAGAGAGAGAGAGAGAGAGAGAGAGATAAAAAAGAATGAGAGTGTAAAAAATTGTTGTAAAGAAAATGAATCATGCTATTTAAAGAAATCTTTCATTGTAATGACACGTTCCACATCATTACGAAATGTCGTACTCATGATCCATGGAACAAGAAGTAATCTAATGTAATGTAATCTAATCTAATCACATCATATTGATGACTAGCCATAAAGAGTCATGAATTACCGAAATTTTTGCCAATACCAGTAACCAAATCTAAACTTGAAAATAAAAGACGACAAGTTTTGTAATAAACCGTGACTCCTATCAAGACCCTTTCGTCCCAGTTATCTAACCACGAAAGATGTCTGATATACCTCCATTCTGAAGTAACAAAGTGTGCATGCATTTAAAGATGAAGTGCATGATGTGAAGTTCTGTGACGGAGATACAAACCCAACACGTAATCGGCTTGTTAACTAAGAAAAATGAAATGTTACGTATCGGTTTTTCTTACGAGCAGCTAGGTGTCTGAATCTAAAATAAGGATACAAACTTTTGTGCCTAAGAGGAGGAGGAGGAGATTAGTGTTTAACGTCCCGTCGACAACGAGGTCATTAGAGACGGAGCGCAAGCTCGGGTGAGTGAAGGATGGGGAAGGAAATCGGCCGTGCCCTTTCAAAGGAACCATCCCGGCATTTGCCTGAAGCGATTTAGGGAAATCACGGAAAACCTAAATCAGGATGGCCGGAGACGGGATTGAACCGTCGTCCTCCCGAATGCGAGTCCAGTGTGCTAACCACTGCGCCACCTCGCTCGGTGTGCCTAAGAGACAATCGAACTGCACACCTACCGTGCATCCACGAACGTAGCCTAAGTATCAGTTTCTTACTCACGAACAGTAAGATGTGTGCGTGTTTGACCAGAAATAACGACACCTATTGCGATTGTTGGCAACACATGAACAGACATTAATAATGCGCGTTAATTTTCACTAGCAGGTGGGTGTGCACTTGATAGAGCTGGAAATGAAATTATGAATATTTTTGTACTGGAACAGGATTCGGACCCACATATTTACCTTTGGAGGAGACCTAGAGAAGACTGCAGTCTTGGGGAAAGGAACGAAATAATTGAACTATACTGTTCCGAGAGATTCAGATCCTCGAAAGAGGAGATACGAATGCGAATCACAGTCCAGCACCAAATTTTTCAACGTCTCTAGTTCAATCAAGTACAAGTAAACTAAGAGCCCTGTCCCTTTAAATGGCTATCGGTTCTTCAAATAAAATAAAATTTGCTAATGTAAGTAAGCTTACTGGCGACTGTATTTCTGTTTACAATGACTTCCGCTATGTCATTTCCCAACGTAAACTGGCTCTGCCCAGTTGGTAATGAAGGAACGTGATGCTTAATGCTGATTCTGGACTATAACGTCTTTCTCTTGAGGTTACCAGAGGTAAAATAAATCTGTTTGTGCCTCTTAAAAGCAAATGCCTGAACCCACGCATTGCACCTGTGATAGTTCGTTACACCAGACCATTGTGGCCACATTTCACAGCCCCTGGAGTTTACTGTAACGGATGATGTGCTTAGCTTACAAAATTAATCACGGTGGAAAAAATGCGAGTCTATTAAATGGTTAAGTAGAAGCAAGCTTCTGACGCAGAGATTATGCTATTCTCATGTCAGCAGGATGTAAAGACTCTTCTAGGCATCATAGGCTGGATGTGAAGGCATTTTGATTTTTCACAAATTCAGCAAATTTCTTAGTTCGAGAAAATCCACTGTGAAGTGTGAAGTTGCCGGATAATTCGATTATTACTGTTATTATTACTATCATTTTATTCATACCGCTGCTGGAACACGATCGTAGTCTTGAGGTAAAACGCGAGACCAGCTAATACGACGTCTGGCGACCGAAAGCACATATCGACAAAATTTTTATCGCCTCTTTCCTCTCGGTGCTGAAGCTACGAGTGTAATTCAAGCGAATCTGCTATATAATATTATCTGGTCTCGCGTTTTACCTCAAGACTACGGTCGTAGTGAAGAGTAATGTACTAAGACTGGAGTCAAGACTTCCTCTGGGAAGCGCTGCAGTCTACATGTTGCCAGATCGAGCATGTTGCCAGACATAGAATTCTGAGAGGTGCACGACTTTATTGTCCACCTTACGTAAACGACTCGGCGGTCAATTTTTTGGTCTAAGACTGTATCTACAACACATATTGCACGCTGAAGACCCAGAAGAATTAAAAAAACAAAAGTAGTTTATGAGAGCAACGTTAACCATAGCGTTCGAAGTATTCATAGTATTGTATACGTGTGTGTAAACGCCTTCCAATGACCACTCAAGGAAGACAAGGATACACAGTCTAGCTTCAATATTATAAATACGCCTCAGTTTGTGGATGAACTCAGACTTAGGTTGATAATAATTTTGAATATTTAGCAGCACTGTACCAGTTGGTGTTAAACTCGTTTTCAACCAATGATTCCCATAGCTACAGGAACACTACTTGTGATACCTCTTAGACAAAATACTTAAGCAGTGTTATCAGACGAAAAGATCAACCTGACACAAACTGTGGGAAGTTTGTTTCACAACCTTCGTACCTGGATAATGAGCTTTTTCCTATTTGAGATATCTGTGAAGGTTGCTGCTTAAGACGACTTAAGCAGAAACTAAATTCCCTCAGCTTCGATAATGTTTAAAGAAATCGTCTTATCGGCACTAACTCGTGATTTGTGAATTGTTTACCGGCCGCACTCTGCCGTATTTCGCCGGTTGGAAGGCAAAAGCTTACTGACAAATTTCAGACAGAAATTACTGTTACAGTGTACTTATGGAGCCAAATGAGTGGATTGCGTATTTTCCGGTGAGAAAGAGAACTGGCAAACAGTCTTCGCTACATGAGGTTATTTAAACTGGTGTCACTCTGAGCTATAATTTATGGTCAGGTCAATGTTACAGATGCGAGTTTTGCAACTGTGAAATACTTTCCTACATTATAGAAGCGAATATTAAATTTGAACTAATATTGCGAAAATTTTGTACTTGGCCAGCTTAGAATGAATATACTTCTGATTATTTCAAAGGGAAACAATAGATTTTCTAAAACATTGTCTGTCATACACAACTTGAAACAGGACATGTCGACCAAATCATGTGGAAGAACTGACAGCGACGTATATCGGAAGGCAGTAAGATCTCTTGCCTTTTGGTTTGTCAGTACTCGATAGCCATTTCTAGGTGCAAGTAAATGACGAAAGGCAGCGCGTTTTTGTCATCAAGTAAAGTCTTCGTCAATTACTTTAGTTTTAATGTAATCTAAGAGTAATTGTTGATGTTTGATATTAACATGAAAAGGATTCCGTAGACAGGGAAAGAACCTGTTCTTGGGAAACTACTTCTATATTAAAGGCATTAAATGATCTTCAAGCACTTGTGTTCAAGCAGCGGTATGAATAAAATGATAGTAATAATAACAGTAATAATCGAATTATCCTGCAACTTCACACTTCACAGTGGATTTTCTCGAACTAAGAAATTTGCTGAATTTGTGAAAAATCAAAATGCCTTCACATCCAGCCTATGATGCCTAGAAGAGTCTTTACATCCTGCTGACGTGAGAATAGCATAATCTCTGCGTCAGAAGCTTGCTTCTACTTAACCATTTAATAGACTCGCATTTTTTCCACCGTGATTAATTTTGTAAGCTAAGCACATCATCCGTTACAGCAAACTCCAGGGGCTGTGAAATGTGGCCACAATGGTCTGGTGTAACGAACTATCACAGGTGCAATGCGTGGGTTCAGGCATTTGCTTTTAAGAGGCACAAACAGATTTATTTTACCTCTGGTAACCTCAAGAGAAAGACGTTATAATCCAGAATCAGCATTAAGCATCACGTTCCTTCATTACCAACTGGGCAGAGCCAGTTTACGTTGGGAAATGACATAGCGGAAGTCATTGTAAACAGAAATACAGTCGCCAGTAAGCTTACTTACATTAGCAAATTTTATTTTATTTGAAGAACCGATAGCCATTTAAAGGGACAGGGCTCTTAGTAGGTGTGCAGTTCGATTGTCTCTTAGGCACAAAAGTTTGTATCCTTATTTTAGATTCAGACACCTAGCTGCTCGTAAGAAAAACCGATACGTAACATTTCATTTTTCTTAGTTAACAAGCCGATTACGTGTTGGGTTTGTATCTCCGTCACAGAACTTCACATCATGCACTTCATCTTTAAATGCATGCACACTTTGTTACTTCAGAATGGAGATATATCAGACATCTTTCGTGGTTAGATAACTGGGACGAAAGGGTCTTGATAGGAGTCACGGTTTATTACAAAACTTGTCGTCTTTTATTTTCAAGTTTAGATTTGGTTACTGGTATTGGCAAAAATTTCGGTAATTCATGACTCTTTATGGCTAGTCATCAATATGATGTGATTAGATTAGATTACATTACATTAGATTACTTCTTGTTCCATGGATCATGAGTACGACATTTCGTAATGATGTGGAACGTGTCATTACAATGAAAGATTTCTTTAAATAGCATGATTCATTTTCTTTACAACAATTTTTTACACTCTCATTATTTTTTATGTCTCTCTCTCGCTCTCACACACACACTCACACACACTCACTCACACTCACACACACTCATACACACACACACACACACACACACACACACACACACACACACACACACACACACACACACATATATATATATATATATATATATATATAAACATTCTTTTTTATTTTTATTTGTTTGTTGTGCTCGACTATCGGCGAGGCACGAAAACGCCTATGAATGAGTTTCTTAGTTTTGAGTATACTTGCTAAAGAAATATGAAAACAACAATGAGAGTTACTGATTTATGATGCTTAGTTTGCAGTCAGTTCTGAGTATTATTAGTAACTACGCTCCAGTCCCTAAACCTAGTTACAGTAAGCGAGTCAGACGCATTACGTATTCCAGGCCGTAGCAGCCGCGACTTGGAGACACCAGCTATGGTCACTTCCCAGCCCGCTGTAGGATCACATCGGTTCGTCTTCTTCCTGCTGGTACTGTAACTGAGATTTGGCAACAAGGCAACGTATGTTTGGCAACTCTGTGATCGACGAGTTACTTCCTGGTGTGCACGGAATTAAGCCTCAAAGTTCACTTGATTTTACCTGTCATTTCCATAGAATAATCTGAGTTAATATCGCTTGAAGGGTAACAAAAGATCGTAAATTTACGGTTTTCAGCCCAGGAAAGTCGTTGCAGGTGGAAATCGCAACTAATCTCGACCTTTAAATAGCGGTTTACGAGTTCTAGGCACTATTGCCGTCGTAAGAGGACGCTCAGACCCATACCTCTTCGCCAGCTCTGTGGTAACGTGCTGACCTGTGGAAAAGCGTCTGTTATGGTTTGCAGTTCCAGTCTCACTGACTGCAACGTTTTTATCCCTTCTGTGAAAGAGCTAAAAGGAGTCGGATCAAACATCAATAAGGAAATCGCAAGAAAATACTTTCGGCTCATAGCGCAATGTTGAAAAACTTACAATGCTGCACAACAGGTAACGCCTCTTTCCGCTGCTGACAAGCGAATTTTGGGTTTCTAGGAATACGTAACTATATTTATGAAATGCCACATTTGCATACCTCTTGAGTACGACACAGCATACCAATGAAACACAGACCCAATCAAAATCTAAGTGAGTAGTATTTTACTAATTCGTGTCGATAGAGGCACATTTGTGTACAGATACTCGGTTTTATTAAAACATACTTTCGTCGTAAGGTTATCGTGGTTAGTTTTATTTCATTTCTTATAATACAGTGCAAAATTTTCGTAAGGTTTCCTTTTGTGTTGTTAAAACAATAGTAAACATGAGAGAGAAATTAATCATCAACGATATATGCGAATTCTCTAATGTTATCTATGACAGTATGACAATGCACGTGCAGTTTATTGATTACATGCACGTAGAAAACTTGTTCTGAGTTAAAGCTGTCAAACAAAGTTT
This sequence comes from Schistocerca piceifrons, assembly GCF_021461385.2. Taxonomy (NCBI): domain Eukaryota; kingdom Metazoa; phylum Arthropoda; class Insecta; order Orthoptera; family Acrididae; genus Schistocerca; species Schistocerca piceifrons. The sequence goes on along the minus strand of NC_060145.1, from coordinate 219,531,008 downwards.
GAAGAAGAATAAAATCTCACTACCACACGACAGCTAATGTAGAAAATACTTTTCTGACATATTATGGCACGATGCGCTCTCCCTACACATCTTCGAGATGCATCTGCTGCCTGCTGTCTATTAAACCTGAACAGAACAAAATGTCACAGTAGTTAGCCCTTTTTCCACATGCGACTACTTTGGGTTGAGAAGTGAAGGGAAGTATGTTCAAAGTTCCATTAGATTGACAACTTCAGCAGACAGCAGAATTGCGTTTTAAAAAATGTAGCACTGAATGTATTCGAACTCGCGACATCTTATCTACGCTACTAGCTGACACGTAGCTACAACAGCTCCAGAGCTCGACAACTATTCCTCCAGAACTTTTTGATTCCACAGCACTGTGAGATTATGCATATGGCCAGGTCTTGACTTCTGAGAGACAAACAGTTACAGCTTTTCTGTTTTTTTTACTGAACGGCGTTTTCTACAAACAGATAGCGCAATAGAATAGCTCAAGTGGAAAGGAACACTTCCTATTTAAACTTCTGCATCCTACACTGTTGGCAGTTCTGTGTAGGTGGCAGTTACGTGATTTTATTTCGGTGATTACAAAATATAGAGTGGAATGTATGCACTGGGTAGCCGAGGCAGCTAGTTGATGGTGATTCGGTCAACCAAGTAAATGAATTTACTGAACATGGTGCAAATTACTACAGGACGCCTCTGTGTCAGAATTCTCATCCAGTGTGGCGCAACGGCGTTACGATAGAAAAATGAGAGAAGAGGATTTCGTGGTCTGTTGGACGGATGGTAGGTTGTTATACCTATGGTCTGGGTTGGATTCCCACTTCTGTCAATGATTTTAGATAGGGAGAGACAGAGTCCATTCTCTTCTGGCTACACCAAGTGAAGAAGGTGTAATGGCAGTGTGGTCTGAAAATTGACATTGAAGATGATTTTCCTTCTCTACCAAGTAGACGGTAGGTTGAACCACAATAAAGTTTGGAGTGGCGACATGTAGAAACTCTATCACCAGTACCCTTTCTTATACTAGTTATTTATTTCAAGTGACGAAATAAACGCTATGTATGGTCACAGGACACTTAGACCATCTTTTATCTGAACTTCTGTGTGTCGATAAGATTGGTTCTGAACTGGGAATGCAACTTAGACCGCCCTTAACGCGGAATTTGATCCTTTCGTGACAATACAGCTCGGCTACAATTTGTTGTTTGTTCAAAACTGCAGGTTCCTTAACATCTCCATATATTACGCGTGAATGGGATCGAATCCTGGCCCAGCACTAAAGATTTAATTATGTATTATCAAGCTCTAGCATGAGAACACCTATCTGCTGGTGGATAAGAATTTTGATTTTTAATGTATTTTCATTCGTTGTCACCACTAACGATATCTGACGTTTTTAACTCCCAGTGAGACACAGAACTATTTGCGAGATGACTGTAAGTTCAAGATGTTATTCTGAGCAGCTGGTGGAGAAAAATTCGGTAGCTGACGTCTCTTTGTGTGTAGTCAACAACGATTTATGTGGGCTCTATTCCCAGTGAGCGCTGAACTCTTCGTCATATTATTTCTAGTTCAAACATGCTCACATATCACTGCTGGCGTAACAAACCCATATTTAACGTTCGTTTTCTCTAGAATACAACAGCGATAGGTGCCAGGTAGGAGTCCTGGGAAGGAAAAAATTAATGTTTCGTCTCGTCATTTCAGTAAAAACATCTAGCTACTGCCGCGAAAATCCGATATGTCACATTTGACTGTGCTTCGATAGCAATCCGATTAGGTTCTGGGTTCGAATCCGTGTCCAACACAAAGCTTTACCTCACGGCATTTCAAGTAAGTTACTTGTGAAGAAGCAATATTTAACATCTCTCGTAGTTCGTTAACAGGGACAATAGATGATGGGTAGTAATTCGCGTCTGTTAAACATGTTTGCGTTATGCAATTTAAAGTTGATATTTGCTAACTGATACTGTCTAAAATCGAGGTATATCACTCTCTGCATGCTTAATCAGGAATGACTGTTAGTTTCCGTCAGTAACGAAATCTTTGCTTAGCCTGCATGAGCTGGGTTTGAATCCATATGCCGAACAAGACGGTTCGTCGTGTCATTTGAAGTTCATACATATTCTCAACTAGCTGCTCGTGAATAACTTAAATTTTTAATGTCATTTTGTGTTAAATAATAAGTAGGGTATGTTACTTTGAAGAGGAAATCATGAATACGACGAACTTACTACGTGCATTACCAATATGACGTAATAATGAGAGTGGTAACATTTCAGGTATGTCATTTATTGTAATAAATGTGAGCTTACAAACCTTAAGGACAGTCTTCTCTGTGATAAGGTGTTCTCTGATATTTGTAGTATCGTGGTATTACTTTACATCTTGAGTTATTGCGATACAGAGTAGTGTTTTCTAGTGGTGACTTGTTGGAACCATTTTCAATAGTCAAACGACTGTACCAAGGAGCGATTAGAGGACCTGCTGGACAGCTTTTTTTTGAATAGGACAATGTTCCTGTCCAATAATTTTTAGATTAGTTACAATAAGCTTACGCTGCAAGAGAATTCGCTTGTATTTTTCAATATGTGGTCTGTTGTCGGTTTGAAGGCCTTACATTGCATCGGCAACTTAGTGCAACTCCACCGAGGGCTGTCTGGAGTAGGGTGGAGATAGCAATGTGAAAGTTGCGAGCTGTCGAAGACGATCTTCATATTCCTAATGCGATTAGGACATCGTACACTCTTGACGACGTTTAGCACCTGTGCGGTCAGTCAACCAATTTTAGAATTCATGTTGAGTAATCCTGCTAAATTCCCATAATATTGTCTTTTTATATTGATGAGTAATATGGATAGTCGTCACGTTCATGTGCCGTCTACAACGCAAATTTAATGTTACTATCCTAGGAACTAACCTGCAATACGTTTTGTATTTCATAATCGGAACTATCTGCATTAACCGTCATCAGAGCAATGTCAGGGAACAGAATGCAGCAGTGCCTTGGTACCTACTTGGGGACCTGCTTGAGTCGTGTTCTAAGGGAAGGGTAGTTGCTGGTTCACATTATATTACACTAGCGAGAAGTACCGACTTTTCCTTTTCTCTGCAAACATCCCGAATTAAATTCAGTAACTAAATGCTAAGAATATATTTGCATTGTGCCAACTCAAAGATCAATAGATATGGATATAGATATAGATTTTTATATTTAAAGCCATTCTCGTTCTGCGTTGGAATAAACATTATTCATTATTTGATTGTTCTTGTTACGATTGTTATTGTCATTCTCTCACTCGTAAGAGTTTTCACATTCCTATTTGGTATCGATGCACATGAAGAGTGGCTATGAAAGAAGGGAATACTGAATGTTACGTCATGCAGAATACACTCATTTACTTCTGCTCCTCGTGATCAACGCTGCAGGAGAAGTGAGATATGCAATGTTAACAGTGTGAGGACAGACATGCTGGCACAACTCTGCAACTACACAGTGTTACCAGATAAAATTGTGCTGCGGAATCAAAAGTGTAGTACGGACTTTGCCTCAGTAGCAGACAGCTGCTAATTTCGGACCATGACCGTGGATTACACTTCGGTCAGTGCTGGTTAGAGTGTTGCAACTGTAAATGGAAGGCTTTGTTTGACAGTCTTGTGCTGATGCTGTCTGAATAAATTATGCCATTGGATAAAAAGCGGTTTAGTTTTGAGACCTAACCCACAAGGGGAGAAGGCACAGTGGTCTGCTTCAGGAAATCCAAGCAATAAAACGCAAAAAGCAACCCAGGAAGGGTTCGAACATCTACTTTCATGCAGAGACATGCACTAGGAATCTGTTCATCGTTACGGGGTCAAACAAGAGGGTAACATTACTGAAACAATGATCAGGCTACTTAGTATATAAGAGAGCATACAGATTTCAAGGAGGAATCGTATGAAGACGCAGACTTCCTCGTTATCAATGTGTGCGGCATATCTTTCGTGTTAACGAAAGTAATATCCCGCTTTAACTCTTCTTACGTCTCAAATGAAATGAATGTCATGAGGAATCGAATATTTATTGACTGCGTCTCTCCTTGCTTCCATCCGTACCAACATATTTCTTCATTCTCGTGGTAATCATGACATTCTTTTTGTATGCTGCAAAAGATTGCACGTGGACAAATTCGACATCGAGGTGCAAAGCGTTTGGTATCTTACATTATATTCAATTCGAATAAGCTTCAGATGTATTTTTACTTCGTTTGTATTTTTAGATGATTATGAACGTTACGGAAAATTATCTCACATGCTTTATGTTGAATGAGAAACATTGGATGACCCGTTTTGCTTTCCCTACGTTGAAATGATATAATGTCGGCGTCAACAGCCTTCTTCCACGCCCGGAAGCTGAAACTTGTATCATTCTGGATTAATGATAACTGAACGTCTCAAATGTAGACATAGCCCACAAGGCGACGTCAGAAACCATCAGGGGAGAACGCCGCATAAAAACCAAACTTGCCCGCGCGTCTCCACTCTGAAGGACCGTATCGAAGAATCGCGGCAAGCATTTCGCTGAAGAGCTGCCTCGTAAGAGAACCGAGAAATGGCAGCGTCGTAGCAAGTATTTGTCAACACTCTGATAGTGCATTTACTTCCGGGTGTAGGCCGGCGTTACCTCGCTAAATTCACTTGTCATTCGTTTTCCACATCGAAGACTCGTACGATAGAATCCACTGTAAGATGAGACACTTAGAAAGTATAATTAATTTCTGGACTCCAAGAACGGCGTTCTTCACATAAGTGTGTTTTAAGGTTGCGTTTTGAGGCTCAGGCAACATCGCAGTGACTATAGTCCGTCTGTGGTCGCCAGTGTGTCGTTAGCTCAGAGGTTATTCGTCATATTGTGGCTTTTCTAACGCGGGACATTCTGAATCGGAATACTCCCCTTTCATTATTAGTTCCGGGACGTGACTATTTTCCTCGGACAAAGACCAATGCTGTGAACTGGATTCGCGGACATGCCATTCACTACCTAGTTGGACAAACTGTAGACTCTGTACTCGATTTTTGGACATACCTCAACGACCGTCATTATGTCGTTGTCCGCCACCCAAAATACAGACAATTTTTCTCGAACTTCCTTGGGAGTGCTTTCCACGACCCGCCTCGCAGCTGGAATGTGTTAAGCCAAGAATGAAGAAGGTTTCCAGTTTGAACCAATGAACATTTCTGAACTACTGAACGGAACACACCAATTTCGAGAAGACGTGACTCAACATATTACCAGCGGGGCGCAGAAGGCGTCTGATCAATTACACAACAAAGATAAACAAAACAAAAATAAAAATAAAAATAAAATTCAGAAAAGGAAGATTTTGTTTTGTTTGTAATGACAGCCCTAACCTTGAATTCCCATATTTCCCCTGGTATATAGGCAGCTCTTGGGGTAAGTTTAGTCAGGAGCCAACGCCTGAAGTGGACCAGATTCTTTTTCTTTTTGTTATAGGATGAAAAGTGGCGGTGGCACTTAGTTTCTTCTTTGTTGCCATTTTCCTAAGGGGCTTTAAAATAAGAGAGAAAAAAAGGGGTAATCGTCAAAGAAGTAAAAGAAAAAAAGCAAAATTTAAAAAAAAGAGGTTCCCTTGTGCGTTGCGGTGGTCGTACTGTATGACATAGCAGTTCCAATCTCGGTGGAAGCCGCTGACTACTACCTTGTATTTTCCATTTTAATTAATGGAGTTGCAAATGGCTAGTAAAAATTCTTTATACGAAATCTGAAGAATGCCTTTAAACATCAATCTTCGTCCGATTCGACTTAGTAAATTAAGTTAATATCATGGATGTCTGCTTTGCAAATGCCAAGGTGCTTCACGGTAAAATAGATCCTGAAAAGATTCAAAGCGACTGTCAACGATATAAATTTGAGTTTTGTTCGTCATATAGGTCTAACATGTCCGAAGGTTGTTTATGAAGTGCACATGTTGATTAATATAGTTCCCCTCTTCTAAATTTTTGCAATAGCATTTAACTGTAGACGTTTTCTAACACCGGCGTTAGCAATTCCTTTCCGTTCTCTGAAACCTCCAAAACGACAAATTTTCCTGGTCTAAATCTGATGACCTTAACTAACACTTCCGATCAACATTAAATACTTCATGAACCCATTCATGGAACTCCAAATGTGCAGTGTTCCTGCACTGCTACAGAGCATGCATTGCAAGGTATTCACACAGTTTATCGCATAGAGTTACCATAAGGAATGAAACAAGAACTGTAATACACTTTACACCACAGACGCTCACCCCGGCTTGACGAAAACATCCGAACATTGACCAAAAGTTGCACAAATAATTGAGGTTGAAAGGAAAAGAAACGAGGTAGGAAGCATTTATAAATTCATCGAATGTAGTGAGGTGGTTTAATTTCGTCCCAGTCTATAAAATTAATTTCGGGCCATACTCAGCTCTTGCGGATTAATGTAATATAATATCCGCCTACTAATCAGGGCGTCTGTCTCCGTCGCTTTTGAGCGTGAATGGAAATCGTAGAAATTTTCTGTGGAGCAACATTTAATAATAAAGCGTTTTAAATCATCAAAAGCGATGAGCGGGAGCAGGCGCTTTCGATAAAGAACGGGGGAGTGCAGCGCCGCTGCTGTCGCCACGGCCGCTGCCGGTAGCCAGCAAATGGATCCCGGAGCTTTGCCGCATACGGCGTCCAGAGGAGGACAGTCTGCAGGAAATCTGCCGCAAAATCGTTACTGGATAAAATTTTGATATCGGTGTGTTAGAAAGCGAGATAGATTGAATCTGCGCTACCATTACATTCACGTCTTCAGCATTCAGACAGAAGAGGCTATAAAAATATTTTATGCCAGCTGCTCTCGATCCACTGACATTACGAACAGAAACAACGCACGCTACCGCTAGACCACAGGCGTAATCAGCCTAGTGTTTCTCTATCATGGGACAAGTTCTCCTCCAGGAAGTGCCGCAGTCTACAGTGTTGCTAGATTGTGCAGATAACCGGACTTAGAGAATTAGCGAGTTGGCCAGTTATTTTGTCCCATGTCGCGATCGGCGCGGACTTAGCCTCTGAAGCGGCCGGCCGCCGGTCGAGTTTTATGTCAAAGAGTGTTTATACAGTCTGCGCCCGCGAGCTCGGCTCCAGTTCACCACCGGCAATGGAGGGTGAAGCTTTGACAATGCCAGCCACTCGTGCTGGCGAAACGTCAGAAAATTCATTAGATGAACGTTGGCCGAACAACCCGAAACAGAAGCCAACAGGCAGTTTGTTATTAATTCTACTGTTTTGTTCGCTGTAAGTAGATAGTCGAACCGACTTTTTAACGTAAATCATCAATTTCGCCACTAGTAACTCGCTTACGTGGGTGCACCGCGATATTTCTGTTCAGAATGATGCCCTTGATTTTTAATTACACGACCTCAGTTGCTGAGCGAACAGCTGCACTGTTCATAAATAGATCAAGCTACTAATGCAAGCTTATCTGCACGTATCGGCTAGTTATTTGATACTGCGAAGAGCCAGCTCTGTTTCAGAGAATGGCCCATCTCTGCTTTCCAAATTTACAGCCGTCGATATCTACTGGGGGAATGGAGCAAGGTAATATTAAATTGAGCTGTGTACTAGTAGCGTTTTTTTTTTATTTGTAGTTTGTCCGATGGCATCCCTTTCTTGCTATGTTCTTGCAAATATGCCCTAAATTTTCCAAATTAGAAGTTTGTACCATTTGTGAGCTAAAGACGATGGAGCACCAAGGCAGAAATAACGGGTATTTCTGCCATGCTCTTATATTTCCGTTTGATAAAGAAACGTAGTTAGATGTGGTGATCGCTTTAAACTTGTGTCATCCATAGATTTTAGTTTCTGCTTTCACACTGAAGTCATCTGTACCAATTACACTACGTGATCAAAAGTATCCGGATACCCCCAAAAACATACATTTTTCATATTAGGTCCACTCTGCTGCCACCTACTGCCAGGTACTCCAAATCAGCGACCTCATTAGTCATTAGACATCGTGAGACAGCAGAATGGGGCGCTCCGCGGAACTCACTGATTTCGAACGTGGTCAGGTGATTGGGTGTCCCTTGTGTCATACGTCTGTATGCGAGATTTCCTCACTCCTAAACAGCCCTAGGTCCACTGTTTCCGATGTGATAGTGAAGTGGAAACGTGAAGGGACACGTACAGCACAAAATCGTATAGGGCGACGACCGCTGACAGTTGAAGAGGCTCGTAATGTGTAATAGCCTGACATCTATCCAGACCACCACACTGGAATTCCGAACTGCATCAAGATCCACTGCAAGTACTATGACAGTTAGGCGGAAGGTGAGAAAACATGGATTTCGTGGTCGAGCGGCTGCTCATAAACCACATATTACGCTGGTAACTGCCAAACGACGCCTCGCTTGGTGTAAAGAGCGTAAAAATTGGACGACTGAACAGTGGAAAAACGTAGTGTGGAGTGACAAATCACGGTACACAATGTGGTGATCAGATAGCAGCGTGTGGGTATGGCGAATGCCCGGTGAACGTCATCTGCCAGTGTATGGAGTGCCAACAGTAAAATTCGGAGACGGTGGTGGTATGGTGAGGTCTTTTTCGTGGAGGAGGCTTGCACCCCTTGTTGTTTCGCGTGACACTACCACAGCATAGGCCTAGATTGATGTTTTAAGCACCTTCTTGCTTCCCACTGTTGAAGAGTATTTCGGGGATGGCGATTGCATCTTCAACATGATCGAGCACCTGTTTGTAATGCACGGCCTGTGGCGGAGTGGTTACACGACAATAACATCCCTGTAATGAACTGGCCTGCACTGAGTCCTGACCTGAATCGCCTTGGGGATGTTTTCGAACGCCGACTTCGTGCCAGGGTGTACCATCCCAACAGAAAAAATTCCGTAACTTACCAATAATAAAATGTCACTAATCTCTCAATGAAAATGTGACTCGTATATAACCTTTCGATAATTAACTGACTGAACCTAAACTGGTAAATCTGGACGTCAGCAATGCTGCATCATGGCCCTGAAAATTCATTCTGAATAAATTGAAAAATCTTACCTCAATGAAGCCGCTGGATAATTTTTCTGGCACACCCCTTTGCAATGCTGGCCGCTAGATTTGTCATGTATAAAAAGACACAACCGATTTTTCTTTACATTCAATGGGATGACAATGGATTGCAGAAATTAGTAAATTCTTTAAATTCAGATAAATGAGTGTGAAAAAGTTAACGGATTGCACAAATTAGTAAACTCTTTAAATTCAGGCGAATGATTGTCAAAAAGTTAATTTTATAAAAAAGATTATTATTAAAAGATTTTTTTAACATTTACATGGGACGTGATATAACAATAGCACAAATTTAGTTGTAACAAACTGCGTATGTGCGTGGCTGCTTTTACCTTATACTACATCGCTGAGGCGCCGCCATCGCTCCCCACGACCGGTCCCGCCAACTGCATACACCAGACTGCTAGCTACTACTTACTCCTACTGACACTGCTCTTACTGCAGCCAACACTGCTCTCTGGTCTGAGTTTCTCTTATAGCTTACATATCCCAGGCAACGGAGTGAGCAATCCATCGAAATTACATCTGCTCGAGTGCGCTAGTAATAAATTCCTTAGTCCTGGACATCTTACATAACCCTCCATGGGGGGTGAGGGTGGGGGTAAAAATTTGGCAGCGATGGTGAGTCGATTGGACTTGCCATGAACAACAAATTTTTCTATAATCTATTTAGTTACTAAGTCTACAGTCACACAGTATATATATATATATATATATATATATATGTGTGTGTGTGTGTGTGTGTGTGTGTGTGTGTGTGTGTGTGTGTGTGTGTGTGTGTGTGTGTGTGTGTGTGTGTGTGTGTGTATATATATATATATATATATACACACACAACATTATTAATAAATAATATAAGTACAGAACATATTAAGAAATGAAATAGAGTGCACACACACTGAGTACAGAACATTGTAAGAACTGACAAAATATATATGCAATGAGTACAGAACATACTGAGAAATGAAATAGATTGCACATGCACTTTACCATTTTACAAGAATTTAAACGTATTGAGAAATGAAATAAAGGAATAGGAAGGATAGGATCATGGTTGTAGCACAGTGGGTTGCGCATAGCTGCACTAAAAGTTCATTTCTATCTACAGAAGCACAACAGCAAGTGAGACAATCTGAATTTCTCTTCCCTGAAGTATTTATCAGTGTGGCCAAGACACTGAAATGTTGTATTAATATTGTATGATACCATTGTGGTAGTACATTAGGTATACCAAACAGTAGGTCCATAGTAACATCTCCATCGTTCAAGGTGATGGACAGCTTGATGTCAACACCACATTCATGTAGAATTCATACTCTTACATCACATAGAATTAGCGCAAAAACCAAATATAGTTCTCCATGATCATGAGGATGGACAGGACATACAGATATCGCAGTAATTGGTGGTAATTAGGTCAGAAGGTGAGGAATACATTAAGTCTTATGCTGGTCACCGTTCAGAACTACACTAGTGTATCATCCGATTTGAATAATTATTGGCTCTCATTGGCGGGTTACAAAGCATTTATGTAGTATGTATGAAGTATTAAATAACATCATTTATAAGTCATCTCACTGTAGTAATCATTGGCATTCATTGGCCAGTTACAAAGCATTTATGTGGTATGTATGGAGTATTACACAACATTATTCATTGCAGTGATCATTGATATTCATTTATAGTGTTTAACAAAATGCTATTAAGAACTCATGTCATTGTAGTAATTACTGGCACTTATTTGCCAGTTACAAAGCATTTATGTAGTATTTATGGAGTATTACAAAACATCATTCATAAGTCATCTCATTGCAGTAATCATTGGCATTCATTGGCCAGTTACTAAACATTTATATAGTATGTATGGAGCATTACAGAACATTATTCATAAGTCATCTCATTACAGTAATTATTGGAATAGCATTTATGCAGTATTACAAAGCATCATTCATAAGTCATCTCATTACAGTAATTATTGGAACTTGTTGGCAATTTACAAAGCCTTTAGTATGCATTATTCAGAAGTCATCATTCAAAACAAGAGTTATTGCGTGTAGCATCAAGCTGCTAGTGTTTATGTATGATATCATGCAAGTGACATAAGACATATTTAAAATGTAAGACATTGGAACTAGTATTCAAGGCGTTTAGTCCAATAATACATAGACATAATGGAATTAATACATCAGAAAAATTTGCATTTATATTTAGGACTAGAAATATATCTTAAACTGTTAGCATTATTTAGTTGTATAATGGTAATAGTTGGGACTGGTAATAAAATTTTTTTGTGCTGGCAATGCATTGCATTGGGATTGGTAGTCAATTGCTGCGGCATGAAAATATTTGCTTTTGACTTATTGCTGGAAATAAGGATTAATAATGTCATTCGTCATGAGTCAGCTGTAGCTAGGTTATGAAACAAGTAGAGTATATGTGATCACATTTATGAATGATACACACAACTGGGCAAAAAAAATGCAAGCCTAGAACAGGTTTAATAACTAAGTGCCTGTAGCATATTAATATAATGAAAAGCTTCTCCTGGAAAAAATATAAAGTGGATTATTGACCTGAAAGAACAAATGTATATTATGCTGAAAAGTGGTAAACTTCTAATTAACAGGTAATGACATATATGCTTAATATGCATGTACTCTAGCTGTCCCTTTCCAAAACATTCAATCATTATACTATGTGACATGTGACATACTGTCAAAAAAGAACTGCAACAAATATGCAAATAACTTCATAGCATTTCTTAACTAATATAAAATATATAAACTTCATCATTATCATCATCTGTAAAGAAAAACTTCATTACTCATATTACCATATTCTTCATACAACTATTCATCATCATTTATTATCATCTGCCAAAATTAGACACTTCACTATTCATTATTCATATTACTATTTTCCTCATACAACTATTCATTATTCATACATTATTTCACATATTATAGAGTTTCTTACTTCTAGCATATTTCATCTCTAAAATTAACATGTGTAGTTCTGTCCGACAGCCTGCAATAATCGCCTCGTATTCTGAAAGAAAAATAATTAGTCAAGACTGCTATCATACAGTGTGTATAGTATATTCTTGTTAATGCTTGTTAATTCTGATTCATTTACTCTTCATGACAAGTTATTACATTTTCTGTCGTTCATTCTGATGGTGAAATTTCCATTTCATAGTAAACCACTGTGGTTTGTTTAATTTATTTCTTTTACATGTTATTGCTTTCTGAAAATGATGAATATGGATTAATATCTTGCATTTAAATCATATACCCATTAAATGAAAACTTGTTTCTAGTGATATGACTAAGCATACAGCATAGCATGACAGAAAACGTATTAGGTCAAAATCATTGACAATTTTCAAGTTCAAAAATGTACACACAATATCATAATGCAACAGCAAAAAAAGTAAAATAGTCAAGATATTGAGATATCGTAAGACAAAACTGTCAAAGTCAACTGGTGTTTGTTGTATCTTAAAGATTTTATCGTGCATACAGAGAAAATTCTACTTTCAATAGGAAAACCATCATATATACATTTAAAAAATGAAAAATGCACACAGTCTGAGGTATAACGACAAGAAAAGCGACCTGCTAACCTTACCTTGCCAGGCACTTGCCAAGAAAAAATATAATCATCATCAATAAGTGGTCATATAAATATCTGGAAATGCCATTACAGTGTGACAAATCATAAAGTATGTTTATTCAATAAAGGGTCTAATATTGGAAGCATTGTAACTGCCCTTGCTTTTTCTGGTTCTCAAAGTTTCGACATGAACTGCATTGGGGTGAGGAATGCTGCAAATTTTATATGGACCTCCGTATAGAAGCTCAAATTTACTGCATCTACTCTTTCCTCTGTTGGATAAATACTGGCAGAATGTGCGTACTAATATCTTCTGTCTAATGTGAAAGTCACAGCGTGTACAAACCTATTTTTGCTGTCTTCTCCGGCGCTCTGCGGCACGTTTGATGTTGTTGAGCGCAATGGTGGCGTAGTCGACGAGATGTATGAAAAGATACTAATTCTTTAATTTTGTTGGGTGGTTCAACATTTTTCAATATAACAGTCGGAGATAGCATAGTAGATTCATTTGGTATGGAGTTAATTACATCCTGGAATGAGAGTATGTGTGTATCCCCATCAATATGTCTTCTATTCTACATAGTTTACCACTTTCTTTCATCAGCCATTCAGAAGGGTTCGAAGAAGCGTGATACCTGGATATATAGATCGGAGAAATGTTTATAGCTCGTAACATATGTGTCCATATCGAGATCGAAATTGCAGTCCACTGTCGGAAATTACTTTCAATAAATGCCCTACACGAAATAAAAAATGTTTTACAAATGCATTCGAAATAGATTTAGCAGTAGCTTTGCGTAACGGAGTGAAGGTAACAAATTTCGAGGTGAGTTCAACAGCGACAAAGATGTAGTAAAAACCTCTATTAGAACTGGGAATCGGACCAAAAATGTCTACAGCGGCCATATGTCTCAATTTAACGGGTACAATGGGATGTAACGGATGAATATGTGAAGTCGTGTCTGATTTAGCTTTCTGGCAGATTTTACATGACGCTAAAACTCGTCGAATACGTTTCTCCATGTTGGCAAAATAATAGCTCTGTCTCAGTATAAGAAAACATTTTCTGGCTCCATAATGTGCGTAACTTAAATGAGTATACCAAATTAATTTGTTAACAAGCTCGTCAGGAATACATAATAACCAGTTGTTGCTCTCAGGGTGAGAGCGGCGAAATAGAATGTTATTGCGTACAGTATAATGGTTTCTAATAGTAAAGTTATTCCTATCTTGCCAAAGGTGTTTAATTTCTTTCCATACGTTGTCTTTGCTTTGCTCTTGTGCTGTGTCTTGTAATGACGACGAAATGAAATTTGCAAATGCAACTTGTTGAATATACCTGAGGCTAAAATTTGCTTGGCAGAGGTCGGTTGCGATGTCTTGCTGATTGTTGCTTAGAGAACGGGATAGTGCGTCTGCTACAATATTTTGTGTACCGGGAATGTGAACAATTATAAAATTAAATTCCTGTAAATAAAGCTTCCATCTGCTTAACCTGTCATGTGTAAATTTAGTGGAAAGTAAAAACTGTATAGCTCTATGATCTGTATAAACGGTAGTATGTCTTCCATGAAGAAAATGCCTAAATATGGTAAATGCCCATACAACACATAATGTTTGAAGTTCTGTAACAGAATAACTGCGTTAAGCAGGTGACAGAATCCGACTTGCAAAGGCGATGTTTTTTATTACAGTAGTACTGTCTTCTTCAATTTCCTGAAAAATGTGGACGCCTAAAGCGGTGTACGTTGGCAATGGAAAAATTTCTGGTAGGATCTGGGTGTGATAAAAGTGGTGCGTTCAACAAGGCATATTTCAAATTAACAAATTCAGACTATGCTTGGCTATCCCAGGACCAAATAGCGTTTTTACCTGTCAGTTGGCATAATCTAGAGGTGTCTAAAGCTGAGCAATGAATAAATTTACGGAAAAAGTTAATTAATCCCAGAAAGCTGCGTAGTTGTTTCTTCGTCGTTGGAACAGTAACGTCACGTAAAGCTTGAAGTTTTTCCGGGTCGCGCAATGCATTCTGCTGAAATTACATGTCCAAGAAATTTTATAGAAGTTTTGGCAAAGTGCGATTTGCTAAGATTAACTGTGAGTCCTTGTGCACGAAAAGTTTGCAACAGTTGTTCCAGAATCAAATTGTGTTCAGACCAGTTAGCTTCTGCAATAAGGATGTCGTCTACATACGTTGTGATTCTGTCTTTAAGTTCTGTATTCAAACCGCGAATAAATGCTGCTGAAGAAATTGTTAAACCAAACTGTAATTTGCAAAATTGACAACAATCACCAAAACAGAGAAATGCTATGTACTCTCTGCAGTTCGGATGGAGCTGAATTTGCCAAACTCCCTATTTTAAATCTAATGTGGAATAAATAGCAGTACCATGAAATTTCTGTAGAAGTTCTTCTAGTGTCTGTGGGCGATCTGTTTCGTTAATAATATGTCGTTGACATGACGCGAATCAAGTACGAGGCGAAGTGAGCCATCCTTTTTCTTAACAATATGGAGCGGGTTTATGTACGGACTAGCTGTCGGTTCAATAATCCCTTGGTCCAGCATAGCTTCCAATTCTTTCTTAACTTGTTCTCTGTGGATATAAGGAATAGGATAATGGTTGGCTTTAAATGTGCCGTGCTGTTTAACTTGAAATTCATACATGAAACCGGACATAGTACCAGGGATGATGTCAAAAACTGGAGCTTGCTGTAAAAGAATTTTGCGAAGCTGAGTACGTTCATCATCTGTATTTGCATTGCTCTGTTTTATTTTCTCAGAAGTCATATGCATAACGCCATAGTCGGCTTCGTCTGGTGTATTGTAGTTGTGTACATATGTGGTATGACAGTCTATGTTACGTGACGTAAAAATGACCTCTGTTCGATTAATTGCTTGTTCTTCTGCAGATAAAGCGTTTGAAATTCTAATGCCAGTTGTACTTTTTCATCCTTTAACATTAAATAGGAATTTTGAAAGTCAATAATTGCTTCATGTTACACCAAAAAATTCGTACCCAAAAAAACGTCTGTTGTCAATAAGGGAACAATCCAAAAATTTGAGTGGAACGTATGACCTGCAATACAAAATGATAAGTGTGTCTGTAATTTTACATCTACTCCTTTACCAGATACTGCTCCTTTCACTTTAGTTTTGCCTACTGGTAACGTAGGGTAAGTATTCTCTTTGTTACATTCGTTGAAAGTTTCTTCATTTATAACTGACGTAGGTGATCCAGAATCGATTACTGCTGAAAATGTGGATGATCCAATCTTTACTTCAATAACAGGGTGGGAAGTGTTTTTTTGTATAACTGGTTTTTCATGTAAAAGTGTGTCTCGGATGTTGTCAAAAGCAATAACATTTTCGTGAACAAGATTCTGTGTGTCAAAAGTATTGCTTACGTTGCTGGAAGATGCAACCTGTATTGTATCTAGTCAAATTCTACCTGACGTGCTGTTATTTGCAGGAGGATGCTAAGGCATTTCAACTACTTCGTCCTGACGTATTAGGTTGGGGATGATATGGACTGTCTGGTTCATTCATGATAATCTGTTGTGGTTTGACTCTGCTGCTGATAAGACCGACTGTTATTAAATGTACGCTGAAAACTGTGCTCAGTACTTTTACGTATGTCATGATAGTCATCACTACACGGCGCGTTGCGATAGGAGTTGAAATGATGTGTTACCTGTACGTAGTGATTTCCTTGTTGCTGGGCGTTACTATTTGGTGGAGCCGACGCTATACGTGTAGGCAGCGAAACATTAAAGCTTGGTTGACGTTGCACATTATATTGTTGGTTAGGTATGCTAACCGGCTGGTTTTGTTACTGTTGTGGGGAAACGCTTCTGTTGCTGCCAAAATGTGTTTGCTGTTGCTGGTAATTTTGATGATACTGATACTTAAAATTTTGTCTGTTATTAAAGTTCTGGTGGTTGTCATTCCTGGAGCATCTATCACCTTTGCTATTAAAATAGCGTGGCTGATCATAATTACTGTATGCTTGTTGGCCTTGGTTATGTTGTGAAAAATTTTTGTTTATGAAGGAATAGTCTGATTGCTGAACTTCCAAAAGCTGTAGCAGATCTCTAAATGCCGAAATATTTTCTTTCTGCTGTCCTGTTAAAAGTGATACTCTTTAACGATCGTGATAATTTTGAAAGACATAATTGGATAAGTGCTGATTCACTGTATGGCTCACATAAATATTGGTTTTGTTGTACCATGTGTTAAAAAAATTGCGTGACAGTGGGAAAATTTGAGTTCTCATAATTCGGTAAGCTAATTAACTGATCCTTGATTCCGTGCTGTGTCGTCTTCGACCAATACGCTGACAGAAAAGCATTCTGAAATTCTTCTACCGAATAACATTGTCTCGCGATCGGTCTCATACGAGTTGCCGGTTCGCCTTCCAAAAAACTGCAAATAAATTCAAGTTTGTGTGTTACGTGCCAAGTTGGTGGAAATGCAAAATTAAATTGTTTTAACCAATCCAAAGGGTGAATCTTTGTTCTGTCATTTTTAAATACGTTAAATTTCCTAACGGATAGAAAGTGCTTGTAATCAAAATTATCGTTTCTCAATGTCTGAACAGGTTCAGGATTGTATGATAATCTGTTTGTCTGTGTCTTCGGATTCTAAGTCACGTACTCTCTGTAAATGACCTAAGTTACACTGGCTGTGTGAGTGTGATAAATATTCAGAATGTGGCGTATACTGTGACGTGATAGAGGCTGAAACATTTTTCATTTCTGTCACTTCTTGCTGTAAAGATGACAATTTTCTACGTAATGTGTTATTGGACGAACCTATCTCACTGATTGTCTGCTGTATGTTTTGGAATTCGGGCGTTTGATTGAACGAAACTGGTGACGTATCATCTGATTTGGTGCCATTGTTATTTTCTATAATGTCGATACGACTGGCCAGTTCATCATATTTTTCAGTCAGTGCTTTTACCTGATCGTCATTTTTAGTGTCACAAGCATTAATTTGTGTTTGCATTTTACGTGTGGTTTTGTTTAATTTCTTAACGTCTGCTTTAATGGCATTGGCATCCTGTATTAATTCCAATTGTTCAAGTCTGCTGGTCACTGTCTGAAAGTCTACTGTGTATTTATTTTCCAAAGTCTGAATATCAGTGTCTGTTTTTGTTTTCAGATCGGAGATTTCATCAGGCAATTCAGTGTTCAACTGTTTGATAGTACTGATTTCGTCTGATACTATAGCAATGTTGTTGTCTACGTATGTTTTTGCTTTCGTAAACAACTTGCGCTAGTCTTCCTGTCTCTGTGTAGTAATTGTTTCCATGACTTGTTTCTTTACTTTGTTCTGTTCCTGTATGAATTTACGGTAACGCGTTTCATTGTTTTGTAGGTGGTGATTAAAACGTTCGTCAATTTGGCTGTTCTGTTGTTCAAATTTCTTGTCTACTTTCGCATCCAGTGTGCGCGAAAGTTCTGCTGACATTAATTTAAACTCGTCGCGTAACTGTGTTGCATTTTCTGAACATTGTTTAGCAACTGCACTATTTTCATCTCTAAGTAATTTTGTTGTGGCTGCACGTGCATTACGTAACTCTTCACTACTATTCCTAGCAGAAGCCTTAATTTCTTCACGTAATTGTTCTTTAGTTTCATTACATTGCACGGAAATGGCTGTAATCTGTTCATTAATCTGTTTGAAGTTTTCATTAAGTTGTTTGTTCGATTCAATAAGTTTGTCGTGTTTTTCATTCAACTGTTCGAGATTTTCATTGAGTTGTTTGTTCGATTCGTTAAGGTGTCTATAATTGTTGTTGTTTTTCATTCGACTGTTTGAGATTTTCATTAAGTTGTTTGTTCGATTCATTAAGTTGTAGCAATACTGCCATAACTTGATCCAAGCCAAAATTAGCGACTCTGTCCTCTGTGCTGTGTGATGGTGTATCTGCACGTGTCACGTTTTGTGTAACCATTTGGTCATTGTCTGATTCACGAAAAGATTTGCTAACTGGATGTGCACTGTTGGCCACTACATCGGAATCAATTAAATCTGACATATTTTGAGTACATTGTTCATTTTCGTTAGAAACATTTATCTGTTCACTGTATAAAATTTGCATATCAGTTGTGTCAAATTGGGCAGCGTTCATTGAAGCGGAACGTGCGGCGTCATCAATTGTCGTTAAAGTGTGGACATAATTGAATTTATTTGTTCATCATTTGGATTAAAATCATTACTGGTGGTCGGTACGCACTGATTATCTATAACTGGAGGATTATCATTATGACACTGAGTGTCGCTAGTGTTAGCAGTCAAATTATTCAAGTCGGCTTTATTCACTCATTACGGATCGCGATGTACCGTTAGCAGTTTTTCGTGGCATTTGCACAACTCAGAGGTAGGCACAAAATCAAACACAAAGCAAAATGGAATAAATACAATAACAACAAAGAGCAATTAATTGCCCATGATCTGTGAAAGAAGGAGTGACAAATTAGTAAATACGTTGCGCCAGATGCAAACTACAATTAACATTAGGTAAATAAGAGCAGATATATACCTGACTACTTCTCAAAATTTTACGAAAAATACGATCCTGGCCCGTTGTCACCAAGTATAACTTCCCAACAAAAAAAATTCCGTACCCTATCAATAATAAAATGTGACTAATCTCTCAATAAATATGTGACTCATATATAACCTTTCAATAATTAACTGACCGTGAACCTAAACTGGTAAATCTGGACGTCAGCAATGCTGTGTCATGGCCCTGAAAATTCATTCTTAATAAACTGAAAAGTTTACCGCAATGAAGTCTCCGGATAACGCGTATATATCTGCTCCTATAAGAATTTTTTCTGGCATAGCCCAGTGCAATGCTGGCCGCTAGATTTGTCATGTATAAAAAGAAACAGCTGATTTTTCCTTACGTTAATCGGGATGACCACGGATTGCAGAAATTAGTAAATTCTTTAAATTCAGATGAATGATAAAATTAATAGATTGCAGAAATTAGTAAATTCTTTAAATTCAGGCGAATGATTGTCAAAAAGTTAATTTTATAAAAAAGATTATTATTAAAAGATTTTTTTAACATTTACATGGGACGTGATATAACAATAGCACAAATTTAGTTGTAACAAACTGCATATGTGCGTGGCTGCTTTTACCTTATACCACATCGCTGAGGCGCCGCCATCGCTCCTCACGACCGGTCTCGCCAACTCCATACACCAGACTGCTAGCTACTACTTACTCCTACTGACACTGCTCTTACTGCAGCCAACACTGCTCTTTGGTCTGAGATTCTCTTATAACTTACATATCGCAGGTAGCGCGTGAGCAATCCATCGAAATTACATCTAATCGAGTGCGCCAGCAATAAATTCCTTAGTCATGGACCTCTTAAAAGGGCTCACCGATCGACATCGATACCTCTCCTAAGTGCAGCACTCCATGAAAAATGGGCTGCTAATCGCCAAGAAACCTTCGAGCTCCTGACTGAATGTATGCCTGCGAGGGTGGAAGCTGTCATCAAGGCTAAGGGTGGGCCAACACCATACTGGACTCCAGCATTACCGATGGAGGGCTCCACGAACTTGTAAGTCATTTTCAGCCAGGTGTCCAGATACTTTTAATCACATAG
Organism: Schistocerca piceifrons; assembly: GCF_021461385.2. NCBI lineage: Eukaryota > Metazoa > Arthropoda > Insecta > Orthoptera > Acrididae > Schistocerca > Schistocerca piceifrons. The sequence continues at coordinate 219,510,660 of NC_060145.1, read as the reverse complement.
TGTACGTCTTTAGGGTTGTAGGTGGCATATATCTTAAGCCTATGCTTTTCTTAATACGCAGTCGTTGTGCTTTCTCTTGTATTTGCGCCCACAAGATCAGTTTCATGTATTGCCCCAGAAGAAGAGCTTTTCTTGGTAGGACACTGCAGATACTTCCCACGTTATTAATCAGCTTTTCAAGATGTTCGTTAATTCCTCCGACTAGTACACAACAATACATGGGGGAGACAAAAATATGGAAAAACCGCGAGAACTACATGCTTGAACATAAATGAAGATGCTAGCCAAGCCATCAGATTGCGCTGTTGTATTTGCCCACGAATGGCACCCTTACAACGTCCTCAGTACGTTCCAAGTCACAGTCGTGGTCAGAACATTGTTCTGTGTAGTTGTGAGTGCATTATTCCTGAGCTAAGTAAATTCGAAAGTGGGAAAATTTTTGGTGCTCGTATGGCGTGAGCGTCCGTAACCAAGATAGCCGAAGTGCTTGGAGTTTCATGAGGCAGCATACCGAAGATTTGTATCGCATGAGGGCAAGAGGAAAAACCCCATCCGGTAAGGGACAACCAGACGAAATTCTGAGTGTTGAGTGATCGTGACAGACGGTCACTGAAGGGGTTGTCCCGAAAAATAAGAGGACGACAGCTGCAAAAGCCTCCGCAGAACTGATTGTCGCTTTCGCGAACCCCGTCAGCAGCAAAACAACATATAGGGAGCCCCATAAGCAGTGATTTGCAAGGAGGAGTGGAAATCCAAAACCACGCATCAGTGATATACCGGATGATCAAAAAGTCAGTATAAATTTGAAAACTTAATAGCCGGCCGCGGTGGTCTCGCGGTTAAGGCGCTCAGTCCGGAACCGCGCGACTGCTACGGTCGCAGGTTCGAATCCTGCCTCGGGCATGGATGTGTGTGATGTCCTTAGGTTAGCTAGGTTTAAGTAGTTCTAAGTTCTAGGGGACTGATGACCACAGAAGTTAAGTCCCATAGTGCTCAGAGCCATTTGAACCATTTGAAAACTTAATAAACCACGGAATAATGTAGATAGAGAGGTAAAAACTGACACACATGATTGGAATGGCATGGGGTTTTATTAGAACAAAAAAAAAGAAAAACTCTTGCTAGACGCGCGAAAGATCTCTTGTGCTCGTCGTTTGGTGATGACCGTGTGCTTAGCCGCCACTTTCGCCATGCTTGGCCTCTCAGGTCCCCAGACTTCAGTCCGTGCGATTATTGGCTTTGGGGTTACCTGAAGTCGCAAGTGTATCGTGATCAACCGACATCTCTAGGGATGCTGAAAGACAACATCCGACGCCAATGCCTCACCATAACTCTGGACATGCTTTATAATGCTTTTCGCAACATTACTCCTCGACTACAGTTACTGTTGAGGAATCATGGTGGACGCATTGAGAATTTCCTGTAAACAACATCATCTTTGCTTTGTCTTACTTTGTTATGCTAATTATTGCTATTCTGATCAGATCAAGCGCCATCTGTCGGGCATTTTTTGAAATTTTGTATTTCTTTGGTTCTAATAAAACCCCATGTCATTCCAAGCATGTGTGTCAATTTGTACCTCTCTATCTACATTATTCCGTGATTTATTCAGTTTTCAAACTTTTTGATCACCCGGTATATGCCCAGAGCAGGAAAACGCAACAGAAAAACTTTCACACAAAGGGAACAAACCTCTTTGTCTACCTAAAACAACAAGGGCTGGCCATTCTGTAAGACTACTGCTGACTCTCTGCAGCAGTCTAAACCACAGTACAGCAAAATGAAACACACCCACATTCATTCACTCACGCATGCCAGTGAGTTTTGGAATAGGAGAACAAGGGATAAACATTTTATGGAATCTTAGTCGTGAGATGGGTTACATATAAAAACATGGAAGACTTATAATGGCGTTAGAGACGGATTTGCAAGTCTCAAAAGAACCAACATAACAGGCATATGATGCTTGCAAATCGTAGAAAGAAACAGGTTACGGCTAGATTGAATGAAAGTTCAGTCTTCTCAGGTACGAGATTTAGCAACGAAAGCACCTGAAGTGTTCTGTAGGATGCAAAGTGCACTGGAAAGCAAATAAAGTGATAATGAAAGGGGACTATAGGACCCTTTCAACTTGACGACAAGATTATAATACACTGTGATGTCACATTAATGTGACCACCCGCCGAAAACCTGAATAACCATCTTTTGCAGCACGGATCACTGCGAGATGTGCAGGAAGAGAATCATGGAAATGATAATTAAATCAACACCCCAATCTGTCGACAGGCGTTGATATACATCAACAGGGACAGCTGAAAATGTCCGACCGGGACTCGAACCCGGGATCTCCTGCTTACATGGCAGACGCTCTGTCCATATGAGCCACCGAGGGCAAAGAGGATAGTGTGACATGTCCGAAAAAACAGATACCATCTTCATATAGTTAAGGCTAACCGGCCATTGACCTTTTTCTTCTGTGCTGGATGCACACGCATTGCCTGAACCCTTACCGGACTGGATAAGATTGTCTGCCGCGAGTAATGAGTATAATGGGCAGGGTCACTACGAATGTAGTGTGTGGACATTAAGTTATGAATGTGGGTCTCATGGGGAGCGTGCAAGGGATAAATCCCTGTAGTCGCACTGTCCTCTGTGCCCTCGGTAGCTCAGATGGATAGAGCGTCTGCCACGTAAGCAGGAGATCCCGGGTTCGAGTCCCGGTCGGGGCACACATTTTCAACTGTCCCCGTTGATGTATATCAACGCCTGTCGACAGCCTAGGGTCTTGATTTAATCATCATTTCATTCTAAGAGAGCTGCGTGGGCACCGATGGTATCTGTTCTTTCGGACATGTCCGAAAGTTGCATGGTCGCCGATGGTACCTGTTCTTTCAGAATCAGTGAGGTTCTTGAAAGTACGACCAGGGATGTCCGACTCCAGTGCCGTGGACAGCTGCGCTAGGTTACACGGTTGAGGATCCGCGGCGCGAACAGCCCGTCGCTGTTGTCCCACAGATTCTGAATTGGATTAAATCCAGAGAGTTGGTATCCAGGGGTGCACGGCAAACATCCTGGTGCTCCTCGAAACACGCACGTACACTGCGAGCCGTGTTACATGTTGTATTGTCCTGGACGAGGTAAAACAAATTGCATGTAGGGGTGAACGTGGTCCCCAACAATATATATACATCTGTGTGTGTGTGTGTGTGTGTGTGTGTGTGTGTGTGTGTGTGTGTGTGTGTTGGCCCATTGCGCTTTTCAGAATGACAAGATCACCCCGGAAATACTCTCCGGCCTGGTGCCTTCCGACGATTGTGCTGTTGGTTGTCAGACATTTCAAGTCGCAAGCGCCCCGATGGCCATCTCTCTGATGGAGCATTGAACGTGATTCATCTGAAAAAACCACCTGTCGCCAGTCATTGAACGTTCATTTATGGTAGTGGCGTGCAAATTCTAGCCTTTGTCACCAATGGACAGCAGTCAGCATGGATGCATGAAGTAGGCGCCTGTTGCGGATGCCCATTTGCAGCAACGTCAGCTGAACGCTCGTTGGAGTGACACTGTAGGTAGTCCCTTGGTTGACCTGGGTGATAACTTGCTCAACAGTTGTACACCTATTCGCCCGTGGACATCTCCGCCTTTCTCGTTCACCCCTGTCACCCGTGGTGCATCACATTTATCTCAGAGCCGGCTTCGCATAGCGCCATTTTTCCATGCACTGTATATTTTAACCACTGCGGCGTGCGAGCGGTTTACAAACTCAGCCACATCGGAAATGCTTCCACCTTTGGCCCGAAAGCCGATTATGATGTCCATTTCGACTTACGACAACGACAGTAGTATTTTTCTCGTCTCCCAAACACTCTTTGTACAGCCTGCTAGCGTTGCCCCTTGCCGTTTGTGAGTGTTACTTCACGTTGGCTCGTAACATAGGGTGACTGGGCCGTATGCACAGAGAACTGAAGCAATCATTCTCCCCATGTTCCATACATGAATGGAACTGGAAGGAACCGCAGCCCATTTGACAAAGGGCAGTACCCTCTTCCATACAATATGCATTGCTTTGCAGAGTACGGATGCAGATTCCGTTCCGAAAACGTAAGCGTGTATATCTGTTTTATTTATTTTTATAAAATATCTTCATCACTCAATATCATCATTGCCGACCTTTGTGGCGCACCAGAATTATAAGGTAATTCGTAGCATCATGTCGTCCAGTGGAGAGGTAAATGCAAATGCCGTGTGGCTAGGGCCTCCCGTCAGGTAGACCGTTCGCCTGGTGCATGTCCTGCAAGTTGGCGCCACGTCGGCGACTTGCGTTTCGATGTGGAGGAAATGATGATGATGATAAGGACAACACAACACACAGTACCTGAGCGGAGAAAATCTCCGACCCAGCCGGGAATCGAACTCGGGCCGTTAGGCATGACATTCCGTCGCACTGACCACTCAGCTACCAGGGGCGGACATCGTGGATGATCATAAACACACGTTTTACATGATCAGTTTTTGAAAATCGTAATTAGCTGGATCAAAGAAACTGAAAATAATTTGTTTTGAGTTCCCTCTATTCGTACTGACACATTTTTGGCTCCTCATCAGCCCTATTTTAGCGTCCTTGTTATAAGAATTTGCTGGTGCTAAAATAATTGTACGCGTGTTAGCTCCCGAGCATACAGAATACTTTGTTTCCACTTCATCATTCACTTCATTTTATGCTCCTAAATGTTTTGTTATTGTACTCATAGCTAACTTCATTTGTTCAGACTTCTTTACCCTCTTGGCTTGTAGATTTTAAATTACATGGATACAAGGTTGGTCCTCATTCTTGTAATGCACTCATTTCAATTTTTTCTGTGTATCGAATTTTATTTCCTAGGCTACATTTCTATCCTGAAATCCCTGTTTCTAATGTTGTCATAATTTCTGCAACATTCTTCTAAGGAATCTCATTTATGAGACTTGAATGCGGGCCGTTTCTGCTTCGCTCGCATACAAGTACTTTTTTTTGTTTCTTGAGTACATATTTTTCGCTCGAAAAGCATTAATAATATTGAAAACTTTTTAAATCTGTAGTAGTAATGCTCATAAATGAGTATGTGTCAGTATGTTTCTTCGCATTCATTACAATCCCACTTTGCACCTCATTTAATTAGTTGCTTGAGGCTTTCCCGACAGACTAGTTGTAGAAATGGTGTTCGGATGAGACGTCGGATGTCTCTGCGAAATCCCCACAGTACGAGTATTTCAGCGGGGCAACTGACCTACATCTTCAGGTGCGGCTAACACATTCCTAAGCTATGACTGAAGCCTCATATTTGTGCCAGTCTAAGTAGAAAACGCGCAGGCGTGAAGGCGCCAGACCGATATACTTAACCAAGATGAACCAGCTGTTGGACGATTCTGCATCTCGTGTTCTAAATAAGGACACCACGACTAAAATACAATGATACCTTTAGAGCTTCTCAACAGCACAATATCCGATAATGTGTCCAAGAAACGTCGTACGCAGGTTCCCATTTCTGCCAGGCTACACAGATTGGCTACGACTCATGACAGCGTGGCACTTCGACCAATTGTGAGCGCCAATACACAATGTGGCAAAATATGTGGCAGTGCAACGGAGCCCATTGGTAGGAAAATGTGAGTACCCCATCCGCAATGCTTAAAACCCCGTTCGTCGGCTCAAGAACTTACGATTTGCACTATCAGATATTGTCGTGAGTTTTGATTTGCTCTCATTTTTCCTCGAGTGCCATTGCAGATATCACTGTTGCAAATTGGTGCGAAACTAGAAGGAGAACTTGTTGATATGGCTAAATACGTGCTCACCTCAATCTATTTCTCATTCAGTGATCAATACTTTGAACAGACTGACGATGTCGCAGTGGGTGGTCTCTTTTCGTCGATTGTGGGTAATCTTTTTATGGAAGATTTTGAAGAGAGAGCACTTTTGTTGGCCGGAATTAAAACCTACGTGAGTTTGACGATATGTAGATGTCATCTTTGCAATCTGGTCCCACGGCACTGCATCACTGAATGTACTTCTGCAGCATCTAAATTCTCTTCATTCAAACGTCAAGTGTACGACAGAGATTTAGATAAACGGCAAAATACCATTCGTGGACATGTTGGTGCGGAGAAAAGAGGGTGGCACCCTGGGTGACGCTGTGTTCCGTAAACCTACACAAACGAACTTATACTCACTGGCTGCAAGATATGACCGTCCTTAGGACGTTGGTTCTGAGTACGCCAGTCCGTTGTTCTATCCATTTCTAATTTGATTGTGTGTGTGTGTGTGTGTGTGTGTGTGTGTGTGTGTGTGTGTGTGTATTTTGGCGTGAGCCGTCACGGTCAGTAATCACGAAATTGCCCGTCTTTTGGACTGCGGAAATGGTTTTACGTTAGTGACGGTGACCACGATGAGTGCGAAGAAACTCTGGTTAAGTCGTTGAAAAGTGCAGTCATTTTTTGGCATGTAGCCCCTATATCGCGAGTCTCTTCATACAGAAAACGACGTTCTGTAGTGTCAAGTTGGTCGGGTTTCTCGCAGATGGCAGAGTTCTTAAATTTTATCCATGCCAGTCTCTCATTGGTTCCGTCTGATTATTTTTTGTGTGTTATGATTCCCTTGATAACCAGTGCGTTCATTTATATTTTTCCAGAATTTCTCACACATGTATGCGGAGCGTTCAATAAATATTGTAACACATTCCTTTCGCGGAAATTTCGGTTGTAAAAAATGCGACATTTGTTGTGAGACATCTTGACATATTCCCGCTTCAGTCCCTATAGTTTCAAGAAGTTCCGATAACTGGCGGCGCTATACGTAGCCTTGACAATGGCGCCTGCCAACGGGTGCGTTACGTTCAGAGAGCTGTCATTGAGATTCTTTTGGTGGAAAACAGATATTCACGGACGATTGCCGGTTGTCTACGGAGATCTGGCAGTAAACAAAAGAACGATGAGTCGTTGGACGAGGTGTCTGTCATCATTACAGCAAGGTCACGTAAAACTGTCCCGTCCTCTGCGTGCTGGCCGGCCGCACACAGATGTGACTCCTGCGATGTCCGAACATGCGGGCACTCTCATTCGAGGTGATCGACGGATCACAATGAAACACCTCGCTGCACGACTGGATGATGAGGAAGTTAGCGATGTTGCAAGGTGCTGGCTTCGACGTCAACCAGTACAGTGGTGGAAATGACCGTACGGCAATGCGGGCCGGGAGTCTCCCATTCGGGGAAGTTCCGCCGCCGAAGGCAAGTATTTATTGCATTCGACGCCACGTTGGGCGACTTGTGCGTCAAAGATGGGGATGAAATGATGATAAGGACAACACAGCACCCAGTCCCTGGGCGGAGAAAATCTCCTGCCCCAGCTGAGGATCGAACCCGGGTTCCTTGGCGTGGCATTTCGACGCGGTGATCACTCAGCTAACGGGACCATGCGAGCGTTGACCTTCCCAATAAGGTGGCGTGGGGTCGTCTCACTGAACGGAGATTATGTCCAAAAATAAGGTTTTGTAGCCGAAAGAGTGGGGAGTAATAAGGTGTATTGGAATCCTGACTAAAACCAACCTCCTTTCAGAAAAAAAATGTTTTGCGTTACTTATTGATCGCCCCTCGTCGTTTGGAAGCTAACGTTTCCTCTCTATTTTTTTGTAAGGCACGATACGCTTTCCAAGCCGTTCTTTCATGGACGTTCACTTCCATGGCCAAAGCACAGCTTCTTTCTACACGAAAGTCTTTTCCATAACACAGTTTGAAGGCACATCAGGACAATTTATAGGGGCCTTATCAAAGGGTAGACGAAACAATTTAAAAATACCAATGTGAAGTTCTTGGCATGGTTTTCCTGTAACGCACAGGCTGTATGAATTAGCAGCACTACGAATTTTGTTGTCATATTAACTAGTCTCGGCCCTCGTTCCTCAGTGCATATGACTCGCTTCCCTGACGTATTTCGCCGTTAAAGTAACGGCACATGCCATCTCTGACTATACACTGGATATTTTTGACCACATAGCACGATTTTAGCAAGATCGTCACTTTTTTACCTGCACTTTTTTATGTAAATCGGGGTTCAAACTTGCATGATTTCTCGTGGCTCCTCTTGCTGTGTGCAGTACTGTGCGCCGACTGTGTGTTGCTATTTTCATTGTCAAATGTTTATACCAAGGACCTAAAGTTTGTCGTCAATTTTTCACCACGTTTGGGAAGCTGTCAGTCTTTACATTACGAGCGGGAGCATTATTGTCTTGACCAGACGTAGTGTCACAGCTGATGCGTGCCTGTTTAGGAGATAATGGACTTGTAACCTACTCTCACTCACCGTCAGTTGATGACACATGAATCTAATGTTCTGTAATTTTCGGAAAACACACTAGTTCCGAAGAATTTGTACTGGCAGAATGCAGATAAGTATACTGTTGAACATTATAAGCCTACGAAACATATTGCATTAATAAGACTGATAACAAAAGATGTATAACTGCTTTGATGGATTTTAATTAGTTAAGGAAAATATTATTAATAATGAACTAGAAATTTAACAACGCTGTAGACGCTGATGAAATAATATGGCTACTAGTCGTTTAAGGAAAAACGTTATGAAACTATGTTGGTTCAAAATTTGAATTTAGGTAACAATTATTGAAACCATTGTAGGCGACAACGGTCGATGAACGCACGAGTGCAAAACGCAAGAGGTTATAAAATGTTTAAAAGTTAATTAACACGACATGGAACACTTTGCAGTAATTCAAAATCAAAAGTAATTTACTAATTGCAATATGTAATGCGATCGTAATGGAAAAACGTAACTTCACAATAACGTTTACTGTCTTCAGATTTTACGATAACCATTTCCTTCTGATTATCCAAACGCGTTACTAGAAATATACCCACTGAACACTGAGTAAGTTACAATTAACAGAGAAGCAATCAGTACATGAAACGATGAAAGTATGAAAGCCAAGTTTACCCAACACACAAATAAATACTTGTTACTCTGTAGTTCCGTAGCTGTGAACTGCACTTGAAATGATTATTTGTCAAACCGGTATTTGGGTTTATAACCCATCATCAATGCCATCTGATACAGAGGAACGAACAGTTGTATGTACATCAATTTCTAGAACATGGTAACTCTGTATACTTTTGCAGAAATATAAGTCTACTTACAGTACGTGTTTGAATTGCAATGACGTGCGTGTCCGTTACAACTTCTTTAGGGTGTACAGCTTGGTGTGTATCTAGGAAGCAAAAAACCACGTAGAATCCTAGAACCCAATTACAGTCATGTCTATGTTAATAAGATAGGACATGAAATCCCTCTTATATCACAGTATACGGGTTGTTGTACATGTTACTGCTGTCAGATCTTAAGCAGTGACAGTTCTTGATCACGTCTGACCCTTGTTTATGACGTAACTGTCACATAGTGTAAACATAGAACTGACAGGTCAAAGAGTTTATATTACAAATCATTTGTTATTTCTAAGATCATATTTATTCACATATTTGACATGCATTCATATATGTGAATACAGTATTTCGACAATTAGTATATGAGGGTAGAATATACAAAAGGAATACAATTGCAAAATATCCCAAAATACCACATCAAACTAGAGAATTTTTCATGCAGGGTATGAACGGACTCAAAACCGAACTTATTTGGTTAAAACATTGATGGAATTTTGTATATAGATCTTATCCGGTAACTCTGTTCGTTCATTAAGTATGCTGTCCTTGTCTTTCGTTACATAGGTGTATATTTTAATTTCTTGTAGAACGTTTAATTATCTGGCTTTATGAGTAAAAGTGACGTTCTTATTTACGTCATTAGCAAAATGCTTGTATTTTCTGAAAGTACTTGCCCTACTTCATAGCTATACTTTGCAGAGATTGTTTCTTCCACTGTCCTTACATTTTTTCAATCGCTTCCTCTTTAACACCACAACGCATTACTTTCTAATTATCACATTATTTATTTTTGCATTTTCGGTGTTATTGAGAGATGAGAAATGTATATATTTTATCAGTTTCCTGTCAGTACTAATTGCTCACTTAAGAGAATACCAGCATTCTGCTAATGACTTTAATAAAAACATCATTATCCTTCATAGAGGAGAGGAAAAAAACGCCTCTGCCAGCTGAGAAGTAGGGCAAGCGTCAGAACGAAATACGTTCGTTTGTGTGGCGATCTTCCGCAGCAGCTGTTAACATCCGTTATTATAGATTAACTGTCTTGAGCTGACTGCACTGTAGTTAAAAAGAATTTCACCAGACGCATTTCGCTTTTATTTATAAAGTATCGCCTGTGGCATTCCGTAAATTGGATGCATACGTTTGTATATATTATTTTTTGATTCTTTTAGGTTAAAAACAGCGTTTTCTTTATGAAGTTAGTCTGTAAGCTCCTCACCTTACAAGAAAACTACCACATCCAAAAAAAAACCATAACAGAAAAGAAACAACTCATAAATAATCAGATGAACTTGGCAAACCACACACTCTTTAAACTAATTGACCACTTAATATAACATTAAAAGTACAAATATAAGCAAAGGCTCCATTTACCACTATCATTTTCTCCCAGATCTATCCCATAATCACTGTCCAGGCCATCCCTGTCATTCTCCCCCCCCCCCCCCCTTAAAAAAAAACACCACCCATCTCACATCTCTATCTACATACAAGACAATTTCTCTCTCTCTCTCTCTCTCTCTCTCTCTCTCTCACACACACACACACACACACACACACACACACACACAAACACACACATACACAAAATCATTTCATAGGTTCGTAACACAACATGAACGAAAACAAACGAATAGGCATAAACACTGTAGCAGTGAAGAATAAAAACAGTTATGAAAGTCAATTATAAATAGTGCAGCGCAGGAAACAACGCAAAATGCCAAAAACTGCAGATGTGAAATGAAGCCTGTCGACATTAACCACGGCCAGCAAGAGGGGAAGGTGCAGACTATGTAAAGAAACACCGTAAGTAGCTTACAGGCTAACTTCATAAAGAAAACGCAGTTTTCAGCCTAAGAGAATCGAAGAATCGAAAAATAAATGTACAAAAATATGTATCCAATTTACAGAATGCCGCAGAAGATGCTTTATAAATAAAAGCGAAACGCGTCTGGTGTAATTCTTTTTAATTACACTGCAGTCAGCTCAAGACAGATAAGCTATAATAGCGGATGTCAGAACGAAAATTTATGTGCCACTCGCCACAGCTCGTGCATGGTATTACGCTTGTTTCAAAAGAGCGAATTTCTTGTCAAAATCGATTATGCGTTGTCGGTACATTTCACATGCTTGCATAAGTCAAGAATCGGTAAAGACAAAAATAATTTTTGATGTTTTTGGCCTTTATAAAGAAAACAAAATACGAAGAGTAAAGTTAAAAAGGCACTATTTATTGCTTTCTGAATATTGTTTGAATAAATAGTTTCTCGAGTAGATAGATGTAGATGTTCGGAAAACTTTGGACGACACGTCTCCTCTTCTTTCAGATCCCAGGAATGTGTAGAATATACCCACGACATTTGTCTAGACCATCCACTATGAATTTTGTTTTTGTCATTAATAATCTATTATTGTCATTTGCTCTACATTCTGCTACTATATCTCGATATTTTTTGCGTAAAAAGTGTGGTACCTCATAAACTCGCTTTCACCACTCAGGTGCCAAACTGCATAGCAGGATATCTTTACAACACACGCAATTTTGGCGCTGACTTACAAACAAAACGGGCCAGTCATGACAGGGGAGATTCAGTAGAGGAATATAATGCCAAGGATGCGGCAGAGGATTCACTTGCCACGAGTAGTCGATTGGGATAAAATGTAGCCTGTGTAAATGGGGCTCAGGACGTGGTACCTCTCCAAAAACTAGTCCACGACTGGGCAGTGAGCCAGCTTCATTGTTTGACATCTGTTTGCACAGCGCATGTTCCTGATTGTTCATTTTATTCAGCCGATTCTGCGTTGCCTCACAGTGAGAATCACCGTATTCTCTGTGCAATCCAGTAAGACACGGTTTCTACTAGTATGTCCGTTCTCATGCTCCGTGACAATCCGTCGTTTTATGTGATGCGGATTGTTGTCGATCTAAACTGCTTGCTTGCTTACAGCGGTGTAAGTCTTTCTACACTGTATGATGACACCCAGTAAAATGTGTGTCGACGTGGGGCGTAAGCGCTACAACTTGTGTGTGCCATCGCCCCTGTGTATTCTAAACAGCTCTCGTGGAATATGCAACAGAACTGCCGGTGATGTCTTAGCATTCCATTGGTTGTGAATGCTGAAACGGGTGACATGTTGCATGCGAGGCAACTGCCAAAACGTCTGTGATAAGCTATGTGAAACGATACATGTTAAAATGAAGTTACACATCTTGCTTAAAGGAAACACATTGTCTTTGCTAATGAGCCTGTCTGCTAATCTGATCTCCTTAAGGGGAGATGGAACGCCCTATCCCGACAATGTTAGTGACTTGGCTTCCATGTATATCCGTGTATTTCAGGAACCACTATAGCCATTGACATGAAATTAAACTGTATGTTCTGAGTCTATTGACATACAATAATTGTATTTCAGCCACTACTTTCGGAATACAATTTTTTAATTACACCATTAAAATTTTGTGTACTTTTTTCTACGTCATACAAAATAATTTTAATAATACATAACATTTTGTTCTCCTTTTAGTTCAGTAGACTCAGGATGTGTATATTATTACTCCCTGTTTGAAGTGGTTTCTGAGATTTACAGAAAAATGCAACAGAAAAAGTAAATTTTCAGGAACGGCTTCTAAAGTTTCAAAAGACTGTAACTCAATATATGCTTAATTTTTTATTTTTAGACACTCAGAAGCACCCTGCACCATACTGTACATCATTCTCTTGATCTTTTTCTAAGTTTCTTCTTCTTTTCTTCTTACTAGACTCCTTAGTGGCCAACTGTGCTGCATACTCTGCTTGATCAATGCGAACCTTTTCTATCCGTTCATGATGCAGTTTGTTCCAGGATTAATTCCCATATTCTGTAGCACTTTCACCCTACCAGTGTTGGCATCATTAAAAGCGATAACAGCATCATTGACCCCCCACTTTAGCGTCTTCATTCCAACAAAAACATTTTCTGGTAAGCGAGTCCATATAAGATTATTAAACGACTCCTAGGGATTTTGAGTCTGACCATGCAGACACTTCTTCAGTAATTCAGGACTTGCCAGGTCTCTGTAAATAGGTTTTATGACATCCATGACTAATGCTGGGATGGAATGTTTATGGCTGTATGAACTGTTTGAGTACTGGGCATTGCAGTAATTGCACCATGAATCAGGACCAAGAGGGCTGTCGCGTCCCAAGCGTGGGTTTTGCCTGAGATTCAACGACACGGTTCGAAGCCACAACTTAGCTGGTTGGCCTTAGTGAGAGGGAGACTTTGACCTGGCTAAGAAGTGACAATATCTGGTGTAAAAGTAGCAAAAGGCAGGCAGATAAACCTTTCCTTGGTTAAAATAATACAACAGATGTATAAAGATAACATTTGCCAAGTGAAAGTTGGTAACAAACTTTCACAGAAATTTAGAACAAACAAAGGCCTCTTACAGGGCTGTCCCATGTCACCATAGTCATTAAAAACCTATATAGATATTAGCCTTAGAACTTGTAAATGTAAAAGTATGGGATTAGAAATAAGAGATGGAGTTTACCTACATAATTTATTGTTTGCTGACGATCAAGTAGTCGTAGCACAAGATGGGGAGGATGCTAACTATATGTGCAATCAACTAGCAGTAGCATACAAGACTTGAGGTTTGAAGATTAATTACCAAAAAACAGAATACTTAACTAATAATTCAGATGAGCTATACACTGAAGAAATGAAAATCAAAAAGATAAACACTTTTTGTTATTTGGGATCCATTTTAGAAATCGAGAAAAAATCTGAGTCAGAAATCAATATAGGAATTAGTAGCGGATGTAAGGTCATTTCGATGCTAAACTCAGTCTCATGGAGCAGGAATGTAATGAGTAGAACTAAAAAATTAATATACATTCCATTTAGAGAGTGTGGTTCTGTATGGAACGGAGACCTGCACAATTAACCTGTAGCACATTAAAAAATTACAAGCTCTAGAGATGGACTTCTGGAGAAGATTGGCAAGAATCTCCAGGAAAGAGAAGATAAGGAACACCGAAATAATAAAGAGAATGGAAATAAAAGAACGAATATATGACGTAATGGATAGGAAGAAATTACAGTGGTACGGGCATGTACGACGAATGCAGGAAGCCAGAATACCAAAATTGATACTGGAGTGGGAACCAGAGGGGAGAAGAAGAAGAGGGCGACCAATGACCACCTGGCTCCGAAATGTACAGCTCACAATGAGGAGAATGGGCGCAGAGGAAGAGGACACACAATACCGAAACACCTGGAGGAATATTTTGAAAATACAGTTTAAGGACGTTTATTGTATGTGTAGTAATTTCCGAGCAAATTATTATGTTAGAGATAAGCTTCTGTAATGAGGAAAAGCTCAAAATAAAAAAGAAAGTTTATTTGAAAATGTACCCTACTGCTCTGGCTGAGACGTTTCCTATGAGCAGCCAAGTCAGACACAGAGACGGCATAATACCATTGCCGTTCCGTCTACTCTTAGAATGAGACCCACACGAAAATTCAAAGTCCCACAACTGCTGCATATCGACTTCTGCAGACTATCTCCGGACGGCCTACCGCTTCCTCGCGCCTAGACAGCGTCTAACTCTCCTCTGAGTGTCCTCTGACTCTTCTCCGATTACCTCTCTTTCGGAGCGTCTTGCTGCCGAATTTTGTATCATTTTCCCCTTCGTTATTGCCTTGACGTAATGGCGAGGGCTACTTGCCCCCTTATTGGCTGTCATTGTGCACTATTCTTCAGTGATTCTTCAGAGGCTAGGTGGAGGGGTAGAGACGCCTCTTTTAATATTGTCACACACTGCGTCCTAAGCCCTGTGTTGGCTTCTCATGACGTAGTGCTGTACCCATCAGAAGGCCATCTCCCTTTCTCCCTCTCGTCCCACGCTCTCTGCCTTACCAGAAGTGCTGTCGCCTTATTAACTTTAATTCCAACCCCGTTGTCAAAACACAGAGCCCTCTTTATGTCTTTATAGTTGATAGTTCATAGCTCTTTGTCAAGCACAGCTGCCAGCTGCCCATCTGCCTGGCGTCAGCCACCCAGCCTGCTTCCTGGTCTGTGGCTCCTCTCGCCACGCCTAAATACATTACTACTGTCTCCTTTATAGTTTCCTCTTTCTGTTATAAAAATGCCTTAACATTTTCCTGTTTGTTATGAATAATGCACTTCAGACCTGGCTTTACTGATTGATATAACAGGCAAAGGTGGTGTACTGGTTATTCATCACTTGACAGTCTGTGGAAGAAGGTAGCCCATACTGGCTGCTTCATTTTCAACAAATCCTCAGTATTATTTCTAGTGGCCATCCCATAGTACTGCTGTAGTTCATCAATCATTTTGTCTACCACCCTGTCTCTTATAGTTTTACCATCAGAAAGTTTCTTGTCTCTCAAACTTTGTTTCAACTTCCTCAACCTGGTGCCCATCCTCTTCTGGACATGACCTTTATAACACAGCAATCCACAGCCTTCTATATAAAAATTACCGGTTTTATTAGATCTTGAAGTAATGCACGTCAACATTTTAACATTTTTAACTGGTGTAGATTACATTTAAAAAATAAAATAAAATACTTCCCATGTGAGTTTATAAGTGATATACGCATCATTTTGTAATTCAAGCATGTAGTCAGTTTGATCGAATTTCTGTGTCCTTCGATGTCAACGCTGTAGTGTAATGGAAGTTGACACCAGGCCGCATGGCCAATGAGTACTAACAGAAGTTGTACGCCATTTGCACGAACCAATACGAAGAAATTTCCGGAATCAGTAACAACATGTTTTTGGCAAGTTCACGTTTCAGAGGATTTTTGTCCGAGAGACATACTTGTTCAGCTCTAATCTTCGTATTTTCCGTCAGGGCGAGTTAAAGGTTAATGATATTCTCGAAGAGAAAAGAACCATGAAAACTGACGTTTTGCAAACAATGAAGAGATAAAGATATAATCGCATAAGAAGCTAAACACCATTCTGGGCCTGCCTCCAATAAATGTTTCGTAGACTGGAGAAAGTACGGGCATAAAACTGCGCTCAATGGAAACTAAATTAGAGGACACCTACCTAGTAGATTGTAGGGTCCACTTATGCCTTTATGACAGCGACGACGCGTCGTTGCATTCACTCCAAGACGCAACAAAGTTACTGGGAAGTCCCCCCCATCCACGACAACTCAACCTGTAATAATCATACTTCTGATTTGGTTATAATAACTTGCAATTCTTATGATCGTGTATGCCTTATTTGTCGGATAGGCATCGACGCCGAATAAAACTGACCGCAACGATGTGGAAAATCAGGTCATCAAAATGGTAACTCACGGTCTTAATAAAGACTGAATCCAATGAAACATAATTATTATAATCAAATCAGATTTGGTTAGTCGAATCAGTCTTTAATTAAAATTTATAATTTAGTGAAATTCCTATCATATAACAAGGTTATTCGGTCGAAAGTCCTAAAGTGGAAAATGTATTTCTGAAGTCGGTTCATTAAAATCAGACTTAAGTTTATGTAACAATCAGCTTCAAATGTAGGCGTATTGATGACAGCCAGTCATTACGTATGCAGGAGTTTTTTTTCGATACTGTTGTTACTCAAACTATTGATAATGACTTTAATTAATTAACAACAATATGAGCTTTCAAATTCGGGAAAAACATTTGTTTCACTTGCTGGTGAAGTTATTGTCCCCAGAAGTTATTGTCCTCAGTATTAATCAAATTTAGCTTTGACAACCTGATACTGTCAGTAAAGGACAATAGAACATGGATCCTATCACAGGGAATAATGATTACGGTTAATGGTGACTTTTTGTTGTTGTCATCTTCAGTCCAGAGACTGGTTTGATGCAGCTCTCCATGCTGCTCTATCCTGTGAAAGCTTCTTCATCTCCGATTAACTACTACAACCTACATCATTCTGAATTTGCTTAGTGTATTCACCACTTGGTCTCCCTCTACGATTTCTACCCTCAACACTTCAATATTAAGCTGATGATCCATTGATGCCTCAGAACGTGTCCTACCAACCGGTTTCTTCTTCTACTCTAGTTGTGCCACAAATTCCTCTTCTCCCCAATTCTATTCAGTACCCCCTCATTAGTTACATGATCTACTCATCTAATCTTTAGCATTCTTCTGTAGCACCACATTTCAAAAGCTTCTGTTCTCTTCTTGTCTACACTGTTTAACGTCCATGTTTCACTTCCACACATGGCTACACTCCATACACCTAATTTCAGAAAAGACTTTCTGACACTGCAACCTATACTCGATGGTAAAAATTTCTCTTCTTCAGAAGCCATCGCCTGTCTGCACTCCAGTCTTCATTTTGTATCCTCTCTACTTCGACCATCATCGCTTATTTTGCCGGCCGCGGTGGTCCAGCGGTTCTAGGCGCTCAGTCCGGAACCGCGCGACTGCTACGGTCGCAGGTTCGAATCCTGCCTCGGGCATGGATGTGTTTTATGTCCTTAGGTTAGTTAGGTTTAAGTAGTTCTAGGGGACTGATGACCACAGATGTTAAGTCCCATAGTGCTCAGAGCCATTTGAAGCATCACTTATTTTGCTCCTCAAATAGCAAAACTCATCTACTACTTTAAGTGTCTCATTTCCTAATGTAATTCCCTCAGCATGACTTGATTTAATTCGACTACATTCCATTATCCTCGTATTGCTTTTGTTGATGTTCATCCTCCTTTCAAACCACTGTCCATTCCGTTCAACTGCTCTAACAGGTCCTTTGCTGTCTCTGAAAGAATTACAATGTCATCGGCCAACCTCAAAGTTTTTATTTCTTGTCCACGGATTTTAATTCATACTCCAAATTTTTCTTTTGTTTCCTTTACAGTTTGCTCAATATACAGATTGAATAACATCGGGATAGGGTACAACCCTGTCTCATTCCCTTCTCAACCACTGCTTCCCTTTCATGTCCCTCGACTCTTATAACTGACATCTGGTTTCTGTACAAATTGTAAATAGCCTTTTGCTCCCTGTATTTTACCCCTATCGCCCCCAGAATTTGAAAGAGAATGTTCTAATCAATGTTGTCAAAAGCTTTCTCTAAGTCTACAAATTCTAGAAACGTAGGTGTACCTTTCGTTAATCTATCTTCTAAGGTAAGTTGTAGGGTCAGTATTGCCTCGCGTGTTCCAACATTTCTACGGAATCCAAACTGATCTTCCCCGAGGTCGGCTTCTACCACTTTTTCCATTCGTCTGCAAAGAATTCACGTTAGTATTTTGGAGCCGTGACTTATTAAACTGAAAGTTCGGTAATTTTCACATCTGTCGACACCTGCTTTCTCTGGGATTGGATTATTATACTCTTCTTGAAGTCTGAGGGTATTTCGCCTGTCTCGTACACCTTGCTCACCAGATCATAGAGTTTTGTCATGGCTGTCTTTCTCAAGGCTATCAGTAGTTCTAATGGAATGTTGTCTACTCCCAGGGACGTTTTTTGACTTAGGTAACGGTGACAATGAAATTACAGTCGAACATAAAAATTACATTGTCCAAAGTACTAAAAACACTGGCAAGCCTCGTAAAAAGATAAAAGTCTGCAGAGGTTCATTCTTACAGTTTTGCATGCCGCAGGCGCCAAATAATATCACGGATGCAACATTTTTCCATAATTCCAAATTATAAAATCCCCAGCTCCAGATATTTCATATACTAGCTATTGCAAAACAGTACTCTTCTTTAATTCCTTTTGAAGCATCTCTATAGATAACTAATTTACTGTGACCCATAGAGCTCGGAGTGCCTCTGGCAACCACAAGAAATTCCTGCACACATCTTCGCCGCGCCAGAGCCTCTCACATTTGCGTCTTTCTGTTGACGCAGCTACACCATGACTCAGTTATGGTCTGTTGTTGACGGGAGAAGCTAGTTTCACCCGCAGCGTACTGGGAAGTAAACGGCAAAGTGACATGTACTTGTCCAGCTCATTTGTTGCCTGCTATCGTGTCGTACGTGATCACATCACGTTCTATGGAAGTAAGGTGTGTGTGTGGGGCGGCAGAAAGGGAGGAGGGAGGTTTCACTCGAAGCTTGCTCTGTAGTCGGTAGTGATGAGCTAAGATCTCCCCTTTAACGATACGAAAGCGTGATCGTGATGATACAAAGCCAGCACTTAGGGATCGTTTTTGTAATATCGGGTCCATTTAGGTCCACTGTTACGTGAAAGAAACTCCACGTCTGGTATACTTGCTGTATTTTACCGTAAACAGATGTCACTGGATGCTATTTTTAATAATTACGATAAAAGTTACTTAGTGGACACTGCGTGCATCAATCTGTCACCACAACCAACACTTTACACTATAGTGAAGAAACAGAAAAGTATTTATAGGCTATGCAGCAGCGAATAAGTCTTTTTTATTTTTTAATCAAGATGAAGTTTATAGGCACCATTGCAACAAATTACCTTATTTCTTTCACTGTCAAAGCAATTACACTCCTTTCATCCTGACTTTAATTCAGACTGAAAGATAAGTAGTTAATATGAGGATAAAACATGAGGTCCTTTGTCGTCGTATTCTAATTAATTATACTGTGTATGTTGATTCATTCGTGGTACAACATCCATGCAGCAGGACTGCAACTGCTGTGTTCGGATGCAGGCTGAGTTAGCATCCCTTCGCTCCCAGCTTCAGGCAGTGTTGGCTTCGGTCACACAGCTTGAGGCTGTTGCCAATGGGCATCACTGTGGGGGTCCGGATGTGGGTTTGTCGGGGACGGCCAGCTCGTCCCACGCATCCCCCGATCGGACTACGACTGTGGCTGCCCGGGATACTGCCCACATTGAGGCTGATCTCTCACCTGTGGTAGAGTGGGAGGCTGTCCCGAGGTGTGGCAGGGGGCGAAAGACATTCCGGAGGGCTGAACGGAAGGTCACTCCAGTTTGTCTGACGAACCGGTTTCAGGCTCTGTCTCAGGCTGATACTGATCTTCGGCCGGACATGGCTGCTTGTCCTGTTCCAGAGGTTGCCCATCAATCTGCAAGATCCGGGCAGTTGCTGAGGGTGAGCTTACTGGTAGTTGGGAGCTCCAACGTCACGCGCGTAATGGGGCCCCTTAGGGATATGGCAGCAAGAGAGGGGAAGAAAACCAATGTGCATTCCGTGTGCATACCGGGGGGAGTCATTCCAGATGTGGAAAGGGTCCTTCCGGATGCCATGAAGGATACAGGGTGCACCCATCTGCAGGTGGTCGCTCATGTCGGCACCAATGATGTGTGTCGCTATGGATCGGAGGAAATCCTCTCTGGCTTCCGGCGGCTATCTGATTTGGTGAAGACTGCCAGTCTCGCTAGGGGGATTAAAGCAGAGCTCACCATCTGCAGCATCGTCGACAGGACTGACTGCGGACCTTTGGTACAGAGCCGAGTGGAGGGTCTGAATCAGAGGCTGAAACGGTTCTGCGACCGTGTGGGCTGCAGATTCCTCGACTTGCGCCATAGGGTGGTGGGGTTTCGGGTTCCGCTGGATAGGTCAGGAGTCCACTAAACGCAGCAAGCGGCTACACGGGTAGCAGCGGTTGTGTGGCGTGGACTGGGCGGTTTTTTAGGTTAGATGGCCTCGGGCAAGTACAGAAAGGGCAACAGCCTCAAAGGGTTCAGGGCAAAGTCAGGACATGTGGGGACCAAGCAGCAATCGGTATTGTAATTGTAAACTGTCGAAGCTGCATTGGTAAAGTACCGGAACTTCAAGCGCTGATAGAAAGCACCGAAGCCGAAATCGTTATAGGTACAGAAAGCTGGTTGAAGTCAGAGATAAATTCTGCCGAAATTTTTACTAAGGTACAGACGGTGTTTAGAAAGGACAGATTGCACGCAACCGGTGGTGGAGTGCTCGTCGCTGTTAGTAGTAGTTTATCCTGTAGTGAAATAGAAGTGGATAGTTCCTGTGAATTATTATGGGTGGAGGTTACACTCAACAACCGAGCTTGGTTAATAATTGGCTCCTTTTACCGACCTCCCGACTCAGCAGCATTAGTGGCAGAACAATTGAGAGAAAATTTGGAATACATTTAACATAAATTTTCTCAGCATGTTATAGTCTTAGGTGGAGATTTCAATTTACCAGATATAGACTGGGACACTCAGATGTTTAGGACGGGTGGTAGGGACAGAGCATCGAGTGACATTATACTGAGTGCACTATCCGAAAATTACCGCGAGCAATTAAACATAGAACCGACTCGTGGAGATAACTTCTTGGACCTGCTGATAACAAACAGACCCGAACTTTTCGACTCTGTAAGTGCAGAACAGGGAATCAGTGATCATAAGGCCGTTGCAGCATCCCTGAATATGGAAGTTAATGGGAATATAAAAAAAGGGAGGAAGGTTTATCTGTTTAGCAAGAGTAATAGAAGGCAGATTTCTGACTACCTAACAGATCAAAACGAAAATTTCTGTTCCGACACTGACAATGTTGAGTGTTTATGGAGAAAGTTCAAGGCAATCGTAAAATACGCTTTAGACAGGTACGTGCCGATTATAACTGTGAGGGACGGGAAAAACCCACCGTGGTTCAACAACAAAGGTAGGAAACTACTGCGAAAGCAAAGAGAGCTTCACTGCAAGTCAGCCAGAATCTCTCAGACAAACAGAAGCTAAACAATGTCAAAGTTAGTGTAAGGAGGGCTATGCGAGAAGCGTTCAGTGAATTCGAAAGTAAAATTCTATGTACCGACTTGACAGAAAACCCTAGGAAATTATGGTCTTACGTTAAATCAGTAAGTGGCTCGAAACAGCATATCCAGACACTCCGGGACGATGATGGCATTGAAACAGAGGATGACACACGTAAAGCTGAAATACTAAACACCTTTTTCCAAAGCTGTTTCACAGAGGAAGACCGCACTGCAGTTCCTTCTCTAACTCACCGCACGAACGAAGAAGTGGCTGACATCGAAATAAGTGTCCAAGGAATAGAAAAGCAACTGAATTCATTCAACAGGGGAAAGTCCCACTGGACCTGACGGGATACCAATTCGATTCTACACAGAGTACGCGAGAGAACTTGCCCCCCTTCTAACAGCCGTGTACCGCAAGTCTCTAGAGGAACGGAAGGTTCCAAATGATTGGAAAAGAGCACAGGTAGTCCCAGTCTTCAAGAAGGGTCGTCGAGCAGATGCGCAAAACTATAGACCTATTTCTCTGACGTCGATCTGTTGTAGAATTTTAGAACATGTATTTTGCTCGAGTATCATGTCGTTTTTGGAAACACAGAATCTACTCTGTAGGAATCAACATCGATTCCGGAAACAGCGATCGTCTGAGACCCAACTCGCCTTATTTGTTCATGAGACCCAGAAAATATTAGATACAGGCTCCCAGGTAGATGCTATTTTCCTTGACTTCCGGAAGGCGTTCGATACAGTTCCGCACTGTCGACTGATAAACAAAGTAAGAGCCTACGGAATATCAGACCAGCTGTGTGGCTGGATTGAAGAGTTTTTAGCAAACAGAACACAGCATGTTGTTATCAATGGAGAGACGTCTACAGACGTTAAAGTAACCTCTGGCGTGCCACAGGGGAGTATTATGGGACCATTGCTTTTCATTATATATATATAAATGACCTAGTAGATAGTGTCGGAAGTTCCATGCGGCTTTTCGCGGATGATGCTGTAGTATACAGAGAAGTTGCAGCATTAGAAAATAGTAACGAAATGCAGGAAAATCTGCAGCGGATAGGCACTTGATGCAGGGAGTGGCAACTGACCCTTAACGTAGACAAATGTAATGTATTGCGAATACATAGAAAGAAGGATCCTTTATTGTATGATTATATGATAGCGGAACAAACACTGGTAGCAGTTCCTTCCGTAAAATATCTGGGAGTATGCGTGCGGAACGATTTGAAGTGGAGTGATCATATAAAATTAATTGTTGGTAAGGCGGGTACCAGGCTGAGATTCATTGGGAGAGTCCTTAGAAAATGTAGTCCATCAACAAAGGAGGTGCCTTACAAAATACTCGTTCGACCTATAATTGAGTATTGCTCATCAGTGTGGGATCCGTACCAAATCGGGTTGACGGAGGAGATAGAGAAGATCCTAAGAAGAGCGGCGCGTTTCGTCACAGGGTTATTTGGTAACCGTGATAGCGTTACGGAGATGTTTAGCAAACTGAAATGGCAGACTCTGCAAGAGAGGCGCTCTGCATCGCGGTGTAGCTTGCTCGCCAGATTTCGAGAGGGTGCGTTTCTGGATGAGGTATCGAATATATTGCTTCCCCCTACTTATACCTCCCGAGGAGATAACGAATGTAAAATTAGAGAGATTCGAACGCGCACGGAGGCTCTCAGACAGTCGTTCTTCCCGCGAACCATACGCGACTGGAACAGAAAAGGGAGGTAATGACAGTGGCACGTAAAGTGCCCTCCCCACACACCGTTTGGTGGTTTGCGGAGTATAAATGTAGATGTAGGTGTAGATATAATTTCCAGTTATGTTTACAAAATATTACGTGTCCTCCATATATTAGTGCATGTCCAAGATGCTACTCGAGGCGGGTGTAAAAAAATGTGCCCAACAGAAAATACTGAACGCGAAAATGAAGATTTGGCCCTGTTTGACTACCCCCTGAAGCAGATCTTAGGATGTATTAATGGCGATATTATCTCCTCCTTCTTGCCCCTTAACATATAAATTACAACATAAACATAAGGGATAAGGGAATTAGTAACTACAAAATGATAAATACTGGTTTATGCTTCTACATTTAGTGTGGATTAAAACCCCTTTATATATTACAAATGTTTGTATATCAACGTCCAATGGACATAAAGAGATACAAATGAATTAAAATAACCAATAAGATTGCTCAATTGCCCAAATCTGCCCCTTTTTGTGGCTAAGCGATCTAATACAAATAACACGCGATGACTGACATCAGCTACGTACCATACACTAGAAGACACTACTTTCAAAGATGATCTACAGTGGTGTGCAACCTCAGTGGAAATAAAATTTACGTAATCGCAGCTGTTTAGCCTTATAGCCCTAATAAGCCGAAGCAATTAGCAATATCACCGTATGTACTGCGTCCGGTGCGTCGGAGTGATGGTTCTCGTACACATCAGCGACGACGGAATTACTCCAGCCGCAAAAATATAAAAAAAACCTCATTCAAACACTAGGACGGCACAATACGGTCCTCTGACTAGTATAATCTAATACTGTCTTCTGCTCTATGTGTTCTACAGACGAGAAACGTAAACTCCCAGCCACAAGGACCGAGTTCAGATAACGTCTCAATATGAGCATAGGCAGAAAAAGTGCTCTCAATCACTGAACTCTGCATACTCAACGACAACTGCCTTCCCAGACTCGAAGTCCAGAATCATATAAGCTCACAACAGTACAGTGGATAACCGTTCCAACTATAAAATCTCCTGAGAACAAAGACAGCAAGTCCGTCTGTACCAGCAAAAGCTCATACTGAGCGACCGTCAAACACGGGCACTCAAAATGGAAGACCTCTTTCTCTCCACCGATAGCTTCCCAGCTAATCTCGGCTCCCCTCCCTCGTAACTGCAGAAGGTGAATCATATTCTTGAAACTACGGAATATTCTCCCTCTCTACAGGTCCTTCCGAACGCCGACCAACCATATTTTAGACTTTTGTCGTCCAGCGCGGAAAGTTTGCGAGGAAATACCTGTTGTTGTTGTTGTTGTGGTCTTCAGTCCTGAGACTGGTTTGATGCAGCTCTACATGCTACTCTATCCTGTGCAAGCTTCTTCATCTCCGAGTACCTACTGCAGCCTACATTCTTCTGAATCTGCTTAGTGTATTCATCTCTTGGTCTCCCTCTACGAGGTTCATTCCCGTCTCCGGCCATCCTGATTTAGGTTTTCCGTGATTTCCCTAAATCGTTTCAGGCGAATGCCGCGATGGTTCCTTTGAAAGGGCACGACCGATTTCCTTCCAAATCCTTCCCTAACCCGAGCTTGCGCTCCGTCTCTAATGACCTCGTTGTCGACGGGACGTTAAACACTAACCACCACCACCACCACCACCATCTCCCTCTACGATTTTTACCCTCCACGCTGCCCTCCAATACTAAATTCGTGATCCCTCAATGTCTCAGAACATGTCCTACAAACCGATCCCTTCTTCTAGTCAAGTTGTGCCACAAGCTCCTCTTCTCCCCAATCCTATTCAATACTTCCTCATTAGTTATGTGATCTACCCATCTAATCTTCAGCATTCTTCTGTAGCACCACATTTCGAAAGCTTCTATTCTCTTCTTGTATAAACTATTTATCGTCCACGTTTCTCTTCCATACATGGCTACACTCCATACAAATACTTTCAGAAACGACTTCTGACACTTGAATCTACACTCGATGTTAACAAATTTTTCTTCTTCAGAAACGCTTTCCTTGCTAAGGCGGGTCTACTTTTTTTATCCTCTCCACGTCGACCATCATCAGTTATTTTGTTCCCCAAATAGCAAAAATCCTTTACTACTTTAAGTGTCTAATTTCCTAATCTAATTCCCTCAGTATCACCCGACTTAATTCGACTACATTCCATTATCCTAGTTTTGCTTGTGTTGATGTTCATCTTATATCCTCCTTTCAAGACACTGTCCATTCCGTTCAACTGCTCTTCCAAGTCCTTTGCTGTCTCTGATAGAATTACAATGTCATCGGCGAAACTCATAGTTTTTATTTCTTCTCCATGGATTTTAATTCATACTCCGAACTTTTCTTTTGTTTCCTTTAAAGCTTGTTCAATATACAGATTGAATAACATCGGGGATAGGCTACAACCCTGTCTCACTCCCTTCCCAACCACTGCTTCCCTTTCATACCCCTCGACTCTTATAACTGCCATCTGCTTTCTGTACAAATTGTAAATAGCCTTTCGCTCCCTGTATTTTACCCCTGCCACCTTCAGAATTTGAAAGAGAATATTCCAATCAACATTGTCAAAAGCTTTCTCTAAGCCTACAAATGCTAGATACGTAGGTTTGCCTTTCCTTAATCTTTCTTGTAAGATAAGTCGTAGGAGTCAGTATTGCCTCACGTGTTCCAACATTTTTATGGAATCCAAACTGATCTTGCCCGAGGTCAGCTTCTATCAGTTTTTCCATTCGTCTGTACAGAATTCGCGGTAGTATTTTGCAGCTGTGACTTATTAAACTGATAGTTCGGTAATTTTCACATCTGTCAACACCTGCTTTCTTTGGGATTGGAATTATTATATTCTTCTTGAAGTCTGAGGGTATTTCGCCTGTCTCATACATCTTGCTCACCAAATGGTAGAGTTTTGTCAGGACTTGCTCTCCCAAGGCTGTCAGTAGTTCTAATGGGATGTTGTCTAGTCTGGGGGCCGTGTTTCGACTCAGGTCTTTCAGTGCTCTGTCAAACTCTACACGCAGTATCATATCTCCCATTTCACCTTCATCTACATCCTCTTCCATTTCCATTATACTGTCGTCAAGTACATCGCCCTTGTATAGACCCTCTATATACTCCTTCCACCTTTCTGCTTTCCCTTCTTTGCTTAGAACTGGGTTTCCATCAAAGCTCTTGATATTCATGCAAGTGGTTCTCCTTTCTACAAAGGTCTCTTTAATTTTCCTATACGCAGTATCTATCTTACCCCTAGTGAGATAAGCCTCTATATCTTTACATTTGTCCTCTAGCCATCCCTGCTTAGCCATTTTGCACTTCCCGTCGATCTCATTTTTGAGATGTTTGTATTCCTTTTTGCCTACTTCATTTCCTGCATTGTTGTATTTTCTCCTTTCACCAATTAAATTCAATATTTCTTCTGTTACCCAAGCGTTTCTACTAGACCTCATCTTTTTACCTATTTGATCCTCTGCTGCCTTCACTATTTCATCCCTCAAAGTAACCCATTCTTCTTCTACTGTATTTCTTTCCCCCATTCCTGTCAGTTGTTCCCTTATGCTCTCCCTGAAACTCTGTACAACCTCTGGTTCTTTCAGTTTATCCATGTCCCATTTCCTTAAATTCCCACCTTTTTGCAGGTTCTACAGTTTTAATCTACAGTTCATAACCAATAGATTGTGGTCAGAGTCCACATCTGCCACTGGAAATGTCTTACAATTTAAAACCCGGTTCCTAAATCTCTGTCTTACCATTATATAATCTATCTGATACCTTTTAGTATCTCCAGGGTTCTTCCATGTATATAACCTTCTTTCATGATTCTTAAACCAAGTGTTAGCTATGATTAAGTTATGCTCTGTGCAAAATTCTACCAGACGGCTTCCTCTTTCATTTCTTAGTCCCAATCTATATTCACCTACTATGTTTCCTTCTCTCCCTTTTCCTACGCTTGAATTCCAGTCACCCATGACTATTAAATTTTCGTCTCCCTTCACTATTTGAATAATTTCTTTTATCTCCTCATACATTTCATCAATTTCTTCGTCATCTGCAGAGCTAGTTGGCATATAAAGTTGTACTACTGTAGTAGGCGTGGGCTTCGTGTCTATCTTGGCTACAATAATGCGTTCACTGTGCTTTTTGTAGTAGCTTACCCATACTCCTATTTTTTATTCATTATTAACCTACTCCTGCATTACCCCTATTTGATTTTGTATTTATAACCCTGTATTCACCTGACCAAAAGTCTTGTTCCTCCTGCCACTGAACTTCACTAATTCCCACTATATCCAACTTTAACCTATCCATTTCCCATTTTAAATTTTCTAACCTACCTGCTCGATTAAGGGATCTGACATTCCACGCTCCGATCCGTAGAACGTCAGTTTTCGTTCTCCTGATAACGACATGCTCCTGAGTAGTCCCCGCCCGGAGATCCGAATGGGGGACTATTTTACCTCCGGAATATTTTACCCAAGAGGACACCATCATCATGCCCTCGGGAAAAATTAAGACTGTAGTTTGCCCTTGCTTTCAGCCGTTCGCAGTACGAGAACAGCAAGGCTATTTTGGTTAGTATTACAAGGTCAGATCAGTCAATCATCCAGACTGTTGCCCCTGCAACTACTGAAAAGGCTGCTGCCCCTCTTCAGGAACGACACGTTTGTCTGGCCTCTCAACAGATACCCCTCCGTTGTGGTTGCACCTATGGTACGGCTATCTGTATCGTTGAGGCACGCAAGCCTCCCCACAACGTCAAGGTCCGTGGTTAATAGGGGGGGGGGGCTCACCTGTTAATCAGGAATTCATGCAATGGTTGCACCTATGGTACGGCTATCTGTATCGTTGAGGCACGCAAGCCTCCCCACAACGCCAAGGTCCGTGGTTCATAGGGGGGGGGGCTCACCTGTTAATCAGAAATTCATGCAATGGTACGCTTCTCAGAGTAAAAATCCTCGGAAATAACCCAGCCTACGTAATTTTCGGGGTAACACTTGCTCGATCCTCTCTGTGGTGTCCAAGATTTTCAGAGTTTCCGAAGTATTATCCGGTTATCCTTCCAGCACCACTACAATACCTGCCGGCAGCCGTTGTATTGTGCTTCAGCGCTCAGGTGCCCTGACTGTCCGTCTTGGGATATTTCCTGTGTTAAGCAGAGCAACACACCTGTGTGGGCTTTTCCACCCAGGGCCTGAGTTACACCCGTCGTTTCATTTCCACTGGCGTTCCAGCCTCTGCTAGAATAGGCAAACATTCACTGCGCCATTTTGATAATAAAGACAATCCATCACCTTTCATGCAGTAAGCGTTAGCAACTGTTTACAAGGTGTACGTGACAATGCCAGTCTTCTTTAAATATTCATATATACGATGTACAACCTATGAAATGATATGTAATTCCGGTTATAAATCACGGCAAAATATGTAGATGAGTGCTTGTAAGGTGTGAAATTATAGCCACCTTACACATGTGTTGCAGAAACAGTGCACATAGAATTCAAAATCTCGTGTAACTGCCTTGGCGGGAAAAGAAGGAGATTCCTTGCAAATTACGTGCTCCTGTCTGATTAAAAAACGAAATCTGCTACACAGCTCTATTATTTTAACTACACCGGATTGTGTATGCTTTAAAGTACTTATATTAGCACGTCATTATAGCATTCACTACAATTTTACTATCGCAGTTTTTGGAGTTAACCTCGATATGTTTCACAAGACACTTCTAGCAGTTTGTCCGTCCACATACCCTAGTATACTCATCAAATCAAAGAAGCTCACGTCTGAGAAAGAGTGCTCTTATATGTATATAACAATGAATATTACAGATCGTACTTCTAACAAATTAATAAGAAAGTCACAATGTCTGTTACAAACATGAAGGTGTACAAAAAAAATTAGTATAAAAAATAAGGCAAAAATTCTCCAACTTTATTGCTGTATGGCTCCATCCACAACACTATGGTAAACTTATGCAACACGTGATAGCATATTGTATGCTCGGATCTCCTGAAGGCTTTTACCGCCAATATATTACTAATTGACATTTAATTATAACAAATCATACCAAGAGTGATGTGTTAGTGATAATTCTTTAATGCACTGTAGCCTTGAAAGAGTATACTGTCACAACCCGCAACCCACAGTTCGAAAACAACGACGAAATCCAATATGGCGTCCCCGAAGTTCTTCATTTGTGGACTGCTATCGTACTTCATTCTCACATCGAGTCTTATGGAGGACATGCCATTTTGAAATCGTATCACAGTAAGCTTAAGGTGAAGCTAGCTTTTCGTATTATTATTAGATGCTGTCTGTATCCCACAGATTTCATTTGAGCCTCTCTGACAGTTTCAGTGTCTTGATGTAAGATAAAGTTCTTCATATTGTCAGTATGTCTACTGTAGAGATTTTACAATTTTGTTTTTAATCGTTTCAGATAATATTTCATTTATTAAGAATCGTACCTCCTCTTTAGTTGACAAGGTTGACACAAAAGTGAAACTGAGTGAAAGAGTAAAATTAAATATTTCAGCAGTAATGCTATGTTATAATGTCACATGCCATGTTTTAGAGTTACATATGCTCTATGTTTCACTGATCTTCTTTAATAAGAAGAGAGGAGAGCATGCATAACAGTTTTCTGTTTGCCTAGTGTGTAAGATGTAGTTTGATATAATACAAAAATTAGCGTACATCTTTATAAGTTACTATGTTCTAAACAATTCATCAATAAACATGAACCTATGTAGCATTGCAAAGGAAGACATGTAGATATAAGAAATTAAATTAATGTATAATCATAAAAAATAAATAAATTGTGTTTTTATACAAAATTTATTCTGCATACCATTACCTCAAACACATGAAATTACACAAAACTCTAAACACTGACTTCAATGTTCTAAGTGCTACTGTCACATAAAAATATTACACGTGTAGTGCTTTGTTATTTACACTTTGAAATCACTCTAATACAAAATTATTTTGCTTTTAACTAGCATATGGACACTTTACATGTTAATGAGTTAAAGAAGCAAAATTTATGTTCGTTTATTATAGGAACATTAAGACCACAGACTTGAAAGAAGAAAAAAGTAGTGGTCAAACCACATATAAAAATCGTTCTTGTCATGAAGAAAGGGAAATCTCTTAGTCATGTATATCTTGTTGCAAATTAATTTACATAAATTCTTACATACAGTTTAAAGCATAACTAAAGAGAGAATCATTAATTCATTTTCACTTTCCAATACCATTTTTGGTATTTAGCACTGTCTCATGCCCTTTTCCATTGTCATAATTTTAGTAATCCAAGAAACTTTTACCCGTTATTCCACATTTAGTATATTTTCAACATTTGTGGACACATGTTAGCCACGTCCCTCTGAAAATTTCACACACTCATCTCATTCAGTTAGTATTCATTCACAATTCCAATTATTCATTCAGTTGATCGTTTACACTTCAGTGTTTCATGGTAATCCATAACTTGTTCAAAAGTCTAAGTACATCTGAAGTAATTCTACACTTCACACATTTAAGAAACCTACCTATAGCTAATAACCCATAATCACTAATGTATAGTACGGTCCCACCCAGCTGGCCACAAATGGTAGCATGCTACTTCTAGTATTTAGGGAGGAGCTCCAGTCCCGGGTTGAATCTGCCCAGCAGATTAACGACAAAGACCGGTGTGTTGGCCAGGCTGAGAATGGTTCTTTGGTGGTTTTTTACATCTGGGTAGGCGACTGCCAGACTAGTAACCCCATCACACCTCAGTTATACGAGTCGCAAACATTAACCAAACGTTCGCACACTTTCACATGAGAGGCACAAGGTGCAGTAGCATGGGGTGTACAAATTCCTTTCTGAGAGGGGAATGGGTGGCGACAATAAGCATTTCCGGGCACCCTGTACCACTAAACTGTCAAATCCCACAATTAACACGACGACTCCGTGAATATACAGGATAAAGGCCATGAAAAACGTTAAAGAAGACACCAATCTACTGTACAGTTCAATTTCTTATTCCAAAATATAAACAAAATACAAAAAGTGTTTTCAGCTTCGTAAATGCTTGTTCACATGATAACAGGAAGCCGTTTGCTTTGGATAAAGCTGTTCATGGACCATTTCGATCAAAAATCCAACATAAGGCACCTCCTTCTGCACACAAGTGACATGCATGAATTACATTAGTCACTTATTCACATTGTATAGTAATCAGATCTCTCCCTTCTGACACAGTTTCAGATCAGTGATGTTACTTACACCCTATTGTCGACCTGAATGTAGTTACACAAGACAGTAAGTATTAGGATGAGGAAGGCTCTCAGTTTTGAACGGCTCCCTGTAAATAAATTCAAAGCTTGAAATTTCATTAATGATTTCACTCGATTTGCCATAACTCTCAATAAGAACCAAATCCCCTGCTTTGAACTTCATTAGTTTCAGATTCTTATCATGTCTTTCAATTCTTGCTTCTGCATACTTTTCTGTCCGATTAAAGCTTTTGCTTTTTGGCCAGGTCTTATCGTGGTGGAAAGTTAATCAGTTCTTCACTACACTTTTTGGCTCAACGCTGAAAATAATTTCACTCTAATTTAATCCTGAAGCTTCATTTGATAAAGGATTCGTGATATCTTCAGTTACATATTTGCCTCATGCTCTGTGATTATGGTGGTAATGCGTTAAAACGTATCTGTCTAGTCCGGTTTTGATGTCATTTTCTTTCTTTTTCTTAACTCTTAGCATTTATGTACTTAGGATCTTTCCAGTTGATGCAGGATTGTCTCCCAAACATGACATCATGATCTTTTTTATGTCTAGGTTATTTCAGCATCCATCTACTAATCTTTCTTAGGTACAGTATGTCCTTCATGTACGGTGTATTTACCTCCACTCCTTCCAAATTAACAATGTAAATGTAGACAAGATGTTGCTTGAATTCAAAGAAATAGTATCAGCAGTAACTCAGAGATTTATAACAAATAGATTAACAAACGACGGAGCTAATCCTCCTTGGTACACAAAACAGATCAGAACACTGTTGCAGAAACAACGAAAAAAGCAGGCCCAATTTAGCAAAATCCCCACAATTGGAGATCTTTCACAGAAACTCGCACTTCAATTCGAAATGCTTATAATAGTTTTCATAACGAAACTTTGTCTCTAAACCTGGCAGGAAATCCAAAATAGATTCTAGTCGTACATGAAGTATGCTAACAGCAAGACACAATCAATGCTTTCTCTGCGCGATAGCAATGGAGATACTACCGAAGTCAGTGCTGCCAAAGCAGAGTTACTAAACACAGCCTTCCGAAACTCCTTCACCAAAGAAGACGAAGTAAATATTCCACAATTCGAATCAAGAACAGCTGCAAACTTGAGCAACGTAGGAACAGATATGCCAATAGGTTCCTTTCAGAGCATGCTGATGCAATAGCTCTGTGCTTAACAATCGTACACAACTGTTCGCTCGACTAAAGATCAGTACCCAAAACCTGGAAAGTTGCACAGGCCACAACAATATTCAAGAAAGGCAGTGGGAGTAATCCACTAAATAACTTGCTCATATCATTAACGTCGATATGCAGCAGGATTTTGAAACATATATTGTGTCCGAACATTATGAATTACCTCGAAGAAAATGGTCTAATGACACAGTGTCAACACGGATTTAAAAAACATCGTTCTTGTGAAACTAGATTACTTCTTTACTCGCACGAAGTTTTGAGTGCTACTGAGAAGTGATTTCAAATCGATTCCGTATTTTTAGCTTTCGAAAAACCTTTCGGCACTATATCACACAAGCAGCTTATAGTGAAATTGCGTGCTTATGGAATATCGTCACAATTATGGATTGGATTCGTGATTTCCTGTCAAAGAGATCGAGTTTGCAGTAATTGACGGGAAGTCATCGAATAAAACAGAAATGATTTCTGGCGTTCCCTATGTTAGTGTCATAGGCCCTTTGCTGTTCCTTATCTATGCAAACGATTTAGGGGCAATCTGAGCAGCCGTCTTAGGTTCTCTGTAGATGATGCTGTCGTTTATCGTCCAGTACCGTAATCAGAAGATCAAAACAAATTGCAAAACGATTTAGAAAAGATATCTGTGTGGTGCAAAAAATAGTAATTGACCCTAAATAACGAAAAGTGTGAGGTCATCAGCATGTATGCTAAAATGAATCCGTTAAACTTCGGTTACACGATAAAGCAGTCTAATCTAAAAGACGTAAATTCAGCTAAATACCTAGGAATTACAATTATAAACAACTTAAATTGGAAGGAACACATAGAAAATGTTGTGGGGAAGGCTACTCAAAGACTGTGTTTTATTGGCAGGATACTTAGAAAACGTAACAGATCTGCTAAAGAGACTGCCTTCACTACGCTTGCCCGTCCTCTTTTAGAATACTGCTGCGCGTTGTGGGATCCTTACCAGACAGGACTGACGCAGTACATCGAGAAATTTCAGAGAAGGGCAGCACGTTTTGTATTATCGCGAAACAGGGGAGAGAGTATCACCGAAATGGTACAGGATTTGGGGTGGACACCATTAAACCAAAGGCGTTTTTCGTTGCGGCGGAATCTTCTCACGAAATTTCAATCACCAACTTTGTCCTCCGAATGCGAAAATATTTTGTTGACGTCGAACTACATGGGGAGAAACGTTCATCATAATAAGGGAAGTCAGAGCTCGCAAGGAAAAATATGGATGTTCGTTTTTTGCGCTTGCTGTACGAGATTGGAGTAGTAGAGAATCATTGTGAAGGTGGTTCGATGAACCCTCTGCCAGGCACTTAAATGTGATTTGCAGAGTATTCATGTAGATGTAGATACCTATAAAAGTGGACATTAACGTGGAATGCCATTATGGGCTTGATCTCCACTGGGGACACTTTCAGTGAGGTGTCTGAATGTCTTTGGAGGGACAGCATCACATTCTTCCTGAAGAGCTGAAACCAAAGAAGGTAGTGATGCTGGACACTGGGTGTGAAGGAAATTTAACGTTCTTTAGTCCTAAAGGATTTGAATTACATCCAGGCCAGGGTACTGGGCAGGCGACTCCATTTCAGGAATGTTAATGGCCACAAACCACTGCCTCACAGATGCCACTCTATGACAGCATTCATTGTGATGCTTATAGAAGCAATCATCGTCTCCGTACTGTTCCTCAACTGTACGCAGAACACGATGCCGTAAAATGTCTTAATATTCTTCTACATTTAACATCTCCGTAAGCATAATAAGCGGACCACACCCAAACCTCGAAAAACACCCTCATGTTGTAACAACAGCTCCTCCGCTCTTTGTTATTGGCACTAGGTGTGATTGCAGGTAACGTTCAACAGGCATTCCAGGCATTTGACAATCCCAAACCGTTCCATCGGATTGTTACTATGTAGCGTGATTCATCACTGCTAATCATTAGTTTCTGGTCATCCATTATGCAGTCGCGTCGCTCTTTACACCGCCTCAAGTTTCGGTTAACAGTGACTAGAGAAATGTGTGGTTTATGAGGAGCTGCATGACCACTGTATCCCATTCTTTTTTACAGCCTGTGCACGGTCACTGTGCTACTGGGCTGCCGATAGCACTTTCGAACCGACGAGTGATTTTTACGCTGATTTCGTGCGATTTTTACAACCATGCTCCGCAATGATCGACGGTCCCAGCCCATCAGTAAATTACGCATGCCTGGTCCTGGTTTAGTTGTGGTTGTCCCTTTGCACGTAACTTCACAGTCATGTCACCAAGAGTCAACTTGAACTGCTTTGGAATTGTTTAAACATCCCTGATAGGTTTGTTACTCAGATGACATCCAATGAATAATCCATGTTCAATGTCACTGAGCTCTCCTGAACGACTCATTCCGCTGCTACAGCTTCTCTACTGCTACTGACATCACAAAAATCTTCCCCCCCCCCCCCACCCCCCGCCTTTTATATTAGGGGGTCCATCTCCACTGGGGACACTTTCAGTGAGGTGCCTGAATGTCTTTGGAGGGACAGCATCACATTCTTCCTGAAGTGCTTGTAACATGCCCAGGAGTACAATTGGAGGTGGGGGACCCTTAAAACTGGTTGTCGTTTCGAGACCGTGCGCCCTGTCCACACCACATACCAGATAATCCCGCGGTGGTCATACTGTTCTGCTCCACACTGCTGCTAGCTTGCCTGGAATTATCTATCGAAATATGCAAGCGAGTTAAGGGAGCTACTCAACGTCAAAACACAACACTGTTCTTCATCTGGTATGAACAACTATATTCTGAGACGATTAAAGGAAAATTGCATGTTGCACTGTTTACACTATAAGTCGTAAATGTTTATCCCAACTGAGTCTTGATGATTATCTATCCACTAGGACGAGTTACAGTTCACAGTTCTTCAGTTGTATGAGCGTGCACGTAATCGTCGCGGCGCGGCTGATTGTTGATGATGCGGAACGCGATGTTCGAACGCACGTTCTCACGCTCGCTACAAGACGCTGGCACTTAAATGCTCTCTTTTGTAAAAAAAAATAGTATTACTGATTCACATTACTTCAATCTGGGAGACCAAACACGGCGCGGATGATTGATACAGTATGGCACGACACGCAATGAGAGGATACACAAATACGTTATCAGCAGCATTGCACATTTTTAAATTACTTCTTGACACACTTTCCCCTGAATTGCTTTGGAATTGTTTAAACATCCCTGATAGGTTTGTTACTCAGATGACATCCAATGAATAATCCATGTGATAACACTTGTAGCAACACTTCAACTTCCATGCTAAAAATGCCTCTCACATGCAGAGCTGCACATTACACTCGACTCCCTACAGACGCGACTGCCCGCAAAGATACTCCACAACTAAGTCAGCGATATGACAATACGCTTACAAGCTGAAACCAAAGAAGGTAGTGATGCTGGATTCTGTGTTTGATGAGAATTTAACGTTCCATAGTCCTAAAGGATTTGAAGTACATCCAGGCCAGGGTACTGGGCAGGCGACTCCATTTCAGAAATGTTGAAATTGTTGAAATGGCTCTGAGCACTATGGGACTTAACTTCTGAGGCCATCAGTCCCCTAGAACTTAGAACTACTTAAACCTTACATCACACACATCCATGCTCGAGGCAGGATTTGAACCTGTGGTCGTAGCGGCTGTGCGGTTCCAGACTTTAGTGCCTAGAACCGTCGGCCAACCCGGCCGGCTCAGGAACGTTAATGGACACAAACCACTGCCTCACAGATGCCGCTTTACGATAGGATTCATTGTGATGCTTATAGAAGCAATCATCGTCTCCATACTGTTCCTCTACTGTAGGCACCACACAATGCTGTAAAGTGTTTTAACATTCTTCTACATTTAACATCTCCTTAAGCATAATAAGGGGACCACACCCGAACTTCAAAAAACAGATGTCAGTTTCGCATTACATAGACGTGTCTGGATACTTTTGACCAGTTAGCGTGTAACGGCTGCTTTGACTTCATTACCTTAGAATTCACCGTTTCTTCTAAAAATTTTATATGATTAATGAAGATTGAAATTTCTTGAGACATTTTACCGTATCTGCTTGTTTGCACATTTTCATTAACTTTGTTGTATTGGAGAGTGGGATTAATTATTTGCGAAGCCGACTAGACTTCTTGAATATCCTCCTCTTTCCTAAATTCAATAATTCATCGGAACTGGGTAGCACTTTTCTGAAACTACTCTCTCTCTCTCTCTCTCTCTCTTTCTTTCTCTCTCTCTCTTACCTCCTCTCTTTCTGTTAACTTTGAAAACACCAATAGTATCGAGAAACGTCGTACACTGATTGCTCTCGCCAGTAAATATCTTTCTTCTCTCTGTTTTCCATTGGGGTATGCATCCGAACATTTTACAAAGTTGCATTTGTCACTCCCTTAGTTCTATCCATTCATCAACCACTTTTGACATACTGCTTTGCTTTAGCGGATGCTATCATACTACTGGCGACCCTGCACCTCTTGTGTAAGTCAGATTCGTTGTTGCTTTAAGAGTGTCAGGAATTTTCTTCGAAAACACATCTATTTTATTAAGTATACATGTTTCGATGTTCTTGCATGATGTTTCTCACATATTCCCTTCTACGTGAAACTAACTCTTCCGTGCATGTAATCCATGTCGTTGGTGTTTATTCTGTTATTGCTGGCTGCTGTGACCAAGTGGTTCTAGGCACTTCAGTCTGGATCCGCGTTGCTGCTATGGTTGCAGGTTCGAATCCTGCTTCGGGCATGGATGTGAGTGATGTCCTTAATATAGTTAGGTTTGAGTAGTTCTAAGTCTATGGGACTGATGATCCCAGAGGTTAAGTCCCATAGTGCTTAGAGCCATATGTACCATTTATTCTATTGTTATTGTTATAATTCTGTCGATGTTGGCAGGCAAAATCGTTTCTATCTACTCTAATTATCCCCGCTGTTGTCGCGGCTCACTGTTTTCCAGACAGTTATATTCGTGAAACCGCCTATAATTGTTGCTTCTTCTACACCCCACGTCACATAGGACGGTGCTTCCTCGCATAGAGGTGGAGCGGTAAGGCTGCATAGAGGGATGAGAACTGCGCATGCGTGGCAGCAGGCAGTGGGCAAACAAAAGTCCACGTTGTCAGATCGTCTTGCTGCAGACAATACTCAGGTTCATTCGTCTACGCTGCATCATATTATACGGTCAAAACGGGTATAATAAATTTTAAAACCGGTTTCGATCAATCTTCATGAGAGAAATATTAATTCACGTTTTGATAACCTAGCGTCGACTGCTCGACAGCTTTGGTCAGCATAATATCGTGAGGCAAGAACAGCTGACACAGCATGTGAAGTTCTATTTTTCTCAAAATGACAACTGTCTGACGACAAAATCATTGAAATGGCTTGCAATCATTGTCATTTATTGGGATTTTAGCTGTGTTGTAAGTAAAAATTTTATACACAATAAAATTAACTTCAAGCACATAGGTAAATCATTATATATTCTTGACAACTGTTTCTATGTGTGTAAGGTGCTTGACTATATTCTGTCGTAATAATGATCAGTAAGTTGTCATATTCTTCACTGTCAGCGGGCATTGTGAGTGTAAACTAACTCGTCCGACAATACAGTGGGAAACGGCATTTATAATCCATTGAACAAGCAAAAAATTAACCATCATCTGCGAATAACTCGAGAGAATCATCATCCTCATTTTCTTGAGGCCTTATTCCCGCCTCAATGCGGGGTCTACCTTGTTATATTGATAAGGCAGTTTTACTTGCAGAGCGTGGCCGGATGCCCTTAGTTTCGCCACCCTGAACCCCCCGGGATGGAATTAGTGTACCCCAGCTGTCTGCGTCTATTGTAAGCCATAAAATAGAGCGAACGCTTTTCAGATGTCTGCGAGATGGGCAACTGAGGTGGAACATAGGGACCAGCCCAGTATTCACCTAGCGGGATGTGGAAAACCGCCTAAAAATCACATCAAGGCTGGCTGGCAGACCTTCCATCGTCGGTAATCCGCCGGCTGGATTCGATCTGGGGCCGGCGCTCCTACCCGAGTCCAGGAAGCAGCGCATTAGAGCTATCGTCTACCCTAGCGGTTACAAACAACTCGAGGGAATACTGACAATAATATCGAAAACCACCGATATCTCGATAAGTAACAGTTACTGTCATTTTAAGGTACTTTCCAGGGGTTGCCTGTGGAAATATCGGAGTTCTGACGAATTTACCTGACCACATTCTCGCATTTTATTAGAGCATACATCATGCTCAGAGAACCTTAACTTCTCCTTGGGCAATATGTTGAACATTATAGTCTGCACAATTCATAGGATACAAATTCCTAATCAGTGAAGGCTAGGAAGTTCTCACTACTACGTATGCATCTGATATGTTGACAAACACATTTTTTAAATGAGCAGTCTTTAAAACGAAGAAATATTATTACTTTTCTTTGTTACAAGGTCTACATCGTAACACCGTCGTCACTGCTATTTGAGACTGAGTCCGAACCAACTGATTTGTAAATTTACGATGATAGGTTGAAGGCCTATATCCATCATCGCATTCCTATCAACTTCTTCTTTCAGAAGCCTTTCACTATGCTGAAGGGGGAATGTTGCCTATTGCCTCATGCAAAAGCGATTCAGTGTCTGTTACCTTCTCCCACATAGCCTTTACCCTTTGCCCAAACTAATTCCATGGAGCTATGCTGACAGTGATATGTCTGTAAACGCAAAACTGTGTGACATCATTCACGCGCAAGGAAGTCAAGTTTGTACATTCTGTCGCGTAATTTGTGTAAATTAACGACCTTCAGGAGATCGGTACGAGTCTGGTTTCTACTACGCGAAATATTTTTACTTTTAAGCCAGACGAAAATATCCGCCTTTCTGGTGTTTGTACTTGATGTTTTCTCTGTAACAGCTGAATTATAATTGACATGATACGTTACAATGACTGACTTCGAAGCAAGATACGACAAGAATTGTGAATCATTTCACGAAACTGAACAAAACCAGAAGAAGAGCCATCATGCAGAATAATTATCTGAGAACCCATTCCTATGGGAACTTTAAAACCGCCAGTAACGTCACTCATTTTCCAGCAGGCCTTCCTGGAATGATTCTGATTGACCCATGTTTCTTGAAGGTAATACACTGTTGAACTACCTCCTTCTCTTGAACCATGAATCTTTATATGGGATGTAGATCATGCTAGATCGATGTCACTTCTTTGAACTAAAAACTCTCTTAACATATCTGGAACCAAAGGCTTTTAAAATTCTCCCATTGATAAAGCACTACCTTTGGAGCCAATTTTCTCCTGCGTAACTGTAACAAGTTTGTGTGATGCCGGGCATTCACCATTTACGTGGAGCATTTGAAAACATCGTTGCTAAAACCATCCTTTTTTGTTAGACGTTTCGTGGGATTTCAGTGCTTTCGAGTCGACACAAAACCAACTTTTTCTGCGGTTCCTACTGCTCTGACGCTTTCGTTTACAATTTTCTTTGCAGTTCTCTTGCCAACACCACACGCTCCTGGAGTCCGTTCTTGTGTCTTCAAATGTCCACAGTAGGAACCATGTTTGAAAAAGTTATAAATGCAGTAAATAATCCCCCTCGCCTGCTTATGATGCCCTTCACTTTTATTGTGGTCACGTGACTTTTTTCCAGCTATACTGCTACAAGAAAAAAGACTGACAACCGAATGAATAATTCAGTTGTCGAGAAGTATCGCAACAGTTCGACATGCAAGAGCGAGATCCTCGCCCTCTAACTGTAACTCACTGCAAGCCCCTCGGAAGGAGAATGGCTATTATTCGACACAAGCGGCCAATGGAGGGGTATGCACAGAACGGCTGAAAATTGGGCCGCCGTCACACATGACGCGGGCTTTAGCACTGGATCCCCTTCTTCCTCTCCTACCTCGAACTATTCTTGTAGCTCGCACGCCATATTCGGTATTTCTGTATTGTGATTGTGGTTATTATGGGTCCAGTTTTGAATATTATTATAATAGTTATCAGTTATCGTTGTCTCGATTCCTCTCATTGGTTTCACCTACCCACTGAAAAACAAATATGATTCTATCGAATTCTCCTCAACTGATACAGACTTGGACATTCTAAGATAATTTTCTGTTCAGCTTGTTGAAATGGGCCAGTCATTTCATATTTAACTGATAATTTACATATCGATGTGTGGGTGGTCTAACTCTGCGTAATGAAATATCAATAACTTCTCCTGTAAAGTGTGCCTGCGATTTAATTTTCATTATCAGGTCGTCTGTTCGGCATGCTAGTTATGAATAAATCTCGTTCTATTACACTCTCAAACAATCAAACAAACAAACGAAGCACCACGAAGGACTTATCCGAATGAGTAGGGAGTCTATAAATATGATATACATGTCCAGACAGACTAATGATTACAGTTTCGAAAAAATTGGATGATTTAGTGAAGAGAATGAGCTTCACAAACTAAGCTAATAGCGCGTTGGCCAGCCGTTGTGGCCGAGTGGTTCTAGGCGCTACAGTCTGGAACCGCGCGACCGCTACGGTCTCAGGTTCGAATCCTGCCTCGGGAATGGATGAGTGTGATGTCCTTAGGTTAGTTAGGTTTAAGTAGTTCAAAGTTGTAGGGGACTGATGACCTCAGAAGTTAAGTGCCATAGTGATAAGAGCCATTTGAACCAATAACGCGTATCCACCACTGGCCGTTAAGCAAGAAGTTATTCGGCTTGGCATTGATTGATATAGTTGTTGGATGTCCTCCTGACGGATATCGTGCCAAATTATGTGCCATAAGCGCGTTAGGTCGTCAAAATAACGAGCTGGTTGGTGGGACCTGCCCACATGCTCCAAACGTTTCTCAACTGGGGAGAGATCCAGCGACCTTCCTAGCAAAGGTAGCGTTTAGCAAGCACGAAGACAAGTAATAGAAACTGCAGCCGCGTGTGGGTGGGTAGTACCTTGCTGAAATGTAAGCCTTATGTTGGCTTGCCATGAAAGGCAACAAAACGGAGCATAGACTATCGTGCTGTATGGGTGCCGCAGATAACAGCCAAACAGGTACTGCTATGAAATTAAATGGCACCCCAGGTCATTGTTCCTGGTTGCCGGGCCGTGCGGATGGACGGCAGTCTTTTTGGTATCGCACAGTTGTCCGTGGCGTCTCCAGAGCCGACTTCGCTGGTTACCGGGCCTCAGTTGAAGAGGGAGTCTGCACTGAATACAATTCTACTTCAGTCAATGTGATTTCAGGCCGAACACGCATCTGAAGACGCCCCGGACAGCGATGGGATACCAGGCTGCCTGTCGCCCGTCATATAACCCGACAACCACGAGTGATGTTCTGTAGTGCCATTTCATTTCATAGCAGGATCCCTGTAGTTGTCAACCGTGGTACCCCTACGGCACAGTGGTACGTCGACGATATTCTACACAACGTTTTGTGACCCTTCATGGCACGCCATACTGGGCTTACGTATCGGCAAGATAATGACTGCCCGTACATGGCGAGATTTTCTAGCAATTATCTTCGTGCTTGCCAAACTCCACCTTGGCCAGAAACGTCACTGGGTACCTCTCCAATTGAGAACAGTTGGAGTATTACGGGAAGGGCTCTCCAACACTCTCGACAGTTTGATGATCTAACGCGTCAACTGGATATCATTTCGCACGATCTCCTTCAGGAGGATAGCCAGACATCCACGAACACAACTAATCAATGGCAAGCCGAATAACTGCTTGCATAAGAGCCAGAAGGGGACCAACTGGAGACGCTCTTTCTCTTGAATAAATTGTCCAATATTTCTGAAAGTGTAATCATTTGTTCGCATATACATGTGAATCACATTTACCGATTTCAGTCCCATTCGGATAATTCCTTCGTGGTGAGTCATTTTTGTTCCTTCAAGTGCACATAAACACTGATGAAAGTTAAGAACATAAGTGGCTAATTGTCTGTTTTTTATCCATTATATTTAAAGTTACGCAAATTTGAACAGTTTAATGACGTATAAAGCTTGCTTATTATTTGAATTTCCATATGACGTAATAGTTTTTCTGATTTACAGAGAGTATCTGCAGTTCCAATTGAGCAAACAATGGATCACGTGAAA
Source organism: Schistocerca piceifrons (assembly GCF_021461385.2). Lineage (NCBI taxonomy): Eukaryota > Metazoa > Arthropoda > Insecta > Orthoptera > Acrididae > Schistocerca > Schistocerca piceifrons. Next base: position 219,467,432 of record NC_060145.1, on the reverse strand, counting down.
ACGTCAACTACTTTTAAATTAAATTGATTTAGACGTTATTAACAATTGTTGACGATGTTATGTTAAATATTTCAGGTGTAACTGCTGCTAATCTGTCTGAAAATCCGAGAAGTCAAAATGTATGTGTCTGTTTAATTTCTAGTTATGGTGATGACCATTAAAAATTAGTATGTATTGAAATTACCATGAAAATCAGCTAACTATCCCATGAAGTCTTTGTTTAATACAGAAAATATTGATATATAAAACAAACTGCAATGAACGTACACAATGACCGACATAGGACTCATAATTTACTGTTGACACAGTATCGATATATTATGAATATGTTGTCCCATTCTGCCACATTATAATATATAGCAAATATTCATCTGCAACGAGCCCTTTTAAATGCTCGACTTTTCTATAGTTCTCTGCAAATAAGCAATTAAAGACTTTAAATCACCCTAACGAAAACAAATAAATTTAGCAATAACTCCACTGGATAAACCCAAAGACAGCCAGAAATAATTAAACTTCAACCCCTAACAAGAAATAACCTTTACTACACGAAAAATCCCATAACCACCTAACTTCAATAAAACACCAGCAAGAATTATTCTACCAGAAAGATATTGTACTTTCTCCATCTGGTCGGTATGGAGGAACATTCAGGAATCCCTGATATATTTCGCTTTCCTTCCTATGCGACCAGTACCCTTCTTCAAATCCATTCAAAAGTTGTTCTAATGTTTCGCAGCCTTCCGAGGCATGAACTGCATTTCCACTGAGTTTTGTTTCTGCTGTTAAAACTCTGTTTTTCTCAGCGAGTGCCGAATAAATTAGATCTGACATACACGCCAGATCGATCTCTGCTTTTGGATAGAATTTTTTTAGTTTAATACTGTTGGCTATGGCATGTCTCTCCTGCTGGGAAAGTAGCTGCCAGCCCATTAATACTTTATGAGATATCACTACATTTATTAATTTGTTTACCGCAAAGATTTTAAATTTATGCTTCTTTTTCTTTATGATCTACGGCCTGATAATTTAAATTAGTTTCCAAGATTATGTATTACTGCTGTTACTGTTATTGTTTTGGCTGTTGTTGTTGCTTTTGTTGTTGTTGTTGTTCTCATGGTGTTCTCATGTTGTTGTTCTCTTCATGCTACTCTATCCTGTGCAAGCTTCTTCATTTCCGAGTAACTACTGTAACCTGCATACTTCTAAATTTGCTTAGTGTATTCATCTCTTGGTCTCCCTCTACGATTTTTACTCTCCACACTTCCCTCCAGTACTAAATTGATGATCCCATGATGCCTCGATCCCTTCTTTTAGTCAGGTTGGGCCACAAATTCCTCTTATCCCCAATTCTATTCAGTACCTCCTCATTAGTTACGTGATCTACCCATCTAATATTCAGCATTCTTCTGTAGCACGACATTTCGAAAGCTTCTATTCTCTTCTTGTCTAAACTATTTATCGACCATGTTTCATTTACATACATGGCTACACTCCATACAAATACTTCCAGAAATGATTTCCTGACACTTAAAACTGTACTCAATGTTAACAAATTTCTCTTCTCCAGAAACACTTTCCTTTCCATAGCCAGACAACATTTTACACCCTCCCTAGTTCTACCATCATCAGTCGTTTTGCTCCCCAAATAGCAAAACTCATCTACTATTTTAAGTGTCTCATTTCCTATCTGTTACTGTATCGATCAATTTATTATTAAATACTTTGGACAGTTCTTGCAATCATGTGTCTCTGTTAGTTTCAACTTGAACAATCTTTTTCTTAAGAATATCTATGGCTGGATTCTGTTTTGAACGAATGAAATTACCTATAATTTCTTTGTTTACTATCCCCATGTCACACCCAATTTTTTTCCTCCAGATTGTGACAAACAGCTTCTTGAGAATACGTATACGGATCCAGTTGTTATTCATGTCTTTAATTTGATTGTCCATTGATTTATTCAGAAAATCTTTTTTGTATCTTACTGCTCATTCTACGTTATGTGCTGTCCACCTGATTGTACAGTAAATCTGGATTATGACATGTTACCTAGACAATGTCTTATAGAAACTTCGCTATTCTAAATTAATTGCTTTATGATGTTGCGATTTCTTCCGTCAGTATATTTAGCGTGGTCAGCATGCTTTTGAGGTAGTGACTTCCGAGGAGTGGAGAGATGAACAGCGTGGGTTGGCACCGCGTTGTGTTCATGTTGGCTGTCGGAACATTGTGGCGGATGTAAATGGAATAGTGTACCGACAGTATTGTTTACATATTCTGTGAGTATCCAAGCTGAAATGTTATTCACAGATCTGATGGAATAAATGGAACTAGTATCATGTCATAATTACCAAAGTATTATGAAGTTATTTTGATCGCAATACAATGTAATATGAAGTGCTAACAAAATTTACGCATCATGTAAAAAAGTAGTAGCCTAAGGAGCTTTTCGCCACTTAAAAGTAGTACTCACGTAAAGGAGTTTACCGAAAATCATCTAATTCAATTTCTCCTTTTATTACATAGTGCTATGAAGCGAGAAATATATATATTATGATCGTACTCCGTAATGTGAGACCAAATTCCTATCGTGATCTCTATCGGAAACGTGGCAAAAAGCAGAAAGCTCTCTATGCTTCTGTCCAACAGTCTGTTTCCATTCATGCATCCATACCGCTTGCAGCAGTTTATTTAAGGATTTACTGACACTGAGTTATTCAGAGGAATCAGCTCTATGTTAATTTATTGATTACGGAATGGAGAGCATGCAGCCAAGCCAGCGACTGATTTCAATCCTGCCTGTGGACGATATCCGCGGGAAAGAACAAGGCTCTCACACTGTACGCATTTTCGGGAATTCCTGCCAATGCTCGGCAAGGCTCGGCACAGGTTTGCAGCTAATGATGCAGACCAGTGAAAGTCTCGCTTAGAGGCTTGGCCAGACAAAACGCAGCCTGGTGATACGTCTCAGGCCATGGCGGTGGCTGGTGTTTACAAGTCAATGAACGCCACACAAGCAAGAGCTGGCCTCAGGGAATGGCTGTTGCTGCGTCAGCTATCGCTGTAGAAGCGGCCGATGCCTCACTTGCATGTGTAGCACGGTACAGAACTGCCTCCCACCGCTGTTGCATCACAGCAGTCAAATGCGCGTGGTATTTACTGCCAACTCCTGTGCTACACATTGATAGAGCGCAAAAGCTTGTATTAGGCAACAACGCCACTAAAATTACCGACTGCCAGCGAAATGTGCTGCCTTCAACAAAGGCAGCAGGTGCCGCTGAACAAACTAGTTCTCGATTGTCGTGTGTGAAGTTCTGTGCTAGTTGTTCCTTAATTTCGTGCAAAATGTTTCTGTGCATCGAATTTATTCACAGATGTCTGGCGTTAAGAAGAAGAAAGTAGATGCTGAATCTCGTCAGTTCCAGAAAGAATGGACTGAGGATTACCTCTTCACGATTTACAACAATAAAACCTGTTTTCTTGCTGTGTAGTGAATCATTATCTGTTGTAAAAGAATATATCATGAAGAACAACTTTTCTGCAAAACACGTTGCTCAACACAGCTCCCAGGGCAACTGTGGAAAGAGAAAATTAAGTTACCAATTTGCAGTTTGGAAAGCAACAGTAAATGTTTGCCAAACCGAGGACGCAGTGCGACAATTTGGTTAAACTTCCTGGCTGATTAAAACTGTGTGCCCGACGGAGACTCGAACTCGGGACCTTTGTCTTTCGCGGGCAAATGCATTTCCATGTGAGCTACCGAAGCACGACTCACGCCCGGTCCTCATAGCTTTACTTCTGTCAGTTCGCAGGAGAGCTTCTGTAAAGTTTGGAAGGTAGGAGACGAGGTACTGGCAGAAGTGAAGCTGTGAGGACCGGCCGTGAGTCGTGCTTCGGTAGCTCAGATGGTAGAGCACTTGCCCGCGAAAGGCAAAGGTTCCGAGTTCGGGTCTCGGTCGGGCACACAGTTTTAATCTGCCAGGAAGTTTCATATCAGCGCACACTCTGCTGCAGAGTGAAAATCTCATTCTGGGAATTTGGTTAAAGCTAGTTTTTGTAGTGAACAGAAACATTGCCAAGTCATTAAAGACATTTTGTGAAGGCGAATTCGTGAAGCAGAGCCTCTTGGACATCGCAAACGTACTATGTCCTGATAAAAAAGTGTTTGAACAAATCAATTTGTCGCGACGAACAATGGTTCGACGAACTGAGATGATGGCTGGTGGCATTAAAAAAAAGTCTGTGTGATCATGCAGATACATTCGAAGCATTTTCCATTGCTTTTGACGAAAGCAGTGATTTATTGGAAACAGCTCAATTAGCGATTTTTGGTCGTCGTTCAAAATAATGGAACAATTATTAGCATTGCAGCCATTAAAAGTAACCGCTACTGGTGAAGATGTTTCTCATAAAGTTGAAAAAAATCATCGAATCATTCAACCTGCAGTGGAGTCAACTCGCTGGAAATTGTTCTGATGGAGCACCAGCGATGGTCGGTTCACAAAAAAGGTTTTGTTGGCATATTAAATGAAAAACCTTCTGAGCTAAATATTGACAAAGAAAGTTTTACAATTCTTCACTGCACTATCCACCAACAAAGTCTGTCTGCTATTTCGATTAAAATGAAATATGTCATGGACGTGGTTACCACGAGCATCGATTTCATTAAGTCCCATGCGCTAAATCATCGCCATTTCAAACAGTATTTGAACGACAAGTGCTCCGAATGTGAAGATATAGCTTACCATTGCTAAGTAAGATAGATGATTAGGGGCAAAATGCTAAAACGTTTTTATGATCTTGGGCAGAAAATAACAGATTTTATGGCTATCAAAGAGAAAACATTTGCTGAAACAAATGATCCCCAATGGATTTGTGATTCAGCATTTCCGATTGAAATCACAGCACATTTAAATGACTTAAATTACAAACTTCAGAAACAAGGGCAGTTAATTCACGAATCATAAAACCATCAAAAAGCTTTTCAGAAAAAGATGTTCTTGTGGGGGAATGCAGGTGAGAGCTGGAAACTGTTATCACTTTCCTACAGTGTCAACTCACAAAAATGTTGGTTATGTTACTTGTGCTGATGAGCTGAAATCATTATTAATGCAATTTACCACTAGGTTTTCTATGTTTATGAATGCAGACAGCATGCTTGCTGTATTTGCTGTCGTCGATTTTTATTAAATTTATTTATTTATTTTTTATTTATTTATTTATTTAACCTGATCAGATTAGGGCCATCAGGCCCTCTCTTACATCGGACCAGTGTTCCACACATGCAGCATTTCACACATCAGAGTAACATCATGAACATAGTTTAAATGAGAAAATTAGCTTACTCTAGTAACAATATGAATAAAGACTAGTGACTAAGACCTAATAAAGTAAATGCGGAAGTATTTTTACAACAGTTGCTATACATACAGATTATGATAAAAGCAATAATAATAACAGTAAAACAAAAAATCAAATAATAATGATAAACATGACTAAGACCTAATAAAGTAAATGCTGGCAGTATTTTTAAATCAGGTGCTATACATACAGATTATGTTGAAAGCAATAATAATAACAGTAAAAAAAAAAAAAAACAAATAATAATGACAAACATGAGAAAGATTCGCAATAGTAATGAAGGTTTGTGCAGATGTACATTAATATTTTGGTGTGTAAAGTAGATGTTTACTAGTATAGCGAGTTTTGGGTAAGGGAGGTTTAAGGAGGGGGAGAGAGGGAAGTAATGAGGTGAAGTGCACTCATGTACAGAGGAAGGCATTACTGTTGCTTAAGTAGATACGTCATTAATTGTTTTTTGAAGCCGGTCATGTTTTTAAGTTCTCTAACATAACGAGGGAGGTTATTCCAGAGTCGGGTTCCCGCTACTGTAAAGGACTTGGAGAAGGTGACTGAGCGATGCAGTGGAACGGAGAGGATTTTATTATGATGGGAACGTGTGTTTCTGTCATGTTGTTCCGACATGAGTGTTAGGGACGAGGAGAGATATGAGGGACAGTGTACATTTATAAGGCAGTAGATGAGACAGAGTGTATGGAAATCTCTGCGTTTGTCTGCACGCAGCCAGGACAATTTTGCATATGCTGGTGAAATGTGATCAAAAAGTCGAACGTCACAGATATATCGGACGCAGGCATTCGTGACCAGTTCTAGACGTCGGGAATTTTCCTGAGAGAGGCCTTGTAGGATAATATCGCTGTAGTCAATGATTGGGAGTATAAGCGTTTGTACTAATTTCTTTTTCAGATCGAAAGGGAAGAGTTTTTTATATTTTTGTAGGACATGAAGGGATGCTGATGCTTTTTTGCACACTGCAGTTACGTGCTCTGTCCAATTTAGATTTTCATCTATTATTACTCCCAAACTCTTTGCTGAGGGCGAGAAGTTAATAATTGTTCCATTTAGGATAAGAGGTGGTACGGATTCCCGATGTTTTGGGCTAATAAGCTTAGAGTGACCAACAAGTACCGCTTGGGTTTTAGATGGGTTTAGTTTTAGACCTATGTCCTGTGCCCATTTTGACAGTGCGTTGAGGTCAGTATTGAAATTTTCAATAGCTTTCTTGAGATTGCTTGGTTTCGCACTTAGATACAACTGAAGGTCATCAGCATACATATGGTATTTGCAATAGGTCAGGACCGATGACACATCATTGACGTAAAGAGAGAAGAGTATAGGACCTAATACTGAGCCTTGGGGAACGCCTGACACTACCTGCCGCCATTGTGATTTTATATCCCCAGACAGGACGCGTTGCTGACGAGACGTCATGTATGAGCGAAACCATTGCACTGCGCTTGGTGAGAAATTTAGACCGCTAAGTTTGGCTAGTAAGATGTCGAAGTCGACAGTATCAAATGCTTTGCTGAAATCTAAGAAGCAAATTATAGTCGCTTCTTGTCTGTCCATGGCAAGTTTCAGGTCATCTGTTACCTTTATCAGAGCGGATGTTGTGCTTCGATGTTTACGGAAACCTGATTGGTATTCGTCTAATAGGTTGTTAGTAGTTAGGTAGTTGGTGAGCTGGTCATGAACTATATATTCTAAGGCCTTTGATAGTGCAGGAAGAAGGCAGATGGGGCGGTAGTCAGAGGCTGCTGTGGCGATGTCCTTTTTAGGCAGTGGCTTAATTTGTCCCAGTTTCCAGGCCTCAGGGAAAACACTTGTGATTAATGAATCGTTGAAAATGTCTGTTATAGAGGGCAGTAGTTGGTCAATAATAAGTTTTACCATCTGGATAGTGATACCATCATGTCCAGTAGATGCTGATCTAATCCGCATTATGGGTTTCTTGACAGTACTGCAAGTGACGTGCTGTATATAGAATTTTTCTTTGCTGCAGTCATTCATCCCAATGAAGTAATCAATGATTCTCTGTTTTTTTTGCGGATCAATTTTGGTTGCAGGTAATGTGAAGAATCGGTTTAGTTCTTCAGCTGGGACCATGGGATTTTCTGCAACTTTTATTTTGCCTAAACCGAGACTACGGAGATTTTTCCACAGGATAGCTGGTCTACATCTATTGTCAGCTAATGTACGGGCATGTCTGAGCTTAGCGTTTCTCACCGCTTGACTGACTTTGTTTCGTTTCTGCTTGTATACAGCGTGATTTTCAGGTGTAGGGTGTATCTTGTATGCTCGATGTGCAGCATCTCTGAGATTCATGAGCTGTTTTAGTTCATCAGTCAGCCAAGGTGCAGGTTGCCTTTTTGCTTTTCTGGTCTTTATTGGAGCATATTTGTCATATAGTTGAGTAATTTTGTTAGTGAAATCATGGAGTTTGTCGTTTATGTCCATGAGGGGAGTAGAGGTCATCCCCCAAACTATTTCTTGTGCCTCAGTTTCGAGTTCAGGCAAATTTATGCGTTTGAGGTCTCGGTATGTAGACAGTTTTTGTTTCTTTCTAGGGCATTCTAGTGAATACGTCATGGAAATGATGTCATGGGCAGACATGCCAGGCGCAGATATTTGAGAGGTGCGGATTATTCTGTTCGGGGATTTCGTTGCGAATATATCTATGAAAGTGTGACTGGTAGTCGTGTGATGAGTAGGTGCCAGCTGAAGTAGCGTCATATTTGAGGAAGAAAGCATCCTCTTAAATTTCCCAGTGGAAGGACTATTGCACAGAAAATTAATGTTAGTGTCACCAGCTATAATTACATGTTCATATGACGATTCGAGACTAGAGAGGGCAGTTTCGAAGCAGGCGAACCCACCTACTTTAGGAGGTTTGTAAAGGACACATATTAAGCACTTTCTGTTAAGTGATTTGATCTCTATGAACATATATTCCACTTGTTTATCTACATTGTTGTCGGATGTGTGTAGTACTGTAGGTGACAAATCAGAGCGTATGTACGCCCCTACTCCGCCCCCTCGTCTGTTGCATCTGTCGTTCCTGAGAAAGATATAGCCATCTAGGTTTACGGAAGTTGTAGGAATACTTGGTTTGAGCCAAGTCTCTGACAAAAGTATTACGTGTACATCAGCAGTTTGAAATATATATTTGAACTCGTCGAAGTGAGCTGGCAGAGACTGGACATTTGCATGTACAATATGCAGCTTGGTGCGTTCGGGTGTTGATTGCCCGAGGAGGCTGCCGACCGATGTTTGCGGGTCATGGTTGGCGGTGACAAGAGGGTCTGGCATTAGGAATGCGGAAGGCGTGTGAAGGAGGGGGGTGAGGGAGTGTCCTCCCAGTTCTGTGCAGTGAAAGCGGCCGGGAGGGGGAGGGGGTAGGTCCCCGGGGAGGCAACGGGATCTGCGGCCAAGGTCAGCGAGGTCTGCAACGGTTATGGAAGTAGCCGTGGGCTGGCAGGGGAAGGAATTTCGCTAAATACAACGGGAGTAATCTGCACGTTATGACATAGTGTGATATTAATTGCACTTATGAGGATAACAACTAAAGTATGATGGTGGGTTGCTAATTAAGGATGGAAGTGAGACTACCTTATGCCATAATTAACAAAATTACATGAGAAAAACAATTAAAAATGAAAATAGTTATGTGGAGAAACGAAAAGTTGATAATACAAATAATAACAAATATTACACGAGAAAAAATAATTAGAGATAAAAAAAATAGCTATTTAGAGAAACGAACAATTTGATAATACATTAGTTACGAAGTGGTTGACAGTGTAAACAATATAAACATACAGGTTAGTGGCAGCAAGATTAGACATGATTTAGCTTCTAAAGCACAGGCTTTCGAGTTCATTAACACTGCAAATGGTTTTCTTTCCGTTTTCGGTCTTAACCATTATCCTGCCGTCATTTGTCCATACGTTATGTAGCCCAAATTTCGAAATCGCGCTCTTCAAAATGATTAGTCTTTCAGAGGTCAGATCCTCGCGTACTGTCAGACCCGACTTGGCGAGATTCTTCTTTGCTCTGAATATTTCAGATCTTTTCCTATACGACATAAATTTCACTATTTTAGGTCTTGGTTTTGTAGAACCTGGCGACTTACGACCCACTCTATGACTTCTGTCAATGTCACTCAGAGTCACCTGCACGCCTGGCTTTTCTTGGACAAGGTTTATCACAAGTTCATCTGTGTTCTCCCTGCTGCTCTCTGGAATGCCGAACAGTCTGAGATTATTGCGTCTCTGATATTGTTCGAGCTCGTCCGTCTTCTCGATCAATTTCTGTTCGAGCAGTCGTGCTTTCTCCTCACTTGCTTTTAACGATGTGTCCAGTGCACGGATCTCGCTCGCATTCGCCTCCAGAGTTTTCTGTATTTTGTCCGTCACTGCTGCAGTGACAGCATCAGTGATGGTTTGAACAACGAGCCCGAGCGTCTCCTTAGCCTGCAGCGCGGCACTCACCTCAGCCTTCACGAGTGCGGCGATGTCACCGATGCCGGGCGGAGCGGCCGCAGCTCCCGGTGTAGACTCCACGCCTGCGCTGTCGCCCGCCTGGCCGTTGGCTGCACTGCGCGTTGTTCGGCGATTTTCCATTTTTAGTGCGATTCCGTGTAATTGGTGGTCAGTATGTGATGTAAAATACGACACTCGGCAGTAGATATACGGCTTTAGTATATGTACACTAGCCTAACTGCTTAAAACACCTCCAGATTTCACGTAAACTTGCGAGCCAAGCTAACGCACGTCACTCACTCGCCGCCATGTTGGACCTTACTTGACCAAAGAGAAATATTCGCAACTGAGATCATTTGCAAGAAGAAAAATTTGTCTTTTTGGAAGTACATATAAATATGAATAACTTTTTTTCTCTTATGAAAACAAATAAATGCAACACACGTACAGGGTTAACAGACTAGAACCTGGAAAATACCTTAAGACTCAGTATCATTGACAAGTCCAGATATCAAGAATCTTGTGTTAAAAATTCAAACTCAGAGCTCACATTAATCTCCTGCTAAATATCTGCTTAGGGGTCAATCCAAACATATTATCTGCAAAGCTGCACACCACACATGTCTTTGAACTTATGCGTTACAGGCACTGCTATATTGTTAAGTGAGTACTCTCTTCTTGTTGATCATACAGTCTGTTAAGACCTCTGGTGTCATTGGAGTGAGCAGTTTAGGCCTTTTCATGCAGTGTAAACAACATACAATTTATGAGTGCCAAGCAATGATACAAATTTCACATGGAAGTCAGGAGCCCTCACACATTCAACACTACTGTCAATAGGTCAACATAATGACTGTCTGTTGTGGGAGAATTATTATCAGTTTGACAAATAGCCATTCTGTTCACAAATTTACAGTCGTTTCTTGTATAAACGTTAACCACTAGTTCTTGTCTGTTGTGGACATATTAGAATACTGCACCTGTTGAAATTGTGGGTAATTTATAATGAATTATCTGTAACCAGTTACTTTTATAGGGATTTACTTCTCCATGATGACATTTCAAGATACCTGTCATCCCATCTTCACATAATTTAATTTATTTAGATGTAATGAAGATAGTTTCTTTACTAACAGTGCTGCAGCATTTTCCAATGGAAGTTTTAATCCAGATATTGCAAAAACTCATAGATAAAGATGCATTGCTTACCATCTACAAATAAATGAAAACGTAAAGATTGGGTGAATATAAACTTACATTCAACAAAACTATTTTCGAGTCATAATTTGTTGGCATGGCTTGTTGGGAGATCGGTGTCATTAATATCAGTCTGTTACCCTATAAACATTAATGTCATAGACCGATTAGTTTTGACTTTATGTGTTAGGAACACTGCTGTCACATCATGTGACAATGCAGCCTGCCAGCTGAAACATTTGTGTGAATCCACCCTGCAGATCACCAAAAGTTGCCCATGCCTCCTTTAGAAAATTCGTCTGGCAGGCAACACAAGAGTCAGATCAGTTGGGAAATCATTCCATAAGGTGCCAGGTGGCTGACTGGAAGTAAAGTTAGTGTCACTTTCCAAGTCATATTCTTCCCAAAATGTTGTACTGTTTGAGATAGCTGAGTGTTCTAACAATTACACTTCGATAATTGCTGTAAAAATATTCTGATAGTCTAAAGGAACATTTACTGTGAATATGTCAGAAACTAAATTAAGATTAAGCTGCAATAACTCGAGAAAATGAGCAGAGACTCTGCTCCTTCACTCAGTTTGGTGAACCTCTTGTTGTCGTTTTGGATTTTCTCTGTCTTAGGCGCACCACAACCTGAAAATCTCATTCATTCACGGATATCATAAGTAATTATACTGTAATTATTGCAAGTAGATGATACTAAAAACTGTATGATCAGATTGGCATAAGTACTGAGAGATGAGGTGGTTTAACAATGACTATATGGTTTGAACTGCGTTAGGGGTGATGCAACGAATCCAGCACTGACTATTTAAGTAAAGACAGTACTCTGGCATAGTCGCTTTTTATAAGTAACAGCTCTGATTAAGTTCTGCCTATTTCATCCTGGTCCACAAGCTAGCACCCATTACACACACCGCCACATGTTTCCCTCAAAAAGGAGCAGAGAATGGAACCAAAAACTCCTAACACATGAAGGGACACATCTGCCAACCTGCTCAGTCTAATATAGAAAGTGTCTGCCACATTAGCACCAAGCACGCACAAATGTTGCTCAAGATGGTGAACTATACTAAACTTCTCTGGCAAAGAAAAAAAAGTATGAGAACTGAGTAAAGCCTAATTTCAATCATATTATGAGTGGAACATAAGCAAAGGCACACTATAAAATATTCATTTTTCAATGAAATCGTCATAATTCTTGCTTTAGAGTTAGTTAGTGTAATGTAATGTAAAATTACAGTTATGTTACTGAGCAGAATTAATGAGTTCTCCTTCATTGCAATTTAATCATTATTTTGGTACTCTTGTTATTTTGTCTGTTTTAATCGTTCCTTTGCTGTTTCAAAATACATGAGTGTGTATTCAGTTCTTGCAGATAAATGAAGGCAGTTTTTTCTTGCCATATAAATTTATCTTCAAATTTAACTCTGTTTCTGCCAGTATTCGACTGTAAATGTGTCTTGAAAATTTAATTTGAAATTTCTCAGAAACCAACACACAGCATTTTGCATCATTACAGAATATTTAGATCTCTGCAGATCGCATTGCTACAATTTTTCTTCTCTTTTGTAGGCAGATGCTTGCACAGGACGTTAATAATACCACACTAAATGAATTCTAGGGTGTGTACTCCGTCTTTGCAACTAAATGGAAGGCAGTTCCTTTTTTGCCTCACATAGTAACAAATATACTAGAGAAATAAGCATCACATGTTGCTTATAGAACAACAAAAACACACTCCAGTCAGGCTCATAAACAGCAACAAACCAACCAGATAAATACCAAAGGGCCAGCACCTATCTGTTACAATGTGAAGAATGCAAATCACTGTATTTGGGAATGAGAAGCAGAGGCAAAAATAAACCTGCATTGTCAGTGTGGTTCAATAGACCAGTCTGCATCTTCATTTCTGAATGGGACAATAGCACATAGGTAGTCATGTACATGTACAATCTGTCAATATGTGTTGATATGTCATTCAGGACCATTTTCACTTACAATGAGGTACAAAAGTATAGGGTTACCTCATCATAACTTGTCAGACCTCTTTTTTGCCCTTCATGGTGCAGTAAGTCAACGTGGAATGGACTCAACAAGTCGACCAAAGTCGCCGAAGAAGGAATGAGCCATGCTGCCCCTATAGCCATCCATACTTGAGAAAGCGATGCTGGTGTGTAATCTAGTGCAGGAACTGACCTCCCAATAATGTCCCATAAATGTTTGATGGGATTCATGTGAGGTGGTCTGGTTGTCCAAACCATTCTCTCAAACCACAATGTCCTTGAAACCAGTCACAACCAACTGTTGTGCAGTGACATGGTGCATTGTCATCCATAAAAATTCTATTATTGTTTGCAAACATGATGTCCATGAATGCTGCAATTTACCCCATTCAGCTGTTACTGACTGTAAACAGTACTCATCTAACATGGCCACTGCTTTCCAGTCAGCTTGGGTCCAACCAGTATGCCCCCAAACCAGGAAAGACGCAACAGGCGATGTTGTGCTGTTAGCAAAGGCACTGGAGTATCATATTCATGGGGTTTCTGGCTCAAAAATCATTTTCGAATAAAAATTACAAGTTACACTAACAAGAATCTAATTTCTGAGTTTTCCCCAACCAAACTCAACATAAATAAAATGTAAGCAAAATGGTAACAAACCTGAACTATTTAAGAACTCAGGATATTTTAGTAAAGGAAAATGTAATTTAATTAAAAGAAAAATGTGAATTATTGTAATTTATTGAAATTCAATAACATGAACTACACGATCTTTATTTATTTTTTAACTTGATAAATTAAATATAATCCTATAATTTTATCTAATTTATCATCATCATTAGTAAAAGGTTTAGTATAACGAACTAGAAAAGTAATTTCATATTTTTTATCTAAAAGTAATAACACTTTATCTCCAAATTTAGTCGATAAACTTTCAGCTTTGGGCAGAACATAAGATTTATGTTTTTTTGAATTCTGATAATTTAGTGAACACTTCTAAACAATCATTACTGTTATTGTTAAGTACAGTTAACACATTTTCATTACTACCATTCAAGAACATTTTTATTTATACAGAAAAAAATTTGAGGAATAAAAAATTGAAACTTTTTCTAAACATTTGGAAAAGTTTGGAGAAGTTTTCAGTCTTCAATAACTAACTTTGCAGTTTTTAATCTTCTCTAGTTTTCTGGAAGTATCTCAAAAGAAAATAAAAACATGAAGTTAAAAGTTCTTTAATTCTTTCTAATTTTTCATTCATTTATATAAATAGAAATATCCTTTTACCATTCTGTATTGTGAATCATAAGTGAAATTCTTTTTACCGTACATAATAACATGAGCAATTGTATCATAAGCTATATTTTATTACAGTCTGCAAATAATTTCATAGATTTTTGAGTAGTTAAGACTATCATTCTTCTTGACATATTTATTGTGTAGAGCAGATAATTTTAAGTAAAATTAAATGGACTTACATTTACATCATAATTAAATTGGGCTATTCTTTTAAGCACTCTAAAGAGAATCATATGCTTTTAAGAAGTTATTTGGTGGATGAAGATTCCATAACTCTTGTCAAAAAACTCCATTTCTTCCATTTATAACATAGGTATTTTATAATTTAACATGATCTAATAAATAAGAATCCTGTTTTCTGATTAATTTGAAAAACAACATAAATCAAACACGGCATATCAAATTCTGTGCTGGTATAATAATTAGTGATAACTAGTTCAAAATTCCGTTTTCCTTGTAAACCAGCAAATTCAACAGTTTGTAGTTTGAAGAAAGAAATTTGAATATTTCGATTTTTAAGTTCTAATTGATGTGAATATTCTGGTTCATATTTAACAAAAGGAACATGGATTTCTATACTTCTTACAACGATGTTACTTACTTTTGGAAATGTAGAATTCTCATTTTCTGTTGTCCAAAAAAGAAGGAAAATTTCTAGATACTTTCTTGAACTCCATGTAAAAATTATAGTTAAATACCCCTACAAATTTGTTTATAATCTTTAAAAATCTGTTAAATAATTCTAGTGGATAAAGTATTTTGCTTTGATTGGTTTTTAATTTTACTTTTATGGGATTATATCCTTCCATATTTAATTAATAGAGATGAAGTCAATCAAATAAGAGTTGAAAAAGAAGTAAAAGCAAATTTATTTCTAGATAAAATATTATTTCCTTTTTCAATTGCAATAGCATCAAACGATTTTAAAATCAGTAAGTTTAATATTTAATTTAACAACATATGCAGAAAAATCAGAGAATAACATCAAAATACATATAAAGCAGTGAAAAATTTGGATGAATTCAACATTCACCAATATTAATATTTATTTGTTCCCTTGTTTGGAAGATTTAAATTATTGTTTGTTTTCTCATTAACAGGAAATCAGTAAAATTGATAACTCTCTATTTGGTTCAAGATTTATAAAGGAGAAAATTTACTTATTCATTTCCAAAACAACTGTTACTTAATAACCATTCAAATCAATTAAAAACCATTACAATCAATTATCATTAATTCTAAAATTTAAATAGTATAAAAAATTAAAGATTTTATAGGATTATTTGGTTCATAAATTATTGGTACATAAAATTACGAATTAGGTTTCAATGAAGCAATAATATTAGTTCCTCCATGAAAATGTTCATTATGTTTAACAGACATTTCATCTGCTAAATTAAAATTTTCATTAATTAATTCAAATAGCATAATTTTAGTAAATTCTTTAAGAAGTTTTTTTTATTAGGTTCAATAATTTCATTATTAAATCCTGAAACTTTACTGAGAAAACATTTTTATCGCTTTTCATAAGAATTCTATTAAAGTTTTTTTCTATTTAATATGAATATTCGGAGTTTTTGAATGAATAAATATTTCCACATTTTTCAAACTATATTGACCAACAGAAAGTTCTATTGTTTATCCATCACAGTAAAGTTGTATGTTTTTCGATGTAGTATTTAGAGTTAAAATAATAAAAACATTTTTATAAGTTCCTCTTATTGAAAGAGTTAATATTTCCTTCAGAACAAAACTATTATCGCTCAATTGAGTTATCTACTAAATATATTAGTAAAAATTATGTAATAAAATAACAAAATGGGAACCAAAATAAGAATTCTAGGAAAGGAAACAAAAAAACGTAGTAAATCTTTGTCAAACTCTATTCAGTGTCAATTACAGGACCAAGTGGTTGTGGAAAAACTTCATTTATGATTGATAATTGTATTTTAGCACCTGGATGGATAAATGGGAAAAATTAATTATTTAAAAATTTAGTCTAAAAGTTTAGATCTACAAAACACCAATATTTTATAAAATTTCAACAAATCAAGGATAAAATTAACGAAAAATTGTAAATTTTATTCAAAGTAATCATGAAATCATTTCATTAGATTAATGTGAAGACTTTTTTGGTGATTTTATTCTCGAAAATCAGGATATAGTTAGAGAATATTTTACTAGAGGAAAACATAAAGAAATAGATAGTTTTTATTTATGTCCAACATATTCAAAAAATCCTAAGGAATTGGATCGAGATGATTTGAATTCGTAAAAGTTTATAGAGAAGATGATACAAATTTGAATTATATTAATCATGAATTTGTTGGTGTTGAATCAAAATTTCATGAATTTAAAGAAATGTGTAGTAGGTGGAATAGAGATAAATGTGGTTTTATTACATTAGATTTGATAAGAAAAATTAATGAAGGGACATAAGGAGAAAAGATTAAGAATTTTGTAAACACTGAAGACAAAAAATAAAGAAATGAAGTGTAATCAAATGCATCTCTTACATTCATGTACAGATTTTTAGATGAGAAACATAAAAAACATTGAACATAAAAACATTTAACACAAAAACGTTGAACTTAATCGTTAAACATAAACATTAAACGTAAAATAATAAATGGTTATCGTTTCTTTTCTTATTAAATGTTCACAAGATAGAGCAAAAAAATTTTAAAACGCCAGATGAAATAAAAAAGTAAAATAGCAGTTAAAAGGAGAGTTTAAGAAATGGAAAAAGCAACCGAGACTATAATATTAAAAATTTAAAACAGAAGATCAACCAGTTGTAGAAAACATAAACAAGGAATTGAGGAAGTAGGCAAAAAGTTTTAATAGCAATTGAAGAAAACAGAGAAGTTGTAAAACAAATGGTTCCTTATAATCAATATTAGTTAAGTGAATTTAATGATATTCCATAACATGTATGGCTTAATGATAATCCTGCTAAGTATGACTACAGATTAAGTGAATTGGAAATAAATAATTTGTTTCAGAATTCCAAAAAAGAAATAAAATTAAAAGAAAAAGAAGTTAAAAAATAAATATAAGTGAAAGAGTATTACAATTTATCTGTCATATTGAAGATCCTGTTGGTCGTTATAAATATATTTCTAAATTAGCAATAGAATTCTATGATGATAAATTAAAAATAGTTGAAAAATAATATGTATGGAACAGATGGATTAATTTAACTTTTAACTAAAAAAAATAGCTATGGCTGAATTAGGTTCAGAATTTGATTCTATTTATTTACAAAACTTTGCAAGAATTTCATTCCATTCTAATACTGTGTATAATGAAAGTAATACTTATAAACAAAGCCAAGTTGTGGAAATACATGCAATTATTTGTTAAAGACAATTGTTGAAGGATATTTTTCTAGTTTTTGAGAAAGAAATCTTAGTGATTCATACGGAAAGGTTTAGTAAAAAAAGTATTCAGAAAAACCTATTGAATGTGTTTGAATGGATGATGTCGCCAAATTAATCGAAAGATCGCTAATTTTCCTTGGAGAAGTAATGGCTGGAAATAAAAATAGCATTAAGTAAAATATTAAAAAATAAATTTGGAGATTTTATTATTAATGTTCCAATAGGAATTCCTTATTTGATGAGATCTTTGAAAAGTTTTCCACATACATTTTAGAAAAGTTAAAAATATGAAAAAGCTTTAATTAATACTTTAATTAACAAATTAACATTTGAAATGCATCTTCCAGGGTATCGGTTTTGTGACCCAGTAACCAAATTAGAAGAAGGATTAGCTAGAGAAGATCAAGTAATTAATTCATTAGGTCAAGCATCTAAAGAAGATGATATTTTTATAGAGATAATAAAGAATTAGAAAAAAGATGCGAAGCTGATAAAACCTTCAGTTAGCTGTGAAAGAAAGAACGCATGCAAGTGATGCCTCTTTAGGAGGAAAAATTGTAGCAACTGCAGTTAGGGGAAGTATGTATAGAAAAAGAAAATGAGGAAAGGGTTTACACGTTGATAAAAATGGATGGGGCTCATAAAAATTCTTTATTACTGTTTATTCTATATAAACTGATAACTTTTCGATTTATGATACGTTGTTACCTAGTGGCGAAACAAATCAAAATAGATTTAACATAAAAATGAACAATCAAAAATTATTGAACCATTTTATCTGATTTTCAAAATGGAAAGAAAGAGAAGAAATGGGTGAAAATTTAATTGTTCTATTAACTATACCTACTGTGAAAAAGATTGTTGACTATTTAACAAACAAAATGAAAGAAAATATGAATGTGAATATTTACCATTATTATTATTATTGGCATTACTTTATTTAGTAATAATTGGTTCACTTGCTAGTGAAACTGCAGAGATTGGCAATGCAGTTATAAATAAGAAAAAAAGATGATACAGAATTAGAAGAATAAAAGACATAATTCGGAAATGGAAAGGAAAGGAAAAAAGAGTAAAAATGTTTTCACAGAAATATATGAATAATTTAATATCCTTTATCTAATTTTGACACTGAGGAATTAGTTGAACAATTAAAAAGTAAACATTTTCATGGTGTTTTATGACATGAATTACCTTATGAACCAAAAAATTTAGAAAGTGGAATACTAAATTTAGATCTTGTTGAAACTCAGTGGATTTGCCATTTCCAAAACAAAGATATAAAATCCGTTTTTGACTCATGTTGAGGAAATATATCTATACAACTAGTTAACTATTTGGGAAAAAATCTGTACTACAGTATCGAGAGAATTCAATATTTCGATGACATAACATTTGTGTTTATTTTTTCTTTATTAGTTCATGAACTACAAATTTAATGGCATTTTAAGTTTATTAAATGGACATTTTAGGAAATAAACTCGCTAACGATCTAGAAGAATGAAAGATTTTCGTTCATTAGAACCAAAACATTAATGAATTAATTTCAAAAATCAAAACATTCAACCATCAATAGACTCAAAAATAAATTATGTAATTTGACAAGTTCACAAAGAGTTTAATGTTACTTGAGGTTATTTTGGCTGTAAAGGTAGAAGAAATGCGAAAACAAATGATTAAGTAGATGCAAAAGATGTAGTTAAGAAACTTTATTTACAGAATGAACTGAAAACTTGTTACAAAATTGGAATGAACAACAGTTTTAACACAGTTGAATAATTATATCAATAAACAAGAACTAAGAAATTACTTTAAAAAAGGAAATTAATGATTTTTTTCAGGAATATATTTAAATCCATAGTTAAATAAGTTAAAAAACTTACATATAAAGTTCATGATAAACAAGAAACTGAACTTAATTTTATGACTGGAAGTGAACCAAATATGCACAATTTCAATGAGTATGATTTTATTCTTATAAAAGTGTTGTCACTGGAAATATAAAAAGAGATTTAACATTTGATGATTTTCATATTTCGATGACTATTGTTGACAAATTTTATAAAGTAACTACTGACATCCAAGTAATGAAAATAGTTTACACACAAATTTTCTAACTGTAAGCTTAAAAGATTATCTTAAAACTGTTCCAGTTGATGTTCTATAAAAATGAAGAACGATAATCACTTTTATTGTTTGAAGTACAAGAAGTTTACTGAAACTTTTCATCCTCTTAGATTGACAACTGAAAATGGAAAACAAAGAATTGAAGGTCTTTTTACAGTCTATAAAACTGAAAGAGTAAATTGGTTAAAACATTCATAAGCATAGGGCTAAATATTATTATTTATTAATGAATTACATAAATCAGTTAGAAAGTATTTTAAAAGAAAAATATGTAATATCTCTTGGAATCGATTAGTTACGGCAATCAAATTTAGTGAATATGGATTCTCGAAACTGAAAGGAATTTCGAATAAATAAACAATATGAATACCTATTAACTGTTATAGATGTTTTTTAAATTTGAGCTGGCATTTCCGGTTAAAGAAAATACAGGTGAAAGTGTAGTAGAGGCTTTCGAAAAAATATGTGAGTTGAGAAAACGAAAAAATTTGCAAATGGTTAATAGTAAAGAATTTTATAATAAAGAATTTCAAGAAGTAATGAAAAAATTTACTATCAACATTATTCAACTGAATTAAGAAGAGCTATTGCTGAACAATTTAATAGAATATTGAAAGAATAGTTGTGGAAGAAAATTGTTCTTCAAGGAAATTATAAATGGGTTGATTTAGTTTCGAAATTAGTTGATGAATATAATAACACAAATCATTCAACAGTAAAAATGTGAACAAAAGATGTATATATAGAAAATGAAAAATCTAGCTGAAAACTGTTTATGTTACAAATTTGATCGATACTGAACCTAAATATAAAAATTGCTGATAAAGTAAGAATAAATACTCTTGAAGGATATTTTGAAAAATGATATACTGATAACTGGTCAATAGGAATTTTTGAAATTGAAGGTGTTATTTATTCTGATACAACCACATATAAATTGAAAGATTTAAATGGGAAAGAAGAAAATGGAAACTTTCATAAACAAGAATTATTGAAAACGAATTTTCCAGATGTTTGGAGTGTTGAAAATGTTTTAATTAATAAAGATAATAAAGTTTATGTTAAATGGTTAGGTTTTGATAATTTACACAGTATTTGGTAAATATTTTTTATAGTTAGCAAACATATTTAACATAATTGGGGTTAGTTATTGAAAATTTAAACATGCTTGGTGTTGAATATAATATTCGGTACTCTTTTTGTTTTATTGATGGAGATACAGTCATTTTGGTATTCAAATAAAGGTCAACAAAAACGATTTAATGTTAAAGTCATATGAGAATTTTAAATTTGAGTTGACTGAATCTGATTGTTTTCACAAATGTTGTGTATCAGATGCATATAAAAATTCTTATGAATGTTATTTAAAATTTGAATATGAGGAAAGTACTTCTAAATTTAGTTTTATATTGTAAGAAACGTTTGGTAGATTATTCATATCTTCACACAGTTTTTCTGGTGAATACTCAACTAAAGTATTGAAATAATTTCAATAGCAATCAATTCTTAAATTTTCCTTTCATTCATTGATAGAAGTTTATTGAATTTAGTACATGATTAATTCTTAAAAATTCTTCGCAGTCTAGATGTGTATTTCTGATGAAATGTATTTGATTTTGCGCATTTTTGTGTTCAAATAACATAATATTCATAATTAAAATCATGTAATATTAAAATAACAAATGATGGTATTAAATTCTCATCACCTAATGAGGAACAACATATAGTAATAATGTATTTATTTCTTCATTTATTGCTTTTGTTATTCGAACTGCGTTACGAACTATTTCACTGAAACCTTCAATACTTTAACATTTGATTTTATTTAAATTTACTGACTGAGTTATATTTTCTTTTATTTTATATTCACCATCTTTCCTAATAGATGGTAAAACGTCTTCATAGTCCCAATCTTGAAAAATTTCTGCTAAAAGCATTTTTGATTTCTTAAATAAAGAATGTAATCCAGGTTCATTAATAAAATTTGTTTCAGGATGCAAGAGCAGCGAATTGTTGTCATTTAAATTTTTATATTTAAAACTTTGTTTTTCTCTAACATGGTCTCTAACTGCATTTCTTTTGTTTATAAATTCTAAAAGATTAGCAACAACTTTTGCTTTAAATGAATTTTTTATTATTCTTTAGCTCCACAAGCGACTTCATTTATATATAAAAAAATTTAATGTTTTTATTTTTAATACAATAAATTTTTTTATTGTAATCAGAAAGTGAAAATACAATCATTGGGGCGGTTGGTGCTTATTTATAAAGAAAAAAATTATTAAATTTGAAAAATTTTTAAACAAGAAAGTGAGAATTTGGGTTTTCTTTTTTTTTGAATAGGCAAATGAGATTTTCTTTGTTGGGGAAAACTGTGAAATTACATTCATAGTTTGTAACTTGGAATTTTTGCTCGAAAATGTCTTTGAGTCAGAAATCCCACAAATATACCACTCAATCGCATCGATCATCTGCTGCTGTATCCCATTAACGCTGTATTTCGCTACACTGATGTAATAGTTAAGTTCATCCTATGTCCCACATTGACTTCTGCAATTATTTTGACACAATGTTGCATGCCTGTCAGCTCTGACCTCTCTATGCAATTGCACTGCCCTCAATCGTTAAGTGAAGGCCGTTGGTCACTGCACTGACTGTGGTGAGACGTAATGCCTGAAATTTGGTGTTTCCGACACACTCTTGTCACACAGAATACTGAATTCCCCTGACGATTTCTGAAAAGGAATGGGTCAGCTGGCGTGGCCATGCGGTTCTAGGTGCTTCAGTTTGGAACCGCGTGACTGCTACAGTCGCAGGTTCGAATCCTGCCTCAGGCATGGTTGCGTGTGATGTCCTTAGTTAGTTGGGTTTAAGTAGTTCTAAGTTCTAGGGGATTGATGACCATAGATGTTAAGTCCCATTGTGCTTAGAGCCATTTGAAAAGGAATGTCTCATGCGTCAACTGCATAACGTCTTTGTTTTGGTTACAAATTCGTTTTTCGTTTCATAGTGGTATATTATATATTCCCTGCTCGTTTAGGACCAAAGACTATACTTGTAGATACGCCGGAGGTGCAAACTTTCTTTGTAAGCAGTTTACACAGAGATATTGCAGGCAGCGCGTGTTGTGTGTGTAGTGGAAACCGCGTCGGGTACTGGACCAGCGGGAGGCGGAGAGTGTGCTGCGCGCGGGTGCCACGTTGCGGCGCGGGTTGACGCGCGCGCTGGCGGCGCTGCCATTGACGGAGGCGCGTCGCCTGCAGGCGTCGCTGGTGGCGCGCGACGTGCGGCTGACGCGCCTGCTCGCGGATGTCTACCAGCAGCTGCGACCCGAGCTGGTGCCTAGCGCGCCCTCTCACTGCAGCCTCTTCGCGGCGCTCGGCCAGCCATTTCGCGAATTCGTCGAGACGTCCGTTCTGCCCCAAGTGGCGCAAGTCCGCTTGCATGAGCACCTGCTGTTCGAACGCCCCTCCACCTGCAGCATCCCGGCCGGCGGCAGCGGCGGCGACTACCTACTGCAGCTCATCGAGTTCCAGCTCAGGCAGGGCTCGCTGCGACTTACCGTGCCGCTCTTCCTCGGCCTCTTCAACAACATCATTTTGCCCTGTCTTGAACCAGACATAGCCGAGATGTCAAGGTATTATTACAGTTGTTTTGATTCTTTGTCGATTAGCCGACTGTGGTGCATTTCCTTCTATTTAAAAGTAGGGACTAAGTGATTTCACCCACGTTTATATCACACTCTGTTGTTGTTATTGGCTCTACAATAACGGAAAAAAATCGCAACACTATAAAGTAATTAACGTAGAGTAATGAAATTTTTGCGAGTACATCTGTCTAGGAAGGTATTTACGCGATTAAATTTGTAATACCACAAGTTAATGTTAGTGGCGAGATAAGCCATTGCAGATGTGTAATGCTGGTACATTAATAAATGCCATAACGTTTTAAGGGGAGCCGGAGGTGGTCAAATCCAAAAAATTACGATTTTTTTTTTTTGCTACCGAAAATTAATTGGAACATTCCTCTTTAATGTAAACTTTGAATTATTGTTCTACTCGCCCTAGAAGTGGAGTTATTACAATTTTCCCCCACGCCTGCAGAGGAAATGGGCGGCCGCTGAATGCATCTAACACCCTCTCGTGGCTTCCTGGCGAACTGCTTGGGATTTTCTCGGCCTGTTAAGCATACACCGCCTTATGTTACGCATACAGCGAGTGTGCTAGGGTTGGCTACATTGTTTTCTATGACAAATGAAGCGCTAAGAGCGCGGAACATCGTCTCTTTGCTGTTTACCGTTTCGAATTAGTTCAGTGTTGCGCCTGTTGTTGGTAGTATTATACTTCTTGTGTAAAGCGTTGTTCTGGTTACGATGCCACGTTTTAGTAACTGTGTATATAAGAAGAGGAAGAACGTAGGGAAAAGAAAATTAACACTAATACCAAGTTGCGATACTGCAATTACAGCATTCTTCTGGTAAGCAACACATGGCCAGCCATAGCCCTGTGACATCTTCTAGCAAATACTACCTTGGGGATGGTGACTCCAAAGGTTTCAAGACTATAAAGGAACTGAAACCATACGGAAATGAATTTGTAGTTGAAAAGTTGGAATGCATTGGGCATGTGCAAAAGCGTATGGGTGCATGGCTTCGAAGGCTCAAACAAACTTTGGGTTCAAGTAAGCTCAGTGATGGAAGGACAATAGGAGGGAGAGGCAGGCTTACTGATGAGGTGCTTGAACGTCTACAGAGATACTATGGGTATGCTATAAGGCAAAATACTAGTAATGTTAGTGACATGCGAAAAGCAGTGTGGGCATTGTTCCTTCATACTGCCTCCTCCAATGAATACCCTCAACACAGCCTGTGCCCAAAAGATTCCTGGTGCAAATATAATGCAAGAAGGACTATGATCACAAACATGGTTTGCCAGCAGCTGTGATAAACGCAATAAAACCAATTTTTCATGTCTTAGCACAGCCAGAATTGTTACAGAAATGTATACACGGAAAGATGTAGAATCCTAATGAGAGCGTAAACAATTTGATTTTGAAAGCGATTCCTAAAAGGGTGTTTGTAAGCATAAAAACACTGCACTTTGGCATTTATGATGCAATAGCAACCTACAACCAGGGGAACAGTGTGAAGTGTGAGGTTCTGAAGGCTTTAGGATTTACAGCTGGGGTGAACACTGTACAAGCACTAAGAAATATTGACAGAGAAAGGATAAGAGGAGCAGAAAGAAGAGAAAGGCATATGAAGAATGATGGAACAACAGGCCAGAAAAGAAGACAGAAGAGGAAGCTTTTGGAGGATGAAGAAGAAGACCCTGATAATCCATCCTATAGTGCAGGAATGTATTGAGAAACTTCGATAGCCATTTCCCGTACATTAGAATTTTTCGAATATAAGGAACATTTTCTCAAAATCCACTCAAGCTAGAGAGATGAAATTTTTATACAGCACTCCTAGTGGTCAAACTTACATTGTAACACAGCCATTTGGCAATATATTCAGTAGTTTCATTTCAGTTTAATTATAAAGCAATTACTTGTAAAAAAAATTGGGTCATTAATAAAAAAATAATTGGAAGGAAACTAGAAAAGATACGCCAAAATCCCTCTGTCATAACTGCAATACTAGACCACTCTATATGTAAAAAAAATTCAAATTATTCTATTTGGTAGTTTATTCATAAATGTTCCTCAAACTTAGTGATTTTAACATGGGCAGCATAGGCACCTCCGGCTCCCCTTAATATAAATATGCAAATGTGCATGCTTTGTGTTGATCAGGTGCCGAATATCAGTTTGAGGGATGGAGTTCCATGCCTGTTTCACTTGGTCGGTCATTACAGGGACAGTTAATGCTATTTGTAAATGACTGGAGTGTCGTCCAATGATGTTCTGTACATGCTCAATTGGAGACACATCTCGTGATTGAATGGGACAAGGCCACATGTCGACACTTTGTAGAGCATGTTGGGTTATAGCAGCGGTATGTGGCCGATTGTCGGCCTGTAGGAAAACACCCCTTGGAATGCTGCTCTTGAATGGCAGTACAGCAGGTCGAATCACCAGACTGATGTACAGATTTGCAGTCAGGGTGTATGAGATAACCATGAGAGTACTCCTGCTGTTATATGAAATCGCACTGCAGAACACAACTTCAGGTGCAGGTCCAGTGTGTGCAGCACACACACACAAGTTTGCTGCAGGTCCTCAACTGCCCTCCTCCTAACCAACACACGGCGATCACTAGTGCAAAGGCAGAACCAGCTTTCTTCAGGCGACATAAAAGACCTCTAGCCTGCCCTCTTTTAGGCTCTCGCTTGACACCACTGATGTCGCACATAGCAGCCATTTGGGGTCAGTGAAATGCACACTACAGGGGGCCTGGCTCGGAGCTGTCCTTGAAGTAACCGATTTGTAGCCGTCTTTTGCGTCACTATGGTGCCAACTGCTGCTCAAATATCTGCTGCAGATGCAGTATGATGCGCCAGAGCCATACGCTTAATGCAATAGTCTTGCCTCTCGGTATTGCCACTTGGTCGTCCAGAGCCTAACCTTCATGTGACCGCTTATTTCGTGACCACAGCTGCAGTAAACATGTGCAGTGGCTACATTCCTGCGAAGTCATTCTGCAATATCGCAAAAGGAACTTACGGGTTCTTGTAGCCCTATTACAAGACCTCATTCAAACTCAGTGGAGTGCTCATAATGGGGTTATGTCGCCTTAAAGGCATTCTTGACTAATATTAGCTCACCACGTCCATTTCACTGTCAACTAACGCTCACCACCATTACAGCGTCGATTTAAAGGAAACCTAATTTGCATCTTCATAGTGGTCTACTAGCATCAATCTTATGCTTTTGGGGCGAAATTTGAACAGACATCATCTCTCAGATATAGATATACGCCTACCAACTTTCGTTTATGTCGCACAAGTACTTCTTGGAGTTGTTATTTTTCTACTGTGAGTGTATTTTCTGACTCTTATTTAACAATTATTCTGTGGGACACCCCTTTCGCTTTATGTAACGGAATTTTGACGAGACTTATGACTCTTAGAAATTGAAGTAGTTGGCATTTATATGCTTCAGTTCCATTATGTATGCATTGCCATGCAAAGTCCCAATTAAAGTTGTTTTATGACACTGTAGATTAAATAAATGCTAAATGAAATTGATGACAAGATTTTAACACAACCAAATGGGCGTTGGTTCTTTGTATTTTCGCCATATATTTCGTAAGAGAATATTTTTCTGATATTGATCTTATAAGGAATGCAGGGGAACGAGAGTCTATGAGTGGGGTTGAGAGTGAAAGTAACTTACATTATATAAAATGGACATTTATTACAAAAAGGATCCTATACTCGCAGAGCTTACATTGTATATCAAGAAAAACACTTAATTCTTTTTTCCACGTGATGTATGTGAGACTAACATCATCAATCTTTATCTTTAACATCACTAAGTGAACCTCATGTGTAAAACAGAAAGTGAGTATAGTTTAGCAAGTGAATAACTCTGAGTATTGCAATGTCCTATCACCACTCGCCAAAAAACTACTGAAGAAATTAAACGATGATAATTAAGTGGGCCTACTGTAGATGGACAATAGATCCAAAGCCCAGCAGTAAATATGTGATAATTTCAGTCAATCCCAGTACCACCAAATTTGAATACCAGTACACAAATTGGTAGGTATTCATTCTACTCAGCGAGTTGTGAACAATTCAATTAACCAGTCTCCTAGTGGAAATCCTCAACTCAAATTCATGTCATCCCCAGTACCATGCAGAAATAATAAAACTTTAGTCTCTATAGTCATACGGGTGCTTGAACCATGAGTAGAATAATTAAAATTAAAAACGGTAGTTACAGATAATTCGCTCAAAGTAATTACCAAACTGAAGGACTTGAGAACTTCACACTGTGGCAAGCCAATACAAAGGTGACAAGCATGATTCACGAGAAAAAGAAAAATTCACTTAATACTCACACTCTGCAACACAAATGTGTTCACATAATTAATAAACTCAGAAAAGAGTTGTGAATTTAACGAATGGACGCGCTAAATGCACATGTTCAGCGTCTTACCAAGAACAAAGTATTAACATCAAAGTCCTCATTATGCTGAGAAACTTGTAGAATAAAATTCAGTCGTTCCTGAATCAGATTTTTTACTATTACGAGGGTTGACTGAAAAGTAATGCCTACACCTTCATAACTCTTCAACAGTTGGCAGCATTGTTATGTGGCATGTACTGGCTTGTTCCGAAGTCTCTTCTCTGTAGCTCCAGTTGGCGGGAAGTCTTAGCGTTGAACGGCTGTGTTGTTACAGTCTAAAGTATGGAACCCTGCATAACGGTATGTCAATTCGATTTAAGCAACGTGCAGGCATTGAATTCTTGACAGCAGAAAGTGTCACCCCAAAGGAGATTCATCAGAGAAAGAAAGCAGTTATTGGTGATTGTGTTGATGTGAGTACTGTGCGTCGTTGGGCGAGTATGTTTAAAGATGTTGAGGCGGGAACATCTGACCAGCGTGACAGACAAAGAGTTGGACGTCCTGTGACAGCAACCACTGAGTTTCACAAGAACAATGTTGACAGATTGATTCAGGCGATCGTAGTATCGCTCAGAGAGAAATTGCAAGCAGGATCAGCATTTCACAAGAACATGTGGGTCACATTATTGCTTTGATTGGCTGTCGGAAGATCTGTGCACGATGGGTACCCCGGATGCTGACTCCTGAAATGAAAGTGCACAGACTTGAAATTTGCCAGGAACTCCCCTCGCGTAACGAGAATGAAGGTGACGCCTTTCTCCATTCAATTGTGACAGGAGACGAAACGTGGATACACCATTACGACCCGGAGACGAAATGTCAATCTATGGAGTATCGACACAAAGACTCGCCCCGGAAAAAGAAACTGAAGACGCAGTCCTTTGCTGGAAAAAACATGGCCACAGTGTTCTGGGTCGCAGATGGTGTTATCTATGTTGATTTCCTTGATCGTGGAACAACAAAAAATTTAGAGCGTTACATCACAACGCTGCGAATTCTCAAACGACGGCTAACGAGGATCTAAAACGAAAAGGGAAATGTTTTCCTGCAGCATGACAATGCCAAACCACATACTTCAAGTGCCTCCAAAGCAGAATTTCAGAGACTGAATCTCACCACCATACGGCATCCTCAATACAATCCAGCTTTAGGACTGTCTGAATTCCATCTGTTCCCGATAAAGAAAGACAATCTGCGCCTGGCCGTTGTGGCTGAGCGGTTCTAGACGCTACAGCCTGTAACTGCGTGACCGCTACTGTCGCAGGTTCGAATCCTGCCTCGGGCATGGATGTGTGTGATGTCCTTAAGTTAGTTAGGTTTAAGTAGTTCCAAGTTCTAGGGGACTGATGACCTCAGTAGTAAGTCCCTTAGTGCTCAGAGCCATTTTTGAACAATATGCGGGGACATTATTATGCTTCTGATGAAGACGTCGAGAGAACTGTGTTTCCAGAAACCGAGTGTCGAGTTCTTCCTTGACGGCTTCAGAAAACTTGTTCATCGTTGGCAAAAATGTATCCAATTGGCTGGTGATTATGTGGTAATATTGGTAATTAAAGACCACATTCTAAGTATTAGTTCTGCATTTGATTTATCAAAATATCTCCATCCAAACACAATTAACGAAGGTGGAGGCATTACTTTTCATTCAACCCTCATACTTCGAGTAAAGTGCGACAGTTACCTAAATTGTAAACGAAAATATAACTAATTCCGAGCATCCTGAAACTTATGATTAAGCATGCACCAAGAAGTACCAGCGCTCACGGTAGGGCCCCCAGGAAAGAAGTGATCTCTCAAAGAAATTCCACAAATTGATTTTATTCCTTATGTATAAGCGACATCAGTGCATTAACTACGATGGGAGCTTTAACTAACAATTCAAACCAGATATACACTCAAGAGGTCGGTTGTGGGCAGACAGTACTAAGGAGTGGACATGCAACTGTAGAGCATCATTATTGTTATGTCATCAATTGAAATGGAGCAACATCTCTAAATCAAATGTTCGAGTCATTCTCCAGAATGATCTGCAAAAGAGAAAAGAGTGTACACAGTTTGTCCCACAGATGTGAACTCCCACACAAAAACAATGATGCATAGATGCCTGATGCAACAACTGGAAAAAAAATCATCATGGGCGACAAGAATTGGTTTTATCAATACGAATCTATCACGAAACAACAAAGTGAAGACATTCTGTGATGGTGTGGGTGCTATTCTGTCTTCGGCGCAACGGATGTATCCTTCACCCTGTGGCTCCTGTAAGATGCAATTTCCACCCCCACACTACTACAGAAGTCAGACAGACGCTCCTAACGTTCTAAAGAGAAATGCCTGAAAAACTTTCAGCAATAAATATCTTCTTTAGTCATCCGCTGTAAGGAAATGACACAAAAATTCACAAAATTTCTTACGTAACTAGTGGGATGCTTGGGTACTGGAGTAGTGATAGTTAGTGTAAGAGACACATGAAACTAAAGAATATTATTATTTATTTTGCAAAAATTCTGAGAAATCACAATGGCACTTTCAGTTATGAACTGAACAAGTTATTTCTGGGTTCTTTTCCAAATGTGAAGTTACCTCTTAAGGATAGCATTCGCTAATGAAATATCTATACAAAGTTTAAGATTGTTATTGACTTGGCAGAATGGCTGAGAGCCACGCCTACTCAACCTGAATAATTATCCGTTAGAATATTACTAGGTGCAGTCGAGGCTGTCAAGTGTGAAATGCACTGAAGTGTACTGTTGTGGAAGAAATACGGGGCTCGCAAGAGCTGTAGCGCACAATACCGTAAGCTGCGATGACTGTTGTCTGCACCGCTCACTGCTGACAAATAAGATAACTCTCGTTCTATCTGGATTGACATTCGCCTTGATGAAGTCAAGGACGCCTATTCGCCCCTAGTCTAACTATTGGCGTGGTACACCGGTCAGATAACCAGTCCACTGCGATGTCACTCAAAATTTCGCTTGCAGGCATCTAACTATAATTCTGTCCGTTCACATCGCACAATAAGTGTGACGCCAACACAGTGAGCAACGCTTAATCTCAAGGACTCAATATACAGAGTCACACTCCGATTCACTGTTGACAGAGGTGCTCTCCCAGTGAAGTACTGAGGAGAGACTTGTTCCTCGCTCTTTGAGTACACGTATGAGTGCGCACGCTCTCGTTACGTGTTCTCACTCCAAGAGCGACAACGGAATGGCCCCTCTCCACGCCAGACGTGAAGGGGTATATCTTTCAGTCTCTTCCATTATTCCTTTAGCTCAAGGCATCAGGAATATCGTCTGCCAATCAGCATTGCTCTTCTAAAACGGAAGAATGCTCTTTCGTTTAAGCCGACCAATCCAGAAATCTACAGCATCGGCGTTTGGTGTTTGCTGTCTCCCTGTGAAAATCTCTGAAACTGCATGGTATACTTGTAAAGAATGCGTAGGCTGGGCGCTCCTACACAATGTAGTGGAATTTGTTTTTAAGCCGAACACGGGGTCATTCTTCCTTTCCCTCAGGCAAATGCTGTCTGCTCTATGGGCGGTCTCCGGCCGACATAGGTAGGCTGAGTTGTCCTCTGAAGGGACCGGCCCCCCAGCGTGCAGTTTGCATCTCCCAAACTAAAAGCCCCTGTGACCGTCGTGTCTTGAATGTGTTTGTGTGTACGTCAGCCTCGAGTATTTCAATCTTGGAGCGCATTTGCGATTTACTAGTTATTTGCATATTGTTTACATGAATTCATACAACATTGACTTTATCTTATCGAGTTTGGGTTCGAATGAAGCGTCTGGATATGTGGAATATGCTTGTGAGGGTGGAATATGTAAGCAATGAAGGTCAGGAGACCACCACGTCTTACATACCTCCCTTCTTCTGACAAAATCTTTGTCTGGGGTTTGTCAATACCAAGGAAAACATTGACAAAGTCAGGCAAAAATTGTTCTTTTAGATTTTCCAATAAACTTTTCTCAGCCATTCTTAACAGTTTTTTCTAATGATTTCTTTATAGCTATTGTTTCTATTTTTAATTCTACAATTTATGTTTTGTTGTTAGGGAAATATAGACTTTTCAAAGGTTGTTATTCTTTGTCATTGCCAGTATGTGTCTATTATTCTTTTTCATTTCCAAAAATTTGTTTTTACAATATTAATTTTTCTAAACTCGTTAGTGTACAGTGTATCATGTTTTAGTGTGGTTATATCTTTTCTTTAGTTAAGCTTCGCGTGAATGTTCACAAAAACTCTGTTGTGGGACTTTGTTTTATTTATTTAGGCATTATTTGTGTCACTGTTTTAAGAGTGAAGAAGTGTTTTTTCTTTACTCTCCTCTTTCAACCTATTATTAATCAAAACCCAAAACCTTTTTTATATAAAAACTAACTTGGCTTTGCAGGGATTTCAGAGATTATCTACTTATACTAATTAATTTTCTTTACATAATATTTTAAGGTCTCTCTCACATTATGGGCTTTACATGTATGATAAAATAATTACTTTTACAAAAAAGGAAAAAAAATATTTTTACAAATACATCATTTTCCGAACTCTACATTCGTGTTTTGTCAGTCTTTTCGTTTTGTGCTAAGTCAGTTTCTGTCCTCGAGAATCCCCACTGAAATACTGGAAGGCGTTGACTCATTTGTATGGGTGTCACAAATCATGAGAGAAGCACTCTAGCATGTGATGCCGGGTCTTACTTGCTGCCATTGTCATCATGGAGTGGTTTACTGCATAAACAGTGATGTCTTGCTACTCCTTTGCTGTCACACCTGGGACGGTATGGCAGTTCGATCATTGTAGTTGACTACTGACGATCATCACCCAATATTTTGCTGTGACGTCTTGATACTTCACACCTGGTTCAGTATGGCAATTTGATGATGGGGTAGGGAGAATACTGTTCATTTTGCTGAATTTATTTCTAGATAATTTTTGTTGGTACTACTTAATACTCCATTTGCCATTGGCTTGTATTTGTTTGACAATTCAAGGTTTATTTTTGTAGAAGTGGCTGTAGTAGTTGCCATGCCTCAAAGCTCATGGAAAGACGTTTGTAGCAATTTCCTTTGTAGGATAGGAGAGAAAGGTATCTTGCTGCCTTCTACCCTCCTTCATCTTGCATCTTTTGTTCATCTGTTCTTTCTTGAATTCCTCTGTTCTTGTTGGGCTAGGAATGTGTGAATTTTAGTGTAGGAGTGATATAGGATTTGTAGGATCTGACTGCCTTTCCAGATGTTACTTGATGAGTTTGTAGATCTTACTAATTTTTTGTACCTCTATTGTCATCTCGTCGTATTATGATTCTCTCTACGCTCTTCCGTTGTGTAGCAGTGTCGTGACATATGAAATATCTGTACTGCATGTTGTCCTCCTGAAGTCCAACCTGGTTGCAACCTGCATTTCCTGTGTGGCGTTGGTCTTCGTGTTGTTGTTATTACCCTAAGTGCTTTCTCAACATGTCTGTACGCTCTCCATCGCTATCTCAAAGCATCTGGAGTTAAGGGAGCTGGTGATTGGTGTTGGTGGCGACGACCTTCTGACGCATAGAAATATTTACAATTTTTGTTCTACATATATTTGTTATTTACAAAAAAACTCTGATTTTATATAATGTAAAAATTTTCTGATAGTGGCAAAAATTATTGTATATATATATATATACACTCCTGGAAATTGAAATAAGAACACCGTGAATTCATTGTCCCAGGAAGGGGAAACTTTATTGACACATTCCTGGGGTCAGATACATCACATGATCACACTGACAGAACCACAGGCACATAGACACAGGCAACAGAGCATGCACAATGTCGGCACTAGTACAGTGTATATCCACCTTTCGCAGCAATGCAGGCTGCTATTCTCCCATGGAGACGATCGTAGAGATGCTGGATGTAGTCCTGTGGAACGGCTTGCCATGCCATTTCCACCTGGCGCCTCAGTTGGACCAGCGTTCGTGCTGGACGTGCAGACCGCGTGAGACGACGCTTCATCCAGTCCCAAACATGCTCAATGGGGGACAGATCCGGAGATCTTGCTGGCCAGGGTAGTTGACTTACACCTTCTAGAGCACGTTGGGTGGCACGGGATACATGCGGACGTGCATTGTCCTGTTGGAACAGCAAGTTCCCTTGCCGGTCTAGGAATGGTAGAACGATGGGTTCGATGACGGTTTGGATGTACCGTGCACTATTCAGTGTCCCCTCGACGATCACCAGTGGTGTACGCCCAGTGTAGGAGATCGCTCCCCACACCATGATGCCGGGTGTTGGCCCTGTATGCCTCGGTCGTATGCAGTCCTGATTGTGGCGCTCACCTGCACGGCGCCAAACACGCATACGACCATCATTGGCACCAAGGCAGAAGCGACTCTCATCGCTGAAGACGACACGTCTCCATTCGTCCCTCCATTCACGCCTGTCGCGACACGACTGGAGGCGGGCTGCACGATGTTGGGGCGTGAGCGGAAGACGGCCTAACGGTGTGCGGGACCGTAGCCCAGCTTCATGGAGACGGTTGCGAATGGTCCTCGCCGATACCCCAGGAGCAACAGTGTCCCTAATTTGCTGGGAAGTGGCGGTGCGGTCCCCTACGGCACTGCGTAGGATCCTACGGTCTTGGCGTGCATCCGTGCGTCGCTGCGGTCCGTTCCCAGGTCGACGGGCACGTGCACCTTCCGCCAACCACTGGCGACAATATCGATGTACTGTGGAGACCTCACGCCCCACGTGTTGAGCAATTCGGCGGTACGTCCACCCGGCCTCCCGCATGCCCACTATACGCCCTCGCTCAAAGTCCGTCAACTGCACATACGGTTCACGTCCACGCTGTCGCGGCATGCTACCAGTGTTAAAGACTGCGATGGAGCTCCGTATGCCACGGCAAACTGGCTGACACTGACGGCGGCGGTGCACAAATGCTGCGCAGCTAGCGCCATTCGACGGCCAACACCGCGGTTCCTGGTGTGTCCGCTGTGCCGTGCGTGTGATCATTGCTTGTACAGCCCTCTCGCAATCTCCGGAGCAAGTACGGTGAGTCTGACACACCGGTGTCAATGTGTTCTTTTTTCCATT
The DNA here is from genome assembly GCF_021461385.2 of Schistocerca piceifrons. Classification (NCBI taxonomy): domain Eukaryota; kingdom Metazoa; phylum Arthropoda; class Insecta; order Orthoptera; family Acrididae; genus Schistocerca; species Schistocerca piceifrons. The sequence continues at coordinate 219,432,424 of NC_060145.1, read as the reverse complement.
TCCAGGAGTGTGTATATATATATATATATATATATATATATATATATATATATATATATATATATGATTTCTTTTCATTATTCTAATTATGTCCTAGCACTTCTTCATTCTTTTAATTGTTGTGTGTCATTTATTGTTTGTGCGCATTTTGTAGTGTACTTGACACTACAAGAGATTGTTACTGTGTATTGTGTCTCTTTTTCTTTTAATTAATGTGTTATTCTGTTGATATATTAATTTAACTTTTAGTTAGTGGTTAGTATAAGATAGGGTGGACGTTAGTTTGCCTAACCCCTTCAGCATTTTTCAATTCAATCTTTACGTTTTGCAGTATTCGGTGGCCTAACTTCTACATCTGGTTTCTCTTTGCTGTGTTGTTCTTGTCTCTGTGGACCATAATATCCTCGGTAATTATTCGCGCCCTGGGCTCGCCAGTTGCTGTTTCTAACATCGTGGCCTCTTTCAAAGTATCCTTGACCGTTGGCATTTTGATTCCTAAACCCATATCCACCACTGTATGAGTGTCCATTACCGTTCCTATTTCGGTACCAGTTATTCTGATTATAGTTTCTATGCCAATTGTCTCCATTGTGCCACTGTCCTTGTCTGTTAAATTGCCTGAAATTATTGGTGCAACGATTACGATTATTATTATTGGAATATTCGTTCCTAGTCCTCTCAAAATGGTTCAAATGGCTCTGAGCACTATGGGACTTAACTTCTGATGTCACCAGTCCTCTAGAACTTAGAACTACTTAAACCTAACTAACCTAAGGACATCACACACATCCATGCAGGATTCGAACCTGCGACCGTAGCGGTCACGCGGTTCCAGACTGAAGCGCCTAGAACCGCACGGCCACACCGGCCGGCTCTCCTAGTCCTCTCCTTTTGCTGTTCCCTTTCCTTTCTTTTTTATTTCACCTCGTCTTCTTTAAACATAAATTCAAGCTCCTTTAAAACCTCTTTGAATTCTTCGGTATTTTCATTTTTTCCTGCTGTCGACTGTTGATACTTTACCGGTAATTTCATTCTACATAGACGTATCAGCTCTCCGTTACTGTATGGTTTGTCTAGGCAATGATTCTTTTTGTCCATTGTATCAAAGAATTTTACCACGCTTTTCTCTCCTGAGTTTTCACATGGTGTAATCTGAAGCAACTCGTGTTTAATTTAGTTTTTCGCCTCCTTAGACCAATATCTTTCGAGAAATGCTGTTCTGAACTGTAGGTAAGACGTACAGGTAGCCGCGATCTTTTGCATCACCTCTGCTGCTGTCCCTGACATGTGTGCAAAAATGAAGTCAATTATGTGAGCTACGCTCCAGTGGTTTGATAGTCCTACTTGAAACTGATTGATGAATGTGCGTGCATGCAAGCTACCGCCTTCTTCTTGAAATGTTGGAATTTTCTAACTGTATCATATCTACTCATAAATCCGGTTTGTGGCTGATTCATGGACTCAAATAATCTGCCACTGCTTGTATCGTTGTGTTTATTCTCTGGTAATCTACTGCCTGTCTGCCTATTCTCAATTTCCTGACTCATATCCGCGTCATATCGTATCATTGGTGAACAGTCCGCCCCGGTAGCTGAGTGGTCAGCGTGACAGACTGTCAATCCTAAGGGTCGGAGATGTTCTCCGCTCAGGAACTGGGTGTTGTGTTGTCCTAATCATCATCATTTCATCCCCATCGACGAGCAGGTCGCCGAAGTGGCGTCAAATCGAAAGACCTGCACCAGGCGAACGGTCTACCCGACGGGAGGCCCTAGCCACACGACATTTCCATTTCCATTGGTGAACAAAGGTTTTGTTCGTGTGTTTCTACTCTCGTCGTTCGCAGTATAGTACCTGTGCTGCTATTATGTTGTGTTGGATTTACTGGTTCAGTTGCCTGTCTTTCGATTGGTATTGGCTGAATGTATGTGTTCCGTTTTTCTATATACTGTGCCTGATCTTGTAGCATGTCATGTATTACTTTAATCGCGGTTTTCTGTTTCGATTTCTGAGCGAGTGTTACGTCTATCCTTGGTTCTACTTGAACTTTCTTAGACGACGCGTGTTCGTGTACTGAATTAATGCCTGACGTGTCCGTTGTTTCGCTACAGGTGCAATCGGTCTCGATCTTTTCTTCGATAGTTTGTATCAACTCTGTTCGAAGCTTTTCAAACTGATCTTTGTTTTTAAGTTCTATTTTACTGATTCGCTGATCATATTTTTTCAGTGCAACCTTTGCGACCTTGCTCTGAATTGCTTGTTCTTCCGAAATTTGTATTGCTGTTCGAGTGGCTTTTTTCGTTAAAAGTTCCACCTTTTTGTCAACGTTTACGATGTCCAATTGGACCTTGTCCACGTCAGCGCGTAATTGCTGCTGACCTTGTGTTAGTACCTGAAATCTTTCTCTAGATCCTTTCGCGTCTTTGTTTTGTTATCTGTATATTCTGTTTCGTCATACTAGCGTTCATTTTTTGTAACATCTCCATGATCGCGTCCTGTCCTGTAACGCTGCCCTCTGCTCAACTATGTATTCTCGATCTACTGTTTTCTACTCGGTCAGTTACATCGTTTACTGGGCTATGCTGTGGCGTTTCTAAGTTTGATAACTGCAATAACCCGTGCTGTCTGTGTTGAGGACTAGTTGCGTTTGTCATCGAACCATTACGTGGCGCAAACAACTCCGCATTCTGACCTCTCTGTTGTGTATGTCTTGTGTTTGCAGGTACAGTTGCGTCTGTTACGGAACCTTTTCGTGGCGCTCGTAACTCCGCAAAATTCTGTGTCTGTTGTTGGGGGATATTTAGAATGTGTACAATAGGTTCGACGTATTCTAAATGTTCCCCCTCTTCCTCACTGTCTACTTCTCTTTGAACGTTAGCTAACTGCCGGCTCATTGACTGTATTGACGCGTATTCTGTCCCTGAATATGCTGCAAACAAACGCGTTTCCTGTGCTCGTTTCGTTTCTAATCTTTGCCATTTCCTACGTGGGCTGTCTATTTCTGGCTCAGAATGTGCCCTACCTGGGATTTCATATTCTGGAAATTCGATGTTCCCATCCCTTCGATTCCCATCTGTCTGATCTGTGTCACTTTCATACCAGTCTAACTGAGCCTGCTGATTCTGCAGCTCCCCGACTGTCCTATTCTCTGATTCACCGACTGTCCTATTCTCAGGTTCGCCTTCTGTCCTGTTCTCAATAAGCTCGTTTCCTTGCTGTCTATCTGGTTGATTCTCCCCCATCTTGTCTACTTGCTGTCTCTCACGTAAACTTTTGGCTTGTGTTCTCAAACATGGAAATTCCTTCAACACACCACAACCCTATCTACAAAACTGTACGACCACATATCAGTTGGTTGAACCAACAACAACAACAACAACAACAACGTCGTGACTACTGTCTGTTCTGCTACAGTCTCCAATCTCCACCTGTACGCTTGCAAAGGGAGAAAAATGTTATTTCTTAATTCTAACTCATATGATGCTGCGTCACACTGCGTCTCTGCGTCTGTGCCTATCACCTGGAAATCCTATACCCTAACAGCTACACAAAAATCGTAAAAAAAATGCAAAATTTTCCAACACAATAACACGCGCCCTTTTTCCTACAATTCTGCATTCTTCACTACCTGTATCTATTCTGATCCCAATCTGTGCAAATAGCTATTTAATACATGAAAGAAAGTTCTTCGAAGTGGTACCGCTGCGACCTACCATATGTACCTACCCTGATACTTTCCTATCCTGGTAGCTTACCTATTTTACCTATCCTGGCAGGGTCGCCATTTTCTGTGAGCGTGTGGGTGCTATTCTGACATTCTGCGCAACGGATTAATCTGTGATGTGCCGTTTACCCTGTGGCTCCTGCAAGATGCAATTTCCACCCCCACACTGCTACAGAAGTCAGACAGATGCTCCTAACGTTCTAAAGAGAAATGACTGAAAAACTTGCAGCAATAAATATCTTCTGGAGTCGTCCACCGTAAGGAAATGACACAAAAATACACAAAATTTCTTATGTAACTAGTGGGATACTATTTATTTTGCATAAATTCTGAGAAATCTTAATGGCACTTTTAGTTATGAACTGAACAAGTTATCTCTGAGTTCTTTTCCGAATGTCCGAATGTGAAGTTACCTCTTAGGGACAGCATTCACTAATGAAATTTCTATACAAAGTTTAAAATTGTTATTGACTTGGCAGAATGGCTGAGAGCCACGCCTACTCAACTTGAATAATTATCCGTTAGAATGTTGCTAGGTACAGTCGACAGTGTCGTGTGTGAAATGCAGTGATGTGTACTGTTGTGGAGGACATATGGGGCTCGCAAGAGCTGTAGCGCACAATACCGTAAGCTGCGATGTCTGCTGTCTGCGCCGCTCGCTGCTGACAAATAAGATAACTTTTGTTCTATCTGGATTGACCTTCGCCAATCAAACTCTCCCTACACCTTGATGAAGTCAAGGACTCCTAATCGCCCTTAGTCTAACTATTGGCGTGGTACACCGGTCAGATAACCAGCCCACCGCAAAGCCACTCAAAAATTCGCTCGCAGGTGTTCAACTATAACTCTGTCCATTCACACCACATAATAAGTGTGGTGGCCAACACACTGAACAATGCTTAATCGCAAGGACTCAATATACGAGTCGCACTCCGATTCACTATCGACAGAGGTGCTCTCCCAGTGAAGTACTGAGGAGAGGCTTGTTCCTCACTCTTTCAGTACACGTACAAGCGCGCATGCTCTCGTTTCGTGTTCTCGATCCAAGAGCAACAGCGGAACGACCCCTCTCCACGCCAGGCATGAAGAGGTATATCTTTCAGTCTCTTCCATTACTCTTTCAGCTCAAGGCGTCAGAAATATCGTCTGACAGTCAGCATTGCTCTTCTAAAACGGGAGAATGACGTTTTGTTTAAGGCGACCAATCCGGAAATCTGTAGCATCGGCGTTTGGCGTTTGCTGTCTCCCTGTGAAGATCTCTGAAACTGTGTGCTATATTTGTGAAGAATGCATAGGCTGGGTGCTCCCACACAATGTAGCGAAATTTGCTTTTCAGCCGAACACGGGGTCGTCCTTTCACTCGGGCAAATGCTGTCTGCCCTACGGGCGGTCACCTGCCGACGTAGATAGGTTGGGGCCCGCCTCCTGGCGTGCAGTTGCTCTCCGCAACTAAAAGCCCCTGCGACCGTCGCATCTTGAATGTATGTGTGTACGCCAGCCTTGAGTATTTCAACCACAGTGTGCTTACTGGTTATTTGCATATCTTTTACATGAATTCATACAACATGGACTTTATCTTATCGAGTATGGGTTCGAATGTGTCTTGATGTGCGGAATATGATTGTGAGGGCGGAATATGTAAGCAATGAAGGTCAGGAGACCACGACGTCTTACAATGTTTTCCTGACATTTCATTTGCATAATGTATACACTAACTTTAATAACCAAAAACTTTCTCACATGTCGAAAATTTGATGTCGTCGAAAATATGTTTCTTGAAAACTGTTGTTTTATTGTCTACATATACATTTTAAAAAAATGGAAATGAAACCATCACGCAGTGAAACTATTTCACAACAAATTGCAGTCAGCTTCACATTTAAAGATCTAATAGTTAGCGTGTGTGAGCCAGTTGAATGAAACATGAGATTACGCGCGAGTTCCGCGCGGGAGTTGGCAACTGTGTTCCGCGCTCGCCTGTGCTACTTCCGAATTGTCAATCCTAAGGTCAGCATGTCGGCGTGCCGTCCTAAGGGGGCCCGGGTTCGATTCCCGGCTGGGTCGGGGATTTTCTCCAGTCAGGGACTGGATGTTGTGTTGTCTTCATCATCATTTCATCCCCATCCGGTGCGCAGTTCACCCAATGTGGCATCGAATGTAATAAGACCTGCAACAAGGCGGCCAAACCTGCCCCATAAGGGGCCTCCCGGCCAATGACGCCAAACGCTCATTTCCATTTCAAAATCCTAACGTAATTCCGTATGTACGATAGACGTTACTCTTTTATTGTGGCGACGAACCTCTGAAATGATACGTAACTGTACCTATTTGATCCACATACTTGCTGGGTATCCTTCTGCGTGAGTGTATCAATGAGTGAGTCTGTCTTAAATTTCCTCGGGGTACCACAGAGTAAACACTATGCCCTAACTTTACGAACCCAACAGTGTTTTGGAGTAGGGTATGACAGCGACCTCTGAGGAAACCAGAGATGTTCTCTTTCACTTTAAGTGCTTCAGAACTGTGGTTGGCACTAGCTAACAGTTCAGTACCCCCCTCTTCACTTTCCACGGGGGGCGACTGGCCAAAATTGCGCAGTGGTGACTCTTAGAGCTTACCGGTATATTTTGGAGCTATGTAAAGGTTTGATTTATTTCACTATGCAGTACGTTTCTATCTGTTCCAGTCATAACTGTAATTCGATTGATGACTTAGCATTTATATTTCCTGGCTGCTTTTATTTGAATTTAAAACTCTTAGAGCTTATCGGTATATTTTGGAATTATGCAAAGGTTTGATTTATTTCACTATGTAGTGAGTGTCTATCTGTTTCAGTCAGAACTATAATTCGGTCGAGTATTTAGCAATTATATTTCCTGGCTGCTTTTATTTAAATTGTACATGCAGAGTGCCGTTTAGTGCGGCGTCCTTTGCCCTCAATGAGAGGTAACCACGTGCATTTATAGCTCATTATGTTCAGACTTTTATGAGTTTCTTCATTCATAATTCAAACACATACCTTTTAAAGAAGCTTTCGGATATTTTCCTTTCAGAATTCGCATCAGTTTTAATACATTACAAGAGTAGCCTGGATTTTGGCCCTGTGTCTGTGAATCAGCCACATATTACCATAGTCAGTCTCGATCTGGTGTTCCTAAACCTCTCCTCTGACGGAACACTTAGAGAATGCTGGTACTTTGACGAAAAACCTTGTTTATTTGGAAGATTAATAAAATTTTAAAAATAGAGAAAAGCTTATCTTTTCATTAAGTAATTTCAATCATAACTAATAACACAAATTATAATAAAAACTTTTAATAGTATGAATGCCAAATATTCCATGTTAACAATTTTTCACGGAGCACTTATTCACTTCCTAAAGAACTTCAGTGTTCTGTACAACCAAGTTTGGGAAATCCCAGTCTAGATTCGTTCTGAACTGATGAAATGACAGCACCAGCGCCTTTAGTGACCCAATTCATTATTTACATCTGCTCTCGTTTGGAATATTTTATGCGAGTTAAGATGTTCTCTTGCAGTGCTGAACATAGTCATGGTGTAATACACCCGCCACATGTCCTTTATCTTGTTTCCACCAAGAAATGCCGTGTTCCATGTTGTAATGAGCGACGCTACGGGTACAACATGCATAAATAATTATTTCTCATTTTGCATTTTATCGCGTTACTTTTTTTTGAAAGAGAAAAAATGTTCTGTTAATTTGGAATGAAAATGTTTGATTAAAGAAAATCTCTTTTACATTCATTAAAACCCACGCCTAAATTTTCTCAGGGCGCTTGACCAGAGATATACTCACGATGGATAAAAAATATCTTTCTTAAATGTTATATGATAATCAAATTTAATATAATATTCAAACACTTATTTTTCTCTGTGAGGCTTGATGCTCCAGTATAGCTGCCTATGTGCAATGGCAGCACGCACAATTAAAATAATTCGTTTAAATAAAACTGCACCTCTTGCCAAAAATGAAATGGAAATTATTATGAGATGCCGTTTTACATTTACTGGGATTAAGTCCTTTCAATACTTTCAGAATTAAATAACTATTAAGAAATTTTTATCGATTTTCACAGCAATGGCGTCGCTTCAACAATGCAATTACAAATGGCCATGGCAACATTTAATTGTTACGTAATTAATCAAATCAAGGGGACAGGGAAGGTACTTTCTAGCTAAAAACAAAAACGCATACTGCATCAAATACTCACACATATATATTGAGCAGAAACTCTAAATACACTACATATAGTAGAAATAATTCTTTACAGACTGTAACCTAAATGTGACATCAGAATCAACCAGACACAGAAGAAGATGAAGAAGAAGACAATGAAATCTTTTCTTATATGCTACGATACAGAGATAATAGTAATTTCTCTGAGTACGTATAGCGGCTCTATTGTAGTCACATATCGATAAAGTGATTTACATTACTTTTTTCAAGAAGTGATGCTATAATTTATAGACTTTAATACAGTTTTGTCACCAAGGATCCTGGCCATTAACATGCATACGTTATCTCTGCTCATATTATAATTGGTGTAATTGCAACAGTTTAGCATTCATAACACCCTCGCATGTTTGTCTCAGAATTGTGTTATTTATTCCTTTGTCCATATCTGTCACTCAGATGGAGCTAATCATATCCGTAATAATTCCCCGTGCACATCAATTTAATTCTTTAACTGAGTTGAGGAACCTGCATTACCATCCTTTTTTAATTGTATGTTTGTACGCTGAAGATGTTTTGACTACCCTTAGTGAATCTCTAACTACCGTTCTTTGTGACTACCAACCCTGTCCCCCAATTGGCACCATGTATTCATGCATGAATCCAAAGTTGATCCCTTCCTTTATGTTTAACCTCCTCCAGCGATCTGATAACAGTTTTGGAAAGAGGATGAGATTGATTTATGGTACCATTGAGCTATATTAACATCAAAGTTGTCCATTGGGTGCATATAATCATTATTAATGCCTTTATAGGGCCGATACAACTGTACAGAGACTGACAAACCAAACGTGGCCAGTAGATCGCGAATGCAACGGAAGCAACATGTTAAAATCTTGTTCTTATTCCATGCAGCCCTCCTTAGCCGACTTTACGATATATAAATTTTCTTGTGTGCATTACAGTTTTACATGGCGCCACAGCCTAGGCATCCTTTTATCATTACGAAATATTCTGTAGCGTCGATGACACCTTTTAATAATACCGAGGAAATATATTCAATCTGCCCAGAAAACCTTGCGTCAGCGATTGCAGACGTGCATCGCAGTAGACAGTGGATATTTCGAACACTTGATGACATAACGAGATTTCGAGGAAGAGTTTATGATCATATTCTTTTGTGAGTTCCTCCTTGTAGCCGTTGCAGATGATGTTTGGCAATGTGTAGCTTGCCAATCGTATACACATACATTTACAGACTTCTAGTTAGAGATAATCATTAGATTTACTCCTGGTATACAATAATGTGTAGCTTATGACACAAAGTTATCATTTCCCCGTTTCACCTATTAACTCCATTTTTGACATGGCATCTCTTTCGTATCTCTGGCTGAAACAAGAACAGAACGGTAGTATATGCAATGGGGCTTCTGACACATAGTTCATAATCTTAGTGCTGTACCGTCCCCGTGACATCACACGTTCTGATTGTCTAATTGCAGGGGTAGAGCTGCTATGAGGAGAGAGGCGGGATGCTTTGTCAGACCCACACAGCGTCCTCAACACACAAACACACACACACACACACACACACACACACACAATTTTCTCTCCCAATCACAGGCCAATATTTTACCGCCATGAAAAACGAAATAGCCAGTCATTATGTAGCCCAGAGCCGTCATCTGGCTCTGCTTGTTTGACCTCTGACCCCTGCTCGCACATTTTTGTTATCGCAGTTGGTTCAGTGTACTCCACACGGCGCCAAAATCGCGGAAGTTCTATCTCCGACGCCTACTACGTCATATTTGTTTCTTGTGTGTCCCAGACCTGCATCTTTCTCTGCTAGTTCGATCTCTGAGAGGATCTCTAGACGTATCAGGGGTTCCATATCACTCCAACTGCACAAGACCCACATTATTACAGAGCTTCCACCAGTTTGAACAGTCCTCTACTGACATGCAGGTTCCATGGATTCATGAGCTTGTCTCCATACCCGTACACGTCCATCCAGGAAACATGTTTCTAATCATCAACAGTCCAAAGACGAGGCGTATATCTTTGTGTCGTGCAATCATCAAGGATACACGACCTGCACCTTTCTCTGCTAATTCGATCTCTGAGGAGCTCCAAAAATATTACAATGGTAGTTCGATATCTGATCCCGTACTCCACTGTCTTTGTTGTCCCTTAAAGAAGTTACAATGGTTGACTGAGCTCTGACATCCTTTTCCACGATCTTTATACTCACAGTTCAGTCTATTTCCTCAATGAATTTGCACTGTATAAATTGACGACCAGCTGTCACTCAATTTTTGAGGCTCAACTGTTCATAATTGTTGTCAAAAATACCAGATTACATCGCTATGTAGAGTAAAGTGTATGTAGCTTGGATGATATTACATAGAGAAAAGTTGATATTTTTGTGGACTGGCAAGACAGCTAATCCACGAGGACGGGAGGCCGAAGGGCACGCGTTTAAGTTCACGCAGGATGGCGTGAGGTCTGGAAAATGACAAGGGATTTGAGACTAGCAAAAAAGGTACATGGCTGCTGGAATACTTAACTTTAATCCATAATTGGTGAACATCAGTCTGACGGTACATGCATCACAAGATAAATAGCAATTGATAATGGCGCCTTGCTAGGTCGTAGCAAATGACGTAGCTGAAGGCTATGCTAACTATCGTCTCGGCAACTGAGAGCGTATTTTGTCAGTGAACCATCGCTAGCAAAGTCGGCTATACAACTGGGGCGAGTGCTAGGAGGTCTCTCTAGACCTGCCGTGTGGCGGCGCTCGGTCTGCGATCACTGACAGTGGCGACACGCGGGTCCGACGTTTACTAACGGACCGCGGCCGATTTAAAGGCTACCACCTAGCAAGTGTGGTGTCTGGCGGTGACACCACAGATATGTCAACATTAGTTAATACTGAGTCTAAAGTGCTATGATTTTCCTGGACATCTCCTCAAGGTCGCTCCTAACTCGCCTTACTTCAGCTAAAAGTGATACTTCACCTGCCAGAGTCCTATGATAAAGATGTAGTATTTGCGTCGAGTGGAGCTTGCCTCGCTGCTACAGAAACCCACACAATGACGAACACAGAGCTTACATTGTATGTGAAAGAGCTTGTACAACTTTCCAGAGTCTGATGATCAGGGAGTAGCATACGTGGCGATGAGAGACCACCCGCTTTGCTAAATTCTTCGAAGTAGCTATTGTGTGAGTAGGCTGTATCTAAGCATACATGTGTGAATCTTGCAATTATCACAAACAGTGGTAGATATATTACTTCTTTTGAGGTTTTGAAAGAACAAAAATATTCGCAGTTACAACCATTTCATAGCCCAGTCGATGATCTACTTTTACTTTGACATATCTGAAAGTATTTCCGAGTAAATTGTAAAACGGTTTGTTTATTAACTATATATAACAGTTTTGCTCTATTATATCCCACACTGGAAGTAAAACGTGTTGAATTATGACCATAATGTTGTCTGTGATTTGGGAAACAGCTACTGTTACTGTAAATAACATTTAAGGAACAGTGAGTACAATAATTGAACTATCACATGACTTTTTTAGAAGTTTTATAGGAATGTTTCACCCCATCAAACACGATCTGAGGTCAGAGGAACAAAATTCATCATGTTCTGTACTAGAATGATATAACTGACGTTATTGACTGACTAATATAGCATTTTATAATTTCGATGCTAGGCCTAGTTGAAGATCTGTTCTACTAGTGGTAGAATAAAGAACGTTCATCACCTGACATTACTAAAAGTTCTTCAGTAATGCTTCAGTTCACTAAGCACAATTTCAGGAGGGAAGAAGACAATGTATCGTGTTCTACACAAGGAAAATATAGCTGACATGCTTTAAATTTGCTATACGTCTTAAAAGTTTTCAGTGTAGTTTATGTTTGAACAGGTGCGACAGTTGTTGCCATACCGCAAAAGGCTGCCACATTTACCAACCGGAACTATCTTGCCAGGCTATCTAACAACTGTATCGACTGTAGCTCCTTTCCTTTCCATAACAAGCTATTAAATAATACCAAGAGCTGACTCCAAGATAACATCTATGGCAAGATTTGTCACGGACATCTCTTTTATGCACACTTCAGTACAATAAAACATAATAATAAAAATCTTTTTGAGAGATCTTTAAGGCAGTGTATCACTTAAATTGCATAGTTTAGTAATGTTGTTGTTGTTGTTGTTGTGGTCTTCAGTCCTGAGACTGGTTTGATGCAGCTCTCCATGCTACTCTATCCTGTACAAGCTTCTTCATCTCCCAGTACTTACTGCAACCTACATCCTTCTGAATCTGCTTAGTGTATTAATCTCTTGGTCTCAGTCTACGATTTTTACCCTCCACGCTGCCCTCCAATGCTAAATTTGTGATCCCTTGATGCCTCAGAACATGTCCTACCAACCGGTCCCTTCTTCTTGTCAAGATGCGCCACAAACTCCTCTTCTCCTCAATCCAATTCAAGACCTCCCCATTAGTTATGTGATCTACCCATCTAATCTTCAGCATTCTTCTGTAGCACCACATATCGAAAGCTTCTATTCTCTTCTTGTCTAAACTATTTATCGTCCATGTTTTACTTTCATACATGGCCACACTCCATACAAATACTTTCAGAAACGACTTCCTGACACTTGAATCTACACCCGATGTTAACAAATTTCTCTTCTTCAGAAACGTTTTCCTTGCCGTTGCCAGTCTACATTTTATATCTTCTCTGCTTCGACCTTTATCAGTTATTTTGCTCCACAAATAGCAAAACTCCTTTACTACTTTAAGTGACCCATTTCCTAATCTAATTCCCTAAGCATCACCTGACTTAATTCGAATACATTCCATTATCCTCGTTTTGCTTTTGTTGATGTTCATCTTATATTCTCCTTTTAAGACGTTGTCCATTACGTTCAACTGCTTTTCCAAGTCCTTTGCAGTCTCTGACAGAATTACAATGTCATCGGTGAAACTCAAAGTTTTTATTTCCTGTCCATGGATTTTAATTCCTAGTCCGAATTTTTCTTTCGTTTCCTTTACTGCTTGCTCAATATACAGATTGAATAACATCAGGGATAGGCTACAACCCTGTCTCACTGCCTTCCCAACCACTGCTTCCCTTTCATGTCCCTCGACTCTTATAATTGCCCTCTGGTTTCTGTACAAATTGTAAATAGCCTTTCGCTCCCTGTATTTTGCCCCTGCCACCTTTAGAATTTGAAAGAGAGTATTCCAGTCAACATTGGCAAAAGCTTTCTCTAAGTCTACAAATGCTAGAAACGTAGGTTTGCCTTTCCTTAATCGTTCTTCTAAGATAAGTCGTATGGTCAGTATTGCCTCACGTGTTCCAACATTTCTACGCAATCCAAACTGATCTTCCCTGAGGTCGGCTTCTACCAGTTTTTCCAATCGTCTGTAAATAATTCGCGTTAATATTTTGCAGCTGTGACTTATTAAACTGATAGTTCGGTAATTTTCACATCTGTCAACACCAGCTTTCTTGGGGATTGGAATTATTATATTCTTCTTGAAGTCTGAGGGTATTTCGCCTGTCTCGTACATCTTGCTCACCAGATGGTAGAGTTTGGTCAGGACTGGCTCTCCCAAGGCCGTCAATAGTTCTAATTGAATGTTGTCTACTCGCGAGGCCTTGTTTCGACTCAGGTCTTTCAGTGCTCTGTCAAACTCTTCACGCAGTATCATATCTCCCATTTCATCTTCGTCGACATCCTCTTCCGTTTCCATAATATTGTCCTCAAGTACATCGCCCTTGTAAAGACCCTCTATATACTCCTTCCACCTTTCTGCTTTCCCCTCTTTGCTTAGAACTGGGTTTCCATCTGAGCTCTTGATATTCATACAAGCGGCTCTCTTTTGTCCAAAGGTCTCTTTAATTTTCCTGTAGGCTGTATCTATCTTACCCCTAGTGAGATAAGCCTCTACATCCTTACATTTGTCCTCAAGCCATGCCTGCTTAGCCATTTTGCACTTCCTGTCGATCTCTTTTTGAGACGTTTGTATTCCTTTTTGCCTGCTTCATTTATTGCATTTTTATATTTTCTCCTTTCATCAGTCAAATTCAATATTTCTTCTGTTACCCAAGGATTTCCACTAGCCCTCGTCTTTTTACCTACTTGATCCTCTGCTGCCTTCACTATTTCATTCCTCAAAGCTACCCATTCTTCTTCTACTGTATTTCTTTCCCCCATTCCTGTCAATTGTTCCCTTATGCTCTCCCTGAAATTCTATACAACCGCTGGTTTAGTTAGTTTATCCTGGTCCCATCTCCTTAAATTCCCACCTTTTTGCAGTTTCTTCAGTTTTAATCTACAGTTCATAACCAATAGATTGTGGTCAGAGTCCACATCTGCCCCTGGAAATTTCTTACAATTTAAAACCTAGTTCCTAAATCTGTCTTACCATTATATAATCTAATTGATACCTTCTAGTATCTCCAGGGTTCTTCCATGTATAAACCTTCTTTTATGATTCTTGAACCAAGTGTTTGCTATGATTAAGTTATGCTCTGTGCAAAATTCTACCAGGCGGCTTCCTCTTTCATTTATTACCCCCAATCCATATTCACCTACTATGTTTCCTTCTCTCCCTTTCCCTGTTCTCAAATTCCAGTCACCCATGACTATTAAATTTTCATCTCCCTTCACTACCTGAATAATTTCTTTTATCTCATCATACATTTCATCTATTTCTTCATCATCTGCAGAGCTAGTTGGCATATAAACTTGTACTACTGTAGTAGGCATGGGCTTTGTGTCTATCTTGGCCACGATAATGCGTTCACTATGCTGTTTGTAGTAGCTTACCCGCACCCCTATTTTTTTATTCATTATTAAACCTACTCCTGCATTACCCCTATTTGATTTTGTATTTATAACCCTGTATTCACATGACCAAAAGTCTTGTTCCTCCTGTCACCGAACTTCACTAATTCCCACTGTATCTAACTTCAACCTATCCGTTTCCCTTTTTAAATTTTCTAACCTACCTGCCCGATTAAGGGATCTGACATTGCATGCACCGATCCGTAGAATGCCAGTTTTCTTTCTCCTGATAAAGACGTCATCTTGAGTAGTCCCCGCCCGGAGATCCGAATGGGGGACTATTTTACCTCCGGAATATTTTACCCATGAGGACGCCATCATCATTTAACCATACAGTAAAGCTGCATGCCCTCGGGAAAAAAGTTTAGTAATTACGTGAATGTAACTACGAAAACTACCAAATACGAATGTCAGCTTTGATCGACATGGCAGCTACATGGTTTACTTCTGTCAGCTAATCACAGAACACAATTTTTGACATCACGAAGACATCCCTGTTCCGTCATGCCAGCTCATAAACACCTCGGATTACTTCTTATGTTCCAGGGATATTTGTGCATACATTTTTTAATTTACCAGTTTAGCAAACGAATGGCCACTAAATGCTGTTCTTACATCAGTTTCCTATTGATAGATGTGCAACGTTGACGCCACCACATTTAAATACAATATAACCATCCTTTTTAAGCAGATCCAACAGGAAAGGAGGTTTATAGATAGATTTTTCACGAATCCTCTAGTGTAATTAACATTGGTTTTTTTCAGTGAGGACTGATATCTTGTATTCCTCACTTATATCCAGATATTTCTGTATATTGTGCTGAAAGTAATCTTTAAGTATTGTATACTCTTCTTAATGGCTTTTTCATTTCCCAGTTGCAGTTTATGTTCTTCCCTTGTGGCAGCTGTTTTTACCAAATCTCTATGTTAGGTTTTCTTGCTTTGACTTTTTCCATTGCAAGTTTTCTTTTGGATACACCTTAACTGCACTTAAAGGAATAATTTCTGTGATAGGGATTGGTTTAAGGCTGTTCAGTATACTGCTTTTGATCTTAAGACCTGTAGAATAACATTATTTTTGGGGACAAATACTAATTCGTCAATATTTAGATTTGATGGTATTGTGGAGAACAATGTCGTGGCTAACATTTTTCTCCAGCTTTAATGTAACACTTATGTTCTTCTTTTTGGAATCTCTGTTAATAATTAGCACACAGTTTACAGGTAAATAATTAAAACTATGGGTAGGCAGACACAGTTAACAACAGTCTTAAACCACAAGTAGACAAATTACAGAATACTGTTAAATATAACGCAATAACTGTTCTGTAAGCCATCTGATACTTTACACCACACAGAAGCAACTGAAACAAGAGTGTAGCTGGGCTATGGTATATACGGTTTGTTTGCATGTAATACATTAAGATAGTCTTCCACATGTAAGATACACCATCCATTCTGTAGTTGTAAATTATAGCTTGTAGTCTAGAAATACAATGCTCCTTTCGAAGGAAGATGTAAAAGTTTATCACAGATGCATATTGGGATACTTCATAAAACTTATAAAATGCCTACCAGTTTCTTTGTCCAGTTCTGCACTTGTGATTTGATATATAAATTTTTTATGTATCTTTACTGTATAATAATCCACATTAAACTATCTACTCTAAGTGTCTTATCGTCGTTGCAGTCAAATTTCTGTTCCCTTGGTAGTCTTCATGCATACAGTCTTGTGGTATGGTATTTGGTAAAACACATCTTGTGTTATATCTAGGACCGTAAGGTAGTACATGAACTTGAATAATTTACTATGCAGATAATTGTTAAATACATCACACATTTTCTTCTCTCACTTTACAGACTATTCCCATCTCTAACTATTTATGACAGTTCACTTGATCACAAATTTTAACCATCATAATACTGTCACAAAATGGTTCTGTATCAGTGTAGGCATATTTAAATTTTTCTTACTAAGGAGCATGCCATTTCCTGGTGTAATTTATGTTGCTGATGTTGGTAATATAATTGTCTTAAGTTCTCCAATAATAGAATGATGTCACTTCCGCTTCTGCATCTAAATTTAGAACGTTGCTGAATGCTGCATCTTAGGTGTTACCTCCACGCCTGTGTACATACAGGAGAGTAAGATGTGGTATCCGGACTACCTTACATGGTGCCACTGTCTTTTAAAATGTGGAACTAGGGGTGACAGCTGAGAGGTAACATCTATCAGCTTCTACTGGCGACGATAAGAACACAAGGGAGTTGACTTCTGAACATTCAGGGCCAAGACAATATTATAAAATATGCTCTGACTGTCTACAGGTTTAATTATTTAACTGTAAACTCTGTGGAAACTTATCATAGACAGAAAAAGTGTTATAATAACGCTGAAGAAACATATTTTTCTTAATGCAGGATGTTGTTCTCCACAATACTGCAAATATAGATGTTGCCAAATTATGGCTGGTTCACAAGTCTCAGAAAAACAGGAACATAAACCATTCCCACTTATAGAAATTAATCCGTTAAGTGGAGTTAGTGCATATGTGCAGTAAAACTGAAAACGGAGACGATCAAAGCCCAAAAAAAGCGCAGACTAGAGAATTTAGCAAAAAAACAGTTGCCTCAAAAGAAGAATATGAATTGCTTCTGAGAAATGAATAAGTCATTACAGATGTGTATACAAGGCTTAAAAATTACTTCAAAAACAGTATATGGAAAAATATGATTATGGAATACAAGATATCAGCACTTACTGTAAATACCAGTGCAAAGTGGCTCTACACTGGAGTACTCACAGAAAATGATGGCTCCAAGGGTGTTTACTGCATTAGAGGACCTATGAAAAAAGTCTATCTATAAACTTCCATTCCCACTGGGATCTGCTCAAAATGATGGTTATGTTGTATCTAAATGCGGAGGTCTCAACGCTGTGCATGCATCTACAGGAAAGCAATTTTCAGAGCTTAAAACTCATGGAATACCCGCATTTCGTGGCCATTCGTTTGCTAAAGTGGAATACTAAAGCATACTTGTAAATTCCGAAAGAATAGGAGAAGAGTCAACAGTGACGTTTTTGTGATGTCAGCGATACTGTTCTAGCAAGTGATTTACTAGGTCAAAGTGCTCTCTAAAACTCGACTTTTTTATTACGATTTTTAAGCTCAGTTGTCGGGAAATGTGATGCTGGCACCTAAACATGCCATTGATCTTACCTGAGAGTAATCTCTTGGTGTTATTTAGTAATATGTTATGAAAAGGAAAGGAGACACAGTCTGTAAACTGTTTAGAGAGCCCTAGAACTTTAGTTGTTGTCCGGAAGTGCAACAGCCTTCTTAAGTATGGCACCTACGAGCAGCACCAGTTCAGACATAAAACTATATTAGAATTTCTACGAAGGATAGCAAATATAAAGCCAGTCATTAACGTCAATTATATCTTTCTAGTGATGAACATGATGCAATGTTATCTTTATCTTGAACTAGTGCTTGGTGAGATTTGACATTAAAGAGAATCTTCTAAAAACGGCAGATGATGAAAATTAATTTGTTGCATCCGTAGTGGAAACGCTACCTCAGCTAGGCCTAAAATTAGAAACAATAAAAAGCTGTATTTGGCATTCAATGGCCGGTCGCTGAGGCCGAGCGGTTCTAGGTGCTTCAGTCTGGAACCGCGCGACTGCTACGGTCGCAGGTTCGAATCCTGCCTCGGGCATGGATGTGTGTGATGTCCCTAGGTCAGTTAGGTTTAAGTAGTTCTAAGTTCTAGGGGTGTGATGACCTCAGATATTAAGTCCCATAGTACTCAGAGCCATTTGAACCGTTTTTTTGCCATTCAATAACGTCAATTACATTATTGTTAAGTCGAACACAACATGCATATTTTGCATGGAATATAGTGACTACATACATACTTACATACATTAAGTAAACAAAAAGCAGGTTATTTATTCAGTTCAGAAAATGGTTGCAACTTCAAGTCTTTCTTTCTAAAAAAAAGATTAAAACACGTGATAAAGTTACAGTGTGTTTGGAACGCCCGCAAGGTAAACACACAATATGTTTACATACGTACTGCTCACCATAGTTATATCAAAAACAGTAAAGCAAACAAAGAGGCAGGAGCTAATCGTCGCAAACACTGTGCCTTCGTCATCGGAATCTCGAAGGTGAGTGCTGTACGCAGTGTTTCATGTATGACCAAGGAGCTGTGTTGGGCGTTGTGCGGATTACAGTACAAGACAGACAGGCTATTATCACTGCGGATATTGATTTCTTATCGTCGCAGTCTGGATGTGAGGGCTATTCAGGCTATTTCACGTACGACATACGTGTTGTGTCCCTTGTTCTGAAGGTTCGCAGACCGGGAGGAAGGTTTCGAGCCCTACGTTCGTTGCGTCCCGATCATCGCACTCCGGATGAAGGAGTTGCACTACGACAACAGAGCGTGTCCGGTGTTGTGCAGGTTCCAATACCTTGGAAGGAGGTTTCGATCACTGCACACACTGCTTCACAATCATTGCAGTCTGAATGTGAGAAAATGTACAGACTGTTTTCATGTAACATAAAAGTGCTGTGTCCAGTGCTGTATAGTTACCCGAAGTGCGAAGGACGGTTTCGATAACTGCATACATTGCTTTCTAATCATTGCACTCGATGTGAGAGTTGTACAGGCTGTCTTATCTATGACAACAATGGTGTTGTGCAGGTTCCCACACCTTGGAGGAAGGTTTCGATCACCGCTTACGCTGCTTCCTATTAACGCACTCTGGATGTGAAAGTTGTACGGGCTGTTTCATGTATGACAAAAGTGCTGTGTCTGGTGTTGTGCAGGTTCCCGTACCGAGGAGGATAGTTTCGATCACTGCATACGTTGCTTCATAATCATCGCAGTCTGGATGTCACAGTTGTACAGGCTGTTTCACGTACGCCCTGATCATCTGACTTTCGCAGGTGAGTATTGTTCAGGCTGTTTCATACATGATGCAAGCCCTGTGTCCGTTTATTGTGCGGATTCCATTAGTGTGAAAGTAGGAGGCTTCCTGGATGTGAGAGATCTACAGATGTTTCATGTTTGACAAAAATACCGTGTCCAGCGTTGTGCGGGTGCCGCTACTGGGGAAGCGAACTCTAATCACGGGCTCCGCTGAGTCCTGATCATCGCAGTCTGCCATGTGACGTATCAGTTTTATCTGAAATAAGATTAATTAGGGACAAACCTGAAAAGAAGTCCGAGAATATCTTTGCGTCATTTAACACGTTAGACTAGGTAGTAAATTAAGCTATGTTGATGAAACCAAACTTCGATATGTAATTCGATCCGAGCGACTTGCAAAAAAATGTTCGAATGTGTGTGAAATCTTATGGGACTTAACTGCTAAGGTTATCAGTCCCCAAGCTTACACACTACTTAACCTAAATTATCCTAAGGGCAAACACACACACCCATGCCCGCGGGAGGAATCGAACCTCCGCCGGGACCAGCCGCACAGTCCATGACTGCAGCGCCGGACCGCTCGGCTAATCCCGCGCGGCAGCGACATGCAGTTTCAGTTGTAAAGCACTGCAAAGTTGCATTTTGACGAAAGACGATAAGCATTTGAACCAATGGGAAACTTTGTGAATCTCAGAAGCTAGACAACAGTAACTCTCAGTGTTAATCCACGAGGAACATACATCAAGCTATGGGAACAAAGATGGCAAAGATGGCGGAGCTGGAGGCGAAGGTCAAACTTTCGTCATAACATCTTTGGGGGTCAGAGATCGAGCTGCAAGAGCCAGATGGCGGCTCATGGGTACATAGATCAAACTAAGAGAACAAAGACGGTGGAACAGGGTTTAGATCGCACTTTTGCGATTTTGGCACCAAGTGGGATACGTAGAACGAGTTTTGAGGTCAGTTATGGTGGAACAGATCGAACTATTTAAGCAACGTGGCTGCTCAGGGGCACTTATTGATTAGCTGGTTCCTATTTTATGGTATTCAAATACTGCGCTGTGACAGAGACCACAAGAAGCTACACAACAAAATTAAAGTCACACTGTTTGAAAAGCTGTCACTTTCTCCCAATGCGACGCAGAAGTTCAAAATTTGGCTCGACGGTGCCTACAATCTTCCTCTGTAATGATGCAAAATCATGGCATCTTGTGATGTCACTCTCACTATCGGCGACGTTTCAGACAGCAAGGTGTCAACACACGCAAAATAAAGGCCAGAGTTCACAATTTAATGTGTGGTAAACTGTGTTACATTGACACCACATTTTACCACAGTTCTTCCCAACCCTACTGTGGACGTGTCACACCATGGGAAGTTCGCCACACCTCCCATTGCTCACGTCTACCAACTTCTCTTGATGCCTCTGCAAAGCCCAGATTGAAAACACGCGGTTTTCTTTTGAGTGGCCGATGAAACCATTTTGAACTCACAGAATCGACAGTAAAAGGCCTCAGAAGGTGTCATAAATGACGCGAATTAAATCACCTTTCCCTTATGACGTTCATCTTCACACATTTCGCGGTCGAAAACGACAGTTTGCAATGCAGTGTACAAAAGGATGACTTTCTTCACCACCTTCCACACTCCTGACACCTAAATGTGATTCGACCTTTCTCTAAGGACATCGCGGGACTGCAGGCCCACTGAACCGTGATTTTACCCCTTCGGAGTGTAAGATGTCCGTAATTTTTGCTCTGGTGAAACGACTAGGGACCGTTCAAAACCATTTGTCGAAATTCTATAGTGATCTGAAACAGAAAGGATGATTATGCTTTTCATTCCTCCACTCCCGCGCCTTCCTGTGGTATATGCACATGAGGGTGCGACATTGTCATGCATTCGAAAAAAATGGCAAAGAGTCCCTCTAAAACAACCTCTCTCCCCCAGTTCAGCAACTACATCGGCGCCACACATGCATCTTTGTCGGTAACTTTAAAATTTCCTTGTATGGATACCCCTATTCACTGATTCCTAGCCGGCCGGATTGGCCGAGCGGTTCTAGGCGCTTCAGTCTGGAACCGCGCGACCGCTATGGTCGCAGGTTCGAATCCTGCCTCGGGCATGGATGTGTGTGATGTCCTTAGGTTAGTTAGGTTTAAGTAGTTCTAAGTTCTAGGGGACTGATGACCTCAGCTGTTAAGTCCCATAGTGCTCAGAGCCATTTGAACCATTTCTGAACTGATTCCTAGGCGCCGGCCAGAGAGGTAACCCTTTCGGCGCACCTCAAATTTCGCATCCAGCCAATAAACCCTCGTGCGTCAGCCTAGCGCTAATCAGTTGTATTTTGATGCACATTCGAATCGCTTTCAGAGCAAATATTATGTATTTGTTCTGATTTTACTGATTTTTTGGTGACTTAATTAGCCTTTGACCTATGAAATACCACTATTGTAAGTTGGACTTAAGTCGTGGCTGTTGGCAGGCTATTCTATTACCAGGATGCCTGCTGCATTGAGAAGATTTCTCGTAACATAGGTGACATGAGGCAGAGCATTGTTTTGCATAAATGTGGAGTGCAATATAAGTGGTACAGCCTCCTGAAAGACATATGTCTCCACTATCTCGTTAGCACTGGGCGTTCTATGCTGGAGGTGCCATGATGATGAGGTGCATTTTGTTGTTTACATGTTGCCTCCCAAAATCGTGACAGATCCGCTCCCGATTACGGTGTGGAGGGAAATAACGTTAGGATGATTCCTCGTCACTGCACCACGACGCCAAACTCGGATGCTGCTGTCATGGCTCTCCCTGGAGAAGTGTGACTCATCTGAGAAAAAGCACCCAATGCCAACACTCCACACCACACTGTTCATGTTGTATGACAAACTGTGAACTGGCTACATGATGTGCACATGTCACGTTCCGCACCTACATTGACTTGTATAGATGAATGTGCAGTACCTGCAGCCATCACCAAAGTATCTGTGCTGACACCATTTTGATCGGCACCAGCACCAAGACGATCGGCTACAGCCCATGACGTCACCTGTTGGTTCTGGACTGCTTGCCACTCTGTAGCGTGATCTTCCCATAGTCTAGTGCAACAGACACATCTCTGACATGGACACTGTGTAACAAAGCTAGTCTCACGATTTCATTGCAGCATCCTTCCTACCACAATGTGTGTCCGCCCTCAGTAGCTGAGTGGTCAGCACGACATAATGTCAATCCTAAGGGCTCGGGTTCGATTCCCGGCTGGATCGGAGATTTTCTCCGCTCAGGGACTGGGTGTTGTGTTGTCCTAATCATCATAATTCCATCCCCATCGACGAGCCGAAGTGACGTCAAATCGAAAGACTTGCACCCGGCGAATGGTCTACCCGACAGGAGGCCCTAGTCATACAACATATACATTTACCACATTCTGTGATATATCTAGCGTGTTCGCAATGAATCTCTCTGACCTGCCTGACCTGCCATCTCCACGTAAGGCAGTAGACCGGCTAACCTCAAGGGAAGACAATTCTCTTTGTACCATAATTCTGCATAGCAAACATTTCAATTCCTCTATGCTGAGATGAAGCAGAGCTTAAGGCGTATTTTGTTATTTAAGGATCCTTACTATGCTCTGAAAACAATGAAAAAGCATACTACATCAAGTGAGAGCTGCATGCAGAATGATTTTTTGAGTGTGCCTTGCAACAATGCAACTGCTGGCCGCTGGCTGCTTGTTGCATGAAAAATCTGAGGGATGTCAGAGGAGTTGCCTACCATCCCATTGCCTAGGTATCTGTGAACAGGTGTCTCTGTAAGGCGACATTTTAAAAAGTGCCCCACAGTGGTGTACAGGTTGCACCTAGGTGTTCCCGAACTGGGAAGTTTTAGAGGGATCGTTTGCCATTTTATTCACAAACATTTCAAATTCGCATGCCCCAATGCATGTCTCACAAGGCACAAAAAATGAGGACTGCATCAGAACACTTTCAGATTTCACCAAATGATTCTGAATGACCCCTAGTTGTTCCACCACATATACCAGAGCAAAACTTATGGTCTCACTACACTTAAAAGGGACGAGATCAAATCCAGTGGGGTTGCAGCCTCACAGGCGTAATCGTCTGTTGGGCTGTCAGCAGTGTGAAAAGTTGTCAAAAATGTCATCACATTGCACTTTGCACTGCAAACTGTCGTTTTCAACTGAGAAAGGGAAGGAGAAGTTTAATTCACGCCCAACAAGACACCTCCTGAGGCCTTCATGTGTTGGTTGTGAGCAGAAGTATGATTTCAACCCTAGGCGTCACGTTTCTACCCTAGGGAGAAGTGGTTAAGGGGAGGTGTGACGACCTTCTCCAGTTGTGATACGTGCACAATGGTATTGATCAGAGTTGTGGTGAAATGCAGTGCCAGTGTGACATTATTACACCTCACCTGAAACCCACTGGCCTCTATTTTGCAAGTGTCAACACCTTGCTGTGACGTCACAGGCATCCATCCTTTTGCACCTTTACACAGAATGTTGTAGGCAACTTCGACCCAAATTTTGAACTTCGGTATTCTGTGTTGCAATGGGAGAATTTTGTTGCTCAGTTTTTGTGAGTTCGTTTATGTGTGCATGTCCAGTGTGTGTGTGTGTGTGTGTGTGTGTGTGTGTGTGTGTGTGTGTCAGAATCCGGCTGTGGCTGTACGTTCTAACAAAACCGTATGGGTTCAGTGAATGCTGAGAAAGCATCCTACAGGTCCTCTCACCACAGCCCTACCTCTGCATCTAGGCAGAGACGAGCTGTACGGCACTAATCTTATACAATATGGGCCAGAAGACCACTGCTTATAGTACTCAGAACTGTTACTATCGTTAAGTCATGAGTCAAACTTAAGTTGACAACTTATTTGCCTTCCAGTTGGTGTCTTGGTCAGACAATATTCAGCAAGGTGTGATTAGTAACACCGTTAAACTGAACTTCTCTCCTAATACTAACTGAGAAAACTGGCATTCCCTGGCTATTTATTTATTCCATTCCATCTCCTCCTCTCTCTGTCAATCTCCCCTTCTCTCTCTCTCTTTGTCCAGCTCCTCTGTCACCTCTTCCCATCCATATCCTCTTTCCTCCTCTGTCTACCCACCTCAGCGCTCTCTCTCTCTCTCTCTCTCTCTCTCTCTCTCTCTCCCTCCCCCCATCTCCTGTCTCTTTATCCACCTCAACTCCCTCCTCTCTATCCATCTCCCCTGTTCCTGTCCATCACCTCCATCCCCCCCTCTCTCTCTCTCTCTGTCTAACTCCCTTTCCATAGTCTACCTCCTCCTCTCCCACTCTCTGTCCGTCTTCTCCTGCCCCTCTCTCTGGCCATCTCCTCCTCCGACCTCTCTCTGTCAATCTGCTCCTCCCTCTTTTGTTCATCTGCTCCTTACCCCTTTGTTCATCTCCTCCTCCCCCTCTATTTCACCAAGCCAAGTGCCGCAGTGGTTAGCAGACTGGACTCGCATTTGGGAGGACGACAGTTCAAACCCGCATCTGGCCATCCTGATTTCCCTAAATCTCTTCAGGCAAATACCAGGATAGTTCTTTTTAAAGGGTGTGGAAAATTTCCTTCTCCCATCCTTCCCTAATCCGATCAGACTGCTGTTTGGTCCCCTCCCATAAATCTACCAACCAACCAAACAAGCAACCCTCTAATTCCATTTCCTCTTCCCCTCTCTTCGTCAATATTTTCCTCCCCATCTCTCTTTCCATTTCCTCCTCCCCCCCTCTCTCTCTTGATCTCTTCCCCCTTCTACCTGTTGGCCGGCCGAAGTGGCCGTGCGGTTAAAGGCGCTGCAGTCTGGAACCGCAAGACCGCTACGGTTGCAGGTTCGAATCCTTCCTCGGGCATGGATGTTTGTGATGTCCTTAGGTTAGTTAGGTTTAACTAGTTCTAAGTTCTAGGGGACTAATGACCTCAGCAGTTGAGTCCCATAGTGCTCAGAGCCATTTGAACCTTCTACCTGTTCATCTCCTCTCCATTCCTTCCTGTATCCATCTCCTTCTCTCCCCCTCTTCCCTTTCTCAGTCCTTCCCTCCTCCCCTTCGCCTGTTATCCCCTCCTCCCCATTCTTTCTGCCTGTCTCTCCTCTTTCCCTTCCCTGTCCATCTCTCCTCTCTCTTCCCCCTATCTCTGTCCATCTCCTCTTTCTCCTCCATCTCCTACCTGTGCCTATCTTCTCCTTCCCTATCGTTGTCTGTCCATCTCCTTGTGCGTCCTTTTCTCCCCACATTATCAGACTCACTCCAGTAGGAAGCTTGTTGTTCTCACCCCTACAGTATTTCTTTACAGATGTAACTAATACGTGCAGGAAACTTGACTGAAATCGTTCGAGGGCTTTAGGATGAGCTTTTTACTTGTGGCTTTACTCACACACGCACGTGTCAAACATATTTCGCATATATTTAACACATTTCACGCGTATTTGTGCGTATATTTGACATGTGTGTCTAGCGAATTTCGCCATGCAGTTTCATTCTGACGCAGTTTAATGTTTATGATGTCGAATCTCCTGAACTATGTGCTGTACGATATAATTTTGCAGGTATATCCAGTGGTTTATGTGCCTACTGTCTACGAAATGTGTTGCGAATAGAGGTAATAGTAAAGAAGCAATAAATTAAACCGGAATCCGTGATTGGCAGTTTCTGTCGCATCTCAGTACTTGACGTTATATCTCCTGAACTATGTGTCGTACAATGTTACATTTTTGTAGGTACATTCAGCGGTATATGTGTATACCGTCTGCATAACGTGTTGCGAGTAGAAGTAGTAGCAAAGTAATAATAAATTAAAACGCCATGCATGATATGAAAGTTTTTCCTCGCATCTCAGTATTTGTCGTCGTATTTCGTGAACTAAGTGTCATAAAATGATATAATTTTTCTGGTACATTCAGAGGTATATGTGAACACTCTCTGAAAAAGTGTCACGAGTACAGTTAGGAGAAGTATAAATTAAAAACGTCACGCATCAAGTGGCAGTTTTACTGCGTGAACAGTGAAAATGTAGTAAGCGACAAACTTCCTTTTTTTTCATCGTTTTGTGTTGTACTTCAGCGAGAAAAAGTTTCATAAAGATTTGAAACTATGTGTAAAGTTGTTACAAGTCTATAAGTGATCTCTTTTTCACATACTGGATAACTAAAGTATAGGTATTCTCACCTCATGGACTACATTGCTCTTTCGTCCCCACCCTCACGCCTTTAATAGGGGTTTGTTTCTTACGCCTGAGTGATTCTTTCCAGCCAGTAAATTGTATGTGCACCAAGTTTAGTTGAAATCGGGCCCATGGTTGAGGAGGAGATGTGAAACATACACACACACACACACACACACACACACACACACAGAGAGAGAGAGAGAGAGAGAGAGAGAGAGAGAGAGAGAGAGAGAGAGAGAGAGAGGGGGGGGGGGGGTGGGGGACAAGTCATGCGAAAGCTCCTAATATAGTGTCAGACCTCCTTTTTGCCGGCGCAGGCAGCAACTGCACGTGGCAAGGACTCGACACGTCGTTGGAACTCCCCTGCAGAACTGTTGAGGCACGCTGCCTCTACAGTCCTCCATAATTGCGAAAGTGCTACCGGTGCAGGATATTGTGTACGAACTGACCTCTCGATGATGTCCCATAATATTCTATGGGATTCATGTCGAGCCATCTGGGTGGCCAAATCATTCGTTCGAATTGTCCAGAATGTCTTGACATGGCGCATTGTTATCCATCAAATTTCCATCGTTCTTTGAGAATATGAAGTCCATAAATGGCGGCAAAATATGGTCTGCATGTTGCACACAACATCCTTTACTACCATGCTAGTGTCATCAGCAAACAGAAATATTTTAGAGTTACCTGTAACACTAGAGGGCATATCATTTATACAAATAAGGAACAGGAGAGGCCCCAACACTGATCCCTGGGGCACTCCCCACTTGACAGTACTCCATTCAGACCCCACATCACAGTCATTATCAACATTGTGAATAATGACATTTTGCTGCCTGTTGCTAAAGTAAGAGGTGAACCAATTGTGAGCTACTCCCCATATTCCGTAATGGTCCTACTTCTGGAGCAATATTTTGTGATCGACACAATCAAATGCCTTAGTTAAATCAAAAAATATGCCAAGCGTTCGAAACCTTTTGTTTAACCCATCCAGTACCTCACAGAGAAAAGAGAATATAGAATTTTCAGTTGTTTAAAGACTCCTAAAGCCGAACTGTACACTTGATAGCATATCGTGTGGTATAAAATGATCAATTATCCTTACACACATTGCCTTTTCAATAACTTTTGCAAACACTGATGGCTTAGAAATAGGTCTAAAATTATCTACATTATCCATTTCTCCCTTTGTACAAAGCGGCTTTACTACTGAGTATTTTAAACGCTCAGGAAATTGACCATTCCTAAAGGAAAAATTACAAATATGGCTAAATACAGGGCTAAAATATGCAGCACAGTACTTTAGTATTCTGCTAGACACTCCCTCATAACCATGAGAATCCTTAGTCTTAAGTGATTTAATTATTGACTGGATCTCTCTCTTGTCTATATCACAGGGGAGTATTTCAGACATCAATCTCGGAAAGGCATTTGTCAAGAAAGTTATGTGATATCCCGTAGAAATTAAATTGTTATTTAATTCACCAGCAATGCTGAGAAAATGATTGTTATATACTGTACATATCTGATTTATCAGTAAGGGAAATATTTTTACTGCGAACTGACTTTATATCGTCGACCTTGTGCTGCTGATCAGACACTTCCTTCACAACAGACCATATGGTTTTAATTTTATCCTGTGAATAAGCTATTCTATTTGCATACCACATACTCTTTGCTTTCTTGATAACATTTTAAGCATCTTACAATACTTTTCGTAATGAGCTACTGTAGCTTGACTGTGACTACTTCTAACATTTTGATATAATTCCCTCTTTGTTCTACATGATATCCTTACCCACAAGTCAGCCACCCGGGCTGCCCATTACAGCTAGTACCCCATTTAGATTGTTCTAATGGAAAGCAACTCTCAAAGATCGTGAGAAATGTGTTCAGGAAAGCATTGCATTTATCATCGATGTTATCAGTACTATAAACATCCTGCCACTCTTGTTCCTTGACAAGGTTTAAAAAACTCTGTATTGCTGTTGGATTAACTTTCCTACATAGTTTGTAATTGAATATGACCTTGGTTTGAGTACAAAAGCCTTTTAGTGTTAAAATTTATGCATCATGGTCTGAAAGGCCATTCACGCTTTTACTAAAATAATGCCCATCTAGTAATGAAGAATGAGTAAAAATATTGTCTATGGCTGTGCTACTTTTCCTCTGCACCCTAGTAGGAAAAAACACAGTTTGCATCAGATCATATGAATTTAGGAGATCTACCAACATCGTTTTTCCTGCACCATTATATACAAAATGTGTACTGAAGTCACCACATGTAACTATTTTCAGGTACTTCCTACAAAGTGAATGAAGAACTCTCTCTAGCTTGAGCAGAAATGCTCTGAAGTCTTAGTTATGGGACCTATAAGCAACAACAATTAGAAGTTTAGTTTCCTTAAATTTAATTACCAATGCACAACATTCAAATATCTGCTCAGTGCAGTGTCGTGATACATCTACGGACTCAAATGGAATACTGTTTTTTACATACAGAGCCACTCCCCCACCCCTCAAGGAACTCTTTGAGAAACAGCCAGATAATCTGTAGCCTGGTAAATGAAGCCTCCGAATTGTCAAATTATTTAAGTGGTGCTCTCATATACCAATAATTTCACAGTGAACATCTGTAAGCAGTTCACTACCTTTATCTCTAATACCTCTTATATTTTGATGAAATATGCTAATTCCTTCTCTACTTGGAAACACTACATCCTCGGAAGGTGAGACCTTAGTTAGAGGGACTTCCTTTAAGCAGGTATACCTATCAGCTGACTTTAATCTAAATAAGGTGCACCTCTAACACCAACTACTACAGGAATTTTTCCATGAGTGACACCACCACCACCACCACCACCACCACGCACTACACTGTCACCTATAAGCTTAACCAGCATCCCCTTCCCATACCTACCGAGGTGCAGGCCATGCCTAGTGAAACCCGATCTACTGATGGAACGAACTGGCACCATTGAGGTGTGACCCATGCCCTCTGCCATCAGCGCCCTCTCCAGCCTCACGTTAACGCACCTAACAGCCGCATTAAGGTGAGGTCGATCATGACGCTGAAACAGTTGCACGAAATACACATTAGTGCCACCAGTTTGAGTAGCTGTCTTTACCAGGTCACCACCTACATCATATTCCCTGTCCCTATAGAGACCGTTCCCTGCTCTACCCACTATCACTACCGGATCCTCCTTCGTAAAATTCCTACATAACTCCCCTACTCTGTCAGTCACCTGAGCCAACCCTGTACTAGGCTTCACAATGCTGGTGACCTGGTACTCACTCCCCAACACTTCCTGCAACTGCTGGCCCACACCTCTACCGTGAAAACTACATAGCAGCCGAACCTTCTTTCTGCGCTAGACTTTGCGACTAACCTAGGCATCCTACTTTCTGAGGACTGCTGCATGTTCCCTACATCTACAGCTACACGAGGCTCCTCTCCACTCAACTCTGACAGTTGGTCATAACTATTGCATTTACGCAAAGTAAAACCGTCTGAATATCTCCTCTTCCTAGCTGCCTTCCTGCCAATTGCCAGTTCCCATTTTCCACAACCCTCCACCCTCCTCAACTAATCTAGTTCCTCCTTTGCGCATTGTAACTCCACCTGAAGGGCACAGATGTTACGCTACTGCTCCTCTATCAACTTATTTCTACTACAGATCCTGCATTCCCAGGAGAGGATCTCACTAAAATGACCACTGTCTTCCCCACTTCATCCCCCCCCCCTCAATGAAAATACTTTGAACAAATCCCACACTGTAACCCACTACTCACAAACCTATGACAGAGTCCACACTTCTCACTCATGGTAAAATTTTACAGTTATTGAAAAAACAATGCATCTACGTTACCAAAGTTCAGTTTCACCAGCAGAACTATTTAAGAACCAACAAAAATGGTCTCGAAATTCTCTGCTTATTAAGAAAGCAACTACTCGTATTAATACTACTACACCACAGCTAATACCACTACCAACAAAATTTCACAAAATTATTAGCTAAAACCAAAAATTTCAAACTACCACTGAGACACTAAGAGAAGTTAAAACACTGAATGAAAATTTCACTGAAATATTTCACTAGAAACAATAATAAACGCCAGTTGGAAACTAAAGTACGAAATTTACTAAACGACTTCGACGCACAGAAAACTCTAAAGAAACACAGAGAGCGACCGATTACAAAAGTTCATTAAATCGTTATTTCGCCACAAGCGGCACGCAACACCGCTGAAAACTATTAAATTTAATAACTGTATTACAGAGCACAAATAGGTTTGTCAGTACTTAGCTTTATAACCGCTACAACTGCAGTGCACGCCGCAATATGTAAACGCACTACTGAGGCGCGAGGCTTGGACGAAAAACGCAAGCACACTCACGAATAATAGACCACGCGAGTCAATAACACAGAAAAAAAAGGCTGAGATTAATGAAAATCCACTAATAAGTTACTTTTGCGGCAAATATTAACACAAATAAAACTTTAAAATAAGAAAATGAAGTCTAAACTTATATAAAACATTAACGAACAATTTCAACAGCATTGCAGCACACGTGAAGTCACACCAAGGATTCTGTTTGTTAGCACTGAGTATTCTACAGAAACTCCACTGCTCTCTGCCTTTAAATGCGGGCTATCGACCACTTCGCTGCGTGTGGTGAAAAGGAATGCCTGAAATCTTCTTGACACACTGAATCTCGGAATACTGAATTCCGTAACGATTTACGAAATGCAATGTCTCTTATGTCTAACTCCAACTATCATTCTGTGTTCAAAGTCTGTTAATTTCCGTCATGTTGCTAGAATCACGCTGTAAACCGTTTCACACGAACTACCCGAGAACAAAAGACAGATCCGCCATTGACTTTCTTTTTATACCTTGTGTACGCAATACTAACACCATCTGTATAAGTGCATATTGCTGTCTTATGACTTTTGTCACCTCACTATACATTCGTACATATGTTCATTTTTATACACTACTGGCCATTAAAACTGCTACACCAAGAAGAAATGCAGATGATAAACGGGTATTCATTGGACAAATATATTATACTAGAACTGACATGTGATTACATTTTCACGCAATTTGGGTGCATAGATCCTGAGAAATCAGTACCCAGAACAACCAACTCTGGCCATAATAACGGCCTTGATACGCCTGGGCATTGAGTCAAACTTAGCTTGGATAGCGTGTGCAGGTACAGCTGCCCATGCAGCTTCAACACGATACCACAGTTCATCAAGAGTAGTGACTAGAGTATTGTGACGAGCCAGTTGCACGGCCACCATTCACCAGACGTTTTCAGTAGGTGAGAGATCTGAGGAATGTGCTGGCCAGGGCAGCAGTCGAACATGTTCCGTATCCAGAAAGGCCCGTACGGGACCTGCAACATGAGGTCGTGGATTATCCTGCTGAAATGTAGGGTTTCGGAGGGATCGAATGAAGAGTAGAGCCACGGCTCGTAACACATCTGAAATGTAACGTCCACTGTTCAAAGTGCCGTCAATGCGAACAAGAGGTGACCGAGACATGTAATCAATTGCACCCCATATCACCACGCCGGGTGATACGCCAGTATGGCGATGACGAATACACGCTTCCAATGTGCGTTCACCGCAATGTCGCCAAACACGGATGCGACATCATGATGCTGTAAACAGAATCTGGATTCATCCGAAAAAATGACGTTTTGCTATTCGTGTACCCAGGTTCGTCGTTGAGTACACCATCGCTGGTGCTCATGTCTGAGATGCAGCGTCAAGGGTAACCGCAGCCACGGTCTCCGAGCTGATAGTCCATGCTGCTGCAAACGTCGTCGAACTGTTCGTGCGGATGGTTGTTGTCTTGCAAACGTCCCCATCGACTCAGGGATCGAGATGGGGCTGCACGGTCCGTTACAGCCATGCGGATAAGACGTCTGTCATCTCGACTGCTAGTGATACGAGGCCGTTGGGGTCCAGCACGACGTTCCGTATTACCCTCCTGAACCCACCGATTCCATATTCTGCTAACAGTCAATGGATCTCGACCAACACGAGCAGCAATGTCGCGATACGATAAACCGCAATCGCGATAGGCTACAATCCGACCTTTATCAAAGTCGGAAGTGTGATGGTGCGCATTTCTCCTCCTTACACGAGGCATCACAACAACGTTTCACCAGGCAACGCCGGTCAACTGCTGTTTGTGTATGAGAAATCGGTTGAAAACTTTCCTCATGTCAGCTCGTTGTAGGTGTCGCCACCGGCGCCAGCCTTGTATGAACGCTGTGAAAAGCTAATCGTTTGCATATCACAGCATCTTCTTCCTGTCGGTTAAAATTCGCGTCTGTAGCACGTAATCTTCGTGGTGTAGCAATTTTAATGGCCAGTAGTGTAATTTTTACGGATTTACTACGAAAGTTATTAGTTTGACAACAGGAAGTGGTTCAGTTTTCTTCTAAATCAAACAACACACCGATTTTCATCACACTGATTTGTGCATCGAGTGGCTATAAACGGCCGTGCTTTCATTGGCCGTGCTTTCAGCTGAGTATTCCTCGGCCATCGTCGTCGAGTGCTAATCACATTGCAATACCCGAGGAGCACTCGGCCAGAAACTCGTGGGTTTAATATGTGTGCATCTGGAAGCTAGAGGTAATTTCAGTGGTAGCCTACAAAGGGTGTTATAAAAAGGTACGGCCAATCTTTCAGGAAACATTCCTCACACACAAATAAAGAAAAGATGTTATGTGGACATGTGTCTGGAAACGCTTAATTTCCATGTTAGAGCTCATTTTAGTTTCGTCAGTATGTACTGCACTTCCTCGATTCACCGCCAGTTGGCCCAATTGAAGGAAGGTAATGTTGACTTCGGTGGTTGTGTTGACATGCGACTCATTGCTCTACAGTACTAGCATCAAGCACATCAGTACGTAGCATCAACAGGTTAGTGTTCATCACGAACGAGGTTTTGCAGTCAGTGCAATGTTTACAAATGCGGAGTTGGCAGATGCCCATTTCATGTATGGATTAGCATGGGGATAGCCGTGGCGCGGTACGTTTATATCGAGACAGATTTCCAGAACGAAGGTGTCCCGACAGGAAGACGTTCGAAGCAATTGATCGGCGTCTTAGGGAGCACGGAATATTCCAGCCTATGACTCGCGACTGGGAAAGACCTAGAACGACGAGGACACCTGCAATGGATGAGGCAATTCTTCGTGCAGTTGACGATAACCCTAATGTCAGCGTCAGAGAATTTGCTGCTGTACAAGATAACGTTGACCACGTCACTGTATGGAGAGTGCTACGGGAGAACCAGTTGTTTCCGTACCATGTACAGCGTGTGCAGGCACCATCAGCAGCTGATTGGCCTCCACGGGTACACTTCTGCGAATGGTTCATCCAACAATGTGTCAATCCTCATTTCAGTGCAAATGTTCTCTTTACGGATGAGGCTTCATTCCAACGTGATCAAATTGTAAATTTTCACAATCAACATGTGTGGGCTGACGAGAATCCGCACGCAATTGTGCAATCACGTCATCAACACAGATTTTCTGTAAACGTTTGGGCAGGCATTGTTGGTGATGTCATGTCTTGATTGGGCCCCTGTTTTTCCACCTACGCTCAATGGAGCACGTTATCATGATTTCATATGGGATACTCTACCTGTGCTGCTAGAACATGTGCCTTTACAAGTACGACACAACATGTGGTTCTTGCACTTTGGAGCTCCTGCACATTTCAGTCGAAGTGTTCGTACGCTTCTCAACAACAGATTCGGTGACCGATGGATTGGTAGAGGCGGACCAATTCCATGGCCTCCACGCTCTCCTGACCTCAACCCTCTTGACTTTCATTTATGGGGGCATTTGAAAGCTCTTGTCTACGCAACCCCGGTACCAAATGTAGAGACTCTTCGTGCTCGCATTGTGGATGGCTGTGATACAATACGCCATTCTCCAGGGCTGCATCAGCACATCACGGATTCCATGCGACGGAGGGTGGATGCATGTATCCTCGCTAACGGAGGACATTTTGAACATTTCCTGTAACAAAGTGTTTGAAGTCACGCTGGTACGTTCTGTTGCTGTGTGTTTCCATTCCATGATTAATGTGATTTGAAGAGATGTAATAAAATGAGCTCTAACATGGAAATTAAGCGTTTCCTGACACGTGTCCACATAACATCTTTTCTTTATTTGTGTGTGAGGAATGTTTCCTGGAAGTTTGGCCGTACCTTTTTGTAACACTCTCCGAAACCGTACATTCGTTTGGAAATGACCTATGGACCGGCTCAGCGAGGCTACTAATGATGTTGATCTAACGGAAACAACGCGTGGTGGTGCAGGTTCGTGGTGAACCACATCTACAAGATACGCGGCGAGGCGCAGGTTGTGGTGTCGAGAGTGGCGCTGCGGCTGCGAGACACGCTGCAGGCGGTGGTGTGGCGAGCGCTGGCCGCGCTGCACAGCTCGCCGCTGCCGCTGCCCGCCGCCGCGCGCCACCAGCTGGCACGGCTCATGGCGCACGTGGCCACCGGCGCCGCCGGCTGCCGCGCGCTCGCTCCGCGCCCGCTCGACGTGTTGCAGACGATGGCGGCCATCCGCGACGACGAGTTCCCCCGCGACGTGGTGCACGCGCGCGACACGCTCTCGAGCGCCATCTCCTCGGGCAAGGTGCGCCTGCCGCCGTACGCCGCCGAGTTCTCGCCGGCCGACTACGCGCAGAGCCGGACTGCGGTGCTGCTGGCCTACCTGCAGCGCCTCAGCATGGTGCTGCCCGTGGTGCACCCCGCCTCGCCCTACGTGCACACCCTGCTCGTCCACGTCAAGATGAAACACATGGTCGCCGGGGACCTCGTCTACGTCCCCTCGACACACGCGGACATGGCGATGCTACTCAACTCGTTTGGGACCACGGGGATTGACCTGAAGGAGCTGAACGAGAACCTGTACGCCATCTTCCGCGATAAGATTCCCTGGCAACAGATGTTACACGACTTCCCCTATCACACGTTCAGCCAGCCTAGACCCCTGCTGATGAAGATGTTGGAGACTCTTCTGCGCAAAAATTTCGATTTCGATTTGTGCCACAAGATCGCGATCAACTCATTCCTCGATAAAATCCGAAACTACGATCGCAGAATAGCAGAAGAAGCTGCTAAGGAAACGACCGTGCCCCTGCCTCTCGAAGATCACCACAACGTTACGACCACCAGGCCAACGAATGACACCGCCCTATTACGTGCTCCCCTCTCAGAGAGCTTCAACTACTCCGATTTATCATCTGACGGCACACTGCAATCCAAGCGTGTGGAATGCTGCCTCGCAGTGGACGAGATCACAGTACTGAACGCGACGACTCTCCTACACGCTCTACAGCCTGACACACCCTATTACATGTTCTCAGTGGTGTTCGACATCCTCTCAAAGGTGAATATCAAGTTCACGAATACAACGAAGAAAACCTTAGGTGAAGTTTTATCCATCGTACTTCAGTATTTGATGGATGAATCGTGGCTGTCAAACGCTCAGAAAGAAATCCTCAAACTTCTAATCTCTAAGGTAGAGTGGAGTCGACTGGGGGAGAAAGAAGCGCTCCTTACGAGAGTATGTCCTGAAGCAAAGCCTGTTATTGAACTTACATCAGAGCGTGCCACACTGCAACCTAAATCTAAGACTACTGCAGTTTATCGTACGACTACAACTATCCCAGGAACTTCAGCTGGATTAGAAACCAAGAAAACTACATCTGTTACTGAAGCAGCTAGTGGTACAATGACTCCTGAACCAACAATGACAGTGATATCTAGTACGCATCCTGTAAGAGAAGTAAGCCCTGTATCTGCAACTACTGTTACCATCCCAGCGACTACTCCTGTTGCAGGAACTAAACCTGGGCTCGTCACCACTACCCCACCTGCAGTTCTTACTACGCTTCCAGGACGAAATATCACTAGTGTGGTGTCAGTGGAGACAGCGTCCGTTTGCACAGACATCAAGCCTGGGCTTAAGACATTTCTCTTACCTATTGGCTCTTTATTCCAACCGATAGCTACGTCTGGGTCGCAGGTAGAATTACTGGATTTGTTACAGTACTTCTCCTCTGCAAAAACACAGCAGCAGCTGAAAGGATTCGACTTTGAGAAGTACAGGGGTCGTAACGACATGTTCTTCAAGATCTTAGAGTACATGGGCACCCAATCGTCGCTGGATTCAAAGATACGAAGTCTATTCGAAAGTGTCCTTTCACGCACGAAACAAATTTTTGGAGGTATATCCCCAGATATTTACGTAGCGTGCAATCCATTAATGAAAGACACGCCTTCAGTCTCTCCACATGAGATGAATAACACAGTATCAACCACTTCCACAACTACAGCTACACAAACAGTGCCATACTTCAACCCTGATGGCAAGCCACAGTCCTTTAAAAACGATGGGGAAGGAAGTAAAGATTGCAAGAATTGTGCTGAGGACAATGCAATAGTTGCAATTAACTATATCAAACTTCTAAATGATGTTGCGAAAGACGCCGATGTCGAGACAGTAAACTTGATACTCCATTTGCTGAGCCATCCCGTGAGAGAAAACGAAGATGGAAGAAACCAGTGCCTGGAGAACTATCAGAGGAGTAAAACTACAAAACCATGTTCTTTTCACAATGCTAAACTTGACGTAGATTCCTTTCTAGAACTAATAGACGACATTACACCGCCTGCCTCTGTTGAAGTTGTACGCACATTTCTGCGTGAAGTAAAGCTAGATGACATATTAAAGAAAATCAATCTCATGAATTACAAGGTCCCATCAGAGTTCTTCACAAACCTACTGATAACACTGAAGAAAGAAATTACCTTAAATGCACAGGTGATCGAAGCTGTGGATGTCCTTCTGAACCACACTGATAAAATAAAGAAGGGCACTGCAGCCGCTCTAGTCATACTAGACTGTACTGCCGTCACACAAAAAAAGCATCCGGTGCCAACTACTTACACAAGAAAAGAGACATACCCACCGTCCTGCAAAGGAGTACAAATGATGGAAGCAGCCGCTGAAAAACCTGTGTGGCTAACGCACGACGATGACGTGTTTAAGGAAGGCACGTACATAAATCTCACGAAATTCGATATTACGGACGTTCAAACCAAGGGAGAATTAGTTACCAAGCTGTTTAATCACATAAAGTGCTATACAGATGTCTACGAGGAAATGCTACCAGCAATAGAAGCTATTAAGAAACACGCCCTACGTAGTAAAGCAGCTGAAGAAACTATAGAAATACAAATTGTATGTGTTGAACCTCAGACCAAAACCGCAACAACTGTTAAAGCAACCACTAACGAAACTAAAGGAACGATTCCAAATGGAATTACAATATCAGGAACTACACCAAAAACCACACTACTATTGACTGGTATAACATTGCCCCATTCATCTGTAACCACAACACAAGAAACAGAAGGAAGAACAACAGTAACACATATTACGTATCAACTACCAACATCTGTGGGAACTAAAGGGACTACGACAGTGGAAGTTGTAAAAACTGGAACTACAACCAAAGAAATTGTGCCATCAACGACTACAGCAGTCTTATTCACAGAGCTAGGAACATCATTGGGAACTGCGCAAACCACAATCAGCACACTGGGAACACATAATGCTACGGCAACCACGGTCAGAACTGAAGGAACCATTACCAAGGAAACCAAAGTAACAGGAACTAACTCAGAAGCCACTGTACTACCGACTGGTACATCATTATCTCATCAATCTATGACCACAACACCAGCAACAGAAGGAAAAACAGCATTAACACAACCTACAAATCAAATACCAACAACATCTGTGGGAACCGAAAGGACAACAGAAGTCGAAATTTTAGAAACTGGAACTACATCCAAAGAATTAGTGGCATCGTCGAGTACATCAGTCCCATTAACAGAGCTAGGAACATCATTAGAAATTGCACCAACCACAATCAGCACACTGTTGACGCATACTGTAACGGCAACCACCGTGGAAACTGAAGAAAACATTCCTAAGGAAACCACGGTAACACGGGCTACATCAGAAGCCACAATATTATCGACTGGTACATCGTTATCTTATCAATCCGTAATCACAACACCAAGAACAGAAGGAACAACTACAATAACACAGACTACCAGTGAAATACCAACGACAACTGTGGGAAATGAAGGGACTACAACAGTGGACATTACAGAAACTGGAACTACATCAAAAGAATTAGTTGCATCATCGACTCAATCAGTCCTATTTGAAGAGCTAGAAACATCAATTGCACCATCCACACTCAGCACAATGGGAACAAATACTGCTACCACAACAACTGTCATAACTGAAGGAACCATTCCTAAGGAAAAAACAGTAACAGGGACTACATCAAAAGCCACAGTACTAGCGACTGGTACATCATTACCATATCAATCTGTAACCACAACACCTGGAACAGAACGTACAACAACGGTAACACAGACTACATATCAAATACCAACAACATCTGTGGGAAGAGGAAGCCGTACAACAGTGGAAATTGTAGAAACTGGAACCACATCCAAAGAATTAGTGCCATCATCGAGTACATCAGTCCTATTTACAGAACTAGAAACATCAATTGCACCAACCACAATCAGCACAATGGGAACACATACTGCTACGGCAACAACTGTCAAAACTGAAGGAAACATTCCTAAGGAAACAACAGTGACAGGGACTACAGCAGAAGTCACTGTACTATCGACTGGTACATCAGTACCTTATCAATCTGTGACCACAATACCAGGAACAGAAGGAACAACAACAATAACACAGACTACATATCAAATACCAACAACATCTCTGGGAACAGAAGGGACTACAACAGTGGAAATTGTAGAAACTGGAACTACATCCAAAGAATTAGTGCCATCATCGAGTACAACAGTCCTACTCACAGAGCTAGAAACATCAGCTGCACCAACCACAATCAGCACAATGGGAACACATACTGCTACGGCAACCACTGTTAAAACTGAAGAAACCATTCCCAAGGAAACCACAGTATCAACGACTACATCAGAAGCCACAGTACCATCGACTGGTACATCATTATCTTATGAATCTGTAACCACAACACCAGAAACAAATAGAACAACAACAGTAACACAGACTACATATCAATTACCAACAACATCTGTGGGAACAGAAGGGACTACAAAAGTGGAAATTGAAGAAACTGGAACTACATCCAAAGAATTAGTGCCATCATCGAGTACAACAGTCCTATTCACAGAGCTAGAAACATCAGCTGCACCAACCACAATCAGCACAATGGGAACACATACGGCTATGGCAACCACTGTCAAAACTGAAGAAACCATTCCCAAGGAAACCACGGTATCAAGGACTACATCAGAAGCAACAGTACCATCGACTGGTACATCATTATCTTATGAATCTGTAACCACAACACCAGGAACAAAAGGAACAACAACAGTAACACAGACTACATATCAATTACCAACAACATCTGTGGGAACAGAAGGGACTACAAAAGTGGAAATTGTAGAAACTGGAACTACATCCAAAGAATTAGTGCCATCATCGAGTACATCAGTCCTATTCACAGAACTAGAAACATCAACTGCA
Source organism: Schistocerca piceifrons (assembly GCF_021461385.2). Classification (NCBI taxonomy): domain Eukaryota; kingdom Metazoa; phylum Arthropoda; class Insecta; order Orthoptera; family Acrididae; genus Schistocerca; species Schistocerca piceifrons. Next base: position 219,391,850 of record NC_060145.1, on the reverse strand, counting down.
CCAACCACAATCAGCACAATGGGAACACATACTGCTACGGCAACAACTGTCAAAACTGAAGGAACCATTCCTAAGGAAACAACAGTGACAGGGACTACATCAGAAGTCACTGTACTATCGACTGGTACATCAGTACCTTATCAATCTGTGACCACAAAACCAGGAACAGAAGGAACAACAACAATAACACAGACTACATATCAAATACCAACAACATCTGTGGGAACAGAAGGGACTACAACAGTGGAAATTGTAGAAACTGGAACTACATCCAAAGAATTAGTGCCATCATCGAGTACATCATTCCTATTCACAGAGCTAGAAACATCAACTGCACCAACCACAATCAGCACAATGGGGACACATACTGCTACGGCAACCACTGTCAAAACTGAAGAAACCATTCCCAAGGAAACCACAGTAACAGGGACTACATCAGAAACCACAGTACCATCGACTGGCACATCGTTATATTATGAATCAGTAACCACAACACCAGGAACAAAAGGAACAACAACAGTATCACAGACTAAATATCAATTACCAACAACATCCGTGGGAACAGAAGGGACTACAACAGTGGAAATTGTAGAAACTGGAACTACTTCCAAAGAATTAGTGGCTTCATCGAGTACATCAGTCTTATTCACAGAGCTAGAGACATCAACCGCGGCAACCACAATCAGCACAATGGGAACACATACTGCTACTGAAACCACTGTCAAAACTGAAGTAACCATTCCTAACGAAACAACAGTAACAGCGACTACATCAGAAGCGACAGTACTATCGACTGGTACGTCATTATCGTATGAATCGGTAACCAAAACACCCGGAACAGAAGGAACTACAACAGTCACACAGACTACATATCAAATACCAACAACATCTGTGGGAACAGAAGGGACTACTACATTGGAAATTATAGAAACTGGAACTACATCTAAAGAATTAGTGCCATCATCGAGTACATCAGTCCTATTCACAGAGGTAGAAACATCAACTGCACCAACCACAATCAGTACAATGGGAACACATACTGCTGCTGAAACCACTGTCAAAACTGAAGGAACCATTCCCAAGGAAACCACAGTAACAAGGACTACATCAGAAGCCACAGTACCATCCACTGCTACATCATTATCTTATGAAACTGTAACCACAACAAGAAAAACAGAAGGAACTACAACAGTAACACAGACTACATATCAAATACCAACAACATCTGTGGGGTCGAGAGGGACTACAAAGGTGGAAACTGTAGATACTGGTACTTCGTCCAAGGAATTAGAGCCATCAACCAGTACTTCAGTCCCATTGACAGTAACTTCAACATCACAAGGGACTGTACTAACAACCAACGGAGCATTAGGGACATATACAGCAATGCCTACCACCATCAAGACTGATGTAACGTTTCCGCATGTAACCCATAGAGGTATTACAAGTGTATCAAGCATGAGACCATCTACCACTTTGGGTAGGAAAGTTTGTGATTTTAGTATTCCAAAGCCATGTGTTCCAAGAACTGCTGTAGGTGTGATAGCTGTAAATGTGCCGTCATTACTGGAAATTGTGGATTTTCGAGGTGATCAATTGTTTTACAAGAAATCTATTCAATTATTAACTGGTACAAATGTAACGCTTATCCTTCAGCATTTAGATATGGCGCTCTACACGACGAAGACAGAGCTTCTCTATTCAATAGCTCACTATTTAGTAGCAAGCTCGGTAGTTGACGATGAGGAAGTAAACATTCTCATAAAAATATTGAATAATATTAGAACAGATTACTTAGGAAAAAAAGAACCTGAATTTTTAGTTGTATGTTTCGAGCAAGGGGAAATAATAAGACAAGAAAATTTTCGTTGTGAGAATGAGTATGCGACTGTGATAGATGTGTTTCCTATAGACTCCTTACTCTGCCCTTTGAAGGAAAACACTCCTCTTGCTCTTGTACAAAACGCTTATCATCTATTCCTCAATGTAGATGTTTCTCTCTTACTGAACGGACTGCAAATTCAAAATTTCCGAACCAAGGCACAACTCCTCGAAGGGATATTGATTTTCCTTATACCAAGATTTACACAGGACGAGTATGTACGCTTAGTAGCTCAGTTGATTCAGTATATTAACTACAAAGGATGTGGTGCAGAGGACATACAGTTTGAAACAAAATGCTCCATAACTTCGGAGCACGGTTGCTTCAAGCGCAATGTTATGTCAACCACGACCACTACTTCGCAACAGCGAACTGAGACATCCACCAAACAAACAGCTTCAGTGGGGACTACTTATCGACAAATTTATGAAACTGAGACTACATCTCAAGAATTTACGCCATCAGCGAGTACATCAGTCCTATTCACAGGGCTAGGAACAGCATTAGTATCTACTCCAACAACAATCAGCACAATGGGAACGCATACTGCTATGGCAACAACTGTCAAAACTGAAGCAACCATTCCCAAGGAAACCACGGTAAAAGGGACTACATTAGAAGCCACAGTACTATCGACTGCTACATCATTATCTTATCACTCTGCAACCACAACACCAGGAACAGAAGGAACTACAACAGGAACACAGACTACATACCAGGCACCAACGACATCTGTGGGAACCGAAGGCGCTACAACAGTGGAAATTGTAGAAACTGGAACTACATCCAAAGAATTAGTGCCATCATCGAGTACATCAGTCCGATTCACAGAGCAAGGAACATCATTTGGAACTGCACCAACCACAATCAGCACACTGGGAACAAACGCCGCAGTTGTAACCACTGTCAAAACTGAAGGAACCATCCCTAAGGAAACAACAGTAACAGGAGCTACACCAGAAGTTACAGTACTATCGACTGGTACATCATTATCTTATCAATCTGAAACAACAACATCAGGAACAGAAGCATCGACAACAGTTACAGACACAACATATCAAAAAACATCAACATCTGTGGGAACAGAAGGGACTACTACAGTGGAAATTACAGAAACTGGAACTACATCGAAAGAATTAGAGCCATCATCGAGTACATCAGTCTTATTCACAGAGCTAGAAACATCAACGGCGGCAACCACAATCAGCACAATGGGAACACATACTGCTACTGAAACCACTGTCAAAACTGAAGGAACCATTCCTAAGGAAACAACAGTTACAGGGACTACATCAGAAGCCACAGTACTATCAACTGGTACATCGTTATCTTATCAATCTGTAACCACAACACCAACAACAGAAGGAACTACAACAGTAACACAGACTGCATTCCAGACACCAACGACATCTGTTGGAACTGAAGGAGTTACAACAGTGGAAGTTGTAGAAACTGGAACTGCATCGAAAGAACTAGTGCCGTCCACGAGCTCATCAGTCCTATTCACAGAGCTAGAAACATCATTTGGAACTGCACCAACCACAATCAGCTCAATGGGAACACATACTGCTACGGCAACAACTGCCAAAACTGAAGGAACCATTCCCAAGGAAACCACAGTAACAAGGACTACATCAGAAACCACAGTACCATCGACTGCCACATCGTTATCTTATGAATCTGTAACCACAACAACAGGAACAAAAGGAACAACAACAGTATCACAGGCTACATATCAATTACCAACAACATCTGTGGGAACAGAAGGGACTACAACAGTGGAAATTGTAGAAACTAGAACTACTTCCAAAGAATTAGCGGCATCATCGAGTACATCAGTCTTATTCACAGAGCTAGAAACATCAACGGCGGCAACCACAATCAGCACAATGGGAACACATACTGCTGCTGAAACCACTGTCAAAACTGAAGGAACCATTCCTAAGGAAACAACAGTTACCGGGACTACATCAGAAGCCACAGTACTATCAGCTGGTACATCGTTATCTTATCAATCTGTAACCACAACACCAACAACAGAAGGAACTACAACAGTAACACAGACTGCATTCCAGACACCAACGACATCTGTTGGAACTGAAGGAGTTACAACAGTGGAAATTATAGAAACTGGAACTACTTCCAAAGAATTAGTGGCATCATCGAGTACATCAGTCTTATTCACAGAGCTAGAAACATCAACGGCAGCAACCACAATCAGCACAATGGGAACACATACTGCTACTGAAACCACTGTCAAAACAGAAGGAACCATTCCTAAGGAAACAACAGTTACCGGGACTACATCAGAAGCCACAGTACTATCAACTGGTACATCGTTATCTTATCAATCTGTAACCACAACACCAACAACAGAAGGAACTACAACAGTAACACAGACTGCATTCCAGACACCAACGACATCTGTTGGAACTGAAGGAGTTACAACAGTGGAAATTGTAGAAACTGGAACTACTTCCAAAGAATTAGTGGCATCATCGAGTACATCAGTCTTATTCACAGAGCTAGAAACATCAACGGCAGCAACCACAATCAGCACAATGGGAACACATACTGCTACTGAAACCACTGTCAAAACTGAAGGAACCATTCCTAAGGAAACAACAGTTACCGGGACTACATCAGAAGCCACAGTACTATCAACTGGTACATCGTTATCTTATCAATCTGTAACCACAACACCAACAACAGAAGGAACTACAACAGTAACACAGACTGCATTCCAGACACCAACGACATCTGTTGGAACTGAAGGAGTTACAACAGTGGAAGTTGTAGAAACTGGAACTGCATCGAAAGAACTAGTGCCGTCCACGAGCTCATCAGTCCTATTCACAGAGCTAGAAACATCATTTGGAACTGCACCAACCACAATCAGCTCAATGGGAACACATACTGCTACGGCAACAACTGCCAAAACTGAAGGAACCATTCCCAAGGAAACCACAGTAACAAGGACTACATCAGAAACCACAGTACCATCGACTGCCACATCGTTATCTTATGAATCTGTAACCACAACAACAGGAACAAAAGGAACAACAACAGTATCACAGGCTACATATCAATTACCAACAACATCTGTGGGAACAGAAGGGACTACAACAGTGGAAATTGTAGAAACTGGAACTACTTCCAAAGAATTAGCGGCATCATCGAGTACATCAGTCTTATTCACAGAGCTAGAAACATCAACGGCGGCAACCACAATCAGCACAATGGGAACACATACTGCTACTGAAACCACTGTCAAAATTGAAGGAACCATTCCTAAGGAAACAACAGTTACCGGGACTACATCAGAAGCCACAGTACTATCAACTGGTACATCGTTATCTTATCAATCTGTAACCACAACACCAACAACAGAAGGAACTACAACAGTAACACAGACTGCATTCCAGACACCAACGACATCTGTTGGAACTGAAGGAGTTACAACAGTGGAAATTGTAGAAACTGGAACTACTTCCAAAGAATTAGTGGCATCATCGAGTACATCAGTCTTATTCACAGAGCTAGAAACATCAACGGCGGCAACCACAATCAGCACAATGGGAACACATACTGCTACTGAAACCACTGTCAAAACTGAAGGAACCATTCCTAAGGAAACAACAGTTACAGGGACTACATCAGAAGCCACAGTACTATCAACTGGTACATCGTTATCTTATCAATCTGTAACCACAACACCAACAACAGAAGGAACTACAACAGTAACACAGACTGCATTCCAAACACCAACGACATCTGTTGGAACTGAAGGAGTTACAACAGTGGAAGTTGTAGAAACTGTAACTGCATCGAAAGAACTAGTGCCGTCCACGAGCTCATCAGTCCTATTCACAGAGCTAGAAACATCATTTGGAACTGCACCAACCACAATCAGCTCAATGGGAACACATACTGCTACGGCAACCACTGCCAAAACTGAAGGAACCATTCCTAATGAAACAACAGTAACAGGGACTACATCAGAAGCCACAGTACTATCGACTGGTACGTCATTATCGTATGAATCTGTAACCACAACACCCGGAACAGAAGGAACAACAACAGCAACACAGACTACATATCAAATACCAACAGCATCTGTGGGAACAAAAGGGACTACAACAGTGGAAACTGTAGAAACTGGAACTACATCTAAAGAATTAGTGCCATCATCGAGTACATCAGTCCTATTCACAGAGCTAGAAGCATCAACTGCACCAACCACAATCAGCACAATGGGAACACATACTGTTACTGAAACCACTGTCAAAATTGAAGGAACCCTTCCTAAGGAAACAACAGTTACAGGGACTACATCAGAAGCCACAGTACTATCCGCTGGTACATCGTTATCTTATCAATCTGTAACCACAACACCAACAACAGAAGGAACTATAACAGTAACACAGACTGCATACCAGACACCAACGACATCTGTGGGAACCGAAGAGGTTACAACAGTGGAAGTTGTAGAAACTCGAACTACATCCACAGAATTAGTATCATCAACGAATACTTCAGTCCCATTGACAGAAACAATAACATCACAAGGGACTGCACCAACTTCCAACAGGACAATAGGAACGTATACAACAATGGCTACCACACCCAAGAGTGAAGTCACATTTCCACAAGTTACCCATACAGGTATTAGAAGTGAGTTAAGCATAGGGCCATCTACCATTTTGGGCACTAAAGTCTGTGATTTTATTATTCCTAAGCCTTGTGTGCCAAGCACTGCTGTTAGTGTGATAACTGTGAATGTGCCATCGTTGCTAGAAATTGTTGAGTTTCAGGGTGATGAAGTGTTTTACAAAGAAGCCATTCAATTATTTACTTCCAAAAAAGTAATATTTCTCATTCAAAAGTTAGACATGGCACTCTACAATACAAAGACGGATCTTTTGCATTCTATAGCTAAGTTTTTAGTAGCGCAGTCACTAGTTGACGATGAAGAAAGAAGAATCCTCACAAAAATAATGAGTAATATTAGGACAGATTACTTAGGAAACCAAAATCCTGAATTTTTAGTCCTCTGTCTCAACCAAGGGGAAATAATAAAACAAGAAAATTCCCATTGTAGTAATGAGTATGCTGATTCGATAGATGTTATTCCTATAAACTCTTTGCTCTGCACACTGAACGAAAAAACACCTCATGCACTTATACAAACCGCTCATCAAATGTTCATCAATGTAGATGTTTCTCTATTATTGAATGGAATACAAATTGAAAGTTTTAGAACAAAGGCACAACTCCTTGAAGGGGTATTGTTATATCTTAAGCCAAGGCTTTCACAATCCGAGTATGGACGACAAGTGGCTCAGCTAATTCAATACATTAAGCACACTGAATGTGGTGCAGAGTATATACAGTTCAAAACAAAATGCTCCATAACTTTAGAGAATGGTTGTTTCAAGCGAACTGAGCAGACCACAACACCAGTAGCAGTAAGAGGAACTACATCTGAAGCCACAGCACTATCGACTGACACAACAATATCTTATCCATCAGTGACCACAACACTAGGAACACAGAGAACAACAACAGTAACACAGACTACATACCAGATACCAACGACATCTGTGGGAACTGAACGGACTACAAAAGTGGAAATGGTAGAAACTGGAACTACATCCAAAGAACTAGTGCCGTCCGCGAGTACATCAGTCCTATTCACAGAGACAGAAACATCATTTGGAACTGCACCAACTACAATCAGCACAATGGGAAAAGATACTGCTACAGCAACTACTGTCAAAACTGAAGGAACCATTCCTAACGAAACAACAGTAACAGGGATTACATCAGAAGGCACAGTACTATCGACTGGTACGTCATTATCTTATGAATCTGTAACCACAACATCTGGAACAGAAGGTCCAAAAACAGTAACAGATACTACGTATCAAACACCAACATCTGTGGGAACTAAAGGGACTACAACAGTGGAAGTTGTAGAAACTGGAACTACATCCAAAGAATTAATACCATCATCGAGTACATATGTCCTATTCACAGAGCAAGGAACATCAAATGTCCCAACCACAATCAGCACAATAGGAACACATACTGCTACAGCAACCACTGTCAAAACTGAAGGAAACATTCCTAAGGAAACAACAGTAACAGGGACTACATCAGAAGCCACAGTACTATCCACTGGTACGTCATTATCGTATGAATCTGTAACCACAACACCAGGAACGGAAGGTCCAACAACAGTGACAGAAACTACGTATCAAATACCAACATATGTGGGAACTAAACGGGCTACAACAGCGGAAGTTGCAGAAACTGGAACTACATCCAAAGAATTAATGACATCATCGAGTACATATGTCCTATTCACAGAGCAAGAAACATCAAATGCCCCAACCACAATCAGCACAATGGGAACACATACTGCTACAGCAACCACTGTCAAGACTGAAGGAACCATTCCTAATCAAACAACAGTAACAGCGACTATATCAGAAGCCACAGTACTATCGACTGGTAAATCATTATCTTATCTATCTGTAACCACAACACCAGGGACAGAAGGCACAATAACAGTAACAGAGACTACGTATCAAATACCAACATCTGTATTAACCAAAGGAACTACAACAGTGGAAGTTGTAGAAACTGGAACTACATCCAAAGAAATTGTGCAATCAGCCAGTACAGCAGTCCTATTCACAGAACTAGGAACATCATTGGGAACTGCACCAACCACAATCAGCACATTTGGAACACATACTGCTACGGCAACCACTGTCAAAACTGAAAGAACCATTCTTAACGAAACAACAGTAACAGGAAGCTCATCAGAAGCCACAGTGTTACCGACTGGTACATCATTATCTTATCCTTATGCAAGCACAACACCAGCAACAGAAGGAGCATCATCAGTAACACAGACTATGTATCAAATACCAACATCTGTGGGAACCAAAGGGACTACAACGGTGAGTGTTGTAGAAAATGGAACTACACCCAAAGAAATTGTGCCATCAGCGAGTACAGCAGTCTTATTCACAGAGTTAGGAACATCATTGGGAGCTGCACCAACCACAATCAGCACACTGTCAACACATTCTGTTACGGCAACAACTGTCGATACTGAAGGAACCATTCCTAAGGAAACCTCGGTAACAGGGACTACATCAGAAGCCCCAGTGTTATTTACTGGTTCGTCATTATCTTTTCCATCTGTAACCACAACACCAAGAACAGTAGGCCCAACAACAGTGACACAGACTACGTATCAAATACCAACACCTGTGGGAACCAAAGGGACTACAACAATGGAAGTTGTAGAATTTGGAACTACATCCAAAGAAATTGTGCCATCAGCGAGTACAGTAGTCTTATTCACAGAGCTAGGAACATCACTGGCAACTGCACAAACCACAGTCAGCACACTGGGAACACATACTGCTACGGCAAGCACTGTCGAAACTGAAGAAACTGTTCCTAAGGAAACAACAGTAACAGGGACTACATCAGAAGCCACAGTTTTATCGACTGGTACATCATTATCTTATCCATCTGTAACCACAACACCAGCAACAGAAGGAACAACTACAGTACCACAGACTACGTATCAAATAGCAACCTCTGTGAGAACCAAAGGGACTACAACAGTGGAAGCTGTAGAAACTGAAACTACATCCAAAGAAATTGTGCCATCAGCGAGTACAGCAGTCTTATTCACAGAGCTGGGAACATCACTGGGAACTTCGCCAACCACTGTCAGCACACTTGCAACGCATACTGCTACGGCAACCACTGTCGAAATTGAAGAAACCATTCCCAAGGACACCACAGTAACAGGGACTACAACAGAAGCCACAGTGTTATCTACTGGTACATCATTATCTCATCCATCTCTAACCACAACACCAGGAAAAGAAGGAACAACAACACTAACACAGACGACATATCAAATACCAACAACATCCTTGGGAACCAAAGAGACTACAGTAGTGCAAAATGTGGAAACTGCTACTACATCCAAAGAATTAGTTCCATCATCGAGTACAACAGTCCTACTCACAGAGATGGAAACATCATTAGGAACTGTACCAATCACAGTCAGCACACTGGGAACACAGAATGCTACGGAAACCACTGTGAAAACTGAAGGAACCATTGCTAAGGAAACTACAGTATCACGAATTACATCAGATGCAACAGTACTCTCTACTGGTACATCAGCGACTTATGTATCTGTAACCACAACACCAAGAACAGAAGTAAAACCAACAGTAAGCCCGACTACGATTGAGATGCCAACGACCTCTGGGGAAACCAGGACTATTAAGGTAGAAATTGTAGGAACTGAAACTACATCCAAAGAGGAAGTGATACCTGTGAGTACTGCAGTCCCATTCACAGAGCCAGATACTTCCTTAGGATCATCGCCAACGACTGTTAGCATACTGGGAACACAAACTGTTACAGCAACTACTGTCAAATCTGAAGGAACTCGTGCAACAATTCCAAAAGGAATAACACACGCAGCATCTACCTATGTAGCTACTGCACTTGTTACAAATACACTGGAAAATACTGCAGAATTCACCCATGTTGAGAACATCACTGAATTGCCTGCTTTGATTCAAAATGTTGATGTCATGAATACTACAACATTTGGCCAACTACTGATACCACAACCCTGTTTGCTTCAGGGAAAGTTGGAGCTTTTAACAGTTGATGTTGATCTATTGTTGCATGCCCTTGATAGTAGTTCAAATCAGCATCTACTGCTTAAGTTGAGAGATATGCTCACGAGGATCAATGTACAATTAGAAATTGCTCTTACAACGGATTTCACATTGTTCAATACCCAAGGCGACCTTTTGCATCATATACTTTGGGAGCTCTCTTCCAGTGACATAATTTCAGCTGATGAACGACCAGAATTGCTAAAAGCTCTGCAGTATGTGAGACATGAAGGAAATGGTGCCAGATCTCCCACACATAGAATTATCTGCATAGACAGAAGTAAAGTCACATTGACGAAAATGCATAGTGAGCCGATAGGCCTTATCAAGGTATTGAACCAAAGGTGCGCACACTCTAATGATGAAAATCTGGTGCCGATATTACGACTGCCATCCATTATGTCCGCGTTCAGGGAGGACGTGCCAGAGAGCCTCAGAGAAACTGCTCAGAAATATTTCAATAGGTACGACTTCCACAAAGTGGTTACCTCATTTAATTTCTTTGCCTACAAAACACGCAGAGAGCTCGTCAAGAATTTGCTGCTACATCTTTCCGAGTACGTCAGCGTACCACTTTCACTCAGACAAACCTTCAGAGAACTGGTCAAATATGTTAAGATTGGAGGGGAGTCGGAGCAGCGACAGGAGGTCTATGTGGACTGCGCCCAGCCGTTTAAATGGAGCAACACGGGTGTCGATGTAAATGATTGGGTGGAGATGCAACCCAAACGAGAACGGACAACTACAGAATCAGAGCATTCAGTACCGGCAGAGGCTTTCACTTCACAAATGCCGTCTGGCATTCAGAGGCTAACACCAAACGCCAGTGTTTCGGTGGAGGTCTGTGCTTTCTCGAGCTCTGGTGTCGCTGCCAATGTTACCGACTTCCCAGCACTTATAGACCTGATACCATCGGAGGCACCAGCCAAGGCTAAGCTCCATCTCTATGCATTTCTAACGCAAGGCGATCTGCACAAAAAGCTAGAGAACTTCGATGCAAAGAAGTACTCGTCGGGGACAGAACTACTGCAAAAGCTCCTGGTACACATTTGGCTCAGCTATACGTACGAATATGAAACAAAAGAGGCTGCAAAACTGCTTCTTCCATTTGTACAGGAAGGTGGCATCGGCGCTGCACCACCTCCCACTAAGATCGCCTGCATTAATCCTGACACTATGGACATCATCCCTGAGACATGTGTTGACACTCAGATAGCTGGGAGGTATCTGATCGAAGTCATCTCCAAGAACCGTTGCTTCTACATGAATATGAATGTCACTGCTGTCGAGACCTACAGGTTACATTCAGATACTATCGTCAAGACGCTCTCTGAGTCGGCACCGAAGGCCCACGTAACGGCCCTGCTGAATTTCCTGAGGACACCACAGTCAAAGAAGTACCTCGCAGTTCTGAATATTCTCAAGATGAATACTAACAAGGATTTCGTTGACGAGCTACTGAGCGCATTCTTCAGGTTTAAACATGAGCTTCCTGAGGCAGTGAAAGAGGCAGTTACGCAGTTATCTGCCGAAGTAAGACCGACAAGACACGGCGGAAAGAAGCTCTACGTCGAGACTGGGTGCAAGGTTATAGACACGCCATACGATGTGTTAGCGCATCTCTTACCTGGTGACGCAAGTCACGACGTCAAAAACGAGTTGAACATAATCGGGGACGTCATGGAATATTCCAACATGTCCCTTAAAGATTTTCTGCCTTGGATCAGCGACTCGAAGCCACGCAGAAAAATAGAAATTTTGGAATGTGTTCTGCTTCATCTCGAACATTATAATCGTGATTTAACACCCCACACTTCAGCATTACTTCTTTACATTAGGGACAAAGAAGCCAACAGACCAAAGGAGAAGCAAAAACAGCCAGAGGGCCTGCCACCGCTTGATACACAATACAAGTCACATAAAACAGCTCTCAACAAAACTAGAGCGTCTTTCAAGATCGACTACCCAGACTTACTCAAGATAATTAGGGCTAACGCCTCTAAAGAATTTCTTAATGTTATCATGGACTTATTCACTTCGAATGATTTCGAAAAGTATATTGAAAATTTCAATCCGGTAAACTTCACCACACAAGGTGCCCTGCTACATAACATTTTTAAACATTTGCTCAAAAACCCACATGTGTCAACGAAAGTGAAGCGAGCTATTACAGAACTTGAACCTTGCATTGATTACGAAGACTTGGGATCTATGCCCCCCACTATCCACAAGGTATATGTCAAGACCAAGACAGAAGTCAACATTGTAACGTTGGATTTCAGTAATTTGTTCAAGGCTCTACCGCGAAAGAGTCTTTCACCAGCAGGAAAAGCTGCTCTGGATGCCATTTTCAAGTACTTGTCGTCGCCAAGCAGCAACGTGAGAGAAATTCTGAAAGGCATTAGTACGCAGCAGAAATCGCATATGCAGCTGAAGATCATTCTGCTGAAGCTTAAGCAGCTGGCCAGTGGCAACACAGGTCTGGCCCGTGACATAGATATTGTGCTCGATCACCTGCATCAGGAGATGAAGAGCGAGATGTCAGCGAGTGCGCAGGCTCTACCCAATCTCGACTGGCTGGGGATCCTCAGCTGCGTTCCCGATGAAGGCATGCCTCCCGAGGTGCTCGCTGCCAAGAAAGACCTCTACTGGTTCTTCATATCGAGGCCCTTCCGGCAGGATACGGCCTCGTATCTGGTGGACATGAGTCAGTCACGTGCTGCGTTCCTCGCAGAGATACTCAAGTATGTCCGCATGCGCTTCGAAGATAAAACGCTGAATCATGCTGTCGCTTACGTGGCACCATTCGTGTCCAAGAACGGCCCCGGGTCTGTTCCCATCAGCTACGACGAAATACTACCTGAGGAGGAAGATGAAGCCGTGCGTGGGGAAGCTCGTCTCAAGGAACTACTCTACCAGGTGCGTCAACCGCAGTACCGCGTTTTTCATGACGTTGCTTGTGGCAGAGCATCACAGCCTCCGAAAAATGAGGTTAAGTAATTAAGTTTTTGTTTGTCTGCACGTAACAATACAAGAGTCAACTCATGGTACTCTCTGAAACCACCAGGTCACAGTAAAGTAGTACCTCGCTAACAGTGGAAACAAACGGTGCACCCGATTGACAAAGTGGAGTATCGTGCGGCACTGGAGGTGTGCCATGTCAAACCTGATGGCTACTTCTGAAAACGAAATAACGAAACAATGCTCGATTGTCTCATCAGACAACACCATATTGTCTTAGCTCTTCTAGCGGTGTGCTATAGTATTGTGGCGCAGGAGTTTCAACGTGTGCCACGTATGTACCTGTAAAAAAATAATTACGTAACTTTATTTACTCAAGGCGATGATAACTGTTTTACGAATACTCTTACAAGGTAACCTCCCCATCGCACCCCCCTCAGATTTAGTTATAAGTTGGTACAGTGGATAGGCCTTGAAAAACTGAACACAGATCAATTGAGAAAACAGGAAGAAGTTATGTGGAACTATGAAAAAAAATAAGCAAAATATACAAACTGAGTAGTCCATGCGCAAGATAAGCAACATCAATGAGAGTGTTAGCTCATGAGCGTCGTGATCCCGTGGTTAGCGTGAGCAGCTGCGGAACGAGAGGTCCGTGGTTCAAGTCTTCCCTCGAGAGAAAAGATGATTTTCAGACAATTGTTATCTGTCCGTCCGTCCGTCCGATGCGAGGTAACTGCACCTTAGTATGGAGACGGTACACCTAAACAAACATCGAAACACACTACAGTGCACGGAAGAGAGAGTATTCCTGCTAACGAGGCTCCCTGGCTGGCAGTTGACTGTTCGCTACTTTGGACGAGAGTGCATTAAATACGTGAGATGTATTCCGTGGGCAATATGAATCCAGCAAAACACATACACTAAACTTATTACAGTGAACAGAGACGTCAGTGAACGAACGGACAGATCATAACTTTGCGAAAATAAGAAAATAAAATTTTCACTCGAGGAAAGACTTGAACCAAGTACCTCTCACTCTGCAGCAGCTGCTGACGCTAACCACGGGACCACGGCGCTCCTGAGCTGGCATTGTCCTTGATGTTGCCTATGTTGCGCATGGACCACTCAGTTTGTATATTTTGCTTATTTTTTTCATAGTTCCACACAACTTCTTCCTGTTTTCTCGATTGATCTGTGTTCAGTTCTTCAAGGTCTATCCACTGTGCCAACTTATAACTAAATCTGAGGGGGGTGCGATGGGGAGGTTCCCTTGTCAGTGTATTTCGGCTCGTTTTAAATTTACATAATTTTTTTTATATCCGGAGGTAACCGCAGGTATCGTAGACAGATTCAAGTGCGAATCAAATGATGCTGAGGCGAGAGTAGGATGGCAGTGGAAATTACAGAGCAATTTTTTCTCGTTTGCTACTTGACCCAGACCCCCGACAATGGATATTTCAGCGCATTTCTTACCTGATTTGCGAATTGACCCCTGACTCCTGATAAGATAACAACTTAATTAATTGGTTACTGTTTGCTCTTACATAAT
Source organism: Schistocerca piceifrons (assembly GCF_021461385.2). NCBI lineage: Eukaryota > Metazoa > Arthropoda > Insecta > Orthoptera > Acrididae > Schistocerca > Schistocerca piceifrons. The sequence goes on along the minus strand of NC_060145.1, from coordinate 219,376,723 downwards.
AGCGCTTTCGGTCTCGACCACTCTCTCTCACGTCCTCTCCCCTTCTCCACCCTCCCTCCCTGGTATAGCATTTGAGGAATCCGATGGCGTTTCAGTATCGACCCGTTTCGGCCAGTGGGCTCTTGAGGCGGGGGACGCACGTCGAGTAACATTTTATGCTATCAAATGCCTGAGCACCAGCAGCATCAGTTGCCCAACAGCACAGGCAGCAGCACTAGCCTTCTAAATTCGCAAATGTTGCAAAACAGACATCTAGAGCAGCAGCAAGAGCCAATAAGTATTCATCAAATATATCTGCGATACTATTGCTGTTACAGTTGATTATAAATGATATAGTTCCTATTATAATTGTTTGTTTCAGCAGTGTTGCTTTCAGTGGCTCGACATTAGACCACAGAGCATCTCCAATATGGCCGTTCCAATATCTAGTTGTATTGTCTGCAGTTTACTTTCGCGCCAGCAGTGGTGTGAAAATATTAATTAATATTTTCCTATCTGTTGTAATGCTACAGCGGTGTGAGCAGATAGTTGAATAAATTAATATTTTTTTGTATGACAGTCTACCTGTCAGGGAAGTAATGCAAACACACAGTGGTGTAGGTTATAACTGTGTGTTAACGCAATGTGAGAGTGGTACTATTATGGATTTGTCACCCCAATCGTCTGTCTGTGGAGGCAGAAACAGCCTCGATGTACTAGCAGCCGCAACTGCTATAAAAAAGGTTTGCTCTGAAACAGGGCAGCATAAGGAGAGGATCACTGTGCCTGTACCAAGTTACTTCACTTGAGGTCTGTTATGCCATTCGAGGCACCAGGCGGATATATAAGTACTCCCAACATGATTTTTTAAGTACTATCGCGTTATAGCTGAGCCAGTAATGATCTGTCAAACGGTTCAAATGGCTCTGAGCACTATGGGACTCAACACCGGAGGTCATCAGTCCCCTAGAACTTAGAACTACTTAAACCTAACTAACCTGAGGAGATCACACACATCCATGCCCGAGGCAGGATTCGAACCTGCGACCGTAGTGGTCACGCGGTTCCAGACTGTAGCGCCTAGAACCCGCACGGCCACTCCGGCCGGCAATGATCTGTCGGTCAGCAAGTTAAAAACATCTGGTAATGGGAAATATTTCTGTGTGTTGCTTCTGATGTGGCAGTAGTGCAGTGGACAGGCAGTTTAACAAAAAATTAACTAATGTTCCCCTACCTGTCGTGGGCAGGAACTCCAATATTCAGCTAGCTTAATAACGCAGTGCGAGTTCTGTCCATTGCACGTCGTCTGTTCGGCAATACTGTGGTGGCAGTAGCCGTGACACACTAACGGGAATAACTGCTGCACGCACTCTAGTTATAAAGGACACTGTGTCGCAATGCTGCTTCCAGCAGCACAATGCTGTGAATGTGTGGGGCAGTGGCAATAGAGCCGAGCCAACATATCTCCAGCAGAGCTCCACTAGCTGGCACTGACGCTGAGACACATTTAGTTAATATTTTCCTACCTGTCGTGAGCAGCAGCGCCAATACGCACACACAGTGGTGCAGGTAAAAAAAATAATTGTAGGTGTGAGGGATTAATAAATAATCCGGTTTAAGGATAATGGTAGACCTGATACCTTAGTACCGGCAAGGGCACTTCGGCAATGTTGCAGAGCACGAATTGCTGTAGAGACCATATGTTTTTCTTGTAGAGGTGTTGGTCATTTGGCTCGCCAGTCTTCAGAGTGTAAAATGGGCGAGAAACCGCCGGGAAAGGTGATCTGTAAAGTTTGTGAGTATTGAGTGTATCAGTCAGTTATTTGTGTTTATAGCATTACTCACATATCTAATGAGGTCAATAAATATGACCATTTCTGTTTATACGTGTATATTTTCCGGGAAATGGAAGATTTCAATGGTTTAGCACCTGACAACTAGAATTTTTCAGGGATACCACCTTTGTGGAAGAACATACTTATTTACTCACCCTCGTAGTCAAAGGAATTTCTTTCGTGTGTAAGTACGTTCGACTCGCTTAAACGATACAGTAGCATTGGTCAACCAATTAGAACCATAGTTTACAAATACGGTTATGTAAACTCAAGCTCAACTTGAACTTCAAAACAAAGATGACAATCGATAATTATCCTTTAGCAACCGCATGCGCAACGAAAACTTACCTCTCTAAACAGCTGTATCTCTGTAGCAATTAAAAAAGGGCAAGTCTTATTTGGATTTTCTTATTCGAGTTAAAATACAAGTACTGATTTGCTGTGTGTTTACTTTTTTCTCACAGCTGCCACTGGCGTAGTGATTTTCTGAGCTGCAAAAAGAGGTGATCAACTGTCAAGCTATGGGGGCGGCAAGTTTACAGTTTGCATGAAGGCTGCTTGCCACGTCGGGACCATACAAAATTCCCTGCACTGCGGTCAAGTATAAACAGGAACTACCATATGAAGCATCAATAACGCACGAGAAATTGTCGCCTGGGTAACACTTATAAACCAGGAGTACAAATCATGCACTGGAAGCAGGGGACAACCAAATTCGACTCTCTATGTTACACTTTTATCAAAGTCTAATCGCTAATATGCTGGGGTGTACTACACAGAGACCAAATAAGATCGAAACACAAAAAATTACTTTAACAGAAAATTACAAGGACTGCCATTAGAAAAGTTGTGGGCGTTCGTGCTAAATGAAACAGCAAAAATACTTCTACAGTATAAGCTACGTTACGCACGGCAGTGGGACTACGCGAGCTTTGGCAGTGATTGAATGACATCACGACCCAGCCGTTCCACACTCATTATAACCACTTCGGCTTCCTGAACTAATTTGTGTGTCGAAAGTCAATTGACGAAGCCTCTAAGTATGTCTCTCGTAGTAGAAAAATGCCTAATTCCATAGCCTAATGCTCGAATAAATAAAACTAGCAGGATGCAGATACGGCATTGTATGACTCCTTATTTCTGTCAGTATCTGTCAGCCCCAGTGAAATAATGTTTTTAAGTAGCCTGTTTCTCGATGCTTTGATACAACAGACTTCTGTTAATATTTTCGTATCTATATATCTTCTGCATCTAAAATTCAGTGTAAATTGGGTTGCATATTATGGTCTTTGGCGACGTCTGCGGAGTTTCGCTGTTGTTGCCCCTTTACGTGTTTCTAACGCGCACGAGAGCGCATTACTTAAGATGCATCCAGTTCTTCTCCAAGTTTTCCGTAGTCCACGTATCACGTATTTAGATATTATGTGCTCAGGAACTTATTCCTTAATTCTATGTCAAAGACTGATAGTAACAGAACTCTTTTACTGTAAAATATTTTCCTTGTTTCTTTCCCAAATAACTGTTAGTATGTAATTTGCTTTGGCCAATCTATGTATTATTCTTCTTACATAGCAGATTTCTGTCACTTATTTGGCTACTGTGTTTGCACCAGTTTTGTCTTTTATCCATATTATTTGCTAAAAGATCTGCTCAGCAATTCATCTTCGTAATCTTCCGCCAGAAGGGCTATGTCATCTGCCAACCATAACATCTGTATCAGTTCCCCTTAGCAGTAGGCAGGCAAGTGAGTGGTTCACGTCGATGATTTATCACCCTCAACCATCTGTCATTTTCAAAGTCACTCCCCCTTCTCACTGCCTTCGAGATCGATTATCTTATGTAAGGATGGCAGGTTGTTCTCCTATTGGCTGATGTACTGGGCCAATGATTTAAGACCTATCACTTTCAGCCATGTGTCGCCTAAAGTCTAGACCACTTTGGCTGTTATTGGTATAAGTTATTATCCAATTAGAATGATTTATGACCGAAATTTATTACCCAGTTAGTCAAATTAAGGACCCAAAAATGATCAAATGGCACGAAGATTACGAATTTGTAGAATGTTGTATCACATCACGTTTTTAAAAATGTAGAACGTTTCTGACGTCTGTATAGCAGCATTATGGCAAAAAACGCACTGATTGCATCACCAGCGATATGCTAATTATAAAATGACGTAAAATTCAATGAAGTAAGGTAAGACAGCTTGGCGCTGTAGTACCAGCATGAAATCACCACTCACCACACAAGGCAATGCATGCTACAGGTGTCAGCCATACACCACCCACAGCAACTGCCATTACGCACATTACGCACGTATCAGGCGACGAGAGGGAAACAATCCTCGCAGAATTCCCGCCCTGCCTCACGACACCCTGTTGTGAGATCCTCCCAGCCAAGTGTGACTGCACTGTATTAAGTAACTCCGCCACCAGTGACAGCCATCACCCTCAGACGAACAGGCAGCCAGCTTGAATCACCTGACTCAAGTCCAGATGCGTATGGAGAGAGAGCCTGTGCTGCATTCAATATCCTCCTGCGAGATACAAGCACAATGAGAGATAATTTAAGAGAAATCAGAGCTCACATAGAAAGACTGTGCAATAGACTCATTTTTACATCGGCACTGCTATCTATTAAAGCTCGTCATTCTGCGCACCTTGTAATGTATAAAGTTATAACTACTTCTTAGTGGTTTATCTCATACTTTGTACAGTTAGGTGCTAAAACTCTCCCAGTACTGTTATTTAAGATGTACGAGGGTCATTCACTAATTAAAGAAACAAAATGGTCTGTAGGAAAAAGCGTTTATTTTTACAAAACAATACTTTTTCTAATTGACAACATAATCCTCTTGAACATTTATGCACTTGTTCCAACAGATTACAAGCTTTTTTATTCCGGTTGCAAAGAGCTCTTTGTCTAGATGTTCGAACCAATTTCCCACGAACTTTTTCACGTTCTCGTTGTCCTGGAACCTTTTCCCACGTAATGTCTCCTTCAGTGCACCAAAACAAACGGAAATCACTAGGTGCTAAATCAGGACGGTAAGGGGGATGAGACAGTACTCCCCAGCCTATTTTGTTGATGGATTCACGGGGTAGTTGAGCAATATGAGGACGTACGTTGTCTTGCTGGAGAATCACAACTATCCTCTGAGATCCACGACGTCTCTCTCTCAAGGATGGCTTCACCTTGTTTAAAAGTAAATCCGAGTAGTATTGGCTGTTCATTGTACGATGCTCTTCGAGATGATCACAGAAAACTGGACCCTCAGCATCCCAAAACACAGTCAGCATTACTTTTCCTGCTGATGCTTGAGTTTTGAATTTTTTCTTGACAGGTGAGTCGGTGTGCTTCCACTCCACGCTTTGTCTTTCTCATTCTGGCTCATAATAGCGAACCAAGGTTCATCACAAGATAAGGAAGTGCTCACCTTCTCTTTCATAACGTTCCTTTAGCTCTGTGCACACTCTCTACCTTGTTTCCTTGTGTAGCCGCGTCAACTCCTTTCGGATTCATCTCGCATATGTTATGCGGTACTTCAGCTATTACAGATAATGTTATGAAGTGTACCAATACTAACGTGAACCTTATCAACTATCATTTCTACAGTCACACGGCGGTCGTCACGAATAATGCCATCAATTCGACTTTCAATTGAGTGAGTTGAAACTGCAACTAGTCCCCCAGAACAGTGTTCGCCAGCGACCGTTTTTGAAATGCTCTACCCACCTGTAAAAATTTGCACGATTCATACAACCTTTACCATAAACTTTAGACACTCTGCAGTATATATTCACTGGTTTCTCGCCTTCAGCGAGTAAAAAACGAATAACAGAACGTTGTTCAACTAATGTGGACGTTTCAAGCGGACTCGCCATCTTGAAATTTATTTTTGAGGTTATAAACAAAACAATGATGATACATTATCTGATCAGGGCTCATGCCAGTGATGCCAACTTAAAGCCATAAAAGTACCAAACTTGCCGTACTAACAGTCTTTTCCGCAGACCAATTTGACTCTTTAATTATTGATTGACCCTCGTATATATGCAGACTGAAGCGATAAATGAAAAATGTTTCTTTTTAAGTAAGCTTACCATAATATTCTATGTCTCTTGCTGTCACATTACTGTTCCTGCGTAGAAGAAATGGCAGTTTCCTCTTGACACCCTGTCTCGCGGAAATGAGCTTGGAGAATTTATTACACAGATAATTCTCAAAGAAGAAATACACAGCCAACCGGTTGCAGATAACTGTTTAATACATTTACCTATGTTTCGACATCTCCAAGGACGTGTTCCTCAGAATGAAAATGTAAAATCACTATAAAATTCTACATAGAAAAATAAGATTGATAGAAACATTGACCAAGTTGAAAACTGTCATAACATAGAAAGGTTACCTACATAAAGTTACATTGCGAGAAGGCAATTGTTAAAGTTTAGAGCAGACATGCTCAAGTCAAAAATTAAAAACGTTCCAGCCTTCGGTACGTACACCTTGCAGGAAACAACACAAACAAGCGGCACAGTGACTTACATTGCTGTTTGGAAAACCAGACACAAGTTGCGCCGCCTATGGGGCGCGGACAGTGACATAGGCACATTTGAGACATTATAACGGAAGTAATCGAATTAAACAACAGTTAATTATAAAAAATTCGAAGGATGAGAGTCGAACGTATTTTTGAAAATAGAACGTAGTCAAGTAAATGAATTACAAATAAGGGCCATCTTGTATTAGGCTTTACTGAAATGCCCATTACGTAAAATAAAGAGTACTGCAGAACATTTACAGAAACAGCTACATAGTCCAAAATATCCACATAAAGAAAACTTCAGTAGTACACATCTATATGAGGTTTGAAGAAATAGATGTTTCGGAACTAGAGGCAGGAAAACATAGTAAAAAATAAAGGAATCAAAAACCCGTGAGTAGTGGATTAAAGCCATTGAAAAAATTTTTGTTACGTATGTTCGTTGAGATGAGGCCATCGTCCTTAGCAATATTCTTGAAAATCTCCAGCTCTTCGAGTACGTTGAGCCTGTGACCTTTCTTTTCCCCATTTAAGTCGAAATTTCTCCATCACTTTTCGGTTTGCGACCGGAAATTAAAAGATGGTGAGCAAAAGTGGAAATTTCTCCAATAAATGTTTCTTATAACTGACACTAAAAGATCTTCCAGTTTGTCCTACCTAATAAACAGGAAACGCATCACAAGCGATTTTATAAACTCGTGAAATGTGTATAAGAGCAACTGTGGACTTGAGATTCTGAATAAGGTTTTTCTACAAGCTATGTTAGTAGAGAAGGCAACTTCGAATCCATATTTTTTAACCGGAAGACGATGGATTTTGTAACAAATAGGACCTGAATAGGGACTCGAAAAAACTGTTTTATACTCGTTACTGCCAGAAACAGCAATGATGCCTAAAGTAGTCACTTTAGTGTCAGTTTTAACTTTGATAATGTTTTCAACTAACGAGGGGTTATAACCGTTACTAAATGCAATAGGTTTTATTCAGTTCATGTCATCATTAATCTCGTCTGGTGACAAAGGTTCAGAAACTGCCAGATCATATACATTAGTTCCGGGAAAGTACTTAGCATTTGTTTGGAACTTTCGATGGTCTTCTAGAAAAAAATCAGCTTCACTTGTGAATTAGAAAATAATGATCGTCGGTTACAGTACTTGGACCATAGTACTGCCATGGACATCGACAGACTTTCTTTCGGTACTTTGCGAGAAGTCACTAAAACAGATCACACCGTGCCCGGCAGTTCAGTACATCCTGATTCCCACGAAAAACCATTTTTCCATTTAGCCATTCATCATGCAATTTATGTACCTTCGTCACTAGATAAACTTAATGATGAGATGAATTTAATTAAAACTAAAAAAACATTTACGGCCCCTCTTTAGTTGAAAAAGTCTTCAAAGTTAAAGCTGACGCTTAAGTGACTACTTTAGGCATCAGCTCTGTTTCTGGCAGTAAGGAGTATTGAAACGTTTTTGCGACTCCATTTTTAGGCCTTATTTCTTATGGAATTCGTCGTCTTCTAGTTAAAAAGTTGCCTTCTCTACTAACAATAACTTGCAAAAATCTTATTCACAGTCTCAAGTCCACAGTTGCTCCTTTACACAGTTCACAAGTTTATAAAGTCACTTGTGACACGTGTCCTGCTTATTATATACGACAAACTGGAAGATCTTTCAGTGTCAGGTCTAGGGAACATTTATTGCGAAAAGGAGCCGCTAAAGTACATAATTTCACTTCTCCTCAGCATCTGCTAATTTCCGATCACAAACCGAAAAGTGCTGAAGAAATTTTCATTTTACATAGGGAAAAGAAAGGTCACAGGCTCGACGTGATATTTTCAAGAATATTTATTAGAACGATGACCTCATCCTCAACGAACGTCACAAATACGTAACATTTTTTTTTCAGTGGCTTTAATCCACTCATTTGATTCCTTTATTTCTTACTATATTTTCCTGCCTCTAGTTCCGAAAGATCTTTATCTTCAAATTTCGTATAAATGAGTACTACTAAAGTAATTCAGCATACAGCGATGCAATTGTGATTTGTAATGGGCGCAGTAATTTTATACATAATCCTGAAGGGTTCGAACCAACATTTTACTTCCAGTACAAAAGTGATATAGAATTTTTGCTGTAACATAGCACTGTATGGAGAAAAAATATGACAGTTCCGTTTGCCTGTCTGTAACCGAGAATACAATCATAAATTCTAATTATGTTATGAAAATCGATTTTGACACCAAAATCGTTGCTTTCGGTACAAAGTCATTGATGTAGAGTCCAACTTGATGAGGAAGATCTTTTAAAAAAAATTTCTAACGTCTGAATAGTTCACCGTTACCAAGTTCGGTCCTATACTTTTACAGAGTATGGAGGAAATTCCTGGTGCCACACATTTATAAAGCTAGTAATGTGTTGTTTGGATTGGTTTAAGTCAGTCTGACATATTGGTTCTTTGTCTTAAGACATACAGAGTAACATTGGTTGTGGGAACCAATCCTAATTTGGTAATATCTACATTTCATGGTATCGTGGACTCTAATTTCCAGGACTGCAAAAATTATACGTTCCTCCAGCTTTAACATGACACTTCTGTGTAACATTTATATCGTCTTTGTTTTAATCTTTGTTAACAATCAATGTAGTGTAAATTAAAACTGCAGGGAGACAGAACATACGTGGGCTATGTTTTATTTGCAACAGTTAGCTACATCCTCCAGCTATTTCCCTATATACTCAGCGCTCCGAGTTAGCCATTTGTCGTAGCTTTGTACGAACTTTCCAATACCCTCGTCGTAGAAGGCAGTGGTTGAATTTCCAAAAATACTGAAACCCGTATTATTTTAAATATCTGTTTGAGAAACCAAATACCAATTTTCGGAGGTCAAAACTGCCTTAATAGCGACATGTTTTCAAAGATCTTTCATCCCCTACTTCACCCACTTAGGTGTGGAATTTCGAGTAATCCCTTCTTAAACGATGCCTGTAGTGTAAGATCCACACCCTCTTCAATTTTCAGGTGTCTGATCTTAGCAGTTTGGGCTGGGCGATGAAGAGTCAGTGAATCAGACTGGCACTCTTTCACCCCCTTGGGGGTTTGATTCCTAAAAACAGTGAAACATTCATTTTTTTCAGTTCTAGCAGACAAGCCAAATTCAGATTTTGATAGATTTAGCTTTAAAAATGCTGTCATAAAGAAATATTTCATGAAACATTCGTCCCCTATTCACCCCCTTAGGGACTGAATTTCCAAAACCAATGAAACATGTATTTTTTTTAAAATTTATAACCGAGAAATCAAATACCAATTTTCATAGATGTAGCCTTTGAACACACTTCAGTATATATTTAATAATGATTTATTTAAAAAAAGTTTCACTCACTATTTCACACCCAAAGGGGTTAAATTTCCAAAAATGCTGAAACACTTATTTCTTTATTTCTGGCCAGAAGAAAAATACCAATTTTCGTATATCTAGCTTCAAAACTGTCTTAATAGCGACATATCTTCAAAAACCCTTTCATTCCCTATCTCGCCCCCTTAGGGGCGGAATTTCGAAAAATCCCTCCTTAAACGAAGCATACAGTACCCTCTGCAAATTTCAAGTTTCTATCCTTAGTGGTTTGGACTGGGCCATGATGAGTCAGTGACTGAGTGAGTGAGTGAGTCAGTCAGGACATTGCCTTTTATATATAGAGATTATCAACATACGAGAAAGTAAAAAGTAGGCGACACCCTTCTTAGGTGGTCATAGGGTGAGATTTTTGTAAGAATTAATAAGCACACAGCTGTATTTAAGAAAGGTAAAGTCAGTTCACTCACATACGTCGTACAAACATTGTAGTGCAGTATACCCTCACCATAATCCATGTGTTTAAGTGTGTATAAGTGGTACTTTGACACCTAGCATTGTATTGACAGAGGTTTTTTCTGGGATACGTTTTAGGAAGTAGAACAAACACTCTGTAAATTCTCTGGCTGAGTGGGGAAATGGAAATTGTGTTGAATGCTACAGAAACGAAGTTGCACCTTGCGTGGTAACGAATAACAATACAAATATTCCTGTGCAAAATCTTTATAAATTACTTCATATACGAGTATATTCAAACACATAATATAGAAAAAAGAGATATGAATGAGGAATGTAGGGTATCAGCATTTACTGTAAATACTAATTAAAAATGGTCACAAGTTGGTAAATTTGCCTTAGAATGGTGAATTCGGGGGTGTTTACTACAGTAGGACATATACGAAAGAACTGTTTATAATCTTCCATTTCAGTTTCTATCTTCTTGATAAAGGAATGGTTACACACACATCAAAAAAAGTTTTGCATCACCACGGTTCCCAGAACTCCTGAAGATAGATGTTGGCTGTGGATATTGTATCACAGACACAGTCCCATTGACTGTTCAGAGATGTCACTAAACCCGCCCAAAGATGTAAGCAACCACGCATGAGCAGCGCTTATTAGACGGAGGGGGTCCGATAGCAGGAAGGAGGTACACGGCTCATGTTGTGTGTAGTTCAACCATGCCTAGACGGTCAGTATCGCGGTTCGATCGCGTCCGCCTTGTTACTTTGTGCCAGGAAGGGCTCTCAACAAGGGAAGTGTCTAGGTGTCTCGAAGTCAACCAAAGCGATGTTGTTCGGACATGGAGGAGATACAGAGACAGGAACTGTCGATGACATGCCTCGGTCAGGCCGCCCAAGGGTTACTACTGCAATGGATGACCGCTACCTACGGATTATGGGTCGGAGGAACCCTGACAGCAACGCCACCATGTTGAATAATGCTTTTCGTGCAGCCACAGGGCATCGTGTTACGACTCAAACTGTGCGCAATAGGCTGTATGATGTGCAACTTGACTACCGACGTCCATGGCGAGGCCCATCTTTGCAACCACGACACCATGCAGCGCGGTACAAATGGGCCCAACAACATGTCAAACGGACTGCTCAGGATTGGCATCACGTTCTCTTCACCGATGAGTGACGCATATGCCTTCAACCAGACAATCGTCGGAGACGTGTTTGGAGGCAACCCGGTCAGGCTGAACGCCTTAGGCACACTGTCCACCGAGTGCAGCAAGGTGGAGGTTCCCTGCTGCTTTGTGGTGGCGTTATGTGGGACCGACGAACGTCGCTGGTGGTAATGGAAGGCGCCGTAACGGCTGTACGATACGTGATTGCCATCCTCCGACTGACAGTGGAGCCATATCGGCAGCATATTGGCGAGGCACATCTTGTGAATGACTTCCTTCACGATAACGACATCGCTCGACCAGAGTGGCCCGCATGTTCTCCAGACATAAACCCTGTCGAACATGCCTGGGATAAATTGGAAAGGGCTGTTTATGGACGACGTGACCCACCAACCACTCTGAGGGATCTGCGCCGAATCGCCCTTGAGGAGTAGGACAATATGGACCAACAGTACCTTGATGAACTTGTGGATAGTGTGCCACGACGAATACAGGCATGCGTCAATGCAAGAGGATGTGCTACTGGGTATTGGAGGTACTGGTGTGTGCAACAATCTAGACCACCACCTCTGAAGATCTCGCTGTATGATGGTACAACATTCAATGTGTGGTTTTAATCAGCAATAAAAATGGTGGAAATGATATTAATGTTGCTCTCTATTCCAATTTTTTGTACAGGTTCCGGAACTCTCGGAACTGAGGTGATGTAAAACTTTATTTGATGTGTGTATTATATCAACAGTTGTTGGATTGGACATCGTTCATTTCGTTATTGCACAGGTCTTTTGAAAAAGGCATATAAGTTGTTAATCCCACAAATAGTTATCTCATAGGTTTTAAGAAAGAGGCAGACTTAACCTGGGCGCTATTAAGGAATTTATTATTTTAATGCAGTTAATGGGGAAAACCAGAAATGGAAGAGATCGAGGTCAAAAAAGAAGAAATGAGATATTTGGGGAACACAGCTGCCATGAAGGAAAACTATTAACTGCTACTCGAAAAAGAGCCGGTCTTCACCAACATGCAAGTAAGGTTTAAATATTGCTCTATACACAGTATAAGACAAAATCTGGATACGAATGGTTGATACGATATATCTGCACTTACGTTTGTATTGTCTCGTTGTCACTGTAGGCTTGTACCATGGGAAGCAAGGATAGGATGTTGTTTGGCGTCCGGTATCCTCTTTCTATAACGCAAACTGCACACATGTATTAACAGGTTTCTCTATTCATATGAACAAGAAATTACTTAGCTTAGGACAGTGTCCAGGTGTTATGGTAAAGCTATTTCGTAATAGTACATGTTAGTCTCACTGCTGGTAAAGTACAAAGTCCACTGTGTACACTGCTCTGGCCGCTAGGTACTGTCTCAACTACAGGCTGAGCTAACTGTGACTGTGACTACAACTGGGCTGCGACTGAAGACTCGACTCGTTGACTCACTGGATGACTGATTGGGCCCTCCGGTCCGTGGTGGCGATCTAGATACCGACGGTCGAGAGGGCGTTGGTGGCGCGTTGTTTGCGAGTCTGTCGTTGGCCTCTCTCCTGACAGACACGTTGCTTGTGCGCACTATCGATATTCTCGCAGCCTCTTTGCCGCTTGTTGTGCTGGCGGCATCTTATGCCAGCACACTTACAGTAACTATTAATGGTGAGTGATCACACATTGGTGTAATTGTCAAAAATTATGGGTTAAAGGGTGCTTACTACCTTAGGGGATATGCGATAAAACTCCATTCCCAGTTTGATCTGTTTAAAAAATCCAGGAAATAAAAAGCAAAATTAAAAGATGAAGTGATACAAGTGATGATCGAAGGGATTGTGTTGTTAAAAAGTTTACAGATACCAGTGACTCTATTGTGGCCCCTATTTCGATAGTATAAGACGTGGGACTCTTCATGCACATCGATCAGGAGTCCTGAAGATGGCGTAGTGCAATACAAAAACCGCTACAACAAATAAAATAAGATTGGAAATACAGACAGCTGAAGGCGTTTTTGATTTGTCATTTTTAGTCTTCCAGAGGGTTAACAACATCATTTAATTCCCTGCATAGTACACCTGTTAAAACTTTTTGACTTGTACCACACAGTTCCATATCATCTGGTAAGAAATGCTTTGTGATGTGGGAGTAGCACGCCAAAGGCAACTAATATTCGATTCCGTTACTGTACAAGAAGTCTGTAACAGAACTATTATATAGTTGCCTAGACCTATAAATCAGAACACTTCACAATTCCCCCTTTACTAATATTGCACTGATATATAGATACACTTACAAAAAGCAGTACACAGTGGATGTAATATTATAGTGCACAGATGCGAAATCAGTCCTGGAATGCCATATGTCGATGTCCGACAACTCTGAGGCTGATCTATGTACCAGGCAAATGGTCATAAATCCCTCAACATGTCACCTAGAGACCCTAAGTTACAATTCGTTAACTAGCGAGACCTCATTCCATGCCCTTGGAGAAAACACGTGACAGCCATTATTTAAAGATTAATTAGTCGCTTCCTAATTACCAGTGTGTGCCTCCATAACTGCACATTTAGTTTATCACAACAGTTGTTTAAATAACAGCATTGGAATGGCTGTTACTGCCTAATTGTACAGAGTTTGAGATCGCTTTCCTAATCTCATGTAGTAGAGTTCTTAGTTGTAACTGTGTACATTACAAGGTGGAGAGAATGACGAGTTTTAGTACATAGCGTAGCCATCATAAAAAATTTATGTATTACACAGCTAAACCTTTCTATGTAAGCTCTTATTTCTGTAAAAGCATCTATGCATATGTGCTGCCATGCCGCGGGAGCATGTTAAATGAAATACACGCTGTCTCACTGTACATATCTAGATGTCAGCCAGGTGATTTAAGCTGGCCAGCTCTGTATGGCATCTGTCACTGGGAGACAGAATTGTTTTATATAACATGGTCTCACCGGGTTGGGAGTGTCTCACGAGAGGGTGACGAGAGACATGGGCAGAGCCACTGTCGGGATTCCTCCCTCTGGCCCCTGCAAGTGTAGCGCAGCTTCCAGCAAGTGGTGCACGGCCGCCCTTGCGGCATGTAGTGTCTCGCATGGCCAGCGGTTGCGGCGGCGGGAGTAGGCCTACAGCGCTGGCTGGTTGGTGCAGTGCAGCACAGGATGAGATTATTTAACTACTGGTGACCAACTGCCGAAAAATACAAAAGATCCCAGAGCTTGAAGGGCTCCTAAAAAGCAATGGAGTCACGTAATATTGGTACAGAAAACTAGATAAAACAATTAATTGACAGCATTGAGATCCTTGTAGTAACTCTGAGCGTACATTGAAGGTCTGCCTAACGGGAAATGGAGGTGATGTATTTATTGCAGTAGACGAAAAACTCAAAATCACTTAGGTAGGAACAGAAGTTGAATGCGAAACTGTTTGTACGAATATCGTGATCAAGGGTGGGCATAAACTTATAATTGGTTTCTTCTATCGACCATCAGACTTAAAATCCCACCCTTAAATGTGTAAGAGGAGGAAAGCATTTTAATTACCATTGACGCTGAGAGAGAATAAAATATACTGTTTTTTATAGTTATGTCTATAATTGGACAGTAGTAATAGTGAATTCTCAATCATACCATCGGAGCAACTTAATAGTTTGGGCCTCTACCAGTCACAAGTACGATGACGACTGAAAACGAGAAAATTTCAGTCACAGTTAATAAAGATTCACATAATAACTTAGCTGCTCCATATGATGACTCTCTCACTGCCTCTGACTGTCTCGTTTTACATGTCTCTTCCTTACTGACTGACTTATTGACTTCCTACTGCCCCATTGCTCATGCGCCATTCCCTTTTATATAAAACAAAACAACTGGATACATTCTTAACTGCAAGATTTAAAAAATAATAATTGAAAGTCATTAGATGATTTTCGTTACTTACATCAGAAAGTGGGCTACATTTTCTGATATTCAATTTGGAAAAGTGTACTTAATTTCATATGCAATTTCAATGAGTTTTACAGTACAACACTCCAAATTACATTTTAGTTAACTATAAACAAATCACTTTGAATAAAATATTGTTATGGGTATTTAGGATAACTCTCAAATAGAGCTATCATCTTTAATAATCGTAATGTATAAACATCATAGCTTTTCAGATATACGAGAGAAGTAAATTTTCAAAAATTATGTGGTGCAACGTTGCTGACAGTTCATACCACGAAACTTCAAAATTGTATTATTATCAAACGGCTTACTCCTCTTAGTTGCTAATTTAAACTGGGTAACATATTAATGCGAAATTTGTGGCAGTAAACTCATATGTAAATTTTTTAAAAGGGCAGTTTACTACTTGAACTGTGTGTAGAATAACAGTATGAAGTCCAGAAACTTAAAAATTCGAGCTAAATTGACCTCTTCAGATAGTGTTGACATCAGGAAGGAATTTCAGATAGGGATGTGAAGGTGGTTCCATTTCAGATTCAGCCCTAGATGCAAATAAAAATTTTGGTGAAATTCTCTGTTCACGAAGGTATATCTACCACAAGTACGCTGTCATCACTGGAGAAGACTTTAATTCTCAAACAATATATTGAAACAATTAAATTTTCGTAAGCGGTGAGAATGATAAAACATCTTGCAAAACAATGCTAAGTTAATTCTCTGAAAACTGCTTAGAACAGATATTTTTGAAGCCACTCGTAACGGAAATATATCCAATGGCAACAAATAGGCCTGATCTTAATGAGGATTTCCGCACTGACTGTGACCGTGAGGCAGTTCTAACGATGATTACCAAAGTACTAAGAGCAACTAAGACATGAAGAAAGATTAACATGTTCAGTAAGCGATGTGAAGAGGCAATAATGTCGTATCTCAAGAAAATAAAAAAAAAAAAATGTACACTCAGCGTTTTACCTGTCAGCAGCACTGTTATATTTCACTATAGAGTGGAACTGGGCCCGACATCGAAAGTACGGTTGTTGTGAGAGGCTGATATGTAATATAACCTGAGGTCTAGGTTACGTTCGACGGCGAATATTCGGGTGAGAGTTGGCGAAGCCAACGAATGTGAATGCCAAACAAAGTTTTTTATAACAGTCTAATATTTACGTCTGCGCTACGTTTAAACACAATGCACTTTTCACCACAAAATCTAAAAGTGCAAAGCAAATTCATAAAACGCATATTAGATAATGGACAAGGCTCCAGTGAGTGTTATATTATCTCGTACACGAACTATGAAAAACGAAAGGGAGGTCCACTATGTAATTTTTACCAAATGTTTAAAAGTGAGGTATCACAAGATGGATAATTTTCTTTAACACCACAATACAAGGGTAGTCTTTTATGTGCATCTTCATGTATTGTGCTAAACTACTCCTGATGTCAACTTCTAATTGAGAAGTTCACATTCTTTTCGCTTGAATATCACATACCCAAGCTTTTCTCAATAAGTACATAGCATAAAATTTAGGGGTATGTGGGTGTCTTTAACAAGGGGAGAACGGAATTTTCATTATTCACTAACAGTGATTTCACATTTACTTATCACCCCCTTCAGATTGCATAACGACTTGAATGACTCACTGTTGAAACACTAAGTTTGCACACTTTACAGGTGAGAACAAATCGCTTCCATTGTACTGACACAGTTACTGACTAGACATACCAGTTAGCAGATATATAGGGTGACCCTGACATGTTACGATAAACTTAGAGGGCTTGTAGAGGCTGTCTTGAAGAACAAATCGAAGATAGGAACTGTCTTCAGAAACGTCATCCAACGACGCTACAAACCGTCGAGGTTATATGCGCAGGTGTCTGCCTGTATAGCACCATTTTTTTAAGTTATTGTCTTTTGGGATGTGCTCATCTCATAAGTGGAGCGTCAGTGATGACGATACTAATGTAAGGACGACACAACACCCATTTCCCGAGCGAAGAAAATCTCTAACCCGGCCAGGAATTCAAATCAGGTCCATTCGCTTGGCAATCCCGTTCTGACTGCGCAACAGCCAAGGCGGACAGGTCGTCGGACAGCAAACATGACTTTATACGCTGACGGGCCATTGGGGCAATATCTCGCGATGTTGTCGGTTATTCAGCGATCGTGACTGATTGTGACGGTCGCCAGTGGAGAAGATGGGGGTAACTGTTGCATATACAGGCCTTGTCTGCTTTGAATGCAGTGCTCTGTTGCTTTGGTGTATGACGGTTTTGGACACGGGTTTCCATCTGCAGTTTATGTTCTATTGTAAACGCAAAAACATAGATTTTAGATGGTTCTAGGTGAAAAACATACTGCAGATGGAATCCCCTGTCTGAAACTGTCATCCACTGGAGTAACAGAGCATCGCATTCATAGGAGACGAGGCATCCTGCCAGCAGCTAACTCCATCTTCTCCACTGGGTACATCGAGCGAGGTGGCGCAGTGGCTGGCACACTGGACTCGCATTCCGGAGGACGACGGTTCAATCCCGCGTCCGGCCATCCTGATTTAGGTTTTCCGTGATTTCCCTAAATCGCTCCAGGCAAATACCGGGATGGTTCCTTTGAAAGGGCACGGCCGACTTCCTTTCCCGTCCTTCCCTAATCCGATGAGACCGATGACCTCGCTGTCTGGTCTCCTCCCCCAAAACAATCCAATCCAATCAAATGGCTCTGAGCACTATGGGACTTAACATCTGAGGTCATCAGTCTCGGCCGGCCGGAGTGGCCGTGCGGCTCTAGGCGCTACAGTCTGGAACCGAGCGACCGCTACGGTCGCAGGTTCGAATTCTGCCTCGGTCATGGATGTGTGTGATGTCCTTAGGTTAGTTAGGTTTAATTAGTTCTAAGTTCTAGGCGACTGATGACCTCAGAAGTTAAGTCGCATAGTGCTCAGAGCCATTTGAACCAGCCATCATCAGTCCCCTAGAACTTAGAACTACTTAAACCTAACTAACCTAAGGACATCACACACATCCATGACCGAGGCAGGATTCGAACCTGCGACCGTAGCGGTCACGCGGTTCCAGACTGAAGCGCCTAGAACCGCACGGCCACACCGGCCGGCCCAATCCAATCCACTGGGTATAGTGGCAAGCAGTAGCAATCACTCAATAACAAACAATATTGTTTTGGTCTGTCGGTGTACAAAGTCACATTTCTGCCGAAGGGGTGGCCTAGTGGCAGGCACCGACGCTCTGTAACGTCGCTGGATGACGTTTCTGAAAACAGATTCCTATCCTCGATTTGTTCCTCAAGACAACCTTTACAACCTCTCGAAGTCTGTCGCCAAATTTGTGGGACACCCTGTCCTTGCCAGTGTGTATTAACTGTTACTTGTGACAAATCACAGTGTACCATCTACGGTGATAAGTCTCAGAAATCGCATTTTAACTTTGGAGAACTGCGGAGGAATACAGGGATACAAGTAGCAAATTCGTAAAATGTCCTTCTAAACTGTGACAAATCACACCTAAAAATCGCAGTTGCCGAAATCTTTGGGACCGGCAGCCAGAGTTTAGCCGGCAGCGTGTGAGCAGAGTGCGTTCTCGTGCCGCAGATGCCCGGTGTAGTGCCGTCGGGGAGGCGCGCGTCGGCGCCGCACCTGCTGCGCCACCTGCGCCAGATCTTCCCGGCGACGCGCCGCCTGCAGCGCGGCGGCCCCACCTACATCGGGCTCGACGTGCTGGACGAGCTGCCGCCCCGCGAGCAGCTGCTCGTGCTGTTGCGGCGCGTGCGCCACAACTACCGCCTCTTCCTAGACGACTCCACCGTAGCCGCCATCAACACGGTGAGTACGAACAGCGTGCGCACCCACCTGCCATTGTGCCGATCGTTTCGGTACTCAAGAGCACCGAACGGTCTAGTACTCGAATTAGAGTCCCATCATTATTCACTATGCATTTAGGCAGCGATACCGTTCGGGTCTAGAGAACCGAAGCGCTGTCGTCGGTTCGCGTCGCTCAAGCCAATCAAAAGCAAGCGGTCGCATATCCGCGCATGCGCACTGCAGCGCGCACAGCGCCACGAACACAAAGCGGCTAGCAGACGACACAGGCGCGCTATTCTTCGCAGTGCCGAACATGCGTTTTCGCAGTACGAAGTGTTGCTATTTAAAATACGAACGGAAATGTCGGTCGAAAATGAGGTTAGTAGGTTCACAGTTCAATGACACCGAAAGAGCTTTAAGGATTGCTATTGTGATTGTCGTTTATGGGTATTTTACTTGAAACAAAAACAGCAACCCTGGGTATGGAGAGGCACTTATTATTGAACAGTTTTGGCCAGTATTTGTATCCCATATTTGCCTCCTCGTTAACAGTATCAGGCGTGGTATATCCATTTCCATGATTCTCAGCTGAAATGCGTAGAAATTTTTACAGTTTCCCTGACCGCATGTTTCCATGCATACATACTAACGATAGCGTTTTTGACTGTATTCTGCAGATTGTCGTAAATTCCACATTATGTCATCTTATTTTGATTCACACTGACATCGTGTTTTGGATTTTCGTTTCCCAAAATGAGTTAGGAGTAGTGTGTAGTACCACTTTGCACTAATACATCTATAAAAACACCCGAAAAATTCATTGAGAGTTTCAAAGAATAAGAAGATAAACAGAATGTGGTTATAACTCGCTCCTAGAGATCCAAATGATTAAGTAACCCATTTCCCTATATGATACGTCAATAATTTCGGTCTTAAAAACAAAATTGAAAAAAAAAACGCGTTTTCGAGAGTTCTTACAGTTCGTCGAAGTTTATAACATGCATCTCATGAATGAAAATGTTTCGTATATGGTGCTACAGTCTAAAATTATTACGGCGGAGATCTTTCATCTCTGTTTACTGTTGTTGAGGATTCGATCGCAGGTACAGACTTGAGACAAGCAAGATTATGAAGATGACTTCTTCTAGTTACACTCCCAGTAATTTAAGTTGTGCTCTTAGATTCCTGTCTAAACGCATACTCGGAAATCGCTACATGTTCGGAAAAAATGGTGAATGATTTCTGACAACAAAAAATATAAAGGTCACTGTCGGTTGTTAAACTCCCGGCAATTTCATCTCCAACAATTTCATATTTCGTATTTTAAAATACACAGAAATCACGAAATCATTACTGAGGAAGTGCGCTCTTACATGTAAGTAATGTTGCAGAAAAATCTTAACTTACACGAATAACAATATCTCAGAACGTGTTGCATACATGAAGAGGAAAAAAAAACTGTTGCACCCATCCGTGCACGAACCCATGTCCTTACATTGGAAATGCTAAACAACAACTACGGGTGGCTGAATTCTTGTACTATTGCGGAGGAATGTAGGCTGACTTTGTTGCCAAACGATGCTGTGTAAGTCAGAAATGCGTAATAGTTTGTCTTCACATAATTGCTTTCCATTGTTACACGTTTTGATAATTACTAACTAAACCATTTGTGGGAAAAAGTACACAAAGTCACTAGTAACATCAGTTCACACTCATGTAATATACGTAAGCAGAGCCAATGTCTCGCTATTTAATGATCTTGCTATTTAATGATCTTTAAATTCTTATTTGCCTTAAAAAACACATATTTTGAGAGAATATTGACCGAAAACGTTTTCTTTTTGGAAGTATTCATTCGCAGTAACAACCTAACCTAACCATATTTCTAACAAAGGAAAATAGTCTATTCTGAACTCACTTTCCAACCAGATGCGTCCTCTGGTGATTCTTTAGTAACACAATCACTAAATCCAAAGGTAAAACCGCTAAATATGTTTAAAATAACAAATTATAGGCGTACATAATCCACAGCTCACTGATCGACAGGGCCACGCCGAAATCCAAAACCTCTCGGTACAATTGTCGTAAAATCGGTGGGAGGACCGTTCGGTAACAGGTCTCAGAAGCTTACTGAATAGGATATTTCGATAAAGAACCTAAAATGACGTCACTACCGAAACGAACCAGCTGCACTGATCGATATGAACGATACAGAATAGGGCCCTGGACACCACCATGTACTACATCAATTGCCTCTTCGGACGCCATATACCGACTAGACAACCCAGTCACAGCAGCCAGCAGTCTACCCACTAATCACCAACCCAGGCACCCAGCTACGCCACTACACCTGCACCCTCGTGTCTTTTCCATCCTCTCCCGCCAGAACTTCAGTTGGCTACCATTACTTAACGACGACACCTGTCCTGAGATACACATTTCCTTCCTGTACTAAACAATAGCAAAAATCTTGGCCCCATCCTCCCGTTTTCTTCCTCCCTCAGCAAGTAAGTGCTTCTTAAGGTTTACGGGTTCCAGTTGTAGTATTCGTTACTTCATCTCCACCATGCATCAAAGTCATCTCAGATTACATACAATTGTTGTTTAATACTATCTAAAAATTTTAAACTATAAAGTTTTTTACCAATGTATGTTTAAAGGAAGAGAATTTATCTCATGTGTTCAACATCACTAAAAGTTTTGCTAAAAGTGTAACAGTCTTGCTGGACAACATCTCCATCCCCTGCTTAGCGGCCTCCATCTGGGGACCTGTAAGAAGAATAAAGTAAAATAATAAAAATAAAAAACTTCTTCATTCGTAATTTTTATCCCCAGCGAAGCAGTCCCCTTTCGGGGAACCGATAAATCACGAAAGAAAATTGATAATAATAAACATCTTCATTCACGCTGTATCCCTGAAAGGCAGCAATCTTGTGCTGAACTGAAACAACAACAAATGAAAATAATAACAATAATAAGCTTCTTCATTCGTGTTCTCATTCCTTGCAAGGTGGTCCCATCAGGGGAAACTGAAATAACGGTACAGAAAAACAATAATAGCAATAAATTTCTTCATTTGTATTCTCATTCCCTGCAAGGTAGCCTCCTTGTGGGGAACTGGGTAAACGATAATAATAATAATAATAATTAATAATCATAATAATAGCCATAAACTTCTTCATTCTTGTTATTATCTCATGCAAGGCAGCGCTCTTGTGGGGAACTGATAGAAAGATAAAGAAAAAGAATGACAGTAGTAAACTTCTTCTGTCATCTTTTTATCCCCTGCAGGGGAGACCCCTTATGGCGAACTGAAAGAGCAATAAAGCAAAATTACAAAAATAAAGTTTTTAAATTGTGTTTTTATCCCCTGTGTGACGGCCACCCTGTGGAGAACTGAGAGAACAATAAGGAAAAATAACAACAACAACAATGATAATAATAAACTTCTTCATCTTTTTATCCACTGCAATGCGACTCTCTCAAGGCAAACTGAAAGAACAATAAACATAAGCAATAATAATGTTCTTCATTCGTGTTTTGATCCCGTGTAAGGCAGCCCCTTGTGGGGAACTGAAAGAAAAATAAAGAAAGAGAATATTATTAATGAACTTCATTCGTGCGACCATAATGTGTGTTCTTGCTTTGCAGTTATTAGAAGTGTTTAAAATTGGTCTTTTCAACTACTAAAATTGCTTATTTTTCTATTACCATGCTTCATTCATATTATTGCTTTAAAACGTCGATGTTTCAAATCAATAAAAAGAAAATTGTGTTTAATATACATGTATGAGGCAAAACATTACGACCACCTGCTTAATACCGTTTCGGTTAACCTTTGAAATGCACTAAAGTTGCGGTTCTGCATGGCATGGCATGGCTGGTGTCTGGAAGAATGTGGCACCAGATGTCTAGACAGGTAACGCAATTCCGTAAATTAAGAGCCGGTGCTTTGTGGGCACAGAGCTCGCGGCTGATAGTGCACCATATGTAATCCATCTGGTTCGGATCACACGAATTTGTTGGCCAATACATCAGGTGAGTTTAATATCGTGCTCCTCAAACCACTGCAGTCCAATTCTGGTATTGTGTCATTGACAGTAATCTTGCTGGAAGAATGTCAAGCATATAGGGATGCAGTTAGCCCACAATAATGTTCACAAAGTCCACTGCTATCACGGTGCCTTCAATTACTACTAACGCTCACATAGAAGAACAGCTGAATGTTCCCCATCCGCCTTATGTCCATGGTGCAAAGCATGTTTCAAACAGCCATAGTCTGGAGGACTGCGTAGCTGGTCACGACCGTCGACCTGGTGTACCAAGAAATATAATTCATCTGACCATTTTACATGTTTCCATTAAACCATTGCCCTATCTCGATGATCCCATGCCATCTGTACTTGTAACTGACGGTGTCGTTAGGCCAACATGAGAAAACGTAGGTGTCGTCTCTGTGGTGTCCAATGTCCAACAACGTGCGCTGAAGAACGATCTCTGAAACACTTGTGCCTGTACCAGCACTGTACTCTGTCGTCACATCTGCCATAGATATGCCACCTGTCTTGTTTCATAAAGCAGGCACGCCTCTGTCCTCCACGTTTTGTGATAAACCATGGACTTCTAACATCCTGTCGCCTACATCTTATTTGGACATCCTTCAACTAAACCACTAAAAAATTAGTGCATCAATGTGCATAGTTCGTGCTTTATAGGCCACAGACGTTAGTCTCAGTAGTCTTTTTGCCGCAGAAATTCGCTATGTATAGCCACCTGTGAAATGGAGGTAAAAGTAATCCTCCATTCTCACTGAATTTAAGTAGGGTGCCCAGTGTCTCCACCAGTGAACAGGACTTGTGTATGATGTTCAGCCTGGCTACATTTCAAGCTTAGGAAATAAGCACATTTTCATATCAAGATAAGGAAGTTTACCACAGTGGGAACCTGCCAGCCACATTGGCATACACCAAAACGATGCCATTCAAACTCTCAACTCTTATCGTAAAAATCAACTTTTTCAGTATCTCCCTAGCAAAGATCGCCCGTGGATAAAAGTACCAGCTAAGTACTTCTACTAACAGAATACGGCTATTTACGAAGTATGCCGAACAGAATGCAGAAGACCTGCACACTGATTTTATGCAGGCAACTTGGGAGAGCTCTGTCAACACAGATTAGACGTATCTGTCTCATTACCTACAACACATCTGTATCAACATTCACACTACACAAACCATCCAAAGATGGACTGCGTAAGTTAATATATCACTTCCATGTTCCACTTGCAAAAGGTGTGCGAGGGAAAAAGACTGTGTACTTCCTACAATCCCTGATTTCTCTTACTTCGTCTCCAAGGCCTTAATGTGAGATGTATGTTGGTGGCAGCAGGATTATTCCACAGTCTATCACAAATGCCATTTCTATAAACTTTCTTCCCTCCAGGGATTCCCAGTTGACATCAAAGAAGAACTAGAGCTGTGTGCAATCTGGCCCACTCTGCACTGTTGCCAGATTTCCCTCTCCTCTATGACGTCATTGATGATCTCATGTATTGTTGCCAGATTTCCCACCTGATATAGGCCAGTTATCTGTTGTGTAAACTGGTAGGAAACTCAAAAATTGGTTGGAAATTAAAACTAGCCAAATTGTGCTACATGTTTTTCTCACCTCTCTGATGTCACTGTGAAAGCGGGGTACTTGTTCTAAGTGTAAATTGGCAGGAAACGCAAAACTCCAGTATGGGGCATTGTCCTGTGTGCAAAGTATAGAACCCAAGATGGCAGACCCCAAAGGAACTGGCCCAGTCTGCATAGATGTCAGATTTTGCAGCCATATGATATCAGAATCTATGATATGCAGACCCCAGGATACTGGCAAAAACTGTTTATGTGTGTGTGTGTGTGTGTGTATGTGTGTGTGTGTGTGTGTGTGTGTGTCTGTGTGTGTGTGTCATGTCATTTAAATCCAAGATGCCAGATCCTGGGAACCTGGCACTGTCTGCAGGGTTGCCAGATTTCACAGTCCTATGACATCAGAGTCTAAGATGGTGGACCCCATGTTATTTGTCCAGCATGCATGGTTGCCAGGTCACTTGTACTAAATATAGAATTTGGTTCTATATTTAAAATGGGTAGAAATTCTAATGTAATTTATTTTCCCTGTCCTATGATGTCACAGTTCCCTTGATCTAAATTTAAAAGTTTTCTAGCCCAGCTGTCCAAAGTTTAAATAATTTCCATCAACTATTGATAGTAAAGTTTAAATAGTTTACCACCACCCCACTTACATTAAGTTTGAAACCCAAGAACTTACTTTGTCTGAGATCAGGTCCACTTGTCCTATGCTTATATTTAATGTTAAAACAACACCCACTACTGCTGGAATAGAGTATGAACAGGCACCACTGCCCCATCACCTGGCCACTGACTTCCTCTATCACCCCCTCCCCCCCCCCATTCTGAATTGTCCATGTGACATCAGAGCTCCTGTGCCAACTGCTTAGGCTACTGCATCCTGAGCAGTCATATGAAGTGGGACATGGCAGAGTCTAATCTTCAGTGGGTCCTAACCTGTCTGCTGTTCTCTGTATTCTGTTCACAAACTTATTTCCTTTTAGATAAGCTGAAACCTGGGTGGGTAGCTATTCATAGCCAAGACAGAGATGTTTTCGCCTGATTGTGGAAACCTGTCACAGCCTGCAAGATATTTTCCGGTTTTCCCTCACAAATGAGTTTTCTCCCAGAGAAACTGATACCTGTACCACTCAAGAATGCACTTAGAAGGTTTGCTATTTTTAGCTAAGGCGTAGATGTTTATTTTATCATTGCTGCTATAAACTTGTTAGCTATTTCTAGGAACACACTTTAGGATGGAAACATATTTTTCATTCACCAAGAATGTAATGCAGAAAAGTACTTGGAAGTGCTGTTTCGGTACTAACGTGTATACAAAAGCCCTCTATTTGTAGGAACTCACTTAGTAGATACAAAAATGTTTTCCCCTTGCAGGTATATATAAAAATGATCTGGCGGACAGGGTGGGCAGCTATCTGCGGCTGTTTGCTGATGTTGCTGTTTTGTACAATAAGGTATCGAAGTTGTGTGACTGTAAGAGGATATAAGATGACTTAGACAAAATGTCTAATTGGTGTGATTAATGGTAGCCAGCTCTATATTTAGAAAAATGCAAGTTAATGTGGATGAGTAGGTAAAACAACCCACAGTGTTCGCATACAGCATTAGTAGTGACCTGCTTGATACAGTCACGTCGTTTATACATCTGGGCGTAGCGCTGAGAAGCGATATGAAATGGAACGAGCATGTGAAGATTGTGGTAGGGAAGGCGAACGGTCGACTTCGATTTACTTCGGTTTATTTGGATTCTAGGAAAGTGTGGTTCATCTGTAAAGAAGACTGCATATAGGACGCTAGTGTGACCTATTCTTGAGTACTGCTCGAGTGTTTGGGATCCGTACCAAGTCGGATTAAAGGAAGACATCGAAGCAATTCAGAGGCGGACTGCTAGATTTTTTATTGGTAGGTTCGAACAATACGCAAGTGTTACGGAGACGCTTCGGGAAATCAAATGGGAATCCCTGGGGGGAAGATGATGTTCTTTCCGAGGAACACTCTAGGAAGGAAATTTAGAGAACCGGCATATGAGACTGACTGCACAACGATTCTATTGCCTCCAACATAGATCGCGCGTGAGGACCATCAAGATAAGATACGATAAATTAGTGCTCTTCAGAGGCATATAGACAGTAGTTTTTCCCTCGCTCGGTTTGCAAGTGGAACTGGAAAGGAAATGACCAGCAACAGTACGAGATACCCTCCACCACGTGCCGTTGGATGGATTGCGAGATACCTATCTAGATGCAGATGTAGATTCACAGCAAAGACGTCTGGTTATCAATAAAAGTCGTTAGGTGCCTCAGCCACACAGCCTACAATACACAAGGAACATATGGCACATAGTCAGAGGAACTTCCATTCGTCAGCTCCAGGTACCGTAGCAGCGATACGTTTCCAGACACATACTAATAGGACCTATTTTCATCCATTTCCAGTCAGGAATCCGTTCCTGCAGTTTGTCGACATTATTTTCACCCTGTATTGTCCAAATTTGACATCATTCTGAGCAGTGGTTCTTTATCTACAGCGTTTCGAAGCTGTAACTTTAATTATGGACACATTGTATACAAGGAAACAACTGCGCAACTATTTCATTAAAAATTTTGCTAAGGATAAATTATGTATATCCACTCACAATTTGTCTGAGAGCGAAAGACAAAGCATTCGTCTGTACACTGATGGAAAAATTCAGGGGCTCGATGATAGTATTAAAAGTCACACTATGAGAACTAAAGCAATCAATAAAATTATTAGGGAAGCAAGTATACATACTCAAGCCGCTTTGAGATTAATCATCGAGTTAACTGCATCAATTGATGCAACTCAAAAGAGAGCACATGAGAGTATATATAAGTTGCACACTGTTCCAGAGTTCGCTTAGTATATAGCAACATGCTAACAAAATATAAAGTTGTTGAAGTGTGCAAGGCTACCCAGGACAATCTGCAACTGTTTAGGCTGGGGAATTTGAAAAGAGACCAATCACTCAGATAAATGTTTATTCCACTTACAGAATCTTTTGAACGACTCTTGAAATGAAAGACTCTGAAAAAGAAGAAGGTGCCACTGACGATCTTGTTAAACATACAATGATTGTCAAATAGACAGAACATACAGAGTAAGCAGGAAGGAACCACATACGCAGGGTATTCAGCCTACAACTTTAACCAATAATTCTGTACAGATCAGTGACAGAGAATTTGAAAGAACACCTGGTTTATTTAATTTAATATTCCTTAATTCAACAGCCATTCACCGAACGGTATAGAGATTTATGGTCAAATATTACACATAACAGAAGTACACAAGCCAATAGAATAGGAGCAACAAGACCCAACAGATTGAAGTATAAAAACATCATTTCATTAAAGGATGTACCTGACAGTGGAATTATCGACATTCAGAATAATAAAATAAGCAATCTCCCCAGTACGTCTGCTATGATGAACCTAACAAAAGAGTTCTATGATTGCGACTACTCACAGTATTGGCCACAGCTCATTTCAAATCAATCATTTCAATAGTTCAAGAGCTCCATAAGCCACCAGTCAAGACACTCCCATAGACATGTTATAATTCGAAATTTGGATAACTTACAGCAGGTGAATCTTGTAGATATGAAACACTATTCACGAGATAGCAAAGATTTCAAATATATTTTGATGTTTATTGATTCATATTTGAAATTTGCCTGGATCTTACCTATGAAAACAAAAAAGGAAAGAAAGACGCACAAGTATTCGAGCAATTGCTGCAGTTAGGAGCCAATCACATCCCAGACAATCTACAAATAGAACAGGGCGGAGAGTCTTATAACAGGTATTTCAAGATGGTAATGGAGAGCCATGGAATATGCTATCAGTTAACGTTCCCTCAGATCAGGGCCAGTATCATGAAATGTTTGAATTAAACAAGAAAAGCACGAGTGTGCATGTGTTTTTACGTTTGCTATTCTTATAAATGGACTGATATCCTCCCACAAATCATTGATCTGTGTAGCAGGCCTTTGCATCGAAAAATCAAAATGAAACCAATCGATGTGCATGATAATTAGCTACTAAATACCATGTATAGTAAGATTGTAGAACCACACAAACATAAATTTTATGTAATTGATTTAATATGTATTTCAAAACGGAAAATTGTTGGTTCTGAGCACTATGGGACTTAACATCTGAGGTCATCAGTCCCCTAGAACTTAGAACTACTTAAACCTAACTAACCTAAGGACATCACACACATGCATGCCCAAGGCAGGATTCGAACCTGCGACCGTAGCGGTCGCGCGGTTCCAGACTGAAGCGCCTAAAACCGCTCGGCCACATCGGCCGGCAAAACGGAAAACTGCATTTGAGAAATTGTGCCTATGAAACTAGTCAGTGGAGATATCTACAGTTTCTTGAGTGCAACGAACAAACACAAGAACTTACATCTTAAAGGATAGCAGTAGCAGTTTCAATACAGATGACTTACAGAGACGCTGTGATCCTGATGTCACTGTTGTGGAACGTGTAATAAGGTGACAGAGGAATAAGTTCCTTGTTAAATCTCCTAGCTTTCCTTCATTGGACAACAGTTCTGTGGATGCCAATGAATTGCTGTATAACGAGGCACACATACCTCAAACAATGCAGTAGCAAAATGTGCATGATAGTAAGTGTAGCAACAGAAATAGTGGTGTTCTCGACAAGTTACCAATAGAATCTCACATGCTACCATATAAGAACCAAGCTTGAGAAATGACTCACCTGTGGTGACAAAGGAATAAATATTTTAACATGGTCTGAAGACAACACCATATTGCAAACACAGCAAATAAGGATCTCCCAGGACGTCACACAGTAGATCGAATCTGAGCCATCAAAGCTAAGGAAATATGTGCAAGAAGGGAATCGGTGTTTGTCAGCATATCGTTGCATTTGTAGTAGATAAAGCAATGCATGTAAAACTTAAATTAGGTATATGGTTGATTTTCAGTCGAGTTATGAATGCAGCTCATCATTAAGAATAAAGAGGAGGCCAACATCAGGGCGTTTAAAATAAGCGTTCAGTTATCACAGATGACAGCTAAAAGAGCATCAAAAGGAAACTGTTAAAAACGCCTTGAATTCTGTCACTTCAGAACACATCAGCTGGAATCATTCCATTCATAATTCCAGGTCTGGTAATACTTTCAGCGATTGGTTCTTTAGCCAATGGCACGGAAACTATCGCCAGAACATTGAAAACTGCGGAAAACGCGTAACAGCAGCTGAACAAAGCAAAGAGATGTAATACGGTCTAGGAATCTTTGGTTACTGGGAAAGGGCTGTACTTAAACAGGTAGGAAAGGGCCTGGATTCTTCCTTTAAAAAAGCTGCTAGCTATACTGCCCAGCACAATGTTTACAAATACGACCTGCTCAAATTCGTCAAAAAGTCCACTATTCTAATAAGTCGTCAATTGTTTAATGGAATACACTACTTAAGACCATACACAAATCTAATGAATGCAGAATTTAGACGCTGAGGGAGAACATGGAACTCGCTGGGCAGTATATGTCAAAATACGAGGAATCCAAAACAGCATCTACTACTTTGATTCATTTGGTAACTTACAGCCACCAAAAGAACTACGCTGCCACTTTATCGGTGACCACATGCTCTACAATTTTCAACACTACCAAAATTTCAGTACATACTCTTGCAGACACCTGTGTCTGATGTTCATCTTGAGAGCTACAAAGAACATATAAAAACAATAATCTCGCACATCAGTTCATCGTCTGGGTTTAAGAAGCGATGTAATACATTTTCACGTTAAAATATCGATCGTCAGTACTATACAGGTACTTCGTTCATCATAACAATAAACGTGACGTGCAAACGCAAACACGATGATTCGTCAGTAGCCACAGCAGACATACACTGGTGGTGTTACATTCTTGGAAGAAGGCCCATCTTATGTACTAGGTACCCTATTATCATGTCACTGTAAATGAAACTTTAGGATGTTCTAATGTATCAACAGCCATCAACGTTTTTCTTAATCATACTATGGCTATGTAATTTTTGTTTCAAGTAACTTGTGCAGTCGCAGTCTCTATAAATGTTGCTTTTTCTCTGATTATTGCGCTGTTAATATATACAGTGAAAATGGCTAACAGTGCTTCCCGCTTCACAGTGAAACACGTGCGCGGAACACCGTTAAGAGTTGCGAGAAACAAGTTGTTCTTAAAGTTTTTCACAAGATTACAGAGAAAATAGGCTTTGAAGTTTTTCAACGAACTATATTATCTAAATATAAGGATTTTGTGGGTATGTGGTGGTGTAACAGAACGTTGAAGACGGATAATGGAAATTTCTGTGAGTCGCCTGATCGAAACGAGTTGCGGTTCTTCTTCCCTTTGTTCATTTTGAATAACTGCGTAATTTAAATAGGCAATTCATCAAATATGTGGTAATTACCATATTTAACCATCATTTTTATTACAACTGCATGTATTTTTATTTCTAATTGCATATCACAGACATAGTTTTCAGTGCAAATGTAAATTCTTAACTATCGATATTTTATAAAATACGAGCTGCGACCTGCGATGTTACCCATGGTTAAACAATTCTTTCTAATGAGATGTTAACGACAGAACTAGCTAGCCACAAAAATTAAGTCTTGGAGATACTGAGGCGTGAGGTACTAGTGACCAAGCAAACAACACGACACCGGAAAAAATTAGAAAAAGTAGCACAAACTCAATACTTTATTTGACTGGAAAAGTTGAATGGAAACATATCACTCACAACTAGTTTACTTACGGAAAAAACTAAGCTCTATGCTAAAATTAATGCATTCTTTTGATTGTTAATTTAACGGATGACTTTTTACTCACATTACCTATCCCAGGGGAACAGTTGTCACGTTGAGCATCCCACAGAAAAAGTGATTTTTTAAATAAAGGGTAGCCTGTTTGTTAATTCAGGATATAGGCTATCTCATTCCAAAGTTCATCCAAATCAGTCCAACTGCTTCAGCGTTAATGAGTGCCAAAATACTAACTCGACGAAGAAAGAAAATAAGCAATTTCTAGTTCAGTGCAGCGCAAATTTTATAATATTTGTGTGTGCAATAGTGTCAGCTGCCCTCGCGTGTCTTTCTGTTATCCATGGCTGCGCTCGCATCTCATAAGCAAATGCAGCTTTACTAAAAGGCTACCACATTCTACATGTAAAGGCACGTCGTCGCTCTGTTTAACGTTCAACATTTACTTACATGACACCATGGCTGTAAGTCTTCAAGCATTTCAGAATCTGTAAGAGACACATGACCCTCAGTGGCTAAAATGCGACGGTCTTGTGACTGATATTAGAGTGGAAAGATGGATTAAACAAGTTGAGAATTCTATACACCTTGTATTCATTATGCTGAGTTGTATTACGTAGGATATATTAAACAAAAAAAGCATTTTCACAAATATGATTAGATCAAAAGTCAAAGACTAAGTAGCTTCTTCAAAGAGTAATTATTCTTCCATATTTCGCGTTGTATGCTTCGTACCAATAAATATCTTCTACTACACAATTTACAAAGTAGCCTTTGTTCTTCCCCAGTGATCAAACTATCTCCACATGAAATTTCATCAAAATCAGCTCAGCGATTTAGTCGTGAAAGTGTTACTTCGGCATTTATAATATTAGAATGGATTGTTGATGTTCAAATGTGTGTGAAATCTTATGGGACTTAACTTCTAAGGTCATCAGTCCCTAAGCTTACACACTACTTAACCTAAATTATCCTTAGGACAAACGCGCACACCCATGCCAGAGGGAGGACTCGAACCTCCGCCGGGATCAGCCGCACAGTCCATGACTGCAGCGTAGAATGGATTGTTCATAACGACTGTTTAAACTAAGAAAAAATCACACAAATAAATTTTTGCAAGAAAAATAAAAATCAAATGTTCTTTATTTGAATGAAACGAAATAATAAGCAACTAGCTGCAGCTAGTTGATAATTATTTCGTTACATACAACTAAGTTGCTGAGGATCCATTATTTATACCACACATGTGGTCTCAGGAGCCAGAGTTATAAGCGTCGTAGAGACATTGAAAACTATAATTTTCATGGTACCGAACATATTGTACAAATATTGCACTGTTACAGTTTCCACTGTACCACTGCAATCTGAGCCCAATACAACTGATCTGGAGCCAAGTTAAGCAATCTGTCGCGACAAATAACAAGAAATTTAAGCCGCCAGACGTACTGGAACTTATGCACGAAGCTTTGTCACAAGTCACTGCCAAATGCTGGCGAAATGCAGAACAGCACGTCGTAAAAGAGGAAAAAATGTGGTTTTTGATTGGCTCCCTGGATTTGTTGTTGACAGCGTCGTTATCAACGTAGCAAGTGACAGTTCCAATACTGATACGTATTCCTGGGATTCGGATAGGGAAGAAGTTCAAAGATTACCAGACAACTAAGTATAAGTAATACCTTCAGTGGCTTGAATATTTAACTATGAAGTGAAATCTCTGCAATACGCTTTTACGTCACACATAGCTCACGAAGAAAAACTACCCTCTATTTAATTTAGGAATTTTCATCACTCTTTTTTTGTTATAGTGCGATGTTAGCTAAGAAGGAGAGCATGTTACGTTTTCCGTGTGGTACTTCATAAGCGTATTGCCGTAATTTTGCCATACATTACTCCAACCTGTTTAAAAATTAAACACCATTCGAAGCTACATTGTTTCCCTGCCCGACTCTTATTACGTCTTAATTGCAACTGTTCACATCACTGTAAGTTAACTAGACCCGCTGGCTGGCCAGTGCGGTCCAAATTAAATGCGCCAGTAAAGCTACACTCCTGGAAATGGAAAAAAGAACACATTGACACCGGTGTGTCAGACCCACCATACTTGCTCCGGACACTGCGAGAGGGCTGTACAAGCAATGATCACACGCACGGCACAGCGGACACACCAGGAACCGCAGTGTTGGCCGTCGAATGGCGCTAGCTGCGCAGCATTTGTGCACCGCCGCCGTCAGTGTCAGCCAGTTTGCCGTGGCATACGGAGCTCCATCGCAGTCTTCAACACTGGTAGCATGCCGCGACAGCGTGGACGTGAACCGTATGTGCAGTTGACGGACTTTGAGCGAGGGCGTATAGTGGGCATGCGGGAGGCCGGGTGGACGTACCGCCGAATTGCTCAACACGTGGGGCGTGAGGTCTCCACAGTACATCGATGTTGTCGCCAGTGGTCGGCGGAAGGTGCACGTGCCCGTCGACCTGGGACCGGACCGCAGCGACGCACGGATGCACGCCAAGACCGTAGGATCCTACGCAGTGCCGTAGGGGACCGCACCGCCACTTCCCAGCAAATTAGGGACACTGTTGCTCCTGGGGTATCGGCGAGGACCATTCGCAACCGTCTCCATGAAGCTGGGCTACGGTCCCGCACACCGTTAGGCCGTCTTCCGCTCACGCCCCAACATCGTGCAGCCCGCCTCCAGTGGTGTCGCGACAGGCGTGAATGGAGGGACGAATGGAGACGTGTCGTCTTCAGCGATGAGAGTCGCTTCTGCCTTGGTGCCAATGATGGTCGTATGCGTGTTTGGCACCGTGCAGGTGAGCGCCACAATCAGGACTGCATACGACCGAGGCACACAGGGCCAACACCCGGCATCATGGTGTGGGGAGCGATCTCCTACACTGGCCGTACACCACTGGTGATCGTCGAGGGGACACGGAATAGTGCACGGTACATCGAAACCGTCATCGAACCCATCGTTCTACCATTCCTAGACCGGCAAGGGAACTTGCTGTTCCAACAGGACAATGCACGTCCGCATGTATCCCGTGCCACCCAACGTGCTCTAGAAGGTGTAAGTCAACTACCCTGGCCAGCAAGATCTCCGGATCTGTCCCCCATTGAGCATGTTTGGGACTGGATGAAGCGTCGTCTCACGCGGTCTGCACGTCCAGCACGAACGCTGGTCCAACTGAGGCGCCAGGTGGAAATGGCATGGCAAGCCGTTCCACAGGACTACATCCAGCATCTCTACGATCGTCTCCATGGGGGAATAGCAGCCTGCATTGCTGCGAAAGGTGGATATACACTGTACTAGTGCCGACATTGTGCATGCTCTGTTGCCCGTGTCAATGTGCCTGTGGTTCTGTCAGTGTGATCATGTGATGTATCTGGCCCCAGGAATGTGTCAATAAAGTTTCCCCTTCCTGGGACAATGAATTCACGGTGTTCTTATTTCAATTTCCAGGAGTGTATTATCCCGTATCATAGCTTAGTCGATGTGCATGTAACGCACAGTATAAAAAGTATCCTTATTACTGTATTTGACTATACTCGAGATACCTTGGCTTCTACTCCACGCGAAACGAAATCCATTGAAATTCCAGCAAAATGTTTACATTCGGTTTATTCTTACGATGGACGCAGTATAGGTGTGACTTGCTTTTCACCAATCGAATTAAGTAAAGGGGATTGGAACATCGTATTGATACGATTAGAAATGTTCAACATTATTCCTAATACCACGTCTTCAAATTGCAACCTACATCTGGAAGTGGTAAAGTTGCGCAAGTACCCCACGGTGCATACGAAATTGATGATTTAAACGTATATTTAAAATGGGCTGTACCATGTTTTGTGTTATGCGCAAGCGCCAATCTTCTTAAACCAGAAATAAGAGCAACTGATGAAATAATACTTTACATGTGATACTTTGAGAATATAAAGTGCAGTCTAGTTAATGTTGATTAGGAACTTTTATGAGTACGAAGTGGAATGGACAGGAATCATTATATTCAACGTGACAGTCTAGAAGCGAACAAGATCATGCTTAAGAAATTAATTTATAAAATGCCCCGTATTTCCGTAACCAACGAAGAACGTTTATAAAAATACCTGGTTTGGCACTCATTTACCTCTAAATTTCGTATCATGGAAGTTATATGAATATTCTCTACTTCCAAGCTCGTTCCGACAATCACGGACTGTTAAAACACGAGTTTAATTACAAACGCCACGATTTATTTTCTTGAATTTCAAACTGACAGGAGAGCGATTACTGAAACATGATTCGATTGTGTTTGACATTAGTAATTCAACAAATGCAAACTTTGAAGAAGTTAGCTCCAGTGGTTGGTATAGATCACTCATACAAGAGCGTGAAGATTAGGCCAGTTCACATCCGTACTGAAATCGAACTCTCTCAAAACTTCCCAGCAAACACAGCATTATTCACATTACTACTACATGACCACATCAACATCATCGCCTACTTACTGGATTGGTGCGTAGGTTCGTAAATTAATAGTTACAGTGTAGCAACTAATCGATTTCACGAATGAACCTCAACCTACGAACATTACCAGTATAAGGGATGTTCAGCGGTTCCTCTACGAATACTGACACTTCGTATACCAAGTCGTCGCCTCCATGAACACTGGACTCGTTACCGCGGGGTTTTTTGCAATAGTCGCTTAGATAAAACCTTTCAGAGATGTTAAATACTTCAAAATGTGTTACTGCATTACGGATAAGTACAATAATGGACTGACTTTCCAAGATACGGTGGCTCCACCACGAAGATTTCAGCATATAGACTCGATTGTTTACGTGCAAGATGGTGACATATCGTTATGGATACGCGACACGTACAAGAATACCGCAATCAGAAGTCTACAGACACAAAGGTCTCCTCCATTGCACACCCTTAGGCTGAAGAATACGAAGAAGACGAATTGTTTTATGTGTGCACTAGGTAATGTAAAACGACTATTAAATTGTGTTC
Source organism: Schistocerca piceifrons (assembly GCF_021461385.2). Classification (NCBI taxonomy): domain Eukaryota; kingdom Metazoa; phylum Arthropoda; class Insecta; order Orthoptera; family Acrididae; genus Schistocerca; species Schistocerca piceifrons. Next base: position 219,340,192 of record NC_060145.1, on the reverse strand, counting down.
AAAATAAATTATTTAAAACAATCTCTCATGTCTCTTTATTTCAGAAATGCACCCTGAGCAGTCTCACTCCTCTAGGAGCGAGAGTGACTTACGTCCAATCTGTGGAAGCTGCTACGCTTCCCAATAACGTGACACACACAAATGCTATCGTCAGTCAGAGGTGATATATAACCTGTTGGCCTACATTATACACTGAAATGACAAAAGTCAGGATACCTCCTAAAATCGTGTCGGCCCTCCTTGTGCCGAGTGTAGCGCAGCAACTCCATGTGGCATGGACAAAACAAGTCGTTGGAAGTCCCCAGCAGATATTGAGCCACGCTGCACCTACAGGCGCCCGTAAACGCAAATATGTTGCCAGTGCAGGATTCGATGGTGGCAAATCATTCACTCTAACTATCCAGAATATTCTTCAAACCAATCGCGAACAGTCGTGGTGCAGTGACATGGCGCATTGTCGTCCATAAAAATGCCATCGTTGTTTGGGAACATGAAATCCATGATTGGCTGCAAATGGTCTTCAGGTAGCCGGACATAAACATTTACAGTTAATTATTGGTTCAACCTGACCAGAGGACCCAGTCCATTCCATATAAACACACCCTTACCATTATGCCGCCCCCATCTTGCACAGTGACTTGTTGACAATTTGGATCCATGCATTCATGTGGTCTACGCCACACTCGGACCCTACCATGAGCTCTTACCAACTGGAATTGGGAGTCATCCGACAAGGCGACGGTTTCCAAGTCATCTAGGGTCCAAACGATACAGTCACGAACACAGGAAAGGCACTGCAGGCGATGTCGTGCTGTTAACAAAGGCGCTCTTGTCGGTCGTCTCCTGTCGTAGCTCATCAACGCCGAATTTCGGCACACTGTCCTACTGGATACGTTCGTCATATGTGCCACGTTGATTTCTTCTGTTATTTCATGCATTTTTGCTTGTCTGTTAGTACTGACAACACTACGCAAACGCCGCTGCTCTCGATCGTTAATTGAAGGCTTTCGGCCACTACTTTGTCAACGGTGAAATTTGGTATTTCCGACATACTCTTGACAATGTGGATCTCGGAATATTGAATTCCCTAGCGATTACCGAAATGGAATGTCCCATGCGTCTAGCTCCAACTACCATTCCGCGTTCGAAGTGTTTTAATTCCCGTCGTGCGGCCATAATCACGTTGAGAACCTTTTTACATGAATCACTTGAGTACGAATGACACGTCCGCCAATGCATTGCTCTTTTATAAACTGTGTACGGTACTAACTCCATCTGTATACGTGCATGTCGCTCTCCTATGACTGTTGCCTGCTCAGTGTATAATCATGGCTAAATAAATTCGAATGTCGCCGAATAGTTGGTGCTCATATGGTGGTAACCAAGGTAGCCAAAGTTGATCCGTGCGTGGCTCGTGTTCGTGCCATCTCTCATTTAACATCCTGTTTTTGCCGTACTGCCACCTCTTTATGTTAGTTTCAGTTACTTGTGTCACTGAGTTGCTGCTTTGCCTACCCGTGAGCGGCAGCAGCAGCGCTTATCGATATAAGCCCTGCCGTATTATCTTTGCTTGGACTGCTATTACTTCCCGGTCGTCGTGTGTCGACCAGTGAGTTGGAACGTGCCAGCAGTTAGTTCGGACCTGGCAGTGTCTGAGTTGGCACGCGGCACAAGTTCAGTCTGGGCGCGGCAGCAGTGAGGTCCGGACCGCCTTGACTCGTCCGACGGTTGCCGACACACATGATTGGAGTGGCGACGATTTTGTTTTGTCGTCGGTCGGTCGTCTTGCCGCACGACGTGTATCTGACGGCGATCGCTAATGGGTTGGCTGTGCCGACTCGTGATTCGTCCCTGTTATTGTACAGTCACTGCCGTTAGCACTGTCTAGTTCTTCATGCAAGTGTTCGTGAAACTGTGTGTAGTTTGTGTGATTTTGACTGACAAGTTATTCTAAATGTTGCCAGTGTACTGGCTCTGTGGAGTCGGTCGGATGAAGTGGATCAGCCAGGAAATCTCCGCACGGCACAGTGGGCCGGGCCCGTTAGCGGTCTCTAAGCAGTGTCGGAGTGTGTGGGAGCTGTTCCGATTGCTACGGGGTTCGTGGCTCACCGATGCAGGACCCAAAGTTGAGTGGTGATTTCATTTCTGAAGCCAGACTGTTCACACTGTGCTGTTGGTTTTCATGGTTGGTGTTTGGGGTATTCCCGCGAGCAACAGCGAATGTTCGAGTTGGCGAAAGTTTGGCCACCACCCGGTGGAGTTTAACTGTATTTTGGTTATTTGAAGTCCAAGTGCATTAGCGGAATTTTCTGCCTTGTGGCCGTTAACGTTGCGGTTACCTGCCCTGACCACTGACGTAAAATTGAGGCAGTGTCCTTTCGTCACCGTGTTGTCACTGTCCAACACGTGTGTGTAGTTTTGACAGCTTATGCATACTTGGTTGTGGGCGGCTACACCTTTGACGTTTTGGCTTTGGAGTGCCTTGTGTACTGGTCGGGTGGAAAGCAAGTCGTCTTGTCGGTGGGTCCGTTGACTGTCTCTTGGTTGGGTTGCCGGCGGATCGGATATAGTTGGGCCGACTACCTGTCTCCCCTAAGTGAACGTTAATATTTCAAGTGCAAACCCCCGGAAACTTCTGACCGCCGCTGGCTGCACTGCCTTTTCTTATTGGTGTTTGATTGTGTATTTTAATGGCTCATAGCCGGTGGTTTGAATTTGTATGCTTTTAGTTGAGTTTTAAATAATGAGCCTTCAGCCGTTTTAAAATTAAAAGTTCCTTACTTGTCAAATCTTGCATTCTTTGGGCCTTCAGCCTCATTTAAAATATTTTTCTCGATAAAGCTATGGGCCTTCTGCCTTTTGAAAATTACTGTAGTTGTGTTTTTCAATATGGGCCTTCAGCCGTCTTAAAATTTAAATTACTTACTTGTTAAATCTTAGATTATTTGGGCCTTCAGCCTCATTTAAAAAAAATTATTTAAAGATAAAGCCTTGGGCTTTCTGCCTTGTAAAAATTTATTGTTGTTGTGTTTTAAATCAAGGGCCTTCAGCCGTTTTAAAAATTAAAGAGGTTATGCCCTTAAGCCATAAGATTGCGTGACATATCGATAGTTAAGCTCGGAAATTTGAGCTGTAATGTTTGGGCGACTAAATAAAGTTATTTGTGTTCGAGTGTAATTGACAGCCGCTCATTTTTGGCCCCTTTCCACAATTCCAGCTACATGTTCTGTCCAGCGGATTTAACCAGCCGTTTCAGAAGTGTTCAGAATTAAGAGGCACCATACAGGGAAAGCAGAGAAACATCATCCACTTAGCCATAACGCAGACGAAAGTGTGTGTTACCTGATCGTGACGACAGTCACTGAAGACGATTGTGACGAAAAATAAGGGAACGGCAGCTGTAAAAGCCACTGACATGCCAAACCAACAAATGGTTCAAATGGCTCTGAGCACTATGGGACTTAACATCTGAGGTCATCAGTCCCCTGGAACTTAGACTAATTAAACCTAACTAACCTAAGGACATTACACACATCCATGCCCGAGGCAGGATTCGAACCTGCGACCGTAGCGGTCGCGCGGTTCCATACTGAAGCGCCTAGAACCGCTCGATCACAACGCCCGGCCAAACCAACACGAATGACGTTCCATAAGCGTGAAATTACAGGGTGTGCTCGAATTAAAAAACCATTTATCAGTGATACAAATGACTGTAACCCAAAAACGTGGCGCAGAAGCCACATAACCGGAGTATGGAGCCATGGAGGAATTCCATTTGGTCGGATAAGTCTTGTTTGACTCTGTTCCCACATTCTGGCCAAGACTGCGTCCCAAGAGTGTAACATTTCAGGGGTTTGGTGATGATTTGGGCAGCAGTATCGTGGTATTTCATGAATCAAAAATGGCTCTAAGCACTATTGGACTTAACATCTGAGGTCATGAGTCCCCTACACTTAGAACTGCTTAAGCCTAAGAAACCTACGGACGTCACACACGTCCATGCCGGAGGCCGGATTCGAACCTGCGACCGCAGCAGCAGCGCGGTTCCGGAATGAAGCGCCTAGAACCGCTCGGCCACAGCTGCCGGCGTATCTCATGGATCCTGTTGTTACTCTGCAAGATTACTTTACTGCCAAGTATCATGGTATTTCGTGGGTCCCATGGTTACTCTGCAAGATTACATTGCTGCCAAATATCATGTGTCCCATGGTTACTCTGCAAGATCACATTACTGCCAAGTATCATGGTATTTCACGGGTCCCATGGTTACTCTGCAAGATCAGATTACTGCCAAGGATCATGTGACGATTTCGGCTGATCAGGTCTATCCTACGGTACGCTGTTCGTTCCACAATATTCTCGATGTTTTCCAAGACGACATGGCCCTTGCATTGTGCAGCACTGGATTTATAAGCACAAGGATGAAGTGTGACATCTCCTCCGACTTCCCCAGTCACCAATCCCACTTATTACTGACCCTTTGCGGTCTACTTTGGAGAGAAAGGTACATGATCGCTACCCACCTCTATCACCTTTACTTGAACTTGTCATTGTTTTGCAGGAAGCATGGCATACGATTTCTTTGAAAACCATAAGGAACCCGTATTTATCTCTTCTCAGACAACTGGAAGCTGTTTTGAATGCCAACAGCTGTTCTTCACATTATTCGGCATGGTAATGTGTTGTGTTTTTGGTGTTTCCACTTTTTTGTTCACCCCTTTATATTCATATGTGTGTTAATGTTGATTTAATGTCGCAGAGTCTGTTCTTGGCTTTATCAGCTTTAGAAGGTTGGCACCCTAATGTAGATAGTTGTATAGAGATGTTGGCAACGCACTCTCAGGATCGTAATAACGATGACTGTACGTAAGATGTATCCCTATCTCTCTATATGTGTGTATACGTGTCGAGTGCTCTTGTTTTCATACACACTTAACAAGTGCCATTGATTTGTTTGTTCTACAAAGCTAAGTGCCTTCACTACAGAGCGACAACACATCGTGAGGTGATAACATCCAGATGTGGCAGCTCACACTGTCACAGAGCTCTGTGTTATATGATAGCGCTGATGGGTGTACACATATGCTGAACGAGAAGCCCGAGGGTAGGGAGGGGATGTGCACCATTGACTGGTTCAGGTGAGGCAGAGCTTTTATGTTAAGTACCACTGTTTACTTGAGTGTGCGTCTATATATGTACATTCTGTTACATGATACTCGTAGTCAATTGTGCTGTTTCAGAAGTGCTGGACGAATCAGAACTGTTACCCCTATTGCTTGCACCTGCACCTAGGCCACGTTGGACGCAACCTGTACTTGCAGTGTAAGTGGTGACAACACGGGATGTGTCCAGAGTACCACAGCCAGCAGTTCTTGTAGATCCAACGCCTGCATCATTGCGAGCGTGAGTGACGTTGATGTCTGCATCACCAACATCACTAGTACCTGAAACACTGCAAGCAGCAGCTCCATCGCCGACACCCACACTATCAGGATGGGGTGTTTGCAGTTTTATAATTCTAACAGCGAAGGTACCGGCCGCGACGGCCGTGCGGTTCTAGGCGCTTCAGTCCGGAACCGCGTGATTGCTACGGTCGCAGATTCGAATCCTGCCTCGGGCATGGATGTGTGTGATGTTCCTAGGTTAGTTAGGTTTAAGTAGTTCTAAGTTCTAGGGGACTGATGACCTAAGATGTTAAGTCCCATAGTGCTCAGAGCCATTTGAACCATTTGACAGTGAAGGTTCTGATGATGAAGAATTTGATAGTGAAGATGAAGATGTTTAGGTACACCATGCATTAGGGGGTAGGTTATTACTTGCTGACATCCATAATATGATAGGGTATAGAGATTACACCCTTGTCTTAAATGTGTGAGGCAAGTAAATTTTTAGATTTTAAGAATTTTCTGCACAAGGAGCGAGTACCCCTTGCTGCGTACACGACTTTTAATGTCTTTTCACTCCCGGAGTGGAGTGTGCAGTGAACTCACTTCCTTACATATGACAATGTTATGTCTTATTATTTTCTATTTGAAAACTCTTAAAGCTTTTTTAATAGAACAAATGTTTTTGATATCCCACATCTTTATTCTTTGTGGCTGCATGTTTACAGCTCTCTGTGGCAGAGGGCCCTTGAACCGATGCACTTAACATTGCGGTGTCTAAAATAACTACGTCAGTGCATGAGAAACAGCATTGTGTAATTGATTCAGAATTCGAAAAGTTCGTCCATATATGTATCACCCTGTCCTTCAGCACGACAATGCCAGACCACACTCGAGTTTTGCGACATCTGCAACCATCCAAAGCCCTGGGATCAGTGTTACCAATCAACCTCCATGTAGTCCCGACTCGGCCCAATTCAATTTTCATCTGTTGCTAAATCTCAAAGAATATCTTCGAGGACTTCACTTTGATAGTGATGAAGCAGTGCAAGCACAGGTGAGTTTGTCGCTCCATCAACAAAGTCAAACATTCTACAGTGACAGAACGAGCGAGAGGTGCAGTGGATAGCACACTGGACTCGTATTCGGGAGGACGACGGTTCAAACCCGCGTCCGGCCATCCTGATGTAGATCTTCCGTGATTTCCCAAAATCGCTACAGGTAAATGCCGAGATGACATGGCTGACGTCCTTCCTCATCCTTCCCTAATCGAATGGGTTGGATGACCTCGCTGTTTGGTCCCCTCCCCACAACCAACCAACCAATCTGCAGTGACACTATCAAGAAACTGTGAAATGTGTTTGTCGTTATGGTAACTACATTGAAGAGCCAAAGAAACTGGTATACCTGCCTCATATCGTGTAGGGCCCCGTGAGCACGCACAAGTGCCCAACGGGACATGGCATGGACTCGACTAATGTCTCACGTAGTGCTGGAGGGAACTGACAACATGAATCCTGCAGGGCTGTCCATAAAGCTGAGAGAGTACGTGGTGGTGGAGATCTCTTGTGAACAGTACGTTGCAAGCTATCCCAGATACGTTCAACAATATTCATATCTGGGGAGTTTGGTGGCCAGCGGAAATGTTTAAACTCAGAAGAGTGTTCCTGGAGCCACTCTGTAGCAATTCTGGACGTGTGGGGTGTCCAATTGTCCTGCTGGAATTGTCCAAGACCGTCGGAATGCATAATGGACATGAATGGATGAAGGTGATCAGACAAGATGCTTACTTACGTGTCACGTGTCAGAATCGTATCTAGATGTATCAGGGGTCTTATATCACTCCAACTGCACATGCCCCACACCGTCACAGAACCTCCACCAGCTTGAACAGTCTCCTGCTGACATGGATTCATGAGGTTGTCTCCATTCCCGTAAACGTCCATACAATTTGAAATGAGACTCGTCCAACCAGGCAACATGCTTCCAGTCATCAACAGTCGAATATCGGTGTTGACAGGCCCAGGCGATACTTTGTGTCGCGCAAAAAAATGTGTGTAAAATCTTAAGAGACTTAACTGATAAGGTCATCAGTCCTAAGCTTACACACTACTTAACCTAAATTATTCTAAGGACAAACACACACACCCATGCCCGAGGGAGGAGTCGAACCTCCGCCGGGACCAGCGGCACAGTCCCTGACTGCAGCGTCCCAGACCGCTCGGCTAATCCAGCGCGGATTTTGTGTCGTGCAGCCATCAAGGGTACACGAGTGGGCCTTCAGCTCCGAAAGCCCATATTGATGATGTTTCGTTGAATGGTTCACACGCTGACACTTGTTAATGGCTCAGCATTGAAATCTGCAGCAATTTGCGGAAGCGTTGCGCTTCTGTCACGCTGAACGGTTCTCTTCAGTCGTCGTTGTTTCGTTCTTGCAGGATCTTTTTCCGGCCGATGAGATGTCAGAGATTTGAGGTTTTATCTGATTCCTGATATTCACGGTACATTCGTGAACTGGTGGTACGGGAAAACTCCCACTTCATCGCTATCTCAGAGATGCTATGTCCCATAGCTCTTGCGCCGGCTATAACACCACAGTCAAACTCACATAAATCTTGATGACCTGTCATTATAGCAGCAGTAACCGATCTAACAACTGCGCCAAACGCTCGTTGTCTTATATAGGCATTGCCGACCGCAGCGCCGTATTCTGCCTGTTCACATATCTCTGTATTTGAATACGCATGCCTGTACCAGTTTCTTTGGCACTTCAGTGTATTTTGAGAAATAAATATGTAGACATGTAGAATAGAGATGTATAATGTTAATAACATTTGTTTCGTTTAAAAATCTTACAGAGTATTCACATACAAAAATTCAGAGGTATTACTTTTCAGTACACTCACATACTATTCTCAGAGTACAGCACATATCTTTTGTGGCAGCGTATCGAGTTGTAAGTCCATATAACGTGAGTCATAATAATTTTGACTCGTACATTGGGGATGATCCTGTGAGCTGACTGGTCTATGAGCTTGAAGAGCTTACACGGAACGTTGAGGTGATTTATAGCACCAACATTCCTGTGACTGATACACAGGAAGATAAATCACTGCATAAGAAAGCTGTTCTTTGTCATACCTGTGGGCCAACATTAACTAATAATACTGATACTCTGTGTGGGGATGGTTACGCTTCCTGGACTCACTCGGATCCATGCTGGCTGAACTGCAGAAACTTGCTGGAACCATGCATCAGGAGAATTTACATCTCACTGAGACCTGATTTCCTGATGACCCTAAGTTTAAGCTCATAATGAAGAAAAAGGTCCCCCCATATGAAAACCCGATGAGAATCTCAGTGAAACTACATTGCCTGATGTAATTCCATTCTACAGCAATCTCAAAGGAACTGCCATATTGGATGTTAGGTATAGAAATAGTGAGTGTATGTGGCAGGAGTTCAACATTCCCAGATTAAGGAAGTACGTAACTATTTTTATGGACATGGATGTACACCTACTTGCAGGCATTTGGAATGATTCTTGAGTGTATGCATGGAAACATACTCTCTGGATCTACATTCTGCAAAATCGAGCCAACTCTTTTGTAAGACGCCATGTCGCTATTGAATTCTTAACCTATGTCAACATGCTGTTGCTTTTTAGGAGGGGATTCACAAGGTGCTTTGCCAAAGTATCCATATGCATGCTAAGGCAAATTACCCGTAAATACATGAACCATTCAGCGAAGCATTTGATGATTTCAGTTAAACCAGGGCATTGTATCTAATAATCTACACTTATGGTGTGTTTCGATGGCTACCTGATGGTAAAGTCGTCAAATTGGATAATTTATTGTCTGTGGCAGAGAATTATGGAATCAGATTCGGTTTAGAGGTAGATTTAACACATTCTAATGGTCTACACTACATGCACATCGATTTGACATTATGTTCAGAGCAGCACGTTCCTTGAAATAGTTCCCACCCGCAGCTGTTTACAGAGCTGGAGGGAAAGACAAGGTACATTATACATTACCGAAATCTCCTGCAAAGTCTCACAGTGGGATTAAAATTGGACAGTCACCCATGTTATTTCATTTAAGCAGCATCCCTTGTAGGGATACATTAATGTAAACGTCAAAAGGAGGAGTTATGGGACATATTCACTTAAGAAAAAATTTTATACACTTATGAATAATGTAATCTTCAGAAAAACTGTTGATGGTATTAGAGACTACTTGCGAAATTCGTGTAGTCACAAGATGGAAGGGGCATTATGGTGCAGGAGACTACATAGGAAGGTCAAATTTTAAAGGGGCCACACTCTTCTGCAAAGAATTCCTCTCTCTGAAAATGGCAAACGTTTCATGAAATCTTTTTATGTAAATACACAGTATGTGACCAAAAGTATCCAGACACCCCCAAAAACATACGTTTTTCATATTAGGTGCGTTGTGCTTCCACCTACTGCCAGCTACTCAACATCAGCCACCTCAGTAGTCATTAGACATCGTGAGAGAGCAGAATGGAGCGTTCCGCTGAAATCACGGACTTCGAACGTGCTCAGGTTACTGGGTGTCACTTGTGTCATACGTCTGTAAGCGAGATTTCCACCTCCTAAACATCCCTAGGTCCACTGTCTCCGATGTGATAGTGAAGTAGAAACGTGAAGAGACACGTACAGCAGAAAAGCGTACAGGCAGACCTCGTCTGTTGACTGACAGAGACCGCTGACAGTTGAAGAGGCTACTAATGTGTTATAGGCAGACATCTGTCCAGACCATCACTCAGGAATTACAAACCGCATCAGAAGGCACTGCAAGTTAGACGGGAGGTGAGAAAACTTGGATTTCATGGTCGAGCAGCTGCTCATAAGCAACACACCACGCTGGTAAATGCCAAACGACACCTCGCTTGGTGTGAGGAGCGTAAACATTGGACGATTGAACAGTGGAAAAACGTTGTGTGGAGAACGAATCACGGTACACAATGTGGCGATCCGATGGCAGGGTAATGGTATGGCGAATGCCCGTTGATCATCATTTGCCAACGTGTGTAGTGCCAACAGTAAAATTCGGAAGCGGTGGTGTAATGGTGTGGTCGTCTTTTCCGTGGAGCGGGCTTGTACCCCTTGTTGTTTTGCGTGGCACTATCACTGCACAGGTCTACATTGATGTTTTAAGCAACTTCTTGCTTGCCGCGACTGTATCTTTCAACACGGCCGAGCACCTGTTCATAATGCACGGCCTGTGGCGGAGTGTTTACACGACAATAACATCCCTGCAATGGACTGGCCTGCAGAGTCCTGACCTGAATCCCATAGAACACCTTTGGGATGTTTTGGAACGCCGACCTCGAGCCAGGCCTCATCGACCGGCATCGATACATCTCCTCAGTGCAACACTCCGTGAAGAATGGAGTGCCATTCCTCAAGAAACCTTCCAGCACCTGATTGAACGTGTGCCTGCGAAAGTGGAAGCCGTCATGAAGGCTAAGGGTGGACCAACACCATACTGAATTGGAGCATTACCGGTGGATGGAGCCACGAACTTGTACGTCATTTTCAGCCATGTGTCCGGATACTTTTGATCACATAGTGTATGTAAATATCTAAACTCCACTTGCACCAGTTCCAGAACTTTATATGGAAACACAATGCTTCATCTGTTTGTTTTTAGGGATGTGATCTGTATGAAGTAAAAAGGTGCCACCCCGATTTATTTCTCTCATCTGGTATGCAGGTTGTATTCCCTTTGTGGCACAGATTCGGCTGACAATAAGGCTATTGGCTTGATGAAAGATTATGAAGATGCTGATGGTGTTTGGTTTGTGGGGCGCTCAACTGCACGGTTATCAGCACCTGTATAAATTCCCAACCTTTGCTAAGTCCTCTCCCGCACTTTCATGAATGATGATGAAAGATTGAGAACAACACAAACACCCAGTCATCTCGAGGCAGGTGAAAATCCCTGAACCCACCGGGAATTGAACCCAGGGCCCCGTTCTCGGGAAGCGAGAACGCAACTGCGAGACCACGAGCTGCGGGCGATGAAAGATGAGGTGAATGGATCATTGATGATGGAGTCTGTAGGCTTGCGCTCAAAACTTTACATATACCACACACACGCACGTACCAGCGTTTGACTAGCTAAGAATGAGCATTGTGCTGCCTCAATGGCTCTCACAGTGAATGATTACCTGAAGTTCCTATGTGAGATGTTAGTAGTGCTCCATCTTCCCCTCCACATATGCTGTGTCAAATCTGTATTCAGCCACAAAACATGAGGTACATTCTGTATCACACCTGAGAATTGGTCTGCTGTGGCACGACAAGCATGTGATATGTGCTGACAGGATTGAAACCCTTCCATATGCACAGTATTCACTTAATTTCTCACATGACATACTGAACGTTGTGGATCAAGGCAACCAGATAGATGCAATATTCCTTGATTTCCGAAAAGCATTTGAGTGAGTACCGCACCTACACTTGTTGTTAAAAGTACGATCACATGGGGTATCAAGCGAACTTGCTGACTGTATTGAGGATTTTTGGTAGTGAGAACACAGCATGTTATCTTGGATAGAGAGCCATAGTCAGATGTAGAAGTAACTTTGGGTGTGCCCCAGGGAAGTGTGTTGGGACCATTACTGTTCATATTGTATATTAATGATCTTGCGAACGACAGTAATAGTAAAATGAGGCATTTTGCAGATGACGCAGTTATCTATAATGAAGTACTATCTGGAAGAGGCTGCATAAGTATTAAGTCGGATCTTGATACAATTCCACCGTAGTGCAGAGATTGGAAACTTGCTCTAAATGTTCAGAAATACAAAATTTTACACTTCACAAAACGAAAAAACATAGTATCCTATGACTATAATATCAGTGAGTCACATTTGGAATCGGCCAACTCGTACAAATCTCTGAGCATAACATTTTGTAGGGACACGAAATGCAATGACCACATAGGTCCAGCCATGGGTAAAGCAGGTGCTAGACTTCGCTTTCTTGGTAGAATACTAGGGAGGTGCAATCAGTTTACAAAGTAGAGTGCTTAAAAAATCACTCATGCGACCTATTCTAGAATACTGATCAAGTGTGTGCGACCTATACCAGATAGGACTAACAGGGGATATTGAATGTATAGAGAGAAGGGCAGTACAAATGGTCACAGGTTTGTTTAACCCACGGGACAGAGTCACAGAGATGCTGAAGGAACTGAATTGCAAGACTCGTGAAGACAGACAAAAACTGCCCTGAGAAAGTCTATTAACAAAGTTTCAAGAACTGGCTTTAAATGATTACTCTAGGAATATACCACAGCCCCCTATGAATTACTCGCACAGGAATCATGAGGATAAGATTACAACAATTACTGTATTCAAACAATCATTCTTCCCACGCTCCATACATGAATGGAACAGGAAGAAACACTAATAAGTGATCTAACGCGGCGACCATCTACCATGCGCCACATGGGGGTTAACAGAGTACAGATGTAGATGAAATTGATAGAGTGTATGTATGCGTATAAGTGTACTATATATAGTGGGAAGAGTGTGTGTGTGTGTGTGTGTGTGTGTGTGTGTGTGTGTGTGTGTGTGACAGGGTGAACATTGTGTGTATGAGTTTGTTTTGGAAACTATGTGTCCAAGTTATTTTATTTGCACACCACTTGTGTGAGTGCATATGAATATATCTCTGAATCGAACTGTAAATATTTCAAGTCTTCTGTGGTTAGAGTTCAACTGTAAACCATATTCCAAAACTATATAACCCCATAAACTATTTGATGCTGTGACAAAAGTTGTTAACTGTGCTATGACTATTCCAAGCTGCTGGAAAAAAGCGAGTAAATGTATCAACTGTAAAGTGCATTCCAATAAAATATATAACTGCATCAGTTTATGAGATATATTTTGTATATACCTTTCTTTCCGGGATGTTAAGTTGTTTTGTAAATGGAATATATGTAGTTTTTGTACCCCGTTTTTCTCTGTAAAATTTTGTAACTAGTCCACCTTGTGATGAAGCTCATATTACGTGAAATGTAAATTGCATTAACTGGTCCAACATATGGAACATTCATTGAAGAGCCAAAGAAACTGGAAACTAATATCATGTAGGGCACCCGTAAGCACACGAAAGTGCCACCACATCATGTGGCATGGACTCGACTAATGTCTGAAGTAGTGCTGGAGGGAACTGTCACCATGAATCCTGCAATACTCTCCACAAATTACTAAGAGTACGATAGGGTGGCGATCTGAACAGCACGTTGTAAGGCATCACAGATATGCTCACTAATATTCATGCTTGGGGAGTTTGGTGGCCAGTGGAAGTGTTTAAACTCAGAAGAGTGTTCCTGGAGTCACTCTGTAGCAATTGCATCACAGATATGCTCACTAATATTCATGCTTGGGGAGTTTGGTGGCCAGTGGAAGTGTTTAAACTCAGAAGAGTGTTCCTGGAGTCACTCTGTAGCAATTCTGGACGTGTGGGGGGCCCCCTGTCCTGCTGGAATTGCCCAAGTCCGTCGGAATGCACAATGGACATGAGTGGTGATCAGACAGGACTGTTATCTTCGTATCACCTCTCAGAGTCGTATCTAGACGTATTACGGGCCCCATATCACTCCAACTGTACACGCCCCACACCATTTCAGAGCCTCCACCGGCTTGAACAGTCTCCTGCTGACATTCAGGTTCCATGGATTCATGAGATTGTCTCCATACCTGTACACGTCCATCTGTTCGATACAATTTGAAACGAGACTCGTCTAAGCAGACAGCATATTTCCGGTCATCAACAGTCCAAAGTCCGTGTAGATGGGCCCAGGCGAGGCATAAAGCTTTGCCTAGTACAGCCATCAAGGATACACGAGTGGGCCTTCAGCTCCGAAAGTCCATATCGATGAGGTTTCGTTGACTCGTCCGCTGACACTTGCTGATGGCCCAGCATTGAAATCTGCAGCAATTAGTGGAATCGTTGCACCTCCGTCACACTGACTGATTTCTTCAGTCGTCGTTGGTTCCATTCCTGTAGGATCTTCTTCCGGCCGCAGCGACGTCAGAGATTTTATGTTTTACCAGATTCCTGATATTCACGGTACACTCGTGAAATGGTCGTACGGGAAAATCCCCACTTCATCACTACGTTGCAGATGCTGTGTGCCATTGTTCGTGCGTCGGCTTGAACACCAGTTCAGACTCACCTAAACCTGCCCATGCAGCAGCAGTAACCGATCTAACAACATGCTAGACACTTGTCTTATATAGGTGTTGCCGACTGCAGCACCGCTTTCTGGTTGTATTTGAATACGAATGCCTATACCAGTTTCTTTGGTGCTCCAGTGTATATTGTGTAAGATGTCATATTTTCTGAAATGTTAAATTGATTTTGAAGAAAGAAAGACAGAACAAGTAAATCTAATTTGTTTACGTCTTGTCTTTTTTTTAATTCTTCCTGCAGTACATACATGTATAATTGTTTATAATATTCTGTTACATCTGCATTGCACACATCTTTTTCTATAAGAATACATGTTTTTGCACTTCATTAAAAGTTCTCAGTTTCACAGAAGGCTAGCATATCTGCATTGCGCTCGTCTTTTCTATAACAAGATAGGCATTTACACTTAAAGTGTTTGACAGCAATACCTTTGCGAGAGTATTCCAGGCTGTCCAGGCTGTAGAATACACACCATATGAACTTATGCAGTGTGTGCACATGTGCTTGGTATGGATTGCAGCAGCGGCGTTGGCGACAACGCAGTGACTTTGTGTAGTGGTTGATTGATGACATTCGTGAAATTCTCGACCAGCATGCGGTCCTCATGTTGGCCCTGAATGATGCAAGGGCTCTGGTGGCACTCAGTCTCTTTAAATCAAGACCCTATCCTATTCCAGCAAATGTGGCACTTGTTTAATCATTAAATATGAACACAGTACAAGTGGACTTTATATAGAGATGTAAACACAACTATCATAAATGCTTCAACTTAGACCAAGTCAGCTCTTAGGTTTCAAACTTAATGTAACTGTGGTGGGGTAAATTCTTTAAATTGTGATATCAGAGTCGCGTAGGAAGTTATTAATTTTTCGCCAGCTGGTATAACAACACTTTAAACTTCAGGTAAATGAATTGCAACATCATACGAGTGGGAAAGGCCAACAATTTTAGAATTTCTCGTCATTTCAAGTGTATAACTAGATTCTATACTAACAAGGAGAGTTTCCCAGCAGTGGAATCGACTTTTTGAAACCAAATATATAACCATGTAGGTTAACATCCCAGGTGTCACACATTGCAGCCATTCACCCTGGTGGGCAGTCGTCTACGAGTAGCTAACGAAACAAAATTCTGAATTTTGTGTGATGCCCAATAACGTTAAAAATGTCAAATTACACAGTCTGGTTGCGTGGTGTAATGGATAGGATAATAGATTCACATTTAAAGGGTTGTGGTTTTGAATCTTGTCAGGTGCAGTATTTTCTTTATTTTTAAATCTTTATCAAAATGACTTAGATCATTTTTGTTCTTATAATTGAATTAAACGTAATTTTTTTACTTCTACTCCTTTGTCGTATTATTTTAATAACTGCTTCAACTTTTTCGTTTGTTTCATTTTTTATTTATATCAGTGTTTTTCCAATTGAAATTATTGTGAATATCAATGTAATTATTTTTATCTATTATAATATTCAATTATTTGAAAATTTTGATCTATCAGTTAAAAACAAAAGACAAAATAATTTATTTACATTGACTACGTAGTGGTGTGAAAATATATTTTTCGTTACCAGATATGCAATTTTTTGCATGGTAATCGTCATACAAACATTTCAAACATAACCTAAATAGCTATTGCTCTACAGACAAAATGATGCAGATGAAGATTCAAATGAACGAAGGGTTTCTAAGAATAACGATATTCAAACAAAACGAGAAATAGATTTACTGAACGTTGTAATGTGGACGATGAAACAGGGTGACAAAACAAAATAAATCAAATCGAGATTCATACATAAAATTAATTAAAACACATAAAATTGATTGAAAGCGCATGTATAAAGATTTCAAGTGGAGAAATAACAACAGGAAGGAAATTGATAGCAAATGAAGAAGTTGATACGATTAAAATGATGTGACAAAGGAATGGAAGCAAAAAATTACATTTAAATCAATTACTTTGAGAGACACCCACATGCCTTGCTCATACTGTGGCATCAAGCAGTCAGGCCTGCAAGATGAGTGGTCTGCCAAGCGAGTGGATTCATTCTTATTTATCGAGTAACATGAACTCTAGTACTCACACTTAAGTTACAAGTTATCCTCCTATATGATTAATACGCAACGGAAACACGCATCTGACTATCAGTAATTTACAGAACTCTGACTGTACACTACGCACTGGCAATACCACATTTCCTTTTTGTCTTTTATTTAACGGCTTTTATCAATGTGGCCACCGCACTGAATGTGAATGGCGCACACATTATAAATTCGGGACATTATTACAACATACAATTCGAAGGAAAAGTCCACCAATCTTTTTCTTCTCAGTATCTTATTTATTCCGATAAATTCTCTAACCTAAACACACAAATTCTATAACCTACAACAATAACACATGAGAAATTCCGCACAGTGGGCATGGCTTTACAATGGTGAATCTCTATATTATGGTCTCGTAATTATTTTAACGCTACAGTGCACTTTCTGGATAGGATGGTGGATCTTTTATTATACCTCACACTTCGACTCTCACAATCATCATCACTAAACTTTCCTCCAGACCGAGCGGTACCGAAGGAACAAGCATAACCCATTAATTTTTTGAAACTACTTCGCTACTCTCTCATGCAAACCACACATACCCAAATTACATGACATACACCACACTACAACATGAAATACTACACAGAGAATGGTCACAACATTATCACTTTCAGCTTTCCCACTTCAATTAATATTTATCCCCGTTTCACACAACACAGCCCCACTTCGTAATTCTACTTTCCTACTATGAACTCTGGAGATATTTCCACGTCTTCCTGTGTAATGCAAGCCAAGTGGCGTTGCTGGATAGACGGCCGACTCACCTTGATTCTCTCTCAGAGTTTAAATCTAGCGTCACACGGAATCATATCACGCAAAGTAACATTAAGAACATATTTATCACACACGCGAGTCCTCAACTGATACCATGGACGAGTACTTCTCTTTATCCTGTGTCTCATACACAGATTGAGACTCACACAGTACTCACCACGTGGAAGTACTCATCTCTAATTTCAAGTCCTGCACACGCCATTTCTTAAATATTTCAACTTATGGTACACACGCTATTTCTTAAATATTTCAACTTATTGTACACACGCTAATAATTCAGCTTAACTTAAGCACACAGAAGTATTTCAACTTATTGCTATATGTGGTTTCATTGTGACCGTTGGTCACTTCCGAAGATTACAACAATCCCTTTAATATTTCCTGCCTGACATTTAAGTCTCCCCACAAAAGTTCCTGAAATAGAGAAATTATTATTTCAAACTACTCTTAAATATTCCACATGCATACCATGTCTCCACTCTTTCATCATTACGAAGCACAACTAAAACAGGTCTTAACAGCACAAGATCCAGCGGCAGAGTGCCGAAAAATGGCCGTTCTTCAGGTCATCTTGCTCCTCTGTCGAGGTGGGGGGAAGACCATGGTGCCGTATTGGTCAGCCACATTTCAGGCGCTCAAAGCTCCGGTAAATTTCATCTCTTTGGTCCCACCAAAGGTGGCCAAAGGATCGACTCAAAGATGATCATATATTCACATTTACTATCTGCGGTTAGCAGACGACCATACGCTCATTCATTTCACAGATCTCACCAAACTGGATGTAGGGATTTACTTTGTGGGAGTGCACATATGATCAATTAAATAAATAAATTGTCATTCTTTCCCACACTGGTATCCGGCTTTGCTGTATTAATTGAAATTGAGTTATTTTACCAAAAAAATGTGTTGTTCTGACAAAAATAATGAAGTATGTTGTACCTATTTTCAATGTCGGGCAGTACTGTACCCTTTCAACTTTAATAAAAATGATGCCAAAATCATTTCGATAAAGATTTCAAAAGAAAAAAAAAATTCTACACCTGACTACATTGGAACCAGCAACCTCTTGCATACAAAACTATTATTATATCCGTTACATGACGCAACCAGACTGTGTAATTTGACTTTTTTGATGTTATTGAGGACCACACAAAATTCGGAAATTATTTTCGTCAGTTACTCGCAAATGAAGGCCCACCAGGGTGAGTGACTGCAGTGTGTGATACCTGGGGATCTTGACCTACATAACCATACTGTTGGTTTCAAAAAGTTGACCCCATTGCTCGGGACCTCTCATGTTAGCACAAACAACTCAGCAATCACACAGGCTTTACCAGTAACCCAGGGGCTGTCATCTTAGATTTTCACATCTTAGGGCTGGGAAATTTGACAGCCACACCAGCTGTGTTCTCTGGTTTCCTATCTTGGACTTGAGTAACCTGACTACCATGCAGGCTGAGCCAGTATTTCAGTGCCCGCCATCTTGGATTATATCCTAAGCAAAAGTCATCTTTTTCCATCAATGGAACAATGCACCATCTTAGATTTTTTTTAATTTGCTGCTAATTTACATTTAGGACAAGTAATCCACTTCCACAATGACATTAAAGTAATGGAGAGAAAACCTCTATCACAATTGGGAAATTGTGAATTTCCCACCAATTTCTGAATTTCCCACCACTTTATATGAGGTGCAGCTGGAAAAAAACCGGACTGATGCTGGAAAAAACATTTATTTACAATTTCATGTTATCTCCTTCAATGTACTCTCCTCCTCGGTCTCTACACCGCTCCATACGAATTTTCCACTGTTCATAGCAATGCTGCAGATCATTTTCGGTAAGTCCATACATTACTTCCGTCGCTTTTTCTTTTACTGCTTCAACAGTCTCAAATCTAGTTCCTTTCAAAGCTGACTTGACTTTAGGGAAAAGAAAAAAGTCACAGGGGGCCAAATCAGGTGAGTAGGGTGGATGATCTAAGATGAGAATGTTGTGTTTTGCCAAAAACGTCTTCACTGACAACGCACTATGAGCTGGGGCATTGTCTTGGTGAAGGATCCATGACTTTTTTCTCCACAAATCGTTCCGTTTTCTCCGTACTCGCTCATGTAGGGTAGCCAGGACACTAATGTAGTAATGCTGATTCACTGTTTGTCCCTCTGGTACCCAATCAATGTGCACAATCCCTTTGATGTCAAAAAAAACAATCATCATTGCCTTGAATTTCGATTTTGACATCCGTGCTTTTTTTGTTGTGGAGAACCAGGAGTTTTCCAATGCATCGATTGGCGTTTAGTTTCGGGATCGTAAGTAAAAAACCATGATTCATCGCAAGTAATAACATTTTGTAAGAAGGTGGGATCACTTTCAATGTTTTCCAGGATGTCAGAACAAACCATTCTTCGGCGTTCCTTCTGTTCAATTGTGAGACACTTTGGATCCATTTTTGTACACACTTTGTTCGTGTTGAAACTTTCATGAAGAATCTGCCTAACACTTTCCTTGTCAACTCCTGTTAACTCAGACACCGCTCTGATTGTTAAACGGCGATCTTGACGAACAAGTTTACCGATTTTTTCAATGTTTGCATCAGTTTTTGCTGACAATGGTCTGCCAGTGCGAGTGTCATCACTGGTGTCTTTGCGGCCATCTTTAAATCGTTTAAACCACTCAAACACTTGTGTTCGCGATAAACAATCATCACCGTACACTTGTTGTAACATTACAAACGTTTCACTTGCAGATTTTCCTAGTTTGAAACAAAATTTGATGTTAACACGCTGTTCTTTCTGTACACTCAACATTTTCCGACGCACAGACAAAACGTCAACTACTTAAAACAGACGCCACGGGCAGACTGAGTGCAGGAGGCAGATGAAACTCGAGCAGTAGGCGGAGCGTGAGTCACGTGACAGGCCACGCGACTTTCAGCCTTATTGCATTCGTTTTATTGTTTCACCAGTACTAGTCCGGTTTTTTTCTACCCACACCTCGTATGTAGGGCTGTTGGCCTATGTCAGAAGGGTTGGGGGGGGGGGGGGGGAGTGAGAGGGGCAGAAATCTGATAACAGTCATGACATCATGGTGGAAGGGGAGGGTCAGAGTGGTAATCTGGCACCAGTGCAGAGTAGGCTGGAATGCACACAGCCCTGCTACTCACACAGCATTTCTGTAATACTCATACGTTTATTGAACCTACTAGTAACAAATCTAGCAGCATATCTTTGAATTGCTTCGATGTCTTCCTTGAATACGATATGGGGGCAATGCGAAACACCTGAGCAGTGCTCAAGAATGTGTCACACAAGCGTTTTGTATGAGGTCTCCAATATCGATGAGCTATCCTTTCCTAGAATTCTCTCAGTAAATCGGAGTTGACCACTTGATTTCTGTAAAACTGACCTTATGTACTCATTCCATGTCATGTCACTTTGCAACATTACTTCTGGATATTTAATTGACGTGTCTGTTCAGCAGCATACTACTAACACTGTATTTGATCATTACAGTATAGTTCCCCCTACTCATTGACATTAACTTGCATTTCACGCCATTTAGAGCAAGCTGACATTCATATTGTGGTCCACATAGAAGATGGGGAATCGAACACTTTGGTTGGAACCTGGGTTAGTGTCTTCAGGTTATCTTTAACGATGATTTTACGATTTGTCTGATCTCTGATAGTCATCGCAGAGGGATGGGGAGGCTGACATTTGCCAACGCTTATTCCAAGCATGCTGTCATATGGGTTCACCAGAGATACCTGTGTGACTTACATATGTCGAGGGTAATTTGAAGGCCATCCTGCACTGGACCTTAATCTGAATCTAATACAGCAAGAAGGATCCAAGCAACGAGCAACATAATATTTACGATTACCCGGCAGAAGATTCTAATTTTACAAATGTACAAAGGCCAGGACTTTCGGACCAGCTGCTTTTATTTTGGTCAGTTTCTTTAGATTTAATTCAAAGAAAACTTATTATCGTTATGTAAATTATATAAAACTTATTTCATTACATACTGCTCATTGTTTCAGTCCTTCAAGCCCTTGAGTCTAAGATCACATAAGTTCACAGACATGCAGATGGTGCAAAAGTTTAGCTGTGTTCACCTTTAGAATGATACAGTGGTAACGACCAATGGAATGAAACGTACGTGACATACTTGCTTTCTTTTCCATTTATTTCGCTTTTTATGGGCCTTCCAACTCAAATTTCTATCATATATCTCGTGACATCAATGCAAAAATGAGGAGCAGTCTAAACTAGGGGAAAAAAGGCCAAGGTGATAAGTTAACGGCCCGCTCTATTACAGCGTTAATAGGGATATCCAACCGGTTCTGGGACAATTCTAGGCCGTCTACAACTGTGTCATGAGGGCGAGACCCTTTCCCACCCATACCACCTATTTCTCCATCTTTTTACCCCGATTTCTATTTCCTCAGTAGGGCATGACTCTAACTAGTGGATGGTCGCAGAGGGAGCTAATGCATCTTTCTGTTACTCTTGAGGTAACCAGTCAAGACTGTGTGAAGTATCACATAAAGAGGGTAACAATTTTTTAGGAAAGAAATTAACTGCATTCAAATTATGATATGAGTACTCTGATACACTTGAGATAACTAGTCAAAACTGTGTGAAGTATCACATACAGAGAGTAACAGTTTTTAGGAAATAAATTAATTGCATTCAAATTATGATACTCTTCTGTAAGTTACTAAAAAACTAGAAAAAGCTGTTGACAAAAATTTTTAGATTTAATGCACGCAAATAAGAAGTAAGTGCTACCTTCAGCAGTAACTAATTCTTTCTCAGCAGAACCATTGAATTCATAGTGTTACAATGTCAGCGTTGTGACGTCTTCAGGACTAATTTTTTCCAGTATATTTAGATCGAATGGGACAGTAGATAATAGTGACTGAATGAAAGAGTTCAAAATATTGAAAAATGCTTCTTTGTTTACAACTTCTAGTATATGTTCATTTCCATCACTTAAATTAGCAACTAACGCTTGTTACCGGGCGTATGTTAGAACTGATATCAATTATCTCAATTTCATTTTTTGTCTTTCAGCTATGTCCAACAATATCTAGGGTGACAGAGTGGTAGCGACTAAATGATTTTAGCTCTCAGCACACTTTCTTTTTTTGTATAATTGAGGCATGTGCTCCTCCTGATACAAACATTTACAAGGAAAATCCTGAACGCATGGCACCGCTGTGTTCAATGTTGGCTAAGTTTTTAAAGTTGACAAGTTTTGAATGTTTATAATATATGGTCTTAATAAGATGGCCTTGCACTTGTTCCAATATCTGAGCAAGCCCATCATATATAATAAATTATTACATCTAAAATCGCTTGAAAATTACAAGCCTCACATTACTGGTTTCAGCATTTCATAGCCATCTTCACCTGTGATTAACCAACTCAAAGCTTCGTCAAGATGTATAACAATTCCAGTTAGGCATCCTGAACACCATGAGATCTTACAAAATAGATCAATGAATTATACATCATATCGTCACATATTAGAAGAGAGCCTCCTTCAATATGTGATGAGATGAGAAATCATTACTTATTTTGGAAGACTTCGTGATGTTCAGAATGCTTAACTGGATCTCTTTTAATATGTGACAATACGACGTATAATTCATTAACAAATCTTTAAGTCGTGATGTTTATAATGCTTAGCTGGAATTGTTATGTATCTCGCCGAAGTTGATAGTGGATCAATCACATATTAATGTGGCAGTCAAGTGCTAAAACGTATAATATGTAATTTTTAAGCGCTGTTGGACGTAATAGATCATTATATAAACATTTGAAAGATTTAATATTTCCGTTTGACACTACATCAATTTTTAAAATACAAGTCCATCACGTTGTTGTCATCATCCTCCCCCTGAATTCCGTGAATTCCATTGTAGCTATCTTCCTGAACGTTGTACTGCAGCACTTTCAGCCTTCAGGGGACTCTGTGAAGCTACTGAGAAGTCTGAATATCATACTTGCACTACATTTTCCGTGATGTGTGGCTTTGTCCTCTCAAATAATAATTAGACCATCACATATTTAGTATGTTAATACTAAGCGCATTACTGACGAAAGGAATCTGTAGTTAACAAACTGCCAGAGTGCTTCAGCACATTTCGATAAATGTGTGAACCTCAAGTTCAATTCTGAAGTAGGACATATTGTCATACGTTGTGACTGTACTCGCTTGCTTGGCCTCAGACGAAACCAACTATATGTGACAGTACTCGAGTTTAAACTTTGTCTACTGGTCTTTCTTGATCTTTGATGCAGTTCAGGGTAAACCAACTATATGTGACAGTACTCGAGTTTAAACTTTGTCTACTGATCTTCGTTGATCTTTGATGAAGTTCAGGGTAAAGCATTTAAAAAAATTAAATCGTAGAAATAAAGTCTGAATATTCACATTTTACAGTGTGTCTCAGAGCCCACACGTCCAAATGCACGACATAATATTCAAAAAGAACAGTCAACAGTAAGACGGAGCAATGGGCCACCCGAGTTTCAATGCGTGTGGTTGGACTTAGATATGCTGGCTACACTACATCTGACAGGACCAATACATAAGCCTGTCGCATGTTCCCAGTGCTTTAATTTAATTGTAGTCCAGATGAATGTAAACACGAATTGTTAATCTAAAATCATGTACCCACTTAACAATAGTTTAAACTCTTCGTTTACTGCTTTTCGACACCACAAAAGAAATTACAGTTCATAATTTAAAAAATAAATCAATGTCCTACCAAGGGTTTATATGCAATGAGGGCTATCATCAAATCAACCTTTCCCCAGAAATGTGGACGTTCAACCAGCGAAACTTCAGGATACAAGTCACACACTGTCTCTTCGCAAAATGTATGTGAAGTCCAACTTGCTGTCTGGGTGAAACTGTTCAAAGAGGTAAAGTCGATTGAGTTTGTCCCACGTGAAAATTATACAAGTTCGATTGTGCACAAAAATATTCATGTCCAGCTTATAAGCTGAATTCATCTACAACGGAGGCTATTTTCAGAAGAGCTGCCAGCACGCGAAAATTTCCAGTTCACTCATATACAGCGTATTCATTATAACTGAAAATCTTGAATAACTCGAAAACTACACATCCGATAAAAAAGTTATTGTTCCAATTTGTTTATCTCTCGACCCCCAATCCACACCGTGCGTGGATGGCGGGAGGCAACTTAGAAATCTTCAATAGGAACCCCAGTTTTTTATCGCATATTACGATCCTACGGCTAAATATACATACGTTTTGTCTGAAGCACTTTATTCGTTTCGCCACAGATGGCGCTGTAATCGGAGGAATTGAAATGGGTACACAATCGTAATTTACGACTTGCTACTCAGTGGTCCTTGAATATCCAATGGCACATGCGACCCCACCTCCAGGTACGACAGGCCACTATTTCATATCTTCTAACTCGAAACCCCATTCTCAACGTTGCATTCCTCCGACATATCGAATAGCGGACTACTCGACGCGCCACTGTGGCCGTGGCTCGAGACGAACGCTACTCTACTTTTCCAATTAGAGTAAGTGTTCAAACGCAGTACCGCCGACTTCAGTACACTTAGTGGCTCGCTTTTCAAATGACCATACACAGAACAGAAGCACATCAGCGGGAAAGTCAGCACAAGCGTTTCTGATGCAGTCGAACATGTCTTCACGGCCTGTTGGCACTCTCAAGTACACCTTATCTTTTAAATATCCCCACAGAAAGAAACCGGCAACGTCAAATCCGGTGACCTAGTGGGTCAGTGAATAGGGTCACCTCTGCCGATCCACCGATAGTGTAAACACGGTCTAATACCTCCCGTGCTTCAGTTGCTTAACACTCCAGTGGTCGCGTGTGATCTCTGTCAGGTACAAAGCTACGCATTCTCGTACTAGGCGGCCCGCGCGTGTGCGGACCAAGCTCCCCCCTCTCCCTTCCCTCTACCTAGTTGCAGGAAGAGTGCCAGTCGTGCGGTGACCTTGCCCGCTTCAGTCTGATGTGTGTGAGGCCGTTTTGTATCGTAGAGATACCATGCGACTATATTATCATGTAAGTGCATTGTGTCTGCTTTCCAATTCTGATGCTTGATGTAAGTCGTTTACATAGTGATGCCTCTCATTTGTATTCATTTACTCGCCGACAAAATTTCGAAATCAAATTAATTATTTCTTGGTTAGGGTTCTCATTCTTTAATTTTTCAAATTATCTTGGTTTGCATGGAAGTTAAACTGGCAGTCTTCCTTTCATTCAGACGTCGTTGAGTGGCGACTAATATATTTTTTATTTCAGTTATAGAGACTTTATTCTTCTCCGCACTTGCACCAAGTTTGACTGCAGAAACATGAAGTAAATTTCATTGATGGGACTACTATAAATTCCTCTACGGCCCTTTTAGTTTGGAGCTTATCTGTTGACGTTACATGTGAGAAATGTGCAATAAAAGTAAAACGCATTACCTTGAGCACATTTACTGTCCACTTTCCAAAATGGTTCAAATGGCTCTGAGCACTATGGGACTTAACATCTGAGGTCATCAGTCCCCTAGAACTTAGAACTACGTAAATATAACTAACCTAAGGACATCATACACATCCATGCCCCAGGCAGGATTCGAACCTGCGACCGTAACGGTCGCGCGGTTCCAGACTGAAGCGCCTGGAACCGCTCGGTCACACTGGCCGGCCTCCACTTTCCAGATGGACCATAGTTGTGTTCCATGTTCTTGACTGTTAAAAATAGATTTACTTGCATGTAAGTAATAGCATTAATTCTAATTAAGGGTGATATGAAATTTCTGAATTTTTAGGTAACCTCCACTTTCCAGATGGACCATAGTTGTGTTCCATGTTCTTGACTGTTAAAAATAGATTTACTTGCATGTAAGTAATAGCATTAATTCTAATTAAGGGTGATATGAAATTTCTGAATTTTTAGGTAACTTATTGACAGCAATGAGCGATCTCTTGAAGATTAGGGGTCGCCCATACAAGCCTTATTCTGTAGCTGTGTTGTAACAGTGTTTGGAAAGTATCACGGTAAAAAGTCTATATTCTTGCAAGGCTGCAGTTGCCTATGGAATTCCACTCAGTTCTATAACTCTGAAAATGAAGGCTGTAAGAGAAAGCAACGTGGTGCAGCCTGGACGAAGCTGTGTATTTGCTTCACAAGAGGAGGAATCATATGTACAACATGCTATCAAATTGAGCGAGTTCGGATTGCCTATTTCCACAATTTACCTTCACTGCATTATAAAAATGTATCTGGATTCATGTGGCATTAAAGAAATGAGGTTCATCAACAATTTTCCAGGCAAACGTTGGGCTGAACCATTTGTTCAGAGTCACCGTGTCTTGATTATCACAAAGATTTGCAAGTAATATTAAGCGGCGTAGAACTGCTGTGAACAGAGATGTCATTAATTTATACTTCGATAACATTGAAAAAAAACTGAAAGAAATAGGGTTGTAAATATCCCGCAGTCATAATGAATTCAAGCAAAGCGTCAGTCACTATCATAATGTGTGGGTATAAGGCTGGCGAAATCTTACCACCATATGTCAGTTATAATGCAGAGAAAATGTGGGATATTGGACGGAAGGTGGTCAGATACAACCGCACGCAAAGCGGTTGGTTCATCGGAACCATTTTTGAAGACTGGTTCATGTCTTTACTCTTACCTGAACTCAAGAAGAAAGAAGGAAGGAAGGTCATTAAGGACAACCTTTGCCGTCACATTAGCCCAAAGGTGATTAACATGTGTGAAGACAACGATATTTCATTCATTGCCTTACCACCAAACACATCACATCTGACCCAACCTCTGGACTTGCCGTATTTTCGTCCTATGAAAACCTACTGGCGTCAGATACTAGATGAATACAAACGAACATCTTGCGGAATAAAATACCCAACAATCCCGAAAGACATTTTCCCATCGCTGTTAAAGCAGTTAGTAGATAGGCTGGCTGCCAATGCACCTATTAATCTGAAATCTGGATTCAGAAAATCAGGACTGTACTCTCTCAACAGGAAAGAAGTTTTAAGTAGGATGCCAAATAATGGACTCGGCTCTTCACTACCACTAGTGAGTGCTTCCTTCATAGATCATCTTGAATCAGTGAGGGCAGAAGAACTCTTACAGACTCTGATCGTACTGGTACTATGAGAAGGAGCACAAACGTCAGTGTCGAGTCAGGGAAGAGCGTATGTGCTATAGATGTTGCTGGTCATTCAGCCAATAATGGACAAGAAGTTATACATGGACCTTCAGGAACTTCAAAGAAGCAAACGAGATTTACGTTAAGTGTATATCACGTACATTATTTTACTTTACTTTTATTACTTGCATTAAGCCTGAGAGATTCATATTACGTTTTAATTTTCAGATTACCAAGAAGACGGTGACCACTAGTAGTTGCAAGGATACAGCATCATTTATATCAGATGACGCTGATACCTTTGGCTTGAGCATATCAGAAGAAAAAGACAACGGATTAATGAAGTCTGTTGATGTGACAGTAGTATATTTGCCTCAAGTGGGTGTTAATGTGATAGTTCAATACGAGGTGGAATACTGGCTGTTGCTGTACTGAATGTGCGTAAATCAGGCATCAAAGTGAACTGTATGGAGATAGGTGGGAATTTTGGGAAATGGCCAACTGTAAAAGACATTTTAACGTACAAAACGTCAGATATTGTATGTAAAGTTAGTGTACCAGTGAAGGTCGCTTCGAAAAGAGATTTGTACAGAATAGCAGAGCGAAAAGACAAGTGGGGTATGAATGAGGTAGACTGTTCATTTCTTATAACTTTGTGCAAGCTGAGCTTAGAGGCTTGTGAAAGTGTTTCCTTTGTATTGTTACTTTATTTCTTTGTTAGAATACTTCCTACATCATCATTAGTGTAAAAAGGAGTAAAATAAATAGTTTAAAATAACGGTATCATTGGTCCAGCGTATAAAAGTCATAATGGTCTATAGTTGGACACTTGCCGTACAACGATGTGCCACATTTTGGTTAATGTTTCACCAACACATTGACATTGTTGAGCCCGACTCTCACAATACCTTAATTTCTCACATAACCTACGACCTGTAAAAAAAAAAAAAAAAAAATCTGAATTTCTGGAATTATACGGTAAAATTATGGATTAAAACTAACAAAAGTGGCATATAGTTGTACGAAGTTACGGTACTGAAAAAATCTGAAATTTTGGTGGCCTGACTTCGGCGTCAAAAATTGTTTCAATGGAATCCATAGCTTAAGTGTTCTCCCCACTGAGGGCATTAGTGACGACGTCTTGATTTTGAGTGAGAAAGAAGACTCCGATAATTGACATCAGTGTCAGCCTCTCTGTCATTATCGTGTATATTGAAAAATAATTAAATATTTTCATGATGATCATGATGATTATTCAATGATTTTCATGATGATTATTTTAAGGTCGACAGTTAAGGGTCCAGTAGCGCTTTATATAGTACAGTATTGTAGAGAATATGGGTAGGACATCCAATTCCTTCTACATTTTTTCCTAGTTCTTCTTTAATTTGATGAAACACATTCCGATGGCGGCGTCGATGAAGCACTCCCAAGTTGATATTGATATTGTCTCCACAAAAAGCGACTGATTTATCTAATGGAAATTTCATTTGTCCTAAAGTGTCCAGACAAAACTTTTCAATTGTCTCCGATGTTTCGTTATTCATTGAATCATCAGTTTCTGTTTGTTTCCGCCACTTTCAGTAAATTATTGAACAATTAAAGGAAACATCTTTTCAGCCTTGTCCGTCGGTGCTATGCCTCGAAACGAAACTTCCTGCAGTTGTTTTCGTTCGGACACGGAGTGCGGTCCGAAAATATTTTTAACAATCGCTGTAGGCCTTGCGGTGACTCTAGAGTAACGATACATTGCGGCACTCATTGTTGCGGTACAGTCAAGACAAGTGAAGGACTGATGGTGCTTGCTAACTTTATGAGTTGTTATTAGTTCCGCAGCAACAACGAACACTTCTTCCTGTGCATCTTCTTTACTAGGCTTAGTTCCTGAGATGAAACAGCTACAATTCTCATAAACCACTCCCTGATCCGTACGTCCTTTCTTGACAAAAGACCACTCTTTTGTGTAATTATCCGAAAAGTGACACTTTGTCTTTCCATCTTCAGGCGTTTTCGTGGGATATGACAAGATCAGTTTATTATATGGTAAACAGTTGACAATAACACGTTAGTTATCTAAGTACATACCACTATATACCTCACGCCCTATATAACCGCAGTAAACGCTTCAAACATAACTAACTTGCACCCGAGATCGCTATTCAAATGGAAACTGCCCGATTCTTCCGCGTGGTGCTGCTTAAATATTTCCGGCCTCGTGTTACTGTAGAAGTCTGGTATTTTCTTGCGCTAACTCTTAAAGGTTCTTGCATCGTCGATATGGGATATGCAACATGCAAAGTCATCTGTGAGACGACCTTGTCATCATAAGCTTTTTGACATAAATAAAACTGACTGAGGTTGCATTTACATGTTGCACTAACAGACAGCGTTACTTCAGCACTTGAGCCACGCTCGCAACAGTATTTTACAAACTCGGGACAAAACTGTGTCTTGTCGGAATGTCAGGAAAAGAAGGTCCAATATATCGGGACGGATGGCAACCCTACGCCAAAGGTACACTACCCGCCTCGGCCATACGGATTCACTTCTAGGTCGACTCAATTACCGGGACAGATTGCAACCCTACGCCAAATGTACACTGCCCACCTCGGTCATACAGTCACACTTCTAGGCCGACTCAAATTCCCAACTGGTCTTGCAGCGCCCGTGACCACGTACCCCACGCTCGCAGAGCGACCTGTATTCCCACGAAAGGAAACGAAACCTGTTTTCTCCTCTAACAACGCGAAATTGATAAGCAAAGCATATAAATTTTAATAGTTGTATATAGTACATATCTTACTTACATTTTATTTCTATAAATTACGAAAGCTTTGAATGATAGTGACGACTACAATGATGGAAATGTGTCTGATGGTGCAGCAACAACAACAAGCTATTTGCAGTGGATGTTCAACTTCTACAACGCAACACCATTTTGAGTCAACAAGTTCGATAGCCAAAAATGCGATTAGTCAGCATGTCCTGTCTTGTCAACACAAGCATTATTTTTCGGTTTTCCGCATTCGAAAGGAACATGATCTCGGAGGTAGGCTTGCTTCGAGATATGCATAATCAATGAAACAATCGCGAAAGCGCGTGTTGTATCTCTACATTTTAAACAACAGGAAGCAGATATTTGCATTCAAGGAACTCAAATGAGTTGTTGGCTCTCTGCATCTCTGTGCTACGTGTGACCACATTTTTGCGGTGAAAATAAAGTGTAGCTACTGAAAGCTCCAACATATACATGCCAAAACGGATGCCAGAAATCCCTCGTAGCGTCCGCCACCGTAGCTGAGTGGACAGGGTACAGGCTTGTCATGCCGGGAGGAGTTCGATTTCCGGCTGGGTTGGAGATTTTCTACGCTCAGGGACTGGGTGTTTGTGTCGTCTTTATCATCATCATTTCATCCTCATCGACTAGCAAGTCGCTGAAGTGGCGTCATCTCAAAAGACTACCACCAGGCGATCGGGTCTACCCGTTGGGGGCCCTTCCTACACGACATTTCATTTTCACTCGGAGAGTGAGTCCGATATGTGCATGGTTCACTGCAACTTTTAATGTTCCACTCTGTTAA
This sequence comes from Schistocerca piceifrons, assembly GCF_021461385.2. NCBI lineage: Eukaryota > Metazoa > Arthropoda > Insecta > Orthoptera > Acrididae > Schistocerca > Schistocerca piceifrons. Next base: position 219,308,913 of record NC_060145.1, on the reverse strand, counting down.
ACATCCAGGTGAGACACGTAATGTTGGCGCTAACTTGGTACATAGTTTCAATTCTCCTGCGGAACTGAATACGATCCCTCGCCATCTACTGCCATAGACCCAACGCATGTTCTTCAATGTGCAAAATCCCACGAACTGTTTCCAACTCTGCTAAATGCACTTTTTTCATCTGATGGAATGTTGTCATATGCAACTTCCCGTTCTGTAATTGAGCTTTTCACTTTATGAACATGAGAATTATTGCCTGTTGTTTTCGACTGGTTCATGTTGCACAAAACTGTAACACTGGACATTAGAGTGGGGTGTTCCCACTCTTCACATTTATGACGGTTTGAACTCTGCTGGAGAGCCATTCTATGAGGTGCCTGAATGTCTGTGGAGGAAAGATACGCCATTTTCCATCAAGAGACAAAATCAGATAAAGTTGTGGCATTGGACGCTGGGGTCTCGAGCAAAGCCGACATCCTAACTCATCCGACAGGTGTTCCATTGGGTTCTGGTGAAGACTCTGAGGAGGCCTCCATTTCAGGAATGCTGTTGTTCAAAAACCACTGCCTCGCAAATGACGCTTTATTGCCATGCTGGTAACATCTCATCATATCAAACTGTTCCTCTACTATATGCACCACACAATGCTGTAAAATGTTTCTATATTCTTCCACATTTAGAGTTTTCTTAAGTGCAATAAGGGGACCGCACCCTAACCACGAACAACCCTCGCATGCTACAACACCGCCTCCTCCCCTATACTTCACTGTTGGCTGATTACGTTTTCCACTCCAAATCACTGTCCAGTGGTATTGCTTTTTACACCACTCCCAGCATCGCTTAGAAACAATGGCTACAGAAATGTGTGATTTATGAGGAGCTGCACGACCACCGCACCTCATTATTTTTAATTCGTTACATGTAGTCATTAAGCTAACTGGACTGCTGGTACCAGGTTGGAACTCACAGATGATTCATGCTCCTGATTTCATGCATTTCATTACAGCCAGCCTCTGCAATGTTCGACGATCCCTGTCCAGGAATACATGAGGTCTGCCTAGTCCTGGTTGTTCCTTTGTGCTTCCACTTGACATTGCAAAGAGGAGCCGTGGGAAGCTTTGGAAGGGTTGAAATGTTGCTGATGATTTCTTACTCAGGTGTCATCCAATGCCAAGTCCACGTTTAAAGTCACCGCTGCGCTCTTCCTAGCGAACCATTCTGCTTTCCTACTTCTCTACTGACAACGACACAATGATCACTGCTTCCTTTTTATACAGGCAGTTGCCTCACAGAATGTCATTCATAACGTATACATTCCCACAGATCGTCAAAGAGTATTGAAAAATGCATTTCATTCACACGGACGTCATAGTTTCTCAGGAAGATAGTTTTATGTTGACACTGACAAACTCTCGTTGCAGTCACTCATGGTAAACAAAGGATTTTTGTGTTTTCATGACGCATTGCAGTTTCTTTTGTTTGCGTGCAATACATTTCTCTAGCAAACAAGTCTCGATGTTTTGAAAATATTTGGACATTGATCTCTAATCTTAAGTCTTCTAACTAGTTTTATCTGCCACACAACTATTTCCACTGTCTTGTATCACATATCGTTGCCATCCTACTGGTGTATCACAGTTGGCAACGGAACTGCAAGTTTCTGTTCGACACCAATAGCGTTTGCGTGGGGTCTGGAGAACCAATGGTGTGCATCTGCTGAGCCACGCGTGCAGCGCCGGCCGCGGTGGCCGTGCGGTTCTACGCGCTCCAGTCCGGAGCCGCGCTGCTGCTACGGTCGCAGGTTCGAATCCTGCCTCGGGCATGGGTGTGTATGATGTCCTTAGGTTAGTTAGGTTTAAGTAGTTCTAAGTTCTAGGGGACTGATAACCACAGCAGTTGAGTCCCATAGTGCTCAGAGCCATTTGAACCATTTTTTTGAACGCGTGCAGCAGCTCTGTACTTCGAGCGCCCTCCGTCGCTACAGTATAGGAAAACTGGCGACAGCTACCCGTCTCACCCACACTCGCAGCCGCTTCACTACATGCTGCTACACAGACGCTGCCTAGACAACACCATAGTTCATACTGGAGGTTCTTCCTTGTGGACATTATGAGCTTGACTCTAATTCTTTCCGCACTACTGTAATGAGTCTTCGTACGTTTGGAGAAATACAAGTTAAGTAAATCCTCTGTTCACTGTGATAATTTGTTCACTAATCAATTCAAATCCTGTCCAGATTTCCTATGACAGCAGTTCCTGCGTCACTCTGTATTCCATCTCTCCTTACCATTGTGTATGAAGTCATACACAACACTCTGAATTAGTTTTCCGTGACAAAGTTTAATGCATACAGCACCAAACATCCTCTGACAGCTCGCTTGGCCTGGAGGCAGTGTTGGACAGCTGGTGGTGCCCTGGCAAGCCGTTGTGCATAATAATACGATGTTATCAGAGCTTGCAAGATTCGTTTGCATGTTGCTGAGAATTAGACAGCCGCGTTAATTTCACAGCAAAGTTGTAATTATTGCCAGTCAATGTAATTCAGGCAGCAAAGACGTGGAGACAGACAAAAACACCTACATTTGATTTCCTTCAGTCTGCATAACCGTTTCCTGTTGCTTGAAGTGTAAAAGCAAAATATTATGACAGCTGTGGTACGGCACATGCACCTGACACTGCATTGTAGTTTCGTTGATTATGTATATCTTGATGGCACACATCCCTTCGAGATCATATTATTTGAAGAATGTAAAAGAAATATAATGGATATGTTCACAAGACAAAACTTACCACTTTTTTGCCTGTTGGGACAAATTAGAACACGTCTACAATTGGTAGAAACTTGTTAAATAGATTTTTCCATCGGGGTAAGTAATTCCGTAAATGCACATGCGGAAACTCTTTCGCTCCACGCCACTTTCTGACTCAGCAGGAAAAGTCGTAACTATTCCAAAGTATTTGGGACTACCTGGTTGTCTCAGCACGGAGGTTGGTTATAATAGCAGGGTTTACACTTGAGGCATGGTAATGATGTCATGCCATCATAGCTATGATAGATGTTCAACACTATTTTTCTTTCAAGGACAGGTGTGTAACCAATAAATGTAAGTCTGTCACGTGTTTATTACTATTAACAATCTTTCATTTTTTACATATTGATTGCGTGCTGTAATTTATGTATGCTGCTTTCTCATTCAGTGTTGTGGTTTCTGCAAGCACTGGCAACAATCAGTGACTGTCGTTTCCCACAAAAATACAGTCAGTCATAACAAAATTCGACATGCAGGGCAACCCTCACCAAAAACAGTAAGCCTTACATCTTTCAAATACAAATTCTTCTCCTTGGAACGTTTCTGCTTATGCACTTTTTTGGGTCTAGCTACAACTGGGCCATGTTGTAACACCTACCTTACCAATCTCTGATTTTGCATGAGTGTCAGTTGACAGTTTTTATGTAAAGAACATACATAATGATTTTGACATAGGGTGTATTTCAGGAGTGGATTTTGGGTCATCAGAAAATTTGCACAAACTTCACTCTGACCAATAACAATTACGTCTACAGAAAACTGTACCGTCACTTAGCATCAACAGGCTGTGAGTTACAAAGAATATCATTTCCACATTACATGGAAAGAAAAATTGTTGGATTCAATATATAAATTTAAAACAGTTTCTGAAAAATAAACTTACTAAGGCAAAATTCCCTGGATACTGTCACTCTACCAAAACTTCTGGATGTGACCCTACAATGCAGAGAAATATGTGAATGCAAAGAACGATTATTAAAAAAAATTCTCCGCGCTCAGGAAAAATGATATTTTTTTCAGAACTATGCAAAATATTCGAAAATGGACTGACATGAAGCTGGTGACACGTTTGGGAGATACAGACCTGCTCCTGTGATTACAAAACTGAATTTCAAGTGCTGTATCGTATTTAATGCAATTTTGTTTGCAAGTGACTTAAGTAGGCAGATAATTGTTTTTGATAAACCTATTACTGTAGGAATGGCTATTTAAGATACACATCTCAAAAAAAGTTTTGCATCACCCCAGTTCCCAGGAGTCCTGAAGATAGACGTTGACTGTGGATATTGTACCACAGACAAAGTCCCTCTGTTCAGAGATGTCGCAAAACCCGCCCCAAGATGTAAACAACCATATATAAGCAGCGCATATTAGACGGAGTGGGTGGGACAGCTGATCAGTTCCCGTCATTCCACGGGAAAGGAGGTACACGGTTCGTGTTGTCTATAGTTCGACCATGCTTACACGGTCAATACCGCGGTTCGATCGCGTTCAGGTTGTTACGTTGTGCCAGGAAGGGCTCTCAACAAGGGAAGTATCCAGGCGTCTCGGAGTCAACCAAAGCGATGTTGTTCGGGCATGGAGGAGATACAGAGAGACAGGAACTGTCGATGACATGCCTCGCTCAGCCCGCCCAAGGGCTACTGCTGCAGTGGATGACCGTTACCTACGGATTATTGCTCGGAGGAACCCTGACAGCGACGCCACCATGTTGAACGATGCTTTTTGGGCAGCCACAGGACGTCGTGGTACGATGCAAACTGTGCGCAATAGGCTGCATGATGAGCAACTTCACTCCGGACGTCCGTGGCGAGGTCCATTTTGCAACCACATCACGCAGCGCACCACAGATGGGCCCACCAACATGCCGAATGGACCGCTCAGGATTGGCATCACGTTCTATTCACCGATGAGTGACGCATGTGCCTTCAACCAGACAATCGTCGGAAACGTGTTTGGACGCAACCCAGTCAAGCTGAACGCATTAGACACACTGTCTAGTGAGTGCAGCATGGTTGAGGTTCCCTGCTGTTTTGGAGTGGCATTATGTGGGGCCGACGTACGCCGCTGGTGGTCATGGATGGCGTCGTAACCGCTGTAAGATACGTGAATGCCATACTCCGATCGATAGTGCAACCAGATCAGCAGCATACTGGCGAGGCATTCGTCTTCATGGGCGACAATTCGCGCCTCCATCGTTCCCATATTGTGAATGACTTCCTTCAGGATAACGACATCGCTCGACTAGAGTGGCCAGCATGTTCTCCAGACATGAATCCTATCTATCACGCCAGGGATAGATTGAAAAGGTCTGTTTATGGACGACGTGACCAACCAACCACTCTGAGGAATCTACGGCGAATCGCCGTTGAGGAGTGGGACAATATGGACAAAGAGTGCCTTGATGAACTTGTGGATAGTATGCCACGACGAATACAGGCATTCATCATTGCAAGAGGACGTGCTACTGGGTATTAGAGGTTCTGGTGTGTACAGCAATCTGGAACACCACCTCTGAAGGTCTCGCTGTATGGTGGTACAACATGCAATGTGTGGTTTTCATAAGTAATAAAAATGGCGGAAATGATGTTTATGTTGATCTCTATTCCAATTTTCTGTACAGGTTCCGGAACTCTCGAACCGAGGTAATGCAAAACTTCTTTTGATGTGTGTATTTACAAGGCGCAGGTTGTAGATTCTTATGACAGCTGCATGTTGACGAAATTTGAGTCAAAAAATGTTAAACTGTCTTCCCTAGACAAGGATAGCTACGTATATCATGTAACAAGGGCAAATATTTATAATGTTATTAAAAGCAAAGTGAACGGGTGGTTTGACATCTTTGCTTATCCCAACAATAAAATTCATTTCACCCTAGATGTCAAAAAAAGAAAGTGGCTTTCATGAGAGCTGAATTTCCAGGAGAGATTATTAAAGACTTCAAACGACTCAGAGCAAAAATTTTGGCTGTCGAAAGTAAGGTGCAACGCTTAATGCGTAGAGTGATAGAAGTGAATTGTTCATCAGCAAATAACTTAGCACTGGTGAATGCGAATTAAATGATACTGAAAAATCGACAGTGCATTATGTAATTTGTTCTAAGCAGCAAAAATTTTCGGCCATAAAGCAATGCAAATTAGAACTTTTGGCAACATATAATAAGCATTTTATACTTTTAGAGAATGGGAATTCATTAGCTTGGGACTCTTACCACCTGAAGAATGACGATGATCGATTTTTTTAAATAACATAAATACCTGAATAACATAAAAATGTAAAATGTTTGCGTGCATGTGACAAAATATGTAAAAACACTGAAAGTGTAATAACATTTTTAAATTTAAAAGCTTGCAGTTTAGCGCATAAATATGTACGAGGTGTGACTGAAAAGTTTTAAGAATGGGCTTCTAATTGTACAGTCGTGATACTTACATGCTACTGTGATGCATCTCCTTCAAAACAGTCCCCTTCTGACTGAGCACACCGATTCCAACAGTGTTTCCACTTTTGGAAACATTCATGGAATTTTTTTTCCTGAACTGTGTTAAGGACGCTCTCTGCATTTACCTGAATGTCTTCTATCGAGTCAAATCGCTTCCCTTTCAGTGAAAATTTCAGTTTAAGAATCAGGCAGAAATCCGTAGGAGCCAAATCAGGGGAATATGGCGGTTGTGGAAGCACAGGAATTTTGAATTTGGTGAAAAATTCAACGAAGAAGAAGGCATGATGAGCTGGGGCATTGATCATGGCGTAGCACCCAACTCCTATCTTTCCACAATGCAGGCCTTTTCTTCCGCATCTTTTAGCGCAAACGCTCAAGGACACATTTGCAGTATTCCTGGTTAATTGTCTGTCTTCCAGGCGTAAATTCATGATGCACAATAACAGTAGAGTCGAAAAAAATCACCAAGATTGTCTTCACTTCACTTTGCCGTGCTTTCTTCGGTCGTGGTGAACCTGGAGTCTTCCACTGGTAATACTGCACTTCGGTTTCAGGATCATATCCATACACCCACTATTCGTCATTACCTGTTTAACAAATCTGGGTCACTTTTAGTCCGATTCTCTGGTCACTTGACACCACATTTGGAATGAATTTTGTGGACACTCGATGCATGTTCAGATCTTCATTTAGAATTGACTGAACTAGATTCATTTTTGAGGTGGAAAGCCAGCTGGACCGTGGTTCCTCTTCAGATGATTAGCGACCATTTTTAAATCTGTTAAACCAGACAAAAACATTTGATTGGGTCATACAATTATCTCCAAAAGCTATTTTTAATAGTTCGTAAGTCTCAGAAGTAGCCCCCATGAACCATGGACCTTGCTGCTCGTGGGGAGGCTTGCGTGCCTCAGCGTTACAGATGGCCGTACCGTAAGTGCAACCACAACGGAGGGGTATCTGTTGAGAGGCCAGACAAACGTGTGGTTCCTGAAGAGGGGCAGCAGCCTTTTCAGTAGTTGCGGGGGCAACAGTCTAGATGATTGACTGATCTGGCCTTGTAACACTAACCAAAGCGGCCTTGCTGTGCTGGTACTGCGAACGGCAGAAAGCAAGGGGAAACTACAGCCGTGAATTTTCCCGAGGGCATGCAGCTTTACTGTTTGTTAAATGATGATAGCGTCATCTTGGGTAAAATATTTCGGAGGTAAAATAGTCCCCCATTCGGATCTCCGGGCGGGGACTAATCAGGAGGACGTCGTTATCAGGAGAAAGCAAACTGGCATTCTACGGATCGGAGCGTGGAATGTCAGATCCCTTAATCCGGCAGGTAGATCAGAAAATTTAAAAAGGGAAATGGATAGGTTAAAGCTGGATATAGTGGCAATTAGTGAAGTTCGGTGGCAGGCGGGACAAGACTTATGGTCAGCCGAATACAGGGTTATAAATACAAAATCAAATAGGGGTAATGCAGGAGTAGGCTTAATGAATCAAAAAAATTGGAATGCGGGTAAACTATTACAAACAGCATAGTGAACGCATTATTGTGGCCAAGATAGATACGAAGCCCACGCCTACCACAGTAGTACAAGTTTATATGCCAACTAGCTTCGCAGATGACGAAGAGATTGATGAAATGTATGATGAGATAAAAGAAATTATTCAGATAGTAAAGGGAAACGGAAATTTAATAGTCATGGGTGACTGGAATTCGGTAGTAGGAAAAGGAAGAGAAAGAAAATTAGTAGGTGAATATGGAATGGGGGATAAGGAATGAAAGGGGAAGCCGCCTGGTAGAATTTTGCACAGATCATAACTTAATCATAGCTAACACTTGGTTCAAGAGTCATGAAAGAAGGTTGTATACATGGAAGAGGTCTGAAGATACTTGAAGGTTTCAGATAGATTACATAATGGTAAGGCAGAGATTTAGGAACCAGGTTTTAAATTGTAAGACACTTCCAGGGGCAGATGTCGACTCTGACCATAATCTATTGGTTATGAACTGCAGATTAAAACTGAAGAAACTGCAAAATGGTAGGAATTTAAGGAGAGCATAAGGGAACAATTGACAGGAATGGGGGAAAGAAATACAGTAGAAGAAGAATGGGTAGCTCTGAGGGATGAAGTAGTGAAGGCAGCAGAGGATCAAGTAGGTAAAAAGACGAGGGCTAGTAGAAATCCTTGGGTAACAGAAGATATATTGAATTTAATTGATGAAAGGAGAAAATATAAAAATGCAGTAAATGAAGCAGGCAAAAAGGAATACAAACGTCTCAAAAATGAGATCGACAGGAGGTGCAAAAGAGCTAAGCAGGTTTGGCTAGAGGACAAATGTAAGGCTGTAGAGGCATGTATCACTAGGGGTAAGATAGATACTGCCTACAGGAAAATAAAAGAGACCTTTGGAGAAAAGAGAATCAATGGTATGAATATCAAGAGCTCAGATGGAAACCCAGTTCTAAGCAAAGAAGGGAAAGGAGAAAGGTGGAAGGAGTATATAGAGTGTCTATCCATCGGTGATGTACTTGAGGACAATATTATGAAAATGGAAGACAATGTAGATGAAGATAAAATGGGAGATACGATACTGCGTGAAGAGCTTGATAGAGCACTGAAAGACCTAAGTCGAAACAAGGCTCCGGGAGTAGACAACATTCCATTAGAACTGCTGATAGCCTTGGGAGAGCCGGCCCTGAGAAAACTACCATCTGGTGAGCAAGATGTATGATACAGGCGAAATACCCTAAGACTTCAAGAAGAAAATAATAATTCCAATCCCAAAGAAAGCGGGTGTTGACAGATGTGAAATTTACCGAAATACCAGTTTAATAAGTCATGGCTGCAAAATACTAACACGAATTGTTTACAGATGAATGGAAAAACTGGTGGAAGCCGACCTCGGCGAAGATCAGTTTGGATTCCGTAGAAATGTTGGAACACGTGAGGCAATACTGACCCTACGACTTACCTTAGAAGATAGATTAAGGAAAGACAATCCTACGTTGCTAATATTTGTAGGCTTAGAGAAAGCTTTTGACAATGTTGAATGGAATAATCTCATTCAAAATCTGAAGGTGGCAGGGGTAAAATACAGGGAGCGAAAGGCTATTTACAATTTGTACAGAAACCAGATGGCAGTTATAAGAGTCGAGGGACATGAAAGGGAAGCAGTGGTTGGGAAGCGAGTGAGACAGGGTTATAGCCTGTCCCAGATGTTATTCAATCTGTATATTGAGCAAGCGGTACATGAAACAAAAGAAAAATTCGGAGTAGCAATTAAAATCCATGGAGAAGAAACAAAAATTTTGCGGTTCGCCGACGAGATTGTAATTCTGTCAGAGACAGCAAAGGTTTTGGAAAAGCAGTTGAACGGAATGGACAGTCTCTTGAAAGGGGGATATAAGATGAACATCAACAAAAGCAAAACGAGTACAATGAAATGTAGTCGAGTTAAGTCGGGTCATTACTGAGGGAATTAGATTGGGAAATGAGACACTTAAAGTAGTAAAGGAGTTTTGCTATTTGGGGAGCAAAATAACTGATGATGGTCGAAGTAGAGAGGATATAAAATGTAGACTGGCAATGGCAAGAGAAGCGTTTCTGAAGAAGAGAATTTTATTAACATCGAGTATAGATATAAGTGTCAGGAAGTAGTTTCTGAAAGTATCTGTATTGAGTGTAGCCATGTATGGAAGTGAAACGAAGACGATACATAGTTTAGACAAGAAGAGAATAGAAGCTTACGAAATGTGATGCTGTAGAAGAATGCTGACAATTAGATGGGTAGATCACATAACTAATGAGGAGGTACTGAATAGAATTGGAGAGAAGAGAAATTTGTGGCACAACTTGACTAGAAGAAGGGATCGGTTGGTAGGACATATTCTAGGGCATCAAAAGATCACCAATTTAGTATTGGAGGGCAGTGTGGAGGGTAAAAATTGTAGAGGGAGACCAAGAGATGAATACACTAAGCAGATTCAGAAAGATGCAGGTTGCAGTAGGTACTGGGAGATGAAGAAGCTTGCACAGGATAGAGTAGCATTGAGAGCTGCATCAAACCAGTCTCAGGACTGAAGACAACAACAACAACAAGTCTTAGAAGCTGATTTCCCGGTTTAAAAAAAAAATAATTTCACACAAACTCGTTGCTCCGTTTTTACGTCCATTTTCACGCAGACAGAATCCAGCAACAAGCCCTAAAAGACCCGCGCTAAATGAGATGCCACAACGAACTGAATAAAGGAAACACAGTTTCCTGTCAGAGGGCATTCAAGGACAAGGCAATGACTCACTCCCCACCCTCCGTGTACCTGCCCACCAAACCAGTAACCAGTAGCGGATCCATTTTTAAAACTTTCCAATCACACCTAGTACAACATGGAATGTAACTAATGTAAAAATATTGTACAACTTCTAGTCTCATGGCTCGTTGTATGAAAGTACTAAAAAAATAGAATAAAATTTGTATCTGGTGCATTTTTTGTTTGAGTTCGTTTCCTGCCATTCCCCCTGTTATATATTGTATTTGATTCATACAAACAGGTAAAAGTTAATAGAAATTGGTGCATCTGTAAAAATATAAATGTGTGACGCTTACAACAACTACCTACTTCATTTCTTAGCAATACATCTTCCTAAGAATCAGAGAAAATTCTAGTCCTAGGTAAAATCGCCAATTTAATCAAAGGTTTTCTATCTAGTCACTCGTTGACAAGTCTGGTGTGCCAGCAGAAGATAGCAAAAGTAAAGCTGAAGTTTTTATATTTCGCATTTCAGAAATTGTGTATGCGGGAGTATCGTACAAACATACTATCTATTGACCATCGCACAGAATCACGTAAGGAGGACTTCGTAACAAGCATCTTTGATGTAGAGAAACATTTGAAAGAGTTGACAGCAAATAAGTCGCCACGTTCTGTTGGAATCCCAGTTCCATTTTACAAAGAGTACTCTACAGAATTGGTTCCTTCCTTAGCTTGCACTCGTCGCAAATCTCTGGCCCAGCGCAAAGTACCAAGCGACAGGAAGAAATCATAGGTAACTCCTGCTTATGAGAAGGCTAAGAGAAAGGAACCGCAAAATTACAGACTGGCATCTTTAACATCAGGTTGCTGCAGAATCCCTGAACATATTTTAATTTCGAATACAATAAATTTTGTTAAGAGGATAAAGCTTCTATCCAAAAACCAGCTCAGTTTTAGAAAGCACTGCTCTTGCGAAAATCAGCATGCCCTTTTGTCACATGATATCCTGTGAATCATTAATGACGGGTAACAGGCGGATTCCATATATCTAGATTTCCATAAAGTATTTGACACAATGCTACACTGCCATCAGTTAACAAAGAAACAACTGCACGGAATAGGTCCCATACACGTGAGTGGCTCGAAGACGTCCTAAGTAACAGAACCCAGTATGTTATCCTTGATGGCGGGTGTTCATCAGAGACCCAACCAAGTATTGTCAGGAGTGCCCCAGGGAAGTGTGATGGTTCCGCTGTTATTTTCTGTATTCATAAATGATCTGGTGGAGAGGGTATGCAGATGTGTGTGGCTGTTTGCTGATAGTACTGTGGTGTATGGGACGATGTTGTCGTTGAGTGACTGTAGGAGGGTACAAAATGACTTAGACAAAATTTCTTGTTGAGTGGTGAATGGGGGCTAGCTTTAAATGTAGAAAATGGAAGTTCATGCAGATGATTAGAAGAAACAAACGCATAATGCTTGAAGTAAAGTATCAGTAGTGTGCTGCTGGACACAGTCTCGTCGATTAAATATCTAGGCGTAATGTTACAAAGCGACATGAAATGAAACAAGCATGTAAGAACTGTAGTAGAGAAAGCGAATGGTCGACTTTGGTTTATTGGGGGAATTTTCTTTGTATAGAAGAACGTATGACAATGGAGAGCTTCATGCGTGCAGTATTTGAGCAATTTTCACAAACACACAACAAATTCACTGATTTAGAAGAACTCATGAAAAACAGATTTTCAAAAGTGTAAGAGAAAATGTCCAATTTCACATCTCAGATAAATGGTAGATCGGATTGTTTAGAACAAATATTAGGCTCCAGACTTAAACATCGAGAAGAAATAAATGTACGACTGGAAATAGTAGAGAAGAAGCTAGAAAGCAAATCTAAACACACACATGCAACATTGTCCATTAGCATTTGCAAGCTGATTATTGACAAACCACAGGAGGCATTATGGATCAGAGAGAAGACAATATTTGCTGTTCTATAGTCATTTAAGAGATGTAAATATATACTTATTTGCATGACATGAGCAAAGGGCACTAAGCTTTTTACTAAAGAGTAGGCTTTTGCAAAGGTGATTAACACAGTGGGTGCTATTTCTACAAGAATTAAAGTTTTCAATATTATGCTTGAAGGGGCCAAGAATGCGATACCACATACATTATCTAGATTGTAAATAGGCTTAAAACAAAATGAGTGTTTAAAGGATAGAGGTCATTTTATATACTTTCTATAAGTTCCCAAAAACCGATACCATAAGAATGGAATATCAAATAACCATATACAATGTTTATTAGATAAGATACAATCTAAAATTCACAAAAAACTACTTTTCCATAAAATAAAAGTCAATAACTGGTTACCATGTAGTCCTGAAAATAGTGTTGCTTTATTAACCTTGTACATGAGCCTACAATATACCCATCTTGGATCACAGAAGTGTAATGCACGTCAGAAAATATTATTTCCGAAACATTTCCCAACAAGACAAGAAAATATGGAAATCATGTGAATCTTGTCGAAAAATTAAAATACGAATTCTGAAGATGCGCAGCATGCTATACCCTAAACAACACATGCCTGATATAGTGGTCGGAGCTTCTACAGTCCATTTTCCTGAGAGTGGGGACAAACGATGTATATTTTCCTCATTTTGGAATGCTGGTCTAAAACAGTCAAATTATACCTGTTGAAGAGAGTTATAACCAACAGGGTTATTTTTAAGCTGAGGGATATTTATTTCAAATGTGTGGTGAAAACTAAGCACTTAGCTGGAACCCAATTTACAGCCTTCCTAAAATTCTCCCAATAAATCAAATTCGACCATTCGCCTTCCTACTAAAGCCGTTACATGCTCATTCCATTTAACATTGCTTTGCAACATTCCGCTTGGATATTTAAGTGGCTGTGTCAGGCAATGGATTTCTTTTTCCTACTCACCTCACTAACTTGCATTTTTCCACATTTACAGTTAGCTGCCATTCATCATACCAACTATAAATTTTGTCTAACTCATCTTGTGTCCACCTGCAGTCACTAAAAGACGACACCACTCCATATACCACAACATGATCAGCAAACAGCCGCAGTCTGTGGCTTGCCCTGTTCGCCTGATCATTTACGTACACATAAAATAACAGTGGTCCTATTACACTTCCCTGCGGCACTCCTGACAATACGATTGCCGTGCCTCTGATGAACACTCGCTGTCGAGGACAACGTACTGGGTTCTGTTACTTAAGAAGTCTTGAAGCGACCCACATATCTGGGAATCCATTCCCTATGCTTGTACCTTTTAACAGCTGGCAGTATGGCACCGTGTGAAATACTCTACGGCTAGGAATATGGAATCCGTCTGCTGGCCAGCATTAATGGTTCACAGGATATCTTGTGACAAAAGGGCCAGCTGAGTTTCGCAAGAGCAATGCTTACTAAAACCGTGCTGACATGTGGACAGAAGCTTTTCCCCCTCAAGGAAATGTATTATATTCGAAATGAAAATATGTTCAAGGATTCTGCAGCAACCTCATGTTATAGATACTGGTCTGTTATTTGCGAGTCCTTTCTTCTAGTCTTCTTATATACAGGAGTTACCTGTGTTTTCTTCCAGTCGCTTGATACTTTGCGCTGGGCAAGAGATTTGCGGTAACTGTAAGTTAAATAGTGGGCCAATGCTGTCCAGTACTCTTCGTAAAATCGAATTGCGATTCCGTCAGGACCTGGCGACTTATTTGCTTTCAATTTGTTCGATTCTTTCCCTACACTAGCTGCTTACAGTATGTCTGTAATGATTCTCCTATGTGAACGATTTCTTAAATGCGAAATTTAAAACTTCTGCTTTACTTTTGCTATCTTCTACTAGTACACCAGACTGGTTAACGAGCGACTGGATAGCTGCTTGAAACTTAGTCATTTTAATAAGGAGCAGAATTTTCTCGGGTTCTCGGCAAGATCTATTGCTAAGATATGACGGTGGTGGATGTTGTAAGCTTCGCGTATCGATCTTTTTACAGACACACGAATTTCTATTAACTTTGGCATTTCGCCATTTGTGTGTTCTCCTTTATCCGAGAGTCTTTGCTTCCTTAAGATTCTTCGAATCTTGTCGGTAAAACATGGTGAGTCTTTTCCGTCCTTAATCCATTCGCAATCCCATTACACTTTGTCCATAATTCAGTTACAATCCTTTAATTCCTCAGCGTCCATCGTACTGGAATTAAATCATGTCAATTCATTGTCAAGTGGGGTGCTAACAACTGTCCATCTGCTTTTTCTAGCAGAAAGTCTCTCCTAGCATTCATGACTGATTTACTAACTTTAGTAACCAAAATCTCTCTGATGACATCATGGTCACTAATCCCTGTCTTTATACTGATGCCTACGATTAGGTCAGGCCTGTTTGTCGCTACAATGTCCAAAATATTTCTACTGCGTATGGGCTGTCGAACTAACTGCTGAGGACAGTTTTCGGAAAAGTCTTCAAAAGAACTTCGCAAGACTGTCTTTCTCTACCTTCTGCAGTGAATCCACAGACGTCTCAGTTTATATTCAGTAGGTTACAGTCGCCTCCAACTAATATTGCATGATCTCAGTATTTCCGCACTACTGACCATGGACTTTCTGTCAGTAACTCTAAAACTGTCACAACGGAATTGGGTGGCCGGTAAAAATATCCAACAATTAACTTGATTTTACCTATACCTTTGATAAACGACCAGTTAACTTTACTGTCACACTCAAATTCGACCTTCGATGTCAGCCATCTCTCGGTCGTGAGAATAATTTGAGTGCGAGAAGCTTCCTGGAGGGCTCTAAGTTCTGGAACTTTGTTACGAATACTTTGGCAATTTACTGCTAAAATTTTGACTGTCGAAGTGACTTTACTCTGAACGCAGTCTTATTTCTCTATCTGGGAGTCGTCTGGCTAGACTTCATCAGAGAACCTCCACCTACCGCCTAGTCTACAAAAACCCCAACTGTACTCCACAAGTACTCTGCTACCCAAATAGCTGCTTCCTTTGAGTAGTGCACCCCTGACCTGTCAAGCGGAGTTCCACAATTTCCCACCCGATAAGGCAGGTCCAGAAATCTGCAGCCAAGAACGTAAGACTCGATGAAGCCTTTGGCTGAGATGCTTCGCATGACTCCAAACAAATGGACCCCGACTGACTATGAAAGAATGCTGCAAATACAGAGCTCTGCTTGCACCCAGCAGGCTCCATCACGTTCACCAGCCGCCTGTATGAACTGATGGTGACCCCAGAATCCAAGCAAAAGGCACTGTTGATGCCAACGTAAGTCACAACCTACAGACGACTATACTCTGCAAGCTCATAAGCAGCAGGCAAGGCCTCCTCCACATCTCAGGCGAGGCCCACTGGCAGACATACGGAGTGCACATTGGCTTTCTTTCCAGGCCTGAACACTATCTGTCTAAGTGGGTCTATAACGCGCCAAACGTTGGAGCTCCCAGTAACTAGCAAATCCGTGCTCCTGTGTGCCCACTCGGACCCTGCTGAAGGAACAGCCATCTGTCCACTCACTGGGTGCATGTCCGAGGTCAGATGACCAACCTCCGCGCTGGCTCTCCGCCTCGGGCGATTCGAACGCGTTACCAATTGTAACTCATTCTCCTGTGAGGGCGGATCCATTGCATCAGGCACACTGTGAGGTGCTCGGCAGCAGAGCCCGTGGGCGAAATAAACGACACCTGAGGTGTCTCAAGCAACGCGCCAGATTCTCCCCCACCGCTACACCCGATGCAGCAACCTAAAGAAGATTGACCATAGTCTAAAGCACATTCAGCTGTTCACGAACGGCGACCAGTTCCTCGTGTGTATTCACACATCATGCCCACTACAGTATTACTAATTTAAGAACTGGCTATAAAAGCACCAGACAAAAACCTAGATAACGCAAGTTCCCGACGTGTCACCAAATGGTTGCTGACGCATTGTAAATCAGAACTGTTCCACAGACTGCCTGACAACACTTCACAATTACAAAAATGTTAGATTACACCTTTTACATAGAAAAAACTCGCACGAAATTTAAGAGATATACTGCTAAGAAAACACAAAAGAAGCTGTATACGTAAATCGCCAATTTCCAGGTGTGGACCAGACGGCAGTAGGAGCTTGACTGGTGCTTACTAGGCTTACTGGCTTGTACTCGGTGCTCCACTCTCCTAACATAATTTCCACGTCTGATCTGACAAAATAGTAGCATTAATGGGGATTATAAAAATCTTTAATTATTATATATTTAGCAGAAAGTTATTTTTATGGGGTGAAGATTACTAACATTTGAAAAAATCTGACTTCTCGGCTTGGCATTATTTTTTCTACGGAAGGTAATTATAAGGAAAAGTAATTGATTATATGTGCTGGTATTCGTCGTCGTTGTTGTTGTCTTCAGTCCTGAGATTGGTTTGATGCAGCTCTCCGTGCTACTCTATCCTGTGCAAGCTTCTTCATCTCACAGTACTTACTGAAACCTACATCCTTCTGAATCTGCTTAGTGTATTCATCTCTTGGTCTCCCTCTACGATTTTTACCCTCCACGCTGCCATCCAATACTAACTTTGTGATCCCTTGATGCCTCAGAACATGTCCTACCAACCGGTCCCTTCTTCTTATCAAGTTGTGCCACAAACTCCTCTTCTCCCCAATTCTATTCAATACTTCCTCATTAGTTATGTGATCTACCCATCTAATCTTCAGCATTCCTCTGTAGCAACGCATTTCAAAAGCTTCTATTCTCTTCTTGTCCAAACTATTTATCGTCCATGTTTCACTTCCATACATGGCTACACTCCATACAAATACTTTCACAAACTACTTCCTGACACATAAATCTATACTGGATGTTAACAAATTTCTCTTCTTCAGAAACGCTTTCCTTGCCATTACCAGTCTACATTTTATATCCTCTCTACTTCGACCATCATCAGTTATTTTGCTCCCCAAATAGCAAAACTCCTTTACTACTTTAAGTGTCTCATTTCCTAATCTAATTCCCTCAGCATCACCTGACTTAATTCGACTACATTCCATATCCTCGTTTTGATTTTGTTGATGTTCATCTTATATCCTCCTTTCAACACACTGTCCATTCCATTCAACTGCTCTTCCAAGTCCTTTGCTGTCTCTGATAGAATTACAATGTCATCGGCGATCTTCAACGTTTTTATTTCTTCTCCATGGGCTTTAATACCTACTCCGAATATTTCTTTTGTTTCCTTTACTGCTTGCTCAATATATAGATTGAATAACATCGGGGACAGGCTACAACCTTGTATCACTCCCTTCCCAACCGCTGCTTCCCTTTCATGTCTTTCACTCTTATAACTGCCATCTGGTTTCTGTACAAATTGTACATAGCCTTTCGCTCCCTGTATTTTACCCCTCTCACCTTCAGAATTTGAAAGAGAGTATTCCAGTCAACATTGCCAAAAACTTTCTCTAAGTCTACAAATGCTAGAAATGTAGGTTCGCCTTTCCTTAATCTATTTTCTAAGATAAGTCGTAAGGTCAGTATTGCCTCACATGTTCCAACATTTCTGCGGAATCCAAACTGATCTTCTACCAGTTTTTCCATTCGCCTGTAAAGAATTCGCGTTAGTATTTTGCAGCTGTGACTTATTAAACTGATAGTTCGGTAATTTTCACATCTGTCAACACATCCTTTCTTTGAGATTGAAATTATTATATTCTTTTTGAAGTCTGAGGGTATTTCACCTGTCTCATACATCTTGCTCACCAGATGGTAGAGTTTTGTCAGGACTGGCTCTCCTAAGGCCGTCAGTAGTTCCAATGGAATGTTGTCAACTCCCGGGGCCTTGTTTCGACTCAGGTCTTTCAGTGCTCTGTCAAACTCTTCACGCAGTATCGTGTATCCCATTTCATCTTCATCTACATACTCTTCCATTTCCATAACATTGTTCTCAAGTACATCACCCTTGTATAGACCCTCTATATACTCCTTCCACCTTTCTGCTTTCCCTTCTTTGCTTAGAACTGGGTTTCCATCTGAGCTCTTGATATTTATACAAGTGGCTCTCTTTTCTCCAAAGGTCTCTTTAATTTTCCTGTAGGCAGTATCTATCTCACCCCTAGTGAGATAAGCCTCTACATCCTTACATTTGTGCTCTAGCCATCCCTGCTTAGCCATTTTGCACTTCCTGTCGATCTCATTTTTGAGACGTTTGTATTCCTTTTTGCGATTTTATATTTTCTCCATTCATCAATCAAATTCAATATATCTTCTGTTACCCAAGGATTTCTACTAGCCCTCGTCTTTTTACCTACTTGATCGTCTGCTGCCTTCACTAGTTCATCCCTCAAAGCTACCCATTCTTCTTCTACTGTATTTCTTTCCCCTATTCCAGTCAATTGTTCCCTTATGATCTCCTGGAAACTCTGTACAACCTCTGGTTTAGTCAGTTTATCCAGGTCCCACCTCCTTAAATTCCCACCTTTTTGCAGTTTCTTCAGTTTTAATCTACAGTTCATAACCAATAGATTGTGGTCAGAGTCCACATCTGCCCCTGGAAATGTCTTACAATTTAAAACCTGGTTCCTAAATCTCTGACTTACCATTATATAATCTATCTGATATCTTCTAGTATCTCCAGGATTCTTCCATGTATACAACCTTCTTTTATGATTCTTGAACCAAGTGTTAGCTATGATTAAGTTATGCTCTGTGAAAAATTCTACCAGGCGGCTTCCTCTTTCATTTCTCTCCCCCAATCCATATTCACCCACTATGTTTCCCACTATGTTCCCTTTTCCTACTCTCGAATTCGAATCACCCATGACTATTAAATTTTCGTCTCCCTTCACTATCTGAATAATTTCTTTTATCTCATCATACATTTCATCAATTTCTTCATCATCTGCAGAGCTAGTTGGCATATAAACTTGCACTACTGTAGTAGGCGTGGGCTTCGTGTCTATCTTGGCCACAACAATGCGTTCGCTATGATTTTTGTAGTAGCTTACCCGCACCCCTATTTTTTTATTCATTATTAAACCTACTCCTGCATTATCCCTATTTGATTTTGTATTTGTAACCCTGTATCCACCTGACCAAAAGTCTTGTTCCTCCTGCCACCGAACTTCACTAATTCCCACTATATCTAACGCCAACCTATCCATTTCCCTTTTTAAATTTTCTAACCTACCTGCCCGATTAAGGGATCTGACATTCCACGCTCCGATCTGTAGAACGCCAGTTTTCTTTCTCCTGATAACGACGTCCTCTTGAGTAGTCCCCGCCCGGAGATCCGAATGGGGGACTATTTTACGTCCGGAATATTTTACCCAAGAGGACGCCATCATCCTTTAACCATACAGTAAAGCTGCACGCCCTCGGGAAAAATTACGGCTGTAGTTTCCCCTTGCTTTCAGCCGTTCGCAGTACCAGCACAGCAAGCCGTTTTGGTTAGTGTTACAAGGCCAGATCAGTCAATCATCTAGACTGTTGCCCCTGCATCTACTGAAAAGGCTGCTGCCCCTCTTCAGGAACCACACGTTTGTCTGGCCTCTCAACAGATACCCCTCCGTTATGGTTGCACCTACGGTACGGCCATCTGTAACGCTGAGGCACGCAAGCCTCCCCACCAACGGCAAGGTCCATGGTTCATGAGGGTAGGTGGTATTCGTCAGTAACTAGGAAATAAACTTCTATTTTCTTATGTAAGCATCAGCCAAATCAAAATATCCCCAGCAGAATAGTGTTAAGTTGTCAGAAGTCTTAGCTCAATCATTATATTCCCCATACTTTCCACAGTAGGGTGTTAGGACCAACCTTTTTAGGGCTTATAGGGCTGAAGGTGATAAGGTCCATTCTATAGAACCGATGGTCATTATTCTTCAGCCTACCAGTGAACAACCCACCACCCAAGAAAGGAATCTGGGGTGGAGGTGGGAAGGTTGTCTGTCTGCTGGGCTGCCATCAGCCCTAGCACTTCTGATCTTAATTTCCAGTTTTAATTCCCTTACAATTGTTACTGATCTATTTTTCCTTTTGTGTACTATTCAGTAGCTCCATCAGAAGAGGCCTTCTTTATCTCCGTTTGTCTTAATATGTTATCAGGTGATTGTCTGAGGTAGTGCCGACCCACAAACCTTCCTACAGTGTTAGTGTAGTATACAGTATTTATAATTTAACGACCGGCTGAAGTTACTTTAGGCTTGCCCATCACTGAACCAGCAAATTCACTAACGTTCATAATTAATAGGGAGAGAAAAAGAACCGACATCTTTATTGATCAAAGACCACGCCACATTTATTTGTGATGAAATATAGTCATGTAAGAATTACGTAAATTCATGTATTTGTAGACCACAAATGACCTACTGGCAGCGTTATTTTCATTTAATATCCGTTCTGATAAATCGTCCAGACTATTTTGTACAGCTAACTGCGATTGACAAGTTCGAACACCAAAAGTTGTATACCTGAATTTTAAATTGGAATTGCGTCCAGCCCCAGAAAAAATCAGAACTTGAAGCATTATTTTAATTAACTAATAGTTATGTAGGCTAAAAAAAGGAGAAAAGCAATATGTATGATGACTTTAATGTCTGAATCAAAATGTATCTTTGGTGATACGATATTATGTTGTAATGTTATAGTGCATGCCGACTATTCCAAAAAGCTAGTTCAAATAATGTAAAGACATAAAGTTGGGATGCTGGCTACTAATTAAGGGTCTGTAACGAATGAAGAGAGACAAATTTGTATAAAGTTTGCATTGAGTATGAGAAGCACAGTATTCAGATGTTCTTGTAAAAAGTTAGTTACAAAAGTACTTCAAGAGTTCTCAGATTACTCAATTATAGGGGCGGCAGATCTGAAGCTACAGGCGAATTTTATGAATTTGGTGGCATCAGTACCCTCACCGGCTTTTATAATTGAGCAGGCATGATCAGTTAAAATCTGCATTCACCAAAAATGAAATGAGTGTTTATCTGCTGAATGGTAGTACGATTCTGGTTTTGGTTGGACGTATTTTTTATGTTTGAGGAACTCCTGTGGAAGTCGTGAGGCAACAGAAGATTTCCATTTCAGGTGCTTGTATTATCAGCAGTATTTACTTGAAGCCTGCAGCGCCTCGTGGAATGCCAGGGTGGCCATCCTGGTGAAGTTATGTGGTTGGGGCTTCCCAGCAATAATCAACACGTCGTTGACGTGCATCCCAAGAAACGAGACAGTCTGCATAAGAAGTTTGTACAAAGCAACCAGATTGTAAAGTACAATGCAATATTGCCAATGAGGCTGCAGGCCGCCGTCGTAAGGGCAACCACGACCGAGATATGCATGTCACGTGGCGCCACCCAATGGCGACTTTCTGCTACTGAGCCTGTGGCCGGGGCTCGTGGGGTGGCTAATTGGTCGCTGTACTTTGGAGCAATTTGCATAGCACCATTGCACAGCCAAGTTGACTAAGTTTGTTTTCCAGTCTCGCGTGGTTATTGATTTCGGAACTGTTTTATTTTTACGCCGACTTTGCTATGTCTCGGACTTTACCTACCCCACGCAGGATAGAAAAGTCCAATGTTCGGCTTTTGAGCTTTGACTCCCTAGACAAGTTTTATTCTACGAAGGCCGTGCGGGATTAGCCGAGCGGTCTCGGGCGCTGTAGACTGTGCGGCTGATCCTGGCGGAGGTTCGAGTCCTTCCTCGGGCATGGGTGTGCGTGTTTTTCCTTAGAATAATTTAGGTTAAGTAGTGTGTAAGCTTAGGAATTGATGACCTTAGCAGTTGCGTCCCATAAGATTACACACACATTTGAACATTTTTTTTACTCTACGAAGATTTTGTGGTATTTGCAGATCTCTTGTCCAACTCACGCCAGCGTCAAAATTCAAGAAATTTGAAGCAGTATGGGACCCCTTGCATTGTGGAGGTGTGTGTGTGTGTGTGTGTGTGTGTGTGGCAAATATTTAGAGGCAAATATCTATGAACATGATGCCATTTCATGCAATTGAAATGTAGCTTACGTAATTTGTTCTGGGAATACTACATATCTTTTAACTTGGCACCTCTTATACGCAGTTCAAGTGACTAGTTGCCGCATTTTAATGCCACTAAAATACTAGACTCTCATTCGCAGCTGTATTTTAAACCTCATCAAAATATTATGCTCTGCTGCAGGTAGAGGGGAAAAAGGATGGGGTCATGATGATATCATACGTTTAAGGTCCATGACAGCATTCAAAAGTGAACTTTATCCAGAAACCTCATTGCCTTCCTACTTCTATTGTCTTTATTATATGACTGGGAAATTACGGAATTCTATTGCAAAAAAATTACGATAAGCTGGTTTCAAAGCGCTGAGAGCTTCGAGTCCTGTAGCTAAAATGAAAGATATTTTGTGGTATACGTTTTACAAATTAATGAGGATCTTACTAAAGGAGAGTACTTAAAATTAGGAGGGCTAAGTGATGTTGAGTACTGCTTTTTCAGTCCTCTGTCTGTTTTCGTGTTAAGCAACATCACTGGCAATATATATGTAAGTCTCACTCATTTGTAGTCTGTATTCTTCATATAATATGAACATGTATCATTCGCACACTTCAAGAAGAGTCTTGTACCTCCCCACCACGACAAGGAAAGTACACTCACATATATATAACAACTTTATGACAAAATGTTGGAAACTATTCACGCTATAGGAGCAGACCTGTACTGAACTTACCCACAAATGCGCACAAATTACGGCTTTGCTAAGGCTGTTTATTACGGTACTTGGGGGTAGCTGTTCGTGAGTGAGTATGTCGGCCTCATAATGTTTTTATAGTGGCTACAGGAAGTTTGCTAGCTTGTTTCGTTACCTTAAATAACATTTGAAACAAAGCCTCACAGATTTTTGAAATACGTATATGGCACAGTAACTGAAAAATTTTTATATCGAGTTCTTACTTCGGTAGGATAGTTTTATTCCTTGTTACCAACGTCTGTGTGCTTGACAGACAAATGCTATTCTAATGCTCATTCGCTGTCCCTGTCCTTAAACTTCCAAAAATAATAGTAATAGGACGCACAGTTCTAGCACTCTGATATTGCTTATGATGGAGCAGCAACACTTAAAAAAAATTCTTTTAATATACAGTGGAAAAAATCTGTCACACAGTTGGATACAAACACGCACTCTGGGCGAGGGTGTAGGATGCAAGAACCGGAATGGGGACTGGAAGAGAAAACGAGGTAGGATGTGGTGAATAGGTGGTGTGACTGGGGGGCAGATAGAGCACGGGTCTGTCCCTCATAACACAGTCGTTAACTGCCCAATACTGTCCCAGGACCGGCTGAATGTCCCTCCTCGCGATCTACCAATAACTGTTTTTGTTAAGTTGGTAGGTATCACACAATAGCGACAGTCAAGCGTCATTTATCAATTTGGAGGCTTTATCGTAATCGTGATGTGTGACTCTTTCATTTGAATAAAAGTGGGAAACCATAACAAATGAAATAACATGAGGGCTGACTCGCAATGTGGTCAGTCTTATTTGGTTTCTCTGTCAACTCTTTGGCTACGGTACAGAATATCAATGTAGATGTTATTTCTTGACGCATGTCCGCCAGTGTTAGTATAAGTAAACTTCCTTAGCAATTGTACTACATATATTTTGTGTTTATCTTCCATCATATACATATCCCTCCGAAACACAACCGGCTCTTCCTGCACTCGAAGTGTTGAGAGCTATCGACAGATGATCTCACACTGATTTCACATTTCTATATTTTCAGAAACCTTTTGACGCGATTCCTCAAAAGCATCTTCCAACTAAATTGCTTTCCTTAGAGTGTCATCTCAGTTGTGCGACTAGACTAGTGAACTCCTGTTAGAAAATTACAGCTTGTCGTTAAGAACGGAAAGTCATCTAGTAAAACAGAAGTGATATCTCAGGTTCCCCAAGGAAGTTTATACACCTTCTGTTGCTCTTAATCTATACAAACAACAATCTGAGCAGCCATTTTTACTGTTTGCAGATAATGCATTTGTTTCCCGTCTAGTAAAGTCGTCAAAAGAACAAAATCATTTGTAAAATGAATACGCCAAGATACCCATATGTTGCGAAAGGTGACAATTGACTCTGAACAATAACAAAAGTGGAATTATCCACATCGCACTAAAAGGAATCCGTTAAATTTCGGCTAACGAAAAAATCTCGCAAACATAAAGACTGCAGTATCTAGGGATTACAATTAAGAACAACTTAAATTGGAACCATCACATAGCAAGTATTGTAGGGAAGAGGGAAGGCGAACCAAAGACTGGGTTTTATTGGCAGAACACTTAGAAGATGCAACAAATCCACGAAAGAGACTGCCTGCACTACGCTTGACCGTCTTCTGTTGCTGTGCGGTACGGGATCCTTACCAGGTAGGATGGGCAGAGGACATCGAAGAAGTTCAAAGAAGGACAGCTTACATTATTGGAGAGAGTAACAGGAATATGGTACGCAGACTGGGGTGTCAATCATTGAAACCTAAGCATTTTTCGTTGCACCATGATCTTTTCACGAATTTGCTTTCACTCCCACTTACACAGGACAAAATGACCACCATGATAAAATAAGAGAAATCAGAGCTCGCATGGAAATGATTCGATGTTCATTTTTCCCTCATTCTATTCGAGACTGGAATGGTACAGAAATAATCTGAAAGTGGTTCTATGAACCATGAACCACCTGCCAGGCACTCAACTGCAAACTGTGGAAAAATCGGTTGGACGTAAACAACGTGAAGCTGTTCTTGGCGTTAATTGTACTATAAAGGAACTGGCTCTGGAACGATTTAAGTATCGAATTTTGACCGTGACTGTGTCACAATATTCAACTTGAAAACGTAATGAAATAAAATTTAATATCCTCACTCGTGGCCTTAAGAATGCTGTCCAATACGAAGAGTTCCACAGTCACAGGACAACTGTAACAGTTAACATTCCCACTTGTTTGTACCTTGTACCAATCGGAAATGGCCTACTTTGTTCTGATTGGTTGGAGACCGGAAACTAATGGCGGACGCCACAGTTCACGCATTTTACCAAATATAACATTTTAATACGTAAAATAACCTAACAAAATCATGTCACGCAAATATGACAACACGCAATAGATACATAATGATGCATAAAAGACAAAATAAAAAAGAGGGGACATTAGGAAAGGTGGTAGTAATCAAATGGCAAACAATGATAACATGAAATTTAGAATCCACTCACAATAAAATTGTATTTATAAAAGGACACATTTTTGATAAAAAATTTCCATAAAGAATGATATTCCATAAATGATTAGAACTGCTTTCCAAGACTTTATAGTAAGACAGAGATTTATGTCAAATTGCTTATCTGTGCGTGGGAGGTGGGCAGTATCATACCTAGCAGATCAGTCAGTGGTAAACAGCACCTGTTATATCATCTAGTCTGTTGCATTAACGACTTGGAGGTGATATTATTTCTCCGTTGACATCTTTTGCGTACAGGCTGGTCAGAAGCAATTGGTACTATATAGATCGAAAAACGTTCACGTATGACGATAGCTTTCGGACACACGATACAGTTATTAACGTCAAGTACATAGTTTTTGAAATGGCTCTGAGCACTATGCGACTTAACTTCTGAGGTCCTCAGTCGCCTAGAACTTAGAACTAATTAAACCTAACTAACCTAAGGACATCACACACATCCATGCCCGAGGCAGGATTCGAACCTGCGACCGTAGCGGTCGCTCGGTTCGAGACTGTAGCGCCTAGAACCGCACGGCCACTCCTGCCGGCCATAGTTTTTGAAATAGTGCCTAGTTCACTTTATCTCGCATATCGTTAAGTTACATTTCGCCCGTTTTGCTGTGCACGTCACATTTGCGACTTCTCAGCGTTGCTAATAATTTTCAAATGTGGAAGACTGCTTAGTTGGTTTTATAACGAGTGTTAATGTTTTCACGAGTAAGAAACTTCATTAAATTGTAAATAAGGTATCTTAGAACTAATTAGTCTTTGAAACTAACGCCACAGCAATCAATGTAGTCCAGCAGACAACAATCCCTGCTCACTCGCGACTGCATTGTCAATTCGGTTTGCATCACTCAAAACAATTTTAACACTTTCTATTCACTATATCCACTTTAATATTAAGTCTATGTCGTATTTGGAACGTAAGCTTACGGCACTATATGGTGAGCGATTCATTCTGACGTGACACATCCCGCCGACCGAGGTGGCCGAGCGGTTCTAGGCGCTACAGTCAGGAACCGCGCTGCTGCTACGGGCGCAGGTTCGAATCCTGCCTCGGGCATTGATGTATGTGTTGTCCTTAGGTTTAGTTTAAGTTCCAGGGGACTGATGACCTCAGATGTTAAGTCCCATAGTGCTCAGAGCCATCTGAACCATTTTGACACATCCCGCTGCTCAATCCATACACGGAAACCCTCAGTCGTACCACTCTGGCCATACTTCGAATCACTGACTATAGACATAAGACACAGTCAAACGTAACAGTCGTGATGCTCGGCTTCTTTTTTGTTACCCACAACGATTACAGCGCTCCAAGCGTCCCGCCAGCTACCCAACTGAATACGATATTGGATGAGTGCGAATACTATCGTTTATATTGATTCCTAACATATTTTTTTTACAAAAGTAACTGTGTATGGTCTCATGCAAATCTATAATAACTAAAAAATGGCACCACATTTGTCATTATTTAGTTTCCTAAGGGCCGTGGGAGGTACGAACAGGACAGTTTACTTACGATTCTCTTTACAGACACTTGCTGAATAACGTCGTTTTCCTTTAATAGCAAAAAATTTCTAGTAAATACCAGAACACCAGTCCTTTTGCAGAAAGATGTCATATTTCTACCCAACAAATCAGTGTTTTGTCCGATACTCTTTCAGCCAAATCAGTGAATACGGAGCCCCATTATTTGAAGCCGGCACGGTAGCTGAGCGTGTTCGGTCCTCCCCTCAGGGATTGGGCGTTGTGCTGTCGTTATCATCATTTCATCCCCATTGTCGACGCCCAAGTCGTCCAATGTGGCGTCGCATTCAATAAGACTTGCACTTAGCGGCCGAACTTCCCGACTGGGAACTCCCGGTCACTGATGCCATACGATCATTTCCATTTTTTCCAGTGAACATGGTACGTAGAAAACCTATTTGGAATGTAAGCCATACATTATTTAACGTGTCAAGTAAGCCACCACTACTATAGCTTAAGGAAAAATCACACAGGTATGATAATAAATCGTCAAAAGTAACAAAACTGTTACACAGCACAGGATAAGCAAATTCCACAATTGTTGCTAAAACTGAGTCACAAACGGGAAGAATCTTAACACATTCGTTTTTGAAGCAAATGAAATTACATTTACAAAAATATTAGCGTATTAGAAAAGCGATTGAAATGTAAGAATGGGCGAATCATTAGACTCCAAACAAACTTTAAAGTGTCAAGGGACGTGCCTATGATAATAACAGACAACATCAGAAGTATGTGCATCTCATGCATGAAATGTGTGTTTACATGTTCTTGCTTTCAGCGGGATGACCTGCAAATATACATATATTCGAAAGTATTTCTTCATGAATAATTCGTAGCTTATGTCGTTGTATCAGTGTGATTTGGCTGTTTTTAAATGTATTTCACGATAATTCTACATCTACATCTACATCCATATTCCGCAAGCCACCTAACGGTGTGTGGCGGAGGGTACCTTGAGTACCTCTACCGGTTCTCCCTTCTATTCCAGTCTCGTATTGTTCGTGGAAAGGATTGTCGGTATGCCTCTGTGTGGACTCTAATCTCTCTGATTTTATTCTCATGGTCTCTTCGCGAGATATACGAAGGAGAGAGCAATATACTGTCTGACTCCTCGGTGAAGGTATGTTCTCGAAACTTCAACAAAAGCCCGTACGGAGCTACCGAGCGTCTCTCCTGCAGAGTCTTCCACTGGAGTTTATCTATCATCTCCGTAACGCTTTCGCGATTACTAAATGATCCTGTAACGAAGCGCGCTGCTCTCGGTTGGATCTTCTCTATCTCTTCTATCAACCCTATCTGGTACGGATCCCACACCGCTGAGCAGTATTCAAGCAGTGGGCGAACAAGCGTACTGTAACCTACGTCCTTTGTTTTCAGACTGCATTTCCTTAGGATTCTTCCAATGAATCTCAGTCTGGCATCTGCTTTACCGACGATCAATATATGATCATTCCATTTTAAATCACTCCTAATGCGTACTCACGGATAATTTATGGAATTAACTGCTTCCAGTTGCTGACCTGCGATATTGTAGCTAAGTGATAAGGGATCTTTCTTTCTATGTGTTCGCAGCACATTACACTTTTCTACATTGAGATTCAATTGCCATTCCCTGCACCATACGTCAATTCGCTGCGGATCCTCCTGAATTTCAGTAGAATTTTCCATTGTTACAACCTCTCGATATACCACAGCATCATCTGCAAAAGTCTCAGTGAACTGCCGATGTCATCCACAAGGTCATTTATGTATAATGTGAATAGCAACGGTCCTACGACATCCCCTGCGGCACACCTGAAATCACTCTTACTTCGGAAGACTTCTCTCCATTGAGAATGACATGCTGCGTTCTGTTATCTAGGAACTCTTCAATCCAGTCACACAATTGGTCTGATAGTCCATATGCTCTTACTTTGTTCATTAAACGACTGTGGGGAACTGTATCGAACGCCTTGCGGAAGTCAAGAAACACGGCATCTACCTGGGAACCCGTGTCTATGGCCCTCTGAGTCTCGTGGACGAATAGCGCGAACTGGGTTTCACACGATCGTCTTTTTCGAAACCCATGATGATTCGTACAGAGTAGATTTCTAGTCTCCAGAAAAGTCATTATACTCGAACATAATACGTGTTCCAAAATTCTACAACTGATAGACGTTAGAGATATAGGTCTATAGTTCTGCACATCTGTTCGACGTCCCTTCTTGAAAACGGGAATGACCTGTGCCCTTTTCCAATCCTTTGGAACGCTACGCTCTTCTAGAGACCTACAGTACACCGCTGCAAGAAGGGGGGCAAGTTCCTTCGCGTACTCTGTGTAAAATCGAACTGGTATCCCATCAGGTCCAGCGGCTTTCCCATTTTGAGCGGTTTAAAAAAAATGGTTCAGATGGCTCTGAGCAGTATGGGACTTAACTACTGAGGTCATCAGTCCCCTAGAACTTAGAACTACTTAAACCTAACTAACCTAAGGACATCACACGCATCCATGCCCGAGGCAGGATTCGAACCTGCGACCGTAGCGGTCACGCGGTTCCAAACTGAAGCGCTTAGAACCGCACGGCCACACCGGCCGGCTTTGAGCGGTTTTAATTGTTTCTCTATCCCTCTCTCGTCTATTTCGATATCTACCTTTTTTTCATCTGTGCGACAATCTAGAGAAGGAACTACAGTGCAGTCTTCCTCTGTGAAACAGCTTTGGAAAAATACATTTAGTATTTCGGCCTTCAGTCTGTCATCCTCTATTTCAGTACCATTTTGGTCACAGAGTGTCTGGACATTTTGTTTTGATCCACCTACCGCTTTGACATAAGACCAAAATTTCTTAGGATTTTCTGCCAGGTCAGTACATAGAACTTTACTTTCGAATTCACTGAACGCCTCTCGCATAGCCCTACACTACATTTCGCTTCGCGTAATTTTTGTTTGTCTGCAAGGCTTTGGCTGTGTTTATGTTTGCTGTGAAGTTCCCTTTGCTTCCGCAGCATTTTTCTAACTAGGTTGTTGTACCACTGTGGCTCTTTTCCATTTCTTACGATCTTGCTTGGCACATACACATCTAACACATATTGTACGATGGTTTTGAACTTTGTCCACTGATCCTCAACACTATCTGTACTTGAGACAAAACTTTTGTGTTGAGCCATCAGGTACTCTGAAATCTGCTTTTTGTCTCTTTTGCTAAACAGAAAAATCTTCCTACCTTTTTTAATGTTTCTATTTACGGCTGAAATCATCGATGCAGTAACCGCTTTATGATCGCTGATTCCCTGTTCTGTTGTCAAATAGTTCGGGTCTGTTTGTCACCAGAAGGTCTAATATGTTATCGCCACGAGTCGGTTCTCTGTTTAACTGCTCAAGGTAGTTTTCAGATAATGAACTTAAAAAAAATTTCACTGGATTCTTTGTCCCTGCCACCCGTTATAAACGTTTGAGTCTCCCAGTCTATATCTGGTAAATTAAAATCTCCACCCAGAACTATAACATGGTCGGGAAATCTACTCGAAATATTTTCCAAATTTTCCTTCAGGTGCTCTGCCACAACAGCTACTGAGCCAGGGGGCCTATAGAGACATTCAATTACCATGTTTGGGCCTGCTTTAACCGTGACCTTCACCCAAATTATTTCACATTTAGGATCTCCGTCAATTTCCTTCAATACTATTGCACTTCTTATCGCTATAAACACCCATCCCCCTTCACTGTCCAGCTTGTCTCTGCGGTATACATTCCAATCTGAGTTTAGAATTTCATTACTGTTTACATCTGGTTTCAGCCAACTTTCTGTCCCTAGTACTATGTGGGCATTGTGATCGTTTATTAACGAGAGCAGTTCTTGGACCTTTCTATAGACGCTCTTGCAGTTTACTATTAGCAGATTAATATTGTTATTCCCTGTTACATTTTGCCTACTCCTACCTTGCCGCGCGTCTCAGGAGGCGTCTTGTCGGGCCTAGGGAGGGGATTCTCTAACCTAAAAAACCCACATGTGCACTCCTCACGTACTCCGCTACCCTTGTAGCCGCTTCCCGCGTGTAGTGCACGCCTGACCTATTCAGGTGGACCCTACATTTCTCCACCCGATAGCGGAGGTCGAGAAATTTGCACCCCAGATCTCCGCAGAATCGTCTGAGCCTCTGATTTAAGCCTTCCACTCGGCTCCAAACCAGAGGACCGCGATCGGTTCTGGGAACGATACTACAAATAGTTAGCTCTGATTCCACCCCGCGAGCGAGGCTTTCCGCCTTCACCAATTCCGCCAACCGCCTGTACGAACTGAGGATGACCTCTGAACCCAGACGGCAGGAGTCACTGGTGCCGACATGAGCAACAATTTGCAGACGGGTGCACCCAGTGCTCTCTATCGCCGCCGGCACGGCCTCCTCCACATCTCGGATGAGACCCCCCGGCAAGCAGACAGAGTGAACACTGGCCTTCTTCCCCGACCTTTCCGCTATTTCCCTAAGGGGCTCCATCACCAGCCTAACGTTGGAACTCCCAATCACTAATAAACCCCTCCCCCCGTGTGCCTGCTCGGTCCTTGCTGAGGGACGGCCACATGTCCACTCACAGGCAGAGCGGGCGATGCCACACGGCCAGCCTCCACATTGACCCTCCGCCTCGTGCGCCGCGAACGCCGTTGAACCCGCCACTCCCCTTGGGGAGAGGGTGGCCCAACCGCGCCCGGTACCCGCGAAGAATTCTCGACAGCAGGGACAGTTGGTGATGCATGTAACACCTGAGGTGTACCATGCGACGCACCAGACTCCCCACTGCCGCTACACTAATTGTAAGAGGCAGCAGCCTGAAGACGGCTGACCGCGGCCATCAACACGTTAAGCTGTTCGCGAACAGTGGCCAGCTCCTCCTGCGTCCGTACACAGCAGTCACACATCCCATCCATCCTAAGAAATCAATTTACTGTAGAGAGTTAATCAACTATTAGCTAGACTGCTAATTCACTAAAGATGGCTGATACTTGACTAAACTGTGGTTACTAGACACTTCTTGTAGAAAACAATGAAAATAGCACTACCTGTCTCTGGACTGTATTCAAAACCAACACTAGCACTTCTGGCACTGTGGCTGACTAAAGGGACTCTCTCTCATTGTATTCAACACAAACACGAAATCTATGGAACACTGTTACTAGCACTCGACAATTAAAGCTTCCTAAAAGCAAAAACAAACGGAAGAAAAAGTGACAAGTAAGAAAAATACAGTTAATACTTAAATTAACGTAGCTCGCTGCACAGCAGACGTGACACAGACGGCAGTTACGACGACACTGACACTACTGGCACTATGGCTGACTCTTAGTAATTTACTAACAGACAGAACGCAAATCTATAACAGCTGTTTCGTTAATTAAATAAAAAATAGTTAAAAACAAGCGTTGTCCTTACGACGCATGTGACTGTCTGCTTTCAGCGCTTGGAGCGCTAGTCTCAACCCAGTTGTCAACGCTAGCAACCTCCAGACCAGATAGTATCGCAGCTGTATGTATTAGACTGTGTTCTACATATGGTACTCTCACTGTTCTCGTAGCATTTCTCCTTAACACAGCAGTTTTATCAGGGTTACTACAAGATTCCATTAAATTAAAATAATTGCATGCTCAAAAATGAAACTAAACATGGCGACAGGAAATTCAAATCACAACAGAATCAAAGAAAAGCATAGTTACACTGCACAGTGCACACCGCAGTCTAATACACACGGCCACGACTCACGACATTCACTTGTGCGAAAGTTATTATTGTTGGACAGCTGGGACGACACTGGCCCTCCAAGCGGTGAGAAAGCCTGCAGTCACAAGCGTTGTAAGGCTAGATAATGTCCGTTTTCAATTATTTTCTACTTAAACAACGAAATTGCTATTATATTTTTTCGGTCCATGCGTTAGTAAATTACGAAGACACATGAATCATTGTGAAGTACATGTAAAAACATCCGAATCACACTATTTCCATGACATAAGCTAAAAGTTATTCATGAAAAAATACTCTCGAAGATGTATATATTTGCAGCTTATCCCAATGAAAGCAATAGTATACAAACACATATTTCATGAGAAGCGTAATTTCTGTTGTTGTCTGCTGTTATTATCATTGGCACTTTCACTGACACTTAGAAAAATGCGATGGAGTCTAACGATTCACCTATTCTTACACATCACTCAACTGTCAAATACTCGTGTAATATTGAGAGTGTAATTACTTTCGCTTCAAATCCGAATGAGTTCAAAATGCCGTTTGTGGCTCAGATTTAGCAACAATTGTGGAATTAGTTTCTTCTGACTTGGGATACAGTTTTATTGCTTTTGGCAATTTAATATCACCTCTGTGTAGTTCCCCATTTAATCACAGCCGTGGCAGCTTATTTGGTACGTTAAATAATGTCGGTATTGCACTCCATATAAGTTTCCTAAGTTCCACTTTCGCTGATTTGGCTGAAAGTGTACTGAACAGAACCCCGCTTTGTTGGATAGATGCACGACATGTTTCTACAAGACATCAGGTCTTCTGGTGTTTACTAGCAATTTTTGGCTACTAAAGGATAACGACATTATTCAGTAAATATCTGCACGTTACAATAGAATCGTAAATAAACCGTGCCGGTCCCAAGTCCGGGGCCTCATTTCGCAAGTGATGAGGAAGGAGGAGGGGGAGGAGTAACACCTCGTTAAAAAAAACCTGGGTCCATCTGGCTCCGGATGGTAGCACCCTGTAAGGGCCCCTGCCTAGGGTTACTAGGTGAAACCTGGTCAACAGTCTCAAAGGCGGAAGAGGAAGTTCAGATTCCCAACGGCGGAGAGTGCGGAAGAACTACCTCCAGGACTCACAATCTTGGTTGTACATTTTGTGGCCTTTGGGCTACACCCAAAATAACTTTCATCAATCATGGAAGTGTGTGATGTAAACTATTTTACCCCAGGTGGACGATCCACCGTACTCCAGTACGTCAGCAGACATTCGGATTCTGGGGAGTCTGCAACATTGCACAAAGACAAGTCGGAGTGTCTTGGAATCTCATCCAAATTTCAATATAGGCAATCAACGTACCTAGCAACTTTCAATGCAAACTCATTGTTGAAAACCGGAAAACTAAAACATCTAACAGATACGCTAAAGAACCACAACATACTCATAACAGCCATTCAAGAGACACGATACATGGATACAGATACCTTCGATTCCGAAGGTTTTAGGATATACAAAGGGAAAGTGGGACCGAGAGTAATGAAAAATGTACCACATCTTGGTACAGCCTTTATAATCAACAAACAAATCTTGAACTCAATAGTTGGCTTTGATTCCCAATCAGAAAGAATCTCAAGGCTTACATTCACAAGCACAAACAAAATCTACACAATTATCAATGCACATGCCCCTATAAACGAGGATAACAGGAAAAATAAATAAAAAGTGGAGGCCTTTTGGAATCATCTAGATGACATTATTCAGAAAATTCCAGATAAAAACATCATCATTCTTCTTGGAGATTTTAATGCACAGATTGGTAAAGAAAAAAG
The DNA here is from genome assembly GCF_021461385.2 of Schistocerca piceifrons. NCBI lineage: Eukaryota > Metazoa > Arthropoda > Insecta > Orthoptera > Acrididae > Schistocerca > Schistocerca piceifrons. The sequence continues at coordinate 219,274,097 of NC_060145.1, read as the reverse complement.
ATATAAGAAAATAGTTGGAAACTATCCTGCACACAAGAGAACAAACAGAAATGGTGTGAGACTAATAGAACTTTGCCAAGCACACAGTTTAATTCTTAAATCCACAGCTTTCAAAAAACTACCACGAAGACAAAAAACATGGGTATCCCCAAATCCTAGCCTTGGGGAATTTCAACTTGATCATGTGGCAATTAAGAAGATTTCTAGCAAAGAAATCATGAACGTTAGGGTACTCAGGGGTGCAAACTTGGATTCAGACCATTACCTTTCTAAAATTAAGTTCAAAGTCATCCCAAACAGGAAACGCAGCATGAAACAAATTAAGGGTCGGAAGTATAGCACGGAAAAGATATTAAAATCAGATGAATTCACAAAAGCAACAGAAACCATTCAGACACAAAGCTGGGGGGATATCAAGGAAAACCTCATTACTACAGCTGAACGGATAGCACCTAACAAAAAAAGTAAAAAACATGCCTGGTGGTCGCTGGAATGTGATGCCCTCATTGAAACGAGAAAACAGGCATGGCAAAATTGGCAATCACAGAAAACAGAAGAAAGTAGACTGAATTTCATTACAGTTAGAAAACTGGTAGATAAAAATATAAAAAGGATTAAGAAGACACATGAAAACAAAACTCTCCTCCAAATTGATGAAGAATTTGCTAAAAACAACACAAGGAGCTTTTACAGAACTTTCAAACAAAGGTTATCAAGATACAAAGCACCCACCCTCCAATTTCGAGATGTAAATGGGACCATCGCTCACAACAACACGGAAAACTGCAAAATACTAGCAGGCTACTTTGAGAAACTCTTGAATTGTGAATCCATCCTTGAAAAATTTGAATCCATTCCAAACAACCGTGAGAAGCCGGATTCAGAACCACCGACGACTGAAGAACTACAGAAGGTCATCTCAGAACTTAAAAACAACAAGGCGTCCGGAGAAAATCAAATAGTGGCCGAACTATGGAAAAAGGCTGACAAAAATGCAGTTACATCCCTAAAGTGTGTTTTCGATCAAATCTGGAAAGAAGAAGAGATCCCCGCAGAATGGAGAACAGCTCTCATCCACCCTATCCACAAGAAAGGTTTGAAGACAGACCCCAACAATTACAGAGGAATATCACTGCTGGATACAACGTACAAGATTCTTTCTAAAGTCCTTTTGAACAGGGCAGAGCCGCAATTGGATCCGCAAATCGGGGAATACCAGGGAGGTTTTAGAAAGGGTAGATCATGTTCGGAACAAATACTAAACCTCAAAAACATCATGGCTTACCAAAAATCAAGGGCAAAGACATACGTAATCTCCTTCATTGATTTCAAAAAAGCATATGATTCGATTGATAGAGAATCTCTGTTATCAGTCCTGGAAGAAATGGGTTTGGATAAGAAAACAACTAATATTATAAAAGCGACCCTTACGAATACATTTTCGAAAGTTAAATTTATGGGCGAACTATCGGAACCCTTTGAAATAAAAACGGGAGTGCGACAGGGTGATGGGCTCTCACCGTTGCTGTTCAATTGTGCTCTTGACAAAGTAGTCAGAGAATGGAACACAAATATTAAGAGTGGTATAAGACTGGGTTGCAAAAAGAAGAACCTTAAAGTAAATTGCATTGCTTTTGCAGATGATATGGCCCTGTTTGCTGAAACAATGGAAGAAGCACGGGAGCAAATCCTTGAACTAAAGAAACAAGCAGCTAAAATTGGTCTTCACATCTCCTCTGAAAAAACTAAGATATTGACAAACATCAAGCACTCATGTAAATACCTCAAAGTTCAAGAACAGAAGATTGAAATAGTAAAAGAATTCAAATATCTCGGAGAATGGATTACTTGGAATGCTGGGGAAAGCAAAGCAATGGAATCCAGAAAAAATAAACTTGAATTGGCCTTCCAACTAACAAAAAATACATACAACAAAAAATCCCTTTCATGGGGGTCCAAAATTACACATTACAAGACAGTGATTAAGCCAGAAGCACTGTATGCAGCAGAAACACTTAACATGAATTTCAAAAGCCAAATGGAGAAACTTGAGATAAAGGAAAGAAAAATTTTAAGAAAAATCATTGGGCCAAAATTTCAAGACAATAAGATTATATACATTAAAAATGAAACTCTCTACAAGAAAATTGAAAAACTTTCAGATTCTATGCGAAAAAGGAGAATAAATTTTATGGTCATCTTCTCAGAATGAATTCCAACAGATTAACTAAACAAATCTTTGACTTCTTCCGTAACCGAAAAACGAAGCCCAACTGGTTTAAAGAAACTGAGAAAGACCTAGTGGAATTAAATATTTCAGAAAATTCACTTATTGATCGAACTGCTAAATTAATTACTAAAGATGAAAACATAAGGTTCCAAGACAAATCCACACAAAAGTCCAAATCCTTCATCTCGGAAGAAGAGAGGAGAAGAAGATCACAAAGAATGAAGAAATACTGGGCCCTAAGAAAAGAACAACGCACAAAGAAATGATTGATCCAGCGTACCCCAAAGAGGGTGAAACGAAAGAAGAAGAAAGTACCGTTTCGTACCTCCCAGGATCCTTAAGAGCCTAAATAATGACAAATGTGGTGTCATGTTTCAGTTATTGTCCATTTTCATGGCATTTAATCCCTACTGTTAAAACTACGTTACAGAGCAATAATTTAAACGTTAGTATTCGCACTCCTCCGGTATCGTATTCAGAAGTGTCACTTGATGGCCGCTTGGGGCGCTTCTACCGCTGTGGCTAACAAAAACGGGACGAGTGCCTCGAGTGTTACGTTACACTGTGCTTTACATTATAGAAATCTGAACCAGCAAAGATATGTATACATTGGATGCTACGGTAATTTCCAACAATTACTGCCTACCGATCGCGCGGGCTCTCAACGATATACATCGAACGTGCGACTCTTCAAATGGTTCAAATGGCTCTGAGCACTATGGGACTTAACATCTGTGGTCATCAGTCCCCTAGGACTTAGAACTACTTAAACCTAACTAACCTAAGGACATCACACACATCCATGCCCGAGGCAGGATTCGAACCTGCGACCGTAGCAGTCGCGCGGTTCCGGACTGAGCGCCTAGAACCGCTAGACCACCGCGGCCGGCCGTGCGACTCTATGTCAATCACACGACTCTAGTGTGATCCTGTTCACATTGTTCACTAGCGTATCAACAAAAGACGAACGTTTACCTAGTTACAACTATTAAAAATGAAAGTATTAACATTACTTACTTTATTCGTCAGCCACGTCTTCGTCATGCACTATTCGTCGTGTTGTATAAGCCGCCGGCAAAAATCCTTTTTTCCCATAACCAGGATACACTCTTGCTACGTCAGTCAGAAATATCTGGGGAGCATCAGGAGAGTCAATTTTTCCCCCTCTCTTTTTATCGACGATTTCACAGATTTCCACAAGCGTTCCATATTGTGTGTGGACAAACGGATCGTTCGATGACACAAATTCAACAGAATGATTCACAAATTTATGTTGAAATCCATCACTCTTTAATGTGTTGTGAAGCCGTCTGCTCTCACTTTAATGCCTGGCTATTTCAATTGCTTTATCGGAGAGCTACAGTTTTCTTTCCCCTTGAATAAACGCGAACTATAAAGCACTTACGGGATTCTTTTTCAGTTCCGCCAAATACCCGAATAAGTTATTTTCAGTGGTCGTCCTCTCTGCTATTTCCTCTATATCAGGGGTCTCCAAACTACGGCCCGCGGGCCGAAACCGGCCCGCGAGGGTCGGCAAACTGGCCCGCGTTAGCTGGCCGGACTTCCCCTTGGGGTTTTACCTGCTTCGTGCCTTTATGTCTCGCCTGTTTTTGGAATGGGGGACTGATGACCTTAGCTGTTTAGTCCCCCTTAACCATCCCAACAACCACCAACACCATCCCTGGTATCCGGCCCGCCAAATATTTGAGGTGGTGCCTATACTGCCCGCAATTGAGTTTCGAGGCCTATCGTGACCAATACACCGCGACATTGTCGGAGCTCTATCTTTACAAAGCAGAAGGTCATGGTTAAACTTGTGGCTATCCACAATAAACAGACAGACCATTCTCCGTGCGATAATGGGAAAAAAAGGTTAACAGACTAGTCTGGCGAAAACATTTTAAGTAAAAAAATTTTTTGCATTTTATTCTACTCACGAGCCTGGTGCAAGTCTTTCAAATGGGCGCCACTTTGACGACTAGCCTTAATAATCAATCATTATGGAAGATGCTTCTTAAGCAAGGTTTCACTTTCTTTACGTATTTCTATTTTCAGATTTTCCTCGTCTCTTCGATTTCAAACTTTGAATTGTCCCACACCTACTAGTAAAGCGCATAAGACACTAAAAAATTCGTGAGGCACTCGCAACATAGACACAATCACGCAACAGAGCTATCAAATATATGCTCTGGCTCTGCTACTCGCTACAAGACTACATAACTAAACTTATTGTTGCGCTGCTTGAAATAACAATGCGTTGACATACTCTACCTCTGTTACGTCTTGTAATAATAGTGTTGATGACAATGATTTTGAGATTTCGTTAACTTTACAGGACGCTTTCTTGAGGAATGTGCAGTGACATACTTTTTTGTCGATGCAATTCCCCAGAATAAAATATGCCAGAAATCCGGTCAGGTACGTCCACCAATCAAAATTATGTAAATAAATAAAAATCGTAGTTCGTTTCAGAGCTAGCTATTACCACAACCCTAGATTTTTGCGACTTCATCTTTCCTTCAGCCTGACATTACGGTGATCATGGAGTGCTAGGGTTCTTTAATCCCACTAGGTAGATCTTGGCCCCTATGACTTCGTGGAGGAATCAATGTGGCCCACAGACTAAAATGTTTGGAGACCCCTGCTCTGTATACGAGTCGTCTATTTCGAAAATCTTGTTTTGTCCACCGATTGGAACAATATCGTTCGTGATTATGACGTAACACATTTCTCGGAAGAAACTACAGTAGTCGCACACGATGTTCGTTGACAATTGTGCTTCAGAAGCTGTCGCTTGTAACGCGTAGTCCCTTAATTAATAAGAAACTAAAGTGATGCTCTTCTCAATGAATAATTTGGAACTGTCAAAACATGTGTTTTTTTCTTAAAGATGTTCTCTTGTAACAATACGCGCAGTAAAACTGCAAAAGAAAATCAGCATCAGCACCTTTCTTGCGAAGTTTCATGGGGTTGAGGCCATGACACAATTTCTGCTGTCCTCATTCGAAAGCAATCCGAAGTCACAACACACTACATAACGGAACAGTTAGATTTCGCCGTGTGAGACTATCGGTACTCGAAACTGTAACGCATTCACTCATTGCTATTCCCAACCGAAAACGGTAAACTATGGCAACGCTCTAAAGGTTTATCATAATTCACGAGTCGTGTAGTCGACACAGAGTCGAACGTTCTATACATATCGTCAGGGGCCCGCGCGTTCGATTAGTCTTGGAAATATCTAGTGTTACATTTGTTCTGAAGAGTCTTTGTCCCAGATTTGAAGTGAAACCATGGTTGTTGCTCAAATGTTGTTGACGCCCATGTATAGGACAGTAAGTTTTAATAACGTTACCCATATTCACTTCATGCCACAAATACTCTTTATTTTTCTGGTTGTTCCTCTTTTGGGGTCTCCAGTCCGAAGATTCGTCTGATGCAGCTCTACGCCTGTCGTGTGCAACATCCTTCATTTCTGCATAATTATAAAACCATTTGAACCTGCTTGCTACGTTCGAGCCTTGATATCTCTCTACAATGTAGCCCCCCCCCCCCCCCCCCACCCAAATTAACGATTTTTCTTGCCTCAGATTGTGCCTCTTCCAGCGATTCCTCTGGTTTTTTTCTTTTTTTTAAGTTCTGCCATAAATTTTTCTTCTACGTCATTCGATTCAATACCTCAAAAATACCGCAAGGTATTCCACCTTTAGACTGCACCATTTTGGCTCCTGTAACACCGCGCTTCGCTACTGTAGCACGAGGATTTCAATGTACTCTGGTGTGCAAATTTAAGGACGAAAATAACTTTTGCATGATGGTCGCTGCCACGTGACGTAACTCGACGAAACCTGGGTCATACATAGAAAGAACTGCTGCAAGTAGTGGAGAAGATAACCGAAAAAAATACGCAATGACGCGAATTACACCTTTATTCGAAAACAATAATTACACTGAAGTCAACGCGATGTGCCGGCCGGAGTGGCCGAGCGGCTCTAGGCGCTTCAGTCTGGAACCGCGCGACCGCTACGGTCGCAGGTTCGAATCTTGCCTCGGGCATGGATGTGTGTGATGTCCTTAGGTTAGTTAGGTTTAAGTAGTTATAAGTTCTAGGGGCCTGATGACCTTAGATGTTAAGTCCCATAGTGCTCAGAGCCATTTGACTCAACGCGATGTATGGACATCTTCTGGACAGCACAATAGGCGAGACATTGTTCTTAATAGGGTGATGACGATCATTGGTTTGTGGGGCGCTCAACTGCGCGGTCATCAACGCCCGTGCAAAGGCCCAGTTTTTACACAGTCCAGTTTTTGTACACTGTCACGAATGATGATGATGATGAAATGATAAGGACAACAGAAACACCTCGACCACGGGCAGAGAAAATCCACAACCCAGCCGGGAATCGAATCTGGGACCCCGTGATCCAGAGGTAGCAACGCTAGCCACTAGACCACCAGCTGTGGTCTCTTAATAAGGTGTATGGTCGCCAGAGGCAGCAACGCATGCTCTGTAACGTGCTCCCAAGCTGGTCGACTTCTTATGGGACGGGGTTTCATTGCTCCACCAGCGCGGTTGACAACCGGTGGATGGTCTTTGGTGCATGTCGACGTGCTGCATACGTCTCCCCAATGCATCGCACACGTGTTCGACGGGATTTAACTCGGGGGAACGGGCAGACCAGTACATTCACCGAATATCCTCTTACTCCAAGAGGTCCTCCAGCTGCGTTGTTCGATGCGGCCGCGCGCTGTCATCCAAAGAAATGGAGACAGAGCCGAATGCACCACTGACAGACACACACAAGGAAGGAGTACAGTGTCACAATAACGGTGACATGACAGCTCCGTGTCGAAAGATACGGGGGTGAGTACACTCATGCAACGCTATACCTCGGCATACCATGACATGTGGACCACCAAAACGATCACCTTCGACAGTGTTCCTGGGTGCATTACGTGTTCCCGCCTCTCGCCATATGAAGATGTGTCCAGAATCAATACTCATACTAAATCTGCTTGCTTCCGAGAATAGCATTCTATCCCACTCCTTGTTGCTCCAGTCCCTATGCTCCTGCCGGCCGGTGTGGCGACCGCTACGGTCGCAGGTTCGAATCCTGCCTCAGGCATGGATGTGTGTGATGTCCTTGGGTTAGTTAGGTTTAATTAGTTCTAAGTTCTAGGCGACTGATGACCTCAGAAGTTAAGTCGCATAGTGCTCAGAGCCATTTGAACCATTTTTGAACTTCGTGCAGCTGGGCATAAGGGTCGAGAACATACCTTCAGTTGTGCAGTGTTTAAGGAGCTTTTGCGCATGCGCAACTCGCGTATGTAATTGCCTTACGGGCCAGATACACACGGACTTGATATACAACGTGAATGGATCATGATGTGTCGCTCAACTAGAAGTTTACGTCAGTGCCACCAGGTGGTTGCAGTCTGCGGCAGACTTTTATCCCCGTTCGCTCGGCATAAATTCTGCTGGACGATAGCACACTCTTCAGATATGCTAATGCAATCACTATATAGTAAAATTAGATCAAACGTCAGTATATGTTAAAGTTGTACTGACAATAAACCTATTTTGTGGGTTTCTGAAAGAGGTATAATATATTAAGTTATGAATTTTATCATACAATAGTCCGTTTGAGGCGCTGAGAATCAGGGACTAAACCACATAATTGTCGATAGTGAGGTTGTAGCATTTATTCATGCTTCTGAAATCTGTTGACCTTATGGTGAGTCAAGTTTATCTGTGCTGTAGGCCCACATCGCACATATGAAAATTCAAGAAAAGCTGTATCACTGCTTCCTCTGATATTCACTTAGCTGTGGGATCGATGGCGGTGAGCTTTAGACCCTTATGGACCTCAGTGACTCATCTGTGTTCTCGTCAAGTGACCATGTTGGCGGATATTGCTACTTGAGTTTAATCATTTCCATAAACGGCAGTTTGTGTTTTGAAGTTTGTCGTTTACTGTGCGGGAATCGGCTTTTGTGTGCAGTGTGAACATGAACTATGTTGAATCTATTTTAAATGCTAACAGAAAAATAAAGCTGTGAGGTCGGGTCGTAAGTCGTGCTTGCATAACTCAGTTGGTAGAGCGCTTCCTTGCGAAAGGCTGAGGTCCAGAGTTCGAGTCTCGGTCCGCCACACAACTTTAATCTGCCACGAAGCTTTATATCAGCGCACACTCCCATGCTCTGGAAACAGAGAAGTAAATTACCGGGAAAAGTTAGCCACAAAGACCTAGGGCCTCCGAGAACAGATCGTTTGATTGAGAGAGTGACGAAATCAAATAAGCGTGACTACAAGCAAACATTTAAGAAGGATAGGACGAGGAATTCCGCCTTATCCAAAACACCTTTTCAGTTTCCTTTACGACAGACATGTTTCAGCACTTTTTGTGCTATCTTCAGTGGGTTATTTTATTTTCTTACTTACATGAAGCTGTTAGGTACTTATCTTGGTAGCTAGATTGCTACGCAATCTACAACTTGTCACGCCTTTGACACTGCAGTGTTTTCTCATATGTTTCGGCGAGGTGACTGCGCTCGTGTTCGTGACTTATGGTCGTTTGACAAGGCACTTTCTACGAATTTTCAAAACATGAATGGAGTTTTCGCTGCCATTAGGTGTTATATTTATTATTTAAGAAGGAAGTGTACAGGTAGCACAAGCTGTTGTGTGCGTGCAGCTTAAGAATATCTGATTTTCAGTCCGGAAGTATATTCGTGAACTAATACATCTCTTAGGGATCTTGCACATTTGCCAAAAAAAATGGAAAAGCTCAAAAACTCCCACTTAGACAAAAATGCGAAACGTAGAGTTGCGAAAGCTTATTACATTATTTCTTTAGTGCCCTAAGCTGTACTTAATTATGTACAAAAAAACAAAAATTCACAAAAAGAATTCTTTCTTTTGTCAGATAAGTTATGCATTTTATTATTATTGTTGTTATTATTGTTATTGGCAGTGGCTGTACTTGTATAAACTTGTTGATAATCACAACTGTTATACAGCAGATGCTATTAATTTCACATTCCCAAATTTATCTGAATCTAAAAATTTGCAAACACTCAGAATGTATATTCACGATCCGCCATTACTAATCAGTTTAGTATAAATTACTGTATTAATAAATTTCAATATAAAGAAACAAATTTAAATACAGATAAATCTTGTTTAAATATTTGCAAAAGTTTCACCTTAACTCATGAGATGTGGTCTCTCAGACCGCGCGAACATTTTAGGACTCGCTCTCTAAAGTCAATTGTGACGGATCGCTCCTATACACTCCTTCCCTCCTTAAATTGCCAACCCTACAATGTTTTGCTGTCGGCTGCGTTATCGCCTTCCTTGTTTGTTGTTCACCTGTGTTATGATAGGTGTTAGGGTCTCCTAGACCGCGCCTGGTGAACTACGTACCTGTTTTCTAAGGTGTAGTACAAAATGTGTTCGCAGGAACGTGTCAGATTTAACTTTCCTGAGTTTGATGAAACTGTTTGCCTGCGGATGGAGGAAGATGCCAGTAATATAAATCAAGAAACAGACGAAAAAGACATCGATTTTGCAACAGCCAATGATCACAGTTCTGCTATCGAACAAGAGCATCATTCAGAGGAGGGATTTCAGGCAGCTGTGATGAGGATCTCGCTGTTTCTCCAATAAAACACTTAAAACATTAATTAAAATAAAATGTGTTCTGAGTGGTGGTAAGAAAAATGTAGGGGGGCTGCAGGATGCTGTTTGGGACGTTTCGGTAGGCGCAAGGCGGTGCGTGTCAGAATGGAACAAATTAAATGGAGTTTTATAATTTGGCAGCTGTACATGATAGGATTGGACGAGAACTATCTTTCGACACCATTCTTTAATTCCATAAAAATTTTGTGCCGTTACAGAAGAGGAGCATGTAATCTTTCAAGAAACGTTGATTTTTCACACTACTCGTCTAATCTAAGCGTTGTATAACAACATAATTTTATATTTGCTTTCAGTAGTATATACAGACAATGTCTCCAAACTTTCTGGCCAATAGAGTCAGTAATAGTGAAGAAATAAATTAAATTCTCACCTCTCACGCTGAACTTTTACTAAACCCACATCCGAAACGAAGTAAGTGATATACGTTTTCCCTTCACATTTTTTGTGAGTGGTGAAAGCGAGAAAAGGCTCCGGAAAGGTTTGACTTTATTTTTTCAGTTTGCAGGAAGTCGTGCGTGCTAGATTCCCCTAGACGAGAGCAGTGTTGCACAGTTCGTTGGCGCGACACGAGTTCTAGTGCGCCGCAAGGAACGTTTTGCTATTATGGGCGCGTTGCAGTGCGGCGCGACTGTAGTAGCGAAAGCAACAAAGAAAAAACATGCTGCCCATTGATCGATCTAAAAGCCTCTTAATTTTGGCAGTCCGAAGGTACATGGAAGTTAGGGAGGAGTAGGATGACTGTAGATTATTGGGAAGCACACTCAGAGGCACAAAGCAGTCAGACAAACGTTCTTACATCGTGAAGTAGAAGGAGCGTATAACATTTTAGCACGAAAACAGCTGCTGCTCGACGGTGGGATTAGTTTAAGGCTTTTTTCAAGCTCACACCCAACCAGTTTCATGATCTTCTTCCTTTAACTGAAGAGAAACTGAAAAGTAATTCATGTAACCTAGAGGCGAAACCAATTACACCAGCAGGAAAATTAAGTTACATTAAGTTTCTGATTAATAAGAAATGTAAATAAGTTGTAAGGCAACGTGATGTAGTATCGACTGCTGCTGTGCCGTTGTTCCAGTAGAATAAATGCTATACCGAACTCCTGTTACGTGTAACGAAAGTGTTAAACTTATTGCGTCGCAATGGATTGCTTTCTTTCCACACTAATCACAAAGGGCAGGGTGACAATTACTGAACTACATGAAAAAAACGTAAATTAGTTACAAACTACGGCGTGCACAGACTTTATTCAACATGTAAACGAACTTCAAATATTCGGATTTAGGTTATGACACATTCGATACGTCTGCCGTCACTGGCGATGATGTGGCGTAGACAAATAGAGAAATTCTGCATGACCCTCTGAAATGTCGGAACGTCGATGCTGTCGGTGACCTCCTGAGTGACTGTTTTCAACTCAGCAATGGTTTTGGGGTTATTGCTGTACACCTCGCCTACAGCCCTACGAGAAGGAGTCGCATGTGTTTAAATCCTGAGAATATGGCGGCTAATCGAGGACCATGACAGTGGCCTCTGGACACTCCAGAGCCAGAATGGGGTCCCCAAAGTGCTCCTCCAGGACATCAGATGCACTCCTTGTTCGATTAGGTCGAGCTCCGCCCTGCACGAACCACATCTCGTCGAACTCTGGGTCACTTTGGATAATGAGGATGAAATCATCTTTCAAAACCTTAACGTACTGTTTTACGAGGTGCATTCAAGTTTTAAGGCCTCCGACTTTTTTTTTCTCCGGACTGGAAAGAGAAAGAAACATGCGCATTGTTTTGAAATGAGGCCACGTTCATTGTCAATACGTCCCAGAGATGGCAGCACTGTACGGCAGATGGAATTTTACCACCAGCGGCGAGAATGAGAACTGTTTTAAATACTTAAAATGGCGACGTTTTCCTTACTTGAACAGCGTGCAATCATTCGTTTTCTGAATTTGCGTGGTGTGAAACCAATTTAAATTCATCGACAGTTCAAGGAGACATGTGGTGATGGAGTTACGGATGCGTCGAAAGTGTGTTCGTGGGTGCGACAGTTTAATGAAGGCAGAACATCGTGTGACAACAAACCGAAACAACCTCGGGCTCGCACAAGCCGGTCTGACGACATGATCGAGAAAGTGGAGAGAATTGTTTTGGGGGATCGCCGAATGACTGTTGAACAGATCGCCTCCAGAGTTGGCATTTCTGTGGGTTGTGTGCACACAATCCTGCATGACGACCTGAAAATGCGAAAAGTGTCATCCAGGTGGGTACCACGAATGCTGACGGACGACCACATGGCTGCCCATGTGGCATGTTGCCAAGCAATGTTGAATGAGACTTTCTTTTCATCGGTTGTGACAATGGGTGAGACGTGGATGCCATTTTTCAATCCAGAAACAAAGCGCCAGTCAGCTCAATGGAAGCACACAGATTCACCACCACCAAAAAAATTTCGGGTAACCGCCAGTGCTGAAAAAATGATGGTGTCCATGTTCTGGGACAGCGAGGGCGTAATCCTTACCCATTGCGTTCCAAAGGGCACTACCGTAACAGGTGCATCCTACGAAAATGTTTTGAAGAACAAATTCCTTCCTGCACTGCAATAAAAACGTCCGGGAAGGGCTGCGCGTGTGCTGTTTCACCGAGACGACGCACCCGCACATCGAGCTAACGTTACGCAACAGTTTCTTCGTGATAACAACTTTGAAGTCATTCCTCGTGCTCCCTACTCACCTGACCTGGCTCCTAGTGACTTTTGGCTTTTTCCAACAATGAAAGACACTCTCCATGGCCGCACATTCACCAGCCGTGCTGCTATTGCCTCAGCGATTTTCCAGTGGTCAAAACAGACTCCTAAAGAAGCCTTCGCCGCTGCCATGGAATCATGGCGTCAGCGTTGTGAAAAATGTGTACGTCTGCAGGGCGATTACGTCGAGAAGTAACGCCAGTTTCATCGATTCCGGGTGAGTAGTTAATTAGAAAAAAAATCGGAGGCCTTAGAACTTGAATGCACCTAGTATAGTCACCTTGCCACCAAGGAATATCGCACCGATTATTCCGTGACTGGACACTGCACACCGCACAGTCACCCGTTGAATGTCAAGAGACTTCTCGATAATGAAATGCGGATTCTCAGTCCTGCAAATGCGTCAGTTTTGCTTATTGACGAAGGCATCAAAATGGAAGTGTGCTTCGTCGCTAAACCAAACCAAACAGCGCATGCTAATCCCCATGATGCCCCGCGGCTAACCGTGCAGTTTGAATGTCCTAACGCAAACTGAGAGTGGAACAAAAATATTAATTTGTTATTTGAACGAAATATATCGCAGCAGAAAGAAAGAAACCTGTATTATATGGAATAAAAGAGAAAGCTTGTTTCACTTATTGTGGGTAGCAAAGTGGCATTACTGTCGCAGTTCGTAGGGCCATGCTGACTGTCCAGACCTGAGATAGAAACAGGAATGCAAAACGACGGCCGGCCGCGGTGGCCAAGCGGTTCTAGGCGGTTCAGTCTGAAACCGCGTTACTGCTACAGTCGCAGGTTCGAATCCTGCCTCGGGCATGGATGTGTGTGATGTCCTTAGGTTAGTTAGGCTTAAGTAGTTCTAAGCTCTAGGCGACTGATGACCTCAGCAGTTAAGTCCCATAGTGCTCAGAGCCATTTGAACCATTTTTGAGCAAAATGACGATGTGCCGCGGCAGTTTTGGTAGCGGAACGTCGCGTGGCCATAATCCTCGATCTCTCCGGTTTTAAGTTTCCAAGTCCATCATAGCGTTGCAGTTATTATTATTATTATTATTATTATTATTACTAGCCCGCTCGGTTGGCCGTGCGGTGTAACGCACGGCTTTCCGAGCGGGAAGGAGCGCCTGGTCCCCGGCACGAATCCGCCCGGCGGATTTGTGTCGTGGTCCGGTGAACCGGCCCGTCTGTGGATGGTCTTTAGGCGAATGCTGGCTGGTTCCCCTTATCCCGCCTCAGTTACACTATGTCGTCGATTGCTGCGCAAACAAGTTCTCCACGTACGCGTACACAACCATTACTCTACCACGAAAACATAGGGGTTACACTCGTCTAGTGTGAGACGTTCCCTGGGCGGTCCACCGGGGGCCGAACCGCACAATAACCCTGGGTTCAGTGTGGGGCGGCGCAGGAGTGAAGTGGACTGTGGTAGTCGTCGTGGGGTTGTGGACCACTGCGGCTGCGGCGGGGACGGAGCCTCTCCGTCGTTTCTAGGTCCCCGGTTAACATACAATACAATACAACACATATTGCTTTATATTATTATTTTGCATGTAAGGTCCAGTCTAAATTTTTTGACTGTTGCTTCTATGGATTTGAAGAACAAATCAATTTCGTCCTCACAAGGGAACCTCCTCATCGAACCCCCTCAGATTTAGTTATAAGTTTGCACAGTGGATAGGGCTTGAAAAACTGAACACAAATCAATCGAGAAAACAGGAAGAAGCTGTGTGGAACTATAAAAAAAATAAGCAAAATGTACAAACAGTAGTCCATGTGCAACATAGGCAACACCAAGTAGGGAGTGAGCTCAGGTACGCCATGGTCCCGTGGTTAGCGCGAGCAGCGGCGGAACGAGAGGTCTTTGGTTCAAGTCTTCCCTGGAGTGAAAAACTTAATTTTTTATTTTCAGACAATTATTATCTGTCCGTCCGTCCAACCAATGCGATCACTTTTTGGGAGTGATTATCACATCCACATGAAAACCTACATCGGGCAAGGTGGAAGAATCTTTTTACCCATTCGCCAAGTGTACAAGTTGGGTGGGTCGACAACATATTCCTGTCATATGACCCACATGCCGTCAACAGTGTCGTATAGAATATATCAGACGTGTTTTCCTGTGGAGGAATCGGTTGATCTATGACCTTGCGATCAAATGTTCTCGGTTCCCATTGGAGAGACACGTCCTTTCGTCTACTAATCGCACGGTCTTGCGGTGCGGTTGCAAAACACAGACACTAAACTTGTTACAGTGAACAGAGACGTCAATGAACGAACGGACAGATCATAACTTTGCGAAAATAAGGAAAGTAAAATTTTCTCTCGAGCGAAAACTTGAACCAAAGACCTCTCGTTCCGCAGCTGCTCACGCTAACCACGGGACCACGGCGCTCTTGAGCTGACTTTCTCCTTGATGTTGCCTATCTTGCGCATGGACTACTCAGTTTGTATATTTTGCTTATTTTTTTCATAGTTCCACACAACTTCTTCCTGTTTTCTCGATTGATCTGTGTTCAGGTATTCAAGGCCTATCCACTGTGCGAACTTATAACTAAATCTGAGGGGGGTGCGATGGGGAGGTTCCCTTGTCAGTTTCAGACCTCAGGAGCTTGTCTATAAATATCGAGAAAGTCTGTCGGTCCTCACGTCTTTCCTTAAGGAGTTGCTGTAGTAACTATTATTCACGAGTGCTTTTTCTGTGGGTCAATGGACGAGCGGAGAGCCTTCAGTTTCTCCTCCAACCAAGCAAATCGCTCCTTCTGGAGCGCACCTAGTGTTCCCCGCAGGTAGAGCTCGCAGCGGCACTGCGCTGTCCGCACCGTAGGAAAACGCGAGTGTGGGGGAGAGGAGGGGGGCGGAGGCGCGATATCGGACGCATTTTACGCAGCATGTTGCGCGAAATTTCCACAGCTGGGAACGAGCAGCTTAGGAAACTAGTTGCGACCAAGCAACAAGTAGAGTCTGCTTGTTGGCCGAGAACCGAGGAGCGGCCTCGTTATACGCGGACGCGCTTGTTGCAGGTGCTGCAGCAGATGCGCGAGGCGGCCAACGACAACGCGCCGGCCTCGCCAACGCTGGACCTGCAGGCGCTGTCGTCGCAGGCGCTGGGCGACGCGCCGCGGGACGTGAAGGAGGCCATGGCGCAGCTGGTGCAGCTGTCGGCCAGCAGCAACCTGCCGTCCATGCGCGGCGGCCAGGACCTGGCGCCGAGCCTGCGCGTGCTCGAGCCGAAGAGGCGACTCGCCGTCGCGCTGCGCCTGTTGTGGAGGACCTACACGCACGTGTCGCGGCCCGCCGACTTCGAGAAACACCGCCGCCTCATCAAGACCGTAAGCACTCCTCTCCGATTTCTTATTCTCTCTCCCGCAGAAAGAGACTGGGCTCATGAGAAAGCTTATCCTAAAGTCGATGGTAGACTTAAATACACTACTGGCCATCAAAATTGCTACACCAAGAAGAAATGCAGATGATAAACGGGTATTCATTGGAAAACTATATTATGCTATAACTGACATGTGATTATATTTTCACGCAATTTGGGTGTATACATCCTGAGAAATCAGTACCCATAACAACCAACTCTGGCCGTAATAACGGCCTTGATACGCCTGGGCATTGAGTCAAACAGAGCTTGGACGGCGTGTACAGGTACAGCTTCCCATGCAGCTTCAAAACGATACCACAGTTCATCAAGAGTAGTGACCGGCGTATTGTGACGAGCCAGTTGCTCGGCCACCATTGACCAGATGTTTTCGATTGGTGAGAGATCTGGAGAGTGTGCTGGCCAGGGCAGAAGTCAAACATTTTCTGTATCCAGAAAGGCCCGTACAGGACCTGCAATATGCGATCGTGCATTACCTTCTGAAATGTAGGGTTTCGCGGGGATCGAAAGAAGGGTAGATCCAAGGGTCGTAACACTGTTCAAAGTGCCCGCAATGCGAACAAGAGGTGACCGAGACGTGTAACCAATGGCACCCCATACCACCACGCCGGGTGATATGCCAGTACGGCGATGACGAATACACGCTTGCAATGTGCGTTCACCGCAATGTCGCCAAACACGGATGCTACTACCATGATGCTGTAAAACAGAACCTGGATTCATCCGAAAGAATGACGTTTTGCCATTCGAGTACCCAGGTTCGTCGTCGAGTACATCATCACAGGCACTCCTGTCTGTGATGCAGCGTCAAGGGTAACCGCAGGCACAGTCTTCGAGCTGATAGTCCATGCTGCTGCAAAGGTCGTCGAACTGTTCGTGCAGATGGTTGTTGTCTTGCAAACGCCCCCATCTGTTGACTCAGTGATCGAGACATGGCTGCACGATCCCTTACAGCCATGTGGATAAGATGCCTGTCATCTCGACTGCTAGTGATACGAGGCCGTTGGGATCCAGCACGGCGTTCCGTATCACCCTCCTGAACCCACCGATTCCATATTCTGCTAACAGTCATTGGATCTCGATCAACGCGAGCAGCAATGTCGTGATACGATAACCGCAATCGCGATAGGCTACAGTGCGACCTTTATCAAAGTCGGAAACGTGATGGTACGCATTTCTCCTCCTTACACGAGACATCACAACAACGTTTCATCAGGCAACGCCGGTCAATTGCTGCTTGTGTATGAGAAATCTGCTGGAAACGTTCTTCATGTCAGCGCGTTGTAGGTGTCGCCACCGGCGCCAACCTTGTGTGAATGCTCTGTAAAGCTAATCATTTGCATATCACAGCATCTTCTTCCTGTCGGTTAAGTTTCGCAACTGTAGCACGTCGTCTTCGTTGTGTAGCAATTTTAATGGCCAGTAGTGTAATAGGACCAGTATGTTGTCCTCGATGGCGAGCGTTCATCAGAGAC
The DNA here is from genome assembly GCF_021461385.2 of Schistocerca piceifrons. Classification (NCBI taxonomy): domain Eukaryota; kingdom Metazoa; phylum Arthropoda; class Insecta; order Orthoptera; family Acrididae; genus Schistocerca; species Schistocerca piceifrons. The sequence continues at coordinate 219,256,571 of NC_060145.1, read as the reverse complement.
CTAACGCTAGGTGCAAATTGAGAGGCGTGCAGCGAGTGTGGCGCGACGCAGCGCAGCACGCTTTTTTGTAACTTCACAGGCTCGAATGGGATTTCGCAAATTGGGACGCGACGCCACGGGGACTCGACACGCGCCTGCGCCGGGTGGCGCGGCGTTGTGGTTGTGGCAGTTTCTCGCACCACCCGCCACATTAGTGCTGTGGGAGGGGTGAGGAGGAAAGCGGGAAGGCAGTCCTGCCGTATGCGCACTTCGGCATCGCGCATATGGGCCTTGGAAGTATTGCCCATCCGAAAAATACAGCCTCACAGTTTACTGACTTTTATTGTCACTGAGTAATATTTCGTTTTTCGCCATTTAACTGCTCCATCTCTTTTCGTTAGTACATCATAGTTTTCACTCACATATGTCTGTACAGTTCTTTGTTTTCTTGTTCTTTTGTTAGGAACAGTGCCCAGTTCAATAACTGGTGAGCCATTAACCTCTGGGATTATATCTTCTGCCTTCACAATGTTTCCATAACGTAAGAAGGGACAGACGGTTCATCGTGAGGATAGTAAATAAGTAAGAAGGAAATATTATAAAATCATGTGATCTAGAAGCAAGGCAGAAAAGTAAAACAAGATTATCTGCCTCCTGCCTGTTATTCTACGATCTGCTGCGAAAAGTCGAAAATGCGTACTTTCTATAGATATGAACCCTTTGTGCTCCTGGTAAAAAGTGTCCAAGATATGAAGTGCATAAGTTTCACTATCATTAGTTGGATATGGATGCAATAGAGACATTATACTACATACATGCGAACGTCACATTTCCACTGCAAGCTAGAAACAGTCGAGAAGCCCTTACGAATAACAATGTTTCAATTGGCTCGTCGAGACGAGAAAAACCACTCCAGTGGCTACTTACACGTTATCAGCATTAGTAAACTAATCACAAAACAGAAATCAATAAAAGAATTAGTAGCGGACGGAGGGTCATTGGGATGCTTAACTCAGTCTTATGGAGCAGGACTGTAATGAGCAGAACTAAAAAATTAATATACAAAGCCATATTAGAGAGTGTGGTTCTGTATGGAACGGAGACCTGGACAATTAACATGAAGCACATTAAAAAATTACAAGCTCTAGAGATGGACTTCTGGAGAAGATCGGCAAGAATCTCCAGGACAGAAAAGATACGGAACACCGAAATAATAAGGAGAATGGAAATAAAAGAACGAATATATGACGTAATGGATAGGAAGAAATTACAGTGGTACGGGCATGTACGACGAATGCAGGAAGCCAGAATACCAAAATTGATACTGGAGTGGGAACCGGAGGGGAGAAGAAGAAGAGGACGACCAATGACCACCTGACTCCGAAATGTACAGCACACAATGAGGAGAATGGGCGCAGAGGAAGAGGACACACAAGATCGAAACACCTGGAGGAATATTTTGAAAATATAGTTTAAGAACGTTTATTGTTTGTAATTTCCAAGTAAATTATTATGTTGGAGATAAGCCTCTGTAATGAGGAAAAGCTCAAAATAATAATAATAAAATAACAAAACAGGCTACACAAATGAAGAAATGGTCGATATTATTCCGAAAGTGTGAGTACCCTGAAATAGTGTGCTGATTTGATATATCTAATTTGTTGAAATGTATTGCTGACAAAGGCAGATCTGCTTTCATGACAATATTTTTCGAACGATGTGAACTCTTTCGCTCACAAGAGTCACCTGGCTAACTTCCGCATTCCTGTCGCGCGCATTGTTCTCAGCTGCCGACAGTACACTGATCATTGTGTTGTGCGACGGATCATTTGTTTACTTTTTTCAATAACAACTTCGTCAATCACACCTTGCCAATTTGGCAAGCTGTAGGTGAGCAACCAGCATCTGGTGTGTACCTATCATTCCGGCTGAAGGGATCGCTCTTCGTTGTATAAATACTGCTCAGATGAAGAAAAGGAATAAAATTCTTTGGTAAGTTTCCATTCCAGACATTCAGCGTTAAAAATACTATGCGTCACGGGGATTCAACCAAAATAGGTAACTTATTTTTGTGTGAATTACTAACTTTTTCTCATTCGAAGAAGGATCACTATTTATGAGAACGGCCACATTTCTGTTGTTTACAGGTTTAATTGTACTTTTTTTGCCAAAACACTGTACAATTTGCATAAAATCATCTTCCAGCAGCTACTGCAACAGAATTCTGAAACAGAGTGTCTCGTTAAACAAGTATTGACGACCAGAGAGCTCAATAGCTTACAGGAAACCTCATTGTGTCAGTTTGCAGTACCATAAGAGAAGAAATTTCATGTTTGTTTTCATACTAGGAAACACTTGTTTCACTAGCTGTCGATAACTCTTAAAAAATTACAGTCACTGAAATGAAAAAATGAAATAGGAAGTATAACTTTGATATATCACCATAGATAAGAAAGTTCCTTGTGTTAACGAACTGGCAGAATACTCTCCTCCTTGTGGGCTATCATTCGCCAAAATCTCTTTTCTATGTCTCGAGTGGTTTAGGAGATACGAAGGATATTGTGAGTATTTCGTTCTTGCGGGTGTGAGATCTGGAGTGAACGCGCTACATAGGATCCATTTTCTGGAGATCGGAGTCTAATAGAGACCTCCTCCCAAGTCTAAAGAAAAATTCAATATGTTACCTAAATTTCATATGGAGCAACATATGGCGTAATACGCACCAAACGCAAAATCATAGCGACTCCTATTTTTCATTGCAAACTTTTCAAATTTTGCATAGTGTTTTACTAAAATGTGTGTATCACAAAAAGTACGACCATTAGCGAGATAACCGGCACTTTGCTACGAAGCTGGCATATAACGCTACAAACAAAGCAAAAATCAGATGTTTTTACTGAATAGTTTCTGTAAAACCGTTTGAGAAAGATTAAGGGTGCGCATGCTTTGATTCTGCTAGTGCAGAGCTTCGCCAGCCGACGCGTGCAAAGTACCTGAGAGTCGCAATATGCGCTGGAACAGCGCGACAAGTGGGGAACGTGCGCGTCGCGCTCTAGTGCCGTGTCACGTCACACATGTTATACGCGCCTCAATTTGCGCTTACCCTAAGGGTATCTTCAGGAGTGCCCAGGGGAAGTGTGATGGGACTACTGTTGTTCTCTATAGACATAAATGATTTGGCTGACAGGGTGGGCAGCAATTTGCGGTTGTTTGCTGATGAAGCCGTGGTGTACGGTAAGGTGTCGAAGTTGATTGACTGTAGGAAGATACAAGACGACTTAGAAGAAATTTCCAGTTGGTGCGATCAATGGCAGCTAGTCCTTAATGTGAAAAAATGTAAATTAATGCTGATGAGTAGGATGGACAAACCTGTAATATTCGAATACAATATCACTAGTGCCCTGCTTGACAGAGTCCAGCAACGTTGCAAAGCGATATGAGATATAACGAGCATTTGAGGACTGTGATAGGAAAGGCGAGTGGTGGACTTCGATTTCTTGGGAGAATTTTAGGAAAAAGTGGTTCACCTCGAAAAGGGGAGACCGCAAATAGGTCGCTGGTGCGATCTAATCTTGAGTACTGCTCGAGTATTTGGGATCCATACCAGGTCGGACTGGAGGAAGATATCGAAGCAATTCAGGGGCGGGCTGCTAGATTCGTTACCGTTAGGTTTGAACAACACGTAAGTATTACGGAGATGCTTTGGGAACTCAAATGGGAATCCCTGGAGAGAAGGCTACGTTCTTTTTGAGAAACACTCTTGAGAAAATTTAGAGAAACGGCATTTGAAGCTGACTGCCGAGCGATTCTATTGCCGCGCCGACATACATTGCGCGTAAGGACCACGAAGATAAGATTAGAGAAATTAGGGTTCTTACGTAGCCATATAGATAGTCATTTTTCCCTCGCTCTATTTTACGAGTGGAACGGGAAAGAAAAGGACTAGTAGTAGTATAGGGTACACTCCACCACGCACCGAACGGTGGCTTGTGGAGTATCTATGCAGACGTAGATGTAATTTTGGATGTTCTGCTTGGATTTCATTTATGTGTAAGCAGGGAGACGAGCGGACAGTCGATGCGTTGTTGTATAACTATACGATTACGCGATTTCGAAACAGTCGCTAGAAACAGCTGCATCCATAAAATATCTAGGATCTTCATCAACATCTACATGTATACTCGCAAGCCACCTTAGGGTGTGTGGTAAAAGAAGGAAGATTGGGTTTAACGTCCCGACGACATCGAAGTCACTAGTGACGGAGCACAAGCTCTGATTGTGTCGAGGCTGGGGAAGGAAATCGGCCGTGTCTTTTCAAAGGACCTCTCGATACGGTGTGTGGTGGAGGGTACTTTGTATACCGTGTCACTTCGACATCTGTATACACAGAGACCGACATAAATATTCGAACATAAACATGTTTACTATAGGTACGCAAAGGAAGTAGGCATAAATACAACTGGTACAAAATAAAATTGAGCGTTCTACTAAACACATAAAAAGAAAAGCAACTGAAACATATTTCCACTGCCAGAAAGAATGAAAATAGTTTACTTACATCTGGACGTAAGTATTCGAATAGAGGATATCTAGTATTCAGTTATCATTCCCATTCTATTAATTACTGCCGTTAATCTTTTGGATATTGAATGTACATGTTTTTGGTCACTGCAGATAGCATATTTCACCACTCTGTTTGAAGAAGTTCTTTCAGGTTGTCCTTTCTTCTGATGTGATGTATCCGAACAGGATCTTCGAGTTCATTCCAGATGTTCTCTATATGATTTAAATCTGACGACTGAGACGGCGTCGTATTGTATACGATCCAAAGCCTTACACTTTCAGCAATACGCTCCTGTTAGAAGTAATAATCATTTCCTACTTCCAGCCCTGTGCACTCTTCTTAAGATTTTTTTCGAGAATTCTCAATATTCAAACTTGTCCATGTTGTCATCTATAAACACCAGTTCCCGAACACCTGATGAAGCCGTACAGCCTCATACCATCACACTGCTGTCTCCAAGATCCATTTTGCCTATGATGTTCTTAGGTTCCAGTTCTGTATTTGATAGCCTCCACATTGTAAAACGTCTATCACTCTTGGGTAAGCAGAATTTGCTCGTCTGACAGGAGAACGTGATCCCAGAATTCTGTTGGTTTCGCTACGACCTGGTTAGCAAATTCTAGACGCCTTTTCTGATTCACACGATTGACAGAATTATGGTTTCCTCTTCGGAACACGGGCATTGTGACCGGCACTACTCAAAACCCATCCAACTGTGTAAACCACAGGTCCCTTAATCTCAGATGCCATAACCCTTGGATTCTGCTTCACCATTTTTATTATTCCCCTCCTGCCTCTACTGTTAAATTTAGAAGGAGCTCCATGTCTCTGCTTATTCACAACACTATTAGTCTTCTTGAAATTATGGAGAAAACCGCAGTTTTGCTCCTGTTTACTGTACTGTCTTTTTCGGAGAGAGATTTGTGTTGATTGTATTTCAGTTGTCAACGTTTAAAGGATTCGCCAGCTTCATATACCGATTCTCTGAATTTTATCAATAACATTTTGCGAAAAGAACTTCGCCTTCCCTCCAGGGATTCCCACCTGATTTCACGAAGCATGTCCATAATACCCGCGTGATGGTCGGACAAACCGATAACAAATCTCTGAGTTGCTTCGACATCTTTCTATAATCCGATGTGCTGGAGACCCCAAACTCTCGAGCAGTACCCAGGAATGGGTCGCACTAGTACAGTGTGTTTGAAAAAGAACTCCCTAGTTTTAAGTATAAATTTAATGGGGAAATTAATCAAATATTATATCAATGACTACATACCATGAAAGAGAGTTTCATCACGTTTTGTTTAATGTTAGTAGACGTCAACGTGGGATCCATTTGTTGCCCTGCATTCGTCGAGACGATATTCCACTCCTCGCCACGTATTCACCAACATTTCAGGTGTAACTGTCCCAAGCGCCGCGACGTTTCTTTCGCATAAATGATTGCTGTCTCTGATCTTTCCACTGTACACAACAGTTTTTATGTGACCACAAAAGAAAAAGCGCAGTGGGGATAAGTCTGGGATTCGTGGTGGCCAAGGTATTGGGCCAGCCCTGCCTATCCACCTTCCTGGAAAGCAAGTTTTAAGAGCCGCAAGCAGATGATTACTGTAATGAGGTGGGGCGCCAACTTGTTGGAAAAACACAAGCCCCTTTTCCGCCTCAATCTCGTCCATTTCCCCCGAATGAACCATGGACTTTGCCGTTGGTGGAGAGGGTTGCTTGCCTCAGCGATACAGATACCCATACCGTAGGTGCAACCACAATGGAGGGGTATCTGTTGAGAGGCCAGACAAACGTGTGGTTCCTGAAGAGGGGCAGCAGCCTTTTCAGTAGTTGAAGGGGCAACAGTCTGGATGATTGACTGATCTGGCTTTGTAACACTAACCAAAACGGCCTTGCTGTGCTGGTACTGCGAACGGCTGAAACCAAGGGGAAACTACAGCCGTAAATTTTCCCGAGGGCATGCAGCTTTGCTGCATGGTTAAGTGAGGATGGCGTCCTCTTGGGTAAAATATTCCGGACGTAAAATAGTCCCCCATTCGGATCTCCGGGCGGGGACTACTCAGGAGGACGTCGTTATCAGGAGAAAGAAAACAGGCGTTCTACGGATCGGAGCGTGGAAGGTAACGTAGTAGGTGAATATGGAATGGGGGTAAGGAATGAAAGAGGAAGCCGCCTGGTAGAATTTTGCACAGAGCATAACTTAATCATAGCTAACTCTTGGTTCAAGAACCGTGAAAGAAGGTTGTATACGTGGAAGAGGCCTGGAGATACTGGAAGGTTTCAGGTAGATTATATAATGGTAAGACAGAGATTTAGGAGCCAGGTTTTAAATTTTAACACATTTCCAGGGGCAGATGAGGACTCTGACTATAATCTATTGGTTATGAACTGTAGATTAAAACTGAATAAACTGCAAAAAGGTGGGAATTTAAGGAGATGGGACCTGGATAAACTGACAGAAGCAGAGGTTGTACAGAGTTTCATGCAGAGCAATTAGGGAACGATTGACAAGAATGGGGGAAAGATATACAGTAGAAGAAGAATGGGTAGCTCTGAGGGACGAAGTAGTGAAGGCAGCAGAGGATCAAGTAGGTAAAAAGACGAGGGCTAGTAGAAACCCTTGGGTAAAAGAAGATATATTGAATTTAATTGATGAAAGGAGAAAATATAAAAATGCAGTAAATGAAGCAGGCAAAAAGGAATACAAAAGTCTCAAAAATGAGACCGACAGGAAGTGCAAAATGGCTAAGCAGGGATGGCTAGAGAACAAATGTAAGGATGTAGAGGCATACATCACTAGGGGTAAGATAGATACTGCCTACAGGAAAATTAAAGAGACCTTAGGAGAAAAGAGAACCAATTGTATGAACATCAAGAGCTCAGATGGAAACCCAGCTCTAATCAAAGAAGGGAAAACAGAAAGGTGAAGGAGTATATAGAGGGTCTACACGAGGGCGATGTACTTGAGGACAATATTATGGTAATGGAAGAGGATGTAGATGAAGATGGAATGGGAGATATGATACTGTGTGAAGAGTTTGACAGAACACTGAAAGACCTAAGTCGAAACAAGGCCCCGGGAGTAGACAACATTCCATTAGTACTACTGATAGCCTTGGGAGAGCCAGCCCCGACCAAATTCTACCATCTGGTGAGCAAGATGTATGAGGCAGGTGAAATACTCACAGACTTCAAGAAGAATACAATAATTCCAATCCCAAAGAAAGCAGGTGTTGACAGATGTGAAATTTACCGAACTATCAGTTTAATAAGCCACGGCTGCAAAATACTAACGCGAATTGTTTACAGACGACTGGAAGCTGACCTCGGGGAAGATCAGTTTGGATTCCGTGGGAATTTTGGAACACATGGGGCAATGCTGACGCCAACTTATCTTAGAAGACAGATTAAGGAAAGGCAAACCTACGTTTCTAGCATCTGTAGACTTAGAAAAGCCTTTGACAATGTTGACTGGAATACTCTCTTTCAAATTCTGAAGGTGGCAGGGGTAAAATACCGGGAGTGAAGGTTATTTACTGTTTGTACAGAAACCAGATGGCAGTTATACGAGTCGAGGAGCTTGTGATCCGTCTCTAATGACCTGGTTGTCGACGGGACGTTAGACACTAATCTCCTTCTCCTTAAATAACTAGATGTAACGTTGCAAAGCGATACGGAAAGGGACAATCCAGTGATTGACTTCGGGTTATTGGGACAAATGTAGGAAAGAGTGGCTCATCTGTAATGGAGACCGCGTATAGGACACTAATGCGGGCCATTCTTTAGTACTGTTCGACAGTTTGGGACCTACAACCGATCGGATTAAAGAAAGACATGGAGGCAATTCAGAGGCAAGCCGCTAGATTTGTAATCGGTATATTCGACAAAAACGTGAGTAACGAGGATGGCGTGTTCAGCCGGACATGTGCACGCTCGAGAGAGTTTTGTAGTAACAATCAATGACGGGCGGGCAAGTTTCAACTGTTGTCAGCAGAGCCGCAGCAGTCGCTGCAAATATCCGCTCTTTATTCTTTCTCCGGTCGACTGCGGGGAGAAGTTAGTTTCACTCAAACCTTACTTCAAAATGACGCTAAAATGAAGTAGCACGTGTGTAGTTGGTGATATCACTCATACTGTGTGATTTTAAGCACCCAGTTTTCTTTTAAATGTTACTTAATGACATATCGGCGGTAAATACCTTGAAGAGATCCTAAGATGGTAGACAACTGACGGAAGTTGTATTCACTCACGCGTTTTGTTTTGATGGCAATTCAGGAAGAAGAACATGCAGTTAATACGTGGATATATCATAAAATTGTCTGTTGTAATGCTCGAATTAATTAAAATGCGCCTGTTGTTTCATTCATCGTACAAAATCCATTCTATAAATGTCCTTGAGTTATGTTTACAAAATGTTAAGTGCCCTTCTTACCTGAGTAATGAAAAGCATTATTAGTACACACACTCCAAAAACACTGCGTGCAGAAATCAAAAATGCATCTAATTATTTTGATAGAAAAAGGAACAATTCAGTTTGTTCCAAAATATACACTTCAATCTGATTGAAAAACGGAAGTATTTTGATAGAAAAAGGAACAATTTAGTTTGTTCCAAAATATACACTTCAATCTGATTGAAAAATGAAAGTTGTCACACAACTCTAGTACTTTATACATATATTTGCAAGTAAACATACAGGGTGAAAAAAAATTCTCACTCTCGAACTTCGCAAAGCGGTTTCTCACATACTAACACTACAAAAATTTCGCTCACAAAATTGAGTCCTGTGCATATTTCCGGCAGTAAATGGACGTCAAATATTGGCAATCTGGTAACACTGTAATCACATATACGGTAAATATCTCCGTCATCTTGTTAGAGCAGTGCTGTGCATTTCGTGCAGTAGATAGTGTTTTGGATTAGCAGGCGGGAGATCGAGGATTCGATTCTGGATCGATGTGAATTTTTTTAAATTGCTAAATGTAGTCCGCGCGGTACTGTAACTGGGATCTTAATCGTCAAGCAGCGATTACAGTGGGTCTTCTACAAAACATTTGCAGTTACGTACTACGAACATGGAAATGGAAGTTCAATCGTTTTCATTCGTCCGCTTATAAGGAAGCCTTTTGCGTGTCCTGGACGCGAACTATTTCGACAACTGTATCTACTAGATTCCGAACCTGTTTACTGTATAATCGTCCCAACGAGTAGTGCTAACTGTTATTATTACCACGTTCAGGTCCATTACATTTCGTTAGGGACGTACTATGTATATGTCGGATCCGTGTGGTTTAAGGAAATGTGTATACTACAATATTTATATGGCCGAATGAAATTGGCAAATGAAAACAAATTCGCCTCGACCCAGAAACGAACCCTCGATCTGCTGCATGATAACCCAGAACGCTATGCACTGCACCACCTGCATAACTATGTGCTAACAAAGGTAGTTACCGTACATGTGATTACAGTGTTACCAGATTAGCAATGTTTAATGTCCATTTACTGCCAGAAATACGCACAGGACGAAATTTTGAGAAAGATATTTTTGTATTGCTAGCACGTGAGGAATCGTGCTGCGGATTCCGAATGCGCGAATTTTTCTTCACTCTGTATAAAATTACTTATATCAGCACATCAAACTCACTCCTGAAAAGGAGCACTCTTTTATGTATATGACATCGAATGTTACGGAACATAGTTCTACAAAAGTAATAAGGGAACATACTACTGTTAAAGTAATAAGACAATCCCACAATCTTTTACAAATGTGAAGGTCTATAAAAAAAGATTTGAACATGCCAGGACATGAAACCACTCCTGAAGACTTCGTGACTGCAGGCCTATACCAACTACACCACTGTGAACTGACACAACTTCCACATACAGATTTCATCTTACGCTTTCATCTTAGTATCTCCTGAAGGCTTTTACCGCTGGTACGTAATTAACTGACATTCTGACATTTAATTATAGCAGCACAATATATCCATAGCACGTAAGTAAAGCCGCTGACGTCCAATATGTTGTCTGCAAAGATCTTCATTTGTTGACTGCTATCGAATTTTTTTGACTGCATCGAGTGTTTCAGAAGACATTTCAATCGGACGTCACTTCCCAGTAAGCTCTGAGGTACACTAGCTACTCCCACAGACTGCAAGGTTCGCTCTGTGATAAAGTTTCCTAATGGTTCAAATGGCTTTCAGCACTACGGGACTTAACATCTGAGGTTATCAGTCCCCTATAACTTAGAACTACTAAAACCTAACTAACCTAAGCACATCGTACACATGCATACCCGAGGCATCATTCGAACCTGCGACCGTGGCGCTCGCGCGGTTCCAGACTGTAGCGCCTAGAACCGTTCGGCCACACAGGCCGGCGTTTCCTAATGCACAAAACATAATTCCAATCGCAATTTGTCGTCAGCTGTGTTATGTGTATGGCCGAAGGTCATGAGCAAACGTGTTATTTCGGTGATGTAGGCAATTTTCCGGATGGTCGTCAAAGTGTCTATACTGCTAGGGCCGTGGAGGACGATCTCTGATCAATGACGACCTTATAGAGCAGATGCGGCACCACATTATGCAGAGCACTCGCTCCAAGGTTCTGGGTCTCAACAGCCGTTTTCCGCAGGTATCGCGATTTCTTTTGCATAAAACTGCTACTACCCACCTGCTGATCAAGAAATTGTATGTTAGGAGGGTGCCGAAAAGCCTGGCACCCGAACACAAAATGAACTGCTTAGGAGCAGCATTGATATTTCTACGGCGGTACCACGGTGAAGGCGAATCGTTTCTCGACAGGGTCGTCAAGGGTCCACAGCAGAGTCTGTCGACAGCAGAGTCCCAACTGTGTAAAGACAAATCAAATGTTAAAACCGAATACACAGCAAGATTGCCAAAGCTAGTCTAGTTTGGCTTGTTGCGAACAGTGGAGTGATCTGACTGGTGTAAACGGATGTGGTCTTTATAGGCCGCTTGACTGAAGGTGGGGCTGGCCGCTATGGCCTAGCGGTTCTAGACGCTTCAGTCCGGAACCGCGCTGCTACTACGGCCGGAGGATCGAATCCTGCCTCAGGCATGTATGTGTGTGATGTCCTTAGGTTAGTTGGGTTTAAGTAGTTCTAAGTTCTAGGGGACTGATGACCTCAGATGATAAGCCCCGTAATGCTTAGAGCCATTTGAACCATTTGAACTGAAGGTGGTTTGTTCACTGCAGTTGTCGTCTGCAGCCGTCTGGAACTTAACAAAATAATTTGTGAAAGGAATATTTATATATTAAGGTAAATGTAAGAAACGTTATTCCTTCTACAGGGTTATGAACATAATTTGCTTAGTTACTTTCCAGAGAGTTGGGGCAACAAGTATAATTTCTTAAATGTGAGGGGCCATCAAAAAGTTTCCGTTCGAAGGCCGTACAGTCCAGAATCGGTATGCCGGTCAGGAAAAATTGCCGTGAACATTGGTGCAATCGTCCCACGGAAGCGCCTGGTTCAAGACAGCCGTTTGGTAAATCACCGTCTCCTGCTGTGTAAAGAACAGCCCCCTCCAAATTCTCGTGCGACAGGAATTGTTGACCCTTCAAGCCCATTTTTAAGGGACCGAAGGCGTGATAATCGCGTGGGGAGAGACCAGCACAATAGGGTGGGAGCTCGAGTGTCTCCCAAATGAGTTGGCATAACTTCTGCATTACATTTGCGATATTTCGACGTACGATATCATGAAGCAGCAACAACCATTGACGCAGTTTTCCCGAACGTTTCGTCTCAATTGCACGTCGTAATTTCTTCATACACATTCTTCACTCTCCGACGGATGTTTGCAGCAAACAAAACTGTAAAAGCACCTTGGTCTTGTTTCGATGCAAATGGTAATAATGTCAGCATAGTTCACGTTTACCCATTTTCCGCACGTACGTCTGAGAGACACGAATGCCACATTAATTCCTTGCCTCCATGTCGGTGCTCATACAACCGCATTGGAGTAGCGCTACGTTGCATATTACCTGCAGCAACAGCCTCAAATACAAACGTTTTGATCATCCCTTACAGAACATTATTTTTCTGTCATGTGATCGACTTATTGTAAACCAGCTGTGTACAAATAAGTTTAAATTACGTTTCTACCGATTTGGTTAGGAATCTAGAGAAGTTCAAAGTCTTAGGGTGGTTGCACTATGTATATAAAATTTCTGTTGTCATGGGGAAGCAAGTGTTCTCGATGCACTGTTGGCCTAGATTGTTGAATGTACCTTTACAGTGCCGCACAAAACGGGGGGATTGGAATGGCTGAATAAACGAGATTCGCCGTGCCACTGATGTTGACGTGGAACAAACGTGGCATACTCTTCCAAAGAGTGTGCTGAATGTTGCTGACACTCGGCGAATGCCGACTGTGTGCGTGTTGCATGAGTAAGTTTTACTGTGATTTAAGCCCTCAACAGAGGCCCTAACAGATCAAAACGAAAATTTCTGTTCCGACACTGACAATGTTGAGTGTTTATGGAAAAAGTTCAAGGCAATCGTAAAATGCGTTTTAGACAGGTACGTGCCGCGTAAAACTGTGAGGGACGGGAAAAACCCACCGTGGCACAACAACAAAGTTAAGAAACTACTGCGAAAGCAAAGAGAGCTTCACTCCAAGTTTAAACGCAGCCAAAACCTCTCAGACAAACAGAAGCTAAACGATGTCACAGTTAGCGTAAGGAGGGCTATGCGTGAAGCGTTCAGTGAATTCGAAAGTAAAATTCTAAGTACCGACTTGACAGAAAATACTAGGAAGTTCTGGTCTTACGTTAAATCAGTAAGTGGCTCGAAACAGCATATCCAGACACTCCGGCATGATGATGGCATTTAAACAGAGGATGACACGCGTAAAGCTGAAATACTAAACACCTTTTTCCAAAGCTGTTTCACAGAGGAAGACCGCACTGCAGCTCCTTCTCTAAATCCTCGCACAAACGAAAATATGGCTGACATCGAAATAAGTGTCCAAGGAATAGAAAAGCAATTGGAATCACTCAATAGAGGAAAGTCCACTGGACCTGACGGGATACCAATTCGATTCTACACAGAGTACGCGAAAGAACTTGCCCCCCTTCTAACAGCCGTGTACCGCAAGTCTCTAGAGGAACGGAGGGTTCCAAATGATTGGAAAAGAGCACACGTAGTCCCAGTCTTCAAGAAGGGTCGTCGAGCAGATGCGCAAAACTATAGACCTATATCTCTGACGTCGATCTGTTGTAGAATTTTAGAACATGTTTTTTGCTCGAGTATCATGTCGTTTTTGGAAACCCAGAATCTACTATGTAGGAATCAACATTGATTCCGGAAACAGCGATCGTGTGAGACCCAACTCGCTTTATTTGTTCATGAGACCCAGAAAATATTAGATACAGGTTCGCAGGTAGATGCTATTTTTCTTGACTTCCGGAAGGCGTTCGATACAGTTCCGCACTGTCGCCTGATAAACAAAGTAAGAGCCTACGGAATATCAGACCAGCTGTGTGGCTGGATTGAAGAGTTTTTAGCAAACGGAACACAGCATGTTGTTATCAATGGAGAGACGTCTACAGACGTTAAAGTAACCTCTGGCGTGCCACAGGGGAGTGTTATGTGACCATTGCTTTTCACAATATATATAAATGACCTAGTAGATAGTGTCGGAAGTTCCATGCGGCTTTTCGCGGATGATGCTGTAGTATACAGAGAAGTTGCAGCATTAGAAAATTGTAGCGAAATGCAGGAAGATCTGCAGCGGATAGGCACTTGGTGCAGGGAGTGGCAACTGACTCTTAACATAGACAAATGTAATGTATTGCGAATACATAGAAAGAGGGATCCTTTATTGTAAGATTATATGATAGCGGAACAAACACTGGTAGCAGTTACTTCTGTAAAATATCTGGGAGTATGCGTGTGGAACGATTTGAAGTGGAATGATCATATAAAATTAATTGTTGGTAAGGCGGGTACCAGGTTGAGATTCATTGGGAGAGTGCTTAGAAAATGTAGTCCACCAACAAAGGAGGTGGTTTACAAAACACTCGTTCGACCTATACTTGAGTATTGCTCATCAGTGTGGGATCCGTACCAGATCGGTTTGACGGAGAAGATAGAGAAGATCCAAAGAAGAGCGGCGCGTTTGGTCACAGGGTTATTTGGTAACCGTGGTAGCGTTACGGAGATGTTTAATAAACTCAAGTGGCAGACTCTGCAAGAGAGGCGCTCTGCATCACGGTGTAGCTTGCTCGCCAGGTTTCGAGAGGGTGCGTTTCTGGATGAGGTATCGAATATATTGCTTCCCCCTACTTATACCTCCTGAGGATATCAAGAAATGTAAAATTAGAGAGATTAGAGCGCGCACGGACGCTTTCAGACAGTCGTTCTTCCCGCGAACCATACGCGACTGGAACAGGAAAGGGAGATAATGACAGTGGCACGTTAAGTGCCCTCCGCCACACACCGTTGGGTGGCTTGCGGAGTATAAATGTAGATGTAGATGAACAGATCGTTATATGAAAAGCTTAAAACTAACATTTGGATAAGCTATCTGACTGCGTAATTGAATAAGAATTTATAAGTGATACTGAATCTGGCTTGTGCAACGGAATTTACTGGATTAGATTACATGACATGCTGTGGTGTGTCAGTGCCTGTGTTTGGCCCTAAGTTTTGCACTCACCTCTTGAGATGACTGCCTTTTTCCATGTGGTTTATAGCAATTCGCAGCAGCATGCACCAGTAACTTCAGAAATCATCATGACCAATAATAGTTTGCCAAGTATTAATAATTTATTCAATTTGGCCCTGGAAAAAGTAAGCCGTGACACTTGTCGAACCAGAGAGATGGAGATGGTGGGAGCAGACACAATCTTGGCATTTGCTGATGATGTTGTGATCCTTGGCGACACTCTAGAGCAAGTACGCAGGGATACTTCCCGATTCCTCCACAATGCAGAGAAAATTGGGCTGGTGGTGAACGAGGAAAAAACTAAATATCTTGTTGTATCACGCCGCCGAGATCTCCCTCCTTCCATTGATGTCGACAGGCATACCTTCGAACGAGTTGAAGAGTTCAAGTACCTGGGCTCCATACTAACAAATAGAAGTGAAGTAACGAAAGAAGTACAGCAACGTATAACAAATGCTAATCGCATGTTCTTTAGCCTGAACAATCTTTTCAGATCTCGGCTGATATCGCAGAAGAACAAGATCCACCTATACACGACACTGGTGAGACCAGTACTTTTATACGGCTGTGAAACTTGGGCAACATCAGCAACAGCAGAAGAAGCATTATGTGCATTTGAAAGGAAGGTACTTCGGAAGATATATGGACCCATCTACAATGCCATGGAAGGTAAATGGGAACGAAGAAAAAAAGAAGATTTATACCAGCGGTATGGAAAGCCACACATTGGACGAATATTGGCGCAGAAGAGACTCCAATGGTTTGGCCACATCCTACGGGCAGACGGATCCCTTCCAAACAGAGTCCTCCACTCTCAACCCACAGGAAAACGCCCTAGAGGACGCCCAAGAACTCGATGGAAGGATAGGATAACAACGATCCTAAAAGAAGTGGAACCAGCAGCCGTGGAGGAGGACGCCAACGACCGGATGAGATGGACTGCCATCTGCAACAGCTCCCTCCTCTCGTGTAATTGACAGACACTGCGTGTGTGTTTTTTTTTGTTTTTTTGTTTCTGTAATGTATCCCTCTTGCCTTTTAAACCTTTGATTGAATGCCCTGTTTATTTTTTCGTTTTTCTTTAAGCTGTAATGTACATATGTAACTTTTACTACTGTATAGAGTACTTTTGTAAGTCTTTTTGTCTTTACTTTTCCTTTTGTTCTTCTTGCTGTAGGCCTTAAAGGCCCGATAAGGCAATAAATGATGATGATGATGATGATGATGAAGTATTAATAATCGCGAAATGCCTGACAATGGCCTTATAAATATCAATAATGGCTGACTGCCAGATTAACAAATTATATCAATTTCAAAGTTACAGTAACATTTTACAACCACAGCGTATTTATGAATTAGGAGTGGAGAATAATCATTATTTTTTGGAGGATAAGAAGGCTTCTTTAACTGACAAGCAAAACATTGGATTATTGTAAACTCAGACTAACAATCACAAGCCTAATCCTGCAATTGCGCGTGACGCTGTGCTTGCGAATTTTACCTTGAATTCTATCTTCAAGCGTAGTTAAGCCATCTAAATCCCTCCTGGCCATATAAATGAAACCAAGCCTTGAGTGTGGTAAGATCTTCCATCACCGACGTGAGGGCAGCATGACACGTCTTCCTTCTCCGAGCCCAACGCGATTGAAAAACTCCGGCACACAGACCTCGTCTCACAACAATGATTACAATCACGCTCCTATGTTTCCCTCTCAGATTGTCGCAATCGATATCTGAGAGCTTATTTATTTCCATTAAGAATCGCAGAATCTTACACAATGCAAAGAATAGCCTTAAGCTGGCTATATGGTTTCGATACTCAATGTAATGGATAGTTCTGACGCACTCCTTACAACATGCGCCGTGAAATATCCTGGTCGTCAGTAACGAACAAAATGAGATAAAAAAAGAAAAGGTCGAAGAGCTCATCAGGCATTACGTTCTAACTTTGAGAAACGGGTAGTTTGAGAAGGAGCGACAGTAACAGACTAAAACCAGCAAGAAGTGGGATATGGAAATGTGCTGAAATGAAGCTGCAGTACATCTCGATTCGTCTTACAAGAAGTTGCTGTAGTTACTGGCATCGGTCCTACCTCTGTGCCGCTAATATTACAGAACCGTAAGTTTCACCCTACCATCTATCACTGGCGCAGGAACGATTTCAGTTCGAGAGTTACTTTCTGTGAATGGGCCGTGAATGATTTCACTCCGTGCAACGTAAAAAAAAAAGTTATATTCTCTGATGAATCCACGTTCAAAAATTATGGTGCAGTGATCCGTTATAATGTGCACTACAATAAACAGAAAATCGATATGTCGATCGTCAAAGGACGTGGTCCATTACTGTGCAGTGTGGAATCCTTGCAGGTGAAATCATTGGTCCACATTACTTCACAGGTGCTCTGACAGGCAACATGTGTTGAGATTTCATCATCAACAATTTACGTGCACTATTTCAGAATTTAGACTTTCAGGGCTGTGTGTGGATACAGCTCGATGGTCACCACCGTCCATTCTACGTGAGATATTGTGTAAGAACTGAACAACATATTTTCTGGAAGATGGTTAGGGCACCGTGGTCCTCGGGAATGGGAAGCAAGGCTGCAAGTTTTAATGCAAGTAGATTTCTTTTTGTGCGGGCATCTAAACAATAGTGTTTACATCTCAGAACCCAAATCCCCGAAGGAATTCAAACAGTGCCTCGATAAAGCTCATTACTCTGACACCAGAAACTTTATGTGCAACAAGTTACATCCACCTCTAAAACCCTCATCGTCTCTACCTTCCTAACTAAACTGTCAGATATTTGATTTAAATTGATTTGTAGGTTTAAATAAATTAGCTAACTGATACCAAAAACTAATGTTCTACACTCTAATAAAAAAAGACACACCACGAAGAATTATCCAAATCGGACGGAAGTCGGTAGATGTGATGTATATGTACAGGCAAACAAATGATTACAATTCCAGAAAAAATGGATGACTAATTCAAGAGAAAGAACTTCACAAATTTAGCACATCAGTAACCGTTGGTCAAACTCTGGCTCTTATGCAAGCAGTTATTTGGCTTGGTATTGATCGACAGAGTTGTTGGGTGTTCCCCTGAGGCATATTGTACCAAATTCTGTCCAATTGGTATAACAGATCGTCAAAATCCCGAGCAGTTAGGAGGGCCTTCACGATAATGCACCACAATGCTTCAAGTGGGAAGAGATCCGACGACCTAGCTGCCCAAGATAAGGTTTATCAAGCACGATGACAGGCAGCAGAAACTCTCACCGTGAGCAGGCGGGTATTATCTTGTTGAAATGTAAGCTCAGGATGGCTTGCCATGAAGGGCACCAAAACGGGCGTAGAATATCATGACATAGCGCATGCTGTAATGTTCTCAGGGATGGCAACCAAAGAGGTTCTGCCATGAAATGGCGCCCTAGACCATCACTCCTGGCTATCGAGCCGTGTGGCGGGTGAGAGTCAGGTTGGTATTCCACCACCGCCCAGGGCGTCGTCAGATACGTCTTCTGCCTGGAATCTCATTGGCTACAGTAGCATTGTCTTCTGTGATGAGTCCACTTCGAAATGACCATCGGAGACGTGTTTGGAGATGCCCCGGACAGTGTTTGGATGCCAACCTAACTTTCGCCCTCCATATGGTACAACAACCTGGAGTAATGGTCTGAGATGCAATTTGTTTTCATAGCCTTTGATTGTCACCCTTACAGCACTATGGTACTTCGACGATATTCTAGGTCTCGTCTTATTGCTCTTCACGGCAAGCCATTCCGGGTTTATATTTCAGCAACATAATGCCCAGCAAGGTCGACGGGTGTCTCCCTATCTGAGAACATTGGGAACATTACGGGCAGGGCCGTCCTACCAATTCGGGGTTTTGACGATATAATGAGCCAATTGTACAGAATTTGGCACCATATCCCTCAAGAGGACATTCAGTAACTCTAGCAATCAGTGTAAAGTCGAATAACTGCTTGCGTAGGGGACAAACGTGGACCAAAAGGGGCTTGCTCAATATATGAAGCTCTTTCTCTTGAATAAATCATTCATTTTTTTCTGAAACTTTAAACTTTTTATGTCTGTACATGTAGATCACATCTAACGACTTATGACCCAGTCGGATAATTCATTTATTGTGCGTCTTTTTTTTACTGTCTTAAAAAATTATAACTTGTTGCTGTAACTATTACATTAACTATGTTGTTAAGTCTGCAAAAAAAGAGTAACGAAAGAGTAACATCTCTTACGGTTACCTACCTAAATAAATATTCCTCTCACTTATTATTTTGCAAGTTGCAGAGTAAAACGCCTTACCTAAAACACCTTGCATTCCCATAGAGGGGTAGCCAGTGCACTAGCAGCCGGGAGGTTTGTAGCAAGCGGCAATGACAAAGCTACAATATCCAAGCATTAGACAGTTTTCCAAAAAATGTTTGAGTGAGATATTTAAAGACGTACAAAACTGGGACACTAATGAAGGGTGAAAAAATGGCTGCTGATGAAGCTTTAAGGAAAATAATGAAGTATAAAGCCAAAGGACACTTCCAATGTGGAACAAAGAACTAGAAGACTTCATAAAATTTAAGAAACAATCCTACCCGATAAATCAGCAGTCGGGGAAACATCGAATACAAGCGCAAACAGCAATGGTCAGAAGAGAGAAAAACAAAATAAAACGACAAAACTTGGAATATTTTCTGAATGAAATGGAGCATGATTTATATGGACAACAGACTAAAGCCTTTCAGATGCTGAAACAATTGAACAAAAACGAAAGAGATAAAATTCCAGTTAATCCCATTTCAGGACATGAGTAGCTGGATTATTTCCAGAGTTTGGGGACAGGTGATAAAGGAAATGTGGAAACGAAGTTAATGACATGTGTGTTGATATTATATCAATGCAAGAACAAAATGCTACATTCAAGACATTCAAAAACAGTAAATCGCAAGGGGAAGTCAGTTTCAACGTGGAATTATTTAAATATGCTTCGGAATAATTATTCTTAAGGCTATTACAGTTTATGAATACTAGTTGAAAATACAGTAACATTGTCAAACAGCACTTGTTATTGGATTGTTTAAGAAAGAGGATTGCAGGATGTGTGACAGCTATTGAAGTACGGGTCTACTGAACTCCAGATACAAGATGTATACAAAACTAATAACAAGTACTTTGAGAAACATTTTTTATGGAAGAAAAAATGGGAAGAGCTTGTTTAGACCGTGTTTCTCCAGACTGTCAAATTATTGAAAACACAGATAATACAATCAACCCACGTACATAGACTTTGTAGGCGGTTACTTATTCTATGATTGAGAACAACTGTGTCAGTTGAAATGTCATGTTTAATGTCGCAATTTTAACACAAAAATAAACGCTTCTACAGAGTTGTCACGATAACGCATCTCGTCAACATCAAAAAGTGAAATAATCCTATATACAACAGTATTAAATATTAACTCTAAGAAAGAATATTAATCCAAAACACAACGATATTAAAGTTTATTTAGAAGTTTTTTTACAAAATTGTTCCTAGACATACGTTACGATGTTGGTCAGTACTACGAAAATCGTCCGATTCCGGTTCAAAGTTCAGTACTACTTAGGATGACAATCGAGTCTACGGTGGATAGTTAGTTATGTGACAAATTGAGCGGAAGATTACCCAAGGCTGCTCAAGCTTAGAGTGGACGCAAGCTGGTGAACCATTAAGTTTATGCCTCTGCACATGGTATTTACCTTAAGCTGCCATGAGCTGCCATCTGCTAGACCGCTCTCCTCCGCTGAAATTCCTATGAAACTAATTAAATATTTGCTGAATTTTCCAGCAGAAACATTCCCTGTGTTTCTCATTATGCAAGAAAACATGTACTCAGCCCTAGTCTTAGTATGTGGCAATATACACGCGCATGGTTCGAACAGTGTCCATATTATATTACCCTCTCAGTTCTCGCAAGAACAATTAACTAATTGGCTGGTTCGTTTCTCCACAGTTGGAGCTAAACGTTGCTACAGCTAATTTTCAGCTGAATTGCAGCCCCTGTGAACGCAGTGTTCACACAAATTTCTTCTCTGCGTCGTACAGAGTGTTAAGCGCTCCGTTCTGCAATTGATGCCAGTTCAAAGAACAGTCCACGAAAATTTCTCTCTTGTCCTACTCATGGCTGAACTGCCTCCCCCACCTGGAATCATTCGTTCTTCACGTTACGGCCTTTTTCGACCGATTGGAGCGTTCCTCTTATTTTGTGGTAACTCTCTCTGCCAATCTCAATGTCCCTTCTGTTAAACTACGTCGAAACTTCAGTATTTTTCCTCTTCCTAGTGCGTTTCCGCAAATCGGACGTTTTGTGCCCATTCTAGACGTCTAAAGTACATTCACCTTCACATGTGTCGCACTCGCTGGACACGTGATCAAAATGCATCACTGGTTTTGTTCGTATCACTTTGGAATTCCGAAAAGCAGCTTTCTAAAGCTTTTTCTTTGTCCCTCTGCAGACGTGCCACTACACGCGTTTTTTTCCGCCTGAGTCACCTGGTCGGGTCATTGACTTTCCACCTGCCACCCCTTTAAGTGGTTTCTGTAACCCCTGCAGCATGCCTTCGCTTCTGCACTTGTCCCTCTGGCTTTCAAACTAAATCGCCTTGCGCTGCTTGTTGCACCTTCCACTCAAAGACATGCATTATATAGGAACAGTGTGTTAATTACCATCGATTGGCTGTCATCCCTTTTTGCATTACATACTGATTGGCAAATTTGCTCATAACTGCCGAATTACGTTAGGTGTCATATTCGCTTTCTCATTACGATGTATAAAGTTCTCATGTAAGGTGCAAATATGACCTTCATTTATTCTGCCACCTTACAACTTTATTGACTATAACAAAGCCTTTGATAAAGTTAACAGAATGAAATTATGGGAACTTTTATACAAGAATGGTATACTTCAGCTTAACTAGCGTAATTCAAAGAATGCACATACAAAATAAAATCAAAATACAAAAAGGAGGCCCATCTGAGAGAACTACTTCTTGACGAGTGAGACGAAGGTCTCGTCCATCACCCACGCTATACAATATATACATAGACAACGATGTAAAGACAATGCGGAATAACATAGTGCACCATTATAAATTTAATAATGAAGTTATAAATATTCTCGTGTTTGCAGATGACGAAATAATCTTAGCAAAGTCGGAAGATAATTTACAAGGAGCAATTTGGTCCTTGCACAAGGCAGCAAATTATTATTATGTGAAAATACTTAAAGATAAAAGCAAGATAACGGCACTGCATACAAGGAGTATTTAAGACAAAAAAAAAATGATACTGCAGTTGATGGTCAGTTGCTAGAACATGTAAGTATTTTAAATGCCTGGGATGTGAGATCTCTCTTAAAAAAAGGTACGTAAGAGACAATACCAAAATTTTATAATGTGACGTCAGTACCAGTACTAATGTATGGGTCAGAGACTTGCACTCTCACCTCCAGTTAACGGAGGAGAATTGAAGAAGTAGATGTGAGACTCTTAAGACCACTGGTTGGTTACAGACTCACAGATCAGAAAGCGAACATTGAAATAACACATGAACTAGGGGTTAAATGCGTACTTCAGAAAATAGAGAAGTAGATGTGAAATAACAGAAATACAGTCACAGGTTGTCAGATGAACGAATACCTTCATTGATGTATAAATATACACTGAGGTGACAAAAATCACGAGATACTTCCTAATATCATGACAAACCGCCTTTTGCCGGCTTAGTGCAACAGCTCTACATGCACAAACTGACCTCCCGATTATGTACAATAAACGTTCGTTGGGACTCACGTCGGGCGGTTTGGGTGGCCAAATCATTCGCTCCAATTGCCCAGAATGTTCTGCAAACCAATCACGAACAATTGGGTCCCGGCGACACAGTGCAATGTCATCCATAAAAATTCCATCGTTTTTTGGGAACATGAAGCCCATAAATGGCTGCAGATGGTCTCCCAGTAGACAAACGTAACCATATCCAGTATACGATCCATGTAAACACATCCCACACTATTATGGAGCCACCACCAGCTTGCATACTGCCTTGTTGACAACTTTGGTCCATGGCTTCGTGGACCTGCGCCGCACCGCAATCCTACCGCTATCCCTTACCAACTGAAATCTTGACTCATCTGATCAGGCGATGGTTTTCCAGTTGTCTAGGTTCCAACCATAAGGTCACAAGCCCAGGAGAGGCGCTAAAGGCGTTGTTAGCAGAGGCACTCACGTCGGTCGTCAGCTGCCATAGCCCACTAACGCCAAATTTCGTTGCACCGTCCTAATGGATACGTTCGTCGTATGTCCCATCTCGATTTTTGTGCTTATTTCACGCAGTGTTGCTTGTATGTCAGTACTGACAACTCTAAGCAAACGCCGCTGCTCCCGATCACTAAGTGAGGGTCGTCAGTCACCGCGTTGCCCTTGGTGGGAGGTGATGCCTGGAACTGGTATTGTCGGAGCACTCTTGACACTGTGGATCTCGGAATACTGAATTCCCTAACGATATCCTAAATATAATATCCCATGCTTGTAGCTCCAACTACCATTCCGCGTTCAAAGTCTGTTAATTCTCGTCGTGCGGCCATAATCACGTTGGAAATCTTTTCAAATGAATCACCTGAGTAGAAGTGAAACCTCCGCTGACTCTGACGCTGAAAAGCTGAGCATGTCTTTGGCTCGAGATGGTGCAGTTTAGACAAAATTGTCATTCCTGCGGTTCCTAGAAGGGAAAGAAAAGATATTACCATTCTTGTTGATTTTTCCTTACTGGTGGAGCCTGTAAAAGAGGTAGACACACTCTGATGGGGGATTAGTGAAACCTCCACCAATGCACTGCCCTTTCATACCTTGTGTAAACTATGCTACCGATATTTGTACATGAGCATATCGCTATCCCATGACTTTTGTCACCCTAAGTACATAGACGACGTTGTAAAGACATCGCAGAATAATGTAAGCACTATTATAGGTACAATAATAACATTGTAAAAATACTCTTGTTCGCAGATAACCAAGTATTTAAGTTTCTCGCCAACTAAGTCAACCAATGTGTTACTTTCTCACTTTCTCCTATGCATATCTTGCTAAAAGACTCCGAATGCAAAAATTAGAGAGCAGAGCTGACACGGAAGCTTAGCAGCAATCATTCTTAACATCAAAAGATTCGCGACTGGAACAGGAAAACGGGAAATAACAGTGCTCCACTAAATATTAGAGAGAAGAGCTGACACGGAAGCTTAGCAGCAATCATTCTTAACATCAAAAGATTCGCGACTGGAACAGGAAAACGGGAAATAACAGGGCTCCACTAAATATTCTCCGCCACACATCAGAAAAGAACGCGAGCTAATATTACACTGTCATTTAGTTTTTAGCAAAATTGAAAGTTTCAGAGCCGTGCGGGATTAGCCGAGCCGTCTAGGGCGCTGCACTCATGGACTATGCAGCTGGTCCCGGCGGAGGTTCGAGTCCTCCCTCGGGCATGTGTCTGTGTTTGTCCTTAGGATAATTTAGGTTAAGTAGTGTGTAAGCTTATGGACTGATGACCTTAGCATTTAAGTCCCATAAGATTTCACACACATTTGAACATTTTTGAAAGTTTCAGGTCTTTAACTTATCGGGAAGTTACTTTAAAATCAGTTCCAATATCTGTACCTAACAGACAGACAGCCCGATAAACAAAGTACCCTCCACCTCACACCAAATTCTAGAGTGAGTGTATGTTGCAGTGACATCCAGTTCTGAGCATTGTTGAAAGTTTCAAGTGTCGTTTATCTAGAAGTTAGTTTAAAATCAACTGCAAAATTATTACCGAACAAACAGAAAAGAAACCGTCCTAATAGAAACGTGTTAAGAAGTGATTGTTCAATTGTGTACAAAAATTTACACTCCTACGGCAGATACTTTTGAAACCAACCAAAAATTCATTTGTAATGCCACAAGTAAGAAAATTCGTATTTAAGTAAATGTATGCCTTTTGAAAATTATTTTTTCTACTCACACGTCCTTGAAATAAAATACCTTATTTGCCCCCCAAAAAGGTTATTGATCCTAATTATGGTGCGTATATAACTTAATAGGTTGAAAAAGTATATAAATAAAATTTCTGAAACTTGGAGACTAAATGAATACATATAACGGCCGCAATCGACCGAGACTTGTCAGTCGGATGTCTTGCATTGAATGAAACCACTCAAACCCGATGAGTGAGTGAAAACAAACGGCTACAACCGACGAGGACTTGTTTCAGTCAGCATTGAGTGAAACCACTTGGACCCAGTGAGTGAGTGAAAACATTCGTACAAGTGATATGGCTGCAGAGACTAGTTTCATTCGGTTATTTCATGCGACTGAGAAAAAACGACTGAACGAAAAAAAACAATCGACTGAGCAATCGGTTGTTAGAAACAGACGATTGTTCCATCGCTAGCTTAGGTAGGTGCACTTGTAAACCTCCATCAGCTCCCACTCGGCCTTGCCTGGTATACTACTACACTACTGGCCACTAAAATTGCTACCCCACGAAGATGGCGTGCTACAGACGCGAAATTTAACCGACAGGAAGAAGATGCTGTGATATGCAAATGATTAGCTTTTCAGAGCATTCACACAAGGTTGGCGCCGGTGGCGACACCTACAACGTGCTGACATGAGGAAAATTTCCAACCGATTTCTCATACACAAACAGCAGTTGAACGGCGTTGCCTGGTGAAACGTTGTTGTGATGCCTCTTGTAAGGAGGAGAAATGCGTACCATCACGTTTCCGACTTTGATAAAGGTCGGATTGTAGCCTATAGCGATTGCGGTTTGTCGTATCGCGACAATGCTGTTGCGTTGGTCGAGATTCAATGACTGTTAGCAGAATATGGAATCGGTGGGCTCAGAAGGGTAATACGGAACGCCGTGCTGGATCCCAACGGCCTCGTATCACTAGCAGTCGAGATGACAGGCATCTTATCCGCATGGCTGTAACGGATCGTGCAGCCACGTCTCAATCCCTGACTCAACAGGTGGGGACGTTTGCAAAACAACAACCATCTGCACGAATAGTTCGACGACGTTTGCAGCAGCATGGACTATCAGCTCGGAGACCATGACTGCGGTTACCCTTAACGCTGCATCACAGACAGGAGCACCTGCGATGGTGTACTCAACGACGAATCTGGGTGCACGAATGGCAAAACGTCATTTTTTCGGATGAATCCAGGTTCTGTTTACAGCATCATGATGGTCGCATCAGTGTTTGGTGACATCGATGTGAACGCACATTGGAAACGTGTATTCGTCATCGCCATACTTGTGTATCACCCGACGTGATGGTATGGGGTGCCATTGGTTACACGTCTCGGTCCCCTCTTGTTCGCATTGACGGCACTTTGAACAGTGGACGTTGCATTTCAGATGTGTTTCGACCCGTGGCTCTACCCTTCATTCGATCCCTGCGAAATCCTACATTTCAGCAGGATAATGCACCACTGCGTGTTGCAGGTACTGTATGGGCCTTTCTGGATACAGAAAATGTTCGACTACTGCCCTAACCAGCACATTCTCCAGATCTCTCCCCAATTCAAAACGTCTGGTTAATGGTGGCCGAGCAATTGGCTCGTCACAATACGCCAGTCACTACTCTTGATGAACTGTGGTATCGTGTTGAAGCTGCATGGGCAGCTGTACCTGTACACGCCAACCAAGCTCTGTTTGACTCAATGCCCATTCGTATCAAGGCCGTTATTACGGCCAGAGGTGGTTGTTCTCGGTACTGATTTCTCAGGTTCTATGCACCCAAATTGTATGAAAATGTAATCACATGTCAGTTCTAGTATATTTGTCCAATTAATACCCATTTATCATCTGCACTTCTTCTTGGCGTAGCAATTTTAATGGACAGCAGTGTACTAGACGGCCGTCATTGTTGACAGGTGTACGACTATCTGCATCCGGCGACAGTGAAGGGCTCCGGGCTGAACGCGGAGGGCGAGCACAAGCGGCTAGTGGAGCTGCTGCGCGCGACCGTGGCCGACGCAGCGCCGCCGGCGGTGCAGGAGGCAGTGCGCTTCCTCACCACCGAGCTGGACGCCACCAGCCACGCGCCCATGGACTTCGTGCTCCAGCAGGTGCGTTCGTCGGCTCGTCCCAGAGTTCCGATTCCATTGGTGACGTAACTGTGTTTTGTGTGACGTCACGGTGGCGCGTCGTATTTGAGTGGGGTCGTGGTTGTAGCTCGGAGGTGCAGCAATTGGTGACGCTTTCTTCTGTTGATACACATGCTTCAAGCTTGTTTGTTCGGCATCTTAGTAACTCATTTGACGTTATTTGCTTACTGTGTGAGGTTGTGACTGGAAGAGTCTGTGCTGGTTCGGATGTGAGTTAGTGTCTTCCCTTTCGTCTTCTTCTTCTTCTTCTTCTTCTCCTTCTGCTGATTCTGGTTGCTCCTGTTTCTCTGCCGCATTCCGTGGATGTACTGGAAAAACTACTGTCCCATCTCTTGGTTGGTCGTCCAGGTAATCATTTCCTTTCTAGTCGTCCATGTTTACAAATTCTAGCTAGTCTTGTTTGGTCCGTCCTTTCCACATAATCCTTCCAGTTTCTCTTTCTTGTCTTCATCCATTTCTTAATTTTTTTGTATTCCACACTGTTCCCTTATCGACACATTTATTCTTTTGTTACTGCTTCGATCTGTCTTAGTACAGTAGAGTCCCGTTAATCCTAACTAATTGGGACTGGACTTTTTTCGGATTACCAATTTGTTCGGGTTAGCCGGAATTACGGCGTCGAGTTTCTAGAATGAAGTATACCAAACAGATAAGCGGGTACACCAAGGTAACAAATGGGAACAAGTGTGGGAACAATGGCTCACTCTCACTCCCTGCCCTTGTTGTTGTGCATTGTTGAGACCTTTGTAAAGTCTGAGGTTAGTGCACTGCCAGTTGGCTCGCAAAGCGCTTGATTATGTTAGTTATCGATCGCTGGCAAGCGTAACAATTGTATTCTTTTCGTTCAGATGTAGTGGTGTACGTATTTTCGTCATGAGTAAACGGAAACATACAACGTTAACTCTCAAAGAAAAACTGAGTGCTTTGAAGCGGACAGACAATGATGAGAACGTAAATTGGCAAGGGAACTGGGTGTTGGTAAAGCAACCATTTGTGATTGGAAGAAGAACCGAGTGAAGCTTGAACAGTTCTGTGCAACGTCTTCAGGAAAGACACCCGAAATTCGGCAAACTTTGAAACAGTTCCAGTACGATAAAGTGGATGAAGCTCTTTTCCTTTGATTTACGCAGGAAAGAGAAAGGGGAACTCGTTTGAGTGGAGCACTCGTTCAGGAAGAGGCTGTTTACATGAACAAGTTAATGAATGATGATGAGTCTTTAACCTCCATTTCCACTGCCGTTAACTTTTGTGTCACCGTTTTCGTTTCTGCTTTATTTTCTGCTGCATATCTAAAAACAGGAAGCACCATTATTTTATACATTTTTAATTTACTCTCAGCTGTCAAAAAATTGTTTCTCCGTGCAGTATTTTCAGGCATTTGGCAACCCTTACTGCCTTCGTCACTTGATTTTTCACCTCCATAGTTAACTCCTTATAGCCGGCGATAACAGTCCCCAGACAATTAAAGCTCACCACTTGTTCAATTGACACAACATCTAATTTACGTCGTACATGTTCTATTGACCATACCATACTCTTAGTTTTTTTTTAGTTGATATTTCCATATCATGTTGCTTGGCTATTTTATTAAAGTGGTGAAGTGAACTTTGTAAATTATTGTCATTATTTGCTGTCAGTATATCTTCATCAGCATAATGTCCGCCTGCTTAGCTGGGTGGTAATGTGCTTGCCTCCCATGCACTGGGCACGGGTAGGAGATTTTCTCTGCTCGTGGACTGGGTGTTGTGTTGGCCTCATCATCGTTTCATCCTCATCGTCGGCCGCAGGTCGCCCAATATGGTGAGGAATGAAATAAGACTTGCACTTGGCGGCCGAACCCGAATGGGTCCTCCCGGCCAACAATGCCATAAAATCATTTCATTTATCAACTTAATACACACTATTTACCACTTGATTTCTCATTTTATAGCTCGGTTTCTTTCTTAAGTCGTCAATAATGTGGTCCATTATTAAGTTGTGCGGGAGTGGACTTGACGAGTCAGCTTGTCTAATTCCTTTATCTAGTATAATTTCATCTGTGAATCCTCCGTGTGTTTTAAATCTCGTTTTATTACCTATGAGTCAGTGTATTGTGGGTGCTGCATTCATGCTTGTGTTAGTATTAGCAGTGTTGTGCGTTTCTTATGGTCGTAAATTTAGCAGTTTTTTTCTCTTTTTATCGATAACTGAAATGACAGAATGTAATTTACGAGCATGTTGCAGTGTGAGAAGATATAGTGTCTACGATCAAGTTACTACAGTTATTTGGACTGATTACAGCCGATTTTGTTTTGTCCTTTTAGGCTGAGCGTGTCTGGGAAAAGGGGGGGGGGGGGGGCTTGGGGGCTTGGCCAGCCTGGAGTTATATGTTGGTAACTTTGGTTGGTAGATATTTTTATGTGGTTTTGTTTGCTTTTTATTGTAATATCTACGCATGTATGTTTATGTTTATAATTGCTTGTGTGTATCGAAGTTGACGATAATGAAATTTTTCAAGTTTTCAAGTATCTACGCGTTTTATTCGTTACTGTTTGGTAACTGTGTTGGACTGTGGTTGGTAGGTGTTGGTTTAGAATCGTTGATTACACTACGTTTCTGACATTAGGTTTATGTGAGTAAGCTTCAGTTCGTCGTAATGTGGACTTCGTTTTAGATAGATAGATGGGTAGAGGATTTGACGATTTGAGTACTTTGGTTTTTGGTACTGCTTGCTTCGCTTTGCCTGGCAAATACCTCAAGTGAAATTTGCTGTATTGAGGTTTCGAGTTTTGTGTGGGTTCTCCGTATCGAGGGCTTCGTTTGAATTCTGTAAGTCAAGCAAACTTCACGATGGTAATGGTACCCGTTTCTGCGTTTTTGGTTGTGTTGAATGGTGAAAATTTCGTGTGCTTGATTTTTTAATTAAAATTTGTTTTAGAATGATATTGTTGTTCTTACTGTTGTATATTTAGCTTCTCCCCATTCAAAACCCCCTATTTCCCGTGGTTATCCTGTTAGTTTAATTTTATTGCTGCAGTTCAATATTTCACGTGTTATTTATTTTGTACGCTTGTGCAACTAGTGGCGATGTGGTCGCCATATCGTATAGACTTGAGAAAGGGATATTCGCCATCTTGACGACGTCATTGATCACAACAGATAGATCGAATCGCAATTTTCGGCAATCACAATTCACCTTGCAATGCTGTTTTCGCATCTGCAACTTACTGTGGGGGTAACTGAAGAATATTTTCTCACACAAGCAAAGTATCATTTGCTGCCACCCTACCCACACCACTCCCACTCCACAATTTCTCCTTGGGGTTTTAGTAAGGCCTTTAAAAGTAAATCTAAATCCAGAAATAGTGGAAGTGGTATGTTTCTTCTTTCAAAAACAAGCTCTACAGAGACATACCTTTGTAGTCTCTAGATATTATTCTGAATCTCATATTAAAAAAAGAAACAATGCATGTCAGTTTAAAATAAAACTCTCATTTATTTAGAAACTTATAGTGAACACAAAAAGAACTGTATCTGTTTTGTTGTTCTGGCTTCAGTAAAAATGTGCTGCCTATTAAACTAGGTGGAAGGAATGAGCAACAAAATTTCTGGTATATTTTAGCCTAATAATGGAAATTTTCAATTGTTCGATTTACAAATTGTTTCACTCTTCATTGGAAAAAAACTAGGACATAAATACAAAAAATATCATGTTATTTTATACTGATGTGTCAAACATAAGACACTGTTTAACTGTATAAGTTATATGTTAAGCTTGAGGAAATGTCACCTGTAAGAATTTAAATTTTAGGAAAGTTTCCATAAAAGTATTTAAAAATTCGTAAACATTGTCACATGGTCAAGATTTTTAAACATGAGACTGAAAAGCTCTCACAGATTTGTGTATGATACGAAAGAGAAATCACCTGGTGGACATGGATTTGACTGCTGGTCACAGCACCAATTTAAACTGACACGTCCATTACTGAAACAGCATCAGATCGAAATATTTGCATCAAACTCTGAGCCACATGATATTTATTATTTATTGATCTTTAAACATTATTATAAAAATTTTGTTATTCATACATATTAGCATCGATTTCATAAGTATGTTGATAAAATATCGATATATCGATATATTTTCCAAAGAGTATTGTTATATAATGCAGAATTTCTTTCACTAATTACGACATCGGAATGGCAACATCGAGTGCCAATATTTTTACTTTATATTATTTTTTCGCAATTTTCGGTAAATATTTGAAATTGTAGAACAACAGAATTTTACTTTCACGGTGTGAAAGTCTTACTACTTTTTAAACTTTCATCATATCCAGTCTTTTTCTTTGATTATGTGAAGCAAGAATAAGTGGTAAAAAGAAGAAGTCCGGTTGCACTGGGTGATGGAACTGTGAATGGAAGAACAAAATTTTCCATGTGAAGCACGATTGCGTTAAACAAAAAATTTTAGCGTTAAGAAACAAATTTTAACGCAACTAGAGTACTATTCCCTCTCATCGGGACTCTTCAGAAACAGTTGCTGTTAAGTGATGTACAAAGACCTAAAGGTGGGCGGAGAGATGTGAGGGGAAAAGCTCAGGTAATCAGCACTCGGCACCACCTACAGAAACTGCAACGTTTAACGTCATGGCGCAATTTTGACACTGCAACTGCAGGTCGCTGGCTTTTGCAGAAATAACAAAGCAGGGAAGTCGACACAAAGTATTCCGGACAAATCCGATGTGTGACGAAACCGAACGACGGACCGCGGGACACCTTTTATTCATGCGCTTACATGCAGTTACCAATGTTAGCAAGGTGGTTATCGCCAAGCGTGAACGGGCAATTTACTTTAAATTCTTGCTCTAAGGGATATAAGCAGGCTATTAGTTTGTTGATGCCCAGAATATCTAATAATAAATCAATACTTAAAAGCTCTGACCGGCAGTATATTTGCAATGTGCAGACGATATTTTTGTAGGCCGGTACGTCGACATTTTTTCGTTCGATATATCGATAATTTTTTTCGATATGCCGACGGCTGATAATGATATTTTTTTTTCAATATCGAGATTTCAGATTCCCGAACTTTTTAAAACTATCGAAAGTCCTCATTTCAACCAAACCTGGTACGCATACACTCTACTGTCAGGTGACGGTGTGGGAGTGAACATGATCACATACACACTAATTTAACGTGTACAAAAGACAAGAATTTGCTAGATATTGCTATACTGCTAATAGATATGATGAAAAAAGAATAACCATGTATTAATAAGTATCTATGCAAGAGAGTAATGAAACTGATATTACAACATGCATTTAATTTCCAATCATGTATATTACTATATTTCCGTATCACATGAGATTTGCATAAAAGCGTTCTGACTTGAAACATAAGAATAACTGTATTCAGTGTTAACAGTGATGCGTGTTATAAACAACAGACAATGATAGTGCTGAATAACATGTAAATTATACCAGTAGTGCCAGGACGTGAGTCACAAGTGTTTTTTTTTTTTTTTTTTTACTGCTTGACCCTTTTTTTAGGCTCTGGTATTTGAATAAAATAGCGATAATCATAAAAGTAAAATTCTTAAATGAATGTGGAGCAACGGTAATTGTTGATGGTGGCACGCATTCTTCCTACTGCATCTCAAACATATCTAAAAAAAAAAAATGTAATGATTGCACAGTATAATGGGCTCCAGAAGTTTTTACCATACGAGCCATAGTAATTTCACATCACCAGCAGCTTAGTGGGGTCTTTATATGACAGAAGCGAGAGAGGTATATTCACGGTCTGGAGATAACGGCCAGATCATGCGTAATTCGCACTTGCTCAAAATAGCCGCAAGTCAGGGATGCGTCTTGCTTATAGAAGAATGAAATCAATGACTGAACGCGAACTGCATTCGTCCATTTTGTCTCTTTGTCATGATCTGTTGAGCTCGCGGTTCAAGCTAGCTTGTTGGAAATCAAGATTATAAATCATAATTCCTGTACATCTCAATAACTGAAGGGAGAACATTTAGTTATAAATGATAACAAAATCAAACCTCTATCTACTACAGAGACACTTACACAAAATACGTCTGATCAGTTCGATGGAGACAAGAGAAAGTGGGGCGATTCAGTTTTTTGAGAGGAGCTACGCTCTATCGTTTTTTAAAACATATGAAAATACAGTTCCTTCGATTCGCATCAGCCACAGGCTGATTTCTCTGATATCTTTGATTTGAATTTACAGTTAATACACGTTTTATTACATTTGTCGTAGAATACTTGAAATATTTCTTTAATAAAAGAGCGCACAATCGCACAAGAAAAATACTTTTCAGCAAGTCATACATAAAAATAAATGACATTCTTCATGATATAGAGCAATTAAGTTACAACAGCAGTGCTACACATGTACTGTATATTTGAAATCTTACATATTTTAATAAGTAACAAAGATATTTTTTTTTATTTTTGGACACAGGATTGAATTTTTTCTTTGTGATCAGAGAGATCCATAGCCTTACTTACCCATTATGACAAGAAACATGCACGTGTTTTTTAGTGCGTACAATTACTCTATATACCAAAACACTTACTTATGGAGAAAAGTCCAAAATGTTTGGCCACATTCCACAGGTATTTATAATGAAAGCAGTTATCTTCCATTCCCGTGCTGTATCCAGATTTTGAAATTCTTAAAAGTAAATTGTGATCCTTACTTGCACGTCTGCAACGACCAGTTCTTTTTCACGTAGCAGTATTCATTTTTATTTTGTAGTAATTCAGCATATTCTCCTGTTTTTTTTTTCGCTTTTGTTTTCAGACTCTTTCCTTTCCAGCCTCCTTTCTCGTATGCATAAAACATTAACCGCACTTAAACGAGTAACTTCTTTAATACACATTGGTTCTTTTTCTTAACATCTGTGAATCACATTGTTAACATTATAACTGTGTTGTAAACTACCACTCAAAAAGGAGCAGGCCATTGTCAGTATGTAATGGATACAAATGAGGGATACAGGATATCTGGATGCACTGTAAATACTATTGGAGAGAGATCGCACGCTGTTTTTTTCGCCGAAAATGATGGGTTTGAGGGCATTTACTACGTTAGAATATATGCGAAAAAATTTGTTTATAAACCTCCACTACCAGTTGGTTCTACTTAGAAAATGTAGGAAATATCAGCCAAATTACAATCCCCTAATGCTCTAGGTTACTGGCAGGTATACTGTGTGCAGTCTCTCTACTAGATTTGTTACATCTTGTAAGTGTTCGGTAATACTATGCGGTACTACTATGACGTGTAGCAATACATATTAGCTTACATTATACTTCAGACATGAGAGACATGGGAAAGAAGTTTTTTTGGATATTCTACATACTTTCCATTGGATTAGAGATACACAGTCGCAAATAGCACGTTAGAGTTAGCAAACTGCTGTATTTTTATGTATACCCAAAGGATGCGGCTGTTTCTTTGTTAAATGATTTACGTCACATCCACGTTCTATATTGAGACAGATAATACCTAGATAGGTCAACTCTTAATACGATGGCTATGATTACGCCATGATCTTAACACTTACTTCGAAAAAAACTCAACTATATAGATTAATCATAAATTTACTGTTAACACTCAGAATTATCAGACATGAGTCTGCATAATATCACATTTTGTCAATGTAGACAGACTTCCATAGTGTTAAAAATATCGTTTTATTACCTACAGGTTACTGTTCTTAAAACATTTGAACCTGTACTGCACAGTTACGTATCATCTGTTTACAACTGCTTTGCAACGTCAGAATTCTACGCCATTCGAATCCAGTTAAAGAATATTGGAAGGAGCTGACCACTCTTACAAAAATCCATGTACGGAGGAGGTCATTGCAATCTGAAACGGATGCTGTGCAACTTTAATGTAAGCACTAGATGTAACAGAGAGATGACAGCACATATGTGTACTTTAATACAGGGAAGATGAAACATTCTAGAGGTTTTGTGTCAAGACGAAATTACCGTTTCTCCAACAGATGAGCAATAATGTGGCAGCGGGAGGAATATCGGAAAAAAATTGCATGGAAGCACTGGAAACCATTTTGAGGAAATATAAAAATCCTGTGGTTATAGGCCTGCCCATGCAGCTTCAACACGATACCACAGTTCATCAAGAGTAGTGACGCGTATTGTAACGAGCCAGTTGCTCGGCCACCATTGACCAGACGTTTTCAGTTGGTGAGAGATCTGGAGAATGTGCTGGCCAGGGCAGCAGTCGAACATTTTCTGTATCCAGAAAGGCCCGTACAGGACCTGCAACATGCGGTCGTGCATTATCCTGCTGAAATGTATGGTTTCGCAGGGATCAAATGAAGGGTAGAGCCACGGTTCGTAACACATCTGAAATGTAACGTCCACTGTTCAAAGTGCCGTCAGTGCGAACAAGAGGTGACCGAGACGTGTAACCAATGGCACCCCATACCATCACGCCGGGTGATAACGCCAGTATGGTGATGACGAATACACGCTTCCAATGTGCGTTCACCGCGATGTCGCCAAACACATCAAGTGTAGTTCTAGAAAGATCTGCTAATGATATTTTCATGGATATTAATAAATGGTTTAAAGCCAACTCACCGACATTAAACTTCGAAAAGACTCACTATATGCAATTCAGAATCTGTAAGAGGTTTCCACCCAGCATATGC
The DNA here is from genome assembly GCF_021461385.2 of Schistocerca piceifrons. Taxonomy (NCBI): domain Eukaryota; kingdom Metazoa; phylum Arthropoda; class Insecta; order Orthoptera; family Acrididae; genus Schistocerca; species Schistocerca piceifrons. Next base: position 219,220,429 of record NC_060145.1, on the reverse strand, counting down.
ATAAAATACGAAGAAGAGCAGATAGAAGAGGTTGACAGTCTTAAATTCCTGGGATTACAACTTGATAATAAATTCAGTTGGGAAGAGCACACCACAGAACTGCAGAAACGCCTTAACAAATCTGTATTTGCAATTCGAGTGTTAGCAGACATAGGCGACATAAAAATGAAAAAGCTTGCATACTTTGCCTACTTTCATTCCATAATGTCATATGGTATAATACACTCCTGGAAATTGAAATAAGAACACCGTGAATTCATTGTCCCAGGAAGGGGAAACTTTATTGACACATTCCTGGGGTCAGATACATCACATGATCACACTGGCGGAACCACAGGCACATAGACACAGGCAACAGAGCATGTACAATGTCGGCACTAGTACAGTGTATATCCACCTTTCGCAGCAATGCAGGCTGCTATTCTCCCATGGAGACGATCGTAGAGATGCTGGATGTAGTCCTGTGGAACGGCTTGCCGTGCCATTTCCACCTGGCGCCTCAGTTGGACCAGCGTTCGTGCTGGACGTGCAGACCGCGTGAGACGACGCTTCATCCAGTCCCAAACATGCTCAATGGGGGACAGATCCGGAGATCTTGCTGGCCAAGGTAGTTGACTTACACCTTCTAGAGCACGTTGGGTGGCACGGGATACATGCGGACGTGCATTGTCCTGTTGGAAAAGCAAGTTCCCTTGCCGATCTAGGAATGGTAGAACGATGGGTTCGATGACGGTTTGGATGTACCGTGCACTATTCAGTGTCCCCTCGACGATCACCAGTGGTGTACGGCCAGTGTAGGAGATCGCTCCCCACACCATGATGCCGGGTGTTGGCCCTGTGTGCCTCGGTCGTATGCAGTCCTGATTGTGGCGCTCACCTGCACGGCGCCAAACACGCATACGACCATCACTGGCACCAAGGCAGAAGCGACTCTCATCGCTGAAGACGACACGTCTCCATTCGTCCCTCCATTCACGCCTGTCGCGACACCACTGGAGGCGGGCTGCACGATGTTGGGGCGTGAGCGGAAGACGGCCTAACGGTGTGCGGGACCGTAGCCCAGCTTCATGGAGACGGTTGCGAATGGTCCTCGCCGATACCCCAGGAGCAACAGTGTCCCTAATTTGCTGGGAAGTGGCGGTGCTGTCCCCTACGGCACTGCGTAGGATCCTACGGTCTTGGCGTGCATCCGTGCGTCGCTGCGGTCCGGTCCCAGGTCGACGGGCACGTGCACCTTCCGCCGACCACTGGCGACAACATCGATGTACTGTGGAGACCTCACGCCCCACGTGTTGAGCAATTCGGCGGTACGTCCACCCGGCCTCCCGCATGCCCACTATACGCCCTCGCTCAAAGTCCGTCAGCTGCACATACGGTTCACGTCCACGCTGTCGCGGCATGCTACCAGTGTTAAAGACTGCGATGGAGCTCCGTATGCCACGGCAAACTGGCTGACACTGACGGCGGCGGTGCACAAATGCTGCGCAGCTAGCGCCATTCGACGGCCAACACCGCGGTTCCTGGTGTGTCCGCTGTGCCGTGCGTGTGATCATTGCTTGTACAGCCCTCTCGCAGTGTCCGGAGCAAGTATGGTGGGTCTGACACACCGGTGTCAATGTGTTCTTATTTCCAGGAGTGTATTTTGGGGTATCTCTTCAAGTCAAACAAAAGTTTTCAGAGTCCAAAAGCGTGTAATACGTATTATTTGTGGAGTAAATTCACGGACGTCCTGTAGAAACCTCTTCAAAGAACTGGGTATACTAATTACTGCCTCTCAGTATATTTACTCATTAATGAAATTTGTCCTAAATAATAAATCTCTTTTTCCAACAAACAGCTCAGTTCATACGTACAATACCAGGAACAAAAATGATCTGCACAAGGACTTAAAAGCACTTACTTTAGTTCAAAAAGGGGTCCACTACTCAAGAACACTCATCTTCTATAATTTGCCAGTAAACATAAAAAATTTAGTTACAAATAAAGATCAGTTTAAAAGGAGCCTGAAAGACTTACTAGTGGCCAACTCCTTCTACTCCATTGACGAATTTTTTAATAGAAGCAAATGATGTATTGTATACATTCATACTATTAGTATTGTTATTTCAGTTTCAAAAAAAAAAATTGACATGTTCCACATCCACGAGGATCTCCTCAGCACGGATCTATGGAACGAAAACTAATCTAATCTAATCTAATCTAAACGGATGCGACCATCATGATGCTGTAAACAGAACCTGGACTCATCCGAAAAAATGAAGTTTTGCCATTCGTGCACCCATGTTCGTCGTTGAGTACACCATCGCAGGCGCTCCTGTCTGTGATGCAGCGTCAAGGGTAACGGCAGCCATGCTCTCCGAGCTGATAGTCCAAACTGATGCAAACGTCGTCGAACTGTGTGTGCAGATGGTTGTTGTCTTGCAAACGTCCCCATCTGTTGACTCAGGGATCGAGACGTGGCTGCACGATCCGTTACAGCCATGCGGATAAGATGTCTGTCATCTTGACTGCTAGTGATACGAGGCCGTTGGGATCCAGCACGGCTTTCCGTATTACCCTCCTGAACCCACCGATTCCATATTCTGCTAACAGTCACTGGATCTCGACCAACGCGAGCAGCAATCGCAATCGCGATAGGCTACAATCCGACCTTTATCAAAGTCGGAAACGTGATGGTACGCACTTCTCCTCCTTACACGAGGCATCACAACAACGTTTCACCAGGCAACGCCGTTCAACTGCTGTTTGTGTATGAGAAATCGGTTGGAAACTTTCCTCATGTCAGCACGTTATAGGTGTCGCCACCGGCGCGAACCTAGTGTGAATGCTCTGAAAAGGTAATCATTTAATCATTTACGTATCACAGCATCTTCTTCCCGACGGTTAAATTTCGCGTTTGTAGCACGTCATCTTCGTGGTGTAGCAATTTGAATGGCCAGTAGTGTATTATTGCGAACAGTGATAGGACTGATTGACATGTACAAGCTCCAATTGTAGAGTAACGATGTATAACAGATTTCTAAGTGACATCACAAGCCCATAAGCCAACAAAATTATCGATAACTATCCTATTAGTTTTATAAAATCCCCTGATTTGTGTCTTCTAGAACATTTTTCATCATCTTCGGCTAAAGAACGTGGTATATCAGACTAGAAGCTACGATTTCTAACTATGGAGCCGACAATGTTTTTGATCCTGTGGAAAACTTTCCAAATGTATTAAATTCAACAAACAGTATGCACACTATGGTCCGCTGTACTGTGTGCCAATCTCTTCTATGTGGTGTACATTATGAGATAGCAGACACAACAGGAAAATACAAGATAACAGTTTTTACTGTAAATAGCAGGGGAATGTTGTCATACGTTGGATTTTCCTCCGTATGTAGGTGTTTTGATGTGTAGAGTAACACTGTGCATCCAAAATCACATGTTTGTTGCTTATCGTCATGGGTAAGTATGAGTACTGATCTATGATCTGTCCGCAGCTCATGGTCGTACGGTAGCGTTCTCGCTTCCCGCGCCCAGGTTCGATTCCCGGCGGGGTCAGGGATTTTCTCTGCCTCGTGATGACTGGGTGTTGTGTGATGTCCTTAGGTTAGTTAGGTTTAAGTAGTTCTAAGTTCTAGGGGACTGATGACCTTAGAAGTTAAGTCCCATGGTGCTCAGAGCCATTTGAACCATCTATGATAGCAAAGGAAAAGATTCAGTCCTGCGTCCAAAAATAAAAAAAAAAGAGTCTGTATTACTTATCAAAATTTGTAAGATCTCAAGCTAAAGCACACATGTAGCACTACGGTCGTAATTTAATTGTTCTATAGTAACAAAAAAAACATATGGCTTACTTATTGGCACTATTGGCACATTTTACATGTTTAGCAGCACTATCGTAGTTTGATGTTTGTGGCAAGTACCGCTGTACTGCAGTGATTCTGATGCTTTAAGTCAGGACACTTTATGCATCTCTGATGCATAATAAATATGCAAACTAAAATATGTACGTACATCATATATGAAGGAGAGAAATATGCAGTTACAATTGATTACACGACCAGTCACCCTCAGAATTGACAATTACTTGCCATCTCCGAAGCATGCTTGAAGCCAGTTTATCCGCGTATTCGCGTGGAAGAGACGTCCAAATGAGTCGTATCTGCGTCGACAGCTGTTTCAAAGTGAAGATCATTTTTCCCTGCAACTTCTTTTTTATGTAAGACCGTATATTTTGAACAGAATTAGCGTAAGGAGACTGTGAGGGCCAATCAAGTACCTGTACATTTCTCCCTTTTTTCCCGTCGCTGCAAAGCCTGCTGCAGTGCTTTGGAACATTGTTCTTCTGAAGTATCCAATCTTCATTTTTGTCTATGAACTGACGTTTGGCAGTCACCATCTTACGTCTTCGATAAACGCGACTCGTAAGCTGCACTCATATCACTTCTTGTGTATCTCAATCAAGAACTCAAAGTAAACTAATGCTTTATGGGCATTGCATGAAGGACAGAGGTTCCCTCTGTTGGGTTGTGAAATAACTAACGCGATATCTTTTACCATCTGTGTGTAATGCCGAACACGCTCTTACTTGACAGGCTGTATTTAAAAGTAATACATGAAAATATAGTGATACGCATGACTGGAAATTAAATGCAAGTGGTAGACTTTCAGAAACAATATGAATTTATTACCCTCATGTATAGAAACATACTAATACGTTATCACATGATCACATCTATTAGCAATATGGGAACATCTTTTGTACACATTAAATTCAGAATGTATTTGATCATTCGCAGTCAGCGAGTTCCACGCCCACAAGAACTTCATGTCATTCAACGCATTGTTAACACAACACGTTTGGATGTAGTTCTATAATTGTCTCTGCAGTGAGTGACGGATTCTTTCAAACATCCCCGGATCACGAATGTAAAATTAGAGAGATTCGAGCGCGCATTGAGGCTTTCCGGCAGTCGTTCTTCCCGCGAACCATACGCGACTGGAACAGGAGAGGGATGTAATGACAGTGACACGTAAAGTGCCCTCCGCCACACGCCGTTGGGTGGCTTGCGGAGTATAAATGTAGATGTTGATGTAGATCATTTAGTAAATCTTAACAAGACCATACATGTATACCCCAACACGTATACTCCAATTCTACAACTGTGTTAACAGGAGTTCAGTGCTCTTCACTTTTGAATTGACCACAGACAGAAAAAACCAGGGGTTTGAGATGAGATGATCTGGTAGGTCAAAGTAAATCCCCTTCTTTATCTATCCACCTTGAACCAGATTAGCGGTCTAGACGTCGTATTATGTTAGTAGCAAAATGTGTCATTTTTCCATCATGAATTTACCACATTTACCAACCATTGGTGATAGGTGATACGTTAGTCCAGTTAGATGGAGACTTTTCTAAAAGTTTCCATTTCAAATACATGTATAGTAATAAGGACAATATTACATAAAACAGTCAATGATGGCTCGTGACCACAAATTTGCAATTATTTCGTCAGATGCCCGTTTGTGGGAACATGTTACCTGGATGTATTTTCATACACTTGCACAGATAGCCGTGCGCTTTAGTACAGCGCTTTTGGGATCCAGGGAGGCGCGCCAGCCCTAGATCGAATCTGCCCAGCTGATTTGGCGGCCAGCCTGAGCATAGGTTTTAAGCGATTTCTCATAAGTGACTCGGTAAAACACGGCCTGGTATCCACGATACCATCAATTATAAGATTCACAAAAATTTAGAAAACATTCACACACTTTCACAAGATACACACACACACACACACACACACACACACACACACATATATATATATATATATATATATATATATATAGAGAGAGAGAGAGAGAGAGAGAGAGAGAGGGAAACATTCCACGTGAGAAAAATATACCCAAAAACAAAGATGATGTAACTTACCAAACGAAAGCGTTGGTATGTTGATAGACACACAAACAACCACAAACACACACACAAAATTCAAGCTTTCGCAACCAACGGTTGCTTCATCAGGAAAGAGGGAAGGAGAGGGAAAGACGAAAGGATGTGGGTTTTAAGGGAGAGGGAAGGAGTCATTCCAATCCCGAGAGCGGAAAGACTTACCTTTGACTTTACGTATGTCTGCTTGTGTCTGTTTATGTGTGGATGGATATGTATGTGTGCGCGAGTGTATACCTGTCATTTTTTCCCCCTAAGGTAAGTCTTTCCGCTCCCGGGATTGGAATGACTCCTTACCCTCTCCCGTAAAACCCACATCCTTTCGTCTTTCCCTCTCCTTCCCTCTTTCCTGATGAAGCAACCGTAGGTTGCGAAAGCTTGAATTTTGTGTGGGTGTTTGTGTTTGCTTATACATATATATAGGGTGGTCCATTGATCGTGACAGGGCCAATTATCTCACGAAATAAGCGCCAAACGAAAAAAATACAAAGAACGAAACTCGTCTAGCCTGAAGGGGGAAACCAGATGGCGCTATGGTTGGCCCGCTAGATGGCGCTGCCATACGTCAAACGGATATCAACTGCGTTTTTTGTTAAATAGGAACCCCCATTTTTTATTAAATATTCGTGTAGTACGTAAAGAAATATGAGTGTTTTAGTTGGACTACTTTTTTCACTTTGTGATAGATGGCGCTGTAATAGTCACAAACATATGCCTCACAATTATAGCCGAACAGTTGGTAACAGGTGGGTTTTTTAAATTAAAATACAGAACGTAGGTACGTTTGAACATTTTATTCCGGTTGTTCCAATGTGATACACGTACCTTTGTGAACTTATCATTTATCAGAACGCATGCTGTTACAGCGTGATTACCTGTAAATACCACATTAATGCAATAAATGCTCAAAATGATGTCCGTCAACCTCAATGCATTTCGCAATACGTGTATCGACAGTCCTCCAAACAGCGAGTCGTTCGCCTTCCGTAATGTTCGCATTGACAATGCGCTGATGCATGTTGTCAGGCGTTATCGGTGGATCACGATAGCAAATATCCTTCAACTTTTCTCACAGAAAGAAATCCGGGGACGTGAGAGCCGGTGAACGTGCGGGCCATGGTACGGTGCTTCGACGACCAATCCACATGTCATGAAATATGCTATTCAATACCGCTTCAACCGCACGCGAGCTATGTGCCGGACATCCATCATGTTGGAAATACATCGCCATACTGTCAGTCAGTGAAACATCTTGTAATAACATCGGTAGAATATTACGTAGGAAATCAGCATACATTGCACCATTTAGATTGCCATTGATAAAATGGGGACCAATTATCCTTCCTCCCATAATGCCGCACCACACATTAACCCGCCAAGGTCGCTGATGTTCTACTTGTCGCTGCCATCATGGATTTTCCGTTGCCCAATAGTGCATATTATGCCGGTTTACGTTACCGCTGTTGGTGAATAACGCTTCACCGCTAAATAGAACGCGTGCAAAAATACTGTCATCGTCCCGTAATTTCTCTTGTGCCCAGTGGCAGAACTGTACATGACGTTCAAAGTCGTCGCCATGCAATTCCTGGTGCATAGAAATATGGTACGGGCGCAATCGATGTTGATACAGCATTCTCAATACCGACGTTTTTGAGAGTCCCAATTTGTGTGCTACTGATGTGCTAAAACACCCACTTGGGCATAATCATTTGTTGCAGGTCGTGGTTGACGTTTCACATGTGGCTGAACACATCCTGTTTCCTTAAATAACATAACTATCCGGCGAACGGTCTCGACACTTGGATGATGTCGTCCAGGATACCGAGCATCATACATAGCACACGCCCGTTGGGCATTTTGATCACAATAGCCATACATCAACACGATATTGACTTTTTCCGCAAATGGTAAACGGTCCATTTTAACACGGGTGATGTATCACGAACCAAATACCGTCCGCACAGGCGGAATGTTACGTGATACCACGTACTTACACGTTTGTGACTATTACAGCGCCATCTATCACAAAGCGAAAAAAGTGGTCCAACTAAAACACTCATATTTCTATACGTACTACACGAATATGTAATAAAAATGGGGGTTCCTACTTAAAAAAAACGCATTGATATCCGTTTGACCTACGGCAGCGCCATCTAGCGGGCCAACCATAGCGCCATCTGGTTTCCCCCTTCAAGCTAGACGAGTTTCGTTCTTTGTAGTTTTTTCGTTTGATGCTTATTTTGTGAGATATTTGGCCCGTTCACTATGAATGGACCACCCTGTATATTTGATATGAGATACACAAATTCCGTTCCGGAGGAGGAAGGTGTGGCGAGAGGAAGGCCATTCGGCCAAACTCTACCATTGACGTTGCCAAATTCATAAATTAAGATGCCGACTCCATAAAGAGACCGGATCAAGGCTAGAAAAAAGAAAAAAAGAGATTCTTTAGAAAGATACGGGCTTAGTCTAAGGATTTCAGTGTTGAGGTGCCATTCCTCATGTCCTGCTGCAGATCGTGTGGGCGGAGAAGATGCCGCAACGCGAGATGGTGGTGCACGCGCTTCGGCGCTACCGCAACCACCAGTCGGCCATGAACCCCAAGCTGTGGTCTGCCACGACCACCGTGCTGCGGTACCTGAAAGCTGCTGAGGACGACTCGTCCGAAGACGACGAGGACATCAGCATCGTCAATGAGTTCAAGGATCTCGCTGACGTGGCCGGCGAAGAGGCCGCGTCCGACAGGGACCTCGTGCTCAGGTACGCAATCCAGTCGCAGAATTTCAGAGAGTCACATGAACATCTACATTTACAAACACAATCTGCAAATAATTGAGAAGTGCAAGGCTGAGGATGTTTAGAATGCTGCAACACGTTAGGATCTAATCTTGTTCCTATCACGTATGGTTCTGCACTTAACACTGGTTCTTGAAACCATTCAAGTAGGATTTTGTGGTATAGAGGACGTCAGTCTTCAAGTGTCTGACAACTCAGGTTTTCCATCACTTCCATGACTCTCTTCCATTACTCAAACAAACCTCTTGATCATTGTTATGAAGATGGCATCTGTTCATTTGGGCATGTCCGTAAGGACAGATGCCATTAGCGACCGTGCAACCCTCTAGAATGAAATTACAATTAAATCAATACCATTAGCTGCTGACGGGCGTTGATATACATCAACGGAGACAGTTGAAAAATGTGTGTCCCGACCGGGACTCGAACCCGGGATCTCCTGCTTACATGGCAGACGCTCTATCCATCTGAGCCACCGGGGGCACAGAGGATAGCGCGACTGCAGGGATTTATCACCGGCACGCTCCCCATGAGACTCACAGTCTCAACTTATAGTACACACACTGCGTTCGTAGTGCCCCTGCCATTATACCCATTACACGCGGCAGACAATCCACCGAGTCCCGTAAGAGTTCAGGCAAATCGTGTGCATCCGCACTGAAGAAGGTCATCAGCTGGTTAGCCTTAAACGACATGAAGATGGCATCTGTTCTTTCGGACATGTCCAATTTTCCTGAACTCTTACGGAACTCGGTGGATTGTCTGCCGTGAGTAATGGGTATAGAGGCAGGGGCAGTACGAACGTATTGTGTGGGCTATAAGCTGAGACTGTGGGTTTCACGGGGAGCGTGCCTTCGGTAAGTCCCTGCAGTCACGCTATCCTCTGTGCTCTCGGTGTCTCAGATGGATAGAGCGTCTGCCATGTAAACAGGAGATCCCGGGTTCGAGTCCCGGTCGGGGCACGCACTTTCAACTGTCCCCGTTGATGTATATCAACGCCCGTCAGCAGCTAATGGTTTTAATTTAATTGTAATTTCATTCTTGATCACTGTGCCACACCGCTTTGTATATGTCCTATATTCCCCGCTAGTCCTCTTTGGTATGAGCTCCACACATATGAGTGATATTATACATCCACATCTGCATGACTACACTGCAATTCACACATGTGTGCCTGTCTCACTATTTCTCCACCATTCCACTCCCAAACAGCGCAAGGAAAAAACAACACTTAAATCTCTCTGTGTGAGCTCTGATTTCTTTCATTTTATTACGATGATCATTTCGATAGTTCTTCTGACCACGTGCCGTGTGTTCCTTGTGTGTTGCAGGCTCTGCGATTGACGCTGCGGATTGTAATCAGCAGAATGGTCCTTTATTCATGTTAGGAACAAGCTGAGATGGTGTTTGCGTACGGCCAAGCATACGGAAGCGGTCGAGAGGCAGCACGGCAATACCAAAACAAGTACCCTCACAGACACCAACCACATCGCACAACATTTCAAGCCCTTTTTGGGCGTTTGTGTGATCATGGGTCCTTCCAGATAGACGAAAGAGCAGGGTGGCAGAGGACTCTGGGTACACCAGATCTGGAGAACCGGGATATACGGGATTATTGAGATGAATCCTAGCACAGGCTTCAGATCTGATGTAGCACATTCCGCCGCCTCCCTGCGCGTTCGTCTGTCAGAAAGAACCCGTGATCACACAAATGCCCTAAAACGGCTTGAAATGTTGTGTGATGTGGTTGTTGTCTGTGAGGGTACTTGTTTTGATGTAGACGTGCTGCCTCTCGACTACTTCCGTCTGCTTGGTGTGATGTAGCAAAATAAAAGTGATGTTGTTATTCAATTAAAAAGTTCGAATTTGAGATTTCGTTTACTGTTTTATCAATCACAATTGGCGTAAGAATCATGGATTGACCATTGTCATAAGATATTGCATTATGAAATGTGAATAGTCTTTACTTGCAGTTTCGTATGGTTTGAAGCAGTCACAGCTAGTGTGCTATTGATTAAGAAATTGCATTATCGTCTTTCTAATTACTTCATGATCTTAGATACGATCATACCTGGTCGTGAAGTTATTGTTATGAGAAAACAATTTCCTAAGGAACCAGAAAGTTCTTAAGAGCGCAAAAACAACTGTAACATCACACAAAAGGGAAATTCAGTATTAAAGCTGATGCAAGAAGACGATAAAACAGTTTTCTTTTTGTCAATGTAACACGCACATTGGACTGCTGATCTTGGTGTCTGTAATCTTAGCAAAATGCACAGTTAAAATGAAAATAATACTGAGGAGATGATAGGATTGAGCACTGCTAAATGATTCAATATTTCCAGAAGAAATATTTATTATAACTAAAACGTATATCGTACCTTATGCTTAGTACTACAATGACGGTAGATTTTTATGTTCGTTTCATGTCCATTTAGCACTCTTTTATATAGTCATCGTCTTCTTGAGTCGCCCGTGCGTCGTCACGATAAGTTATAACAGTTCCTCTTTTTACACTTCACTCAAACTTAGACAGAACACGTTTTTATACATTTAGTAAAAATTAGATCAGACCACCACAAATGTGCGTCCGTCTTACTTGAGAAAAACAGTACAAGTGTTTAGCGCTCAGGGCTTCATTTTGTCTCCAGCGAACAAAATAGTGAAGGATCGCATATCGATCCGTATTCTTCTGTTTATATTGCCGCCCAGAGACGACGAATTACATTATTTAGGATATTCCACCGTCGATATGCGACATCTTATTATACATTAATCATTCTTTATAAACAAGTATTTGCCTTCTGACCGAAAGTGTTTATTATTTGCTGTTTTAATGAAGCCAAAAATAGCGATATCACACTGGCCGTACACATACACCATCTCGGCTAGTTCCCGACATGAGTACCGTATCATCCTGCTGCTTACATTACTCTGCGTCAGTCACACAGCCTGTCACACACAAGGAACACAGGACACGTGTTCAGAGGAAATGTCATTCGTCAGCGCCGTCTATCGTGGCAACGAAGCATTTCCGAACACATGTTCATAGGGTCTGTTTTCATTCATTCTCAGTCAGGAATCCGCCTCTGCAGTTTGTCGGTTTTATTTATGTTCACCGTATATACATTTTACTTATGACAAAGTGTCTGTGATCATTCGAGTTAAGTCTGTCCCTTCTTGTTGTCAGTGTACTCCATATGTTCCTTTGGTCACTGATTCTCCAGAGAACGTCCTCATTGTTTACCTAATTTTCAACATTCTTCTTTAGCACCATATCTCAAAGGCTTCGATTCTACTCCCTTCCGGTTTTCCCACTCTCCATGAAACACTATAATAAAATTTAGTGCTGCAAATGTACATTTTCAGAAATTTGTTACTCGAATTAAGACCGATATTTGACGCTATTAACTTATTTTGGCTAGGAATGCCTTCCTTGCCTGTGCTGGTCTGATTTTTATGCCCTCCTGGCCTCGTCCATCATGGATTATTTTGCTTCCAAGGTAGCAGATTTCCTTAACATTGTCTACTTCGTGATCACCAATCTGGTTATTGAGCTTCTCCTTATGCTCATATCTCCTACTTTTCATTACTTTTGTCCTTTTACTGTTTATTTTCACTCCACATTCTGTGCTATTAAACTCTTTATTCCACTGAAAAAATGGTTCAAATGGCTCTGAGCACTATGGGACTTAACTTCTCAGGTCATCAGTCCCCTAGAACTTAGAACTACTTAAACCTAACTAACCTAAGGACATCATACACACCCATGCCCGAGGCAGGATTTGAACCTGGGATCGTAGCGGTCGCGCGGTTCCAGACTGTAGCGCCTAGAACCGCTCGGCCACTCAGGCCGGCTATTCCACTGAAGAAATCTTGTAGTTCTTCTTCACTTTCGCTGACGATAGCAGTGTCATCAGCGAATCTTATCACAATATCCTTTCTCCTTGAATTTTAATGCCAGTCTTGAACCTTTATTTCTATCAGTGCTTCATCGATGTATGGACTGAACAGTGGGGGGGAGATTGTATGAACAGTGGGGGGGAGATTGTATCCCTGTCTTACGCCCTTTTAATCTGAGTACTTCGTTCTGGTCTTCCAATCTTATTATTCCCTCTTGGTTTTCGTACATATCGGTATATTACCCTTCTTTTCCTAAAGCTTATGCCTATTTTTCTCAAAGAGACGCCTTCAGAGTACTCTTTCCATCTATCCGCTCTCTCCTCTATGCGCAACATTGGAATTTCCATTGAACTGTTAATGTTATCTCACTTGCTTTTGATTTCACCGAAGACTGTTTTGACTTTTCTGTTTGTTGAGTCAGTCCTCCCGCCAATCATTTTTTGTTTCGATTTCTCCACATCTTTCCTGCAGCCATTTTCCCTTGGCTCTCTGCACTTGTTGTATACTTCATGGGCGCAGCCCCGAATCCTCCCGCGGTCAGAAAAATGGTACCGAACCCTCCCAAGCCCGCAAGCGTCTGAAAAACGGTGGGACCGAATCCTCCCGTTTGAAGCAGGTAGCAGTTCTAAGCGTTATAAATACTCCAAGCAGGCAAAGGAAAGCATATAATTTACAGTAGAAGATGTAAAAATTTTTCACATGTGTTCTATGTTTAAAAGTTTTATCTTTTTTCTTATTGAGATAAAGTCCAACCGGCACAGCGCCAGCGACTTTTTTAAAACATAGGAGGGGAAGGGGGAGGAGATAAGGAACATCGCAGAGATAATTATATTATTGTCTGTAATACAACACACAATGTGTCAGTTTGGGAGGATTCGGTCCTGTTACCTACTTACCTACCTGGTTTCGGGAGGATTCGGGGCTGCGTCCTATTTCACTTCTAAGAATTTATACTGCTGTTTTCCTGTCAAATAGTACTTCACTGTAAATAACTACATCATCTGCAAAAGTCTGAGGTTACTATTAATATTGTCTTCCAGGTCTTACAACGCGAACAACGGTCCCAAACACACTTTCTTGTTGCACGCCTGAAGTTGCTGTCCTTCTGTTCCTGACTGTCCATTTAAGACAACCTGCTTGTCCTCTCTTCTAAGCGATTCTCATTCCAGTCGGAAAGTCTGTTTCACACGTCATGTAATGGTACTTTTGTTAATAAACGTTGGAACAGTACCAAATCAAACACTTTTTGGAGGTCAAGGAATAAGAGTCTAAAGGATAAATCAAACGTTTGTCATGTATTGTTCAAATGGTTCAAATGGCTCTGAGCACTATGCGACTTAACTTCTGAGGTCATCAGTCGCCTAGAACTTAGAACTAATTAAACCTAACTAACCTAAGGACATCAAACACATCCATGTCCGAGGCAGGATTCGAACCTGCGACCGTAGCGGTCGCTCGGCTCCAGACTGTAGTGCCTAGAACCGCACGGCCACTACGGCCGGCGTCATGTATTGTCATTAAGTCCGACCTCCCTGCTGGCTATCATCTCACCGTTGAGCGATAGAATCATGTATAGTTTTGAGCAAACATCTTTAAAAGTGAGAGATAATAAACCCAGAAATTGGCTTATACGTTATTCTTTCCAGTCAGTCTCTAACAGCCTCACCGAGCGAGGTGGCGCAGTGGTTAGCACACTGGACTCGCATTCGGGAGGACGACGGTTCAATCCCGTCTCCAGCCATCCTGATTTAGGTTTTCCGTGATTTCCCTCAATCGTTTCAGGCAAATGCCAGGATGGTTCCTTTGAAAGGGCACGGCCGATTTCCTTCCCCATCCTTCCCTAACCCGAGCTTGCGCTCCGTCTCTAATGACCTCGTTGTCGACGGGACGTTAAACACTAACCTCCTACTCCTCCTCCTCCTCTAACAGTCTCCGTTAGAGGATGACCCTCTTACATAAGGCGGAACACCAATTACTCGATATTATTGTGGACTTATTAGATAATGTAAAGTTTAACTAAATTATTTTCCTTTTCTGTGTCAAACCGATAAGTATAAATTTGTATCGTGAATAGGCTACGCCACAAATCGTCTGTAACGTCGATAGGCGTGTAGTGCACAGTTTATAATTCTGTATCTTGTTTGACCTTCTGCTTATATTTCAATGATGCAGCTAATTTATAGAGGCGCCATGAGAACCGAAGCCATCGTCTGTCTGGAGTAAAGCACGCAAGCATCATGTTCGTGGTACCAACAATTCGACACCTTGGGTTTATCGATCATCCTCCATACAGTAACAACTTGACCCCATCCGATTTTCATCTGCTTCCAAAACTTAAAGAACACCATCTTGGATTTCACTTTGATAGTGATGAAGCGGTGCAAGTGGAGATAAGGTTGTAGCTGTATCAATAAAATTATTCTACACTACTGGTGCCAACAAACTGGTCTCTCATTGGGAAAATGTATGCGTTGCCAGGTTGACTTTGTTGAGAAATAAATATGTAGACGTGAAGAATATTAATGTTAACAAAGTTTGCCTTATTTTAAAAGCTTTATGAGTTTTCACATAAAAATTCGGAGGCATTACTTTTGGGCACGCCCTCGCATATGATAGGCTGCCTGCCATTTAACCTTAACCTATCACCATTCCATAATTGCAGTACCCGTATCTTATCTGCACCCTTGCACAACGCTGAATCTTTCTTCATGTCCTCCTCCATTGCAGCCATACGATTAGTTAACAACTGCGCTCCAGCCTTCGTGTTATACAAAACCACTGAGGAAGTCTGGTTATAAGTAAGAGAGAGCCCGAAGACCCTAATCTTGCCAGATAAAATAAATGCATAAATAAACACAGCTTTCTCTGATAAGTCGTGCAGAGCACATTTTCACTTCTTTCAAAACTTTCTGTCACTGGAAGTTACGCATACGTTACTCGGACTGCTTCTAACTCTTTGAGACTCAAAATGTGTGTTTTCAAGAAGATGTTACACTTTTATCATCCCTGTAACTTCCCTCCCTGTACTTTTCTCGTAATTTCATTTTCTGGTTTCTTCTTTCTATGTCATCTGATAATCTTGCCCTATTATTTGTCACTCGTCTTCTAACCAGTCAACTTTTTCTTCACACTGATTCCTTCTTTACTGTTGTCATTCGTTACTATTACATGCGATTGCTCCCATTTGACGAGAACGTAATGAGGAAAATGCTTAATGTTAATAAGCCTCACATTTCTTGAAATTACTATCCTCATTCTCAATATCATTATTATTAATTATTGTTATATAAGGTGTAACAGGTATAAGTGCAGATATTTCTATAAGTGGTATCTTAATATATACACACGCCATACTGCAGCACTAAGTGGACTACGCCTATCAGCATATACTAACCATTTTGCGTTCACTTGTCCACACTTCAACACGTGACCTAGTACCCATGGGAAATTAAGCATTAATGGCTTGCTCTTGCCACTTGTTCTTGGAGATACTAACCAACCTGAAAAAGTACAACTTATAATGGCTATAATTATTAGCCTGCAAATGACATAAATACCGATGTAGTGTTACTCAGTGCACCACCCCCAGCCGCCAACAGAAACACCTGCTCTTATACCCGTTACTCCCTGTATACTGCTCGTGTACCATGCAAAATAATTCACTGAGGAAGTCTGGTTAGAAATAAGAGAGAGCCCTAAGGCCCTAATCTTGCCAGATAACATAAATGCATAAATAAACACAACTTTCTCTGGTAAGTCATGCAGAGCACAGTTTCACTTCTTTCAAAACTTTCTGTCACTGGAAGTTACGCATACGTTACTCGGACTACTTCTAACTCTTTGTGACTCAAAATGTGTTTATCTGTTAACCAAAGACTGGTCAAAACATTTCACTAAATCTGACCTCCCTATTCAAATGGTTCAAATGGCTCTGAGCACTATGGGACTTAACTTCTAAGGTCATCAGTCCCCTAGAACTTAGAATTACTTAAACCTAACTAACCTAAGGACATCACACACATCCATGCCCGAGGCAGGATTCGAACCTGCGACCGTAGCGGTCGCGCGGTTCCAGACTGAAGCGCCTAGAACCGCTCGGCAAACAGCGGCCGGCCTCCCTATTCACCTTTAACAACTTCTCCTGTACCTTACTTTCTTCATTGTTTTATCCTCGATGCTATTTTCACTTGCTAACTGATTATCCAGTTTCTTCCTACAGTAATTCACCTTCAACAAAATATAAGTTATGTTCCATCTCTTTGAAGAATTGTTCTTCTCTTTCTAGGCTTCCTCCTTTCAGCTTCTGCGAATCCCCACTACTTTTTCTTTCCCCAGCTAACAGACAAAATTCTTCATTGCTTTCTTTGTCCTCCTCATTTTTCTCGTTTAACTAATTAGCTCTGTAGCTAACCAATTTGTCTTCTGTGTCAAGCTTGCAGTGGCTTTTTTTCACAAAACTCTGCTATATTAAAGCACGTTCTATAAATTTTAACGTTATTACTTTTATCGTCCTCAGCTGTATCGTCATTTTTGGTTATTCTGATTCTACAGCTCGTTTATTATCTCTCTCAAATGGTTTAGCTATTGGATTCAAAATTTTGTTAACCATTCTGCAATCGCTAGCAACTTTACAAGCGGCATTTAGATTCCTGTATTCTGTTGCCTTGGATTGTTTTAAGACCTCTACCCCTTCTCTTGTCTATCATATGTTTCTGAATTGACACCTACTGGCGAATTTGATCTGTACATAGTTCCTGGTTGACAATTGATAGAGCTCCTGACCCCCTACCATAATTATTTGTGCTGTATACTCCCATTCTGTTAGTGTTTACATTTGGTGTGCGTTCCACAATTTCTGTGGGTCCTATATTCCTTATTTACTGGCTGCTCTTCGTACAGTACCTTTTCCACTCTTCTTGAATAATAATGTATTGCCCATATAATCTCAAGCAGCAGCAATACTATTGTAGTGGGAGAGTGTCTACAAAATTGTTAAGGCTTTTGTGCCAACTTGTTGACAAATTGCCTGTTGACTTCTGTCTCGGGTTCTTCGACCGACGTTTGTTTGATAGTTTCTCTGACGTTTCGTTAGCGCGAGTGACTGGCTTTGTCGAAGTTTCACCCTCCATTGCTAATGGTGGACTGACCACCACCAGGAATGTTGGGTGCAGCTTTGACAATGCCAGCCGCTCGTGCTAGCGAAAACGTCAGAGGAATTATCAAACAAAAATCGGCTGAAGAATCAGAAACAGAAGCCAACAGGCATTTTGTCGAGAGAGCGTGTGCTAACAAATCACGCACAGTATTGTTGCGAGAAAGTGAATTCTGAGAGGCCGTCAGAGGCGTGTGTTGCAATAGGTTCCTGGAAAAACATTAAACTGAGCTTGTGTACCTACTCCATGAAGAGTCATGTTGCAACGGTAATGTACCGAAATACAGTGTGCTAACAATTGGCGAAGGTTCCAGAAGTTCTGGTCTGATCTGTGCTACCTGCTCCTTGGAAAGGCATACTACAACAGTATTTCAGTGAGAAGGTGAGTGCAGAAAAGTGAATGTTTTTGTAGGTTCAGAGAAGATCACTGTTTTGAACCGGAATACCAGCACCATATCAAGGCATCCTGCGACAGCAGAAGGAAAAGGAGTGCTATGTGTGTGTCTGTCATTAATGGCCTCGTTGTCGTTCGAACATTAAATCCTAACCTTCTTTTTCCCTCATTTGAGAAGCGAGTGTTCCTGAAGGTCCCTGTTGGTAAATGTCTGAGCTACGAAGGATGTTCCTCAACTATGCCGTATTGCGACGGTATTGCAGCGAGAGGGGGAGGGAGAGAGAGAGAGACAGAGAGAGAAATAGAGGAAGTATTGTGAGGCATATATTATCGACAGGAACATTAGTCTGAGCTGAGCGGGCTGTTCCATGGCTGCGGCATGCTGCTACTGGTGTGTATGGTGTGTTTTAGGTGTGCATGTTGCCTCCAATGACCTGAGTGGTGTTCTAGGTGTGTGTGTTGCCTGCAGGCGCCTGATAGAGTATCGTTCTGATACGCGCGGCCTGTTTCGCGGCAATGTGCTGCAGTGAGAGATTGAGTGCGTATGTTGACGGCAGGTTCCTGGTGAAGTATTGGCATGAGTTGGGGGTGCAGATGGGAGGGAATGCTCCGCATTTACGACGTACTGGGAGAGCATTCTACATAAAGAGAGATTGTCGACAGGCTTCTGGTGGAGCATAGATGTGAATTGGGTAGTCTACTCGTCGGTTACACCACATTGCGGCAGTATTGTCGTGAGAGACTGAGTAGTGAGAGCCGAGAGTTGTGTACAGGCTTTTCATGGAGCATTTGTCTGACCTGGGCTGGCTATTGTGCGCCCATAGCATTGTACTGCGAGAGGGAGAGATGTGTGTAGTTGACTTGTTACCGGTGCAGCATCTTTTTGATCTAGGCATATTGTTAACTATCTGCAGGTACTGCAACAATATTGCAATATACGAGTAGTGACAGGTGTGTATTCTCAGCAGATTACTGGTGGAGCATCGATCTGAGATGGTCAGTCTGTCCTGCAGCAATGTCATGCTGTGAGAGTATTGTAATGAGACAAGGAGTGGTGAGAGGTATGTGTTCTCAACAGATTCTGCTGAAGCACCAGTCTGAGTTAGTAATCTGCACTGTGGCTACACTGTGCTGCGAGAGTACTGTGGTGAGAGACTGACTGGTGAGAGATGTGTTGTCAGCAGGTCCCTGGTGGAGTATCAATCTGAGATGGTCAGTCTACGCAGCGACTACGTCATAATTCGAGTTTATTGTGGTGAGAGGCAGAATGGTGAAATGAGCGTGTTTTCGGCAGATTTCTGCTAAAACGTCGTTCTGAGGTGAGTAGTATGCTCTGTGGCTACGTCATGCTGTGAGAGTATTGTGTGCAATGTATAGTGTTGAGGGTTGGCTGTTCTCAGCCGTTTGCTGGTAGACTATCGATCTGAGATGGGTTGTCTGGTTGTGGCTACACTGTATTGTGAGAGTGTTGTACAGAGAGATTGAGTAGAAGCAGTATGTAATCAGCTGGTTCTTGGTGGAGCATGGATCTGAGATGGGTAGTCTATCCTACAACTATGCCATGATGGAATAGTACTGTAGGGACAGACTGACCTGTGAGACGTGTGTGTTATCAGCATATCCCTAGTGGGGCAATGACCTGAGATGGATGGTTTGGTCTATGGCCATCCCCAAATGGTTCAAATGGTTCTAAGCACTATGGGACTTAACATCTCAGGTCACTAGTCCCGTAGACTTAGAACTGCTTAAACCTAACTAACCTAAGGACATCACACACATCCATGCCAGAGGCAGGATTCGAACCTGCGACCGTAGCAGCAGCGGGGTTCCGGACCGAAGCGCCTAGAACCGCTCGGCACGGCCGCCGGTCAGGAAGTATTTCGCTCCGATGAGAACAAGTGTTCCTGACATGTCGTTGAGATTTATTAAGAACGAGGGGAGATATAAAGGAGAGTGTACGTTGGTCAGACAGTCGAAGAGCCAGAGTGTGTTGAAATCAGCGGTTTCGCAAGGGCTCCAGTATACATGTCATTAACTGTCTTTTGAAGCTGGAACTGCTATTCAGTTCTCTGATACGATGAGGGACGGTTTCTGCTAGGGAAAAGGTCTTAGAGAAAGAAATTCAGAGACAGAGTGGGACAGGAAGTATTTGGTTCAAATGGCTCTAAGCACTATGGCACTTAACATCTGGAATCATCAGTCCTCTAGACTTAGAACTACTTTAACCTAACCAACCTAAGGACATCACACACATCCATTCCTGAGGCAGGATTCGAACCTGCGACCGTAGCAGCAGCGCGGTTCCGGACTGCAGCGCCTAGAACCGCTCTTCCACAGCGGCCGGCTGGCCATCCCCCTCTGCGAGATTATTCTACGGTATGGACAGAGTAGTGAGAGTGTGTTTTGTCACAAGTTTGCTGCTGGAGCGTCGAACTAAGTATGAGAGTATTGTGCTGAGAAACAGACTGGTTAGAGATGTGTGGTCAACAGGTAGCTGGTGGAGCATCCACCTAATGTAAGGGTTTTACCTGTGACCATGCCCAAATGTGAGAGTACTGTAGTGAGATAAGGAGTTGTGAGAGCTGTGTGTTCCCAACACATTCCTGGTGGAGCGTCGACCTGAGATGGGCCATCAGTACTGCAGCTATCCTGTGCTGCGAGAGTATTGTGGTGAGATGTGCAGGGGTGAGATGTGAGTGTTATCAGCAGATTCCCGATGGTGCATCGGTTTGAGATGAACGGTCTGCTCTGCAGCTATTGCCTGCTGAGATATTATTGTGGTTAGAGACTAACTGGAGAGGCGTGCGTGTTGCCTGCAATTTACTGGTGGAGCATAGGTCTGAAATGTATGGTCCGCTCAGCGCTAACGTCATGCTGCAAGAATATTGTAGCGAGACACAGAGTGGTGAGAGGTGTGTGTTCTAAGCAGATTTCTGGTGAAGAATCGATCTAAGCAGATTTCTGGTGAAGAATCTATCTGACTTGGTTTATGTTTTCAGCTACAGCGCTCTGTGACTTTGTACTAGTCTATATGTGTATGGTGAGAGGAGTGTAATGTTGTCAGGTTCCTGGTGGAACATCGGTCTGAGGTTAATGGGCTGTTCCGCGGCTACGGCATGCTGCGACAGTACCCAGCTCGGGAGCGCATCTATCTGCTGCTGCAGCGTGTCCAGCGTATCTTCAGCAGTCGCCTTGATCCTCTAATCGCGAATGCCATTGACAACATACTCAGAAGGCTGCACATCACCAGCACCGACACTCAGGAGGTAAATCTTCTCACAAATTCTCGATTCTTGTGCAAAGTAGAGTGTAGCTTAATGGCAACAAATCAAACTTAATACTTTTATGGAAATAGCGCCGAAAATCGATGTTATAAGATGATCAAATAATGAGGTGAATGTCCCAAGTTTCTAGCTCATGCTTTACACGATGAGTCCTTGTAGTTACCATGCACCGACCCTTATACATAAATTATATTATTTACCCTTTTCTGTACCATTAGGCCAAACTCCACTGTCAGTAACTTTAGCCTTGTTCATCGGTATGCCAGTACGTATCGTGGTATCATAATCTACGGTGACATCAGTATCAGCACAGAACTGTGTAGGCCCAGAAAAGATCATTTAGAGTGACCTCTCAGGTTAGTTCTCAAATACCTCTCAGGCCGATTTTCTAGTGCCTAGTAACTGTGTCGTCGCAAAAAATTTCCGCTTACGTTTTTGTAATGAACATATCGTTTTATCTTTAGTAAATGCCGTTCATAACATAATTCAAGTGACATCAGGTTTTAAACATGTTAAGGATAGGGAAACTGAAACAGCAGGATATTTGACGAAAAAGGCTTGAAAGTGTTACTGTGTCTTGCTGTATTTCTGGCTTAGTTGTTTTTATTAATTTTCTGCAACAAATTTTTGGACCACTGTGTATATACCATTAATAGCATCAAACATAATTATGACCTACACATATATCTCACATTTACGAGTTCAATGAGGTTCCAAATTAAAATATTAATTTAAATAATATCCCTATTAGTACTCTGTGCAGCCTATTTCTAGTTTAATTGTGTGGGTGTGTATATGTATTCGCTACTGCAGAAATCTGAGGAAATTTGACTAAAAGATAATTCAAGAAAGAGAAGATAATAAGAGAGTTGCATTAAGTCCCAACTACAGCTGCTGGGAATTGCGGCAGCTAATGTTCAAGTATAATGAGTGTAGAGCTCACGGATGATTGCATACATTCTAAGACTATGTCTGTGTGGTCCTGCATGGCTGGTTCAGGCTCTGAAGATCAGGAATCTTTAATCCTCCTACAGGGCCATTGTTAATAGTGGGTATGAAACGTACGCCGCTTCACGAGGCTATATTGAAGATAGCCTGTAGGTATTGTTATTATAACAATTTGTAACACTAATCTAATATTAGCAGGAAGTCCAAATGTTTAATGTGGGAAGAAAACTCTTCCTCTTTTCAGCTGTATAGCGTCATAGGTGTGGGTGTTGAGGGAATGTGGACACCTACCAATGGGCGTATGAGCTCCACATGCAGTGAATATTTCACTTTCACTGCTGCTGTTCACTTTTTACTGGCACGCACTGCTGGATCCTCTAACAACCCTACCACAACAAAGGTCAAAAATTAATTATGATTGTAATGTTGCTCACGCTGCTAAATATTGCATTTTCGGGCAACAACAAAGTTATATTATGTGGCAGGTGTCATAAGAGCACAATTAATAAAGTCATTTCTTGAAATAATGGATAAACTAGGCAGACATTTTTTCGTGTTTCCCACGCTGGTCTAGTTGTGAACTCATGGCTCAATCGTTGAAAATCTAGGTAGTGATGATTCCAAGCACGGATGCAAAGAGGCCTAGGTGTTATATTGCGATATTCAAAAGTTTTATAGATGTGTTTCATAAACCATTCTTGAAGATTAAACTTTTGCAAGTTAGGACAATGGTGATGTGAAAAAGTAATCAGCACTCCGAATTTAAGCTAAACTTCTTTTTTATTACTTTTGTTGCAATATCACGGAACTCGTTCCAAAACATCACTTCACAATATAAAACATACTTGAAAATATCTTCCTCGCTGTTTAAGTTCACATTTCATAAACTGACTACAATTTGCGTCTTTTTAACATGACGACCAAAGCTTGACTCTCTAATAACCGCTTACGCGCCCAAAAATCAGAGTTACAAGTACGTCAAAGATCATAGTGACAAAAGAAAGAATACACATAAGAATAATATCATTGCAATATATACATATCGACGTATCCAAGTACCTCTACACTAATGAAATCAAATCTGAATGTTGTCACAGAAATATGTTAACTATTTTACAGAAACACAGTAGAATATTGCTGGTATCGAGAGGTTGAGGTGAGGTGCCGTAATGGTTACGTAATTCAAGTACCATTACAATCCTACTACCACTTTCATCAAATTCTGTTAACAGTCTGTTGGACATTTGCCCTGACTACGATTGACTCTGAGCATTTTGAACATTTCCTGCATGTTCAGAAAGTAAGTAAACCTATCGGCTCTTATTGGTGTTGTCCCGCTGACTGTGCTATGTGCCCATCCTCAGAAATAGAAGATCAAAAAAATAGTTCAGGAATATATGAATTAACATGTAATAGCTGCAATTCTGAGTATATTGGGATGACTGAAAAAATTGTAATACCAGGTACAAACAACATATAAGGGCACTGAAGAGTAAACGTTCTGCTTCCACATAGGCAGCAGAACATCTAATAAAAGAAAATCAGCATTACACCGATATGAAAACAGACATGGCAGTCTTTACCACAACAGCAAAGGAAAGGGAATGTTCACTCTACAGCAAGAATATTTCACACAGAAGGCTGTAAATAAAAAAGAAAATATGTTCTATAGCGAGAATCAACAGCAGAAGGACAATATTTTCACTAATTCTACACACAGCGCCCCACCCTCACACCATCCCCACCTCAACACCGTCTGCGACTCCCATGATCCCCCACTCAGCCCTACAGCGTGTGACTAAGACCATGTACAGTGTTCAACAGGACAGGTTATGTGGAATGAAATATTTAAATGTAGCCTATTAACTGCGCATGTAGAACGCAAAAGAACATAAGGATACATGAAAATGATATAACAATTAATGTAAAAGTAAAAAGCACACCCATATATTTGTAAATAGGTGTATAATTTAAATGGCTTGCCAAAGAATCACTACAATCTCCTATCAAAGTATGTATAATTGAATAATTGCCTTTGTACCATAGAATACTGATGATACCTACCATGAATAGCAGAAACATAATTGATAGATGCAAGTAATACATTCAGTTAGCAAAGATGAAAATTTTTCTTACTCATATGATAAAGCATAATAGAAAATGGCCACAAATATTAACAAAAAACGTTAACGCTCACGTACCTTCTGCTTCGACGCATCAAACAAAACAAACCATGAGCGGGTGCCTAATTAACATTATTAAATCTACATTTTAAAATAGATACATATTTGTTTATTATTCACATTTGTTGTCTTCGCTATTTCATTCCTTACATGTAATATATAGGCAATACATTTTCTTAAGAGAACAGAATCTTTCGATATGTGGTACTACAGAAGAACGCTGAAGATTAGACGGGTAGATCACATAACTAATGAGGAGGTATTGAACAGAATTGGGGAGAAGAGAAATTCGTGGCACAACATTTTTCTTTGAACATTTAAGAAAGAACTATTATTTCGTTCGGTATTTTGCATCTCTTAGCATGTTACCATCTGCTGAAGCACAACGGTACTCAGTTCTCTCATTTTCCATAATGAATTCCATTTATGGCCAACTTTAGCGTCAACAGAATTCTTTACTTCAGAATTCGCTTGTCCATGAAAACAAATGATTTGGTGCAATGGTTAGCACACTGAACTTGCATTCAGGAGGACGACAGTTCAAACCTGCGTCCGGCCATCCTGATTTAGGTTCTCCTTGATTTCCTTAAATCACTTCAGGTAAATGCCACGATGGTTCCATTGAAAGGGCATGGCTGAGTTCCTTCCCCATCCTTCCCTAACCTTATGAGGCCAATGATCTCGCTATTTGGTCCCCTCTGCCGAATCAACCAACCGACCGATCTTACACTATTCATTACCTATGACCAAAGTTAACGAAGCATAAACTTAATATAACAAAACTCTTTTTTTGGGTTAAATATAACATAGCTCGTTAGCACAGATACATTTTCCGCAATATTCGTGACTCAGTGAAGAGAAGAAAAATGTGAAAAAATTATTGGTCCCTCACAACGCCAAATCACATACACAGATCCATTTGGGACGATCGACAGTCTATTGAGAGACAGATCCCCACTAATTTGAATGTGAGGCATCAGGAACCCATTTCTATCAGGACTGTATGGAAACAAATACATCACACAGATTTCAGCAGCCGACGATTGAATCAACGATTCCTTTAGTTTAGATGTAAAGAAGGTTACGATCTGTAGTGCATTTACTGCAATACTTCTGTGCAGGTATTGTCGGTCAGGATGTTATCCCTTACTTTACCTTGGACAGAATGACCGCAGTCCATTCCTCTGCATAAGGATTGGTGCCAGTGTCGTCATCATTGTAGTGTGACTCTGATCCATGATGACCTGTAGCTGGTTCACCATACGGAAGGAGTTGAAGCGAGAAACATTCTGCTGTAAGCCTCCAATCCCTTGTAGAATTACGTCATTTGTTTGTAGAGAGCGCAAGATGTAGGTGTTTTGAGATGCTAAGCCAGGAGAGAGCAGTGCCCACCAAAGAAATCTCTTTGAAAGTGAGTGCATAGGTATTCTTATGAGGATCTGTTGTAGCCTCAGTTGCCTATCTAACACCGTAGTGGCCCCTTCTTTCAGTTCTCGTTTGCTCTATCAGAATGCGCAGAGGAAGGAAGTGGGTCACCTGCGCAGCAGAGGCCAGTGCAAGGTGGCTTGAACCCGCGTGAAGAACACAACCTGGTTATCCAATGGAACAGCACACATGGCAGCCGGGTGCTCGCGTCGACTGGCGAGGACACGCACCTGCGTGCGAACCTGGATGTCCGAAACTTTCTTTGCCAGTGCCAGCGCCTCTGTTGCATTATGTGCTACACTGACAAAAAGGACACGCGTCCTGCAAGCTTTCTCAAACGATTTTGCCGAAACTACTGTATACGTTAAAAAATTGATTTATTCATTACTTATTGCCTTTTCTGTCTGCTTCATGGTGGAGTGGCCGTCATTTCGTTAATTGCCATAATTATTGTGATATTTTGCATGTAAGTAAGAAAATACTACACAAAATTGTAAAAGTTTGTAATGAAAAACAGGGATCGCTATGATTTTGTGTCTGGTCAATATTAAATTGGACATTGTTGTGTATGATATTTAGCTAACATACTGAAATGTTCTTGAGACTTGGGAGGGGGTCTCTATATGTCTCCAATATCAAGAAAATCCATTTCACACAGTGCACTAAGTTCCGATCGTGCACGCCAGCGATAAAGCCAGAATGAAACACTGATAACAGCCCTATTTCTCAAATATGTTTTTACTTCTGCAAACTCTTTAAAATTTCGTGGAATGCTTTAATTAACTTTTTGTCTGCGGTGGACGTGTTAACTCGTCATGTTCCACCACCCCCAGGTGCGCAGGACATCGTTTAATACGGCTGTGGATCTTCCTTAAGCTCTATTGGCATGTTTATGCGTCCTTCTCTGCTGACCGTCTTACTTTCATAGTCGGCGAATAAAAAAATTTTGAGTATTTTTATCACACAACAAAAGTGCCTCTTCACATGCCATTGTTTGCAAAAAACTCATTTCGATCTCTCGAACCGTTTATGAAATATGACTATTGTTATGATCAAATGATTCCTGATGCCCACGGATTTAATTACGTCTGCTTAATGTGACTGTCAGTGGGATATAAAAACCAATAACTCGAGATCGGAATGAGATACCATTCTGCTGTCAATTTTAAATAACATTCCGATATCTTGTGACATTTCATACACAGCATTGTATGCGCTGAAATCAAGTTTATGCAACTCGTTTTTTACGTCTGAAATCTCCTTAAAATATCACGGAATGCTTCTCTTACTTTAATTCAGCACAGTAACTAGGAGGAATAACGACAAGAAATTCAGGCCTTTATTGAGCGAAGATACTAGACAGTAGGTTGTGCAAACATCAAACTTTTCCAGGAAATACACTACTGGCCATTAAAATTGCTACACCACGAAGACAACGTACTACAGACACGAAATTTAACCGACAGGAAGAAGATGCTGTGATATGCAAATGATTAGCTTTTCAGAGCAATCACACAAGGTTAGCGCCGCTGGCGACACCTACAACGTGCTGACGTGAGGAAAGTTTCCAATCGATTTCTTATACACAAACAGCAGTTGACCGGCGTTGCCTCCTGAAACGTTGTTGTGATGCCTCGTGTAAGGAGGAGAAATGCGTACCATCACGTGTCCGACTTCGATAAAGGTCGTATTGTAGCCTATCGCTATTGCGGTTTATCGTATCGCGGTATTGCTGCTCGCGTTGGTCGAGATCCAATGACTGTTAGCAGAATATGGAGTCGGTGGGTTCAGGAGGGTAATACGGAACGCCGTGCTGGATCCCAACGGCCTCGTATCACTAGCAGTCGAGATGACAGGCATCTTATCCGCATGGCTGTAACGGATGGTGCAGCCACGTCTCGATACCTGAGTCAATAGATGGGGACGTTTGCAAGACAACAACCATCTGCACGAACTGTTCGATGACGTTTGCAGCAGCATGGACTATCAGCTCGGAGACCGTGGCTGCGGTTAACCTTGACGCTGCATCACAGACAGGAGCGCCTGCGCAACGACGAACCTGGGTGCACGAATGGCAAAACATCATTTTTCGGATGAATCCAGGTTCTGTTTACAGCATCATGGTAGTAGCATCCGTGTTTGGCGACATCGCAGTGAACGCACATTGGAAGCGTGTATTCGTCATCACCATACTGGCGTTTCACCCGGCGTGATGGTATGGGGTGCAATTGGTTACGCGTCTCGGTCACCTCTTGTTCGCATTGACGGCATTTTGTACAGTGGACGTTACATTTCAGAAGTGTTACGACCCGTGGCTCTACCCTTCATTCGATCCCAGCGAAACCCTACATTTCAGCAGGATAATGCACGACAGCGTGTTGCAGGTCTTGTACCGGCCTTTCTGGATGCAGAAAATGTTCGACTGCTGCTCTGGCCAGCACATTCTCCAGATCTCTCACCAATTGAAAACATCTGGTCAATGGAGCAACTGGCTCGTCACAATACGCCAGTCACTACTCTTGATGAACTGTGGTATCGTGTTGAAGCTGCATGGGCAGCTGTACCTGTCCACGCCATCCATGCTCTGTTTGACTCAATGCCCAGGCGTATCAAGGCCGTTATTATGGCCAGAGGTGGTTGTTCTGGGTACTGATTTCTCAGAATCTGTGCACTCCAATTGCGTGAAAATGTAATCACATGTCAGTTCTCGTATAATATATTTGTCCAATGAATACCCGTTTATGAACTTCATTTCTTCTTGGTCAGCAATTTTAATGGCCAGTAGTGTAGTTTCCTTAAAATCGGATGATAAGTATTTTGTAGCTGCCAGAACGCCATCTCACATCACAGATGGCAGCCTTATGCAAGCAGTACAGCAACAACATAGCTGCACTCAGGATGGAGTGCAAAGAGCATGTCTTTAGCAGTCGAGGGTTAACAAGTAGAACTCCCTTGTCTACAGCAATATACAGCAAGTTATATATTTTTTAGTTTTTTAAAGAGAATACTGTACATTTTAAAGTATAATATTGGAATATTAAGCTCTTTTCTTATTCTTGCAGAAAAATAGTAATTAATTAAAGAGGGTCTACCTTTTTGTAAGTATATAATTTATTGTGTTCCTTTAATAGCCAAACATGTTTCACCGCAGTTGTGGCATTATCAGTGATTTTCTAACTTGTATTGTTCCTGAAATTCATACGTGCATGTTTTATGTAAATTAGAAAGTATGTTACATTGCATTTTGTTGTTGTTGGAATTACACATGTGCTTAAGGTTTTTTACACAGTGTCCCCTGTGGTTGCCAAAAGAAATCAACGACACGTCTAAATTAATACACCGTGTCACCAGTAAACATACCGATGTCGGAAGTGAATTTTATGTAGAATACAACTTTTAAAACATATATTCCTGTAAAATCGAGACATATACCATTTTAGGCTTACCTCTGTTGTAGCTGACTTGTCTTGAGTTGTCGTTGGTTTTTACTTAGCATGTTTTTGTTGTTGTTTGTGAACGTCAGTGGACGCCAAACTTACCGAAGCTTCTGAGCTACCATACCGGTTTTAAGTCCTACTTTGAGCTACCAAAAGAAGCTTTCACCCCTACTTGCACTCTCGTCGCTGAAGGGCCACTTCCCCTCTTCGCACATCCAGTAGGTGAGTTCAGTGTAAGTGTGTTGCGTGGTGGAGTGGTTGCGCTGGGTATTGAGTGACTTAACAAGTCACCAGCCAATAAGAGTTCACTAGCCGGAAATGAGCGACGTTTCCTCGATTATGACCGAACATATTCTTCGAGGCTCAGTGTCTGAATTTAAATGATTGACGATTTATATTGTTGACGAATGCAGTACATCAGAAATACAGGGTGTTTATAAATGAATATCTGGATTTTAGTGCTTTATAATGTTTATTATATTAAACTTACAGTTATAAATGATATGTCAAATGAAAGAGCAACTCAAACAGTTTTACCAAGAACCTTATAAATGCTCAATGTGAGCACCATTTGTCACATGACTCACATCAAGTCTATAGCCGAGTTCTTCCCAAACGTTGATAAGTGTGTCTTCAGTGATTGTAGCAACAGCTGCTTCAATCCAGTTTCTTAATTCAGGGAGGTCTGCTGGTAGCGGAAACATGTACACACGATCCTTGATGAAGCCCGAAAGGAAAAAATCGCATGGCGTTAGGTTGGGTGAACGTGGAGGCCATGCAAAGCAAGCCCTGTCATTGGGCCCCTTGCAGCCTATCCAGCGCTTGGTTACAGTGAAGTTCAATGAATCGCGTACTTCGCTATGCCACCATCTTGCTGGAAAATGAAATTTTCTGGCTCATCTTCTTTCAACTGAGGGAAGAGCCATTACTCTAGTGTATCAAGATAAGAAGTGCCAATTACAGTAGGTTCACCAAAAAAGAAAGGCCCATAAACTTTCCGCCGGAATACGGCACAAAAAAGTCACTTTAGGGGAATCTCGTTGTATTTGTACCACCTCATGAGGATTTTCTGAGCCCCAGTTCCGCACATTGTGAGTGTTAACATGTCTGCTAAGGTGAAATGTTGATTCATCACTGACGACAACATCATCCAGAAAATCTTCATCGTCATGAAACAACATTTCGTTTGTGGAGTTGCCACATTATCCATGGTCTGCCAGCTTCGTGCGCATTACATTGGGGAGGGCGGGGGTGGAAGGGCGGTACTTTATGCCAACCCTTTAAACATTTGCAAAACATACTTCGTTAATCGTTGTTGATTCATATTAACAACATACCTTTTAAAGAGTTACTGATGTGTTAGTAGTATCCAGAACACGAAAATATCTTGTAGCACACTTTTAGCATTATCAACAAACTCTGGATAACGTGTACTGTCGCCAAGGGGAGTAGTTTACGCCCACGCTAAAAAAAGTTTTTTTCTAATTCAAGTTCCGTTAGCTATTCTTGACTTTTACTATTTTTTTGAGATATTTATGTGTAAATAAGGTCCTGAACCTGAAGATATTGAACATGAGATTTTTTGGGGAACGTGACATCTACTATTAATTGCAAGATTTAATTTTTTGGGTAAAGTTTAACTGAAAATTTTAAAACATTTATGGAATCTGGTAGACGAAGTCATTCGTAACAATAAATGTTTTCAAAGTTATAAAATATAAAGTAAATGACTAGAATACAATATTGTCAAAAGGTGAGCATAAAGCACCTCCATTCCCCTCCTTTGGTAGTACGAGACTTTCAAAATTGAACGTTTCGGGAGCCATTCTTATCTGTAGCTTCAGATGGACGAGTGCGAAGGGAAAGGAATGAACACTACTGGCCATTAAAATTGCTACACCAAAAAGAAATGCAGATGATAAACGGGTATTCATTGCACAAATATATTATACTAGAACTGACATGTGATTACATTTACACCCAATTTGGGTTCATAGATCCTGAGAAATCAGTACCGCCGGCCGGAGTGGCCGAGCAGGTGTAGGCGCTACAGTCTGGAACCGCGCGACCGTTACGGTCGCAGGTTCTAATCCTGCCTCGGGCATGGATGTGTGTGATGTCCTTAGGTTAGTTAGGTGTAAGTAGTTCTAAGTTCTAGGGGACTGATGACCTCAGAAGTTAAGTCCCATAGTGCTCAGAGCCATTTGAACCATTTGAAGTCAGTGCCCGGAACAACCACCTCTGGCCGTAATAACGGCGTTGATACCCCTGAGCATTGCGTCAAACCGAGCTTGGATGGCGTGTACAGGTACAGCTGCCCATGTAGCTTCAACATAATACCACAGTTCATCAAGAGTAGTGACTGGCGTATTGTGACGAGCCAGCTGCTCGGTCACCATTGGCCAGACGTATTCAATTGGTGGGAGATCTGGAGAATGTGCTGGCCAGGGCAGCAGTCGAACATTTTCTGTATCCAGAAAAGCCCGTACAGACCTGCAACATGCGGTCGTGCATTATCCTGCTGAAATGTAGGGTTTCGCAGGGATCGAATGAAGGGTAGAGCCACGGGTCGTAACACATCTGAAATGTAACGTCCACTATTCAAAGTGCCGTCAACGTGAAAAAGAGGTGACCGAGACGTGTAACCAATGGTACCCCATACCATCACGCCGGGTGATACGCCAATCTGTCGTTGACGAATACACGATTGCAATGTGCGTTCACCGCGATGTCGCCAAACACGGATGCGACCATCATGATGCTGTAAACAGAACCTGGGTCATCCGAAAAAATGACGTTTTGCCATTCGTGCACCCATGTTCGTCGTTGAGTATACCATCGCAGGCGCTCCTGTCTGTGATGCAGCGTCAAAGGTAACCGCAGCCATGGTCTCCAAGCTGATAGTCCATGCTGCTGCAAATGTCATCGAACTGTTCGTGCAGATGGTTGTTGTCTTGCAGACGTCCCCATCTGTTGACTCAGGGATCGAGACGTGGCTGCACGATCCGTTACGGCCATGCGGATAAGATGCCTGTCATCTCGACTGCTAGTGATACGAGGCCGTTGGGATCCAGCACGGCGTTCCGTATTACCCTCCTGAACCCACCGATTCCATATTCTGCTAACAGTCATTGGATCTCGACCAACATGAGCAGCAATGTCGCGATACGATAAATAGCAATAGCGATAGGCTGCAATCCGACCTTTATCAAAGTCGGAAACGTGATGGTACGCATTTCTCATTCTTACACGAGGCATCTCAACAACGTTTCAGGAGGCAACGCCGGTCATCTGCTGTTTGTGTATGAGAAATCAGTCGCAAACTTTCCTCGTGTCAGCACGTTGTAGGTGTCGCCACCGGCGCCAACGTTGTGTGAATGCTCTGGAAAGCTAATCATTTGCATATCACAGCATCTTCCTGTCGGTTAAATTTCGCATCTGTAGCAGGTCATCTTCGTGGTGTTGCAATTTTAATGGCCAGTAGTGTAGATTGTTCGCGAGGAGACACCAGGAGAAGCCTACACGAAACTCCGTCCAGTGTATCACATCTGTCCTTTGCTGCTAGAATTCGGCACATTTATCGTCAACTATCTCCAGTCGCGAAGTAAGAAGTGAGCACACGTGTCTTCGCAGGTGGAGCCGGAGACGATAGACGCGGCTCAGTTACTGGAGTCGGTGACGGCGTCGGCGTCCGGCGAGGCTCGGGAGGCGGCGACGCTTCTGGTCCAGCGGCTGAAGAGCGACAGAGGACTGCAGGCGGCGGCGCTGGGGAGCGCCGTGGTGCAGAGCGGCTTCAACCCGCAGCGGCGCGCCGCCATGCTGCTGCGACGGCTGCAACGCCGCCTGCGGCCGCAGCTGTCCCAGCAGGAGCAGAACGCCGTGCGAGTCCTGCTGCAGTTCCTCAAGACGTCGCCGGACTCCTCCGTGAGTGTCCGCACCTCGGCTCTGCTCTCTCACTTAAAAACTTATCAGCCTCCAGGGGAAGTGCTAGAGTGTGTTGTACATCATCACAAGTACAGTACGGCGAGTCCGGGAGAGTCGAGCCACTTTTTTCCTTCGACATAAAATTTGTGTTTTTCTCGGCTTTCTCTGACTTCTGGCAGCATGTTCTTATAGTGTCATACAAACCTAAGCACAATATGTCACTGAGACACTGCTACAAACACTACATGAAACATGTTAAAATGCAATTATACATGAGTGGTCTACCTCACCCATAGGTGAGGACCAGCCTAAGGGGAGAGATGGACCATATAAAAATGGCTGTACATGAAGAAACGAGTCAATTAAAATTTCATATTTTTCTTTGGTACATGTCGTAATGAATACAGAACTAGACTGTTAAAGTAGTTCGTTATAAATCTTGACTGAACGTCGGATTTTCCAGTCTGTTGTTGGTTTTGTTAAAGCGTTAGCCTATCTTTCTCTCAACAAAGCAGATACACTTACCACAAAATGTTGACCATCGTGAACAGACAACACACTGAATCCAATCGCCGTTTTCATTAGTTTCTTAATAGATTTCAGCACAGCCAACACTTTCATCCTCATCTCGTTTATCAACGTTGGTTTCGTAATCTTCTACAATGTCTGCACCTGGTGAAAACGATGAGCTATATAAAATATTTTTGTTATCAAGCTTCTTCAGTCCGTTTTTCTCTTCACTAATATTTCCCTGTGATGATTTTTTGTGCCCTTTTTCTGTTTCCTTCATATTCTTTTCCTTCTTTTTCTTTACGGTTTCAATATTTTAGAAGAGTTGCTGCCTTCCTCTTAAAATTCATGATATTGTCAATGGAAGGAAAATGTTATATTTCTTGTGAATCATAATTTCAGCTATCAGTCGTCCTTTTTAAATTTTATTGACAGATCTAGATTTCAGCTAGAAACTAGCCATTCTCAATGCACTATTATTTTTGATCAATGCATGTAATGCCTGTTGGTCGGGCTTCATCCACAGTTCATTGAATAGTATAGTATTGAATACTATACAATACCATAGTAATGAATAATATAGTATTCAATGAACTGTGGATGAAGCCCGACCAACAGGCATTACATGCATTGACCAAAAATGATGGTGCATTGAGAATGGCTAGTTTCTAGCTGAAATCTTGATCTGCCAATAAAATTTAAAAAGGGCGACTGATAGCTGAAATCTGTTATTTACAAGTCAATATAACAGTCGCTGCGTGCAACAGCCTTCTGAATGGAAGATAACCTGAGGTTAAATTTCTTCCAAAAGATTTGTTCGAATGTTCAAATATGTGTGAATTCCGAAGGGACCAAACTGCCGAATTCATCGGTCCCTAGACTTATACACTACTTAAACTAACTTATGCTAAGAACAACACACACACCCATGCCCGAGGGAGGACAAGAACCTCCGGCGGGAGGGGCCGCGCAATCCGTGACATGACGTCCCAAGCCGCACGGCCACTCCGCGCGGCAAATGTTTTGTCTATGTTGGCTTAGGAGTAGTCCGTTTTGAGGTGGTGATCTTGAAAGTTTTAGGTTTAGTGGGAGTGAAGTCCGAAGTTTGGCCAGTGAAGCAATTTCACTTATGCAGATAACTCTGCTCCTTTGACGTGCTTGCCGGCCGCGGTGGTCTCGTGGTTCTAGGCGCTCAGTCCGGAACCGCGCGACTGCTCCGGTCGCAGGTTCGAATCCTGCCTCGGGCATGGATGTGTGTGACGTCCTTAGGTTAGTTAGGTTTAAGTAGTTCTAAGTTCTAGGGGACTGATGACCACAGATGTTAAGTCCCATAGTGCTCAGAGCCATTTGAACCTTTTTTTTTTTTTTTTTTTTTTTTTTTTTTTTTTGACGTGCTTGGGACCAGTAGGCCTTTTCATGAGCTTTGAAATGTTTGGTTGGCCTGTGTGTCAGATTCTGCTCTTCCATTTCTTGGCATAGACATATCTTCCGAAAAATAACTATAGTTTGAGACTGCAGCCATTTTCAGTATGATTATTGCACATGCCTTGATGCTAAATTTGTGTTCTACCTCTCACTTTAAAACAAGTGGTCCATCTCAAGCAAAAATACTAGTCTACCTCTCCCGACTGTCTGGGAGAGATGAACCACTCCGACTTCTATCTACAGGTAGCGAACTCGTTGGGTATCATAGGTTAGTTTCATGCATACCATCTGTCAAGTTCGAGGAAAAAAAGCAGTATCAACATAGCTCAAACTAAGCCTTAATATTGGCTCTGAGCACTATGGGACTTAACATCTCTGGCCGTCAGTCCCCTAGAACTTAGAACTACTTAAACCTAACTAACCTAAGGACATCGCACACACCCATGCCCGAGGCAAGATTCGAACCTGCGACCGTTGCAGTCGCGCGGCTCCGGACTGAGCGCCTAGAACCGCGAGGCCACCGCGGCCGGCTTTTAATATTAAAATTATGTAATCAAACGATAAAAGTTTTCGGCTTACCAGTACAAAGAATGACAGCTATACTTCTGCACCATGTTTGACGAAACAGCTTCCTCGCAAGTAGCGGGTGCTGCTCTCCAGCGGCGCATTTGTGAAATACGCCTCTGATCTGTCACCCCCAGTGGTCCAACCCTCACGGACTTACCCTCTCCTCTGAAAATTACAACGTGATACATGCATTAGACAAAAAATAAGCAGCGTAAACGTTTTGTAAATATGCGAACTGAGAAAATCAGCTTCTAAGTTTGAATTACAGAAGTAAGATCTGGGTTTCCCAAAGAAGTTTTTAGGCCCTCTGCTGTCCCTGGTCTACATAAATATTTTAGGAGACAATTTGAGCTGTCCTATTGGATTGTTCGCAGATGATGCTGTCATTAACTGTCTTGTAAAGTCGTCAGATTATCAAAACCAATTACAAAATGATTTAGACAAGATACCTGTATGGTGCAGAAAGCGACAATTGACTCTAAATAATGAAAAGTGTGAAGTTGTCCACTTGAGTACTAAAAGGATTCCACTAAATTTCGGTCACACAAATCTAAAGGCTGTGAATTCAGTTAAATAGTTAGGGATGGTAGTTACGAATTTTTTGGAAGAATCAAATAGGTAATGTTGTAGTGAAAGCGAAACAAAGATTGCGATTTATTGCTGGAACACTTAGTAAATACAGCAGGTCTACTAAACAGACTTCCTACACTACGCTTATCCGCCCGCTTCTGGAGTATTGCTGCACAGTGTGTGATCCTCATCAAATGGGACTGGTGGAGGATATCAAAAAGTCCAAAAATGGGCTGTTGGTTTTGTTTTATCTCGAAACTGGGGAGTGAGTGCCATGGATATGATACGCTAATTGGGATGGCAATCACTAAAACAAAGGCATTTTTTCGTTCCAGCAGGATCTTCTCACGAAATTCCAATCACCATCTTTTTCCTTCGAATGCGAAAATATTTTGTTGGCGCCCACCTAGATAGGGAGAAATGGTCATCATGATAAATCAGAGCAACATTTAAAAGTTGGCTTTTTCCGCGCTGTTTGAGAGGGGGACAGTAGAGAAATATCTAGAAGTGATTTGATGAAACCTCTGCCAGGCACTTGACTGTCAATGGAGAGTAATCATGTAGAAGGTGTGGCAGGGGGCGAAAGACATTCCGGAGGGCTGAACGGAAGGCCTCTCCAGTTTGTCTGACGAACCGGTTTCAGGCTCTGTCTCACGCTGATACTGATCTTCGGCCTGACATGGCTGCTTGTCCTGTTCCAGAGGTTGCCCCTCAGTCTGCAAGATCCGGGCGGTCGCAGAGGGTGGGCTTACTGGTAGTTGGGAGCTCCAACGTCAGGCGTGTAATGGGGCCCCTTAGGGATATGGCAGCAAGAGAGGGGAAGAAAACCAATGTGCATTCCGTGTGCATACCGGGGGGAGTCATTCCAGATGTGGAAAGGGTCCTTCCGGATGCCATGAAGGGTACAGGGTGCACCCATCTGCAGGTGGTCGCTCATGTCGGCACCAATGATGTGTGTCGCTATGGATCCGAGGAAATCCTCTCTGGCTTCCGGCGGCTATCTGATTTGGTGAAGACTGCCAGTCTCGCTAGCGGAATGAAAGCAGAGCTCACCATCTGCAGCATCGTCGACAGGACTGACTGCGGACCTTTGGTACAGAGCCGAGTGGAGGGTCTGAATCAGAGGCTAAGACGGTTCTGCGACCGTGTGGGCTGCAGATTCCTCGACTTGCGCCGTAGGGTGGTGGGGTTTCGGGTTCCGCTGGATAGGTCAGGAGTCCACTACACGCAACAAGCGGCTACACGAGTAGCAGGGGTTGTGTGGCGTGGGCTGGGCGGTTTTTTAGGTTAGATGGCCTTGGGCAAGTACAGAAAGGGCAACAGCCTCAACGGGTGCAGGGCAAAGTCAGGACATGCGGGGAGCAAGCAGCAATCGGTATTGTAATTGTAAACTGTCGAAGCTGCGTTGGTAAAGTACCGGAACTTCAAGCGCTGATAGAAAGCACCGAAGCCGAAATCGTTATAGGTACAGAAAGCTGGTTGAAGCCAGAGATAAATTCTGCCGAAATTTTTACAAAGGTACAGACGGTGTTTAGAAAGGATAGATTTCATGCAACCGGTGGTGGAGTGTTCGTCGCTGTTAGTAGTAGTTTATCCTGTAGTGAAATAGAAGTGGATAGTTCCTGTGAATTATTATGGGTGGAGGTTACACTCAACAACCGAGCTAGGTTAATAATTGGCTCCTTTTACCGACCTCCCGACTCAGCAGCATTAGTGGCAGAACAACTGAGAGAAAATTTGGAATACATTTCACATAAATTTTCTCAGCATGTTATAGTCTTAGGCGGAGATTTCAATTTACCAGATATAGACTAGGACACTCAGATGTTTAGGACGGGTGGTAGGGACAAAGCATCGAGTGACATTATACTGAGTGCACTATCCGAAAATTACCTCGAGCAATTAAACAGAGAACCGACTCGTGGAGATAACATCTTGGACCTACTGATAACAAACAGACCCGAACTTTTCGACTCCGTATGTACAGAACAGGGAATTAGTGATCATAAGGCCGTTGCAGCATTCCTGAATATGGAAGTTAGTAGGAATATAAAAAAAGGGAGGAAGGTTTATCTGTTTAGCAAGAGTAATAGAAGGCAGATTTCAGACTACCTAACAGATCAAAACGAAAATTTCTCTTCCGACACTGACAATGTTGAGTGTTTATGGAAAAAGTTCAAGGCAATCGTAAAATGCGTTTTAGACAGGTACGTGCCGAGTAAAACTGTGAGGGACGGGAAAAACCCACTGTGGTACAACAACAAAGTTAGGAAACTACTGCGAAAGCAAAGAGAGCTTCACTCTAAGTTTAAACGCAGCCAAAACCTCTCAGACAAACAGAAGCTAAACGATGTCAAAGTTAGCGTAAGGAGGGCTATGCGTGAAGCGTTCAGTGAATTCGAAAGTAAAATTCTATGTACCGACTTGACAGAAAATCCTTGGAAGTTCTGGTCTTACGTTAAATCAGTAAGTGGCTCGAAGCAGCATATCCAGACACTCCGGGATGATGATGGCATTGAAACAGAGGATGACACGCGTAAAGCTGAAATACTAAGCACCTTTTTCCAAAGCTGTTTCACAGAGACAGACCGCACTGCAGTTCCTTCTCTAAATCCTCGCACAAGCGAAAAAATGGCTGACATCGAAATAAGTGTCCAAGGAATAGAAAAGCAACTGGTAT
Organism: Schistocerca piceifrons; assembly: GCF_021461385.2. Classification (NCBI taxonomy): domain Eukaryota; kingdom Metazoa; phylum Arthropoda; class Insecta; order Orthoptera; family Acrididae; genus Schistocerca; species Schistocerca piceifrons. The sequence goes on along the minus strand of NC_060145.1, from coordinate 219,181,290 downwards.
CACTCAACAGAGGAAAGTCCAATGGACCTGACGGAATACCAATTTGATTCTACACAGAGTACGCGAAAGAACTTGCCCCCCTTCTAACAGCCGTGTATCGCAAGTCTCTAGAGGAACGGAAGGTTCCAAACGAGGGGAAAAGAGCACAGATAGTCCCAGTCTTCAAGAAGGGTCGTCGAGCAGATGCGCAAAACAATAGACCTGTATCTCTGACGTCGATCTGTTGTAGAATTTTAGAACATGTTTTTTGTTCGAGTATCATGTCGTTTTTGGAAACCCAGAATCTACTATGTAGGAATCAACATGGATTCCGGAAACAGCGATCGTGTGAGACCCAACTCGCTTAATCTGTTCATGAGACCCAGAAAATATTAGATACAGGCTCCCAGGTAGATGCTATTTTTGTTGACTTCCGGAAGGCGTTCGATACAGTTCCGCACTGTCGCCTGATAAACAAAGTAAGAGACTACGGAATATCAGACCAGCTGTGTGGCTGGATTGAAGAGTTTTTAGCAAACAGAACACAGCATGTTATTATCAACGGAGAGACGTCTACAGACGTTAAAGTAACCTCTGGCGTGCCACAGGGGAGTGTTATGGGACCATTGCTTTTCACAATATATATAAATGACCTAGTAGATAGTGTCGGAAGTCCCATGCGGCTTTTTGCGGATGATGCTGTAGTATACAGAGAAGTTGCAGCATTAGAAAATTGTAGCGAAATGCAGGAAGATCTGCAGCGGATAGGCACTTGGTGCAGGGAGTGGCAACTGACCCTTAACATAGACAAATGTAATGTATTGCGAATACATAGAAAGAAGGATCCTTTATTGTATGATTATATGATAGTGGAACAAACACTGGTAGCAGTTACTTCTGTAAAATATCTGGGAGTATGCGTGCGGAACGATTTGAAGTGGAATGATCATATAAAATTAATTGTTGGTAAGGCGGGTACCAGGTTGAGATTCATTGGGAGAGTCCTTAGAAAAATGTAGTCCATCAACAAAGGAGGTGGCTTACAAAACACTCGTTCGACCTATACTTGAGTATTGCTCATCAGTGTGGGATCCGTACCAGATCTACATCTACATCTATACTCCGCGAGCCACCTTACGGTGTGTGGCGGAGGGTACTTATTGTACCACTATCTGATCCCCCCTTCCCTGTTCCATTCACGAATTGTGCGTGGGAAGAACGACTGCTTGTAAGTCTCCGTATTTGCTCTAATTTCTCGGATCTTTTCGTTGTGATCATTACGCGAGATATATGTGGGCGGTAGTAATATGTTGCCCATCTCTTCCCGGAATGTGCTCTCTCGTAATTTCGATAATAAACCTCTCCGTATTGCGTAACGCCTTTCTTGAAGTGTCCGCCACTGGAGCTTGTTCAGCATCTCCGTAACGCTCTCGCGCTGACTAAATGTCCCCATGACGAATCACGCTGCTTTTCGCTGGATCATGTCTATCTCTTCTATTAATCCAACCTGGTAAGGGTCCCATACTGATGAGCAATACTCAAGAATCGGACGAACAAGCGTTTTGTAAGCTACTTCTTTCGTCGATGAGTCACATTTTCTTAGAATTCTTCCTATGAATCTCAACCTGGCGCCTGCTTTTCCCACTATTTGTTTTATGTGATCATTCCACTTCAGATCGCTCCGGATAGTAACTCCTAAGTATTTTACGGTCGTTACCGCTTCCAATGATTTACCACCTATGGCATAATCGTACTGGAATGGATTTCTGCACCTATGTATGCGCATTATATTACATTTATCTACGTTTAGGGAAAGCTGCCAGCTGTCGCACCACGCATTAATCCTCTGCAGGTCCTCCTGGAGTACGTACGAGTCTTCTGATGTTGCTACTTTCTTGTAGACAACCGTGTCATCTGCAAATAGCCTCACGGAGCTACCGATGTTGTCAACTAAGTCATTTATGTATATTGTAAACAATAAAGGTCCTATCACGCTTCCCTGCGGTACTCCCGAAATTACCTCTACATCTGCAGATTTTGAACCGTTAAGAATGACATGTTGTGTTCTTTCTTCTAGGAAATCCTGAATCCAATCACAAACCTGGTCCGATATTCCGTAAACTCGTATTTTTTTCACTAAACGTAAGTGCGGAACCGTATCAAATGCCTTCCTGAAGTCCAGGAATACGGCATCAATCTGCTCGCCAGTGTCTACGGCACTGTGAATTTCTTGGGCAAATAGGGCGAGCTGAGTTTCACATGATCTCTGTTTGCGGAATCCATGTTGGTTATGATGAAGGAGATTTGTATTATCTAAGAACGTCATAATACGAGAACACAAAACATGTTCCATTATTCTACAACAGATTGACGTAAGCGAAATAGGCCTATAATTATTCGCATCTGATTTATGACCCTTCTTGAAAATGGGAACGACCTGCGCTTTCTTCCAGTCGCTAGGTACTTTACGTTCTTCCAGCGATCTACGATAAATTGCTGATAGAAAGGGGGCAAGTTCTTTAGCATAATCACTGTAGAATCTTAAGGGTATCTCGTCTGGTCCGGATGCTTTTCCGCTACTAAGTGATAGCAGTTGTTTTTCAATTCCGATATCGTTTATTTCAATATTTTCCATTTTGGCGTCCGTGCGACGGCTGAAGTCAGGGACCGTGTTACGATTTTCCGCAGTGAAACAGTTTCGGAACACTGAATTCAGTATTTCTGCCTTTCTTCGGTCGTCCTCTGTTTCGGTGCCATCGTGGTCAACGAGTGACTGAATAGGGGATTTAGATCCGCTTACCGATTTTACATATGACCAAAAGTTTTTAGGGTTCTTGTTTAGATTGTTTGCCAATGTTTTATGTTCGAATTCGTTGAATGCTTCTCTCATTGCTCTCTTTACGCTCTTTTTCGCTTCGTTCAGCTTTTCCTTATCAGCTATGATTCGACTACTCTTAAACCTATGATGAAGCTTTCTTTGTTTCCGTAGTACCTTTCGTACATGATTGTTATACCACGGTGGATCTTTCCCCTCGCTTTGGACCTTAGTCGGTACGAACTTATCTAAGGCGTACTGGACGATGTTTCTGAATGTTTTCCATTTTTGTTCCACATCCTCTTCCTCAGAAATGAACGTTTGATGGTGGTCACTCAGATATTCTGCGATTTGTGCCCTATCACTCTTGTTAAGCAAATATATTTTCCTTCCTTTCTTGGCATTTCTTATTACACTTGTAGTCATTGATGCAACCACTGACTTATGATCACTGATACCCTCTTCTACATTCACGGAGTCGAAAAGTTCCGGTCTATTTGTTGCTATGAGGTCTAAAACGTTAGCTTCACGAGTTGGTTCTCTAACTATCTGCTCGAAGTAATTCTCGGACAAGGCAGTCAGGATAATGTCACAAGAGTCTCTGTCCCTGGCTCCAGTTCTGATTGTGTGACTATCCCATTCTATACCTGGTAGATTGAAGTCTCCCCCTATTACAATAGTATGATCACGAAACTTCTTCACGACGTTCTGCAGGTTCTCTCTGAGGCGCTCAACTACTACGGTTGCTGATGCAGGTGGTCTATAGAAGCATCCGACTATCATATCTGACCCACCTTTGATACTTAACCCAGATTATTTCACATTCGCATTCGCTAATAACTTCACTGGATATTATTGAATTCTTTACTGCTATAAATACTCCTCCACCATTGGCGTTTATCCTATCCTTGCGGTATATATTCCATTCTATGTCTAGGATTTCGTTACTGTTCACTTCCGGTTTTAACCAACTTTCCGTTCCTAATACTATATGCGCACTATTTCCTTCAATAAGAGATACTAATTCAGGAACCTTGCCCTGGATACTCCTGCAGTTTACCAATATTACGTTAACTTTTCCTGTTTTTGGTCTCTGAGGACGGACGTTCTTTATCAACGATGATAATGTCCTCTCTGGTAAGCCGTCAGGTATTTTATCGTTTCGCCCAAGGGGGGGTCCCTCTAACCTAAAAAACCCCCGTGTGCACGCCACACGTACTCTGCTACCCTAGTAGCTGCTTCCGGTGTGTAGTGCACGCCTGACCTGTCTAGGGGGGCCCTACAGTTCTCCACCCAATAACGGAGGTCGATGAATTTGCAACCATTATAGTCGCAGAGTCGTCTGAGCCTCTGGTTTAGACCCTCCACACGGCTCCAAACCAGAGGACCGCGATCGACTCTGGGCACTATGCTGCAGATATTAAGCTCAGCTTGCACTCCGCGTGCGATGCTGGTTGTCTTCACCAAATCAGCCAGCCGCCGGAAGGAACCAAGGATGGCCTCAGAACCCAAGCGGCAGGCGTCATTCGTTCCGACATGTGCTACTATCTGCAGCCGGTCACACCCAGTGCGTTCAATAGCTGCCGGAAGGGCCTCCTCCACATTACGGACGAGACCCCCCGGCAAGCACACCGAGTGCACACTGGCATTCTTCCCCGACCTACCCGCTATTTTCCTGAGGGGCTCCATAACCCGCCTAACGTTGGAGCTCCCTATAACTAATAGGCCCGCCCTCTGTGACTGTCGGGACCTTGCCGGAGAATCGGCCACTGGCCCAACAGGCGAGGCATCCTGTGGTGGCTCGGAAACGATGTCATCACCACTAGGAAGCACCCCGTACCTGTTGGAAAGGGGTAAGGCAGCTGCCACGCGGCCAGATCCCACCTTCGCCTTTCGGCCAGGCACGCGCGAGCCCACCACTGTCCGCCATTCACCCTGGAGTGATGGCTGACCGGTAAGATGCTCACTGCCGGAAGACGCAGCGACATCAGGGGTTCCATGTGATTCCAAGGCCACCGAAGTAGGCATAGGTCTCACCACAGTTGCCCCAACGCCACTACGAGCCGACGCCTGCGCCTCGAGCTCGATGAGCCTAACAGACAAAGCCTCCACCTGCCCCCGAAGAGTGGCCAATTCTCCTTGCGTCCGCTCACAACAACCACAGTCCCTACACATGACTATGTTTACCCTACTCTATACGGTGACAAATTCCCAAGATAATCTTCTGATGAGCTACTCTGATAATCAAGAAACACTCACTGAAATACGAGACGCGAAAACTACGCTAGGTTTTCCCAGAAAAACTATTTAAAAGCTAAGCGCAGCAAATAAGTACAAAAACGCTTTATACAAACAGTACTCGCTGCTGCTGGTGCTCTCGCTCTGGCTGTCACAAGCAACTGCTGATTCAAGTGACTAGTGGCTAACGGCCGCGAAACAAACAAAAGACGGTTTTAGGGCGCTTTCTGTTCTAAACGATCAAGAAAACACTAAGAAATCTAACACGGGTTGACGGAGGAGATAGAGAAGATCCAAAGAAGAGAGGCGCGTTTTGTCACAGGGTTATTTGGTAACCGTGATAGCGTTACGGAGATGTTTAACAAACTCAAGTGGCAGACTCTGCAAGAGAGGCGCTCTGCATCGTGGTGTAGCTTGCTCGCCAGGTTTCGAGAGGGTGCGTTTCTGGATGAGGTATCGAATATATTGCTTCCCCCTACTTATACCTCCCGAGGAGATCACGAATGTAAAATTAGAGAGATTAGAGCGCGCACGGAGGCTTTCAGACAGTCGTTCTTCCCGCGAACCATACGCGACTGGAACAGGAAAGGGAGGTAATGACAGTGGCACGTAAAGTGCCCTCTGCCACACACCGTTGGGTGGCTTGCGGAGTATAAATGTAGATGTAGATGTAGATGTAGATTTAAGTGGGGATTATTTGCTCTCCGTGCGTATTTAAGAAAATTTCCCTCCTCAAGTGCTCAATTCTCGAACCACTGTGGATAATTACCCCATGGATTCGGAAATCGTGTGAAATCGCATCTTTGTGATTTCTGCTGTTAAAATCTTTTCTACTGCTTATACATTTGATTTAGTATGGTAAAAAAGCTTATTATGGAAGTGTCAAAGCCGACCGCGGTGGTCGTGCGGTTCTAGGCGCTCCAGTCCGGCGCCGCGCTGCTGCTACGGCCGCAGGTTCGAATCCTGCCTCGGGCATGGATGTGTGTGATGTCCTTAGGCTAGTTAGGTTTAATTAGTTCCAAGTTCTAGGGGACTGATGACCACAGTAGTTGAGTCCCATAGTGCTCAGAGCCATTTGAACCATTTGAAGTGTCAAAATAGTAACTTTTGCTTAAGTACGCACTTTTCCCTCAATTTGCATTATATTTTCTTTCTTAGTCTACTGATTTATTTATCTTTTGTTTGATATTCTGTATCTACGTAGAACACAGTAACGAACATTTAAAACCCACACCCATGTCCGAAGTGGGGAGCGCCCAAACGAGTTCTCGAAATGTCGATACTGCGCGTTGTTCAGATGAAGTCACGGTAGAATATGGTCAGAACAAAAGAAATTATATTGCTTTAAGAAAGTAAAAATCGCAGATACCGTGTGTGGTGAGGTAGGATGAGTGCCAGCATGGCACAATTATGAAATTGACCAACTTGGTTTCAGCTGGAAGACCAGTTCGTGGGCACGGTGCATTTCGGAAGCTTGTTCTCGCGCGCCTTAGAGACAAGGGCGAACGAGGCTGATGACGTGAAGAAGGCTCGAGAGCGCATCGTACAGCTACTGGATTCGGGAGAAGTGGACGTGCGACGCGTGCTGCACGGCATCCACCTCTGGAAACTGGACCCCAAGACGCAGGTGAGTAAACCACTATAATACTCGGTTGCATTCAACGCGTCATGGAATATACACACACAAAAAAATTGCATCGCCTCTGTTCCCAGAACTCCTGAAGATAGCCGTTGACTGTGGATACTGTATCACAGACACAGTACCTTTGACTGCTCAGAGATGTCACTAAACCCGGCCAAAGATGTAAACAAACATGCATGAGAAACGCCTATTAGATAGACGGAGGGGATCCGACAGCCGATCAGTTCCAGTCATTCCATCAGGAAGGAGGTACACGGTTCATGTTGTCTGTAGTTCAACTGTGCCTAGACGATCAATACCGCGGTTCGATCGCGTCCGCTTTGTTACTTTGTGCCAGGAAGGGCTCTCAACAAGGGGAGAGTCCAGGAGTCTCCTAGTGTAGCAAAGCGATGTTGTTCGGACATGGAGGAGATACAGAGAGACAGGAACTGGCGATGGCATGCCTCACTCAGGCCACCCAAGGGCCTGGAACTGCAGTGGATGACCGCTACCTACGGATTATGGCTTGGAGGAACCCTGACAGCAACGTCACCAATGCTTTTCGTGCAGCCACAGGACGTCGTGTTACGACTCAAACTGTGTGCAGTAGACTGCATGATGTGCAACTTCACTCCCAACGTCCATGGCGAGGTCATTCTTTGCAACCACGACACCATGCAGGGCGGTGCAGATGAGCCCAACAACATGTCGAATAGACCGCTCAGGATTGGCATCACCTTTTCTTCTCCGATGAGTGTCGCATATGCCTTCAACCAGACAATCGTCGGGGACGTGTTTAGAGGCAGCCCGGTCAGGCTGAACGCCTTAGACACACTGTCCAGTGAGTGCAGCAAGGTGGAGGTTCCGTGCTGTTTTGGGGTGGCATTATGTGGGGCCGACGTACGCCGTTGGTGGTCATGGAAGGGGCCGTATCGGTTGTACGATACATGAATGTCATCTTCCGACCGATAGTGCAACCATATCGGCAGCATATTGGTGAGACATTCGTCTTTATGGACGACAATTCGCGCCCTCATCGTGCACATCTTGTGAATGACTTCTTTCACGATAACGATCGCTCGACTAGTGGCCAGCATGTTCTCCAGACATGAACCCTATTGAACATTCCTGGGATAGATTGAAAAGGGCTGTTTATGGACGACGTGACCCACCAACCACTCTCAGGGATCTACGCCGAATCGCCGTTGAGGAATGGGAAAATCTGGAGCAACAGTGCCTTGATGCACTTGTGGATAGTATGCCATGACGAATACAGGCATGGATCTATGCAAGAGGACGTGCTACTGGATATTAGAGGTACCGGTGTGTACAGCAATCTGGACCACCACCTCTGAAGGTCTCACTGTATGGTGGTACAACATGCAGTATGTGGTTTTTATGAGCAATAAAAAGGGGCGGAAATGATGTTTACGTTGATCTATATTCCAATTTTCTGTACAGGTTCCGGAACTCTCGGAACCGAGGTGATGCAAAACTTTTTTTGATGTGTGTGTTACGTAACGACCAGGCGTTGCCCGCTAACTTTTTTGTCACAATCTTGTATTACGAGGGTCATTCAGTAACTAATGCAACACATTTTTTCTCAGCCAATTTCGGTTGAAAAAATGCGGAATTTGTTGCGCGATATTGTGGAATGTTCCCGCTTCTGGCCCTATAGTTTCATAAAATTCCGATAGGTAGGGGTGCTATAGGTAGCCTTCAAAATGGCGTCTGTGACGGACGTGCGTTCCAAGCAGAGAGCTGTCTTTGAGTTTCTTCTGGCGAAAAATCAGAACATCGCAGATATTTATAGGCACTTTCAGAAAGTCTGCGGCGACCTGGCAGTGAACAAATGTACGGTGAGTCGTTGGGCTATGCGTCTGTCGTCATCGCAACAAGGTAGCGCAAACCTGTTCTCCCTCATCCAACCTACAGCCAGGATCTCGCACCTTTCGACTTCCATCTGTTTGGACCAATGAACGATGCACCCGAAGGAAGCAATATATGGATGATGCGGAGGTTATTGTTGCAGCAAAAAGGCTCTGACGTTCGAACAGTGTTATGGTACCATGCGAGCATACAGGCCCTCCCATATCGGTGGGGTAATACTGTCGCCGTGAACGGAGATTGTAATGAAAAACAGGGTTTTGTAGTCAAAAGAGTGGGGAATTATATGGTGTATAGGAATCCTGAATAAAACCAACCAGCTTTCGGAAAAAAAAATTAATTGCATTACTTACTGAACGCGCGTCGTAGATAGGGAACAAACAAACGCAATTTTTCATCTTGTGGCTGAAGTTCACTTTTTGTCCGAGTTTTATTTCAAGTATATATTTATGGAAATAGGGTTGTGCCTTGAGCAATTACAGCTTTCTTAACACCCATACACCTTCTATGAAGTTTCGCCGAAGGCAGTGGATTCATTTTATTCTCTTACATCGCATACTGCAGTTCGTTTAGCTGTCCGTTTGCACCAGAGCTGATACTTCTTTCCAGCTTGTCACGGGTAAACGCCTGGCATGGAGCTGAGATTTTCATCTTGCGGTCAAAGAAGAAAATTGTGTTTGCTCAAGTCACAAATTATTGCGATAAACGTAGTACATAGTTTTAAAACTGTAAATAGAGTATGTAAGGTAGCGACCCATAAAACTGTGGACTTTACACAAACGTCAGTTCTTTTCTATTATTTTTACATACATCCAATCTCACTCTCCAAGGGGTGAAACCTTACCGGTACTGTCAACCAGCAAGACAACACAGAAAGCTGGGGATTCATCATTAATATCGATCGTTTTCTGATAATTTCATATTTCACTTCCTTCCTACCTCCACCCCCACTCTTACCGATACTATAGGTGTCTTGTTCCCATAATAATTTTCGCAAATAGGAAACCATGAGTGTACTAAGTTTTGTTGGAGTTCCTCCAAGCCTTTGAGTTTATGCTTAGATGTCTACCATCTTCTCATCTCTCCTCTACCTCCAACGACATCCCTATAGATAGAGGTATCCGAGTCCCAAATGTGTTTTTCTAAATAGTAGGCCACAAGTGTATCAAATTTGGTTGAAATTGTTCCAAGCATTCTAGAGACATGTCTTCACTTTCTACCACGTTTCCCACCTTTAGGGATTAAATGGCATCAGAACTATCACCAGATAGCCTAGTGACAGTGCAAACTATGTACTCAACACTAATATTACTAATTTCTGGTCATTAATACAGGCCACTTACACACTCTACCCATAAGGGTCTTCCATTATCCTCCCTATTCTTTCTCTGTGGACACTATCATAGCCATTCTTGAAATCTGTAAATAGGCAGTATGCTTCTTATCAGACAGTCACACCTTTTTCATTACCTGTCTGAGAATTAATATTTAGTCCATCGTTTACATGATATTTATTATCTGGGAAGCAGTACTTTGGGGTTGTGAAACACCTGGGTTCGATGGTTGTGGGCATTAGATGGGTTGGTAACCCCTGACATCTAGGCTTCCTTCATGATATGTGTGTTATGAGGGTAGTGATGGAATGCACTCTAGAGGCTATAAGTCCGCATGGGCATGGTTAAGCAAAGAGGGTGGAGAGGAGGAGAGGGATATGGTGGGATGGACAAACAATTGGGGGAGAAGGTAGAGAGATAGATAGAGAGAGGGAGGAGGAGATCTGTGCAATATACAGGGTGCCCCATTTATCTTGACCACTCTAAATAACTGTTTGTCCATATGCAAATTACAAAATTTTTCAAGTACATGTTCTTTAGCCATCAGGGGGACATCAGTCAGCATGATTGCCTCCATTGTAGCTTTGTTTTTTACAAAGATATGAACAGCAGTATGAGATTTTTCAAATGGCTCCCTGTATTTTTATTTAGTACTTCATTTCTTCTCCTAAAGACATTTTCAAAACTGTATCACAGTGTACCATTCACTGAGACACAACGTTATTAATTGTATAACACCCCCTGATCTTAGTGAAGGTACTCGGGGTAATGGAACATATCCATGTGCTGACATTGACAAAGGACTAATGTAAACATAAGTAGAACGCACACCTATCATTCCGTCAACCATCGTCAGTTGAAGAGTTGTGTGAGTAGAATGTACACCAACGAAGAGAATGTAGAAATGCTACTTATCTATGGGGAATGTAAGTTAGCAGAACAGTAATTGCGATACTGTTTTCTTATGTACAGGTACATTTAGTACAGTACTTTATTCCTTTGAAATACTGTTGAATAGAGTAGGCATACAGTGAAGGCTGTCCTTCCTGCAAACTGCATCAACATAACGTTTCTTTTGTTGTTGTTGTTGATGATGATGATGTTGAAGGTAAGCGAAATGCTATGCAGGCAACAGAACCGTACAGAGAGCGATATCCTGACAAGAGCCCACCTTCCCGAAGGATGTTTTCTCGTCTTGTTGCGACGCTTCAGGAAACGGGAAGTTTCAACCCACGACAACGCAATCGTCGTAGCACTCGCACAGATGAAGCTGCCGAAGTTAGTGTTCTCGCTTCCGTTGCTACGAATCCACATGTGAATGGACGACAGCTTGAACACGAGACTGGCATTCCTAAAACCAGTGTACATCGTATTCTTACACGTCACCGGTTCCACCCTTACCAAGTACACCTACATCAAGAATTGCATGGGAGTGACTACCAGAACCGTGTACTGTTCTGTCAGTGGGCACAGCAGCAAATTCTCGCCAACATGAACTTCTTCTCCAATGTTATATTTACCGATGAATGTTCCTTCTCAAACAAAGGACAGGTAAATACAAGGAACATGCATTATTGGTCCAGCGACAACCCACGATGGCTTAGACTAGTGGAACATCACCATCAATGGAGAGTTAACGTCTGGTGTGGGATGCTTGGTACTTCAGACGAATTCTTCCTCCTCTTCTGGATGAAGTGCCGCTAAGAACCAGAACGCTTATGTGGTATCAACACAATGGATGTCCAGCACATAATGCCTTGCGTGCACGTCGTGTTCTGAACTGAAGATATCCTGCCAGATGTATTGCTGGAAGAGGAACAGTTACTTGGCCTATAAATCCTTTCTTTGGGGATGCATTAAGGACGTTGTCTATCGCGATATTCCAACAACTCCAGAGAATTTGTAGGAACGTATCATGCTTGCTTGTAATTCTCTTCAGAAGGCAACAAGGGAAGCAGTAAATAATTCCTTAATTCAACGGGTGCACCAGTGTATTGGTGACCACGGTCACCACTTTGAGCATCGTTGAATGTTATACTCCTAGTCAATTGTACAGGAGAGTTAAACTCAATTTTGTATTATGTTTCTACTTGGTTTTCATTTGTCTTCTGACAACTCAAGCAAGTGGACGAGTTTGTGATCACAGGCTCAAAGTCAGTGTTGTGTTATGTAATTAATAACGTTGTGTTTCAATGAATGGTACAATGTGATACGTTTTGAATAGGTCTTTAAGAGACGAAATGGATTACCGAATTAAAAATTCAGGGGGCCATTTAAAAAAGTCATATCGCTGTTCATTTCTTTGTAAAAAACAAAGCTACACCGAAGGCAATCATGCTGATTGATATCGCCATGGTGGCTAAAGAACATTTGCTTGAAACATTTTGCAATTTGCATCTGGACAAACAGCTATTTAGGGTTGTCAAGATAAATGGAACACCCTGTATGTCCTTTTTACATCTGTGGGAAAAGCTCCAGATACATTCATTTCACCAAGGCTGCAGAACAACACTATACAATGCTAATCTGCATTCTTCTCCACCTTGTTCCAGCAGTTCTACTGCCATGCCTGGGATCTCATGGTTCTTCATTTGTATAAGAACTTGATCCATTTCCCTCACTTCACGATCCTCCACTTTTAGCTGGGATCATTGATAGGTCAGTTTCCTGTGTAACCTCTTTTCCTACAGGGACGTTCAATCTTAAACAGATATAAAAATAGATGCACTTATATGTGTGTATGTGTCTCACACCTTGTCCTAAACCAATGGATCGGTTTGAACCAAAATTGGTACACTTACTACTTATCATCTGGAAAGCAGTACTGTGGTGGTAAGAACCAACTAAATCTGATGGTGGTGGGGATTGGAAGGGTTGGTAACCCCTGACATCTAGGCTGCCCTGGATGTCAGGTATATTATTAGTGTAGTATAGGCATGCATTCCAGGGGCCACACATCCGGATCGCCATGGCTGAGCAGAGAGAAGGAGCAGGAGGAGGTGGATAGTGAGATAGGGAGGCTTAGGTGGACAGAAAGAGAGTGGAGGAGGAGATGGAGGGAAAGAGGAGGGAGGAGATGCAAAAAGATAGGAGAGGAAGAGATGGACAGAGGTATGTGGGAAGAAAATTAGGGGAAGAGAGAGGGAAAGGAGGAGTTGGGCAGAGAGAGAGAGAGAGAGAGAGAGAGGAGATGTGTGCAGTATATGTGCTGTCTGCAACAGTGGGTGAAGCTGGGAGTAAAAGGCCAGTGGTATAATAAAGTAAAAAGGTGCAAGGTGTGTGAAAGAGACAGCACAGCCCTACGCGCCGCCTTAGTATTCAGTCTCCTTCCCACCTCGCTCTTCCAGCGATCAGCAGAAGCTCCATTTCTGTGGCGGTGTACTCGGCTCGTAGTGAGCGCGCGCGTGCTGGCAGGTGTCGCTGATCCTGTACCGGCTGCTGCGCGAGGGTCGGTTGGCGGGCGCGGACTCGCAGCACGTGCAGCGACTGCTGGCGGAGCTCGAGTCAGACCCGGAGCAGGCGGCGGCCGAGGACCGCGACGAGTCGGTCTCGCCGGAGCGGCTCTTCTCGGAGGCGCTCCGCAGCGCCGCCGTGCCGGACGCGGTGGTGGAGGCGCGCGCCGTGCTCTCCCACGTGCTGCGCCAGCGCGCAGACCTGCTGTACCGCGGCGTCCACTTCGAGCGCTACGCCACGCCCGTCGCGCGGCTCACCGCAGTGCTGCGCAACGTCTGGCTGCACCGCGACAAATTCCCGCGCAGGGTCCATCAAGCCCTCAAGGTAACACCTACACCTCGCACCTGCTTACCACTACCCAGTTTCTTTTGTTTTGCGGATGCCTAGCATCACATCACACAAGGACGCCTTTTTCTTTAAAAATACATATAAACACATTATACTCTCAAAAAAATTTCGTAATTACTGAAGTGTCAGCATAGCATGAATTCAACCTTTAACACAACGACAAGAGCTCAGCACAACAGGCTGTGGAGTGGTAGGGCTGGACCAAGTGACACATCAAGCAATCACCATCGACAGTTGCACTGAACATTTATTTGGCACACTTAAACAAGACAAATACGATGGGCCGGCCGTAGCGGCCGTGCTGTTCTAGGCGCTACAGTCTGGAGCCGAGCGACCGCTACGGTCGCAGGTTCGAATCCTGCCTCACGCTTGGATGTGTGTGATGTCCTTAGGTTAGTTAGGTTTAATTAGTTCTAAGTTCTGGGCGACTGATGACCTCAGAAGTTAAGTCGCATAGTGCTCAGAGCCATTTGAATCATTTGAACAAATACGAGGGTCACTCCAAAAAAAAAAAATGCACACCATTTTTGTAAAAATACAGTTTTCATTCTGCATGTGTGAAAGTTTTGCAGTGTGTAGATACATCCTTCCCGCTTGTTTTTCAAACTTAGCTCAACCTGTACCTGTGAGTGGCGCCTTCACAGCATGTCTTCAAAATGGCTGCTACACTTGACGTTCGTCAGAAGCAACGTGCTGTCGTAGAGTTCCTGTGCTGTGAAAACGAGTCAGTGGGAAACATCCACAATAGGTTGAAACAGGTGTATGGAGATGCTGCTTTCGATCGTAGTACAGTTAGTCGGTGAGCAATCAGGTTACGTGATGAAAGCGGGCATGGCAATATTGTTTGTCCTCGCAGCGGCAGGCCTCGTACTGCACACACTCCAGACAATGTGCAGAGAGCTAACGAATTGGTGACTGCTGACAGACACATCACAGTGAATGAATTGTCACGCTACGTTGGGATAGGGGAAGGAAGTGTATGCAGAATACTGAAAGTGTTGGCGTTAAAAAAGATTTGCGCCAGGTGTGTGCCCAGGATGTTGACAGTGGCTCACAAAGAAACAAGAAAAACGGTATGCAGCGAACTTTTGGAACAGTACGAGAATGGTGGAGATGAATTTCTTGGAAGAATTGTGACAGGTGATGAAACATGGCTCTATCATTTTTCACCAGAGACGAAGACGCAATCAGTGGAGTGGCATCATGCAAATTCACCCAAGAAAAAAAAATTCAAAACCACACCTTCTGCTGGAAAAGTTATGGCTACGATGTTTTTCGATTCCGAAGGACTCTTGCGGACATCATGCCAAGTGGAACCACCATAAGTTCTGATGCATATGTGACGACACTGAAGAAACTTCAAGCTCCACTGAGACGTGTTCGACCACATCAGCAAAGGCAGGATGTTTTGTTGTTGCACGACAATGCACGGCCACATGTCAGTAAAAAAACCATGGGAGCCATCACAAAATTCAGATGGACAACACTGGAACACCCGCCTTACGGTCCTGACCTGGCTCCATGTTACTGTCATCTCTTTGGGAAACTGAAAGACCCTCCTCGTGGAACAAGGTTTGAAGATGATAACTCCCTTGTGAACGCTGCCAAACAGTGGCTACAACAGGTTGGCCCAGAATTTTACCGTGCGGGTATACAGGCGCTGGTTCCAAGATGGCGTAAGGCAGTTGAGAGGGATGAAAATTATGTGGAGAAATGAAAATATTGTTCCTAAAGGATGTATCTACACACTGTAAAACTTTCAAACACGTAGAATAAAAGATGGATTAAAAAAATAGTGTGCATTTCTTTTGGAGTGACCCTCGTAACAAATAAAACCATCAACACATTTTTAAAATTACCACATACCTTTAAATTTAGCATTTAGATGAGAGCAAGTTACTTCAAAATTTAAACATTCATAATCCAAGGCACTTATGGTCTATTACACGTTTAGTGAAATGGGTTAAAAATTATTTACTCAAAAACTATGATCAACGTGAAGAACAATTTACTAAAATTTAACGAGAAAATGTAGTCTTTCGTTACTGCAGTGATTGGTATTACCAAAGTACTTCAGAGTACAGGCAACAACAAAACAGATACCATAGCACACTGCGCGATACCTGGTTTCTGCGAAGCCTTGGCAGGAATCCTCATCTTGAAAAATGGCACCTGTATCATTTGTAATAGACGCCTACGACCGTTTGCATGAGCAAATATCACTACAAAATTTCTGATTATTGGTTAACTTTAAGTTGAAAGTTTGAATAACTTAACTGAAATGGTAGCGGAAATAAGACGTTGCTGTGAGAAAGAATTTTATATAACAACAACATTTTATTTAATAAAATCGTGAAAATAACTCCTTGATCACTCCCTTTACTTAATGGTAAGGGTATATGGAATGATGGCCCGTCATCAGTGATGCCAAAAGAAAAATAGCGATTTTATGCAACCCATCTGTCCAAAAGATGACTGTAGGAGCCATCACGCAGAGCATCTACACTTACCACAGTCTCAGCAGGGAATGCCTAACAGTCTCCCCTCGTCCGGGGTCCACACACGGTGGCCGGAAGGGCTCAGAGACTCTGCACAGCTGCTATTTGCCAACCTAACGGGGCCTGCTAACGCGCGGAGAACTTATGCCTCTCTGGTCCAGTGCAGTCGCACTCTGATACAATGGTTGGCTAAACTGCATCTCCAGAGAACCCACAGCAGACAGCCCACGCATACGTCAGCAGACGACCCGCATTCACATTTGGAGACTATACTGAGAGTGATAATATAACAATAATTCCGGATTAAAATTCCCTGAATGTGCTGGCCGGTGTGGCCGAGCGGTTCTAGGCGCTTGAGTCTGCAACCGTGCGACCGCTACAGTCGCAGGTTCGAATCCTGCCTCGGACATGGATGTGTGTGATGTCCTTAGGTTAGTTAGGTTTAAGTAGTTCTAAGTTCTAGGGGACTCATCACCTCAGATGTTAAGTCTCTTAGTGTTCAGAACCATTTAAACCATTTTTCCCCTGAGTGTCGGAAGGGCACCCAGGTGTGTTTCGAGCATGTGACTCTTGTAACAAGGCATGTATCGGCTCACATGGAGCCGTTACAACACAACCACGTTACTTAAATGGCAGGCACCCTAAACGTAGGATATAAAATATAAAATTTCATGTGACCAAGCAACCTCGGATTCAAGAAACTACGCCCAGAAGAAGACGCCCGCTCACTCAAGTGTTTCCAATACAGGCTCGGCATGGACCCCCAAACTGGAGCAGCAACGGTCACGAAAAGGCACGAAAAATCCAGGAACTAGTGGGTATCTATAACAGACTGACATCTGCCTTAAGTAACTAGAAACAATAATTCATTACAGCACATCATCGGTAGAATTAATCAACCTATTAATTAACATCAGCTGAGCAGTACAAATCTATTATCTTATGTGCGTAAGGCCAATTATACATTAAGCCGCGAGCGAACTAGATACACGGCCAGCCGGCACGAGCGGGCAAAGGGGGCGGAAAATACAAAACAGCACAAGCAGGACACAGTCCAGGACCCCTCACCCGCTACCAAGACAAACACCAGAAGTCCCGATAAAAAGAAATCAACATGCAAGTAACAGGCGACTTCCAGCAAATAGCCACACTTAAATTTGTGATTAAATCAGAATTAATTACAATAACCACTTACTGTTATTGAAGGAATTCTTGTACTTTCATTAATAGGAGCAGTTTCAAACTATTTAAACACACAATAACAACTGGCCTCTCAGTAACTCGTACGAATTTATGAAACTAATCATTTAGAATTAGACACGTGTGTCTCACACAGACTATTACTTCAGATAGAAACGTAACAGTAATGTTATTGCAATTCACGGCAATATATCCAGGGAAAATTTTATCCATGTATATCTATAGCAATTGGCCAGCTGAACTCCGTAGTGTGATATAAATACAATAACCAGGCGGAACTCAGACAAGGACCAGCAAAACTGTTTTCAATGACGGTTAAACACTGACAGTAGCAACCTACAAACAGAATGTATCAGCGCTCCAGGCCCTAGTAAATGTTAATCATCACATCACTTACAACTCTCACTACAACATTGCGTACTACACAATCGAGGACAGACTCAGTAGGAGTAGCAACGGCCGGCCAAGAAAATGAAGTCAACAGCACAGAACCCAGTAGCCGATTCCGGCCAAAATCTACAGATTAAGCAAGGCCCCTACCCTCTTGCTTGTTCGACGAAACCAGCCGCCGCAGATCCCGCTGTCAGGAGACATAAAGCAAGCGAAATACACCAACGGCTTCCCAGTAACGTGACTGCTTCCACGCCGGCGATATTTCCCACGGCGCCGTCACCCGGGTAAACAGCCCCTTGTAGATGTGCTCTTCCTGCTGCCTCGCACGGCACCTGTACAGTCCGCCAGACTTGGCAAACGACGTTACTGCTAGGCGTCCGAAAGCAAAATTTCGCTACTTGGTAGACATACAAGGGGGCGGACAAAATTTTGAAACACCATGAGAAATACACGTTGAATATAAATACAGATTACATGAACACATAGTGTCTGTTCTTTCGGACATTTGTATAATTTATCCGCCTCGATGGGCTACGAATTCACCACCTTCAGTGCAAATGCACGCTCTCGTTCAAACTCCAGTGGGAATCAAAATAGCGAGCAAAGGGGATGCACCTCCCCATCCGCCGCATAGGCGGCACTAGGTGGGAATGCGGTTCCACCACTGGGTGTACCGAAATTATCCGCACATTTACGATAAACACTGCCTAGTAAGCAAGAAACCCCAGATTTGAATCCCAGCCCGGAATACATTTTCACTTGCAGCTGCTGTCTTCGCGTAAATTTCCGATGCAGCTGACATAATGAATTCCTCCCCTTTTCTTTCCGTTCTCTCCTCCCTCCACTTTGAATTTACACAATATGCATCACAACTGCAAGGTGTATGTTCTTTTGAACATATCCAAAAGAACACACACTACGCATTCGTACAACTGATTCGCCTCGATGAACTTTGACCTCTTGCAGGAATCTCAAAGTAGTGACCTAGGTGGACACGGAGACGAACTGCAGACAGGTGTCCCCGCACAGCTGCAATAAGCACTGTGTCTGGGTGGCGCTTTGGTTGACGCAACAGCTTAGTAAGCTGTAAATCATGGATCTGAATCCCAGTCCGCCACACATTTTCACTTGTCTTCACTGTCTGTGCATGAAGTCCCGATGCAGCTGACATCAAGAATTCCTTCCACCCCCCTCCCCCCCCCCCCCCCCTCAACCTTCAGTTTGCACAATAAATGCTGTACTAGCCAAGCCTATAGGTTCCACTGTCGTGTCTGACCCCAAAAGGCACCTGTGCAACACACTTAATACGCTGCAAGAGTTGGTCGTTGTCAGAACAGTGATCTGAGTAGTTGCCAGTGCATTATGTGGGGCGTGGTGCATTCTAACGCGGGCAAATTGTTGGTGTTCGTATGATGGCTCCTTCCATAACCAAAGTCACCGACATATTTCGTGTTTGAACAGGCACCACGTTGAAGATTTATACTGTGTACAGGGAAAGCTAAAAAACATCATCCGCTAAATCACAGAGCGGACGAAAGCGAGTGCCGAGTGATCGAGAGAGACGGTCATTGAAGAGAATAGTGACGAAAAATAAGAAAACGACAGCTGCACACGTCAGTTCAGAATTGACAACAACAAACGAAAACCGAAGGAGTGTCCATAATCTGGTATTTGCAGACGAGGTCGAATTCCAAAATCACACATCAGTTATGCAAATGCCTGTAACAAAAAAACGTGGAGCCAAAGCCATAAAGCCTGGACCGCAGAACAATGGAAGAATGTCATTTGATCGGATGAGTCTTGTTTCATACTGTTTCCAACTTATGGCCCAGTATACAGCCCAGTATACATACACCGACAATCCAAAGCCCTGGGTTCAGTGTGTCACCAATCAACCTCCATGCAGTCTCGACTCGGCCCAATCCAATTTTTATCTGCTTCTAAATCTCAAAGCATAACTTCGAGGACTTCACTTTGATAGTGATGAAGCAGTGCAAGAACAGGTGAGGTTGTCGTTCCATCAGCAAAGTCAAACATTCTACAGTGACAGAGTGAGCGAGAGGTGCAGTGACTAGCACACTGGACTCGTATTCGGGAGGACGACGGTTCAATCCCGCGTCCGCCCATCCTGATTTAGGTTTTCCGTGATGTCCCTAAATCACTCCAAGCAAATGCCGGGAAGGTTCCTTTGAAAGGGCACGGCCGACTTCCTCCCCCTTCCTTCCCTAACCCGATGAGACCAATGACCTCGCTGTCTGGTCTCCTCCCTCAAACAACACAACCCAGTATACATACCAAAAGTGAAACATGATGAGAGTTTGGTGATTACATGATCAGCCACATGGTGTACTCCATGGGCCCCATGGTTAGTCTGCAAGGTCGCATTATTGCCAAGGACTATGTAACCATTTTGGTTGGTCAGGTCCATCTCATGGTACAATGTGTAATGGTGACGCTGTGTCCCAAGGCAACAGGGCCACTTTTCACACAACTCTCCTCGTCCAGGCCTGGTTTTGTGAGCATGAATTGTCGCATCTCCCCTGCCCACCACAGTCATGAGATCTCAATACTATTAAGAGAAGGTTGAGTGATCACAATTCACCTTCACCATCGTTACCCGAACTTGCCACTATTTTGCGGGAAGAAATAAGATTCTCTTGAAAACCATGCACAAGTTGTGCTTCTGGATTCCAAACTGTTTTGAATGACAATGGTTTGCCTACACCGTATTGGACACGATAATGTGCTCTGTTTTTCGATGTTTACATTTTTGTCAACCTCCTGTACGTCCATCTGTTGAATAATGTCTTTGTTGGTATCAGCATCTCCTCCAGATCACAAGAAAATAATTGTTTCCGGCACACATATATGATAAACTGGACAGTTTGTCGTTCTGCACTATAGTCAGAGCGAGGCAATGTTGTTAATCTCCACTTGTAAATTGAATCAACATATCTTCCATTATTTGTCCTTATTCTGTTCAGCGTGGACAAGATCTTGCGGTATTCATCAAGACCTGGTGGCCAGGACAAGATGCTGAGCTCTTAAACTGTTGTGTGGTAGCACTGTTCTGCCATATTTCTGCCGATTGGTCTGTTATTGTTACTCCGTTCTCCAATAAAAATGTTGCACATGTAGGGGGAGGGGAGTCCGTTTTTGTTGAGTGCAATAATGTTCTCTTTTACAGGGAGATAAGTATCACTATTTTTTAAGCATCCCACTTGAGAGCAGACTCTCCCCGCAAAAATGAGGAATCCATGAGGCTGAGAATAGGCAGCCAGAAACTTACAGTGTTCTAATTGTTCCTCCGATGTTGCGCATAGTTTAGTTGAGCTGCGTGTCGACGAGTCTGGGCTGTTGATCCAGAAGTTCTTCGTGCTAGGGCTGAAGAACCCCATGTTGTACCACAAAACTTCTGCAAGGTTTTGTTTCTTGTTATCTTCTTTGGGGCAGTTTTCAGGAAGGGCTCTTTAAAGCTGACCGTCTTGTTAATAGAGACCCCTAGATAACGAGCACAGCTGTTTCCCTACAAAATATACCTGTATTTCTTTGCTGGTGAACTTCTTCTTAAGATAGAAAAATGGTGCCTACTGTTTTGGCAACACTTTTCTGTAGCCTACAAGTATTTTCCAAGAATTTGCAGGTCTTCGGTCAAGACAGATTCAATATCGCCCAGGTCTTTGTGGTTCGTAACAAGAGCCGAATCGTCAGTATATCCAAATTTCTTTGATATTGTCTTAGGCAATTCTACTACATACAGAGGGAAACAGAAGAAGAATTGAAGGCGTTAGTAGAGCCAAATGCCAAATACTACATAGATCCTAAATAGTTCAAATGGCTCTGAGCACTATGGGACTTAACATCTATGGTCATCAGTCCCCTAGAACTTAGAATTACTTAAACCTAACTAACCTAAGGACATCACACAACACCCAGTCATCACGAGGCAGAGAAAATCCCTGACCCCGCCGGGAATCGAGCCCGGGAACCCGGGCGTGAGAAGCGAGAACGCTACCGCACGACCACGAGCTGCGGACTACATAGATCCTAGACGAGAACCTGTACCCTACATTTACACAATGTAAACTATCTTAACACCATCATGGGCGATCTTTTTCTAGCCACACAAAAAACTTTAGTGTTGCTGTTGTTTTCAATCCGAATACTGGTTTCATTTAGCTGTCCTAGTTACTTTATCCTCTGCAGACCTCTTCATCTCTACATGACTATTTCACTCTACGAGGTGCTACCCAAAATTTCCCGAGAATTTGAACACTGCGCTCAAACAATTAGCAACGTCTGGTTAGTACGAGTGTACCAGTGTGAAGTTGATGATTTCTTTACACTGTGTTCTTCTGTGTCTGCAAATTTCAAAACGGCTCACTTGAAGGAAGAAACCGATCTGCACTAATGTCTGTTTTAAGCTCCGTAAAACTTCGGCATACCCCTCCGCATGCTACAGCAGGCCTTTATGAGCAAAGTTTGAGCGAGTAAAAACGTCGGAGAGGTTTAAACAATTTATATATGGCTGGGAGTGGATGATGGCGAACATTCGGGCCGACAGTCGTCATGCGCAACTCCGGAGACGACTGCAATAAGTGCGTGAAGTGATCCATAAGAACACAAGACAGACAACACACAATGTTTGTGACATCGTTGGAATTTCAAACTAAATATATCTATGCACCATAGCCGATGAAATGTACGTTAGATGAATTGAAAAGAAGTTCGTTTGTCGTCTTTTGAACGAGGATCAACGAGTCCTTCAGGTTCAGGTGTGCACTGAATTGCGAAGAACAGTTTGAGATAATCCAGATTTCCTGTCCAGCGTATTAATTGCCGATGAACCATGGATGTGCAGTTGTGACCCTGAAACAAAATAGCTATCTTGGCTTTGGAATACATATTTCCTATCAGTGTCCTAATAAAGTGTACCTAGTTCGTAGCAACATCAAAGCAATGTTAATTTTTGTTGGCATTCATGGAACTGCCGATAAGGAATTTCTTCATCGTTGTTAGACAGTCACAGGGAAGATTTGCTGTGACGTTTTTGGAAGACTAACAGAAAATGTTCGAAGTAAACAGCTTGCTAGAACTGGTTGCTGCATCGTGACAATGCTCCAGCACAGATCTCGCTATCTGGGAGGGAATTCCTGGCTCAAAAATAAAAGTGACAACTATCCCCCACCCATCTTACTCAGTGGATCTAGCCCCTTGCGATTTCTTCCTCTTCCCAAAAATAAAACTGAAGTGTTGTATAGGACTTCGTACACAATGGTGAAGAGAGGTGAGCTACAGAGCAACTGTCGTCATGGGAAGGGTTGACAGGAGCCGAAATGATTAGCGAACAAGTTAACACAGTAAACAGCAGATTTACCTAACTAGCACTCCTTAAAGCGTACAAAAACAATGATGGTGTCCAAGCCATGAGTAGGTAGCGTCCGTAGCGAAGAGGCTCCAAGTGAGAATGCACTGTCTGGCTGGCAACGGCCATCCTATAATGCTGTGGCAGAGGGCGCTCGAGGTCCAGAGCCACAGGAGGCGTGGCTCAGAAGGAGCACGCTATTGGATGTCTAAAGAGGCCCTTTTAGAGTAGATGTTTGGAGGAGAAAGTAAGATTTAAAGAGTTAGGCAGAACTGCAACAAATGTAAGTCCACAACAGGAGGGCTTGCGACGAGGCTCACCGATTTGTCTCAAACTATATAATTAGTAGCAGATATAGATGGCCCTTTCAGGTTCCTAGAAAATTTCGCCTGAATGGGCTGTAGAAAAAGGGAAAATGTTCTCTAAAGATTTACGCGTAGAGTATGAGCAACTTATGAGCAGCAATTTACGTATTGGCTTCGTAGCACAGTAGTCAAATGTTCCAAATGGTAATTAATCAGGTTCAACTCCTGCTGCAGCCAGAATTTTCTTTCATTTCCTTACTCTGAAGAGGTAAAGAAACTGGTAAGCCTGCTTAATATCGTGTAGGGCCCCCGCGAGCACGCAGAAGTGCCCAACAGGAGGACTCGACTAATGTCTGAAGTATTGATAGAAGAAATTGACACCATGAATCCTGCAGGTCTGTTTATAAATCGGTAAGAGTACGAAGGGGTGGAGATCTTTTCTAAACAGCACATTGCAAGGCATCCCACATACGCTCAAAAATGTTCATGTCTGGGGAGTTTGGCAGACAGCTAAATTTTTTAAACTTAGAAGGGTGTTCTTGGAGCCACTCTGTAGCAATTCTGGACGTGTGGGGTGTCACACTGTCCTGCTGGAATTGTCCAAGTTCGTCGGAATGCACAGTGGACATGAATGGATGCAGGTGATCAGGCAGGATGCTTATGTACGTGTCATCTGTCAGAGTCGTATCGAAACGTATTAGGGGCTCCATATCACTCCAATTGCAAACGTCCCACACCATTACAGAGCCTCCACCAGCATGAACAGTCCTCTGCTAATATGCAGCCTCCATTGATTCATGAGGTTGTCTCCATACCAGTACATGTCCATCCCCTCGCTACAATTTTAAACGAGACTCGTCCCACCGGGTAACATGTTTTCAGGGATCGACAGTCCAATTTCAGTGTTGATGGGCCCAGGTGAGGCGTAACTCTTTGTGTCGTGCAGTCATCAAGGGTTCAGGGTTGGGCTTCGGCTCCAAAAGCCCATATCGATGATGTTTCGTTGAATGGTTCGCAGTCGGTGGCCCAGCATTGAAATCCGCAGCAATTTGCGGAAGGGTTGCACTTCTGTCACATTAAACGATTCTCCTCAGTCATTGTTTGCCCCGTTCTTGCAGGAACTTCTTCCGGCCCAACTATGTCGGAGATTTGATGTTTTACCGAAATCCCGATATTCACGGTACACTCGTGAAGTGGTCGTACAGCAAAATCCCTACTTCATCGCTACCTCGGAGATGTTGTGTCCCACCGTTCGCGCGCCGAATATAAAACTACATTGAGACTCACTTAAATCTTGATAACCTACCACGGAAGCAGCAGTAACCGATCTAACAACTGCGCCAGACACTTGTTGTCTTACACTGAAGCGCCGAAGAAAATTGTATAGACACGCGTATTCAAATACAGAGATATTGAAGCATGCAGAATACGGCGCTGCTGTCGGCAACGCCTGTATAATACAACAAGTGTCTGTCGCAATTGTTAGACCGGTTACTGCTGCTACAATGCCCTAGGTTATCAAGATGTAAGTGAGTATGAATGTGGCATTATAGTCGGCGCACGAGCGATGGGGCACGGCATCTCCGAGGCAACGATGAAGTGGGGATTTGCCCGTACTACCATTTCACGAGTGCACCGTGAATATCAGGAATCCGATAAAGCATCAAATCTCCGACATCGCTGCGGTCGGAAAAAGATCCTGCAAGAATGGGACCAACGACGACTGAAAAAAATTGTGCAACGTGACAGAAGTGCAACCTTTCCGTAAATTGCAGCAAATTTCAGTTCTGGACCATCAACAAGTGTCAGCGTGCGAACCATTCAACGAAACATCATCGATATGGGCTTTCGGACCGAAGGCCCATTCGTGTACCCTTGAAGACTGCATGACACAAAGCTTTACGTCGCGCCTGGATCCGTCAACACAGACATTGAACTGTTGATGATTGGAACATGTTGCCTGGTCGGACGAGTCTCATGTCAAATTATATTGAGCGGATGGATGTGTACGGATATGGAGACAACCTCATAAATTCGTGGACCCTGCATGGCAGCGAGGGACTGTTCAAGCTGTGGGAGGCTCTGTAATGGTGTGGGACGTTTGCAGTTGGTGCGATATGGAACCCCTGATACGTCTAAATACGACTTTGACAGGTGACACAAACGTAAGCATCCTGTCTGATCATCTGCATACATTCACGTCCATTGTGCATTCCGACGGACTTGGGCAAATCCAGCAGGACAATGCGACACCCCACACGTCCAGAATTTCTACAGAGTAGCTCCAGGAACACCCTTCTCAGTTTAAACACTTCTGCTGGCCACCAAAATTCCCACACATGAATATTACTGAGCATATCTGGGATGCCTAGCAATGTGCTGGTCAGAAGAGATCTCCACCCTATCGCACTCTTACGGATTTATGGACAGCCCTGCTGGATTCACCGTGTCAATTCCCTACAGCACTACTTCAGATATTAGTCAAGTCCATGCCACGTTGTGTTGCGGCACTTCTGCGTGCTCGCGGGGGGCTCTACACGAATTAGGCGGGTGTACCAATTTCTTTAACTCTTCAGTGTATATAGGCGTTCCCGACCGCAACGTCGTGTTCTGCCTGTTTACGAATCTCTTTATTTGAATATTCATGCCTATACTAGTTTCTTTGTCGTCTCACTGTATGTTCTTCACAATGTTAGACGATGCATGTAAAATCAATATATTCAATTTAGTTACGATTACTAATCTTGTGAGTCAAAAGGCTATAGGTCACCATGTATTAGCAGACTGATATAATTTTGCATGATCTGCCACTGCTACGCGCACAACGTGCCGGTCGTTCAGGACAGCCGGGATGTCAGATGCTAACAACCATCTTCACCACCACCCCACCTCTATGGGAGCTAGGTGGATCAGACAGATAAGGAAACGAATTAATACGTCATTGTCATCCAGTTTTGAGCTATGTTCAAAATTTCTCTAGCTTATTGCGAAGTGAGTTTAAAATCAGTTGCAAAATTTATACTGGAGATAAGAAAGAAACATAATAGAAATGTGTTAAAAAATAGCTACCATCAACAGAAGTTGTCAGTCCCACCTCCCGCCTTCTACCATCGAATCGAAATAAGAGTTCAGTTGTCTTCTGTAAACCTGATACTCTGAGCATGGTTCGTCATAAGTACCTCTGTCATTTCAGATGATGACTCAGCGAAAGTTACAAGACATATAAGACACATCAGTGGACAGAGTAACTAGAAATTTTTAACTTATATTACACTGAGGTGTCAAGAGTCATGGAATACCTGGTAATATCGTGTCGGACCTCCTTTTACCCGGCGAAGTGCAGTAACTCGACGTGGCATAGACTCAACAAGTCGTTAAAAGTCCCCTACAGAAATACTAGCTCATGCTGCCTCTAGGCCGGCCGCGGTGGCTATGCGGTTCTAGGCGCTCCAGTCCGGAGCCGCGCTGCTGCTACGGTCGCAGGTTCAAATCCTGCTTCGGGCATGGGTGTGTGTGATGTCCTTAGGTTAGTTAGGTTTAAGTAGTTCTAAGTTCTAGGGGACTGATGACCACAGCAGTTGAGTCCCATAGTGCTCAGAGCCATTTGAACCATTTTTTTTTTTTTTTTTTTTTTTTTTTTTTTTTTTTTTTTTTTTTTTTTTTTTGCTGCCTCTATAGCGGAACACAACAGCGGATATGCTGCTGATGCAGGATTCTGTGCACGAACTGACCTCCTGTTTATGTCCCACAAATGTTCGCTCGTACTCACGTGGGGCGATCTGGGTGGCCAAATATTCGCTCGAATTGTCCAGAATGTTCTTCAACCAATCACGAACAACTGTGGCCCAGTGACATGCCGCATTGTCATCCATAAAAATTTCATGGTTGTTTGGGAACATGAAGTTTACGAAAGGCTGCTAACAGTCTCCATGTAGCCGAACATAACCATTTCCAATCAGTGACCAGTTCAGTTGGAATAGAAGACCCAGTCCATTCCATATAAACAAAGCCCACACTACAATACAGTCACCATCAGCTTGCACAGTGCCATGTTGGAAACTTGAGCCCATGGCTTAGTGGGGTCTGCGCCATACTCGGACCCTATCATTAGCTCTTAACAAATAAATCGGCACTCAATCTGGCCAGGCAACGGTTTTTCAGCAGTCTAGGGTCCAACTGATACGGTCCTAAGCCCAGGAGAGGCGCCACAGGCGATGTCGTGCTGTTGGCAAAGACACTTGCCTTGGTCGCCTGCTGCCATAAGCCATCAACGCCATGATTCGCCGCTCTGTCCTAATGATTACGTTTATCCTACGTCCCACATTGATTTCTGCGCTTATTTCAGGCAGTGTTGCTTGTCTGCTATCATCTACAATTCTATGCAAACGCCGCTGCTCTCGGTCGTTACGTGAAGGCCGTCGGCCGCTGCGTTGTCCACTATGAGACATAATGCCTGAAATTTGGTATTCTGCGCACACTCTTGACACAGTGGATCTCGGAATACTGAATTCGTTAATGATTTCCGAAATGGAATGATCGATGCGTCTAGCTCTAACAAGCGTTCTGCGTTCAAAATTTTTTATTCGCTGTCGTGTGGCCATAATCACTTTGGAAATCTTTTCACATGAATCAGATGAGTACAAATGACAGCTCCGCCAATGCACTGCCTTTTATACCTTGTGTACGGGATCCATCGCCGTCTTTATATGTTCATATCGCTATCTCATGATTGACGTATCATTTATAACTCTAAGTTTAATGTAATAAATATTATAAAGCGTTAAAACCCCGATATTCATTTATAAACACCCTGTACCTTAGCTTGTATTTAACTGTAAGATAATCAACTAAGTTTTTCTGTCTCCTAGTTCAAAATTTTTATTTCTTTGAAAACCTCGAAAATTATTGACTTTATCAAGCCTTCTACATATAATCTTTACATCAAATTATATATAGTATCTAAATTTCAGCTTTGTTCTTCTTTTCCCTGAAGGATGTGACATTACGAAAAACAGCGATATTTGTGGAAACTATTTATTGGGTTTTGCTCAAACTTAGTATCTTCTGCATCTAGAACATTGTATGCTATTCTATGAACAAATTACTAAATTATAACACTATTTATTTCTTGTGTTACATGCTAGTGCAACCCTGCTTGCCAAGGGTAAACGCAGATAGTGCGCTCGGTTTGATGATGGGGCTTGGTGGCCCGAGGAGTGGAAGTCCCTCTCTCACATTAACTCGCCACTGTTACTATGCAGTAAAATAGCTTGCTTTCCCACAGTATCACATGGATTGCCTTACCATGAGATGGCAAAAGTCATGCGATAGCCATATGAACATATACAGATGGCGATGGATCGCGTACACAAGGTATAGAAGGGCACTGCATTGGCTGAGCTGTCATTTATACTCATCTGATTCATGCGAAATGATTTCAACGTAATAATGGCCGCACGATGGGAATTAAGAGACTTTGAACGTGTAATGGTACTTGGAGCTAGACGCATCGGACAATCCATTTCGGATATCGTTAGCGAATTCTATACTCCGAGATCCACAGTGTCAAGAGTGTACCGAGAATATCAAATATCAGGCATTACCACTCACCACGGACAACGCAGAGGCCGACGGCCTTCACTTAACGACCGAAAACAGCGACGTTTGCATAGAATTGTGGGTGATAACAGACGAGCTACTATTTGTGAAATAAACGTATAATCTAGAAGTCATTTCGTGCACAAAATCCAGCACCGGCAACACTCTCGCAATTATGGTCGTCTATAGAGACAGCATGGCACATTATTTATGCAGGGACTTCCAATGACTTGTGTCCATGCTATGTAGGGTTGCTGCACTGTGCCGGGCAAAATGAAGTCCGAAACGACAGTAGGAGGTATACCATGACTTTCGTCATATCAGTGTATTTCCAGTGGCAACATATCAGTAACGAACTGTAGATATTATAGATGCTGTTGTAAGACCCATCTATAAAAGAGATACCAATTATGTGAATCTTGCACAACCCCCACCACTCGTTGACAGACGAAAGCCATTGTTTATCCACTTTTCTCAGCCAGCTTGGAATTTTTGGCTGATCAGTAGTCCACACTGCGATGATTGATTTGCTCATGGCTTGTAAGTGATCCTTCATCCATAAACAAAACCTTGTTCAGAAACGCTGCATCTATTTGGTAGTTTTCTTAGGCACCATTCGAAGAACTGCAGTCTACTTAAAAATTCTTTGGCACGAAGTGCTGTTGGAGCCAAACTTGGAAAATATGAAATGAGTTTTGTGTAGTATTCACACGACACTACTCTGGCAGTCCCAATCGCACGTTTAGGCTGTCTTCGAGTGGCTTATGGATCGTGCACGCTACTGCTAAACTGTGAGATGTGTTTATCTCGTGACTTGCTGTTCTTTTTCATTGGCCTGTTTTATTCTTCATATTTCCAGTCTCATGTTTTTTTATAATGTTTGCAAAGATAAATATTGCTTGGCACGATAAGGATATCTTTCAGCATAAAATTGTATTGTTGGCCCAGCAGTTCGATGACATTCGCTATTGTTGTTGTTGTTGTTGTGATTTTCAGTCCTGAGACTGGTTTGATGCAGCTCTCCATGCTACTCTATCCTGTGCAAGCTTCTTCATCTCCCAGTACCTACTGCAACCTACATCCTTCTGAATCTGCTTAGTGTATTCATCTCTTGGTCTCCCTCTACGATTTTTACCCTCCACGCTGCCCTCCAATACTAAATTGGTGATCCCTTGATGCCTCAGAACATGTCCTACCAACCAATCCCTTCTTCTAGTTAAGTTGTGCCACAAACTTCTCTTCTCCCCAATCCCATTCAATACCTCCTCATTAGTTATATAATCTACCCACCTAATCTTCAGCAGTCTTCTGTAGCACCACATTTCGAAAGCTTCTATTCTCTTCTTATCCAAACTAGTTATCGTCGATGTTTCACTTCCACGCTCCACACAAATACTTTCAGAAACGACTTCCTGACACTTAAATCAGCACTCGATGTTAACAAACTTCTCTTCTTCAGAAACGATTTCCTTGCCATTGCCAGTCTACATTTTATATCCTCTCTACTTCGACCATCACTAGTTATTTTGCTCCCCAAATAGCAAAACTCCTTTACTACTTTAAGTGTCTCATTTCCTAATCTAATTCCCTCAGCATCACCCGACTTAATTCGACTACATTCAATTATCCTCGTTTTGCTTTTGTTGCTGCTCATCTTATATCCTCCTTTCATGACACTGTCCATTCCGTTCAACTGCTCTTCCAAGTCCTTTGGTGTCTCTGACAGAATTACAATGTCATCGGCGAACTTCAAAGTTTTTATTTCTTCTCCATGGATTTTAATACCTATTCCGAATTTTTCTTTTGTTTCCTTCACTGCTTGCTCAATATACAGATTGAATAACATCGGGGAGAGGCTACAACCCTGTCTCACTCCCTTTCCATCCACTGCTTCCCTTTCATGTCCCTCGACTCTTATAACTGCCATCTGGTTTCTGTACAAACTGTACATAGCCTTTCGCTCCCTGTATTTTACCCCTGCCACCTTCAGAATTTGAAAGAGAGTATTCCAGTCAACATTGTCAAAAGCTTTCTCTAAGTCTACAAATGCTAGAAGCGTAGGTTTGCCTTTCCTTAATCTAGCTTCTAAGATAAGTCGTAGGGTCAGTATTTCCTCACGTGTTCCAACATTTCTACGGAATCCAAACTGATCTTCCCCGAGGTCGGCTTCTACTAGTTTTTCCATTCGTCTGTAAAGAATTGGCGCTAGTATTTTGCAGCTGTGACTTATTAAGCTGATAGTTCGGTAATTTTCACATCTGTCAACACCTGCTTTCTTTGGGATTGGAATTATTATATTCTTCTTGAAGCTGAGGGGATTTCGCCTGTTTCATACATCTTGCTCACCAGATGGTAGAGTTTTGTCAGGACTGGCGCTCCCAAGGCCGTCAGTAGTTCCAATGGAATGTTGTCTACTCCGGGGACCTTATTACGACTCAGGTCTTTCAGTGCTCTGTCAAACTCTTCACGCAGTATCATATCTCCCATTTCATCTTCATCTACATCCTCTTTCATTTCCATAATATTGTCCTCAAGTACATCGCCCTTGTATAGACCCTCTATATACTCCTTCCACCTTTCTGCTTTCCCTTCTTTGCTTAGAACTGGGTTTCCATCTGAGCTCTTGATGTTCATGCAAGTGGTTCTCTTATCCCCAAAGGTCGCTTTAATTTTCCTGTAGGCAGTATCTATCTTACCCCTAGTGAGATAAGCCTCTACATCCTTACATTTTTCCTCTAACCATCCCTGCTTAGCCATTTTGCACTTCCTGTCGATCTCATTTTTGAGACGTTTGTATTCATTTTTGCCTGCTTCATTGAATGCATTTTTATGTTTTCTCCTTTCATCAATTAAATTTAATATTTCTTCTGTTACCCAAGGATTTCTACCAGCCCTCGTCTTTTTACCTACTTGATCCTCTGCTGCCTTCACTGTTTCATTCCTCAAAGCTACCCATTCTTCTTCTACTGTATTTCTTTCCCTCCATTCCTGTCAATTCTTCCCTTATGCTCTCCCTGAAACTCTGTACAACCTCTGGTTTAGTCAGTTTATCCAGGCCCCATCTCCTTAAATTCCCACCTTTTTGCAGTTTCTTCAGTTTTAATCTACAGATCATAACCAATAGATTGTGGTCAGAGTCCACATCTGCCCCTGGAAATGTCTTACAATTTAAAACCTGCTTCCTAAATCTATGGCTTGCCATTATATAATCCATCTGAAACCTGTCAGTATCTCCAGGCTTCTTCCATGTATACAGCCTTCTTTTATGATTCTTGAACCAAGTGTTACCTATGATTAAGTTGTACTCTGTGCAAAATTCTACCAGGCGGCTTCCTCTTTCATTTCTTAGCCCCAATCCATATTCACCTACTACGTTTCCTTCTCTCCCTTTTCCTACTACCGAATTCCAGTCACCCATGACTATTAAATTTTCGTGACCCGTCACTATCTGAATAATTTCTTTTATTTCATCATACATTTCTTCATTTCTTCAATTACTTCGTCATCTGCAGAGCTAGTTGGAATATGAACTTGTACGACTGTAGTAGGCGTGGGCTTCGTATCTATCTTGGTCACAATAATGCTTTCACTATGCTGTTTGTAGTAGCTTACGCGCATTCCTATTTTCCTATTCATTATTAAACCTACTCCTGCATTACCCCTATTTGGTTTTGTGTTTATAACCCTGTAGTCACCTGACCAGAAGTCTTGTTCCTCCTGCCACCGAACTTCACTAATTCCCACTATATCTAACTTTAACCTATTCATTTCCCTTTTTAAATTTTCTAACCTACCTGCCCGATTAAGGGATCTGACATTCCACGCTCCGATCCGTAGAACGCCAGTTTTCTTTCTCCTGATAACGACATCCTCTTGAGTAGTCCCCGCCCGGAGATCCGAATGGGGAACTATTTTACCTCCGGAATATTTTACCCAAGAGGACGCCATCATCATTTAATCATACAGTAAAGCTGCATGCTCTCGGGAAAAATTACGGCCGTAGTTTCCCCTTGCTTTCAGCCGTTCGCAGTACCAGCACAGCAAGGCCGTTTTGGTTAGTGTTACAAGGCCAGATCAGTCAGTCATCCAGACTGTTACCCCTGCAACTACTGAAAAAGCTGCTGCCGCTCTTCAGGAACCACACGTTTGTCTGGCCTCTCTGGCCCTCCGTTGTGGTTGCACCTACGGTACGGCTATCTGTATCGCTGAGGCACGCAAGCCTCCCCACCAACGGCAAGGTCCATGGTTCATGGGGGGAGAATTCGCCATTAACGAGAACTATATCCATTTTTTCGACAGTCGTAGCAAAGGTGAACACATGAACTGTACCTAAGTTATGTGTTTGCTTGCATTTGGTACAGTAGAGCAGGCGTTGTGGGACCTCTTCCTACGAGAGCGGTAAAGTGGTCTGCAGCATTTTTATCTGGATACCATTTTACCAAGTTCTACTCATGTTATGTCACTGAAGTTCTTTACAACGCTTTTTCTAATACCACAGAAGGAAGCATTCTATACGGTTCCACAAAAAAAAAAAAAAAAAAATAGGTTCAAATGGCTCTGAGCACTATGGGACTTAACTTCTGAGGTCATCAGTTCCCTAGAACTTAGAACTACTTAAACCTAACTAACCTATGGAAATCACACACATCCATGCCCGAGGCAGGACTCGAACCTGCGACGGTAGCGATCGCGTGGTTCCAGACTGAAGCGCCTAGAACGGCTCGACCAATCCGTCCGGAAAAAAAATCTACGTCACCTTACCTACAGATATAAATGTGAAAAATGATATGTGTACTTACTTGCCCGCTATGGCTCAGCAAAACCCGCACATCCATATACAGGTTAATTAAAAATGATTCATCGGGTTTTGGATGACTGTATTCCGCAAAATGTTAAAAATATTACATACAAAATAGTGATCGGTTCATTGTACAAAAAAGAAAATTTTCAAGTTTCTTACACTCACTACAGATTTTCCATGTGCTCTCCTTGTGTTACACGACATACACCTGTGCGGTAGCCCTCCTCATTCGATACACGCTCAAGCATGTCCCTGTCATCGCCACAGTGATTCGATTCGGGGTTCAACCAATGTTGTCGGAAAATTTGGTACGTATATATTGTCTTTCACATATCCCCAAAGAAAAAAATCGCAAGCTTCAAGGTAGGGGGACACTGGGTGCCACCAGAAGAGTGCAAAATCGTCCTGAGCTCAGCTCCCAATCCACTTGTTTGGAAGTACCTTGTTCAGACAGCGGCGCACTTCTCTATGCCAATGAAGCAGAGCTCCGTCTTGTGGGAATAAGAACTGTGAGTTATCAAATATTAGTATCGGAAGCAACCAGTCTTGTAAGATGAGTAGGTACGGCATACCGGTCACAGTTTTCCCAGTAAAAATATAGGGCCCATAAATGTTGCTAAGCGACACAGAAGAATCTCTTTCAGTGTCCACTGTACAACTAGGATTTTCCGTGCCCCATATACGGACATTGTGACGTCCTTTATCGTTTAGGTAGAACGTCACCTCATCACTGAACATGAGTAGACGGGAAAATTAGTCATCTTTCATTGCTTCCTGGAAACGTTCACAAAATTCTCGTCTGATGGTGTGATCGTTTGGCCGTAAACGTTGCAACAGCTGCATACGATACAGTTCCTGACTTAAAATCGCTTTCGCAGATTCGTCCACGCAGTTGGTTGAGGAATTCCCATTTCGCGACTTGCACGACGTGTGGATTTCTTTGGGCTATGAAGGAACACGTGGTCGCCCAGAGCTTTCCCCTTACAGAGGCTGCCTGTGTCCTTTAACTGTCGATACCATCGCAGAGTGCTTTGGTGGGTTGGTGGATGTATGTTGTACTGTATTCGGAACGCCCGCTGCACGGTAGTGACGGATTCTGTCTTCTCACACTGCAACACACAAAAATGACAGATACAAAACTTTAAAGTATGCTCTTTCGATTGATTTTTAGTACTAAAGGGTGGAGACTATAATCTGAAGCTACAAAACCTGATGAACAGTTTGTAATCACCTTCCTGTATATTCCACCTTGCTAAGGACCACAAGCAACGGCGACCCAAACGTTGGTTTCTTAAATAACACGAGGACATGATTACATACCGGGAAAAATTTTGTTGAAGATGACACCGCAGCATCCTAGGTCTCGTTATTTCTGGTGCTAGGAGGCAGAAAGCTCTCCTTGACTTTAGTACCTTCCTTACTTTTTTTTTAAAGCCTTTTCAGACCTTGAAGATTGCGCGATGTTGTGAGAATTGTCACATGTTTTTTGCCCTCCTAAATTATGGTAGCAGTCCTATCTTTACACTGAAACTAAAATTCCTCCTGCTCCTTCCCCTCCAGGTACACTTGTGTAGGGCAGAGGGTTGTATCTTTGAACACGTTGTTCACTTTTGCCTCTAGCGAGTCCTGTAATAATAGTTTAATAATTTTCTTATTTCATTTCTAAATGATGGCATTCACCTTTCGTGTGCTACAGTCTTCTTCTGGAATTACAAAAAATACTCTGAAAAGCTGTTCCGTGGTACAGCACGGTGATTTGCTTGAGAACAAATATTCTATTGAAATTTCAAAGTATTACAGTCAAGACAATAAAGTGCCTCTGCCACGTAGATGAAGATGTAGATCAGTAATGTATAAAGCAGACTGTCTGTTATGTTATTATCTAGTATACATCAACAGTCAGAAACTGAAATGAAATAATAAAAACGTGTTATCAAAAAAGATTTACAAGTTAAATACAATTTGGAGTAGATGATATCGAAAAGTAACACCAGTTTCTGTTTTCAAGACTTGTAAAATTGTTAAGACATAAAGAAACTCAATTTGCAAATATCACATGTTCCATTGTTCCAACTGTTCCAAGGTACAACGTGGTGCACGACTGACGAAGTGTGGTTTAACCGTCCACCCATCATACTGTTATTTTTAAAACTGCTCAGAATTTTTCTCAACACAAAGTTCTGTAACTGAAGAATTAACAGCTTTTATATATTATATAGCATTTAAGAGCGTGTATCTAAAAGTACTTAGAAACGGTGCACAAAACAAAAGTAATGTCTCACAACTACAAAAACAGTAGCAAATTCCGGAAATTGCTTATAGTGGTCTCTAGCAAGCATTTCTTTACGAGAATCTAAAATCGCTCACTAGACTGAGACCTCGAAACATCAGTTGTTCTCACACACACTATCCTCAAGAGAAAACACACTCCCCTACCACCAACCCGGGCCCGGTTAGCCGTGCGGTCTAAAGCGTGGCTTTCCGGATTGGGAAGGAGTGCCTAGACCCTGGCACGAATCCGCCCGGCGGATTTGTGTCGAGGTCCGTGAGCCGGCCAGTCTGTGGATGGTTTTTAGGCGGTTTTCCATCTGCCGAACCATTGTGGCTGCGGCGGGGACGGAGCCTCTCCGTCGTTTCTAGGCCTCCGGTCAACATACAAACAATACCACCAACCTACTGTATGATCGGCCTCATTGCGTCAACCGAATACATACCATGTTTCAGCATGACTTTCATTACTATTAAAAACAGTCTTGATCACGATTTATTTAACAAGGTGACCGGTTTCGACCACTACTGTGGTCATCTTCAGACCATTGAATAGGAACCTCTTTCTTTTAGCCAGTAGTGATTCTCCGACAGAAAGAGGTTCCTACTCAATGGTCTGAAGATGACCACAGTAGTGGTCGAAACCGGTCACCTTGTTAAATAAATCGTGATCAAGACTGTTTTTAATAGTAATTATTTATAAGACATTGATCACTGCTGTTCCCGTAATGCATTCAAAAGTAATTGACTTTCATTGGATGAACTGTAGTGAAAAAAGAAAAGATGTGCTAGAACACTGCAGATGTGCTGCAGATTTTCATTAAGGACTGTTCGTTTACCTACATTTGTATTGGATACTGAGTATCAATCACAACATTTTCTACAGAAAGTTGTGAAAACTTCCTGTAAATGCCAGGTGAGGTTAGAAGTGGCAAGAATGTACACGGTGAACATTAAAATTATGAAATCGATAAGAGAGGGTTAAAATTCTCACGGCAGTGAGTTAAGGAAACTTGGAAATCCGAGAACTATCATTGGTATGTCGATAGGAGTCAGCAGCCAAGTATCATTTGTACGTCGACAGTGATACGTGGTACAGTATTAGGGCTGCCGTGCTGAAGTGTCCCATGCTTGTCCAACAGGATTGAAGCACTAGAAGCAAGATGCTGGAGATAGTTACGTTACGTTGCAGGTACCCCACTGCCAGCCCAGCTTTCTATATTTGATCGTTTA
This sequence comes from Schistocerca piceifrons, assembly GCF_021461385.2. Lineage (NCBI taxonomy): Eukaryota > Metazoa > Arthropoda > Insecta > Orthoptera > Acrididae > Schistocerca > Schistocerca piceifrons. The sequence goes on along the minus strand of NC_060145.1, from coordinate 219,143,954 downwards.
TCACCCATAATGTCAAACCCAATTTAATCTACACTATGATCAAAAATATCCATGTAAACCTATGTAATGTGGAAGTGACCACCAGATGTCACGCTAGTATAAACGAAGGCGGGGAATATTGCGTTGTCAATAAAGAAGCGGTAACAACAGAGTTGAGCAGTCGGGAGATATCTCTGACGTTGAACATGGACTAGTCACCGGGCATCATCTCACTAAAATATCCATGAGGGACACGTCAATACTTCCATAGCTACCCTGTATTGTATTGTATTGTATCATATTAAACCGAGGACATAGAAACAACGGGGAGCTTCGTCCCACCGTAGCCCTCAGTGATTCACAGCCGCACAACAGGCCACAGCAGTCCACCCACCCCACCGCAGCCCCACACCGAACCCAGTGTTACAGCGCGGTTCGGCCCCCAGTGGACCCCCCCTTCCCCCCCACCCCCTCTCGGTAACGTCTCATACCAGACAAGTGTAGCCCCAAATGTTTACATGATGAGTAATTATGGTGTACGCGTACGTGGAAACGGTGTTTGCGCAGCAATCGCCGACACAGTGTAACTGATGCGGAATAAAGGGAACCAGCCCGCATTCGCCGAGGTAGATGGAAAGCCGCCTTAAGAACCATCCAATGGCGGACCGACACACCGGACCTCAACATTAATCCGCTTGGCGGATTCTTGCCAAGGACCGGCACGCCTTTCCGCTAGGGAAGCACCGCCTTAGACCGTGCGGCTAGCCGGGCGGGCTTGAAGCAACCTTGGCCAACTGTAGGTGATAAGATTGTGAAGCGGAAACGCGAAGAAACAACCACAACTAAAGCAAGACCGGGCAGACCTCGTATACTGACGGATAGGGACGGAAACGCATTGCGGAAGGTGGTTGTAAAAAATCGCTTGAAATCAGCGAAAGGAATCATCTGTGAGCTCCAAAGTGCTACCAGCATTCCAGCAATCCACTCTGTGCATTTGGAGTAAAAAAGAAAGGGGTACAATAGACAAGCAAATCATCGTAAGTCAACGATAAGGGGCACTTGAGGTGGCGTGATGAAGCGACGCCACTGGACAGTGGATGACTGGAAATCATTGGTTCGGAGTGATAAATCATGCTACACTCTGTGGGAATCCCATGGAAGGTTTCGATTTGGCAAATGCCTAAAGCACAGTATCTGTCATCATGTATAGTGCCAACAGTGAAGTACGGAATAGGTCGTGTTAACTTTTTGGTGTGTTTTTCGTGGTTAGGGTTCAGAAAACGCTAAATGCGGAAAGATATGAACACATTTTACAGCACAGTGTTCTGTGTACAGTAGAGGAACAGTTCGGAGACGGTGACAGTATCAGCGTCATAATGCAACATCTGTGAGCAACTGTTTGTGCACAACAACATTTCAGAAATGGACCGGCCTGTCTAGAGTGCCAACTTGAATCTGATTTAATATCTTTGGGATGACTTAGAATGTTGACTTCGCTCCAGGCTCCAGCGTCCCACATCACCACTTTCTCTAGTCTCGGCTCTTGAGGAAGAATGGGTTGCCATTCCTCCACAGACATTCAGATACCGCATCGAAACTCTCCTCACCAGAGGTGAAGCCATCGTAAAGGCGAAGGATGGACACACTTCATATTAATGTCCACTAATAGGTGTACGCATACTTTTGATCAGAGAGTGTACATCACGGGAAAGGTAAACATATCATTACAGTATAACATCCCTACTTTGGGTATTCCAATCTCATTTAAAGAATGTAGATGTAAGTGTTACTTATTTCCTACCTATGATGAAAAAGATGCTGTGCACTGTTCGTTTAGTGAATTCCTCAGGAGCTACTACAGCTGAAAATTGCTACGTGATGATGCACGGAAACATTTTGCTCCGACAGATTCACCGTACCAGATAATCACCACAGCAGATGAAAACGTCAGAGGTATCGCACTTTTTTCTGTTCTAATAAGCACGTTCAAGCTTTTTACTCATAAATTGACAATTTAATGAATCTTGCCTCATCAGAACTTTCGTATGTCAATTGAAATGTTCGATTCCGTGTAAATTCGGGCCTGACTCGAGTTAATTTCCGTATAACTTTTATATATTCCACATCTAAAGACAATTTGCATATATTTGATCACCAAAACACTCTTTTACTGATAAAATAATTTTATTTTTCACATCGATCAATTTAGCAACATCGATCTTGAACCATTAAAATTAGTAATCACAATTGTTAACTTAAATGAGTCAGAAGCAATTTTACAGTGAATCTAGTAAAATTATGCGTTACTTTTCATGCAAAAGAAATTTCTATTTTCATTTTTCATTTTTCTGATTTTGTTATCGACAGTTTAATCGACAGTTATACAAAGACAGGAAGACGGTAGCTTTTATAATGTCAAAATTTGCAACCTTCATTATAATTATTGGTCTCATGAATCATATGTAAATACTTATTTCCAGCAAACATTATGTAAATTATACCTGAAAAGTAATTTCAATTAAGACAGTCACAATAAAATTCATCTGAATTACATCCCGTTCTAGGACGATCTGGAAGCTATGTACGTAATACTTACAAAAATTTTAGGCGCCAAACGCGCCATAATCATTTCATTTGTGCTCGAGATTGGTTAATGTAACTATCAAGTTCCTTATGTTCTGTTGTAATGTTGCACAACGCATTTACTCAACAAGTGGTGTTGCAGAATGTGTCAAGAATACATGAAGAAATATTGATGATGTCAGAAACCAACAATATTCCAGCAGCTTTTACTGATACAAAACCCTTTGGACCTATTAATTGGAAAACATGAACAGGAACAGACACCCTAGACAGCGAGACAGCAGTAGCAACATAAGAACATTTACCTGCTAATGTAACGTTTCTGCCCTTGTGACAACATTAGAATAGTTAGTTATTTACTTTCTGTACATTTACGAACATTTTGATAGTAAGTGATATGTAACATCATACAAACGAAAAAAAAAAAACAGGAAATATCTGTAGGAAACTCAGCTGTCAGTTCCATGTATTCTATGGGGTACAACAGACCAGATAAAATGTTGGTCTCATTTACATAGCATGGCATCCATATTGTTCTATTACCAGAATGTTAACATGAACATCTGTCGTTCAGTCTGTCGATTCTATAACTTTTCCCCTTATGTGGGATATCAAGACGGATGCCTGAGATAAGGCTGTGTGGACTGTGAACCTTATTCCGGGGAAAAAGAAAGGACTAAGTACAGCCTGTTCTATCAGATGTACAAACGATAGTGTCTGTTTATCATTTTACGGGACATGTACTATACTCACCCACGTTTTAATCGCTCATACACTTGTTCGTTCATCATGTAATGAGGGCTTAAGTTGATTCCGTAGATCATGTATACATCTTAGCGTAATAAGGCATTTTCATTATTCACTTCTGATATGATCTATGCACCAACAGACATGACAAGAGGACACATTTGTTGTTGTTGAAGAAAATTAACAAACCAAATCAAGAAGGACACGGGAGATGTATCGTTGGTTTGAAAAACCTTTTGTTCATGGGTAATAAGACGTTCCAAAAATTATTGTCAGTACTCGACTCTTTAAAGCCGAGTAATGATGAAGAATCCACTCAGTTGACGGATACCCTGTAAAATCGTTCACTAACGAGCAGTTCGATAGTCTTGGAATGTTGGTAAACCTACAAATCCCCTGTTTTTCGATATTCAATACTATAATATTCCTAATCTAATATCAAGAATGAAGTGTGATGTTAAATAGCATCTGTGTCAGAGGGTGGTTTCTGATTTTTGGGTCAGAACAGTGGTATCATGATGTTGCAACTCAGCACAAAATGTCGCCTTCTCGACACTCTACTTCATTACAACTTGCACGAGATATCACACACACACTGTGACAAACATGTTGCCACTTCACCTGTTGCAGGTGATGACGGACTTCCTGCACATCAAAATCGCTGAGGGTGAGATCGACCCATACACCTTCGACTTCGCGGCCGTGTTCGACGTCGCAGTATCGTCACATGCCCCAGAGATCGTGCAGCAGGCGAAGTCGGTTCTGCTGAACGCCATCAAGAGGTCAGTAACACCCACGTCGCTTCAGCGCAACGATTTATACACATCTACATTTATACATTCCCCTCCATCTTTCTCTGTTCACTTTCATAATACAAATCTGAAGATCAAGGTCGACTTGGCAGAGATATATCTCAAAAGAAATGTGACGGTTTCTAATTCATCTTCGCAGTTTCTTTGAAGGCCATTGCCTGTATTTGGACCCTTGCCTGTAGCTATGTCTCTCTCACTTTTTATGTCGTCTTGTTTGGGACCACATTTTATTTGTCGAATTTTAGTCGGGCTTTTATAGATTTCTTTTACAAATTTAGTTCACGTCATAACTCTTTTGATGTGGTCTGAGACACTGTTACTTCTTAGTCGTCCCTTTTGTAGGACCAGGCATGTCAGACATTTATAGTGAAGGCAAAGGAGGTGGTATGTATACGAAAATTAAAAATACGACAAGATCTCCGAAACGCCAAACTCCGTATCCTGGTTGCTGGCATGAGACGACCATTCATCTCTACTAACTGTAATTATTGATATATTATTTCACATGACATCTTTGTGACAAAATGAGATACTGCCTCATGGCTGAAGATACTACGCCTGTGGCACACCTCCAGGGCAGAAAGTTACTTATTTAGTTTTTCCTGTGCTTTCTTAGTAGTACATATTGCTTAAAATTGTGCGTTTTTTCGTATTTAACAGGTTTAATCTCGCCTTTTGTAAGTGTAAATTCAGGCAGTTTGTACCTCAGCTGTCATTTCTTCTGAACTGCCAGGTACACAGTTCATTAAGTATCAGCGTCCATTGATGACATGTTAGAAGGATAACAAGTTACACGTCTAGGTATCTGTCAGTTTTTATAGTTTAGTTTTTCAGCTAGACTTGCTACGAGGGGTAAGATGTGTGTATGCTGTGTGCTGATGCAAGAGGAGCTGGCTGCAATACGCTAACAGTTGAAGGTGGTTTTGGCTACGGTCAGCCGCCTTCAGGTTACTGCCGCAGGGTGTAGCAGTGGCGCGGAATCTGGCGCGTGGGGACCTCATCCGAGATGTGGAGGCGACCTTGCCTGCGGCTATTAAACTTTCCGGGTGCAACCGATTGCAAGTTGTGGCTCACGTCGTTACCGACGACACCTGTCGCTGGGTTCTGAGGCCACCCTCAGTTCATACAGGCAGCTGGCTGAGGTAGTGACGGTTGCTGGCCTTGTGCACGGGATGCAAGCAGAGCTTGCAATTTGCAGCATTGTTCCCAAAGTTGATCAGCGTCCTTTGGTTTGGAGACAAAAGAGGGTTTCAACCAAAGGGATCGTCGACGGTCTAGGCTGCACACTTCAAGGTCTGCGTCATTGGGTGGGGAACTGCATAACTCACTTTGATAGGTCATGTGTGAACTACACAAAGGAAGCAGCTACTCGGGTATCAGAATACCTTTGAACTGTAAAACTGTACAAGGTTTTTTTTTTTTTTTTTTTTTTTTTTTTTTTTTTTTTTTTTTTTTTTTTTTTTTTTTTTTTTTTTTTTGGCTACGCAGTAGTTTCAGGTACTCTGATGAACAGTCGCCAGTCGATTAATAAACAGGGGCATCATAGCGCGTTGAGAGTAAAGACACTACGACTCTCAAAATGTTATCAGTAAATTGTCGAAGTATTCGTTTCAAAGTTGCCACATTTACCGCACTCCAGTGAAGTTCTCACTCTCAGTTTATTCTTGGGGCCAAGACCTGGCTAAAATCCAAGTAGGAAGCTCTGAGGTATTTAGCGAGCCATGGAACGTTTGCCGGAAGGGCAAATTAGACGCCATAGGAAGCGGTGTGTTCATTGCAGAGTACAAAAATATTATCTCTACTGAGGTTGAAATTGAATGTGACAGTGAAGGTATCTGGTTGCATCTAACAGGTCGAAGTGAAACAAAGTAAATTTTTGGCTGTTTCTACTGGCCTCCGGATTCCACTGTGATAGTTCTAAAGTCATTCAAAGGAAGTCTACGATCGGTTGTGTTTAGATACCCAGATCATGCAATACTATTTGGATGTTACTTTAACCTACCGGGTATACACTAGGATGTCTTTGGATTCATTGCAGAGGGTGCAGCCGGACAGTCTTGTGAAGTACTTTTGAGCACATTTTCCTGAAACTGTCTTGAACAGCTAGTTCGGCAGCCCACACGTAATGAAAATACACTGAGGTGACAAAAGTCATGCATACCTCGACATATCGTGTTGGCTCACCTTTTGCCTGGCGTAGTGCATCAATTCAACGTGACAACGGCTCAACAAGTGTCGTTGGAAAACCCCTGAAGAAATATTGAGCCTTCCTGCTCTATATCCGTGAATAACTCCGAAAGTTTTGCCGGTGCAGGATTATGTGCCCGAACTGGCTTCTCGATTACGTCCTATAAATGTTTGACAGGATTCATGCCGGCTGATCTGGATGGTCGATTCATTCGCTGTACGCACTCACGTCAGTCGTCTGCTGCCATAGCCCGTTAAAACCAAATTTCGCCGCACTGTATTAACGGATACGTTCGTCGTACGTCCCATCTTGATTTCTGTGGTTATTTCATGCAATGTAGCTTGTCTGTTATCACTGACAACTCTACGCAATCTCCGCTGCTCTCGGTCGTTACGTAAAAGCAGTCGGCCACTGCATTGTCTGTGGTGATAGGTAATGCCTGGAAGCTGATATTCCCGGCACATTCTTGATACTGTGAAGCTCGGAATACTGAATTTCCTAACGATTTGCGAAATGGAATGTCCGATGTGTCTGGCTCCAACTACCATTCCGATTGCAGAGTCGGTTAATTCCCGTCGTACGGCCATAATCACACCTCAAACTTTTTCACATAGATCAGCTGAGTAACAGTGACAGCTACGCCAATCACTGCCCCTTAATACCTTGTGTACGCGGTACTGCCGCCTTGTGTATATGTGGATACCGCTATCCCATGACTTTCATCAACTCAGTGTATCTTAGACTTTACAGCTACAAACGGGGCGGAGGCGGATCTTATAGATGGCGCCAGTATAGAAACGATGATTGGTCATCATGATATCTTAGCGATTATGGTTACAAAAGTTAATAAATTAGCCGAGAAGTGTAGGGGAGTGTTTCTGCTAGAAACAGCAGATAAGTAATTGTTAGCATCTCACCTAAGTAATGATCTGAAACCCTTTAGTTCCAGTATGATGGACATAGAGGAATTTTTGGCAAAGTTTAAGCAATTGTAAATCTTGCTCTCGACAAGTATGTGCCTAGTATATTAAGGACGGGAAAGACCCACCGTGGTCTAGCAACGAAGTTCGGAAAGTGCTGAGGAAGAAAAGTTTGTTGCACTCTCAGTTCAAAACAGATCGCGCAAATGACGACAAGCAAAGATTAGTAGAGATTCGTGTGTCTGTGAAAAGACGTATGCCCGAAGCGTACTACAGCTACCACCGACACGATTAGCAAAAGATCTAGTCGAGAATCAGAGAAAATTCTGGACCTATGTAAGATCGCTAAGAGGGTCTAAGGCTTCTATCCAGTCACTCACTGACTAGTGGCAGTTGAAGAGGGCCAAAACGAAAGCCGAAGTCTTATATTTCGCCTTCAAGAAATCGTTCATGCAGGAGAATCGTAGAAACATACCGTCGTTTGATTATCGCACAGAGGCCTGCATGGATGACATAGTAATAAGCACACCTGGCGTAGAGAAGCAACTGAAAGAGTTGAAAACAAATAAGTCGTCAGATCCGACTGGAACCCCGACGCTGTTTTACAAACAGTACTCTGTGGCACTGGCCTCTGACTTAGTTTGCATTTACCGTGAATCTCTCGCCAGCGCGAAGTCCTAAACGACTGGAGAAAAGCGCAAATGACTCTTGTATATAAAAAGGGTAAAACAAAGGACTCGCAAAATTGTAGACTAATATCCTTAACATCTGTTTGCTGCGGAATTCTAGAACATATTCTGAATTCGAATATAATAAATTTCCTAGAGACTGAAAAACGTATGACCACGAATCAACAAGACCGAGCGAGGTGGTGCAGTGATTAGCACATTGGAGTCACATTCGGGAGGACGACGGTTCAAACCCACGTCCGGCCATCCAGATTTAGATTTTCCGTGATTTCCGTAAATCGCTCCAGGTAAATGCCGGGATGGTTCCTTCGAAAGGGCACGGCCGCTTTCCTTCTCCATCATTGCCACAGCTTGTTCTCCATCTCTAATGACCTCGGTGCCGACTGTATGTTAAACCCAATTTTCCTTCCATCCTTTACGAATCAACACGATGAAGGGCAACAGGCAGATTGCATATATGTAGATTTCCGAAAAGCATTTGACACGGTACCCCATTGCAGACCGATAACCAAGGTACGAGCATACGGTTTAGGTTTCCAGGTATGTGAGTGATCTAGGACTTGTTAAGTATGAAAACCTAGTATGTTGTCCTCAATGTCGAGTGTTCACCAGGGACAAGGGTATCGTCAGGAGTGCCCTAGTGGGACAGCAATCTGTGGTTGTTTGGTGATGATGCTGTGGTGTACGAGAAGGTGTTGAAGATGAGAGACTTAAGGATAACAGATGATGACTTAAGACAAAATTCTGGTTGTTGCGATGAATGGCAGCTTGATCTAAATGTAGAAAAAATCAAGTTATGCAGATAAATACAGAAAAACGATCCTGTGATGTTTGAATACAGCATTAATAGCGTCCTGCTTGACACAGTCGCGACGATTAAATGTCTAAGCGTAAATTTGCGAGCGATATGAAATGGAACGAGCACGTAAGGTATGTAGTAGGGAAGGCGAATGGTCGACCGATTTGTTGGGAGAATTTTAGGAAAGTGTTGGTCATCTGTAAAGGAGACCGCGGATAGAACGCTAGTGCGACCCAATATTAAGTATTACTCGAGTGTTTGGGTTCCCCATCAGGTCGGATTAAAGTCATAAATCGAAAAAAATCAGAGGCGTGCTGCTAATTTTGTTACCGGTGGTTTCGATCAATCGATAAACACGCAAGTATTACGGAGATACTTTGGGAAATCAAATGGGAATCCCTGGAGGGAAGGCGACGTTTTCGAGGTACAATGTTGAGAAAATTTACAGAAGTGGCATTTGAAGCTGTCTGCAGAACAAGGCTACTGCCGCCAACACAAATTTCGCGCAGGGATCATGAAGATACGAGAAATTATGGCTCATGTGTAGGCATATACGAACAGAGGGTCGTTTTTCCCTCGCTCTATCTACGAGTCGAACAGAAAAGGAATAGTGGTATAGGGTACCCTCCGTCACGCACCGTACGGTAGCTTGAGGAATATGTATGTAGATGTAGAATAAGGGAGTTTTACGGATTTTAGAAAACCTTGTTAAACATAGAGAGCACATGATGAATATTGAATAGAAACTGTTCCTAGACACATTAATTTTATCAGAAATAAAATATCTTCTTTTTCTGAACAGAAATAGATTTGTAAATACCTTTTGCCACCTCACTTCTGATTAGGGCTTTTAATGGAATACCTTGACCTTGGCGTTTTTATGTGTGATTCTCAAACACAACGCTGCTTTTCACATTGTACCCAAAAATTAACGAATTTTTATATACGCTTGAAGGTTTCCGTGAATGTCAAGGTTCGGGTTTCGAGTTCCAGTCCGGTTAACGGTCTTAAGCTGTCAGTAATTTCGAAAATTTTCGCTCGTTTCGCAGCAGAGTGACAGATTTATTCTGGAACCAACCGCTACCCTATGGCTAGACTGTTTCTCCGCGTTGCCCTTCTAGCGGGATTGCTAATATCGCCGGGGTTGCATCAAACTTTCTGTCAAGTTAGGTGAAAGATACTAGTAGAACGGAAGATGAGGAGTGTTCCGCTAGGGGACTCAAGTACAGGGCACACAGTACAAGGGATAAACTCTGCCCGTACACTCCAACAAGACCATGTAGGCAGCAGGAACCAAACTGACCAGCACGCTTCCATCAGCAGCCAATGAGAAACACAGGCCACGGCGGGTACGTCACAGCACATAACGTTACAGGTCTTAACGAGTGCCCGCAGCCACCTACAGCAGAGAGCGAGTAACTGGCTCTGAGCACTATGGGACTTAACATCTATGGTCATCAGTCCCCTAGAACTTAGAGCTACTTAAACCTAACTAACCTAAGGACAGCACACAACACCCAGTCATCACGAGGCAGAGAAAATCCCTGACCCCGCCGGGAATCGAACCCGGGAACCAGGGCGTGGGAAGCGAGAACGCTACCGCACGACCACGAGCTGCGGACAGAGCGAGTAGCTACTTCAGATGAGTTTAACAATTCTTAACTACGCGTTTAAGTGGGTGCAAGCTCTCGATAGCACATGACAAAGTTAATAATGATTTCCCGTGAGCCCTACGAAGTATGGCAGGGAAGCTGACTAGTGTGACGTCAGAAGTTCGTTGCGGTGCCCACACTTCTCGTGGGTCCCGTGCTCTTTGCAGGTGGTCCACAGTCCCTGTGTTATGCTCCGAACTGGACGGTCACCGCGCTGCTCGTTCGTCCTCCCTCTAAAAAGGTTGCGGTCCCAATGGTGGATTCCGCCGACGATCGCCATCGGCCGAAGACGTTAGGTTTTTCCGAATCAGTGTGCCAGTATACGCGCGTTCACAATGCAGCGAATCTCATCACTGGAACGCACGGATTTCAGATGACAATCAATGGAATTCAGGTCAGTTTGTTTTCTTCGGTCGAATCGGCCGACGTTCTCACGCACTTAATGTGAACTGTGAGAATGTGATATTAAGTCCAAGGAAGAACGAGTTTGCAGCGTGCTGAGGATGAAAAATACCATGTTGGACATCCCCTGTAAACATGTGTTTATCGCAGAAAGTATCCATTTTCGGAACCGTGTTTATTGGACTTATCTCAGAAATTATGCGCTTCGGGACCCATGTTTGTTTCGATGAGTACAACCACCGGTGAAAGTATTCGACACTTTTTTTTGAACACCCTGTATATACTTACATATTGTCTGTAGATTGTAAATGCCTGTGCAGTCTTCTGTTGAGCAGGACACCATAACATTTGTCGTGAACCTGGCACTAAGTGGCTACCCTGCCGACAGGCGGCCCGCGCTCTTCAAGAAGCTGCTGGCGCTGCGCGTGCGCGACAGCGACAGCGAGCACCAGACGGCGCGCGCCGTGGTGACGGCCCTGTCGGCGCGCCGCCGCCAGCTCTCCATGAAGATCCGCACCGCGCTGTCGCTGCTCGCCAAGTTCCTGCAGGGCCAGCACATCGACCAGAACGACACCTTCATCCGCAACATGCTCACCGACGACGACTACAACGAGGCGGCCGACTACGACCGCCACTACGTGACGCTGCCCGTGGCCAAGTTCAAGGCGAAGAACCGCCGCTTCTAGCGCCACCACCGCCGACACCGCCGCCGCCGCCGCTACCCCCACGACCTGTTTGTACATTTCTTGTGATATACGCGAATAAACAACTCTCTTTCCATACTCTGCACTCTTCTTCATCAATACCATTTATTTTATTAACCCTTAATGTTAGCACGCTGGGCAGAACGTTTGCGAGGTGCCGGGGTTTGCAGTGTACTTAACACTAAATTCTTCTAGAATCTTCATATGGAAATGATGCTCCAAGCCCCCCATTTTCTAACTCCGACTTTTGCTGTTGCACATGGATTAAGAAGAAACGCGAACTGACTGTAATCGACCCTGAAAGTGGAGTACAAAAGAGTTTGGCACCTGCAATAATTTAATTTGATAGAAATTAATTTGATAAAGGAAAGTTTCATTAACGTAGTGAGAATTGAAAGGGTTGCTCTACCTATCAACAGAATGAAAGTTCTGTCCAAAATAACAATTTGATTTATTATGACTAACTCAAAATGATAAACGAAACACAATACGTCAAATTGGATACTCAAATAAATGCTGTGAAGGTGAAGTTGTCCATAAACTAGACTATGACATTTATGACCAAGTGGTATGTGGAGCCAACTCCTTGCAACTCAAACCTTAAGAGAAACACCCAGTCAACCCAACATTAATTGCTGCTACAGTAGTGAGAACTCAGACAATGAACACCCAAGACAGAACCACGTTAGAAAAGACGGGAACAGGCGCGCTCTGCTGGGCTCTGATTGTCACATAGCAAAATTCCCTAATCTGCCGGTACTGCGGACATACATTACCAAACTGTCTTCTTAACCGCAAGGACACGATCTGGCATACTGGAGGCGATAGCTGGTTGCTTCGATGACATGCCGTGGTGATGATAATGTCGCGAGTGTAGCCCAAAACAAATTATCCTGATCTAGTTGTTCCAGACTAAAGACTTCCTAGCAACACAAATATGCCTCTGAGAGAGATGAAGAAGGCTCGTTACACAATCACTGACGGTACAGCGATTGATTTTTAACAAGCGAAGTCACACAGTAACTCTGATACAGTCAACTTTAGCCAAAACTGCTCAAGACGGACAACATAGGCCACTTGTACACAGAACGCTCAATTGCCAACCGTACTTGGAAAGTTACATTGAAAGTTCGTCAAACAGTTACAATTAAATGAAAGTATATTAGACAGCCAACGAAAGGCAGGCTTCCAGAGCAGCTAGAGCTCAGTCTTGTAACCTACTCCAACCAAAAGGCGAGAGCCGACTCACACAAGAGCACCCGTACAAGCCAAACACAGAACATTCACGCCCCCACGACCGTGACCATGGTTAAACGTTCCAATCAGCAACTCGAAAACCGGCGGAAGATTCCACTCTATTGCCGAAACACTACTATTACACCAATGGAGATAATTGGCGCCAATTTCTGCGCCGATTTTTCTATGTCATGGAGCTATCCCCTGAGCAAGCCAATGAGAGTTATGATTTTGCATAAAAAGCGGGAATTTGCCAGCCAAGACTGCCTGGGAACACAAGTCATTCCCACACCTCGCTGGTAGCCTGTCAGAAAGTGTGTTCCCTAAGTTTCTGCGAAGTAACGGAATCTCTAGCCCCAGCCGCTCCTTCAGGCCCCTGTGGGCGTGTCGCCCCCGCTCTTATGACAATGTCGACGTCTGGACAGCATCCACTCGACTCCCTCACACCCGTCGTCATAACCCTTTCAAGATCAGCAGAACCCGCCCGTCACCAGACCACCTGGGTGATGAGAAACGCTGTGTGGGAAATCCGCATGTGAAGCAATAGCAACTTTTCACCACATGCAATTAGAGAGGAAAATATTCGTATCTTCTGAGTTCTCAATACTAGCCTTGTAATGACAATACTCGGCCATACTTCCCCAAATCGAATTACTCAGAGTAAGATATAAATATGAGAGGGGGCAAGTCACTGTGTTCATCTTAAAGACATGCGACCTCTCACGTTAATCACCTCTTCAAAAGAGCAAATTGGTTTTTTGTAGCGCTATAGACAGTACAGCACTAGTGCCGGGCGATCACATGAACCTTTACCACAGACGTAGCTCATGGTGGTGAAATGGCGTGTGCGCAGTCAGTCAGCGAAACAGAGTGGGTCAATGTAGTGACACGGTAGAGTGGTAGTGAGAAACCATGGTGTCTGGATATGCTCATAACCAATGAAGTTGTCCAATTCTGCGGTGTATCAGCTTGGACTGCTGAACCTGTATACAAGGAATGGTGCGCCACTAGCTGCTATCTAACATGTGTAGAAGCAGTGGTCGTAAAAAGGCCCTTAATCAGACCTCACACGAGACGATTTTGCTAATGTTAACTTGGTACTGCACAATTTTTGTGGTGTTACTTCCTGTTACCTCACGTTGAGGAGGCAGTGCTCCATGTAAAAAACAAAATAAGTTCTTTGATATTTCGGCAACATGCTACGAAAGGTTGAACCAATATTTTCTCCAACCGCTGCCCCTCCCCCCACTCTCTGTCCACGTCCTCCAGCTCCACTCTCTGGCCGTCTCCTCAGCCTCCCTGCCCATCTCCTCCTCGCCTCTCTCTCTCCATCTACTTCTCTCCCTTCTGTCTATCCATCTCCTCCTTACCCCCTCTCTGTCTATCTCTTCCTCCCCAGTCTCTGTCCATCTTCTCGTCTTTCCTTTCTCTACCTTCTACTGTCTCCTCTCTCTATCCATTTCCCCATCCCCTATCTATCATCTCCTCCTCTTCCTCCTGTCTGCGCCTATTCTGGTACTGCGTGCCGCGGAATTTGAATCCCCGCCAGACGTCATGGACGTCGAAGACCCCTAGAGGTCTCTGCATCATCGCGCCGTAAACTGTGGTGGCGTGCGCGTACTGGCTTGCATGTAGTGTGAGGGCGCCACAGTGGAACACGTGGTTCCAGCAGCCAATAGCGGCGCCCCCGATAGAGTATTTAAGAGCCGGCCTCTCACTCTGCCTGACCTTTCCCCCATCTGCTCCTATTCCTTGAGCACATCTGCATACTCTACACCTCCCGCTGCCTTGATTCCCCTCACCCCCTAGTTGCTCCTCTCCTCTCCCATCCCCGTCCCCTGCCACATCTTCACTGTTGTGTCCCCCCTATCCTCCATCTCTACACCCTTCATCTCCTTTCCCAAGGTGGCTTCCATCAACTCCCGGATAATGCTCTCTCTCCCTCCATTTATCCCTCCTATCAACTCTGACCCTCACCCCCCCTCCTTTCCTCCATCCTTTCCTTGGGCTCCCTCTTCCCCCCTTCCATCCTCTGTTTCTCTCCCTATCTCCCTTCTTCCCCCCCCCCCCCCCCGAGCCCCATTGTATTCCAGTCCCCTGCCTTCCCCACTCCCTGTTGCATCTGCCCAGCACCCCCCACACCCCTCTTATGGGTCCTCATCCTCCATTGGCTCCTTTCCCCCCTCCCCCCTTCGCTTTTCCTCACCTTCCCCCCTTTTTTTATCTTCCCCTCATCTGTCCAGTTTCCCCCCACGTGCTCTCAGCTGTGGTATGTCATATTTTAGTGCAGTGTTCCAGTGAATGTTCAGTGTTGTTTCATCTTTTCCAGTGTTGTGAACAGAAACCATGCTGTCGCTGGGTGTGAATTTTATGTCCTTTGCGAACAGAAACCAGACTGTCGCCGTGTTTTTTTTTAATTGTCTATCTATTATTTTACCTGTCTGCTTCGTATATACACTCCTGGAAATTGAAATAAGAACACCGTGAATTCATTGTCCCAGGAAGGGGAAACTTTATTGACACATTCCTGGGGTCAGATACATCACATGATCACACTGACAGAACCACAGGCACATAGACACAGGCAACATAGCATGCACAATGTCGGCACTAGTACAGTGTATATCCACCTTTCGCAGCAATGCAGGCTGCTATTCTCCCATGGAGACGATCGTAGAGATGCTGGATGTAGTCCTGTGGAACGGCTTGCCATGGCATTTCCACCTGGCGCCTCAGTTGGACCAGCGTTCGTGCTGGACGTGCAGACCGCGTGAGACGACGCTTCATCCAGTCCCAAACATGCTCAATGGGGGACAGATCCGGAGATCTTGCTGGCCAGGGTAGTTGACTTACACCTTCTAGAGCACGTTGGGTGGCACAGGATACATGCGAACGTGCATTGTCCTGTTGGAACAGCAAGTTCCCTTGCCGGTCTAGGAATGGTAGAACGATGGGTTCGATGACGGTTTGGATGTACCGTGCACTATTCAGTGTCCCCTCGACGATCACCAGTGGTGTACGGCCAGTGTAGGAGATCGCTCCCCACACCATGATGCCGGGTGTTGGCCCTGTGTGCCTCGGTCGTATGCAGTCCTGATTGTGGCGCTCACCTGCACGGCGCCAAACACGCATACGACCATCATTGGCACCAAGGCAGAAGCGACTCTCATCGCTGAAGACGACACGTCTCCATTCGTCCCTCCATTCACGCCTGTCGCGACACCACTGGAGGCGGGCTGCACGATGTTGGGGCGTGAGCGGAAGACGGCCTAACGGTGTGCGGGACCGTAGCCCAGCTTCATGGAGACGTTTGCAAATGGTCCTCGCCGATACCCCAGGAGCAACAGTGTCCCTAATTTGCTGGGAAGTGGCGGTGCGGTCCCCTACGGCACTGCGTAGGATCCTACGGTCTTGGCGTGCATCCGTGAGTCGCTGCGGTCCGGTCCCAGGTCGACGGGCACGTGCACCTTCCGCCGACCACTGGCGACAACATCGATGTACTGTGGAGACCTCACGCCCCACGTGTTGAGCAATTCGGCGGTACGTCCACCCGGCCTCCCGCATGCCCACTATACGCCCTCGCTCAAAGTCCGTCAACTGCACATACGGTTCACGTCCACGCTGTCGCGGCATGCTACCAGTGTTAAAGACTGCGATGGAGCTCCGTATGCCACGGCAAACTGGCTGACGCTGACGGCGGCGGTGCACAAATGCTGGGCAGCTAGCGCCATTCGACGGCCAACACCGCGGTTCCTGGTGTGTCCGCTGTGCAGTGCGTGTGATCATTGCTTGTACAGCCCTCTCGC
This sequence comes from Schistocerca piceifrons, assembly GCF_021461385.2. Classification (NCBI taxonomy): domain Eukaryota; kingdom Metazoa; phylum Arthropoda; class Insecta; order Orthoptera; family Acrididae; genus Schistocerca; species Schistocerca piceifrons. Next base: position 219,127,437 of record NC_060145.1, on the reverse strand, counting down.
AGTGTCCGGAGCAAGTATGGTGGGTCTGACACACCGGTGTCAATGTGTTCTTTTTTCCATTTCCAGGAGTGTATTTTTATTAGCATCATCATCCCTTTGTTCTATGTTTTAAGTTCCACGACTTTTCTTTTTCGCCATGTTACCCTTTAAGTCTTCGATTTTATCGCCTGTTTTTTTATTATATATTATCTTCACCTTTTAAAACAAAGTCTGTAGGCTGAAGAGCGGCATACTAAGCTGCTGCCAGCCCGCCCCCTTCAGGGGGAATCGAAATTCAATTAAAAAATAAATAAAAAAAAGAAAAAAAAGCTCTGCCTGCGAGTCTAATCTCTGCATGAGTCTCGACACATCACCTCGACAAGACAGCGTGTTTATCGTACTTTGATCTCGTTAATCGTGGACGTCTTGAATTCGTTTGGTTGTCTCTGTCACTCCGTTGCTTCTTACGTGTTGCCGTCGTAAGGTCTTTCTCCATCGTCCGTCGTTGTTTCGTGTCCGTCCTTTCCGTCCATTTGTGCGCGGGCCGCTCTCCGTTTGGTGTCGCCGCGCTTTTTCGGCCACTCCGCGACCGGAACGGTCGCGGTCACAACAAGTTACAACATCTATCTCCTGATTCCCCCCTGCTGTCTGTCAGTTTCCTGCTTCCCCCTTCTCTCTCCTCGTTATCATGCTCGCCTCAACATGAGGCTTGTGATTCTTACCCCTATAGCATTTCTTTGTAGATTGTAACTAATATGTGCACCAAATTTCACTGAAGTCGTTCGATGGGTTTAAGATGAGCTTTTTATCCGTGGCTTTGCCCGCATATGCGGATGCCAAATATATTTCACATATATTTAACACACTTCCCACATATTTTTACACGTTTTTCATCTGTGTGTCCAGCGAATTTCGCCCTGCAGTTTCGTTTCCAGGCAACTCAATGTTTGTGACGTCATATGTCCTGGGATATGTGCTGTACAATGACATAATTTTGCAGGTACGTCCAGTCTTATATGTGGCTACTGTTTGCTAAATGTGCTGCTAATAGTGTCAGTAGTAAAGTTGTAAAAAATTAACACGTCGTGCATGACGCGCAGTTTTTCACGCATCTCAGTATTTGACATCACATCTCCTGAGCTATGTGTCGTACAATGATATATTTTTGTAGATGCACACAGCGGCAGATATGCATACCGTCTGCCAAAAGTGTTTGTAGCAACGAAGAAAAAATTTAATCGTCTTGCATGATACGGTAGCTTTTCATGCATCAGAGTGTCTATGACGTCGTATCTGCTGAATTACAGTCAGTTCCACTGGAAAGTGTACGCTGTTATCTGTATCAAATAAAAGACACTATTATAAATATATGTTTACATGAAAATACATGTTACTACTAATTGCACTATTTCCTAATAGTCAATCCAATCGCTGCCATCATCGATTATAGTTTGACACCTTTTTGGCATGCTTTTCACGAAATTTTCTGCATATTCTCTCTGTAACGATCTCCATACGGTCCTGAATTTATACGACAACTGCTTCAAGGTATATATTGGCTTTCCTTTCTCTTAATAAAGGACCAAGCATTTTCGATCGGATTTGTATCCGGAGACACTGTAAGCCAGTCTATCGTGGACACCGTGTTGTCGTTTTTCCATGCTGTACAGAGACGGCTGCGATGTTTCGGATCAGTATCCTCTTCAAGCACCCAATTTGCCTCGTTCGAACCAAATAGCTTCTTAAGGAACCTCAGAAGGCTTTTTTGATAAATGTTGCACATTTTTTCAGTGGCTATATATAAGTGTAAATAGCCAAAACCGCGCGTAGAGAAACATCCCCAAACATGTAATTTTACCAACTGTTTGACAGTCCGTTGAAGAAACCTTTCACGCTTCGTACACTAGGCTTTTGAAAGAGGTGACCAGGACCAAAAAGATGATTTACAAGGAACACTGCCTCTTGACGCTTCAGATATTTTGCACTTATTTTAAAATGCAACCGACAGAACAAAACATTCAACTGTCACACTGTTAATCTATGCACTGTGCAAAAGCGCACTGGTTACAGATTCGAGATCACTACCAGGGATGTCGCTGCGGACGTTATATTTAAAATTATGGCGTACACATTCGTGCCGAACTGACTAAGTGTCGCACAGTGATGTAACTTGTCTCGTACGTTCAGTGGTACAGGTGAACACTGCCTGGAAAATGTGTCACGAATAGTAATAAAGACGTAATACATTAAAACATCATGCTTCATGCGACAGTTTTACTCCATGGACATCCAAAACGTAGAAAGCAATAAACTATTTTCCTTTTATCATTTGGGATCGTCAGCAAGAAAAGGCTTTTTAAAGGCTTGAAATTATATGTAAAGGTTGTTGCAGGTCTCTGTGTGCTCCCATTCTCAAATACCAGGTGACTAAAGCATGCGTTTCCGCGCGTCGTGAGCTACACTGCTTTTTCAGCCACTCTCCTGCCCCCTTTGATAGGTGGGTAGTACTTAACCGTCATTGTGATTCTTTCTGGACAGTAAGCCAAATGTGAACCAACTAGAGGTTTAGGAGGAGATGTGGAACATACATATAGGGTGTTCGGAAATTTCCGTTACAAACCTCTACGACGTGTAGAGGGGAGTGAGCACATAATATTTTGAATGGGAGCCCATGTCCGGAAACTTTATCCAGCGACGCTACTGAGCGTCGAAGTTACAGGCGACGGCGCCTGTAAATGTATATATAGACTCGATGATTTCTAGATGATGTTAAAAACTTTCAAGGATGATAGAAGAGGATAAATGTATCAATTTGAGGTAAGGATCATTTTGCCGATGACGAACGAGTCGAAAGTTATAAACGAAAACCGTTCTGATACCTCTGACAGAGGTATCAGAAAGTACCAGAAAGGTTGTTGCTAAGATTGCAGGGCAGGTAACTTTCAGAGAAGATAGTATGGACAAAAACATAGGCTCTAAAATAAATACCTTAACAGGGTTCCCACAGGTTTCCACAGATGAAATTCCTTGATTCCCTGATATTTCCCTGATTTCCAAACAAATTTTACCATTTTCCCTGACGAATTTGGAGATCTCAAGGGTAAGATATCTGTCTTTGCAGCTACGGTACAAGAAACAATAGTGCTAAAAAACAATAGTGCAAAAAAAAACCTTGCAAGCAGATGGCTTTTCCTGATGTGTCTTAACTACTAACATTAACATCTTTTGTAATGAAATGCTTTTAGGTGGAGAAAGCAACCCAAAAATTATGAGTGTTTCATTAAGGCCACTGACGTTATTTTATTTCAATAAAACGAGACTAATCTGGTGACAAAAATAAGCATTTCCTTCGAGTAGCATGACAGATTTAAAACGTCTTTGCTGATTTCAGGAATAGCCTGAGAAAAAACGATTTCAGAAATAAACTCAGAAAAAAGTAGGCCTCTTGAAAGAAATGCACAAGAAGGGGAATAACTGTGTAAACCAACACTGTAGGTGATCGCCAATAAAATGTTGGGTCTATTATGTTATTTATTGTCGGTTATCACCCACTGTGTTATATCCATTATTTTACAGGCATGTTGTGATTTTTTTTCGAGAAATATATGAGCACATAGCGTACAAACCGCCAGCGACTGACAATTTTCTTCTTATCGTCCATACTTTCTAACACATAAACTACTTTTTAAGTGGCAAAATGTACTAGAACAAATAAAATGTCTACAAAACACCACATGGTACAACGTACTTGCGGTGAGACAGTCGCACACCGCATTCCTGGGACCATGGGTAAACCATGAAAATCTGCTGCATTACGCCGCACACAGACCTGGCCAGCAGGCACATCGGTGAGACTAGATCCGACGGGCATGGCCTGCACGTTAGTGGGAACCGAATGGCTTCGGATCGGCAGGCCCGATCCATTACAGATACCAGCGGAAGCGGCGTGCGGTTTTGGCCCGTTGCGGAAATCCGCTCGTGTGGCCAGTTATTCATGAGCCACAGACTGCATGTTGATGAAATGAGACCACGGCGGTCAATGTAAGCAAAAGATAACTTCGTCCAGTACTCTGAGGATCAATAGTAATCAGAATAGGTAGCACCTTGCCATAAAGATGATTACTGAGCCACAGACAAGCACGTAGAGAAGACAATCACACTCTCAGAAGCGAATATTCAGCCATAGCTTTTTGTCAGAAAACGAGAGCACACACTCATTCACACAATCACTCTGACACAATCCATGCACACATGACCCCAGTCTCTGGCTGCTGCGTCTGCAATCTCTGAGAATCAGACCCAAACAAGCCACTCCTCATGCATCCCTGCCTCTCGCAACGCCACCTAGAGAGGTGGCGTTGCCTCTCGTCGCCAGCTTCTAGACTAGCGGCAAAAAGTGGTGGCAGCAATGACTGCACGCTGAAGGTAATGGTAGGAAGGAGAGAAGCAGCAGTAATGCGGGAATAGGGAAGCGGCGCACGTATTCAGCTGCACCCGGACAATGACGTTGCACGAAAGATCAGTGAACAAACCATTTCATCTAGTGAGAGAAAAATTAGATTTTTCCTGTGTTTCTTTCGAATTTCCCTGATTTCCCTGACGCGTCTGAAATTCCTTGATGTTTCCTAATTTCCAGAATCTGTGGCAACCCTGCTTACGAGCTATGAGCACTTGTTCAATAGAAGAGATGTGTTTCACAATAGCGAAGATGAACAAGTCTCAACGCTCATCGTTCATCAGTTTCGTAGCTCTTTTCCTTCTTCTTTTTCTTCTTTCCTGCGCTACGGAAATGGCTCGGGCTTTGTCGTCCACCTGCCTCCTTCTGTCATCTCTCGACTTTGGCAGCCTTCCAAACAGCAATTATTACACTGTCCACTTATATTAACGTGACCACCTGTCACAAGCCTGAATAACTAGGCGCGAGACGTGCACGAAGAACGCCAATGAGGTTCTAGTACGTACCGACAGAGATGTGGAGCCATGCTGCCTCCAGTCCCGTGGCCAGCTGCGCTAGGTTCCTCGGTTGAGATTCCCTGTCCCGTACAGCCCGATCGATTGGTCTCACAGATTCTCGATTGCTCTAAATCAAGGAAGTTTGGTGGCCAGAGCAGTACAGTAAACTCATCCTCGTGCTCTTCGAACCAATCACACACATTGCGAGCTATCTGACACGTTGCGCTGTCCTGCTGGCGGATGCCATCGTGCTGAGGAAAAGCAAACTCCATGTAGGAGTGGACATAGTCCCCAAGGACAAAAGTGTGTAAACATTTCCCAGATCATAATGCTTCCTCCTGGTAGCATGGTGTTTGTACTCATAAGTTTCACACCATACTCGTCAATGGCCATCTCTCTGATGGAGAATAAAACGCGATTCATCTCAAAACGCCAGCTGTCACCACTCAGTGGACGTACAGATGCGGTATTTGTGTGCACATTGCAGCGTTCGTCGCTGACCAGCAGCAGTCAGCATCGGGGCCTGCTGTTGAGGCCCATATGCAGCAACGTTGACCGAACGGTCGTTGAGTACATACTTGGTTCATTTGGGCTATCAGTTGCTCAAGAGTTGCAGGGCTACCCGCTCGTACACATCTCCGCAGGTGTCATTCACCGCTGCCTTCAAGGGCACGCAGCTGTCTCGGCGGTGGTTTTGAATAGCTTCATTTTTCCATGCACGTTATACTTTCAAACCCGCAGTATCACGCGAATAGTTTAAAAAACCTAACCGTTTCGAAAATGTTTCCATCCTTGGGCCAAAAGCAAATGATCATGGCCTTTTGGACGCAAGGTAAAACAACGACTGCGACTTGTTCCGCATCCCCGCACGCTCTACATACCCTGTATTGCTGCTAGTCCCGCCATCTTCCGTCTGCGAGTGGTTACTGAACTTTAACGTCGAACTTAGGCGGTGGTTACATTAATGTGACTGGGACGTGTATTGTTGTTGTTGTTGTTGTTGTGGTCTTCAGTCCTGAGACTGGTTTGATGCAGCTCTCCATGCTACTCTATCCTATGCAAGCTTCTTCATCTCCCAGTACCTATGGCGACCTACATCCTTCTGTATCTGATTAGTGTATTCATCTCTTGGTCTCCCTCTACGATTTTTACCCTCCACGCTGCCCTCCAATACTAAATTGGTGATCCCTTGATGCCTCAGAACATGTCCTACCAACCGATCCCTTCTTGTAGTTAAGTTGTGCCACGAACTTCTCCCCAATCCTATTCAATACCTCCTCATTAGTTATATGATCTACCCATTTAATCTTCAGCATTCTTCTGTAGCACCACATTTCGAAAGCTTCTATTCTCATCTTGTCCAAACTGGTTCCATACATGGCTACGCTCCATACAAATACTTTCAGAAACGACTTCCTGACACCTAAATCAATACACGATGTTAACAAATTTCTCTTCTTCAGAAACGCTTTCCTTGCTATTGCCAATCTACATTTTATATCCTCTCTACTTCGACCATTATCAGTTATTTTGCTCCCCAAATAGCAAAACTCCTTTACCACTTTAAGTGTCTCATTTCCTAATCTAATTCCCTCAGCATCACCCGACTTAATTCGACTACATTCAATTATCCTCGTTTTGCTTTTGTTGATGTTCATCTTATACCCTCCTTTCAAGACACTGTCCATTCCGTTCAACTGCTCTTGCAAGTCCTTTGCTGTCTCTGACAGAATTACAATGTCATCGGCGAACCTCAAAGTTTTTATTTCTTCTCCATGGATTTTAATACCTACTCCGAATTTTTCTTTTGTTTCCTTCACTGCTTGCTCAATATACAGATTGAATAACATCGGGGATAGGCTACAACCGTGTCTCACTCCCTTCCCAACCACTGCTTCCCTTTCGTGTCCCTCGACTCTTATATCTGCTATCTGGTTTCTATACAAATTGTAAATAGCCTTTCGCTCCCTGTATTTTACCCCTGCCACCTTCAGAATTTGAAAGAGATTATTCCAGTCAACATTGTCAAAAGCTTTCTCTAAGTCTACAAATGCTAGAAACGTAGGTTTGCCTTTCCTTAATCTAGCTTCTAAGATAAGTCGTAGGGTCAGTATTGCCTCACGTGTTCCAACATTTCTACGGAATCCAAACTGATCTTCCCCGAGGTCGGCTTCTACCAGTTTTTCCATTCGTCTGTAGAGAATACGCGTTAGTATTTTGCATCCGTGACTTATTAGACTGATTGTTCGGTAATTTTCACATCCGTCAGCACCTGCTTTCTTTGGGATCGGAATTATTATATTCTTCTTGAAGTCTGAGGGTATTTCGCCTGTCTCATACATCTTGCTCACCAGATGGTAGAGTTTTGTCAGGACTGGCTCTCCCAAGGCCGTCAGTAGTTCTAATGGAATGTTGTCTACTCCTGGGACCTTGTTTTGACTCAGGTCTTTCAGTGCTCCGTCAAACTCTTCACGCAGTATCGTATCTCCCATTTCATCTTCATCTACATCCTCTTCCATTTCCATAATATTGTCGTCAAGTACATTGCCCTTGTATAGACTCTCTATATACTCCTTCCACCTTTCTGCTTTCCCTTCTTTGCTTAGAACTGGGTTTCCATCTGAGCTCTTGACATTCATACAAGTGGTTCTCTGTTCTCCAAAGGTCTCTTTAATTTTCCTGTAGGCAGTATCTGCCTTACCCCTAGTGAGATAGCCCTTTACATCCTTACATTTGTCCTCTAGCCATCCCTGCTTAGCCGTTTTGCACTTCCTGTCGATCTTGTTTTTGAGATGATTGTATTCCTTTTTGCCTGCTTCATTTACTGCATTTTTAAATTTTCTCCTTTCATCAATTAAATTCAGTATTTCTTCTGTTACCCAAAGATTTCTACTAGCACTCGTCTTTTTACCTACTTGATCCTCTGCTGCCTTTACTACTTCATCCCTCAGAGCTACCCATTCTTCTTCTACTGTATTTCTTTCCCCCATTCCTGTCAATTGTTCCCTTATGCTCTCCCTGAGACTCTGTACAACTTCTGGTTTAGTCAGTTTATGCAGGTCCCATCTCCTTAAATTCCCATCTTTCTGCAGTTTCTTCAGTTTTAATCTACAGTTCTTAACCAATAGATTGTGATCAGAGTCCACATCTGTCCCTGGAAATGTCTTACAATTTAAAACCTGGTTCCTAAATCTCTGTCTTACCATTATGTAATCTATCTGAAACCTGTCAGTATCTCCAGGCTTCTTCCATGTATACAACCTTCTTTTATGATTCTTGAACCAAGTGTTAGCTATGATTAAGTTGTGCTCTTTGCAAAATTCTATCAGGCGGCTTCCTCTTTCATTTCTTAGCCCCAATCCATATTCACCTACTACCTTTCCTTCTCTCCCTTTTCCTACTACCGAATTCCAGTCACCCATGACTATTAAATTTTCGTCTCCCTTCACTATCTGAATAATTTCTTTTATTTCATCATACATTTCTTCAATTACTTCGTCATCTGCAGAGCTAGTTGGCATATAAACTTGTACCACTGTAGTAGGCGTGGGCTTCGTGTCTATCTTGGCCACAATAATGCGTTCACTATGCTGTTTGTAGTAGCTTACCCGCACTCCTATTTTTTTTATTCATTATTAAACCGACTCCTGCATTACCCCTATTTGATTTTGTATTTATAACCCTGTATTCACCTGACCAGAGGTCTTGTTCCTGCTGCCACCGAACTTCACTAATTCCCACTATATCTAACTTTAACCTATTCATTTTCCTTTTTAAATTTTCTAACCTACCTGCCCGATTAAGGGACCTGACATTCCACGCTCCGATCCGTAGAACGCCAGTTTTCTTTCTATATATCTTTCTGTATCTTTCTATATATCTTTCAGTATATCAGTCCATTTGCGTTACTTGGCCGTCTGCGCAGAAGCTGTCCGATTTCTCCTGGCTACGTAAGCTCAGCGGACAAAAAATGAGTCGCCCCTAAAGACATAATTACAAGCATCATTTAATACCATGGAATTCCGCCCCTGGACTTAATAACCTCCCATATTCGGTTAGGAAGTGAGCCCAGAATGTTGTGAAGATACTTCACACCATGTTGAGCCATTGGCTGCGGCGTCGATCGAGCAGCTCCACCAAACTGCGGAATGCTGATGGCGGCGTTTTACCCGCTGTTCTAACATGTTCCACAGTTTTCTTATGGATTTCAAATTAGGTGATTTTTCAAGCTAACCGAAGTGTAATATGGTGGGAGAGTGTTCAGAAAAGAAGTCTCATATTCTTCACGCCCGATGAACATTGCTGTTGTCGTCTTGAAAAACAGTTGTATCAATAACATCCTCACCATGCAGAAGTCGACTGAAAGGCAACACCTGATCATTCAGAATGTTCAAATATACACAGTGCTTCATCTTAGTGGTCACCTCCGTGAGTGGACCCAATTCATTATAAGAGAAACAACCCGCAAAACATCACAGGCCCACATCCGACTTGAACCTGACCTTGCACACGTTCAGGATGAAATGCCTCATGCCGCGCGGGATTAGCCGAGCGGTCTGGGGCGCTGCAGTCATGGACCGTGCATTGGTCCCGGCGGAGGTTCGAGTCCTCCCTTGGGCATGGGTGTGTGTGTTTGTCCTTAGGATAATTTAGGTTAAATAGTGTGTAAGCTTAGGGACTGATAACCTTCGCAGTTAAGTCCCAGAAGATTTCACACGCATTGAACATTTGAACAAATGCTTCATGTCGGCCTTTGTGACCGAGCGGTTCTAGACGCTTCAGTCGGGAACCGCGCTGCTGCTACGGTCGCAGGTTCGAATCCTGCTTCGGTCATAGATGTGTGTGATGTCCTTAGGTTATTTAGATTTAAGTCGTTCTAAGTGTAGTGGACTGATGATCTCAGATGTTCAGTCCCACAGTGCTTAGAGCCATTTGAATTTTGAAATGCTTCATTTGGCTAACTTCTCACTCTATAACGTGCGTCATTCGAATAGAGGCAAAAACCTAAGTCGTCAGACCACATTATCTCCCTCCAGTCAGCTACTGTCACGTTCAATGATTTCTAGCCAACTGACGGACGGCATGAGGCTTAATGAGTTTGTGTGAGCAATGGCCTCTTGTGAGGTGACCGAATCCAAATGTTGATTGCATACAGTTCCCGTGGCAATGATCTCTCACTAACAGGTGGGAATTGACCTTCATTCACTGCCTGCAGCAATCCCTGTCGCGTCTGGAAGTGATTTTGATTCATAAGCTATGAAACGCGTCGCCGGTCCCTCTCACTCAGGAACTTTTCCCGATCACAATTCTAACGTCGTTTTTTGTGGCCACGTGTGTTACATCACTGCTTCTAGACGCATTGAGCAGTCTGCCGCGGAACATCAACAAATGCGGCAACTTCACACATCATTCCGCTATGGACACGACCAAACACGGTTACCCCATTTAGCCATGCTGTCACGTCCTTACGTTTGCTCATGTTTACGTACAATGTCCGTTGAAACATAAATGTGTCACTGATCGCTTGGCAGTGCACGCTTGGTTGAGCAAGTGACTCGATTGCTGCACTATCTGTAAAGGCTAAACGATTCATCTGTGCCTGTACATTGTGGTGACTAATTTTTTGTCCGGAGAGCTTACTTTTTACTGGCGGAGAAGTCATCGCTGCGCACCACCACCGCCAGGATGGGAGGCGCCGCACCTATACATCTTGCTGGGTGGCTGCCTTTCCTGTCAGGGTTGGTCCCATAGCTCATTTCCTGCAGATCAGTATGTTCCTGCCTCAGTTGGCAGGTGCTCCATTAGAGATACAAAGGAAAAGTAAAAAACACCCTTTGGTTTCGATACCTGATACTATTGGGAACGAAAAACAGGTTGAACAAGGTAGACAGATAAAACAGAAGAAGCCTGACACAAGCAAGCAGAAGTAATGCCAGGCTTAGCTAAGGGCCCATGTGGTTGCCGTCCCTATACTCCCAAGAGGGGGGACCCCCCCGGGGGGGACTAAACTTTGTCTGGAATCTCACCAACTGACTAGTCTGGCATGGCTGACCTATCAGAAGCATAGCACCCACCAGCGTAACTCAGTGGATTACTGAGACACACAAACCTTAAGTTGGTAGTCTATGGGGTGGAATTTGGTAGCTCTACAGGATTTAATCATCAGTGGGTGGCATCACCTGGGAACGAAATAGCTTGCTGAATGGAGGCCGTAACAACAGTTAGGTGGTATTACATGGTATCTGTGTGTTGCCTCCTTTTGGTGACTTTTTTTGTCCATTGTTCTAGGAGCCATAAATAATACGAGGTGCGACAGTAAAATAATGAGACTGATGTGAAAAAAAAAGTTGCTTACCGTTTTAGTCACATTTAATGTTGTCTCCTTCAAAGTAGTTCCCTTCTGATTGCACACACTTTTTCCAGCGCTTCTGCCATTGATGGTAGCATTTCTGGAACTCATCTTCTGTAATATCCGCCAAGACGCTCGTCACAGCTTTGTGGACATCTTGCGTTGTTTGAAAATGGTGTCCCTTGACCGCCGTTTTGACTCTTGGAAATAGAAAAAAGTCGCACAGAATGATATCTGGTGAATAAGGTGGCTGTGGTAGTACTGGAATTTGTTTTGAGCTAAAAATTACTGTACTGACAGAGCAGTATGGGATGGTGCATTATCGTGATGCAGAATCAAATTATGAACAATGTTGGAACGGACATGAAGAACTCTTTTATGAAGTCTTTCTAAAAAATTTTGTAGTAATATTTGTTAACCGTTTGTCCAGGAGGCACCCACTCTTTATAAACAATTCCCTTGGAATCAAAATGGGTCAAATGGCTCTGAGCACTATGGGACTCAACATCTTAGGTCATAAGTCCCCTAGAACTTAGAATTACTTAAACCTAACTAACCTAAGGACATCACACACACCCATGCCCGAGGCAGGATTCGAACCTGCGACCGTAGCAGTCCCGCGGTTCCGGACTGCAGCGCCAGAACCGCTAGACCACCGCGGCCGGCTTGGAATCAAAGAAACACACAAGCATGCATTTCACTTTTGACTTTGACATGCGAGCTATTCTTGGTCTGGGTGATCCCTTTGAGCACCACTGCGAACTTGTCTCTGGATCATACTGAAAAAATCATCTTTCATCACCAGTGACAACAAGGCTCAACAATTCTGGATTGATTTCCGTTTGCTCTACCAAATCGGCTGCCACATTTTTCCGTGTTTCTCGCTGCTGTGGTGTGCGATTTTTGGGGACAATTTTTGTACAAATATTTTTCATACCAAGATCTTCAGTTATTATTAGACGAAACGTTTCTCGATTGATGTTCAGTTCTTCTGCAATCATTTTCACGGATAATCTTCGATGAGATCGTACGAGTTCACGCACCCTGGCCAAGTTGACATCCGTCCGTGAGGTTGATGGTCGTCCACTGACGGTCTTCACCTTCAACATTCGTTCTGCCTTCAGTAAACATTTTATGCCAACGAAAAATTTGAGCTCTTGACATAACCTCCTCTCCAAAAGCCTTCTGAAGCTTACTGCAAGTTGTTGTCGCGTTTTCACCCAATTTAACGCAAAAAGAAATGGCACACCGTTGCGCAATATTATGTCGTTCCATTTCCGTGACGAGAGACACAAACACGTGTTAACTTATTACAGCACAACTCACGACTGAGCCGTTGCATCGATGTGCCACTTGGACTAGAAGCAGCTTATAGACCAAGGTCAAAGATATTGTGCCTACACAAGCCTGCAAGGTTGCCACATCTTGCAAAGAAAATCAGTTTCATTACTTTATTGTCACACTTCGTATACAGGTTATTACTGAAATACTAGCAAGAAGAATTAAAGCAGTCTCAGAACAGCACCTTACCAAATAACAACGCGTTTACAGGACTGCCAGGTATTGTGCAGATTCATCATTCGTTACAAAATACAGGGTTATTCTAAATGATGGACTCAATTTCAAAAATTCGTGTGTGTTCAAGTGCAAATCCAAAACGAACAAGCTTTATACCAATGAAAAGAGGAAGTTTCAAAGTTTTTGGCGGGCGGCGCCGGCCGGGCGGTGATGATTTCAGAAGGGGCCGGTAGAGTTCGCGGGTCAATACGGCTGTCATTGCGTTTCACTGTCAGTCGAGAGTGGGACAGCGAGTGTGGAGCACAGGGCTTCCTGCATTCTTTAGTTCGCGAAAAATGAGTTGCAAATTGCAGTGCAGTGGGCATTTCGTATCAAATTCGGTATTCAACCACCAACTCGCACAAGCATTAGCCATTGGTTTAAGCAATTTAAACAGACTGGGGGTGTGTGCAAAGGAAAAAGCACAGGCCGACAGCGAGTGTCAAAGGATGATGTCCGACGGATTGAAGAAAGTTTTGTGCGCAGTCCCAGTAAGTCTACCAGTAGAGCCATTCGAGAACTTGGAATACCCCAACCAACTGTGTGGAAAGTTCTGAGACGGCATTTGCTGTACAAGCCCTACCGATTACAACTTGTGCAGCCTCTCAACCCCAATGACTAAGAGAAGCGTCTCGCATTTTGTGGTTATATGCTAACAAAGATGGAAGACCAACCAACTGTGTGGAAAGTTCTGAGACGGCATTTTCTGTACAAGCCCTACCGATTACAACTTGTGCAGCCTCTCAACCCCAATGACTAAGAGAAGCGTCTCGCATTTTGTGGTTATACGCTAACAAAGATGGAGGATGACGCATTTCTCAGCATGTAAATTTTAGCGATGAAGCGATGTTCCACCTTAGTGGAAAATTCAGAAGACACAATGTTCATATATGGGATTTGGAAAATCCACATTCACCATTGCAATACGAAAGAGACTCACCGGTTCGATGTGTTCTGTGCCATATCCCGTACAAAGGTTTATGGATCATTTTTCTTTGCAGAAAGAACTGTAATGAGAATCATATACCTGAACATGTTGGAACAATGGCTGTTCCTCAAGTTCCCCGGACTTCATTTTCCAACAGGGTGGAGCTCCACCCCATTGGCACTGTGGTGTAGGAGGCTTTTTGAATGATTCCATTCCTCAGTGCCGGATTGGTCGCAGGGGACTTGAGGACCTGGCTCTGCACTTCTGGCCACCGAGATCTCCTGATCTCACGCCATGTGACTATTTCTTATGGGGTTATGTGAAGGAAGCTGTTTACGTCCCGCCTCTACAAACCACTCTGAACGACCTGCAGAACCGGATCACCGCTGCCGTGCACTCAGTAACAGCAGATACCCTTTCGCGTGTATGGGACGAGTTTGGCTACATCAATGTTTGCCGTGCAGCCATTGGTGGCGACATTGAACATTTATAATATTTGTCACATTTCTAATTATTAAGTAATTATTATAAGTAATTAATTACAAATTATTAAACTGATATCAAACATTATGAAAAAACCTTTGAAACTTCCTCTTTTCATTGGTATAAAGCTTGTTCATTTTGGATTTGTACTTGAATAAAGACGAACTTTCGAAAATGGGCAATTAGAATAACGCAGTAAATATGTAACACCAAACAGAAAGAGTACTGTCTACAGATATATTTTGTTTCATAAAGGCCTTTGAATGTGAACAGAGAAATTTAGTATCGAAGACAATGACACCTAGACATCAAACCACATCATAAAAATAATAGTATTACGGCAAGTCTGGGAGAGTTGGACCACTGGGTCAGATGGACCAGTATTGCATTTCACAAATGAGTCACTGTAGAGCAGCTCCTGTTATTTGCGAGGTACTCGTAGCTCTTTTGTGAACAAAAGTGGTGCAGAGACGTTGCTGTCATTTTAGTGTTATTTCTGGAAATAAAAATATATTCTCTGTCCTGGTTAGAAGAAAAGTTTTATCGTATAAAATTAGAATTATGGCTTAGTTTGTGCAATACTGAAGCAGTTTTATTCTGCGAGTTTAACAAATCTTTAGGCATGAAACTAAACTAAAACGGTCACCGAGTTCGCTGCTACAGAAAGATGTCGGGGCAGTTCATCTCTCCCAGACAATCGGTAGAGATGGGCTAGTATTATTTGGGGGGAAATTGACCATTTGTTTTAATGTAAGAGAGATGGAGCACAATTAAATTTAGCTTCAACTCATGTCCAATAATCCTACTGAAAATGGCTGCAGTCCCAGACTACACTTATTTGTCGGAAGGTATGTTTGCGCTAACAAACAGAAGAGCAGAATCTCACACACAGGCCAACTAACCACTTCAAAGCTCGTCAAAAGACCTACTGATCCCAAACACATGAAAAGAGTGGAGATATCTGTAAAAGTCAAATTCCTTCACTGACACAACTACGAACTCCACTCCTACTAAACCTAAATCTTTCAATATTTCCACCTCAAAACTTATTACTCCAACATAGACAAAACTTTTGGAAGACGTATCACCTGTTCCTTCTACTGGTAAAACCACGAATTTTAAGACGAACGCAGCAACTGTATCGAAGGGGCTAAATTCTGCTGAAAATATTGAAACTGTAGTGAAAAAGAGGGGTAAGAAATGAAAGGAAACAGAAAAAAGCACAAAAGAATTACCAAAGGCAAATACTAGTGCAGGAAAAACCACACTGAAGAACCTCAGTAAGAAAAATACTACAAATACCTGACCATGTTTATCAGGTGCAGACATTGTAGAAGATCACGAAAATAGCTTTGACGAATGAGATGAAGATGAATTTGCTGGCTCTGGTGAAATCTATTACGAAACTAATAAAAATGATGATTGGATTCAATGTGTTGCCTGTTCATGATGGTCAACATTTGGTAAAAGTGCAACTGCTGTGGTGAGAGAAAGACAGGCTAATGCTTGAACCAAACCAACAATTCATTAGAAAAGCCTATGTTCAGTCAAGATTTACAATAAACTGATAAAATTCTTTTGGACTAAAATATTCAATAGCATAAATCTATATTCTTTACAACATATTCCAAAGAAAAATATGAAATTTTAATTGACTCTTTTTTTCAAGTATAGCCATTTTTACATGGTCCATCTATCCCACTACAATCGTCCATCTCACCCCCACACCTATGGGTGAGATTGACCACTCATGCATATTTTCATTCCATCGTATTTCTTGTATTTGAAGTGGCAGTGCCTGAATAACATATTGTATTGAAGTTTATATACACTCCATACGAACATGCTGACAGAAGTCAAAAAAGTTAAAAAACACAAATTTTATGCTGAAGAAAAAAAGTACACCAACTCTCTCTGACTTACCTTACAAAAATAATCTATCCCAGAATTAAGAAACTTGAAATCAGGACTTCACACACGGACGCCCTCTGTCATCTGTGCCACTTTGTATTTATTACTCCAAAGCTGCCTGTCAATTACAAAGGAAGCAAGCAAAATTTTTACCTTAGGGTAAACAATCCTATTTTTGCAGACAGCCGCAGAAAACTACAAATTAAAGTGACTAAAACTAAAGTCATAGCATTCAAAGGCAAACATCTAGTCAGGTCAAAAATAACAATAAATAATTATAGAACATGTTAATATTTTTTAGTGTTTGGGCTCCCCAATTTCAACAAAATTGTGAAAAAATAAAAGATTGTAGGCAGATAATGTCGAACAAACGGATCCTTCGAGATAGCGAATCGAGTTCTGCAATACAGATACCAAGGTCTTAGTGCCAATAGGATATCAGAGAAAGTAATGGGAAGATAGCCTATGAGATGGAACGGGCTGACAGCAATCCTTGAGGAAAAAGAAGTACGCATTACTCAGAAAGCCGAACTGTGGTCAATGCCATGGTGGCAAAACCATTGTGTTTACGTAAGAGAAAATTCGATACAATTCTGTCCTGTAACACGTGAGAAACTACCAGACACAACTACGGTAATGATCGCTACACAACGGCCCAGTTCTCACAATAAAAAACACACAGATTTTTTATTTATTTTCACTGACGCTCATTATGTTTCCAGGCAGAACCCGTCCAACTATTTGCTGTGACAATGTCACATTTTTCATTGGCTGTTATCATTTTTGACGATCCTCTTCCCTGGTGATTACGTGCTGGTTCCTTTGAGGCTGGCGTGAGTCGAGACACCAATTCATTGCTGAATGTTTAGACTAGCTGGCCCGCGAAACATCGCTTCGCTTCGGATACTGCTCTGAAAAGAGAAAAAAAAGTACATTTGGCTCCAGCTGCAAAGAAGAGGCTAGGTGGTACAAGGTTTCGCCAGCCGCCATTGAATAAAGAAAGAAGCACACTGCGTTCCTTCTGGTTACTGATGGAGAAAATTCCAAAGAAAAACATTGGATATGCTAATTAAGTATTAATTAATTAAATACAAATGCTTGAGTGCAACAGTAGTAACTAACACTAGGGAAAATGCGAGGTGTGTCGACTGTAGCATTGCACTGTAACACATTGTAAATAGTTGAATTTAGGGCAACCGCCTAATTTAATTTCCGCATATGCAGCTCAGAGCGCTACAGTTATGATTACGGTGTTTGTACAAAATTTAATAAACAGAAACTGTTATAATAAATTAATATTTTAGGGAGTTATTGCCCATTATAGGGTTTTGCAACGAAAACTAACTATCAGGTTACCTTCCATTCGGAATGTGGCTGCACTCGGCGACTGTTATGTGACTTATAAATTATAGATTGCAGCAATCAGTTGTCCTTTTTTAGATTTTATTACGCCAATCCATATTTCGGCAAGTAGCTAGCCATTCTCAATGCTAAAAATGCAAGAAGTACATAGTCAGATGATATACTAAAAAGTTACAACTAATGGCATAACTTATATGGCTTGTATATTACATATCACTATTTTCTATTCTCAGCGCATGTAAGTCCCTGTTGTTCGGGCGTCAGTCACAGTTCTTTGAATACTACTGTATACAGAAGTAGGCTGTCTGAAGAACACATTGGTTGGTTGTACGGTGCCCTCTACATGAACTACGTATGTAATATTTAAGGGTAGTAAAACGCTTCAAATCTACATGGGAATTACATAAAATAAAACATAAGTAAAATTCTTTACATTGTTGTTTTTTTTCTTTATTGTAATTTCACTCCCCAAATTGGAGCGGGCTGGCAGTGGCACAAACGCCGCTCTTTAGCCAAGAGAGGTACAAAAACATAAGCACATGAGAAAAATAACATATAACAGACAATGCTAAAATATGCTAAAAAATGAGAATAAAAACAGATTACAAAAATGTAAATGAGAGACACAAAATGACACACACACACACACACGCACACATGCAGAGAGTGATTATGTTAGGTTGAAGGGAAAACAAAGAAACACCACTGCAGCAACACAATAAGGTATACTGGCGGCACTGCTGGCGGTGTTGAAACTAAGCACTACACGTATCACTGGGAAAACACTGACACCATAACAAAAACGATAAACATAAAATGCACTTCACTGAAGGGGGGCCTACCACTGGGTGAAGAGTAGGGGAGGAAAGAGATTAGGGGAGAGAGAGAGAGAGAGAGAGAGAGAGAGAGAGAGAGAGAGAGGGAGAGGGAGAGGGGGAGAGAGAGAGAGAGAGAGAGAGAGAGAGAGAGAGAGAGAGAGAGAGAGCAGGGGAAGCCTGGAGGGGGGGAGGAGGAGGGGATGGGGGACGGGAGAAGGAAAGGAGCCGGAAGCCTGGGGGGGAAGGAGAAAGAAGAGGGGCAGCATGGGAAAAGGAGGAAGAAGGGAAGGGGGCAGAGGGAGGAAGAGAAGGAGCCCCGAGGAGTGGACGGGGGGGGGGGGAGAAGAAGGGAGGCTAGATCTGGTAGGAGGGATAGATGGAGGGCGCAAGGACATTATCCGGGAGGGGGAGTTGGCAGAAGTCACCTTGGGTGCGGGTATGGAGTGTGTGAAGATGGAGATGAGGCGGGACACTGTGGTACAGGCGCAGCTGTGGGCTGGGATGGGAGAGGATGGGGGAAACTAAAGGATGGGGAGGATCCAGTTTACGAGAGATGTACACGATTCGTATTCGTTCAAGGAACAGGAGGAGATGCGGGAATGGGACCCACGTGGTGGCCGGGAGACGGATGTGATAAGCGGGGCGGTGTGCATTGTGCTCATCGCTTCCCGCAACCGGCTTCCCGGGTTCGATTCCCGGCGGGGTCAGGGATTTTTCTCTGCCTCGTGATGACTGGGTGTCGTGTGCTGTCCTTAGGTTAGTTAGGTTTAAGTAGTTCTAAGTTCTAGGGGACTGATGACCATAGATGTTAAGTCCCATAGTGCTCAGAGCCATTTGAACCATTTTTTTGCGTGGTGCTCAAGGATTTGGAGGGATTTGAGTATTTGTAGTAGGTGGGTGGGGGGGGGGGGGAGCAGAGATCCAAGTGGGATGGGCAGATGAGGGACTTATTGGTATGTAGGATAGTGGAAGGATCTAATCCCCATGTTTGACCAGAGAGGAGTCTGAGGAGACAGAGACGGTTACATGCCTTGGTTTGGACTGTGCGAAGATCGAAGATGGGGGGTCCAGGAAAGGCGGCGGTTGAGGATGATGCCAAGGTACTTGAGGGTGGGAGAGAGGGCAGTGGGGCCACCATAGATGGTGAGGTAGAAATCCTGGAGGTGGAAGGAGGGGGAGGTGCAGCTCACAATGATTGCCTAGGTCTGGGAATTACATTGCTGTCTGACTTATTTTATTTTTCTTTATTGTTATTTCACTCCCCATAATTGGGCGGCTGGCAGCAGCACAATACGCCGCTCTTAACTCATGTTTGCCAGCAAATATAGAAAATATATATAAGAAAATTTCCAGTTCACTCCTTGGGAGTCGGTTGGTTTATTCTTTAAACATCTAAGTAACGTCAGATGGATAAAACCTTTTTTTTTAAATTATTTATAAGACACAAGAAGTCACATGCTATACGCAACTATTAGAGTTGATTTGATTTAAATGTTTTTATCTTTGCATTATTTTTCTCCCTTTATTTAAACATCATAAAAGGTGTATTGTTCCTCTTATTTACTAATTAGGTCATAGATGGCGCCAAATGTCAGCCAGATGGATGGTTGGTGTAACTTTGCTATTCTGTTACAGATGAAGAGGGTACTAGTCTCTTTGTCACTTCAAACCGATTTTTCTTATAAATACAATAAAACCAATACACTGAATTGCTGTTATTATCAATGTACATGCATCTGAGCTATCATACCATAGAGAAAGTTCTGTAGGTTCAATGTTATAACCATCATAATTGTACAGTATTATGCTAACGGCTGCTACGTATTGGCAAGACAGCAGGAGCTACTTCCTCTGTTATGCCGGTGTTGCCTGGATCTCCACACCCACCCGCTTTTACAAAGCCCTCCAAATCCTCGAACACCATGCGCTCTGCCTTGCCTTCCGTATCCACTTTCCTTCCCCCATATGGCTCCTGTATGACCTCATCCCCTTCCCCCACCTCCTCCTTTTACTCCAACATCTCCACATCCTTTACACTGTCTGCAGGCTTGATCCCTACCCCCTGATTTCCTCCTTCCTCTCCACCCACCGCCTGTTGCCGCACCTCTATCGCTGTATCCCTCCCTCTCTCCACCTCCACACCCCCTATCTCCTTCATAAGAGCAATTTCCGGCACCTCCCCCTCCCGGATGTTGACCTTCACCGTGACATCTACCCTTCCTTCCAACTGTAACCTGGCCTTTTTCCCCCCTCCCCAGGGCCTCCCTTTTCCTCTCCCCTCCTTCTCCCAGAGCACATTTTTCCTCTTCCTTCCCTGAGTCCCTACACCCACTCCTCGACTGCTTCCCTCCCACGTCCTTCCCTCCCCAGCCCTCATCGGCGCGCCCCCCACCTGTCTCCCCCATTTCCACCCTTCCTCCCTTCTTCCCTCCTCCCCCTCTCCTTCACTCCTCTTGCTACAGATTTACACGGCATGCTCTCCTTTCCGCGAAAGAATCTATTACCTCATCAAAGTTCCTCAAACGTTTTACTACATGAAATATCAAACTGTCGTTGCTTAATACTGAAAAAGTTGTTAATACGAATAAACCCAAGAGTGGTGTGGTTTCTCGATATGATTATGTCTATTTTGTCACTGTCTACTACACAAAATGAAATAGGCCTTTCTAATATTGCAGCAATTTCAACACACGCCAAATAAGCGAGACTGTTTTGGCACAAATACCATTTTTATCTATCTCATTTACATAAAGAACACGACAAAATGTAATTCACGAACTACCAATACCAAATACTTATTAGCTCTATTACAAGAAAAAGTCTTAGGTTAGAAAATAGTTTCACATTTCATTGATATGTTTCAGTTTTGAAAACATGAGATAGTAAAGTAGTAGTAGTAGTACGAAATTTTTATATAAATTTGGAATCGTAATATTCTTCCATATAATTTGTGTAAAGTGGCCGTTTCTTCTCCTTCCTCGTTCTAACAAACAATCTCGTCGTTACAAATTCTGTAACTATTCCTGCCATTGTCAAAACTTATTCTCCGGTTAACTTCACTAACCCTGCCAGAACTACCTGTTCAGTTATCCCGTGTTTATTCTCCGGTTAGGCGTTATTACATGTTCGTACAACACGTTTTGCACACTATTCCGAGACTAGAACTTACGCAGCTGCTAATCGGGGACTGTTCATCTGGCCTTAAGTAGTGTGTAGCGATCTGTCAGAATTTCATTTTCTTGGAGACAACGAGAAGATAATTTGTTATCATTCTTACCTGTTATTCCTGTTAGTCGTTTATTTCTACTCTGGTAGTCTGAATCTATAGATTTCGCTAAAAATTATAACAATCGTTATCATTTGCACACCCACTCAGCCACATAATCAAACAGCGATTAGTATTCACCCGTTCGAGTTTATTCGGTTCAGTCCCCATGTAGACACGTCTCCTTTTGTCAGTTGGGAAAGTGTTTTATTTCTTGATGCAATGGGGCAGAGACCTCACTTACACTACGCCTACATTCAAAAATCGTCTTCACGATTCGTTCAGAAAACAACGTAGAATATGTTCAGGAATGTTTAAAAACCAACAGGGATACGTTTCAAAATGATATGAATAATCGATAGACCAACGTGTGCTGAATGCTTGGCGCTTTG
Source organism: Schistocerca piceifrons (assembly GCF_021461385.2). NCBI lineage: Eukaryota > Metazoa > Arthropoda > Insecta > Orthoptera > Acrididae > Schistocerca > Schistocerca piceifrons. Next base: position 219,105,440 of record NC_060145.1, on the reverse strand, counting down.
TGAAACAATACCTTTTCTTCAAGAATATGAATTTGGCGCCCCCTGAAATTGCCGCCCGGGGCAGGTCCCCCCCCCCCCCCCCCTCTCCTAGTTCACGGCCTGCAGAATGTGCTGCATCACATACCTCTTCCGCTCTCCACTGCACGGGTGACAGATTGGGCTATATTTTGCCATTTGCCATTTGGGCTAATAATGGCAGAATTTTAAGCAGCTTTTTTTTAAAGAAATACGACCATCGCCGGTTGGGCGATATCTTTTTGTTGATCAACACTATTTTTGAACGACACTGAAAAATCCGAGTGTATTTTTATGCGATGTTTTTAATATAGAGTTACTTCTAATTACCTTTAATGCTCCACTGCCTTGTAAAGTACTGTATGTCTGGCAACCCCAAAGTTCTACATGTCTCCAACTAACGACTCCATTGTTAATGTTAAGCCGCTGTAGATATGTAATTACGCTATTGTAGTAGTGCGTTCTTATTTTTTACGTATCATAACGTTACTGAACGATTCAAAACCGGTTTTCCGCTTCTTTATTGCTACAAACTCATACATAATTAGAAACTATTAGAAAAGCAAACAGCTAAAAATAATAAACAGCATCACTTACATTAAATTCAAGTGCAAGTAAAAACTGGATTGATTAACAGAGCGACCGGCCGCTGTGACCGAGCAGTTCTAAGCGCTTCAGTCCGAAACCATGCGGCTGCTACGGTCGCAGGTTCGAATCCTGCCTCGGGCATGGATGTGTGTGATGTCCTTACGTTAGATGAGATTAAGTAGTTCTAAGTCTAGGGGAATGATGACCCCAGATGTTAAGTCCCATAGTGCTTAGAGCCATTTGAACCATTTTTGATTAACAGAGCAACAAGTGAACTCAAGTAAGGCCAACAATGTACAATGGCTGGTCTTAGCTAATGTGGGAATAGGCGATAGATGATAGTGCTATCGATATATAGACAGTCTAAACATATCGATGGTCTTGTTGAGTATTGGCAGTATGAATCTATTTTTCGTCGCATGACTGAATAACGCCGGCCGCGGTGACCGAGCGGTTCTAGGCGCTTCAGTCCGAAACCACGCGACTGCTACGGTCACAGGTTCGAATCCTGCCTCGGGCATGGATGTGTGTGATGTCCTTAGGTTAATTAGGTTTAAATAGTTCTTAGTTCTAGGTGAGTGACGGCCTCAGACGTTAAATCCATAGTGCTCAGAGCCGTTTAAACCGTTTGCTGAATATCAAAATACATGAGGCGATAAAAATGTTTCCTTTCCAAGGTTTTGCCGAAGTTCGAAATTTAGCGCGTAATATAATGCGAGATGTTATTAATAACTTCCACAACGAGACTCTGTCTCGGAATCTGGCAGAAAAGCCAAGTTCTGGTCATACATAAAGCACTCTAGTGGCAAGACGCAATCAATACCTTTATTGCACTACAACAACGATGAAGTCACTCATGACAGTGCCACTAAAGCAGAGTTATTAAACACTGTTTACCGAAACTCCTTCACCAAAGAAGACAAAGTAAATATTCCCGAATTCCAATCAGGAACAACTGCCACGATGAGACACATAGAGCCGGTCGGGGTGGCCGAGCGGTTCTAGGCGCTACAGTCTGGAACCGGGCGACCGATACGGTCGCAGGTTCGAATCCTGCCTCGGGCATGGATGTGTGTGATGTCCTTAGGTTAGTTAGGTTTAAGTAGTTCTAAGTTCTAGGGGACTGATGACCTCAGAAGTTAAGTCCCATAGTGCTCAGAGCCATTTGAACCATTTTTGAGACACATAGAAGTAGATATCCTCGGTGTAGCAAAGTATCTTAAATCACTTAATAAACGCATGGCCTCCGGTCCAGATTGTATATCAGTCAGGTTCCTTCCAGAGTATGCTCATACAATTGCTCCACATATAGCAATTATATACAATCGCTCGCTCACGAAAAGACTCAAGTCACACCAATACCCTAAAAGGTGAATAGGAGTTATTGTGACTTGGCAAGACAGCCAAGCCACTATGAGGTAGCCGAAAGACACGCGTTTAATCTCACGCAGGCTGACGTGAGGTCTGGAACAGTTAAAGGAGTTGAGTCTAGTAAAAAAAGTACGTAGCTTCTGGAATACTTAACTTTAATCCATAATTGGTGAACATCGGTCTGACGGTACATGCATCACAAGATAAATAACAATTGATAATGGCGCCTTGCTAGGTCGTAGCAAATGACGTAGCTGAAGGCTATGCTAACTATCGTCTCGGCAAGTGAGAGCGTAATTTGTCAGTGAACCATCGCTAGCAAAGTCGGCTGTACAACTGGGGCGACTGCTAGGAAGTCACTCTAGACCTTCCGTGTGGCGGCGCCCGGTCTGCAATCACTGATAGTGGCAACACGCGGGTCCGACGTATACTACCGGACCGCGGCCAATTTAAAGGCTACCACCTAGCAAGTGTGGTTTCTGGCGGTGACACCACAGGAGTAATCCGCTGAATTACAGACCCGTACTGCAGTAGTAATTTGGAACATATGCTGTGTTCGAACATTATGAATTACCCCGAAGAAAACGATTTATTGACACATGGGCAGAACAGTTTCAGAAATATCGTTCTTGTGAAACACAACTACCTCTTTATACTCATGAAGTAATGAGTGCTACCGACAGGGGATGTCAAATTGATTCCATATTTTTAGATTTCCAGAAGGCTTTCGACACCGTTCCTCACAAGCGTCTTCTAACCAAACTGCGTGCCTACGGAGTATCGCCTCAGTTGTGCGACTGGAATCGTGATTTCCTGTCAGAAAGGTCACAGTTCGTAGTAATAGACGGAAAGTCATCGAGTAAAACAGAAATAATATCTGGCGTTCCCCAAGGAAGTGTTATATGCCCTCTATTGTTTCTGATCTATATTAACGACATAGGAGACAATCTGAGTAGCCCTCTTAGATTGTTTGCAGATGATGCTGTCATTTACCGTCTTGTAAAGTCATCGAGTGACCAAAACGACTTGCAAAATGATTTAGGTAAGATATCTGTATGGTGCGAAAAATGGCAATTGACCCGGAATAAAGAAAAGTGTGAAATTATTCCCATGAGCACTAAAACAAATCCGCTACATTTCGATTACGCGATAAGTCACACAAATCTGAAGGCTGTAAATGCAACTAAATACTGAGGGATTACAATTACAAATAACCTAAACTGGAACGATGACATAGACAATATTGTGGGTGGAGCAAACTAAAGCCTGCGATTCATTGGCAGAACACTTAGAAGGTGCAACAGATCTACTAAAGGGACTGCTTACACCACGCTTGTCCGCCATATCCTGGAGAACTGCTGTGTGGTGTGGGATCCACATCAGGTGGAACTGACGGATGACATCGAAAAAGTTCAAAGAAGGGCAGCTCGTTTTGCATTATCGCGAAATAGGGGAGATAGTGTCACAGGCATGATACGTGAATTGGAGTGGCAATCATTAAAACAAAGGCGTTTTACGTTGCGACGGGATCTTCTCATGAAATTTCAATCACCAATTTTCTCCTCCGATTGCGAAAACATACTATTGGTACCCAACTACGTAGGGAGAAATAATCATCACGATAAAATAAGAGAAATCAGGGCTCGCACAGAAAAAAAGTGCTCGTTTTACCCGCGCGCCGTTCGAGAGTGGAACGGTAGAGGTCTAGTTTGAAGATGGTTCATTGAACCCTCTGCCAGGCACTTTCTTGTGAATAGCAGAGTAATAACGTAGATGTAGATGTAGATATAGGCGAGGGCGTACAGTCCAGAATCGGTACGCCACTCACGTAAATCAGTTTGGGCACTGAGGCAACCCAGTCGCAGGTTCGAATCCTTCCTCGGGCGTGGATGAGTGTGATGTCCTTAGGTTAGTTAGGTTTAAGTAGTTCTAAGTTATAGGGGACTCACGACCTCAGAAGTTAAGTCCCATAGTGCGCAGGGCCATTTGAACCACTGAGCCATTTGAACCATCTCGCAGACGCACCAGGTTGAAGATGCCCATTTGGTAAAACACCGTGTCCTGCTGCGTGACGCTGCCTGCTACATATCCTCGTCGAACAGCAGCAATCTCCGACCACTCAAGGCCTTTTTCAAATAGACTGGAGGCGTGATAATCACATGGGGTCGGCCGCTGTGACAGAGCGGCTCTAGGTGCTTCAGTCCGGAACCGAGCTGTTGCTACGGTCGCAGGTTCGAATCCTGCCTCGGACATGGATGTGTGTGATGTTCAAATGGTTCAAATGGCTCTGAGCACTATGGGACTTAACTTCTGTGGTCATCAGTCCCCTAGAACTTAGAACTACTGAAACCGAACTAACCTAAGGACATCACACCCATCCATGCCCGAGGCAGGATTCGAACCTGCGACCGTAGCAGTCCCGCGGTTCCGGACTGCGCGCCTAGAACCACTAGACCACCGCGGCCGGCTGTGTGTGATGTACTTAGGTTACTTAAATTTAAGTAGTTCTAAGGCTATGGGACTAATTACCTCAGATGTTAAGTCCCATAGTGCTCAGAGCGATTTGAACCACTTTAGTCACGTGGGGAGAGATGAGGACTATAGTTCGGGTGCTCAAGTTTCTCCCACTTGAGTTGGCTTCTGCATTACGACATTTGCGATATGGGGACGTGCGTTATCACAAGGCAGCAGCATCCTAGACGCACCATTCCACAACGATGGTTTTCGACAAACATGCTGCCCCGTACAGTTCTTCAATCTCCGATTGATGCCTACCACTGCGTCCTTACGCAGCCAAGAAAAGAATAACATCACGATGGTTCTGTTTGGACGCATAGTTCTTCGCAATAGTTCACATTTCTACATTAAATACACGAATGACACACTAATACCTTTCCCACATGTCGGTGCTTATACACCCGCATCTGAGTCGCGCTACGTCGCATATAAGCCGCAGCAACGCCCTCAAAGGGAAACTTTTTGATCGTCCCTTGTGTTATTCAATTTCGCTGCATGGCAACTAGGTCGTGCGTATTTTCATTTACGTGATAATATTAACACTGCAGAGTTGGAAACAGGTAGAGCTTTGTCGTACATATATACAAGGCAGCGGAGCAGGAAATATCATTAAAAATAACGCTAAATTAAAAACACTCCATAAAAATACATCTGGATTTGCCAGTGTGGTCCAAAAATCGCGTTTGCTAACGAAAAATGTCGCCCTAATGGCGATGGTTGCATTACTTTAAAAAATTTGCTCAAAGTTTTACGTCGACAGGCAGCGCGGCAAGCTGCCTAGAATAGCAGCAGGCAGAATACGTCTCGGAGCTCAACAAAGCGGAAGTGCGTTGGCCGACACAGGAGAACTCGAACGCGTCTGCAGAGAAAACAAATATGCTCCGCTGACAAGAGCAGCGACAGGAGCGCTCCTGGCGGCCGGTAACACAGCAGCCACCTGCTCCGAAAGCACGGCAGTGGGTAGCAGATTCCCGAATATGTGGCCGAGCAAACGCTATGCCGCCGGCGCGGCCGTTCCCAAGAAAAACTGCCGGCCCACGGCACACGTCATCGCCTCCGCCGGCCGCCACGAGCTGTAATTATGACGCCATCGTCGCCTCCATAAATGTCACACTGTCGCCGTTGCTAACCGCGCTTGCTTAACGGCGTCTAGCCGTCTTCCCACATGTGCAGCGATACTGACTCGTTATGCAAACCGCCTGCTGTTTGCACAACAGCATAGGGAATCGGGTAGTAATGTAATTCCCTCCTTTCTGCTTCCGTTCATACCTGACATGCTTTGTCTTCAAATGGCTCTGAGCACTATGGGACTTAACATCTGATGCCATCAGTCCCCTGGAACTTAGAGCTACTTAAACCTTACTAACTTAAGGACTTCACACACATTCATGCCCGAGGGAGGATTCGAACCTGCGACCGTAGCGGTCGCGCGGTTCCAGACTGAACATGCTTTGGCGTCTGACTGTTTCTACGGCATGCCACATGGGGAAACATGAAAGTAACACTACGTGTCGATATACGAGCTGTTTCAATACATTATGCTATGGATAACGATGAAGGGAAAACATTACATAAGTATATATATTCTAATCTCAAAAATTGCCGAGGTGTAAGTATTTGAAAGTCAGGAATCTGGAAGGTGCAGTTAATTAAAATGGTTTCAAGTACCTATATCAAGTTAGTCACTGAGAACAGGGGACCTACTCATATGATGCATTCACTTCAAAATGGTACATACTGTAACCTATTAATACTGAAATATTCTTAACACTGGGAGGCTGAAGTGTGGTGACTCGTGAGGAAAGCCAAACGAAACGCATCTGCTCAGCAGGATGTTGGGAAACCGCAGTGTGCAGGAGACAAAGTTTGTTCCCCAAACGCTCCAGAACATATTTGAGAAAACTGCTCGAGTACCTGGAATTTGCATCATATTCAGTTTGCATCAGACACACACTTTTATCAGACTGATTGCAAGGACCACTTCGGCAGGCTTAAAACTACCTGTAAAAAGGGTGATTTACTATTTTTGCAAACTTTCATATTGTCTATTATCTGGGCACTATATGTTACTAGTGTATACCTACAGCCATGTAACTTTGCTCTTAACGCAGATGTTTATAAGTCTGCTGTTTTGTTACTAGATGGCACTATCAACGCTCGTGTCCATCTCATGCAGTGTCGGGTTACATGCCGTTTACTCTGATGCCTCTTGCGCCGCGTATATGCCCGTCCTGACCGGCTACAGCAGTTAACTTATGCCACCATTTGCAACCAAGGGTTTATCATTCTGTGATATGGGTAGGGCTCTCCAATCAAGTCTGGAATTTGACGACCTATTCGCCAGTTTCGCAGAATTTGGCACGATATCCCTCAGGAGGACATCAAATAGTCCTATCAGTCGATGCCAAACCGATAACCGCATGTATAGGGGCCAACGCGTTATTGACTTTCTCAATTTGTGAAGCCTTGACTCTTGAATAAGTCATCCAATTTTTCTGAAACTGTAATCATTTCCTTTTTTTAAAAAAAAATCTTTATTAGCAAAAACCATTATAATTATACAAGTTAGCCCACTTCCTTAATTCATTAGTGGGTCATAACAGTTATACATTTATATTAAGTTTGCAGCTAGTTTCAGTTTTAATAAGTGAGCTACAGTTATTTAACAAACAATGGGCATCTAATGTCTAACATCTACTGTTTATATCTAATTCCTATAACTAATTTATATATATTCTGCAGCGTCACGTGTGCGGCAGTGAAAGATATAAACCTACTTTAATCTGCCTTGCTCTTCGAGCTAATCCCGAAGAGCACGCCCCTGCCACTGGGCAGGCCTCGATGTTACATTCGCTGCAGTTCCTAAAGTAATTTCCTATAACTAAGCCCTACAAACTAACTTATCCTACGTCATATCGGGTGTGTGTCACAATCGATGGTGTTGATCCCTACTCCCCCTAATCCTGCACGTGGCGGATTCCAACTGAGATGAAGTCGGCCGGTCCACGCACAGGCGGCATGGGAATAGGGCTCTTGGACGCAATCGGTGGTTATTGTCATTATTATTTAGTGCATCTCTCTTAAGTTTTCAGTTAGAACTTTTCGAGATACCTCGTTAGCCAATGTGTTTAAGGTCTGAAAAGTTTCCTCTCGTCTGAGTAGTTGATATGTATCATAGTTGGGTAGTCTGTCTCGTGCTGTGTTTGCGACATCATTGAAGAGGGGACATTCGTAAACTACATGTTCGGGTGTACCTCCGGATCGCCACAGTCACACGCTGGTGTAGCCCTCTTCCCAAATCGACATAAATATGTCGGGTAGGGTCCATGGCCAGTGAGAAAATGGATCAGACCTCGTGTAGGCTCAAAGTATTTCAATTCCAGGCGTTCCCTTACATCAGGTATAAACTGGAAAGTTCTACGTCCAGCCTCTTCTACCTCCCAAGACTCCTGCCAGAGCTCCTCCCCTCTTTTCCTTATTTCTCTTTTATCCCCCACCCTAATACCCATGATATCTACAATCTTCTCATAATTTCCCTTTTTGGCCCAATACCAAGCCGCCAGTTATCTTTATGTCCAGAGGGCAGAGCCCCATTATGACTAATAGGGCCCACCCTGGAGATGTTCTGGGCTCCCACAGCTCTTAATACCATGCTTCTCTGAACCCTTCTCACTGCCATGGCGGGCACAACCCTCGTGAGCCTGTGCGCCCAGACTCCCGAGCCGTAACCCACAACTGAGGTTAGGATACTATTATGATAGAGTCTAATTAGGTGTGGAGGGAGATGGAATCTTTTATGGCCTATTGAAATGAGGTTATTTAATATCTGAAGAGCTCTCTGGGTGACGGTATCAATGTGTTTTCCGAAACTCCACCTCTCATCAGTGATAACTCCTACATAGCGTGTCTCACGTCGTCGGAGAACTGGTGAACCGTCTATTCTGACAGTCGGGTTTCTGATAAGATGTCCTTTTAGCAAGAGGTAAGTGGATTTGCTGGGCGATATCGTCATTTTAGTCGTATGGCACCACTGTTGGAGTTTGTCTAAAGCTGTCTCAATTTTCGGTTCAATGTCTTCGCGGCTACGGCCGACGACCAACAGGAGGAGGTCATCCGCGTAGGCTATTACCTCTAGCACATCACTTTGTTGTAGTCTATCTAATAAAGGCTCCATATGGATGTCCCAGAAGAGGGGTCCTAAAACGGAACCTTGGGGACATCCTTTGATGATTGTCTTTCCAACTCTTTCGCTAGGGGATGATAGCCAGACCTCCCGATCCTTGCCATAGCTCCTCAGGCAACCGTATTGCGGCCCTGGACACTCTTTCTCCCGTAAGCAGGAGAAGAGCGAAAGCCACTACAGGTTGTCGAAGGCGCCACTGATGTCAACCATGATGCCAACCACGTATTTGTGCGGGGTCGAGCCGCAGACCTCGGCCGCCAGGGCGATTGCATCAGATGCCGACCGCCGCGACCTGAACCCGAACTGCCTGTTGCTCATCCCGCACAACACTCGCTGTGCTGCCAATCTGTCAGCTAGCAATTTCTCCAGTATTTTACCGAATAAGTCCAGCAAGCAAATCGGCCTGTATGATTTAACTTCTGCGGGATCCTTGTCTGGTCCTTTCTTTATAATGACTACATTTGCCATTTTCCATTTCTTAGGGAACTTTCTTTGTCTGAGGCATTCATTGTATAGATGTGTAAGTGGCGCAGTCAGCTGAGGCGCCAGAAACTGCACCACCTCCGCCACAATGCCGTCTGGCCCAGGTGCTTTTCCTCTTTTCAGTGATCTTATATGGGTTGCTACCTCCTCCTCTGAGAAGGGGTAGACAGCCGTCTCATTAATGTATTCTTCTTGGTCTTCATCTCTGAGTTGCTTCTGCCCCTCTGTCCCCCCATCCGCATTGTCGTCAGGCAACAGGGACCGGAGGAGGACCTCTGCAGTCTCTTGCCAGGATTCCGTCATCCTATCCCCGTACCTGACTGTTGATAGCTCCAGAGGAGAGCGGATTTTTTCCCTTACCAACTTATATGGAAGCTCCCATGGGTCCATGACTAGCTGGTTGAGCACAAAGTTTTCCCAGCTTCTCATCCTAACTTCACGCAGTTCCTTTTGGAACTTCCGCTTTTCCTTACTATATAGCAATTGCCACCTTTGTCGTTCCTGCCAGATGACACTGCGCTGGTAGTGCCTCCTCAGCCTTCTGACAGATTGACGCAGTTCTCCCAGTTCAGCAGACCATGGTGACGGAGAGGCCGCCACGGCCCTCCTCCTAGTTGGTACAGCTGCCATCACCGCTCTTGTCACTGCATTCACCAGTTCCTCCGCTCTCTGGTCTACGTCCATATCCAGATGCATGTCACCTTCCGGTGATGGAGGAATGTCACACTCCCTTGCTAGGCGTTCCCAATCGGCTCTTCTATAATTTAGTTGTACTTCCCACCCCATGGCCCAGCGGCACTATCTTTCTCCTAAGGTGAAAGTTATCAAATTGTGGTCGCTTGTCGTGGCATTATCTGTAACTTTCCAATTATGAATATTATTGGCTGTGTTTGGTGTTACAAGAGTGACATCAATATTTGTGCCCTGTCCTCCTCCTGCAGCGTAGGTAGGAGGATTGCCAGGCCTGTTGGCTACCACAAGTTGTGATGCCATAATGAGTTCCTCGACTTTTTCACCATTTGCATCTCTTGTGCCACTGTACCACAGGGGAGATTTAGCATTGATATCGGCTGTTATTACAACTTTTCTTCCCCGCAACGCCATGGTAACTCTCGCTAGGTGGTCTATGTACTGTTCTATGTTATCTCCATACTGGAAATACATGTTTATGAGGGTAATGATTCCCATAGGGGATTGCAACTCCACGACGTTGCAGTGGCTAGTTGTAAACTGTGAGAGTGTGGTGACTCTCAAAAGTTTGTTTGTGATTATAATCGCCGCCTTCGGGTCATCCCTTCTGCTGACTATTTGCCAGCTTGCGGCAACAAATGCTATTTTTCCAGCCAGGGAGTATGGCTCCTGTAGACAGAGTACATCTAGTCTCCTCTCCTCCATCTCCCATCGGAGCTCCTGCATTACGAGTCTGCTGTTATGAGCGTTAAGTTGTCCAATAGTTATATTTGTCATTAGGGGAAGTACGTATGTATTCGGTCATGTGGCCAGGTCTTACTCCAGTCGAACGCAATTCGTCCATGTGCTATTACTGATTGTTGGTAAATGTCATCAAGATCAAATTTCTCACCTCGTCTTTCGAACACTTTCTTTAGCAGGTCTCGCAAGGCTCCGAAGTCAGTGGGGAGATTCACTGATTTTAGCTGGATTCTGTCAACAGCTTCCATAACCGAGAAGGTTATCTTCCTGCCGTCTTCATGTCCTACACGGACCACATGTCGTAAGGCAGTGGTCAGGGTAGCCGGCTGCTCCAATCTAGATAGTTGCATGGTGTACTCCAAGTTGGGGTACACCCTTACCGGATCGACCGGTGGTAGTCTCACTATTGATGTGCTTTGTATAGTGGGGACTCGTGCTTGAGCTTGTGACTATGTTTTCTTGGATAGGTTGTTTGTCTGTGTGATCGTCTTTAGTAGTTGCCACAGCCACAGGATGCCCTTGCCGTTGAAGGTGTAATTTCGGCTTTGTTCCCCGGCTTTCAGAAGAGATAGTTTCCGCCATGAGGGGGAGATTAGTTTGTATGCCTATGTCCATTGTTGGGAATTCAGTTTGTATGGCTTTGTCTTCTGTTTCAATTTTAGTGGCGCCCGAGAGCGACCTCAAAAACTCCTTGAATCTGTTTGCCCTCATGGCATCCCTCCTCCTTTTGCTCGGGGACTTTCGCTTTGGCATCCTGTTCGGTATGCCGGGCTCAACCGTAATAAGTTCTGGAGATTAATCTCTGCTCCAACATTCTGTATGTCGGGCAATTCCTGCCTGTGGCTCCGCAAGACTTTTTCCCTCGATTTTTGCATGGTATGCAAACTGCCGCCGCCTTGCAGTCTTTGCGGCTATGACCGTTTTCCCCGCACTTAGTGCACGCCGGCTCCCTGGTGCACAGCCTTAAGATGTGATCCAAGTCACCACAGTTGTGGCAACGAGGTACCACGACATAATCTCTTGTGTTGATGGCATGAAAACCAACATATAATCTGCCCATTGTTGTTATGTTTCTCCACATTGGCGCTGATACTTCGGCGACGTGATGAACAACATCACGACCCCGTGGCCCAGTCTTAAATTTCAGCTTAAAGCAGCTCTTAAATTCTTCCTCATTTATTCCGTCAAAGTTTTGCTGTCTAATTGTTTCTGAGAGTTCTTCATTTGCCATAATCGTGGGAACGTCATATAGTATAACGAGAGGATTTCTTTTCCTCGGTGTTTCACATTTAACCACCGAGTTCAGTTTCTGGTTGTTCAACAGTTTGTCTTTGTCTTCCTCAGAGACAACTTCGACAATTACGGAATTTCTACTTGGTTTTACCTTTTTAATTCTGATTTTGTCTTTTACAGGGTCTATGTTTTTTGTGAATAGTTCCTGTATTTTCTTAGCGCTTGTGTCCTGTCCAGGCAGTGTCCTAAGGAAGACTGCTGTGTCTGTTCTTTTTGTCAATTTGTCAATTGTGTCTCTGGTCGTGTTCTGTGGGCGCTTAGTGGGCGCTTGCGCGGCCACGGCCGCCCACGTCTTTGCCGGTTGCCTCCTTAATCTGTCATTCTCAAGTTCTTCCACCCTGCCTTCAAGTTTAGTGTGGGCAATAGCCCATGCTGCCAGTTCATTTTTGATGATGGCAAGTCCAGCTTGGCTTATCTTGCCATTCTTTATTTGTTGCTTCATGAGCGACGTGATTCTAGAATATCTCTGCATCACTGATTCATTCTCTGCCTGTCCCTGCTCGTCCTGGGGAGAGGGATCAGGCGCAGCGGAAGCCCGTTGAGTCGCACACGAATCACTCGTTTCATTTGTGGCCATGATTACAACGAGTGATGAAGAAAGGTGGGAACCCGTCTCTTGCCCCGGACCGGCTCCTCTGGCATGGGGGGGGGGGGGGGGGGGGGACTTCTGCAGCTCGCCCACCGACCTCGCCCTTAGGTCAAGGGCGCTTCCGAGCTGCCGGGTTCAGCGCACCGTCGCCAGTGCACTGGTCCCCCTCGGTGACTCCGTCATCGACGATTTCACACAACGCTCCTCGGCAACTGCACCCCGCACTCCGGAGAGGCGGATGCACCTCTCGCCCTTCGCCGCCTACTTGCCCGAGTTTCCACCTGAAGGCCAAGGACCCACTCCTACTCAGGTGGCGGGCCGGTCCCCCAGACGTTCGGCGGTCTGGACCCATCTAACCTGGCCCAGGCGATGTCACCACCTCCTGGGTTTGGCAGAACACGCCCCGGTTACCCAGGGGAGCGGCGAAGCACCCTTGCCGACTCGCGCCGCGATCCCACGCCGACAAACGAGATCGCCGGCATGCAGAGCACCTGCTGGTCTGTGCCCTGCGAACAGAAAGGGACTGGTGTTCGGTCCCTCGACACAGCTCCCCCTGTGCCACGCACCCTTCGCTTTCGCATCGGGTTGGATCGCAGCTCTCCCTTTTGTCACAAGGCAGAATGCCGAGCTTAACATCTGGCACCACGGGAAGGCGGAAAGAGCCACTTGGGAAGGAGAGGCTATGGGAAACGCATCACTTCCCCGAGTGAGGACTGCCGCGGCACGCCCGACTGGAAGCGATACGCCCCAGTGCGAGCTTCCGTGCCTTACGGCGCGCCGACAAGGGGCGGGCCCGCGCCGAACGCGCCGTCAAGCGACCGACCTCACGCCATTTGTTTGTATACATACATCACACCTACCGATTTTTTTTATTTTTTTAGGATGTAATATGACCTCTACCGCACAGGGTCCGTGGCTCGCTTCCTCTACATGCAGGATGGCTGGCGGCTCCGATTTCGCAAGATTTCAATCTACTCAACAAACATTATTTCAATTTTCATACCTTTCGGCACGACAGCATAGTCTGAGAGGTGGGAGTGACTAGGGTCTGTTATTGGGGGGGCGGGGGGGTGCAAAAACAATTTATTAACAACTCTCCTACTGACGAATTATCTGAAATATCACTAAAGTCATTTTCAAAAGCATTAATTAAAATGAGCACAGTAAACTAAAAAACCTTAACTGTAACCCCTCTTAATGAATCACAAATCTGTAGTACAAAAGCGTCTCTGAGTGAAATGCCAATTTCCGTCATTTATGTAACAGAAGAATTAAATTACGGTACATTACAAACAGTCAATCACATGACACTTCCTGGCAGATTAAAACTGTGTGCCGGATCGAGACTCCAGCTCGGCACCTTTGCCTTTCGTGGGCAAGTGCTCTACCGACTCAACTACTAAAGCACGAGCCACCATCCACCCTAACAGCTTTACTTCCGCCAGTACCTCGTCTCAAATGTTCCAAACTTCACAGAACTGCAAGTGTTGCAAGTTTCGCAGGAGAGCAACTGCGAAGTCTGGAAGGTTGAAGATGAGGTGCTGGTGGAAGTAAAGCGTGAGGAGGGGGTTCTGACTCGTGCTTGCGTAGCTCAGTCGGTAGAGTACTTGCCCGCAATAAGCGAAGTTCCCAAGTTGCAGTCTCGCTCCGCTACATAGTTTTAATCTGCCAGGAAGTTTCACACCAGCGCACACTCGGCTGCAGAGCGATAACTTTACTCTGGAATGAATCACGTAATTGAATTGTAGCTCCCATTCCTCAAAAGAGAAAAAAAACTGTAAGCACTGAAATCATGACTTGAAATCCGTAAGACTGCCTTCTCACTTAAAATTTATATAGATCAAACTAAGTCCAAGGCGCAAGTACGTAAAGCAGGCACATATACAGAATTTGCTGGACACAATAGTCTTAAAAGAACTGACATCCGTTTCATTATCCACTACGTTATAGAATAATGTCAGGTAGGCAGCCGCTAACAAGCAACAAAAATAGCAAACAGAAAATAAGAACAAAGTGGTGCTATCCTTAATCCTATGAATTGCCAAATCTGTAAACAATGGAAAAATTAATCTTCCACAGAATTTCCCAAAAACTCTAGATGTAACGCCATCCAATGAGAGCTACGCAACTCTTAGTAAACATGAGCGCCTGTGCTATTTCCTGCGAGTAAATAGTCAAAACTGTAGCGCACTGTCTTAAAGAAACAAACTTGTACAAGTTTAAAAGAAATAACGGTAGGACGCCAAAACAATGCGTAACTAGCAATGGGGGCTGTTACTGTATACTGAAAGGTATGAGAGTTTCCTTGGGGAGGAGTGTATTCAGGCACTCAAGAGGAAGTCAAATTGACTCCAGGCACAGGCTTCCCAGGCACCAGGACAGCATCGGTCTGTCCCTCCTTCATGCATCTGGCGCAACTTTCTGTGTTGTCACCCGCCAGTTGCCAATCGTCGCCCAGGGCGCTTGGCTCCACGTTGCAGCTGATTCGGTGCTCCCCGCTCGAGTCACTCACCGTGGACGTGGTTGCTCGCTTGTTTGACAGCGGTTCCTTCGATGGTCAGTGTGTGTGTGTGTGTGTGTGTGTGTGTGTGTGTGTGTGTGTGTGTGTGTGCGTGTGCGTGCGTGTGTGTGTGTGTGTGTGTGTGTTTTGGAACACCAATCGTCACACAACGAGAGGCGAGTTCTTCACAGGCCAGTGTGTCTGGAGTAATTGTGGCAAGAGTGCTGATTCTGTAGTTGGGTAGATCGGCTGGTAGTGGAGGCACACACACATAATCTTTATGAACCCTCCAAGGTAAAAATCGCATGGCATCAGATCGTCTGTGAACGTGGAGGTTATGCAAAACAAGCTCTGTCGTCCGGCCCCATGTGGGCAATACAGTGGTCGAATACAACGTCGTTTAACCAACCGCGTATTGAGTTACGCCAGTAAGGCGGCGCACCATCTTGATACCAAACCAAGTTCTGTGGTTCATCGTCTTCCAATTGAGGAGAGCCATATTTCTAGCGCGTACAGATAAGGAACAGAAAACATTCAGTTTAGGGAAGTCTCGTTGCAACTGTACCATCTAGTGCGCATTTTCTGAGCGCCAGAAGTGCGCAATTAGGTGAAAAGTCGATACATCACTGAAAATGACACGAACGAGAAAACATTTCGTTTGCAAAGTTGGCACTTTAAACCATAAACTGTAGCCTTTAGAGATTGTAATAATTGTAAACGACAGGGAAATAGTTGTAAGTGTCTTCTTAAAAGTGTCCACACAGACTGTCACTGGAATTTCCAGTTCACGTCTAGCCATCCGAACTGATTTCTTGGCACTACGCGTGAAAGAATCACTTGTTCAGCACGTTCTGCAGCCGCTCTTGGTCGTTTCATACACTTGCCTTTGCGCACAGATACACAAACAAAATTGTAAATTGAACGTAATAAATGCTACAAAGCTCTAAAACTCGTATATTCATTTTGAAACACCTCGTATTAAAAGAAACAAATGTGGATAAAAGTGCTAAAAATATTGTCACACCGTGAAGAGTAAACCTACAAAAGGCACTCACTTCCATCAAACTCGCGTTGACACACACAGTCACTCCAACTCATGCGCCTTAAGCCAACGGAGAAACGGTGAAAGGTGTTAAACCTGGGATTGAAACATAAAGAAAACAACAGAGGAGCTAAAATAACAGCACAGGGAAAAGTGACTTGTTGACCAGTTACAGAAAACATGGGCGAGCCAGTCACTTTGTTAATATAGTAAGTACATCTCGCTAAAGTTTTAGGAAACAAGTTGGACGTATCACAAAAACTTAAAACCCCAACCACATCCGTTTGAATGTCACTTAAAACAGAGGGCAGATATGTCGGCAAATCAGCTGCTGCCCTCTGGTCTGAAAATAAAACACAGTCTAGTAAAATGTGGCGCACAGTAGTCTACACGCCACAAGCTGCACACACTGGAGGTTCCTCTCCCTAGAGCAGGAAGCCGTGCATCATTGGACTGCGGCCTATGTGAAGATGAGTAAGGACCTCATCCCGGCTGCGTGGCTCGAAGGAGATAGGCAATGGCCGTACTCTGGACTTTACTAGACGCAACTTACTGTCTACCACTTCCAGCCACTCTTCTCCCCAATGACACGTGACTCTGCACCTCAACAGGGAGGTGATGGCATGCAGTGGGATGGCACACTGAACTAACTAAGGGCCCCGACACGCCCCCTTGGCTGCTACTTCCGCCCTTTTATTCCCCGCGATACCCCTGTGTCCTGACACCCAACAGAAACATACCTCCTTCTCTAGCCTTTGTAAGTGGAGAACTGCGTCCTGGATACCTGGACTACCTTATCGGCTGGATACACGCCTTGCACCTCCAGTTTTGGCGATATCTGCTAAGGGAATCAGGACTTGAATTGTGCCGCGAAATCATGCCACAGACTCCAGGGGAACAACCAGCCCACATACACTGGCTCTAGCGCGCAAAATAGCGAACAGGTCGAGCAGACAGACAAAGCCGGGAAATAAGTTACAAAGTGTCTGACTATTATAGCAGTAGCAACAGTAATCATCAGCGGATGTCAATCTAGAGTTGATGAGCCCTGCTTAGATAAAGAAGACGGATAACAAAACGGTTTCCTCAATAAGATCACTCTATCCCTACACAAGGCGACAAGATTAAGCTCGTTACTGGATACAGAAACGCACCAAATACTTTTTCACAGAGCGGGATGTTTCAGTGGTCAAGGCAATGTACTCGTCGCCAGCAGAAGGTGATTTCCAACATCGGTCATTATTTCCTGTGATGCTCAAAATCGGTACAAGTATGTGTCGCCATAAGCGCTCCTTCAACAAGGAGATAACTGATTTTCTACTCCATTATTTTCAAAAGCGAGATACTGCTCCCCGTCTCATGCAAACTAACTGAAATACACTCTAAGACAAAAAAGGACATTGCACCACAAATGAATTATTGCAATGGGGCTGAAATCGATAGATATGTTGTGCATATACCGACAAACAACAGATAGAGATCCACAAATTGTGCAAGTCAAGAACGCTGGTGCACCTCTGGCCCTTGTGCAAACTGTCATTCGGCTTGGAATTGATTGACAGAGTTGCTGGATGTCCTCCTGACGGATACCGTGCCAGATTCTGTCCATCTGGTGCATAGGACCGTCAAAATCCCGACCAGGCCAGAGGACATTGGTCATAATGCTCCAAACGTTCTCAACTGTGGACATATCTGGCGACCTTGCTGACCAAAGTAGGTTTTGGCAAGCAGGAAGCAAGCAGTAGAAACTCTCACCGTGTGCGAGCGAGCGTTATCTTGTTGATTTGTAAGCCCAGGATAGCTTGCTATGCTGGGTGACAAAATGAGGTGTAGAATATCGTCAACGTATCGTTGTGCTGTGAGGATACCGCGACGGACAACCTGTGGTGTCACCGCCAGACACCACACTTGCTGGGTGGTAGCTTTTAAATCGGCCGCGGTCCATTAGTATACGACGGACCCGCGAGTCGCCACTATCAATGATTGCAGACCGAGCGCCGCCACACGGCAGGTCTAGAGAGACTTACAAGGACTCGTCCTCAGTTGTACAGCCGACGTTGCTAGCCATGGTTCACTGAGAATTACGCTCTCAATTGCCGAGACGATAGTTAGCATAGCCTTCAGCTAAGTCAATTGCTACGACCTAGCAAGGCGCCAATTATCCTTTGCTATGTATCTAATGACGCATACACTGTATCAACAAGACCAATGTTCACCAATTGTGGATTAAAGTTAAGTATTCCAGCAGCTACGTACTTTTCTTTATAGCATTCATTACGTATCCTGTTTCAGACCTCACGCCAGCCTGCGTGAGTTTAAGCGCGTGCCTTTCGGTTACCCGTCACTGTGGACTGGCTGTCTTGTCAGTCCATTACACAACCAAAGGTTCAAATGGCTCTGAGCACTATGGGACTTAACATCTGTGGTCATCAGTCCCCTAGAACTTAGAACTACTTAAACCTAACTAACCTAAGGACATCACACACATCCATGCCCGAGGCAGGATTCGAACCTGCGACCGTAGTGGTCGCGCGGTTCCAGACTGTAGCGCCTAGAACCGCTCGGCCACTTCGGCCGGCCAACCAAAGGTGTCCTGCTCTTAAAAGAAGTGGCACCCCAGACCATCACTCCTGGTTATCGCGCCGTATGGCGGGCAACACTCAAGTTAGTATCCCACTATTTTGCAGGACGTCTCCAGCCACGAATTCGCTGGTCTTCGGGGCTCAGTTCGAAGCGAGACTCATCACTGAAGACAATTCTACTCCAGTCAGTGAGATTCCAGGCCGAAGATGTGTCTATATGCGTCCCAGACAGCTGTGCGATACAAACCTGCCAGTACATGACATCGTATCTACCGATTTTCGTCCCATTCCGATAATTCCTTCGTGGTGCGCCTTTTTTTTTTGTATTAAGTTTGTTATCCAAGCTGAACAGCAGTAGCAGTTGCGAATGCAAGTACGAGATGCAGACAATGGAAGGCTTCTGACTTGAGTACCCTTCCTGGCAGCTGGCAACTTATACGACCGCTGACCTTCAATACGAACTGCAACCGCATGCCGTCGCTGTGTCATTCTTCTCATTATGTTTTATGAGCGTTGCATTCTTCTTCTACTGACATGTCTCTTTTAAATACTTCTTACTGTATCGCTAGAAATAGTACCATACACTACAACAACCAGGAAAAAGTTTTTAATTCGTTGCGAGGAACGAAGAACAGAATCGTGGCAGAAGTTGCATACTTTTTATCTCAGTGCCAGAAGAATATAGAGGACCGTTTCGTGCAAGCAGTAGTCCACCTTTACAATTTTCAACGGAACAGTCAGTTCTAAAATGCAGTATACTGAAGATATTGCAGGCAAAAGATTTTTTGAAGGTCATTGCCAACAGTCCTTCAGTATTTTATGAAATTCATGCAAAATACACGACATGCGGCTGTCTATATGTCCATTACTATGACAAGCGGTTCCAGTTTATAGCCTCCACTACACGGTCCAGTCACATTAACGTGACCACCTGTCAAAAGTCTAAATGGCCACCTTTTACCGTAAACGGCCACCTTTTACCGCGCGGCTGGTGTAGCCGCGCGGTCTAGGGCGCTTTGTCACGTTCCGTGCGGCTCCACCCGTCGGAGGTTCGAGTCCTCCCTCGGGCATGGGTGTGCGTGTTGTCCATAGCGTAAGTTAGTTTAAGTTAGATTAAGTTGTGTGTAAGCTTAGGGACCGATGACCTGAGCAGTTTGGTCCCATAAGACCTTACCACAAATTTCCAAATTTAGCCACCTTTTGCAGCGCGGACTGCTGCGAGACGGCACAAAGATTGTCTCTGAGGTTCCGGAAGGTAGCGACGAGATGTGGAACTATGCCAACCCCAATGTCGTCGCCAGCTGCGCTAGGTTTCTCGGCTGAGGATCGATGGAGCACATAGCCCGATCGAGATGGACCCACAGATTCTCGATTGGGTTTAAATTCGAGGAGTTTGGTAGCCATGGAAGTACGGTAAATTGATACTGGTGCTCTTCGAACCACGCACGAACATTGAGACGTTGCACTGTCCTGCTGGCAAACACCATCGTGCCGAGGATAAAACAAACAGCATGTAGGGTGGACATGGTCCCCTAGGAGAGATGCATACTTTTGTTGATCCACTGTGCCTTCCAGAATGAAGGGATCACCCAGGGATTGCCACGAAGTTATTCCCCAGTCCAAAACGCTCTCCCCTCCGGCCTGAACCTTTCCGACGATTGTTGTAGGGACGTACACGCCAACGGCTATCTGTCTGATGGAGCATAAAACCTGATTCATCTGAAAATGCCACTTTTCGCCACTCATTGAACGTCCAGTTGTAGTACTGGCGTGCAAATTCGAGCCTTCGTCACCGATGAACAGCAGTCATCATTGGTCTATGAACCAGGTTCCTGCTGCGGAGACCCATACGCAACAAATTTTAGATTAGATTCAGTTTTAATTCCATAGAGCCAAAAATGAGATGATTCTCGTGAGTGTGTAACATGTCAGGAAGTGCAATATGAAAGACATAGAACATTTGCATATAATACTAACTTCCCTGATCATATGTCAGGAAACTGTAAAAATATGTGAATACATTACAGTAAAGTGGAACTCCTATATTTACAGGATTAGTATACTGTCAGAATGAAACATAGTTATTTGCGTTTAGTAAATTTGTCATACACAAAATGCCTAATACTGACTGCTGTGACCAAGAACTGTCAAAACTGGAATCTAACAGATGGTTTTATTTAAGTTGGTCTAACAGTCCGTGCTGAAATATTCATTTATCGAGTGGAAGGTTGGGTTGTGTTGTTTTGGGGGAGGAGACCAGACAGCGAGGTCATCGGTCTCATCGGATTAGGGAAGGACGGGGAAGGAAGTCGGCCGTGACCTTTCAAAGGTACCATCCCGTCATTTTCCTGGAGCGATTTAGGGAAATAACGGAAAACCTAAATCAGCATGGCCGGAGTAGAAGGAGTTGCCTATCAAAAAGTAATTCAAACTCTGTTTAAACTGTGCTTCATCCGAAGCCCAAGTTTTTAATGGTTGCTGACAATGTTTGTTCCTGAATATTGGACCTATTTTTCAACTAAGGTAAGTGATTTTAGTTCTATCGCTGGACGGTCGTTGAAGAGACACTTTCGGTAGCCCCTTCGTTCATCTAGGCGGTTAGTTGCTCAACAGTTGCAGAGTCTATGGTGCACCACAGTTGCTTTGGTGCCGGTTTTGGAAGGCGTCATTTTTCCATGTAAGTCACATTTTAACCACTGCGGCAGGCGAACAGTTCATAAACTTAGTCTTTTCAGAAATGTTTCCACCCTTGGGCCGAAAGCCAATGAGGATGTCCTTTTAGACGTCAAATAAATCTGCCCGTATCCGCCTTATGAGAATGACTGCACTGTTTTCCACGTCCTCCCGACACTCTTTATATATCCTCCACTGCCAGTGCATGTCATATCATGCCATACAAATTCGGCACTATTATCGATAGAGAATCCTCAGAACTGCTGAATATCGAAAGAATAAACAGATATCCGTTCTGAGGAGGTGGCGTATCAGGCATGCTTCCTCAACAGTCCTACGCGTCGTTTTTCGAAGTCCGCGCCACGTGTAATTGGGTATTGTCATACGATGGCATGTGAAGTTAGTTCATTGGTTCCCAATCGGGAAGTGATTACTTCCTGAAGGGTAAACCGTAATGTTCTCGGGGGTAAAAACAAAGGGGTTCAATTGTGTTTCGGTCGCGAAACTAAATTACTTCTTCAAGATCATTATTATTGTCACTATACTCATTCATAACTTACTAATAATTGCAATTTTTTTCTTTTCAAGGGCTAGCATTATCGTGTGATTAAATATGGTGGAAGTTGCAGCTTGTGAAACGAATGTACGAACATCATCTTTGTTACGCACCATCCTGTATGAGGAAGAATCACAGTCGTAATTAGACATCTCGAATAATGACCGCTTGGCTCTTCTTGTACATAATTTGTTTATTTTAACGGCCGGTTTCGTACCCTAGAAGCCACGTCGCCAGGTTAGATATGTTACATCATTACATTAAAGTTACAGCATGGACGGGACCCAACATTGTTTGTCTCCGAATAAATAATGTAGTTAGCGAATCGTCCGGTAAGCTTTCTTTAATGTCAAGAATTAACATGTCTAACTTCAGTGGTGTCAAACCAGAGTTCACTGGAGGGCAGGATGGAGATCTGTTGTGTTTTCTGATGAAAGCTGGTTCTGCCTCGGTCCCAGGGATGGCCGTCTATTGGCTAGGACGAGGCCTGTTGACGACCTGTCTTAGTCACTCTGGACTTACACTTCGGGTTATGGTCTGCGATTTTGTGTGTCAGCATTGGCACTCTCGAGATTGTTCCACGCACCCTGACTGCAAAATTATACGTCAGTCCGGTGATTTTACCTGTTCACTAGCAGCATTCCAGGGGGTGTTTTCCCACAGGATAACTCTCGCCCACATATCGCTGTTGTACCCCAACATGCTCTGCAGAGTATCGACATGTTACTTTGGTCTGCTCGATCACCAGATCTGTCTCCAATCGAGCACACATGTGACGTCGTCGGACGACAACTCCAGCGACATCCAGAACCAGCATTACCCGTCTCTGCATTGACCGACCAAGTGCAACATGCATGAAACTCAATCCCACAAACCGACATCCGGCAGTTGTACCACAACGCTTATACGTCTGATGCTTGTATTCAACACTCTGGGGATTGCACCGGTTATTAATGTACCAGCATTTCACATTCATAACTGCTCATCTCGCGCTTACATTAACCTGTGATCCTGCAATGTTAATCGCTTGAATATGTTACTCAGACAAATGTATTCCCGAAATTTCATTACTCTACATTAATTATTTTCTGGTGTCGCGATTTTTTCCCGTCAGTGTATTTGAAACGATCTTAATAATTCTTGACTGCTCGTTTAAATGCAAGCAACCTTTCCATAGGATACAACAAAGTTCAGACCTTTAGTGGGTTCCTTTACAATTACACTCCTGGAAATGGAAAAAAGAACACATTGACACCGGTGTGTCAGACCCACCATACTTGCTCCGGACACTGCGAGAGGGCTGTACAAGCAATGATCACACGCACGGCACAGCGGACACACCAGGAACCGCGGTGTTGGCCGTCGAATGGCGCTAGCTGCGCAGCATTTGTGCACCGCCGCCGTCAGTGTCAGCCAGTTTGCCGTGGCATACGGAGCTCCATCGCAGTCTTTAACACTGGTAGCCTGCCGCGACAGCGTGGACGTGAACCGTATGTGCAGTTGACGGACTTTGAGCGAGGGCGTATAGTGGGCATGCGGGAGGCCGGGTGGACGTACCGCCGAATTGCTCAACACGTGGGGCGTGAGGTCTCCACAGTACATCGATGTTGTCGCCAGTGGTCGGCGGAAGGTGCACGTGCCCGTCGACCTGGGACCGGACCGCAGCGACGCACGGATGCACGCCAAGACCGTAGGATCCTACGCAGTGCCGTAGGGGACCGCACCGCCACTTCCCAGCAAATTAGGGACACTGTTGCTCCTGGGGTATCGGCGAGGACCATTCGCAACCGTCTCCATGAAGCTGGGCTACGGTCCCGCACACCGTTAGGCCGTCTTCCGCTCACGCCCCAACATCGTGCAGCCCGCCTCCAGTGGTGTCGCGCCAGGCGTGAATGGAGGGACGAATGGAGACGTGTCGTCTTCAGCGATGAGAGTCGCTTCTGCCTTGGTGCCAATGATGGTCGTATGCGTGTTTGGCGCCGTGCAGGTGAGCGCCACAATCAGGACTGCATACGACCGAGGCACACAGGGCCAACACCCGGCATCATGGTGTGGGGAGCGATCTCCTACACTGGCCGTACACCACTGGTGATCGTCGAGGGGACACTGAATAGTGCACGGTACATCCAAACCATCATCGAACCCATCGTTCTACCATTCCTAGACCGGCAAGGGAACTTGCTGTTCCAACAGGACAATGCACGTCCGCATGTATCCCGTGCCACCCAACGTGCTCTAGAAGGTGTAAGTCAACTACCCTGGCCAGCAAGATCTCCGGATCTGTCCCCCATTGAGCATGTTTTGGGACTGGATGAAGCGTCGTCTCACGCGGTATGCACGTCCAGCACGAACGCTGGTCCAACTGAGGCGCCAGGTGGAAATGGCATGGCAAGCCGTTCCACAGGACTACATCCAGCATCTCTACGATTGTCTCCATGGGAGAATAGCAGCCTGCATTGCTGCGAAAGGTGGATATACACTGTACTAGTGCCGACATTGTGCATGCTCTGTTGCCTGTGTCTATGTGCCTGTGGTTCTGTCAGTGTGATCATGTGATGTATCTGACCCCAGGAATGTGTCAATAAAGTTTCCCCTTCCTGGGACAATGAATTCACGGTGTTCTTATTTCAATTTCCAGGAGTGTACATATTGATTTCCCGCGGGCCCAGCACGGGACTAAGCGTGCGCCAGGTGTGGCGGACAAATCGACTACTGTGACGTCACGAGTTCTTTGCAGTGCCCCGATGAAAGCTTGAATCGGGACTTGGCCGAAAACGCTACTTTTGCCATTCAGCAGTCCAAAAAAGTGGTTACGTGCCCATTGCTGTTTAAGATGTTCATGGTTAATGAACATTAACCGCCGACGCAATGTTACGTGTGCCACTAGCCTTGAGCGTAGGGTATGCTGTCGAACAGTAGACACACGCTGGAGCGATGGAACTGTTGTGATCCTGTGTGTGTCTACACACAGGATCACATTACCAATTCGTCGCTGTGCATTAAAGGATTCCTCATACGAGCTGATACGTCAGAAAATGGCAAATCCACTAGATGGATCATTTCGTCCCATTCTAACTAACCCTTATGCTTACATTGTTCGTCTTGTGGTCGACGAGGTATACTGAGATTTTCTTTCACTCTCCCACTACCTCTGACGGCTCTTCAGTCGCTGATATTGGCGTAACGCCAGATTTCCAACCATAAAACAGAAGCTGCGACTGTGTCCACATGTACTCCATCTCTCTTCAATTTATTCGGTTATTGTTGGTGTTTAAATTAGAAGTAACGGCCTACATCGCAATAAATAAATAAATGTTGATGAAATGTCCTTCAAATTTACTGAATTTTTAGTCATTCCAGTCATTCTTTCTGGGTTTTACAGTCAACTGAATTTACATAATTAGTTTCCAATATCCACGTCCCTTTGTTCTTGTACACCTTGACTCGTTCCACAGTCTTACTTGCTGGTATTTACAGAACACCATGGACGAATGAATAAAAAGCATTCTATATATACAATAGTATCTTTGGGCTTGCACGGGCATTCATACGTAGTTTTTCTTGTATATATTCTCTCCATCGAAGATGCTACCACGTTTCTGAATTTATACCGCTTTTCTCAAAGAAAAGGGCGTTGTAATGTGTCATTGTAGTGACGTACTGTGTGTCACAAGGGGTATTAATAAAGTTTATCAATATGAGGCACTTATAATAAAGTCACGAAGTGGTTCAGTTTAAGTTAAGAGGTATATACACATGCCTTGTGCCTATTATCAGGTTTTGTTTTGTTAGCACAGTTAATATGAATGGATGATGGAATGAAAGGTAGGAACCTTGGCCAGCAGTGTGGGGCACATACACTCATGTTCATAAATTAAGGATAACTGCAGAATGTGGTGCCACACAACGTGGCACTACACAAAACTGGCACTAATAGCATAGGCACATAGGGAACACACTCGACACAGATCTGTAAGTCCACGGTATTGGTGACAAGTTGAGAAAACCGTCCCGAAACACATGTGCTACAAAACGCCACTGATTCCTGCGCATGTACCCCGACATCAATGTGGGATATGATCACCATGCACACGTACAGAGGCCCCACAATGGGTTGGTATACTCTGGATCAGGTGGTCGAGCAGCCGCTGGGGTATAGCTTCCCATTCTTGCACCAGTGCCTGTCAGAGCTCCTCAAGTTCAAATGGCTCTGAGCACTGTGGGACTTAACATCTATGGTCATCAGTCCCCTAGAACTTAGAACTACTTAAACCTAACTAACCTAAGGACAGCACACAACACCCAGTCATCACGAGGCAGAGAAAATCCCTGACCCCGCCGGGAATCGAACCCGGGAACCCGGGCGCGGGAAGCGAGAACGCTACCGCACGACGCTCCTGAAGTGTCGTAGGGGTTTGAAGACGTGCAGCGATACGTCGACCCAGAGCATTCCAGACGTGCTCGATGGGGTTTAGGTCCGGAGAACAGGCATTCCACTCCATTCGCCTGATATTTTCTGTTTCAAGGTACTCCTCGAAGATGGCAGCTCGGTGGGGCCGTGCGTTATCATCCACCAGGAGGAAGGTGAGACCCACTGCATCCCTGAAAAGGCAGATATACTGGTGCAAAATGACGTCCCGATACACCTGACCTGTTACAGTCCCTCTGTCAAAGACACGCAGGGGTGTACGTGCACCAATCATAATCCCACCCCCCACCATCAGACCACAGCCTCCATACAGGTCCCTTTCAAGGACATTAAGGGGTTGGTATCTGGGTCCTGGTTCACGCCAGATGAAAACCAGGCGAGAATCACTATTCAGACTATACCTGGACTCGTCCGTGAACATAACTGGGACCACTGTTCCATTGACCATGTACTGTATTCTTGACACCAGGCTTTACGGGCTCTCCTGTGACCAGGGGTCAGTGGAATGCACCTTGCAGGTCTACGGGCGAATAAACCATGTCTGTTCAGTCGTCTGTAGTGTGTGTGTCTGGAGACAACTGTTTCAGTGGCTGCGGTAAGGTCCCAGGCAAGGCTACCTACACTACTCCGTGGCCGTCTGCGGGCACTGACGGTGAGATATCGGTCTTCTTGTGGTGTTGTACACTGTGGACGTCCCGTACTGTAGCGCCTGGACACGTTTCCTGTCTGCTGGAACCGTTGCCATAATCTTGAGATCAGACTTTGTGGCACACGGAGGGCCCGTGCTACGACCTGCTGTTTTTGACCAGCCTCCAGTCACCCTAGTGTTCTATACCTCATAACGTCATCAATATGTGTTCTTTGAGCCATTGTCAATACACAGTCACCGTTAGCACGTCTGGATACTTCTGCACACTTACTCGCTGCACCGTACTCTGAAATGCACCAACACACCTCTGCGTATGTAGACTGCTGCCAGCGCCACCGTGCAACGACCGCAGGTCAAATGCACCGCATGGTCATACTCCGAGGTGATTTAAACCGGCAAACGGCTCACCAGAGCGTTGTTTCACAGTGTATCAGCATTATCCTTAATTTATGAGCGTGAGTGTGTTTTCTTGAAGGCTGACAATGGATCACTGCTACAAGTGAATGTCTCCAGTTCTGTAGAAGACTGTCCACAATGATATGTCATTTTTAATAATTTACATAGTCCCAGAGGTTATCTCCATCTCGAAAGACCATTACTATGTGTTAGACCTCGGTCACTCAAGAGAAAGTCGCTGCAGTAGCTAGTGAAAGAGGACACAATACGGCCATGTACGTAAATCCATGGGTCTGGTTCAAATGGTTCAAATGGCTCTGAGCACTATGGGACTTAACATCTGTGGTCATCAGTCCCCTAGAACTTAGAACTACTTAAACCTAACTAACCTAAGGACATCACACACATCCATGCCCGAGGCAGGATTCGAACCTGCGACCGTAGCAGTCCCGCGGTTCCGGACTGAGCGCCTAGAACCGCTAGACCACCGCGGCCGGCTCCATGGGTCTGTCTGCACCTTAAATTCTAACAGTTCTGCAAAAATAAATAACAGTGAGGAAGTTCTGTTCTTTGTTAATGTCTCTTTCCTTTACAGAATAGCAGATGGACATTATAGCTTGGGAGCGTAATCAAAAATCCTGAAGTGATTCATTTTTGTATGTTAAACACATTCCTGGATATGACTGAACATGAGTTTGTAGACCTGTAGTCATGTTTTTTCCCTGGACGGAGTCGAGCAACGATACAGTATCTCGAATACGCCAGCGACAGTCGTTACATGATTCCAGCAGGGAAGTGAGTGCCTCGCGCCAATCTGTCGACGTTCCGGACTGGAAACAGGCATCTCGTGACTAGCTGCTATAACGCCTGGCTGCAACTATAGGTGAACAGCTGACGCGGATGTCTATGCTCGAGTGGAATATGATTACGTATTCTTAGCTACACAATTCTTGAACTTTTCCTCATTTTGATCCCTCAGTTATCCATATACATCAAACCAATTAGCGACTACACTGCAATGGCTGATTGCTATTGACAGAACAATGTGTAGCACGCAAACAAGTGTTCTTCACTTACAATGGTTCCTAATCTGTGAAGGATGAAACCACTTTTAATAGCTTGCTATATACCATGATGGAGAATGTAAATTAGCTTCGGCTTCAATATTATTTAAAATATGGATGTCACATGAAAAAACAAGTATGAGTAGACCTACCTATTATGCCTACTTTCTTTCCCACGCTAACTATGGGGCATAGTCTGGCGTAATTTGTAAGCAGCTAAGAGAGTTTTCAGAATTCCAAACAAGGTCATTTGTAGCAAAAACTCGATAGCTGAGTGGTCAGCGCGGTGTTCTGTCACGGCAAGGGGCCTGGGTTCGATTCCCGGCTGGGTCGGAGATTTTGTCCGCTCAGGGACTGGGTGTTGTGTTGTCCTCATTATCATAACATCATCAGTGGAAGGCAACGGGAAACCACCACTGGAATCACTTCCCTAGACGCTCCTGCGGTGGACCTCTCTGACCAGGCTTCCCCCATGACAAGACCTGCCGTAAGGCAGAACACAAAGTTTTCATAATAAAAAGTAGCAAAAAGGATTTAAACCTAGAGATTCCAAGAAGCCCCTGGTTAAGTGTTTAGGTATTCTACCTTTACGGCGTATTTACATTATGTAAACTCTTGTTTTTTAAAACTAACGTAAAGGTCAAGGAATAGCAGACTATTTAAACACTGACAGTCACCACCGTAACACAGTTGTTGTTGTTGTTGCTGCTGTTGTGATTTTCAGTCCGAAGATTGGTTTGATGCAGCTCTCCACACTCCTCTACCCGTGCAAGCTTCTTAATCTCCGAATAACTACTACAGTCTAAATATTTTGAACCTGCTAGTTGCATTCATCTCTTTAATAGAATTAACTACATAAAAACAAATAAATCCCAGCAGCAAATATAAAACAACAAAGAAAAAATGACAGAGAGAGAGCAAGCGAAATGAGAATAAGGAAGTGATATGGGAGTAGGCAAGTGTAGCACATGTCTAGCAGATGCTTTCTGGATGGCAGAAGCCGCGCAGCCAGCTGTCCCCCGAAACAGAGTGGGTATGGTCACGTGACGTCAATTTCCAGTGTGAAACGTCAGCGCTACCAGACGTTTCCTGGCGAGGCACGCTCCTCAGGAGGCAGTCACTGCCTGCACAGCCACGCTATCCTGTTGCTGGCGTTTCAAAACGCGGCCACGTGTCGTCATGTAACACTGCCGTCCGGTCATATATTTGCATTGCGGAAGTCGCCGCACCAGACAGATACTACCGTCAGGTCACTTGGTATCGCGTGGTCTTTCTCACTGCTTCTCTCTTGACGCCACTTCGATACAATCAGGCTTGAGGTAATCCGCACAGTTGAAAACCACAATTACTATTGTGAACGTGTTCCGAGCGAGGTCAGTTACTCAACTTGGATTTTCTCACGAGGACACAACTATTCGCAAGAACTGTGTATGTATTTGCTTAACATGCCTTGTGTAACAAACGCCACTTTGGAACGCCTCTTACAAATAACATTACTAGTGAGTGGTTGAAAGTTGTGTACCAGTTGCAGTCGAATGTATCCGTTTATCAAGAAGACAGTGCTGTTTGTCTCCCCCTCTATCACGAGGGCGTTGAAACATGTGGTTCTCGAAACTAAAAATCAAATAATTATTTAAAGAAAAGTAAATTTTTAATTTAACACATTCTTAAATGAGACTAAAAAGGATAAAATAATTTCTCCTAACCCCATAGATTCCTAACCCTAGACAGCTCTGACGATACATAAATATGGGCGCATGCAGTACACAACTGATGCATGACTATCAAACAGACAGCCGGCCGTGTGGCCGAGCGGTTCTAGGCGCTTCAGTCTGGAGCTACGCGACCGCTACGGTCGCAGGTCAAATCCTGCCTCGGGCATGGAATTGTGTGCTGGCCTTAGGTTAGTTAGGTTTAAGTAGTTCTGAGTTCTAGGGGACTGATGATCTCAGATGTTAAGTCCCATAGTGCTCAGAGCCATTTGAACCATTTGAATCAAAGAGACAAACAAGAAACAGTGTTTAGTTACTGTAGGCATTACAGTCTTTGCGAATCCTTGGTACAGCACAGCACAGGTAAAAAACACAGACTGTACCTGAATTACGTGTTTGCTTATACCGCGTTTCGTATAGATGAGGTGGTCTGTCTAAGATGAGTCACCTTATCTTCAGAGAGAATGGCACCCAGCGTATCCGAGACAGAAGCTACACTATGTGATCAAAAGTATCCGGACACCTGGCTGAAAATGACTTACAAGTTCTTGGCGCCCTCATTCGGTAATGCTGGGATTCAGTATGGTGTTGGCCCACCCTTAACCTTGATAACAGCTTCCACTCTCGCAGGCATACGTTCAGTCAGGTGCTGGAAGGTTTCTTGGGGAATGGCAGCCCATTCTTCACGGAGTGCTGCACTGAGGAGAGGTATCGAGGACGGTCGGTGAGGGCTGGCACGAAGTCGGCGTTGCAAAACATCCCAAAAGTGTTCTTTAGGAATCAGGTCAGAACTTTCAGCAGGTCAGTCCATTACAGGGATTATATTGCCGTGTAACCACCCCGCCATAGGCCGTGGATTATGAACAGTTGCTCGAGCGTGTAGAAAGATACAATCGCCATCCCCGAATTGCTCTTCAACAGTGGAAAGCAAGAAGGTGCTTAAAACATCAATGTAGGCCTGTTCTGTGATAGTGCCACGCAAAACAACAAGGGGTGCAAGCCCCCTCCACAAAAAACACGACCACATCATAACACCACCTCCTCCGAATTTTACGGTTGGCACTACACACGCTGGCAGATGACGTTCACCGAGCATTCGCCATACCCACACCCTGCCATCGGATCGCCACATTGTGTACCGTGATTCGTCACTCCACACAACGTTTTTCCACTGGTCAATCGTTCAATGTTTACGCTCCTTACGCCAAGCGAGGCGTCGTTTGGCATTTACCGGCGTGCTGTGTGGCTTATGGGCAGCCGCTGGACCATGAAATCCGTTTTATCACCTCCCGCCTAACTGTCATAGTACTTTCAGTGGATCCTGATGTAGTTTGGGATTCCTGTGTGAAGGTCTGGATAGACGTCTGCCTATTGCACATTATGACCCTCTTCAACTGTCGACAGTCTCTGTCAGTCAACAGACGAGGTCGGCCTGTACGCTTTTGTGCTATACGTGTACTTTCAAGTTTCCACTGCATTATCACATCTGAAACAGTGGACCTAGGGATGTTTAGGAGTGTGGACATATCGCGTACAGGCGTATGACACAAGTGACACCCAATCACCTGACCATGTTCTAAGTCCGTGAGTTCCGCGGAACGCTCCATTCTGCTCTCTCACTATGTCTAATGACTAATGAGGTCGCTGATGTGGAGTACCTGGCAGTAGGTGGCAGCACAATGCACCTAATAAGAAAAACTTATGTTTTTTGGGGCTGTCCGGATACCTTTGATCACATAGTGTATTCTACTAGGTATCGTTATTGTTAACAACTTGTGATGGGTGGACAACCTGATGCTAGCATGGGACTCCAGCAGTTCCGACGATGTCATAGGGAAAGTGTGCATAGTAACATCTAGTTTAAGACATGTGTGCCGTGATTGTGTCCCTCTTTTCACTTATTTAATTACAAATATTATCTCGTGGAAAGTAAATCGCCGGCCGAAGTGGCCGTGCGGTTAAAGGCGCTGCAGTCTGGAACCGCAAGACCGCTACGGTCGCAGGTTCGAATCCTGCCGCGGGCATGGATGTTTGTGATGTCCTTAGGTTAGTTAGGTTTAACTAGTTCTAAGTTCTAGGGGACTAATGACCTCAGAAGTTGAGTCCCATAGTGCTCAGAGCCATTTTTTGAAAGTAAATCCGGAATTTGTGATAAACAAGTTGTTCTGAAATTCTTCAACTGAAAATTCACGCAACAAAATTTGTGAAGGCTGCACCCATAACTAGTCATTAAATTTACTGAGCTGTGGCCACAGCCTACACAGACGTTTCAGATATTTAAAGGCATAAATGAGAAACAGATGCCATTTAGCGTCACTGCTTGCTCTATGTGAAAAGGCTTATAATTCTACATAGATAAATCTTAATAGAAAAATACTTGTGGTAACATACAATGTCCACAATGTCTGCCAGAAGTTCCAATATTTCATTCGTACAGGGGACAGGGGATCGAATTAAGATGTCTCAGCACCAGTACAATGTACGGTTCACAAAGAAAATATTGCTATAAGACAAACCCCAGGAAAAGCCATCATGTAAACTAGACAAAAATCTATTGACTATTCTCGAAAGAGTTTACAGCATGATTACAAGATTTAGCATTGAATTTATCCACACAGTTTCGCATATTCTTTTTCGAAATAGAGCTAATCTAAAAATGTCTAGACACTGTAAATCTTTACGCGCCTATTTTTGTAAAATACACATTTCGAATAACAATATAAAGTAACGTTTAGCAGCCTTTATATTGTTGTTGTTTTAGCACTCCTTTTATTGCAAGTTAATGACGGTTCGGTCTTTTTTTTATAAAAGAGCGGGGCAAATAAAGTGTAGTAATAAAAATAAAAATATTGATATATATGTGTTCTCGTCTTAATTACGTACGCATCAGTTATGTCCAAGGAAGCGACAGCAACAGCTACACCGCGTTCAAAAAATGTTTTGATGACAGTACCGTTTGTTTAGGAATGTACAAAACGCAAAAAGCTGAGAATTAATTGGCTTGCTGAGCAGTAAACTGATGTAACCTGGTTACTTCAGAATTAATGATCTCCGTGTTATTTCCTCTGACATAATGACACACAAAGGAAACAGTGCCGTTGTAGGTCAAGATAAAAATAGTTTACTATCGAGCAGACTACAGAGCTGTTCGGTGAAAATGTGTGGATGTGACCTCCGCAAAAGATGTACACCGCAGAAACAAAATAAACAGCCTGTGGCACACAAACACTACGTCCCCCCTCTCTCTCTCTCTCTCTCACTCTCTCTCTCTCTCTCTCACACACACACACACACACACACATGCACACACACTTACTCTTTCGTTCTTTTTCCCTCTTTACATCTACTACTCCTCTTCTAACCCCATCTTACCAACAATTCCAACCATTAAATATTGCAATCCTGCTGCATATCAAAAAAATGTTCAAATGTGTGTGAAATCTTATGGGACTTAACTGCTAAGGCCATCAGTCCCTAAGCTTACACTCTAATTAATCTAAATTATCCTAAGGACAAACACACACACCCATGCCCGAGGGAGGACTCGAACCTCCGCCGGGATAAGCCGCACAGTCCATGACTGAAGCGCCTATAGACCGCTCGGCTAATCCCCCGCGGCTGCTGCATATCGTTTAGATCATTTGCCCCTTTGTGCCTTCCAGATTTCATCCGTTCACTTATTTTTTATTTGGCTTTTTATCCTGGTCAGAGAGGATCAGACACTTTGAGTTTTATGTTATAGCCCTACGTACTCTGTACATAACGTAACAGAAATGACAAAAATTCATGGGATATCTCCAAATCTCGTGTCGCACCTCCTTTTGCCCAGTGTGATACTTCAACACGATGTGGCATGGACACAACATGTAGTACCCTGCAGAAATATTGAGCCATACTGCCTCTGTAGCCGCTCGTAATTGCGAAAGTGCTGCCGGTGGGGATGTTGTGCACGAACAGACCTCTCGATTATGTCTCATGAATGTCAAATAGCATTCATGTCGGTCCAGAATTACCCCCAAACCCAATGCAAATAATTGTGGTCCGGTGACCTGACATCGTTGTTCGGGAACATGAAGTCCATGAATGGATGAAAATAGTTTCCAAGCAGTTGAACACAACCGGTCAATGATCGGTTCAGTTGGACCGAGTCCATTCCACGTAAACACAGCCAACACCATTATAGAGTCATCGCCAGCTTGAACAGTGCCTTGTTGACAAGTCGGGTCCATGCCTTCGTGAGGTCTGCGCCACACTCGAACCCTGCCACAGCTCTTACCAACTGCAGTCGGGACTCTTCTGACCAGGGTACGGTTTCCCTGTCGTCTAGGGTCCAACTGATATAGTCACGGGCACAGGAGAGGCGCTGCAGGCGATGTCGTGCTGTTAGCAGTGCCTCTCGCGTCGGTCGTCAGCTACCATAGCCCACAAACGCCAAATTTCGCCGCTCTATCCTAATCGATATGTTCGCCGAAAGTCCCGCTTTGGTTGCTTCGATTATTTCATTCAGTGTTGCTTGTCTATTAACACTGACAACTCTAATGAATAGACGCTGTTCTTAGTCGTTAAGTGCAGGACGTCGGCCACTGCGGTGTCCGTGGTGAAAGGTAATGCCTGAAATTTGGTATTCTCGACACACTCTTGACACCGTGGTGCTCAGAATACTGAATTCCCTAACGATTTCCGAAATGGAACGTCCCTTTCATCTAGCTGTTAATTCCCGTCGTGCGACCATAATAACATCGGAAACCTTTTCACATGAATTACCTGAGTACAAATGACAGCACCGCCAATTCACTGCCCTTTTATATTTTGGGTACACGATTCCATCGCCATTTGTATATGTGTATATCGCTATCACATAAATTTATCATCTCAGTATAGAAGATGAAGCTGTAATCAATGAGAAGATTGGTTGGATACCACAGTGCTTTACTAGTCATGGTTCTACTGGAGGTTGTATGCAGTTATTTTCCTCCGACTTCTGAACTAACGTAATGAGCCAGGTATATGGGAACTTACAACTTAACGGGGGCTCCGAACCACGATCTCACTCTTCCTTTTATACATTACCAAAGATGAAAGAAGTGATCAGTGACAAATAAGATTTCTCGGGCTAACCGGGGATCGAGGTAAGACAGTTTGAATATTAATGAACAAAACCATTGTCACCATCAGCCCAACAGTGTGTTGGACTGTCTTTGACAACACAGAAGACAATTGCATTTCGCTGTGACATGTTTTCTTTGATTGATAGGTATGCGACTAGGGATAAATGGCACTAGAAGCTCCCGTATAATTTCCCCAGATACTGTTTTTTTTCTGAAGAAACTTTTGAAACTTAGCTGTAATTCATGATCATGCAACTTTAGGTTCCTCAGCAAAGTCCATGTCTTTTGGCATAAACAATTGACTAAACAGAAATTTCAGTATATATTGCACAGTACGGCACAGTAGCCCGTGTGAGCATTGGCCAAGATGGCGCTTTGAAGACAAATTTAGCGTCCTTGAAACTTTTTTGGAGCCCCAGACACAGGGGTAGAAGTACAGAAGAAAACATACCGTGTAGTTTATCTGACAGAACAACCTCTGATAAGAAGAAGGCCACCCTGCGTTCTGATACAGTGTTTCTGATTTCCTCTTCTTGCTGCGTAACAGTCTTTTTAAACTGGGTATTGGTTGGTTGGTTTGTGGGAGTAAAGGTACCAGACTGAACTGAGTATTACTTGCGCTATATAGGAACTGCTTTTGGACACGTTGCCAAATGTCACGAAAGGCGGAGAGGAAAGGTATGCGAACTCAACGAAGACCCAAGGAGGCTATTAAGTCCACACCTAAATATCACGAGAAAGACGCTGACGGTCGCCAAAAGGAGAGGCCCTTGTTGTTATAACTCGCTCCGTTGTGGTCCCCATTGACTCCTCACCTAAAGATGGAACAACATATCGCAGCCACTGATTTCACTGCTAACGAACTAAAAGCTGCTTATACCTTTGTATTGCTTACATACATTGACGTGACAAAAGCCATGGGATACCTCCTAATACCTTGTCGGACCTCCTTTCGCCCGCCGTAGCATAGCAACTCGATGTGGTATGGACTCAACATGCCATTTACAGTCCTTTGCAGACATACTCAGCCATGCTCCCTCTGCAACGGTTCGTAATTTGAAAGTGTCGCCGCTGCAGGATTTTGTGCACGAATTGACCTATCGATTAAGTCTCATAAATGTTCGATGGTGTTCATGTCGATCCATCCGGGTATCCAAATCTTTAGCTAGAAATGTTGAAAGGTGGCTACACTGAGCCACGGCGCCAGAGATTGCGCCAAAGAGTATTATTCAGCCGCCTCCACAGTGCCTGTCGAGGACTCGTAGTAGTCAGTGCTTGTTAAGAACTCGTGGTAGTCTGTGCTGAGATGTCGTAGTAAAGAGTGTTTGTTGAGATGTGCTAGTAGGCAGTGCTTGCTGAGATGTGATATTGGAGAGTTCTGGTTGAGATGTGGTAGTAGCGAGTCGGTGTGGAGAGATTGTAATGTCTAGAGTGCTTTTCATCAATATAAATTAAGGTAACAAACTACTTTTCTTTTTTTTCTCATTATTTCAATGTCCTGAATAATGCGTCATTACAGTTCAGTCAACAAAGCATCTGGCTTGTGTTCTTGTATTTGAGTGTAATTCTGCTTTCCTTACGCAATTATAGTATTTCTAATTTTTTTTTATCACGTCAGTATAAATGGTATTTAAAATTTCTTGTCTTGTTGAAGAAGAACCGTGCCAGATGTGTACGTTGAGTCACACACTCCCACACACAGAACAATTACACTTGTGCTTTGGTTTCGTAGGTTTTATAGTTGCTGGGGACTTAATTAATTGTGTTAACAGAAAATTTCCATTTTATTCTTTGTTGTTGTTCTATGCAGTCAGATAGCGTAATAATACTAGTCAGGGCCAACCGTTTACGAGAGACTACGTAATCGGACAGTTAGCTACTGAAAAATTTGCATTTCATATTTATTTAATTAAGCCCCCATGCACGTGGCGACCGCTGCTTCGGATCGTCCCTTGGAATCTTCTGATTGTAAAAATAGTAGACAGTAGTATTGTTGTAGTAATTTGTAGTTTAGTAATTGTAGTCTATTTTGCATGTGTAGATTTGGTAATTGGCATTCTTCTAATGGTATTTTTCAAAATTTAAATTTGTTGTCTTGTCTACGCGTTTGACAATTTAGTGAAATTATTTCAATTGTTCGATTGATCGTGTTTGAGGGAGACATTTCACGTAAATGGTATTGTTGGAGATAAGGAGACATTGTAATTTTCATACGGTGACGAGTTTTGTATGTTTTGTAAATGATTACGCGGTCAATGAAACAGGCAAAAATGATGAATAGTCAGAATAACGAAATTGTTAACATGCCGAACTCGCCAACACAGGAGAACAGTGTGATGAATAATGAAGTGGAAAACAATGTAATAAGTCGGGAAAATAGTCCGGAACCATTTCAAAATTTTTCTCAATCAGAAAATTCACAGAATACGAGATTAACGACAGAAGATTCTGTAATAGTATCGAACAAAGACAGCTTTACAGCTCTGACGAAAGAAGTCGATTTCGCGGGAAACGTTTCGAACCAGTTACTATGGAGCAGTTGATGAGTGCTATATTAAATTTGGGATCAGAAATAGGAACAATTATAACCGAGATGGGAACTTTGAGATCTGAAATTAAAACAGAAATGAAAGCAATGACAACACGGTTATGCTCACAAATAGGATCTGAATTAAAAACAGTGGCAACACGTTTAGATTCACGAATAGCGACATGTTTCAAAAATATGAAAGATGAATCAAACAAAGAAATTAGAGGAGAAGTACAACCGATTTTGAATTCTCACAATAATAGATTAATTGCAATAGAGATTAGACAAAGGGAACAGGATAGAGAACAGGAAGAAAGAGATCGCGTGATAGTACAGAAATTTTCAGAGTTAAATTTACAATGTGCACACGATAAGGAAGAAATAATCGAAAGAATCGAGGAATCCGTACCAAATGACAGAATAAATAACTTAACGCAACAGTGTGAACAGTTAACTACTAAATGTGACAACACCGAAACCCGAGTCGCGACACTTACAGAAGACGTAAATAAACAGAAAGAACAATTAAGTGACTCATCGGAAAGAGTTGAGGAGATCTCAGATAAATTGACAAGTGTTAGTTTAGCAGAAGGGTTTGAAGAAAATAATTTGTTTCATTTACGTGATGCAACAAGAGAGCGCCATGCGCGTGAATTTAACAATAATCGTCATTGTGACTGGGACAGACGCGGTAGGTCTTTGTCGCCACGAGGAGAAAACTTTGACTATAAACATTTTTTGACTGTTCGGAAATTTAAGATCTTCCGCAATTCTAAGAATGACATACATCCATGTTCATGGTTAGATCAATTTATGTACGCACTTCCGCCAAATTTGCCACTAAGTCACAAACTGGAGATTATGTGCGGCTATTAAAGTCCTCAGGGGATTCACTACTCTAAGTGAATATGTGCCGTAGCGAGCATAGGGCCCCGAGCTGTAGTGGTGCTATTTCCCTTTTAGTTTTCTGTACCGCTGCCTACTCTTTTACTATTCTTTGCATCTGTCAAAACAACTCTTCGACTATCAATCTATCTAGACAGTAGTAAACAATAACCTGATATGACTATTTTACCTAAAAATGATTTAGGAAATTACGATTTGGACTTACTGTTCCTTCAGCAGCATTCATTCGTAGTTTAAACGAAATTTTACCTGTTTATCTTCGTGACAATATTACTTCATATGTTGACGATATTCTTATTGCTAAACATTCTTGGAGTGAGCACAACAAAATTTTGGATTCATTATTACGTATTTTTGCACGAGTTGGCATTACAGTGAACTTGGAAAAATCTGAATTTGGTCGTTCTCAGGTGAAATGTCTCGGTCACATTATTTCTACAGAAGGTATTCTTCCTGATCCAGAAAAATTAGACGCTATTCGTAACTATGCTGTTCCTACCACAAAACGTGATGTTCGTAGATTCCTTGGTGTCTGTAATTTTCTTAGACGCTTTGTTAGATTGGACAATTTGGCCACACCTCGTTTCTGCGAACTATCTGGAAAGTTCTTTTTAAACGAAAATCGGTCGACAACTCTGTTTGGTTAGTTTGTATTCCTGATGAGTGGGTCAATAAATTGATTTGGTACACACATTTCAGTTATGCGCACTTTGGTCCCAGAAAATGCTTTCATAAATTACGGGAAAATTGCTACTTCAGTAATATGGAAAAACGTATTTGATCTGTTCTGGCCAAATGCAAATCATGTCAAAAGGCTAAGCCGCCAACAATTTCTCACAGAGCACCGTTGTTTCCTATCATTCCAGCGAAATTAAAGGACATGGTTGCAGTCGATTTGTTCGGTCCAGTGGTTCGTTCTACTAATGGTTTTGCGTACATTTTCGTAGCAGTGGAGTTGACATCAAAATATGTGTGTTTTACACCGTTACGCAAAGCAACAGCTCGTTCAGTATCTAATGCTTTCATCAAACATTTTCTTAAAGAAGTGGGTCATGTTGATAAGGTTATATCAGATAATGGATCACAGTTTCGCTCTAAAATTTGGCTTCATACTCTACGGCGTCGTAAGATTAAACCAATCTTCATTTCACTTTTTCACCCTCAATCTAATGCTTCAGAGAGATGGATGAAGGAAATCAATAAATTGTGTCGTCTTTATTGTCATCAGAATCACAGAACGTGGGATCAGTATCTTCATACTTTTCAAAACATTCTGAATGAACTCCCTAATGATTCAACTTCTTTACCGCCTATACTGATATTAAAAAACAAAGCACCGACAAATCGCATATCTGAAATCGTTCCTTTTCCGCCGTCACGGAAACTGCGGCATTCTGAAGTTGTGAACATGGCTCTGCAAAATATTGCATCTGCGGCTGCTAGAAGAGAGAAATCAGCTAAACATCCTGGTCGTTTAAAAACCTTGTCAGTTGGTCAAAAGGTGTTAATTAAGTCTCATCGTTTGTCTCACAAAGGAAAAGGCTTGTGTCGCAAATTTTTTCTGCTTTATAACGGTCCATATAGAATTCGCAAAATTATACATGATAACACTGTTGAAGTAGAAACTCTTAAATCACGACGCTCTAAGGGAATACATCATATATCTAACGTTAAAATTTTTGTGGAATGATATACTTTTGAAAAATTTTTCTGGAATGACATATTTGTGAGAAACTAACAACTACATGTAAACACGCAGAGAGTACAAGGATACCGCCCTGTGTTTTGGCGGCGGCATATACTCAAAGCAACAATCAAGTCTGCGCGCTGCACAAGGCAGTCGTTGACCGCAAACAATTGCTTCCTACGTCACGCGCCTACAGCTGATCGAGCGCTCAGTGCGAATGCACTGACAGCCGTAAACAAATACACAGTCTACGTTCTCCGACTAAATTCAGTATAAAGCTATAGTGACTTGATGAATTATGTTATTAACGTTCAGTATTTTTCAGGATACGGTTGTATAAAATATTTAAGAACTTCAGGTAAATTCTGTGTGTGTCCGACGTTAAGAGGACTTGCTATCGAGAAAATTTCAGGAAGAACGTAATTTCGAAGAAGAAACTAATAAACTAAAAAAAAGGTAACTGTTAATTGAGTTCATTTTTCAGGTAACGTATTTCCACTTAGGTACGTACTTTAGACGTAATTTGCTGCTCGCGATTATGTGATTCATACTTTGTCCATTGGGACTACTGACAGCCGTGGGAGAGCCAGTCCTGACAAAACTCTACCATCTGGTGAGCAAGATGTATGAAACAGGCGAAATACCCTCAGACTTCAAGAAGAATATAATAATTCCAATCCCAAAGAAAGCAGGTGTTGACAGATGTGAAAATTACCGAACTATCAGCTTAATAAGTCACAGCTGCAAAATACTAACACGAATTCTTTACAGACGAATGGAAAAACTAGTAGAAGCCAACCTCGGGGAAGATCAGTTTGGATTCCGTAGAAACACTGGAACACGTGAGGCAATACTGACCTTACGACTTATCTTAGGAGAAAGATTAAGGAAAGGCAAACCTACGTTTCTAGCATTTGTAGACTTGGAGAAAGCTTTTGACAATGTTGACTGGAATACTCTCTTTCAAATTCTAAAGGTGGCAGGGGTAAAATACAGGGAGCGAAAGGCTATTTACAATTTGTACAGAAACCAGATGGCAGTTGTAAGAGTCGAGGGACATGAAAGGGAAGCAGTGGTTGGGAAGGGAGTAAGACAGGGTTGTAGCCTATCCCCGATGTTGTTCAATCTGTATATTGAGCAAGTAGTAAAGGAAACAAAAGAAAAATTCGGAGTAGGTATTAAAATTCATGGAGAAGAAATAAAAACTTTGAGGTTCGGCGATGACATTGTAATTCTGTCAGAGACAGCAAAGGACTTGGAAGAGCAGTTGAATGGAATGGACAGTGTCTTGAAAGGAGGATATAAGATGAACATCAACAAAAGCAAAACAAGGATAATGGAATGTAGTCTCATTAAGTCGGGTGATGCTGAGGGAATTAGATTAGGAAATGAGGCACTTAAAGTAGTAAAGGAGTTTTGCTATTTGGGGAGCAAAATAACTGATGATGGTCGAAGTAGAGAGGATATAAAATGTAGGCTGGCAATGGAAAGGAAATCGTTTCTGAAGAAGAGAAATTTGTTAACATCCAGTATTGATTTAAGTGTCAGGAAGTCATTTCTGAAAGTATTCGTATGGAGTGTAGCCATGTATGGAAGTGAAACATGGACGATAAATAGTTTGGACAAGAAGAGAATAGAAGCTTTCGAAATGTGGTGCTACAGAAGAATGCTGAAGATTAGATGGGTAGATCACATAACTAATGAGGAAGTATTGAATAGGATTGGGGAGAAGAGAAGTTTGTGGCACAACTTGACCAGAAGAAGGGATCGGT
The DNA here is from genome assembly GCF_021461385.2 of Schistocerca piceifrons. Taxonomy (NCBI): domain Eukaryota; kingdom Metazoa; phylum Arthropoda; class Insecta; order Orthoptera; family Acrididae; genus Schistocerca; species Schistocerca piceifrons. The sequence continues at coordinate 219,063,364 of NC_060145.1, read as the reverse complement.
TGGTAGGACATGTTCTGAGGCATCAAGGGATCACCAATTTAGTATTGGAGGGCAGCGTGGAGGGTAAAAATCGTAGAGGGGGACCAAGAGATGAATACACTAAGCAGATTCAGAAGGATGTAGGTTGTAGTAGGTACTGGGAGATGAAAAAGCTTGCATAGGATAGAGTAGCATGGAGAGCTGCATCAAACCAGTCTCAGGACTGAAGACCACAACAACAACAACAACAACTTTGTGCTAATTTCATGTTCTATGAAATTATTTGTGAAGCAACGTGCTTGCGTACGTTAACTGATTTTGACAATGATTATTAATGAACTGGGTTGTAACTTGTGTATATTATGCATCGCTTGGCTGCACTGCTTTTTCACTGATGTCATATTTTTTAATTATGTGCCTGCTGTGCTTATTTATTTAAATTATAATTGTCACCTGATTTATTGTGCTGATGTGGTTAGGTATGTAAGTTATACTTTGTGATTTATTTGCTTGCGCCTTCATGTTTACTTATTAAGATGACATATGAACATTTATTTGCTTATGCTGATATGATGCTAATGGCCTGTTTATTACGTAAGATATATGTTTGCTGCTATGCGTATGGATTGCATATTTATACATTTCTGTTTGTTGTCATAACTACTCTTTAACTTGGTATATAAAAATGCTGATATACTGTGTACAAACAGAGTTTAGGTCACATTATGGTATTAATTAGAGATTGTTCGCTTGGCAGAGCCTCGTTGTAAGAATTGTGCTGCATCCACTTGTTGACATTCTGTTCACTACTGGTATATTTACTCGCTATTGCATGTTTTGCTTACGCTCAGCGCCTTATATTTTTAAGATAAGAAAATGAACTGCTATAATTCGACGAACAACATTAGTACAAGAAACTTCATAGAAGTCACATGAGCTGGAGGTTTTATGGAAGCTGTATAAATGTATGCTAATAGGAAGGAAGCTAACGACATGACATACCAAAACTAGGTTTAGACCATTAACAGTCATTACACTGCATTTTTCGTGAGCAATTGAAATAGGAAGTGACACTTGACACAAGAAATACTCCACATGTTTGCTTCTGTTTGCCATAATTCTTGAAGTGGTGTACACACTGTGAAATATTATGATTATTCACACTCCGTAATCGTACTTAATTACTGAGAGTTATTCGAACTAAGTCTGTTATAGGTCATGTATGCATTTCTTTTGTTTATAATTCATAATGAGTAGAAGATTTGGGTCAGATGGATTACACAGAGGTTGTGTGTTGACAGTGTGTCTTCGGATTGTATGGGATGATGAGGTTTGCATTAGGATTTTATCTGTACTTGTTCGAGGAGACTGATTAGAGGAAAGAGTTGTTATGGAAGTGAAATGATATTGGCGATAAGGTTTATATGTGTCGACGTATTGAAGAGGTATTATTGAGGTATTGAGATTATATGAAGTTGATGATTATTGGAGTTTTGGTGGACAAGAGGAAGGTAAATGATATTGATGATAAGTTTTATATGTATCGACGTAAGAGGTATTATTGAAGTATTGAGATTATGTGATGCTGATGATTATTGGAGTTTTGGTGTATAAGAGGTAAAGTAAGTGAGGAGCATATTTTTTTTTGTTGGTCTATATGGAACAAGGAAGATGAAGTTGGCAGACTACAACACTCAAGTAGAAGGAAGATTGTCTACACACACTTGTTAAATCAATAAGCAGTACTTTTTTTTTTTTTTTTTTTTTTTGGGAGAGAGGAAGTAATTGCATATCTTGGCTCACTGACAGTTGTTCAGCAACAGTACATTTGATCTGGCTTGGCAAACGTTGGTCTTGACATGATGACTATGACATTGACTTTACTATTATTGACTGTTATACATTGCTGCCACTACTACTTGATACACATGTCGAACATCAAATCTTGGACAGAGTTACATTTACACAGTTAACACTATTCAATTACACAGTAGTACTTAATGTGGATGAAAGATGAGTGAGTGTTTTTGTGTGTTTTCCTTTCCTAATCCCAAATAATTAGTCCCAACCTATCTCCTAAATATTATTTTATTTGTTTGTAGTGGCTTGCACTGACACCCATAAATATTATAGGTTTACTGGTATTTGAGTATTTGTAATAGTTCATATGACAATTATCTGATATCATTTGTGTGTTTATTAGAATTTATATGTTTAGTGTGTAAAAGCATTTGTATGTGTATTCAAACTATTATTCATGCTTTAACTGTCTGATTAGTGATAGTGAATATTATGGACTGTTACCTGCACTTGTTCAACATTGGTGTGTGACACTTAGAAATGTTTAATTTCTGCTGATGAACTGTGTGATCAGTGATAGTGAATATTATGAACTGTTACCTGTACTTTTTCAACATAATGGGTGCCACTTAGAAATGTTTAATTTCTGCTGATGAACTGTGTGATTAGTGATAGTGAATATTATGGACTATTACTTGTACCTTTTCTACATGATTGGTGCCACTAGGACATGTTTAATTTCTGCTTATAAACTCTGATGAACAGTGTGATCAGTGATAGTGAATATCATGGACTGCTCTCTGCACTTGCTCAACATTGCTGGGTGCCACTGATGGATTGTTTCTACTGAACTAATGTCACTTGTTGGTGTCTGCACTTGTTCAACATTACTGGGTGCCACTGATGAACTGCTTCTACTGAAATAATGTCACTTGTTGGTGTCTGCACCTGTTCAACATTGCTGGGTGCAACTGATGGAGCTACTTCCATGGAAATGATGTCACTTGTTGGTGTCTGCACCTGTTGACCATTGCTGGGTGCCACTGTTGGAACAGTTTCTACTGAAATGATGTTACTTCTTGCTGTCTGCACCTGCTCAACTTTGCTGGGTGCCACTAATGGACTGCTGTCTGCACCTGTTCAACATTACTGGGTGCCACAGATGGAACTGCTTCTACTGAAATAATGTCACTTGTTGCTGTCTGCACCTGCTCAACATTGCTGGGTGTCACTGATGAACTGCTCCTACTGAAATAATGTCACCTGTTGCTGTCTGCACCTGTTCAACATTGCTGGGTGCCACTGATGGATTGCTTCTACTGAAATAATGTCACTTGTTGGTGTCTGTACCTGTTCAACATTGCTGGGTGCCACAGATGGAACTGCTTCTACTGAAATAATGTCACTTGTTGGTGTCTGCACCTGTTCAACATTGCTGGGTGCCAGTAAAGGAACTGCTTATACTGAAATAATGTCACTTGTTGGTGTGTGTACCTGCTCAACTTTACTGGGTGCCACTGATGGACTGTTTTTTTTTACTGAAATAATGTGACTTGTTGCTGTGTGTACCTGCTCAACTTTACTGGGTGCCACTGATGGACTGCTTCTACTGAAAAGATGTCACCTGTTGGTGTCTTTTTTGTATAAACTAATCATTGAAAGCATTTTATGTGAACATTTGTATAAACTGATTTTTTGTGTATTGTGTGAACTATTATGTAAAGTCACATGTATGAAAAGAATTTGTATTGCTTACTGTATTTTATATAGTAGGTTATTGAAAGGTCAGTGCAAAGCCAAAAATTTTATCTAATTATGTGATATTTAGGTATTAATATTATCTTTTATTTTTGTCTGTATTTTTGTGGACGAATTTGGTGGTATTTTCACCACCAATGCCGGCAAAAATACCATGAAATTCTGGCCTGTGGAGGAGGGGCATATGAAAGGTGGCTACACTGAGCCACGGCGCCAGAGATTGCGCCAAAGAGTATTATTCAGCCGCCTCCACAGTGCCTGTCGAGGACTCGTAGTAGTCAGTGCTTGTTAAGAACTCGTGGTAGTCTGTGCTGAGATGTCGTAGTAAGGAGTGTTTGTTGAGATGTGCTAGTAGGCAGTGCTTGCTGAGATGTGATATTGGAGAGTTCTGGTTGAGATGTGGTAGTAGCGAGTCGGTGTGGAGAGATTGTAATGTCTAGAGCGCTTTTCATCAATATAAATTAAGGTAACAAACTACTTTTCTTTTTTTTCTCATTATTTCAATGTCCTGAATAATGCGTCATTACAGTTCAGTCAACAAAGCATCTGGCTTGTGTTCTTGTATTTGAGTGTAATTCTGCTTTCCTTACGCAATTATAGTATTTCTAATTTTTTTTATCACGTCAGTATAAATGGTATTTAAAATTTCTTGTCTTGTTGAAGAAGAACCGTGCCAGATGTGTACGTTGAGTCACACACTCCCACACACAGAACAATTACACTTGTGCTTTGGTTTCGTAGGTTTTATAGTTGCTGGGGACTTAATTAATTGTGTTAACAGAAAATTTTCATTTTATTCTTTGTTGTTGTTCTATGCAGTCAGATAGCGTAATAATACTAGTCAGGGCCAACCGTTTACGAGAGACTACGTAATCGGACAGTTAGCTACTAAAAAATTTAAAAAGTATTTGCATTTCATATTTATTTAATTAAGCCCCCATGCAATGTCCAGAATGTTCTTCAAACCAATCGCGAACAATTTCGAGACAGTGATATGGCGCATTGTCATCCATTAAAATTCCATCGTCCTTTGGGAGCATGAAATCCATTAATGGCTGCAAATGGTCTCCAAATAGCCGCACATAATCATTTTCAGACAATTATCGGTTCAATTGGACCAGAGGACTCAGTCCAGCCCCATCCGTAGCCTGGTCAGATGGGTCCCGAGTTCAGTTGGTAACAGTTGATGGTAGGATCCGATGTGGCGCAGAACCCACGAAGCCGTGGACTCAAGTTCTCAATAAACCACGGTGCAAGCTGAACTCGGGATCCATCTGACCAGGCTACGATTTTCCAGTCGTCTATGGTCCAACAGATACGGTCACCAGCACGGGAGAGGCGCTGTAGGCGATGTCGCACTGTTAGCAAAGGCACCCTTATTGGTCGTCTGTTGCCGTAGCCCATTAATGCCAAATTTTACCGCACTGTTCTAATGAGCACGTTCGTTCGTCGTTCGTCCCATATTGATTTCTTTTCACGCAGTGCTGCTTCTTCGTTAACACTGACAACTCTACGTAAATGCCGCTTCTCTCAGTCGTTAAGTACAGGTCGTCGGCCATGGCATTGCCCGTGGTGAGAGGTAATGCCAGAAATACTGTATTCTCGGCACACTCTTGACACTGTGGATCTCGGAATGTTGAATTCCCTAGCGATTCCGACTACCGGAACATAGAAAGGAGTTTTCGACAACATATCGCAAATATCCACGACGAGCTGAGGATCTATTTGAGATGCGGTCCGGCACGAGTTCTTTTTCATTAAGCTTAATCTTATAGATCTCTATGGTAATAAGTGATAGATTTCCTCTGAAGGAGGAAAGATTTAATGTAATAAAATGGCACACCTACAGCCGTCTTTTCGATGTTATTTATTATATGGCTTCCAGTTTCGGTGGTTCAGTATACCACCTTCAGGCCTTCGGAGGATATATTAAATGGCATCGAATGGACGGCTGTGGGCGTTCCGTTTTAATTCACAAGTGAACGGCTGAAGTCCCTTAAATCTTCAATCACAAGGACGAGCATACATAAAGATTTAAGGTCCAATTGATCACTATTGAAGACTGTTACCGTTCCCATCGATTTGTCCCTGAAAAATCTCTAACTGTGGAAGGTACAGTAGATGCGAAACAGTAAGGCAAAACTACAAATACATTTTATGAAGAAAAATAACAAGCTGAAGAGACTGACAGACAGGATGCATATTTCGGCTCACCCATAGCAGTCAGTATTAGGCATAACCTAAAATTGTTATCGTTCAAAATGAAACAGTCTACGTCTTCGAATATCGAATCCTCTGATTTTAGCCAAAGACTTTACGTCACTGAGCTTTCAAAGATAAGATTGATGTTGCTTTCGAATCATGTCTGCTTCAAATTCAGCATCCGACCTATTCTTATCCTGTGCTTCGTAAGACCCTTAAATTTATTTATTTTGGTTTCCTCCTTATGACTACAGTACGATCAATTTCATCATTTCTAACATTCTATTTTTTTACTTTCACTCTACGCTTATAACTTAGAAACCTAAAAATTTCTTTTCAAGTAACTGTAGTTACTGGACGTTAATTGGACTGATAGCCTTCACGCATGATGTATGAAGCCCTCCTCGTAAGGCAACAAAGAATGTACTGGAAAATAGGACCCAGTATCTTTCTTGCCACATGCCATTGCCTATAAACACAAACCGCGAACGTGTACGTGCGCGCGTGTATGTGTGTGTGTTCAGGAACGCATCGAGAGTTGAAACTTCGTGCATCAATGCAGACAAGTGAGCGACTTACATTTCGCTTAACACCGCACTTATGTAGACTCCAACGGTTAAGTACAGTCGCTGCAGGATCAACCAACCAAATATTGGTCTCCGCAAGCTTGTGTTTTGTGGACAACTGTGCCTTGGATAAGAACATTCATCCGTGTTCGTAATCAACCGACGATCCAAAGACAATCGTCAAAACATTGAAACCACCATAAGGACATGATTCATGCACCTTTACACCATTTTTCCCTATTATGACATTCGTTTCGGAATGGATGCATACATTCCGTGAATTATTCCTAAAAACACTTCGTGGCACTCGAAATGAGGCGAGCGATTTGACCTAAGATGGAGAGCATGAAAGAGGAGTTTTACATCGGATATTCTGCTTTTCAACCGACCGCAGATATTAGATAACACTGAAATTGGATCATTAGGCGCGACGTAAGGTACGATCAGTTAATCTGCGCCCTCATTAATCTGCGTGTTCGTGTATGAATTCAGTTTCTTTAGGGGACAGTACGTTTACATCTTGTTCATGCAAAATATAACAATGTCCAAGTTGATATTGAGTTTCTTTACTGCGGGAAACGTTTCACTACAGTTCAAAACTGCCATCTCGTGAAGAAATTACATGTTTACGAAATATAAAGACAGCAGTGGGATTGAACGACGACTCCTTATCAAGCAGCATTCAATACGTCCTACTCAGTTATCGAAACCCAAAGGAGCGTCGAGTGTACCGTAAGCACGTTTAATAGGACATCTATTGGTCACCATATGCTGGTAGCTCACCGCAGATACAAACAAATGCACACCATCTTATCAAAGGCTTCAGGACATCACTATGCAATGCGGATCACCAAATGCCAAGAGAGACGGACCCCACAGTATAAAAAGAGAGCAGGGAGCATTGTGTTGTCAGTAGAGCAGGCATAGGCAACCTTTGGTGACCCGCGGGCCAGATTCACATACATATTTCAGCTCGCGGGCTGCATTGTCACACGACGTGACAGCAGTGCTCCTAACACATAAAGTCAAGACTAATGGGTCTGTGACGTTAATGTTTACGGGGTAATGGACCAATATTGATGACACCCCTTTCCCAACAATCCATGCCAACAAATTATGACTCGAAAATAGCATTGTGGAATGTAAGTTTATATTCACCCAGTCTTCACGTTTTCATTTATTTGCGCGTCGTAAACAGTGGGTCTTTATCCACGACATTTTGCAATAGTTGGCCTAAATCTTACATTGGAAAATTCTGCAACACCGATAGTAAAGAAGCTATGCTGATGACATGTAAATAAATGAAATTATGTGAAGATGGGATGCCAGGCATCTTGAAATGTCATCACTGAGAAATAAATTCCTATAAAAGTAACTGGTTGCAACTAATTCATTATAAATTAACAACAATTTCAACAGCTGCAGTGTTCTAATGTGTCCACAACAGACAAGAATTAGTTGCTAACGTTTATACAAGACAGAACTCTAAACATGTGAGCAGAGTGGCGATTTGTCAAACTGATAACAAGTGTCCTCACACGCTCAGCAGATGTTGGTGATTCTGAGAATATTTTGGATGGCATCAGTAGTGTTCTTCGATATTTCTAGTATCAAGAATAAGAAAACACTCGCCCTCAGACGGTCATTATATAGACGTATTGACAATAATATTGAACATGTGAGAGCCTTCTGAGTTCCGTCTGAAATTTGTATCATTGCCAATGGTACGTGCAAATCGTATGTTGTTGACACAGCACGAAAAGGCCGAAACTGCTCACACCAATGACAGCAAAGGTTTTACAGACTGTACAGTCAATATGAAGACAGTACTCATGTGACGCGATAGCAGCGCCTGAAAGAAAGACGTCTGTGACATACAAATTTGAAGATAATGTACACTCCTGGAAATGGAAAAAAGAACACATTGACACCGGTGTGTCAGACCCACCATACTTGCTCCGGACACTGCGAGAGGGCTGTACAAGCAATGATCACACGCACGGCACAGCGGGCACACCAGGAACCGCGGTGTTGGCCGTCGAATGGCGCTAGCTGCGCAGCATTTGTGCACCGCCGCCGTCAGTGTCAGCCAGTTTGCCGCGGCATACGGAGCTCCATCGCAGTCTTTAACACTGGTAGCATGCCGCGACAGCGTGGACGTGAACCGTATGTGCAGTTGACGGACTTTGAGCGAGGGCGTATAGTGGGCATGCGGGAGGCCGGGTGGACGTACCGCCGAATTGCTCAACACGTGGGGCGTGAGGTCTCCACAGTACATCGATGTTGTCGCCAGTGGTCGGCGGAAGGTGTACGTGCCCGTCGACCTGGGACCGGACCGCAGCGACGCACGGATGCACGCCAAGACCGTAGGATCCTACGCAGTGCCGTAGGGGACCGCATCGCCACTTCCCAGCAAATTAGGGACACTGTTGCTCCTGGGGTATCGGCGAGGACCATTCGCAACCGTCTCCATGAAGCTGGGCTACGGTCCCGCACACCGTTAGGCCGTCTTCCGCTCACGCCCCAACATCGTGCAGCCCGCCTCCAGTGGTGTCGCGACAGGCGTGAATGGAGGGACGAATGGAGACGTGTCGTCTTCAGCGATGAGAGTCGCTTCTGCCTTGGTGCCAATGATGGTCGTATGCGTGTTTGGCGCCGTGCAGGTGAGCGCCACAATCAGGACTGCATACGACCGAGGCACACAGGGCCAACACCCGGCATCATGGTGTGGGGAGCGATCTCCTACACTGGCCGTACACCACTGGTGATCGTCGAGGGGACACTGAATAGTGCACGGTACATCCAAACCGTCATCGAACCCATCGTTCTACCATTCCTAGACCGGCAAGGGAACTTGCTGTTCCAACAGGACAATGCACGTCCGCATGTATCCCGTGCCACCCAACGTGCTCTAGAAGGTGTAAGTCAACTACCCTGGCCAGCAAGATCTCCGGATCTGTCCCCCATTGAGCATGTTTGGGACTGGATGAAGCGTCGTCTCACGCGGTCTGCACGTCTAGCACGAACGCTGGTCCAACTGAGGCGCCAGGTGGAAATGGCATGGCAAGCCGTTCCACAGGACTACATCCAGCATCTCTACGATCGTCTCCATGGGAGAATAGCAGCCTGCATTGCTGCGAAAGGTGGATATACACTGTACTGGTGCCGACATTGTGCATGCTCTGTTGCCTGTGTCTATGTGCCTGTGGTTCTGTCAGTGTGATCATGTGATGTATCTGACCCCAGGAATGTGTCAATAAAGTTTCCCCTTCCTGGGACAATGAATTCACGGTGTTCTTATTTCAATTTCCAGGAGTGTATTTGGACACACCCCTAAGCTTTTCAAGAGAACATGAATATTATCATACGTAGTGAAATACAAAAACTCGGCCATACAGCCAAAAGGAAACTCACCTGGCTTGACGGCAGCTTGCCCAGCGAACAAGGTGGAGTATTGTCGTCCGTGACTAACAACACAGGACACCCCATTTTGTACAATACTTTAACTCGGCGTCTTGGTTTCTCACAATTCATCATAATACATCACATCCGAACATAAACTTTTCAATATCATGTGATTGCACAGAAATCCATGTGAAACACGGCGACTCTGCCTAAATCCAGTACGATGAACACACTAATTTTGCCATCAGCCATTAAGAAAGCTGAAAAGTTACACTTAATACATGTATTTACAGCGGTTTATCGATTTTAAAAACTATTCGACAGCAGATTAATGTAAGGTCTAAGTTTGCGTCTGTAACGCTTCCTCTTATATTTTTACGTTTTGCTATTGTTATTGTTAGAAAAATCTTTATTCAGTCGGTCGTCGAAATTTTGAAATAAAATTTATGGTGTATATCGCGTGATACATATTTCACGTGAAGCGCTGTTGCGACACAGGCAAAGATCAATTGTGGAAACTGAGCCACTGAATATTACAAATTATCTTATTAAAGAATACGGCCGACTGACTACATCAAATAAGAGGGCACGTACATTCGCGAATGAGTGGTCAAAAAAAAAAAAAAAATTAAATGTATGAGAACATAGATAGAGGCACGTACATTTTGAGTGCAATCATTCCCCGTGGCATTGATAAAAAGAATTATAGTTAAATACATTCATTCATCTTAGAACGTATATGCGTGGACTTCGAAATTAAATGAAAAGAAAGACTGCAGGTTCTGAATGTCGCGGCAAGAAAAAAGATGAACACATTCACGTACCTCTGTTGTTGAGCAAGTGAAGATCGTCGCCTCCATCTAAATTCTCTGTATTAAATTAAAATAATAGTAATAATTTTTCAGAATTTCAGGAGATGGGACCCATGGTATCACAAAAGACGAAATCGCTCTGCTTCAAAATCACTTTCATTATTTAACCAAATTTTATCAGTAAGAAATGGCACAACACGTCTTAACAGGATAACAGCGAAAGGTAACTTATTCTAAAACTAATAAACGAAGAGCGTAAAGCTTCTTTTGTTCAGCAGATGCTTTACCCATTAATCTCTGGTCTCGGGTAGTTGAACTAGTGTCTACATATTCATAAAAAAATATTTTATATAATTTCTTTACAACACTATGGGATGCATGTCGCGCCCCCTTCCCCAGCATAGATGCTCTTTTGTAAGCAATCGATTCGCGTTATGCATCGTTGCGAGTATTAACATCGTGAGTGTGAGAAGCAGTAACTCTAGCCATTAGACCACCAGCTGCGGCCCCAACACATATGCAACTACACGTCCCGGGCGGAGTGCAGTGTGAGTGTCTTGTCCTCTCCCGCGGATACGTCGACGGGCGGGATTGAAATCAATCGCTGGCCAGATCCGGCCCGCGGGCCGCCGATTGCCCACACGTGCAGTAGAGCATTATTTGCAGCAGAATGGATCGGTCAAGACAACTTGGTGGCTCCGAAAGTGGACTTAGTCACTGGGTGTTTCATGAGTAACAAATCCATCAGGGGCATTCCAACGCTGCCCAAGTCGACTGTTGGTGATGTGATCGTGAAATCGAAACGCAAAGGGACAACCACAGCAGGAAGATATGTACTAACAGAAAGCGACAGTCGAGCACTGTGGAGGGCAGTTGTTAAAAAATCGCATGAAATCAGCGAAACGCATCGCTCGTGAGTTCCGAGATCTTCCGGTAGTCCAGCTACCACATTGGCTGTGCATATGGAGCTACAAGCATGAGGTACAGTGGCAGAGCAGCTCCTCAGAAGCCACACAGGTCTGTAGTTAGTGGTGAGGAATGCTTGAGGTGCTGCAAACCAGAGACGCCGCAAGACAGTGGATGACTGGAAACGAGTATTTTGGGGTGACGTATCACACTGTATCTCATGGCAATCCGATGGAAGGGTTTGGGTTTGGCAAGTACCTGAAAAGGGTGGCGACAGGAAGGGCATCTGGCCACACTTTAAAATTAATACGCCAAATCCGATTAACCATAAGAGCAGACCCCGCCAGTCAGGATAAATGCTTGGATAGAGAGACAGTTGTATGCATCTGTTCGATGACGCTTCTAGAAAACGTGGGTGCCCCGCACATTTTCGAGCACCTGGAACGCTTCAGCCCTCAAGCGACTACGGTAAACTGCTGAGGCAAAAGGAATAAATTCTTATAAATAGTCTATGTAGACTCGTACAGATAAACGATTAAAATCAGTCATATTTCCTCTGTTGAGCGATTTTAGTAGACTTTATATGTCGTGCTCACGTATTTCGATAACAGACATTTTGACGATCATGCGACGATTGAATGGAGGAATCTCAGTTCGATCTTCCCCAGTGAATTAATTTTGGAAAACATTATCCAGTATCTCTGTTATCGCCGTTTCAATGCAGTTATGATCACTGAATGTCTGCAGTGACTGGTTTCATCCATTTACTGATTTAACGTAAGATCAGAACTCCTTAAGATTTTCTGTTAGATCCATAAACGCTCATTTGCCACACACAAATGACGGAGATTGCACGTACACATCGCTCGATGGAGTCCCGGATGTGCCTAATAGGACTGAGGTCAGATCACATGGAAGACCACTCAGTCCTCCTGTGCTCGAGTATCATGGGTCTACTAGCACAAGACTTGCCGACGTCCTGTTCACATAACGCACCAAACTATTGCATTCACCGTGGTGACAATAGGGCTCTCATTCTCTCCATCACAGAAACCGCCTCTAATCGAGAATTTCAATACTGACATACTGATCTCTGTGCACCATCCAGATGGACTCAGAATATACGATTAAAACTCAACCCATCAAAAACCCAGGAGGTCCTCGTAGATCATTCTAGGCTCCTTAGGCCGAAATATCTGAAATACCTACCATCTTTGACACTAAAAAAAATAGTGTAGAAGTAGTAATAGATGAAAGTTAAGTTGGGCTGAACACACAATTGTAACAGTAGAGTACGAGGGGCCTTCGAAGAGTAATGTAACACATTTTTTCTCTGACAGTTTCAGTTCAAAAAATGTGGAATTCGTTGGGGAAATGGAACATTCTCACTTCAGCCCCTATAGTTTCATGAGGTTCCGATAGGTGGTTGCCCATACGTAGCCTTCAAAGTGGTTTCTGTAACGGAGGTGCATTCCAAGAAAAAATATCTACGGAGACATGGCAATGAAAAAAGCACGGTGAGTCGTTGAGCGAGGCGTCTGTCATCATCGCAACAAGGTCACGCAAACCGGTTCGATCTCCCGTCTACTGGCCGGCCGCACACGACGGACACTCATTCGAGGTGATCGACGGATCACAATCAAACACCTCGCTGCTCAACTGGACATCTCTGTTGGCAGTGCAGATACATTCGTCCGCCAGTTGGGATACACGAAAGTTTGTGTGCCCATTTGGTTCCTCTCCGCCTAACAGAAGACCATAAAGAGTAACGAAGGATCACCTGTGCGGAATTCCTTGCGTGTTACGAGGCTGATGATGACAATCTTTTGCCGAACATTGTCACAGGTGATGAAACATGGATTCACCTTTTCGAACCAGAAACAAAATGGTAATCCATGGAGTGACCTCGCACCACCTCTCCTCCAAAGAAAATGTTCGAAGTTCCACCCTCAGCCGGTAAAGTCATGACGATAGTATTCTGGGACTATGAAGGGGTTATTCTATTTGATGTGCTCCATCGTGAAGCAACGATCAACTCTTAAATGTATTGTCCTACCCTCAGGAAATTGAAAAAACTGCTTCAGTGCGTTCGTCGCCATACATATGCAAACGAACTTCTTTTCCATGACAAGGCAAGGCATCGTACATGTCTGCGCACCCAAGAGGAGGTCACAAAACTTCATTGAGCTTTTCTTCCTCATCCTCCCTACAGCCCGAATCTCGCACCTTCCGACTTTCATTGTTTGGGCCAATGAAGGATCCACTACGTGCGAAGCAGAACATGGATGAGACTGAGGTTATTGATGCAGCAGGACGTAGGCTCTGTCCGTCGACCAGTTGAATGGTACCATGCCAGCATACAGACCTCACCCATAAGGTGAAGTAAGGCCGCCGTATTGAACTAAGATTAGCCGGCCGCTGTGGCCGAGCGGTTCTAGGAGCTTCAGTCCGGAACCGCGCTGCTGCTACGGTTGCAGGTTCGAATTCTGCCTCGGGCATGGATGTGTGTCATGTCCTTAGATTAGTTAGGTTTAAGTTGTTCTAAGTCTAGGGGACTGATGACCTCAGATATTAAGTCCCATAGTGCTTCGAGCCATTTGTACCACTTTTTGAACGAAGATTATGTTGAAAAACAGGTTTTTGTTGCCAAACGAATGGGTGTATTGGTGTATTGGTGTATGGTGTATTGGAGTCCTGAATAAAACCAACCTGCTTTCCGAAAAAAAAATGTTTGCATCACTTACTGAACACCACTCGTTTGAGAAGTCATAAGTATCTCTCCATGGCCTACAAAGATATAAAAAGCTCTTCCTTTTCGCCCTGATAAAGACACCTGTAGAAAAGCTTCCCAATTGTTGATCACAGCGATGTTGGTCTGTAGCGTGCCGGCCGGAGTGGCCGTGCGGTTCTAGGCGCTACAGTCTGGAACCGAGCGGCCGCTACGGTCGCAGGTTCAAATCCTGCCTCGGGCATGGATGTGTGTGATGGCCTTAGGTTAGTTAGGTTTAATTATTTCTAAGTTCTAGGCGACTGATGATCTCAGAAATTAAGTCGAATAGTGCTCAGAGCCATTTGAACCATTTTTTGGTCTGTCGTGTCTTTCTCAGGAAAGTTCAAGGTGCCAGAAACTGATGTTGATCGCCTGCTTTCGGACGCGGTGGTTTTCACACACTGTCCCTTCGACTGTCTGATCAATGTACAGTCTCCTTTATATCTCTCCTCGATCTTAATAAATCTCAACGACATGTCAGGATCACTTGTTCTCGTCGGAGCGAAATACTTCCTGTCCCACTCCATCTCTGAGTTTCTTTCTCGAAGACCTTTTCCGTAGCAGAAACCAGACTGAGGAGGGCTCCATCATCGTATCAGAGAACTGAGTAGCATTTCCAGCTTCAAAAGACAGTTAACGACATGTGTACTGGAGCAACAATAATGTATACTCTTGTTGTGCGCACTCGTTATCCCATTATCCCTGTCTTTCCAACGACATCTTCCTATTTGCTCTGAGATGGTGCAGTCTACCTAAACTGCTCTCCCTAAGAACTCACTATGTCAGAAAATATCACTTTTGTACACATATAAATAAATTCTGCATCTCCCATTATTACTATTATTATTGACATGTATATTATTTCTCAAGTCAACAACCCTTTTTCTCAACACATACTCGTACAAGTCGTACAAGGATGAAAGGGGTATCGTTAGAAAGGTTTTTCAACCGACTTCTTATAATGGATTATACTGTAAATGATGAAAGTATGTGAATGCAGCTTGCCGCTAACTTGGTGTAATGTTTTGTCTGTAAAGACGTGTATTTGTTGCCTTTATGATTCCTTCACTCTCACACATAAATCTGTACCGTAAAGTAAGGGCCTCCTGTTTTATCTTTTGGCTGATCCGTGATAAGACAGGCAAACAATTATACTAATGGAGGATTCTGAGTATTTTCTCTAATTTCATTCGCGCTCTCTCTCTCTCTTTTCTCTGTACGATTTTAAATATAATATTTCATTACGTGAAATCAGCCCAATAGAATCTCTGGTGGAGCCCTTCGTCTTAACATTCAGCGGCTGGCTTGCTGTAAAAGATCTTTATATCTATTATTATTGTTAAGCGCTGCATTCAGTTGGGAAAATCGATCGTTTGAACAATTCGTTCATTTTACGACAGATTTAGAATTTCAGATGTGTCCGAAGCCTTTTTGGACGATTTTATAAAATCTCGGTGATTGCAGGCTCTCTTCGTCACAACTGAAACTTCCCCACTAATTACAGGGCCAAGACAATCATCAATGATTCAGACATAGAACTCATTCGTCATTCACTCTAGAAAAAAAGGGTCACAAACCTTATTTCTGAGGAAAATTGTATATTCAATCCATCTCCATCACATGTTCCGTTTTCTATTGATTCCAAGTCTTACTTAATTTGCGTTTACAGTTTTTCTCTCTCTTCAAATAACCCGCTAGTGGCACAAACGTTAATAGCTCGCTTTAGCGAGAAGAAGAGCAAATATGTCTCTTTTAGCAACCCGACAATCTTCCAACCGATACTTCCGAAGCTGTCCTAGATATCCGTCTATAATAACCCTGGAGAATACATATATGTATCTCTGCTATTCCAAAGAATAAACGTACTAGAAAAATACCTTGGCGTCGACGAGCTGTCGGCGCATATATTACTAGAAAATCCGATCAGATACTTTTCAAAAGTGAATAAATGTGGATGATTTGATTGACCATTATTAATTATTGCGTGGTAGAGGGTAATTTTCCGTGGGGAGATTACATTCTGAATGTGCATATCGATTTTGCGCTAAAACTATTGTTTTTGGAAAATTTTAACATAAACGAGACTTTTAATTAAGGGCGTCATGGATGCCCAGCTTCATGCTTATATTTTACAAAGTTAACTTAGTAATCCCTTTTATTAACTGGATAATTTGTATACAGCATTGTTCCGTTATTTCACCCGTCGTACAAGTTGACTTTTCTAGACGAATATGCTTTCCAAAACGACAAACATATTTGGCATTGTCGCCTTGAACTGTAATATAGCTATTACTACTACTACCTAACGTGCTTAGTGTAACCGAAAATGTTTGTCGATTTAAAATTATAGGTTATGTGGCCCTATTGCCAGTCCCTGATCTTTGCTCATCTTCCAAGCCAGAGCAAGCATTCCGAATGCAAAACAAATTTATATACATTCATTATTATTATTATTTCACATAGTTTGGTGTATTTTCATTTTTCTCTTCATTCGCACAATTACCTTATTCCAACGACTACACTTATTGCAAATAATTATTATTATCATTATTATTATCATTGGCAGCAACAGTAGCAGAAGGAATAGTAGTAGTAGTAGTATTAGCAGTAGTGTTAGTATTAACTTTAATAATAGTCAGTAAGTGCCGTTTATTCGTACTATCTTTACATACATTCATGTCATTTTTTACTTTATTAATATCATTTTATTACTGTTTGCCACATTAAAATTAGCAGCGCGGATTGGCCGCGCGGTTTAAGGCGCCATGTCACGGATTGTGCGGCCCCTCCCGCCAGAGGTTCGAGTCCTCCCTCTGGCTTGGGTGTGTATGTTGTTCTTAGCATAAGTTAGTTTAAGTTTGTGTGTAAGTCTAGGGACCGATGACCTCAGCAGTTTGGCCTCTTAGGAATTCACTCACACATTAAAATTATTGTCATGTCTTAGGTAAATACGATGTAAAAATACTGTATGTGTGCAACATTGGCCCGATGTAAGGAAGGGCCCGACAGCCTAATCTCATCAGGTTAAATAAATAACTAATTCCACTACTCACGAGTGTGCTGTGATGTCGACTGGTACACAGCCCTCTGCCTCGCACCGCTATGCCATCCAGTTACACTGCTACACTATCAGTATGTAGGTACTTCTTATTTATTTGACCACGTGGCTACCATGTAGCCTTGCGAGTAACGTTTCCCGATGCTGCTGACGTTTTGTGTCCAGGGGACATGCGTGTTCTCTGAGAAGAGCTGCAAGCCCTCGCACCAGAACCAATTTCGTGACCGGCGGCAAGAACTTTTTACTGCCTGTATTTGCCAGCTACCGTGCGAGCAACCGTACAACATCGTGTTTCTTTCAGTACGCCGACAGATGAAGATGGGCAGTCTCTTTCGTCGGAAGGACATTCACCCAAAGCAGCCATGGAAGGGTGTACGCCTTAAGCCAAATAGGGAGAAGAAAAAAGGTAAAACAAGCGACTGAGCGAGCCGGAGTCTATATTTGTACAGAGGGGACCGGACGTGACTCACGGCACGGGCCCACCGCAAAGAAGTGCGACTGCCGTCGCTGCCGCCGTGACCTTGGTAGGGGCACGTGCGCGCTGGGCTCTGCCACGTGGGCGCTCGACAGGCACCTGGTCTAGGGCCTGGTCGCTGTCGCTGATGCGCTCTTCCTCCGGTCTCATACATACAAGGGTTGCCCAGAAAGTAATGCACAGCATTTTTGTCTTCAATAATTCTTTACTGAACATAATGAGAATTACATACGCGAAAGAATGGTATTTTATCTACACATCCTATTTTTCCACGTAATCCCCATCCCGTTCTACGGCCTTCCTCCAGCGCGAAACAAAGGCGTGTGTGCCCTGTCGGTACCAATCCTTGTCCTGGTGCCGGTGCCGGTGCAGCACTGCGTTAATCACCTCCTCGTCGTCCCCAAAATCTGTCCCACGAATGGCATCCTTTCATGGCCCAAACATGTGGAAGTCCGAGGGGGCTAGGTCAGTTGTGTCAGGTGTGACAGCTGTGGATGGTCTCCCCGACCGTTGCAAATCGTGGACCTCCGCCGTACCACCTTCTGATGACCTCAACCTCCGAGTCCAGTGACCAACAGTACGTCTGTCGACAGCAGATGCTCCACAGACTTTACACAAGCGTTTGTGAATATTCACCACAGTTTCTTTCTCCGCAGTGAGAAGTTCAACGATGGCACGTTGCCTATAACGTACATCACCTACAGACGCCATTTTGAAACTGTCCCGCAGCTACGCCATCTGTCGGAAGTGACGGTAGCTTGGCGCGCTCACTCAGCAGACTTTAAATAATACATACGTAATGATTCGAATTCGTAGCATTGTTTTCGGCTGAGAAAAAAAAGCGATGCATTACTTTCTGGGCAACCCTCGTGTAATCTTTTCTCCTGTCAGTGACAGCCAATGCTCTATAGTGCGAGAATCTTCGGTATGCCGGACCACAACGATAGAAGCTGGAAGACTAGATTGCTCTTTTGTGTCAGTTGACAGCTAATCTTTGTTAAAGGATATCATTGTCAGCTCCACTGGTAAAATTACACATTAACAACATCTACGATTGCAGTTTCAACTTTCGGCCGTAGGCAGACGGAACAAATTCGCGCTTTTGCACATTTAGATATATACAGGGCCTTTGTTTTATCTTGACACAAGTAACTATCTCGATAACTACACATCGTACGAAATAAATGTTCTAAGTGAAAAGTTAATATAAGTATTGAGGACATCTGTCTGTGCTGCAAATGGCCGTCTTCTAACCACCCTTCCTGTGTGGGTGAGGTCAACTTTGTATTTTCAAGTGGGAATTCCCTATTTTAATTGCATATTTTGAGTCTACGCCAAAAAAATGCGTACGATTTACTCAAACCATTGTCTTCCCATCGTGGCAGGTGGCGCTGTAATCGACAAATATCAAGTGTACCTGTTTTTGCAATTGTGAATCGGCGCATTTGATTTTGCATTTCATACGCGACGAAAATATAAACAGTTGTGTTCTAAAGGTTGATATTTATGTTCGAAATATACTTTAGTGTTACAAATTTGATCGTACAGAACAACGTGGATGGCCGTTTCAATGTCTGGTTGGAAACTACGTTTAACGTGATCCAGGAACAACGACGTGGATGTAATAGTTTTCTGTTCCCATGGGATGCTTTATTTCTGTGAGTCCCCTTGCGTCTCATCACTGGTGTGCTTGTTTTCGGTGAGTACCCACGGCAGGTGCAGTACCCATGGCAGATGCAGCTGTTACCATCATTTCACGGATATTTCACCTTATCACAACCGTTCCGGTCTGCATTCCGCCGGTAGCTGCTTAGCGGCCAGCGCGAGAGTAAAGGCGGTTGGATGGAAATCAGTCACCCTGATGGCGAGGTTCGAGGGCAGCCACCGAAATCAAGCATTCAGATGCTCAACCCCGTAACGAACAGAAGGCAACATTACCAAATAAGCAGTTTGTTTGCCAGAAAAGTCGATGTCAGCCATATTACTTGTCCTGTACAATCACAATCGCAACACTCAAAGTTTGAAGATCAGCATCAACCGTTTACAAAGGTTTACGTTTACTTCGCAAAAGAAATATAGACTCAAATGCGTCGATTCTTAATTGCAAAAACAAGCACACTTGATAGTCTGTTCACCGTCTTCTCCCACGAATGGTAAACAATGTTTTAAGTAAATCGTACGTATTTTTTGCCGTAGAATCCTAACATGAAATAAAAAATGAGGAGTTCCCATTTGAAAATATAAAGTTGATCCCGCCCACGCAGGACGGGTGGTTGGGAGGTGGCCAGTTGTAGCACAAACAGATGTCCTCTTGAAACTTCCTGGCAGATAAAAACTGTATACGGACCGAGACTCGAACTCGGGACCTTTGCCTTTCGCGGGAAAGTGCTCTATCATCTGAGCTACCCAAGCACGACTCATGACCCATCCTCACAGCTTCAGTTCTGCCAGTACCTCGTCTCCTACCTTGGAAACTTCACAGAAGCTCTTCTGCCAGGAAGTTTCATATCAGCGCACACTCCACTGCAGAGTGAAAATCTCACTCTAGATGTCCTCTTTATTGCTATTGACTTTACACTTACAACATTTTTTTGCACAAGATGGGTAGTTTTCGAGATACTTAGTTGTGTCAAGTTGAAACAATCACCCTCCGCATACGTAAACAGGTGTGCAAAACTTGAGGACGAAAGTAACTTTCCTATGATGTGTAACTGTCACGTAGCATAGCTTGATGAAACTAGTACCACACGTCAAAAGAACTACTACAGTACAGTACGGTACAGAAGTAATCGAATGAAATACGCCATGAGAAGAACAGAAACGACACTTTTATTCAAAGACAATAATTTCACTAATGTCACTTCGATTCATGATGGTCCACTGGACAATACAAACGGCAGAATATTGTTCTTAATAGGGTGTGAGATCACTGTGGACGCTAATCCACGCTATGCACATACTCCAGTTCTGGTCACGAGGCTGCTAAGTACTTTCTCCACGAGCGCGGTTGACAACTCCTGGCCGGCGGTTCTATGCGCTTCAGTCCGGAACCGGGCGACTGCTACGGTCGCAGGTTCGAATCCTGCCTTGGGCATGGGTGTGTGTGATGTCCTTAGGTTAGTCAGGTTTAAGTTCCAGGGGACTGCTGACCTCAGATGTTAAGCTCCTTAGCGCTCAGAGCCATTTTGAACCTTTTTTTTTTGACAACTCCTTACTAGTCGTGGACGTGCTGAAATACATCCCCCCTCCCCCCCCCCCCCAACGCATCCCACAGGTGCTGAATGGAATTTTAGTCGAGAGAACGGGCAGGCTAGTCCAATCGCCGAACATCCTCTCGCTGGAGGAGTGGCGAAAGGTGGAAACACGTAATGCTCTCAGGAACATTGTCGAACATCGTTTTGGTAGTCCAAGTGTTATGGTGTGGGGAGACGCAATTCTGCATGAGCGTACTGACCTCCAAATCTTTGAGAACGGTAGACTCATCAATCAACGTCATTGCAGCACTGTATTCTTTCCCAATGTGCGCGGGGATGCATTTCGCCCAGACTTCATGTTAATGGATGACATTGCACGACCGCATCGAATAGCGCGGGCGGAGGAGCTCATGGACCGAGAGGATACTCGACCAATGGACTGGCCTAAACGTTCCTTCGAGTGAAATCCCATCGAGTACGTGTAGAAAGCGTTCGGAGGCTTTCACCTGCAGCTAGACCATCCAGAAATTGTCAACTGCTCTGGTGGAGTACTGGAAAACCCAGCCACAAGAACTCATTGAGTTTTCGGTCTACATGGGAACACATTGCAGAGCATGCATTGCAGTCCGGGCTGGTCACTCACCTCATTAAGAACCACGTTTCATTTCTCGTAACGTCCGTGGGAACACCA
Source organism: Schistocerca piceifrons (assembly GCF_021461385.2). NCBI lineage: Eukaryota > Metazoa > Arthropoda > Insecta > Orthoptera > Acrididae > Schistocerca > Schistocerca piceifrons. The sequence continues at coordinate 219,041,748 of NC_060145.1, read as the reverse complement.
TAAATCGCGGCTCTTAAGTGTAATTCTTGTCTGAATAAAGGTGTTTCTGTTCATCTCATTGCGTATTTCTTTTAATTATCTTCTGTACTAAACTGCAGCCCACCTTTCTATGTATGGTCCACGTTCAGGGGCGATTCTAGAAGTCGGTCAAGGGGGGAAGGGGCGGGGACTATTTGTGGTTGGTAGTTGGTTAGGGGGAATGGAATATCGCTTAACAAAAGGAGAGTTTGCGTCCTCTACCGACAATTGCTTAAAGTAGTTTTTGGTAACTGTTTTGGATTTGAGGGTAAAAATGTCTTTTAATAAATAATAAGACGCCTATTTTAAGTTAAATGATATTTATTGGTTTAGATAGTAAGCTATTTTCCACCCTTATTCTTTTGCTACGATGTGTTTGAAATACATCATAACCTATATTGCTACAAAATTATTAAAAAAAGCGATTGAATTTGTTGGAATAATATATTCGCTGATTTCTGAAGTCATTTTATCCAGTATAATTGCCAGTAGGAAGACGTTGACGGCTAAATGGTCACAGATTGAGGTGCGGGGAGTAATAAGATTCTGCATCTGAAGTAAAGGTCCACAGCTGTAATTTATCGTCATTTAGTGGAAGTTCACGTAGTGAGTTTAATGTCACGAAAAGTGGTGTTATTTTGGTGCTAGGAATCTAATAAGAGATAACAGACGTGCGACACAAGCAAATGCCAAATTCGTCCACATCAGCTGACAAGCTGAGCCGTGTTGTAGAATTGATTGAAGCCAGTCTTCGCATTCATGTGAGCCAATTTCCAAACGAGTAGATGTCTCTGGACTAACGTAAAACGTAATTTCTCTGAGTCGGCACGCGAACTCTCAGACGAGAATAAAGCCGTGTGAATGCGGCGTATGTTTCATTCTATTCCTAAGACGAAGAAAGCACCCTCATCATCATCGAGACAATCCTCGTCTCCCCACAAAAGTAGTTCAAAAAATCAGTATTCGCGAACGAAGCTATGGCTAATGTGGTTCGGAATACGCAGGGTGTGCTGCTAACTGCTTTCCCTGCCCATGGAGACCACGAATGTTGAGGGTTTTTGTCGCTCACTACAACAGCTGCAGAAGGTGGTTAGGAGCAAACGACCGGGGGTGCTTTCAAAAGCCGGCCAGTGTGGCCGAGCGGTTCTAGGCGCTTCAGTCTGGAACCGCGCGACCGCTACGGTCGCAGGTTCGAATCCTGCCTCTGGCATGGATGTGTGTGATGTCCTGAGGTTAGTTAGGTTTAAGTAGTTCTAAATTCTAGGGGACTGATGACCTCAGATGTTAAGTCCCATAGTGCTCAGAGCCATTGAACCTTTTTATTTTCGAAAGGTGTCGTCTTGTTGACCGACAACTCCGACAGCATACGGTCTTGGTTGGTAGTGATTTGGTCCGGTGTTTCTAATGAACTGTACTGGAACATTGTCCATACTGCCCAGATCTCGCACCAAGCGATTTTCATCTCGTCGAGCCATTAAAGCACCTGGGCGGTGGCATCTTCAGAACTGACGCCGACGTTCAGGAGGCTGTTGTGGAGTGGCTCTTAAACCTGGACACTGAATTCTTTTACGTCGGTATCGACAGACTTGTTAGCGATGGAACAAACGCTTAATCGCAACGATTTCGTGGAAAAATAATATGTACCAGTTCCTCAGTAATTTTGCGTTTCTCTTTAATTTACCGAATGAACTTGTTCGTTGCCAATTTTCTGAACCACCCTCGTACCTCAGTTTAAACTGAGTGCATCGTACCGCCGTGAAATTTGGTGGAGGCAGTGTTTTGACCGATGACGAAATAAGGGGAAATGTTTATGATTTTTTATAATATATCAACTAAAAAGGCCTCTGTTTCAGATCCAGTTAATAAAAAAAATCAAAACGCCTTGACAGAATTAAAATTACCATTTTCTGATGAGTATACTTACCGGCTCAGAGCGATGTGCGCTCTTTTTGTGCATGTATCTAACACAAAGGATCTGGAACGATCCTTGCTGCATAACAGGAGATATTTACCGCGAGTATCAGCGTGCCAATTTCTAGTGCAATTATCAGATAAAGCTTTTCATGCTGTTACAATTCGATTCAATCTGCCACACTTACACGTGCAAGATAGTCGACAGTCGCGAGAGTCACCGAAGCAGCAGCTTGAGGCCAGCGTTTAAGTAACTCATCAGTATGCAGCTAACAATGAAACAGTTGATATGTTGCCAAAGACAACATGCGTTTCATTTAGTGATTTCTAGGCAAACCACAGCCTTGCAGGTGGAGATTGGTTGTGTGTGCGGAAATGCTGCTGATTTTAGCTAAGGCTATCCGTATTATTTATTATAGTTATTATTTTGCGTAAAATTATTACTTATGAAAGAGTAAGAGAATAATTTCTATTACCAATTCACCAGTTATGCGAGTGTTCTCTAAAAGACTTCAGGAATGCTTATCAGTCAGGAATGGCCTACTTCTGCTAAAAACTACATTCAGCCAAGTTGGTGCTATTACCGCTCAGTGTCTATAGCAAAACACCACCCGAAAAGATAACTCATTCTACACTATTACTTAAATAAGTAAAACTACTTCAGTGCATAAAAAATTATACTCACTGTTGCAGAGCTCTCGTGGTCGTGCGGTCGCGTTCTCGCTTCCCACGCCCGGGTTCCCGGGTTCGATTCCCGGCGGGGTCAGGGATTTTCTTTGCCTCGTGATGGCTGGGTGTTGTGTGCTGTCCTTAGGTTAGTTAGGTTTAAGTAGTTCTAAGTTCTAGGGGACTGATGACCATAGATGTTAAGTCCAATAGTGCTCAGAGCCATTTGAACCATTTGTTGCAGAGCAGTAATCTAAAAATTGTGGTGTCTGCAACACTGCTTCTGGCTGTTGATGTCTCAGTGTACCACAACAGCACCCTTAAGAGAAAGTCCTTATGACGTGGCTGGTCACTGATATCTGCACGGCACCCCAGGTTTACAAGGTGCCACGTTCAGCGCCTGTCTTTGGAAACGTTGCATGAAGAATTTTGCAAGCACTGGATTAAGTGGATGGCCCATGGTGACTTCTTCTACCTCTTCTTAGAAATCGCCATTCCATATAAAGTAGCCTATGTTAAGACATGCATGGAAGAGCTTGGTGATGTACTGTGAGAAAATGAAAACGATATGCTCTGGAGAGTCATTGAGAGACAATTTGGTAAACAAGTAAACATCAGATCTGACCTTGATGTCATTTGGTTCAAGTTTTAGTTTCTTCAGTTTCTCAATTAAATGTCCCTAGCCCTTCATGTATGAGTCTTTCCTATGTGCTGTTGAAGTACAGAAGCCTTGTGTATGGCCAGCTTACTTATACGTCGGCGAGCCATGTGCACTTACCAGAAATCCATAAAAATGTTGTACATTTAAGACCGACCGTAAGCGCTAATTACAAAAATGGTTCATATGGCTCTAAGCACTATGGGATTTAACATCTGAGGTCATCAGTCCCCTAGACTTAGAACTACTTAAACCTAACTAACCTAAGGACATCGCACACATCAATGCCCGAGGCAGGATTCGAACCTGCGGCCGTAGCAGCAGTGCGGTTCCGGACTGAAGCGCCTTTCCTTGCCATTGCCAGCCTGAATTCCAGTCTACATTTATATCCTATCTGTTTCGACCATCAGTTATTTTGCTGGCCAAACAGCAAACCTCATCTACTACTTCAACTATCGTGTCACCGCCAGACACCACACTTGCTAGGTGGTAGTTTTAAATCGGCCGCGGTCCATTAGTACATGTCGGACCCGCGTGTCGCCACTGTGTGATCGCAGACCGAGCGCCACCACAAGGCAGGTCTCGAGATACGGAATATCACTCGCCCCAGTTGTACGGACGACATAGCTAGCGACTACACTGACGAAGCCTCGCTCCTTTGCCGAGCAGATAGTTAGAATAGCCTTCAGCTAAGTCAATGGCTACGACCTAGCAAGGCGCCATTAGTAACATTGCATGTATCTAAAGAGTCTCACTTGTATCGCCACAATCTCCAGATGTACCAAAAGGATGGATTAAAGTTAAGTATTCCAGAAGCTACGTACTTTTCTTTATAGCATTCATTACGTATCCTGTTACAGACCTATCTCTTGCCTGCTAAACGCGTGCCTTTCGGCTTCCTCTCATTGTGTCTAGGCTGTCTTGTCTAGACACAACATTAACTTTCTCGCTTCCTAATCTAATTCCCTCAGCATCACCTGATTTAATTCAACTATACTGCATTATCTTCGTTTTGCTCTTGTTGATGTTCATCTTATATCCTCCTTTCAAGACACTATCCATTCCGTTCAACTGCTCTTCTAAGCCCTTTGTTTCTGACAGAATTACAGTGTCATCGGCGAACCTTACAGTTTTTATTTCTTCTCCATGGATTTTAATACCTACTCCGAATTTTTCTTTTGTTTCCTTCACTGCTTGCTCAATATACAGATTGAATAACGTCGGGGATAGGCTACAATCCTGTCTCACTTTCTTCTCAAACATTGCTTCCCTTTTGTGCCCCTCGACACTTACAAGTGCCATTTGGATTCTTTACAAATTGTAAATAGGCTGCCTGCGTTTTACCCCTCCTATCTGCGGAATTTGAAAGAGTATTCCAGTCAACAATGTCAAAAGCTTTCTCTACGCCTACAAATGCTAAAAACTTATATTTGCCTTTCCTTAAGCCTATTTTCTAAGGTAAGTCGTAGGGTCAGTATTGCCTCACGTCATCCTACATTTGTACAGAATTCAAACTGATGTTCCCCAGGAACCAAGAACCATGGACCTTGCCGTTGGTGGGGAGGCTTGCGTGCCTCAGCGATACAGATAGCCGTGCCGTAGGTGCAACCACAACGGAGGGGTATCTGTTGAGAGGCAGGCAAACGTGTGGTTCCTGAAGAGGGGCAGCAGCCTTTTCAGTAGTTGCAGGGGCAACAGTCTGGATGATTGACTGATCTGGCCTTGTAACAATAACCAAAATGGCCTTTCTCTGCTGGTACTGCGAACGGCTGAAAGCAAGGGGAAACTACAGCCGTAATATTTCCCGAGGGCATGCAGCTTTACTGTATGGTTAAATGATGATGGCATCCTCTTGGGTAAAATATTCCGGAGGTAAAATAGTCCCCCATTCGGATCTCCGGGCGGGGACTACTCAAGAGGATGTCGTTATCAGGAGAAAGAAAACTGGCGTTCTACGGATCGGAGCGTGGAATGTCAGATCCCTTAATCGGGCAGGTAGGTTAGAAAATTTAAAAAGGGAAATGGATAGGTTAAAGTTAGATATAGTGGGAATTAGTGAAGTTCGGTAGCAGGAGGAACAAGACTTCTGGTCAGGTGACTACAGGGTTATAAACACAAAATCAAATAGGGGTAATGCAGGAGTAGGTTTAATAATGAATAGGAAAATAGGAATGCGGGTAAGCTACTACAAACAGCATAGTGAACACATTGTGGCCAAGACAGATGCGAAGCTCACACCTACTACAGTAGTACAAGTTTATATGCCAACTAGCTCTGCAGATGAAGAAATTGATGAAATGTATGATGAAATAAAAGAAATTATTCAGGTAGTGAAGGGAGACGAAACTTTAATAGTCATGGGTGACTGGAATTCGGTAGTAGGAAAAGGGAGAGAAGGAAACGTAGTAGGTGAATATGGATTGAGGCTAAGAAATGAAAGAGGAAGCCGCCTGGTAGAATTTTGCACAGAGAACAACTTAATCATAGCTAACACTTGGTTCAATAATCATAAAAGAAGGTTGTATACATGAAAGAAGCCTGGAGATACTGACCGGTTTCAGATAGATTATATAATGGTAAGACAGAGATTTAGAAACCAGGTTTTAAATTTTAAGACATTTCCAGGGCAGATGTGGACTCTGACCACAATCTATTAGTTATGAACTGTAGATTAAAACTGAAGAAACTTAAAAAAGGTGGGAATTTAAGGAGATGGGACCTGGATAAACTGACTAAACCAGAGGTTGCACAGAGTTTCAGGGAGAGCATAAGGGAACAATTGACAGGAATGGGGGAAGGAAATACAGTAGACGAAAAATGGGTAGCTTTGAGAGATGAAGTAGTGAAGACAGCAGAGGATCTAGTAGGTTAAAAAACGAGGGCTAGTGGAAATCTCTGGGTAACAGAAGAAATATTGAATTTAATTGATGAAAGGAGAAAACACAAAAATGCAGTAAATGAAGCAGGCAAAAAGGAATACAAACGTCTCAAAAATGAGATCGACAGGAATTGCAAAATGGCTAAGCAGGGATGGCTAGAGGACAAATGTAATGATGTAGAGACTTACCTCACTAGGGGTACGGTAGATACTGCCCACAGGAAAATTAAAGAGACCTTTGGAGAAAAGAGAACCACTTGTATGAATATCAAGAGCTCAGATGGAGACCCAGTTCTAAGCGAAGAAGGGAAAGCTGAAAGGTGGAAGGAGTATATAGAGGGTCTATACAAGGGCGATATAATTAAGGACAATATTATGGAAATGGAAGAGTATGTAGATGAAGATGAAATGGGAGATATTATACTGCGTGAAGAGTTTGACAGAGCACTGAAAGACCTAAGTCGAAACAAGGCCCCTGGAGTAGACAACATTCCATTAGAACTACTGACAGCCTAGGGAGAGCCAGCGCTGACAAAACTCTACCATCTGGTGAGCAAGATGTATGGGATAGGCGAAATACCCTCAGACTTCAAGAAGAATATAATAATTCCAATCCCAAAGAAAGCAGGTGTTGACAGATGTGAAAATTACCGAACGATGAGTTTAATAAGTCACGGAAGCAAAATACTAACGCGAATTCTTTACAGACGAATGGAAAAACTGGTAGAAGCCGACCTCGGGGAAGATCAGTTTGGATTCCGTAGAAATATTGGAACACGTGAGGCAATACTGACCCTACGACTTATCTTAGAAAAAAGATTAAGGAAAGGCAAACCTACGTTTCTAGCATTTGTAGACTTAGAGAAAGCTTTTGACAATGTTGACTGGAATACTCTTGCAAATGCTGAAGGTGGCAGTGGTAAAATACAGGGAGCGAAAGGCTATTTACAATTTGTGCAGAAACCAGATGGCAGTTATAAGAGTCGAGGGGCATGAAAGGGAAGCAGTGGTTGGGAAGGGAGTGAGACAAGGTTGTAGCCTATCCCCGATGTTATTCAATCTGTATATTGAGCAAGCAGTGAAGGAAACAAAAGAAAAATTCGGAGTAGGTATTAAAATCCATGGAGAAGAAATAAAAACTGTAAGGTTCGCCGATGGCATTGTAATTCTGTCAGAAAAGAAGGACTTAGAAGAGCAGTTGAACGGAATGGATAGTGCCTTGAAAGGAGGATGTAAGATGAACATCAACAAAAGCAAAACGAAGATAATGGAATGTAGTCTAAGTCGGATGATGCTGAGGGAATCAGATTAGGAAATGAGACACTTAAAGTAGTAACGGAGTTTTGCTATTTGGGGAGGAAAATAACTGATGATGGTCGAAGTAGAGAGGATATGAAATGTAGACTGGCAATGGCAAGGAAAGCGTTTCTGAAGAAGAGAAATTTGTTAACATCGAGTATAGATTTAAGTGTCAGGAAGTCGTTTCTGAAAGTATTTGTATGGAGCGTAGCCATGTATGGAAGTGAAACATGGACGATAACTAGTTTGGACAAGAAGAGAATAGAAGCTTTCGAAATGTGGTGCTACAGAAGAATGCTGAAGATTAGATGGGTAGATCATAAAACTAATGAGGAGATATTGAATAGTATTGGGGAGAAGAGAAATTTGAGTCACAACTTGACTAGAAGAAGGGATCGGTTGGTAGGATATGGAGGGTAAAAATCGTAGAGGGAGACCGAGAGATGAATACACGAAACAGATTCAGAAGGATGTAGGTTGCAGTAGGTACCGGGAGATGAAGCTTGCACAGTATAGAGTAGCATGGAGAGCTGCATCAAACCAGTCTCAGGACTGGAGACCACAACAACAACAACAACAACAACAACGTTCCCCGAGGTCTGCGTCTACCAGTTTTCCCATTCATCTGTACAGAATTCTTATTAGTATCTTACAAATGTGACTTGTTAAACTGAAACTTTGGTAATTTTCACACCTGTCAGCACCTGGCTTCTTTGGCATTGGAATTATTATAGGCTTCTTTAAGTCGGAGGGTATTTCGCCTGTCTCATCCATCTTACTCACCAGATGGAAGAGTTTTGTCATGGCTGGCTCTCCCCAGGCTATCAGTAGTTGAAACGGAATGTTATCTACTCCAGGGGCCTTGTTTCGATTTAGGTCATTCAGCGTACTGTCAAACTCTTCACGCAGTATCTTTTATCTCCTATCTCATCTTCATCTATGTCCTCTTCCATTTACGTAATATTGCCCTTAAGTACATCGCCCTTGTACAGATCCTCTATACACTCCTACCTTTCAATTTATCTTCATTGTTTAGGACTGGTTTTCCATCTGAGCTCTTGACATTCAAACAGGTGCTTCTCTTTTCTCCAAATTTCTCTTTAATTTTCCTTTAGGCGTCATCTATCTTACTCCTAGTGATATATGCTTCTACATCCTTACATTTGTCCTCTAGCCATTCCTGCTTAGCCATTTTGCACTCCCTGTCGATCTCATTTTTGAGACGTTTGTAGTTCTTTTCGAGTGCTTCATTTGCTGCATTTTTATATTTTCTCCTTTCATCAATTAAACTCAGTATCTCTTGTGATACCCAGGGATTCCCACTAGTCTTAGTGTTTTTACTTACTTGCTCCTCGGCTGCCTTCACTATTTCATCTCTCAAAACTATCCATTCTTCTTGTACTGTATTTCTTTCCCCTGTTCTTGTCAACCATTCTCTAATGCTGCTTCCTAATCTCTCTTCAACCTCTGGTACCTGCAGTCTGAAAACCATACAGGACCTATATTTATCCATTCAGAGACGACTGGAATATGTTTCGAGTGCCACCTATTAAGCATGGTTATTTGTTGTATTTTTTGGTATTTCCATATTTTTCTCAATCTCCGTACCATTAAAAACAAATGAAAAAGTATTATGAAGCTACACTACTGTTGACCAAAATCACTAAACTTCAATTGCACCCACAGTCGCAAGCAGGAGGTCTTCTGTGCCAGATGCAGGGCGCAGATGACAGTCCAGTATGTGCTTCATTGTCTGTGGTTCTCCACAGTCACAGTTAGTGGTATCCACAACGAAATGTCATTTCTGGAGATTACTCCCGGATTTTCCAACTCCAGAACAAAGACGACTGAGTGATCTCCACACAATCGAACTATTCACACCCAAGTGAGTGGGTTTCTAAAGGGAGAGGTTAGATAGAGTTGTTCTCAAGTCAAGACATCCACAATTGTTTTGTTGATGAATTTGTAGGTGATTTGAGGGCACAGAAGTTGCGAAGTTCAGTGCACAGACCTGCCACCTCTGGCAGCAACAGTGGCTCTAGCCCGGCGGGGTATCGAGTCGAATTGAGATTGGATGACACATACGTGTATATGGTTCCATGCTGCTTTAACTTTATGCCAGAGTTCATCAATCATAGCGGCTGGCGAGTTGCAGTCTTTCAGCAAATCAGGACCAAATGTTTTCAAAGGGTTTGGCATCAGGAGAACGTGCTGCCTAAGGAAAACCGCCAAACAGACTCAATTGACATTGGCAGTGACGTGTTACCTTGTTGTAAGATAACGCAGAGCCACCTTTAACACATTAGAAGTTTAGCGGTTACTGTTAAAATCACTGGCTATGAAGACCAATGATGATAGTTTTGTGTACCCAATGGCACCCAATACAATCACATCAGGCGCTACGACCATATGAAGATGACGAGTGGAATCTGGTAAAATTCATTCTCCTCTGAGCTTCCATGCACTGATACATCCAATTTGTTTTTGCACCCAGAACTGGGACTCTTGTGCCCAGTGTTGTCGTGGCTGCACTATCATGCACAGAAGAGAGAATGTGTTCATTTGGGCGCTAGTCACATGGGACTTTGATATCCTGCATGTCTGGATGGCACTGAGAATGGCCGATCTGAACACACTGGGTCCGCATTATCGTGGCAGTCGTGAGATCCCTACCAGCGAAAGGAACACTATCGTGCAACGATAAACTGCAGTCTCGACAGGCCACGATCCTGCCGCTGTCGAATTTCAACACGTGCTAGACGTTTCTCTTTATTACTCGAGTGATAACCCTGTGCCACAAAGCTTAAGTGTAGATGGTCTGACACTTTTTCACAATTGTCAGACATCGGCAAAAACACCTTGTGAGTGTGTTAGCGTCAGTAGAATAACTTTATGTGGTTAGGAGTGGACCCTTATTCTATGACAGCACATTGGTGTTCAGCTGCACTAAATTTGTTTTATTCCTATTTAGTTGTTAAAGAAGCACACGGTTTGACATAGATTGTGACATGACAATTTCAGGACAGTTGTCAATATAATGTATTACGTCCTGTTTAGCAGAAGTAACACTGAAAACAACAATATCAAATTAAAATAGGTTCTCTACAAGATTTTTCTTACTTCTAGACAGTGAAGTTGGCCGATATTACGACAAATCATCAGATTCTGGTCCTAAGTTTGGTAATGTTTAGGATGACAATCAAGTCTATAGAGGATGGTTAGTTTTTGTGACAAGATGAGCAAAAGGTTACTCGAGGTTGCTTGAGTTCACAGTGGACACAAGCTGCTGATCTAACAATTTTACGCCTCTGCCAGCGGCATTTACCCTTTAGCTGTGACGTACAGTCGGCTGCTTGGCTGCTCTTGCCCTGTGAAAACCCTATAAAAAGCTAATCAAAATCTTTACTGATTTTATCAGCTGAAACTGTCCTATGTTTCTCGTTAGGTGAGAAAACATGCACTAATCCCTAGTCTGGAAAATATGGCGACATATACGTGCATGGATCTTCATACGCTTCAATGCCCTCTCAGTTCCCACAAGAACAAGTAACTACGTGGCTGTTTCGTTTCTCCACTACTGCAGCTCAACGACTCTTCAGCTAATTTCTAGCTGAATGTCAGCCAAAGTGAAAGCAGAGTCGCACAAAAATTCCTCTTTTGGCGTAGTAAAGAGCGGGATGCGCCCTGTTCTACACTTGACGCTGGTTCAGCCGAGAGACTCCGAAGTTTTCGGTATTGTGTTTTTCGTAGCAAACTGTCCCCCACCTGTGTCCTGCTTCACATCATGGCTTTTTCAGACCAATGGGAGCGTTCCTTTCATCTTGTGGAAACTTCCCCCGCCAAAAGCAAAGGGCTTACATTTAAAATGCGTCGAAATATCGCCACTTCTACTCTTTCCGAGTTTATTTCAGCCAGTCGGACATTTTTTACCCGCTCCTAACGCCTAAAAGTTACACGCGTACATCACGGGCGTACCAAGGGCCTTTCACGAGATCAGCTGCGTCGCTGGTCTGTTTCTATCTGGAAATTCTCCAGTGCAGTTACCTAACGAATTTCTCCATCAAAAAAAGCCCTGGGCCGCTACCTGCTCCCTTGATGTATCGCCTGGCGAGTTCGTTGTCCCTCTCGCCACAGGTCACCAATCCCCTGTCAGAAGCTTTTCGTTGTAAGCGGGTCATGATGACGGAACTCATATCTGGCCCCAAACTAAAACATTTCTTCCAGCAGCCTTTTTCACCTTTTGCTCATTGACATGCAGGATTTGGGTTCGGTGTGTTAATACCGTCGAAACGAGTGTCATCCCTTTGCATTACATACTGTACATTTTGATAGGCAAATCTGCTCATTATCGCTGAAGTATGTTAGATGGCATATTCATCTACTTGTTACTATGTATAAAACCTCATGTAAGGTGCAAAATTGAGATCCATTCAAGCTGCCACCTTACAATGTAAAAACCTATTGGGAAGATATCTAAAGACGTGAGCACTAGAATATGGCTCAACTTTTTATTATACAGGAAGTGTGGTATGGTGCCTCCTGCCACACGTTACAGAAGACAGTTGTTTCTTTGAGTTGACCGTGTACTGGTATCAGGCAACAGGAGGTTTATATTGCTTTGTATTAGGAACTATGGCTCTCAAGCATGCAAGAAGTGCTCTCATTATTTGTGAGTAATTTTCACTTTAAGATGCAAACATAATACGAGGAAAGCTTCCAACCTGTTACTTTGAATGGTTTTTTTTAGTGCAGTGAGTCACGGCCCTCATTTGATTAATGATTTTTGTTGTGCAGAAGTCTAATTTTTAGTTGGTAAAATGCTTCCCAAACTGTGGCACCATCTTGACCTATGACGTTCTGCGTGTCACACTGATAGCAGTTCTGTCTACAAAGCTAAGATCATTGTATCCTGATTCACAGAAATGCTCAATGCTAGGACCTGAGCTCCAGTGACTATCATTAAGATGCTACAGCGTTGGCCGCATGGCATTCAAATCAATCAAATCACCCCTTAAATCAACAACTATTCACCACGTGTTAGGAAGACTGTGTAACCAGTGTATCAGAACTTATTGGATAAGCTTTCAGAGACTCGCGCACCTCTCTCCAATGTTTCAACAAAGGCTTAATCAGTCTTACAACAAACAAATATTATATGCGGAGATAGGAAATTACGTAAACAACTGAAATAGTGCATCTGTTCAGTGCAATTTGCATTTATTGTAACATTTGATAACAGAACAAGAAAATGTCGCGTTTTACACTTGACAGAAATAGCACTATAACAATAATAATCACCTGATTCAGTTTTCTGCACTTCAGCTAAAGTTCAACAGGCGAACAATTTACGCAAGTTCTCCCATAAATATAAATATGTGCGTAGGCGCCTTAAAGAACTGGTTATGAAACAGCCACTTATAACATCAAGGCAAGCACACTTCATTTAAAGGGAAAATAATTCGCCAGTTTACGCATTGACTAGACCATTAAGGTGAATAAAGTGCACCGTGCACAATACCTTACAGCGACAGTTACCCTCCAATAAGTTCATTTCTTTACAATATGACAATAAGTACAGCTCAATAGTAATAAAAAATGTAGATTCCACCGATATAATAAGCACGAGTAAAAACTGTTGGAAAAACACTAAATTGGGAATTGACAAATCTATACTAAAAGGAGCTGCACTCCATCTAAACACCCTAAAAATGGCAACTTAATGGCTACCTAGAGTAGCCAAATTAAGAATAGCATGGTTATATATTGGCTAGACTAAAGGAGGTGGAGGAGGAGATTAGTGTTTAACGTCTCATCGACAACGAGGTCATTAGAGACGGAGCACAAGCTCGGGTTAGAGAAGGATGGGGAAGGAAATCGGCAGTGCCCTTTCAAAGGAACCATCCCGGCATTTTCCTGAAGTGATATAGGGAAATCACGGAAAACCTAAATCAGGATGGCCGGACGTGGGATTGAACCGTCGTCCTTCCGAATGCGAGTCCTGTGTGCTAACCACTGCGCCACCTCGTTCGGTGACTAGACTAAAGGAATAAATAACACATACACGGCTTCTGACGGCCGACAAACTGTGTTGAGGTATTGAGCAGTGATTAATTTAAGCTAGCCACAACATACGCTAACCAGGTTAGTGGCGTATTTAAAGACAAGAGTCTAGCAAGAACCCTGGTCAGACGGTAATGGAACCAGTACTAATTAACAACTAACTACAGCATTGAAATCAACTGATGACAGGTTGACTGTTACCGATATGGAGTATTATGGACAGGCAATAGACTGAACACTCAGCTGAAACCCAAGTATAATGCTGAGGGGCGAAACGCCCAGCCCAAAGCATGTTTAGCGCAAACACCAAGCTTGAGAACAAAACAAACATGAAACAGGATGATATTGCAGCTTGTAGTACAAATGCCGGAGCCCAAAAATAGCCTTAACCCAAGGCAGGACTAAAGCACACTAGTTTCTCTCCCAATCAAAGTTTCCAAAGCAATCAAAACTAGCAGGATTCCCTTACAAGGCAACGTGCCAACACTTCCGTTTATACCCCAGAATCAACTAGCTCAACATAAGTCATTGACACATTTCAGATATTTTAAAACATACTTAAATACCTTTGTTTACCACATGCCTTAATTAGTTAACAGGTTAGGCTCTGTTGATGATGACACACAAATGGGTTAGGAAGTTAAGGTCTACAATTCTACTTTCCCATTTTCATGCGTCTTGACGGGAAAAGAAAGTCACTACTTGGATTCAGTATTTGACGATGCGTTTAAAATCAACAGACAAAGGCGAGAGTCAAGTTTACACTCGCAAGCAGCACACGCAGAACACGAGCATAAGGTGAGCATTAAATAAACTGCTCCTTGTTCATTCATTTACACACCGAAGAACAATAATTTCACAAGCTGAGACATTGTCGCGAAAAATCAGTGACCCGTATATGTAATAAGTTTCCTTTAATTTACGTCTATGGCCACAAACGTTTTGTTAACAGATTACCGATTTCGGTCTTTAATGACCATCATCAGATCTGTTTCATAAAAACAAAGTCCTAATGTACTGCAGCCATGGGCTGAAACAGATCTGATGATGGCCATTAAAGACCGAAACCAGTAAACTGTTAACAAAAAGTTTGTGACCACAGACGTAAATTAAAGCAAACTTGAAACAAATGATGTTCGCCGAATTACTGCAGACGCCGGAATCCCAAGTTCCTTACAAATGACGCAAATAATGGTCAAAACGTCTTACTTCAAGTTCTATGACATCCGTAGGATAGGAGTTTCAATAGACAACCAGGCCTCATCCCCTTGGATCCACCTGCGACCAAGACAGTAACATTAGCTGCCATCACGGCTTTAACGATGCATCACACCTGACACGAGTCATGCCAAACCATCAACAAAACGGCGTGCCCTCCTGTACGCTCCCAGACGTCCGCAATCAAGAGTTCCTCCTCCCGACCGACGCTCTCCCGCAAACATGGCAGGCAGCCGGCCGCAGCAACGCCACAGCGCCCTCTGGCTAGGGTAAGAAAACAGCAGAGCGCGAAGCGGGAATTTGAAAAAGGAACGCGCTACAGACAAGGAGGAAACGCAGAGAACCAACCGCGACATTTCGTCACAGTTCACTTTCTCGATTAAACACTACAGAAGTGGCAAACCAGTTATTTACATCACTGGCGTATTTGGGTACTTGGAGACCTTTGTACCCTCATTACTTTCCAGTAGACTACATTCGTATCAACTAAAGTTCCTCAGTTCTGACAAGAAGGAAGAAGAGCTCTACATAGACGAAAGCTGTTTGTAAATAACGAGTAAACACCGATTGTTTAAAAAATCTAACTCCCATGTACATGACAGCTTCAAACGTCCAACTGAAAGTCAATATTTGTCCTTGAGCATGTAAACGAGGAAAGATTTGAAATTATGCTTAAATTTGTTGAAATTCGCTAATAGCTCTTATTATGAAACACTGGATGAACATCTCTACGTAACTTGAGCTCCATTTTAAGCAAGAGCTAGTTTTCACACATAAAAATGTTTATGACGTGATATCTCCTGTACTATATATAGTACGATGATACAATTTTGCAGCCGCATTCTGTGATATATGTAGATACTACCCGAATATTGTAGTATGAATAGAGTTACTAGTGAAGTAGTAATAACATAAAATGCCATGCAGCCTGTTGAAGTTTTACTGCCCGCTATTTTAAGCAATAGCTCGTTTTTCACGCATCTAAATGTTTATGACGTGATATCTCCTGAACCGAATTCCACGAAAAAGACAGGCCGTGGCGCTTACGTCACTCCACGTGACACTGCAGGTCTTAAGAGTGCCAGTAGCCGTCTCCGCCGGCGAGCGTGTAACTATTTCACACGAGTTGAATGATTCTTGACTGCGTATTTAAATACATGTAAGTTGTAGATAGCACATGACGAAGTTAAGACCTTTAGTGGGTACCTTTTCAATTAAATCTTGATTTCCCATGGATCCTGTATGGAGCCGAGCGTTCACAAAGGACTAGTGCGACGTCACAAGTTCGTTGCAGGGCCCGTATATCTCGTTGGCCCCGTCCTGAACTGTGTGTGGTAAAATGATATAATTTTGCAGGTGGATTCAGTGGAGTATGTGGATAGCATGTACAAAATATACTGCGAATAGAGTCAGTAGTATAGAAATAATAAACTGAAACGTTATTCCTGGTGCTTAAGTTTGACTGCAGGAACAGCAAAAAATGCAATAAGCGGCATGTACAAAATGTACTGCGAATAGAGTCAGTAGTATAGAAATAATAAACTGAAACGTTATTCCTGGTGCTTAAGTTTGACTGCAGGAACATTAAAAAATGCAGTAAGCGATAAACTTTCCTCCTTTCGTCATTTTATGGTGAGTACGTCAACGAGAAAAAGTTTCTTGAAGGTTTAAAGTGTAAAGTTTTTTGGAAGTTGCTAAGAGCTCTCATTCTCAAATACTGGATTACAAAGTCCGGGTATCTGGGCGCCATTCAGTTACGATACCGCGCGGCGTAGCCGTGCGGTCTGGGGAGAGGAGGGGGGGGGGGAGGGCGGGAGGGGGGGAGGGGCGCCTTGCCACTGTTCACTCACGAACCCCCGTCGGGGTGTGTGTGTGTGTGTGTGTGTGTGTGTGTGTGTGTGTGTGTGTGTGCTGTCCTTAGCGTAAGTTACTTTAAGTAGCGTGTAAGCCTAGGGACCGATGACCCCAGCAGTTTGGTCCCATTGGAACTTAAAATTTTCCGTTACGATGCCTCAAGATAAACACATTGTTTCTAACCGTAACACTTGACATTTGCGTCAAACTTTTAACATAAGATTATAGTTCTTAATGAGCAGATTATGAGAGTATTTTAACTTTTTAAGTTCGGTCAATAATTACTCGAAATATCGACAATAAAAGTTGTGTTGCCCCTGAAAACCGTTAGATAGGCAACCTACAATGTGTAGGTGGTTTCGAGGTTAGCGGTTTAGTAGTTCACGTACCACAACATACCTATACAGTTTCTCGTTTCAGCGCCCCTATTTCAGCAAATAAATCGATATTTATCACTGCACGGTTAGTTTCGTGTCTGAGAATAGACTTAACAGCTGTACCATTCACAGTATTTGCCCTACATCCCAAGTATTTCCACTTATTTTACGAGTATTCAGCCGAGCATAGGTCTCGGTATGAGGGGGACGTGAACTTGGTGGTCCACACGAGCGTCCAAATCTCGCTGCTGTTACGCGTCGACTAAGGGCTTTCTCCAGGACGGCGCAATACTTCCTCGTCTCGTTTTAGCAGGTCAACGGCCGCACACTCTAAACAACTGGTCCTCTTGCTACCAGTACGCCGCGCAGCTGACGGAGTTGCGGCATACTTCGTTACCACAGAATCTCTCTCTCTCTCTCTCTCTCTCTCTCTCTCTCTCTCTCTCTCTCCTGTAGCTTATAAACGGGGGTCGGCTACATCTGTGATACAACATTCATTCCACCGCAAGCCAGCAAGCGTGACATTCAGAACTCAACAAATGATTGGATTTAAAATGGCACTTCGTCTTATCACAGTGACCCTTAATGCTTTCTTTAATTCAATCACGAGTGAAACGAAGTGTAACTACCTTGCCACGTGCAAGATTTGATCTTCCACCACGTATATATTGGTGTCAGGAAATTAGAAGCCCTGGAGAAGTACGGGCGAGTTGAGTCTTTGAAAGTAAGGAAGAAGGAGTAGAGTTTAAAGTCCCAACGACCACGAGGGAATTTAGAGATGGCGTACGAAGCTCCGCGTAGGGAAGGATGGGGGAAGAAATCGGCCGCGCTCTTAACAAAAAAGCCATTCCGACATTTGCGTGGAGTGATTTAGGGGAACAACGGAAAATCTAAACATGTATCGCCGGACGGGGATTTGAACTCTGTGAGGTGTGTGTGTCATCTTTGTCATTACAGAATTGTCAACTTTTTACTTTCATATGTCGATGTGCACACATCTGAGAGCAAGCCATGTTGATCCGCTCTTGTGTTGTTACGTAGTCTCTGCCTGAGGGCGCACACAGAGACCATTATTATTACTCGAGGTGTGTCGCGAATTAGACGTAGAATTGAATAGTCAGAAATTTTTTATCCAGAACTGAGCTACCAAATATTGAATTCAGATTTGATGGTAACGATTGAATAAGACTATGATGGCAGTATTTATGGATCTTGAAAAGAGTTCTGAAGACTTGTGATTTATGGTAAATTCGCAGTTTCACATATATTTGCTCCCTGGTATAAAATCAACTGTCGTACCGAAATTTGATTGAAACACATCTGATGGATTCTCACAGCTGGGAAGTTAGTTCTCCTGCCCCACATATACATTTTTGTGAAAGAACAGATATCATTTTGACTAGGTTAATCTTTATATAAAGTACAATTTTTGAATTATCAACCTATTAAACAAACCAGTAACTTTTGTATAAAGTCAAAAGTGTTTAGATCTTGCAGGTCAAGCTATATTGTAATTCTTTGCCATAAAAATTGCTCCAGAAAAGTCGTTTGTAGAACAATAGCACCCAATATTAATCCGACACAAAAAATACTATGTCGTTTGTTTCCTCAATGCCCGTGGCGACACACACACACACACACACACACACACACACACACACACACGAATGTCATTTTTAGCTTAGCATTTCAATTTAGCTTTTCTGCGGCGCTGCTTTCTTTGTCCAATTTCGAGAAAACGCTTTTCTGTATCTATGTAAGTGCAAGAATAGTTCAGGGCAATAGTCACAAAGTTACACTATACCTACAAAACACTGTCTTTACACATTTAATCAGTGATTAGGTCAGATAGCTTGCATTCAAGTCTGAAAGTTGTTTTCTTGTTATACGAAGTACATTTCAGTGAACAGTGTGATATATCCGTGATTGGAACATTTTTCGTATTCAGAGTTTTGGTACGCATGTTAGGTGGACTTTAATTTAAGTTATTTTGATTATTTATTCAGACGAAATTTAGTAGTTCATTTGATGTGTAATTTTTATTGGTTTTATTTTGACATATCAACACCAACTTAAACGTCTACATGGATACTCTGCAAATCACACTTCAGCGCCTGGCAGATGATTCATCGAACCACCTTCACAATAATTCTGTTATCCCAATCTCGAACAGCGTGCGGAAAAAAACGAACGCCTATATCTTTCCGTGCGAGCTCTGATTTCCCTTATTTTATTTTGATTCTCGTTTCTCTCTACGTAGGTCGGCGCCAACAAAATATTTCCACATTCGGAGGAGAAAGTTGGTGATTGAAACTCGTGAGAAGATTTCGGCGCAACGAAAAACCTTTTGTTTTAATTATGTGCATCCCAAATCGTATATCGTATCAGTGACACTCTCTCCCTTATTTCGCTAAATACAAACCGTGCTTCTGTTCTCTGAACTTTCTCGATGTATTACGTTCATCCTGTCTAGAAGGATGCCAGACGGCGCAGCAGCGCTCCAAAAAGACCACGGACAAGCGTAGTGTAGGCAGTCATTTTGGTAGATCTGTTACAGTTTCTAAGTGTTCTGCCAATAAAACACAATCTTTGGTTTGCCTTCTCAACAACATTTTTTACGTGTTCTTTCCAATTTAAGTTGTTCGTAATTGTAATTCCTAGGTATTTAGCTGAATTTACGGCCTTTTGATTTAGCTGATTTATCGTGTAACGGAAGGTTAACGGATTCCTTTTAACACTCGTGTGGATGACCTCACACTTTTCATTATTTAGAGTCAATTGCCAATTTTCGCATCTTTCATATGTTGAAAACTGTCCACTGTGATGCCAGGCAACACGCCACTGTTCACTCGACTGCCTAACACAGGGCGTAGTTAGTTAGTTAGTTAGATGCGTGTTCCATTGACCAATAGCACGGAAAAACCGTTATGATGTGGAATGTGTCAAATGGACAATAAATGCGCACAGGAAACAAGTTTTTTCTTTCTTTTTTTTGTTTACATTATAGTTCAAATGGTTCAAATTGCTCTGAGCACTATGAGACTTAACATCTGTGGTCATCAGTCCCCTAGAACTTAGAACTACTTAAACCTAACTAACCTAAGGACATCACACACATCCATGCCCGAGGCAGGATTCGAACCTGCGACCGTAGCAGTCACGCGGTTCCAGAATGAAGCGCCTAGAACCGCACGGCCACACCGGCCGGCTTTACATTATAGTGTTATACCTAAATTTTCTATTATCTATCCCATTCCCTTAAATGGCACAAAATGCATATATTATATCTCCAGATTTATTTACTCTTATTCAAGAATTCATCTATGGTATAGAAGGAGTTGTCAAAGAGGTATGATTTCAATTTGTTTTTGAAACTATTACTGCTGTCTCTCACATTTTATTTCATCTGGTAATTTATCAGAAAGTTTTATAGGAGCACATTTTACCCCTTTCTGTGCCAAAGAGAGGTTAAGTAAAGGATAGTATAGGTCTTTCTTTTTTCTGGTATTGTGGTGTCACCGCCAGACACCACACTTGCTAGGTGGTAGCTTTTAAATCGGCCGCGGTCCGCTAGTATACGACGGACCCGCGTGTCGCCACTATCAATGATTGCAGACCGAGCGCCGCCACACGGCAGGTCTAGAGAGACTTACTAGCACTCGCCCCAGTTGTACAGCCGACGTTGCTAGGAAAGGTTCACTGAGAATTACGCTCTCATTTGCCGAGACGATAGTTAGCATAGCCTTCAGCTAAGTCAATTGCTACGACCTAGCAAGGCGCCATTTATCCTTTGCTATGTATCTAATGAAGCATGTACAGTAACAAGACCAATGTTCACCAATTGTGGATTAAAGTTAAGTATTCCAGAAGCTACATACTTTTCTTTATAGCATTCATTACGTATCCTGTTTCAGACCTCACGCCATCCTGCGTGAGCTTATAGCGCGCATTTCGGCTTCCTCAAACAACACGGTGTTGGCACTTCTGCCGACACTTCAGGTATTGTAATCATCAATGTCGCTGTTGATTTTAAACTGGTCCATGCTGTTGAGAAAAAATTTCATTACTGAGTAAATGTACTGTGAATCAGTTGTAAGAATTGCTAACCTTTTAAACAGATGCCTACAAGATGTGCGACTATGAACCCCACACATTATTCTAACTACTTTCTTTTGAGCAATAAATACCTTTTGTCTAAGTATTGAGTTGCCCCAGAATATTATTCCGTATGACATCAGAGAGTGGAAGTATGCAAAGTATGTTAGCTTACTCATTTCTGCATCCTCAAAACTGGCAATTATTCTGATTGCAAAAGTTGCTGAACCTAGTCGCTTTAGGAGATCCAAAATATGAATTTTCCAATTAATATTCTCATCTATATGTACACCCAAAAACTTAGTATGCTCTACCCTGGCTACTGACTTCTTTTGATGTGTTATGTTTATTGAAGGAATTATACTTTTTGCAGCAGAAAATTGGATGTACTGTGTTTTTTCAAAGTTCAGAGCAAGCCCATTCGCAGTAAACCAATTAATAACTTTTCCAGAGAACTTATTTGTATCATTCTCTATTGGACTTTCTTTTACTGGATTAATAATTATGCTTGTATCATCAGCAGTGTCAGTTCAACATCTTGTTTCACATAAGAAGGGAGGTCATTCACATATATCAAGAACAGGAGGGGACCCATAATCGAACCTTGTGGAATACCTAATGTAATTTCACCCCATTAGATGAAGTGGCAAACTCCTCTGAATCACTTGAAGCATATAAAGAGACTTTTTGCTTCCTGTTCTGTAGATATGACTTAAACCACTAATATGCTGTTCCATTTGTACCATAGAATTGTAATTTCTCTAACATAATGTCATGGTTCACACAATCAAACGCTTTGGATAAGTCACAGAATATTCCTACTGGTGACATTTTACTATTTAAAGACTCTATTATGTGGACAGTGAAACTGTATATTGCTGTCTCAGTGGAACAGCATTTCTGAAATCCGAACTGTGATTTACTAAGTATCCCATTACTGTACGTAATCGCCTTTTTCAGTAACTAGTTTTGTGCACTTACACTCTGCACACCACACGCACACAGAAATATAAAACGGAAAAATTACAATCGTCGTCTTACAAAATGCGAATCTAGTTTGCTAACCACTGCGCTACCTCGCTCGGTTTGAGGGTTCGAGAAGCATGACGAGGATTGACTGGATATCACATTTGGTAATGGTCTAGACCAGGGATTCACAGCAAACGTACTCTGCGACCAGCCGGTGAGCAGGGAGTAATGTACTTCCACCATCGCCAAGGGAACAGGGTTGGGAGACGTGTGGGCGCATGTGTAAACGAGCAAATCGAACCTCAGGAGAAATGCTTGGAGAAATTTAGACCGTCGTTATATTCCTTGTTGCTTTACCATTCAGTTACTTCAAGCTTCAGATCAGCGAAAATTTGGTACTGGAAGCTTCTTCATATCCCCATTCAGTTACGCTACGAAGCCTCATTTCTTTCTCCAACATGACTGACGCTCCGTCTGTAGATACATTGACTAATAAATCCCCCCGTACACCTATATTTTCTACACTTTCTTCAACGCTTCTTACAATACCATATGCAGTTTTGTACCTGTGATTTTCACTTTCATAGAGCGCTAAAGAATATGCAAAAAACTCTTTACTTCGCAGGATGGCTTTTAACGTAGTGTATCATAATCTAATCATCATAATCATCTAACTGCTCTGCTCGCGAGCAAGAGTATGAGCAGGTGCGAGTCCTCAGGCTCAAAGTCAGCGCCAGCCACTGTGGCCGAGCGGTTCTAGGCGCTTCAGTCCGGAACCGCGCTGCTGCTACGGTCGCAGT
Organism: Schistocerca piceifrons; assembly: GCF_021461385.2. NCBI lineage: Eukaryota > Metazoa > Arthropoda > Insecta > Orthoptera > Acrididae > Schistocerca > Schistocerca piceifrons. The sequence goes on along the minus strand of NC_060145.1, from coordinate 219,018,945 downwards.
TTCGAATCCTGCCTCGGGCATGGATGTGTGTGATGTCCTTACGTTAGTTAGGTGTAAGTAGTTGTAAGTCTAGGGGACTGATGACCTCAGATGTTAAGTCCCAAAGTGCTTAGAGCCATTTGAATTTTCAAAGTCATCGACTTGTTAGGCTCTGGTCTAGACCTTCAAGTTACCCGTTCGAGTTCTTGTCTGCCACATAGTTTGAAAGTACCAGGAATTGTTACTGACTGAGTAGTGCTTTACTTACATTTGGTTCTTTACTGTACACCCATCTCCCTAGTCCGTATTCACGTGCAGTACGCTCTGAGCACACAGCGATATTTCAGAAAGGATGTCATGAATTACTTGTAAAAGTTAGGATGGAACTGTGATACAATCCATCGGTCACCAGTTGTCTCTGTTGTACAAAATACGCAATGAAAGTTTCATCCTCTAAATGTCAATGCATCTGCTTAGAGAAATGAAAATAACTATTTTAATGAAAGTGGCTCCAGCATATAACGATACCCAAAAATAAATATTATTATATTAGAAAAGAGAATTATTAGAGAGGTCATTAAGTTATTGGACCATCCATCTTATTTAAAACGTGACTTGATAAGCTGTTCGGCATGTGACAAAGAGCACCCAGTAAAGGAGTGATCGTTGTATTTAGCTTTCTTCGAGTGGAAAAAATATCAGATTCTGTTTATTTCCACAGTGCGATACGGTGTGGTGATTATGATACTGAACCCTCATTACGGAAGAATGGTGTTCAACTACTCCTGCGAACATCCAGATTTAAATTAATTAATTTTTTAATCTGTCGGTACTTGTCTTTCATCATACTTACTTGTTTAGACTTTTCGAGTCTTATCGTTCGAGATAAATTACATTATTCATAAAACGAAGAAAAAGCAGTTCAAGAACGTCAGAAACAATAATGAAAAAAGCGATATATGTTGCCTCTTTGCTCCGATGTATGTTTGCACGCTTTCCAAACAACTGTCGCCACGCTGACGTGCGTTGTATTTAGGCCATGTCGTGGGAAGTAGGTCGAACGCTTTTCGCAATCCCACAGAATGTTTGGTTCACAATATTTATAATGCTCCACGGAGCAGGCGCTGCCGCTTGCGGAGCCTACAGTAAAACAAGCTACGAGGTACTCAGTTCAAAAAGTTCATTTTTGCAAGGGGAATGTGAAAGATAATACTGAAGAACCAAAAAATGCTTTGTTGTATGTTCGATCGGAAACCTTGAGCAAGTGAGACACAATGCAGCATGGAGAGCAGCGATGCCTGCAGAGTGCAGCCACCAGCCATATACACTAACCAGTACATTAATGTGACTACCGCCTATGTTCGACATCAATGTGCAATAACCACTCAGACGGAAGGTGGCAGATCTAGCAATGAAGGGAATATAAAGCATCTCGGGGAGAGGCGGTAAACAGCGCAGTCGTTAATAAATTTTTCTCGGGCTTCCAGCCGTGTCAGGTGGTTAAAATCCCACGAGCTTTCGACCGACCTCTCCTCAGTCATTGTCAAGTCGTAAGACTGACTGCTGTGTCGCCGTGGCCGCGTCGTTATATGGCCGCACTGCTGGTTGTGACGTCACTGGTGCTCTCTTCCTCGCCATATATCATAATGTTTTCATCCCGCGTCCGTCGCGCCCGTTTTAACCTCGCGATGGACGAGTCCCAGGCTGTGCTGAGCTGCAGATGCCTCTGAGCACTATGGGACTTTACTTCTGAGGTCATCAGTCCCCTTGAACTTAGAACTACTTAAACCTAACTAACCTAAGGACATCACACACATCCATGCCCGAGGCAGGATTCGAACCTGCGACCTTAGCGGTCGCGCGGTTCCAGACTGTAGCGCCTAGAACCGCTCGGCCACCCTCGCCGGCGCTGAGCTGCAAACCGCCGTCCTTGCTGACGGTGTTTTCAGAGGCTTTTATTTCAATAGCTTCTTGTATGACGCTATCCCAAAATCCCTTCATCCTCATAACGACAGATGTTCCGTCGAATAGAATTCGGTGTCCATTTTCTAAGGCGTGTTCTGCCACGGGTGATTTTTCTGGATAGCGTAGGCGTAAGCACCTCTCGTGTTCCGTCCGGCGTTGCTTCACAGTGCGTACTATTTGGCCGACGTAGTAACAGCCACACTGACATGGTATCTTGTAAACTCCAGGCCTTCTAAGCCCTAGATCGTCCTTCACCGGCATGAGCTGCCGAATTTTTTGCTGGAGGCCTGAACACCGATGAAATGTTATATCTCTTCAGGAGCCGGCTAATCTTTCCCGACACTGTACCACAGAGAGGCAAAAACACAAGTTTCTTGCTTTCTTCTTCACAGCAGTCAGTCTCACCACTTGACAATGACTGAAGAGAGCTCGGTAGAAAGCTCGTGGGATTTTAACCACCTGACGCGGCTGGAAGCCCGAGTAAATTTTACTAATTCATATCGCCGCCAAACCATGCACTCATACAAGCGCAGTTGTTGCAATGAGAAAACAGAGCGATTTATCTAACGTCCGAAAGGGTATGATCAGTGGCTTCCGGACCAAAGGTGGAAGCATTGCCGAAATGGCTAAATTTGTGAACTTTTCGTGTGCCGCCATGGTTAAAGTACACAGTGCATGGCAAAATGGCGCTATCCAAATCCGGCGCCGAAGCTACGGTGATCCACAACGGGTTCTAGATGACAGGGACGAACGACGCCTGCAGAGATGTTTACGGGCGAATAGATTTGCAGCTGTTGAGCAACTGACAGCCCAGATGAACCAATGGTCTATCAACAGTGTCTCTCAACGACCGTTCAGCGAACGTTGATTTGTATGGGCTCCTGCAACAGGTACCCGTGCCCACTGCTGTTCGTCGGCGACGAAGGCTGGCATTTTCAAGCCAAAATCGCAACTGGACCTCCACTGAGTGGCGTCAAGTGCCAGGTGTCATATTCTATACTTCATCGGACAGATGACAGTTCGTGTGCACCGCGTAAAACGTCTGAAAAACATCCTGGAAGGATCCAGACCGGAGGAGAGAGCGTAATGGTCTGAGGAATGTTTTCAATACAAGTATGCATCTATTCTTGGGGACCATGTTGACCCGTACTTGCAGTTTGTTCTTCCTCGGCACGAAGGCATATAACAGCACGACAATGTAACGTGTGACGTAGCTTGCAGTGTACGTGCGTGGTTCGAAGAGAACCAGGATGAGATTGCCGTACTCACCTGGCCACCGGACTCCCCGGATTTGAACCCATGCGAGAATCAGTGGGACCAGTTCGATCGGGCGCCATGGATCCTCAACCGAGAAACCTGGCGCAGCTGGCCACGGCATTAGGGTCAGCATGGGGTCCCTATCGGTACTGTCCGGAAACTTACTGATTCTCTTCCTGCACGTCTCCCTGCGGTCAGCGCTGCAAGAGGTGCTTATTTAGGATTATGAGAGGTGGTCACATTGATGTGACTGGACTGTGTGTGTTCGAAACAGTCTTAACATTGCACTGGAGCCGGTCGTGAACGAAATAAACGAAAAATATTCTAATGACTTTACTAGTAATTGAGAGCTGGTCAACAGGGCCATTTTCCATTTAATTTTTCTTGATGTATTAGAGAAAGTGGATTAACATTGGCTTCGTCCATCCTGTCCGTATGAGTCAGACATGAGTTCGGTGAGTGAGTGATGTCATGGTGAGTATAGAAATCAAAATAGTGAGAGGAAACAATGATTGTTTAACCAGTAAGAAAAACCCAAGTAAAATCCTTAAGGCACTTACTGCGTTACGCTGTACACCCAAACAGTTCTAGAAAAAGGAAGAGCTGTAAATGGTAGGTCCCGCTGCTATTTGTTCAATTTAGTTAGGTCCCGATCTGAATTTTTAGCGAGCACCTGTTACTCACTTCTTGATGAGTTACTATCAGTTAACTTGATAACACGATAAGCACTTGGCTAAGTTTTATAGTAATCATACAAAAAATTCCCTTATTTCTTTTGCTTTGAAAGTATTTTTTCGTTAGAGACACAAGGTGAAATGTGCTAAGGCTAAAAAATATTTTTATATTAGTGCCCCACAAGGATTATCAGCTTTTTCTGCTGTCTGCCGCATAATTAAGCATATTCGAAAAAGTAATAATGACTACGCAGGGACATCAAATTCTTTCTGTGCGACGTTAGTGCGCACTCGATTTTAGTTTGAGATCTTATTACGGGAGGGTCTTTTTACGCAAAATAATATGCCTGCCTGCAAACGTAATGTTTAAAATTTTGTATTCTGTTGTTTTATAACATACATTTCCTTAATTGAATACTGTAGCGGTGCTGGTTGTAAATGTCAAAATTTGAAATAATGCGAAACGTCCCCAACAAATGAATGTACCAACTTACACAGACCTAACACACGCATATTTCTTTCCTGTTTGCTACAGTTGGGGAACTGATTCTTGAATTTCCGTCATAGCAAATTAAACTCATTTACCTTAGAAACAGACTCTGTATGAAAAAGAAATACACACTCTGTATGAAAAAGAAATACACACTCTGTTTCAGTATAGCCAAATTTACGAAGTCTCTCGATGTTTTTTGATATCATGCTGATGGTGGACCAGCTGTTTGCGGTCATTATCAGCTGCTGAGTGGTAGCGACATCTAGCAAATCATTGAAGTGAGGGTTTGCTGTCTTTCCTGCCAGAAAATATGTCGAAGAAGCTCTGCTGTAAGATTCAAAACATACAGCCAAATTTCATTTTGCTTCTCTTCATCGACTTAGCTAATTTAGTAACTTTTCGTTACTTTTCCATTAACGTATCTGCGGTTGTCACCTTATTTTTGAAGTTCATAGGTTTACCTCAGGTCTTCAAAAGTACTTTGTCTTCGAAACGGAAGAACTAAATACGACTGATTCATTTACGATTCTAATCGATGTATTGTTGATTATACAGACGTAAAATGTCTTGTGCTGTTCCGTTCAGGAGGCTTCATGCGAACAAATGACTCGGTGCACATCACAGTGGGAGTTGTACGAGTGGCAAACACTGCGAATGATGCAGCAGCTTAACGTGACGATGAATAATTACTCAAATAAAAATATTTTTTTAAATAGAACACGTTTTCAAAGTGGCTAACAAGCATAAAATAATTTCTCCTAGCCCCATACTGACTGACACCTGATCCCGTGCAGATAGTCTTGAAACACTGTGTTTGTGGATTTTAATAGCTATGATAATACTCGTAAGATTTGTAACAGTAGACGAGGGCGAATTCAATCCATAATTTATGCATAAATAGTTCACCTCATAATTACCTACTACATGCGCCCCACAGTTTTCATTATAAATCTTACAAGTATTTTCATAGCTATCAAACATTACAAAGCACAGATTTTCAGGACTACCTGTGTGTGGATAGGGATTTGTATAGTGCAGGAAAATTATGCTGTCCGCTTGCGTACCGCCTGGAAGTCATTCTGATATCACCCTCGCAACTATCCTGTCCTGCAGGGCAGTTGAGATGTTGGGTGTTACCAACCTCTTTCACCTCCAACCCCAGCGCTATCAAACAGGCTGACAAGAAAGCGAGTTGATATTGCATTGTCATCCATACCAGTCGGCCGAGGTGGCCGAGCGGTTCCAGACGCTACAGTCTGGAACCGCACGACCACTACTGTCGCAGGTTGGAATCCTGCCTCGGGCATGGATGTGTGTGATGTCCTTAGTTTAGTTAGGTTTAAGTATTTCTAAGTTCCAGGAGACTGATGACCTCAGAAGTTAAGTCCCATAGTGCTCAGAGCCATTTGAACCATCATCCATACCTTCAAGTCTCTAGTTCATTGGGAAGTTAGTTTAAAATCAGTTGCAATATCTGTGCCGTACTGATAGACAGATAAGAGCACGACTTAATAAAAACGTGTTAGACTGGATTCACAGAACTAAAGGGCCCAGTGTCTGGCAGTTGTACACCAGGACAGGAGGCTACAAAAGAGGCGTTGTGTGTCACATAAAGGTTATCCACACTCAAAGTTTTGAATTTTGTCTGGGAAAAGACCATTTTCAGATATAGACTGGGAGTGTTATGCCGTCAAAACTGGTGCCAGAGACAGGGAATCGAGTGACATTGTTCTGGATGTCTTGTCCGAAAATAACTTTCAGTAGATAGTTAGAGAAACAACTCGTGAGGGTAAGGTCTTAGACCTCCTGGCAACAAACAGACCTGAACTTATCGAATCAGTTAACGTAGAGGAAGATATCAATGATCATAAGGCTGTGACAGCATCTATGACGACTGGTCCTACAAGAAATGTTAAGAAAGGTAGGAAAATATATTTGCTCAGAAAGGCTCACAGGATACAAATTTCAGAATATCTCAGCAATCAGCATCAAATATTCGGTGAAGAGGACGAAGAAGTGGAGAACAAATGGAAAAAATACAAAGGCATCGTTCAATATGCCCTAGACAAGTATGTTCCGAGTAAGTTATTAAGGGATGGGAAAGATCCACCATGGTTTAATAGCCATGTTAGAAGAACACTAGGTAAACAAAGAGCACGTCATCTCAGATTCAAGAGAAGTAAAAACCTAGCTGACAAACAAAAGCTGAACGAAGCAAAAATCAGCGTAAGGAGAGCAATGAGAGAAGCGTTCAATAATTTCGAAAGTTTGATGTTTTCAACCAACCTAAGTAGAAACCCTTAGAGATTTTGGTCGTGTTAAAATCTGTAAGTGGGTCAAAACCATGTGTTCATTCTCTCAGCAACTACACCGGCACCGAAACGGAAGATAACAGAGAGAAGGCCGAAATACTGTATTCGGTCTTCCGAAGTTGTTTCAGCGCATAAGATCGTAACACTGTCCCTCCTTTCAATCGTCGTGCGAAAGTCGAAATGGCAGATATTGAGATAACCGATCGCGGAACTGAAAAATAGCTACAATCGCTTAGTAGTGGATAGCCTTCAGGACCAAATAAGATACCTATGAGATTCTATAAAGATTATGCGAAAGAACTTGCTCCCTTCCAGCAGTAATTTATTGTAGATCATTTGAGCAACGAACGGTACCTAACGACTAAAAAAAGCGCAGGTTATTCCCGTTATTGAGAAAGGCCGTAAGACAGATCCACGCAATTATAGACCTATATAGTTGACGTCAATTTGTTGTAGAATTATGGAACATGTTTTATGCTCAAGAATTACGACGTTTTTGGAAAACGAACACTTCCTCTATAAAAATCAACATCGTTTCCTCAAACAGAGATCCTGTGAAACTCAGCTCGCTCTGTTCCACCACGAGATCCACAGCGCAGTGGACAACGGCGCTTAGGTTGATGCCGTGTTCCTTGAGTAAGGCATTTGACACAGTCCTGCATTGCCGTTTAATGAAAGAAATACGAGCTTAACGGGGTATCGGAGCAGACCTGCGATTGGATTCAAGACTTTCTTGAAGATAGAACTCAACACATCGCTCTTAACGGAACTAAATCGACAGAGGTAAAGATAATACCCGGAGTACCACAGGGAAGCGTGATAGGACCGTTGCTGTTCACAGTATATAAGCGCCGGATGCTCTTTAAGGCTATTCGCAGATGATGCTGTTGTTTGTACCAATGTAGTTACGCCAGAAGATATTAAGTATTTGCAGAACGACCTGCAGAGAATTGATGAATGGTGCAGACTCTGGCAGTTGACCCTGAACGTAAATAAATGCAACATGTTGCGCATATATAGGAAAAGAAATCCATTACTGTACAGCTACATTATTGATGACAAACAGCTGGAGACAGCGTCTGCCGTAATATATCTAGGCGTAACTATCAAGAGCGACGTTCAGTGGAATGACCATACAAAACCGATAGTGAGAAAAACAGACACCAGACTCAGATTCATCGAAAGAATCTTAAGGAAATGTAACTCATCCACGAAAGAAGTGGCTTATAAGGCACTTGTTCGCCCGATTCTTGAATATTTTTCATCTATCTGGGATTCCTATCACGTAGGACTGATAGAGGAGATAGAGAAGATCCAACGAAGAGCGGCGCGTTTCGTCACGGGATCGTTTAGCTCGCGAAAGAACGCTATGGAGATGCCAAACAAATTCCACTGGCAGACGTTACAAGAGAGGCGTTTGCATCATGGAGAGATTTACTATTGAAATTTCGGGACAGCACTTTTCAGGAGGAGTCAGACAACTTATTACTTCCCCCACATACATCTCGCGTATTGACCACGAGGAAAAAATTCGAGGAATTAGAGCCAATACAGAGGCTTACCGACAATCATTCTTCCCTTGTATTACTCGCGAATGGAACAGGGTAGGAGGGATCAGATAGTGGTACGGTACCGAAAGTAGCCTCCGCCACACACCATTAGGTGGCTTGCGGAGTATGATGTAGAGTGTCCCAGGAATATATTAAAAGTATGTCCAGCATCCTGTTCTGATTGATGTTTCCGAGAAATTTCCTTTGGTCACCAAGCGAATGTTGGAACTGGAAATCCCCCAAAAAATATCCCCAATTGGGAACACCTCAACTTCACTCGCAGCTAACTTGGAATATTTCGATGAGAAGAACGAGGTTCTACAACAGCCCGCTCTACTTTCTTGGGCAGGGAAAAGAGTGAGTAGTGGAAAAAAGTCCTTAATATCCCGAGAGCTGGGCTTCCGCCACATATATTCCGTTAATTGACAAATTTTTGTATAATCGGGGTGACGTGAAGGCATACAGGCAGCCGTACTTTCCCCTCCCCACCTGCGTTGGCAAAGGATGGAGACACTATAAGACCTGTTCAGTGCGTACCTAGCATACTCAGTCAAATTCGTGAAATTTTTAGCTGAACAAAGCGTCATTGTTCTCCGGACAAAGTTTTTCTGAAGGACGTTTCACTGATAGGCCCTCTTGCTATGCTCAGTGCAGACGCTGGGGCGCCCTTTGAAGCACCGCGGAGAAGCGCCACGGTAGTCTGGCGAAAGAGATGTGCCGAGTCCACAAAGGGGCCGCTTAGACGGGCCGCATCCTCTTCTGAGAAGCCGCCATGGGCATAGGCTACAAAAGGAGACGCAAGGCGGTGCTGGGATTGTTGCGATAAACTGTACCCACCGCCGCTTCAAGGTTACTGCGACATCTGTTGAACAGAACCAATAGCACAGATACGTAAGCGTGATGGAGAAATTGGTGTCAGTCGTTTTCTCCATCCTTTAAATTCCTCCTCGCAGTGCATCGAACGATTCTTTTCATCACTTTATTGTTTTAGGTCTTCTTTGTACGACATATGTATAGAGAGGTCAAAATTTCGGAAATACCGATGGCTCACAACGTAATATTTTTGTGTCGTAATACGTGATTGTTTTTGCTCTTGCTAAAACTAGCTATGCTGCCCTTGTAAGCTAGAACAGTGTTCCTCTTTTCCTAACCTTGCTATGGACAGTTCGGACAGTTTTATATCAGTGGACTCGTACTTGGGAACACGGCGTTTCAAATCCTAGTCCATCCACCAAAATGACCTAAGGCAAATACCTAAGGTTTCGTCATGTCCAAGTTTTCCGGACTCTCTACCTGCTTCTAGCAACAGGCTAAGTCAATAATTTGAAGAACGCCATCTGCAATTTATTCCTCATCACTCTCGCAGTTTGTCTTCCTGTATTACGGCCTGTTGGTTAGCTTTGTTAGGGCTTTCAAGCCTCGAACTTCTGTGAAAACTTCCACAAAAAAAGATCGAAAATTTTCCTTACAGAAATATCATACCGGCCTTACGAAGAGAAATACATAATTAAAGAATTAGTTTTGCCACTGTCAGTTCGTATTGCCTGGCGAAAACTGACCAGCAGTCTCCAAGAGGAATTCCTTTGTTAGTGTCGGCTGAAACCGAAGAAATAAATCCAAATATCAGGAACATATTCTTCGCCGCGTATCAGATGTGAACGTGCCCCTGTTTCTCTGCATCGCCACAAGCTCGAAGTTATCTTCTTCTGGTCATCCCCAGAGCTTCTTTAGTTCGACCCTTTTGTTCCATACCAACATTTTCGTGAACACTGCATCTAAATTAGTACACAAACATAGTAGCGTTATCAAGTTTCCTATTTGAGAGGTTTGCTTTCAAGGACCCGTAAAAAGCTAAACCTCCTGTTCGAAGTCACACAGTGTCATTTTTTGAGGGTTTTCGAATGACACACACTTGGGAATTCTAATAATTGACAGGTCATACATTCCTCTGTGTGTCCTATAAGGTTTCAACGTTATCCAAGTTGGTCATTTACATACATCGTTGATTGTAACGATCATAAACAAAAAACCCTATGTTATTTGCACATCTAATGGTTTCTCGTCGTTAAAAACGATGTGCTGAGCTCCGTTTGGTAGGATATCTTTACACCATAGAATGCAGACAGTTTATAACGATAATGACATCAACGGAACCTTAAAATTTAACCTTTCTTTCTCCTTCCTTTCCAGTCCGCCACTGCCGCCGGGGAAAACATACGCCTGGTTTCCTGCGTTTACTCATACACCAGCCTTTAGAAATGAAGTCATTTCGCACGTAATTTCTGTGAGCAGCTGCGTGTGGCGAAGTGACCCGAAGCGACTCAACAGCGGACTTATTTTCTCGCTACTCCTGCCTGACCACTTTCCGCGAAATTTGATAACCGCAGCCGGGCCCGCTCGCAAAAGTGGGACACATTACCGCAGCCGCCGGTCCACTTTTCGAGCCGCTGCTAAACTTCGACAAAACAGCGCTTTACTGTATTGTCGTATTTCGCGCGTCATTTTTCGAGGATAATCCTTTTATGACGACGCACAGGACACTAATTCGATTCTTATCTCCTCTCACTATATTACATTAAATATTTAGGAACTCTAGAGGACTGAAAAATCTCTTTTTTAAAATATATATTAGATATGGGTTCCTTACCTAAACTTTATCTACAAAATCCCCTTATAACCTCTGGAACCTGTAAAACACCCTATACATGTATGGGTGCTCTTCTTTCAGGACACTGATTTTTGTTGCGTTTGTTTAGTTAATTTTCTTTTATATTGATTTTGAAGTTTGCCGTGATCACGTATTCGCTATGCGATTATTGCCTTTTCCAGTACCGAAACCAAGTAATACCAGCCGATTCGCTGTCGTTTTATTTGGAGATTTTGACGCTAATTTTGATGGTTTTATTCCTGGACTAGGAATTCTTGTCTCGCAGCAAGGTTTTTCGGAACAGTATGTAATTCTATCAGTAGAAAATGAAAAGTTGGCGTACATGACTAAGTGGAATAGCTTTCATGCTTCAGTTTTTTGGGTCTCAAGGGATATTAACCGAGGGACATGTAACGCAATGTGTAGCGTCATCGTACGTTCACGGTTAGTCGATACTTTTCTTTGGGCATGGGCAGCGCGAAACAAAATTCTCGCAGAGAAGATAGCATCGTGTAGCGTTAAGTTCAGAGTGCTCACATGCAAATTTTAAGCACTTAAACCACATAAAAAGCCTCAAATCATTAACTGTTTGAATAACTTCCACTTCATATCGACAGCTAAACGTTTGTAATTGTTACACAAGTGTCTAGCTGAGGAATGAAAATCAAGCCAGTGTATGATGTTACATTACGGAAGATTTCCATCAATCGGGACTTTAATTTGTAGACATGAAATATTGATAACAATTTCTGTAGCACAGTTCTTACGATAATTTTTAAATAATGAATATTTTACTAACAATGTAAAAGTCTCTTGTTTCTTCCTTGTAGTCATCACAAAAACGCAAAGTCCTTCTTGGATGCCGAAAACAAACATTTTCCTTACATCAGGTACACTTCATAAAAGAAAGATTATGCATTCAGGCAGTTCCCAATAATTACTGGTTTTATTTAGACAAAATCTGGATGGAGGAAGAAATAGTAATGGCCGTTGTTCTGCTTATTACGCTGTGTACTACGTATACATGATCAAATCCGTAAAAGGTGGTGATGCAAACTGACAATGCGTAACTGTCTGAAATTTAACAATACCGACCCGCTGATAAACCTGAAATGATAAAGAGCTATCAGAAATTACATTGTCCGACAATTCTCTGAAAATTGCTTCATACTCATCAGTAAACATGGGATGATTGCTTCATACTGCAGAAAAATTTCTGTATCGGATGTCTGACTCATACAATTAGTTCTGGGTGGAATCGAAATGTTATTAACAGTCTTTTCGTCCTCGTCATAAATACATTTGGTATTGTTATGTCCAGGTCAAGACTCCAACAAAAGCAATAAATTACTTTCTGCATCCGGTAAGGAGACGTATCGGATGTAATATTGGAACTTATTCTCTCTCATTTTCCCATATTCTGCTACGACAATTACAAGATTTAAGTAGCTAAACTAGGGTGACCAAACGTCCCGGAAAACCGGGATAGTCCCGGTTTTCATCCCTGTGTTCCGGTGTCCCGAAAATTTGTTTCGGGACGCTCAAAAGTCCCGGAATTCAGTTCTTAAATACATTTCGTGAAACTTTCTCAAATTTTTGGGATTTCGCAATATTAAAGGCACTACAACACAAGAAATTAATATATTTTAGCTTATTTGTCTAAAACCTCCATTGTCCCATACTAGTAATCACAGTATCAGTATTGATACACTCAGGCAATAATTTACTTTGAGCAGTACTTTGGCCAACAAGTAGTAAGTTGTATTATTGTAACAGAGGTATGAAACCGTCCGATTGTCGCGTCACTTACTCACAGTGTAGTAGTTGATGTTTTGTCAGACAAAATGCAATAGATTTTTCTCATATTAGTGGTATTATTGCTGCAGTACTGTGAATCGCAATGCCGAAACGTGCCTGCAAGTTCAGTGACTGTTATTCCAAGGAATGGAATTTCATTAAGAAAGGTCGTTTTGATTACTAAGCAGAGTGTTCCGTATATAACTGTTTTATTAGTATAAGTTATGGTGGACGTTCCGACATAGTTGATCACATCAGGTCAAAGAAACACATTAACAGATACAGTGCACCGAGCTGCAGTAAAACTCTACAAAATTATTTTTAGAAACATCAGTCAAGTGAAGAGACGAAAGTTCGAGCAGCCGAGCTAACACTAGCCTACCACACGGTAAAACATCACCAAACTTATAGATCTAGTGATTGTACTAATAAGCTTAACAGCATTATGTTTGATGATTCTCCCATTGCAAAAAATGTTTGGTTCAGCAAGAACTAAAGTGTCAGCCTTAGTGAAAGGAGTTATTGCTCCCCAGAGTGTAAAGGAAAGCCTTGAATACATCAAAAAGTCTTCTTTCTACGGGATAATCCACTGATGCCAGCAATCATAAGGCCACTAAAATATTTCCATTTGTTGTTCAGTTTTTCGATATTAATCAGGGGATTCAGACCAAACTTTTGAAGGTGAGTTCCCTACCTAATGAAACATCTGACGAAATTTCAAGATTTTGTATGAATACTACAGAAATGTTTGATCTTGAGAAAAATAAATGTGCGGAATTTTGTGGAGACAACACCAACACAAACTTTGGTGGTTAAAAAGACAAGGCAAATGCAACGTATTTACCAAATTAAAGGCAACATTGCATGAAAAAGATTGAAAGCATATGGTGCCCTGCACATGTTTTACACAATAGCGTGCAGACATCTGCTGACAGTTTAAGCTGTGATGTTGAACCTTCGTCATGAAGGTATACTCACACTTTTACGTATATACTGTTAGAACAGAGAGGCTTTTACATATATACTGTTAGAACAGAGAGGCTTAAGGAGTTCTGTGATTATGTGGGAACTGAATATATGAATGTAATGTGTCACTCGAAAACTCGCTGGTTATCACTGTTTCCAGCAGTTGAAAGAGTAATCTGCCTGTTTGAACCGTTAAAAGATTTTTTCCTAAATGAAGACAAAGCCCCCAAAATATTGGTTCAGCTTTTCAGTAACCCTTTAAGTGAAGCCTACTTATGGTTCATTCACAGTCAGCTTAGCACTTTGCAGAATGGGATAAACGAAATTGGGGGAAGCACGAAAAGTGTAATAGAGGTAAATGATGTTTTGAAAAATACTCTGGAAACTGTTACTAAGAGGAGAGAACAGCAGTTCATTTCTTTTAATGTTCAATCTGTCCTTAAAAGAGCAGAAGTATCAGAAGCAGCGGAAAGGAGTTTTAGAGAAGAAGTTAACAAGTTTTATGACACTGGTGTAGAATATCTCAGCAAGTGGAGCGCCTCATATTTACCCTTATCGCCGGTGTTTGATTGGATATTACTGAAGAGAGTGCCAAGATGAGAAAGTGTTGAAGAGACAGTTTCTTATTTGAAGAGTAAAGAGATTGAAATCGATGATCCCATTCTCTTTGATCAGTACGGCATACTGACAAATTTTGTTGAAGAAAGTCTTCACAAGTGGAATTATGAAAAAAAAACACCATTGGAATGTCATGAGAAATGGGTGAGTTTTTTTAAAAGCTGTGACTGTCTTCAGCATTACTCTGAGTTGGTAATAATTGCAAGATATTTATTTTCAATCCCAGCCCATAATGCCAATGTGGAAAGAATATTTTCATTCATGAATATTCAGTGGACTGATGAAAGAAACATAACGGAGGTGGACTCTCTTGAAGCAATCCTGCAGATCCTGTACAACTACAAAATGGATTGTGCCGAGTTTTATCACTGTGTCTCAAAGAACAAAGACATGATCAAGAAGGCTGCAGGCAGTGAAAAATACCCTTTTCTCCAAGAACAGTCAATTCCATCTACAAGTGCTCAGTAATATTAAAGCTCACGTTAATATTAATTGATTAAAAGTTGAATGGCTGTAAAATTTTGTAAAATCGTAATACATTTCTTTATTACTGTTTACGTTTATTAAATGTCATTCATTATACAGATAATCTAGATTATATCAATCTTTTGTATCCTCTTATTAGTTATACCCCCCATGAACCATGGACCTTGCCGTTGGTGGGGAGGCTTGCGTGCCTCAACGATACAGATAGCCGTACCGTAGGTGCAACCACAACTGAGGGGTATCTGTTGAGAGGCCAGACAAACGTCTGGTTCCTGGAGAGGGGCAGCAGCCTTTTCAGTAGTTGCAGGGGCAACAGTATGGATGACTGAATGATCTGGCCCTGTAACACTAACCAAAACGGCATTGCTGTTGTGGTACTGCGAACGACCGAAAACAAGGGGAAACTACAGCCGTAATTTTTCCCGAGGGCATGCAGCTTTACTAGATGATTAAATGATGATGGCGTGCTCTTGGGTGAAATATTCCGGAGGTAAAATAGTCCCCCAGTCGGATCTCCGGGCGCGGGCTACTCAAGAGGACGTCTTTATCAGGAGAAAGAAAACTGGCGTTCTACGGAACGGAGCGTAGAATGTCAGATCCGTTAATCGGACAGGTAGGTTAGAAAATTTAAAAAGGGAAATGGATAGGTTAAAGTTAGATATAGTGGAAATTAGTGAAGTTCGGTGGCAGGAGGAACAAGACTTTTGGTCAGGTGAATACAGGGTTATAAATACAAAATCAAATAAAGGTAACGCAGGAGTAGGTTTAATAATGAATAAAAAAAATAGGAGTGCGGGTAAGCTACTACAAACAGCATAGTGAACGTATTATTGTGGCCAAGGTAGATACGAAGGCCACGCCTACTACAGTAGTATAAGTTTATATGCCAACTAGCTCTGCAGATGATGAAGAAATTGATGAAATGTATGACGAGATAAAATAAATTATTCAGGTAGTGAAGGGAGACGAAAATTTAATAGTCATGGGTGACTGGAATGCGAGAGTAGGAAAAGGGAGAGAAGGAAACATAGTAGGTGAATATGGATTGGGGGGAAGAAATGAAAGAGGAAGCCGCCTGGTAGAATTTTGCGCAGAGCACAACTTAATCATAGCTAACACTTGGTTCAAGAATCATGAAAGAAGGTTGTATACATGGAAGAACCCTGGAGATACTATAAGGTTTCAGATAGATTATATAATGGTAAGACAGAGATTTAGGAACCAGGTTTTAAATTGTAAGACATTTCCAGGGACAGATGTGGATTCTGACCACAATCTATTGGTTATGAACTGTAGATTAAAACTGAAGAAACTGCAAAAAGGTGGGAATTTAAGGAGATGGGACCTGGATAAACTGACTATATCAGAGGTTGTACAGAGTTTCAGGGAGAGCATAAGGGAACAATTGACTGGAATGGGGGAAAGAAATACAGTAGAAGAAGAATGAGTAGCTTTGAGAGATGAAATAGTGAAGGCAGCAGAGGATCAAGTAGGTAAAAAGACGAGGGCTAGTAGAAACTCTTGAGTAACAGAAGAAATATTGAATTTAATTGATGAAAGGAGAAAATATAAAAATGCAGTAAATGAAGCAGGCAAAAGGAATACAAACGTCTCAAAAATGATATCGACAGGAAGTGCAAAATGGCTAAGCAGACATGGCTAGAGGACAAATGTAAGGATGTAGAGGCTTCTCTCACTAGGGGTAACATAGATACTGCCTACACGAAAATTAAAGAGACCTTTGGCGAAAGGAAAACCACTTCAACAAATATCAAGAGCTTTGATGGAAAGCCAGTTCTAACAAAAGAAGGGAAAGCAGAAAGGTGGAAGGAGTATATAGAGGGTCTATACAAGGGCGATGTACTTGGGGATAATATTATGGAAATGAAAGAGGATGTAGATGAAGATGAAATGGGAGATAAGATACTGCGTGAAGAGTTTGACAGAGCACTGAAAGACTTGAGACGAAACAAGGCCCCGGGAGTAGACAACATTCCATTAGAACTACTGACGGCCTTGGGAGAGCCAGTCCTGACAAAACTCTACCATCTGGTGAGCAAGATGTATGAAACACGTGAAATACCCTCAGACTTCAAGAAGAATATAATAAATCCAATCCCAAAGAAAGCAGGTGTTGACAGATGTGAAAATTACCGAACTATCAGTTTAATAAGTCACAGCTGCAAAATACTAACGCGAATTCTTTACAGACGAATGGAAAAACTAGTAGAAGCCGACCTCAGGAAAGATCAGTTTGGATTCCGTAGAAATGTTGGAACACGTGGGGCAATACTGACCTTAGGACTTATCTTAGAAGGAAGATTAAGGAAAGGCAAATCTACGTTTCTAGCATTTGTAGACTTAGAGAAAGCTTTTGACAATTTTGAGTGGAATACTCTCTTTCAAATTCTGGAGGTGGCAGGGGTAAAATACAGGGAGCGAAAGGCTATTTACATTTTGTACGTAAACCAGATGACAGTTAGAAGAGTCGTGGGGCACGAAAGGGAAGCCGTGGTTGGGAAGGGAGTGAGACAGGGTTGTAGACTATCCATGATGTTGTTCAATCTGTATATTGACCAAGCAGTAAAGGAAACAAAAGAAAAATCTGGAGTAGAAATTAAAATCCATGGAGAAGAAATAAAAACTTTGAGGTTCGCCGATGACATTGTAATTCTGTCAGAGACAGCAAAGGACTTGGAAGAGCAGTTGAACGGAATGGACAGTGTCTTGAAAAGAGGGTTTGAGATGAAATCAACAAAAGCAAAACGAGGATAATGGAATGTAGTCGAATTAAGTCGGGTGATGCTGAGGGAATTAGATTAGGAAATGAGACACTTAAAGTAGTAACGGAGTTTTGATATTTGGGGAGCAAAATAAATGATGTTCGAAGTAGAGAGGATATAAAATGTAGACTGGCAATGGCAAAGAAAGCGTTTCTGAAGAAGATAAATTTGTTAACATCGAGTATAGATTTAAATGTCAGGAAGTCGTTTCTGAAAGTATTTGTATGGAGTGTAGCCATGTATGGAAGTGAAACGTGGACGATAAATAGTTTAGACAAAAAGAGAATAGAAGCTTTTGAAATGTGGTGCTACAGAAGAATACTAAAGATTAGATGGGTAGAACTAATGAGGGGTATTGAATAGAATTGGGGAGAAGAGGAGCTTGTGGCACAACTTGACTAGAAGAAGGGATCGGTTGGTAGGACATGTTCTGAGACATCGAGGGATCACCAATTTGGTATTGGAGGGCAACGTGGAGGGTAAAAATCGTAGAGGGAGACCAAGAGATGAATACACTAAGCAGATTCAGAAGGATGTAAGCTGCAGTGGGTACTGGGAGATGAAGCAGCTTGCAAGACTGAAGACCACAACAACGACAACAACAACATATTAGTTGTAATAATCGGGTTAACAAAATGTATCAACAAAACATTAATATTTAAAATTAAGAAAACTGGGTATATGTGGAATGAGGTGTCCATTGGCACCCGGGTGAATGTGTCCCGGTTTTCACCGAAGATAATTTGGTCACCCTAAACTAAACAGACCTTTTTTTTAATTTTTTAATTTTTGGTGCTAATTTTCCCAGAGGTTCCTGAAGAAAGATACAAAGCTGCGGAAATAGTAATCCACTGATACTTATCACTGGCATCGCTGTATACCAAAGTGCATAGCATTCAACGTCCGCCTCCGTAGCGCAGCGGTAGCGTTACCACCAACACCGGGTTCGATTCCCGGCAGGGGACAGGGTGTTGTGTGTCCTTCATCATCGTTTTCATTATCATTGACACCTAGTCGACGAAGTGGCGTCAACTAAAAAGACGGCCGAACCCCGAAGGGGATATCCCGGCCAATAAATGCCATATGATCATTTCATTTCATAGCATTCAATGACCGCAAAGCGACTCTGTTTCTTTCGTGCGAAATGCCAAGATCCGGTCATGCACAAAACCCTAGTAAAGTGATATAACTAACTGTTTGCTAAATTGAAGTTTGTAAGTACTACTTTTCCTATGTTGGTATATATCATGTTATTTGTGGCATGCCTACAATTGTTGTAGCTAGTAGTCGCTGAATGACACGTAAAATTGGTCCATTAAGTTTTGATTGTTATTTATGTTGTCTAACTGTATGTAGGTTTAATGTCCTGAAGAAGACGGGTTTAAATCCATTGAAACCATAGTTAAGGTTAACTGAAAACCTCCATTTATTGCAACGGGTTGGCCGTGTTATTCACTCACCTGCTAAATGAAGAACTATTTGAACAAAAAAAGTAGAGGATTTGACAAACAGAATGTTGAAATGGCGAACATTGTATGTACGGTGTGCCACAGCAAGTAATCACCAGAATAAGCAGGCGCTTGAGTTAAAAGCTTTTTATCAACTACCGTTTTCGATTATCAGGTACCTGTATAACAACGGAAGAGTATGACCAGTATTTGAATATTTAAAAGACGTTATTGTCACCTATAACTGTTGCAATTATTTATTACCAAAGCCAAACAATGGAATTTCGACCCTTGACTACTTTCAGGTCAAATACTGCTAAAATTGTTCCACCTGGAAATGGCCAAAGGCTAAATTGGAATTATGCAATATGAACATAAATCATTTTAATAGTCGAAGGCGGTAATTATATCTCTTAAAAAATTTATGGCTGTGTACTCATGCAATTCATAGTGAAACTAAACGCTTTTCATCCACAAATGCTTTTTGTGTACGCTAATGCTCTTCAGTGAACTGAATTATGAAAAACGTGTCAGTAGTTTCGATATTTTTCGCGTATGTCAAGCCCATTTCAAATAACTTACGATCCACATAAATTTCGGGGAGCAACATGATAAAAATTTGTACCATTGCTTTACCATAGCTCGTTTTTTTTATGATTTGTAGCAGTGAGTATGTTTGTAGACATTTTGTTACTAATATCCCATTTTTACCTACGATGAGTATTGTTAAACAGGCTAGACTTTTTTTACGTACGTTATTTTTATGTTAGAAATCCACAACAATTAGTTCATTATTATGGTAACGTTAATAAAAAACACGTTACTGTTATCCTGTTGGTGTACAGAGGCCTAATCATGATTTCTGTGATCGAAATTGGTAGTCACAATTAAGTCTGAATGAGGAAGCAACTTTTCCTGGAAATGTTTAAACGCATTACACAGAAAAGTTCGCACCAAGCAATGAACTACATGACACCTATTTATAGGAAAGTGCATTTCATATCTGAAAGATCCTGTGAAGAGCAGTTTTATCTATGTGTTTGAATTAGTGTTAATCGAGTACTGACATAAAATAGTGTGTTTACGATACTGAAGGAAGCTGCATTTATGGTGAGTGATGTGCAGAGCGTTTCTAGACTGATAACTTACACTTGGTCCTTAGTAGAGGGTGGCGCAGATAAAAGGAGCCCGTTCTTAAATGTAGTGAAATTACAGTAATGAAGAGCTGAAATGGACTTCCATTTATTTACAATAAAAAATACAATCTGCTTAATCGCCGAGTCTCAAGCACGGCTGGAATGGCTGTACAAACGGCTGTTGTAAGCAGTTCTTCGTGTGACAATACTTGCACTGGGACTTAGCAGCTAAAATTCTGACAGTACATTTCTTTCGGTGATTTCTTCCTATGTAAAAAATATCTGGGTTAGTTTCGACATGTTGGTCTAGACCATTCCCCTTGTAAGTCATCTTGTATTCTCCTATAGTCACTCAGCGATGACACCTTGCCGTACACCACAGCATCACCAGCAACAAGCCGCAGATTACTGCCCAAATTGTACGTCAGATCGTTTATGTAGGATATATAGAGAATACGAGTGGTCTTGTCACACATCCCTGGGGCACTCCTGACGTTTCCCTTGTCCCTGCTGAACACTCGCCGTCGAGTACAACGTATTGGGTTCTATTACTTAAGAAGTCTTCGAGCCACTCACGTGTCTGGAAATGTATTCTGTATGCTCGGACCTTTGTTAAAAGTCTGCATTGAGACACGGTGCCAAACGCTAACAGAAGATCTGGTATAATTAGCGCAATCAAACAATATAACACAGGAACTTGTTGAATACTTTTCGAGGAACTCGCTGGTAGAACGGGTGTGAGCCATGAGGAAGTTCTCCGATTTAAACCTGAAAGTGCGAGGAATGCTGTGAAGCTTTCTTAATTCTTGTGCTAGCTTATTAAAAACAGATGCAGCAGATTACGGTACGTCTTTCTGTGCAAGAGTCAAAGAGGAGAAATTCAACTGCAGACTGGATTTATGCCTAGTATTAATTCAATGAAAGATGCTAATTCTTGGTCATAGGTTCCTATTAAAAATTGACATTAAAAAACATATACGAGAGGCCAATGTCAGAATTTCAGACTCCTGAAAAGGGTTCGACAAGAGGTTTGTGACCTTGAAATGTCTGTTTCTGAGCCAAAAATATACTTTGTGAATGGGAAGAATTACCCCATAATATAACGCTGCATGACGTAAGTGAATGAAAATAAGCTAAGTCGCTAAATTTTAGTGTTGAACTATCACTTATTGCAGATACTGTTCTAATGCTAAAGACAGCAGCATTCAGTCTTTTTAACAAGTTCCAGAACACGAGTTTTTCATGACTGCTTACCATCTATCTGAACACTTAACTAGACTGTTTGACTCACTAACCACATGTTCCTTTTGTGTATTCAAAATATCAGTTTTAGCTGAACCATGTGTGGTTGGTTTGTGGGATTGAAGGGACCAGACTGCTACGGTCATCGGTCGACCCATGTCTAAAAAAGGTAAAAAACTGAGTCTTACTATGATATACCACCAATTTATTTTTTACAAGCCGCGAATTAATGTCTCAAATTGCACTACTTGATACATTACGTATTTTGCAGTCAGCATCCTTCATTAATACAGACTTAATTCATTTTCGTGTAGAGTTAGCAGAGAAAAATGAGGACTTGCAACATATGAAAAGTTGAACACCAAGTCAAATCTACTGAAACAAATCGTTTTTGTGCTTGTGAGTTAGGTGTTTCAGTCTAATTTCCACAGTCAGTTTTCCAACTTGTGCAGTAAGATAGTAAGATACTGATAACCTTTTTATAGACATTGCTCGGGCTGGAAGAATTAATGTGTGACCAACTACAAATGGACTATGGTATCATGATGCACAATTAATGAAAATAAACAATATCGGACCTTACAGCCCTGAGACAGGTTCATACAAAGCATTGAGGCTTATTCTTGAGAACAGGATACAATGTTCTAACAGTAAGTTAAGGGGGTTGTATGGGATGAGGTATATATAGAAAAAGAGACTAATGTCAAATTCAGTAATAAATTTGCGTCAATATTTGAAAGTTGCTTTCCTAGAAATTTATCCAGAAGATCCATCAAAAAACAAGTAAGCTACGGATAACCAACGGAATTAAAATCTCATGAAAGAGGGAGGTGGAAATTTATACAAAGGCCAAAGTAAGTCAATGTTCGAAATTACCTGCATGCTAGCAAAAGTACTGTAGTATTTTAAGAAATCCATTAAAATGTCCAGAACTATTCACGTCCTGGCAGAAATAAATACGAGTAATGCAGATAATAAAATTAAAATTTTATGGCTATTATCAAATTGGAGATAGACAGCCAGTCAGTGTGCAAGAACTATAACACTTGAGATCGATGATTCACAAATTAAAAGTACTTTTAACAACCACTTTCTCAATGTAGCAGCAAAAATAGAATTAAATGATTCAGTCGAAGTAGCAAGAGAATGTATTAAAAATATCATACCATGAAATTTAAATAAGCAACTAGAACTAGCACCAAAATCCTTCACTGAAATTAATAGAACTATGTTGTTATGGTTTTCAGTCCAGAGACTGATTTGATGCAGCTCTCCATGCTATTCTATCCTGAACAAGAATTCTAAAAATTCTAAAAAATAGAAGCTCATGTGGTGCTGATGGAATTTGTTCCAATTTCATAAGTAATGTCCTTTGTGATATACGCTATGCATCACTGGCACAGGGATATTTTCGAGACAGGTTGAATTATGCCATTGTTAAATCTCTTCATAAGAAAGGTAATAAGACAGACTTAAACACTTATTGTCAAATTTTATTAGTGACATCATTTTCTAAAACATTCGATAAAGTAAATTACTCAACAGTAGTCTCACACTTAAGTGGAAACGTTTTACTTAGCATATCACAGTTTGGATTACAGAAAGACTGTACAATTGAAAATACTATTTATACATTCACTTTTGAACTCGTAAAAACCCTGGACAATAAAATATCGCCAGTTGGCATTTTCTGTAATCTTTCCCAGGCATTTGGCTGTGTAGATCATGTTACTTTCTTAGAAGAACTCAATTTTTTGGAACTAATTGCTTTGATTCATACTTACAAATAGAATCAAAAGAGTGTGCTGAATAGTTCAAACAATGGCGCACAGTACAAAATTTTAGTGACTGGGGAAAATCACAATGGGAATTCCACAGGACTCAATTTTGGGTCCACACCTATTCCTTATATATGCCAATGACCCTCCACTTAACATTTACTAACCAGAATTAGTAGTTACTTTTTCGCGATAATACTACTGTTATAATAAATACCGCTAGACATAAATCAACAGAAGATAGGGTGAATGATATTTTCCAAAGAATTTGAGAGTTATTCTCTGAAAATGGACTCTCCCTAAATTCTGAAGGAAAAACACACTACATTTAGTTCTGTACAACAAACAGACTCATACTAACAACTGATGTAGAATAAGGAGTCAGTAGGTACGGCAGAATGCTCCAAAGTTTTTGGTGTACACCTTGATGAAAACTTAAACTGGAAGAAGCATACGTATTCCTGAGCTTCTGAAACACCTAAGTTCGGCTACAGTTTCTCTTCGTATAGTTGTTAACGTTATAAACAAACGAATCAACCTCCTGACATATTTTGCACATTTCCAGTCAATAACATCTAATGGAAAAATTTTCTGGGATAACTCATCAGTTGGAAAGAAAGTACTGATTGCACAAAGGCGGGCGATGAGAATAATCTGTAATGTCCACCGACAGACGTCATGCAGTACCGCTTGAAAGAGCCAAGCATTTTAACTGCGCCGTTCAAATGGCTCTGAGCACTATGGGACTTAACTTCCGAGGTCATCAGTTCCCTAGAACGTAGAACTACTTAAACCTAACTAACCTAAGGACATCACACACATCCAAGCCCGAGGCAGGATTCGAACATGCGACCGCAGCGGTCGCGTGGTTCCAGACTGAAGCGCCTAGAACGGCTCGGCCACCCCGGCCGGCAACTGCGCCGTCCCAATTCATATATTCACTAACGAAATTTGTCATAAATAATCCATCGCAAATTGAGAAAAACGATGATGTACATACCTATAACATTAGATGGAAAAATTACCAATATTAACAGTTATTAAAGCTGTCAGTCGTTCAGGAAGGATTTCAGTAGGTGACAACAAAAAACAATTGCTCAATAACATAAAATTTCTGACAGGTAGCAAAGCAAGATTTAAGTCTAAGTTAAAATCATTTCTCCTGGGCAACTTCCTCTATTCCATTCTCGATTTTCTACTTTAAAAATGAAAATAAAAAAGTATTATTTTTAAGTGTAGTTGCATGAGTAGTACTAAAAAAAATGATGGTTCATTAATGTTAGCGCTAATCATGTCTACATATCCTGCCGCACGGGGTACCCGTGCGGTCTGAGGCGTCTTGACACGGAAACTCGCGGCTCCCAACGTCGGAGGTTCGAATCCTCCCTTGGGCATGGGTGTGTGTGTTGTCCTTAGTGTAGCTTAGTTTAAGTTAGATTAAGTAGGGTCTAAGCCTAGGGATCGATGAATGGTTCAAATGGCTCTGAGCACTATGGGACTTAACTTCTGAGGTCATCAGTCCCTAGAACTTAGAACTACTTAAACCTAACTAACCTAAGGACATCACACACATCCATGCCCGAGGCAGGATTCGAACCTGCGACCATAGCAGTCACGCGGTTCCAGACTGTAGCGTCTAGAACCGCTCGGGCACTAAGACCGGCAGGGACCGATGACCTCAACAGTTTGGTCCCATAGTCCTTACCTCAAATTTGCAATTTTTTTTTTTTTACATATCCTGTAAACTAACTCGTTCCACAACGTTTCGATATAAGAATCGTTCAAATGATCTATGGAACGTATAACTACCAAGCTAGTGTCATCAGTAAACCCGCACTAGACAGCCGCTGCATCGGCCTTCCTCGCGACCTGTGTTTGAGGGACAACGAACAAGCCGATGCAGAAAGCGCACACTCGTGCTGCGTAAGCTGTAACCGCATCTGCGATAACGCACGACTCTCGGCAGCAGTGTCGGAGAAAGGAAATCTGGTAACGCCATGTTGGGA
Organism: Schistocerca piceifrons; assembly: GCF_021461385.2. Classification (NCBI taxonomy): domain Eukaryota; kingdom Metazoa; phylum Arthropoda; class Insecta; order Orthoptera; family Acrididae; genus Schistocerca; species Schistocerca piceifrons. Next base: position 218,993,808 of record NC_060145.1, on the reverse strand, counting down.
AGGGATGTGGCAGGCGGTCGACGTCATCGCCAGAGGTGCCGCGGTGACCGCAGGCGGAGAACCAAGGACGTGGGCGACGAACAAAGCGCGGGAGCGGCGGCAGCATTCCTGTGGGCTCGCGACCGGCACCCGCCCGACAGGGTCGGTGGACACACGGGAACCGCTCGTACACCTCACAGGCCGCAGCCAGAGCTCACACACGCTCCCGACGTGCACGATTGCCTTAGGATACAATCGTCTGCCTCCAGTTGGAGAACCACACTGCCTCACGGCTCAAAAATGCAGACAAATAACCCTGCACAAAGGACCATTACGTTTCTGTAAGAAAGTCAGATACCTTGGTGTCTGGTTGGACCAGAAACTTGTATGGAGGGGCCACCTTGAATACGTGACCAACCGCCGGCCGGGGTGGCCAAGCGGTTCTAGGCGCTACAATCTCAAGTTCCAATCCTGCCTCGGGCATGGATGTGTGTAATGTCCTTAGGTTGGTTAGGTTTAAGTAGTTCAAAGTTCTAGGGGACTGATGACCTCAGAAGGTAAGTCCCAAAGTGCTCAGAGCCATTTGAACCATTTGAACCTGAGCAACCGAAATAACACGAGGCTCAAACAGTTTTACCCTATGCTCAACAGGCAAAGCACACCGAATAGGGGGGTGTCGAGGTCCATGTACACAACACTAATTAGACCACTGATGACATATGCATCTCCAGTCTGCGGATACGCGACTCTAACACGCCTGCATCACCTGCAGATCACACAGAACAAGTTGCTACGTATCATAAGCAACGCTCTACGATACACAAAAAATGGTTCAAATGGCTCTGAGCACTATGGGACTTAACATCTGAGGTCATCAGTCCCCTAGAACTTAGAACTACTTAAACCTAACTAACCTAAGGACATCACACACATCCATGCCCGAGGCAGAATTCGAACCTGCGACCGTAGCGGTCGCGCGGTTCCAAACTGCAGCGCCTAGAACCGCTCGGCCACCCCGGCCGGCTACTATACACACGCACCGCGGATCTCCACAGAGAATACCGCATTGAGACTCTCACGGAGGTATTCAAAGAAACTCACCACACGACTGTTCAGGAAAACGAGACATTAGAACAGTTGGGGGTTGGGTTGTTTGGAGGAAGAGACGAAACTGCGAGGTCATTGGTCTAATCGGATTAGGGAAGGACGGGGAAGGTAGTCGGCCGTGCCCTTTGAAAGGAACCATCCCGGCATTTGCCTGGAGCGATTTAGGGAAATCACGGAAAACCTGAATTAGGATGGCCGGACGCGGGTTTGAACCGTCGTCCTCCCGAATGCGAGTCCAGTGTGCTAACCTCTGTGCCACCTCGCTCGGTCATTTGAACAGTCTTTCATCCTTAACCTGGAAAACTACGATCACAACCATAGGTGGAAACATAACTGTCCAAAAACACTACTAATTAGGAACAATTAACCACCTATGGGTTGCACCAAGACACAGACATAGCAAATACTGGTCAACCCCTGTAGCACAGCAAAGCTAACTGGCGTTGCAAGCTGTAACCCAGTCGACCAACCGGCAACGCAGGAAAGCTGTATTGCACACTAAAACGCGAACAAACCCAACCAAACCCTCCATGACCAATCGATCACGTATATAACGACCTTGGCTTGTTACAGGTGAAGACGCTGCAGCCGGTCCGGGAGAGTCACAGGTACACAGCCAAGCAGTATCCTTCGTCGATGGGACTGAAACTTTTTATGACGACTTACGTTATGACAACGGTACCGACCATTGTACGATACCCAAACCACCTAACCCTTGCATGATCTGTCGCAAGAAAACCGCTACTGCTCGTACTATAGCACCAGTCTACCGCAGAGGTTTTTCTTCTCCTTGGCGCTTGTCTTGGCACTGTTTTCTCTTTGCTCTTCAAACCGCTACCCTTCGTTCGCTTTTCGTCCGCTATCGTCCTCGATGCGACCGTATTAGTCAGTAATATTACCCAGAAATACGGATAACACTACGGCCACACATCCCGTGAAATCCTCGATTAGTAACCGACAAATACGGAGGTAACAGTAGAGCTTTCGTGATGATCACCCTTTATATATAAACCTATACCGCCAAGTTGTTTACAGTGTTGTGAGAACTGAACTTGGGTTCACACAGCTTCATCAAGTCAGCTCATGAGCTACTTGCAGGAAAAATACAGGTCCGGTCGCTAAAGCCGACATCAACGACCGGCATAGCAACACACTGACTACTAGCCTCCCCAACCAGGGTTTTTGTTATGATTCTAAAAAAGCTTAGAGGTCGCAAAAAGTAACCACTGAAGTTAATGTAACTGCTTTACACTTATGTGACAAAAGACATGGATAGCTATATTCACGTATACAAGTGACGGTAGTGTCGCGCGTACAACGTATAAAAGGGCAGTGCATTGGCGTAGCTGTTATTTGTACTCAGGTGATTCATGTAAAAAGGTTTCCTAGTGTCCGCACAAAAGAAATTCACTTTGATCACGGAACGGTAACTGGAATTATACACATTCTTTCTTTTGCTGGTGCCGTTTTTCCCGCGTATACGCAGGGTCGGCATGGTTAATCGGATGTGGCAACGTAAGTTGAAGGGGTGGCCGGATGCCCTTCATGCCGCCACCCCGTACCCCCCGGGAAGGGATTGGTGTACCCCAACTGTCTGCGACTAGTGTAATCCATGGAATAGTGCGAAAGTGTGCAGATGTCTGCGAGCCATGTAACTGAGGCGGGACGTGGGGACCAGCCCGGTATTTACCTAGGGGGATGTGTAAAATCGCTTACAAACCACATCCAGGCTGGCCGGCACACCGGCCCTCGTCGGTAATCCGCCGGGCGGATTCGATCCGGGGCCGGCGCGCCTACCCGAGTGCAAGAAGCAGTGCGTTAGCACGCTCGGCTAACCTGGCGGGTTAACTGGAGTTATACACATGGGACCCCAATTTCGGAAATCGCTAGAGAATTCAATATTCCGAGATCCACAGTGTTAAAAGCGTGCCGAGAATACCGAATTTCAGGAATTACCTCTCACTACGGACGACGTAGTGGCCGATGGCCTTCACTTAACGACAGAGAATAGTGGTTTTTGCCTAATTGTCAGTTTTAACCGACAAGCAACACTGCATGAAAACAGACAAGCAACACTGCGTGAAATAACCGCAGAAATCGATGTGGGACGTACGACGACTGAATGCGTTAGGACAGTGCGCCAAAAGTTGGCGTTAATGGGCTATGGCAGCAGACGATCGACGCGAGTCTCTTCGCTAACAGCACGACATCGCCTCCAGCGCCTCTCCTGAGCTCGAGAGCATATCGGTTGGACCCTAGACTACTGGAAAACCATAGCCTGGTCAGATGAATCCCGATTTCAGTTGGCAAGAGCTAATGGTTGGATTAGACTGTAGCGTTGACCCCACGAAGCAATGGATCCAAGTTGTCAACAAGGCACCGTGCATGCTGGCGGTGGCTCCGTAATGGTGAGTTGTGGTTACACGGAATGAAATGGGACCTATTGCCCAGCTGAACCGATCATTGACTGGAAGTGGTTATTCGGCTACCTGTAGACTATTTGCAATCATGAAACAACGAAATTTTTATGGATAACAATGCGCCAAGTCACCAGGCCTCAATTGTTCACGATTGGATTGAAGAACCTTCTGGACAATTCGAACGAACGATATGGCCACACAAATGGCCCGACACGAATATCACTGAACATTTATGGGACATAATCGAGAGGTCAGTTCGTGTACAAAATCCTATACCAGAAACATTTTTGCAATCATGAACGGCTATGAAGGCAGATGACTCAATATTTCTGCAGGGGATTTCCAACTTGTTGAGCCAGTGCGACGTCGAGTTGCTGCAATACTGAAAGCCGGACAAGGGGAGGTTCGACACCATATTAGGAGGTATCCCATGACTTTTGTCGCCTCAGTGTATTTTCATAACATTTTCCATTAACATCTCGTGACTACTTTTTGCGACCTATCAGTTTTTTGGAATCATAATAAAATCATTAAAAATGGTCGCAAAATTCCCTTACAACATTTGCTTGTACTTACAATACCAATCAGAATTGTAGGGTATCCCCAACTAGACGTGACTACCTCGATTTTGCTGTTGAAAACCCGCCTCCCGATTAAATAAATAAATATAATGTAGTCCGTTCACTAGTGTGTTTATCAGCGTTTAAATTAAACAGGTAGAATTTTAAACACAACTGAATATAAGAATTTAGGTTTTAGTCCAAAGGTAGCTAAGTTGGCGTACCTGCTCTCACAAGCCGTTACATTTGTCTTACTCCCATTCATTAGTTGCAGTCGACGAAAGCTTTTTTATTTATTATTTATTTATTTATTTTTGTTTGGCCTCCACAGTTTTTCAGAAATCTAAAACACATGGTTACGATGTATATGGAACCGTATGTGGAGAGTAAATACATGCGTATTTACAGATCTAAGACCTCAGGCTGACGCAATTTTGTCCACTATATATTGTTAACAAAGAGATTTAGAAGTAAAGAAGTTTTGCTTTATCAATTGGCATCATTTCTGATATTTAATCATAAGCAAGACATAAAAATGAAATATTCATTAAAACCAACAGATTTTCCTAAATACACTTCAGCGAATTAGCAATCACTTTACAAAGGCGAATGCCTTTAGTAAACAAAAGAGCAGAAGCAGACTGAAGGAAGTGGTATCTCATACTTCCCAGTCGACGAAACAATTGGTTGTTGTTACTTTGCGTTTTACAGTTAGTGGTCTCGTTGTACGAAATGCCAGTGTCTAGTAAGAAGCAAAAGTTGAAACTGAAAACTAAGTTAATTATCAACGGTGTAATTTTGCGTAAGAAATGTGTAACAGTTTTAATAAAAGTTAGGAACTCAATCATCATGTAATAAGCATTTGACAATCGACTTCGGTCACCATCTGACCGTACTTTGGCCATAAAAGAAGTTTCTAAACTCTTTATTCCACAATTATTATAACTAATCAGTATGAAGTAGTTCAAGACTTTAATTATTGCTGTTGTGAAATTCCCATTTACCTGCGTCTTTTGTAACCCGATGATGATCACACTGTGATCGACTGTCAAAATAGGATAAGTACAGTGATGAGCTGCGTGATGCAGTTACTAACCTGAATGGTGTAAGGTTTACGCACAGCTAAACAAAGGTAAAGGCAATTATACAATGCTCTGTGTGCGCCCTATATTTTACATCTACATTTATACTCCGCAAGCCACCAAACGGTGTGTGGCGGAGGGCACTTTATGTGCCACTGTCATTACTTCCCTTTCCTGTTCCACTCCCGTATGGTTCGCGGGAAGAACAACTGCCGGAAAGCCTCCGTGCGCGCTCGAATCTATCTAATTTTACGTTTGTGATCTCCTCGGGAGGTGTAAGTAGGGGGAAGCAATATATTCGATACCTCATCCAGAAATGCACCCTCTCGAAACCTGGACAGCAAGCTACACCGCGATACAGTGCGCCTCTCTTGCAGAGTCTGCCACTTGAGTTTGCTAAACATCTCCGTAACGCTATCACGCTTACCAAATAACCCTGTGACGAAACGCGCCGCTCTTCTTTGGATCTTCTCTATCTCCTCCGTCAACCCGACCTGGTACGGATCCCACACTGATGAGCAACACTCAAGTATATGTCGAACAAGTGTTTTGTAAGCCACCTCCTTTGTTGATGGACTACATTTTCTAAGGACTCTCCCAATAAATCTCAACCTGGTACCCGCCTTACCAACAATTAATTTTATATGATCATTCCACTTCCCTTCTCCATGAACCATGGACCTTACCGTTGGTGGGGAGGCTTGCGTGCCTCAGCGATACAGATGGCCGTGCAACCACAACGGAGGGGTATCTGTTGAGAGGCCAGACAAATATGTGGTTCCTGAAGACGGGCAGCAGCCTTTTCAGTAGTTGCAGGGGCAACAGTCTGGATGATGGACTGATCTGGCCTTGTAACATTAACCAAAACGGCCTTGCTGTACTGGTACTGCGAACGGCTGAAAGCAAGGGGAAACGACAGCCGTAATTTTTCCCGAGGAAATGCAGCTTTACTGTATGATTAAATGATGATGGCGTCCTCTAGGGTAAAATATTCCGGAGGTAAAATAGTCCCCCATTCGGATCTCCGGGCGGGGACTACTCAAGAGGACGTCGTTATCAGGAGAAAGAAAACTGGCGTTCTACGGATCGGAGCGTGGAATGTCAGACCCCTTAATTGGGCAGGTAGGTTAGAAAATTTAAAAAGGGAAATGGATAGGTTAAAGTTAGATGTAGTGGGAATTAGTGAAGTTCGGTGGCAGGAGGAACAAGACTTTTTGTCAGGTGAATACAGGGTTATAAATACAAAATCAAATAGGGGTAATGCAGGAGTAGGTTTAATAATGAATAAAAAATAGGAGTGCGGGTTAGCTACTACAAACAGCATAGTGAACGCATTATTGTGGCCAAGATAGACACAAAGCCCATACCTACTACAGTAGTACAAGTTTATATGCCAACTAGCTCTGCAGATGATGAAGAAATAGATGAAATGTATGACGAGATAAAAGAAATTATTCAGGTAGTGAAGGGAGACGAAAATTTAATAGTCATGGGTGACTGGAATTCGTCAGTAGGAAAAGGGAGAGAAGGAAACATAGTAGGAGAATATGGATTGGGGGGAAGAAATGAAAGAGGAAGCCGCCTTGTAGAATTTTGCACAGAGCATGACTTAATCATAGCTAACACTTGGTTCAAGAATCATAAAAGAAGGTTGTATACCTGGAAGAATCCTGGAGATACTAAAAGGTATCAGATAGATTATATAATGGTAAGACAGAGATTTAGGAACCAGGATTTAAATTGTAATACATTTCCAGGGGCAGATGTGGATTCTGACCACAATCTATTGGTTATGAACTGCAGAGGGAAACGGAAGAAACTGCAAAAAGGTGGGAATTTAAGGAATTGGGACCTGGATAAACTGAAAGAGCCAGAGGTTGTAGAGAGTTTCAGGGAGAGCATAAGGGAACAATTGACAGGAATGGGGGAAAGAAATACAGTAGAAGAAGAATGGGTAGCTCTGAGGGATGAAGCAGTGAAGGCAGCAGCCGATCAAGTAGGTAAAAAGACGAGGGCTAATAGAAATCCTTGGGAAACAGAAGAAATATTCAATTTTATTGATGAAAGGAGAAAATATAAAAATGCAATAAATGAAGCAGGCAAAAAGGAATACAAACGTCTCAAAAATGATATCGACAGGAAGTGCAAAATGGCTAAGCAGGGATGGTTAGAGGACAAATGTAAGGATGTAGAGGCTTCTCTCACTAGAGGAAGATAGATACTGCCTACACGAAAATTAAAGAGACCTTTGGAGAAAGGAAAACCACTTCAACAAATATCAAGAGCTTTGATGGAAACCCAGTTCTAACAAAAGAAGGGAAAGCAGAAAGGTGGAAGGAGTATATAGAGGGTTTATACAAGGGCGATGTACTTGAGGACAATATTATGGAAATGGAAGAGGATGTAGATGAAGACGAAATGGGAGATAAGATACTGCGTGAAGAGTTTGACAGAGCACTGAAAGACCTGAGTCGAAACAAGGCCCCGGGAGTAGACAACATTCCATTAGAACTACTGGTGGCCTTGGGAGAGACAGTCATGACAAAACTCTACCATCTGGTGAGCAAGGTGTATGAGACAGGCGAAATACCCTCAGACTTCAAGAAGAATATAATAGTTCCAATCCCAAAGAAAGCAGGTGTTGACAGATGTGAAAATTACCGAACTATCAGTTTAATAAGTCACAGCTGCAAAATACTAACGCGAATTCTTTACAGACGAATGGAAAAACTGGTAGAAGCGGACCTCGGGGAAGATCAGTTTGGATTCCGCAGAAATGTTGGAACACGTGAGGCAATACTAACCTTACGACTTATCTTAGAAGAAAGGTTAAGGAAAGGCAAACCTACGTTTCTAGCATTTGTAGACTTAGAGAAAGATTTTGACAATGTTAACTGGAATACTCTCTTTCAAATTCTGAAGGTGGTAGGAGTAAAATACAGGGAGCGAAAGGCTATTTACAATTTGTACAGAAACCAGATGGCAGTTATAAGAGTCGAGGGGCATGAAAGGGAAGCAGTGGTTGGGAAAGGAGTGAGACAGGGTTGCAGCCTCTCCCAGATGTTATTCAATCTGTATATTGAGCAAGCAGTAAAGGAAGCAAAAGAAAAATTCGGAGTAGGTATTAAAATTCATGGAGAAGAAATAAAAACTTTGAGGTTCGCCGATGACATTGTAATTCTGTCAGAGACTGCAAAGGACTTGGAAGAGCAGTTGAACGGAATGGATAGTGTCTTGAAAGGAGGATATAAGATGAACATCAACAAAAGCAAAACGAGGATAATGGAATGTAGTCGAATTAAGTCGGGTGATGCAGAGGGAATTAGATTAGGAAATGAGACACTTAAAGTAGTAAAGGAGTTTTGCTATTTGGGGAGCAAAAAACTGATGATGGTCGAAGTAGAGAGGATATAAAATGTAGACTGGCAATGGCAAGGAAATCGTTTCTGAAGAAGAGAAATTTGTTAACGTCGAGTATAGACTTAAGTGTCAGGAGGTCGTTTCTGAAAGTATTTGTATGGATTGTAGCCATGTATGGAAGTGTAACATGGACGATAACTAGTTTGGACAAGAAGAGAATAGAAGCTTTCGAAATGTGGTGCTACAGAAGAATGCTGAAGATTAGATCGGTAGATCACATAACTAATGAGGAGGTGTTGAACAGGAGTGGGGAGAAGAGAAGTTTGTGGCACAACTTGACTAGAAGAAGGGATCGGTTGGTAGGACATGTTTTGAGGCATCAAGGGATCACAAATTTAGCATTGGAGGGCAGCGTGGAGGGTAAATATCGTAGAGGGAGACCAAGAGATGAATACACTAAGCAGATTCAGAAGGATGTAGGTTGCAGTAGGTACTGGGAGATGAAGAAGCTTGCACAGGATAGAGTAGCATGGAGAGCTGCATCAAACCAGTCTCAGGACTGAAGACCACAACAACAACAACAACATTCCACTTCAAATCGTTCCGCACGCATACTCCCAGATATTTTACAGAAGTAAGTGTTGGTTCCGCTATCACATAATCATACAATAAAGGATCCTTCCTTCTATGTATTCGCAATACATTACATTTGTCTATGTTAAAGGTCAGTTGCCACTCCCTGCACCAAGTGCCTATCCGCTGCAAATCTTCCTGCATTTCGCTGCAATTTATCTAATGCTGCAACTTCTCTGTATACGACAGCATCATCCGCGAAAAGCCGCATGGAACTTCCGACACTATCTACTAGATCATTTATATATATTGTTAAAAGCAATGGTCCCATATCACTCCCCTGTGACACGCCAGAGGTTACTTTAACGTCTGTAGACGTCTCTCCATTGAGAACAACATGCTGTGTTCAGTTTGCTAAAAACTCTTTAGTCCAGCCTCACAGCTGTGCTGATATTCCGTAGGCTATTACTTTATCAGGCGACAGTGCGGAACTGCATCGAACGCCTTCCGGAAGTCAAGGAAAATGGCATCTACCTGGGAGCCTGTATCTAATATTTTCCGGGTCTCATGAACAAATAAAGCGAGATGGGTCTCACACGATCGTTGTTTCCGGAATCCATGTTGATTCCTACAGAGTAGATTCTGGGTTTCCAGAAACGACATGATACGCGAGCAAAAAACATGCTCTAAAAGTCTACAACAGAACGACGTCAGATATATAGGTCTATAGTTTTGCGCATCTGCTCGACGACCCTTCTTGAAGACTGGGACTACCTGTGCTCTTTTCCAATCATTTGGAACCTTCCGTTCCTCTAGAGACTTGCGGTACACGGCTGTTAGAAGGGGGGCAAGTTCTCTCGCGTACTCTGTGTAGAATCGAATTGGTATCCCGTCAGGTCCAGTGGACTTTCACCTGTTGAGTGAATTCAGTTGCTTTTCTATTCCTTGGACACTTATTTCGATGTCAGCCATTTCTTCGTTCGTGCGGTGATTTAGAGAAGGAACTGCAGTGCGGTCTTCCTCTGTGAAACAGCTTTGGAAAAAGGTGTTTAGTATTTCAGCTTTACGCGTGTCATCCACTGTTTCAATGCCATCATCATCCCGGAGTGTCTGGATATGCTGTTTGGAGCCACTTACTGATTTAACGTAAGACCAGAATTTCCTAGGGTTTTCTGTCAAGTCGGTACATAGAATTTTACTTTCGAATTCACTGAACGCTTCTCGCATAGCCCTCCTTACGCTAACTTTGACATTGTTTAGCTTCTGTTTGTCTGAGAGATTCTGGCTGACTTGCAGTGAAGCTCTCTTTGCTTTCGCAGTAGTTTCCTAACTTTGTTGTTGAACCACGGTGGGTTTTTCCCGTCCCTCACAGTTTTACTCGGCACGTACCTGTCTAAAACGCATTTTACGATTGCCTTGAACTTTCTCCATAAACACTCAACATTGTCAGTGTCGGAACAGAAATTTTCGTTTTGATCTGTTAGGTAGTCTGAAATCTGCCTTCTATTACTCTTGCTAAACAGATAAACCTTCCTCCCTTTTTTTATATTCCTATTTACTTCCATATTCAGGGATGCTGCAACGGCCTTATGATCACTGATTCCCTGTTCTGCGCTTACAGAGTCGAAAAGTTCGGGTCTGTTTGGCATCAGTAGGTCCAAGATGTTATCTCCACGAGTCGGTTCTCTGTTTAATTGCTCGAGGTAATTTTCGGATAGTGCACTCAGTATAATGTCACTCGATGTTCTGTCCCTACCACCCATCCTAAACATATGAGTGTCCCAGTCTATATCTGGTAAATTGAAATCTCCACCTAAGACTATAACACGCTGAGAAAATTTATGTGAAATGTATTCCAGCTTTTCTACCAGTTGTTCTGCCACTAATGCTGCTGAGTCGGGAGGTCGGTAAAAGGAGCCAATTATTAACCTAGCTCGGTTGTTGAGTGTAACCTCCAACCATAATAATTCACAGGAACTATCGACTTCTACTTCACTACAGGATAAACTACTACTAACAGCGACAAGCACGCCTCCACCGGTTGCATGCAATCTATCCTTTCTAAACACCGTCTGTGCCTTTGTAAAAATTTCGGCAGAATTTATCTCTAGCTTCAGCCAGCTTTCCGTACCTATAACGATTTCAATTTCGATGCTTTCTATCAGCGCTTGAAGTTCCGGTACTTTACCAATGCAGCTTCGACAGTTTACAACTATAATACCGATTGCTGCTTGGTCCCCGCATGTCCTGACTTTGCCTCGCACCCTGTGAGGCTGTTGCCCTTTCTGTACTCGCCCGAGGCCATCTAACCTAAAAAACCGCCCAGTCCACGCCACACAACCCCTGCTACCCGTGTAGCCGCCTGCTGTGTGTAGTGGACTCCTGACCTATCCAGCGGAACCCGAAACCCCACCACCCTATGGTGCAAGTCGAGGAATCTGCAGCCCACACGGTCGCAGAACCGCCTCAGTCTCTGATTCAGACCCTCCATTCGGCTCTGTACCAGAGATCCGCAGTCAGTCCTGTCGATGATGCTGCAGACGGTGAGCTCTACTTTCATCCCACTAGCGAGACTGGCAGTCTTCACCAAATCAGGTAGCCGCCGGAAGCCAGAGAGGATTTCCTCCGATCCATAATGACACACATCATTGGTGCCGACATGAGCGACCACCTGCAGATGGTTGCACCCTGTACCCTTCATGGCATCCGGAAGGACCCTTTCCACATCTGGAATGACTCCCCCCAGTATGCACACGGAGTGCACATTGGTTTTCGTCCTCTCTCTTGCTGCCAAATCCCTAACGGGCCCCATTACGCGCCTGACATTGGAGCTCCCAACTACCAGTAAACCCACCCTCTGCGACCGCCCGGATCTTGCAGACTGAGGGGCAACCTCTGGAACAGGACAAGCAACCATGTCCGGCCGAAGATCAGTATCAGCCGGAGACAGAGCCTGAAACCGGTTCGTCAGACAAACCGGAGAGGCCTTCCGTTCAGCCCTCCGGAATGTCTTTCGCCCCCTGCCACACCTCGAGACGGCCTCCCACTCTACCACGGGTGAGGGGTCAGCCTCAATGTGGGCTGTATCCCGGGCAGCCACAGCCGTAGTCCGATAGGGGGATGCGTGGGACGAGCTGGCCGTCCCCGACAAACCCCCATCCAGACCCCTGCACTGCTTGCATCGATAGTGTTTCACTCGTTTACACATTTCCATACTTACACTTCTGTTGACTGCTGCAGGAGTTCATTCTAGCACTTACTTCCTGACTCAAAAATCTCTGAAGATATTAATATGGAAGCACAAAGTTGTCCAAAATGAATCCGCCAATGACAGGGGCGTATTCAGAAGAGCAAACAATTTAGCAGTAGCATGACTTCCTTTTTTTCTGCTTCTTCGGATTTAGCCAACAAAGGACACATTGCAACCTTTATACTCATAGTGCATTTTTCTCGTGAAGGGCGTGGCAATTCTATTAAGATTAAGTGCTGTCATACCTGCAGTGACATCGTTTTCTTAACGAGGAAGATGGGAAGGTTGAAAAGGGAGGAGGAGATTCAGTAAGGTCGAATGCAGTGCTTTGCTTCATTTCAGGTATGGAAGCTTGGTTACATTACGTTATCCGTGTCAATGAAGCACTTTAAGGATTGCACATAATGAACTAGTAGTTATAAGATACACATTTGAGCTGTATGAGTTAATGCTACCTTTACAGATGTCTGTTTCGTAAAACAAGTCCTTATTTTCTACGATTTGTGACGGTCGGATTGGTCAGTCCGATACTGCTGTCCAAAGACATTCGAGTCAGAATATGAAACAATGGTTGGGCAGTAAATGTAGTGTCACGAATGTCAGAGACACTCGCTACCTACAGGATGTAACTAAACTCCCTCCATAGATTTTCAGGACAGGTTTCTTACGACAAAACAACAAAAAGTGTGTATTAAACATGGGCTCTAAAGTGCATACCTACAGAGCTACGACCACTTACTCATCTTCAATTATTGTGAAACACATTTCTTCTACTGCAAACTCTTTGCTTTCCATATTTTGTGAAGAGGTAGTATGGGCCAAAACCTAAAAAAGCGTCCAGTGAACATTGCCATAATATCCTCACCTTAAAGAGCTATGAGCAGTTGAGCCTGTCATTTTAAAGCAGCGTAACTCTGTAAATGCAAATTTTGCAGGAAACATAAAAAACTATTTTTAAAAGAAAGTTCAACACATATCAAAAGTTGCTTTGCCCATCGTATAGTTAGGTGGGTAATATAAGATACAATATAATCTCCAGCTCCTAGTAGACCCAGCCAACAGTGATCAAAGTGATTGGAGTTACGTTTCTTCTAAAAGTAGCTCAAATGCTCACGAAAGTTTATCCCTGAAGCGTGCTTATTGTAATCAACTTAATAACAATTTGCTTTCAAAAGCTATGAAATACATAAAAACTGATTTAAATAGCAATCTTACACAAATGTAAATAGTAATGTATTGCCTTTAACATTAACATTAATTTGAGGCATCGAGCATGTTTTAAAATTATGCAACAAAAACAATATTATAATATCATAACTTAGCAATGCAAATGCAAGACTGAAAGCAATCGCTTCAAATTATCAATGATTGTCCATCTTCTCCAGTTCAGCATGTTTAGCTTCAGTGACTAAACCTGTCTGTCTCACGAACTTGTTTCCGATAAACACTCATTTCGCTTCCCAGTGCGTCGCAGTATGAATTTGTGTTCCACCGCTGCGTTGACGAATGGAGATGCAACTACTCCCCCTGGATGCCGAGATGAGTACTTCTAATGCCTTAAAATCTATATCTGGAATGAAGTACGTTTGTATCTTGAAAAATGTTCACTTTCCAGTGAACTTGCTATCTACTTTTATGGAGGAGGGCACAAATCCTTTAAGTCAATCACATCTTCAACGCCTGCCATAGTAACCCTGAATTTCCCAGGGAGTCTTGACTTTACTTTTACCTCACATACTTCTCTTGGAAGATAAATTCCATCATGCTTGACAAAAGCCTCTTCACAACAGCAAAAACACGATTACTGGGAAGAAAAGAATGACCTCTCTGGGGAAAGAAATGCTGGATTTTATCTAAACACTCTGTTACTATAAGAGTCATTAAAAATCTTTTCAGAGTGGGATTTCTTTTTTGACCACCACAGCTGTCACTAAAGAGATGCAGTCCTTCACACCTACGTAATGCAGAAGAAACGAAGCTACTTCATTTCCTTCCTTGTTACTCTGGGTGCCTCACAGAAGTAAAAATGACCTTTTCCAGATTTTGCATTACGAGGTTCTGACACTCCACTCCTTTTTACATTCGTCAGACATCAGCAAAAACAAACTGTGAGTGCGTTAGCGTGTATAGAATAGAATCCAGGGGTTAAGAGTGGACCCTTATTCTATGACAGAGCACATCAGTCTTAGTTGTACACAATTTGTTTCATTTCAGAATTATTGTCAATGAAGTACACGAATTTACATATATTGTGACATGATACTTACAGGACGGTTGTCAATATAATGCATTACGTCCTGTTTAGTATGTAGCGATATACATGTGCATAGATGGTGCAATGTAAATACTTCAATGTCCTCTCAGTTCCCACAAGAACAATTAACTACGTGGCTGTTTCGTTTCTCCACTATCGGAGCTCAACGACTCTTCAGCTAATTTCTAGCTGAATGTCAGCCAAAGTGAACACCGTATTCACACAAAATTTCTCTTTTGGCGTCATACATAGTGTGATGCTCCCTGTTGTACACTTGACGCTAGTTCAGAGGAGAGTCCTTGAAGTTTTCGGTCTTGTTTCTTTCGTAGCAAACTGTCCCCCACCTATGTCCTTTCGTGCTTCACGTTACGGCTTTTTCAAACCAATGGGAGTGTTCCTTTCATCTTGTGGAAACTACCTCTGCCAATCGCAAATGGCCTACCTTTACAATGTATCGAAATATAGCCACTTACTCCTTCCTAGTCACTGTTTCTATCCATCTGGAAATTCCCCAACGCAGTTTTCTAAAGAATTTTCTGTAGCAATCAGCACTGCGCCGCTACCTGCTCCCCTCGATGTATCGCCTGGCGTGTTCGTTGTCCCTCTCTCTGCAGGTCACTAGCCCCTTTTTAGAAGCGTTCCATTGTGCTCAAGCCATGACGGCGCATCTCGCATCTGCCCCCAAACTAAAACGTTTCCTCCGGCAGCTTTTTTCAGCTTTTGCTCATTGACACGCAGGATTTGGGTTCGGTGTGTTAATACCGTTGAATCGAGCGTCATCCCTCTGCATTACATACTGTACATTTTGATAGGAAAATCTGCTCATTATTGCTGAAGTATGTTAGGTGGCATATTCATCTCCTTTATTACGATGTATAAAATCTCTCATTTAAGCTGCAAAATTGACGTTCATTCAATCTGCTACCTTACATATCCTCCTCCTTCCATGTTCAATTTTGCGTTGGATCAGTCATCTGTTGAGAAATTGATTGAAGTCAGTGGAAAATTGTTCACAACTGCTGAATGTAGCAATTTTTATGTATTTATATTGACCAACTCTCTATTTTAATATGGCATAATGAAACACTTGTTCTTTCAGTCTCTTTTTGTTATTTTTTCACCACGATTGATTTACTATATACCACTGATTTGAGCACTAAAGTAATGTTTTTTTCAAAATTAACATGTTTTTACTAATTTTCTGATTTAATACAACTATTTAAATAATATGAAGCTATTTCTTTCTATTCGATGGTTATTCTCTATAAATTTGTAACACTCATGATTTTTTGAGACTGATTTTTTTGATATCAAGACTTACATTAAATGATTATGGAGATGTATTGAAGTTGAGGAAATCTTCTTTAAAATTATCCCCAATACTTAGGTTTTATTATCAACCTTAGTTTAGCTTCTATGGCAATTATAAATCAAGACAGTTTCATTTCATGCAATAATTCCTTAATTTATCTTATACTTAACAGCACCATTCTCATAACTGTACAAGCACAATCCCATTCACAAACATATTTATATCGCCCAAAAATCTTAAACTTATGCATTATAACTTTACAGAAGAATTAAATTATTCATTGACTTTTACAAAAATATTAACTTCCTAATCCTACTAATTACCTTGTAAATATTAAATCAACATCATCAAATTGCAAAACCCTTTTTTGTTCTTATCCTATATGTAAACAAACAGATTACATACTAGAATCTTAGCCTCCAAAGAAAATATCAACATTTGGTTTTCCTAACTTACATGTTTTGTTAAAATATGAAATACAAGAAAATATCATTTATCCATCAAGGTTAAAGCTCAAAAATATTGTTAACAAATATCTGTTTCTTGCACAAAATTATTCAAAAATTAAATATTATGAAACAATAACAAACCCTGTGTGTCCATAAAAACAAATATTTTCATTTTCATCTGATACTAGTCTGTCACAGACAGTCTTTTTATTATATATTTTCAACATGGTTCATTGAAGTCATCATCCTCATCTTCATGCACCTTGACATGTCTGCTCTGAGCATGGAATGGTGGTTGCAGAGAGAAAGATTGCAGAAGATTTGAGGGTACCGTGAAGGCTTGGTTGCCTTTGTTCTATTCTGCATGTGCCCATCGTGAAGTTATATTAGAGATCTATTATTAGCAGCATGAAAACTTATACTCTTCGTCAATCCTCGAATCCTTATGCCAATCCATCATTGATTAATCTGCCTCCTGTTTTCTATATGATTAGTCATCTCTCATATCTCGGTGTGACATTTGAAACTGTTGCAATTTGCCATAAGGAATATTGGACATTTGTATTTCTGGAGCATTTAAAATTGAATTCTTTGTTGGTAGGTAGATGCAATAATGGTCTTGTATGGGAAGGGATTTAGAAAGGTTTCTTAATTTCTTCTGGTCCTGGCTCTTCTTTCTTCCTAATCTTCTGCATTGAATCTTCTTTTTTTGTTGCATCTTGCTGTCTTCTCACTTGTGTGAATTCATTCTTCTCTGGACCGGGAATTGGGATTTAAGACCTGCTTAATCTCGTTATTGTATAATCCGTTCTTATGGTGTTTTCTTTCGAATCGTTGTGTATCCTTTATTGTATCAGGTTGCTCATCAGGATAGATTGGACAGCCTTCCATCATTCTCTTGCTTACTCCCAATAGTGTTCAGGGAATGTTTCGCAGTTGCTGGATTCCATATAGTATGACGATAATTTCAGCCATTCTGTATCTTGAGTTACAGAAAAGCGCCTCTTCTTCTTCCGGTGAATTCAAACATTCGTTCGTCCTTTATGTAACATGTCCGCCTCCAGTCCGTTTTGGTAGACATCCAGCATATCTCCTTATGCTGCACTAAACAGTTTGCAACAGAAGTGCTAAGGATTTATCACTTTAGCAAAACTTTGTTCTGAAGATCGAATGTGACTTTCACATGAATAAGCTCACGTCACGGTACATGTTGACCGTATCCAGGATTCGTTGTGTATCCCCATACTTTTCCCCGGAGGTGTTATCCTCTTGGACTGTTGCTTCCACCAAGGCATTTCCTTTCATCATCTCGAAAGCTGACATACCAGGCACCCACATTGAGTGTTCCTTCCTCTCATGCCTAACTGCTCTACTCAGTTCTGCTGTCGATCTCACCACAATGATGATGCATCATTCTTGATGATGTCGTGTATAACACAACATTGGGCGCATTTTTGTCCACCTTACATTTCTTACATCTCCAAATTTCTCTAATTTACATGATATTAGTACCTGTCTTACCACAACCCTTTCTCTCTTAAGATACATTACAAGCTTTGCAAACACTAAACTACTAAAAGACGTAACAAAATTCTGTATTTAAACTATACATAAGATTCTCCTTATTATACTCTTCATAACTTTACATATATTTTAAGAGATCAACATCAATCCCAATTCTATATGTGCATTTCCTTTTCCCCTTTTTTTCTGTTATTGTAAAGGTAATTGTTTCCTCATCTTGATCATGATGGATAGTAAGAGGAAAATTGGTGGTGATGAAGGTTAGTGTGTTAGTATGTCGGTTTTTTTTCTAACTACAGGTACGCCATATTATCATGAAAACTTCACACCTTGATTCAGACTCCAGTGTCTTTTTCTCTACAATCTCTTCTTTTTGGCGTAAGTTGTAACAGAGCTTCAAAATACAATATTTCTCTATTTCTTGTTTCCCTTCTTAAAACTTTCTCCACTGTCCAATTCCACTGTTCTAGAGCTTGTACCTTTATTAGTTGTAGTTATCCCTACCTCCTTCTTCTAAACAGCAAACTTTAATATTACTTTCTCCCCCTATCATACTCTTCCTTACAATATTTTATATCTGTTACCCTCACATCTCCGTTTAATATCAACTTGTGGTAACTTCCATAAGTCCTGAATGCTTCTCATTTTCCCCCAAAATATCTCCTCAACTAAATTTTCACTTCCGTGATGGAACAAACCACAAATGAATACGTCCTTCTTACCTAATTCTTTACTTCCTTCCTAATTCTTGGTTTCCTTTCATCCACAAAAATCGACTTCTTTCTACTATACATTACATTTTAAGAACGAATCTACTACTATTTCGTCAAATATCCACATGCTAATCTTTATCTTTCTCATTTCTTTTTACTCAGTCCCCATAATACATCTCCTCTGCAGAAGAGTTAGTTTAGTTCTTACTTCACTGTTCTTCCTTCACAACTATCCTTTTGTTCTACTGAGAAAGTTATCCTATTTATTTTAATAAGTACATATTAAAGATTTTTATTTGTATGCATTTTCTTGGCTTTCCTAATCTTTGAGTTCTACAATGTGCTCTCATTAGAATTTGGATATTTGATATAACTGATTTGTCTTGTGGAGTTAATATTTGCTGTTTTACCCTCTATACAATTTCAAGTGACTCACATGGTGCAAGCCCAATGATTTTCCTGTTTTTGGGTTAATCAATTCGACTGCATTATTATGAACCACTTTACGTAAGTCCATAGGGCCTTTACACTCTGAAAAGTACTTACGACTTAGGTGTTTTTTCTTGCTAGAGAGATGGTGGATTTTTACAAGTACTTTTTGACCTAGTGCAAATACTCCTGATGTTGCCATTTTGTCTGTCCGGATCTTTCTATTTAACGCCACAGCCTTCAAATTGCTCAGTGCCAATTTTACTAGATGTTGATGGTCTGACTGTTCTGGGATGAAGTTGTTTGCCGATATTCTTTATCAAAGGCCTCTATGACTTCTTCGTACGTCCCTGTCCTATATATATCATCTGGGTATCAATACTGGAATTGCCAATGGTACATTATCCAATTGGCATACCGTTCCTCTCTCGGTTTTGTATAAATGAACTACATACTCCGTAAACAGGTCATCATCAGCTTTTGTACACCTGCATACATTAACTGTTGACAACTATTGTTCCTCATCACCCGACGATTCCCAGTCAGTTGTCTTCCAGCATGCTGGTATTTGTATCTCTTCACCCCATAAACCTACTTCAGAATCATGTTGATCAAAGCTAAGTCTATTTACACATTAAATTATAAAAACAACTTCATTTGGCAACTGAATCTCTTGTAACTGGTCTTCGTAACGTTCATTTCGTCAGTTCTGTTTTTTACCAAGATTTGGTGGCCTCAGCTCGACTTCTTATACCGGTTCAACTCGCGTGCATTCTAGGCATTCCAGTTTCACCCGGATAGTTTGGGGTTTGTGGTGGAAAATCTCTAAACCTTCCTGTTTCGTTTGCATGGTGATCATATCGTGAATTATAGTTACCACCATAATTTCCAGAACTGAAGCCATTAACGTAATTCCGCGGCTCACCATAACCATAGTTATTGTTGGACCTCTGTGAGTTGCCAGAACCCTGGCTATTATTATCCCATGGGCGATTACTATTCTCCCAAGAACGATTACCTTTCCCAACATTACTATTGCCATTGTAAACATTATTAAGGGCCAATCGGTTGCTATTATTTCCCATACCATTGGTTTCTCTCAGTGTACGTTGTTTCTCCACTGAAGATGAATTCAGGTTCTCTTAACATCCCTTTAAATGCCTGTATATTATCTCCAGCTCTCCCAACCAACGACTACTGATAATGCAAGGGTAACTTCCTTGTGCACATACGTATCAGTACGCCATCACTCTACGGATTGTCTCAACACTGATTCTTTTCCGTCATTTCTTCAAAAAATCTAACTGGCTTCTTTTCTCCCGAATTTTCAAATGACGCCTTCTGTAACAATTCATATTTTATCCTATTTTGGGTTTCCGCGGACCAGTATCGCTCCAAGAATGCAGAGTTGAATTGTTCATACGACTGACAGACAATTTGCAGCGAATCTTTGCATTTTTTCCGCTATTACGCCTTCCATATGACCGCAAATGAAATCAAGTTTATGTCTAAGTGGCCAATGTTCTGGTAAACCGATTTGGAATTGACGTATAAACGTGCGAGGGTATAAGCTGTTCCCGTTTCCATCGTAATGTTGGAATTTTCTGACTGTCAAAAATTGATCACTGTCAAATTTTTCTATTGCACCTCATGGCGTTTGTGTTTTCGCAACATTTTCTGTTCCCTTCAGTTTCGTCATGTTTTCCTTATTCGTACTACCATATTTGGCTGTTGAGACGACAATTGAGTCCTGTCTAGCATCGGATATACACAGTGGGGTGCAATAATCTAAAGCATACCGTTCCTCGTATATCGGACTGGAAGATATGTTTAAATTTCCCATTACTGGATCAGTGCTTTGTCTTTGTACTTGAGCCGAGCGGTCTAAGGCGCTGCAGTCATGGACTGTGCGGCTGGTCCCGGCGGAGGTTCGAGTCCTCCCTCGGGCATGGGTGTGTGTGTTTGTCCTTAGGATAATTTAGGTTAAGTAGTGTGTAAGCTTAGGGATTGATGACCTTAGCAGTTAAGTCCCATAAGATTTCACACACATCTGAACATCATCTTTGTACTTGCTTCGTAATGACCTGCGGTATGGCCTGTTGTACTGTAACTCGCAAACTGAGAGTTTAGTATGTGTGGCGCAGTAAACTGCTCTGTTATCGCGTCGTTCGCGTATGTTCGGAGGATCGGTTGCCGCTCTGTTGGTATGCGCTGTTACGGCGTCCCCATTGTCTGCTGTGAACGCACATTACCTGCTTCGCTCACCTGTTTCACCTGTACTTCTACCATTTGCTTCTGTTTCGGATCGGAAAATACTGACGCAACGTCTTATGGACATACAAGTAGAATCTCATGAATTTTTGGGTTTTCGCAACTGACACGGAAGACTGCTTAACGAACTTGGTTACCTCTGGATTTTTTTCCACCACTATGCCAGATGATACTACCGACTCCGTCGCCTCACCACTGCTTTCTCTGCGGTTCTCAATTCACTGCTTCTGTTCTGTACGAAGCTGTTCATACTGCTGCTTATTTTTCGAGACGATCTTTGCAGTGCGTGTATCGAATCTTTTTAACGTGGCTCGCGTGACACATTTTCTGAGATAGTGTTCTTCCACGATATGTTGCGCCTTACCAGACGCCTTACGTGCTAAATTATCAATTCTTTGGTTGGTATTAGACACCCTATCCTGTATCTGGTCAATGTCAGTACGCATCTTTTTCTGATCGACCATAAGCGATTGAATTAGTCCGCACGAGTCTCTCGCCTCCTTCCTGATTTCCATAAACTGTTCATTAACTTCCGTTCGCAACTTTTGCTGATCTTTGCGAACTTCTTCGAACCCAGCATTGGTTACAAATTTGAGACCATTTAAAGCAGCATTTGTTTCTGTTCTTAAATTCACTGTTTCGATTTTTAAACTCGCCGTTCCGATTTTTAAATTCGTCGTTTCGATTTTTAAGTCTGCTAAACCTGCATTTGTTTCTGTTTTTAAGTCTGCTAACCCTACATTAGTTTGCTTGACAACAATAATGCGTTGCTTCGACAATGCGAATACACTATCAGACTCTTCGCCATTTGCGTCGTTTGCGTCTTTCATGTGACGTCCCACCGACTTCTCTGCATAGTGCTGACGCACTTACACATGTTCTTTCCGTGGGAAACTGTCCCGTCTGATTCAGAATTACAACATTTGGTTCAACGTACCGCAGTTGCGCGTCCTCTAATTCTGCTTCTGAATCACTAGATCTGCCATCTGTTTGGTTTTGTGCGGTCTCAACCTGATATACCTATCGCTAAAACTGCCGCCATTCCCTCTGCATTATCACTTCGCTCCGTTTCGTCACTTGCATTCGATTCCTTTTTTTGTACTTCAATTTCTATCCTATCAAGATCTTCACTTTGCCCTATATGCGATGATCTACGTCCTTCCACCATCTCAAACCGTCTAACTAACCTCTGTCTTTCACGATTTGCGCGAGCCTGAGCTCTAGTCAACACGAAGTTATACTACCCACCACGTCTCCAAAATATCATAGAAAGTCTCTTATGTCTTTAACACATTATTATCACCGTTGTTCACAGTTAGTGGGTATTCAAACCAACTCAACAACCCGTGAATAAATTTGCGGGCGCGAGAAAGGTCATGCACAAACTACTTTTACACAAAACACGAAAATTTTTCTTTACTCGTTAATGCAACCTTTCCTACTCAGTGTATCACACATTTACAGTAATCTGACCACTATGCAGACACATGCATTGAGTAACCTTGTAAATTTTTGTTTTCAAAAAAATAATTTTTTTGTTTTCTTTTCGATGCCAAATTTTAATTTGCCTTTCTAATCTGACTAATTGCCATCCTGGCAGAAAATTGTCATCCTGGCTGGATCGCCATTATTTGACACACCACTCCTTTTTACATTCATCAGACATCAGCAAAAACACCCTGTGAGTGTGTTAGCATCTATAGAATAAATGACTGGCGTTAGGAGTGGATCCTTATTCTATGACAGAGCACATCATTGTTTAGCTGTACACAGTTTGTTTCATGTCAGAATTACTGTCAAAGGAGTACACAAATTTACATAGATTGTGACATGTCGCTTACAGGACAGTTGTCAATATAACGCATTACGTCCTGTTCAGTAGAAATAACCCTGAACACAACAATATCAAATTTAAATAGAAGGTTCTCTACAAGATTATTCTTACCACTACACTGTGAAGTTGGCCAATATTACGACAAATCATCCGATTCCGGTTCTAAGTTCAGCACTATTTAGGATGACAATCAAGTCTAGGGACAATCAAGTCTAGGTAACGTTGACCACGTCACAGTATGGAGAGTGCTACGGGAGAACCAGTTGTTTCCGTACCATGTACAGCGTGTGCAGGCACTATCAGCAGCTGATTGGCTTCCACGGGTACACTTATGCGAATGGTTCATCCAACAATGTGTCAATCCTCATTTCAGTGCAAATGTTCTCTTTACGGATGAGGCTTCATTCCAACGTGATCAAATTGTAAATTTTCACAATCAACATGTGTGGGCTGACGAGAATCCGCACGCAATTGTGCAATCACGTCATCAACACAGATTTTCTGTGAACGTTTGGGCAGCCATTGTTGGTGATGTCTTGATTGGGCCCCATGTTCTTCCACCTACGCTCGATGGAGCACGTTATCATGATTTCATACGGGATACTCTACCTGTGCTGCTAGAACATGTGCCTTTACAAGTACTACACAACATGTGGTTCATGCACGATGGAGCTCCTGCACATTTCAATCGAAGTGTCCGTACGCTTCTGAACAACAGATTCGGTGACCGATGAATTAGTAGAGGTGGACCAATTCCATGGCTTCCACGCTCTCCTGAGCTCAACCCTCTTGACTTTCATTTATGGGGGCATTTTAAAGCTCTTGTCTACGCAACCCCGGTACCAAATGTAGAGACTCTTCGTGCTCGTATTGTGGACGGCTGTGATACAATACGCCATTCGCCAGGGCTGCATCTGCGCATCAGGGATTCCATGCGACGGAGGGTGGATGCATGTATCCTCGCTAACGGAGGACATTTTGAACATTTCCTGTAACAAAGTGTTTGAAGTCACGCTGGTACGTTCTGTTGCTATGTTTTTCCATTCCATGATTAATGTGGTTTGAAGAGAAGTAATAAAATGAGCTCTAACATGGGAAGTAAGCGTTTCCGGACACATGTCCACATAACGTATTTTCTTTCTTTGTGTGTGAGGAATGTTTCCTGAAAGTTTGGCCGTACCTTTTTGTAACACCCTGTATATGTGCATATATAGTGCAACGTGTATACTTCAGTGTCCTCTCGGTTCTCACAAGAGCAATTAGCTATGTGGCTGTTTCGTTTCTCCACTATAGGAGCACAACGACTCTTCAACTAATTTCTAGCTGTATGTCAGCCAAAGTGAACACAGTGTTCACATAAAATTCCTCTTTTGGCGTCGTAAAGAGCGTGGTGCGCCCTGTTCTACATTTGACGCTGGTTCAGAGGAGAGTCCTCAAAGTTTTCGGTATTGTGTCTTTTGTAGCAAACTGTCCCCCACCTGTGTCCTTTCGTGCTTCACGTTACAGCTTTTTCAAACCAATGGGAGTGTTCCTTTCATCTTGTGGAAACTACCTCTGCCAATCGCAAAGGGACTACCTTTACACTGCATCGAAATACCCCCACTTCTACTCCTTCCTAGTTTATTCCAGCCAATCGTGCATTTTGTGGCAGCTCCTGACGCCTAGAAATTACTCGCATTCATTACAAGCATACCACGGGCATTTGACGTGATCAACTGCGTCACTGTTTCTATCCATCTGGAACTTCCCCAATGCAGTTTTCTAAAGAATTTCTCTATAGCAAGCAGCACTGCGCCGCTGCCTGCTCCCCTCGATGTATCGCCTGGCGCATTCATTGTCCTTCTCGTCGTGGGTCACTAACTTCATTTTATAAGCGTCCGTTGTACTCAGCCTGTGATGGCGCAACTCGCGTCTGTCCCCAAACTAAAACGTTTCCTCTAGTAGCTTTTTTCACCTTTTGCTCGTTGACATGCAGGATTTGGGTTTGGTTTGTTAATACCATTGAATCGAGTGTCATCCCTTTGCATTACATACTGTACATTTTGATAAGCAAATCTGCTCATTATCGCTGAAGTATGTTAGGTGGCATTTTCATCTCCTTGTTATGACATAGAAAATCTCTCATGCAAGGTTCAAAATTGACATTCACTCAATCTGCCACCTTACAACGTCTGTTCAAAAAATTCTGCAATTTTGTCCATAAATTTTTTATTCGCTTACGTTTTACTTATTGTGCATGGTCTCCTCCTAATTACTCTCCTCCGCAATTGATACACTGCTCCAACGTCATTTGTACCTCCGGAAGCAGTCTTGGGACGCCACTTACTGGGTCGCACGACGCACCATCTGCGAATTTTCTTTTATCTCGTCTATTATTGCAAATTTTCATCCTTCCAATGGGGTTTTCAGCTTTGGAATAAAAAAATAATTCGCAGGGGCCAGTTCTGGAGAGTACGGAGAACAAAGCAGCACAATGATTTCATTTTTTGTGCAGTAGCCACACACCAGCAGGGATGAATGTGTGGGTGCGTTATCGTGATGCAAGAGCTGTGAATTGTACCGCCACATTTCAGGATGCTGCCACATTTTCTCATAGGCATCACAACACGTCCCGGTAGTACTATCGATTAACAGTTTGTCCCTGTGGCACAAATTCATGATGAACTAAAGCTTCGATGTCAAAGAAAGCTATCGACATGGCTTTGAGATTTGACCTGACCAGGTTTTTTTTGGTCTTGGAGAACCTTTCCCAACCAATTGTGAAGACTGAACCTTGGTCTCAACATCATAACCGTAGAGCCACCTCTCATCACCAGTTATGATTCTGTTAAGGAACATCTCGTTCTTATCTGCGCGATCCAAAAGCTCTCCACAGACTGCGTGGCAAAGGTCTTTCTGGTCTTGACTCATGAGCCATGGGACGAACTTGGCGGCAATACGATTCATTCCAAGATTCTGTGTCTGGACTTCATGCACCCAACAGAAATGTTACATTCTTCTGCAACCTCTCGGACAGCCAGTTTCGTTGACGGTCCTGACGTGAGCATCGTCGGTAGACGTCAAAGGGCGTCCTGAATGAGGGTCATCTTTAAATTCCGTCCGGCCATTCTTAAACTGTGTGAACCATTAGTAACACCGAGAACGGATTAAGCACTCATCACTGTAGGCTTCCTACATCATTTGGTGTCTTTGTAAAGGTTTTCTTGAGTGTCAAGCAAAATTTAATGCAGACGTGCTGCCCTTATAACTCTGCCATCGCGAAATTCGCAAACTGTGCGACACAACGTTCTACTCAATACAGCTCTGAACGATAACTAACAGACATACAACAATAAAACTTTCGGCAGTTACACATTGAACACAGGCATGTGTATGGATGCCAACCGCATTTCGATCCAACACATCATTGGTGCGAAATCACGAACGTTCCGGAATTCTTTGAACAGACCTCATATGTATTTCAAAACCGTTGAGGGTTAATTGTCTAAGAAAAACCAACTCCTGCACCAGAATATTAGGCAGTGAAATATTCTGCATGTAGTGAGATTTTATAATAGGCAGGTACACCCTTTTTGTGCTCATATTCGTTGAAGCTTGAAGAGTATTGTAAAATATTAAGCTCTTCTTTTGTGGATGATTAATTCTACTGTAGCGACCTTCATTGCCTTCTCGTTAAGGAACGGGGACTTCAGTTTCTGTTCCAGAACTTCGCATGTGCAGCAGGCGCCTACCTGAGGTCTCCCTAAACTGAGGTGAAAATGATCTTTGAAGTTTTCAGCGTAGTAGCGATACGTAATGTCAGGATGTTTTTCCTCAAACTTCTGTAACTCAGTTTACACATTTAACTTTTCAACAAGGTACTTTTGCACATTGGAGGAATAGTGGGTCTGTTTTCCTGGAGAAGACTCAATATGTTGATGAATCAGCATCTTAATTTCGGCAGGCATTGAATTTGCTGTGGGTTTTCTTCCTCTTCAATCAACCGGAGACTTACCGGCCATAGTTTCCTCAGATGAAGTTGTCTACTGTCACCCTTAAGATCATGGAAAGCTATAAATGCTTTCTGGCTGAACTTCTTCCTTTCATCATTGAGTATGATGAAGTAGTCTACTTGAAACTGTGATTACGCTTATTGGCTGACTCATGTTTAGATGGACGAGGTCCTTCTACATTGTTACAGACTATGAGACCTTGTAAGTATATATCCCGTCTGTCTTTGCTCTTGAAATTATTAAATCTATCTAACAAAGATGTCTGATGGACATGTTGATGCTAATGTCAACATTAGCAAAATATGCTTTCTTACAACTGCGTTCCTCACCTGTTTTTCCTTCCGGAATTGTTTTTCCCTGCTTAGTTTACGTATTGACTTCCTTGAACATGTGCTCTTTTAATTACCGCAACCCTGTATTCAGCTTCATTCCTCACACCCCTCTTTCGTTGTGTGAAGTCTTCATCCATCACAGAACTTTAAAATAAAACTGCTATCAACCTGCATCTTGTAATCACATAAAATAACCAAGAACAACATTCTTCTCTTCTGACTAAAAGACAACCAACTCCTCAATAATTACATATCTTACTACAGAATAAATAGATCACTCAGCACTCCCAGTAAATCAACAGTGCTGCCACGTAATCACATCAGGTAACAGAGACCAACAATGTTCTGTTCTGTCTAAAAGACAACCAACTCTTCAACAATTACATATCTTGTTACTAGAATAAACAGATCACGCAGAACTCCTAACAAAATCGACAATGCTGCCACGTTTAACACCAGAAACACCAGAACTCCAGGAGTTACCTTGTTTCTAAAACTACACGAACTCACCAGACACAAAAGACATACAAAAGCAGATGGAAATTACGTCGTTTATAAACAGAACGCTGCGTCTACCCTTGAAAAAGGCTTGGACATAAATAACTCATTTTGCGTAAAATGTGGAATTACGTCGTTTCTAAAATGACCGATTCATTTGTTCCGTGAGAGAGATTTGTTTCACATTAGCGAAGAGGAACACGTGCTCATAGTTCTTAAGGTTGGTATTTCAGAGCGTGTGTTTACCAGACTTTTTTTGTTGTTTTGGTGTAAAGTACTTGCCCTCAAAGCCAGTAAAAGGAGTTTAGTTACCGAGAATTTATTCTCATTTTCAAGTGCTCTTGTTTAAGTTAATATTTTTGGTAACGTTTGCATGTCTGATTTTCTGCCTCTCTTGCACTGTAAATGTCTCTTTGAGATTATATTGCAATCGAAAACTAGGACAAAATAAATATCGAAGTGTTTTCATATGCTAATGTTAGAAAGGGTATTTGCACAATAACTGTAAGTAGACAAAAAAGACCATTTCCAAGTTTCAAATACTCCAAGATTCATTTTGTTCAATTTTCCGAGTGCAGTATAACATCAATAACACATATACAATGTAAGCGTGGCAAAAAATTACACAAGCAGACATCAACAAAAAATTCATGTAAACAAATGTACTTGAAAATGAGAATAAATTCTCGAAACGCGTTACGTAAACATGAAAAAATACGTAACAGGAGCAGTTTCTCATTATTTAAGTCACGACTGACACGGTTACAGGCTTCCCTAAAACGTCGAATACGATGAACGAAATCAAACTTTTTTTTCATCTAATGGCTGATCAAGTGGACAATGAATGATGCCTCCGAAGACAGGCCCCGTTGTAGAAGATCGAGTCACAGGCTGTACTGCGCCGAAGGTCATCGTTCCTCTGAGTAACGATCACATATTGCTCCTGTTCCTTCCGTGAGATTTTTAAAGTAATTTGGAATTTCATGTCAATGGAGTATGTATGAGTAGTTTATCAGATAGGCTTCTTCATTTTAGCATCAATAAATGTTCACTTAAGATTGAAAGTTAGAGAAATATTTGCGCTAAATTTGAATATATTGAAATATGAAGGAGACGGAAATTAATCTTACCTGAAGAATGTTTCAGTTTTTACTATACACTGGCGCCTGAAGAGGAGTGCATGGAACATACGACAAATGGATAGTGTATTATTTATGCATATGAAGACAATTTTAAGACAAAATAATTTGGTTAATTAGTTTTAAAACGTGTATAGAAGTTTTGTGCTGATAATGAATGCTATTGACGACGGATATATTAGAAGTTTATAGGAATCGCTGTCCTTGCTCGATTTACCCTATTATCTTTTACTGCAGACACTGAACAAAGCCAAACCTGCGATCTAAAAATTGAAGTTAATACAGTGTGTCCCACATATAACCAGTACGCCTCACGTTCGAGTAACAATGAATTAACTAAAAAAGAATAGATAACAGTAAAGTTAAAAGAAACATACAGTTACCTGTTTATAAGAGATGCTGGACATGGTGGCCTTGGGCATCCAGGCAACGCTAACTTAAAGTGATGACGTTACCAACAACACGCTGTAATTCTACAGGCGTGATGTTAATTTCTATAGTAATGTTCCGTTTAAGATCTCTGATACGCGAGGATCGTCAGCACACAATTTGCTTTTCAGTGTACCCCTATAAATAAAAATTACACATGTTAAGTCCGTGGGCCTTGAGAGATCTCTCGATATCTGGCACTATTTAAGGCTTAAATAAAAATATGGGGCCAATAATGCGCATGCCGGACGACGCACACCAAACACCTGCCTTCTCTGAGTGGAGAGATTCTTCATGCAGAATATGTGGGTTGTCCTACGACCACTACCTGCAATTCTGGGAATTTACATAATGAGGACTCATCTGACGTTAAGTAAAGCAAGGGGTCCAAATAACCGTTACCAACTGATGTTAACAGACAGTTACAATAATGAACGTTTTTTGCCGATCCTCAAATTTCAACTCTTGCGCTATACTTACATGACAGGCTTTCAATTTCATACCCTTCAGTACACTATGACGCGATGTACGAGATAAACCAGCCTGCTGCGATAATTCCTTACCGACTTGCGCGGACTTCTAGTAATGTCCATGCAAATTCTGTTCATAGTTTCAAGGGTTCTCTCTGTCGGTCGCCTATTCCTCTTGTACAGATAATGAATAGTGCTAGTCGTGGGGAGTTTCCTACCAGGATTCTTCGCTTGAAACATTGCTTTACATTCTTCTATGGGGTCTGTACTTGAGACTAGAGATGATTAACAGAGCCATGTGGGACACCCTGTATTACCGGACAATGAGGATAACCAGAGAATAAAACTTGAATTGAAATTCTTTGTTAAGTGGTGTTCAACAAGCTTCCAGGAGATAAACTGTAATTAGTAAAAACTACGACTCGCTCAAGGTACCGCTCTAAAGAACGGTATCACCAGTGGATCCGTAATATACGATGGTGAGTCAAATGAAAACCTTAAATTTCTAATAACAAATCGAAATTTCACGCAGTTATCCTGTAAATTGATAAGCGTGCTACAAACAGCGTGCAGAATTGCCTGTAGGTGGCAGCATAGTGCAGATGCACACATACCGTCGCAGTACCAGTATAAAGATGGCCGCTCCACTTGCGTCTTGCACCAGGGAAGAACAGCGTTCTGTTACTCGGTTTTTGCATAGTGAAGGTGTGAAACCTATTGAATTCATCGATGAATGAAGGTTCAGTACGGTGATGCATGTTTGTCACAGCAGCAAGTCTACGAATGGAGTAGGAAGTTCGCAAATTATGTGACTCCAGTGGAAGATGCTCCTCGTCCAGCTCAGGCACAACGAGTTGTGACTCCACAGAACATTGCAGCAGTTGAAGCCATAGTTAAGGAAAACCGCCGAGTGACACTGAATGACATTGCAACAAGTTTACAGATTAGTCATGGGTCAGCACACCACATTGTGCATGATGTGCTCCAGTTTCACAAAGTGTCGGCAAGATGGGTGCCACAGCGGCTGACTCCTGAAATGAGAGAACGACGTGTTGATGCTTGTGAAGAACTTCTTCGGCGCTTTGAACGATAAGGTGATGGCTTCCTTGCAAGAATCGTTACTGGGGACGAAACCTGGATTCACTTCCACCAACCGGAAAGGAAGAGAGCGAGCAACCCATATGTTTGGACCACTCAAAGACGCAATGGAAGGAAAGAAGTTCCGTTCTGATGAAGAGGTACGCCACGCGGTGCATGAGTGGTTGCGCGGACTACCAAAAGAATTTTTTTCTAAAGGAATTTATGCAGTTTGAAAGCGCTGGAGGACTTGCATTGAGCGTGGGGGAGATTATGTTGAAAAGTGATACAGCTTTGTACCACTTCTGCACAATAAATAATATTTAAAAAAATATTTAGGGTTTTCATTTGACTCATCCTCGTAATAGCTACTTTTTGCACAATCTGGCAGTTGCTACACTTTTAAAAAGGGAAAGCTCTCCTCAACCCGAAGAGCAGTTTTAACACCTCCTGTGCTCTACTAGACATAGTCCTATTGGACGTGGTATGCCATTGCCTTCCTCCGACCTTTGAGCTGACTTAGCCAGTCAATAGGACGGATGAGGACCTGCATTGTACCACGATATTCATATTAACGAATCCTAGGCGCATAAATTCTTGCTACGCTGGATGGCGGGGCAGCAGTCGATATGTACGTAATAATTGATTGTTGTTCACCATATTATATCCTCACCAGGTAGGACTGACAGAAGAGATAGAGAAGATCCAATGAAGAGCGGCACGTTTCGACACGGGAACATTTAGTCAGCGCGGGAGCTTCACAGAGATGATCAACAAATTCCAGTGGCAGACGCCAAAAGACAGGCATTGTGCAACACGAAGAGCTTTTCTACTGAAACTTTGAGAGATCAGTTTCCGGGAAGAATCAGACAATATATCTCTCGTAATTACCACGGCGAGAAAATTCAAGAAATTGGAGTCAAAACAGAGACTTACCGACGATCATTCTTCCCAAGCTCCATTCGCGAGTGGGACATGGTAGCGGGGAACGGTTAGTGGTACCAGAAGTACCCTCCGCTGCACACCATTAGGTGCCTTGCGGAGTATGATGTAGATGTAGCTATAATCTAGAAACGTAAAAAAAAAGCCAACACCTATAAGTTCATATCAAAGTTATTTTATACGCTACCGGTTTCGGCGACATAATTCGTCACTAACCCCTCAATTCTAGATAGTGGCTGAATGTTTCAACGACGAAATGTATGTATGTGATATGCGAAAAATAGCGTCTTAACACCAACCTATGTACGTACGACATGTCAACAACTGGAATACAACTTGTATTCGAACTGTTGACATGTGCTAAAGTAGTGGGTACATAAGCTAATCTTGGTACACAACAGAGAACAAAACTTTGAAACTCTTTGCTGTCTGAATTGTTGTTTTCAACAACCTTCGAGGTTACCTTTCGTATACGAGTATATTTTCGTCATTGAAAAATTTATCCACTATCTAGAACTGAGGGCTTGATGGTGGCGAACTATATCGCCCTTATCGGTAGCCTATAAAATAAAATGGAAGTGACGATTTTTTTAGATTTATTACATATTCATTAAAGAATCATTGTCAGAAATGAAAGAAATGGTAATGACACGAAAGTCCTGCATTTGTTGTCCAGTAGGGGAGAGTGTTGGACACTGGTACAGTTTTCAGACCCTAACCTATAGAAGAAGCTTAATGTATGCTCTTATTATATTTTATTATTATTTTTTTTTATTATTGCATTCAGTTTTAATGTGCTGCGTTCTTTTTCTGAATATGCAAAAATTACTCCGCAAAATTAAGGCTTTTCTAAGTGTGTAAACATGTTCCAAGATACATTAAGTTCATGTTCTTAGGAATAAATATTCGATTGAAATCTAAAGACGTTGCAATCGAGAAAATCTTGTCAATGGTGTATTCAGTAGTCTGTCTGTTACACTACTACTCTGTTACATACCAGTAATAAGGAAATATATCAAACCAAGCGGAGTCATTATCAAAAACCAGTTAAAGTTAAATAAATTTTGAAGTACAAGCTACTGAAAACTAATATAAATTTCCATTTAAATGGTTAAGAGATGAAATAAACTCAGTTCATTTGCAAGTATTACATGTTCCACGCTAAAAGACTTTTTTCTATTTCAGGGTACAAGATGATCTACAACCGACGAAATATGGTTTTACTGTCCACTAGTTACATAAACATATTATATAAATATAACAGCACTTTACTCACTAGCTGGCTGGATGGCCGAGCGGTTCTAGGCGCTACAGTCTGGAACCGCGCTACCGCTACGGTCGCAGGTTCGAATCCTGACGCGGGCATGGATGTGTGTGATGTCCTTAGGTTAATTGGGTTTAAGTAGTTCTAAGTTCTAGGGGATTGATGACCTCAGAAGTTGTCTCATAGTGCTCAGAGCCATTTGAACCAACTTAACTCACTATAAAATTCTGTACCTGAAAAATTAACAATATATTCCAAATAGCTTTCATAAAACTAGAAGTTTAACTCTTCTATTAACTTTTCTTTAAAAATTTCACTAAATAAATGAGATAAATAAAATCTTTAAACCAACAAAGAAAATAAAAAATTCAAAGATAAAGGTAAAAATCTTTTTCAAGCCAAGTGTATTAATTTATCATAACGGAACCGTGGTAAAGTACCCCGAACTCAAATAAAGCCAAAGGATATAATAGCAAGCTTAATAAAAAATATAAAAGAATAAAAATCACCACCTAAAAAGATTAAAACCATGTGATTCGTGGAATCTGCTGATGAGATTCCTAATTGACCGCTGCAACATCTCACCTGGGATACTGTGAACTGCATCCCGAATTCTCTGTCTTAACTCATCCAGGGTTCTTAGTCGAGTCGTGTAGACTTTGCTCTTGAGGTAGCCCCACAAGAAGAAATCACAAACGGATAAATCTGGCGATCTAGGGGGCCGGGGAATGTTACCGAATCGTGAGATCACACGGTTGCCAAACAATTCTCGCACATGTGCCATCGACTGCCATGCAGCGTGTGATGTCGGTTCGTCCTGTAAAAACAAGGCATCTTGAACGTTTGGAAAGTTGTTCAATGCAGGTGTAACGAAAGTTCGTAATATCTCCACGTAACGATCGGCATTGATAGTTATTGTGTTTCCCTGTTCATTTGAGAAAAAAATACGGTCCAATAATCACATGTAATGAAACACCGCACAATACTGTCACTTTACTAACGTGTAAAGGGCGCTCATGAACATAAATTGAGATGTGTGTTTGACCAGTAACGGTAGTTTTGTTTATTCACACAACTTGTGAGATGAAAATGCTTCTCGTGTGACATCTACATTTAGTTTAGAAATTCGTCATCATTGATTATTTTTTCTGTAGACAGAAACCTAATCGTAACCGATAATCGTTGTCCTTCAATTGTTGCACTATCTGTAGTTTGTATTGATGGAATTTTAAATCAAGATGAAGAATTCTGCGAACACTCTCCCGGGAAATTCCAACCACTGCTGCTCGCTTACGAATTGAACGCCGTGGGCTCCGTAAGACGGACACGCGTACAACATCAATGTTCGCTGGAGAACGCACACTTCCTGGTTGTCCTGTTGGTTTCTTCTTGAGGGCAATCTCTTCAAAGTTATTAATTCAAAGTTTTATCGCGTGTTTCGACGGAACGGCATCATGACGTCCTAAGTTATAGAAACGTCAAAACTCCATCTGTGCCGTTAGCAAACTATCATTGTTTTTATAAAACATTTTCATGGCTAACGAACGCTGTTGTCCGCTCCACTGATCCATGGTTACTGAAATAGCCGACTTTGTCCTCGCTAACTGTCACGAAACCGCAGTGCTGCCACCTGACCATGGCTGGCACTACTCATTTCGATCACTCCGGTTATTCTCTGTCACCCTGTATTTACAAAGCAGTGCTGCTCAAAACACGGTATCATGTCTAACAACAACAAAAACTGTAGCAAATGGTGAAAGCTGCTTACGGTGGTCTCTAGTCTGCATTCCTCCATGTGATTCTAAAATAAGTGAGCAGGCAGAGCTACCAACTAAAAAAAGTCGTGTGTTCGTAGGTACACTATCCTCTAAGTGCAACACTTTCCCTACTTACTCACTGAATCCCTGAATCAAATGCGGATTAACGTAGTGTTTCATTATCTTCTTTAATAATACGAGCACATGGATTACTTATGCCAAACAAAGGCGTAGATGCCGGCCGCGGTGGCCGTGAGGTTCTAGGCGCTGCAGTCCGGAACCGCGGGACTGCTACGGTCGCAGGTTCGAATCCTGCCTCGGGCATGGATGTGTGTGATGTCCTTAGGTTAGTTAGGTTTAAGTAGTTCTAAGTTCTAGGGGACTGATGACCTA
The DNA here is from genome assembly GCF_021461385.2 of Schistocerca piceifrons. Taxonomy (NCBI): domain Eukaryota; kingdom Metazoa; phylum Arthropoda; class Insecta; order Orthoptera; family Acrididae; genus Schistocerca; species Schistocerca piceifrons. Next base: position 218,958,398 of record NC_060145.1, on the reverse strand, counting down.
AGATGTTAAGTCCCATAGTGCTCAGAGCCATCCGAGCCAAAGGCGTAGATCACTTATATTAATATGTAATTCCCTTGTGATATTAATATTTGTTCACATGGCGTACATCATCAGTCTTTTTAACGCTGTTTTCTATTTTCTCTCGATACTTATTTCACAAAGTGAGTCATTCTGACCGATTAAAATTATAAGATGGACTTGGACTTGAAACCAATCCACTTAGTTTGGAACTGCCAGGAAGTTTCACGAACAGCTTACCCTTCGGTTCATACAGGAAACAGCACCCAGACTATAGTGAAGCAACATCTCCGTGATTTCCTTTCTTCTGTCAGGGCGTCTGGGGAGAAGTGCTTGTCGACGCAGTTTCTGTGAAGCTTGGAACGTTGGGTCGTGAGTCGTGCTTGGATAGGTCACTCGATAAGAACACTGCTCGCGAAAGGCAGCAAGAACAGTGCACACTCCGCTAAGAGTGAAATATTCGTCCTACATCACAAAGTATTTCAAGATTTCGAAACGAATAGCTCTTCTGTTTTGTTAATCCCAATTAAATGTTATCGAGAATTCACCTCCGTAGCCGATGTCCGCACCTCAAGCCTGTGCGGTGGCGCTGAAGTCAGAGGTAACTTGCTCGAATCCTGGCAGTGGAAGACACCTTCACCGCCAGTATTTAATCGCAAAGGGGAGGAGAGAAGACTGTCCGATCGGAAGATTTTGCGCCAGTGTCCTGAATTAAATTTCAAACCTCTCCGCAGTGTCTCAGACGGCGAGGAATTGTGACAATCTTGATGCTGATCCGTCCCTAGGATAGAGACGTTACACTAGGCGGATCTCTTCGTGCTACCGGAAAAGAGTAGGCTACGAGGCTGTACCAGGTTTCACCCTCACCCATCTTTCAGCTTCACCCTCGGCAGAGGCACTTGAGACTCAGGTTTTACTCTCCATGAGGATAGGAACCATTGTACGCAGCGGAGACCCTGAAGGGCAGGTTCAACTTCCTAATAGGAAGAAAACCCTCTTCCGATTAGAAGGCTCTGAATCTATCCCTTGAAGTCTTCACCCCAACAATGCCATACGGCTCTTTCTTTAGAGTATCGAGAAAATAAAATGATAAAAAGTTGATAGGTATTGGTGACCCTACAAGGGATCAGATCAGAGACATTTTACTAGCAAGCTCTTTTCACTATTACACCACAACTGTATCGTGGGTACAGGTGGTATTGCAAATGCCAACGGTGCGTGACAGCGCAGTTTGAAATGTAATGGTCTGTCAGTAATTCTGATTTCCATTTTCAATGATTTCCTTAAATCACTGTTCTGTTGGTTTCTTCACCAAGTATCTCATCTTTCTGTCTTCTTCAACTGCGCTATGACTAGGGAAGGAAGTATCAGCTATGCATTGTGACGGAATGAATCATCTCTCAGCTTTCTGCTATTTACTCGTAGAAGTAAAAAGTCACGATTCGATGGCAGAATAATGAATGGGAGTAACTAATAGCAAATCAAATTGCAGAGGATGAACCAGGCGAATCGCCGGTAGCATTTCCTTCCAGCCTCGTGGATAAATTGAGCTGGTTCCCACATGCCCACGTATAGGACATATTGAACAAACTACCTGAGTTTAACTGTTGATCAGTTGGAATGCAATATGTATATTTTGGAATCACAACAGTTTTGCAGTTTAGAACAGTCTGATGAGGTGATAAGTGGAGCGTCCGTCACGGTTCTGGAAAGTAGCACACCCCCTAGCCAGGCTATAATATAGTTCGGAGATGATAGTTATGTAATGTGGAACAGCTTTTCCACATTATATACCTGTCATAAAACAGTCATGACTTCTGGTTAGCTTATCTGTATGCTCTGTAAGGATTCATTTGTACTTTGTTAGGCGTGTGTGTTTGTTATCTTGACATGACTCCATTATTTTGGGAAATACCATTTTGTCTATATGGATAACTTGAAAATGGGTCCCAGCCCGAAACTAATCACCAAGTAAATAAAAGTGAAATTTGCAACTTTGGCTGTTTTTCCGTTGTATTGATTAACACCAGCTGCAGCCTGCAATGACTCCGTCTTCCTGTCCTGCTGGAAGTTCGTATATTTAACTTTACCTGCAAACGCTCAAATAACGGGAAAATACACTTTCTAGTTTGAGCTTTACTTTCGTGTCTGGATGTAAAACTAAATTATAGTTCACACTGCTGGAAACGCAATGGATTCTCGGTTGGTAATCAAGCTCCAGAACCCACAAGAAATGTCTGCATGAACATTTCTTACAACGAAAGTGTGGAACAAGTATGTGGAACTCACGTCATTAGTACGGCGTCGTAAAGCAGTTTGTAAGCTTATGATAGGATAGGCACAAACAGTAGATCGAGACCCCAACTGTAATATAGTGCTGAAAACTGCTATTTTATGAGAACGGAAAGTTTGATGTAAGTGTTTCTCCTTTACCCGATGTTTTTTATCACTTGTCATATGACTTAGCAAATCTACAGTAGCATCGCTGGGCCGAAGCTTATTCCTAGTTCTTCGAGAATACGATACCAGTGACTTAATAATCACTCCACGCTCTTCTCACATAAAAATCTCTTCTCTTGACTGTAGACGCACCCAAGAGCTGCTTCGGTAATATAGCCGCTTTGCTTTCTGTAATTGACGTTTCTAGAATGAACCTTTCACTTTACCGCGGCGCTTACCTCGTAGCGTAATTTATATCTGTAGGAGTACATTATTCTCGTACATGGCTACGTATTTTACAGTTAATGCACAATCAGTGCATATGATTATCTTGTAGAAAGTATGATTTAGTGTTCTTTGTTATTTACAAGATTCTATTTCCGTCTTAAGATATAAGATTTAAATACCCATTAATATTACCTGCACTGTAAACCAGAGTCACCTCGCCCGGCAGGAGTAACGAGGGAGTCACATCAGGGACCTGCAGAGAAAGGACGCTTGTTCACACGTACATACACGGCTTTTTTGAAGCAGCTAACGACTTCGTCAGGGCTTGCTATAATTGCACTATTTTTTCCTCCTCGCCTTCAATCTCGTTGCGTCACTCCTATTAATATGCGAGAGCGCGCTATGTGAGACGCCTGTAAAACATCGACGGAGTGGGAAAAAAACGAACTGAAACAGCTGATTACGTAGCACTGTACTGAGTCACAATGCCCTCAGAATCATGATAAAATAAAAGCGCTTTTTGTGTCGTTAGAGCATAGCCATTTCATGTAAGCGAGAAAACGTGATGCCTTAATCCAATAACGGGTTCAACTCTCAGCTGCTCGCTCAGCTCTTAAGTCCTCTTGCGAAACTGCAGATATGTCTTACTTGTTTACTTGCAGTGAATAGAGGGTAGACTACTTACGACAAGATGACGTCAAGTTATGCTCCGTATCCCACCACCTCAAAAACTGCAAACCTGCAATATCTACATTTCCCGTAATTTTGTTAAAGCTTTCGGCCGTGTATGGCAGCCTAGAAACGTGCACTTCCACACTCTTTGTGTCAGAAGAAAACTGGTACATCCACTGTGTATCAAAAATAGGGAAGAGAGACGTAGAAGTTAAATAGCGAGTTGTCGTTATTGATCCAAAAGCTTAGTGAATCTTTGAAATATACATTAACACAAGTTACAATGACTATTTGGTGTACAAAAACATAGAAACACAGTGTAACTCTGGAAAATATTCTGTCACTATTTCATTTCAATATACCAGTAATTTTTGCATCTGCGATTGAGTAGGTGATTTACTAGATAACAACGACAGGATTAGCAGCTGGCGTACTTTACACGTCGAACAAATCATCGGCTTTACTCCGTATAACCTCAAACAAATTTATGATAGTCAGTTTTTAATACCTGGGAAAATTCTTGTAAGATTTATCAACGTGGGGTATATGCAATAGATACTAGTAAAAGGGGGAACTATTCACACATCATTTAGTAAGTAATGTAATATTAAAAAGGTGATCTATTCATGCATCAAGTATTTATACCACGTGCCTCAGGTTTTTCTTTTAAATCTTACAATTATTTTCATAGCTAGTAAAAATTCACAACCACAAATTTTCTGACATTGTCCGTATGGGGTTAGGAACCTGTTTGAGGCTAAGAGAAATTGTTTCATACTTTTGGCTCCAATTTAAAAACGTGGCATATTACAAATTAATTTTTATGTTCACAGTTATGTTATGCTTTTTAGTCTTGTGTGCATCAATCGTTTTCAATCGATTTCAAATATTTTGATGAGATTACGACAGAGACATGTAGTAAATTTCAGGTTTATTTCCATTTTTCTTCGCCTGACTCAACACCGTGAAGGTAAAAATTAGGGAGATTCGAGCTCACACAGAGGCTTACAAGCACTCATTCTTCCTGTGAACCATTCGTGATTGGAACAGGAAAAGAGGGAAATGGCAATGGTGCACGAAGTACCCTCCGCTACATGCCACATAAAAAAGTGAATTAATATTGCATTGTCTTCCAGTTCTGAGTTATGTTGATAGTTTCATGTCTCTAGCTCATCAGGAAATGAAAGTGGTAAAAAGTGTATCCTCCGCCACACACCAGACAAGACAGCGAGTTAATAATGTTCCGTTATGCTGCAAATTTCAAGTCTCTAGCTCATCGAGAAATGACATTAGTAAACCAAGTACTCTTCGCCAAACACCAGATAAGCAGGTTATTATTGCATCTTCTTCCAATTCTGAGCTACGTTTAAAATTTCAGACATCTAGCTCACTGGGAAGTTAGTTTGAAATCAGTTGCATAATTTGTACCTAACAGACAGACAATATTCATCGCTTCTCCCCTTTCTATGCTCAGCCATGCCTGCCCACTCTCATACTGCCTGGCCACATTCTGATACTACCTACACAACATGCCAGTCCTGCAGGGCAGCCGAGATTTCAGGCTTTAGCAACCTCCCTTGCCCCCCCCCCCCCCCCCTCCTCCTCCTGGGAGCTAAGTGAATGAGACAGAAGGACGTGAGTAAATATTTCATTACCATCCAGTTCTGAGCTATGTTTAAAGTTTCAAGTCTGTAATGCTTCAGGCACTTAGTTTGAAATAAATTGTGCAATATTTACTGACCAGACAGACAGACAAGAAAGCGACCTGATAACATGATAAAATGGTTTCCATTCCCTCACTTCTGACTAAGGCTTCAGGAAGTTTCCCTTGGTTGAAAGTCAAATGCTAGACTTGGAAATTTCTTCTTAACTGTCACCAAATGGGATTCTCTCTGCCCCATTACAGTTTGCTTGGTATTTGGAGGAAACTACCCTGACTGTTCAGTCGGTCATTACTTGAATAGCTCACTGTAACTTAGGATAGGGAAAAAAAGTATATGAAAAGAGCCATGTAAGTTATGAAGAAATAAACAAGATCTACATCTACATGGATTCTCTGCAAACCACATTTAAGTGCCTAGCAGAGGGTTCATCGAACCACCTTCACAATTATCTATTATTCCAATCTCGTGTAGCGCGCGGAAAGAATGAACACCTACATCTTTCCGCACGAGCTCTGATTTCCCTTATTTTATGGTGGTGATCGTTCCTCCCTATCTAGGTCGGCGTCAACAAAATATTTTCGTATTCGGAGGAGAAAGTTGGTGATTGGAATTTCGTGAGAAGATCCCGTCGCAACGAAAAACGCCTTTCTTTTAATGATGCCCAGCCCAAATCCTGTATCATTTATGTGACACTCTCTTCCGTATTTCGCGATAATACAAAACGTGCTGCCCTTCTTTGAACTTTTTCGATTTGCTCCATCAGTCCTATCTGGTAAGGATCCCACACCGCTCAGCGTAATGTAGGTAGTCTGCTCAATAGGTCTGTTACATCCTTCATTAATCAACTACACCAACTGCAACATGGGAAGAACTAGCATAGAGAGAAAGATATGGCATAACTATAGTAGCTAGAATAGAATGCATGTGACTTCGTTAAAACAGGGCGTCACAGAAATGTTGCGACAAACTTGTAGAGCAGGTGCAGCACATCAGAAGGATTGAGAATTCCATGGCAACTCACGGCCACAAACGTCGTTGCACACCTCTAGGTCGTGCTGTACACAAAGTACTAGAGAGGACCGCCGCGGGGATACAGTACACGTGAGGATTTCCTCATTCGAGTGCCAGACAGCATACATGGGACGGTATACGAATGGTGAGCTTACAGACATGCACTTGAGGTATGGAGTAGTTGAGTGCAATGGATGAACCGCTGGATGCATTTATCGAGAACGTTTCCCAGACATCAACAGCATCGCAGTTTGTTTGCATGTCTGCATTGAGAGTTGTGTGAGTAAGGGTCCCTAAGAAGTGGCAGGGCTAGTGAGGGCAGCCCACGATCGGCACATTCTGTCGTTAGAGGAGAAAGTGTGTAGGATGCCGTGGAGACTAATCCAAGCATCAACATACATGCCGTTGCCCCAGACTTAAAAACGTCCTGTAGCAGTGTTCAGCGTGTTTTGAATGCAGAGACCTTACACGACTCCAAATAGTGCAGTTATTGTACACCGATGACCATCCCGCAAGTGTGCATTTCGCACAGTGGTTTCTGCAACAAAGTGGCCGATACGGTATTCAATCACAGCAATAAGCATTTTTGGGCACCACGGAAACCCCACGGTGTGCGGCACCACGCAACACATCACCACTTCACAGTTATTGTGTAGGCAAGTTTTAGTCTGTTGGGCCGTACCTTTTACCATCCCCCTTGTCCGTCGCGAGTTATTGGACGTTTCTGGAACATGATGTTTCGGCTTGCTTTAAGATGTTGCAACAAATGTGAGGCGCAGCCTGTAGTTCTAAAATGTTTATACGCCTGGTCATTTTGGACTGGCTGTTCGTAGGCATTTGAACAGGATATTCCTGCAGCGATGGATTGATCAGGATGAGTGGTGCCCTGGCCACCACGCACAGCGAATTTATCGAGCCCTGATTTCTTTCAATGGGGAGCCATGAAACCTCTTCGGTATCGCGATCCTATGGAGTCTGGAAGGGATCTCGTCACAATAATCGTCTGCGCAGCTGCTACAATCAAACCTGTGTGTTCGTGCATGCCCATCAGTCAGTGCTCCGTCTGTGTCAGTCATCTGTTGTAAATTAGGGCTGTATTCATGTTGTACACCACGTGTACGCAATGTGTCCAATAAATGTTTCACTTGAACCACTCTCTCGTTTTCTTTCCGGTCTTCGACCTCTGCTACCATTTACCCCCTGACTTTTGCGACCATGGGTTGCTAAACAATTCTCAATCCTTGTTCTGTGCCTCAGCTCTTCTAGAAGCTTGTCGCAACATTTCTGGGACATCCTGTATAGAAACGAATTATCTGTGTCATATCGCCGGCCGTTGTGGCCGAGCGGTTCTAGACGCTTCAGTCCGGAACCGCCCGACTGCTACGGTCGCAGGTTCGAATCTGCCTCGGGCATGGATGTGTGTGATGTCCTTAGATTAGTTTGGTTTAAGTAGTTCTACGGGAATTATGACTCCAGATGTTAAGTCCCATAGTGCTCAGAGCCATTTGAACCATTTTTTGTGTCACATCGTTGATTCGGTTGTTCCTGTATACTGACATGGAACTCCTTGCCCTCTTCGACCCACCATCGATCGCAGAGATCCTTTCAGCTCCACTCCAATTAGCTCAGCTAGTAGTGTCTTTAATGGCTGCTTCAGATTAATTTCCCTAAAACCTAGATAATAACGGTAGCTCGTAGCTCTCGTCGTTTCCGTCTTCCTGCCTTTAGTTGAGTGATGTGTCTCAGTGGTTATAGGTACTTAAATTCACTTCTTAACACGGAAAGATAATCTTACAGCTAACGCAAACAAGGAAGCATAGTTTATACATGGTAATTTCACACAATACACGTATTTGCATTAATTGCTACATATGTCATTGGGTACATAAATTATGAAAGTGTACTTACTGTATAAAGTTTTTTTGGAAGCTTCATTATAGGCTACACTCTACGGCAATGTGTAAGGTTCATTCTGGTAATACCGACTGGCAACTGATTACAAAAAGTAAGGATGCATCGAAAGCAGCTCTCTGTATAAGTTTAAATTACATACTACATACATACTAAAATAGCTAATGCCGAAACGGTGGCATAATTGTTATGACACTGCATTGGCTTTTGTGAGAACCAGGGTTTAAATCCTAGTCCGGTTGTTCAGTTCAAGTTTTCAGTTGTTTACCTGACTCGTTTTAGATAAATACTGGGATGTTTCCTTGAAGATGACTATAGCCGTATTCTGTCTCCTCCTTATCCAGTGTACATCTACATCTACATCTACATCCATACTCCGCAAGCCACCTGGCGGTGTGTGGCGGTGGGTACCCTGAGTACCTCTATCGGTTCTCCCTTCTATTCCAGTCTCGTATTGTTCGTGGAAAGAAGGATTGTCGGTATGCTTCTGTGTGGGCTCTAATCTCTCTGATTTTATCCTCATGGTCTCTTCGCCAGATATATGTAGGAGAGAGCAATATACTGCTTGACTCTTCGGTGAAGGTATGTTCTCGAAACTTTAACAAAAGCCCGTACAGAGCTACTGAGCGTCTCTCCTGCAGAGTCTTCCACTGGAGTTTATCTATCATCTCCGTAACGCTTTCGCGATTACTAAATGATCCTGTAACGAAGCGCGCTGCTCTCCGTTGGATCTTCTCCATCTCTTCTATCAACCCTATCTGGTACAGACCCCCACTGCTGCGCAGTATTCAAGCAGTGGGCGAACAAGCGTACTGTAACCTACTTCCTATGTTTTTCGATTGCATTTCCTTAGGATTCTTCCAATGAATCTCAGTCTGGCATCTGCTTTACCGACGATCAACTTTATATGATCATTCCATTTTAAATCACTCCTAATGCGTACTCCCAGATAATTTATGGAATTAACTGCTTCCAGTTGCTGACCTGCTATTTTGTAGCTAAATGATAAGGGATCTATCTTTCTATGTATTCGCAGCACATTACTCTTTTCTACATTGAGATTCAAATGCCATTCCCTGCACCATACGTCAATTCGCTGCAGATCCTCCTGTATTTCAGTACAATTTTCCATTGTTACAACCTCTCGATATACCACAGTATCATCTGCAAAAAGTCTCAGAGAACTTCCGATGTCATCCACAAGGTCATTTATGTATAATGTGAATAGCAACGGTCCTACGACACTCCCCTGCGGCACACCTGAAATCACTCTTACTTCGGAAGACTTCTCTCCTTTGAGAATGACATGCTGCGTTCTGTTATCTAGGAACTCTTCAATCCAGTCACACAATTGGTCTGATAGTCCATATGCTCTTACTTTGTTAATTAAACAACTGTGTGGAACTGTATCGAACGCCTTTCGGAAGTCAAGAAACACGGCATCTACTTGGGAACCCGTGTCTATGGCCCTCTGAGTCTCGTGGACGAATAGCGCGAGCTGGGTTTCACACGATCGTCTTTTTCGAAACCCATGCTGCTTCCTACAGAATAGATTTCTAGTCTCCAGAAAAGTCATTATACTCGGACATAATACGTGTTCCAAAATTCTACAACTGATAGACGTTAGAGATAAAGGTCTATAGTTCTGCACATCTGTTCCACGTCCCTTCTTGAAAACGGGAATGACCTGTGCCCTTTTCCAATCCTTTGGAACGCTACGCTCTTCTAGAGACCTACGGTACACCGCTGCAAGAAGGGAGGCAAGTTCCTTCGCGTACTCTGTGTAAAATCGAACTGATATCCCATCAGGTCCAGCGGCCTTTCCTATTTTGAGCGGTTTTAATTGTTTCTCTATCCCTCTCTCGTCTATTTCGATATCTACCTTTTTGTCATCTGTGCGACAATCTAGAGAAGGAACTACAGTGCAGTCTTCCTCTGTGAAACTTTGGAAAAAGACATTTAGTATTTCGGCCTTCAGTCTATCATCCTCTGTTTCAGTACCATTTTGGTCACAGAGTGTCTGGACATTTTGTTTTGATCCACCTACCGCTTTGACATAAGACCAAAATTTCTTAGGATTTTCTGCCAAGTCAGTACAGAGAACTTTACTGTCGAATTCATTAAACGCCTCTCGCATAGCCCTCCTCACACTACATTTCGCTTCGAGTAGTTTTTGTTTGTCTGCAAGGCTTTGGCTATGTTTATGTTTGCTGTGAAGTTCCCTTTGCTTCCGCAGCAGTTTTGTGATGCTTGTGGTGTGCACATCTCTGTCCGACACATTTTAACAGACTGCATTTCATACCGTGATGCAAGGGCAGAAGCACAAGTTTATGGGAATCTGCCCTGTGTTTTAGCTAACGATGAGACGTGTGTATCTAGGGTTTTTAAGTTTTGTGATGTGTCTGGATTCTGGCCTAAACTTTTAGGCTGGAGGATTTAGTGTATTGCAGAGTGGCTGACTCCTCCCAGTTTTTCCTTGCGGTCAGCCAGCCACTTCCATCTGCTACATTGTTTTAGCTCCCTCTCCCTTTTTCTTCCTGTGTTGTCCATGTTTTACTGCTGACGCCCTGCTTCATCCCACGCTTCGGTGTGGGTGAGTACATATTTTCCAATGATTGTTCCCCGTGTTTTTGGTTCCGTTTTATGTAAATGTTCTGAGTTTTTTTTCTTGACACCCGTCTCACTATGATACTGAACGGGCGCTGAAGACCTTGCTGTCGTGCGCTCATAAACCCCTCTACTACTACTACTACTACTACTTCCAGTTGCTGACCTGCTATTTTGTAGCTAAATGATAATGGATCTATCTTTCTATGTATTCGCAGCGCATTACACTTGTCTACATTGAGATTGAATTGCCATTCCCTGCACCATGCAACAATTCGCTGCAGATCCTCCTGCATTTCAATACACTTTTCCATTGTTACAACCTCTCGATACACCACAGCATCATCTGCAAAAAGCCTCAGTGAACTTCCGATGTTATCCACAAGGTCATTTATGTATATTGTGAATAGCAACGGTCCTATGACACTACCCTGCGGCACACCTGAAATCACTCTTACTTCGGAAGACTTTTCTCCATTGAGAGTGACATGCTGCTTTCTGCTATCTAGGAACTCTTCAATCCAATCACACAATTGTTCGGATAGTCCATATGCTCTTACTTTGTTCATTAAACGACTGTGGGGAACTGTATCCAACGCCTTGCGGAAGTCAAGAAACACGACATCAGTCTGAATCAGTGTTTCATCGTAATGACGTCGATGTCCATGGACGTCAAATTTACACATTTCTGACGAAAATATCTCGGAATAACTTCTAACTGAGCAGTCATTAATAACTCATCTAACAAGAAGTCGGCAGCAGAAAACAATACTACCAATTTAAGCAGCAAGCGCCATACCTACCATTAACCCTCTCTACTATCTTCTTCCATTTCTTTCTGCCGAGTGCTATGGTTGTCCATTCTGAGTTGTTCATTTTAGTTGTGTCATTCCGGATGTTTTCTCACCAACTAATTGTGGTTCGTCACCTTCTTGTCGTTTAAACTATTCTCCTAAAGACTGCTACTTTAAGGAATCTGATCTCCGACATTCTTGCTATGTGATTAGGCTAGCTCAGTTCTCTCTTCTCTAACAGTTCGACAATGTTATAGGTTTCGTACAGCTCTCATAATTCTTCATTTCTCTCTTACTGCCATTCTACGTTCTTTTTCTCGATTACAAGTCAAATTTTTTTCATTTATGCTTGTTTTCCGAATATAAATAGTTCTTCTTCACTTATGTTTGTATATATTAAACCTTCGCATCCATATATTACTGGTAAGATAGTTTACTGAGGACGGTGACCTCTGAAGTTAGTGCTAATTGATCTTTTCCTTTAGATGTTGATTTAAGTGTGAAGCTTTCTACTGGATGCTACTAGGCGCACGTTTTTCCACACACTATCTGTTGTCTTTATTAGAAAGGCGATCTAAGTACATGAAGCGGTCAACTGTCTTCAAATTGAATCCCTTTGGATTTTCTTACTTATGACCAGATGTTCTGTCTTTTCAACATTAACACTATATATCGTTTTCTCGCCCATTTTGTAATAGTGTAGCATCGCTCTGATTTGTTCTGTTTTTGAACTACCTATTAATGCTGTATCATCCGCATAAGCATGTCTAGTAATGATCACACTGTGTGGATAGATCACTTGTGATTTAATCTTCTCTAAGACAGTATTAAATAACGTAGGTGACATTGCATCTCCTTGGCTCAGTTCAATGTATACTTTAAAATTTTATATGGCACGAAGTTTCACAGATACACATTTTAACTAATCTGATTGACTTTGAATGTAGTTTAAATTCTCCCATTATGCTACGGAATGTCCAACGGTATATGCTCTTATACATCTTCTTGTAATCTAGAAACAGTATACATATGTTGTTGTTGTTGTGGTCTTCAGTCCTGAGACTGGTTTGATGCAGCTCTCCATGCTACTCTATCCTGTGCAAACTTCTTCATCTCCCAGTACTTACTGCAACCTACATCCTTCTGAATCTGCTTAGTGTATTCATCTTTTGGTCTCCCTCGACGCTTTTTACCCTCCACGCTGCCCTCCAATGCTAAATTTGTGATCCCTTGATGCCTCAGAACATGTCCTACCAACCGGTCCCTTCTTCTTGTCAAGTTGTGCCACGAACTCCTCTTCTCCCCAATTCTATTCAATACCTCCTCATTAGTTATGTGATCTACCCATCTAATCTTCAGCATTCTTCTGTGGGACCACATTTCGAAAGTTTCTATTCTCTTCTTGTCCAAACTATTTATCGTCCATGTTTCACTTCCATACATGGCTACACTCCATACAAATACTTTCAGAAACGACTTCCTGACACTTAAATCTATACTCGATGTTAACAAATTTCTCTTCTTCAGAAACGATTTCCTTGCCATTGCCAGTCTACATATTATATCCTCTCTACTTCGACCATCATCAGTTATTTTGCTCCCCAAATAGCAAAACTCCTTTACTACTTTAAGTGTCTCATTTCCTAATCTAATTCCCTCGGCATCACCCGACGTAATTCGACTACATTCCATTATCCTCGTATTGCTTTTGTTGATGTTCATCTTATATCCTCCTTTCAAGACACTGTCCATTCCGTTCAACTGCTCTTCCAAGTCTTTTGCTGTCTTTGACAGAATTACAATGTCATCGGCGAACTTCAAGGTTTTTATTTCTTCCCCATGGATTTTAATACTTACTCCGAATTTTTCTTTTTTTCCATTACCATATATGCATATGTCTACAGTGAATTTACACGTACTTGAAGTAATTTGTATTAGACTGAATATATGACCCATTGTGGATCTGTTTTTGTGGAAACCCCTTTGTTTGTCCCAATTAGTTCTTCAGTCTGGGGATCAGCCTGTTTAATACGCAAATGGATAGGATTTTGTAAGTGACATCACGTAAAGCAGCCCCTCTGTACTTATCCCAGAAAACTACTAACTGGTGAAACATGATGCCACAGTCGTTTGTCATCAACCACACGCACAGAAGGTCTATCTAATTCATTACTACCTCTACGATCGTTGCCCGTATTTCTGAACCATCTTTCCTCCCAACTATGTCACCAGTCTCTCGGGACCACAAAATGTATCGATCTTCGTTTCTCTGTCCGAATACTTTTCCCAACCACCCTAACAGTTCATCAAAATTCCATCTCTCCTCTTCCAGACCCAACACTCAAAATGACTTTCCACTCTCGTAAAGGTAACATCCAACCCGTATCCTATCACTCTTGCCTTCTGACCAGGCGCACTGCCGGCATTTTACCGGTATAATCCATCGCCTCTACATCTTCTCCATCTCTAAATAAACAACCCCAAGAGCAAGATCTTGACCCCAGCGAACACCGCCTCGGGGTACGAGTATAACATAGTAGCAGCATGATCATTTCCAGTTTTCCTGAAAAATGCTTTGCGTTTTGAGTGAGGAGTTCCACTGCTGGCTCTGTCTTGTTTTCCTGACGCGAAGGTGAATTTTCGATGCTAGGAAAGCCCATCCAATTGACGCATAACGCCGATGCCAAAATCATATGGGTCCAGTCAGGTGCAGGCGAGAAACAGACGGATAGCGAACCATCACGTCAGCTAGAAAACATGTCATTCTTGGGTCTGAGCGACTGTTAATAAACTTTTTATTTTTCATAAAAATTGCATTCAGAATATGGTTTGGCAAACTTCGTGGGATGGATTTATCACACGGAAACACGAAAAATCCCCTTATAAGCGTATCTGAAAACCCACCGTTATTACCGAAAAACTGTTATAAATGCCTGCAAGCTAATAACTTGCAAAAAATACTGAAATTTCGTCCACTTGGTTCGACACAATCGTCTTATAACAGCAACGGTGTGAGACGTGGCAGTGTGCTGCCATAACGCCGCTCATGCTCAAGTTGATAATTTAAAGAACTGGACAATTAAGCACAGTAATTATGAAAATCAATTAGCTGGAAAAACATGCTGACTGACGTATTTTATTACAACAATAATGGTAAAAACGGAGTAACGATTGGAGTATATATAGTTATTAGAGTTTTAATCAGCTTGCCTACAGGTATGCATGTGACAGCTTGCTTACCTAATACACACATAAAAATAAGTTTTGTATCACCTCGGTTCCAAGAGTTCCGGAACCTGTACACAAAACTGGAACAGAGATCAACTTAAACATTATTTCCGCCCTTTTTATTGCTCATGAAAACCACAAATCGCATGTTGTACCACCATAAACGAGACCTTCAAAGGTGGTGGTCCAGATTGCTGTACACACCGGTACCTCTAATACCCAGTAGCACGTCCCATTGCATTGATGCCTGCCTGTATTCGTCGTGGCATACTATCCACAACTGCATCAAGGCACTGTTGGTCCAGATTGTTCCACTCGTCAACGGCGATTCGGCGTAGATCCCTCAGAGTGGTTAGTGGGTCACGTCATCCATAAACAGCCCTTTTCAATCAATTCCAGTCGTGTTCGATAGGGTTCATGTCTGGAAAACATGCTGGCCACTCCAGTCGAGGTCATTCACAAGATGTCCGCGATGGGGGGCGCGAATTGTCGTCCATGAAGACGAATGCCTCTCCGGTATGCTGCCGATATGGTTGCACTATCGGTCGGAGGATGGCATTCACGTATCGCACAGCCGTAACGGCGCTTTCCGTGGCCACCAGCGGCGTACATCCGCCCCACATAATGCCACCCCAAAACAGCAGCGAATCTCCACCTTGCTGCACTCGCTGGACAGTGTGTCTAAGGCGTTAAGGCGTTCAGCCTGACCAGGTTGCCTCCAAACATGTCTCCGAGGATTGTCTGGCTGAAGGCATATGCGACACTCATCGGTGAAGATACCGTGATGCCAATCCTGAGGGGTCCATCCGACATTTTGTTCGGCCCATCTGTACTGCGCTGCATGATGTCGTGGTTGCAAAGATGGACCTCGCCATGGACGTCGGGAGTGAAGCTGCGCATCATGCAGCACGTCGTCCTGTGGCTGCACGAAAAGCATTATTCAACAGGGTGACGTTGCTGTCAGGGTTCCTCCGAGCCATATCCCGTAGGTAGCTGTCATCCACTGCAGTAGTAGTCCTTGGGCGGCCTAAGCGAAGCATGTCATCGACAGTTCCTGTCTCTCTGTATCTCCTCCATGTCCGAACAACATCGCTTTGGTTCACTCCGAGACGCTTGGACACTTCCCTTGTTGAGAGCCCTTCCTGGCACAAAGTAACAATGCGGACGGGATCGAACAGCGGTATTGACCGTTTAGGCCTAGTTCAACTACAGACAACACGAGCCGTGCACCTCTTTCCTGATGGAATGACTGGAACTGAATGGCTGTCGGACCCCTCCGTCTAGTAGGCGCTGCTCATGCATGGTTGTTTACATCTTTGGGCAGGTTTAGTGACATTTATGAACAGTCAAAGGGACCATGTCTGTGATACAATATCCACAGTCAACATCTATTTTCAGGAGTTCTGGGAAGTGGGGTGATGCAACACTTTTTTTGATGTGTGTATGTTCCAAAACGCCGCCACCCTACCAGCTCATCAAAATTCCATCGCTCCTCTTCCGCACTCTGCTCATACTTCGGGTTCTATTGGTGACAAAAGTGTAGGGTCAAGTGTTTCCAGTAGCCCTTGGGCTAGGGAACATTTGCATACCCAACTGAAGGATAGTCTTAGTGTCACCTTCCTACACTACAAGGTCAAAGTATAATTGTTGCACACTTCCATCTACTTAGGCAAAAAAAAGCAAATCGGTTGAGCCTTTTTTCATTTGACGTCGTCCACGGTGCGCCTGATGGAACTTACAGAGGCAGCATTAGTTCAGGTGGTTCCTCGGAAAACCCCACAAAAAGTTTTTTTTATACTTTCGCCGCCAACAGTGGACCAAAACCTCGTCGAGTGTCCTAAGACGGCTCCGCACAGAAAGTGGATGAAATTTTTACGATATATTTCTAAGATCCGGATCTGGGACAACCTTAAAAATTTTCTTGATATCTTTATCCGTTTCCAAGATACAGAGGTTCAGAGTTACCCTACTTCTACACATAATATCCCGTGTGAAGCGAAATCTAAATAATAAATAACCGCAGCAAATTGCTCAAATTTTAACCGTATATTCTCAAAGGATTTATCTAGAAGAGCCATCGTTCCATTTTCAAAAATCTTTATCCGCTCTCGAGAAAGATATACAACCGCGGAGTCCCATGCGGCTATGCAAAGCAAATCGCTGTAATTTTTACTACTAATTACTAAGATCCCGATTTCGGACTGTCTTGAAAATTTTCTTCATATTTTTATCAGTTTGCGAGATAAAGAGGTTAAAATTTACCCTACTTGTCCACGCAAAATCCAGTGTGAGGCAAACTGTAGTTTCTAAAGTGACGTAGCATTGAGAAATATGCTTTAAAGTACCTCCGTTAACATCAGGGAACCACAAGATGCAGTGCTGAAGCACACGCAATTTTTTTTTTTTTTTTGCGCTTAATATCCGGTGTAAAATTATTTTTGTGTTATTTCAGTTTCACACAAGTAAACCTTCTAGATTTTACTGACCAATACATTTCTTTTCGTACGAGTTACATGCCCAATTTCATGAGGGAAAGGAAGGGAACCAATGTCGGAAAAATGTTCCTATCGGAGCACAAAAAATATGTCTGCGTTCCTGTTTATTTAAATACTTTGACCGACAAGTGGAGTACCAGCTGCCTCATTCTATCTTCCTCAACACTTTTAACAATGTTCCCAAAAATTTCGGCATGAGGACATATTCCCCCTTTTTAATGCTGGGAGTCAAGAAGACAGCGGCAGTGGCAAAGAGACGGGAAAGTAATAAATACCGGAAGATAGTGTATAGAGGTTGTGTTACAGAGAGAGCGAAGGAGACAATGGCAGTGTGAGAGAAAGAGTGGAACATAGTTGACAGTGACAGAACAATGCTAGGTAAAGAGTGAAAGAGACGGTGTCAGTTGGAGAGAGAGGAGGTATAAAGGGAAAGTAAAAGTGGGCGACAGCCAGCGATAATGAGAGACGAACTACACTGAAACGCCAAAGAACCTGGTATAGGCATGCGTAATCAAATACGGAATACGCCTATTTAAGACAACAAGTGTCTGGCGCAGTTGTTAGATCGGTTACTGCTGCTACAATGGCAGGTTATCAAGATTTAAGTGAGTTTGAACGTGGTCTTATAGTCGGCACACGAGCGATGGGACACAGCATCTCAGAGGTAGCGATGAAGTAGGGATTTTCCCGTACGACTATTTTACGAGTGTACCTTGAATATCAGAAATCCGGTCAAACATAAAATCTCTGATATCACTGCGACCAGGGAAAGATTCTGCAAGAAAGGGACCAACAACGACTGAAGAGAATTGTTCAACTTGACAGAAGTGCAACCCTTCCGCAAACTGCTGCAGATGTCAATGCTGGGCTATCAACAAGTGTCAGCGTGCGAACCATTCAACGAAACATCATCGAAAGGGCTTTCGGAGCCGAAAGCCCAGTCGTGTACCCTTGACGACTGCACGTCACAAAACTTGCTGCCTCGCCTGGGCCAGTCAACACCGACATTGGCCTGTTGATGACTGGAAACATGTTGCCTGGTCGGAAGAGTCTTGTTTGAAATTGTATCGAGCGGATGGACGTGTACGGGGATGGACACAACCTCATGAATGGACCCTGCATGTTAGCAGGGGACCGTTCAAGCTGGTTGAGGCTCTGTAGTGGTATGGGGCATGTGCAGTTGCAGTGATATGGTACCCCTGACATGTATAGATACAACTCTGACAGGTGACATGTACGTAAGCATCCTGTCTGATCATCTGCGTCCATTCATGCCCATTGTGCATTCCGACAGACTGAAGCAATTCCAGCAGGACAATGTGACACCCCACACGTCCAGAATTACCACAGATTGGCTCCAGGAATATGATTCTGAGTTTAAACGCTTCCGCTCGCCACCAGACTCCCCAAACATAAACATTACTGAGCATATCTGAGACGCATTGCAACGTGCTTTTCAGAAGAGATCACCACCCCCTCCCCCCCCCCCCCCCCAATCTTACGGATTTATGGACATGCCTTCAGGACCCACGGTGCCAATTCCGTCCAGTACTACTTCAGACGTCGAGTCCATACCACGTCGTGTTGTGGCACTTTCGAGTGCTCGCGAGGATCTTACACGATATTAGGCAGGTGTACCAGTTTCTTTGGCTCTTCAGTATATATGACGACAACAACCAGGAAGAGAGGTATAGTGATAGTGAGATGACATAGTAGCAGTAGGAAGGAAGGAATGAGTTATTAGCAGAAAGAAAGAGCAAGAGAAAGAAAGTGACAGTGCGAGGAGATTGTAACAATAGGACAGAACGAAGGGAACTGTGGATATGTCACAGGAGACAATGACAGAGACATACAAAGAGATAATAACAGTCAGTTGGGCTGAATGAGCGAGTGAGACAGGGCAACTGGGAATGGATGGGTACGAGTGACTTACAGCGATGGACTAGGAGTTATGAGTGAGTTACAGTTAGGGGAGCTTGTGGAAGCTTCAGGTGAGCTTCATGTAAAAAAAGCGCGAATATGTTAGCATACAAACATTTTGGGGAAAATTTTTATAGATGAGGAAGGTACAATAAGGCAACTGGTATCCCAGTTTTCAGTCAGATTCTTTTAAATAAACAGGAACATATTCGCATGTTTTGTTCTCCGATAGCATTTTTCCGCTGGTCAGAATATACTCGGTTGCGGGTGAAGCGCGAGAAGGCACGATAGCGTTTCCGGAGGTAGACGCAGCCAACGGCCCCCAATATTTCAAGTCAGCATTGGCAGCTAAGCTAGCGGGGTCTGCAAAGTGGAGGAGCAGGCAGAGAGATACTAAAGAATCACCCGGAGTAAAAAATAAAACCTTGTTTCATGAGGGCGCATGTTCTTCTCTTTGGATGCTGTTTACCAAGCCCAAGAAAAAATAGTCCACCTTAAATTTTATTGTAGTGAACAGTAGACAATTTGCAGCACTTATTAAAGCAACGTTTAGAGTTTGTCCCCACGTTAGTGAATTGTAGAGAATGAAATACAAGCAGAGTTAATAATTGGTAAACTGTAGTATCTGAAGTCCCTGCCACCACCAAACGTAACAGGACGACTCGCCATTGTTAAGAGAGACTTGGCTCAGAGGTCGAACCTGACGAATGTGTACCAAGTGTCGTTCCGTCTTAATTGCACAGTGAGCTTTGCTAATGCTCATGCTTGGCTGGTAACGTTGTCTAAGTAAAGTCGTGCATGCAGTGAACTTTGTGAATGTGTTTTAAGTATATTTCTACTGGTGATAAACTGCGGAGGCTTAGACGCAAGTTGTTAATGAGCGAAGTTTATGTCGTGTGGGACGCATCAATCGCGAGTATGACGTAAGGTTGGCCGCGATGTAGTTACGAACGTACAACTACTTAATTTGAGGACACTATGCCTCCACAATATAGATAACTTTTACCACAGTTAATTTCTCTTTATTTGCGGATGTAGGGTCCGGATTTGTTGGAAACTTAATCGAGCAGAATTCACGTGTTGGAGCGCAGTGTACTGATAACTGCAGTGAACATAAGGTCAAGTGAGTGTGAGGTGTTGAAAAAATGTTGTCGGCCTTAAAGGTTGGACTATTGGTAACTAGGTCAGTGTCAGTATAGTGTCATCTACCACACCTACCACTGTAAACTGCTGCTTACTGCAGCAGTGGGTTATAACCAACAGTACTTTGTCAGTTAGGGTTTGATGTTCTAATTTCGCTCAGAGTTGGCCAACGTATTTTTGGTATTTTCTTCAGAAACACAATTGTTAAATTCAGAGAAGTTTTAATCCGGTCTCTAGAAGATATTAGAAATGTTTCACCTGACAGTCGAACGGTTTCGGTGAAACACTGATGAAGAGTTTCCGTTTAAAAAGGTCTCCTACATAAACAAATTGCTCTAGGCGGCCAACAGACAGATTATTTAGGATTGAGATCGTTGGGAGGCTGAAGGTGGCTGGGGAACGGCGGCTGTGCACGGCCCCACCTATCCGTCTCATCGCATGTATCATACAGTGCATGCCGAATAACTGTAGTCAATATACACTGATTTCTAAAAGTTAAGGATGAAACTAACTTTCACATGAGTGTCACTGCCCAACAACATAGCTCGAGGGAACTTTGACGATACATAGAAACAACTGCTACAGTCTGGCACAGAAATGAGACGAAGACAAATGACGCTATTGTTCAAAGATAACAATTACACTGAAGTCACCGAGTTTCATGATGGTCACGTGGACATTAAAAAAGCTGGGACATGGTTCTTGATAGCGTGCATGATCACAAGGAACGGCAGCGCATGTTCTGCCACGTGCTCCCATGCAGGCCACAAGGTTAGTAAGCAGTCCTTGTGGTAGGGGCTTCCATTTCTCCACCAGCGCAGTTGACAACTGCTGGATGGCCGCTGGTGCACGCGGATGTGCTGCCACACCTCTCCCCAAGGCATGCCATTCGTGCTCGAAGGGATTTTAGTCGCCCATTGTCATCCATAAAAATAAAGTCAGGCCCGAACGCGCCCCTGAAAAGACGCACATGGGGAAGGCGTACAGTGTCACAGCAACGTTGATTGGTGAGCGAACCGTGTTCAAAGACTGGAAGATCAGCAAGCCCATGCAACATTTGTCCCCACACCATAACACCTGGACCATCAAAACGATAATGTTCAACAATGCTTGACGAACTCTCGTATGGATAGAGATGGGAACACGTAATGCACTGGAACAGTGTCAAACGTTATCCTTTTGGTGTGTCATGGTGTGGGAAAGGTCAGCACGCCCACGCAACATTATTCGTCCCCACACCAAAACACCTGGACCACCAAGACGATCATATTTGACAATGCTTGACAAACCCTCGTGTGGCGAGAGATGGGAACGCTAAATACACAGGAACATTGTCAAACATTAACGTTTTGGTGTGACACGGTGTGGGGAAGGTCAGCATGCCCACGCAACACTATTCTTCCCCACCCCATAACACCTGGACCACCAAAACGACAATGTTCGACAATACTTGACGAACTCTCGTATGGCGAGAGATGGGAACAATTAATACACAGCAACATTGTCAAACATTAACGTTTTGTTGTGTCACGGTGTGGTGAGGGTCAGCACGCCCATGCAACACTATTCGTCCCCACACCATAACACCTGGACTACCAAAACGACAATGTTCGACACTGCTTGACGAACTCCCGCATAGCGAGAGATGCGAACACGTAACGCACAGAAACATTGTGAAACATTATCGTTTTGGTGTTTCATGGTGTAGGGGGGCGTAATGTTGCATTGGCGTGCTGACCTCCAAATCTTTGAACATGGAACATTCACCAGTCAACGTTACTGAGACACTGTACTCCTTCAAAATGTGCGACTTAAGGGATCTTATGTTTTTAGTTAACACTGCACCAACGCACCGAACAGTGCAGGTGGAGTATCGAACTGATGGAGGAATGGAACGCCCTACCAGAAGAATTCCTTACCAAGCTTGTGGCCAGTATGAGAGCATATAGCAGTGCACGCATTTCCTTCCGTAGTGATCACACGCGCTATTAGAAACCGTGTCCCACCGTTTGTAATGTCCATGGGACCCTCATAAATCGCGATGACTTCAATGTAGTTATTGTCTTTGAATAAAAGTGTCCTTTGTGTTCGTCTCTTTGCGTATTTCTTTCCGTTAGCACCCGTACTATACTGTAGCACTTCTTTCTATGTGTGGTCCAAGTTTAATCGAGCTATGTTACTAGGCAGTGACACATTCATGCAAAAGCTTTGGACACCAGAGCACACATACCGCGAGACGCTGTCCAGTATATGGCGGAGGATATGTCTCATTAATATTAGTCATTCCCTAGCCTGGACGTTCCATTCGCGCATGAAGATAAAAATGACTGTACGCTTCCTCACGAAACCTAGTCTCGTTTGTCTCATTGTCATTGTTACCGCACCACAAATACGATTGATATGCTGTCTACTTCGAATACCGGTTCTCTAAGTTAACCCAATAAGGAATCGGGAGATCAACGTCGCCTGTCCTCCAACGGCTCCAATTCAATTTCACTGACCAATTCTATTATACAGAACTTTTACAATCCTAGCAATACGTCTCTAAATTCATTCCACATCTTTCGTTATGCGGACTTCAGAAAAACCAAAAAACTAAAGCAATACTCTATAACAGGTTGCGCTAGAGTTTGTATGGGAACAAATGCACTGAACTTGCTTAAAATTCTCCCAACAAATGTCTTCGATACGCATTTCTTACAACTGTCTTCATGCGTTCGCTCGGTAATGTTACCCCTGATTATCTAATGAAATATTAGGCTCAAAACGTTTACCGCCAATGTCATGGAATGATACAAAAGAAGACTTCGTTTATTTTAAGAATTATCTTTCATTTGTCTCACTTAAGAACAGTTGCAATTAGGTACACGATATGCTTTTTGACAGAACTAAATTATGTTCTGTCACAGAGTTTCACCTTGTACCTACCCGTCTACAACATAAACACAACACAGTGATCTACACGAAAGACATACAGTGATGACATAAATAGTTTAGATAATTGCTAAGGTCCTATCTATTTAGAAACTTGAACCAGGTCTCGAGGACTACTATCCATCAATCCTCCGTTTTTCAATGCCCATTTCTCAGAAAATACACTCCTATAGTTTCGCTGAAGTTCTGGGCTAAGTGTTATGACTGGATGGTCCAGTGGATGTCATTTGAAGTAGAATACACTGAGAACTGTACGTGGCGTTTCGGGATACCAGAAATTGGCGTTATTTTTTTTTTTAAAAAAAAGTCATAATGAGCCATTCTGCTATGAAAATACAACGTACATTTCGTATACTCTCTCTACGTTGGTCATTTTTGTCAAAGGTAGTGGAGTTTTTACGACCACCATCAGCAAAACGTCACAAATTTAATGTATAATTCGTTGCCATGAAACTAATGAGATCAGTGACTTCATCAACAAATATTAAATTCCAAGTCTCTTATTACATGAGAACAGGGCAAGTCTTTAAAATCTGAGAGAACGAACAAGCGATTGTCGAACTGAAGCTAATTTTGGTGGTTTGGGAAAGGGAAATGAGTTAGGAGCATTAACCCATAACCAACGTTTGTGCGATGTGACAATGTTTAGTACTGCAAAGTGCGTCAGAAATATTCCAGGGGTACTTTTATTGTTTCGATAGTGATTTGTATAGAAAAAAATATTAGATAAAATAGACTTGCAACTATTTTTCGCAGATCTGTACAAAACTGTAACACGCTGGAGGAAACTAATTCTGAGTTTTCCCTAACCTAGAGCACAGAAATTAATGGCTTTTCGAAAGAAACTAGAGCGGAAAGATTCGTATGCCAGAACTGTCCCCTCTCCTCCTGTTTATTTCGTCTGTGTGTGTGAAACGTAATAAAAATTAAGGAAATCGCAAAAAGTCATAAAAACTAACGGTAAAAAGATATGCTGCATTACGTTACTGGCGATGTCGGTATCCTCCTATATTCAGAGAAGAACTGTAATTATTCGTTTAGAATTTTGATTGATGTGCAGAAGAAACATAGAAAAAAAGATAAACTGAGGTCGTCAAAGAGCGTTATGAGGAGAGTAAACATAGGATATGAATGACAGCTGCTCAGTAACAAAATGATTACTGTTACAAGAAGTGGTGACAATAGGATTTTAATGGTTATTAAAAGAAAACTGGTGTGAGCAAACTAGGCTTCAAATTGAAAAGTAATTCATTAATATAGAAATAAAGAAGATATAGTAGTGACTGGTAAACTATAGGAAAGCGGGGAAGAAAAAATGGATGCTGTGCAGAGTGGATGTTGTTGTTGTTGTGGTCTTCAGTCCAGAGACTGGTTTGATGCAGCTCTCCATGCTACTCTATCCTGTGCAAGCTGTTTCACCTCCCACTACGTACTGCAGCCTACATCCTTCTGAATCTGCTTAGTGTATTCATCTCTTGGTCTCCCACTACGATTTTTACCCTCCACGCTGCCCTCCAGTACTAAATTGGTGATCCCTTGATGCCTCAGAACATGTCCTACCAACCGATCCCTTCTTCTAGTCTAGCTGTGCCACGAACTCCTCTTCTCCCCAATCCTATTCAGTACCTTCTCATTAGTTATCTGATCAACCCATATAATCTTCAGCATCCTTCTGTAGCACCACATTTCGAAAGCTTCTATTCTCTTCTTGCCCAAACTATTTATCGTCCATGTTTCACTTCCATACATGGCTACACTCCATACAAATACTTTCAGAAATGACTTCCTGGCACTTAAATCTATACCCGACGTTAACAAATTTCTCTCCTTCAGAAACGCTTTCCTTGCAATTGCCAGTCTACATTTTAATTTTATATCCTCTCTACTTCGACCATCATCAGTTATTTTGCTCCCCAAATAGAAAAACTCCTTTACTACTTTAAGTGTCTCATTTCCTAATCTAATTCCCTCAGCATCACCCGACTTAATTCGACTACATTCCATTATCCTCGTTTTGCTTTTGTTGATGTTCATCTTATACCCTCCTTTCAAGACACTGTCCACTCCGTTCAACTGGTCTTCCAAGTCCTTTGCTGTCTCTGACAGAATTACAATGTCATCGGCGAACCTCAAAGTTTTTACTTCTTCTCCATGGATTTTAATACCTACTCCGAATTTTTCTCTTGTTTTCTTTACCTTCTTGCTCAATATACAGATTGAACAACATCGGGGAGAGGCTACAACCCTGTCTTACTCCCTTCCCAACCACTGCTTCCCTTTCATGCCCCTCGACTCTTATAACTGCCATCTGGTTTCTGTACAAATTGTAAATAGCCTTTCGTTCCCCGTATTTTACCCCTGCCACCTTCAGAATTTGAAAGAGAGTATTCCAGTCAACATTGTCAAAAGCTTTCTCTAAGTCTACAAATGCTAGAAACGTAGGTTTGTCTTTTCTTAATCTAGCTTCTAAAATTAGTCGTAGGGTCAGTATTGCCTCACGTGTTCCCATATTTCTACGGAATCCAAACTGATCTTCCCCGAGGTCGGCTTCTACCAGTTTTTCCATTCGTCTGTAAAGAATTGGCGTTAGTATTTTGCAGCCGTGACGTATTGATCTGATAGTTCGGTAATTTTCACCTCCGTCAACGCCTGCTTTCTTTGGGACTGGAAGTATTATATTCTTCTTGAAGTCTGAGAGTATTTCGCCTGTCTCATACATTTTGCTCGCCAGTTTTATCAGGACTGGCTCTCCCAAGCCTGTCAGTAGTTCTAATGGAATGTTGTCTACTCCCGGGGCCTTGTTTCGACTTAGATGGATATGCAGTCACAAAAAACACATGTGTTGATAAAAAGCATTTGAGTAAATAGAAAAAGAAAAAAACGAAATCAGGATGTTGATTAACACCATACAGATAAGAAATATGAAATTAATTGGACACTAAGTTCAGTACAATTAGAACATACAGAAGAGCATCGAGGGAAAAACCAAGGAAGGAAAAGACGATGCAAGTACCGGTACATAAAATTCATACTGAAAATTGTGATCACTGAAATTAAGAGAGTTTTATCTTTTAATTCTTGGATGCCAAATGGTATAACATTTTGGCAAAAATTACCAAAGCTTGTTCACATTGAGACACATACAGACTTCACTTACCCTACTTTCATCTACTTATCCTGTTTTTGGTTTACCCTATTTATTTCACACAAACGCCGACAGGGCAAGTTCCACTAACACACCTTCGCATTTCGTAGCTATTTTAAAATAGGTAAATGCAGTAAATCCTTACGTTGTATAAAATAAATAAAATAAATAAAAAATGTTATGTTATGTTAAATATGTTAATTATTCTATCTGTATGATGGTGATTGTGATTGCAATTGTATTTGCTTATCTGGAACGTGGACGTTTAATTATTCGGTATCAGACGCTTGACAATGGCTTTTTCGTAAAGGCAATGTTACTCGTAGTTGACCGTGAAATAAAACTGAATAATCGGACTTCGTAATTAAATCGTTTCCAAAGACTGCTGCGGTAGGTGCGGACTCATAATCTAAATCTCAATATTACAATAATTTGCCAGCCATGCCAATACGTCGTACAGAGGTGATTGTCTACTAAACATAAAAAAGTTACACAGTTAGTTAAATCAGATATATTCAATGAATAAGCCTACAGTTCATAATCCTACTTACTTTTATAAATATAAATTCTTTACAGAATCGAGTGCCTAGTGTGGTTGCAACTCGCAGTATTCTTCTATAACATGAAATATGACGGTGTGCCAGACAATAAAATAAAATACGTGCTTCTCGCACCACTTCAACCAGAGCTCTCCCTTTCTTAATCAAACATAAGAGTAACGTAATTGTGCTTTTGTTTTATCAGCGACACAGCGCTGCAGTTGTGTGCCATAGGCTTTATTTATTTGTCACTGATTATTTATTTAATTAATATTTCGCGTTTCCGAGGAAACTCACGCTCGGCATGCAAATGTGCCTTTATAGTTGCTTGTTTAATGGTATTATTTGGGTATTATTTTCGTTTTGGAACCTCGTAGTAATTATATTTATTTTTTGACTACTCATGTTTGTTTTCTTTCGACTAGTTCCTGCGACTTGTGCTACGACATCGCTTCTGTCTGTTCGAATAAAAATTTAATTAACAAGCTAACAGCATCAACAGCTGAAACAATATGGACCAGATTATGAGGAGCAGGAAATGTCTGTAATAACATGATGTAGCAGAACGCGAGACATCAAATAGGGCCGAAATTTCTGCAGAATGATGCTTCACGATGCTCGGTAGTGGACGGCGCTGTAGCCCACGGAGGCGGCACGCTGCGCGCATGCGCAGGGTGGCTCCCGCCTGCTTGCCTCCTCGTCTTTCGCCTCCACCACTTCTCTCTTCTCCCTCCCACTTGCATTCCTACCCCGCGTTCTCCCAGCCTCCGGTTCGCGCGCAGCCCGGCAGCACACGCGGCTGCTGCGGCGAGCCAGTGCTGCGATGGCTCGCCGCCGGTGCAGAGGTCGGAGCTGGCTTCGCCGCGCGTCTTTCTGGTTGCTGGTGAGTGAACGGGCTAACCGAGCACAAAGGCCGAGCGCTCACCTCTCTGGGGCGTCGCCCTGATATCACACGTGCTGCTCTGTCGGAGTAAAGGAGCAGCGCACAGCTACATTATGCTCACAGTCACTCTTGTTGGTGAGCAGTTATGAATAACACGTGTTTTAGATGGGAGATTTTGCAGTATTTCCGAAGAACATTCGCCTCAGTACCACATTTACGCTTATTATGAAAAGTATGATCTTATGGGGTATGAGGCGAAATTTGTGACTGGACTGAGGGTTTCTTCATTGCGCGGACGCAATATGTTACTTTGGATGGGGAGTGATCGACAGATGCAGAAGTAACTTTCTGTTCACGTCGTAAATGTATAACCTTGCGGACAATATTAATAGCAAATCTCAGACTTTTCCCAGATAATGCAGTTATGTAGAATGAAGTACAGTCTGAACAATGCCGTACAAACATTCGGTCAGACCTTTATAAGATTTCAAAGTGATGCGAAGATTGGCAACGTGCTTTAAATTTTCAGAAATGTAAAATTGTGCGCATTGCGAAACAAAAAAACGTTGTCTTCTACGAATATAATAACTGTGAGTCACAGCTGGCATCGGTAAACTCAAATACCTTGAAGTAACACTTAGTAGGGACGTGAAACGGAACAGTCACATAGCCGTGGGTAAAACAGGTGTCAGACTTCGGTTTATTGGTGGACTACCAGGGAAGCACAGTCAGTCTGCAAAGGAGGCTGCTTACAATTTACTTGTGCGACTCATCCCAGAAGTGTGTGGGACCCGAAACAAATAGGAATAACAGGGCAACATGAAATGTTATAGTTTTGTTTCACCCGCGGGAGACTGTCACAGAGATGTTGAAATAACTGAACCGGCAAACTCTTAAAGACAGACGGAAGCGATTTCGAGAAAGACTACTAACAAAGCTTCAAGAACTGTCTTTAAATGATGATTCTAGAAATATATTACAACTCCCTACACATCGTTTCCATAGCGATAGTGAGGACAAGATTAGATTAATTACAGCAGGCAGAGAGACCTTTAAACAATCATTCTTCCCGCGCTCCATGTGTGATCGAACGGGAAAAGTACTAACAGGTACAATGGTATGTACCCTCTGCCACGCACTTCACAGTGGTTTGTAGAGCACAGATGCAGATTTGTGACGCGTTTCGGGCACCTCGTGCTCATTTTTAGCCAATAGGGCCCACTAAAAAAACTGTCACATTTAACAATTCCTTGCTGCAGACCATATGGTGATGTTAATTATATTGCCAGACACTACCATACAAAACCAACTTAGGCGCCATCTTCTCGTTGCTGAGTGTATCTTTTTAGGGCTTCTTATTGCTGACAATGTCAGTCTTCCCACATTTTTCCCGATCTTCTGTCACCCTTGGGCTTGAATGTACATATCTTTTCTGGTACAAGGGTGTGGTCGCGACTACGAAACTGATTTATTAATTCTGTCCTACAGCCCTGCATGCTGTCTCACGCTGAGTATTTGTAATTCTGTTCCTCTGTCTACATTTTTCCCCTGTCTCTTCTTGTCTACCTTCAGCTTTTCTCAAAAACGTAATGCTGGAATTCCGAAAGAGTATATTCCTGGAAGAGACGAGCAACATATTACTTCCTCTCACTTACGTCTCGCGAAATGATCGCAACGAGAAAATCCGAGAAATTACAGTTAATGTGGAAGTTTACCGTCAATCCCCCACGCACCATTTGCAAATGGAACAGGGAAAGGAGGGAGGGGGTGGATAGAGATAGTGGTATCAGAAGTGTCCTTTGCCACACACCGTAAGATGGCTTGCAGAGTACAGATGTAGGTGTACTATATGTAAACCATTTTGCTTCTTTTTCATTAGAATTCACATTTGACTTCCATATAGTAAAGCAGGAATATCCATTAGCTGAAAGTCATCACAGTCTCTCTCCTTACTTTTTTTATATTTCTGGAACGTGTACCACCAACACAATTGTATACTTAAGACAATTTTCTGATACTTTGAACTTCTACTGATATGTTATTACGACAGGCAGGTTTTTTCCTGGTGTAACTAATACATACATTATCTCCATGTTTCTCTGGTGGTGAACTTTTTTTTCTGTTTTCTCTTCATTAAGAACTCGGTCTTTCGAATATATAATTATAAGAAAATTTATACTGAATGCTAAAATTAACTGATGCTTTAGACCGCTCACTACACAGTTCCCGTTAAATCAGTTTTTAATAAACCAGGTTTTTAAATTGGGCAAAAAAGTTTAAAAAATTCTTCCTAGCCCTGTGCACGTTTCTAATCCTATATGAATTGTCCTGAAAATTTGTGACAGAAAATTTTTAATATCTACTAAAATACTTATAGGATTTAAAACACGAGAACGTGAGGCGCGTGCAATGAATATATTAGGAAGAAGGTGAACTCGTATTTACGCATTAATGACGTATTACATGCGCCCCACATGTTCCCTTTTAAATCTTACAGTAGCTTCATTCACAGTCACAAATTTTAGGGACAATTTGTATGGCCTTAGGAACTTTACAGGGCTGGGAGACATTATTTAAAATTATTAGTCCGATTTAAAAACATGGTAGATTAAAAGCTGATTTTTATTTAAATAATTTTTCTGTATTTTAGTCTTGTGTGTGAGAAATTTTTCAGTCCATTTCTAACATTCTGATGAGATTACAAATGTGTTAAATTCCAGATTTATTTCAGTTTCTCTTCACCTACGTCAACCAATACATTGCTCTCTCCAACGTATATCTCGCGAAAATACCGTGAAGGCAAAAATTAGAGAGATTTTAGTTCAAACGGGAGCTTCCCAGTAAATCAAATATGAATTAAACATGCTATGTAGTTAATGAGTACCAAACCACCAACAATGTACGTTCAGAGGTCTGCTATGATAAGCAGGAGCACCTGCGAAATTTGTCAGTGATGAAATTAGCGTTCACAGTTCTCGTCGAGCATAAAAGAAAACGGGCATGTAACTTCCAATGTTCGCCTGTTCAGTAACAGCTTCACGTCTTCTCTCATCGTTGTCTTACTACAGGTACTGCTAGTACTACATTTTGCTGCTCTAAAACACGACTTGTTCCTAAGTTCGCAACAGTTCTTTCATTGCTGTTAGCAAAATATGACGCTGCAAACTAAGCGAAAGATT
Organism: Schistocerca piceifrons; assembly: GCF_021461385.2. NCBI lineage: Eukaryota > Metazoa > Arthropoda > Insecta > Orthoptera > Acrididae > Schistocerca > Schistocerca piceifrons. The sequence continues at coordinate 218,927,588 of NC_060145.1, read as the reverse complement.
CAGCCACTCTTAGCGGAATGTAGCACAGCTTCTTTGTTTTCAAGCTATCAAGTTTTCTAAGCCACCTATGTAGGGAAGATAAGACACGCTGGTTGCGGTGGTGTTTAATTCTGCGGTAGTCGCTTATCATCCTGGTGGTAGAAATTGTGGTAGTATCTGGCTAGCAAGGGGAGAGGTCGTAGTGTATAGTTCTTAATCGCCATACTTTCGGATAATTGCTTAATTTAAGTTCCAGACGCTTCGCAGTGTCTTGCGCTAATGAACCAAAACATTATTACTACCCGCTTAATAGCGCGTTGGTCCACGTTCGGGACGCAATACAGCGACACTCTACGTGGCATGGCTTATTTATAGTCCTTTGTAAGTGTCCGGAGGTATGTAGCACCAGATGTCTACAGACATATCACACAGTTCCCGAACATTACGGGCGAGTAGTTTCTTAGCTCACAGCTGGCGCCCGGTAGCGTCCCAGAAGTGTTCGATCTAGCTCTGATCGTGCTAATTCTGTGCCTCCGTCATTAAGTGACTTCATTATCTTGTTCCTCACACCATTTTAGCACGAATCTGGCCTTGTGACACGGGTAGATATCCTGCTGAGAGATGGCATCCCATCGGGCAAGACATCAAGAATGAACAGTTGCAAGTGATTCGCAATAACGTTCATGAAGTCCACAGCTGTTATGATGACTCCGTTACCACCTCAGGTTAGGTGGAAGCTCCGGGGAATATCAGCCATAGCATAATAATCTCACCAACAGCGTGCGTTCATGGCGCAGTGCGTATTTCGAGAAACTGTTGGTCTGAATGCCGTATCTACCACCGACCTGGCGTAACAATAAACGGTATTCATTCGGCCTGGCGACACGTTTCCGTTGATTCACCGTCCAGTGCCGATGAGCCTCTGCCCACTGCAATTACGAGGGGCGTTAATAAGTAATGCAGCACATTTTTCTTTTCTGAAGCCAGGTTGGTTTTATTCACTATTCAAATACACAATATTATTCCCCAATCTTTTGGCTACAGAACTCTATTTTTCAACATAATCTCCCTTCATTGCGACGACCTTACGCCGCCTTACTGGGAGGGTCTGTAAGTACGCATGGTACCATTCCACTAGTCGAAATCGGAGCCAACGTCTTGCTGCATCAATAACTTACCCATCATCCTAGTTCTGCTTCCTACGGAGTGCAACCTTCATTGGGCCAAACAGATGGAAGTCGGGAGGCACGGGGGAGATTGGACTGCTTTGCGCGGTCTTGTTGCGATGATGACAGACGCCTCGCCCAACGACTCGACTCGCTTTTGTTCACTGTAAGGTCTCTGTAGACGTTCTGCAAGCTCCTATGAACATTTGCGATGCTGTGGTTATGCGCCAATGACAGCTCTTTTCTTGGAACGCACCTCCACGACAGACGCCATTTTGAAGACTATGTGTAGCGCCGCCACCAATCGAAACTTCATGAAATAATAGGGGCTGAAGCAGGAATAGTCCACGGTCTTTCATAACAAATTTCGCATTTTTTCAACCGGAGTTGGCCGAGAAAAGAATGTGTTGCATTACTTATTGAACGACTCTCGTACAGTTGACGATGTCTTTGTGTCAACATGGAAAAGTGTAGGGGTCGTTTGCTCCGGAATCTCATGTTCAGCAACGTGTGCTGAACCGTATGCTTCAAAACAGTTGCACCTGCTCTAGGGCTGTATCCTGTCTTCAGACCTGCCACATATCGTCGCCTATCCTGCTTTACAGAGTGGGAAAGCCTCCGACGTTCACATTACGTGATGAGGCGCGGACGTCCAACATCTAATCGTGGTTTTACCAGCCTTCAACTATTTTCCATAGATGCCCACGACAGTAGCACGCAAACAGCCGACCAGCTTCGCCATTTCCGAGATGCTCTTTCCCAGGCGCCTGTCCTTCGTCAAAGTCACGAAAGCCAGTTGATTTCACCATCCTATTCGTAGCCTGTATCGTTGCTAGAATGACTCCATATTCGATTCTGTTTCCCTTATATACTTTCCTTACCGCACCACATGTCCTCATCGCCACCAAGCAGCAGTCAATCTCGCGCTTGGCGATGGTCATATTGATTTGACTCATTACTGAATGCAGTGAAAAAATGAGGAAGTTAAGCTCGACGCCTTCCTTAATGCTATTCGAAAGGAGACAGCATCCTCTCCTTTCGTTGTCAATATCTCACACAGTACTTTGAAGACACTCCAATCCACACGCACTCATCACGGTCGACGTCCGCAGCTCGTGGTCAAGTGACGCGGCACGGTAGCTCAGCGTGTTCGGTCAGAGGGCCCTCTGTAATTAAAAAAAAACTGAGTAAAGAAATCAACGATCAACTTGAACGAATGCCATGTGACGTCCGCCCAGACCAAGTGCAACGAACTACACTGGACAAAATGAAAAATAATAAAAAAGTGGCTAGCGTTGCTGCCTCTGGATCACGGGGGTTCCCGGCTGGGTTGGGGATTTTTCTCTGTCCGGGGACTGTGTGTTTGTTTTGTCCTCATCACTCGTGAAAGTGGCTAAATTGGACTGTGTAAAGACTGGGACTTTGTACGGGCGCTGATGAACGAGCAGTTGAGCGCCCCGCGAACTAACCATCATCACAGTGTACTACACTAAAACAGTCACACTTACAACCTAGCACTCACTCTTCGTAAGGGAAAGATACCCAATGAATCCGAATAAAGAAAGTTATTCTTATATAGGCGACTTTACCTGAAGGGATATCCCAGACGACAGTTCCACACGACATGTATTGTTTCTAGCACTGACTAACTCAGACATGCTGACCTGAAGCTTCAGTTCGTTTGGTGTCCGAATCATCAGTCCTCCTAACACGCATTTCTTTTCTATAAGCCATGTCAGTGATCCAGATAATGACGATCACTGACAATAGTGCTCGTCAGTCTTTAACAACACGACACAGTCATTCAATGTCTTTGGACCAGATCCGCAGTAAAATGTTTCAAAGACGTGACATGATGTTTTCTTTAGCGTACTCCTCGAAGACCTTTAACATTGCCTTTCAGAATAAGGTATACATCTTGAAGACAAATACAGTATCAGCTTTTAATACTGTTTTCTTTTTGCAGTCTACCCATAACAGCACTTGGCCTCACAATCTACGAAACAGGCAAACTCAGCCACTTGCTGTTCCTGCCATTCTTGGAGTAGGATTGATGTACTGGAAGAAGCTTCGGGATCCAGACGTGGCATGTTTTCGGTTTTCTTCGCACTTCATCTTCATTCAGAGTTGTATAATAGTCAAGTTGAATTCAATAATTAACTTATTAGGCTTACAGAAAATTTTGTGCTTTCGGTAAAAAATTTCCAGGAATGTGACTGCGTTGTCATATTGCCATAGTGATCGATATTTCGGCGAGTGTTCCAAGGGCACTTCATTTGGTCCGGGGAGGATGGGAAGCTTATTTACTACTTGTCGAAAGCCACGTTAAATATTGTGTACTAGAGCTCATCCTACTGTTATCATAGCTTATCAAGTTTTTGATGCTAAACTAAGAGTACACGATCAAAATAAGCTCCTGCATATGGAATAAACGAAAAACAAATCTAGGAACAAGGGGGTCATTGTGTCCCCCTCCCCCGTCATCTAAATTTCTGTTTCACATTTGTCTCGGTCAGTGAACCCTATCTGTAAGATTCTCCCACCTTACACTGTTCTTCTTACACTATTTCATCTTTCGTTCCTTCGATGTGATTAAGCGATTTTTTCTTTTCATATTTTTTCGTAAACTCTTTCTCCAGTGACTGCCTACATCATTTACACATGAATTGTTTCCTTTCTCCTGCCTTAAAACTGCATCCAGCCTTACACACGTTATTCGTAGATCAGCGCCTCAGGGATTCATCGGTGTTTTTATAAGCGAGTCCGTTGCCCAACACATGTATTATTAGGTTGGTGCAAAAGTTCTTACCGTTTTTGTTTTGCATGTCGGTATTACAGTTACTATGGGTTTATTTATCTATTGTCATCTTTTATTTGTAGTCCACTGTTGTTATTTGAGTTGCCATTTTGTCATTTGGAGATCGTAAGTGGAGTTGTGGACGCTATAAAATGGAGTGCCAAGTGCAGAAATCAAAACAATTCCAACATATTCTTCTGTATGAGTTCAGTACAGTGGCGACAGCAGCAGAGTCAACAAGAAACATTTGCGCCATGTCTGAGGATAATGCTATGGTACAGAAACACGGCAAGACTATGATTTTCTCCTTTTAAGGAGGTTCGTTATGACATTAGGGCTCTCCAGTTCGGGGTACTCAAGAACTTGCAAATGCGATGAACTGTGATCATTCCACCATTGTGCGACATTTGCCTGCAAAGGGGAACGTTTCAAAATTGGGTGTTTGGGTACCGCATGCTCTAAGCCAAAATCACAAAAATCAGTGGGCGACCATATCTGCATCTCTGCTTGCTCACCACCATCTGGCTCGTGATCAACACCGACCATTCCTATCCTGTATCATTACAGGTGACGAGAAATGGCGTCTTTATGCTAACATAAGGAAAAGGAAAGAATGCTTGAGCCCACTCCCCGTACAAAGACCTATTCGCCACAAAAGATAATATTATGCCTCTGGAAGAACAACAACGGTGTGATGTAGTATTGCTTCCCCGAGGTGCAACCATCACTGATGACATATATTTTCAACAACTGAGATGTCGTGCAGACGCAATCCAAGAACAATGACCAGGAAGACTGAGTGATGCTGCTCCACGATAACGGCCGCCAGCATTCTGCTAGACTGTCAAAAAAGACTGTACAGGAGTTGGGTTGGGAGGTCATCCCGCACCCACCTCAGCTGATCTTGCGGCCTCACATTTTCACCTCTTCCGCTCACTAACGAACAACCTTCTAGGAACTTACTTTCCGGATGAAAACGCGCTCCGAACATGGTTCCACGAGTTCTTCGCCATAAAACCACGTGATTTCCACAGTCGCGAAATCGAAAAGTTACTCCAGCGTTGCCAGACTGTTGTAAATAGTGAAGGAGAAAATATTCTTAATGACTAAAGTCTCCGTTATGTTTATCTGTTGTGTTCCTTGAAACACTACGAGCTTATGCACTAACCCAACATTTCTGCTTCTTTCGGGTCATAAGGGAAATTCATGATTATACAGTGTTTTTATTTAAAGCTGCCTGATCTGTGATGTAGAGCTATTTCGAGTTAACCTTAGCTTTCAGGTCTAATATTAACATCTTTTAGCACAATGTGACACGCTAGGGAATCCAATAATTCACGTTGTTTCGAAACAAGAAGGACTTGTGGCAATAACCTGTTCAGCTTCAGAAGTTCAAAGGCCTGGCCCTGACAAATGTATAACCGTTAACCCTTCCTTGTTAACCCCACATCCATCTGTGTTAGTCTGCAGTTGAGAAGAGCGAGCTGACTCATCAGGCCATGTTAGAATGTCATCCGACGTACAGACAACCACTAAAACAATTATGATTTAATTCCCCTCTCTGTCTATCCATCATCATTTTGATAGTAAGATCCAAAACGTCTGAGAAACCTTTTGAAGAAAGCCAACAGTTTAACGTTACGTCGACATCCAGATAATTAAAGATGAAGCGTTAACCCGAACACGAACGCAGACTTAATTAAGGAACAAACTCGGGATATAACTCAAGAAATTTTGTGAAAGAAGCACGTAAAACTTAAATCCAATTCAGTGTGCACGTTCGGTCAGTGAAACACTCCGAGCCAAGGTACAATGTAATTTACGTAGTAACCTTTGCACTCAAAATACCGCTTTCGTTTTAGCCTTATAGATCCCGATATCAGATTGTTTGTATAGAGTTAAGTGGTGAAATACACGCTATAGGCCGACATGTTTTGTTGCTAATTATGAGCAGCCATCGCACAGACTGTGCCTGATATCCTACACACCCCGTAAGCAGTAAAGACGCCACCTAATGACGTAAAGAAATAGTCACAAAGAAACGAAGAAATCTTACACTGAGATGACAAAAATCTTGGGGTACCTCCTAATATCGTGTCGGAACTCCTTCTGCCAGACGGAGTGCAGCAACTTGACATGGCATGGACTCAACGAGTGGTTGGAAGTCCCCTGTAGAAATATTGAACCATGTTGTCACTGTAGCCAACCATAAATGCGAAAGTCTTGCCGGAGCAGGATTTTGTGCACGAACAGATCTCTCGATTATGTCCCCTATATGTTCGATGTGATTCATGTCAGGCGATCTGGGTGGCCAAATCATTCGCTCAAATTGGCCACAATGTTGTTCGAACCAATCATGGACTATTTTGGCCCTGTGAGCTGGTGCGTTGTCATCCATAAAAATTACTTCGTTGTTTGGAAATATGAAGTCCACGAATGGCTGCAAATGGCCTCCAAGTAGCCGAACACACCCATTTCCAGTTCACACCATTATGGAGCCATCACTAGCTTTAACAGTGCGTTTTTCATAACCTGGGTCCTAGGCTTCGTGGGATGTACGCCACGCTCTAGCCCAATCATCAGTTCTTACCTAGTGAAATCGGGACTCATCTTACCAGACCACGGTTTTCGAGTCGTCTACGGTCTAATCGACATGGTCACGAGCCCAGCAGAGCCTGGCAGTTGAGCGTCCCACAAACCAAAAACCAAACGAGCCGACCGGCCGTGTGGCCGAGCGGTTCTAGGCGCTTCAGTCTGGAACCGCGCGACCGCTATGGTCGCAGGTTCGAATCCTGTCTCGGGCATGGATGTGTGTGATGTCCTTAGGTCAGTTAGGTTTAAGTAGTTCTAAGTTCTAGGGGACTGATGACCTCAGATGTTGAGTCCCACAGTGCTCAGAGCCATTTGAACCATTTGAACCAAACGAGCCCAGGAGAGGAGCAGCAGGCAAGGTCGTGCTGTTAGCGAAGGCACTCGCGTCGACCGTCTGCCGCCATAGCCCATTAACGCCATTGTCCTAAAGGATAGGTTCGTCGTACGTCCCACATTGATTTCTGAGCCTGTTTCTTTTCTGTTAGCACTGACAACTCTACGCAAATGTCACTCCTCTCGGTCGTTAAGTAAAGGCCGTCGGCCACTGCGTTGTCTGTGGTGAGATGTAATGCCTGAAATCTAGTATTCTAGGCACATTCTTGACACCGTGGATCTCGGAATATTGAATTCCCTAACGATGCGTCTAGCTCCAACTACGAGGCGTGATTTTTAAGTAAGTACCGTTTTGAAATTAAATAAAGACGTGTTAAGATATTTCAATAATTTTATTTTTACATGAAAGCCTGTACCTTTATCTACGCACTGACGCCATTACAGTCTGATTCTTCCTTGTTTACGTTGTGTACTGAGTGTTTAAGATGCCTCCGATAATCGTGAGTCCCGCCGTCTATGAAGTACGGGCTGTTATAAGATTTCTTAGTGCTAAAGGCCTAGAAGCGATCGATATTCATCGTGAGATCTGTGCAGTTTACGGAGAGAACATTATGAGTGATGGAATGTTAAGAAAGTGGGTGAGAGCATTTAAAGTTGGCGGCAGAAATGTGCATGATGAACAACGGAGTGGACGTTCTTCGGTCGTTAATGAAAGTTTGGTGCAGGAAGTGGACAACAAGGTGAGAGAAAACGGACGCTTTACGATTTCCTTCTTGCGGGATGACTTTCCTAATGTTTCTCGTAGTGTTTTGTATGACATTGTGACCGAGCACTTGAATTACCGAAAATTGTGCGCACGTTGGGTACCGAAAATGTTGACGGATGTACACAAAACCAAACGTTTAGACAGTGCATTGACTTTCCTTGAGCGGTACCACAACGACGGTGATGATTTCTTAATCCAAATTGTTACGGACGATGAAACATGGGTGGCCTACGTCACACCAGAATCAAAGCAAAAGTCCATGGAAGTTGAGGAAGGGCATCGTTTTGGTGCAAGACCATGTCCGCCCGCATGTGGTGAATCAGACCAAAGATCTCATCACATTTTTTCGATGGGAAACTCTAGATCATCCTCCGCACAGCCCCGATCTTGCGCCCAGTGACTACCATGTGTTCCTGCACTTGAAGAAACACCTGGGCGGTCAGCGTCTTCAAGACGATGATGAAGACAAAACAGTGGTGATGTAGTGGTTAACGAGTCAAGCGGCAGACTTCTATGAGGAGGATATTCAAAAACTGGCACAGCGTTATGACAAGTGCCTCAATATTGACGGAAATTATGTAGAAAAGTAGATTAAGGTACAGGCTTTCATGTAAAAATAAAATTATTAAGATATCTTATCACGTGTTTTTTTAAATTTCAAAACGGTACTTAATTATAAAACACGCCTCGTACCATTCCGCGTTCAAAGGCTGTTAATTTCCGTCGTGCCGCCTTAATCGCGTCGGTAATCTTTTCACATGAATCGTCCGAGTACAAATCACAGCTCCGCCTCTGCACTGCCTTTTTATAACTTGTGTACGCTATACTACCGCCATCTGTACAGGGCTATTACAAATGATTGAAGCGATTTCATAAATTCACTGTAGCTCCATTCATTGACATATGGTCACGACACACTACAGATACGTAGAAAAACTCATAAAGTTTTGTTCGGCTGAAGCCGCACTTCAGGTTTCTGCCGCCAGAGCGCTCGAGAGCGCAGTGAGACAAAATGGCGACAGGAGCCGAGAAAGCGTATGTCGTGCTTGAAATGCACTCGCATCAGTCAGTCATAACAGTGCAACGACACTTCAGGACGAAGTTCAACAAAGATCCACCAACTGCTAACTCCATTCGGCGATGGTATGCGCAGTTTAAAGCTTCGCACGGTTGAACGCGTGCGGGCAAGTTTCACGCGTAGCCCGTGGAAGTCGACGAATAAAGCAAGCAGGGAGCTAAACGTACCACAGCCGACGGTTTGGAAAATCTTACGGAAAAGGCTAAAGCAGAAGCCTTACCGTTTACAATTGCTACACGCGCTGACACCCGATGACAAAGTCAAACTCCTTGAATTTTCGGCGCGGTTGCAACAGTTCATGGAAGAGGATGCGTTCAGTGCGAAACTTGTTTTCAGAGATGAAGCAACATTGTTTCTTAATGGTGAAGTGAACAGACACAATGTGCGAATCTGGGCGGTAGAGAATCCTCACGCATTCGTGCAGAAAATTCGCAATACACCAAAAGTTAACGTGTTTTGTGCAATCTCACGGTTTAAAGTTTACGGCCCCTTTTTCTTCTTCGAAAAAAAACGTTACAGGACACGTGTATCTGGACATGCTGGAAAATTGGCTCATGCCACAACTGGAGACGGACAGCGCCGACTTCATCTTTCAACAGGATGGTGCTCCACCGCACTTCCATCATGATGGTCTGCATTTCTTAAACAGGAGATTGGAAAACCGATGGATCGGTCGTGGTGGAGATCATGATCAGCAATTCATGTCATGGCCTCCACGCTCTCCCGATTTAACCCCATGCGATTTCTTTCTGTGGGGTTATGTGAAAGACTCAGAGTTTAAACCTCCTCTACCAAGAAACGTGCCAGAACTGCGAGTTCGCATCAACGATGCTTTCAAACTCATTGATGGGGACATGCTACGCAGAGTGTGGGAGGAACTTGATTATCGGCTTGATGTCTGCCGAATCACTAAAGGGGCACATATCGAACATTTGTGAATGCCTAAAAAAACTTTTTGAGTTTTCGTATGTGTGTGCAAAGCATTGTGAAAATATCTCAAATAATAAAGTTATTGTAGAGCTGTGAAATCGCTTCAATCATTTGTAATAACCCTGTATATGTGCATATCGCTATCACGTAACTTCTGTCATCTCAATGTATTACGAAAATCACCAAGGTTGTAAATACCAGTCCCAAAAGCCTGCCCTGTGCATTCCCCAGTTTGATTCGAACAGTTCTGATCACAACCACGGCAGGTCCCGGCTCGCGGCAGCCGCGCGCCAGCCACCGTTCAGCGCGGCTGCCTTGACCTCGGCTACGACCGGCTCTCCGCGCGGCCTGGTCTGCGGCGCCGCGGAACAGTCTGGGGGCACGCCCGCCGCGTCGTCGCTGGTGGCGCGGCATGGTGTGGGGGAAGCGCTCGCCGCTCCGGAAGATTAGATACTGGCAGCGCTCTCCCCGGCGTTACTGCTAGGCGCGCCGCTCGGGGAGCCTTGTCAGGCGCCGGGCCTGGCAGCACTCAGACGCGCGGCGCTGGCGATGACTCCATCTCAAACTTCCTCTTGTTTGTGACGCGACAAAACGTGGCAAGCTGCGCCCGGCTGGTCTTATTCCTTCGCCCCTTTGTCCCCTCTGTAAACTGTTTGTAGGGTAGCAGCCTACTCACGCCACATAAAATTCATATGCTTTCCATTGTGTGCCAGCCTAGTCCGCTGTAACTAGCAATCTACATCTACATCTACATTTATACTCCGCAAGCCACCCACCGGTGTGTGGCGGAGGGCACTTTACGTGCCACTGTCATTACCTCCCTTTCCTGTTCCAGTCGCGTATGGTTCGTGGGAAGAACGACTGTCTGAAAGCCTCCGTGCGCGCTCTAATCTCTCTAATTTTACATTCGTGATCTCCTCGGGAGGTATAAGTAGGGGGAAGCAATATATTCGATACCTCATCCAGAAACGCACCCTCTCGAAACCTGGCGAGCAAGCTACACCGCGATGCAGAGCGCCTCTCTTGCAGAGTCTGCCACTTGAGTTTATTAAACATCTCCGTAACGCTATCACGGTTACCAAATAACCCTGTGACGAAACGCGCCGCTCTTCTTTGGATCTTCTCTATCTCCTCCGTCAAACCGATCTGGTACGGATCCCACACTGATGAGTAATACTCAAGTATAGGTCGAACGAGTGTTTTGTAAGCCACCTCCTTTGTTGATGGACTACATTTTCTAAGCACTCTCCCAATGAATCTCAACCTGGTACCCGCCTTACCAACAATTAATTTTATATGATCATTCCACTTCAAATCGTTCCGCACGCAATGACGTCACGAATGTTGCGCAATACCTTAAAAATAAAGTAAATAATCTGAAAAGTTAAAATGCCGGCCAGAGTGGCCGAGCGGTTCTAGGCGCTACAGCCGGGAACCGCGCGACTGCTATGGTCGCAGGTTCGAATCCCGCCTAGGGCATGGATGTGTGTGATGTCCTTAGGTTAGTTAGGTTTAAGTAGCTCTAAGTTCTAGGGGACTGATGACCTCAGAAGTTAAGTCCCATAGTGCTCAGAGCCATTTGAACCATTTTTTTTAAAGTTAATAGCATGTCAGTAGTGATGCTAAAATAATAAAGTGGTAAGTTTCAGCTTGGTAACTTAAATAGTTTTCGAAATTTGGACATTCTACGTAAAAATCATCGGTGCGACAGGAAGGAGCTATAAACTTCAAAATTTATATTCGGATTTCTTTTTCATTGTAATTTAATGGAAACAGCATGCTGGATCTCACAAAGTAATATTTTGCTTGAAATTCATGATTTTCTGTTTTTGTGTCCTAAGAGTACAGAAGCAAGATAGATTAAGTAAGTGATTAGATAAAGCTAGGATGTTTAGATTTAGGTAGAATGGAGATACGCTATAATAACGAAGATGTGAGAAGTTTCAAAAAGGTAGCTATAAAACTATAGCTGTAGCGTCTCTCCAAAGGACAAGTTCATAGCTCATCTATTGCACACAGTACAACTAAAATAATTCTCTCGCCAAAAGTATTTCACCTAGCCACGTTAGAATTTTATTCAAGATACTTACCTGTCTGCTGAGTGCACAATTAAATGGAGAGCTTCATTGGCCTTCAGTGAATGAAGTAATTAACTATTTAGTAACTTGAAGTGGTGTTCTGCTAGCCCCAGTGGCTGGTCAAGAAGGCAAATGTTGTCAGCTGCTCCGCACCGCGGCTATATAAATAAGAGCATGCGAACTAGAGTAACAGGCGATCATCATAGGCCGCACCACCCGCTCCTATCGCCTCCATGATTTCTACCTCACCATTTATGGCCGTCCTATCCACCTCACTCCTACCCTCAAATACCTTGGCCTCACACTCGACCGCCACCTCACCCGGACTCCCCATCTCCTTACCATCCAAAACAAAGCTCACAACCGCCTCCGCCTCCTGAAACTCCTGTCCGGCCGGACGTGGGGTCTGCATCCTTCCACCATCCTTCACACCTACAAATCCATGATCCGCCCCATCATTTGTTATGCCAGCATCGCTTGGATTTCCGCCCCTCCCCAGTTCTATAAAGCCCTCCAAATCCTCGAACGCCGTGCACTCTGCGTCACCTTCCGCATCCGCCTTCCATCCCCCATGCACATCCTCTACGACCTCATCCCTTTCCCCCACCTTCTCCTTTTCCTTGAACACATCCGCACACTATATATTGTCTGCCGCCTTGATCCCCCTCACCCCCTGGTGTCTCCCTTCCTCTCCACTCCCAACCAGTTGCTGCGTCTTTACCATTGTGTCCCTCCCTCTCTCCATCTCCACACCCTCCATCTCCCGTCCCAACACAACTTCCACCATCTACCCCTCCCGGATGATGAGCTTCGCCCTGACATCTACCCTTCCTACCAATTCTAACCCCCTCTTCCTGCCTCCTCCTCAGGGCTCCCTCTACTCCTCCTCCCTCCTTCTGAGCGGTTTTCCCCTCCTACTCCCCCTCCATCTCTTGTGCCTCCTTTCAGTGTCTCTGCGCTCCCTCCTGCCCTGTCTTCCCTTTTCCTCTCCCGCACCATGTGTCTCCTGCCTCTTCGTGAACCCACAGTTGCCCCTCCTCTCTTCATCCTGCCACTTCCTCAGCTGCCCCATGCTCTCCCCTCCTTTTCCATCCTCTCTGACATTTCCCTCGGCAGGTCCCACCTGGTAGTTTTACTCTTCGTCATGTGTGCTCCAAGTGGGTTTTAAGTGTGTTGTTTTGGAGTGTTTTTAATACTGTGGCCAACTTTTAACCTGTGCATGCGCATTCAGTGTCTTCTCTGTGTTTCAAGAATCTCCAACTGTGTTTTTTAACTTTCTGGTGACTTTTTTAACTGTCCCCCATGAACGTCTACATGTCCATGTCTTTTTACCTCCATTTTCTCCCCTTACTCTGTTTTATGTTCCCCTTTTTTATCTCCTTATGCATGTATCATTTTATTCTTGTTTTAGTTGTCATGTCTCTTGGCTGAAGAGTGGCGGATTGTGCCGCTGACAGCCCTCCCCTGCCCATATGGGGCAGGGGAATGAAATCACAATAAAGAAAAAAAAAAAACTAAAGTCCCAGTTCTCTTCTAGATTCGTATTGGCACGCACTCCGTGTCGGAAGCCGCGTCACGTTGAAGCAGTTGCCAGGAACAGCCTTGAATGCCGTATTACGTAACTCAATATGCACTTAACAATGAGTTCGCATTGTGATAGATAGTTAATAACAGAACGACTCCAGTGATGTAGTTTCAGTTTGCGTATGTCGTATTTTCACGTGTCGCCGCAGGACAGACTTTCTACCATTACTAGTGTGGCGTTTGATGAGTATTAACATCAAATTTTGGCGAGCATTCACTTTGAACATTTACATAACAGTTATTGAACAGTTTCATTATCTAGGGATAGTAGGATCTGCGCAATAGACTCTGAACAGCTCTGATAGTACAATAGCTGATATGGGTAATCATTTGTCTGGAATTTTACGCTTTATCGTTTTCAGAATATAGTGAAAATTGTTATAGTAAACTGCACTTTCTATGAATCCCAGACATCATCCTAAATCCTCAGAGTAATGAACTTCAATAATCAATAACTCTAATTCTCCATCAGAGTGGGCACAGTGAACTCTAATTGCAAGCATCACGTTTTTCCTAATCACTTTCTGGTTGCCAACATTGTAGTTAGCCTGTGTTGAGAACGGTAACATACAATAGAAATAATTCTTTATATTTCCACCTTCCGCCCCACATGTTTACGAGCATAGGTAATGCAACGCATAGTGTTTCTCGGCCAGGTTCGGTTGAAAAAATACGGAATTTCTTGTGGAACATCGCGGAATATTTCAGTTACAGACCCTACAGTTTCAGGCAGTTCCGATAGGTGGCAGTGCTATACATAGCCTTCAAAATGGCGTCTGTAACAGAGGTGCGCTGCAAGCGGAGTTCATTTCGGCGGAAAAGCAGAGCAACGCAGATATTCGTAGGCGCTTGTAGATTGTTTACAGAGACCTGACAGTGAAAAAAAAAGCACAGTGAGTCATCGAGCGAGTCCTCTGCCATCAACACAACAAGGTCGCGCAAACCTCTCCCATCTTCCGCGTCCCAGCTAGCAGAACGCAGCTGTGACTCCTGCAATGTTGGAACGTGCGGACACTCTCATTAGAGGTGGTCGACAGATCAAAATCAAACTGCTCGCTGCACAACTGGACGTCTCTATTAGTAGTTCTAATACACTCGTCCACCAGTTGGGTACTCAAAGCTGTACACCCACTGGTTTCCTCATCGTCTAACAGAAGACCACAAAGAACGAGGAAGGTGCATCTGAGCTGAGCTGCTTGCGCGTTGCGGAGCTGATTGTGACAGTTTTTTTTCTAACACCGTCACAGGCGATGAAACACGCGTTCATCACTTCGAACAGGAATCAAAACGACAATCTATGGAGTGGCGCCACACCATGTCTCCTCCGAAGAAAAAGTTCAAAGGCGCAACCTCAGCTGGTAAAATCATGGCGACAGTTTTGTGGGAATCTGAAGGAGTTACTCTGTTTGATGTCTTCTCTCAATTTGCAACGATCAATTCTGAAATGTATTGTGCTACCCTCAGGAAACCGAAGGAATCACTTCAGCGTGGCCGGCCTGAGTGGCCGTGCGGTTCTAGGCACTACAGTCTGGAGCCGAACGACCGCTCCGGTCGCAGGTTCGAATCCTGCCTCAGGCATGGATGTGTGTGCTGTCCTTAGGTTAGTTAGGTTTAATTAGTTCTAAGTTCTACGCGACTGATGACCTCAGAAGTTAAGTCGCATAGTGCTCAGAGCCATTTGAACCCTTTGAACTTCAGCGTGTTCGTCGTCACAAAAATGCAAACTAACTTCCCCTTCTCCATGACAAGGTAAGGCCTCACACAAGTCTGCGTAACCGAGAGGAGCTCACGAAACGTAGATGGACTGTTCTTCTTCATCCTCCCTACAGCATGGGTCTCATACCTTACAACTTCCATCTGTTTGGGCCAATGATGGACAAACTCCGCGGAAAGCAGTCCATGGATGATTCAAATCGCTCCAAACACTATGGGACTTAACATCTAGCCGAGCGGTCTAAGACGCTGCAGTCATGGACTATGCAGCTGCTCCCGGCGGAGGTTCGAGTCCTCCCTTGGGCATGGGTGTGTGTGTGTGTTTGTCCTTAGGATAATTTAGGTTAAGTAGTGTGTAAGCTTAGGGACTGATGACCTTAGCAGTTAAGTCCCATAAGATTTCACACACATTTGAACATTTTGAACTTAAAATCTGAGGTCATCAGTCCCCTAGACTTCGAACTACTTAAACCTAACACTCGGTCCCGAGTAAGATTCTCGGTCCGGCCACAGTTTTAATCTGCCAGGAAGTTTCATATCAGCGCACACTCCATTGCAGAGTGAAAATCTCATTCTGGAAACATCCCCCAGGCTTTGGCTAAGCCATGTCTCCGCAATATCCTTTCTTTCAGGAGTGCTAGTTCTGCAAGGTTCGCAGGAGAGCTTCTGCGAAATTTGGAAGGAGACGAGGTACTGGCAGAAGTAAAGCTGTGAGGACGGGGCGTGAGTCGTGCTTGGGTAGCTCAGACGGTAGAGCACTTGCCCGCGAAAGGCAATAGGTCCCGAATTCTAGTCTCAGTCCGGCACACAGTTTTAATCTGCCAGGAAGTTTCATATCAGCGCATACTCGGCTGCAGAGTGAAAATCTCATTCTGGAACCTAAGGACATCACACACATCCATGCCCAAGGCAGGATTCAAACCTGCGACCGTAGTAGCAGCGCGTTTCCGGACTGTAGCGCCTAGATCCGCTCGCCCACACCGGCCGGCTCTTTCAAGCATTTTCCATAGATACTCGCGGCAGTAGAACGAAAAAGCTGACCAACTTCATCGTTTCTGAAATGCTCGTTCCCAGGCGTCGGGCTGTAATAATCTGCCCTGTTTCTTGTCAGAGGCCTCTATATAAGTAGTTTTCTCCATTTTAGATCCGTACCGCTGCTAAAATGATTCCCCATTCGTCCCTGCTACGCTTATTTACTTCTCTTACCGCGTCACTTTCTCGCAATGGCACCAGGCAGTGACCATAATGTTTTGGTTCATCAGTGTAGATGGATTTCTATATCTGTGCCTGTTGTTGTTGAGGTCTACAGTCCAGAGACTGGGTTGATGCAGCCCTATCCTCCGCCAGCTTCATCTCCCCGTACCTACTGCAGCCTACATCCTTCTCAATCTGCTTAGTGTATTCATCTCTTGGTCTCCCTCTACGATTTTTATCCCACACGCTTCCCTCCAGTACTAAATTGGTGACCCCTTGATGCCTCAGAACATGTCCTGCTAACCGATCCCTTCTTCTAGTCGAGCTGTGCCACAAATTTCTCTTCTCCCCAATTCTGTTCAATATCTCCTCATTAGCTATGTGATCTACCCATCTAATCTTCAGCATTCTTCTGTAGCACCACATTTCAAAAGCTTCTATTCTCTTCTTGTCCAAACTATTTATCTTCCATCTTTCCGTTCCATACACGGCTACACTCCATACAAATACTTTCAGAAAATACTTCCTGACACTTAAATCTATACTCAATGCTAACAAATTTCTCTTCTTCAGAAACGCTTTCCTTGCCATTGCCAGTCTACATTTTATATCCTCTCTACTTCGACCATCATCAGTTATTTTGCTCCCCAAACAGCAAAACTCATCTACTACTTAAAGTGTCTCATTTGCTAATCTAATTCTTTCAGCATCACCTGATTTAATTCAACTACATTCCATTATCCCCATTTTGCTTCTGTTCATGTTCATCTTATATCCTCCTTTCAAGACACTGTCCATTCCGTTCAGCTGCTCTTCCAGCTCCTTTGCGGTCTCTGATAGAATTACAATGTCACCGGAAAACCTCAAAGTTTTTTTCTTCTTCTCCATGAAATGCCTACTCCAAATTTTCCTTTGTTTCCTTTACTGCATGCTCAATATACAAATTGAATAACATCGGGGATAGGCTATAACTCTGTCTCACTCCCTTCCCAACCACTGCTTCTCTTTCATGCCCCTCGACTCTTATAACTGCCATCTGGTTTTTGTACAAATTGTAAATAGCCTTTCGCTCCCTGTGATTGATCCTTGCTACCTTCCGAATTTGAAACAGGGTATTCCAGTCAACATTGTGAAAAGCCTTCTCTAAGTCTGCAAGTACTAGAAACGTAGGTGTGCCTATAGCGTAGAAACCTCCTGTACGCAATTACATGCAGAGCTCTGGTCATACAGTGGTACGGCCGGCTACGTGGAATTAAGTTTGGAAATTTCTGGTAAGGTCTTATGGGACCAAACTGCTGAGGTCATCGGTCCCGGAGCTTACATACTATTTAATCTAACTTTAACTTACGATATGGGCAACACACACATCCATACCCGAGGGAGAGCTCGAAACCCCGACGGTGGGAGCCCAAGACCACGCGGCTACCCCCCGCGGTTGGAATTAAGTAAAATCTTTTCCTGCACCTCTAGAAAGTACGCTATCGGCATTTTACTAGCAAACTTTTCCGTGGTGCACAGATCACCTTTTGTAGCGTCTGCCACTAGAGTCTGTGAGCAGCTCAGTAACGTTTTCACGCTTACTAAACGATCCCGTGACCAAACGTGCCGCTCTTTCTAGGATCTACTATCTCTTCTATTAATACAACCCAGTAAGGATCGCAGAGCGACGAACAATACATAACAATAGGTCTAACGAGTATTTTGCATACCATTCGTTTCGTACCGGAATGAATCTACGATGGCTCCCAGCCTGCCAACTGTTTTTCGCGCTGATACTATTACATAGCCGCTCCTGGCGCATACTCCAGGGTATTTTATTGTCATTACTTTTTCCAGTCATCTATCGACAACAGTGTAATCAAGTATCTCTCCGCATATTTGGGCGCAATACGTTACATTTATTTCCCCTCAGCGTCCACTGCCAGTGGCTACCGTTTCCCTCCTTTCATTGCGGTCTTCTTGTGTTATAGCCCTCCCACAGGCAACAGCACCAGGCGCGAAACTCCTCCTGAAACTTAACAAGTTATTCACTGGATCATTTATACACACTGTAAACAGTAACGGTCCTATAATGCTCCCTTGTGGTACTCGTGAACTTATTCTTAGATCTGCCGATTTCGTCCCGCTAAGAACGACATGTTGAGTTCACTCACAAATCTGTTTCGAAACCCAGTAAGCTCGTATTTTATTCACTAAGCGACAGTGGGGAACTGCATCGAACGGCTTCTGAAACTCAGGGAATATGGCATCACACTGGATCTCATGAACAAAAGAATTTCATAAGACCTCTGCAGATTCCATAGTGATTCCTATAGAGAAGATTTTCGTTCTCCAAAAAGATCGTGCAACGAGAGCATAAAACGTATTCCACAATTCTACACCTGACTGACATCCCCGCGATACTGGCCTACAATTGTGTCCTGTTTTCTAACGACATTTCTTGAAAAGGGGAATGCTTTTCTTCCAGGCGCTTGAATTCCTTCGTTGCTCCAATGATCTACGACAAACTGCTACTGGAAGGATATGAATTTCTTCCGCATAGTTTCTATAAAATCTTACACGTTCCTCATCATGCCCATGTGCCTTTCCATTTTTGAGCTATTTGAACTGATACTATATTTCGTGATCATTTAACTCGGTATTTTTTACTTCGGTGGTGGATTTTGTAGAATGAATTCAGTATTTTCTCCTTTCTGCCTAGCATCTCCCGTTTCGTTACCATTATAATCACCGAGTGATTCATTTCCAAAAGATATTCAGGACAGCACTTCATTCTCGATTAATAACAAAGATACGATCGTATGGAGTGTTTTCATAGATATGCCAGTGTCTCAACGAATTTCTGACTAATTGAATCCACTGCGCTATACCGGGCGATGTTAGTGCAATGAGAATACAAATAATTTTATATGTGCCCCAAGGACGCGTAATATGGCCACAATAGTTCTGAGCATACATAAACAATTTGTCACATAGCGGCAGCAGCGCTATTAGATTTTTCACTGACCCTTCTGTTGTTCTCCCGGGAAGTATCGACATTGAATGATCATGCGAGAATGCATAAAAACTTGGGCAAAATCTCCTTTGTGGTGAATGGTACTTTCCTTAAAATTGCAAAAATAAAATCCTGCGTCTAATTCAGAATACAGCCATACAAACTATCAATAGATGTCTGTACAATCGTGTTCTGTACCGAAAATGGCATTCCGGTCAACGATGACGCCAAGCCACCTATCAAACGGGGTAGTGTTTGCCGGGTAGTCCCACATCCACAATCACTGTATATACAGTCACCGGCGGTGCAGTGTGTCACAAAGAAGACGCCTACCAGACTCTCTGCGGTGGAGAGCCATAAGAAGAATGGAAGCAGGGCAGTCGCAAACTGATGCGGCCCGATGGTTTAATGTGAGTCGTTCCGTTGTTTATCGGTTGCGGCAACAATTTATAGAGACCTAAACAGTACTCCAGAGACCAGGGTAGGGCCAACCACGTGTGGTATTAGGAAGAGAGGATCGTTATTTGGATGTAAGGGAACGACAGTACCGCCTTAGTACTGAATGGCGCCTGGCATCTGACCTCGCTTCATCCACTGTACATGCTGCATCGAGACAAACTGTGTACAGAAGGCTTCGGCAGACTGGCCTTTATTGTCGGAAAGCTGCTGTGTGTGTGTACCTCTGACGCGTCTTCGTAGAAGGAAACGGCTACAGTGGGGCCGTCAACAGACCAGGCGGTCGAACAGTTGGCCAATGTTCTTTTCACAGATAAGTCTCGATTTGGACTGGAGAGCGATTCTCGGCGCATTCGCATCTGGAGGGAATATGGAACACGATTTCGGGACCCAAACATTATCGAAGGAGACTCGAGGAGATCCCTTTTGTTGTGGGCAGGCATTATGTTCACCACTTGAAGACGTCTTCATGAAATTGTGTGGGTGAATCGGCAAGGTTTAGTTGCTGTCAGGTATCGTGAGGAGATCTTGGGATCTCATGTGCGGTTGTTGCGAGTTGGTGTGGACCCAGAATTCATGCTGATGGACGATAATGATCGACCTCATAGAGCAAGGACGGTTAATGTTATCTTGGAAATGGAAGATATTGCACGCATGGTGTGGCCTGCTCGCCCTATCGATTTAAATCCCATAGAGCATGTCTGGGGTGCACTAGGGGGACAGGTTGTATCATGTAAGCATCCACCAACCACTCTCCAAGACCTGCGAGCCGCTCTCCATGAAGAATGGGTGTTATTGCCTCAACATGAGATTGATGATGTCATTCACAGGATGCCCAATCGTTGTTAGGCCTATACAGCTGTCAGAGGTGGTCACACCCCATATCGAGCACATTAACCAGTTGTCGGCATGTGTGTGCAAACCCGTTAAGTTGAAGAAAACGAAGAATATTTTTGTCTATCGTTATATATATTGCATTGTTTACTTTTGTATTCTTTACATTGTTTCTTCTTTACTAACACCTGTTTATACTGTTTTGTGGGAAAATAAACATAACATTGCAAAGTTTCCGTTTGTTGCTTTAATTTTGAACAGTGCCATCATGTTTTCCAAGAAGTACGACTACTACAACGTAAACGTTTGCTGCCCGGTGGTGTATGTAACTAAATGGCAAAGAAACGCATATCCTGCACGGACGGAAAGACACTCGCAAAGGAAATAGATGTTATATGCCACCGCTTGCAAGTAAAAGGAGGAAAGGAAATGGTTCTTCAAATCCACTAAGGTCATAGACAGTTTACAGGTCTTTTACGTGTGATTCTGAAACGAATAGCCATTTGTAGATCACATTTCGCTCAACATCTGCGACTCACTGCGCATTTCTCTTTGTAAGGTGGTGTTTACGAGCCACGTTACGTCCTCTAGGGGGCACACAGGAGGAACTTCGGGCGAATGGTGCGTTTAAAGCCCGGACGCTCTTGGGCGTGCCGCTTTCGCTTTGTTCAGCCTGTGCTTTATGGGCAGCGTCGCCCTGTGACATACGCTGCGCTTGAAAGCACGGTGACGCCGCGCGCCGCTCGTACTGCTGAGAACACTTCGCAAATTTCCAAACTGGGCTGAACGCGATGGCTCTTACCGTTAGCTCATTGCCGAAAACAGCAATGTCCAATGATGTTAGCTCCAACTTACTAACAGTTTACATGGTGTTGTCCGCCCCCAGTAGCTGAGTCGTCAGCGTGGCAGAATGTCAATGCTAAAGGCCCGGGTTCGATTCCTGACTGGGTCGGAGATTTTCTTCGCTCAGGGACTGGGTGTTGCGTTGTCCTAATCAACATCATTTCATCCCCATTGACGCTCAAGTCGCCGAAGTGGCGTCAAATCGAAAGACTTGCACCCGGCGAACGGTCTACCCGACGGGACGCCCTAGTCACACGACATTTACTTACCTACATGTTGTTGCCGTGGTGCTCTTCAGTCCAAATAGTTGTTTGATATAGCTCTCCAGGCAAGCCTCTTCATTTGTGTATAACTAATGTTTCCCACATCAATTTGAATCGCTTACTCTAGTCAAGCATCCACAATTTTCACCACTCTCTCCCTAACTTTGCTCCATTACTCAATCAACTGTTCATTGATGCCTCAACATGTGTCTATCAGTTGATGCCTTGTTTAGTCATAAATTTATTTTCGTGCCGGTTCGATTCATGTATTACGCAATCTACCCAGCACTCTACTCGGTCAAGTAACTCCTCAATAGGCATCACGAGGCTGAGGGCATCCTGCACCGGTCCTTCAATCGAGGAAATATCCTTGGCAGCACTGGGAATCTAACTCGGGTCCTCCTTATGCCAGCCAGCTACGCTGGCCGCTCAGCTGCAGGACGGACAGAGTATCCGTACTCCCCTATGTAAAGTGAAACTGACCACCACATTTCACAAAAGGCGGACTCACCAGTATAAAAGGAGGCGACGAATACTGTGTTGTGACCAGAGAAGCAATAACAGCAGAATGGGTGGCTCAGGAGACATCATAATTTCGAACGTGGGCTAGTTACTGGAGTCACCTAGGTAACAAATCCATCAGGTACATTTACACCCTACTGAAGATGCCCAAGTCGATGTTGGTGATACACAGGGTGACAATTATGGAACTATATGAAATAAAATCATCATAACTTCTGCACGGTTTGCGTTAGGAAGTTCAAATTGCACGGTTGGCCGCGGGGCATGATTGGAATTAGTAAGTGCATGCGCATGCGCCTTGTTGTTGTCAGCCATTTGCACGTGAAAATGTCACGGTACAGCGTGTCTGAGCGTATAGAGCGTGTGAAGGCATACTACCGGGCGAGGTGGCGCAGTGGTTAGACACTGGACTCGCATTCGGGAGGACGACGGTTCAATCCCGCGTCCGGCCATCCTGATTTAGGTTTTCCGTGATTTCCCTAAATCGTTCCTGGCAAATGCCGGGATGGTTCCTTCGAAAGGGCACGGCCGACTTCCTTCCCCGTCCTTCCCTAATCCAATGAGACCGATGACCTCGCTGTCTGGTCTCCTTCCCCAAACGACCCAACCCAACCCAAGGCATACTATGCGAGCAATAACAGCCCAACCTCGGCTGAAAGGAAGTTTGCGACCGAGTTCAAGCTGAAGACAACAGCAATCAAGAATTTGATTCGCAAGTTTGAGAGAACGGGTAGCGTTCATGATGACAGTGTTGCCAATGTCGGTCGTCCAAAAAAGGTGAAAACGCCTGAAAACATCGAGAAGACACGTGCTGTGTTTCAAACCGGCCCCAGTAAATCGATCAGACGAGCTGCACAACAGGTGGGAATCAACTGGGAGACACTGCGACAATTGTTGTTGAAGACCTGCACCTCTTCCCACACAAAATTCAAACTCATCAGCCATTAAGCCCCAGGTTGTGTTTCGCAACCATTATTGTCCACAGAATTGACGAATAGGAGTTCGATGTGAATATGGTTTGGTTTAGCGACGAAGCCCATGGGTCCGTCAATAAGGAAAACTGGTGCATTTGGGGTACTAAGAATCCGCATTTGGCAGTCCAGAAGCCTCTTCACCCTCAGTGGGTTACTGTGTGGTGTACAGTACCCAGTCACGGAACAGTCGGTGCGATATTCCTTGGTGGCACATTGGCTACCGAACGGTACGTGAAGCTTTTGGAAGATGATTTCACCCCATCATCCAAAGTGACTCTGATTTCGATAAGATGTGGTTCATGCAAGACGGAGCTCGACCCCATCGAAGCAGGAGAGTGTTTGATATCCTAGATGATCAATCTGCGGACCGCATTCTGGCTCTGGGGTACCCAGAGGCCACTGGCATGGGCCTCGACTGGTCGCCATATTCTTTGGATCTGAACATAGGCCACTCCATTTTGTGGGGCTATATTAAAGACAAGGTGTACAGCAATAACCCCAAAACCGTTGCTGAGCTAAAAACACCCATTCAGGAGGTCACCGACAGCATTGATGTTCCGACTCCTCAGCGGGTCATGCAGAAGTTCGCTATTCGTCTGCCCCACATCATCGCCAATGATAGCAGGTATATGTCATAACCTAAATCCAAATATCTGTAGTGACGTTTAAATGTTGAATAAAGTGTGTGCACGCCGTAGTTTGTAACTAATTTCCATTTTTTTCATATAGTTCAATAATTGTCACCCTGTAATTCTGCAGTGAAAACGACAAGGAACAGCTGCAGCTAAACGAAGACCAGTCAGACCTCATGTTTGGCAGGCAGCGGCCGCCGAGCATTGCAGAGGGTGGTTGTAAAGAATCGCGTGAAATTAGCGGAAGGAGTTCCAGAATGTTACCAGCGGTCCAGCTAGCACAGTGACTGTGCGTAGGGGAGCCAAAAAGAATGGTGTACTACGGTCGAACAGCTCCCCGTCAGCCACACATTTACGCAATGAATGCAAGCGTCACTTGAAGTGTTGGAAATAGCGACGCTACGGGACAGTGGATGACAGGAAAAGAGTTCTTTGGAGTGATGAATATCCTGTGGCAATCCGTTGCACAGTTTGGGTTCGACGACTGCCTGGATAACTGTACCTTTCATCATGTGTAGTGGTAACAATGAGGTACAGAGGAGGAGGTGTTACAGTATGGAGGTATTTTTCGTGATTAGGGTGTAGTCCCCTTATTGCGCTTAGGAAACGCTAAATGTGGAAGGATATGAACACACTTTAAAGCATTGTGTATCGCGTCCAGTAGAGGAACAGTTCAGAAACGATGATTGTATCAGCATGACAATGCACTCTATCATAAAGCAGGTGTGAGGCAATGGTTTGTGGACGATAACATTCATGAACTGGACTAGTCTGCCCAGAGTCGAGATGTGAACCCCATGTAACACATTTGTGATGAGTTAGAACGTCGTTTTGGCTCCGGACCCTACTGACCAACATTACTACCTTCTTTGGTTTCACATTTTGAGGGAGACCGGGCTACAATTCCTCTTCAGACATTCCGACACCCCACTGAAAGTGTCCCCAGCACAGTTCAAACCAGAGGCGAAGTGTTGACAAACCCCTTATTAACGACCACTAGTAGGTGTCCGGATATTTTTGATCAGTTAGTGTTTTCTGAATATTGAATTTAATCGATGACGGGTGAAATATAAAAATGCAATAAATGGAGCAGGCGAAAGGGAATACAAACGTCTAAAAATGAGACTGATAGGAAGTGCAAAATGGCTAACCAGGAATGGCTAGAGGACAAATGCAAGGATATAGAAGCATTTATCACTAGAGGCAAATTAGATACTGCCTACAGGAAAATTAAAGAGACCTTTGGAGAAAAGAGAACAACCTGTATGCATATCAAGAGCTCAGATGGAAAACCAGTCTTCAGCAAAGAAGGGAAACAGAAAGTTGGAAGGAGTACATAGAGGGTCTTTACAAGGGAGTTGCACTTGAGGGCAACATTATGGAAATGGAAGAGGACATAGAGGAAGATGAGAAGGGAGATATGATACTGCGTGAAGAATATGACAAAGCACTGAAAGGTCTAAGTCGAAACAAGGCCTTGGGAGCAGACAACATTCCGTTAAAGCTACTGGTAGCCTTGGAAGAGCGAGCCATTATAAAACTCTTCCATCTGGTGAGCGAGATGTACGAGACAGCCGAAATATCCTCAGACTTCAAGAAGAATATAATAATCCTAGTTTTAAAGAAAGCAGGTGCTGACAGGTGTGAAAATTACCGAACTATCAGTTTAATAAGTCACGGTTGAAAAATACTAACACGAATCATTTACAAAAGAATGGAAAAACTCGTAGAAGCCGACCTCGGGGAAGATCAGTTTGGATTCTGGGGAAATGTAGGAACACGTGAGGCAATACTAACCCTACGACTTCCCGTAGAAGATAGGTTAAGTAAAGGTAAAACCTACGTTTATAGCATTTGTTGACTTAGAGAAAGGTTTTGACAATGTTGACTGAAATACTCTCTTTCCAATTCTGAAGGCGGCATGGATCAATACAGGGAGCAAAAGGCTGTGTACAATTTGTACAGAAACCAGTGGGCAGTTATAAGAGTCGAGGGGCACGAAAGGGAAGCAGTGGTTGAGACGGGAATGAAACAGGGTTGTAGCTTATCCCCGATGTCATTCAATCTGTATATTGAGCATGCAGTAAAGGGAACAAAAGAAAAATTTGGAGTAGGAATTTAAAGTTCAGGGAGAAGAAATAAAAACTTTGAGGTTTGTCGATGACATTGCAATTTTGGTCTTGGAAGAGCAGTTGAACGGAATGGACAGTGTCCTGGAAGGAGGATATAAGATGAACATCAACAAAAGCTAAACGAGGATAATGGAATGTAGTCGAATTAAATCAGGTGATGCAGAGGGAATTATATTAGGAAATGAGACACTTAAAGTAGTAAATGAGTTTTGCTATTTGGAAAGCAAAATAACTGATGATGATTGAAGTAGAGAGGATATAAAAAGCAGACTGGCAATGGCAAGAAATGCATTTCTGAAGAAGGGAAATTTGTTAACGCCGAGTATAGACTTAAGTGTCAGGAAGTTCTTTCTGAAAGTATTTGTATGGAGTGTAGCCATGTGTGGAAGTGAAACATGGACGATAAATACTTTAGAAAAGAAGAGCGAGTCATGCCGACTCTGCAGCTATCGATATTTGTTCAGAGATACTAACCTTTCGACGCTTGTTGAGTCGGTTGTTGGGAGATGCAGAGAAGACGGTGGGATTGCCCAAGAAGGGGAGGTAACCCGGTCGGTAAAGAGGTGTTTTCGAAAGGCATTGTACAGGCGACAGTTGTACCGACTATGTCTTGAGATGGTCTGCGCAGCCAAGCACTTGGTGGCCGTTAACCGATGACATCTTACTAGGAGATTGTAGTGGTGACCTACTTCTCTGATGCCTTTGGACTATTGGATTATTTCGCTGGACTGATAAGGTCACGTCGTTCTGTTCATGTTTTGCACTGGCCATGTACCTTCTGCCTCCCGTATTGCAAGTGTTCCTCAGCTGAGACAAACTATTAGCAAGTGCTGAGTTACGAAAATCTGTTAGTAATCCATATGTGGTCGAACCCTGCGCAATTTGTTGCACGATTTTGATGGAACTCTTGCTGCTTGGTGTATAGTAGCATCGGCGTTCCGCTTTACCATCCTAGCCGTGGGGCTTATTGTGGATAATGTTTTAAAACTGAGTGTTTAGTGTGTTCCAGACAATCTGGTGGATCTTGAACGATATGATGTACCAAGGTTATGGGTTCTGGGCTACACCTTCGGGTTCTCCCTTGTTCTTGAATCTGACGGAATTGAACGTTCCGTTAAGACCCAAAATGGTTCAAATGGCTCTGAGCACTATGAGACTGAGGATCTGAGGTCATCAGTCCCCTAGAACTTAGAACTACTTAAACCTAACTAACCTAAGGACATCACACACATACATGCCCGAGGCAGGATTCGAACCTGCGACCGTAGCGGTCGCGCGGTCCCAGACTGAAGTGTCTAGAACCGCTCGGTCGCACCGGCCGGCCGTTGAGACCCAGGTGCACCCAGTAACATGCCTCTGAATTAACCGTTTGAGGGGGAGGAGCACCCAGGAAGTGAAGTCGGACACACCTACTGTACTCCGCGCCCTTGGTTGGATGGTTCAATCCCGCGTCCGGCCATCCTGATCTAGGTTTTCCGTGATTTCCCCAAATCGCTCCAGGCAAATGCTGGGATGGTTCCTCCGAAAGGGCACGGCCGACTTCCTTCCCCGTCCTTTCCTAATCCGATGAGACCGATGACCTCGCTGTCTGGTCTCCTCCCCCAAAACAACCCAACCCTCGGTTGTGTCGATAAGTTTGGTCCGAACGGCACAACCAAATGTTGCTCGTGCTGGTCGTTCCGAAGGACATTCATGTCTCTGACTGGGAGTTTATTATTGTAAATGTTATTTCTTCACTATTTGTTAATACAAAATACAGTTATTTGCGATTCATGTGCAATGTTACCCTTTTTTAAGGCACTGTCTTTCTCATTCGAAGAGTTGTTATATTTGCTTGGGTACTGAAAGCCAACTGATAGGCTTCATGTACATATGTTCTCACTTGAAGTTTATGACAACTGTTATTTCTGTTCAGTGACTTTAATAAATATTGCTAACAATAAAAGGTGAATGCTCCCCTGCCCTAAGGTCTAGTCCTTCCGCTTAGTCCTTTGGGCGTTTTAAGATACGCCGAGGTAATACCGGTTTCAAAGGGAATAAAAGGTTTTGAAATGTGGTGCTACAGAAGAATGCTGAAGATCAAATGAGTAGATCACGTAACTAATGACGAGGTACTGAATAGAATTGGGAAGAAGTTTGTGGTACAACCTGACCAAAGGAAGGGATCGGTTGGTAGGACACATTCTGAGACATCAGGGGATCATCAATTTAGTACTGGAGGGAAGCGTGTGGGGTAAATATCGTTGAGGTATACCAAGAGATGAATACAGTAAGCAGATTCAGAGGGATGTAGGTTGCAGTAGTTACTCGGAGGCGAAGAGGCTTGCACAGGATAGAGTAGCATGGAGAACTGCATCAAACCAGTCTTCTGACTGAAGACCACAACAACAACAACAACAATGTTTATTTGTGTATGTTATAAGACAAACAGCTATTTTGATGATGGTCCCAGTATCTCCTCTTCTGCTGCTCATCTATTTGTATGCAACACTTAAAAGACGGACATAATATAACTTTACGCAGCCTACACACTGGCAGAGACAAGGTCTGTTTAATACAAAGATTAGAGGACGATGGAATTTAAATTCCCGAGCCTACATATTCTGATAAATTGTAGGAGTTGGAAATTATTTTTACCTCTACTATTATCGTTGAGAACTGCATAACTGATCCTAAATTCATTCTTGTGGGGACAGGGTTGGTATCCTAGACACTCTCTAAACTAGCCTTGCCAAAGCCGTTAATAACCTTCCCGAGCCTGCGCTAAGGCGGAACAAACGCACAAGCAAAAGAAGAAGAATCTACAAAATAATTGATTAACCGGTAATAACAATGCTTAAACAACTTATCGGGAATGCAGTGGGCTAACGTCATTGGCAGTCGCCAATATTTCGCCATCCGATCATTTTCAAGTCAAAGGCAAAGAAAGATAAATGTGCGTGACAATTTAAGCCATTGGTGGGCAGGGCTGCGCCGACACGGAAACCGTCAGCTGGCAGATGTAGAAGTAAAACACACACAATAAGGCAATTAATGCCATTACACAAACAAAGATGACCAACTTCAGACGTCATCAATAGTGAAACAACAACCAGCAACAGGTGAGCAAGTAGCATTAAGTGTGTTCCTCTGTTGTTCGACCATGACGACAGTAGGATTCAAAGCAGATTTTGGCCGAAAATGTGTGTCTCTATTGATAAGCTCACTTGCTAGTTTCACGGAATTGGAATTCCGACATCATCCGCAACCGGTCGATTAAATTAGTTCAATAGAAACAAGTGAAAATTTGTTCCAGTCGTGAACTCGAACCCAAATTTTCCGCTTTATGTGAGCTGTCACGTTAACTAATGTGGCTATCTGAGCACGCTTTATCTCCAACACAAATTCCCAACTTGCCGCACACGAAATACACTACTGGCCATTAAAATTGCTACACCAAGAAGAAATGTAGATGATAAACGGGTATTTATTGGACAAATATATTATACTAGAACTGACTTGTGATTACATTTTCACACAATTTGGGTGCATAGATCCTGATAAATCAGTGCCCAGAACAACCACCTCTGACCGTAATAACGGCCTTGATATGCCTGGGCATTGAGTCAAACAGATCTTGGGTGGAGTGCCGGCCGGAGTGGCTGAGCGGTTCTAGGCGCTTGTCTGGAACCGCGCGACCGCTACGGTCGCAGGTTCGGATCCTGCCTCGGGCATGGATGTGTGTGATGTCCTTAGGTTAGTCAGGTTTAGGCGCTTCAGTCCGGAACCGCGCGACCGCTGCGGTCGCAGGTTCGAATCCTGCCTCGGGCATGGATGTGTGCGATGTCCTTAGGTTAGTTAGGTTTAAATAGTTCTTAGTTCTAGGGGACTGATGACCTTACATGTTAAGTCTCATGGTGCTCAGAGCCATTTGAACCATTTTGGATGCAGTGTACAGGTACAGCTGCCCATGCAGCTTCAACACGATACCACAGTTCATCAAGAGTAGTGACTGGCGTATTGTGACGAGCCAGTTGCTCGGCCACCATTGACCGGATGTTTTCAGTTGGTGGGAGATCTGGAGAATGTGCTGGCCAGGGCAGCAGTCAAACATTTTCTGTATCCAGAAAGGCCCGTACAGGACCTGCAACATGCGGTCGTTCATTATCCTGCTTAAATGTAGGGTTTTGCAACGATCGAATGAGGGGCAGAGCCACGGGTCGTATCACATCTGAAATGTAACGTCCACTGTTCAAAGTGCCGTCAATGCAAACAAGAGGTGACCGAGACGTGTTACCAATGGCACCCCATACCATCACGCCGGGTGATACGCCCGGCTGGCCGCGGTGGTCTCGCGGTTCTAGGCGCGCAGTCCGGAACCGTGCGACTGCTACGGTCGCAGGTTCGAATCCTGCCTCGGGCATGGATGTGTGTGATGTCCTTAGGTTAGTTAGGTTTAAGTAGTTCTAAGTTCTAGGGGACTAATGACCACAGCAGTTGAGTCCCATAGTGCTCAGAGCCATTTTTGATACGCCAGTATGGCGATGACGAATACACGCTTCCAATGTGCGTTCACAGCGATGTCGCCAAACACGGATGCGACCATCATGATGCTATAAACAGAACCTGGATTCATCCGAAAAAATCATCTTTTGCCATTCGGAACCCAGGTTCGTCGTTGCGTACACCATCGCAGGCACTCCTGTCTGTGATGCAGCGTCAAAGGTAACCGCAGCCATGGTCTCCGAGCTGATAGTCCATGCTGCTGCAAACGTCGTCGAACTGTTCGTGCAGATGGTTGTTGTCTTGCAAACGTCCCCAGCTGTTGACTCAGGGATCGAGACGTTGCTGCACGATCCGTTACATCCATGAGGACAAGATGCCTGTCATCACGACTGCTAGTGATACGAGGCCGTTGGGATCCAGCACGGCGTTCCGTATTACCCTGCTGAATCCACCGATTCCGTATTCTGCTAACAGTCATTGGATCTCGACCAACTCGAGCAGCAATGTCGCGATACGATAAACCGCAATCGCGATAGGTTACAATCCGACCTTTATTCAAGTTGGATACGTGATGGTACGCATTTTTCCTCCTGACACGAGGCATCACAACAACATTTCACCGGGCAACGCCGGTCAATTGCTGCTTGTGTATGAGAAATCGGTTGGAAACTTTCCTCATGTTAGCACGTTGTAGGTGTCGCCAACGGCGCCAACCTTGTGTGAATGCTCTGAAAAGAGAATCATTTGCATATCACAGCATCTTCTTCCTGTCACTTAAATTTCGCGTCTGTAGCACGTCATCTTCGTGGTATAGCAATTTTAATGGCCAGTAGCGTATGTATAGTCTCTTGTGAATTACCCTCTTTGCTCCCATCCACACGCTGATTCCCGCAAGATGCTGGACAAACAGTGCATCTGCACTGATTCATCATTAATCGCCGTCAAGACGCATATATATAATATACGGTGTTGTCTTTGCAGACCGTGCATCACCGAACAACTATATCCATCCTTCCCCGACTCGTTTGTTCCACGCCTTGACCCTTCCAAAGGAAATGCAATGCTCTCCGTGCATTTTTGTCATGCTCCATGGATAACCGTGTCTTGCAGTCCTTCCGTTGTCAGTAAACACACTAAACCGCTTTGCTCGTCTTCTTAAATCAACATTTCACTGTCTTCAACACGAATGTATGAAGTGAACGCTTGATGCGATGCGCGTGCTCGCTCTTTCGTCACGTAGGTGTGCGCTCATGATCTTCTAGTGGCGAATTTGAGACCTCTGCGCTCTTATATGATCCGCACTTTCTTCCCCAGACAATGACAAAATGATTTTTTCAGCGGTTTTCATTTACAGCCTCTGGCTCATTTCTTTTTTTATACGCCGTACAAAGAATGGTTGGACATGGTAAGAAACATCTTGAGGGGGTAAGAGCCTCAGAAGGTCTTGTGATGTGTGTTCAAAATAGCAAGAATTATCATTCTGTTCCCAAAAGCCTTCAGTGTGACACTCTTATTATTCTGACATTTTTGATTCAAATTGCTTCATCGCACCATCATGTGGTTAACGCACGATGTTAACGGTGAACAGTGTTTGGAGATTATCACCCAGAAACTGAGGCCCAGTTTGTGTAGCTTGTGTCGAATAACGTCGGAAGTGACAGGTCGTTTGAAGTGCTAGTTAGATTTAAATGCACTTACCTCGCTTTATCTGTGTTACGGCTCTACAGTCATTGGCCGCCACAGTCACTAAAGACTGGTTGTCAATCACTATCACCGCAGATATTACCTGGAACAATGTTACTCTCGGAAAATCGAAACCCTGAGATACGTGACGACGGAGTGAGTGAACAAGTAACTGGATCGATACTGTGTATCATAATTGGACACACAACTGTCCAGTCGTTTTCTCATTTGATCGATTTCGTGCATTTCGGATGGTCTAGCTAGCGGCGCAGTGATACGCTGTGGTGAAAAAAGTCATGGGACTCCGTCTGATATCGTGCTGAACCTCGTTTGGCCCGGTAAAATGGAAATGTCGTGTGGCTAGGGCCTCCTGTCGGGTAGACCGTTCGCCTGGTGCAGGTCTTTCGATTTAACGCCACTCCGGCGACCTGCGCGTCGATGGGGATGAAATGATGATAATTAGGACAACACAACACCCAGTCCCTGAGCGGAGAAAATCTCCGACCGAGCCAGGAATCGAACCCGGGCCCTTAGGATTGACAGTCTGTCACGCTGACCACTCAGCTACCGGGGCGGACTTTGGCCCGGTGTAGTGCACCATCTCGATGTGGCATGGACTCAACAAGTTGTTGGAAGTCCCCTGTATAAATATTGAGCCATGCTGCGTCTATATCCGTCCACAATTGCGACAGCGTTGCCGGTGCAGGAGTTTGTGCACGAACTAACATCCCATAAATGTTCGATGGTATTCATGTCGGGATCGCTCGCTCGAAATGGGCAGAATATTCTTCAAACTAATCAGAAACAGTTGTGGCCCGGTGAAATAGAGCATTGTCATCCATATAGGTCCAGCGTTGTTTGGGGAACATGAAGTCCATGAATGACTGCAAAAGGTGTCGTTATGGTTGAACCAGAGGGCCCAATTAGTTCCATGGAAATACAGTTCACACCATATGGAGCCACCACCAGTTTACACAGTACCTTGTTGACAACTTGTGTCCATGGCATCGTGGGGTCTGAGCCACGCTCGAATTCTACCATCAGTCCTTACCAACTGAAACCGAGACTCAGACCACGGTTTTCCATCGTCGAGGGTCCAATCAATCACGAGCCCAGGAGAGGCACTGCAGGCGATATTGTGCTGTTAACAAAAGCACTAGCGTTGGTCGTCTGCTGCCGCAGCCCATTGACGCCATACTTCGCGGCACTGTCATAACGGATACGTTCGTCGTACGTCCCACATTGATTTCTGCGGTTATTTCACGCAGCGTTGCTTGTCTGTTAGCACTGACAATTCTACGCCAACGCTGCTGCTCTCGGCCGTTAAGTGAAAATCGTCGGCCACCGCGTTGTCTGTGTGAGAGGTAACGCCTGAAATTTTGTATTGTCGGCACGCTCTTCACATTGTAGATCTCGGAATATTGAATTCCCTAACGATTTTCGAAAGCGAATGCCCCTTACATCTAGTTCTAATTAGCATCCCGCGTTCAAAGTCTGTTAATTTCCGTCGTGTGACAATGATCACGACGGAAACCTTTACACATGAATCAGCTGAGCACAAATACGTGTGCATATCACTGTTTCATGACTTTTATCATCTCAGTGAAATTTCGCTAAGAAGTTCTACATTTAGCTTCGTCTCCATTTTGTCATTTACCTGATGGTACTGCTGAGTCATACTTTTATGTGCACGTACTGATATCCAGTGTTGTCACTTTTCGCATCATTCAGTAGCTAGTCGAACTGAATGTAGCTCGCTGACGGATGTCAACTGAAACCGTACTGTCTGCAGTGATTCTCACTCTTGTTATAGGATGTGGATTGCAAGATACGTAAATTATTCCGAAAGTAAAAATACATAAACCATTACAGACTTTTTCAAAAAACTGTTTTTATTTAATACGATATTGCAGTGCATGTGTTACTCTGATCTACAGTGCAAAGTTCCTTTGGATATACAAGCATGAATGACGCATGGTTCACGACATATGGAAGTTTGGATCTTGCCGAGAGCCGTAGTGTCCCAATGATAGCCAAACGGTAAGGCGACCACTCGTGATACTTGGGAAAATCGGTTCGGGACACTCTCCGGCACAAATTTTCATAGCCGTCATTCCATATTCGCAACTGCGAATACATTTAATGTAGTTTTATTTAATTCCTTGCATGTTTCTCTATTTCTGTATTTAGTTTCCATGTTTGTTTAAACATTTGTCGTAACGTTCCACAAGCTTTTGTACCCCTAAGTAATAGTCCCTGCTGCCTAGGAGGGTAACTAGTCTTTAACCACTTCTTTCACTTCATCATCTGCGGCGAAGCGCTTGCCGTTGAGAAACTCTACGTAGTGGAACAAGTGAAAATCGCACAGTGCGAAGTCTGAACTGCACGGGAATGGGACAGTCTGTTCCCATCCAAAGTATCTGATGAGACTGTCGGTGTGAACGGCAGAATGGGGTCTGTCATTGTCATGCAGCAACAAAACTCCAGATATCAGAAGGCCACATCACTTACTCTATAAAGCTTGCAGAAGTTTGGTCAGAAGACTCCATGTCCATCCTAAAACACGATGCCATAACCTTGCATGTAAACATTGTCTGCTTGGCCTTGGATTTTTAGTGATGTCTTTGACGCCTTTCCGTTGACTGACGATTAGACTCTTGCGTCATGTGAGAAGCCCACGTTATGTCTAATTTCCAGTGACAGTGTTCTCTAAAAATTGATACCTTCCTTATGACATCAGTTCAAAAAATCAAGAACACAAGCCATTTTTTCCTATTGGTGTGTCTCAATAAATGGCCTGGAAACTCAACATGTGCACAATTTGCGAAAATGCAACTTTTCAGAGACAATTTGGGCAAAGCAGTTGGCTGACGTTCGGAAATTCCAGTGCTAAAGTTGAAATTCTGAATCAGCAGTCTTCACGAATTTTTTTATAAACACTGAATAAATTTTCTACTTCCAAGATCACTAAAATCATATATTCATGGTGACATGAAGGGTCCATGGATTCATGAAGTTTCCTCCATACCATTACATGTCCATCCACTCGATATAATTTGAAACGAGGCTCATCCGACCAAGCAACATGTTTCCAATCATCAACAGTCCAATGTTGGTGTTTACGGGCCCAGGTGAGGTGTCATGCAGTCATCAATGGTACACGTTTGGGCCTTCGGCTCCGAAAGTCTATACCGATGATGTGCCGTTGAATGGTTCGCACGCTGACACTTGTTGATGGCCCAGCATTGAAATCTGCAGCAATTTGCGGAAGGATTATACTTATATCACGTTGAACGATTCTCTTCAGTCGTTGCTCTTCCTTTTCTTGCATAATCTTTTTCCGGAAGTCGCAATGTCGGAGATTTGATGTTTTACCAGATTCCTGATATCCATTGTATACTCATGGAATGATCATACGGGAAAATCCTCACTTTATCGCTACCTCGGAGATGCTGTGACCCATCCTTCGTGTGCCGACTATAACACCACGGCCAAACTCACTTAAATATTGATAACCTGCCATTGTCGCAGCAGTAACCGATCTAACAACTGCGCCAGACACTTGCCTCATGTAGGGATTGCCGACCTCAGCGCCGTATTCTGTCTATATGACAACGCATGCCTATTCTAATTTCTTTGGCGCTTCAGTTTATAAGGCTCTTACCTTCCACTATGCATTCAGAATAATTTTCTCACATCTTAGTCTTTCACCAGCGTTAATGCAGTTTTTAATTTGTACCTTACAGCATCTTACGTCCACAATTTTACTTTACAAGATATCAAACAAGATAATTGTTTGCTGGAAAATCGAATTGTACAGCTGCTGTAGAAAAAGGAAAGTCTGGTCTTCCTGTATACTACTTAGCCCAATAGCTTGATGTAAAGAATTATCATCCTACCCTTCATCGTCTACCACACCATTAAACGCTGCTCTCACGTCTGTATAGTGGAGAATAGTGGTTTGTACAGTGCATGAATGACAGTATCTCTTTTCACAAAGACCTGGAGTTTGAATCCCTTTTCCCTCAGAAATTCACTTCGGTTACAGGAGCTGAAAATGTGTGAAATCATGTTAGATTTGCCACAAAAAATTTTAATTGCATAAGTTTTTTACAAGCACACAGGAGGACTATGTTCAACTGAGATGCATAGCAGTGCATAGAGAGAGCAAGAGGATACGCTTGTTTTACAATAGAATGGACACCATAATTTTCCGTGCCATTGCATTGTAGCTGTCGTATGTCTGCGTTTGTTTTTACCAATATTTTAACTGTTTAGCACTTGCAACAAAATAGTGGTTATGTCTTGAGCACTTGTATTCCTCCTGTTTCGTTATTTGCAAAACGAAAAATTAAACTGATTTGACTTCTAGTTGAGACATTCTTTGTTTCGTTGGCTTCTTCACTTGAAATTTGTTCTTTAACAACATCTGTAATACAAATCATTGTGTTGTGTGTCAGAGGAAGTGCCTTTAAATACTCCGTGGGATGCTAAGTGATCTTTGATGTATGGTTCTTCTGCTAATAAATCCAAAAGTTCTAAACATTCCCTTATGTACTGACGCCTCACATTCATCATGACTTCGAAGAGCTAACTCTTGCTGAGCTAAAAAGCAGATTGTCGAAATAAGTCTCTTCATTATACAAGGTGTATCAACAAGAATCATCCGATCTGGCACATCTATATTTCTGAAATACATAAATGATGCAAGTACCCTGGCATCACCCTCGACCACCACCTTTCCTGGACCCACTTTTCATAGGTGTTCAATACGCCCCCCTTGAGATGCACGGCATATGTCAATGCGGTATTCAAATTGTTCTCACATTGCAGCGAACATGCCTTGAGTTACATCTTCCACAGCTGCTGTTATGCGATGTCTCAATTCATGCATTGCTGTTGGGAATGGAGGCACATAAACAGTCTTCTATAAACCCGCACAAGAAATAATCACATGTAGTCAGGTCCAGTGACCTTGGAGGCTAGTAATGTAAGGCAGAATCATTGGGTCCAGAGTGACCGATCCATCGTTCAGTAATTCTTTGATTTAAAAATTCCTGCACCTGCAGATGCCAGTGTGGCGGTGCCCCATCCTGTTGGTAAATGAAGTTGTTCGAATCAGTCTCCAACTGAGGGAAAAGAAAGTTCTCCAGCATATCGAGAGTGCTTCCTGTAACAGTGTTCTCGGTAAAGAGAAATGGACCATACACCATTCCCCATGAAACTGCACAAAACGCGTTAAATTTCGGTGAGTCCCTCTCATGTTGTACGACTGCATGTGGTTATTCCGTACTCTGTATTCTCACATAGTGACGGTTCACCTTTCCATTTAAATGGTATGTTGCCTCGTCACTAAATGCTAAGTGTGGAAGAAAACTGTCATCTTCCATCTTGCCAAGAATGAAATTACAGAACTCCACACGTTATTGTTTGTCACCATCACGAAGAGCTTGCGGTACCTGAATTTTGTATGGTTTCGTGTGTAAAGTCGACGCAACACACGCCAGATGGACATCGGGGTATGTTGAACTGTCGAGCTGCACGGCGAACTGATTTTTGCGGGCTCCTTGTGAAACTATGGCGGATGCGTTCGACGTCTGTGTCAGACACTCGGGGACGGTCCGGCGATTTGCCTTTACACAAACAACGTGTTTCTCGGAATTGTTTATTCCATCGTCTAATGCTCTGTGCTGCAGGAGGATCGACATCATACCTAGTACGCAAGTCATGCTGAAAAATTATTTCTGACCCGCACTGTGCAAAATGTAGAACACAAAACGCTCTCTGTTGTCCTGCCACCATTTTTACTAGAACTAAAGGGGCGCACACTACTGCTACCTAGCGGGAATCGTGTAAAACTCCAGAATTTGTTCTTTCCACAGTGCGTTGTTCATGCAGATAGCTCAGATAACAAAATAGTTACTATGTTTTTAAATTGGTTGATTCTTTTTGATGCATCCTGTACTTCTGTTTCAATCAACATTCTCGTTGTGTTTTGAAACTTCCAAGCGTGTTTCTTCTGAACGAGGATGGTCAATTCTTATGTGCCTAGCTGATTGTATTAAACAGCTGCTGTGACATGTGAAGTGACAGGCAATCATTGTGGGACACACCACCCTCTCCTTCTGCCTCCCGAATTTCTACCTCACCATCTATGGCCACCCCATTGTCCTCACTCCCACCCTCAAGTACCCTGGCATCACCCTCGACCACCACCTTTCCTGGACCCACCATCTCCAGACAGTCCAAGCCAAGGCGCTTAGCCATCTCCGTCTCCTCAAACTCCTCTCTGGTCGAACATGGGGATTAGACCATTCCACTATCCTACATACCTATAAGCCCCTCATTGGCCCCATCCTGTGTTATGCCCACCCCACTTGGATCTCAGCCCCCGCCCCCCCCCCCCCCCATCTACTACAAATCCCTCCAAATCCTTGATGCCTCGCTTATCGCATCCGTCTCCTGTCCCCCATGCGGATCCTCTATGGTTTCATACTCTTCCCCCATCTCCTCCTGTTCCTTCAACAAGTACAAATCCTATACATCTCCCACAAACTGGATCCATCCCACCCTTTGGTTTCCCCCATCCTCTTCCACCCCAGTTCGCTGTTGCGCCTGTACCAGTGTCGCACCTGGTCTCCATCTCCACACGCTCCATACCCTCGCCCAAGGTGGCTTCCACCAACCCCCCCTCCCGGATAATGTCCTCGTGCCTTTCATATACCCCTCCTACCAGCTCTAATCCCCCCTTCTCGCCTCCCCCCCTCCTCAGGGCTCCCTCTCTCCCATGCTCTCCACCCTTCCCTTCTTTCTCCTTTTCCCCTACCACCCACCTTCTTTTCCTCTCCATCCCCCTGGGCTTCCGGCTCCTTTCCTTCTCCCCTCCACTGCCTCCCTCTCCTGGTTTCCCCCTCCCATCCCCCTTTTCTTCTCCCCCTTACCCTTCACATGGTGGTAGGTCCCCCCTCCCCTTGGTGCAGTGATTTTTAACGTTTTTTTTTGTTATGCCAGTGTTAACCAGTGCCGTGTGCAGTGCTACGCTACATCGCCACCAACAGTGTCGCCAGTGTCACTCATTTGTGTTCCCACTGTGGTGCTTCTTTGTTTTACTTCGGTCTACAGTGCTCATTCTCCGCATATGTGTGGCTCTTATCTATGTTTTTCTAATCTACCTTTTATAAACATCTGTTTTTGTTATCGTTTATGCACCCATTTTTACCATTCTCGTTTATGTATTCTTTCTCATGTGCTTATGTTTTTTGTAACTCTCTTGGCTGAAGAGCAGCGTATTGTGCAGCTGCCAGCCCGCCCCATTATGGGGAATGAAATAACAATAAAGGAAAAAAATGTGAAATGGAACATTCATGCTTTTTAGCTTTCGAAAGGAAATTTTGAAGACTCTCTTCGCTTACTCCTCACTTGCGCCATTTAAAATCGTCATTACTAATTCCCAATAGCACACAGTAAAAGCAAAAAGTTTGTTCCTTTCAACGCTGCCACTTAACCACGTTTTGAACTGTGCCATTGTGTTTGGAAAAGTCTTACAAATTTTCCATAAGATTTTCTTAGTTGACAGACTTGACGTTGGCTTTCGTTCTTTCACCAGGAGTTTATCTTTCAAAGAAAGACGAGAGAAAAATGCAAATTTTTTCAGTTAAAAAATTCAGTAGGTCCTGTGATGAAATAAAGGCGTCCATGGGAGTTTGATGTAGTCAGCAGTATCAGCAGTACCATGTTTTACAACATAGTGATTTAAATATTAGGCAACTTACAGTTTTCCCTTCGACAACACAGTGTCAAGACAGATTAACGATGATACCTAACACGTGGCTGGCCACACTGAAGCATATTTTATTAATCAGATAACCACTACTACTGTTTACTACATTTTAACTATTTAGTCCATGCGCCAGGTTTAACCATAAGCATGTATATGTTGCCGGCCAGAGTGGCCGAGCGGTTCTAGGCGCTACAGTCTGGAACCGCGCGACCGCTACGGTCGCAGGTTCGAATCCTACCTCGGGCATGGATGTGTGTGATGTCCTTAGGTTAGTTAGGTTTAAATAGTTCTAAGTTCTAGAGGGCTGATGACCTCAGATGTTAAGTCCCATAGTGCTCAGAGCCATTTTGAACCATGTATATGTTGATCTGAAAACCAACAGACACGCTACAGAACTACCAACGTTTGAAATAAATAAGGCCACTAAATTCTAATCTGTGGAACAGTGAAAGTACATAAGCTATTTCCTGTCATCATCGAACAACATCCATTGATGCATTCACATTTATGTTCTATGAATTATGAATGTCTTCTCGTCCTTCGTGTTTCAAATAAACACTTAAATTAAGAATTTATGCTTTCTCATTCTGCCTGGTTTACTGCTAGTGTGCTAGACGGTGCAATTTAGCGCTATCTGTTAGGGAACTGCTCAAAGACTTGTCATTACACTGGTGTGTATCCACCTGCTGGCGAGAAGTAGAAATAAATCAAATGTCAGCTTTGAAAATCAGTATCCACGATGTAGAAATCCCAATCCACCACGTAAAAGAAACGGACTTACTGCGCTTGCTTGTAAGAAGCACTGAAGTCTGAGCTGCTATTGGTTACAAAGCTAAAGGAGTGGTACAATACATTGGCGGATGCAGATACGAAGTTCAAATGTAAAATATTTGAAAACATTACGATACTACGTGACCAGATCGGATTAAATTCAGTATGCCCGAAGAATTTTGAAATTTTTTGGTAGGCTCGGCCCTAGAGCCTTA
Organism: Schistocerca piceifrons; assembly: GCF_021461385.2. Taxonomy (NCBI): domain Eukaryota; kingdom Metazoa; phylum Arthropoda; class Insecta; order Orthoptera; family Acrididae; genus Schistocerca; species Schistocerca piceifrons. Next base: position 218,886,793 of record NC_060145.1, on the reverse strand, counting down.
ATCGACGCTTCGCCACTGTTGATGGATGGATTTCTGTGGTTTAAAGCGTTCGAGTGGAATCCGTCTGCTCAAACAAGATCTTGTGCTTAGTTATAGGGCTGTATTCGACAACAGCATATTTTACTAGATTTTTGTGTTTGATGTGCAACTGATGTTCGGTACAGAGTTGGGAAACGGTTAGATGAGACTATCCGATGAGCCGGCCGGAGGGACCGAGGGGTTCTAGGCGCTTCAGTCTGGAACCGCGCGACCGCTACGGTCGCAGGTTCGAATCCTGCCTCGGGCATGGATGTGTGTGATGTCCTTAGGTTAGTTAGGTTTAAGAATTTCTAAGTTCTAGGGGACTGATGACCTGAGATGTTAAGTCCCATAGTGCTCAGAGCCATTTGAACCATTTGAACATCCGATGTAGCTGCGTCATCATTCTCATGAAATATTGTAAACTCCTTGACTCTGACGCCATTACTGCCCTTCACAGGGCGTAACAAGACTTTGACTTTCTTAAGTGGGCAATGTACGATTTTATTTCCATGTCTTTTTACGATTTGTCAGTTTCACTTGACATTGCTTCACAGAATGGAAGGAACATCGCGTGTTGATCTTGTTATGGTGACTGAATTGATTTTGGTTTGCATTTTCCAGAGAGTGCTAACTTGATTGCATGTGCCCGATAGTCGTTTCGTTTGAACGCAGAGCATGTGGCATTTCCGTGTTCTTCAAAGTGATTTTCACAGTGACCCGGACGTCTACGAAATTACATTGACATCCGGCTATATCTTATGGATGCTTCCCTTTCTTTGTCGCGCAGTGTATTCCCCTGTATTCCCCCTGATTCTAAATATTGTGCTAATTTTTCTTCACTATATTCTGTCTTGAATTACATCAAAGTAATAGTATTTATCCTTATTAGAGTCACCACATTTGTGCCACTTCAGCCGTTGCGACGGTACGTCACATCATATCAGGAGTAAATACTTTCGCTCTGCCTCTTAAAATTAAAATATAGAGTTTAACAGGTACTGTACGTAACACGACTCTCTTTTAGGCATCTGTATTAGACGATGGGTTCATGACGTCTTATGTCTGGTCACTGCCAGTGGATTACAAGAAGCCAGTGGATTACAAGAAATAGACGTTGAATGAGTATTCACAGCGCAGTGCGATCCCATAACTTTGCGGCTTTATTAAGTTCACCGAGTTCTCTTGGTAATGACTCAGAGATTTAAGACCTCATAAGACGGATGATCTCACCTGCTTCAGTTCATGAAATGTCAAACCGTTATCCTCTCCAGTACTTCACTTATACGAGGGGACTTCAAAAAGTAAATTACTCATTCTTGTGGCAGGTTAACCGACTTTTATCGAATACTGCACTAAGTGGTGTGGACCGGGCACATGTCCAGTGGGCAGGACATTTATAAATGGGCATTTGCCTGGGGATTTGCCCAAAGCAGTTTTAAGTGCTCAAAATGGTTCAAATGGCTCTGAGCACTATGGGACTTAACTTCTGAGGTCATCAGTCCCCTAGAACTTAGAGCTACTTAAACATAACTAACCTAAGGACATCACACACATCCATGCCCGAGGCAGGATTCGAACCTGCGACCGTACCGGTCGCGCGTTTCCAGACTGTAGCGCCTAGAACCGCTCGGCCACTCTGGCCGGCAATTGCTCAAAATCTCGGCATTTATAAAATATTACTTTTTAAAGTGTTTACTGCTAGAATATATAAATTATCAATTAAAATAAGGGATGTGACATACTCCCGATTAAAAGTTAGTAAATTGTACACTTAAGCCTACATATATCCTTCACTGCCTTTATTACTAAGAACGAAAAGAAAGAAGATGGAAGCATGCTTTTTACTATATTGCCCTTAGGTTATCGCTTTGTAATGTGACACATTTTATAATCCGTATCAAATGTCTGAATATTATTGAAGAATGATTATTGATAGCAAATTTTTTACAGAATGTATTGTTCAGCTAGCGTGTGTTTCTTGATGATCAATGTTTGCAGTGAAAAAAAAATGCCTTATTGTCAGACGTAGCGACATTTCAGACTGACTATAGTTTCCTGTTCTGCTCTTTCCTTTATCTACTTCCGAATGACTGCACTGATCTGAACATAAAATTGACCTCTTTAAAGAAGTAAAAAGTTATGTCTACAGTCCAATTTATTTCCGCTTATAACTCCCCTAATTCTCAAGCAGCTTTCTGAACTTTGTTACCCAACCAATAAATAAGCAGTGTTGCAAAACACCTTTCCAAATACAAAATATCAGCTTTAAATTTTTTTATAAGCCCCACTTATCAATTAATCCCTAAAATGCAAAAATGCCCAGGTATGTATGAATTTTGGGCATTTGCCCACGCAATTTATCCTGCTCATTTGCCCCAACTTATAAATGTCCAGGCATTTTACATCATTAATTGCACTACATTCCAAGTGACACACACACATGATGTTATTTTTGAACATACTCACCAAGTCTCTGTAACCAATGGCCGGAAAGTTCTACAAATCTTTCAGTTCCTCGGTGACAGAAAACTACTTCATGGTCACAGAGCCATTCCAGAACTGCTAGTATAAGGGCAACCTATCTTCTACCCCACTTTGCAGGTTGCCCACATCAGGGGCAATCATACATTCATTTTTTTTATTATTATTTATCTATTTATTGTTCCGTGGGACCAAATTAAGGAGAAGTCTCCATGGTCATGGAACGAGTCAATACATGAAATTATAACACGATATTAGAAACAGATAAAATGAAATATAAAAAAACATATTCAGGTGACAAGTCGTAAGTTTAAATAAAGAAAATCAACAATGTAACACTGGAATTTGCTTAATTTTTTAGCTCTTCCAGGAGCTCCTCGACAGAATAGAAGAAGTGAGCCATGAGGAAACTCTTCAGTTTAGACATAAAAGAGTTTGGGCTACTGCTAAGATTTCTGAGTTCTTGTGGTAGCTTATTGAAAATGGATGCAGCAGAATACTGCACTCCTTTCTACACAAGAGTCAAGGAAGTGCATTCCAGATGCAGATTGGATTTCTGTCTAGTGTTAACTGAGTGAAAGCTGCTAACTCTTGGGAATAGGCTAATATTGCTAACAACAAACGACATTAAAGAAAATATATACTGTGAGGGCAATGTCAGAATTCCCAAACTATTGAATAGGGGTCGACAAGAGGTTCTCGAACTTACACCACATATAGCTCGAACAGCCCGTTTTTGAGCCAAAAATACCCTTTTTGTATCAGAAGAATTACCTCAAAAAATAATACCATACGACATAAGCGTATGAAAATATGTGGAGTAGGCTACTTTTCGTGTTGAAGTGTCACTTATTTCAGACACTGTTCTGATGGTAAATAAAGCAGCGTTTAGTTTCTGAACAAGATCCTGGACATGGGCTTTCCACAACGGCTTACTATCTATCCGAACGCCTAGGAACTTGAACTGTTCCGTCTCGCTTATAATATGCCCATTCTGTCTGATCAAAATATCGGTTCTTGTTGAATTGTGAGTTAGAAACAGTAAAAACTGAGTCTTACTGTGATTTAGCATCAAATTATTTTCCACAAGCTTATTTCATGAACTACATTATTTGATACTGTTTCAATATTACACACAAGATCCTTCACTACCAAGCTGGTGTCATCAGCAAACAGATATATTTTTGAATCACCTGTAATACTAGAAGGCCTATCATTTATATAAATAAGAAACAGCAGTGGCCCCAGCACCGATCCTTGGGGAACACCCCACTTAACAGTGCCCCATTGGGACTGAACATCACTACCACTCTCAATATTTCGGAGAATTACCTTCTGCTTTCTGTTCTTAAAGTAAGAGGCGAACCAATTGTAAGCTACTCCCCTTACTCCATAATGGTCCAACTTCTGCAATAATATTTTGTGGTCAACACAGTCAAAAGCCTTCGCTAAATCAAAGAAAACACCTAGCGTTCGCAACCTTTTATTTAAGCCGTCCAAAACCTCACAGAGAAAAGAGAATATAGCATTTTCAGTTGTTAAACCATTTCTAAAACCAAACTGAACATTCGACAGCAAATTATGTGGGGCAACATTATCAATGTCTCCCTTTTTATAAAGTGGCTTCACTACTGAGTACTTTAATCGAACACGAAACCGACCACTCCTAAAGGAAAAGTTACAGATATGGTTAAGTACTGGGCTAACATACATAGAACAATACTTCAGTATTCTGCTAGATACCCCGTCATATCCATGAGAGTTCTTGGTCTTTAGTGATTTAATTATTAACTCAGTCTCCCTCTTGTCAGTATCATGGAGGAGCATTTCAGTTAACAGTCTCGGAACACTTTCTTCTAAGAGCGCTATATGATTCCCTGTTGGGACTAGGTTTCTATTTAGTTCACCTGCTATATTCAGAAAGTGATTATTAAATACTGTATGCGACTTATCAGTAACACGGACATTCCCACTACGTACTGATTCTATATCCTCGACCTGTCTCTGCAGACCAACCACTTCCTTTACGACTGACCATGTGGTTTTAATTTTATCTTGAGACTTAGCTATTCTATCTGAATACCACATACTTTTTGCCTTACTAATAACATTTTTAAGCACCTTACAATACTGTTTGTAATGGGCTGCTGCATTTAGATTTTGACTGTTTCTAACGTTTTGATATAATTGCCACTTTGTTCTACAAGATATTCTTATCCCTCCAGTCAGCCAGCCAGGCTGCCTGTTTGTGCTAGTACCCTGTTTTGAACGTTCTAACGGAAAGCAACTTTCAAAGAGCACGAGAAAAGTCTTGATAAAACTATTATATTTATCGTCTACTGTATCAGCGCTATAAACATCTTGCCACTCTTGTTCATTGATAAGGTTTACAAAGGTCTCTACAGCAACTGGATCAGCTTTCCTAAACAGCTTATGACTATATTTAACACGTGTTGCAGTACAAAAATCTTTTAGAGTTAAAATTTGTGCATCATGATCTGAAAGGCCATTCACCTTTTTGCTAACAGAATGCCCTTCTAGTAATGAGGAATGAACAAAAATGTTGTCTATGGTTGTTGTACTGTTCCTTTGCACTCTCATTGGAAAGAATACGGTTTGCATAAAATTATATGAATTAAGGAGGTGTACCAGCATCCTCTTCCTTGCACAATCACTTTGTTGTTGTTGTGGTCTTCAGTCCTGAGACTGGTTTGCTGCAGCTCTCCATGCTGTGCAAGCTTTTTCATCTCCCAGTACCTACTGCAACCTACATCCTTCTGAATCTGCTTAGTGTATTCATCTCTTGGTCTCCCTCTACGATTTTTACCCTCCACGCTGCCCTCCAATACTAAATTGGTGATCCCTTGATGCCTCAGAACATGTCCTACCAACCGATCCCTTCTTCTGGTCAAGTTGTGCCACAAACTTCTCTTCTCCCCAATCCTATTCAATACTTCCTCATTAGTTATGTGATCTACCCATCTAATCTTCAGCATTCTTCTGTAGCACCACATTTCGAAAGCTTCTATTCTCTTCTTGTCCAAACTATTTATCGTCCATGTTTCACTTCCATACATGGCTACACTCCATACGAATACTTTCAGAAATGACTTCCTGACACTTAAATCTATACTGGATGTTAACAAATTTCTCTTCTTCAGAAACGCTTTCCTTGCAATTGCCAGCCTACATTTTATATCCTCTCTACTTCGACCATCATCAGTTATTTTGCTCCCCAAATAGCAAAACTCCTTTACTACTTTAAGTGCCTCATTTCCTAATCTAATTCCCTCAGCATCACCCGACTTAATTAGACTACATTCCATTATCCTTGTTTTGCTTTTGTTGATGTTCATCTTATATCCTCCTTTCAAGACACTGTCCATTCCATTCAACTGCTCTTCCAAGTCCTTTGCTGTCTCTGACAGAATTACAATGTCATCGGCGAACCTCAAAGTTTTTATTTCTTCTCCATGAATTTTAATACCTACTCCGAATTTTTCTTTTGTTTCCTTTACTGCTTGCTCAATATACAGATTGAACAACATCGGGGAGAGGCTACAACCCTGTCTTACTCCCTTCCCAACCACTGCTTCCCTTTCATGTCCCTCGACTCTTATAACTGCCATCTGGTTTCTGTACAAATTGTAAATAGCCTTTCGCTCCCTGTATTTTACCCCTGCCACCTTTAGAATTTGAAAGAGAGTATTCCAGTCAACATTGTCAAAAGCTTTTTCTAAGTCTACAAATGCTAGAAACATAGGTTTGCCTTTCCTTAATCTTTCTTCTAAGATAAGTCGTAAGGTCAGTATTGCCTCACGTGTTCCAGTGTTTCTACGGAATCCCACAATCACTTATACAATTAATATTGAAGTCACCACATATAACTAACTTTTTGTATTTCCTATAAAGTGAACCAAGAACCTCCTCTAGCTTTAGCAAAAACGTTGTGAAATCGGAGTCTGGGGATCTATAAATAACAACAGTAAGAAGTTTAACCACACCTGCACAACATTCAAACACCTTTTCAGTGCGGTACTTTGAAACATCAATTGACTCAAATGGGATGCCGTTTTTCACATACATGGCTACTCCCCCACACCGCAAAGAGCTCCTCGAAAAGCTGCCAGCCAACCTGTATCCTGGTAAAGGAAGCCTCTGAATTATCTCCTTATTTAAGAAGTGTTCAGATATACCAATAATTTCAGAGTCAACATCTATAAGCAGTTCACTAACTTTATCTCTAATACCTTGTATATTTTGATGAAATATACTAATTCTCTCATTACTCGGATACCTAAGCTTTTTCAAAAGTGGTTCCTTTGTTAGAGAGACTTCCCTTAAGCAGGAATACCTATCAGCTGACTTCAATCTAAAAAAGGTGCAGCTCTAACACCCACTACTGCAGGAATTTTCCCATGAGTGATCCCACCAACCCCACCTATGCTGTCACCTATAAGCTTTGCCAACCTCCCCTTCCCATGCCCGTTGAGGTGCAGGCCATGTCTAGTGAAACCTGTCCTGCTGATAGACTCCACTGACACCACTGAAATGTGACCCATGCTTTCTGTCATCAGCGCACCCCCAAGTTTCATGTTATTACGCCTGACGGCTGTATTAAGATGAGGCCGATCGTGACGCTGAAACAGTTCCACGAAATGCACATTCGTGTTGCCAGTCTGAGTGGCTATCTTTTCCAGGTGACCATCTATGTCATACTCCCCATCCCTATCAATACTGTTACCACCCCACCCACAATCACTACCTGATCCTCTTTAGTAAAATCCCTACATAACCCCCCTATGTTAACAGTCACCTGAGCCAATCCTGCATTAGGCTTCACAATGCTGGTGACCTGGTACTCACTCCCCAGCACTTCCTGCAACTGCTGGCCTACACCTCTGCCATGAGAACTACCTAACAGCAGAACCTTCTTCTTCCTCTTCGAGTTTGCAACTGTTCTAGCCACCGTAACTACTGAGGTCTGCTGCATACTTCCTACATCCACAGCTACTAGAGATTCCTCTCCACTAGACTCTGATAGTTGGTCATATCTATTGTAAACACCAATAGTAAAACTATCTGAAAATCTTCTTCTCCTAGCAGATCTCTTGCCAACAGCCAGCTCCCATTCCCCAACCCCCTCCTCCCTCCTCATCCTATCTAGCTCCTCCTCTGCGTTTTTCAACTGCACCTGAAGGGCACAGATCTTATTCTCCTGCTCCTCTATCAACTTACTCTTGCTACATAACCTACAGTTCCAGGAGAGGATCTCAGCAGAATGCCCACTGGCTTCCCCACTGCATTCCCCCCAGTGAAAATACTTCGAACAAGTCCCACACCGCAATCCACTACTCACGAACCTACGGCAAAGCCCACACTTTTCACTCATGGTAAAATTTTACTTTTTCTAAGTTCCGCTACTACAATAAGAAGATGTTAAAAACCTGACTACAATAATCACAAACTTACTCTACAAGGGAAGTTACTATTATTAACAGTATTAATAAACAACAAATGCGAATATAACAAAAGACTAATACAGAAAGAGAATCAAACGTCTAATGACACAGTAACGAAGCTGAAAACAGTTCCCAAAAGGTTCTTCTGAAATTATTTCACTAGAAAACACAAAAAACACCGGTTGAAGACTACTAAAGTTCCTAAATAAACCACTATACACAAACAATTAATTAGTACTTAGCTTTCGATGCGCCGCTACAGCTGCAACTGGTCAGCGCGGAATGTAAACACAGGTAAGAGGTTACGTTGCTCGATACGAAACACTCACAAATATCAGGTCACAACACAAGAAAGACAGAGGTGAATGAAGAAACCACTAATAAGTCACTTATATAGTAAATATTATCACAAAAACCGTTAAAATATGTATCTGAAACCTAAAAATATATAAAAACTTAGAGAGCGATCTCACACGCAGTCACTCGCTTATGACGTCACACCAAAATAGTTCTGGAGACAAAGGGAAAGCTGACGCAATTTCGATGTGAAAAACAGAGTGAAATAAGCCGTTTGCACTACCCTTTCATATTAATAGTTCAACAATTTCAGGAGTCAAATAGATCGCTTAAAACAGTCACTTCAACCTTATGGTGATCCTTCTTCGGAATACAATATATTTTCAACGTTTGAGTATCGCACACCAACATTATGCAAATCAAGTAATGAAATTTCCATCACAAACAGATCATGGGCAAACTATTGTTCTCTTCTGATTGACAGTCCTTAACCTATTGTTCTGCTAAGAGGATTAAAACCCCCTGGGGTGATTCATCTTTTTGACTGACAGCTCATGACCTCCTGAGGATAATCGTTCCTTTGGCTGACAGTTCCTTAACCTACTGTTCCCCCACCTCTCCCCCTCCTCCTCCTGCTGCACCTCCTCCTCCCCCATCCATCTGGGAACTCTCCACACCAATACAAGCACACTTTGGATATCAGTGTAATTGACTAATTAACTAAATCGACCAAGTAATTAAATCAACCCTCTGAGAAACCCCACAGCCCTCCGACTCCCCTCCCCCTCCCGGAAAATGGCGGAGAAAAGACTCAGTTGATCAGCCATTTGGAGGGAAATCGATTGCAGTGTATGGAATATTGTCTAAAGAATTTAGACAATGTAGTTTATTTATTCACTTTAAAGAACTTGGTGGGAAATTGATTGCAGTGTATGGAATATTGTTTAAACAATTTAATTTAGACAATGCGTGGAATATTGTTTATTTAAACAATTTATGGGATACAAGACAGTGTTTGGGATATAATTCATTTATTTAGTTAAAGCATCTGTCGGGAAATTGACTGCACTGTATGGAATACTGTTTATTTAAACAGTTTGTGGGTGACAAGGCAGTATGGAATATTTAAACAGTTGCGACGCTTTTTTTATTCTGATCGCGCCTGTTTAGTTTAGTTTATATTTGCTGCCAGAATCAGGGATGTTAAGGCTTTTATTACACCTGTATATTTTCCTCACTTTTCGAAGTGCACTGGCGTCTAAACACAGATGGGGAAACCAGAACAACTACATATCTAGAAGTTCATGACACATGTCTAAACCAAACGTCACTTTCCGCAGAGGCACAAATTACTAGAATCTCAGCGACAAACCATTTTATACAAAACGAGAAACATAAAGCAGTCATATTGCACTGACAGTTGAGCGCCGCAAAAATGGCCTACAGATCACGAATGGAATGAATTGCGGTGTAGTAGCCACCGTTTAGGGTCTCAGGTTCATGTCTCTAACACCAGGGCACACAACGAAGGTCAAAACCGCCCGATGTCCTAATTACAGATCACATTACTAAATACCACCGATCACAGACCACATATCAATCTCCTTTGATCTCGCGGCCTGTTGATCGGAGAAGTCCGGGCTCGCTTCCTGTCCCTGTCTTTCTCTGGAGGCCACTAAATGATTGTCAGTGTCAACAAACGTCCCAAAACATGCAGATGGTTTGCTCCTCTCCTCATAATACTGAATTCCTGTCGCCTAATGCTGGAGACAAAGGGAAAGCTGACGTAATTTCTACATCAAAAACAGGGTGAAATAAGCCGTTTGCACTACCCTTTCGAATTAATAGTTCAACAATTTACAGGAGTCAAATAGATCGCTTAAAACACTCACTTCCACCTTATGGTGATCCTTCAATACAAACATCTTTTCAACATTTGAGTATCGCACACCAACATTATGCAAATCAAGTAATGAAATTTCTTCAATTTCTCCAGGCGTATTTTATGACGAGATAAATCTCTGGTTAACAGCCTGGTATGAGTGTGCATAGGACACAATATTTTGGCAATCGACCACGTTGCCATCATCAAGTGCGCTGATGTACTGACCGGCGGTGGGCCGGCACCATGTATATATAGGACAATCCCCCTCCCGCTCCTCCCTCAGGCGCTTCCTATGAGTCGGTGCGGTCCAGGTACAGCGTCCGTTCTCCCGCCGTCTGGGCGTTGCGTCCTAGGTCTTCTCGTTCAGGAGGGTCTGCCGGCACCTCTCTCGTTATTCTTCCCTCCTCCCCGAAGTCGGTACACGCTGGGAAATATCAGCGCACCTGATGATGGCAACGTGGTCGATTGCCGAAATATTGTGTCCTATTCACACCCATACCAGGCTGTTCACCCGAGATTTATTTCGTCACTGAAATTTCCATCACAAACAGATCGTAGCACTAAATATATCTGAGGTCTTGTGCACACAAACGTTTGAGAGCACTAACACTCTCTTCCACCACAACATTCCACTACAACTACACATCTGATGAAAAAAAATCTTACCGATCACACAAACTAGCGGTCGCGAGGTGCGTGCCATTTGCTGCTAATAGCGTAGCCCCCGTCGCACGGATCGGGAGAGAGACCCACACCCGAACGCGAGCGTGCGCGCGTTAGAGCTATAAGGAACGCGATTGGGTTGACTGGGTTTTTAAATGTACTGTAGAATTTCTAAATTGGTCCTCTCTGCTACATTCGGTAGGATGAAGCAAGGTGCGTGATACAACAGAGACAACAGGAAGTACCACTACAAGACAGCCCCCACTGCTATGTATTGAGAAGCAATAGACACAGCACACTTAAACCACGATCTAATCTGTAGTTGTATTACTTGTCGTGGCTAGATGTTAGAGATCGCTATCTGTCGGAAATTGACGTGGCGATTGGGTTTATAGAGCACTATAGAATCTTAAAATTGGTTCTCTCCGCTACTTTAGGAAGGAGGAAGCACTACTGCCTGATAGGAAAGTGACAATAGCAAATGCCACTGCAAGACAGGCCCCACTGATACGTACAGAGAAGTGCTAAACGCGACACACTTAAATCACGATCCAGTCCGTAGTAGTAGTTGTCATGATGTCGGAGGTAGCTGAAACACTAGCGCATCCCGCCCGCTCCTGTTTTGATATCCACACACAGCTCGCCCGTCCCCATGCACACCACCAGTGCCGCATAAAAAGATCCGGGAAAATTACCGCCGTGGCCGCAGTCGCAGTCATGGACGCATGTGTATGCCAGAGCCCACCATCCCTGGCCATGGATGGCATCTGGGGGTTATTGGAGTGGCAGGAATTCGGATGTTATTAATATGTCCGGTGCAAACACCCATCATATTGAATCCTCTCTCACGCAACACACACACGTCCGCTTCTGTTGTGCTCACTCAGTACACTGGTCACTTCGCCAGCAGTATCAGAGAGGTAGGCACATACTTTGTACACGCCAAAAGCTGAGCTAATCCATTACTTCCGGTTGGCGATTCCTAGTGACCACCCTTGCAGGCAGCTGCGGTGCACTGTGAGATAAGCAGTTGCAGCTTGGACGCAAACAGTAGTTCTAAACAATTCCACCCCGGCATAGACCCACCAGTTTAAGAAATCTACTTTGCGCAATCCGAGGCAACGATGTTGTTGACTGTACACCGCGAATTTCTCATACAAAATGTAGATTCCTCCCGTTTATACGAGTTATTTCCGAAGATAGAAGAAGTCGAACAATACACGCGTTTTCACAGTTCTAAAGTACTGTTATTTGTTATGAAAATCCTGTACAGAATTATGTCATAGGCTATAATCCCTCTAAGTATCCTTTGATCAGGTAGAAAAATATCTTTTCTTATATGTCATGTCATGCGTCACAGGACTAGAATATTAATCTCATTTTCGGCTCAAGACACAGTGGTAAGATCCACCACGGTCACAGGACGCTTCCTTACTTTCGTATTCTCTCTTCTTGCAAGCAAATATCTCGTCACATGTGAGGTGTCTTAAGGTAACAGCACAGAGAAGTTGAAATATAGGTTTTACACTACGTATCACTTTACAAATTCGGTAAAACATCTGATTTTATTACGATGGTTGTCTCTTCCTGTACAAGTAGACGACTGAAATAACCCCTCAACGAAAAAAAACACCAAGTGAAGTATCATATACGTGGTGCTCTAGTCATCGCCCACACACGCCACATGGCATGTCACCGACATCAAATTGACAGGCTAATTAATTAAATTGATCATGAGGGTCACTTTAAATGGCATGTAATTTTTCTTTTTCAGTAGTCGGATTACACTCACCAGGTAGTTCAAATGGGAATCCCTGGAGGGAAGACGAAGTTATTTTCGAGGAACACTATTGAGAACTGACATTTGAGGCTGACCACAGAAGGATTCTACCGTCAACAACATACATTATGTGTAAGGACCGTGCTATTAAAAACACGATCACAATGGCTATGTTACTGCCACCCTGCATAAAAATTGGTCTTGGTTCTACAGGCACACCCAAGAGTCGTTCTGGTAGAAATGCTGTCAGTGATTTGGAACCAAGTCTCTCCACTCAACCACATACTTGCGTTGAATCCTCTGAAGTCGTCTTTTAATGATTATGGCCACTAGTGAATAATATTCATGCTACTCTCGTACCTCGAAACGAGTCACCTTTTTCGAACTTAACTGCTACAGTAAAACTCCAAAGTTGTTTTGGACAATTCATCTGCAACTTGTAGCTGTTCCTCAGTCTCTACATCAGCCTCCCTGCAGCTTCGTCCATGCGATCATCCCAATGTAAGTCGGAACTGAGCATAAGTCAGAAAACACTATATATACCACGTTCTGCAACCCGTGTAGAAACAGGGTAAGCTGAATCAATGCCACAGGACCGTCTTTTGACCACTCTATGGAAGTGGGAACATGTTGTCATAGTTCCGCCAATGGTGTATGATGTGTAAGGTCAGCGCCAAAATGAAGCTTTCTCCTGCAACACGAGTCAGTATAAAAGACATTACAAGCAGTGATGGTGATGTTTCTTATCGGGAAAATTAGGAGGACTCCACATCATACAAGAACTGGAAGAATGGAGAGGATTTTGCTACTGCTCTGCGAAGTGCTTCCAAACTACATACATGTACTACAGTCTGAAGATCTGCATCCCTCAGGGTGCATTAATGTCTGTCACCCAAACATTCTATCATAGGTATTTTGTACCATCTAACAGAGAAAAACTACAAACTATAAAAGCTCTGCTAAGTCCATTCGACAGAGAACTCGATAAGATTTTTACCATATCTCTCTCTTCTGATATATCGAAAACAAATACTGTCTGCATGCCAGCATCGAGCATTTGTGGTGATCCTATTAAATGTGCAGGTATTGATCCACTGGAGCAGGTGGCCAATGATCGAAGTCGCTTGCACAGACCAGTGCAAAGTTTCATCGCCTGTACTATAGGAGGACCATATACCTCAGACTATCAGTCGCAAGAGATGGTCTCTGTTTTGTTTCTTTCTGCAGTAACACACTTTGTACACCGCAATGCATTTTGTGTGTTCTTTTTTTTGCCACAACTTTGGAGGTCTGTGTTATGTTCTAAACTGACATTAACACGTTTCGATCCATTGGCTCTCACAGAAAACTGGATATCACATGGTGTAAACCATGTTGCTGCTACTCCCACAACACATTCATTGAATAATTGAAAGAAAAGACAGCCACAACATAAGGAAACTAGAAGAGTTTTGTGGCATTGTGGAGCGTTTCCAAACTGCTGTCTGAAGGTGACTGACGACCTCTACATTTAAACTCATCTTGCACAGAGACAGGATAGCGGATACCTCAGTGTACCGTTTCGATTGATTCCTCATATTGCAGTCATGTTCGCGATCACTGTTTCAGTGCTACCCATTCCCGGAAGGTGTTGCCCCTCCATCAAGACTCTCCATCTCAAACAAGCGATGTCTGTCAGGCATTATGCGGTAATCAACAGCATACCAGTGGATATATGGGATGAAAAAGACACCACTGATGTACTGTAATAAGCATCACAGTTGACAGTGTGATCAATTTTACCAACTGTACCAGTTTTTTATAACACCAACCAGTGACATGGTTGCACGCCTCTCAATTTCTGTATCATCGTTAAATCGCCCCTCCTCTGCTTTGCAAGTACCATTTCGAGTGTAGATAGATGACTGTGCAGTACATCCATTCACTGTTAATTCTCGAACATACATACCAACGTATACCATACAGCGATCTACATATTTCTAGCACTTCGATCATAGTGACTAATTTACGATTATGATTATCCATCTTTCACAGAGCATTGTTGGATTCTTAGGATAAAGTTAGAAACTGAAGGATCTCCTCGCGTTGTCTTTGACCAACGCTCCCTGCAACACTGTCACCGAATTAATCTGCAGTTGACCAGAAGTAGACAGCTACATTCCACGTTTCGTGAAGGAACAGAGCGAACCGAGTCCATAACTGCTGTCCTGCACCCATCCCAGATCACAAGACCTCTCCAGATGCGCGAATGTCGAGGTGGTTTGAACCTCTTATCAGTGTCTAGTAGATATGAAAGTGTCGTGATGATATAACAGACGGTTAAGAACAAGAAATGGGTGGTTTTTTTGCATGATGGAGCTCCAGATGGACGGAGTTTGAAGCGTTTCATGTAAATCAACAGCACTATCAATTCTAAAGTATTGTTCTAGTGCATGGGGCCAGTCCAAGAAGGTGTTGGTTGGTAAGAGAGAACATAAACACATGCACTCCTGAGGCTACACGGTTCTGCACTTAAAACACACTATAATGTAAGATCGTTGCGGTTTCTGACCTATGTCATGTGGAATGCAGTGCTGTTACTATCCCCACAAAAGAAATATATTTCCAGTGGATGACATACATTCTCCTTGCAGGTTTCTCTATGACAAACTATAGTGAAAAACTGTAAAATGAAAAAAAACTACTTCCTTAAAACATTGATTCTTTGTGATACATTCACAGTATAGCTTTTCAGAGGTGTATAGCCTCCACTGCTCACATCCGAACATGGTTCAGAAATTATACTATGCTCGCACCAGTCCTACATAAAATGATCGTTAGTAAGAGAGAATGCCTCTTACAAAGAAAGAGACAAACGCATAGCAGCGGTGTTTGACATGTGAAATTACACGTCTTTCCACCACTAACTCCATGAACAGGACATCTGTCAAGCAGATGTATACATGGGGATTGTAGTACGTCACAAACACCTGTCGCTAAATTAGAATCACTGTAGTTATGAAACTGAAGACTTTATTTTATGCCCAAGATGAAGCAGGGAATGGAGTGGGTGCATAAATCTTTGTTAGCCCAGAGGAGAGCGTCGAAACAGGATGGACATGTTTCGTCGCACATGAGAGTGAATTCGTCTGATGACTGAGAGGTTTGCTGTTAACGATTGCAAGTAGACAATGTTCTAAGCCACACACAGAACACAACATTTGGATATGAGTCGATTGCAGGGTATTTCGCACAACTGATGCATCCCGACATAACAACAGAAGAAAACGGTCAAACGACCTGCAGTGACATCTCCCTCTCTCCATAGAATGCATCATCAGTCTACCATTAAATCATACCTCATTACAACTCCACCTCAACTGATCACTCCATTGCTGGCCACTGTGGCCAAGCGGTTCTAGGCACTTCAGTCCAGAACCGCACTGCTGCTATGGTCGCAGGTTCAAATCCTGCCTCAGGCATGGATGTGTGTTATGTCCTTAGGTTAGTTAGGTTTAAGTAGTTCTAAGTCTAGGGGACTGATGACCTCAGATATTAAGTCCCATAAGTGCTTAGAGCCATTTGAACCATTTGATCACTCCATTCACTCTCTGTCGTCCTTTAACGCAGATGCAAGTAAGTTTAGAGGCAGACGGTTCCCTTTTTTCCAGGAAAGCATCAAAAACAGCAGTCAACTCACGTGTATCACTATTACCTCAATAGACATACAGTAGAATGCTGCTTCGACAAGAAATATGATTGCTTCCCTGGTTCCCAGTGCTTCCATGTAAATGTTTTCTCGTATTCCTCTTGCTGCCACAAACTCGTTCCCATGTACAAGAACTTTTCTGCACCAAGCAGAAGACATGCAAGTACTCACTTAGTTTCCCTGCATTTTGGCCTATTTTTCCTCAATTTATGCTTATTTTCCGTCATTTTTTGTACTTTTATCGATTTTATGTCTCTTCTACCCATGTGATCATGACATCACTTCTCGTTCCATATTCTAAAAGTGCTTGTAAATGTAGTACAGTTGCCAACACATAGCGCAAATGCACTATTTTTCTGGTAGGGCGGCATAGTACAGCCCTGTACTCGAATACATCCAGTCACCTTCAACCACAAATTCTAAAGTTACAGTGCGTTTGCTCTCTTTCCTATATTCAGTGTCTGTGCATATGTCCATGCTGTTTCAACACATTCCTCTAGACGAACAAAGATTTATACAAGGCACTCCATTCCCCTGCCGCACCTTGGGCATAAAATCGAGTCTTCTGTTTCATAGCTACAGTGATTCTAATTTAGTGGCAGGTGTTTGTAAGGTACTGCAATCCCCGTGTATACATCTGTCTGACGGAGTTATGGCTGCATAGCATGTGAAATTACGTGTCAAACACCGCTGCTATGCGTTTGTCTCTTTCTTTGTAAGAGACATTCTCCATTACTAACTGATGCGAGTATAGTATAATTTATGAACTGTGATCGGATGTGAATAGTGGGGGCTATACATCTCTCTGGAAAGGTATATTGTACATGAATCACAGGGAATCGATGTTTTAAGGGAGTAGTTTATCATAGATGATTGTGCAAGGAGAATGTATATCGTCTGCTGGAAATATATTTCTGACATTGGGATAGTAACAGAGTTGCGTTTCATGCAACTAATAGGTCAGAAACCACAACAGTTTAATATTATACGGTGTTTTAAGGACAGAACCGTGTAGCATTAGGAGTGCATGTGTTTATGTTTTCTCTTACGAACACCCTCTTGATACTGACCTCACACACTAGAACAGTGCTTTAGAATTGATAGCATAGCTGATTTACGTAAAATACTTTAAACTCCGTCCATCTGGGGCTCCATCATGCATAAAAACCACCCATTTCTTTTTCTTAATTGTCTGTTGTATCATCACAACTCTTTCATATCTACTATACACCTCCTCAACATCGGCGAGGGAAGTTCCCAGAGAGATGACAGAGGAGGAGGTGGAGTGGGAGGAGGAGGAGGAGGTGGAAGAGGAGGAGCAGGGGTGGGGGAACAATAGGTTAAGTAACTGTCAGTCAAAAGATAACAATAGGTTTGCCCCTGAATGTAGGCAAACCGAAATGTGGGACAGAACATAAGTTGCCCTACTACTACTGCTATCCAAACCCCTTGTCGCCGGAAAGTCTGCGATTGCTGCGAATTAAGTTCCTGGATGTTGTCGTCTGTGATCTATGTTAATAATCTTTCTTGGCGATCAGCATTACTCATGGCCATGGGAACTTGGTCAAACTGTTGGCACCATTTCACTACGGCTGTAGGTGACACTGCCTCTGGTCCACACATCGCAAGAATTTCACAGTGAATCTGTATGCGACTAAGTCGTTTTGCCAACGAGAATCTCACTGACCCACATTCTACAACTCTTGAGTACGGTTCTACACTCATGCTCATAAATTAAGGATAATGCTGATACATGGTGAAACAACGCTCTGGTGGGCAGTTTGCTGGTTTAAATCACCTTGGGGTATGACCATGCGGTGCATTTGACCTGCGGTCATCACACGGTGGCACTGACAGCAGTCCACATATGCAGAGGTGTGTTGGTGCAGATCAGAGTACAGTGCAGCGAGTAAGTGTGCAAACGTTTTCAGACATGCTAATGGTGACTGTGTGCTGAAAATGGCTCAGAGAACACATATTGATGGCTTTATGAGGGATAGAATACTAGGGCGACTGGAGGCTGATCAAACACAGCAGGTCATAGAATGGGCCCTCCGTGTGCCACAAAGTGTAATCTCAAGATTATGGCAACGATTCCAGCACACAGGAAACGTGTCCAGGTACTACAGTACCACGTCCACTGTGTACAACACCACAAGAAGACCGATATCTCACCATCAGTGCCTGCAGATGACCACGGAGTAATGAAGGTAGCCTTGCTCGGGACCTTACCGCAGCCATTGGAACAGTTGTCTCCACACACACAGCCTACAGACGACTGAACAGACATGGTTTATTCGCCTGGAGACCTGCAAGGTGCATTCCACTGACCTCTGGTCACAGGAGAGCCCTTAAAGCTTGGTGTCAAGAACACAGTAGATGGTCATTGGAACAGCGGTCCCAGGTTATGTTCACAGACGAGTCCAGGTGTAATCTGAACAGTGATTCTCGCTGTATTTTCATCTGGCTTGAACCAGGAACCAGATACCAGCCCCTTAATGTCCTTGGAAGGGACCTGTGTGGAGGTTGTGGTTTGATGTTGTGGGGTGGGATTATGATTGGTGCACGTACACCCCTGCATGTCTTTGACAGAGAAACTGTAACAGGTCAGGTGTATCGGGAGGTCATTTTGCACCAGTACGTCTACCTTTTCAGGGGTGCAGTGGGTCCCTCCTTCCTCCTGATGGATGATAATGCACGGCACCACTGAGCTGCCATCGTGGAGTAGTACCTTGAAACAGAAGATATCAGGCGAATGGAGTGACCTGCCTGTTCTCCAGACCTAAACCCAATCGAGCACTTCTGGGATGCTCTCGATCGATGTATCGCTGCACGTCTTCAAACCCCTACGACACATCAGGAGCTCCGACAGGCACTGGTGCAAGAATGGGAAGCCATACCCCAGCAGCTGCTCGACCACCTGATCTAGAGTATGCCCAGCCGTTGTGCGGCCTGTTACATGTGCATGGTGATCATATCCCATATTGATGTCGGGGTACATGCGCAGGAAACATTGGCGTTTTGTAGCACATGTGTTTCGGGACAGTTTTCTCAACTTATCACCAATACTGTGGACTTACAGATCTGTGTCGTGTGTGTTCTTTATGTGCCTATGCTATTAGCGCCAATTTTGTGTAGTGCCAAGTTGTGTGGCACCACATTCTGCAATTATGCTTAATTTATGAGCATGAGTGTAGTTGGTACGTCATTTCACTCCTACACCTTGATACACCTGTTATTCGTATTGTAGTAGAAATGTGTCTGCATGAATCCCAAAACATGTTCTCTCATCTGACAATGAGCCACTATTATTGTGCAGTGGCAGTAGTGTGGGTGACATGTGTAACTTACTTTTTTAAGTCCTTTCCAAACTATAACTCAAGCAATGAAAATATTCTGAATGAATTAATATATGACGAATCGTGTAATCATTTTACAAAGGTTTCAAACTCCTATTGATGTTCTTTCGTGTTTGGGATTTAAAAATTGGGTTGTTTTGGACATCAGCCTTACGCAAACACAATTAGTTTATTTTTATATTTACCCAGACATGTTTCGACACCTATGTGCCATTTCCTGTGGGTCAAATTTCTATTTCTGTAAAGTACATCAAATTTATAATAATTTAACTGTTGAAGTCCTAAGAATTACAATATGTGCAACTTGCTTTGTTTTGTTTGGACGCTCACCTTAAAATTACATCGCTAAGTGAACTGTATTATTAAACACCGATTTTGTGTGATCTTTTTTTGTGTTTTTTTTTACGCAATAATTTTCTTCATGGCTACTTTGCAGACGAAATGCTGTCAATAATAATAATAATAATAATAATAATAATAATAATAAAATAAAATAAATATTTGACCCACAGAAGATGACACGTAGATGTCGGAACATGGCTGGTTAAATATAAAAATAAACTAATTGTGTTTGCATAAGGCTGATTTTCGAAACAACCGAAGCATCGTGTAACATTCTTTTTCCGAGCATACTGCAAAATAATGAACGTCAGTATTATCCTCACCTGCTGTCTGTACGTATTTTTTTCTGTGTCTGATTCCTTCAAGTAGTGGTGGCACGTATCGTGAAGGTAGTCTGTTTGAATGCTGACAATGTAATAAATTTTCATCTTTGTGATTTGACGGATAGTATAAGCCACAAATTGCGCCAATATACAGTGTGAAAATCTAATCCGTTTCACGTTGTAGATGTCCTTCGAATAGGGACATTAAACTAGGCAGTTTCTTTCGTTGTTCTTGAGAAAGCTAGGATACATGCGGGCACAAGATTTCCCCTGTCCCATCTATAAGACAACATAACACTCCATTACACAAGCGCTTGATCACAAATAAATTCAACAATGAACAGACAGATAGCTGTCACCTGGGATTCTAATACAGGTCGTGTTTCACAATGTGAATGGCGTGCTTATATATGCGTATACACGAATACGTTTCAGACAACTCACAATGCATGAATATCGAAGCAACTGTTATGATACCTGTAACATGCAGAATATGGCAGTTTTCTTTCAATAAGGAAAAACTTGAGGTTATCCACATGACTATGAAAAGAAACACGTTAAATTTCAGTTACACAATAAATCATTCAAATTTAAAGGCTGTCAGTTCAACTAAATACCTACGAATTACAATTACGAACAACTTAAATTGGAACGATCACATATACAGGGTGTTACAAAAAGGTATGGCCAAACTTTCAGGAAACATCCCTCACACACAAAGAAAGAAAATACGTTATGTGGACATGTGTCCAGAAACGCTTACTTTCCATGTTAGTACATACTGACGAAACTAAAATGAGCTCTAACATGGAAATTAAGCGTTTCCGGACACATGTCCACATAACATCTTCTCTTTATTTGTGTGTGAGGAATGTTTCCTGAAAGTTTGGCCGTACCTTTTTGTAACACCCTGTATAATATCGTGGGGAAGGCAAACCAAAGACTGTGTTTTATCGTCGAAACTCGTAGAAGATGCAACATGTCTGCTAAGCAGATTGTCTATACTCCACTTGTCCGTACTCTGCTACACTGAAGAGCCAAGGAAACTAATACAGACGCGCGGGATTAGCCGCGTGTCTAAGGCGCTGCAGTCATGGACTGTGCGGCTGGTTCCGGTGGAGGTTCGAGTCCTCCCTCGGGCATGGGTGTGTGTGTTGTCCTTCGGGTAATTTAGGTTAGGTAGTGTGTAAGCTTAGGGACTGATGACCTTAGCAGTTAAGTTCCATAAGATTTCACACACATTTGAACACTTTTTTTGAAACTGATACAGCTGCCTCATATTGTGTAGGGCCCCCGCGAGCACGAGAGATGTGCCGCAACACGACGTGTCATTCACGTGACTAATGTCCGAAATAGTGCTGCGGGGAACTGACACCATGAATCCTGCAGCGTTGTCCATAAATCCATAAGAGTACGAGGGGTTGGAGATCTCTTTTGAACAGCACGTTGCAAGACATCCCAGATATGCTCAATAATGTTCATATCTGGGAGGTCAGTGGTTAGCGGAAGTGTTTAAACTCAGAAGAGTGTTCCTGGAGTCACTCTGTAGCAATTCAGGACGTGTGGGGTGTCGCATTGCCCCGTTGGAGCTGCCCAAGTCCAGCGGAATGCACAATAGACATGAATGAATGCAGGTGATCAGACAGGATGCGTACGTACATGTCACCTATCAGTGACGTATCTAAGCGCATCAGGGGTCCAGTATCATTCCAATTGCACTCGCCCCACACCATTACAGAGCCTCCACCTCCTTGAACTGTCCCCTGCTGACATGCAGGGTCCATGGATTCATGATGGTAACTCCATACCGATACACGTCCATCCGCTCGATACAATTTAAAACGAGACTCGTCCGACCAAGCAACATGTTTCCAATCATCAACAGTTCAGTGTCGATGTTGACGGGCCCAGGTGAGGTGTAAAGCTTTGTGTCGTGCAGTCATCAAGGGTACCCAGTGGGCCTTCGGCTCCGAAAGTCCATATCGATGATGTTTCGTTGAATGGTTCACACACTGACACTTGTTGATGTCCCAGCACTGAAATCTGCAGCAGTCTACGGAAGGGTTGCACTTCTGTCCTTTTGAACGATTCTCCTCAGTCCTCGTTGGTCCCATTCTTGCGGAATCCTTTTCCGGCCGCTGCGATTTCGGAGATTTTATGTTTTACCGGATTCCCGATATTTACGGTACACTCGTGAATGGTCGTACGGGAAAATCCCCACTTTATCGCTACCTCGGAGATGCTGTGCCCCATCGCTCGTGCGCCGACTATAACACCACGTTCAGACTCACTTAAATCTTGATAACCTGCCATTTTAGCAATTGCTAACAACTGCGCCAGACGCATGTTGTCTTATATAGGCTTTGCCGACCGTAGATCCGTATTCTACTTGTTTCCATATCTCTGTATTTGACTACGCATGTCTATATCAGTTTTCAATTATGACAGTAATTCAGACGTATGCATCACATATACTTAAATATGCCTTCTCTGAGTTGTAGGTAGTTTCAGCAATAGCCTTAACTGCCTCATCATTCGCTTTGCATCAATAAATGAACTAATTGGCAGTACAATAAAACAGTAAATACGCGTTCTGGGTATTACACTGCTGCGGGGCCTGCACTGTATTACTACTACTACTACTACTACTACTACTACTACTATTGTGTTGTTGTTGTTTTTGGCCGTGGTGGTGGTGGTGGTGGTGATGGTGGTGGGGGTGTTAGCGGCGATGGTTAGACACAAAGCATAGGCAGCCTATGGTCTTCCAATTTCTGCCAGTTCAGAAGTAAGGAGTCCAGCGTCAAGTCTTTTACAAACGGTAGGCTTAAGTGTAGTGCATGCATTTTAAGTTGGTTGATTGACGAGCCTGGTAGTACAGAGGTAAAGTGCGTGCCTGAACTTCGAGAGATCGCGGGATCGAGTCCCGAATGGATCACGAAATTGTCAGTCTGCTTTTTTTAAACCTTGCCTTGAAAGGCGTGATAGTCTCCAGAAACGACAGTTCGTTCGGATCCGCGTTAAACTGTAGGCTGCCTATCCCCAGCTGGATAACTGGGGTAAGTTGGGGACACGCAAGTCACTGAAGTGTCGTGCTATTGAAAGACTTGCACCAACCCACTGTGCCACACGAAATTACAATTAATTAAAATGAGAGTGCAAGGCTTGGGTGCAGCAAGTTTTGCTAGAGAGAGGAGCGGTGCAGAGGAAGCATGTTTTGTAGCGAGTGTATATCCTCAATGTAGATAGATAACGTCCTTTTTTTGAGAAGAAGTTGTAGATAGTACCAGTGACGCGTTGGAGCACCATTTTAAAAATATCATTAAAAAAAACATTTTGTACATAAGAAAGATGTTGTTAGAAATACACTGTGGCGACAAAAGTCACGGGATACCTCCTAATCTCATGTCGGACCTCCTTACACCCAACAGTGAACAAACGTGACGTGGCATAGACTCAACAAGTCGTTGGAAGTTCCTTGCAGACACATTCAGCCATGCTGCCTCTATAGCTGTCCATAATGGCGAAAGTGTTGCCAGGGCAGGATTTTGTGAACGAACTGACCTATCGATTATGTCCCATAAATGTTCGATGGGATTCATTCCGGACGATCTGTATTCCCAAATCATCCGCTCGAAATGCCCATAATGTTCTTCGAGACAATCGCGAACAACTGTGGTGCGGTGACGTGACGCACTGTCATCCATAAAAATTCCTTTGTTGTTTGGGAACACGAAGTCCATGAATGGCTGCAAATGGTTGGGTTGGGTTGTTTTGGGGAAGGAGACCAGACAGCGAGGTCATCGGTCTGCAAATGGTCTCCAAATACCCAGACATAACCATTGCCAATTATTCATCAGTTCAGATTCACCAGAGTACCCAGTCCACTCCACGTAAACAGCGCCCATACCGTTATTGAGCCACCACCAGCTTGCCCAATACCTTGTCGATAACTTGGGTTCATGGCTTCGTGGCGTCTGCGTCATACTCGAATCATGCGATCAGCTCTTACCTACTGAAATCAGGACTCATCCAACCACACCAAGGTTTTCCAGTCGTCTATGGCCCAACCGAAATGATCACGAGCCCAGGAGAGGTGAGGCAGGTGATCTGTTGTTAGCAAAGGCACTCGTGTCGGTCGCCTCCTGCCATAGCCCAATAACGCCAAATTTCGCAGCACTGTCCTAACGGATACGCCAATATCTGTGGTTATTTCACACAGTGTTGTTGGTCTGTTAGCACTTACAACTCTATGCAAACGCTGCTGCTCTATGCAAAGGCCGCGGCCTCTGCGTTGTCCGTGTGAGAAATAACATTACGGATCTCAGAATACTGAATTCCCTCAAAGCACTCCGTCTTCAGACCACGAGTGGTCTACCGGGACCATCCGACCGCCGTGTCATCCTCAAGGAGGATGCGGATAGGAGGGGCGTGGTGTCAACACACTGCTCTCCCGGTCGTTATGATGGTATTCTTGACAGAAGCCGCAACTATTCAGTCGAGTAGCTTCTCAATTGGCATCACAAGGCTGAGTGCACCCCCAAAAATGGCAACAGCGCATGGTGGCTGGATGGTCACCCATCCAAGTGACGGCCACGCCCAACAGCGCTTAACAGGAACTGGTGTATCCACTGCGGCAAGGCCGTTGCCATTGTATTCCCTAACAATTTCCAAAGTGAAATATCCTGTGTGTCTAGCTCCAGCTACCATTCTGGGTTCAGTATATGTTAAACCCGTCATGCGGCCATAATCACTTCGGAAACCTTTTCACATGAATCACCTGAGTACAAATGACAGCTCTGCCAATGCACTGCACTTTTACACCATGTGCACCTGATATTACCTCCATCTGTACATGTGCATATCGCTATCCCATGACTTTTGTCACCAGAGTGTAAGCTGTATAATTGTATCACTGACTCGGTAGTGCGTAGTTTAATGCAAACACCCACAAAAACTAAACATCATTTATCTTTCGTCATTTTAAAAATGAAAATAGGCAATAAAAATTATTTTCCATTGTACAGTTTAGTTAGGCGCTATGGATGGTAATGATGGAGGGGAGGGTGGAGTGGGCAGAATGGGAGGGGGGGGGGCAGGTGGAGGAGATCAGCCAATATCAGAACGAGCTCAGGGATAATGGGGTTTGGAAGGGCTGGGAACCACCGGTGTAAATCGTTGCTGAGTTCCATAAAGTGCTTCTCCAGCAGTGACAGTGTTAGCACTACCTTGCAGATAGAAGTCGTTCTCAATAGAACAGAAAGCAGCAGCAGCACTCCGTCCTCAGGCCACAAGTGGCCCATCGGGATCATCCGACCGCCGTGTCACCCTCAGCTGAGGATGTGGATAGGAGGGGCATGTGGTCAACACTCCACTCTCTTGGCCGTTATGATGGTTTTCTTTGACCGGAGCCGCTACTGTACGGTCGAGTAGCGCCTCAATTGGCATCACGAGGCTGAGTGCGCCCCGAAAAATGGCAACAGCGCATAGCGGCCCAGATGGTCACCCATCCAAGTGCCGACCACACCCGACAGTGCTTAACTTCGGTGATCTGACGGGAACCGGTTTTTCTACTGCGGCAAGGCCGTTGCATAGAGCAGAGAGGATAGATGTAAGAGTAATTTCGGGAGTATTACAGGGTGTTACTACTTACTATTTATACTAAGATCTGGTGGATAACGCAAGGCTATTAATGGACGATACTGTTGTCTATAGATGATTGTAAAGCCAGAAGACTAGCGAAATTCACGAAAGCGTGGAGGCGATAGACGACTGGAGAGGGACTGGCAGTTAGTCCTGAACGCCAATAAATGTAACACACTGCACGTAAGTATGTGAAAAAATCGACTAATGTTAGATAACGCTATTGGTGGCAAATTAATGGAAACGGAAACTTCCTTAACACACCTAGGAATAACCATTTGGAGTGATCTAAAACGGAATGACCACATAAAATAAAGTCTGGAAAAAGCACTCACTGGGAGAATTTAAAAGAAATGTAACCATCCTCGATAGAAGTGGCTGTCAAAACACTTGTTGGAGCTATTCTTAAGTATTGTTCATCAGTCTTACACTCTTACCAAATTGAATTAGTGGTAAAGAGGGGGGGAGAGGGGGAGGGGGGAGAAAGGGGGGGGAGATTGAGAGAGAGAGAGAGAGAGAGAGAGAGAGAGAGAGATAGAGAAGCGACTAAAAGTAACGTGTTTTCGTCACGGCATCGTTTAGTTAAGAACGTTACACAGATGCTCAACAAACTCTAGTATCAGCATTTGACATGGTGTCCCATTGCAGACTGTTGATGAACATCCGAGCATGCACTTTGGTTCTCAGGTATGTGAATGGCTCAAAAACGTTTTGAGTAATAGAATCCAATACGTGCTCCTCGATGGCTAGTGTGCATCAGAGACAAGGGTATTGTCAGAGTGCCCCTGGGAAGTATGATGGGACCGCTTTTTCCTCTAAATACGTAAATGGCCTGACGGACAGGGTGCGCAGCAATTTATGGCTATTTGGTGATGATGCTGTGTGTATGACGAGGTATTGTCGTTGAGTGACGGAATATACAGAATGACATAGACAAAATGTCTAGTTGGCGTGTTGAATGGAAGCTTGCTCTAAATGCAAAAAAAAAAAAAAAAGTAAGTTAATGCGGATGAGTAGGAACAACGTGTAATATTCGAATACAGCATTACTATGGTGCAGCTTGACACAGTCACTTCGATTAAATACCTGGGCGGAACATTCCAAAGCGATATGAAATGAAATGAGCACGTCAGGTTGATAGTAAGGAAGGCGAATGTTCGACTTCGTCTTATTGGAAGAAGACGGCGTATACAACGTCAGTGTGACTCATTCTTGTGTACTGTTAAGAGTGCTTGGCATCCCCACCAGGTAGGATTAAGGGCAGACATCGAAGCAATTCAGAGGCGGGCTGTTGGATTTGTTACTGGTAGGTTCGATCAGCACGCAGTTATTATGGAGATACTTAATGAACTCAAATGAGAATCTCTGAAGAGAAGAAGATGCTCTTTCCGCAGGGCACTATTCCGCATATTTAGAGAACCGGCATTTGAGGCCGACTACAGAACGATTCTACTGTCACTAACGCATATTTCGCATAAGTGCCATGAAGATAGGATGCGAGATATTAGCGCTTGTACGAAGTCTTTTAGATAGCCGCTTTTCCCTAGCTTTGTTTGTAAGTGGAACAGGAGAGGAAATACTAGAAGTGGTACAAGGTGCCCTCTGCACTGCACCGTATGGTGGTTTGGGGAGTAGGCTACTCACGTTCCTGACAGGAATTACGGTATCTTCGCTGTCCAGCTGTTAGTCACTCACTTCACTTTCTGGGTCGTGATCACTTTCTGGAAAAAAATTAGGTCCACAACTGAATCGCCAGTATCATTTTCCAATAACAGTTTCAATTCGTGCAGTTTTATCGTGTACACTCGGTGTAAACAGAAAAACAGCTAACTAAACGGAAGGGAAGGGTCTCTGAAACATAGTACACGTTTCTTCCAGCGTCAACAATCAACTGACCAACAAAGTGGAGTTATGAATCAAGTAGTGGCCTCTAAGAATTTTAACTGAAAGCTACAATGGCTTACTAATTAGTAGTGTACTACTGCAGATATTTTCAAAACGAAATCCGCGAGTGTCTGAGAAACCCAGTCCATCTGTTGACCAGTTGAAAATTACGGTATACGATGGATGAAAACATATACAGGCCACGAAATGGAATTTAGTTTACGGCCATGACAAAATCGAGACAAAGCATAATAGATTTCCAGTTATATTACAAGTTATTTAAATAATAGTTCTGTGAACGCCGAAGTAACATGAAAACTAGTAATTGCGAACATACAGGTTACCAATATTTTCTTTAAAAGTTAAAACTTTCCCTTTATGGACTACGTTGTTGTGACTTAAATTATTTCTTCGCTGTAACACTGGTATCTCCTAGGTATGGATACGATAATATCGCTATAGCTGTAAATGCACTAAAATTAAACCCCTGTAACTATGTAAAAAAACTGCTAATTTAGCTAATGTCAGTAGCACTTAAATAATAAAACAGTATTTGAGGTGCAACAATTCCCAGTGTCAACATTTCTCGTACGTCTTTTTTTATCTACATGAAAAATGCCACACACGGATAGTCCAAAGAATGGTTTGTAAGTCATCGATATTAAGCAGTAACTGCTATACATAATAACCTTGATAGTTTCTATATACGGTAAGGGATGTTACACATGCTATCCTGTTACTAATAGAACTAATACAGGGTGTTTCAAAAATGACCGGTATATTTGAAACGGCAATAAAAACTAAACGAGCAGCGATAGAAATACACCTTTTGTTGCAATATGCTTGCGACAACAGTACATTTTCAGGCAGACAAACTTTCGAAATTACAGTAGTTACAATTTTCAACAACAGATGGCGCTGCGGTCTGGGAAACTCTATAGTACGATATTTTCCACATATCCACCATACGTAGCAATAATATGGCGTAGTCTCTGAATGAAATTACCCGAAACCTTTGACAACGTGTCTGGCGGAATGGCTTCACATGCAGATGAGATGTACTGCTTCAGCTGTTCAATTGTTTCTGGATTCTGGTGGTACACCTGGTCTTTCAAGTTTCCCCACAGAAAGAAGTCACAGGGGTTTATGTCTGGCGAATAGGGAGGCCAATCCACGCCGCCTCCTGTATGTTTCGGATAGCCCAAAGCAATCACACGATCATCGAAATATTCATTCAGGAAATTAAAGACGTCGACTGTGCGATGTGGCCGGGCACCATCTTGCATAAACCACGAGGTGTTTGCAGTGTCGTCTAAGGCAGACTGTACCGCCACAAGTTCACGAGGAATGTCCAGATAGCGTGATGCAGTAATCGTTTCGGATCTGAAAAATGGGCCAGTGATTTCCTTGGAAGAAATGGCGGCCCAGACCAGTACTTTTTGAGGATGCAGGGACGATGGGACTGCAACATGGGGCTTTTCGGTTCCCCATATGCGCCAGTTCTGTTTATTCACGAAGCCGTCCAGGTAAAAATAAGCTTCGTCAGTAAACCAAATGCTGCCCACATGCATATCGCCGTCATCAATCCTGTGCACTATATCGTTAGCGAATGTCTCTCGTGCAGCAATGGTAGCGGCACTGAGGGGTTGCTGCGTTTGAATTTTGTATGGATAGAGGTGCAAACTCTAGCGCGTGAGACGATACGTGGACGTTGATGTCATTTGGACCGCAGCTGCAACATGGCGAACGGAAACCCGAGGCCACTGTTGAATCACCTGCTGCACTAGCTGCGCGTTGCCCTCTGTGGTTGCCGTACGCGCTCACCCTACCTTTCCAGCACGTTCATCCGTCACGTTCCCAGTCCGTTGAAATTTTTCAAACAGATCCTTTATTCTATCGCTTTTCGGTCCTTTGGTTACTTTAAACCTCCGTTGAAAACTTCGTCTTGTTGCAACAACACTGTGTTCTAGGCGGTGGAATACCAACACCAGAAAAATCCTCTGTTCTAAGGAATAAACCATGTTGTCTACAGCACACTTGCACGTTGTGAACAGCACACTCTTACAGCAGAAAGACGACGTACAGGATGGAGCACCCACAGACTGCGTTGTCTTCTATATCTTTCACATCACTTGCAGCGCCATCTGTTGTTGAAAATTGTAACTACTGTAATTTCGAAAGTTTGTCCGCCTGAAAATGTACTGTTGTCCCAAGCATATTGCAACAAACGGTGTATTTCTGTCGCTGCTCGTTTAGTTTTTATTGCCATTTCAAATATACCGGTCATTTTTGAAACACCCTGTATGTTCCCTCCGTGTCAGCTTAGAGACAATTTGAAATCCAAAAGACTCAACTGAATTACTATATGTACCTTTCGATGTTTTTGTTGTGGCCTTAAGTGAAACTTCATATCAGTGCACACTCCACTGCAGAGTGAAAATCTCATTCTGGAAACATTCCCCAGGCTGTGGCTAAGACATGTCTCCACAATATCCATTCTTTCAGGAGTGCTGGTTCTGCATGGTTTGCAGGAGAGCTTCTGTAAAGTTTGGAAGGTAGGAGGCGAGGTACTGGCAGAAGTAAAGCTGTGAGGACAGGGCATGACTCGTGCTTGAGTAGCTCAGTTAGCTGCCGGCATGGTTGCTCAGTGTGTTCGGTCAGAGAGCCGGTTGGCCTCTGTAATAAAAAACTGAGTGGAACGATCAACCACCGAACTTGAACAGGATGTCTTGCAACGTCCGTAATGACCAGACACAATGATCAATAACGAACAAAATGCAAATCTGCAAACTCCTAGTTTTGTCAAGATGAAAAACTTGTAATGTCTCTTGGGGAATAGCTCTGGCCTACTCATGGGGGATTATCATTACTGATCTGCAGCCCGAACAAGTGATGACCTAGTTCCTTTGACCTATAATTACGTAGTACTCCTGGCTGTTTTCTCAGATTATTGTTCTCTGCCAGAGACAGAGCTCCACTCACATAGACACATCACTCATACACTGTAGATACTTCTAAAAGGGTTGTTGATTCATTCATATGTTGTATAGATTAATGCCCTAAGCTATTTGTGATAAGTACTAACAAAGCAAGTGTAAATGACAATCTAATTTTAAGTACAGGACTGTAGACTGTACAAGACGTTTAAGATAAAAAGGAATATTCATTATGAGTCATCGACTTTGACAAGTGATGTAAGAAACATATGACGAACGTTGTAAACAGTATGGTGACTGTAACTTGATAACAGTGTAGAGTTATTCAAACACGATAAGGTACAAATTAGTCTGTCAGCACAACCATTTTTTAGCTTCACATTCGTCTCTTCATCAACTCACAACCAAACTGTCACCCTCCACCCTAACCTAGATCTCGGGTTAAGCAACAGATCAGTAAGTCACCACAAACTGTGAATATGTTCACAAAAATGTGTTGTCACAGCAGCCATTAACTTTACATCACTGTGCAAGGCATCGACTCGTATCAAATATTCCTCTTGACCCAAAATTTGAATGCTCATTGTAACATATTTGTTCTTTGGCTTCTTCACTCTTTTTTTTTTTGGCTTCTTCACTTTTTTTTTTTTAGCCAGTACTGTCATGTTTTGTTCCCTGTTACAATCCTCTTGCTGACAAAAAGTTTTGTGGCTCAGAGTGCTGAGTGATAGTGATATTTCACCATAATTAAGTGCATTTTTATTTTCATGTCATTTATAGTGTATAAGTCAACATATCAGTTTTCTACACTAAGAAAATAATGTTCCAGGTGTTCTGGCTTTCTGCAAGTGCTACAATCTTCTGGAAGACCTACTCACAATATAAAAACAAACCACAACATATATATCTTCGGAGCATTTTAGGGGTAAGTTAATGCTGTTCATTAGGAAGTACTAGAAACTTAATTTTAAAACTGGTATCCTTCAAATACACTCAACCACATTCTCCCAGAAATGGAAGCTGAATGGTTGCCTTGGATGAGGTGATTGTGGAAGTTATTGAGGGGAATGGGAGAGGGGGGCCCACTGCAAGGGGAAGGTGGAGATGATGATAGGCATGGACAGCCATTAAAGAGCATAGGAACATGACACCTAAACCCTCACTACCTTTGGGAATCATGGTTCTTTATTTATAATAATATACCGTCAAATCACTAACATATTTTACTGCTTCACAAACACCAGATTCCTTCATCTTGATCCATCTGACAATGTCCACGGCTCCTGAGTACAAAAGGTCTTGTACAATAAAAAAAGATGTGCTGATGTCTTTATTAAAAACTTCAGCTACATTAAAAAAGTGTGGTAAGTAATGACGTCACGCTTACTTAAACTTTCAAGGCCACCTATACTCTCAATACCTCCACAGCGAACAATAGACACAATAAGGCATCCAGCACTGTGACTAAATTTATTATTCTTGACAAGAGAGAGAAACTCAGAATACCGCCTGCAAACACACCAGGACCATCAAGAACAGCATGGGCAGCAATGTCCTTCACCTTCATTTTATTTTTGTCCTTTGGCTCAGCAGTCATTTCAGTATTGTCAATTGGCCTTATAGTCATGCAGTTATTTGTGTTCTCTATAAATCACAGGTTATCTTTTGTGAACACTCTTAAATCTCATTTTATTAAGAAAGAATAAACATAGTCAGATTTTTTTTTAGAAAGATAAGTGTGAGTCTGAAAGCTATATGCCTTAGCCATAAATAGATGATACTTTGTGATTACTCAAAAATGCCATGACGTGTTTAAGTAACCTGTTCTGTATACCATCTAACTCTTCTGATTATATAATTTTGAGGTTGTGCACTATTGTTGCCACTTTGTTTCACTAGCATGAATAAACTGCTGGTTACTACTAAAGTGATATTTCTGGGCTCTTCTTGCATGGGCTGTTGTTTTGGGAGCCTCAGACAGCCCTAGGAATATTTTTCTTTTGATCTATCTACTCCATTTGGAGATACTTATAGTTCACTTCCCGTATTTATCACTGATACACTTTCTTTGGAACTAATCTCTGATTTATTTGTCTGGTGCTGGAGGTGGCTCTTGATTCTACACTTAACAGCACACTATCCTCTTCCTTTCACATCCCTCTGCACACTCCTATAGGTAGCAGTAGCAGTTTCAGCACTCATCCCTACCCTGCTATTCCTCCTCGTTTTTGCCCTGTGTATACACTGGACATCTCTCCTAAGGGTCATAAAGAGAATTTTCTCTGGTGTTTCTGTAGATATTTGCAATTTGAGTTTTGTAATGTGTAGCCCCCCCCTCCCCCATGAACCATGGACCTTGCCATTGGTGAGGAGGCTTATGTGCCTCAGCGATACAGATAGCCATACCGTAGGTTCAACTACAACGGAGGAGTATCTGTTGAGAGGCCAGACAAACGTGTGGTTCCTGAAGAGGGACAGCAGCCTTTTCAGTAGCTGCAGTGGCAACAGTCTGGATGATTGACTGATCTGGCCTTGTGACACTAACCAAAATGGCCTTGCTGTGCTGGTCTGCAAACGGTTGAAAGCAAGAGGAAACTACAGCCGTAATTTTTCCCGAGAGCATGCAGCTTTACTGTATGGTTAAATGATGATGGTGTCCTCTTGGGTAAAATATTCTGGACGTAAAATAGTCCCCCATTTGGATCTCCGGGCGGGGACTGGTCAAGAGGACGTCATTATCAGGAGAAAGAAAACTGGCGTTCTACGGATCGGAGCGTGGAATGTCAGATCCCTTAATCGGGCAGGTAGGCTAGAAAATTTAAAAAGGGAAATTGATAGGTTAAAGTTAGATATAGTGGGAATTAGTGAAGTTCGGTGGCGGGAGGAACAACACTTTTGGTCAGGTGAATACAGGGTTATAAATACAAAATCAAATAGGGGTAATGCAGGAGTTGGTTTAATAATGAATGAAAAAATAGGAGTAAGCTACTACAAACAGCACAGTGAATGCATTATTGTGGCCAAGATAGACACGAAGCCCACACCTGCTACAGTAGTACAAGTTTATATGCCAACTAGCTCTGCCGATTATGAACAAATTGAAGAAATGTATGATGAAATAAAATAAATTATTCAGATAGTGAAGGGAGATGAAAATTTAATAGTCATGGGTGACTGGAATTCGGCAGTAGGAAAAGGGAGAGAAGGAAACATAGTAGGTGACTATGGATTGGGGGTAAGAAATGAAAGAGGAAGCTGCCTGGTAGAATTTTGCACAGAGCACAACTTAATCATAGCTAGCACTTGGTTCAAGATTCATGAAAAAAGGTTGTATACATGGAAGAATCCTGGAGATAATAGAAGGTATCAGATAGTTTATATAATGGTAAGACAGAGATTTAGGAACCAGGTCTTAAATTGTAAGACATTTCCAGGGGCAGATGTGGACTCTGACCACAATCTATTAGTTATGAACTGTAGATTAAAACTGAAGAAACTGCAAAAAGGTGGGAATTTAAGGAGATGGGACCTGGATAAACTGACTAAACCAGAGGTTGTACAGAGTTTCCAGGAGAGCATAAGGGAACAATTGACTGGAATGGGGGAAAGAAATACAGTAGAAGAAGAATGGGTAGCTTTGAGGGATGAAGTAGTGAAGGCAGCAGAGGATCAAGTAGGTTAAAAGACGAGTGCTAATAGAAATCCTTGGGTAACAGAAGAAATATTGAATTTAATTGATGAAAGGAGAAAATATAAAAATTCAGTAAATGAAGCAGCAAAAAGGAATACAAACGTCTCAAAAAGAGATCAACAGGAAGTGCAAAATGGCTAAGCAGACATGGCTAGAGGACAAATGTAAGGATGTAGTGGCTGATCTCTCTGGGGGTAAGATAGATACAGCCTACAGGAAAATTAAAGAGACCTTTAGAGAAAAGAGAACCACTTGTATGAAAATCAAGAAACCCAGTTCTAAGCAAAGAAGGGAAAGCAGAAACGTGGAAGGAGTATATAGAGGGTCTATACAAGGGCGATGTACTTGAGGACAGTATTATGGAAGTGGAAGAGGATGTAGATGAAGATGAAATGGGAGATATGATTCTGCATGAAGAGTTTTACAGATCACTGAAAGACATGAGTCGAAACAAGGCCCCGGGAGTAGACAACATTCCCTTAGAACTACTGACAGCCTTGGGAGAGCCAGTCCTGACAAAACTCTACCATATGGTGAGCAAGATGTATGAGACAGGTGAAATACCCTTAGACTTCAAGAAGAATGTAATAATTCCAATCCCAAAGAAAGCAGGTGTTGACAGATGTGAAAATTACTGAACTATCAGTTTAATAAGTCACTGCTGCAAAATGCTAACGTGAATTCTTAACAGACTAATGGAAAAACTAGTAGAAGCCAACCTCGGGGAAGATCAGTTTGGATTCCGCAAAAATATTGGAACACGTGCGGCAATACTGACCCTACGACTTATCTTAGAAGCTAGATTAAGGAAAGGCAAACCTATGTTTCTAGCATTTGTAGACTTAGAGAAAGCTTTTGACAATGTTGACTGGAATACACTCTTTCAAATTCTGATGGTGACAGGGGTAAAATACAGGGAGTGAAAGGCTATTTACAATTTGTACAGAAACCAGATGGCAGTTATAAGAGTCGAGGGACATGAAAGGGAAGCAGAGGTTGGGAAGGGAGTGAGACAGGGTTGTAGCCTCTCCTCAATGTTATTCAATCTGTATATTGAGCAAGCAGTGAAGGAAACAAAAGAAAAATTCGGAGTAGGAATTAAAATCCATGGAGAAGAAATAAAAACTTTGAGGTTCACCGATGACATTGTAATTCTGTCAGAGACAGCAAAGGACTTAGAGAGCAGTTGAACGGAATGGACAGTGTCTTGAAGGGAGGATATATGATGAACATCAACAAAAGCGAAATGAGGGTAATGGAATGTAGTCGAATTAAGTCGGGTGATGCTGAGGGAATTAGATTAGGAAATGAGACACTTAAAATAGTAAAGGAGTTTTGCTATTTGTTAAGCAAAATAACATGATGGTCGAAGTAGAGAGGATATAAAATGTAGACTGGCAATGGCAAGGAAAGCGTTTCTGAAGAAGAGAAATTTGTTAACATTGAGTATAGATTTAAGTGTTAGGAAGTCGTTTCTGAAAGTATTTGTATGGAGAGTAGCTATGTATGGAAGTGAAACGTGGACGATAAATAGTTTAGACAAGAAGAGAATAGAAGCTTTCAAAATGTGGTGCTACAGAAGAATGCTGAAGATTAGATGGGTAGATCACATAACTAATGAGGAGGTATTGAATAGGATTGGGGAGAAGAGATGTTTGTGGCACAACTTGACTAGAAGAAGGGATCGGTTGGTAGGACATGTTCTGAGACATCAAAGGATCACCAATTTAGTATTGGAGGGCAGCGTGGAGGGTAAACATCATAGAGGGAGACCAAGAGATGAATAAACCAAGCAGATTCAGAAGGATGTAGGTTGCAGTAGGTACTGGGAGATGAAGAAGCTTGCACAGGATAGAGTAGCATGGAGAGCTGCATCAAACCAGTCTCAGGACTGAAGACTACAACAACAACAATGTGTAGCTGGGTTGGCCCAAACAAATATTAGTCATCACATCTTTCAAGTGATGCCCTGTGTCAATGGAAAGTGTTACTTTGTTTCCTGTTACAAACAAAATATTAATAAAATTTTCTGCATGTTTTTCTTTTTAAGAGGTTTGGTGGTTCACATTTTTGTAAGAGTGATTTCATTTAGTCTGTGTCACAATAATTACTCACAGAACAGCCATCAGTGTCCATTGGTGACACATCAGGAGGGTAGCAAGTTGCATATCTGGGATTCTGTCTGCTTGTTTAGTTTACTTCTTCAGTTAGTCTTGTTAGGATGGTTAGTATGTGTGCATGCTGTGTGCAGATGCAGGAGAAGCTGGCTGAAGTTTATGAATGGCTGAATGCGCTTTGGCTATGGTCTGTTACCTTCAGGCTGCTGCCTCGGGGTGTGGCAGTGGCAGAGATTCTGGTAGGCACATGGGAAACCTCAGTGTTGCCTGTTTGCCCACGTGTTCTGCTTCTGAGGCACCTCATAGTGAACTTGATCTGTTGGATTTGCCCGTACAGCAGGGTGAGTGGCAGGTGGTAATACGATTGCGTTGCTCAAGGCAGAGGGGCAACGTGGAGAATGCCCACGTAACCTCATTCATTCACCCTAAGAGTAGACAGCTGGCCACTCCTTCAGCATGATCTGAGTAGGTCCACATGTGGGGGCTTATTAGTTATTGGAAGCTCCAACATAAGGAGTGTTATGGAGCCCCTTAGGCAGATAGCATTCAGGGCTGGAAAGAAATCTAATATGCACTCGCCATGTCTGCCAGAGGGCCTCATCCAAAATGTGGAGGCAGCCTTGCCTGTGGCTACCAAGCATGCAGAGTGCAGTCATCTGCAAGTTACAGCTCAAGTTGGCACCAACAATAGCTGTCCAATGAGTTTTGAGGCCATCCTCATTTCATACAGGTGGCCGGTGGAAGTTGTGAAGACTGCTGGCCTTGCACACAGGGCTCAAGCAGAGCTCGCAATTTGCAGCATTGTTCCCAGAGTTGATCGGGGTCCTTTTGTTAGGAGCCGAGTAGACAGTATCAGCCAAAGGCTTTGTCGATCCTGTGACAGTCTTGGCTGCAGAGTAGGACTCCCCTTGATAAGTTAGGGGTGCACTACATAAAGGAAGCAGCTGTTTGTGTAACAGAGTACTTGTGGAGTGTGCAAAAGGTTGTTTTAGGCTAGACAGTAGTTTGAGGGGCTTCAATGAACACTCTGCTGAGATAAACTTAGGATATAATTTTATAGAAAGAACACAATGCTTTTAGGAACAGTGATCTTCTTCCTTTAATATCTAAAAACATGACGCATAGCAACAAAGACTTCATAGAGTAAAAGCTTGAAAAAAAAAAAGAAACTCTTAGGAACAAAGAATTTCACACAGCACAAAACCTAGCACCACCATAGAAGAGGACAGGAAACACACAGTTCTGATTTATTTACTTCCCCCTAAATCAAACTCTAGTGCACAGAATAACTTTTAAATAAAAAATGAGAGGTGAAAACACATTAGTTATGAAGTCTTATCTTAGTACACATTTCTTTAAACTCTTTTGATTTTAAAGCCTTTGTTAACATGTTACCAAGTTGATTTTCAGAACACATATAGTCCACATTGATATTCCCATTTTGACAGAGTTCCCACACAAAATAATATTGTAATTTGATGTGCTTAAAGTGTATGTGGAACTCTAGATTTTTCACTAATTTAATGGCACTTCCATTGTCAATGAATGATATGGAAATTTTTCTTTTTCCACTGATGTCCAACAGCAGCCTGTTAAGCCATACTAATTCCTTGGCTCCTTCACTTGCAGCAATGAACTCCACTTCAGTGGTGGATAGTGCAACTGATTTCTGCAGTTGAGATGCCCATGACACAGCCATGTCACCAATCATGGAAGCAAAACCATTTGTTGATTGTCCCGTTTTAGTGTTGCCAGCAAAGTCAACATCAGCATAGGCATGACGTTTCCTGCCAGATGAATTATAGAAGGGACCTATGTCTGAAGTACCACGAAGATATTGGAAAATGTGTTTTGCAGCATTCAGATCAGAAGAAATGGGCTTATCCATAGACTGGACAACTTTTGAAGCAGCATAAGTGAGCTCTGAATGAGTAAAATATGCCAGGTATATTAATGATCTCACAGCTGAACAATAAGGAACAATGCTATATTTGTTTAATTGTTATCACAGGGAGTTTTTAATAGTTCTG
This sequence comes from Schistocerca piceifrons, assembly GCF_021461385.2. Taxonomy (NCBI): domain Eukaryota; kingdom Metazoa; phylum Arthropoda; class Insecta; order Orthoptera; family Acrididae; genus Schistocerca; species Schistocerca piceifrons. The sequence goes on along the minus strand of NC_060145.1, from coordinate 218,848,191 downwards.
AATCAGCTAAGTTAAAATGCTGTAGACTCTTCCCTGTGTATGCCTGCTGTGAAATAAACAAGTCAGACTCTCGTTGCTCTATTTGCAAGCTTAAACATGAGTCTAAAGTTCAAATTGTTATTTTGAATTCTGACTTTAACATATCTAAAATGAATTCACTGCACTTTGAGTTGTGCCTGCAGTAAGTCCATCATTGACATAAATAGCATCAGCAATTCTTCTGTTTTGCTTTTTCTAAAATATAAATGCAAGAATCTGCTGTAGAACTAATAAAGCCATTTTTTTCATAAGGTGACAAACACAACCTGAGCCATCATCAAAACTGCCTGGATGAGTCATGTCTATTTCTGTATCCAAGTCACCATATAAAAATGCAGTTCTAATGTTGAATTGACCAAGTTTCAAATTTTCTTCTGCTGCAATTGCTATTACAGCATGAATAGCATCATAAAGAGCAACTGGACTAAAAGTTTCATCACAATCAAGTCCGTCACGTTGAAACATACCGCACACAGCTGAGCAAGCACAGTAAGGATCAATCAATCCCATCATATTTATATTTAATATTAAGTACCCAGCAGTTATCGATAACATGTTTTCCTTTAGGCAATTCTATCAAGCTTCAGGTATCATTTTCTTCAAATGCCTTTATTTCTCCTTTCATCACATTAAATAATTTATTGGAATTACTACTTTCGATAGCTATGTTGAAGTTTGTTGGTACAAGCTCTTTGAGGATTGCTTTTGCCAGGCAGTCTAATGTGTTTGCTTCTTGAGATTGGTGAGGCTGGTATCCTAATTTGTAGTCACTAAATTTCACTGGTGGATGTATTTCATGAACTGGACATCGATTTGCTAACTCATTTGAATGTTCTTGGTCGCTTGTCTCAATCTAATCAACAGTAGGTTCACTTTTCTCTCATGTTTCTTCAGGTATGGAATTCAATTCCAACTCAATCAAATTTTCAGTTGTAAATAGCTTTTCTGGTTGAAAATCAACATTGCATGATTTCATCACACAATGTTTTGATGGAATCTATACATTGTAACCATCTTTGTCATTCATATAGCAAAAAAAATGGCCAGAAGTAGCTTTGTCATCGAACTTAGAACAAAATGTATTTGTCAAATAAACATAGCATTTTGATCCACAAATGACATGGATAGTTGAAACTGTTAAACATTTTGCCAGGCCACAATTCAGAAGTTGTTTTACCCTCAACTCTTGACCTCCCAGTATGACTGAGTAGAAAATGGCTGCGTCACATGCACGAGCCCCAAATGATTTAGGTAACTTGCTAGATGTTAACACTGAGTGAGCTAACTCAACTACATGTCGATTTGCTTGTTCAGCAACACCATTTTGCTCAAGAGCATCTGGACAAATAAGACAAAACTCATTACCACAGCCTTGTAGCACTGCAGCTACCATGATACAACTGTACTCTCCTCCACCATCAGACTGAAATACTTTTACCTTATGACCAACAGCATCACGCTCCTTCAAAATGTTTTCAAATTTTCAGCCACTTCAGATAAATTTCACATGCAATATATCCGAACAAAATGAAAATAATCATCTTTGAAAATCACATAGTAATGAAAACCATTTATGAGTCAACACACATTGTTCCATTAATGTCTGCATCGATCAACTCACTGACAGTTTGCAGACAATCTCTGCCATGGCTAAGTGGTTTGCAATGGAATTTGCTAAGAACACATCTATCACAAAATGATGTGGTGTTAGGGCACTTAACTGATATACCAAAACGAGAGGGCACATCTCTTACATGACGTTGATCTTAATGACAGAGTCTCTCATGCCAACATTGTAGTTGTTTTTACAAAGTTGCTAAATTAATAATTACTTGTGAATCCAGAGGACAAACTCACATGTCCATAATTTTTACTGAACCAGCTAGTCTTCCTGTTGTGACTAATTCACTGTGTTGCCAAATGATAACATCTGTGTTATCATAAGTCACGTTATATCCTCTTTGTGCAGCTTGATGGACAGAGAAAAGTTGGTGTCTGAGATGAGATACATACCATATATTTTCGAGCAAAACAGGTGTCCACCTTTTGTTTACGAATATTTCAGTATGAATACTGCCAGCTCCATGTGCAAAAATAACTTCTTTGCCAGCTGTATGTACACTCTGTGGAATTGGAAACTTTTTGAACATAGCAAAATGCCATTTATTTGTTGAGGTATGCTGTGTCATGCCAGAGTCTGAAATCCAAGAATCTGCAGTATCAGAATTAACACAAAACAACAAGCTAGTGACTAGAAACGTGTTTGGTTTGCTGCTCACTTTTAAACTGAATTATTATTGTTTTTAACTGTTGCTTTTACTTCTTCTGTGACCATGTGCTTTCAGCAGTTTGTGATGATATGTCCAGCTGTCTTGCAATACAGACATGTACGACTTCCTGTCTTCTTTGATGCATTCCCCCTCTGGTGAAAATTTCTTCTATTTTTGATGTTGCTCATATGATTTTGATTTTGTGTAGAAAGCACCAGCTGCCTGTGTAGCTAGCCAGTTCTCAATGAAATGCAAATTTTCAATAAGAAGCTTTGTTGTCTGCTCAGGTCAACCTGTAAATCTGGTATCTGAGTCCTAATGTGTTGAAAATATGATGGTGGAACAGCAAAAGGGGCAAAGTTACATTTGAATTAATTTAGTTCAGTTCACTGCATAAGTCATGGAAAATGTTTGCAAGTAGTGACATCATCTTTTGATGTTTCAAAGAAACAGTCGAACAACGTATATAGCTGCTGAAGTGAAGCTTGTTCATATATCCAATGTAAGAGTGTCTCAAATTTCTTTTGCATTAGTCTTCTTTCTTACATGAATAACAGGTTCCTCTTCAAGTGTTGTTCCAATGATACAAGCTGCCCAAGCATTGCCCCATTGCCAGCACTGATGTATGTCAGATGGTTCGTCTCCTTCCGTTAATGATGAGAGCTGACATGTACCATCTATAATCAAATAAAGTGAATGTTCCTTTAAACAGAGTGAATCTGCCATTTCCATGTTTCCCACTAATCTTCACTTGACAACCTGCAAATTTTGTATGACTATAGTTATCACTCAACCGAAGCACTGTGTCTGCCATTCCACAAATCTTGCAGTCTCACGAAATGGAAAAATAGTCCAGTGTACTAGTACTATAATTCTCACAACCAGAAGCATTCAAACCTGGGCCCATAAACTGTTTTGGTGAACTTAGGATATAATTTTATAGCAAGAACACAACATTTTTAGGAAAGTGATCTTCTTCCTTTAATATGTAAAAAAAATGCACATAGTATCAAAAACTCAGAGTAAAAACATGAAAAAAGACACTCTTAGGAGCAAAGAATTTCACACAACACAAAACCAAGTACCGTCATGGGGAAAGGACAGGAAACACATAGTCCTGGTTTACATACTTTAACTCACTCACCAGTCAATAGTGAGAGGGTATTCAGAGTAAAGACAGTTCGACTGTCAAAATTTTATCAGTAAACTTTCAAAGTATCCATCATAAAGTTCCCAAATTTACTGCCTTCCAGGAAAGTTCTCGCATTCAAATTATTCTTGGGACCAGGAGCTGACTGAAACCCAAAGTAGAAAGCTTTGAGATATCTAGTGAGTCATGGAATGTACATCAGAAAGTCAGATTAGAGGCCATATGAGGGTGAGTGTTCATTATAGTTGACCTCTATTGAGGTCAAAGCCAAGTGTGACAGTGAAGTTATCCGGTCACGTTTAACAAGTGTTGATGAAACTAAGTTAATTGTTGGATGTTTTTACTGATCACCCGACTCTGCTGTGACAGTTCTAGAGTCATTCAAAGAAAGTCTACAGTCAATAATGTGGAAATACCCAGATCACGCAATACTAGTTGGAGGTAACGTTACTTTTGAACACATTTTCTGAAAACTGTCTTAAGCAACTAGCTCAGCAGCCCACATACAATGAAAATGTCTTAGATCTTTTAGCTACAAATGGGCCAGACCTTACTGACAGTGTCAGTATAGAAATGGGGATTAGCCGATCATTATATTATTATAGCAAATATGGTTACAAGAGTTAATAAATTAGTGAAGAAGACTAGGAAAGTGTTTCTACCAGATAGAGCAGATACGCAGTTGTTAGCATATCACTTAGAAAGTGAATTAACATCACTTAGTTCCAGTAAGATGTACGTAGAGGAATTATGGGCAACGTGTAAGCAGTTTAGCAGATAGTAAATCATTGTCTGGAGAGTAGTGTGCCTAGTAAGTGGATAAAGAATGAAAAAGGCACACCATGGTTTAACAACAAAATTCAGAAGATGCTCAGGAAGCAGCAGCTGTTGCACTCTCGGTTCAAAAGAGAATGCACAAATAATGACAAGCAAAGAGTAGTAGAGATTCGTGCATCTATGAAAAGATCTATGTGCGAAGCATACAACAACTCCCACCATCACACCTTAGCTAAAGATCTGACAGAGAACCCAAGAAAATTCTCATTCTGTGTAAAATCGCTAAGCAGTTGTAAGGGTTCCATTCAGTTCCTTGTTGACCAGTCTGGTGTGGCAGTTGAAGATAGCAAAACAAAAACCAAAGTTTTAAATTTCATATTAAAAAAATCATTCACACAGGAGGACCATATAAACATACCACCATTTGACCATCAGACAGACTCCCTTATGGACAACATAGTAATAAGCACCACTGGCATAGAGAAACAACTAAAAGAATTGAAAGCAAATAAATTGCCAGCTCCAGATGGAATCCAGTTCAGTTTTACAAAAAGTACTGCACAGCATTGGCTCCTTACTCAGTTTGCATTTATCGTGAATTCTCACCTGGTACAAAATCCCAAGTGGCTGAAAAAAAGTGCAAGTGACTTCATTACATAGGAAGGGTAAAAGATGGACCCACAAAATTGCAGACCAATATCCCTAACTTCAGTTTGCTGCAGAATCCTTTAACATTGTTTGAATACAATAAACTTCGTTGAGACTGAAACACTTATGTTCATGAATCAGCATGGTTTTTGAAAGCACCACTTGTGCAAAACTCAGCTTGTCCTTTTCTCATGCTATATACTGTAAATTATGGATGAAAGGCAATGGGCAGATTCCATATTTCTAGATTTCTGGAAAGCATTTGAACAGTGCCCCATTCCATGCTGTTAATGAAGGTTCGAGCATATGGAATAAGTTCACAGATATGTGAGTGGCTCAAAGACTTCTTAAAAAATAGAACCCAGGTATGTTGTCCTCAACAGCAAATGTTCATCTAAGACAAGGGTACCATCAGGAGTGCCCCAGGGGTCAAATCGAAAGACTTGCACTTGGCAAACAGTCTACCCGATGGGAGGTGTTAGTCACATGACATTTACAATGATTTGAAGGACAGGGTGGGCAGCAACCTGCCTTTTATTTACTGATGGTGCTGTGGTTATGGTAAGATGTTGAAGTTGAGTGAATGTAGGAAGATACAAGACCACTTAGACAAAATTTCTAGTTGGTGTGATGAATGCCAGCTAGCTGTAAATGTGGAAAAATGTAAGTTTATGTGGAGGAGTGGGAATAACAAACCTGTAATGTTCAGTTGCAGTATTACTAGTCTCCTGCTTTACACAGTCAAGTTGTTTAAGTATCTGGGCATAACGTTGCAAAGTGATATGAGATGGAATAAGAATGTGAGAACTATGGTAGGGAAGGTGCATGGTAGACTTTGGTTAGTTGGGAGAATTTAGGAATCAGTTGATCACCTATAAAGGAGACTGCACGTAGGACATTGGTGGGCCTATGTTTGAGTATTGCTCAAGTGTTTGGGATCTGTACCAGGTTGGATTGAAGGAAGACATCGAAGTAATTCAGAGGCAGGCTGCTAGATTTGTTACTGGTAGGTTTGAACAACACGTAAGTGTTACGGAGATGGTTCTGGAACTCAAATGGGAATCCCTGCAGGGAAGGTAACATTCTTTTCGTGAAACACTAGTGAGTAAATTCAATTCTAATGGCACCAACACACGTTGTACCTAAGGACCACAAAGTTAAGATTCGAGAAATTAGGACTCATACAGAGGCATACAGATAGTCGTTTTTCCCTCACTCTATTTGCTATTGGAACAGGAAAGGAAATGACTAGTAGTGGTACAGGGTACCCTCCACCATGCATCATATGGTGCCTTGTGGAGTATCTATGTGGATGTAGATGTAAAGCATGTGAAGCATTCGATAGAATGGTCCCATATTAGTCTAGTTCTATATTCATTTTATCAATATTTATTAACAGCGACCATAAAACATGAAGAATAGCTAGCACTTGAGTAGCAATCGTTGCCCAAATTGCCCTGTCTTGTGTGCCGCCTGACCTGTGATGTCTGCTACTGCCATGCAGCAGTGTTACTCATTTGTTGCTGGAGTGCTGGTTAATCAAGCTGTTTTACTATTCCTGTTATTATGTATTGCTAAACTGAAAATCACACTAGACTAACTCGGCACCATTCTATCAAGTATGTGTCTAAAATTTCTCTTTAAAATTCATTTTGTTTATAACAGGAAACAAACTGAAGTTTTCTGTTGACACAGGGTATCATAAGAAACATATTTGTTTGGACCAATTTGAGCTACACATTGCAAAAATGAAACTACAGCACATATGGAAACAGCAAAGGAAATTCACTTGACGACTCTTATGAGAGATACCCTGTACATAGTTCCCAGTAGATAGAGCAGTTGTCTACAAAAGAGTTGTGGAGAGGTATAAATAGGCTAGCTTTGCTTAGAAAAAAAAAAACAAAAACAAAAACAAAAAACAACTTACCATTGAAAGATATCTGGTGCGGGTCCAGGTGAAACATGAGGGATGTGATGCAGGCTTACTGGAGCACAATCTATCATCCCAATGCATTTCTTTGTATACTGCCTTTGCACTTTCTGATTAAATTTCAGATGCCTTTGTCTGAACAAATACATGATACTTTTCACATTCATTTTTCATTACATCTACATCTACATCTACATCTATACTCCGCGAGCCACCTTACGGTGTGTGGCGGAGGGTACTTATTGTACCACTATCTGATCCCCCCTTCCCTGTTCCATTCACGAATTGTGCGTGGGAAGAATGACTGCTTGTAAGTCTCCGTATTTGCTCTAATTTCTCGGATCTTTTCGTTGTGATCATTACGCGAGATATATGTGGGCGGTAGTAATATGTTGCCCATCTCTTCCCGGAATGTGCTCTCTCGTAATTTCGATAATAAACCTCTCCGTATTGCGTAACGCCTTTCTTGAAGTGTCCGCCACTGGAGCTTGTTCAGCATCTCCGTAACGCTCTCGCGCTGACTAAATGTCCCCATGACGAATCGCGCTGCTTTTCGCTGGATCATGTCTATCTCTTCTATTAATCCAACCTGGTAAGGGTCCCATACTGATGAGCAATACTCAAGAATCGGGCGAACAAGCGTTTTGTAAGCTACTTCTTTCGTCGATGAGTCACATTTTCTTAGAATTCTTCCTATGAATATCAACCTGGCGCCTGCTTTTCCCACTATTTGTTTTATGTGATCATTCCACTTCAGATCGCTCTGGATAGTAACTCCTAAGTATTTTACGGTCGTTACCGCTTCCAATGATTTACCACCTATGTCATAATCGTACTAGAATGGATTTCTGCCCCTATGTATGCGCATTATATTACATTTATCTACGTTTAGGGAAAGCTGCCAGCTGTCGCACCATGCATTAATCCTCTGCAGGTCCTCCTGGAGTACGTACGAGTCTTCTGATGTTGCTACTTTCTTGTAGACAACCGTGTCATCTGCAAATAGCCTCACGGAGCTACCGATGTTGTCAACTAAGTCATTTATGTATATTGTAAACAATAAAGGTCCTATCATGCTTCCCTGCGGTACTCCCGAAATTGCCTCTACATCTGCAGATTTTGAACCGTTAAGAATGACATGTTGTGTTCTTTCTTCTAGGAAATCCTGAATCCAATCACAAACCTGGTCCGATATTCCGTAAGCTCGTATTTTTTTCACTAAACGTAAGTGCAGAACCGTATCAAATGCCTTCCTGAAGTCCAGGAATACGGCATCAATCTGCTCGCCAGTGTCTACGGCACTGTGAATTTCTTGGGCAAATAGGGCGAGCTGAGTTTCACATGATCTCTGTTTGCGGAATCCATGTTGGTTATGATGAAGGAGATTTGTATTATCTAAGAACGTCATAATACGAGAACACAAAACATGTTCCATTATTCTACAACAGATTGACATAAGCAAAATAGGCCTATAATTATTCGCATCTGATTTATGACCCTTCTTGAAAATGGGAACGACCTGCGCTTTCTTCCAGTCGCTAGGTACTTTACGTTCTTCCAGCGATCTACGATAAATTGCTGATAGAAAGGGGGCAAGTTCTTTAGCATAATCACTGTAGAATCTTAAGGGTATCTTGTCTGGTCCGGATGCTTTTCCGCTACTAAGTGATAGCAGTTGTTTTTCAATTCCGATATCGTTTATTTCAATATTTTCCATTTTGGCGTCCGTGCGACGGCTGAAGTCAGGGACCGTGTTACGATTTTCCGCAGTGAAACAGTTTCGGAACACTGAATTCAGTATTTCTGCCTTTCTTCGGTCGTCCTCTGTTTCGGTGCCATCGTGGTCAACGAGTGACTGAATAGGGGATTTAGATCCGCTTACTGATTTTACATATGACCAAAACTTTTTAGGGTTCTTGTTTAGATTGTTTGCCAATGTTTTATGTTCGAATTCGTTGAATGCTTCTCTCATTGCTCTCTTTACGCTCTTTTTCGCTTCGTTCAGCTTTTCCTTATCAGCTATGATTCGACTACTCTTAAACCTATGATGAAGCTTTCTTTGTTTCCGTAGTACCTTTCGTACATGATTGTTATACCACGGTGGATCTTTCCCCTCGCTTTGGACCTTAGTCGGTACGAACTTATCTAAGGCGTACTGGACGATGTTTCTGAATTTTTTCCATTTTTGTTCCACATCCTCTTCCTCAGAAATGAATGTTTGATGGTGGTCACTCAGATATTCTGCGATTTGTGCCCTATCACTCTTGTTAAGCAAATATATTTTCCTTCCTTTCTTGGCATTTCTTATTACACTTGTAGTCATTGATGCAACCACTGACTTATGATCACTGATACCCTCTTCTACATTCACGGAGTCGAAAAGTTCCGGTCTATTTGTTGCTATGAGGTCTAAAACGTTAGCTTCACGAGTTGGTTCTCTAACTATCTGCTCGAAGTAATTCTCGGACAAGGCAGTCAGGATAATGTCACAAGAGTCTCTGTCCCTGGATCCAGTTCTGATTGTGTGACTATCCCATTTTATACCTGGTAGATTGAAGTCTCCCCCTATTACAATAATATGATCACGAAACTTTTTCACGACGTTCTGCAGGTTCTTTCTGAGGCGCTCAACTACTACGGTTGCTGATGCAGGTGGTCTATAGAAGCATCCGACTATCATATCTGACCCACCTTTGATACCTAACTTAACCCAGATTATTTCACATTCGCATGCGCTAATAACTTCACTGGATATTATTGAATTCTTTACTGCTATAAATACTCCTCCACCATTGGCGTTTATCCTATCCTTGCGGTATATATTCCATTCTGTGTCTAGGATTTCGTTACTGTTCACTTCCGGTTTTAACCAACTTTCCGTTCCTAATACTATATGCGCACTATTTCCTTCAATAAGTGATACTAATTCAGGAACCTTGCCCTGGATACTCCTGCAGTTTACCAATATTATGTTAACTTTTCCTGTTTTTGGTCTTTGAGGACGGACATTCTTTATCAACGATGATAATGTCCTCTCTGGTAAGCCGTCAGGTATTTTATCGTTTCACCCAAGGGGGGGTCCCTCTAACCTAAAAAACCCCCGTGTGCACGCCACACGTACTCTGCTACCCTAGTAGCTGCTTCCGGTGTGTAGTGCAAGTTACTGGTATTTCAAAAGTTAAAGATATCTCAGCCCCTGCATGCATATGTGTGTGTGTGTGTGTGTGTGTGTGTGTGTGTGTGAAAGAGAGAGAGAGAGAGAGAGAGAGAGAGAGAAAGAAGAGGGCAGGGCATGGGCCAATATGTTGCTTGGCGATATGGTACACAGAACGTGGGTAGTGGAGATGCAATCAGTGTACAAGTTTTGGAGCACAAGATGAGAGACGGGTGTGTAAAGATATGGAAGTTGATGATAGGTGAGTCTAGTAAAGGACTGTATTGTCTGACATTTCTCAGTTTCATATATGCATAGAGCTATAGAGCTGTGGTACCCACATTGCACAATACCATGTCAGATATGGCATTAGTCATACCAACCTTCATAGCAACTGCCCTAAGCCATTCACCTTGGTCATCAGATGCCGCATCAGGAAGTCATGGAAAGATCAAAACTGTACATGTGTTGTATTTGCTGATGGTTTGTGTTTCTGTTTCTGCAGAAATGAGTGATTCATTATTTTGAGACCCTCTGGTAAATTCCAAATGGTTGGTTTATTGTTTAATGCCACATTGTTTTAATGCCACATTGTTTTAATGCCACATTGTTTTAAGGCCTGGGACCAGGTTTTGAGATTCAGCTGTCTGATTCAGCTCGTGTTTCTCAATAGGCTGCAGTTGTTTAATAGATCTTGGGGCTAGTTATTGGAACTTATAGCAAATGTCTGTATGTGACAAAGTAATTTAATTGGCTAGATAAAAAATCTACTCACCAAGTGGTGGCAGAACACACACATTGAAGAAGTTTTTAATTAGACAAGCTTTCAGAGCCAGTAACTCTTTCTTCACACAGAAGGGTTGAAGGAGAAGGAAGAGAGATGAAGAAAAAGGGCTGGAGAGGTCTAGAAAAAGTGGTATATTTTGGAAAAGTCACCCAGAACTGTGGGTCAGGGGAGACTTACCACAAGGGATGAGAAGGAAAGACTGATTGTTGGGGACTGCATCACACGAGATTTGAAAACCCAAATTTTCAAATATGAAAACCCAAATTTTCAAATATGAAAACCCAAATATTTTCAATTATGAAAATCCAGATTTTCAAATCTTGTCCAATGTAGTCCCCAACAATCAGTCTTTCCTTCTCAGCCCATGTGGTAAGTCTCCCCTGACCCATGGTTCTGGGTGACTTCCCAAAATCAACCCCGTTTCCTAGACCTCTCCAGTTCTTTTTGTTTACTGCTCTTCCTTCCCCTTCAACCCTTCTGCCTGAAGAAAGGGCTACCGGCTCCAAAATATTGTCCAATTACAACCTTCTTTAAAGAGTGTGTTTTGCCGCCACTTGGTGAGTAAATTCTTTTATCTATCCGATTGAATTATTTTGAAGAAAATTGGTTGTTTTCATTGTTATAAATGTTTGCATCTACTGCGTACAGCCAGTTTAGAACAAAAAAGAAAAAATTATAGAAGATTTACATTTATTTGAAAAGTTTTATTTTTCTGTTTGTTCAGAAGGAAAGTGGGTTACACTAACACAGTTAATTTATTGATTATTAGGTACATAATGGGGATGGAGATACTATCAGAAATGAAAAATATTACATGGAGAGCGTAGCTGGTTTCTCACAAAAAAGGAGATGACTTTATTGTGTGTGATATGTTGGCAACTTAGTGTCCAACAAACTACAAGAAACAGTTTTGTTTGATTTGTAAGATATTTTTTGTCTGAAGTTGTAAGATACTGATTGGTGAAATCTGTGGCTTCTTGTCTGATGCAGCGAGGACTCTGCCTATCTCGTGCAACTGCAGCTGTCCTGAATCTTGCATGCTGTCTTGTACTGATCCCTATGTGCCGCAGTCTCAGCTCAGCACTCCACTCTACATTTGGCTATGCTGCACTTTCCTTCTGGTTGCAGAAAGGAAAGTTCATCCATATAACTTGTGCCATTACAATTCTACTTGCTGCAGGTAAGTCATTCAAATTCATGGACAAACTGATCCTTTTAAAATACAAAACAGTTGATGAGTGCTATTACATGTTCTGGAATCTTAGTTCTCATTATGGCAGAAAAAATGCTGGGACCTCTTATGCAAGAATTTTTAATAACTAGTTGCTATATTTCTGGCCAATGAAACGCTAATACTTCTCTATGTTTCCCACTTGATACTCCAGAACCAGCTACTGCTAAGATGTGCTTGGAATATTGTCATGCTATAAAGCTTAGGCTCTCTTTGAGTGACTGTATGACTGATAGGTCTGAATCAAGTGGTTGATAGAAATAATCGATTGTTAATGTAGGCCCACTGACCCCAGTTATTCTTGTTCATATCAGTTTGCTCCCAGTTATTCCTGTTCATATCAGTTCATAGTCGATAATTTGATATCTCACTAGGAATAATGGCTGTACTTACCATTACAAACCCTCCTTCTCCTGGAGAGCCTAATCTATCTTTCCAATATATGTTCCCTGGGTTGTTGAAAATTTCCCTATGCTCTATTTTGGGTTTTGATCAAATCTCAGTTATTCTGATATTAGGGGGTGATTGCTTTCTATGAGAGATGCAAGCTCTGAGACTTTCCTGTGAATTCCATGGCAGTTACCTACTAATGTTTTGAAATTCTAACTTTCCAGATTTAGAGCCAGTCTGTTGAACCAAGAGAGTAAGGCTTTTTGGCTCTTTCTCTTTATCAGCAGGGGGCAATTTGTTAGCCACATACAGCCCTTCAGTAGCTTCAGTTCTGGGCATTTTCTACCAGGCACTGTCGGATGACAGCTTGATACCAGAGCAGGGTACTCTGCAGATGATGTTGGCTGAAAGAGTAGTTGGCAAACTCTGCAGTGCCTTTGCAATAGTAGGCAACCCTGCCATTCCATCATCAGTGTGATTTACAGTGTCACCAGTGCAATTCGCAGTGACTGTATTAAGTTGGTCAGTGGCCAACACAGCTTCTAGTTGTTCTGAGCAGCAGCCAACTTCTTCATCATGATGTAGCAACAGCCACATTTATTACAGATATCTTTATGTGACCTTAGTGATTTTAGAGATCAAACGAAGTAGAGGAATTAAATGGAAAATTAGGTTGTGCTTACAGAAAAAATAAACCTGGAGCAATGCACAAACTGAAGAAGCTGGTTGGTGCAGGAATTGCTGTATCTAGTGTTGATACCATGAAATCTAGAGCTACTACTGACGTTTGGAGATGGTGAAATATATTATAATTTCTGTAGCTTTGTAATTTTTACACTTTCAAGTAAATTTTTCATTTGATATAATTAGCTGTTTCATGATTACTGTGACAATGCAGTCTGTTAGTCAATAAAATCACAAGAGATAGTTAGATCTGTTAAGTGAATAGAGTAAAAGTCTAATTAATAATTTAGAATATCATTGGAAGCAAATGTATTGTGAGTCTGCAAATATTCTTTGTTGTAGGACAATGTGCTTGGCAGGTAATGTGCAGCTTTAGGATCAGTGAGTTTCCTATCCTTCTTAGTTTCGTTGATTTCTCTGTTCATATATTTCACTCTCTTCTTGATTCCTTGTGCATCATATAATTTATTCTAAACTACAAAATCTTAAAACAAGATAAAGTGCTTTTGTTATTAAGGAAAAAAGGCTTTTCAAAATGGGTGTATTAATCCTGCAACAGACACTTAGTGATGTCGAAGTCTTGTGTGCACATGATTTTATGTACTGTAACTTTGGCATATTTTTTGAACATTTCTATAAAGAATTTTTGTTTCACGATAACTGATGAAATGTAAATTCTACTTTAAACTCAAAAATCAGAAAATTTTAGTAATTCAAGTAACTTTTGTATATAGATTAGATAGGTGTGGGAAAAACAATGTTAGTGAATCTGTTACTTGTTATGACATTTCTCTCTTTCTTGATCTGTACAGGCTCACTATTTCACACTTTGAGCTATATCTGATATTGTTGTTTTCTTTGTTACTCATGATCAAATCACTAGTCAGACTTATAGTAAGATGTATCACAGTCATATAAATACACAAGCACATCCTCTGACACAGTGCCATGTCTGTCAGATATCTCTCTCCTATTTTCTGGAGGTTAATTGTTAGTATTGTAGCTCCATTATCCAACAACACAGCACCATTAACATTTTTCATGATGAGCAAACAGCCAAAATTTCCATATTAGGGAAGAACAGCCAACAGTGAGTACTTTAATACTATCAATTATAGGTGCAATTTCTACTTAGAAATAAGAGTTACTTGAATCAGAAAGTTTAGACAAATGTTAAAATAAATATTTATGGAATATTAGGATGATGGTAGAGAGGTAAGTGTGAAAGCTCTTTAGAGTAAAACTACAATGCGAACTCACAGTGCCTGTCTCATTTCCCACTATCCCATTGTACTCCATTTTATGGTGAGCCCTGAATTACTTTTAAATTTCAGTCTTACATTTAACAATATTATGAAAAGATGCCACTCACCATATAATGGAGATGCTGAGTCGCAGATATTCACAACAAAAAGACAGTCACAATAGAGGCTTTCAGCCATCAAGGCCTTTGTCGAAAGTAGATGACAGATTCACAAACACACACAAGTGCAAACGCAACTCACGTACACACATGACTGCAGCCTCTGGCAGCTGAAGCCACACTGCGAGCAACAAATGCAGTGCATGATGGGAGTTGCAACTGGGTGGGGCTAAGGAGGAGGCTGGTTTGGGGAGGGGATGGATAGCAGGTTAAGTGTGGTGGACAGTGAAGTGCAGTTGGGCAGTGCACAAGGACAAGGTGAAGAGAGGGCAGGTCAGTTAGGTGCAGTTGGGATATTAGATGTAGGGCAGGGGAGAGGTGGGGGGAGGGGGGGAAGTTTCTGGAAAAGGAGAGGAGTAAAAAGACTGGGTGCATTGGTGGACTGAGGGCTGGGCAATGCTGGAATGGGAACAGGGAAGGGGCTGGATGAATGAGAAAAATGACTAATGAAGGTTGAGGCCAGGAGGGTTATGGGAATGTAGGATATATTGCATGGAGGATGGTCCACTTGTTTCTTGGCCACAGTTTGTCAGTGGCCATTCATGAGGACATACAGCATGTTCGTTTTCATGCCTACATAGAATGCAGCATAATGGTTGCAGCTTAGCTCATAATATTGTTACATTCCATCCTGGATTTTCAATTGTTTGATTTTATTCTTACATTTCAATCATTTTCACACATGGTGAATATAGGCTGCACTTGTTTTCCTAAATTTGGGCTTGAAAACTCATGGTGTGGCCTATAATTGAGATATTTCCTCTTAGATTGTAAATTGTCAGTTTCAAAATTACACGTACACAACTCATGTGGGTTGAAATTAATACTACTACATGTTACTGCAATTACTTTATCTAACTATCAAAGACTTAAGAATAAAATAGCAGAAAAACTTACACCATGTTAAAGAATACAGTACCTGTTCCTAAGAAAGAAAAGCAACTTTATTTCACAGAACTGTTTTGTTTGTACCAAAATCAAGCACAGTCACTTCCCACCATCTCTGCATCAACAGCATCTGATTCTTCCCCCTTACTAGATGACCCAGAATGCTGCTAAGATTCTATATCATAAAGAAAGACATCTTCAGTCCCATTAAGATTCTTAGAAATTCCAGTTTTTTTTAACTTTTCATGGCACATTCTTACACTCACACACTTTGCAAATGGCCCCCTGGCACCAAAATTGCTTTGTTCATTATGTATTTTCTGTCGAATTGTCTTACACTACCTTTGAATGGATGAGTGATACACACATCCAAAGGCTGTGACACACTTATCATGCCACCAGGAATAATAACTATGTTAGAGTTTCCTTCTTTCAGTTTTTCTTTCACTCTGTCACCATTGTATTCATGAAAACTACTCAGTAGAGGCATTGATTTTGACTGAAGAAGATCTTCTGGCTGCTTACTTCACACTGCTGAAATCTGATCTAGGACCAGTTCTTCTTCCTCCCTTTGTCATCACAAGCTCTTCCAATATCAGCTGAGAAATTTTTTCCTTTGGAGAGAGTTTTATGATTAAAAACCACATGCAGTGGCAATTTTCACCCATCAGCTTTAATGCTCAATCACTTTGCACTGCAGCTTTACAGCACCACATGTATGTATTTGCACACTATGTCCCCCTGCATTATTTACTGTAGTGCTATTTGGCATATCAAAATAGACTGACATTCGGTCTCCATTCTCTACTTGGGAATGTAAATAAAAAATTTTGTGTTAAAGTTGGATCACATAACACTGAAAAGATATCAACCTGTTTTCATAAGCTTGAGGCAGTTTTTGCACAATTGTAGTTCTGCGATGAACAGATAAATCATTTCATTGCATAAATTGCTGAACCCACCCATATGAAACTTAAATTCCATTGGTGAAATAGTTCTTTCACATGCTATTTTGCAGCTTTCAATTTGAATCATTGTCTGCCTCAGTAACTGCAGTCAGCATGACAGATAGCTAAGTGAAGGAGGCTGGGTTCAATTCTTGGGTTGGAGATTTTCTCTGTTCGGAGACTGGGTGTTGTGTTGCCCTTATGTTTGTATCACCGTAATTGACATTCCACTATTGAGATGGCTGAATGGGCACATCCCAAAGCCAAGAAATTGGAAGAAAAGAAAAAGAAGTTGAATCATTTCAGTTGAATGGCATATCCACATTGTGTGTTTCAAACTGCAAAATCAAGCTAGTCTTTTTCCACATCTGGATATTTGCACTTTTGTCGTCAAAATGAACATAAACTTTTCGAATTATTCAAAAGTTTTCTTCACTTGCACACCAATGACAATTTTTTTTCATCAACATGAAATCTTCATAGTTTCCCACTTTTTGAGTTCCTTTGCATAGCTGATAGTGTGAAGTTTAAATTTCACTATGTAACTAATACATCTCTTTCCATCATCACTCACAAATCAAATGATCAACTTTTCTCCCATCCTTATCTTCAATTTTCTTAGAGTGTCTTTTGAATAAGTTATGTCACCAGACCTCCCATTACATAAAACCTGCCCTGTTGTTGATGAGTCATCCTTTGTGGTGGTGGTTTTTGGGGGAAGGAGACCAGACAGCGAGGTCATCGGTCTCATCGGATTAGGGAAGGACGGGGAAGGAAGTCGGCCGTGCCCTTTGAAAGGAACCATCCCGACATTTGCCTGGAGCGATTTTGGGAAATCACGGAAAACCTAAATCAGGATGGCCGGACGCGGGATTGAACCGTCGTCCTCCCGAATGCGAGTCCAGTGTCTAACCACTGCGCCACCTCGCTCGGTCTCATCCTTTGTCATCAGGTAGTTGAAGAAGGGAGGAACAGAAGATGGAGTGAGATGTTGAGAACCACAAGGACCTAAAGCACACCATCATCGATTTTGAGATTGTAGTATGTATGCAAGCTCCTGATGCCCCCAGATCTCATGGTTAACCAACTATGCCCACACTGCTGGCCCACATTCTATATATTAATTTTCAGGAAAATGTATCCCACCAATTTCTCTAATATTCATTTTCATATAGGTCCTAAGCACAAAACATAATACTCTTGCTCTGCACTGTTCAGTTGTCATGTAGGGTTGCAAACATACTTTAGTGTCTGGATCATGTATGTGGTAGTAATGCTTTGCAATTGTAAGTCAGTTTAGTAGTGTGGCCTATATTCAAGATTTACTTTTTACTATAATCTCATGTCAAAAGTTTATGAGCAGTCTATTTTCACATGTGGCCTATGTTCATTTAAATATTGTGTAGCTGTCTAGCCTCATCACCTTCATTCTGTAAGAAGGAATATTTGGACATCGAAACTTGCAGTTCCGATGATCTGTTATTTCTCTTTTTATTTAAATACAAGCAAATTATTTTCTCTATCTTTAATTAATTTGATGAAATTGCTTGCATCTGTAACTTAATTTGCAGCCAACAGTTCAGTAGTGTGTCAAATAAAATTGGCAACCAGAAACAAACATTCTTTTTGTTAGTGTGCAGTGAGAAATAACTACTATTTTTGGACAAAAACTGGTTACACACAACTAAAAATTATCATCACATTCTCAAAAAAGGGAAGTGTGGAGTATCTACATATAATTCAAAATAACTGCTATTAAAATGTTCCAGTTCTTCTTCAAATATCATTGCCATTGAGTTATATATCTGATACGTATTGAACAGTCAAAAAATTTCTATTTGTGGGTGTTGCTGCAACATAAATGCAATGTAGTACAACTCTGATGTGGGTATGTAAGCACTGATATGTAGGCAAGAGGCTAGTGTGGCGTTCGTGTCTTTCCAACATATGTGCAGTAAATGCAGCAACATGCACTAAGGCAATGTTATTACCTAATGTGTCTAACAGGACCAATGTGCTGTTATTATTTCCTTGGATCCTATAGGACAAATGCTAGTAGACATCCATCAGAGAAGAAAAGAATGTGTATGGGGCAGCATGTCTGTCAAAAACCTCCATTGTGGAATGGTGTGCCAAGTTCCATGCTGTAACTTCATAATAATGCTCAATGCAATATCACAAAAGTCGTAACATAGAAGTTGCACCAACTCAAGTGGGAGACACTTGATCACCATCCCACCTCCCCTATGCTCCTGATCTCTCCCCATGTGATTATCATGCCTTTGGATCCTTAAAAATGGCCTTGAAGGGTCAACGATTTGTGTCAAACAAGGATGTGCTGTTGTTATGGAATCCTTATGCAGCAACACATGGTGTTTTACCAAACAGGTAACCAGTCTTCAACCTGGTGCATCAAAGGGATGATTGCCTCAGTGCTCATGGTGATTTTGCCTGATAGGCATATCGATTCTGGACTGTATGATCTTATAATGGAAACTTTTTAATTGCCCCTTATATCTATAGTACTTATGTAGTTAAAAGCAAAAAGTCATTGCAAGATAAAATACTTATGTTGAATTTCTTGATTTTTTTCAGCTATACATACAGCTGCTCATGTTGCAAATGCAGTGAATTTCTCCAGATATTATTCTCACAATTTTCCCGAAATCAACTGGGCCAGTTATGAAGGACAGGTATGTCCATTCTTGTATAGCCTACAAGTGCTTCCTATGACAGAGCTCTCTTGTTTTATGCACATTTAGAATATCTTAAATATTCAAAAGGGTTTATTATGCTGATGATGAGGTAGTTAGAGACAGAGTACAGACATATATTGAATGAGAATGGAACAGGAAATCAGGAGGGCACTTATCAAATGAACCATAATGCCATTTGACGTGAATGGTGCAGGTAAATCTGGATTGGCACATTGTGATTTGAAACCCAATTTTCCTATATATTAGTCCCAGTTCTTTACCAGTGTACTACCTTACTTTGTGTTATATTTTTAAGTTCTGAGTAGGACTAACTCATGATTAAAGTTTTTGTCTTATGTGAGCAAATTACCATGATTGGGCATCAAAAATGTGTCACTACACAAATTAAAATAACAATGGCAACACTGTATTTTAATATTAGCACTGACAATCTTGAGGAGTGCAGAACACTATTCTGTTGTATACCATGAGTGTAAAGTGATCACAGAGCCATTGCTTGTCAGATTTTATGTTCAAAAGTTACCAACTTAACCCTATTATAATTGTCATCATCATTATTTATCCATTATGATCAGGCCCAGGAGCCTGAACACAAGGCACCTCTTCCAGTATGTTGTTTCCTGTTCTCTGCTGCCAATCATCCTGTACATCAACCTCCTTTATAGTCTACCTCTCCATTTGTTTCTTGTCCTACCTCATGACTTTTTTCTACAGTGAACAAAATCACAGTCTCACACAAGTCGCCAGTGTGTACGTGTGATTAACATGACTTTCCAAAACAAGACATTTGCTTTTCATTGGGTCTACTGTAAAAATTTCAATCCAGCAGACATGCTGTTCTACTGTATCTGATACTTGTAATGCAAAGAGAATTTTCCTTAAGGTGTTTCCCTCAACTTTTTTTTTTTTTTTAAAAAAGAGCAAACTACCTAAGTATTATTTCTGTAACTTCACATACCACGTTTACACAGTATAAATAATTGTATCAGTTGCCTGAACATCTGAACTTTGAATTTTTTCAATAAACTATACAACCGAAGCAGATGGCAGGCTGCATAAGAACAATTTCCAACTTTGATTTTTTCATTGTTTTGTCCAGCATGATGTGAAAACTGAACACCAGCAACCATAAATTTATCACAAGAGCTTCATCTAGTTCAGTTAAATTTTGCTTACACACTCACTGGTCATACTGGACTCAAGAGTCCATTACCGCAGCAACGTATTTTCGCCATCTGTCCCTGTCTTGGGCTATTTCCTTCCATTCACCTTCAATATCTAGGCTCCTCAAATCAGCCTTCACATTGTCCTCTCATCTATGCCTCAGTCTGCCCACAGGACATTTTCCCCTCTAAGTAGGGCACTAAATGTTGCTTAAAACATGTAAATGATTTAATAGTAAATTTAACAACTCATCAAACAGTAAAGGTGATGAGTTGTTATACTTACTTGTAAATTATTTACATTCTGCTTGAACTTTCCATTGCCGTGTTTCCTGATGACATATCTTTGTATTGTTTTGTTTTGATAATTGCACAAAAAGTATTTGTATTCACAGTTTTGTTCTGCTTTTCACTTAAAGTATAGCTCTGTATAGAATTTAACACTGATTCATTCTACTTGAATGATTTTATGCTGTGTAATAAAAATAATTGACAGGATACTTTTGGGATGCTATATAATCTCTAATTTTATGACTGACATTTGTGTGATGTGTGTGTAAGGGGTGTGTTTTCAGAATACTCTGCAAAGAAAGCTTTCAGCTGCACATCATGTAATGTGTAACACAAATTCCTGTATTTTGTTATGTGAAAATGTAAAGAATTAGCAGAAAAAGATGAAAACAGACTTCAGATATTGTTGTGATGTACACACAGATCAATTTGATGAGCTCTGAATGAGACACTTTCCACAACTTTATGCCAACATGAGCTACAGCACATTATTGTGGTGCATGAATGTTGAGGTGAAAGGACTTGACATGTTGTGCAGAGAGATCTCTGAGGCATGCTTTTGATCAGTATTCAGGAACTTAAGATAATCTTTCACACCTTATATCATTGTTTGGGTTTGAACCTCTAACAACAGCCATATTTGCACACTAAATTCTTTCACGCCCTACCTATTAACATCCTAGTATTTGGAACACACCTTTCAGGGGGAGAAGGGGAGGGGATGTTCGATCACATCATTTGTAGAGAAATCTGTGATTGTATGTGTGAATGACCCTGTTGTCAGATGGACTTGCAGCATTTCTTGGTGGGTTTTCCTAGTGTGGGTAGCTAGTTGCTAGGACGCCAGCTTTCACTACATTTGTTATGTGCCATAGGATTCTCATGCAGGGTGGTCAGAAACAATCTGAAAAGCTTGTATGATTGTTGCAGGGTAGATTGTGCTGAGAATTTTTTAATGACTCCAGCTTAATACAACTGCATGTGTGTATTACAGCTGCCATTTTTTTCCCGTAAGTTCACTAGTTTCTCTAAGGCTTGCAAGATTGGTAATTGTACTGCTCAGTTAATGGTGGACCCATTCTTTAGTGTGTACTTTAACTGATAGGCAGGTGTCCCATCAATCATTATTACCACTCCTGATCCTGTTAAGTTCTCTGAATGACATCCATCAGTATAAATCTCCATAGGATGTTCCTTGAGTTTGTAATTTTCTTCTAAAGGTACTGTACTTGCTGGATGGAGCCACTGTTTGTAATCTAATGCAGTGTCTATAGAATGGATGGTGGGTTCAATTTTTGTAGTTTTATATTCTTCAGCTATTCCAGAATGAGATTTTCACTCTGCAGTGGACTGTGCGCTGATATGAAACTTCCTGGCAGATTAAAACTGTGTGCTGGGCCAAGACTCAAACTCGGGACCTTTGCCTTTCTTCAGCTATTGCCTGCAGTTTAATAATTATCAGTTTAAGACCTGTCAGAATGCACAATGCTTCAGTAGACATGGTTATGGAAGCCTTGGTAGTCTTTATGTTGATCAAGCACTGCATTCTATGAATTTTCATGCAGCTATATTTTCCTTTTAGTGTGTCCATCCAAACAGGAGCTGCATGTACCAATACGCCTTTGTAAATAATTTTCATTGCTCCTGAACCAAGTCCCCAATTGAGCCTTGCTGATTTAGATAAAGAATGAATAAGTTTCATGCATTTTTCAGTCATGTATTGTTTATATTGGTTGAACAGAAATTTAGAATCAATAATTATACCCAAGTATTTTAATCATTCTACTTGTTGCAAAATATTACTGGTTAGAATGATACTAACTGTTGCTTTGTCTGTATGTCTTCCCCTTGTTATTAGCATTACTTTCGATTTTTGCTCATTAAAATGGATTTTGTTGTTTTGGGCCCAAGCTGTGATTTTTTCCATTTCTCTATTGCAGAGCTCCTCAGCAATAATGACAGTATCTGCTTTGATGAACACAGTCTGAAGATGCTATCATTTTTAAGTTTGCTGTGTAATCCAAATTAAGCAGAGAATTATACTGTATATTACAGAAACCTGGGCCATCGCAAGATACCTGTGGGCATCCTTTTACCACTTTCTTTTCTAGTTTGATGCTGTTACCAGCACTGCTATTCTATCACTGAAATAATTTTTTACTAGGTTATATAAGTTCTAGGACATTCAGAGTCTAATAGCACTTTAAGGATGCTGGGCCACCAAGCTGCGTCAAAAGCTCCCTGAGCATCAAGAGTGACCATTATTATACAGGGTGAGTCACTAACTATTGCCACCAAGAATAACTCCAAAAGTATGATAGTAGCTGAAAAGTTTGTGGGACAAATGTTGCATGGGACAATGGGGGCCATAATATGAAGTTGGTTTTTTGTTGCTGTGTGGGGTTGCATTAAAGATATGAAGGTCAGCTTTGTTTTTTTAAATGAGATGCTATAGTTTGGTACTTATTTTCTGATAGTGGCTGTCGAGACAAATCCAATGATGTGTAACAGTAAGGTCTTTGAAGGTCAGCGAAGGTAAAAAAGATGGCATGAACGTCCATTTAGAGAAGCTGTCCAAACTGATGACAAATGGTGTCAATGCAGTGCTGCAGTCTTCTTATCATGGATTGAGTGGTAATCGTTATCACTTTAGCATTTAACGAAGCACATGCCCTGACAGCTCTATCTCGTATATCGTGCAAATAGTAAATATTCGTCGAACATGGCATATCCTTCTAACATCCCATTGACATGTAAACACCATTTGATGGTTCCACAATACAACACTAATAGGAATGGTAAGACGAGTATCATTCAATCAAGCAAATGTGAATGATGTATTCCTTTGAAGAACAAGTTGATATGCTTCTCATTTATGGAGAATGCCAAAGAAGTTCAGTGACAATTAGAGACTTATGCACTGAAAGATATCCTCAACGTACTCACTCTACATGTTGTTCATTTAAATAAGTGTATGATAAATTGAGAACAGCTGGATCTTTAACACATTGGAAACCTATCCAGCAAAGGAAAGTTACCAACGAGGAAATGGAAATTGGTACTCTTGCCACTGTGGTTCGAGATCATTGTGTTAGTTGTGTCAACTCGCAAGGGAATCTGGCATTAGCCAGAGCAGTGTTGTTCATGTTCTGCATCACCATAAATATCATCCATACCATATCAGTCTCCACCAAGAATTAACTGGTACAGATTGTTGTTTCGCATTGAATTCTACCGATGGGCTCAACTTCAGATTCAGAGGGATGAGACATTTATTAATTTCATTTTATTTACTGACGAGGCTACATTCATGAACCATGGAAATGGTAATTTGCATAACATGCATTATTGGGCAATTGAAAATCCATGGTGACTGCGGCAAGTTGCACACCAAAAACCATGGTCAGTGAATGTATGGTGTGGGATTCTGGAGGACAGAATTATAGGCCCCTATTTCATTGAAGGAAATCTTAATGGTAGGAAGTACATCACATTCCTGCAAGAAACATTATGTCTGTTATTGGAAGAAATACCTTTAGGAACAAGGAACAGAATATGGTATCAACACGATGGGTGTCCAACACATTTTTTACTGATGGCTAGAAATGAGTTGCAGAGACAATTCCCAAATCATTGGATTGGACGCGGAGGGGATGTGTCATGGCCAGCTCGTTCGCCAGACTTGGCACCTCTGGATTTTTTTTTGTGGGATTCGTAAAAGATATTGTTTATACAGACATTCCAACTACACCTGAACATATGCGAGAGAGAATTGTCGTAGCATGTGCTTCGATAAGTGCTGATGTGATAAGGAATACCACTCAACCCATGATAAGAAGATTGCAGCACTGCATTGACACCTGTGGTCATCACTTCGAACACCTTCTGTAAATGCACGTTCATGCCACCTTTGTGACCTTCATTGACCTTCAAAGACCTTAACTGTTACACATCACTGGACTCGTCTCAATAGCCGCTATCAGAAAATAAGTACCAAACTATAGCATCTCATTTAAAAAAACAAAGTTGACCTTCATATCTCTGAAGTGACCCCACCTAGCAACAGAAAACCAACGTCTTATAATGTCCCCCATTGTCCCATGCAACTTTTGTCCCACAAACGTTTCAGCTCCTATCATACTGTCAGAGTTATTCTAGATGGCAATAGTTAGTGACTCACCCCATATACTGTCCTTGTGATATGCTATCCTATATGAAGTTCATAAGAGCCAACAGTGCATCCTTTCTTTGGAGTAAGTCCATACTGATTGCTTAGGAGATGCTTAGAGAAGACAAGGTGCATAGTTCTGTTAATTAACAGCTTTTCCAATACTTTTTCTTCCATATACAGAAGACTGCTGAGATGAAATTTGGACACTTCCATGCAGTTTTCTTTGCCAGCTTTGAGAGTGGTTACTATTTTAGCTCTTTTCCATGATCTTGGAAAGCAGCCATTCTTTAGGCAACTGCAGTAAGATAGTTGGGGAAAAATGCTATACAGTTGATAAAGGATCTTACTAATAACACCATTTTACCAGGAGTCCTGTTTTCAGGCAAGTTCATTATTAATTCCTCTACAGTATTTCTGTCTGTGTGAAAGCTACATCATCTACCATTCTGCCGGGTCATAGCATTTGGAATCATATTAGTTTATGGTATTCTGAGTCTTGAATTTGATCATCCTCAGGCACAAAGTATTTTAGCATATAGATGGCAGTTCTGGTTACATCTGTATAACAATAAATTTGTTAGTTTGGGTTATGCTTTCAGCACATGCTGTTTGGACACACTCCAATGCTAAAAGTAATAATATTATGGTTGGAACAATTCCCTTCTTCAGCACAAGTCCATAGGCTTTGCATTGGCAGTAGATAAGAGGTGGCCATAGTTAAATCATTATTGCTCTTTCTGTTACTATTTTCAAAAGTTGGTCTGTGATTCCCCTCATTCACTATGTATAGATCAGAGGAAGCCAAAAATATCCTTTCCTCTGGAGTTTGTTACTGTCTGATGCCACATGCTAGATCTTGCATTGCTATCCATATCAATTACTAAACCAACTCCTTTATTGTAGATCATCATATCATTTTTCTCACATCATATTTGATGGGTTTTGTGATATCTAAGTACATGCAAGATATGAAAAATCACAAATTTTCTTTTACTATTTCTGCAAATACTGCATCTTTGATGAATAAGTGGCTAATCATTACAGGATTAATATCTTCGTTGGCTATCAGTACTGCTGCCCTTTTCCTTGTCACCTGCAATAAATATCTTGCAGCTTCTAGTGATTCCATCTACATTTTGTTGATAACAATATGGTTGTTGTATGAAAGCAATGTCAGTCTGATATTGCACAATAAGCTGCATCAGGTTAGCTGTTGCAGCTCTGGAGCATTGTAGGTTTATTTGTATGCACTTGATTTTGCTTTTGTAGAGACCAAGTTGTTTAACTTGTATTTGGTTTTACCATTAATGATAATCAATGTTCTGTTTGCATTGTGTACTATTTATTTCTGACGTATCTACGCTACTGCATTGTTCTTGCTCGAACATGGAGGTGACAAACACATATTTGATTTAGTGGCTGTTTCTCTTTTAATCGCACTTAAGAATCACTGTAGGTGATGACGTTCTTTGGTTTTTGCAAGTTGTTTATCAATTAATTGTTGCAAAGGTACAAAATCTGTAGTGTACTGCTTTGGAACCAGAAGTATTATTTTCTGATTTCTTGTTGCTTTTATACAGGCTTTGAATTCTTTTGAAGACATGAGGTAATCTTTATGGATATTTTCTGCCAGGGGCTCATTTCTCATTTGATGATGCTGATGAATCACATTTGGATTCTGCATCTATCATGTCGTCGTTTTGTTGTGGTGCACCAGATGCAGGTAGTGTTTCAGTAGTAGCTGTTGCACCTGATACTATGTGAGCTTTAGTATTAGATTTATCAGTCACACTAAATTCAGATAATTCATTAGTTTCCATAGGAAGGACATTGACAATTTCTCTTGACAGATTTTTAATCTGGTGTTCATTGGAAGAAATATTGTTCTTACTGATGACTAAACTGTTGAAAGTATTGGAACTACTTCTCATACTGATGGTGATATTTCTAGTACTGCAGTAGAAGAATCAGATGTATGTTGCTCCTTTCCAGACTGTGAGGGACGCTGAGGAATTTTTGGAGCTGGTTCTTCTACCAATGGTACAGACTTTTGTGTAGTAGCATTGTGTGCAAGAGCAGGAAATTCGCTTTCACCATTTGGAATAGTCAGTAACTGTGAGAAATCTTCCTTGATATGACCAACACCTTTGCAATGATGACATACAATGTCATCCATGGTAATATACTCATTGAAATGATTTCCTTCATAGGCGATGTGTACAGCGGATGGTACTTTGCTTAAATCGTCTAATATGTATGAGCAGTGCGATAAAATGATTTTGTTTGAGAGTATCCCTGAACCATGGTTGGAATATCTCTGACATGCCCAAGTACACATCCCCATTTAGACATTTTGTTAACTATTACAGCATTACTAATAAATGGAAATACATTAGAAAAGACAACTTGTGTATTGGCTTTTTTAAAATGCCTTACTGGTGTCATTATCTCTTTAAACACACAAATCACACTCTTACACTAATCTATCTACATTTTCTACAGTTCTTGTAAAAATACAAAAGTTGGCTCTACATATGTGAGAACAATGCTAAATATTGATGCCATAAATTGTCTCTTACTGATTTTACAGTCATCTATTACTATATTGGGAACATTGTTGATGATGACAGCTTTTCCTGGCGAGGTCATGTAGTTCGTAAACATAGAAATTGCTGTTTTGCTGGAGCAGCTGGCGTTTGTTGAGATGATTCAGTTTGGAAGCTTCAATAGTGCACCCATTTCCAAGCATGTTCACAGCTTCGGTGTTGACAACTCACTGAAGTGCAGCGCTGTGATCATTTAAAGGAGCTTGCCATACCAATGGAGCTGCCCTATTTAACTCGATTACACAGGAGCTGTATGCTCTGTGCTGAAATTAATTAGATGACAGTGACTTTAGTGCATTAGACTAGAACACAATCAAGTTTATGAAGTGTAACAGTTGTTTTAAACCAGTATTTGGAAGACTTCTGCAACAGCAGACAGACACTGTGTTTACGTTCATTGCTAATCAAAGATCCTCCTTTGTAAGTATTATTATAATCCATTTATTGACTAACAATATGAGCCTCTGACTACCAATCCATTCAGTAAAAACTACACAGCAATAACGTATTCTACATCACACTATTTGCAGTTCAAATTTTAGGTGAATCACCCTGTGGTGCGCATGTGTGTTATCTCTCTCTCTCTCTCTCTCTCTCTCTCTCTCTCTCTCCCCCATAGTATACAAAAACACATTTATTCAAATGCATTGTTGTGTCAAACTTTCAAAGGAATCAATGAAAAACTTTTGGAAATTTATGATTTTGTACTAATGAACATTTATATCTATGTAAATAAAATCATAAATGGTAATTTGTTCAAAATCTTTCATCTCTGAAACTTCACCAGTTGTGTTCAAATTATGACATTACATTGCATGTGAATATGTGCTTATTTTTATGTATTAATTGAAGTGCCATATAGTACATATAGAGGGGAAATGTTGTTGCCAAAAGTCTCTAAAAGTGCCTGACTGATTTATTACTTCAGATTTTTACACATTACTCTGATGAACATTCAGATGGATATAGGCTATATACTTTTAATATGTGTAATATATAGATATGTGTTTAATATATAAAGGGGAAACATTATTACCAAAAATTTCAAAAAGTTCTTGACCTATTTACTTCAATTTTTACACATTTCTGTAATACATGTATGAACACATGTAGGCTCTCTTTCTCTCTCTCTCTCTCTCTCTCAACATTGTTAGCAAACAGCAAAATTATTGTAATTGGTTTATTATAAATAATAATTAACATGGCTCAAAGAGAGGGGGAGAATAGGAAATGGACAGAGGGGTGAGAGCAAATGTACATAGGAAGCTGGGTGATGAGATGGATAGAGAGAGGCTGGAAAGAGAGGGGCATGAGAAAGATGGACACAGAAAGGGGGGAGGAGACAATGGAGAGAGAGGGGGAGCAGCAGATGGAGAGGGGGAGGAGAAAATGAACAGAGAAAGGGAGAGGAGGTGATGGACAGAGATGGGGGAGTGGGGGAGAGGTGGGGCAAAAGACAATGAAGAGAGAGGCAGGAGGAGAAGATTGACAGAGAGGGGGGGAGGAGGAGATGGACACAGACAGAGGAGAGAAGGAGATTAGGATGTATATTCAATTCCCATACATGTTAGAAATATGTGCTTTCTCTTTATTTTATTTTCCATTTAACTACACTGAGCCACAGTAAGGCTGGGAGCGGGTAGTAATAAAATAGATTTGTGGGGAGTAAATATGCAGACATATGTATTTGGTATTAAATTGTTTTCGTAGGTTGAGCTGAAAGTCAACAAGAAATACAGAATAGAGAGATTTCTACTTAAGGAAGCATTAACGATATTGAGTTTCATCTAATTATGGCAGTTTGTAAAGAAGCATGAATGATATTCAGTTTCATCTAATTATGGCAATTTTTCTTTCAAATAATAGTGATAATGATTGGTATGCTTAAACTCTATGCATGAAAGAATTGAATTGTATACATTCTGCATTCTTGTTCTAACAATGTTTTATTTTTAACTTCCAGGCCCCTTTGGCAATGATACTCACATCAGGTAAGAAACATTTAATCTGTTTACTTTCTTATGCACCCCCACAATTTTGCCCATGTATGCATTCAACACATACATTGCACATATCCCCTTCCCCTCTCACTATGAACACCTCTGTCTTCCCCATCTCTAGGTGCAGGGGATGTGGAGTATTTATTTGTTTGAATCTGTAATTGTTAATGAAATGATGTGAACTTGATTTGAAATGACACATTGAGAAAATTGTGCTACGTTGGTGGCCATTGTTTTGATTTTGTGGTCGGTAGTGTTTCACAGTTGAAAACTGTTCAAAGTGGAAGGATTTCCCTTATGTGATATCAAACATTGGGGTGTCCTGTCACCGTGGAATATGTATCCGTGGTCCATTTAATGCATGTACCGTCTGCCTGTCCATCTCCTCCTCCTATTCCCTGTCTGTATATCTCTGTGTCCTCCTGTCTGTGTCCATCTCATCCTCCCTCCCACTATTACCACCTTGTTCTCATCCCTCTCTGTCCACATTCTCCTCCCCCTATCTCTGACCATCCCCTCCTCCCCCTCTCTCTGTTCATCTCCTAATCTCCACTCTATCTGCACATTTCCTCCTCCCCACTCTCTCAGGCCAATTCCCCCATCACTCATTTCTCTGTTCATATTCTCCTCTCACCTTGTCTCTGTCTCTTCTACCCCTTATCTGTCCATCTCCTCCCCCTCTCTCTGTCCATCTCCTCCTCCTCCTTTCTCTCTGTACATCTAGTCCTCCACCTATCTTTCTGGTGAACCCTTCTCGCGCCTCTCTCTATTCAATTCTTCCTCACTTGCCATCTTCTCTTGCCCACTGTCCCAATCGATCTCTGCCTGTCCTCCTCTCTGTATCCATGTCCCCCACCTCTCCATATTCATCTCCTTCTGCTTGCATCTCCCTATCTGTCTCCTTCTCCTTACTCTCACTATGGATCCCCCTCCTACCCCTCTCTGGCCATCCCCTCTTCTCCCCGTCCCTCCATCTGTTCCTATCCATTTCTCTGCCAACTTCATCCTTCCCATCTCTCATTATTCATCTCCTCCTGCTGACTCTGTGCTCAGCCACATTAATCGATGAACATAGCCCCTGCAAGGCATATTGATACTACCTGCACACCATGTCTGCTGTTCTCTTTCTCTCTATCTATCTCTCTCTCTCTCTCTCTCTCTCTCTCTCTCTCTCTCTCTCTTTCCGTGTCTGTCTCTGTCTCTTTCTGTCCTCTTCTTCCAGTAGTATTCCCACTAGTCATGTTTGACACACAGATTGCACATATCACTTCCTCCCATTCCCCCTCTGCTTGTCACCACCTCACCTACCCCTCTCTATCTACTTCCTCCTAACAACCATCTCTGCCCATCTCCTCCTTCCACCCTTGTCTGTTCATCTCCTCCTTTCCCTCCTCTTCTCCCATTTCCTCCTTCTGCCCCCTGTCTCTGTCTATCTCCTTTTCCTACCTCTACCTGTCCACCTCATCTATCTCTCTCTTCCTCCTGCGCCTCCCTTTTTCCATTTTCTCCACTCCCTCTCTCTGACCATATCTTCCTGCCCCTCCCTTTGAGCACATTATACATCAGGTGCTGCAAAAGACATTTTTGCTTGTACCTCCATTTGTTGTGAAGCTAGGAAGTTATAAACCCCACAGTGCTGATACCCAAGAGACCTGCTATTTCTGTGCCAAATTTGATTCAAATTGATCCAAGGGCTTGGGAGAAGATCCAGCACATACACACTTACACTCTTCTTTATGCTTATAACAGACTAGCTTTTTCTCTGCAGCTTCATCTGTGTACTTGTTTGACATGTATATTGCACAAATCTCCTCCTTCCCCCTATTTTGGTCCAACTATTCCTCCCCCTTCTCTCTCCTTCCTTCTTGTCCTCCACCTCTCCCTGTTCACTTCCTCCTCCCCCCTCTGTCTCCTTGTCCATCCTCTCCTCTCCCCCCTCTCTCTGTGTCCATCTGCTCCTGTCACATTGGCTCTGCCCATCGTCTCCTGCCCTCCTCTGTAATTCATCTCCTCCTGCTCCCTCTTCTTATCCATCTCCTCCTCCCCCTCTCCCAATGCATCTCATCCTCCACCTCTCTCTGTGGCTCTGTCCTTCCCCTTTCTCTATCAGTCTTCTCTTCCCCTGTCACCCTATACATCCACTCATACCCTCTCTCTCTGGCCATCCCCTCCTCTAGTCATCTCAGCCTTCCTCCAGCCTTGCCCATCTGTACCTGTAGACCCAGCCTAACAATTTGATGGAGCAGGCTGGCAATACTCCCACAATATGTATATGAGACAAGGTTTCCTACACGTGCGGGGCTTAAATTTTTTTTCCACAGACACATAGCCTGCCCTGCAAAGATTGTTGATAAGGTAGGCCAAGACTACTCCAATACAACATGCACTTCATGTGCAGAGCACCCTGTATTTCTGGGACTGCAAAGTATATCCACCATTATTGGAGATAGGAGGTTATAAATTCCACGTGCTGGTAGTCATGAAACTTGCTGTAAGTGTGCCAGATTTGGCTGAAATCAATTCAGGGTTTTAGGAAAAGGCACAGGACATAAATAGATATATAATATCCTTTTTCTCATGGCATTATCTGCATACATGTTTAACACATATATTGCACACATCTCTTCTTCCCCCCCTCTGTGTCTACCTCTTCCTCCCCACTCGTGTCCACCCATCTACTTCTCCCCCTTCACTCTTTCCCTCTCCTCCTCTGCCTCCATCTCTCTCTCCATCCATTTACTCCTCCCTTTCTCCTTCTCCATCTCCTCCTGACTCATATGCCTATGTCCATCAACTTTGCCAACACATGAAGTACGATGTCTGTGTACCAAATTTGGTTGAAATCAACCCAGGGGCTTGGGAGGAGGAATCCTGGAGATACATACATACATACATATTTACTCATCTATGAAGGGCTTATTTCAATAGTGCTACAAGACCATTACCTCCACTTTTCTTCCTATAATGCTTCTGAAACTAATGATCCAAACAAACAGAAAGAAAGGTTCATCTCTAGCAAGAAGCCATATGCTTGAATATTTCTGGTATCTCAACTGCAGATTTTACGGTGCTCATTTAACTTTAAGACTCTGTATCTCAAAATGAACAAAAATGGACTTATACCACTATTGAAATAAGCCCTTCATATATATGAAGCAGCATGTATGTATGTCTGGGATCTCCTTCCAAATACTTGGATTGATTTTAACCAAATCTGGCACACAAACAGCAAACTTCACAAGTATCAGTGCTCTGGGGTTTAGAAACTCCCAGCTCCAATAAGAGCAGAAATACAAACAAGAAGGTGTTTTTTCTGCACCTGTTGTATATCTGCTCTGCACAAATGTTGTGCTGTGTGGAATAGTATCAGCCTATCTTAATGATTTGCTTTGCAGAGCAACCTACACATAAGGGCCAGGAAGTGATTTTTACAGCCTCTAGCATGTAGGCTGCCCTTCTCAAAAGGCATATTGTGAGAATAGTATCAGCTTGATTTACAGGAGTTACACGTGTAGATAGGTACAGCTGAGCAGAAAGAGACGACTTGTAGAAGATGAATAGTGAGAGAGGTGGGAGCATGTTGTGGACAGAGAGAGTGTGAAGCAGGATAAGAGGGACAGAGAGTGGGGAAGAAGGATATGGGCAGATGGATAGGGGAGGAAGATATGATCAGAGAGAGGGTGTGGAGAAGATAAATGAAGAGTAGGAGAGGAGGAGATAGATGGACGTGGGACATGGGAGCATAAGGTAGACAGAAAGCTGGAGGAAGGAAGAATTGTATGCATAGGGGGAAAAGGCTAGTTATAATACAAAGTAACATGTACGTGTGTATGTCTAGGATCTCCTCCTAAACTCCTGGATAGATTTCAACCAGCTTTGGCACACGAACAATAAACTCTGTGAGTATCAGCACTGCAGAGTTTAGCTCCAATAGTAGTGGGGATACAGCAGAAACGTGTTTTTTCAGCCCATGCTGTTCGGGCTCCCCTGCATGACAAGCATGTTGTGTTGGAATAATACTGGCCTGCTTTATCAACCTGTTTTTCAGGGACTCCACATTCAGATGGGCATGGATGGAGGAAGGTTGTGATAAATAGATGAGGAGATGGACAGAGACAGAGAGGGGAGGAGATAGATAGCAGTGGCGTAGCGTGAGGGGAGACTTTGAGACTTAGTCTCCCCTGTATTCGTGCTTAAAAAAGATGCAATAGTAATTCATAACAAAAATATAAACAACTTTCTACTGAGAGCACTAAATGTGCAAAGACACCTGATTTGTAGCCCGTGCCGCCGCACCCTGAGTATTGATGTATCTACCTGCTTGAGACTCGACTGCTCTCAGTCTCTGCCTCCCTTCCCTTACCTGGCTGTGTGTGCCTGCACCCTCTCCACTTCCCCTCTTCCACGAAGACCAGTGCGCTGCAGTTGCTAGCAGTTATCAAGACTAGTCTCTGCTGTTTCTATGCTGGCTTTTAACGTGGAAGTGACGTCACGTGGTTTGTGTTCATAATCATTATTGTGTGATTTTAGTGCATATTTTTGTTGTGTCGCCAACATGAGTGAGCCAGCAACTACACACCTTATATAATTTTTATTAAAAACGCCTTTTTCTACATTAAAATACAAAAAAAGTGAGAATTGAAGGACAAACGACCTACTCCTATACTCAGTGTAGTTTTAAGTGAAGCCAAACAAAAACACACTTTTCAGACAGCCTGGTATGATAAGTATGCTTGGCTGACTGCGAATGAAGTCAATAACATATTATTTTGTTATATATGTCTTCTGTTTGGTGGTGAAAAGGAATGATGCAATGAGGGCATCTGTACAATAAATAACTTTGACAGGAAAGCACAAATTCATCAGATATCAAAATGTCACCTGCAGAACAAAGAATCATTTCAGTTATAGGGCAAAGTAGAATTGAGCATGCCCTTTCCGAAGCCGCTCACCTTCAATAAAATACAACAAACAAGTTGCATCCAGCAGGAAAGTATTGGCTCATCTTATTCAGGCAATTGTATTTATTTGTAAAGAAGAACTAGCCTTTCGCGGCCATCAAGAAGACGAATCCTCCAGCAACAAAGGTAACTATCTCGAATTGTTGGATTTACTAGAGACCATCTGTCATCCTCTTCAACCTTTAAAGGAATTTTTCCAGATATACAGAATGATGTAATAGAAATGATAACTCTGGCAGTTAATGAGAAAATAAAATCTCAAATTCAAAACTGCAATTTCATTTCGATTCAGGCTGATGAAACATTAGACGTGTCATGCAAGAGTCAAATGAGTATAATATTGCAGACAAAATTGAGGAAAGATTCGTTGGATTTTATGATGTTTCTGGAGATAAAACTGCTGAAGGTTTGTCAAATAGTATAAGGTTTGTCAAACAATATTCATGCAGTATTGAAAGAATGGAATGTGGTAGGAAACGTGGTTAGTCAAACATATGATGGTGATTTTCAGTAACGGCAGGCAGAGAAAGAGGACTACAACAATTGGTGAAGTAGTTCTGTCCCTATGCACTGTTTATTCATTGTTACACAAGCCAACTGAATTTGGTACAGTTACATTCCTCCAAAATCATATGAGAAGTACGCATGTTTGTAAGTGATCTTACTGCATTCCATTTGGTTTTCAGCAAATCATCAAAACGAACTGTATTGCTAACTGAGAAAGGATTTAAACTGCCACATGCGAGCAACACTCGCTGGAACTTCCGTTCCAGGGCATTTTCAACATCTAGCCATTTCTCAGTCATATATAGTGTATTTAATTATATATTTGATGATACAGACTCTCAGTGGGACCCAGAATCATTGAGCTGTGCTGTGGGAATGAAACAATGGAGGGATGATCCTATGTTTGTCTACTTGCTTTGCTTCTACCAAGTGTGCTTTGTTTATGTTGATCATCTCTTTAATGTTATTCAGCCAAAATCCGTCAGTATAACTGCTTGCCAAGACGAAATAAGAGTTGTTTTGAGAAACTTATGACAATTAAGAACAGAAACATTCATTGATGAATGCATTAAATGCAACTTGTGTTTGAATGGTAACTTATCATTCTGTGACAGTCAAAAGACATCTCTCAGGACACTAACTTACAAGATACTGGATTTGCTAATTGTTCAGATGGAAAGAAGGTTTCAAGACATTCCCCAATTCAGTTTGTTGAACTTTTGAACGAAAAGTGTTTCCCAAACTATCAAAAAGAATTCCCAAAGTTGAAACTGCTTCAATTATTAGAACAGTACCCTTTTTCAAACAAGAACAACTTGAACATGAACTATGGAACATATAAGCTGATGAGAAAAAACACTATTTGCAAGAATCCTCTTAAAGTACATTGTCAACAATGATTTAGACTCTGTTTATGAAGTAACAACAAAGTTCCTGCGTTTGGTTTTGACCCTAACCGCAACAACAGCAAGCAGTGAATGAAGCATGAGTACTCTTAAATGAGTGAAGAGTTATTTAAGGAATTCAATGTCCAACATCTGGCTGTCGTGTTTGAGCACATTGGCAATAGAAAAGACACTATTTGGAGAGCTATCCAGTGATTAGATCTTTGTAGACCGAGTTATAGACTTATTCGTGGAAAGAAAAGACAGGCGCATTGCACCTGTGTACAAGAAAATATATAAGTGCTTCTTCTCTTGCTCCTGGAGTTCTAAAAATTTGTCATCGTTTCTTGAACAAGTTATTATTATTATTATTATTATTATTATTATTATTATTATTAGTGGCGGTGGTAGTGGTAGTAGTAGTTGTTGTTATTGTTTTATTTGATGCATTTTGTTTCATTTGTTTAAATTGTTGTTTATTGCACCATTTTGTCTCCCTATAATCACTGCAGAGCCTCCCCAACCTTTTCAACCACGCTGCGCCACTGATAGATAGACAGAGAGTGGGGAAGGAGGAGATGGGCAGAGAGGGGAGGAAGAGAAGGATGAGAGATGGGGGGAAGATGACACGGATAGATATATGGGGAGGAGGAGGTGGAAAGAGAGAGGGGATGAAGGACTACATGGATAGAGTGGGAGAGGAGAAGATGGACAGAGAGGGGGGAGGAGGAGTTAGATATAGCATAGGGATGGATGAGATGTGCAGAGAGAGGAGGGTGAAGATCTATGGAGGAATGGGGAAGAAGGAGATGTACAGAGAGAGTGGGGAGGAGAGGATGTAGAGAGAGGGATAGAGGAGGAGATGACTAGGCTACGGTTTTCCAGTTGCCTAGGGTGCAATTGATATGGTCGCGAGCCCAGGAGAAGTATTGCAGGCGACGTCATGCTGTTAGCAAAGGCACTCGCATCAGTTGTCTGCTGCCACAGCCCATTAATACCACATTTTGCCACACTATCCTAACAGATACATTCACTGTACATCCTACATTGATTTCTGTAGTTATTTCATGCAGTGTTGCTTGTCTGTTAGCACTGACAACTACGCAAAAACTGTTGCTCCTGGTCTTTAAGTGAAGGTCATTGGCCACTGTGTTGTTCATATTGAGAGGTAGTGCCTGAAGTTTGGTATTCTTCGCACACTCTTGAAACTGTGGATCTTGGAATATTGAATTATCTAATGATTTCCAAATTGGAATGTTCCATGCAGCTAGCTCCAACTACCATTCCGCATTCAAAGTCTCTTACTTTCCGTCGTGCTACCATAACCATGTTGGAAACCTTTTCACATGATTCACCTGACTACAAGTGACAGCTCCACCAATGCACTGCCTTTTTATACATTGTGCACTCAATACTACTGCCATCTTTGTATGTGCATATCACTGTTCCAATTACTTTTTGTCACCTCAGTGTATGTGCCATACACACACGTGCTTGAAGCCATGGGTAACAGGTTAGGTGTAGATAAACCATGCATTCATCAGTTCATTACTTCTGTACTCAGAAGAGGTAATCAGTTTACAAAGTAGGAAGAAGTAATCAGCTTACAGAGGAGATTACTTACAAAACACGCAAGTAATCCATCTTAGAATACTGCTTTAATGTGTGAAATTCATGCCAAATAGGACAAATTGGAGGTATTGAACATTTACACATAATAACAACTTAAATGGTCCTAGGTTTAATGATAGTATCATCAAAAGGATAGATTGCTACTCAGAATATAATGGAGATGTATGGTTGTGTGTGTGTGTTTTCTGCTTTAGAAGAAGGCCTTTTGGCTGAAGGCTCACTTGTTTAGCAGTCTCTCTGTTGTGCCTGTCTGTGACTCGGCATCTCCACTATATGCTGAGTAACAACATATCCTTTTCATAATATTGTGATTATTCCATCCTGGATTTTCCATGGTCCTAGGTTTGATCAGTTTATTTGACTCATGGGGGGAACCATTACAGAAATATGGAAAAATGTGAATAAGCAGACACCTGAGGCTAGTTACCAACTCTCTCCTTGAAGCCTAATGAGAAATTTTCGAGAACCAGTACTGAGTGAAGCATCTAGGACTGTATTAAATCCCCTACATAATGCTCCTGAAAGGACCACAGGTAAAAGAGTAGACTGTTTACAGCATGCACAGAGACAGGTCCTCACATTTCCATACCAAATGAAAGAGGAAGGTACACTAATACATGGTACATGGGAAGTACATTCTGCCATGCACTCAACAATTTTTTGTGGAGTAATGATGCAGATGTAGACCTTAATGGTTTGCACGATGTCCTCTCTGCCTCAATTAATTATAAAATAGATGTTAAATTTTTTCACTAACAAAGGTGGCACTTCAGAAATTAAATTCATAGTTGAATTCTATTTATTTTCTGTCACACACCTGACAATGGGCTTGCTGTTCTTATTGTTTATTACTTTTCTTAAAACCAGCTAAGTAACCTACCTAGATTCCACAAAGTGTTATCTTTTTTATGATCACTCAAGTGAGTACAGTATCAGAGAGTCACCGTTGACATCAGTCAACTCATACATATTCTAGCCTGTAATAATTTATGAAGATATGGAGTGGAATGATGTCATAAGTTCAGTCATGGATAAAGACTATGGTTCATTGGTAGGCAGACAGTCTACATAGAAGACTGCTTACATCTACACTCTATGAGCCACCTTACGACGTGTGGTGGAGAGCATTTCTGGTATCGCTATTAATCACCCCATTTCCATTCTATTCACAAATGGTGCATGGAAAAATGATTGTTGGTAAGCATCCATATGAGCTCCTATTTTTGTCTGATCTTCTCATTGTGATCATTTTGTAGCACATGTGTGGATGGAAGTAATATGTTTCCCAACTGTTTCCAGGCTGCAATCTCTCAAAATTTCAGTAGTAAACTTATTCCTGATGCACAACTCCTCTGTTGTAGTGTGCGTCACTGGAGTTTGTTGATTATCTTTGTAACACTGTCACATTCACTAAAAAATCTTGTAATGAAAATGTGCCATTATTTGTTGGATATTCTTTATCTCTTCTGTTAATGCAAATCACGAATGGCCCAAACTGATGAGTAATCCTCAAGAATTAGTTGAACAAGCATTTTGTAAGCCATTTCTTTTGTGGATAAATTACATTTCCTTAAGATTTTTCCATTGAAATTCAACTAAGCATCTACTTTTCCTACAATTTTTTTATGTGGGCATTCCAATTTAGGTTGGTCTGGATGATTACTCCTAAATATTTTACAGTAGTTACTCTCCAGTGATTTATCATGAATAGTGTACTCAAACAGCAGTGGATTTATTTGCTTGTTTATGCACCTTACACTACATTTATTTACATTCAAGGTCAAATGACACTCCATGCTCCATTCATCCATCCTCTACAGGTCATTCTCCAATCTGCTACAGTCATCTGAGATTTTGTATAGACAGTTGTATTGTGCACAAACAGCTTCATGGAGCTTCCAATGTTAGCCACTAGATCATTTATATATATTATAAACAGTAATGATTCTGTCATAGTACCTTGAAGTAGTCTTGAAATTACCTTTATGTCCATCCATTTTGTTCCAGTAAGAGCAATATGTTGAATTCTATTCTGAAGGAAGTTCTGATTCTAATGACACATCTGGTCAATAAATGGTAAGCTTGTATTTTGCAGACTAAATGACACTGTGGAACTGTATGAAATGCCTTTCCAAAACCAAAGAAGACAGTATCAACCTGGTGCCATGGTCCACAGTGGTCTGGATCTCATGAATGAAGAGAATGAGCTGAGTTCTGCAAGATATCTGTTTCTGAAATTCCTATTGATTTTTATAGAGGAGATTTTCATTCTTCAATAATGTCATAATACGTGTATAGTGAACATGTTCCGTAATTCTACAAGCAGATTGATGTCAGTGATGCAGGCCTATAACTGTGTGCATCTGTTCTTCAGATATTCTTGAAAACAGAAATTATCTGCACTTTTTTCCATCTGATAGGTACCCTTTCTTGCTCCAGCAATCTATAGTAAACTAAAGTTGAAATGTTTTCAAGTCTTTTCTCATAATCTCTGTAGACACTCACAGGAATCTCATCTGGTCCACATGCCATGCTGCCTTGGCATTTATGGACCAATTAAAAGGAGGAACTGTATTGTGTTATCCACAGTGAAACAATTCATTGTTTTGCCTTCTCTCTGTCATCCTCCAGTTCAGTGTCATTATGACTGATTATATGTTTTTGATTTGTTTACTGCATTTGGCAAAATTTTACCTTCAAATTTATTGAACACTTCTTCTGTTGCTCTCATTATACTCATTTAGGATTCATTCATCTTTTGTTTGTCAACTAGTATTTGATTTCACTTATATCTGTGAACTTTAGCAGCTATGTATTGAACCATAATGAATCTTCCCATCCTTCAGAAGCTTGCTTGGAGAATACTGGCCTAAGGCATTGAATAATGATTTTGAATTTTGTCTATTTGTGCTCCACATCTTCGTCCCAGCTCTGAATATTTGATGTTGAATAGTCTGAAGGAAGGAAGGAAAATTACAATTTAATTTCCCATCGATAGCACAGTCATTACAGATGGAGCATAAGCTCAGATTATGAAAGGATGTGGAAGGAAACTGGCGATGTCCTTTTCAAAGGCATTCTGGCATTTGCCTGGAGCGATTTAGGGAAATCGTGGAAGACCAAATTCTGGATGGATTCCGTGTAACACTTTTAGTTACTGGTGTTATCAGAGCCTTATGAAAGCTGATGACCTCCTCTGTTACCCGATTCTGAAAGTGTGGTTGTTTGTTGCTATTAGGTATAAGACAGCAACAAATATGCTGCCAGCATTGGCATCTAACCTATATATGTGATATACATCCCAATCTAAATTTAGAATTTTCCTGCTGTTCACTTCACATTTCAGCAAACTTTCTGTTCCTAATACTATGCAGGCAATATTACCTTTAACAATCAATACTGATTCTGGGATCTTATCATAGGTGTTCCTGTAGTTTACTAATGTCACATTAACGTTTTCTCTTTTCTGTTTCCGAGGAAGAGAGTTGTCTAAAACTAAGTGGCTGAATTATCTTTTGATTTCAGCAGACAATATATCATTGACTCCAAAGCTGGACTCCTCTAACCTAAAAAAACCACCAAGTGTGTG
This sequence comes from Schistocerca piceifrons, assembly GCF_021461385.2. Lineage (NCBI taxonomy): Eukaryota > Metazoa > Arthropoda > Insecta > Orthoptera > Acrididae > Schistocerca > Schistocerca piceifrons. The sequence goes on along the minus strand of NC_060145.1, from coordinate 218,807,349 downwards.
GCATGGTACTCTGCTAACCTGATAGCAGCTCCTTTTTCCAGTGTGCCATAGCCCTATTGAGGGGGGTCCAACAAATCTCCACCAGATTTAAGAGGTCAAGAAATCCTCTGACACTCTAGAGATTTTGACTTTTCACTGGCTCCAAACCAGAGGGCCACAATAAATTCTGAGTGTGATGCCGCAAATAGTGAGCTTCTTACAAAACCAACTTGTGCAACTTGTCATTTAGTGTGGGAAGAAAAACTAATTAAATGTTTCTGTGCATGCTGCAATAGGAGTAGTCCAGCAGTGTTCCAACTTTGAATACATAACTGATTGAGGTTGACCTGACAAGACTTGCTGCAGATGAATAACTCATGGCACCTATTAGAATATAACTGTCGCTTAGTGTTGGCTTACAGTTAAATGTTCAGAACTGAGTTGTCAGTGATTGACTGTGAGAACATTTTCATGAAGAGTGGTAACTGCTGAGTGTGAGAACTGTCTAAAATACCTATTAAAATACTCATTAAGGAAATGCTTTTTTAAATGCTTTATGAATTTTTAGAATATTAACTAATTAGGTATTTGATAAAATACAGGAATTGTAGGCATTATTTACATTCATTTAGACATGAAGTTACTTTGTGTAACTATTGTTTTAGTCATTCTTTAAATGGATGTAATATGGGATTCTGATGAATAATCAGATTATTAGGCACACAGATTTTCTCCACATTTCTCATATTTGAAATGTTTCATTGAATAAGATTTCTTCCCAGTAATAGTACACAATTATAGTTACAGAAAAATCAGATATATAAAATGGTAACATTGAATTTTTGGTGAAAATAATGTTCGTTAGTCACAATGTTTTCTCAACTATGAAATTTGCAGAGATACAAAGTTTTATTTACACAAAATGTAAAAAAGGACTTCAATATGAGGAATATAAGTCATGAATCAGACACTTATTATCGGGGTTAAAATTGTGAGTGCATGTGTTCACATAAATCTTACATGTTAAAATATTTCCATATGCAAAATGTTTTTATGTGGTAGGCCTATATTTTGTACTCTGATCATCACCAAATTTAAGTTATGCTTTAGACGATAAGAATAAAAAATACACGCTGTACAAGATTTTTGACATTTTATTCAAATACTATGTACAGCATAGATAAGAAAAAAAATAATATTTATATTAGTATCGATAGCAGACTAAAGGGGGACTATTCCACTTTGCTATGTTTCAAGTAGTCAGGGTGATTTCCAGCTGCTTATGCATACCAACTACCCGAGAACAGTATTCACATTGGGGCTGGTGCAGTTATATGATAGAATAAATACAGTAATTTTTTATGCAAGTTATAAGGCAAGATCTCCACCTCTTTTCCATTTAAATGGTTTGCATGTCAGTGTCACATTCATTTTGTAAAAATAGATTTCCCATTTGCTTCGCGAGTCACGAAGTGGACACCATCCTCTACCTTCCCTTCACAGAGAAGTTTGAGATGTTAACTGGGAACTCCTAAACAATAAAAAATATGAATACTTGAACAATGTCAACCATATAATAGAGGGAAACATTCCACATGGAAAAATATATCTAAAAACAAAGATGATGAGACTTACCAAACAAAAGCGCTGGCTGTGTTGTGTCTGTGTATGTGCGGATGGATATGTGTGTGTGTGCGAGTGTATACCCGTCCTTTTTTCCCCATAAGGTAAGTCTTTCCACTCCCGGGATTGGAATGACTCCTTACCCTCTCCTTAAAACCCACATCCTTTCGTCTTTCCCTCTCCTTCCCTGTTTCCTGACGAAGCAACCGTTGGTTGCGAAAGCTAGAATTTTGTGTGTATGTTTGTATGTGTGTCTATCGACCTGCCAGTGCGTTTGTTTGGTAAGTCTCATCATCTTTGTTTTTAGATATATATATTTTCAGTCATAGTGTGCAGAGATCGTCCAGTATGAGGATAAAGGTAGTGAATCTGATACTCTGCCTTAATTGGACATTTTGGGAACTTGATGTTTAGCTACCGTGGAAGGTGAATGTAAGAACCTCCTGGAAGAACTTATTATATAGAGAAAAATGAATTTTTATAGCAAAAAACCCCAATCCTTTCATTCAGATCTTATTGTTATTTCATATTAATTTTCCTATGATGAATAATATGAGTGAAAATGATAAAATTGTTGTTATACATAGTCGATAAAGTATTTTTAATCATGATTTGAATAGGCTTAAAATACAAATAACATAGAGAACTAAGTCAAAGATAATATTCATAAAATGATCTATAACATGTTTATGTTCGATACAAAACTGAGAATTGCAAACTACAGAAAGGCACATAATAAAAGTCCTATGCAAAATCTTAAAATGCTATGGAAGCACACCTGTAATATGAGAAATTTTAATGTAGAATGTCCACTTCCTTACAGATTAAAACTGTGTACCAGATGCACAGTCGAATCTGGTATTTGACTTTTGTTATCCATCATCTTACCAACTGACCTATCTAAGACACATCCAAGGCCTAAGTCTCGCAATTTCAGTTCTGCCAGTAATCGTCTCATACTTACCAAATTTCACAGAAGCTCTCCTGAATACCAAGCTGGACTTGCACACTTGGAAGAAAAGATATTCCTGAGATTAAGCTTAGCCACAGGCTAGAGGTTGTTTTCTGAATGATTATTTCAGCTTGCAGTGGAGTTTGAACTGCTTCGAAACATTCTAACAAATTAATACAAGGGAAGGTTCCGGGTCTGAGTCCCACTTCAACATACAGTTTTAACAGTCACAGAGTGCGAGGTTAATTATGTTAAGATATAATGTTTAACTGTAAACATCAAAGATTTCATGATCATCAGGCTGGGGAGAAAAAGATGAGTGGTAAAAGTTGTGTTAAGATGGAAAAAGAATTAAGCACATCTCATTTATATATCAAATTGTTCACAGCTGATTATTTCTTTCCACTTACTTTCTCTTTAGTGTGAGAAAAGGAGGAAGTAATAAGTTCACATGAAAGAATTTCCTAATTCTCCTATTTGTCATTAATCTTAATTATAATTGTAGTAGACTTTTCATATTCCCTATAATGACCAATTCTGATTTATGTCACTGATATTTTGTATATAGCTTGCCTCATGACATTATATGTATAGGTGGCATAATAATATAAAATAACTATTGCTTGTCTGCAGTATTTTGTAGTTCTTACTTACAGTGTTACACAAAATTTTAGAATTGATGCATATTTGTTTGCAGTTTGTTGATAATGTATATAGAAGTATCCTTTTTAATACATCTTATTGATTGTCATAATTAGTGGCAGGAATAACTGGAGTGGCTATGGTTGTCCTGCTTTGCATCCTTGCGGTGATGTCAGTGGGATATGTTCGCAAGAGACACTACAATGCCTTCTGGTTCACACATCATCTTTTCCTGCCTTTTTTGCTCCTGCTGTTGTGTCACCCTCTCAGGTAGGTATGTATCAAACTCTAAATTCAGGTTTTTTGCCTTCTACTGAGAGCACAATAACAAAAGAGTAAGAGTCTCTTCAAAGGAGTCATCTAAATTAAAAACATTTTATTAATTGTGCACCTGACCAAATGAATGTGCACTGAGCTGAGCAGAGAGGATGATGATTGAAATTCTTTGCAGTAGTACTGAAAAACTGTAAGATTGTTCACAGTAGTTCATATATGTAGAATTATTCATAAGGACCTTCGGGGTTCCAGAAGACGACTGTGTAAAAACTACAAGATATACAGAAAATGCACATATTTCAGTGGATAGAGCAGCCCACCAAGTTTTTTAACTCTGTTGCTCAATATGAGCACTGTTTGTGACATGGCAAATGTCAGTTAGTATGTGACATTCACCCTGGTTTATTTCTTTGTTGATAGTCCTCGGTGTCGACATACTGCATTGTTATACTGGCTGGAAAATGGGAGGGGGGGGGGGGGGGGGTAGACGTTCAACACTGACTACTGTAAATGATGTTGCACAATTGTGTTTTACATTTCTTTACTTTCACTGTTTACAACCTCTCCAATAAATGTTGATAAGCCTCATTAATAGCTTGCGGGCAACATTATCATACTACTACAATAGTTTGCTGTTGAACATCTGTGAGCAGTAAAAACCTAACCACGCAGTTCACAGTTCTTGCAGAATATTACGGTGCGTGTGACACTATTTTTCAAATATGTTAAACAGACATTGTCACTAACTGTTCTAACACACAGCTTACTTGTGTTACTCTTATTCCACTGTTAAGTTGATGCATTGATGTTAACGTAACCAATACATGTTTCACATCTGAAAATCAGCCATGGACTGACTGTCTCGGGACCAGAAATCAGTCCTTTATATATCCTCACAATAACAGGCACTGAAACTATACATTTTTCGATGTTTAAGTTACAGAAATTACAATTAAAACATAACTCATTCAGTTAACTAAAAAATGGAAAAATTCCTTCTTTTTAACAGTTCCTTCTATCACAAAGGTTAGACCAAATTATTTGTTTAAATAATGAAATTAACAGATATAGTTATACAAACAATACTTTTGACAAACCTGGTAAGTATTTTGGAATTAATTAAGGGTTCACTTTGCTAATATGTTTTCGAATAGAGCCAAGTAAATATTTTAAGAATCCTAGTAGCTCTTCTTCCAAATGTTTATAATTATTACAGAATTTATATTTGTTTATAAGTCAACAGTAGAATCTAAGTCATAGAACAGTTACTGATTTTAGCCTAGAATTTATTTATTTAGCATATGGCGCTACACACATGGTTTAAATTAGCCTATAATGATCTGTACCGAACGATATTAACTATAAATTGTCAAGATAAATTAGGGAATTAATTACATACACAAAACTAATCACAAAATTAGACCTGGTGCTATATTCCTTAAGAATTAGGGCCAACCTTTCTCTTTTATCGAAATGCAGATTATACTCATGCATCTTAATGGTAATTAGGAAAAAATGAAAATAAAATGAATTTAAGGAGGCAGGTGTCAAAACAAGAGAGCAAGTAAAGAGATCCCAACTTGCTTCATCACAAGTATGATACTCAAACTATTGCCATACATGTTCCAATAAGTTGTAACACTCTTACATCACATATGTTTACAAAAATTGACACAAAAAGTATTTAGTCTCAAATTGCATTACTCTCAAGTGATTAAATGAAATTTTTGAACTACCTTAAGTGTTTTGAAGCGTTCTTAAATACTTAAGTTGAAGGGTTTATGCAGCCACAGACTGTTTAACTGTGATAATTCTTCATTCTGTTATATAGCAAAAAATCTGGATTTTTCATTTGTTAATTCTATACTTGATATCTAGGCAGAGATTTTATATTTTCAAATTTTTATATCCAAGCTATGTACATTGTTCTTTCATTAACAGTTTCCACTTCCAACCACTTCCTTCTCGCAGCTCCGCAACAACTGTAGAAAACATTGAGAACAACAGACTAATATCCCTGCTGTCATCCTTTTCCAAAGTGATAGAGACAATAATGAAAAACAGGCTTCTGAACTATCTAAGCAAATTCAACCTCCTCTGCAATGACCAGTATGGTTTCAGGCCTGGCAGAGGCACAGAATCGGCAATAGCACAACTCACAAAAACAGTTTTAGAAGCTCTATACATGAACAGCTATGTAACGGACCTTTTCCTAGACCTGTCTGAGGCATTTGATACAGTTGACCACCAGAAACTGTTGTATAAGTTAGAGGCACTAGGAGTTAGGGGAGTGGTTAACAAATGGTTTCATTCATTTCAACAGAGTACAGTCAGTAGAGATCACACATCTCCAGAGGATCAAAGTACATTGAGAAACATATATTGGGTCCACAATATATCAATATTGCGGTCTCTCAAGGGAACGTACTGGGCCCAGTATTGTTTCCGGTATATATAAATGGTTTCCTGCAACACATCAGCCATGGAGAGAAGATGTTGTTTGCTGATGACAGCAAGATATTAATCACCACTAAGACACCAGCAAAAATGCTAGAAAATTCTACTGAAGTACTGAGGGATGTCTACAAATGGTAACAGGAAAACAAAATAACCTTCACTGTAAAGAAAACAAATATGATATGCTTTAGTATGAACAGCAAACAGAGTCCCTTAAATTTAAAACTAGACATCTCCATAGATGGTGTACCTACAACAAAATTCTTAGGGTTGCACTTTGACAGCCAAATTAAGTGGAATGAACATGCTATGAAACTCTCAAATAAAGATATCCACAACATGTTATGCACTTAAGAGTTTTTGCATCTGCATGCAGTGATGAATGTCTGAGTACTGTATGCTTCAGTTATGTTCATTCAGTAATCATTTATGGTATAATTTTCTGGGGAAACAGTGCTCAGAATTTAAAACAATATCTAACATGCAAAAGAGAGCAGTAAGGTTTATGTCAAAAAGCAGTAAGTGGGCCCACTACAGAGAACTTTTTAAAATGTTAGAAATTCTGACTGTTCCTTGTGAATTTACATTCCAAACCATAGTGTATATCAAGAAAAATAAAGAAAATTATAGTACAAATAGCAGTTTTTGTAACTATAGTACAAAAACAAGTCACTGTCTTCACCTAGACAAGAAAAATAAATGTAAGACTCAAAATAGTTTCTTGCATGAAAGTGTAAAACTGGATAATAAACTGCCACAGAAAATAAAAGAAACAGATAACACGTACTGTTTTAGGGAAAACCTTAAATTGTATTTGCAGGAACACTGTTTTTACACTATAAGTGAATTCCATAGTAAAAATGATTGTAAATAACTTTTATATCATAATGTTTAACTATATGTAATGTTTTGAAAAGAATCAAAAATTATTGTAAATGTGGCAAAATACTTAGCAGGAATGAATAATTCTATGTAAATTGTTTTGTAAAGCAAAACATGTTTCTAAAATAAATTTTGTAATTTGTTTCTTTAACAATTAACATACAAATATGTGAGATTTCATCAAAAACAAATTACCATTCTAATCACCTACAATAGCACTAACTATAGTCTGAAATCTTTATTGTTTTACACATATTAGGGTGCTCCATTGCATGCAGAATACTATAAAAGTTACATTTGTTTACATGATGATCATTTCGTTCGCACATCTTATGAAATTTCTGTTTACATATTTTATTCTGGAAGTCAACTGTTATTTCCATTTCAGTTATACAATGATTAGTGTAAACTGAAAATGACATAATTGCAAATATCTGTACGTGCAACAAAGTTATAAGGTATTGTGATGCTTAGCAAAGAGACAGATCGTGTATTACTGTTGGCGACAATGTTATGTGCAGTATCAGTGACCATATTAATTATCCGGCTTTGCAGCTCTTCCGTATTAAGTGGCAGCAGAGACAGGAACATATCATGTTTGATTTAAGCTCCAGCTGTTACTTCAACACTGTTTATCTTGCAAATTAGTACAACTTTCAAACTGAAATTTCTTTTCTTTCGTAAAGTACTTGGTCAAGAATTTCTTAATGTGCCACAGAGATGTTGTGAGAACATCTTTATGTGTAGAATAAGTTTATTTGTCTAACTTTTCTGAGTAGCCATGTTGTGTGTGTTTCTTTTGAGTGCCTAAACTGAAATACCATACTACCTTTGTTTCCTTTTTTTGGAGAGCATGTCATCAACAAAAATTTGGGCAAATTTGATGAAGTAATATAAGGAGTTTGTTCTACCATTATCAACAGTTAAGAAATGAGTGAGCTATTTCAAACATGCTGTACTCCTCTTGATTATCCATATGAAGGTTGTCCCAAAATTGAATCCACAGATCAAAATACCAAGGAACCACACACTATATTATTCCAGAATCAGTAATTAAAAGTCTATGAAACAGCTGATGACATGCACATATAAAAACATAAAGATGATACATTTTATTTTAAGAAATAAATATGAGAAATCTTCATGTAACATTGATGCTTCATTTGTCAAATGCAGACCAAAAGCATATGTTAAAACAAATAGCTCAGTCATGTTTGCATAATTTTGTCCTTTTAGTATGTCCCGCTGAACTGGAATAGGCCAAATGGCACAATCTTTGAACTTATGGTAATGTCTCAGAACTCTAGCTGCAGACTTTGTTCCTAGTAAGCTGTGCAATTTGTTTCAAGGTGTTCACTGACCCTGTTTCACTAGCATGGGCTGACTGGCTCCCAGTAAATTGTCTGCTTGCCCTCATAGTTTCAATTTCTCACCAAACCAGTCTGTCAATCTCAGATTTTCACTGTTCATTCATATTGTTAACAAGATTTTCACTTTCTTGGGATTGATTGTCATTCTGTATTTCCTACTCTCTGTGAAACATGTCTGAACATAGTTCCAAACTTATATTTCCAAAACCATACTCTGTGCTCCACCATTTCTCTTCCACAGCTTTTATTTTTAGTTGTCTCTTCATATAACTTGCACATCCTGTTTGTCATAGCATGGTGTGTGTCTCACATTGTGGTGACTATTCCATCCAAAGCCTTTTTCAGAAAGGAAGTACACAGGAAAAATACACGCATTCATGCAAGCAAGCACAGCTCATGTACACATGACTGCTATCTCTGACTGGAGCAGCTGGAGATAGCAGTCATGTGTGCTTGGGGTGTGCTGGCTGGTGCAAATGTGTGCGTTTTTCCTGTGGACTTACTTTCTGAAGACAGCTTTGGTCAAAAGCTCACTGTGAAACAGTCTTTTTGCTCTGCCTGTCTGCAATTCAGTGTGTCATCTTTATAGTGAGTAACAGTCTGTAATTTTCACAATACTGTAAATTATAATGTCTTGTATTCTGTTCACACTTCAGTTTGAAATGTAGAATAATATGAATTGTTCCCTCTGATTAATTTTTTTGTGAGTTCCACTTTTGCATTTGCATATCCATCCACCAACTTTCTTCCTTCACATTTATAATTGTGTTTCAATACCTTGGTCCATTGTTATGTAATGAGTATTCTTTCTGTCATATACTGCCTGATCTATGTTTTGTAATCAATGTTCTCTCTTTCATATCCTGCTTCATCTACATCATGTCCATTACAATTACTAATTTCTTTTTTAACTAACCACTGCTTCAACATAATACATAAGCTATCACCTGCAAATGATTATGCCCCATTGTTCTTATTACACCTGTTCCACCTCAGTAGTCACTAGCAACTATCTACTTGATCTCGCATCAGTTTATTATAGTACACACAAAATTACATACATGTGTTACTTTTGTGAAATTGCAGAAGATGAGACTACAGCAGATAAATCTTTTGCAGTATGATATAGTCACAAAAATTTCTGTGCTCTGTTTTGTATGGTAAATACAAGTCTGATATTGTTTCTTCACATTTTTATTCCATGTGCATTTACCTTTCCTTAACTGTTTGTTTTAGTGGTGTACTGAAGGAATTAAAAAATCCAGAGGAACATATTCCTGGTTGCCTCATAAATGTCACTGGCAACATCACAGAAGTGCAAAGTTCAAAACATATCTTATGCAAAAGTGAAGCAATTTTTGTTCCAATGGAGTCTCAGGTAAATGAATAAAAACAATGCTCATCTAAATTTCATTTCAAAATTTTTTTAATAATAGTAATCTTACCTTACATGAAGAGAACCGAAGCAGTACTGATGAAAATTGTCTTTAAATCTTTACACGCTTCAATTGATCTTTATCAGTTGGCACAAGATAAATAGGAACATGCAGTACAGGACTGAAAACATTCAGATGGAAGTGAAGCCCACAAATACTAAACAGTCCTCCAAAGTAGTACGTTCAGTCAACGATTTAACAATTACAAATTTCAGGGAAAGCCTACAGCAGTTAGACTGGGATGAGGTGTACCGTGAACCTGATGCAAATTTAAAATATAATTTATTTCATTACATTTTGTAAATGCATTTGAAAACTGCTTCCCCAAGAAAATATTTAAATATACTCGTAAGAAACCTTGTAACAAACCATGGCTTACTAAGGGTATAAAAATATCTTGTAACCGGAAAAGGGAAATGTATCTGACAGCAAGAAAGAGTAGTGACCCAGAAACTATCAAAAATTATAAAAACTACTGTGTTATATTAAGAAAAGTTATCAAAAAATCCAGGAGTATGTGTATCATGTCTGAAATCAGCAACTCTGATAATAAAATTAAAACAATTTGGAATATTATTAAAAGAGAAACAGGTCAACCAAGAGCAGAGGAAGACAGTATTACCATCAAATTGAATGAAAACTTTACGAACAAAAAGTCAGAAGTTGAAAATATTTTTAATAATCATTTTCTAAATGTTGTGGATATAGTAGGATCCAGGTGTTCATTAGAAGATGCTAGGCTGTTAATGGAAGAGGCCATACCTATGCAATTTGATACAATTGAAATCTCACCCACTTCTCCCTTTGAAATTAGGAAAATAATAAACTTGCTTAAAAGCAAAAACTCAAATGGAATTGATGGCATTTCCAGCAAAATACTAAAAGCTTGTTCTCAACAGATAAGTAAGATTCTCAGCCACCTGTGTAATAGCTCTCTGGAACAGGGCATTTTCCCTGATAGACTGAAATATGCTATTGTTATACCTTTGCATAAAAAGGGGGATAGATCTGATGTCAACAATTACCGTCCAATCTCCCTTCTAACAGCTTTATCCAAAATTTTTGAGAAAGTAATGTATTCAAGAGTAGCTTCACATATCTGTAAAAATGAAGTACTAACAAAATGTCAGTTTGGTTTCCAGAAAGGTTTTTCAACAGAAAATGCCATATATGCTTTCACCAGTCAAATTTTGAATTATCTGAATAACCAAACACCACCCATTGGGATTTTTTGTGATCTCTCAAAGGCTTTTGATTGTGTAAATCATGAAATTCTGCTAGACAAGCTCAAGTATTGTGGCATGAGTGGGACAGTGCACAAATGGTTTAATTCGTACGTAACTGGAAGAGTGCAGAAAGTTGAAATAAGTAGTTCTCGTAACATGCAAAGATCAGCACATTCCTCAAACTGGGGCACTATCAAGAATGGGGTTCTACAAGGGTCAGTCTTGGGTCCTTTGTTGTTCTTATTATATATTAATGACTTGCCATTCTATATTCATGAAGAGGCAAAGTTAGTTCTCTTTGCTGATGATACAAGTATAGTAATCACACCTTACAAACAAGAATTAACTGATGAAATTGTCAATACTGTCTTTCAGAAAATTACTAAGTGGTTCCTTGTAAATGGACTCTCACTGAATTTTGATAAGACACAGTACATACAGTTCTGTACAGGGAATGGTATGATGCCATTAATAAATATAGACCTTAATCAGAAGCATATAGCTAAGGTAGAATATTCCAAATTTTTAGGTGTGTCCATTGATGAGAGATTAAATTGGAAGAAACACATTGATGATCTGCTGAAACGTTTGAGTTCAGCTGCTTATGCAATAAGGGTCATTGCAAATTTTGGTGATAAACATCTTAGTAAATTAGCTTACTACGCCTATTTTCACTCATTGCTTTCATATGGCATCATATTTTGGGGGAATTCATCACTGAGGAATAAAGTATTTATTGCACAAAAGCGTGTAATCAGAATAATAGCTGGAGTCCACCCAAGATCATCCTGCAGACATTTATTTAAGGATCTAGGGATATTCACAGTAGCTTCTCAGTATATATACTCTCTTATGAAATTTGTTATTAACAACCAAACCCAATTCAAAAGTAATAGCAGTGTGCATAACTACAATACTAGGAGAAAGGATGATCTTCACTATTCAAGATTAAATCTAACTTTGGCACAGAAAGGGGTGAATTATACTGGCACTAAAGTCTTTGGTCACTTACCAAGTAGTATCAAAAGTCTGACAGATAACCAACAAGTATTTAAGAAGAAATTAAAAGAATTTCTGAATGACAACTCCTTCTACTCCATAGAGGAATTTTTATATATAAATTAAGAAAAAAAAGAAAAAAAAATATTTAAAAAATAAAAAAAATAAAAATAAAAAATAAAGAAAAACAAAAAACACAAAAAAAATAAAGTTGTTACATTAACTTAAGTATGTTGTTAAATTAACCTAATTATGTCATGTATTAGAAAATTCGACTCGTTACACATCATTATGAAATATCGTATTCATGATCCATGGAACTAGTATTAATCTAATCTAATCTAATCTAATCTAATCTAAATTTATAACCCAAATGTAACTAAAATTGAAGAGTTCATACATTTGAATGGTTTGCAGAAACAGGAATATCCATCATTTATTATTTTAAATTCCACATGTCCAAACAATAATTCAGTAAAACCATGGGTGCTAATGCCAATAACTCATGAGTTCCAAAATTACAAACATCAGACATACTCAGCTTTATTGTTGAGGGTTTTGTGGCTTTTGCTCAGGATCATTGCCCAAAGTTTGTTTTATGGTTTTTCTGATATTTTGCCAACTTGACTGGAAAAGGAAAAAAGTATTAAAAAGCCAATGTTGTAATGACCAAACAGTCCATCAGTATCAGCATAATTGAACATAAACAGTATTGCAGGCAGGGATGGGTGGAGAAATCGGTCATGGCAGAGCATGTGCTCTGTGGAACCATCCATGTAATAAAATTCACCAATATACATGTTCTCAATGTGAACAGAAGCTAAAATACCTGTTTGATCAGGGAAGCCATAAAACATAAGAAAAGTTTTAACAAGAGAGAAAAAAGCATCAAGGTAGACAGATCCTGCATGCCAGAGCTGCACCAATTGCAGATAAAATTGTGAGAACCACAATGATATGACCAGGAAAAAGCCCTCGAATCTCTGGCTGTGGGTTAGACTCCAGCCCATCACCAGCAATGGAGGATGATTCTTCAACAATGCCAACCATTCACTCTAATGAAATGTCAGATAAATCATTTATACAAACATTGACAGAAGACCTTGAGACAAAAGCCAACAGGTAATACATTATACTAAATTTTAATTTAGAAAATTTAGAAACATTAATTGCATATGTTCTAGGCAACAAATTTGCTGCATGTTGTCCATCATCCAACATGCATGTGGTTATAGACACTGGTTGGCAACATGTGGGCCATCTTTTGTATTCTGCTTCCTGGAATTAATTATCATTCATTTACCAAAGGTGTGGGACTTCCTTATTTATGAAATACTGGAATCTGCTGGAACATCCCATGTGTTTATAAATAGGGGTGCACTCTGCCAAGAAAGGCAGTTGTGCTCCATGTGTACTTTCCTTTTGCTTTCAGTACTAGTTTTTATTAATTCTTCTCTTATAACTTGTACTTGATACCAGTCATTGTGTTCATTTACACTTTCGTGTAACACCTTATCTTTTACTTGAAAATACCTCCTGCTTAGAATGTCATGCTCACTTACATGTATATGTGTTAGCTCACACCATCAACCATGTTGGTTGAAGATATTAGAGCCCTACAATATTGCTAAGATCTCTGAGCATGTCTGAACTTGTGTTTTCATGGGACTGACTATATGCTGTACAATGAGATAGAAACCGGTTACATGCATTTCTAAAATGTGTACTGAGAATAGATTTTATTTCAGGGTTGGCTATGGATTGTACTACCACTGAGTATATACAGCGTAGATGCCACGTACAGAGTAATGCGACGAAATGTTAGATCTGTAACTGTATTACAAGTTACAAGACTACCAGGTGCAGCCATCAGACTTCAGCTGCAATGTTCCTTCACATGCCAGCCTGGTCAGGTAAGCTGTGGTAATACAACAGAAACTGCAGGTAGACATAACAATGAAAAGGAAGCAAATGGAAAAACATTCACACAGCATACTAATTGTGGTAAACCAGTGCTTATCCGCATCTGAATCTGTACTTTGTAAACCACTGTCAAGTACATGGCAAAGGGTACTTCCCATTGTTCCAGTTACTAGTGCATCCTCGTATTCCATTCCTAGGTGTTGATAATTATTGCTTGAATGTCTCTGTGTGTGTTCTAACTACTCTAATCTTGTCTGCATGATTCTAAGGGAATAGTATGTAGGGAGATTCCTCACATAAAGCTAGTTCTTGAAACGTTGTAAGTAGGCTTTCACAGAGTAGTTTTTATCTGTCTTCAAGTGTCTGCCAGTTCAGTTTTTCAGCATCTTATTTCCATGATGGTAGTTTCTAAATCAGGGGGATGCTGACTCATTTGATCATTCAGTTTGCATCTGTGTTGATTGACAAGGTGTGGTATCACTTGAGCTAAATCTCAAACCTCTGTAGTGTCATAGAATTGAGGCAGAAACTATTATCTACACTCTTTCATCTGTTACATCAATTCTTTTAGGTTGAAGAATTAGTTGGTGGGTTTGAAGGGGTGCTGTTTATATACAACCAGTACGGTTCTCTCTCTCTCTCTCTCTCTCTCTCTCTCTCTCTCTCTCTCTCCCTCTCCTTCTCCCTCTCTCTTCCCCTCTCCCTCTCCTCTCCCCTCCCCTCTCTCCCTCTCCTCTCCTCTCCCCTCTCTTCACCCAGTGATTTAAATCCTTTGCTCATCCGTAATAGCTCAAACACAGGATTATACCAGATACATACTTATCATAGTTGTTTACTTTATATTGTAACATACTGAGACAATATAAAAAAGTTACAGTATGGCAATTTCAGTCAATTTTCAGTAGGGTTTTCCCAAGGTCCTCATTTTGCTGTTACACTGGAATAATCCAGTCCAAAGCAGCATCATATATCCATACTATTGTGGTAGTGTCAAATTAGTGTAGTGTGCTATTCATTTTATTGATAGGTATTAACAGGGACTCTAAAACATGAAAATAACAAGTACTTCAGCAATGACAGCATCACCCTGGCCTGCCCTGAGTGCTGCTGCCATGCAATCAAAATTGTATAGATATTTACCAAACTGTCAGAGAAAATACACCTGATCACTCTTAGGAAGGATACCTAGTGACAGTATGTACAAGTACCTCTGACAAAAAAAATCAGAATCACAGATTTTGAGATGTGGTACAATACAACTTTTGCTGTGGCTGATGCAAAACTGATGTATTAACACTTTAAAATGCTCAGGAAATTGTTAAAGTTATGTTTGAAGAAATCAACATTTTGAAAACACACCCCAGAAGATCAGAGTAGCTGTGTGTGTGTGTGTGTGTGTGTGTGTGTGTGTGTGTTTTAGGCATCTCATCCTTAATCAATGAATCAATTTGGTACACATACTACTTATTGCCCGAGAAGAAGTACAATGGGGGTAAGAACCACCTAGAATTAAATTTTCACTCTGCAGTGGAGTGTGCACTGATATGAAACTTCCTGGCAGGTTAAAACTGTGTGCTGGACTGCGACTCCAACTTGGGACCTTTGCCTTTTGCAGGCAAGTGCTCTACCATCTGAGCTACCCAGGCACGACTCATGACCTGTCCTCACAGCTTTAATTCCATCAGTACCTCATCTCATACCTTCCAAACTTCACAGAAGCTCTCCTGCACACCTTGCAGAACTAGCACTTCTGGAAGAAAGGGTATTGTGGAGACATGGTTTAGACACAGCCTGGGGGATGCTTCCAGAATGAAATTTTCACTCTGCAGTGGAGTGAGAGCGGATATGAAACTTCCTGGCAGATTAAAACTGTGTCAGACTGAGACGCAAGCTCAGGATCTTTGCTTTTCGCAGGCAAGTGCTCTACCATCTGATCTACCCAAGGAGATGAGATATGGACAGAATTAAAGCTGTAAGGATGGGCCATGAGTGGTGCTTGCATAGCTCAGATGGTAGAGCACTTGCCTGCGAAAGGCAAAGGTCCCGAGTTCGAGTCTCGATCTGGCACACAGTTTTAATCTGCCAAGAAGTTTATTATCAGTGCACACTCCGCTGAAGAGTGAAAATTTCACTCTGGAAACATCCCCCAAACTGTGGATAAGCCATGTCTCTGCAATATCCTTTCTTCCAGGAGTGCTAGTTATGCAAGGTATACAGAAGAGTTTCTGTGAATTTTGGAAGGTAGGAGACGAGGTACTGACGGAAATAAAGCTGTGAGTGTGGGTTGTGAGTTGTGCTTGTGTAGCTCAGATGGTGGAGCACTTGCCCATGAAAGACAAGGGTCCCAAGTTCGAATCTTGGTCCAGCACACAGTTTTAATCTGCCAGGAAGTTTCAAGAACCACCTAGCACCCATAGGGAAGGGGGTGGGAGTGAGGGGGGTTTTTAACCCCTAACATCTAGGATGCCCGGCACGACAAATGTGTTATGCGGGTAGTATTGGACTGTGTTCCAGGGGCTATGTGAGTGGATGGGCATGTGAGCAGAGAGAGATGGGGGAGAAGGAGGAGGATAGTGAGATATGAGAGGGGGCGAGGAAACAGGGAAGTAGGAGATGCACAGAGAGAGAAGAGAAGGAGGCAATGGACAGACAGTGAGGGGAGAGGAAGAGATGGCCAGAGAGAGGTGGAGGAGGAGTAAATGGACAGAGAGGTGAAGGAGGAGTGAATGGACTGAGACGAGAGGGGGGGAGTAGATGGATAGAATGAGGGGGAAAAGTAGATGGATAGAGAGAGAGGGAGGAGTAGATGATGGGCAGAGGAGGAGGAGGAGATGGACAGCACCAAATGGTCAAGCTAGAAGTATGGGCAACAATGACTTTGTCATTTTATTTATCTTTATTCATCCAAAGATCATCTCACAATAATATAGGATTTGTCAAGTTAATACAGTGCCAATCAGCGGGTCAAAAATAACAGATACCATACATATAATAGAGGGAACATTCCACGTGGGAAAAATATATCTAAAAACAAAGATGATGTGACTTACCAAACAAAAGCGCTGGCAGGTCGATAGACACACAAACAAACACAAACATACACAAAATTCAAGCTTTCGCAACAAACTGTTGCCTCATCAGGAAAGAGGGAGGGAGAGGGAAAGACGACAGGATGTGGGTTTCGTCTTTCCCTCTCCCTCCCTCTTTCCTGATGAGGCAACAGTTTGTTGCGAAAGCTTGAATTTTGTGTGTATGTTTGTGTTTGTTTGTGTGTCTATCGACCTGCCAGCACTTTCGTTTGGTAAGTCACATCATCTTTGTTTTTAGATAGATACCATACATAACATGCCATAAGAGTGTAGGACAGGTAGCCTATGGGGACAGGTGGTTGGTTGTGGCCTCAATTAAGGAACCGTCCCAGAATTTGCTTTAGTGATGTAGGAAAACTGCGGAAAGACCCAAATCAGAATGGTCAAACTCCATCCTCCCGAATATGAAGATATATTTTTCCTACGTGGAATGTTTCCCTCTATTATAATCATATATATATATATATATATATATATAAAAAACAAAGATGATGTTACTTACAAATGAAAGTGCTGGCAGGTCGACAGACACACAAACAAACACAAACATACACACAAAATTCAAGCTTTCGCAACAAACTGTTGCCTCATCAGGAAAGAGGGAAGGAGAGGGAAAGACGAAAGGATGTGGGTTTTAAGGGAGAGGGTAAGGAGTCATTCAAATCCCGGGAGCGGAAAGACTTACCTTAGGGGGAAAAAAGGACGGGTATACACTTGCACACACACACATATCCATCCACACATATACAGACACAAGCAGACATATGTGTGGATGGATATGTGTGTGTGTGCGAGTGTATACCCGTCCTTTTTTCCCCCTAAGGTAAGTCTTTCCGCTCCCGGGATTGGAATGACTCCTTACCCTCTCCCTTAAAACCCACATCCTTTCGTCTTTCCCTCTCCTTCCCTCTTTCCTGATGAGGCAACAGTTTGTTGCGAAAGCTTGAATTTTGTGTGTATGTTTGTGTTTGTTTTTGTGTCTGTCGACCTGCCAGCACTTTCATTTGGTAAGTCACATCATCTTTGTTTTTAGATATATTTTTCCTACGTGGAATGTTTCCCTCTATTATAATCATATATATATATATATATATATATATATATATATATATATATATATATATATATATATATATATATATATATGCGGATGGGTGTGTGTGTGTGTGTGTGTGTGTGTGTGTGTGTGTGTGTGTGTGTGTGTGTGTGTGTGTGTGTGTTGTTTGTTTGTGTGTGTGCGCGCGAGTGTATACCTGTCCCTTTTCCCCCCAAGGTAAGTCTTTCCGCTCCCGGGATTGGAATGACTCCTTACCCCCTCCCTTAGAACCCACATCCTTTCGTCTTTCCCTCTCCTTCCCTCTTTCCTGATGAAGCAACCCTGGGTTGCGAAAGCTTGAAATTTGTGTGTGTGTTTGTGTGTTTTTTGTCTCTATCAACGTACCAACACTTTCGTTTCGTAAGTTACAGAAGGCCATTAAAGACAACAATAACATTTATGTAACTCATCTTCAGATGAGAATACCACATAAGATTGTAGCCTTCATCCATTGAAAGTTACACACGTTGCTGTATACCTTGTGTCTATGGTGTATAAGTGAAGATGAGCTGAAACTTTTATGATTCATATGAAGATAGTACTGTGTCTAAATGAATAAACTGCACCTTCAAGTAATCTATGCACCCTAATCTTGAGGAAGGAAAGAAAAAGAAATATTGGGTTATTTACAAAAACATTATTCCAACATAATGATTCTATTCATCATCACTTTCATCATAACCACTAGTAGAAGAATCATTATTGTTGTCACCATCTTCCCACAGAGCATCTTCGTTGCTTCTGTGGAGTGAATTTGTGATGCCACATTTTTAGAAGGGTTTTTCCATCAGTGGTAGCATTCCGGATTCCTAAGCAGATTTCACCCACTCACAAGTCTGGGACACATCTAGCCTTTTGATTATTCCGCTCCATGTGAATTTGTTGATTTCATCAGCCATCTGTTGCTTATATCGCTGTTTAAGTGCAGCTTTGAATAGTCAAGTTAGATACACATCCAGTGGTTGCAGGATGGATATAAGGCCTCCATGTGTAATGACCAAATCAGTTTTCCTTTTCGCAATTTGTCCCCCACTTTCCGTAGTTGTATGACTGTGGAGGCTGTTCTGGACCAACATGTTACATAAATTCAATAAAACATCTGGGCAACATTGCCAAATGTGCAACACCCAGTCAAACACAAGGTCATTCTCCATCCACCCTTTCAGACTGACTAGGACCAATATGCCTTTCACTGGTATTTTTGGAATAGTTTTCCTTCAGAATACCACATAAGGTTGTAGCCTTCATCCATTGAAAGTTACACACATTGCTGTATACCTTTGCTTCTTATTACCACCAGCTCATATCATGGTCCTGGATTCCCCTTTCCTGTTCACAGTGTTGTTGAGCAACATCTCAAAATGGCCTGATGTTTGATCTACATCACCAATTTGTGATAACATATAGGAACATTTGCAGAACAAATATATCACATAGTAACAAAAATGCTCTACTTTTTCCTCATAATTTCCTGGAAGCATTGAGTGCTGCTAGTTGTCCTTCAAAGTCTAATTCATTTCAATTGAAAAATTTTGACAGCCAGCATTGATTAGCTTTGAAACTGGGAATGCCTAATTCTTTGGCTGAAGTCAATGCTTTGAGTTCACAGATTTCACTGTTCACCATGCATCTATATTGTCACTTCTGATCTACATAAACAAAGAGCCTTTTTGCAAGGTCTGAATGCTTCATTTTTTGGCTGCAAAATGCTTAGCAATTACTGTTTGTTTCACTGGTTAAAATGGTCTTCAGTAATTTTAAGATTTTCTTTAGCTCTGTATGGGTGAAAAAAAGTACTTGTAGCCATAATTAACAAGTGAACATATGGTTAATACTTCACTTCTAATGTGCTACTGATATGTCACAGGCTGAGGCCACAACAATTCTGTAGTGTAACAGGATCTATGTTAGTGGTGGATCATTACCGGCCTCAATACAATTAATCCATGCACCCCAGTCAGGAAAAAATATGTACAGATTATACTGTAATTGGGGAGCTACTACTTTATCATTCCACAGGGAGTGCTATAGAACATTATTGTTTAAAACTCTTTGTGAATACAGAGAAGTTAGAGTTTAACATTAATTACTCTAATGTTTACCTTTTCACTTTGAGAACAGAAGTGACTAAATTTAAGTTATGTAAAACATATATCTTTCTGTGAGTGGTGGAAAATGACATAAATTAAATTTACTTACAAATGTTCAAATGTACATGAAATCTTATGGGACTCAACTGTCATCAGTCCCTAAGTTTACACACTACTTAACCTAAATTATCCTAAGAACAAACACACACACCCTTGCCCGAGGGAGGACTCGAACCTCTGCCGGGACTAGCCGCACAGTCCATGACTGCAGCGTCATAGACCATTTACTTACACTAAGAGTTCTTTCTGTGGGGCAGTCAAAACTGTACAAGTATGTTTTGTAAATTGATGTAGTTAATTCGTCATAATGTGACTCATTAAGTCACCTAAATAGTTACATGTTCTCAGTGCCTTATCAGCTTCAAAATGAATTATCCAAAACTAGTCTAAGAAGATAAGTAGGTACTGGACTGGTGCCTTTCTTATATATCTAAGAATATGTTAAGCATGGCAATAATAGCCACTGTTATCTGCGTGGGTTGATAAAAAGGGAGAGTGGTTTCCTTCTGTAGATAGCATAACAGCCACAATATCCTCCTCTAGTTACTCATGTTCACAAAAATAAATCATGAGTCATAATAAGAAGTAGATGGATAAGATGTATTCAGCAGTGAGGTGTTGTGGGAAAGCATATGAATCCAGAAATGAAAGGCTTTAGCTATACCAGTGTCAACATGAATAGGATATGCCTAGGTAAATACAACTGTTACATGAATTCAGCATCCCAAAAGGTAATTTAAATGTACAAGGAACATAGTAAATACTCATTCATAAGGGAGACTAGGAATAAGTTGATAAGGTAATACTTGCATAGTTTTTTTCCCATGCCATGTATGAAGGTTTAAGTAAACATTCTCAAATGGGTACACCAGTGAATTGGTGCAAGGTACATCAGAAGTAAATCTCACAATCTGTTCCTTAATGGAGATAAACATATGTTAGGGAATAAAATCCCAAAATAAAATATTCATTAAAAATATATTTTTCAAGTATGACAACTAATATGTATGGGATAAACTGAAATGTGGTTCGAAACTTTACAGATGTCTTACTTAGGCTCCAATAAACATGTGTAACTTATGCAAGCATTTGGCACATATGTATGTACAAACAATTTTGTTTTCATGATATTCTGTTAAACACCCGTATCTGCCAATTCTTGGGGGCTATAATTTCCTTCAGTATGTGGATCAGGCAGGGCAGCACCAGGGAGATGGGGTACGTTTCATTCTACAATAACCACTTCTATACTGACAATATCCAAACATTTCTATGATTAATAAAATAGCAATTGTAAATGAGGTAAATTGGTTTGAGTATTTTATTGTGATACTGCAACTCTGAAATATAGGTAATTGTCATTTCCAAAACATTTGCTCCTTCTCTTTGCATGGTAACAGTTTCAAAGAAGTAATTAATTCAGCATTAGTAGAATTAGGCACTTCTGGCAAAAGGTCATGAAGTTCTAAATTGAATGTGAAAGTGGGTAGATATAACAAGAATGACTGCAAACTGCTATTTAAAGAGCATCCCAAATGGGTAGAGTACTGGAAGCTAGATTGTTTGGCAGTCATAATTCCATGTGTAGATCAATTCCTAAATACAAGCTGAGGTTAACACTATGAAATGATCTATCTCAGTCCTCAACTGACTACAGTAATAACTCTAAAGAACTAATCAATTGCATACTTTGTCAAAGAAAGGTATGAGGAAGACTGGAAAATACACGATAAATAGTACAGCATTCCAAGTGTTATCCAGGAAGATCATTCTTCAAGAGATACCACAGAAGGAAATGATTATGATTCTGTAGACACTTCACTGTGAGAGGATTATAGAAAGTGGCTATGAATAATCTCTTGTGTGTGTTGTAACCATACTGATATATTTTTGGTATTTTAATTTCATTTGCTAGTTACCTATTGTTTTCCACTTGTTATATTGATTTCACTTTAGTTAATCAAAGATTCTTGTTTTATAATGAACATGTGTATTTTGCTATGTATATCATGTGTGTTGTACAAAAGAAATCTTCAAAATATTGCATTAGTTTTAACATGCAATGAGTATAAGTATTTTTAATATTTTATAAAAAATAATGCACAGGAACTACAATGTCTAACCATAGCTACAACTAAATGATCATTAGAGAAAAAAATCTGATTTTTCAATAATAACTGACATAATACATCAATAGCCATTTAACTTTGGCAGCTTTTTGCTCAGTTCGATACAGCAAGCACTTGTACCACTTCTGCTCTCAGCCCCTCAATTTATAATAATGGATGTAATATTTCATCACATCTTGGCTTAAGTTGTAAGCTGGTTAACATGAGTAACATCTGTCACAGTGAAGCTGTAACTCATTGCATGTGTGCAGCTAGCTCTCATAAGGTTCTGTATGGGCACTGTATGTGGTTACACTACCTTGTAAACTTCAGTATTTACAACAGACTTGCTGAAAGAGGATGAACAAATGATGTAATTGCACTTATGTTTGCACCACTGTCTCTTTCCATTTCATGTGTAACACTCTGATTCCCAGATACAAATGTCATGACATTTCAATTTACTGAATAGGGGAAGGTGGAGTAAAGTGGCCAATGTAAGTGAAATTGACTTTTCATGAAATCATGGCTATCAACAGAACCTTGTGGCATATACATCTTGAGTCTATGTACTGTAAGGTATCACACTGAATCTTTGTAACTAAGGTAAAAATATATTTTATAGGATATATAAACATTTTTCTGAATGCATACATTGTGGCCATTTTTTTCTAACTAATGTCATAATTTGGCCAGTCCTATGCCACCATTCCCAAATAGATTGTTTAGTTTTAAAAAATGGGTAGAGTGATAGTTTTTATTTCATCAATTGATTTTTATTAGGAGAACAATATACAGATGAGAAAGAAATGTGTTGAAATAGACTGTTGGCACAAAAAGGTCAACAAATGAGAAGTATTAATTATTCCTAATCATGATAATAGAGAAATTGATGACTAATTATGGGTATTATTTCAGTCTAATGCATTCAGAGTTTATCCACTCGAAAATAACATTGAGTCATATATAAAATTTGCACATGAAGTCGTGATCAGCCTCATCACATACAGAGCACAGTTCATGAGCCCAATGTTTACAGCTCCAATATCTTATTCATCCTTCATTTTCTTTAGATCCAAAAGATGCTTCCTTGCAATACAAGTAGTCTGTGTCACTGTCCACATAAGTGGAATTTTCTTCTCTTGGAGCTTTTGGTTCCAGTTTTAGCTTCTTACCTGTATTTTCTGTTAGCTTACATTGTAGAATATTGACCTATTTGTTTGTTTTTCTTTGAAATTCCTTTTTTCATTAAAAGCTCTTCATCTTTCTTTCCTTTATCTTCAGCCAACACATAAGGGCTTGAAGCAATCATGCCAGTCTTTCCTTTTTGATTCCTACTTTGTCTTTGATTCACACTTTGTTTATGAGGCAAAGGTTTTACATCCTTTGGGAATATGTGGAACCCACCTGTTGGATACTCAGAGGGACTTTCTTCAGTGGTTGGATACTGAGGGGAACCTTCTCTTGGAGAAAGTTATCACCTGTAATCTGAAGGCAGCCTGTATTTAAAGACAGCTCATAAGTTGATGCTGGAAATGAACCAATAGAGCTATTTGAAGAAGACACAGCAGCTTGGCATCCAGAGGGACTAGCACTTCCTGAAGACTCAGCAGTTTCACAATGAGAAAAACCAATATTTGAGCAAGGCACAATATTATTGTCCCTATTGAAAGGAACATCAGTAACCTTAGCTGCAGTATAGCCTCCATCTGTAACCACATTAGGGTCTAGAGGAAAAATCCCACACTTTTTCTAAAGCCATTGGCTGCTGTCATTGGAATGGCTGCACAAAGAAACGCTTCACCCAAGAGTGCACTTATTTGAAAGTGTGTAATAGTTGTTCCTGGATTACTGTGAAGGAATTTTCCACAAGCTTGTGTGTAGAAGATTTTAAAAGGAGACATAAATGCCACATCCAAATGTTGGAACTTGTCACTACAGTTTGGGGGCAAGCACAAAACAGTTGTATAATTTTTTGTAGCCTTATCAGTGAAACCTGTGTTCCAAGTAAGGATAGAGTAACCATCTAAGATTATAAGAACCGGAGCTTGAGGAGTTAGTTTTGCATGTTTCAAACCAGTCCAAAAATCTTCCACTGTGCTTCCACCTGCTAGCGTAGCTTGCAAATTGGGTTCCTGGTGGAGCCTCATTTTTAAGTTCAACCTTCATTCTTCACCTGGTGAGGATCACAAAAGGGGAATAAAATTTCCTCCTGCAGATGTGCACACTACAAAATGCGACAGCAAACCTGAAGTAGCGGCTTTGGCTTGTATTCCTTTGATTGCAAATACGTTGCTGTTCTTGGACTGAACTGTTGAACACTGGTTTCATCTACATTTTAAATACGATGAGCAGAATCAAATTGTTTATCTTGCAGTGTTTTAAGGATATCAAGAACCTTGTCTACATTCACCTTGTTAAATGCTTGTGCTTTACCCATAGAGGTAGAGTCTGGCTTTGTATGACTTATATTAGGGTACCTTGCTCTAAAGCATGCCATCCAGTCTTTGCCTGATTTTCAGACTCTTTGTTGAAACGATGTGGTATTTCGTTATGCCCTGCCAACTGGAATGCTACTCGCCGCAGGTCATTCACTATAATTACATAAAATCACTTTTCCATTTCAAAAATGTAATTAAGGATATCTTGCTCATGTTCTCCTCTGATCACAGCCCTTAATCCGCCCAGAACCATTTTACTGCCAACTGCATCTCTATTTTTCCCTAGAAGTCATCATTTTAGCATATTATGTGGAATATTGGATTGCTTTGCTGCTGCTGAGAAAGGTGGGTTATCATTCTTTACTGCTTTGATTGTCTTATGCATGGCAACAGGGTCTCATGTTTGTTGCTCTGTTTTCTGGATGTACTTTTTGGTATCTTGATGTTCTTGCAAACCCTTGGAGAAGAGCAGTATAACGGATATTAGTTTTGTACATAAATGATTTATAATGTTTTAATTTCAGTTGTTATACTGTGAATAAAATATGGAGTTAGCTATTTCTCATTGGAAAAAATAGATTGAAAATGAACCGCTGAGAATAGTGGCCATCCATCATGAAACGTGGCCACCTCTGCCACTATTTCCGAGATGTAGCATCACCGATTTACGCGATCGGACGTCATGTCTGTATCAGTGGTTCATCTGTGAAACAGTGCAACTGGAGGAAATGACAGTGACTTATATTTGTAAGCCAAAAAACATTGCATGAACCATGATATCGCATGAAAGTGAAGCAACTAAAGTAATATGGGTGACTTACATCAAATGATCGAAAAACCTAAATGTTTTCACAGAAAGGTAATGGAGCAAGTTTCCTTTGTCAACATCACTGACAACACTAATGGTATTGATTACACTTAGTTTGGCCACTGCTGAAAATATAAAATAAGCAGTGGACACTTTTCCCAACCTGGCCACTTTGCCCTTCTTTCCCCTATATGAAAAATTGACTCATTGGAGAAACAACCCTTTTTCCAAAAAAGTCATTGTTTCCATCAATCTTGGCTGGCATATCCACTGCAAACTATTTGCACTGTGATTTGTTGATTGCCTTAGTACCTGAAGCAGCTGCATCTTGTAGGCATAAAGACATGAAGCAGCTGCATCTTGTAGGCATAAAGACATGAATTCTTATGCAGGATTTCATGCACTGTTGATTGTGGCATTTCCAACTCTCTGGTTCCCATAGACATGGATTTTGTCAGACTCCTCACAAATGCCTGCTGCAACTTTTTCACATTGGTGTCTTAAATAGATGAGGGACCAACCCTCTGTTCACGGGAACACTACCTGTTTCCATAAATAACATATGCCAAATCTGAGTAGTTAGTTGGGATGATGGTTCCTTTCCACATTATGTTCAAAAGTTTCATTACACTTGGGTATCAGATGGGCTACATGCTGAGCTTCCTGCAACATCCATATTTTTTTGTCATATCTTCAGCACCTAGAAAATAAAATTAAAATTCTTCTGAGTTATCTTGCCACTTGAATCAGTTGTCATTTTTAGTATAGTTTTAACATTATTAAAGTGTAAAGTTGTAAAGATAATTGCTGGACATTCTGCATTTTGCTATATCACTGGAAATTACTTTTGCATCAGTTCTGTTAACACTTTATAAAAATAAAGTTGACACATTCTGTCAAATGCTTTACATTTCTGCTGTGAAAATAACTGACAGTAAGTATGTTGAAGAAATATATTTTCTTATCTACAGGCATCTGTTGTGTTCCAGCAAGTTAGTACTGACTAGTATCTTTATTTTTTCAGTATATTCTACTTCAGTGTCCTGTGATATCTTCATTCGAGTGGCATCCATTCTCCATCACATCTGTAAGTAGGTATATAACACAACATATCAACAATTTTCTTAATCACTGAAGTAAGAAACAAGTGGTGCATAAAAAATTAAAAGTAGTTTTATTCTTTGAGTATCAAGTGTATATCAACTCAAGAACTTGCACAGAGAGACTAGCAGAAGGTATACAGATCGATGATATTAATGAAAAGTAGGGCCTATTCTATGAAATATTTAACCATGGTGTTAATCGGGCATGTCCAATAGAGAAAAGGAAACTGGATCACACAAAGAAACCTTAAAATTTCTCCAGAAATCCATCAACTAAAAGACAATATGAAATACTTATATATTTTGTTCTGAATTGCAGTCGTTCCTAACAAAGAGCAAAAACAGCAGAAAAACATATAGGGAATCCCTGAAGAGTCTAAGAACATACCATTATAAGTAAATTGATTAATGTTATCAAAACAGCCTGGCTTTTTTTAAATGAAGAACGTGAACATAGAGAGAATCCATGCTGCAGCAATATAGCACTAGAAGACAATGGAATATTGTTGAATGAACCAAAGACAGTACATGAGATCTTCATAAAACATTGTAGTAAGGCATCCAGAGAAGAAATTGATGGATCAACAATACAAATAAACTCATTTAAAATGAGTAATTCATTTTCCCTAAGGAGTGTAACAGAATATGAGGTCATGAAAATAATCTCTAAACTCAAAATAAAAACATCTGGTAGCTTGGGTGACCTATCATCTATGTTATGGAAAGAGTGCAAAAAATGAATTCATGAAACCAATAACACATTTAATAAATGGTTCAGTTGGCCAGGGGACCTTTCCTGAACTTTTAAAAATTACTGAGATCCAACCAGTGTATAAAAGGGTGCAACCACTGACATAAATAAGTGCAGACCAATCTCATTGATGTCAACACTTGGCAAGCCACTAGAAAGAGTAATTCTAGATTAAATGGAATCTGTCTTCTATAAGAGCACTCTATTGAACAACTCACAGTATGGCTTCCAAAAACAAAGTTATTGAGACTTTTCTAGATTTATCTAAAGCATTTGATTCTGTGAATCAAGCAATACTATTATCCAAGTTAGAAACTATGGTATAAGAGCATTAGCACTGAAATTCTTTAAGTTCTTATCTCCAAGATAGAAGATAGTGCACTAAACTAAGTTAACACAATGAAAGTAAGATCCAAACAGTAAAATCAAAAGAATTCTCAGGGAAGTATACTTGGGCCATTCTTGTTTCTTGTACATATTAATGACACAACACAGTCACAAAACTCAAAACTAGTGAGCGTACTGAGCAGCTACCATTCCAAAGCAATAAAGAAAACTTTGAAATGATCACAGAATACCTAACTATGAATAAACCTACACTGAATAAGGACAGGACCATAGTAATAAAGTTCTTGTTAAATTATGATAATATATGTTTATTTGTTAGCCATTCAGCATGTTTACCATGCAGTTGGCTTCATCAAAATACATTTTACATATTTATAAAAATGTAGTTGTTGCTAATTTTTACAGTATACATTATGCATATATATACATACATCTTTTTAGTAGTTGGTAATTTTTACATTTTACGCACATTATCATTTTATATATACACATAAATACATAAACTTCCTACTTATCATAAGATTTCAGTAATATCCATTATATAGTTTACATTCAAGACTTAATTTACAGTTTTACACATTTAGTTAATGATAGTTTCAATATTTCATTGTTTATACATTCCTTCCAAATTACTTCCAAGACATTCTTCAATTGAGTAGTATGTTTTATTTTTAAACCGAGAGTCCAATACCTCCTTAAATTTAGAGAGGGTGAGGGTTTTGACTGATTGTGGGAGTTTATTACAAAACTTTAGACTGAGGTGTTTGTGACTGTTGTATGTTAGTGACAGCCTGGAACACAGTATACCAAGCATGCAGTTGTTTCTAGTGCTGTGCAAATGTAAATTAATTCTCTGTGTAAATTTTTGTATATTTCTTTTATGTATATTAAGCAGGTACACATGTAGAGACTTAGGAGGGTCATTATGTTTAATAGACTGAAGTGCTCCTTACAGGTTTCACTTTTTTTTTTTTTTTTTTTCATTTGAATACAAAGTTCGTGCCTGTTCAATTACCCCATAACAGAACCCCATATTGTAGCTGTGACAGAAATAATGCATAGTAGCAAATCATCAATAAACTTTTACTGACAGAATATCTTAGTTTATACAGCAGGAATATCATATGTGCTAGTTTGCCTGTCAGATAGCTTATATGGTCATCCCATGAGAACCTATGGTCTGTTTTTAGTCCCAATGGTTTGACACTGTGATCCTCGTCTTTCTGTACCTTCAGATTGAATTAAATTTCCTGTGCTGGTAACAGTTGTTAATTGAAAGATGTTTATACTCACTTAAAGAATTCTGAGCTGCAATACAGATAATCCTACTTTTATATACTGTGGTATATTAGTGGTAGTAAATATTTATATATAATAGAGGGAAACATTCCACGTGGGAAAAATATATCTACAAAGAAAGATGATGAAACTTACCAAACAAAAGCGCTGGCAGGTCGATAGACACACAAACAAACACAAACATACACACAAAATTCTAGCTTTCGCAACCAATGGTTGCCTCGTCAGGAAAGAGGGAAGGAGAAGGAAAGACAAAAGGATATGGGTTTTAAGGGAGAGGGTAAGGAGTCATTCCAATCCCGGGAGCGGAAAGACTTACCTTAGGGGGAAAAAAGGACAGGTATACACTCGCACACACACACATATCCATCCACACATACACAGACACAAGCAGACATTTGTAAAGGCAAAGAGTTTCTTTGCCTTTACAAATGTCTGCTTGTGTCTGTGTATGTGTGGATGGATATGTGTGTGTGTGCGAGTGTATACCTGTCCTTTTTTCCCCCTAAGGTAAGTCTTTCCGCTCCCGGGATTGGAATGACTCCTTACCCTCTCCCTTAAAACCCATATCCTTTTGTCTTTCCTTCTCCTTCCCTCTTTCCTGACGAGGCAACCATTGGTTGCGAAAGCTAGAATTTTGTGTGTATGTTTGTGTTTGTTTGTGTGTCTATCGACCTGCCAGCGCTTTTGTTTGGTAAGTTTCATCATCTTTCTTTGTAGATAAATATTTATATAAGAATATATAATGTGCTACTTGATGCTGTATTAATTATATGGATGGCATGACATCGTTGTTGTAACTGCACAAAAAATGATGTCCAAGACTGTAAAGCTAATATGGACAAATAAAGATTATTGTTATTGTTATTATTATGGGGTGATATTTGTACTCTGTTATATAATGTCTTAATTTTACTGTTTCCTGTCTTACATTGTACCTATAGTTTTGTATTTCCTTTTCAGGTAATTTACATGGCTGTTCCAGTTTCAGTATTCTCATACAGGCTAAAGGAGATTGGACAGGTACATTGAACAAGTTAATAATATGATGGAAAATCCAGTATGGAATATTTTTAATAATGTGATTATGATTTTGCTTTTCCAAAGTCTATTTTTTAAAATATTTAGCTTGAAAGATTACAACTTTACTTTATTCAACTACTTTTCTTTAATATTATGTATGAAGTTTTACTATAGAGAATAGGGAATCAATGTTCTCATTAGGCAGGCCGTTATGGAAGATATACCCATGTATGATAACAAATATCAACTGTAAAAGTTGTTTATTATGTTAACAACACATAATTAAATTTAAGGTACCCTAACTTTTGTAGTTAGATTTCTACTTATTTATAATATAGAGGGGAAAAAATTGCAAACTGGCTTTTGGAACGGGGAAATCTTTTTGTCTGTAGAGAGGAAAATGTTGAAGGAAAAGATACAGCCAAGGTTTAAGAATATCATAAAAATCACCCAGGACCCAATGTCAAGGAAAACTTAGTGAACAGGCGGGATGAGAGGGAAACATAGATTGTTGGCACCAGACAAGATTTGAAAACATAATAATTTAGACGTGGCAGGAACAACAATAAACAAGACGCAAAAAATAGAGATAATTCATAAACAAGTTAAAATGAAGGCAAAACTAAAACATAAAATATAGTAGTAATGGAAACATAAATAACTCAAAGGAAGACCTTAGGAAGAGGAAGAAGAACAGCATAAGAATAATTGCCATAAATTGTGGTCAGCTGGGTGGGTGCTCTGCAGCAGCATGCTTTGTGTTGCAGTATGTACATTCTGTATGTGTCCATTCATCCTATTGACATGTTGATTGTTTTACTTATATGCATTCAGTCTCAGAAACAATATCTGAAATTGTGTCTGCTGCTATGGAATATATATATATTTTTGTGTGTCTGTCGACCTGCCAGCACTTTCATTTGGTAAGTCACTACATCTTTACTTACCGAACGAAAGCGCTGGCAGGTCGATAGACACACAAACAAACACATACATACACACAAAATTCAAGCTTTCACAACAAACTGTTGCCTCATCAGGAAAGAGGGAAGGAGAGGGAAAGACGAAAGGAAGTGGGTTTTAAGGGAGAGGGTAAGGAGTCATTCCAATCCCGGGAGCGGAAAGACTTACCTTAGGGGGAAAAAAGGACGGGTATACACTCGCACACACACACATATCCATCCACACATATACAGACACAAGCAGACATATTTAAAGACAAAGAGTTTGGGCAGAGATGTCAGTCAAGGCGGAAGTGCAGAGGCAAAGATGATGTTGAATGACAGGTGAGGTATGAGTGGCGGCAACTTGAAATTAGCGGAGATTGAGGCCTGGTGGGTAAGGGGAAGAGAGGATATATTGAAGAGCAAGTTCCCATCTCCGGAGGGAGAGCCACATGTGAAAGCACCCACGTGATTTACCAACTGACCTGCCTACACTGTGATGCATTCTATGTGGGAATGATCAGCAACAAACTGCCCATTCGCATGAATGGACACAGGCAGACAGTGTTTGTTGGTAATGAGGATCACCCTGTGGCCAGCACATCTTGGCACAGTGTTACACCGTCTGGGTTATCTGGATACTTCCCACCAACACCATCCTATCCGAACTCCGGAGATGGGTACTTGCTCTTCAGTATATCCTCTCTTCCCGTTACCCACCAGGCCTCAGTCTCTGCTAATTTCAAGTTGCCGCCACTCATACCTCACCTGTCATTCAACATCATCTTTGCCTCTGCACTTCCACCTCGACTGACATCTCTGCCCAAACTCTTTGTCTTTAAATATGTCTGTTTGTGTCTGTATATGTGTGGATGGATATGTGTGTGTGTGCGAGTGTATACCCGTCCTTTTTTCCCCCTAAGGTAAGTCTTTCCACTCCCGGGATTGGAATGACTCCTTACCCTCTCCCTTAAAACCCACTTCCTTTCGTCTTTCCGTCTCCTTCCCTCTTTCCTGATGAGGCAACAGTTTGTTGTGAAAGCTTGAATTTTGTGTGTATGTATGTGTCTGTTTGTGTTTCT
The DNA here is from genome assembly GCF_021461385.2 of Schistocerca piceifrons. Lineage (NCBI taxonomy): Eukaryota > Metazoa > Arthropoda > Insecta > Orthoptera > Acrididae > Schistocerca > Schistocerca piceifrons. Next base: position 218,775,342 of record NC_060145.1, on the reverse strand, counting down.
ATCGACCTGCCAGCGCTTTCGTTCGATAAGTCACCTCATCTTTGTTTTTATATATAATTTTTCCCATGTGGAATGTTTCCCTATATATATATATACATTGTGTGTGGGCTTTTGAGCCATTTGAGGAATAATAGCCAGGTCAGATGAGTTGAACAAACTCAAACTATCAACCTATTATCATGTACAGCCAACAGCCTACATAAAATTTTAAATGGATTTCACATTAATTTAGTTAACTATAAAACTTTGTGGTCTTTATATCAGATACAAGACATATAAGCACTGAGATTGTGAGTACTTACATTAGAAATTTACTTGTTCCACAGACTACTAGTGATGGGCACAAAACAACAGTAAAAAGTTCTGAAATATAAATTTCAGAAACAATAAAGATGAAAGCATTGACCTCAAACAGAAAAGTACACAAATATGGAATAATGCAACTCCAAACACTTATATTTCATAAAGAGCACATTGTTTCTTATGTGAAGGAGGTTATATTTTACAAAAATATGTCTCACTTGTTCCCCTTTTTCTTCTGTGAACATCAACTAACTTTATGTGCTGTGAACAAGCTTTTCCCACTATAGCTGTTCAACCCTTCTGCTCCATTTGCTTTGTTAGCAGTTACCATTAATGAACTATAGCAACAACAAAACTTCAATATCATGAAAAGAATAGTTGGTATTCACAATACAGCAGAGATGCTAAGTTGCAGATAGACACAACAACAACAACAAGACTGTCAGAAAGTGAGCTTTTGGCCAACAAGGATTTTGTTGGAACACACGACTGCAGTCTCTGGCTGCTAAGACCACAGAAACCAGAGACTCAGACCATGTGTGTGATTCCAGCCATCTGTGTGTGTGTGTTGGGGGGGGGGCTGAAAGTTCAGTTTCTGACAGTCATTTTGTTGTCCCTATCTGTGATTCTGTATCTCCACTGCATGGTGAGTAGCAACTATCCTTTTCATAATACTGTTATGTTCCATCCCAGATTTTCCATTGTTTAACAACAAAACTTCTTGAGTTATACAACTACTATGCATAAAGACCAAGAACACATGAGATCATCACTGAAGCAGATATCAAAATCAAACCCATATATTCCAAGAGTAGAAAGTAGGCCTGCATCATTTTGGTTGAAACTTGATCACATTAAGTAATATGATATACAGAATGTTATGTCCAGCTTTTTAACTTACATAACATTAGAAAAAATTGGTTTTACTGTCATTTCCAGTACTTTTAGCACAAAAATCAGCTGTGCTTACCTATCTTCATAATTTGTTTCCTCATTAATGCACCAGTATATGCTTTGCCCAACACAGCTCCACTTACTTTATCATTAAATATTTCTACATCTACATCTATGTGGTTACTCTGCAATTCACACTTAAGTGCCTGGCAGAGGGTTCATCAAAACATTTTCATACTACTTCTCTACCATTCCACCCTCGAATGGCGCGTGGGAAAAAAGGAACATCTAAATCTTTCCGTTCAAGCTCTGACTTCTCTTATTGTATTATAATGATCATTTCTCCCTACGTAGATGGGTGTCAACAAAATATTTTCACATTCAGAAGAGAAAGTTGGTGATTGAAATTTCATAAGAAAACCACCTTTGTTTCAGTGATTGCCACCCCATCTCACGTATCATGTCAGTGACACTCTCACCCCTATTGCACGATAACACGAAACAGGCTGCCCATCTTTGCACTTTTTCGATGTCCCCCGTCAATCCTACCTGGTAAGGACCCCACACCGCACAGCAATATTCCAGCAGAGGGTGGAAAAGAGTGATGTAGGCTGTCTCTTTAATGGGTTTGTCACATCTTCTAAGTGTTCTGCCAATGAAGCACCGTCTTTGTTTCGCCTTCCCCACAATATTATCTATGTAGTCTTTCCAATTTAAGTTGCTTGTAATTGTAATTCATAGGTATTTAGTCGAATTGACAGCCCCTAGATTTGTGCGATTTATCATATACCCAAAATTTATCAGATTTCTTTTAGTACCCATGTGGATGACTCACACTTTTCTTTGTTTAGTGCCAATTGCCACTTTTCGCACCATACAGAAATTCTCTCTGGATCATTTTGTAATTGGAATTGATCATCTGATGATTTTACTAGACGGTAAATTACACCATCATCTGCAAAAAATCTAAGGGGGCTGCTCAGATTATCACCTAGATCATTTATGTAAATCAGGAACAGCAGAGGGCCTATGACACTACCTTGCAGAATGCCAGATATCACTTCTGTTCTTCTCGATGATTTACCGTCCGTCATTTTCTAAAAATGAATTAATTTTTATTGGATTTTTAAAGCTGTAACACTTCACTGCTCAGTAAGGAAATTATAGTTTAACTTCTTTTGCAGTACTGCTTTAGACATGTGTATCATTTTGCAACATATGTTGAAGTCCACTACAAACAAAAATGAGGAAAGACACTCACCTTCAGCTGGCTGGTGCACGCACTTAGAAACCCAGAACTGCAAAGATGTTATTAACTTTTACGCTACCACAGTTTTTCCATATTTTAAGAACACTCTCTCATACATACAACCTCACAGAACCCCTAATGCGCCCACCTTCATAGCTGACTGGCACACGATGCATAGAATCTATAGCTGTTTAATGCATAATGCACAGAACTGTAGTTGATTGATATGTGGTTGCTTTTCCTGAATTTTGATTATTGTTTTCATCCTGAGATCATTCCTATTGTGACTTATCATAAAATTCATCATATCATAGGTCCTGTGGGTGATGTGAGAATATTTCATCACTTTGTGTGTTCCTATGTGTGTATGAACTATGTGTGTATGGGTAACGGTCATGTTATTTCTAAATGGTTTATTCAAAGTACATTCATCATTTACAAGGCTTCATTAGCACCATTGTACATCTACATAGGAAAATGTTTAACACTGGTAATATTTTTCTTATATTGCCATTGACATTTTAATGCACTGATAGGCAGGAAAATGTGTGTCTGATAACATAAAACTGAAATTAAATACAGTGAATGAGACTTAATCTCTAATATTACTTCTATTGAACAGCCACCCTGTGCCGAATTTGAAGCAAATACACTCCTGGAAATGGAAAAAAGAACACATTGACACCGGTGTGTCAGACCCACCATACTTGTTCCGGACACTGCGAGAGGGCTGTACAAGCAATGATCACACGCACGGCACAGCGGACACACCAGGAACCGCGCTGTTGGCCGTCGAATGGTGCTAGCTGCGCAGCATTTGTGCACCGCCGCCATCAGTGTCAGCCAGTTTGCCGTGGCATACGGAGCTCCATCGCAGTCTTTAACACTGGTAGCATGCCGTGACAGCGTGGACGTGAACCGTATGTGCAGTTGACGGACTTTGAGCGAGGGCGTATAGTGGGCATGCGGGAGGCCGGGTGGACGTACCGCCGAATTGCTCAACACATGGGGCGTGAGGTCTCCACAGTACATCGATGTTGTCGCCAGCGGTCGGCGGAAGGTGCAAGTGCCCGTCGACCTGGGACCGGACCGCAGCGACGCACGGATGCACGCCAAGACCGTAGGATCCTACGCAGTGCCGTAGGGGACCGCACCGCCACTTCCCAGCAAATTATGGACACTGTTGCTCCTGGGGTATTGGCGAGGACCATTCGCAACCGTCTCCATGAAGCTGGGCTACGGTCCCGCACACCGTTAGGCCGTCTTCCGCTCACGCCCCAACATCGTGCAGCCCGCCTCCAGTGGTGTCGCGACAGGCGTGAATGGAGGGACGAATGGAGACGTGTCGTCTTCAGCGATGAGAGTCGCTTCTGCCTTGGTGCCAATGATGGTCGTATGCGTGTTTGGCGCCGTGCAGGTGAGCGCCACAATCAGGACTGCATACGACCGAGGCACACAGGGCCAACACCCGGCATCATGGTGTGGGGAGCGATCTCCTACACTGGCCGTACACCACTGGTGATCGTCGAGGGGACACTGAATAGTGCACGGTACATCCAAACCGTCATCGAACCCATCGTTCTACCATTCCTAGACCGGCAAGGGAACTTTCTGTTCCAACAGGACAATGCACGTCCACATGTATCCCGTAGAGATGGGCAAAACTGTTCTTTTCAGAGATCGGATCAGAACTGTTCACTCCCTGAAATGAATTAGCTCTTTTTCATGACTCACCACTCATTCACAACAGAAAATAAATGGAAGGCACATTGCCCTTTAAACTTGGTTTATTCCAGTACTATACCTGTATTTTGATCTTATTTGATCCTATTTTGAAGTAACACAGATAATGAGTAAGAATTTTGTATTGTTTATTGAAATTTCCACGATATGACAAAGTTTTTGATTATTGATTTATTTTGCACTATCGTGGTTTTTTGGGTGATCGGAAAATGTTGTAACTTGAGATTTACATTAACAATATATTTGGCTATAATGTATTAAAACTTCATTAACCTCGTACAAATACATCGCAAGCCATATATTTTTAAAGTGAACATTTCCTTCCAAAGACGCGTAAAATCGCAAAATCCGTACTACAATAAGAAAAAAATATATAAATTTGACTGTAAGACCAAAGTGCTGCATATAGCCTTCCGCAGAATAAAACAAGGAAAAATTGGTGTATCACTTTTGCTATACGTTTATCGGTTCGCTCGTAATTAAAGTGTAAATTCGAGTGACCATAATAAAGAATCCTATAGTAAGAGGAGCCATCAGGAACCTAATCTGATCAGTTTAAACAAATAAAAATAAAATAAATACAAATGATGTATACATAACATAATTATGTAATATACATAACGGTATTACTACGAAGAACAATATCCAGTAGAGACTAACTCCGATGCAGAGGCGCTGAGTCAAGCAGGTCGAGCCGCGAGCTGTATTACCTCGCGAGCTAAGACCCCAGAGACCAGAGTGACACCTGAGTTGCTTTGCTCAACGCTATGGCAGAGTCGAGAACGGTGGGGTGAGCGTTGAGCGGGCGAGTTCCGAGGGTGGGGGGAGCGGTGAACGGCCACCACTCACCCGCTCGGAGACAAATGGTCCGTTCTCTTGCGAGCAGGTTGTTGCAAGTAGTTCTTATGTTCTCTGCTAGGAGGCTCTCTGTCCTGTTGTTCGCATCAACTGCCCAGAGGGCAGGACGTGCGACTGAAATGATCGCTGACGGAGTTCAGGTACGCCAGACACTGCACGCGGCAGAGGAAGCACAGAGATGGCACAGGATGTGTGAAACACAAAATCCAATGGGGCACTGCACAATGCAGGCATCCAAGGCAGAAGCAGGGTAGAGGCCGGCGCTGGCTGTGTTGTGTGGCGTGCAGTGTGCTCTGACCAGCAGAGGCCCTACTAGTATGCCCCGACTCTCTCTCTCTCTCTCTCTCTCTCTCTCTCTCTCTCTCTCTCTCTCTCTCTGCTGTGGGAAACGTTTGGAGCTACCGTTCTTTTTTTCTGAATCACTGATTGTTCACTCCTTTGAAAGATTCAACTCTATGAACTAGTTCAGGAGCGGATCCCCCATCTCTAGTATCCCGTGCCACCCAACGTGCTCTAGAAGGTGTAAGTCAACTACCCTGGCCAGCAAGATCTCCGGATCTGTCCCCCATTGAGCATGTTTGGGACTGGATGAAGCATCGTCTCACGCGGTCTGCACGTCCAGCACGAATGCTGGTCCAACTGAGGCGCCAGGTGGAAATGGCATGGCAAGCCGTTCCACAGGACTACATCCAGCATCTCTACGATCGTCTCCATGGGAGAATAGCAGCCTGCATTGCTGCGAAAGGTGGATATACACTGTACTAGTGCCGGCATTGTGCATGCTCTGTTGCCTGCGTCTATGTGCCTGTGGTTCTGTCAGTGTGATCATGTGATGTATCTGACCCCAGGAATGTGTCAATAAAGTTTCCCCTTCCTGGGACAATGAATTCACGGTGTTCTTATTTCAATTTCCAGGAGTGTATATATAGCTTGAGTAATGCTGCTTACAAAAAAATGATAAAATAGAATACTGATTCATAGCAATGATCTTCCTAGGTGAACTCTGTGGCCGTGTTTTGGTGCCTTTCTCGCACTGCCAGCAAACAACTGAGCTCTGCAGATGGCCATCTCCAGAACCAGTGAGGTAAGCAAAATAACAGCAAAGACTATACTATGTATAGATTTTTATAACACATAGCAACAGACAAAAAAAAACCACAGGGAATGCAGTATATGAAACAGAGTTCCTGCAAAAAAAAGTTTTATTATCACAAGTCGATAATCAAGTATATTGCACAAACCTCTTCACAGACCTAGGGATTCTCACATTAATGTATCAATACATTTACCCATAATGTTATTCATGCTTAATAAAGAGAGTGAATTCAGAAGGAATTGTTAAATTCACAAGTGCAATCCTAGAAGAAAAATAATTTCATGTAGATTAAGGAACCCATGGCTAGGATTCAGAAAGGAGTTTTATTTATTTATTTATATTTTTTTTTTTTTTTTTTTTTTTTTTTTTTTTTTTTTTTTTTTTTTTTTTTTTTGGGACCCCTGCCTAGATTTCAGAGAGGAATTTTATGTTTGGTACGAGAATATATAACTGGTTGCTTGTAGACAGCATATAGAGAAATGGAAATCTATAGATATTTGAAAACAAAGTAAGGGAGTGCACTTTTATAGAATAAATACTTTTTTGACCTTAGCTGTACCGAGTGATTAATGTAAAATATGCAAACAGTCTCAACTGCATGTCAACAACATGAGGGTGAGGGTTTGAGGATGGAGGCGGCGGAACTGAGTTGTTTAACGTATCTACATACTGGTTTCATTTCACTCTGGAAGTGGAAAAGTGGCTGCTCCTTCAGCAGGGTCCAAGCAGACACCTAAGAGAGAGGTTTGGGAACCTCAATGTTAGTGGTGTTGTGGGACCCCTTAGGGAAATAGAATACAGGCTGGAAAGAAGTCCATTGTATCCTCAGTATTTTTGCCATGGGTCCACATTTGAGATGGGGAGGAGGTCCTGCTTGCGACTGTTGAGGATGCAAGGTGTGGTCACCTTCAAGTTGTGACTCATGTCACCACCAGTGACACCTATTGCTTGGGCTCTAAGGCCATCCTCCATTCATATGTGCAGCTGTGGAGACTGCAGGCCTAATTCACAGTGCAAGCACGGCCTACAATTTCCAGTATCATACCCAATATTGATTGTGTACTGTTGGTTTGGAGCTGAGTGGAGGGTCTCAGGCAGAGACTCCACTAATTCTGTGGTGGCCTTGGCTGCAGATTTCTGGACCTCTGTTATGGGACTGGGAATTGTAAGACTCCCCTTGATAAGTCAGGGGTGCACTGCACAGAGGAAGCATCTACTCAGGTAGTAGAGTACTTGTGGAGTAACAAGGGTTTTTTTAGGCTAGACAGTAGTTTGGGGTCCTTTGATGAATGCTCACCAATCAAACCACAGAAAGCGAAATCAGATAATGTACAAAGTAAAGACATTTTGAATTGCAAAATTTTAACAGTAAATTCCCAAAACATTTGTAAAAAAGTTCCTGAATTTGCAACCCTTCAGGAAAGCTGTCTTGCTCAGATTATGCTGGGAACTAAGATCTGGGTAAAACCAGAAGTAGAAAGCTCTGAAATATTTAATGAGGCATGGAATATATATCGAAAAGACAGGATGGATGCCATATGAGAGGGAGTGTTCATTGCAATCAACAAAAATATTGTTTATAGAGGTTGAAAATTACTCTGACTGTGACATTATCTGGATGCAACCAACTGGCCTGGATGAACTCCAGTTAATCATTGGATATTTTTACTGGCCACCTGACTCCACTGTGATGGTTGTAGAATTGTTAAAATAAAATCCACACTCACTAGCGTGAAAGTCCCCTAAGCATGCCGTATCAGTTGGAGGCAACTTTGTGCTATCAAGTATAGACTGTGACATCTATGGATTCACTGCAGGTGGTACAGACAGACAGTCCTGTGAAGTGGTTCAGAATACATTTTCTAAAAACTATCTTGATCAGCTAGTTTGACAACCACTGCAATGGAAATATTCGAGACCTTGTAACTACAAACAGGCCTGACCTTATAGACAGTGTCAGAGTGGAGACAGGGATTAATGATTCTGATGTAACAACTGTTATAAAGTTCACAAATTCATCAACAAGGATAGAAGAGCTTTTTTGCTAGAAAGAGCAGGTGAGCAGTTGTTAGACAGTAACTGGACATCATTTAGTGACAGTACAGTGGGCACAGAGGAATTATGTGATGAGTTTAAACAAATTGTAACGTGGGAGAGTTATGTGCTGAGTCGGTGGATTAAGGATAGAAAAGATCCATCATGGTTTAATAATAAAATCCTTCAAATGCTAAGGAAACAGATATTGTAGCATTCTTGATTTGGAAAAGAACACGGATTTGTTGAAACGCAGAAGATGGTGGAAATTCATATGTCTGTAACAAGATTGATGCATGGAGCATACAGCAACTCCTACAGTAATGCTGTAGTGAAATATCTTCAGAAGAACCCAAGAAAATTCTAGTTCCATGTAAAATCACTAAGTGGATTGAAGGCTTCTATGCAGTCATAGACCAGTCTGATGTGACAGTAGAAGACAGTGAAAGGAAAGCCAAATTTTTAAATTTCACATGAAAAAAATCATTCACACAGGAGGACTGTACAGACGTACCATCATTTGAATGTTGAACTGACTCCGGTGTGGAGAAAATAGAAATAGACATCCTTGGTGTTGAGAAGCAACTGAAATAGTTGAAATCAAATAAGTCTTAAGGTTTTACAGAGTATAATCTTTGGCATTGATCCCATACTTGTCTTGCATTTATCGTGCATCTCTCACCCAGTCCATAGTCCCAAGCAACTCGAAAAAAAGTGCGGGTGACTCCTGTATATAAGAAGGATAAAAGAACAGTCCAGCAAAATTACAGACCAATACCCTTAACATTGGTTTGCTGCAGAATTATTGAGCATATTTGGATGGTATGAGATTTTCCATGATTATTTTCAGTGGACTGACTGGAAACTCCCACACAGTAGTAGTCTATAAATGAACAAGAATGATGAATTTCACATTATTGGAAAGTTGAATAATATCAGTGTTACTTTAGATTGTGTCCTCTTGTTTCCCTATTTGTCTGAGTTATTCCTTTTGTGCTTCATGCAGCACTAAGTGTAGTCGAGCTGTGTCCACAAGTAAGCAAAGAGACTTCCATATTGTATGCTGCTTCGAGGGATACTGGTGACCCAAATGTCTGATGAGCAGTAATCTCAAGTACATTAATGTTTTCTGTAATGGCATTAGTTGGGTCTTTTAAATGTTAGACTCATTACAAGTCAGTTACTGTATGTCAAGAGAAGATTAAATCTATATTTAACTTCAAGTTGTTGGACTACTCCTTTAATGGAGTTCCTAACTAATAACTAACTAGGTAGTATCTTTCAGGAGTCTGTCAACTTTCACTGAACACAGAAGTGTTTGACAACTGTGGATGCTTACAATATTCTTTGTTCGAGTACAATAAATGGACTTGAAGCAGAATAGCTTTTGTTGACAAATCAGCATGAATTTAGAAAGCATCGCCCATGCAAAGCTCGGCTTATCCTTTACTCACTCGATATCCTTAGAACCATGGGTGACAGGCAACAGGCAGGTTTTATATTCCTAGACTTCCAAGACTTTGCAAGTGGGCCAATGACATCTTAAACAATACAACCCAGTATGTTATCCTGGACAGTGAGTGTACATCAGAGACAATAGAATTGCTCCAGAGAAGTATGTTAGGACCCCTGTTGTTCTCTACATACACAAAGTATGAAGAGCATCATTTATGTAAGTGAAGACCAGGAGTGTGCCAAGCATTACAACTTATTGGTCACCATATTCAGCTTTATTTCTGTGATACAATTTGTTAATGCTTCCATTGTTTGTAATTGTTTAAATATGACTCCAGCTATACAAGGAAAAGTCTTTAATGCTGTAACATTTTAGTTTCCCTTTCCAACACTGTTATTGCTACAGCTTATACTACCTTGTCATATCTGAAGTCAATAATATGAACTCATTCATAAGGAGTCACAGCATTCACTCAGTAAAGACTGCCAGCAAATACAATGTACAGTTGAGTAACTCTTTCTTAATTATTGTACAGAAAGATGTGCAATATTATGCAAGTTCAGTTTTAATAGGTTTTCAGTGGGAATGAAATACATGAGCCATAAACTTTAGCTTTTCAAAAATGAGTTGGAATATTTCTTATATCCCATTGCTTTAATTCTGTGCCATAGTTCCTCACAGCAATTACAACCTTTTACAATAATGTAATATACTTTGGCCAAGAGGACCTCAAAGGTAAAACACAAATTGTTGCTATAACATAAAATTAATGTATTTAATCACATCAAAGGAAATTCTATCAAGAAAAGCAACAAATCAGGAGACAGTGGAAAGTTCAGAATGGAATAGCAACAGTGTTATGGAAAGAATAGATTGTTATTCACCATATAGAGATGTTGAGTCGCAGATAGATGTAACGAAAAAACAACTATACATTTAAGCTTTTGGCCAAAAGGCCTTCTTCCAAAGTAGAAAAAGACGCACTCAGTCACAGAAGCCAACTCATACATACAAAAGAGACAGTGGTCACGTGGTGTGAGTTGAGTTTTTTTTTTTTTTTTTTTTTTTTTTTTTTTTTTTTTTTTTTTTTTTTTTTTTTTTTTTTTTTTTGGTATGTGAGTGTGTGTGTGTGTGTGTGTGTGTGTGTGTGTGTGTGTTTTCTACTTTGGAAAAAGGCCTCTTGTCCAAAAGTTTCAATGTATAACAGTCTTTTTGTTATACCTGTCTGTACTCTTATCAATGCACTCTGTGTGTTCTGTTAGGCAAATACAAAACTGTACGACATCCTCTCCATTTTCTAGCTAATTCATCTGGAGTTACACTTCTGGAGCTTTTGACAGCTATCACCACCATAAACTTTAGGAGTTATAACAACTTTGTGATGGGAATGTCGAGGTGTCATACATATATGAATGAAGCAGCTGTTTCCATAATCTTCCATGGGTGGATGGAATTTATGCATGCATGGAAGGCTAGTCAAGAAATATATGGCAGATTCAACTCGATCAGGATGGGAAGGAGTGATCATTTTTTGTTAGTTCTCTGAAGGAAGGCTTTGCCCAAAAGCTCATCTAATTATTATCAATTTCTATGCGACACACACACACACACACACACACACACACACACACACACACACACACTCACACACAAAAAAAAAAATCTCAACTCACACCACGTGACCACTGTCTCTTTTGTATGTATGAGTTGGCTTCTGTGACTGAGTGTGTTTTTTTCTACTTTGGAAGAAGGCCTTTTGGCCAAAAGCTTAAATGTATAGTTGTTGCATAATACTTTTTCTATTTGGTGAATTGTGGTCTATCCTGAAATATGTACTGATTGATCTTTATGTATCTTTATGGGACAGGGTAAAAATAAATGTCTCTGACGTAGCTTCAATGCACTGCAAATCACAATTCCCTCAAAACCGTTTCAAAATTCTTTTTCTGTTGAACAGGTTTCTGGTAGATGGACCATTTAGCAGTTCATTGCAAAGCATTCTTCACACACCAGTTGCCATCTGTATTGCAGGAGGTTCTGGAGTGACCCCATTTGCAAGCATTTTTCAATATCTATTGTAAGTTTATTGTTATTACACATTTCACACATTATACAATATGAGCATTTCATAAACACTGTAAAATTTCATTACCGTATAAGCCGTGCTTACAATTGTTTTAACTCTTTATAAAATTATATCTGCAACTCTGTTACATAATTTAGTATAGTCTGTTCTTTTCTTCTTCTTCTTCTTCTTCTTCTTATTATTATTATTATTATTATTGTTATTATTATTTCTTTCTTTTCTCAGACATTATGTCTGGTCAAAAATGGAAAGTGACCTTGATCAAGCGTGACTTCCTTTTAACTGTATGGTATATGTTATATTGCATTTAGGAACTTTCAGGTAATTGAACATGTATCAATAATTACGGATTTCTGTAGTTGTATATATAAGTTTGCATGTAGCTGTATTGCATTCATGTACTGGTGGATATTGTGTGGTATGACTCCTGTAGTTGATAATATAATTGGTATAATGTCAACTTTATCCTGATGCCACATGTCCTTGACTTTGTTAGCCAGTTGGATGTATTTTTCAATTTTTTCTCCTGTTTTCTTTTGTATATTTGTTGTATTGGGTATGGATATTTCGATTAGTTGTGTTAATTTCTTCTTTTTATTGGTGAGTATGATGTCAGGTTTGTTATGTGGTGTTGTTTTATCTGTTATAATGGTTCTGTTCCAGTATAATTTGTATTCATCATTCTCCAGTACATTTTGTGGTGCATACTTGTATGTGGGAATGTGTTGTTTTATAAGTTTATGTTGTAAGGCAAGCTGTTGATGTATTATTTTTGCTACATTGTCATGTCTTCTGGGGTATTCTGTATTTGCTAGTATTGTACATCCACTTGTGATGTGATCTACTGTTTCTATTTGTTGTTTGCAAAGTCTGCATTTATCTGTTGTGGCATTGGGATCTTTAATAATATGCTTGCTGTAATATCTGGTGTTTATTGTTTGATCCTGTATTGCAATCATGAATCCTTCAGTCTCACTGTATATATTGCCTTTTCTTAGCCATGTGTTGGATGCGTCTTGATCGATGTGTGGCTGTGTTAGATGATACGGGTGCTTGCCATGTAGTGTTTTCTTTTTCCAATTTACTTTCTTCGTATCTGTTGATGTTATGTGATCTAAAGGGTTGTAGAAGTGGTTATGAAATTGCAGTGGTGTAGCCGATGTATTTATATCAGTGATTGCTTTGTGTATTTTGCTAGTTTCTGCTCGTTCTAGAAAGAATTTTCTTAAATTGTCTACCTGTCCATAATGTAGGTTCTTTATGTTGATAAATCCCCTTCCTCCTTCCTTTCTGCTTAATGTGAATCTTTCAGTTGCTGAATGTATGTGATGTATTCTATATTTGTGGCATTGTGATCATGTAAGTGTATTGAGTGCTTCTAGGTCTGTGTTACTCCATTTCACTACTCCAAATGAATAGGTCAATATTGGTATAGCATAAGTATTTATAGCTTTTGTCTTGTTTCTTGCTGTCAATTCTGTTTTCAGTATTTTTGTTAGTCTTTGTCTATATTTTTCTGTTAGTTCTTCTTTAATATTTGTATTATCTATTCCTATTTTTTGTCTGTATCCTAGATATTTATAGGCATCTGTTTTTTCCATCGCTTCTATGCAGTCGCTGTGGTTATCCAATATGTAATCTTCTTGTTTAGTGTGTTTTCCCTTGACTATGCTATTTTTCTTACATTTGTCTGTTCCAAAAGCCATATTTATATCATTGCTGAATACTTCTGTTATCTTTAGTAATTGGTTGAGTTGCTGACTTGTTGCTGCCAGTAGTTTTAGATCATCCATGTATAGCAGATGTGTGATTTTGTGTGGGTATGTTCCAGTAATATTGTATGCATAATTTGTATTATTTAGCATGTTGGATAGTGGGTTCAGAGCAAGGCAGAACCAGAAAGGACTTAATGAGTCTCATTGGTATATTCCATGCTTAATCTTCTATTGGCTGTGATGTGAAATTATTTGAATTTGTTTGGATATTAAGTGTGGTTTTTCAATTTTTCATTACTATGTTTAGGTACTGTATAAATTGAGGATCTACTTTGTATATTTCCAATATTTGTAGTAACCATGAGTGGGGTACACTATCAAAAGCTTTTTGGTAATCAATGTATGCATAGTGTAGTGATCTTTGTTTAGTTTTAGATTGATATGTCACCCCTGCATCTATTATCAGTTGCTCTTTACATCCTCGTGTTCCTTTGCAACAGCCTTTTTGTTCTTCATTTATAATTTTGTTCTGTGTTGTATGTGTCATTAATTTCTGTGTAATGACTGAAGTTAATATTTTGTATATTGTTGGTATTATTATTATTATTATTATTATTATTATTATTATTATTATTATTATTGTCACATTGTAAGCACAGTCACATCCAAATCTGAAAGCAGGGTTGTCATTATGAAGTGCAACATTTAGCACCGAAAGCACATTTATCACAGACACCATTGTACAGATGTAACAGAACTGCCTTGTGAATGGAGAGTGCTGCTATTTATACAGACATTGAATAGTCCAGAATTTTTGAACATAAGAAACTTTGAAAACCTTCTAGAAATTATAAAGTGAAATAACAAATATTTGTTGGTGATTGGATTTAAATGGGACCTGCAGCATGCCAGCCAGTGATGCAAACCAATACTCTACAGTGCATGCAGCACAGCTTGTGGTATTATTCCCTCTCCTGGAGAAACAGTGACCTGCCATTTCATAAGTTATCACTGGGGCAACTACAGCATTCTAGATCTATGTCTTGTCAGTGCTCCTCCGCATGGCAGAACTGGAGGATCCTTATGTTTGGAACATGTTGTCACATCCTGTTCAATATGATAAGCATCCAAGTTAACTCACTCCTGAAAAGCTTTGTGATCATTGAGTGGGCTTTCAGGACCATAATCCTAGATTCAGCATGTGATCTCCATCGGTTGATGACTATACAATACAGTGAAAATTAGCATTTTGATAACTCCCATTGTCTCACATTTAATACAGGTGTAAAAATCCATACCAAGTCTCCTGGGCTATGCTCACTCTTGATTGTTTTCCTCGGTGTCCAGGGGCTATATAGAAATAAGGTGTCTTGTTTCTTTGACCCTAATGATGAAGTATTTCACATAGCCATGCTGAGTATTGTCCAGATGAAATCAGAACAGTATATCCATTGTTATTTCAGCCTCATCATCATGAAGCAGCAAGAATGATGTAAATGGCTTTGCACTGTTGTATGTGAACATCACAATGGGCAATATTGTCTCCCAACCTCTCTGTTCAACACCAACATACATCAAGAGTGTATCTGGCAACGTCTTGTTAAAGCAATCTGTGAGGCTGTTGATCTGTGAGTGATGGGCAGTTGTCATCCCATGGGTGATACACAATTTGCAATTAACTCTGATACTAGTCTTGACTGAAAACCTTTTCCATGATCAGATATCATCACATGATCACATGGCATATTCTCCACTTCAAAATGATGTCTTTTAGAAGAAATATAGCAATATGCATAACTTTGTCAGTTGGTATAGCTCTGGTGGGGTGGTTGATGTACCAGTGCAGACTGTTTGTTATCCATTGATTCTAGTTTGTCAGCTGTTCATCAGACAAATTGTGCAATCTCAATGTGGGCAGTACCTGGGGTAATCAGAGTAGAGGACTGATTGGGGGACACCTACAACACACTCGAGCATCCCTCGGATCTCCACATCAGACCCACCATGGAGATGCCCACTGGCAACAGCCTCAAGCTGCATGACAGAAGCCAGTACCACATGGAGGTGTGTGTGAAGGGTCACTAACTCAGCAATCACTATCTCTATCCATACTAAAGATGATGGAAATAAACTCTAGACAGTTATTAAAGCAAAGGACACTGCCTGATAAATACACAAACATACAAGAAATTTATGAGTTTAATCTAAAGAGCACACAGGGATCCAAATAAGTCACTTCGTATTAGAAGCTATGTCAACTCACAAATGAAATGATATGCTTCAATGTGCTGTTGTAGGGACAGAAGCTACCACCTAACTGAAACAACAGCTGTAATTGTCTCGTGAAACAAAACCAAACACCTGTCATGATGCAAACAGTGGTACTGTGTACTACACAGTAATTAAAATGCAATGGGAGCTGTCAGTCTTGACAGATCTTCAGTATTCATTATTGAGAGTGTCCACTGTTGTGTTGTACTTTAAGCCATAACACAGTTCTTCAGAGGGTTCTCTGAGTTGCCTCTTACAGAGATTTTTTGCTACTTCAGTGATACCTTGTAACTTACACGATCCATCCAAAAAGTTCCAAGATTAATTTTATTCCTGGCATATGAGTGATGTCAGCGCAGTAACTATGGTGGCAGCTTGAACTAACAACTGTAACAGGAGGTGTGCATTTCACCAGTCAGTTGTGGGCTGGTAGTGTTAAGCAGTGTGTCTTCAACCATAGTGTGTGCAATGGAGCAGCACTTCTAAACCAAATGTTCAGGACTTCTCCAGAACAATTTGAAGTGGAGAAAAATGTGTGAAAAGTTTGTCCTGCATGCTGTGACTCCCAAACAAAAACAATGCATAGATGCCTGTTGCGAACTGATTGAAATGTAAAACCTGGACAACTCTTTTCTGACCACTTCTTCAGTATTGATGTGTAGCATGTGTGATGAGACTTGGTGTTATCAGTACAAACCTTCCACAAAACGACAAAATGCAGAAATTCATGTGAATATTCAACACTTTGATGACATAATCAACATTTGAGTCAGCATGATGTGTGAGTTGAACAACATCCTGAAAAAGGACTTTCCCAGTTTCACATGGTTGTATGAACGTTCTGTGTGCTGTACTTAAGTGGGGGATGGGGGTGTTATAGGAAGACTATATAGAACATCTGAAGCATTAAAGCTACCAATTGATTTTTCTGTTTTTCATTAATCCACTGCTGAAACTTTTTAGGCTGGTAGGGTACATGTTACACATCAATACTGAAGAAGTGGCCAGAGCTTTTACTTGTCATTTGTTATTTCCAGCTCCTCATGTCTGATTTTGTTACATTGCTACACTGTTTTAATGGATTTCTTTTCCTTGTCTGTCAACAGGGATTGCACAGCACTTCCTCACTTACCAGAACGGTTACATTTTGTCTGGTTACTGAAAAATGTGGAACAGCTACTGTGGTTTGCAAGCTTACTGTGTTCATTGCATGACAGAGTAAGAATGACATATTATTATATATTTTCAAGCAGTGTCTTCTTCTTTTTTTCCTATAAAAATCTGGATTCTGTTGCAGTTCTGGATGAACAACCAACCTGACCGTTTGAACATAATACTACATGTCACAAAGAACTACAGCTCAGCATGTAACACAGTAAGAAACTTTACTTTTACAATCTACTATTCAGACTTTAAGAGCCCTGAATTCAAATATCATTCTAAGAGATGTTTGTCTGTACAAGTAAAGCTTTACTTGAATAAAGAACTTCCTTCCAGAATGTTATAATGAAATATGCCACATATATTTTGACCATTTCATTAAAAATAAAGATTTAAACAGATTTAGTAAAGATCATCATATATCATATTGTGAATATCAAACATGTTCTAGGATGTACAAGAAATAGCCTGTTGTAATGATGACATTCAATGTTTGATTTCATTAACATATGTTTATAAAACCTAATTAATTTAAGAGTAAAGAAGATCACTCATTGAGAAGCAGAGGCATTGAGTGATTGAAACACACATAAAAGAAAAAGAAGATTTAGTAGCGTGTGGAATAAATCCTGTGTCGAGCTAAAGTACAAACACAAGAGTGCACTTACGTGTGTGTGTGTGTGTGTGTGTGTGTGTGTGTGTGTGTGTGTGTGTGTGTGTGTGTGTGTGTGTGTAAATGACTTGGGACTTGGGTTTAGCATCTGTAGATATGTGGTTGCCTGTCCTCATTATTTGTATGTGAGGAACTTACTTACAATTACAAAGAGATAGAATGACTGGCTATACTTTCCTGTCGGAGATGAAGTTCCAGTGCAACTGATAAATACACTCCTGGAAATTGAAATAAGAACACCGTGAATTCATTGTCCCAGGAAGGGGAAACTTTATTGACACATTCCTGGGGTCAGATACATCACATGATCACACTGACAGAACCACAGGCACATAGACACAGGCAACAGAGCATGCACAATGTCGGCACTAGTACAGTGTATATCCACCTTTCGCAGCAATGCAGGCTGCTATTCTCCCATGGAGACGATCGTAGAGATGCTGGATTTAGTGCTGTGGAACGGCTTGCCAAGCCATTTCCACCTGGCGCCTCAGTTGGACCAGCGTTCGTGCTGGACGTGCAGACCGCGTGAGACGACGCTTCATCCAGTCCCAAACATGCTCAATGGGGGACAGATCCGGAGATCTTGCTGGCCAGGGTAGTTGACTTACACCTTCTAGAGCACGTTGGGTGGCACGGGATACATGCGGACGTGCATTGTCCTGTTGGAACAGCAAGTTCCCTTGCCGGTCTAGGAATGGTAGAACGATGGGTTCGATGACGGTTTGGATGTACCGTGCACTATTCAGTGTCCCCTCGACGATCACCAGTGGTGTACGGCCAGTGTAGGAGATCGCTCCCCACACCATGATGCCGGGTGTTGGCCCTGTGTGCCTCGGTCGTATGCAGTCCTGATTGTGGCGCTCACCTGCATGGCGCCAAACACGCATACGACCATCATTGGCACCAAGGCAGAAGCGACTCTCATCGCTGAAGACGACACGTCTCCATTCGACCCTCCATTCACGCCTGTCGCGACACCACTGGAGGCGGGCTGCACGATGTTGGGGCGTGAGCGGAAGACGGCCTAACGGTGTGCGGGACCGTAGCCCAGCTTCATGGAGACGGTTGCGAATGGTCCTCGCCGATACCCCAGGAGCAACAGTGTCCCTAATTTGCTGGGAAGTGGCGGTGCGGTCCCCTACGGCACTGCGTAGGATCCTACGGTCTTGGCGTGCATCCATGCGTCGCTGTGGTCCGGTCCCAGGTCGACGGGCACGTGCACCTTCCGCCGACCACTGGCGACAACATCGATGTACTGTGGAGACCTCATGCCCCACGTGTTGAGCAATTCGGCGGGACGTCCACCCGGCCTCCCGCATGCCCACTATACGCCCTCGCTCAAAGTCCGTCAACTGCACATACGGTTCACGTCCACGCTGTCGCGGCATGCTACCAGTGTTAAAGACTGCGATGGAGCTCCGTATGCCACGGCAAACTGGCTGACACTGACGGCGGTGGTGCACAAACGCTGCGCAGCTAGCACCATTCGACGGCCAACACCGCGGTTCCTGGTGTGTCCGCTGTGCCGTGCGTGTGATCATTGATTGTACAGCCCTCTCGCAGTGTCTGGAGCAAGTATGGTGGGTCTGACACACCGGTGTCAATGTGTTCTTTTTTCCATTTCCAGGAGTGTACATTTCAAATTGAAAACACAAATCCTAGCTTTTGAAACCATTAGTTCCTTCCTCAGCAGGCATTGAGGAGGGATGGGTTGGGGAGGTTGGAAAGGATCAGCAAGACACTCAGACCCCAAGATGAGAAAGACCCACCTGTTGTCACTATCTAAATATACAATATATTACAAGTGCAATTAGGCTTGGAGTTTGTTTATTTAAATTTTGGATAAATAGGAATTCCTGTGGCACCTCAGCTTCACTAAAGTTAAATAGTAAATACACCAGAATGCATATTGATGTTGTATAGCATTATCTTACAGTCAACTCTTCAGTGAGTAACAAACTGTAAAAGACCACAAACAACTCATCACTCTTCCTTATACACAAGAGCTTTGGACCAAACTCCAGCATAGTCACTAAATATTAATTAAATAGCCCAACATTCAATTTTACAATAAATTGTGCATACAGTCAACATGATAAGAGTGCTACCATTTGACATCTTATTTGCAGCTATAGCTGTATGCATCTACAAGCTATTAATTTTGTATAAGCATTGATTTATGCAAACTGTTCTGATTTTCTTAATTTTTCCAATACAATTATCTGCTAAGTGGCAGTAATTTTGTTTCATTATTGTGATATTTTCATGTGTTTTGAGTTTCTGATAGGTTAATTAGAACATGTCAAACTTTATGTACTGTTCACAAAGGTACTTTTCATAGCTGTGCATGAGGTCTGCCCCTATAGGTAGCATAGTGCATATACTAGAAATTGTGGAGATCACATCCCTCTTTCAAATAGCAGACTGTGAAATCTCTGCTTCTCTTTTCTTACAATATATCTTGACTTGCTCTATGTCCTGAATGTTCTGTATGTTGAGATGAACAGAACTCAATAAATGAACAGTGGATCTTCCTCCCATGCATGATGTTCAGTTTTCCCATCATTCAAATATTACTGTGTGACTTGATACACAGCTAAATGCAGCCTATTCCCCCTACCCATTTTTGGTAGCAAGAGGAGGGAGCCCTTTATGTTCTGGAGTTGCTCCTCTGCTGGGTAAGTTTGCTGATAGTTATAAAAGAGCAGATGAAACTTTTTGCCTTTGGTTTCACTTCATCTGTTCCAGCGTTAACAGAATCAATTATTATTCAACATGGAACACTGTAGACATACTTGATAGGCAGCTTCTGAAGATATGGTAAGGGAGAACTATTGAGAAGTCAAGGGATGTTTCCTGTAAGTATTAATATTTAACACACACATTTTGAAAAATGGCTTTTTGCACAGATCTGAAATGGCTTCTTTGCTCACAAACAATTATTGAAAAGGTGCCCCATTGGTGGACAAGAAACAGTATGATAAAACCAGGAGCTGGGGTGTATAAAATATTTTGTATGCTCCAGAATGAGATTTTCACTCTGCAGCGGAGTGTGCGCTGATATGAAACTTCCTGGCAGATTAAAACTGTGTGCCCGACTGAGACTCGAACTCGGGACCTTTGCCTTTCACGGGCAAGTGCTCTACCATCTGAGCTACCGAGGCATGACTCACACCCGGTCCTCACAGCTTCACTTCTGCCAGTATCTCGTCTCCTCTCTTCCAAACTTTACAGAAGCTCTCCTGCGAACCTTGCAGAACTAGCACTCCTGAAAGAAAGGATACTGCAGAGACATGGCTTAGCCACAGCCTGGGGGATGTTTCCAGAATGAGATTTTCACTCTGCAGTGGAGTGTGCACTGATATGAAACTTCCTGGCAGATTAAAACTGTGTGCCCGACTGAGACTCGAACTCAGGACCTTTGCCTTTCACGGGCAAGTGCTCTACCATCTGAGCTACTGAGGCACAACTCACGCCCGGTCTTCACAGCTTCACTTCTGCCAGTATCTCGTCTCCTCTCTTCCAAACTTTACAGAAGTTCTCCTGTGAACCTTGCAGAACTAGCACTCCTGAAAGAAAGGATACTGCGGAGACATGGCTTAGCCACAGCCTGGGGGATGTTTCCAGAATGAGATTTTCACTCTGCAGTGGAGTGTGCGCTGATATGAAACTTCCTGGCAGATTAAAACTGTGTGCCCGACTGAGACTCGAACTCGGGACCTTTGCCTTTCACGGGCAAGTGCTCTACCATCTGAGCTACTGAGGCACAACTCACGCCCGGTCTTCACAGCTTCACTTCTGCCAGTATCTCGTCTCCTCTCTTCCAAACTTTACAGAAGCTCTCCTGTGAACCTTGCAGAACTAGCACTCCTGAAAGAAAGGATACTGCGGAGACATGGCTTAGCCACAGCCTGGGGGATGTTTCCAGAATGAGATTTTCACTCTGCAGTGGAGTGTGCGCTGATATGAAACTTCCTGGCAGATTAAAACTGTGTGCCCGACTGAGACTCGAACTCGGGACCTTTGCCTTTCACGGGCAAGTGCTCTACCATCTGAGCTACTGAGGCACAACTCACGCCCGGTCTTCACAGCTTCACTTCTGCCAGTATCTCGTCTCCTCTCTTCCAAACTTTACAGAAGCTCTCCTGTGAACCTTGCAGAACTAGCACTCCTGAAAGAAAGGATACTGCGGAGACATGGCTTAGCCACAGCCTGGGGGATGTTTCCAGAATGAGATTTTCACTCTGCAGTGGAGTGTGCGCTGATATGAAACTTCCTGGCAGATTAAAACTGTGTGCCCGACTGAGACTCGAACTCGGGACCTTTGCCTTTCACGGGCAAGTGCTCTACCATCTGAGCTACTGAGGCACAACTCACGCCCGGTCTTCACAGCTTCACTTCTGCCAGTATCTCGTCTCCTCTCTTCCAAACTTTACAGAAGCTCTCCTGTGAACCTTGCAGAACTAGCACTCCTGAAAGAAAGGATACTGCGGAGACATGGCTTAGCCACAGCCTGGGGGATGTTTCCAGAATGAGATTTTCACTCTGCAGCGGAGTGTGCGCTGATATGAAACTGGCAGAAGTGAAGCTGTGAGGACTGGGCGTGAGTCGTGCCTCGGTAGCTCAGATGGTAGAGCACTTGCCCGGGAAAGGCAAAGGTCCCAACTTCGAGTCTCGGTCGGGCACACAGTTTTAATCTGCCAGGAAGTTTCATATCAGCGCACACTCTGCTGCAGAGTGAAAATCTCATTCTGGAAACATCCCCCAGGCTGTGGCTAAGCCATGTCTCCGCAGTATCCTTTCTTTCAAGAGTGCTAGTTCTGCAAGGTTCGCAGGAGAGCTTCTGTAATGTTTGGAAGGTAGGAGACGAGATACTGGCAGAAGTGAAGCTGTGAGGACCGGGCGTGAGTTGTACCTCGGTAGCTCAGATGGTAGAGCACTTGCCCGCGAAAGGCAAAGGTCCCGACTTCGAGTCTCGGTCGGGCACACAGTTTTAATCTGCCAGGAAGTTTCATTTTGCATGCTTTCGCTCCATGAGTAGTGGCTACCTGATGTAAAGTATGGCCAAATTAAGATCCTGATGATGGACTGTGTCGAATATCCTAAGGTGTGATAGTACAGTGGATCCATATACCATGAAATCAAAATCAAACTGTTACCAAACAAAAGCTGTAAACAACTGAAATAGGCCTGGATGTGATGTATACCTTGGGCATGTTTGGGTCTCTCCTGGTTTAAGAAGGGTGATTAAGATAGCTTCCTTCCATGTATCAGGAAGCTGTCTTGTTTCCCACATTAGATTAAAATATTTCAGTTGGTTTCCTTTAGCATTTCCAGTGGAGTACCAAAACATGCTCTAATGGATTTTACCATTTCCTGACACATCACATGCCTCAGATAATTCCAGGTCCAGCTCACACACAGAGAAGAGATACTTGTAAAGTTCATTATTGGTGGAACTGAAATCCTAACCACTTCCATTAACCATCCCTCAGTAGCCAGATATTGGATGGCAATGGCAGTGATTCAACCTAAATGCTCTGCCAAAATCTGGATCATGTCTTTCTTGCTGGTCAGTTTAATCTTGACTACTGTTATCAATCTTGGACCTATGACAGGTGGAGCTGATGGAGGATATAGAGAAGATATAATAGCAACCACTACTTGTAAGTTGATGTTGAGAGAGAGAAAATTAGTTATGGTATCTATCATCGATAAAGATAGCAAACCCACATTTAGCCCTTACCCCATTCAAACACTTTAAAAATGGAGCTTTGCAAGCAAAGGCACTGGGTCTTAAATCCTCCACATGAATATTGAACCTGTTAATGATCCACTGCTGTAAAATATCCATTTAAGCAGTGAGCTTTTCTTTGTGAAATTTTATTTGCAGTTGCAGAATCTTACTGATGTTAGCTGCATTAGGTATGATGATATCATCTATTGAAAAATGGAAAATACAGGATGGAATAATGATGGTATTACAAAAAGGATAGATTACTACTCACCATAGCCAGCCGCAGTGGCCGAGCGGTTCTAGGCACCTCAGTCTGGAACTGTGTGACCGCTACGTTCGCAGGTTCGAATCCTGCCTCGGGTATGGATGTGTGTGATGCCCTTAGGTTTGTTAGGTTTAAGTAGTTCTAAGTTCTAGGGGACTGATGACCTCAGGTGTTAAGTCCCATAGTGCTCAGAGCCATTTGAACCATTTTACTCACCATATAGAGGACACGAGGAGTCATAGACAGGCACATCAAAAAGAGTGGTTTATATTTACACTTTCAGCCAATGGACCTTCTTCTGAAGTAGAAGATACACGCAGTCACATAAGTACAACTCAAATACACATGACTGCTGGTGCTAGCCACTGAAGCTGAACTGCCACAGCCTTAGTGGCCAGAGACAGTGATATTACATATTGCTGACACTGAAACTTTGTGCCGGACTGGGATGCAAACCAAGATCTCCCATTTGTCATGAGTGATCGCCTTAACCAATTTGGCTGTCTGAGCACACTTCCAGCACAGACCCAAACTTCCATAAGTACTTTACTTTGTCTTTTGGCCTTGGTCAGCTTGGAGAGCCTGTGGTAGTTGGCTAATTGGTTGTTGTTTCCATAATAGATACTTGAAACTACATAGATTCTAATGACAGAGCACATCTGATGTGTGTCAAGAAATGTTTGAATGGCTAATAGTTTCAGTCCTCGCAAGTGGCTGTTAGCTGGAACACTAGAAAGTACAAGTCCTTGCTTCAGCTTCGACTGATGATGTTAGTGAAAGGAGTTTTTTGCCTCCACTAACTTTCTAGTCACAGAAACAAATTATGTTACAAATACTGGTGGTTTGATAGCTTGGTCAGCTTTTTCCATTTCAGCTTATGGATTTCATGTTGTGACCATAACTTTCTGTGTTTTACCAGAATTGAAAATACCGCTACAGTTGTAACATTCTTTTATTTAACACACGACCAGTTTCAGGCTCTTATACGCTCACCTTCAGGTTTCGTAACTTGGTGCTGTGACCACGAGTGCCATGGTGGATGTGTACAAAACACGATGTGCTACCAATAAGCGCAGAGCATGGAGTCAAGTTTTTCAACACAAGAAAACCATTTGGTGTTCTGTTACTGTCCAGTAGTTTCTTCACTGCAGTTAGTTTTGGAGGGTGGTTGTTTTGGGGAAGGAGACCAGACAGCGAGGTCATCGGTCTAATCGGATTAGAGAAGGATGGGGAAGGAAGTCGGCCATGCCCTTTCAAAGGAACCATCCCAGCATTTGCCTGGAGCGATTTAGGGAAATCACAGAAAACCTAAATCAGGATGGCCGGACGCGGGATTGAACCGTCGTCCTCCCGAATGCGAGTCCAGTGTCTAACCACTGCGCCACCTCACTCGGTTTTAGTTTTGGAGTATTATCCTCATAAGATAGTTTGGATTTTTGGCTGTTATTGTTGTTAGATGGTACACCCATACCATTATGAGTGTTGTAAGTTTGTGTGGTAGGATCCATTGAGATCCCTTGTGCAGCCTGGGAAATTTGGGATGACTCAGGTAGAACACAATTTACTCAGCAAGTATGTGTTGTGTTGTGTTCTGTTGTGATTGTCATGGTCTGAGTCTGAATGAACATGTGAGGCACCCACTTTTATGGCCAGAGAATGGCATCCGATTGGTAGATTATGCCATGATGACATTATGGAGAAGGTGCATGCTGAGTTGGCATCTTAAAAGAAGTACAACAATTTTGAAAAACCTTTCTTGACTGATCACTGTTAATGAATAAACATAAGTTTACTTTTGAATAGATGAGAATTCTCCCTCATGATTGGAACTATTGGGACTCTGTGATTAGGGAATCAGTGGAAATTCCACTACATATAATAACTTCAACAGAGACATCGGCTATGAACTTAACAATGCATAAGAGCACGTGCTCGACAAAGAAAGATCATAGAGGAAGACTTCACATAGTTCACTGCCTGATATGAGTGTTCGTGCTGTCAGTGATTCTGGACAGTGAACACAAACATAATGTATAGGTGCAGAGAGTGGCGTCTCAGCATGCTCTGTCTCCGTGATGTCATCATGGCATATTCTAGCCAATCAGGTACCAACCTCTGGGCATAAACTGGTAGATTTGCCAGTTTCATGACAGTCAGTCTTAGCCCCTGATGACACTGAGGGAGTTAGTCATCAAAAGCTCAAGATTTTTCTGAATTTGACATGTCAGAATGAATGAGAAAACTTTGGTCAAGGGCAAAAGACTTTATAGCCAACCCAAGAGATTGTTCAATGAATGTGGCAAACATTATACCCTCACAAGCACAAGCCAGGAGATTGCTTATTGAATTTGGTAAACATTATCCCCTCATAAGAATTCAAATCATGGGTCACCAGTTTTAAAACAAAGTCATGGGAGGGGGGGGGGGGGGGGGAGAGAGAGAGAAATTTAATAACGTTAGATTAATGTTCATTGCACAGGTCCTAAGTGAAGTGATGCTTAAGAAAGTGGAGCAAGTCTAGAACTTGAGCATATTTTCATTTCTGAATTGGTAAAATAATTGCAATAAAATGTAAATGTATACATAATAAAATACTAGCAATACTCTGTATACCATTGTAACTAAGCATCAGCAAAGGAAAGCATCCAAATGCCTTTACAATACATCAGGAAGTCAAATATTATGTAGAAGCAGATCATTTTCAACTAAAGATTACATATAATGATGGATAGCAGTCGATTATTCTGTAAAGATCAATGAAAACTGAAGAGACAAGGACAGTTTTGGTTGGTTGGTTTCAGGCATGACTGTTTTTGTAATGTGGGAAATTAAGTTATAAATTTCATGTGAAAATCAGTTCCAATTTTTTTATTTGTATGGTTTTTGGTAAATGTTGTAGAATAAAACTGTTGTATCACATGTATAATATTTACTGAGAGAAAAACTGCATACGCCATCAAAGCAGTAACAGAGAAACACTATAGCAGCACTTTGATTGTCTTTCTAAATAACATCAGAGATAATCCAACTATGTCATAGAAATGGAGTTGAACGTAGCTTTTTCTTATATTGATATTCATTAATATTCTGATTTAGTGGCTATGTTAACAAGTCTGCTCGATTTTTATCTGTTTAAATTAACTGAACGTCAGTCATTCCATCCGTAACCTTCTCCCTGATGAAACGACATTTTATGGCAGTACATTTCATTGTGGATTTGGCTATACGATTCTTGACATGTATGATTGCATCTTGAGTATCAGTCCACACAAATGTTGAGCCTTCAGTTCTTTCAGCTTAAGGGTCATTGGTAATTCTCTCATCTGGACCACCTCTCTTGTGCAGGCTGCCACTGACACATATTCTACTTCCATTGTGTTTAGTGCACCTGCAGTTTGTTTCAAACGCCTCCAGTACACTGCAGATCCTGCCAGTAGTATTACATAGCCTTTAATACTTTCGTGATCACCTTTATAAGTATCCCAATCAGCATCAGTGAAAATTTCAAGTTTTTGACTAGTGGGATAATATGTAAGTTTGTAATGTGCTGTTTCCTTCATGTATCTTGGTACCCTTTTTGCTGCATTCCAGTGGTTCATACTAAATTTTGAACAATATTGTGACAACTTTGCCACCGAGACACCTATGTCTGGTTGCCTCCTCTGTGAAAGGTAAAGGAGTCCACCAACAAACTCATGATATGAAGATTTTTAACTTTCTCATCACACTTCACATCAGTGAGATTCAGTTTCATTTTCATTGGTGGTTTTGGCTTGCTCAGAATTTTGGAGCCCAAATGTATCAAGTAGTTTATAAACATATTATTTCTGACAAAGACTAATTGCTCCATCTTTGCTGCCCTCAAATTTCACTCCTAACATGTGTGACACCCAAATGCTCAATTTCAAAGCAACTTTCTAAAAGAGTTTTTATCTTTTGCCTCAACTCTTCATTTTGTGCAAATGTAAGCATATCATTCCTTTGAACATAGCTCGTACACACATGGACCTATATCATTTTGAATAAATTCCAGCTTTTGTAGTGAGTTATAATGATCATTCCAGCATCTGCCACTTTGTTTCAATCCATATATTGACTTGTTTAATTCGCAGACAAACTTTTCTTGGCCCTTCTTGGTGAAACATTCTGGCTGGAGCATATAAACATTTCCCTTTAATTTGCTATTCAGATATGCTCTCTTCAGATCATACTTATCAATACACTGTCTTTTCTCAGCACTGGCTGCTATCAGTAGGCAAATCATTTCAAAATACCTGTCTGTTCTTTGCAGGAATTACATCAGATTGTAGCTCAAACACTTTCCAAGCATCATGATTCTTCCAGGAGTCAATTTCTTCATTCATTGCAACTATCCATTCCACTGCCTCATCAGAATTAACTGCTTTGATACAATAACAGTTCATCACTGTTCCTTCCTCGCATGACATTTATTTGTGCTTTTTCAGCATAAACCTTCTCTTTGGAACAAATTTTCGTTGGTTGACATTTGCTTAAAACTTTTTTTTTTTTACACCCTTTCTTGATCTGCATCTACATTGTGGAGTTGCAGCATGTTCCACAAGTTCATGATTATCTTCGGTTTCTTCCAAAATTTCCTTCTGATCTGAGAAACCACAAAATCCCTTGTCAGTGTTTGAATCTTCCCTTTCACTTCATATTTCATCTTCAATACTTGGAAATGATAATGCTCCATCATTGTACAGTTCAGTATATTCTTTCCGTTTCTTATTTTGAGTTGAGCATTTGCCATTCAAAAATTAGTCCCTTGATTTCACAACATGTTTCATTTCTAGTATCCAAATCATTTATCCATTACCATATAGAGAATATCCTATAAGAATGCCATTTTCTGCCTTTTTGGATAACAATGTCTTTGTTTGGGCATGTGAACAAAATCTTTGCATCCTATAACCTGTAAATGTCTCACACTAGGCTTCCTACCTGTTCACAATTCATGAGGCATTTTTTCATTGTTGTGGCTATTTGCAACACAATTTCTTATGTACGCTGCAGTGTACATCAGCTCAGCCCAAGAAATCTTCAGTAAATTACTTTCTAACCACAGTGACCTTACTATATCCATTAATGTTCTGTTGAGGCATTTAGCTGTATTGTTTTGCTGAGATGTGTATGACATTGTTATTTTATGCCAAATTCCTTCAGATTCATAGAATTGACCATTTGCATGAACAGAATTCTAGGCCATTGCCTGTGCAAATTCTCTTCAAGTATTTTATGATTTTGTTTTCCATTTGGATCTTTCATTTCCTAAATTCCTCAAATACTTCATCCTTATTTTTTAAGAAACACACAAATACGTATCTGTTTGCATCATCCACAA
The DNA here is from genome assembly GCF_021461385.2 of Schistocerca piceifrons. NCBI lineage: Eukaryota > Metazoa > Arthropoda > Insecta > Orthoptera > Acrididae > Schistocerca > Schistocerca piceifrons. The sequence continues at coordinate 218,746,436 of NC_060145.1, read as the reverse complement.
TACTCATTAAATATCTGTTGACTCCAAAACTTGGAATATCAATAGGCCCAATGTGATATAAAGAGATCGTTCATTCCTTCAAATCTTGTGGTACAGTTTTCAGAAACAGTCTTCATGTTGATTTACCTGCCAAACAGCCATCACACAGGTTTATTTCACCTTTTTCACAGTCTAATCCCAGAACTGCTTCCTTTTTTTATGATGTTGTTTATTAATATAAACGATCTTCCTGCTAAGTTTTAATGAGCACTCTTCCAGGTTCATCATAGATCTTGCAGCATTCTTTATTGAAAACAACCTTTCTATGCTTTTTAGTGAGCTGCCCCACAGATAAGATTGCATGGTCAATCTCAGGCACAAGTAGTGGATTCTTAGCTATGAATTCCTTGGGCAAACCTTTTTTGTTAATTTTCTTCACCTTAACTGTACCTTTCCCCATGGCTTCTTTTTTTCTGCCATTAGCTAAGGTTATAATCCCAGCTAAAATACTTTTATTGACAGCTGAAAAATAATTTTCATTTGGAGCCATGTGATGAGTTACTCTGGAATCCACTGTCCAGTTATCACCAATCAATGTAACTGTGCCACAAGCAGCACTGATGCTAATGTGCCTAGTTTCTTTTGTTCTTTTTTAAATTTCTCTCTTTCAGGACAGTTTGTAGATATGTGACAAACTTTGTGACAGTTGTAGCAAACAAAACTGCCTTCTGTGTTGGTTCTTTCTTTGTTTGTTCCAGTCCTTAGTCCCATTCCCTAAGAGGTGTATTTCAGTACTTTTGATTACCAGAACTAGTTTTCAAGAACATTGTGGAGTGTTTATCTTCCTTATATTCATGACATCTAACATATTCACAAGTAGGCACCTTTAGATTGTAGCATCAGTTTCTGGCAAGTTGCACAAAGCTGTAACTACTGCATTCTATTCATCTGGAAGTCAACACAGAATGTTGTTGTTGTTGTTGTTGTTGTAGTCTTCAGTCCTGAGACTGATTTGATGCAGCTCTCCATGCTACTCTATCCTGTGCAAGCTTCTTCATCTCCCAGTACCTACTGCAGCCTACATCCTTCTGAATCTGCTTAGTGTATTCATCTCTTGGTCTCCTTCTATGATTTTTACCCTCCACGCTGCCCTCCAGTACTAAATTGGTGATCCCTAGATGCCTCAGAACATGTCCTACCAACTGATCCCTTCTTCTAGTCAAGTTGTGCCACAAACTCCTCTTCTCCCCAATTCTATTCAATACCACCTCATTAGTTATGTGATCTACCCATCTAATCTTCAGCATTCTTCTGTAGCACCACATTTCAAAAGCTTCTATTCTCTTCTTGTCTAAACTATTTAACATCCATGTTTCACTTCCATACATGGCTACACTCCATACAAATACTTTCAGAAACGACCTCCTGACACTTAAATCAATACTTGATGTTAACAAATTTCTCTTCTTCAGAAACGCTTTTCTTGCCATTGCCAGTCTACATTTTATATCCTCTCTACTTCAACCATCATCAGTTATTTTGCTCCCCAAATAGCAAAACTCCTTTACTACTTTAAGTGTCTCATTTCCTAATCCAATTCCCTCAGCATCACCCGACTTAATTCGACTACATTCCATTATCCTCGTTTTTGCCTTTGTTGATGTTCATCTTATACCCTCCTTTCAACACACTGTCCATTCCGTTCAACTGCTCTTGCAAGTCCTTTGCTGTCTCTGACAGAATTACAATGTCATCGGCAGACCTCAAAGTTTTTTTTTTTCTCCATGGACTTTGATGCCTACTCCGAACTTTTCTTTTGTTTCCTTTACTGCTTGCTCAATATACAGATTGAATAGCATCGGGGAGAGGCTACAACCCTGTCTCACTCCCTTCCCAACCATTGCTTCCCTTTCATGTCCCTCAACTCTTATAACTGCCATCTGGTTTCTGTACAAATTGTAAATAGCCTTTCGCTCCCTGTATTTTACCCCTGCCACTTTCAGAATTTGAAAGAGAGTAGTCCAATCAACATTGTCGAAAGAAACGTAGGTTTGCCTTTCATTAATCTAGCTTCTAAGATAAGCTGTAGGGTCAGTATTGCCTCAAGTGTTCCAATATTTCTACGGAATCCAAACTGATCTTCCCCAAGGTCAGCTTCTACCAGTTTTTCCATTCGTCTGTAAAGAATTCACGTTAGTATTTTGCAGCCGAGACTTATTAAACTGATTGTTCGGTAATTTTCACATCTGTCAACACCTGCTTTCTTTGGGATTGAAATTATTATATTCTTCTTGAAGTCTGAGGGTATTTCATCTGTCTCATACATTTTGCTCCCCAGATGGTAGAGTTTTGTCAGGACTGGCTCTCCCAAGGCTGTCAGTAGTTCTAAGGGAATGTTGTCTACTCCCTGGGCCTTGTTTCAACTTAGGTTTTTTAGTGCTCTGTCAAACTCTTCACGCAGTATCATATCTCCCATTTCATCTTCATCTACATCCTCTTCCATTTCCATAATATTGCCCTCAAGTACATCGCCCTTGTATAGACCCTCTATATACTCCTTCCACATTTCTGCTTTCCCTTCTTTGCTTAGAACTGGGTTTCCATCTGAGCTCTTGATATTCATACAAGTGGTTCTCTTTTCTCCAAAGGTCTCTTTAATTTTCCTGTAGGCAGTATCTATCTTACCCCCTGTGAGATAAGCCTCTACATCCTTACACTTGTCCTCTAGCCATCCCTGCTTAGCCATTTTGCACTTCCTGTTGATCTCATTTTTGAGACGTTTGTATTTCTTTTTGCCTGCTTCACTTACTGCATTTTTGTATTTTCTCCATTCATCAATTAAATTCAATGTTTCTCCTGTTACCCAAGGATTTCTACTAGCCCTCATCTTTTTACCTACTTGATCCTCTTCTGCCTTCACTATTTCATCCCTCAAAGCTACCCATTCTTCTTATACTGTATTTCTTTCCCCCATTCCTGTCAATCATTCCCTTATGCTCTCCCTGAAACTCTGTACAACCTCTGGTTGTGCTAAATCTCCCCTTTTTTATTTATTTATTTATTTTGATCGAACATCAACTGATTACAAAAAAAGGTTTTTTTTTTTGTTCCAGTCTTCATTTTTGTCTCCAATGTTCTCCCCTTAGATCTGCTACAGTTTTGTTTATCAGTCCTAAATAATTTTCCATACATTCACAATTCTTCATTTTTAGTGAATATAACTTCTGCCTCAGTTGCACAGTGTGAAATTTGCCACCCCTTGGGGTGAATATTTCTTGAAGTTCTTCCCATACTATTTTTGGATTTGACAAATTTCTTATATGCATTTGTTGCTCGTTGCATATGTGAAGTATAACTTTTGCTAGCTCCTTCCCTTGAAGTGTTGAACATGCCTTTTAATCAACAGCTGATGTACCTTCACCAGGTTCCATCCCACCAGTTTGAATTATAGTCCACAAATCAGAGTCTGTTTGAATCATTTTTATCTGATACAATCAGAAAGCGTAATTCACTCCATTTAATTTCTCAGAAGTGTGTCTGTTCTCCATCACATCTACCCATTTTACTGTTATTTTCTTTTCCCTGAAATCACAAACACAGTCACAGTCAATTAACATTTTCGAAGTGCAAGAGGATGAAAGGGGGCAAGGCACCAGGTTGGGACGAAGTAACAGTGGATATGATACGAGCAGCAGGAGAAGTAGGAACCCAGTGGCTATACAGAGTGCTGAGGGTGGTGTGGAAGGAGAACAGAATTCCTGAGGATTGGAAGAAAGGAATTATAGTCCCGATCTTCAAGAAAGGGGATAAAAGGAGATGTGAGAACTACAGAGGAATCACCCTGCTATGCCACTGTGGAAAAATCTATGAAAAGATGCTGGAGAAGAGAATAAGAAGCAGTATTGAAAGTAGACTGCAAGAGGAGCAGTACGGTTTCAGACCGGGAAGATCAACAACGGACCTCATATTTGCGGTAAGGCAACTGCAGGAAAGGCACTATGAGTACGGGAAGGACTTAATCATGGCCTTTTTGGATATTGAGAAGGCGTATGATAGTATCTGTAGGGACAAGCTCTGGGATGTGCTGAACGCAAAAGGGATAGACGAAGAGATTACACGAAAAGTCAGAAAAATGTATGAGGGAAGTGAGAGTTGTGTGAAAGTGGGGAGGGAACGTACTGCATGGTTCAAGCTGGAAAATGGGCTGCGACAGGGAAGTGCACTTTCGCCTTTATTGTTTATTATTGTTATGGATGAAATCCTACAGCAAGTATCAGATGCAATTGGAGATCATAAAATGAAAGCAGTGCTTTTTGCCGATGACCTGATGTTATGGGGAAATTGCGTGAAGGAGGTGCAAGAGCAGTTAGATGCATGGGAGGCAACGGCAGCACAATATGGAATGCATTTCTCTGCAAAGAAAAGTGAAATAATCGTCACAACAAGGAAGAAGAATAGGCCAAATGTGGATATAACTTGTGGAGGGGAAAAACTACAAGTGGTAGAGAACTTCAAGTACCTGGGAAGCGTGATTGAAAGTAAGGGGGGAAACGCAATGGAAATAAATGAAAGATGCAGAAAAGCAGGGCAGTTCTACAAATGCATTAGGGGGCTTATTTGGAGCAAGGAGGTGCCACAGAAATCCAAGGCAATTATATACCGAACCTACTTTGTCCCCATATTGACATACGGAAGTGAGACATGGGTAATGCACAAAAGCGACAAAAGTAGAATACAGGCTAGTGAAATGAAGTTCCAGAGGAGCAGGTTGGGTGTAACAAGACGAGACAGATTGCGAAATTTGTATGTGAGGGAAAGACTAAAGGAGGAACCAGTACAGGACAGGATAGAAAAATCAAGACTGCAGTGGTATGGACACATGAAGAGAATGGATGAGGGAAGAATTCCAAAGAGGATGTTTGATCTGCAACTGGAGGGGAAGAGGCCCAGAGGAAGACCAAGAGATAGATGGGTGAAGGGAGTGAAGGAATGTGTGATGAGAAGAGGAGAGAACTGGACGAAGGTGGAAGAGGGGGAATGGTGGAAAGACAGAACACGGTGGAGAGGCTTGTGTTCCCGACAGACCCAGCCAGTGGCTGGAAACTGTCCAAGATGATGATGATGAATGCGTGAAAATGGTCAGCCTGTATTGGCAGATATTTTGTGTTCACCACATGTGTGAGTTTTATAGATTGGCTAATTGACACTAACACAGTTTTCTATTTTCTCAATTAGCACAACTGGGCCCATAATCATTATTGTAATGAACTAAAACTGTTGTATCACACACATTATATTTATTGAGAGAAGAACTGCTTACAAAACAGTAACAGAGTAACACTACAACAAAACTTTGATTGTCTTTTTAAATAACATCAAAAATAATCCAGACACATTAGAGAAATAGAATGAGTGGCATAAATAAAGAAGCACTTCTCCAACTCTTTATCCCTTAACAGTTAAAAATAAATTAGTTTCCAGGAGTCAGTTTCCTAAATGGATTACATGCTTCAGTTATCATTTCTGCACAGTGTAAGTACTGGGGGCATTCAATAGTAATACAACATATTTTTTTCTGAATGGTTGGTTTTATTCAGGATTCCAATACACCATATTACCCTCTCCCCCTCTTGTGGCTACAAAATCCTGTTTTTCAATATAATCTTCATTCAATGAGATGGCCTTATACCACCTTACTTGGAGGGCCTGTATGCCAGCATGGTACCGCCCTACTGGTTGACATCAGAACCAACATCTTGCTGCATCAAAAGCCTCCCTGACATCCACATACTGCTGTCCATGAAGTGCATCCTTCATTGGGCCAAACAGATGGATTTTAGAAGGTGCAAGATCTGGGTAGTAGGATTAATGTGGAAGAACAGACCAATGAAATTTTGCAACCTCCTCTCAGAGACCTTGCGTTGTCATGGAGAAGAAGGAGAGTTCATTTGCATTTTTGTGACAACAAACATGTTGAAGTCATTTCTTCAGTTACCTGAGGACAGCACAATGCATTTCAGAGTTGATTACTGCACTGTGAATAGAAATAGAATAACCCCTTCAGGATCGCAGAAGACCATCACCATGAATTTACCAGCTGAGGGTGCAGCTTCGAACTTATTCTTCGCAGGAGAGGTGGTATGGTGCCACTTCACAACACGGATTGCCATTTTGTTTCCTTTTCAAAGTGATGAACTCATGTTTCATCACCTATGGCAATGTTTGACAAAAAACTGTCATGATCAGCCTTGTACTGTGCAAGTAATTCTGCACAGATGGTCCTTCGTTGCTCTTTATGGTCTTCTGTTAGGCAGCAAGGATCCTAGTAGGCACATCCCTTTGCGTATCCCAACTGATGGATAAGTGTTCAGCACTCCCAACAGAGATATCCAGTTGAACTGTGAGGTGTCTGTCTGTGTTCCATCAGTCACCTCGAATGAGAATATCCGCACGTTTCAGCACTGCAGTTATCACAGCTATGTGCGGCTGGCCGGCATACATGAGATCAGACAGGTTAGTGTCACTTCATTGCGAGAATGACGGATGCATCACCCAAAACAACTCACTGTATTCTGTTCATTGCCAGTTCTCTGTAGACATTCTGTGAGCACTTATGAAAATCTATGATGTTTTGGTTTCCCAACAAAAAACTCAATTACAGAAAGGCTACATACAGTTGGAACTTCATGAAACCATAGGAGCTGAAGTGCGAATATTCCATGACATCCCACAACAAATTCCACTTTTCTTTCAACTGAAATTGGCCAACAAATTGTTTGAAATGCATCCTGTTGTAGTAATAAACCACCAGAGCTGCTTTTTTAATATTTTATTTACCACTACTGGTTTCTAGTGATGATTCACTCTCAAGCAATATGTAAATATAGTCAAGGCTTTATTAATATGTACAATTTTTACTTACATTATAAGATCTTAAACGTCAATTTTCCATTACTGTTTACTTTTATTTTGTCATATTTTTGCATGCACTGTTACAGTATTGATTTATGTGTCAAATTATGATTTGTTAATATTTTTGATGAAAGTTTGTTTATGTTATGTGTAAAATTTAGAACTGCCTTTTTTCTGAATTTTACAAACAATATAAACTGATTTTCATTAACGATATAAATTGAGTAACAAATAACATCTCTGTCACAGAGATCAATATTGCAACCACAGTCTAACATGTACAGTTGCGACACTCACTGCTATGAAAAATGTTATCATGTGACAGTTGGTGCAACACTAGCACCCCAAGCAGTGAGAAAGCAGCTGTAAAATTAAAGTTTGTTTTTAATTATTTTTCTAGTTACTTATCAGAACGGGTATTACATTTTTGTGTTCCAAATATTAATAAATTATCAAGAGACATGAATGATTATGAAATATGTATAAAAACAGTTGAATCTCCCTGATTCAGTGACATAAGTTACAACTTAATGATTAAGAAATACCTTCCAATGTGTGTATAATTGAAGTTTATTCTGCTGAAAGCAAGAGAATATAATCACATTTTTCATTCATGAAAAGAATACATTTCTCTTGTTTGTTCTTATCATGATATGCACTTTCCTTCTCATGTGGTGACTTTGTTGGAAGCCAGATGTTTTGCAACCTCTTACACTTTACTTGAATCTCTAATAAATAAATGTTTTTGTAAATTTAATTACTTTTGCTTCAGAAGCAAATGTGGCGAAGATTAGTGCCAGTTGTGGCTCAGATGCAGTAACAATTCTGGAATTGGTTTCTTCTGTGTTGAGAAACAGTTTTATTGTTTCTGTTCTTTTATTATCATGTCTATGTGGTTTTTCCTTCAGTTACAGTTGTGGTAGCTTATCTGATATGTTAAATAATGTAGGTATTGCATTCCATACACATTTCCTATGTTCCACATTCACTGATTTGACTGGAAAAGTTGTGAAGAAAATATAACATTTTTTAGTAGTTATGTGATACTTTTCTGCAAAATATCAGGTCTTCTGCTTTTTACTAGCAATGTTTTTGTCCGTAAAGAATGTGACGTTCCCCAGCAAATATCTGTAGGTTACAAGAAGATCGTAAATAAACTGTTTTGTAGAGTAGCGATTCACACTTCCTAGGGTCATTAGGAAACGTAAAAAAAAAGACAAATGTGGTGCCTTCTTATTGTTATTGCTACAATTTATTGCACTATGGGTGCTCCCATTTGTAAAAGCTATTCTGCAGATCAATATAAACAATTAAGATCTGCTTTCACTTTCACAAGATCTCACCAAACTCAACAGTATAACTTTTTGGCTGCTTGGTGCACTGATGTCACAGTGGGCAACAAAAAAATGATGGAGTGTCATGACTATTATGTTAGACTGTGATTGTAACAGTCATGCTCAAATATGACAAAACAAGAGTAGCACATAATTGAAGAATAACATTTACGATCTTATAACATTATTAAAAATTATACCTAAAACCAAAACTATATAAATATGAGAGTGAGGCATCATTTGAAATCAGTAATGGTGAATTAAATATAAAAGAGCAGCTCTGGCAGATTATTATTACAACAGTGTGCGTTCCATATAATTCTGTTTCATCTAGTATCTGTTCCCTTCTCTTTGCATTGCAACATAACAGATTGAATGAGTACAAAGCTAATTTCCTTATTACTTAAGATGCTGATTTCAGCGTAAATATCGTGTCTGAATATTTTTTTCATTTTTTGCAGGTTGAAATTAGCCAGAAATACAAGGTTTTGTTACACCGACTTCAGAATGGTCGTCCAAAGTGGGGTAGTCTTTTTAAACAATGGAAAAATATGTACAGAAGGTAAGTAAGCAAAGAATTATAGTTTACTTCATTCAATGTTTGCTTTTATTGTGAATTTTGTTTGTTTATTCCAATGAATTGAAGTGAGAAGAATATTTTTTTTTAATTTTATATTCAAATTGTCCTTTTAAATTTCACACAGGAAACAAATAAAGGCAGTAACACAGTATCTGCTTACCTACTCTCAAACAGAACCAACTGATGTGGAGCTGACAGCCTTTAAAATAAAAATTTAAAAAAAGTTTTTATCTCCTCCACTAAACCATTTAAATAGTTGCTTTGTCGGGAGAAAGGGATAGCATAAACAGAAATAATGAGTAAGATGCACGAGCACTAGAGGGAAGGACATATTTTTTTCATTCTGTCAGTTGTAAGAGAGACAAGGTGCAAGGAAGTAGCTCAGAAGCTAGTGAGCTAACAGTTAAAATTCATGTTTTCAGAGATGGAAGATGAGAACTTAACTCAAAGTGAACTGTAATGTCCAAGTAGAAACTAAAGATTTACAAATATGGACAAAAAACAAAGAAAAGGTTGAGATGGGAGTCTGAGAATAACATGAGTACAATTGGCTCACATCAAATGCCATCATCCCTTGTTGCTGTCACACCATGGTGAAAGACTAGTATACGTCTTCTTCAGACCAGAATCCAGATTTCATAAAATTTCATGCTTGCCTCATTCCTATTGAAATCTGTATGGCCTCTGTATAGCCTTTCATGGTATCTGCTTGTGGCTGCCAGTACTTGAATCCTATTAAAATGAATATGGTGGTCTCCTGGCTGCAAAGTATGCTCCGCAACAGCTGATCTGTCAACCTCCCCTCTTCTGCAATTGCCCTTATGTTCTTCCAGTCATTTTTTCACTGTTCTTTTTGTAGTACCCATGGACACCTCCCCATAACTACATGGAATCCTATAAATTCCTGCTTTTTCCAGCAGTAGGTGAGTATCCTTGGCAGGTTTTAGGTGAACTTGTACCCTCCATGTGGGTTTGTAGATTACCATGATGTTCCACTTTCTCAAGATTTTTCCTATGCGGTCAGTAATGTCCTTACTGAATGGCAGGAAAACTTCCAATTTCATTGCTGCTTGGACATTGCCATGATTTCTACATGGTAGTCTTAACACTTTTTTCACCTCTGTGAGTGAATAACCATTCTTGAGTAATGTGTTGGTGAGATGTTTTAATTCTTTGTCAAACAACTCTAGTTTGCAAATTTGCCTTGCTCTATCCACAAACTTTTTTATATTGCTTCACTTTTGTTGTGAGTGGTGGTTGGAATCCCATGTAGGAAACAGGGTGTGTGTGTGTGTGTGTGTGTGTGTGTGTGTGTGTGTGTGTGTGTGTGGGAGGGGGGGGGGGGGGTTCACTAAAACTGTGTGGTCCAAGCTACCATCTTCTTTCTTGAAAACTAGCACACCATGAAAATTAAATCTTCCACCTGCCTCCTCCTCCATGATAAACTGAATCTTTGGATTGATCTCATTGAGATGTTTGTGAAACTGATCTAGTTCTTCCCTGCCACATGACAACAAAATAAACGTATCAGCCACATACCAGAACCAGATATTCGTTTTCTTGTTCACTGTTTCCAATGCTGCTCCTCAAATTCTTCCATAAATCAGTTTGTTATAAGTGGGCTAAGTGACTCCCTAAGTGGGCTTAAGGACTCCCCACAGTGACACCATCCATCTGTTCACAGAACTCATTGTTCCATTTTAAATATATTGTTGTGAGGCAACATTTAGACAATTCTGTAACATTGGGAGGAAAAATCCAATTCAGCTGTTGCAACACATTGTTGAGTGGAACCACAATTAATAGCGACACCATATCAAAACTAACTAATATGTCCTCTGGCTGTACCACTATGCCATTTAACTTACTGATAAAATGTGCTGAATTCTTGATATATGAATCTGATCGGCCAACATACGGTCGTAATAATATTTTCAAGAACTTGGCAACAGAATATGTGGGCGAAACAATAACACTCGCTAAAGATCTTAAAGGATCATGTTCTTTGTGCACCTTCTGCAATCGATAAAGTCTTGTTGGTAGTGCAAATGAATTGAACTGACCTTTCTGAACACTCTATTCAATAGAGGACTTCTTTATCAACTGCGTAACAGTTCTAAGAAATTTGTCAGTAAAGTCTTTACTCAATTTCCTATATGTTAGCAGATAATCTTGCTGTCATGCTAGGTCGTATTCAAGACAACCATTGCATTTCCATTGTGTAGAGCAGGATGCTAGCAGAGATTGAGGGCAGGAGGATTATGGAAATGAAGGAGGTAAAGTAAGGACAACTCCCATCTAAGTAGTTCAGAGAGGCTGGTGTTGGGGAGAAGGATCCATATGGCAGGAGTTATGGAGTAGCAATTGAAATGAGTATGTTGTGCCAGCAGTATGTTCTGTCACTGGTCTGTCAGGTCAGTGCTTGGCCACAGCTGGGAATGGCCATTCTTTCAGGTGGCCAATTAGTTGATGGTCCTACACACATACATTCCACAGAAACTGCAACAGAGCTGGTGTATTACTGAATTGCTTCAACAATTGACCCCACTGCTGATGGAAAAGAATAATCCTGTCAGAGGACTGGAACAGGATGTGCTGGGTGGATGTATCAGAGAGGTCAGGCACCTGTGTCTTCCAAAATCTTTATTATCTACCCACCAATATGACATGCATGATAAGTAATCACATTACATGAATCTTAACACTCCAGTGCAGCAGCTGCAGGAACACTGATACAAGTTTCACAAAGGCAACAGTAAACCAACCATTACCATCGCTAGAAGTATCATTATTAACAATACTAAAATTAAAGTTACATCCTACAAATACATATGGATAATACATCCCTCATTTCTAAGCACAATGATAAATAGCTGAAGCTCTGGAAAAGGATATGGTTCATTTATACCAGTCCAGGAGTATAGTGGGTGATGAGGGAGGGTCAGGGGTATGTAAGCATATGAGATGGAGAATTCGTCTGTAGACTAAGTTTGAGTTTGGAGATATTTCTCTCTCTCTCTCTCTCTCTCTCTCTCTCTCTCTCTCTCTCTCTCTCTCTCTCTCTCTCAGATACACACACACACACACACACACACACACACACACACACACACACACACACAACCTGAAAAAGGACTCATCCAAAAGCTAAAGAAGCTTTCAGTCTTGTTTATGTGCCTGCCTTCAACTCAGTGCTTCTGCTCTTAAAATTAAATATTTTTGTACATTCATAACCATTACTATAGTAATATGATGTATCACTGAGTGGTGTTCATTGGTCCCAAATATTCTTTTAAAAACTAGAGATTTTCACAAAAGAAACATGTATGCCTGTGTAAAAAAAAAAAATACTCTATTTGTTCAGTTTAATGTTGTCAGGGTTTGTCCCATTTTCATTAAGATAGCTTACTGTTCTCCTCCTTTATCTAAACATTCTAATCACAATAATTTCTTTACAGGCCAAATGTTGCAGTATTTGCCAGTGGTCCAACATCATTAACAAAAGAAATTAAAAAACATTGTTATAAATGTTCAAAAAATGGCACATCATTCAGGTTCATGCGTGAATCATTTTGAGAGTGCAGTTGAAACTGCCAAAAATACCAAAGATAGTGTTTTATTGTTCAAGAATATTTTTGGAATATTGTATTACATTATTTTGTATTGTCTTTTGTTAAATATATTTCATTTTGTTATAGTTTCTTTCTTTATTCAGACAGATCTGAATTACCTCAAACTGTTGGAAACACTAATAATCATGAAATCAGAAGAGAAAATATTAACTGTACAAAATAGTTGGCTTAGTCACTAAAATACTGAAGCAAGGCTAAATCATGTTTCAGATGTATGATATTTATTATTGTGATAATTATTTTAAACTGGGAGCTATAACAAAGTCACAGGTTGATTTAGTCAGACAAACCTTCAGTTGTCTGTTTAAGCTATTAAATCCTCTTGGTAGTTTGTTGAGAAAATACAAAAATACTAGATACTGTGCTCATAAATTCATGTATGTCAAATTTCAGCAAAGCTACAATTCTTGATTTTTAAATGCTTTGTTTTACATTTTGCTTCAGTGAATCAGGGTTCAACTGGCAATTATGAGTATACTTAAGTTCAGAACATCAATCACTCAGTCATAATATGCAAACAAATTTTTAATCATTTCCAAACTTAATACTTCATTTTCATGAGAGAGCTTAAATTCATAAGTCTCTGTCAGTCTGTGACAGTTCTTCTTCTTTATTTCTTCGTTTGTTGTCCTCAGTGTCAAAGTACTGCATTGTGATGCTTGCTGAGAAATGGGGTGTGGAAGTACAACACTAACTAGTTTAAATAATGTAGCCGACATGCACACAGTTGCATTTCACAGTAGTTTACTTTCACTGTTCACAACCCTCTAATAATTCACAGTTATATATGGCCAGTGCACCATTGTTTTAACTTTCCATCCGCTGCATTAATAGTTTGCAGCCAAACCTCCACATACTGCTACAATAGTTTACTGTTGAACATCTATGAGCAGTAAAAACCTAACCACAAAGTTCAAAAGTCTTGCAGAATATTGCGGTACATATTGAATAGACACTGTCATTGTTTTAACACACACCCTAATTGTGTTATACTTATTTCACAGTTAATTTGATGCATTGTTGTTGTTCTAACCAACACAGTTTCTTGTCTGGTCTGAAACTTGGCTGTGGACTGACTGTCTTGGGACCAAAAATTGGGCCCTTATGTATCCTCACAATAATAGGTACTGCAACAACAGATGGTGTGAAGTTAAATTTACAGAAATTACATTTAAAACTTAACTCATTAAATCTACTGAACACCACCTTCTTTTAAACAGTTTCTCCTATTACAAGGGTTAAACCGAATTATTTGTTTAAATCATGAAATTAACACACATAGTTATGCAAACAATACTTTTGACAAAACTGTTTATTTATTACTTTGGAATTAATTAAGGGCTGGCTTTGCTAATATTTTTTGAATAGAGCCAAATAAATACTTTAAAATTACTAGCATTTTGTCTTCCAAATGTTTACATGTCAATAATAGAATTTAAGTTACGAAACAATTACTGATTTCATGCTATAACAAAAGTTGCTAACTAGGCATAGGCAAAATAAATTAGAAAATTAGTTACATACATAAAACAAAGCACAAAATTAGATCTGGTGGTATATTCTTTAAGACTAAGGGCCAACTTTTCTCTTTTATGAAAATGCAGATTGTACATGTGTATATGAATGGTAATTAGTCTAATTAGTCAGAAGTGAAAAAATGAATTTTTAAGGATGCAGATGGCAAAACAAGAGGGGAAGTAAAATTATCCTGGCTTGCTTCGTCACAAGTCTGTCTCCACTGAATAAACTGGACATTTCCTTTTACATTTTTCACAAGGCAAAATGATTACGGAACCTTAAATCAATAAGGTAGAAGTTGTACAAGATGGCTTGTGAATTAATATCAGGTAAATAAAAGTTCAGCTAAAGTTGCACAAATGTGTAATCAAAGACAAACAGATGCTCACAGCAAGCAAGATACAAAACCAGCAATGAAAAAAAAAAAAAGCAACAGATTTCTTTATTGGCTAGTTGTGAGGCATTCAGGCTCTGCATGTCACTTTTATGGGGCTCCACCTGTACTTCATAGTGAAGTAAGGACTGAGTTACTAATGCTTTTGTGCACAGATATGTACCTTGCAGAATACAGCAGTTCATGATGGGACAGACCCTCCATGGTAAACAGTCACTGTAAAGAAACTTCTCTAGAAACAAAGACTACTGTATAATAGAGAGAAAACAAAGCATAGGACTATAGATAGAGAGATGCTGAATGAAACATGTGTAACTGTCAAGAGGGCAATGTGTGAAGCCTTCAGTGACTACCACAGCAGATTATTATTGAAAGAACTTTAAAAAAACATGAAGAAATTCTCATTGTTTGAAGAGACTGCTAATGGCACCAAAGTTAGTGTCCAGACACTCATGGATGAAACAGGTGATGAACTGAGGATTGCAAAGCAAAAGCAAGAAACTTAACTCCATTTTCAAATGTTCCTTCACAAAGGAAAACCCAGAAGTAATGCCCCAATTCAATTCTTGTACCACTACAAACATGACAAAGTGATATTTAGTGTCAGCGGGTTTAAGAAACGGCTAAAATTGTTAAAATTGAGCAAAGCTCCAGAGCCTGATTTAATCTCTACCAAATGCCATATCGAATTTGTGGCTGAGTTAACACCTCTTTTAACAATAATATATCAAAGATCCAAGGAATAAGAAACTGTGCATAGTGGCTGAAAGAAAGCACAGGTGACATCCCTCAACATGGTGGCCCACAGCTAATAGTACATTTTTAACTGGCCACCCTGCCATGATGTAGATGGGCTTGCACAGTCTATTGCATCTAATTAGACTCACATAGTATTTCATTCAATTCGTATGGAATGTGGGCTGGTGCAGGTGTGTATTGAACCAGTGGAGGATTTCCGTTGTGGGCAGAGTATTGTGACTATCAAACACTTAATGTGCCATGGAAGAGATTGCCATTTCTATGTTCTGGAGAGAATGACAATATCCAGGTGGAGTGCCCACGTGGTTAGAGGCGCCACGTCACAGATTGCGTGGCCCTCTTGTTGGAGGTTCAGGTCCACCTTTGAGCATGGATGTGTGTGTTGTTCTTAGCGTAAGCCAGTTTAAGTAGTGTGTAAGTCTAGAGACCGATGACCTCAGCATTTTGGTCCCTTACAAATTCACACACAATATCCAGATGGATAAAACAATGACATGAGACATCTGTAACCAATATGGAGCATAGGTACCTGAAATGGCAGTTCAAACACTGGAAAATATCCAACAAGTGTGTGCAGCTCTACAATAAGGCCCACAGCAATTTGTCCATTACCCTTCCAGAATATTACAAATCTGTTACATGTCTTTGTGGAGGACTGTAAAACAGGATTTAAAGTTTTATCATCCTTATAAGCTGCAAGTGACTCAACAGATACAGCCAGGAAATAAAGTGAGTAGGCATAGTTTCTGCACTACATTACAGACAGGATTGACCAGGATGATGCATTTCTGACAATTCTTGTTATATCTGATGAGGCAAACTTTCATCCAAAGGAGTTTATCAATAAACAAAACTTCTGATGTGATTCTTGAAGTTTTCCCGGCGGACATAATGTTCCATCATCTTTCGGGCGATATAAATTGTCGCTGTCCCGAGTGCACGCCCGAAAGATGATGGAACAAAACTTCTGATATTACTCAGACATAAACTCATAGTTTATTCATGAAAAGGTACAGGGTAGCCCAAAGTTCATCACCTAGTATGCTGTTTAACAGTCTATTGGTATCATTGGGCCATATTTTATTGAAGACAACAACAGCTGGCCAGCGAATGTCAGTTCTGAGTGGTATGTGGCCATGATTATTTATTCATTCTGCAATTATAAGAGTCGGGGGACATGAAAGGGAAGCAGTGGTTGGGAAGGGAGTGATACAGGGTTGTAGCCTATCCCCCAATGTTGTTCAATCTGTATATTAAGCAAGCAGTAAAGACAACAAAAGAAACATTTGGAGTAGGTATTAAAATCCATGGGGAAGAAATAAAAACTTTGAGGTTCGCCGATGACATTGTAATTCTGTCAGAGACAGCAAAGGACTTGCAAGAGCAGTTGAACGGAATGGACAGTGTCTTGAAAGGAGAATATAAGATGAACATCAACAAAAGCAAAACAAGGATAATGGAATGTAGTCAAATCAAGTCGGGTGATACTGAGGGAATTAGATTAGAAAATGAGACACTTAAAGTAATAAAGGAGTTTTGCTATTTGGGGAGCAAAATAGCTGATGATGGTTGAAGTAGAGAGGATATAAAATGTAGACTGGCAATGGCAAGGAAAGCGTTTCTGAAAAAGAGAAATTTGTTAACATTGAGTATTGATTTAAGTGTCAGGAAGTCGTTTCTGAAAGTATATGTGTGGAGTGTAGCCATGTATGGAAGTGAAACATGGATGATAACTAGTTTGGACAAGAAGAGAATAGAAGCTTTTGAAATGTGGTGCTACAGAAGAATGCTGAAGATTAGATGGATAGATCACATAACTATGAGGAGGTACTGAATAGAATTGGGGAGAAGAGGAGTTTGTGGCACAACTTGACTAGAAGAAGGGATCGGTTGGTAGAACATGTTCTGGGGCATCAAAGGATCACCAATTTAGTATTGGAGGGCAGTGTGGGGGGTAAAAATCGTAGAGGGAGACCAAGAGATGAATACACTAAGCAGATTCAGAGGAATGTAGGCTGCAGTACGATGGGAGATGAAGAAGCTTGCACAAGATAGAGTAGTGCGGAGAGCTGCATCAAACCAGTCTCAGGACTGAAGACCACAACAACAACAACTGCAATTGGAGGGACATTGCCATCTAAACATGATATGGCTACAGACCATATGGCCCATGATTCATAGACTACACTGAGGCACCACTTTCCATATCGATTACACTTACAATTTGGTGATACCCTGTAGCCAGAGAAATCACAGCTTTCATCTCCTGACGTTTTTCTGTGATGTTATGTCCAGAAAAAAGTTTTTCATGGCAAGTACACATTACTGGTTTGAAAGCTGCAATCCGGGAAGAGATAGAGGCTGTTCCTCAAGAAATGAGTGATAATGCAATGAGGTCTTTCGGCGAACGTCTTCAACAATGCATTGACATTGCTGGTAGCCATTTTTGAGATGATCTTTTAAAGAAATAAACTTGTGTTTGGCTTTTCAGTACTGCAAATGTGTACAGAAAAGCTATCAATAGATCCTATTTTGTGTAATCATATGCTAAACCTCACAAAAACCAAATGAAAATATACTACTTCCTATGAATTACCCTGTACAAGAAGAACAGCAGAAGTGATACATGAAAGTACTGTACAATTTACTTCACATACATTTGCTGTAGAATCTTATAATACATTCTGAGCTTAATTGAATTGAAGTATCTTGAATAGAATGACATCCTCTCCAGGCCAAGCACTTTTCTCACGTGACACCCTAAAAACCATGGAACAAGACAGTCAAGTAGATGCAGTATTCTTCAAATTCCAAAAGAAAGCTGACTCAGTAGCACACATACTTTTATTATTGAATGTATTATGGGAAGGATAGATTCTGAGTCACCATAAAGTGGAAATGAAGAGTCACAAGCAGGCACAACAAAAAGACTGCTAAACAAGTAAGCTTTGTACCAAAAAAGCCTTCTTCAATTTGGACAAAACACACATACACAAATGTAACTCACAGACACTTGACCACTGTCTCTGGGTGCCAAGGTCAGACTGAAAGCAAATTTGCTTGATGGGAGAAGCAGTTTGGGTGGTAGGGGTAAGGAGGAGGCTGGAAGGCAGAGGAATAACACAGTGGGAGAGGGGGACAGTAAAAGTGCTGCTTGTGGGAGCACGTAGGAATGAAGTGGAGGAGGGTGTAGGTAAGCTAGGTCCAGCTGGCAGTTTGTGTTGGTGGAAAATAAGGCCATGTATTGAGGCCAGGAGTATTACAGGAACATTGGATATACTGCAGTAGAGTTCCCACCTGTGAAAGAAAAACTGGTGTTGGCAGGAAGGATAGTGATGGCACAGGCTGTGAAGCAGTCACTGAAATGACGAACGCTGTATTGGGCAACATGCTCAGCAACTGGGTGATCCAGCAGTTTTATAGCCACAGTTTGTTGGTGACTATTCATGCAGACAGACAAGTTGTTGATTTTCATGGCCACATGGAATGCAGCGCAGCTTAGCTTGTAGATCACATGACTGGTTGTACAGGTAGGGCTGCCTTTGATGGGTTGGGTGATGCTTGTGTCCAGACTAGAGTAGGTGGTGGTGGGAGGATGCATGGGACAAGTCTTGCATCTAGGTCTATTACAAGGATAGGAGCCATGAGGCAAGGGGTTGGGAGCAAGGTTTGGGCTGGTATGGACGAAGATATTGTTTAGTTTCGATGGGTGGCGGAATACCATTGTGGGAGGGATGGCATTTCTGGGCACTACAAGAGGTAGTCAAAACACTGGCAAAGTATGTGATTCAGTTGATCCTGTCCTGGTAGTGCTTAGATATGAGAGGTGTGCTCTTCTGTGGGCGGACGGTGGAACTTTGAGAGGTGGTGTGTGATTTGAGAGACAAGGACGGGAGATCTGTTTCTGTACAAGTCTGGGAGATTAATTACAGTGTTTGAAGCCCTGTGTGCAATGCTTGGTATATTTTGAAAGGGGCTGCTCCTCGCTATAGATGTGATGACCATGGATGGCTTGGTATGGAATTGGTGGCAATTGAAATGGAAGTATTGCTGGTGGTTGATAGGTTTGATATGGATGGAGGTTCGGATGTAGTCATCTTTGAGGTGGAGGCCAACATTGAGGATGGTGGCCTGTTGGGTAGAGGAGGACCAGGTGAAGCATTTGCGTGAGAAGGTGTTGATTTTCTGGAGAAATGTGGATGGGGTGTCTCCACCCTCAGTTGACACTGCAAGATGTCATCAGTGAATCTGAAGCAGGTGAGTGGTTTCGGGTTCTGAGTTGTTAGGAAGGATTCCTCTAGATGGCCAATGAATAGCTTGGCATAGGATGGTGCCCATTGCTGTACCTCAGATTTATTTGTAGGTGATGCCTTCAAAGGAGGAGTAATTGTGGGTGGGAATATACACTCCTGGAAATGGAAAAAAGAACACATTGACACCGGTGTGTCAGACCCACCATACTTGCTCCGGACACTGCGAGAGGGCTGTACAAGCAATGATCACATGCACGGCACAGCGGACACACCAGGAACCGCGGTGTTGGCCGTCGAATGGCGCTAGCTGCGCAGCATTTGTGCACCGCCGCCGTCAGTGTCAGCCAGTTTGCCGTGGCATACGGAGCTCCATCGCAGTCTTTAACACTGGTAGCATGCCGCGACAGCATGGACGTGAACCGTATGTGCAGTTGACGGACTTTGAGCGAGGATGTATAGTGGGCATGCGGGAGGCCGGGTGGACGTACCGCCGAATTGCTCAACACGTGGGGCATGAGGTCTCCACAGTACATCGATGTTGTCACCAGTGGTCGGCGGAAGGTGCACGTGCCCGTCAACCTGGGACCGGACCGCAGCGACGCACGGATGCACGCCAAGACCGTAGGATCCTACGCAGTGCCGTAGGGGACCGCCCCGCCACTTCCCAGCAAATTAGGGACACTGTTGCTCCTGGGGTATCGGCGAGGACCATTCGCAACCGTCTCCATGAAGCTGGGCTACGGTCCCGCACACCGTTAGGCCGTCTTCCGCTCACGCCCCAACATCGTGCAGCCCGCCTCCAGTGGTGTCGCGACAGGCGTGAATGGAGGGACGAATGGAGACGTGTCGTCTTCAGCGATGGGAGTCGCTTCTGCCTTGGTGCCAATGATGGTCGTATGCGTGTTTGGCGCCGTGCAGGTGAGCGCCACAATCAGGACTGCATAAGACCGAGGCACACAGGGCCAACACCCGGCATCATGGTGTGGGGAGCGATCTCCTACACTGGCCGTACACCACTGGTGATCGTCGAGGGGACACTGAATAGTGCACAGTACATCCAAACCGTCATCGAACCCATCGTTCTACCATTCCTAGACCGGCAAGGGAACTTGCTGTTCCAACAGGACAATGCACGTCCGCATGTATCCCGTGCCACCCAACATTCTGTAGAAGGTGTAAGTCAACTACCCTGGCCAGCAAGATCTCCGGATCTGTCCCCCACTGAGCATGTTTGGGACTGGATGAAGCGTCGTCTCACGTGGTCTGCACGTCCAGCACGAACGCTGGTCCAACTGAGGCGCCAGGTGGAAATGGCATGGCAAGCCGTTCCACAGGACTACATCCAGCATCTCTACGATCGTCTCCATGGGAGAATAGCAGCCTGCATTGCTGCGAAAGGTGGATATACACTGTACTAGTGCCGACACTGTGCATGCTCTGTTGCCTGTGTCTATGTGCCTGTGGTTCTGTCAGTGTGATCATGTGATGTGTCTGACCCCAGGAATGTGTCAATAAAGTTTCCCCTTCCTGGGACAATGAATTCACGGTGTTCTTATTTCCATTTCCAGGAGTGTAGTTGGAAGTGGTGCCCAGGAAGGAGGTAGTAGATTTGGAATCTATTGGGCACTGGGAAAAGTGGTGTTCAATAACAGCAAGGCCATGGGCATTAGGGATGTTAATATAAATGGAGGTGGCATCAATACTGATGAGTGGGGCACCATGTGGTAAAGGAACAGGAACTGTGGAGAGTCAGTGGAGGAAATGGTTGGTACTTTTATGTAGGAGGGTAGGCTGTGGGTAATAGACTGCAGGTGTTGTTTTATAGAGCAGAGATTCTCTCAGTGGGCAAACAGTAATTGGCCACAATTGGACATCCTGGGTGGTCGGGTTTATGGACTTTAGGAAGCATGTAGAAGGTAGGAGTGCCAGACTGGTAGGGGTAAAGACAGAGATAGATTCTGGGATGAGCCTAAGGATTTTAGGAGAGAGTGTAGATCCTGCTGGATTTCTGGAATGGGTCACTATGGCAGCGTTTGCAGGAGGACAGCTGGCAGCAACCTTCCACCAGGTAATCCTTGTGGTTCAAAGCAGCATTGGTGGATCCTTTGTCAGCAGGTAGGATAAGGTCAGGATCAGTTTTTAGGTGGTGGATTGCGGTTCTTTCTATGGATGTAAGGCTAGCTTGCAGGTTGAGGTACTTTAGGGAATGATGGTGTGACAAGGTTCGAGGTTAAGAAATTCTGGAAAGTCAACAGGGGGTGATTAGGGGCCAGTGGGCATTGATCTTGGTTGGATGGAGGAGTGAACTGAGTCAGGCAGGGCTTTACATTGGTCTTTGGTTGAGTCCGATTGGTAATGGTAGGGTTGGTGCCAAAAAAAGTGTTTCCACTGTAGGGACCAGGAGAAGGAGAGAAGATGTTTAACAAGTCCAGCATGATTGAATTTGGGACTGGGGCTAAGGGTAAGTCCTTGGGAAAGTATTGTTACTTCTGTGGGGCTAAGTCTTTTCAGGGGCCTTACCATTTGCTCCATCCCCAAATTCAGTCATGCTGGTCTTGTTAAAAACCTCTCCTTCTCCCAGTCCCTACAGAGGAAACACTGTTTTGCCACCAACCCTACCAACCAGACTCAACCAAAGACCAATCACAATTGTGGCTGACTCTTTTCATTCCTCTGTAAAACCATGATCCACCCCCAATGTCCCCAAATCACTCCCTGTTAACTTTACAGAGTTTCTTATCCTCACATTCGCCTCATCATCATTCTCCAAACCCTCAACCTACAAGCTAGCCTTACATTCACAGAAAGAACTGCAATCCACCACCTAAAAACTGATCCTGACTTTATCCTACCTGCTGACAAAGGAACCACCAATGTTGCTTTGAACCACAAGAAGTACCTGGTGGAATGTTTCTGCCAGCTGTCCATCTACAAACCCTGCCATAATGACCCATTCCAGAAATCCAGCAGGATCTGCACTCTCTCCTAGAATCCTTAAGCTCATCCCATAATCTATCTCTCTCCTTACCCCTACCAATCCTGCACTCCTACCTCCTACATGCTTTCTAAAGTCCATAAACGCAACCACCCAGGATGTCCCATTGTGGCCAATTACTGTTTATCCCATGAGAGAATCTCTGCTCTATAAAGCAGTACCTTCAATCTAACACCCACAAACTGCCCTCCTACATAAAAGTACCAACCATTTCCTCCACTGACTGCACAGTTCCTGTTCCTTTACCACATGGTGCCCTACTCATCAGTATTGATGTCACCTCCATTTACACTAACATCCCTAACACCAATGGCCTTGATGCTATTGAACACTAGTTTTCCCAGTGCCCAAAAGATTCCAAATCTACTACCTCCTTCTTGGGCATCACAACCAAGTATATTCCCACCTACAATTATTTCTTCTTTGAGGGCATCACCTACAAACAAATCTGAGCTACAGCAATGGGAACCATCTTATGCCAAGCTATTCATTGGTCATCTAGAAGAATCCTTCCCAACCACTCAGAACCCTAAACCACTCACCTGATTCAGATACATTGATGACATCTTTGTAGTATCAACTGAGGGTGGAGACACCCTGTTCACATTTCTCCAGAAAATTAACACCTTCTCCCGCAATTGCTTCACCTGGTCTTCCTCAACCCAACAGGCCACCTTCCTCAATGTTGGCCTTCACCTCAAAGATGGCTACATCAGTACCTCCATCCATATCAAACCTACCAACCACTAGCAATACTTCCACTTCTACAGCTGCCACCCACTCCGTACCAAGCTATCCTTGGTCATCACATCTGTTGTGAGAAGCAGTCCCTGTCAAAATTACCAAGCTTCATACTCAGGCAAGCCCCGTAATTATCATCCCAGCCTTGTACAGAAACAGATCTCCCATGCCTTATATCTCCAATCGAAATTCCGTCTGGCCACAGAAGTACACACCTGTCATGACTAAGTACCGCCAGGACTGGAGCAACTGAATCGTATTATCTGCCAGTGTTTTGACTACCACTTGTAGTGCCCTGCAATGAGGAATGTCTTACCCAGTAGCCTTCTCATCCCTCCCTCAATGGTATTCTCCCACCCATTGAATCTAAACTATATCCTCATCCATCACTACACAACCCCTGCTCCTAACCCTTTGCCTTATGGTTCCTATACCTGTAATAGACATAGATGCAACACCTGTCCCATATATCCTCCCACCACCACCTACCCCAGCAAAGGCAGGCCTACCTGTAAAACCAGTCATGTGATCTACAAGCTAAGCTGAAATCACTGTGCTGTGTTCCACATGGGCATGACAGCCAACAAGCTGTCTGTGTGCTTGAATAGCCACCGACATACTGTGGCTAAGAAACAGCTGGATCACCCAGTTGCTGAGCATGTTGCCCAATACATTGTTCTTCATCTCAGTGACTGCTTCATAGCCTTTGCCGTCATGATCCTTCGTACCAACATCAGCCTTTCAGAACTGCACAGGTGGGAATTCTCCTTACAATATACCCTATGGTCCCGTAATCCTCCTGGCCTCAACCTTTGTTAGTCTTTGTCCTTCACCCAAGCTATCCCCTTCTCTGTTCCCATACCAGTGCTACACAGCCTTCTATTTCACCAACACACCCACAATCTTTTTACTTCTCTCCTTTCTACTACCTCCACCCCCCCCCCCCCCCCCCAATTCCTAGCCCACCAACTAACCTGCCAACTACACCTAATACACCTAGTTGACCTATCCTCTGTCCATTTCATTCCTGTACACACTTTACCATCACCCACATCTACCTTGTTATCCCTCCCTGTCCCAGCCTCCTCCTTACCCCTACCACTCGGACTGCTTCTCCCATCATGCACATTTGCTCGCAATCTGACCTAGGCAGCCAGAGACAGAGGCCAAGTATCGAGTTGCAGTTGCGTGCGCGTGTGTGTGTGTGTGTGTGTGTGTGTGTGTGTGTGTGTGTGTGTGTGTGTGTGTTTTGTTTTAATCAGAAGGCTTTTTGGCCCAAAGCTTATTTGTTTAGCAGTCTTTCCGTGTGCCTGTTTGTGACTCAAGATTTCCACTATATGGTGAGTAGCAGTCTACAATAATATTGTCATTATTCCATCCTGAATTTTCCATTATTCAGTAGTATCAAAACTATGTGCATATGGGGCGCCAAGTGAGATTTGTTACTGGACTGAACATTTGTTGGTGAGGAGGACGCAGCATGTTACAATAGATGGAGAGTTGTCAACAGATGCAGAAGTAACTTCAGGTGTGCTTCAGGGAAGTGTGTTGGGGCTTTGCTGTTCATTTTATATATTAATGACCCTGCAAACAACATTAACAGTAACTCCAGTCTTTCTACAGTTGATGCAATTATCTATAATGAAGTATTTTTTGATAAAAGCTGCAGAGATATTCATTCTGATCTTGAGAAGATTTCAAAGAGTTGCAAATATTGGCAACTCACTTTGAATGTTCAGAAATGTAAAACTGTGCACTTCACAAAACAAAAAGATACAATGTCCTATGACTACAGCATCAGTGAGTGACAACTGGAATCTGTCAATTCATAAAAATACCTGGGCATAACATACTGGGATATGCAATGGAACAATCACATAGTCTGTCGTAGGTAAAGCAAATGGTAGACTACAGTTCATTGGTACAATACTAGGGAAATTCAATCAGTCTGATAAAGGAGACTGCCTACAAAACACATGTGTGTCTCATCATAGAATATTGCTCTAGTAGTTGGCACCTGTAAACAGGAGTTACCGAGAGTATTGAATGGATACAATGAAAGGCAGCATGAATGGTCACAGATTTGTTTGACCCATGTGAGAGTGTCACAAAGCTAGTGACAGAACTGAATTGAAGGATGCTTGAAAATATATGCATGTTGTCCTGTGAAAGGGTAGAAAGTTTCTACAGCTGACGTTAAGTGATGAATCTAGGAATTTGCTTCAACCCCCTGCACATTGCTCTCAATAAGATCATGAAAATAAGATTGGACTTATTCAGCATGCACAGGGGCATTTAAGCAATTATTTGTCTCACACTCCATGCATGAATGGAGCAGTAAAAGCTCTGGTAACTGGTACAGTGGGACATACTTGCTGCTACACACTTCGCAGTTGTTCGCAGAGTATAGATTCAGATGTGTGTACCACAAAAAATTTCAAGAAAATGATCACAACATCAAAGTGTACTATATAGTCTTTTAAAACCATTAACAGATACCATAATATGTTTTTAATAAAAAAACATATAATTGTGAAGATAAAAAATGTGCACTGTAACATGACTTTTTCCATAAAGTACACTTTCCACCTTGGGAAACTGTGAACATAAATCAGCAAAAAATTATGAAAGCCATAATAACTTTGCAAAAATTAGGCAACTGTGAGTTGGTAGCTCAATGGGCTAGTACTAGAGTACATATCCAAAGATATGGGGACTCATCCCCATTCAGTTCTAAGATTTTTTGTGTAATTTACTACTTTTTTGCCTCTGAAATGATCTATTAATGTGAAAAATCCCAAGTTTCACCACAGTCTACAGTTTATGTTAAGCTGTAGGATCCCTCCCTATGCCTCTGTCTGAGAAAATCAGTCCAAAGAGTGGAGGAAGGCAAGAGCATACAACTGTAATGTTCACTAACACTTGGAATATTTAAATTGCAACCTATAATGCACTACACACTAGCTGTCATAAAAACTGGCTTTTCCTTTAAGGTGCAACAATGTTTTGGTTATGGGACTCTGTTTTAGATTTGGTATTTAGTTGGATTCAGTATTATAACCTCTGAAACTGCATGTTCAAAGCAAAAGTACTGACGACTAAAAAAATACATTCTACATAACCAGCTGGCAATCTGTTCCAGCTGTTGTAGTGATTGGAGAATTGCTGTGTAAATTCTAGAACCACTCAGCCTTCTACCGCCTCGAACACATGATATTCTGGATATGAGTGTGGGATGATAGAATCGTACCTACTGCTCATCACATGCTTGCGTGTGCAGGTTTAAACTCAGTCGCAGGAAGAAAGTAGACGCAGCAGATGAATGGCACCAGCCTGTCAGGCAATCCATAGATGTTTTAGTGAGTGTGTAAGGAAGAACCATGGAGTTTATATGCAGCTCTGTACTTATTGTGTCATTGACTATTGTTATTAAAACAAGGACAGTTGAAAAAGAACTCTTGAAAACTCTTGACGTAAGCTTGCTATAGGCAAGACTTATTTTCTGATCCATGTTAAGAAAAGTTATGGCATCTAAGCCAACTTTCTTTTAACTGTAGCTCAATTTTGGCTGTATGAGAGACTTACAGGAAGTTACATATTTATGTGAAAGTGGGAGTTCTATTGTGTATGGAGGGCAAATACATCATTAACTGATGAAAAATAAAGATTGTATGTCTACTTATTTCCTAAGTAGAATGAATCTAAAAATTCCTGTACCTAGCGTTATTCAACAGAGAAGAAGTCAAGAGAGTTCCCAGCAGCTGTCTAGCCAGTAAAGAAGAGTGGCTGCAAGTTCCAAGTAAGTCATCTCATAAAGAAGTGTGAGGTGGTTTGGGGGAATAAACTGAAATAACCCAGATTCACACTCACGCTTTAAGTCGTTAGAACTTTAGACTGTGCTTAGGCTGTAGAAGCAGTACAAAAAACTCTTTGCTCCTGGCAACAGCCCAGACTGCAACCTCCATCACTTTGGCTCTCTCTGACTATACCTCACATCTGGTTATAATGAACTTCACACAAAGTAAAACTTGCTACATTCATACCAATATCCCTCACTAGCACAAGCTCTGAGATGAAAAACAAAAGTTTCTAATTTATTTTACTACAGAATTATTAATGAAAGAAATTAATAATTAATGTTCCAGCACCAATTCACAACAGTGGAATAATCATGTGAAAGGTACCTGAGGCAGCCAAGTCCATTGTTTGCAATTATACTGGTCACAGATTTGGGTAGTCAGGCAGCTTACTTTCTTGTGCTGTCTTCACAGAACTGACTCCAGCAAGATGACGCCAGGCAGCTACCTAACTGCTCTGATGTCATTTCCTGCTAAATTACCCACAAGAAAGTTTTGTAAGGAGCACTGACAATAATTTATAATGATTTAAGGAGATAAAAATAACTGCTTCTAATACCTTGTATGCCATCCTATATCCTGATCACACATCTGCATCTAGCAGCTTCTGCCTCCTTCTGTCTCTCTAAGGACCTGCTCCTGTGTGTCCTCCACCACTCACTGACCCCACCAAGAAGTGCACTCATTGGTTGTCTTTCACCTCACTTATTTACATTAATACCATGTGTCTTTGCATGGTTGAGAATAGTACAAAAATTTAGTATTTACTTCCTTTGTTTAAAAATAAAACACCACAGTCTTAACAAGTAGTAAATACTGTATAGTAAAATAAATTTTCTACATTGGAAGACCTAAGAAACAAAACTGACAAAATCAGGAAACTCACAGACAAACAAACCAGACTGCAAACGAAAATCAACAAACAGACAATAGGAAGGGTGATCTCCGATGAAGAAAGAAGGATGAGACCCGAGAGAATAAAGAAGTATTGGGCTGACAGGAAACTGAAAAATTCTCTGTATAAAGTTGGCTAGAGTGGTCCAATAAAGGCCATCTACATCTACATCTACATGACTACTCTGCAATTCACATTTAAGTGCTTGGCAGAGGGTTCATCGAACCACAATCATACTATATCTCTACCATTCCACTCCCGAACAGCGCGCGGGAAAAACGAACACCTAAACCTTTCTGTTCGAGCTCTGATTTCTCTTATTTTATTTTGATGATCATTCCTACCTATGTAGGTTGGGCTCAACAAAATATTTTCACATTCGGAAGAGAAAGTTGGTGACTGAAATTTCGTAAATACATCTCGCCGCGCCGAAAAACATCTTTGCTTTAATGACTTCCATCCCAATTCGCATATCATATCTGCCACACTCTCTCCCCTATTACATGACAATACAAAACGAGCTGCCCTTTTTGCACCCTTTTGATGTCCTCCGTCAATCCCACCTGGTAAGGATCCCACACCGCGCAGGAATATTCTAACAGAGGACGAACGAGTGTAGTGTAAGCTGTCTCTTTAGTGGACTTGTTGCATCTTCTAAGTGTCCTGCCAATGAAACGCAACCTTTGGCTCGCCTTCCCCACAATATTATCTATGTGGTCTTTCCAACTGAAGTTGTTCGTAATTTTTACACCCAGGTACTTAGTTGAATTGACAGCCTTGAGAATTGTACTATTTATCAAGTAATCGAATTCCAACGGATTTCTTTTGGAACTCATGTGGATCACCTCACACTTTTCGTTATTTAGTGTCAACTGCCACCTGCCACACCATACAGCAATCTTTTCTAAATCGCTTTGCAACTGATACTGGTCTTCGGATGACCTTACTAGACGGTAAATTACAGCATCATCTGCGAACAACCTAAAAGAACTGCTCAGAATGTCACCCAGGTCATTTATATAGATCAGGAACAGCAGAGGTCCCAGGACACTTCCCTGGGGAACACCTGATATCACTTCAGTTTTACTCGATGATTTGCCATCTATTACTACGAACTGCAACCTTCCTGACAGGAAATCACGAATCCAGTCGCACAACTGAGATGATACCCCATAGGCCCGCAGCTTGATTAGAAGTTGCTTGTGAGGAATGGTGTCAAAAGCTTTCCGGAAATCTAGAAATACGGAATCAACTTGAGATCCCCTGTCGATAGCGGCCATTACTTCGTGCGAATAAAGAGCTAGCTGCGTTGGACAAGAACGATGTTTTCTGAAACCATGCTGAATATGTATCAATAGATCGTTCCCTTAGAGGTGATTCATAATGTTTGAATACAATATATGCTCCAAAACCCTACTGCAAACCAACGTCAATGATATAGGTCTGTAGTTCGATGGATTACTCCTACTACCCTTCTTAAACACTGGTGCGACCTGCGCAATTTTCCAATCTGTAGGTACAGATCTATCGGTGAGCGAGCAGTTGTATATGATTGCTAAGTAGGGACCTATTGTATCAGCGTAATCTGAAAGGAACCTAATCGGTATACAATCTGGACCTGAAGACTTGCCCGTATCAAGCGATTTGAGTTGCTTCGCAATCCCTAAGGTATCTACTTCTAAGAAACTCATGGTGGCAGCTGTTCGTGTTTCAAATTCTGGAATATTCCATTCGTCTTCCCTGGTGAAGGAATTTCGGAAAACTGCGTTCAATAACTCCGCTTTAGCGGCACAGTCATCAGTAACAGTACCATCGGCACTGCGCAGCGAAGGTATTGACTGCATCTTGCCGCTTGTGTACTTTACATACGACCAGAATTTCTTTGGATTTTCTACCAAATTTCGAGACACTGTTTCGTTGTGGAACCTATTAAAGGCATCTCGCATTGAAGTCCGTGCCAAATTTCGCACGTCTGTAAATTTTAGCCAATCTTAGGGATTTCGCGTTCTTCTGAACTTCACATGCTTTCTCCATTGCCTCTGCAACAGCGTTCAAACCTGTTTTGTGTACCACGGGGGATCAGTTCCATCTCTTACCAATTTATGAGGTATGAATCTCTCAATTGCTGTTGCTACTATATCTTTGAATTTGTGCCACATCTCGTCTACATTTGCATAGTCAGTTCGGAAGGAATGGAGATTGTCTCTTAGGAAGGCTTCTAGTGACACTTTATCCGCTTTTTTAAATAAAATTATTGTGTGTTTGTTTTGGTGGATTTGGAAGAAATGGTATTGAGCCTAGATACAACGACCTTGTGATCACTAATCCCTGTATCGGTCATGATGCTCTCTATCAGCTCTGGATTGTTTGTGGCTAAGAGGTCAAGTGTGTTTTTGCAACCATTTACAATTCGCGTGGGTTCGTGGACTAACTGCTCAAAATAATTTTCGGAGAAAGCATTTAGGACAATCTCGGAAGATGTTTTCTGCCTACCACCGGTTTTGAACAAGTATTTTTGCCAACATATCGAGGAAAGGTTGAAGTCCCCACCAACAATAACCATATGAGTGGGGTATTTATTTGTTACGAGACTCAAATTTTCTTTCAACTGTTCAGCAACTATATCATCGGAGTCTGGGGGTCGGCAGAAGGAGCCAATTATTAACTTAGTTTGGCTGTTAAGTATAACCTCCATCCATACCAATTCGCATGGAGTATCTACGTCGACTTCACTACAAGATAAACCACTACTGACAGACACAAACACTCCATCACCAATTCTGCCTAATCTATCTTTCCTGAACACCGTCTGAGACTTCGTAAAAATTTCTGCAGAAATTATTTCAGGCTTTAGCCAGCTTTCTGTACCTATAATGATTTCAGCTTCTGTGCTTTCTATTAGTGCTTGAAGCTCAGGGACTTTCCCAGCACAACTACAACAATTTACAACTACAATTCCGACTGTTCCTTGATCCAAGCACATCCTGTATTTGCCATGCACCCTTTGAGATTGCAGCCCACCCCGTACTTTCCCGAGGCCTTCTAACCTAAAAAACCGCTCAGTCCATGCCACACAGCCTCCGCTACCCGTGTAGCCGCCAGCTGAGCGTAGTGAACTCCTGACCTATTCATGTAAATAAATAATAAAATAAATTTCCCAGGTTTTCCACCAATCACAGGCTGCTTTTCTGATCATGATGCTTGCCCCACTGTGTCTTTGTTTTTGCTTCATATATGACTAGAAGGTGTCCAACTTTGTGTCCTTCAATAGTATTGCACAATATTTGATAACTATGAGGAAAAAATATTACATCCAAAAATAGCAGCACATTACATCGTTAGAACTTTAGACTCTACTTAGGCTGTAGAAGCAGTACAAAAAACTCTTTGCCCCTGGCAACAGCCCAGACTGCAACCTCCATCACTTTCACTCTCTCTGACTATACCTCACATCTGGTTATAGTGAACCAGTAATGCACAATAATATCCAAACCAACTTTTAGATTGAGGCCAGCTTTACTTTAATAAATATTTATGTGAAAATACATCATCAATGAATTTTGGGCCAAAACAGTGATATTTGTATTCTGTCCTGGATTTTCCATCTCAGGAATTGTATCAAACAAAGAATATATTTTCACCACAACTGCATAGGACAAAATTAATACATACAAACAAGGAGCATTGTGATCCACTTTCATCATCAGCTTTCATTATCATTGTACACACCAGACATAGAACAAGGGTAGAAAAAAGCAGAAAACACCATAAGAGAGAGGGAAGATAGTTATTATAGCAAACTTCTTGAAATAGCATTGGTGTATAATTAAAAAAATTAACTGTCATGAAGCTCTTTAGTAAGTTGGAAGCACATAAAATTTAAGAGTGGTCAGGTGGCATGTGTGTTATGGCAAAATTTCTGATTACAGGTTTTGCATATAATAAGCCAAGTGATATAATTCATACCAGTCAATGATGTTTTTTATAATGACATTTATTTGATCTGAGTGCTGCACATGTAGCACACATCTTCTTACAGGAAGGATAATTTTCATGGGGCATGTCACATAATCAGTAGAGCACACTTCTCTACACAAGTGAGTACTAGTTTAGTTTACAAAGTGAGAACAGACATGGTTTGATTTGGTGAGAATGTGGAGTATGTTATCACTCATCAAATATCACTTAAAGAGCCTCCCATACACAATTCAGCATCTCTGTGACAGGTGGTATAAATTTAGCTGGACGCACATACCTCCTTAAATATCTTAATCAGAAACAATTTAACACACAGTTGACTAACAAATTGCCATCTGGATTGCTATAGAGCAATGTTTCTTATTATTTTCGATAAGTGGGACTTTTTCAATGTCCACTTTTATTGTCCAACTCCTGGATTGTTTCTATAGTATGTTTTAATGCAACATTCTTCAAAATGATTATTTGCAAAAAAATTCACAGTTATTTCAAATAATATTTATTTCAAAGTAATTTCAAAATTAACACAAAAGTTCTTAAAGTAATATAAATTTTCAATGACATTTTGAAACATAACTTTTAAATCTAAATTGTAGTGAGATGAGTGGTTCCGGTTCATATGTTCATAGATCTGATTCACTTTAAGCTTTATGAATCGAAGTTGAATCATCATGGCAGGTTCAACATCAAGTCTATTGCAGTACTTATTTTTGTAAAAACAGCAGCTGATTATACAATTAAAGCATCTACAACCAGATGTTACAGCTTATAGCAAATCTTCCCGGATGTAAGGTCATGATCCATGAAACTTTTTCGTTCCTACCATTATGTCCAGAGCTGCACTTCTGAGAATGTCCAGTGCAGCTCCAAGTGAAAAAGTTTCATGGATCACAACTATGCAACCTGGAACATTTAATGACAGCTATAAGCTGAGAACCCTTTTTTCTATACATATCTTGATGCAAATGGTAGAAGTACTACAGTAATACAAACTTATGTCACAAGGACATTCATCTTTTAAACTCTACCAGAATTCCATTGGTGACATTAATTTAAGTTTTTTTCTTCTAACCATGACTCGGATGCCATTTCAGTAAAAGTTTAGTATTCTCCTATTGATGTGGGCAAAGATCTTTCATTGATAATAAACACTTTGATTCATCATTTGGAAGCAGCTTTTCTATTCTGCAACAAAATATAAAAAATGATTTCAAGACAAAAAGTACAGTAGCTTCTACATTTCAAAGCCAAATAAAGATTGAATGGTTAATTGTGTTGATAACGTCATTAATACCAGAACATAAAACTTAAAGTATTGATACTGTCATATTGAAATCACAATAAAGTCCAAATTCAAAACGAGGATGAGTTAATGAGCACATCAGTCTCATTTAAGTATATGGCTGAAAGAGTCAGCCGTCACCGTCAGGAATTGTGAAACAAACCCCGTTGTCCAGAACCGCATGCCACAAAGAGCACAGATTCACTACAAGATGGGGAAACTCACAGGCATTTGTTGTCTATTGAGGCCTAAGCACAGTAGTATGCGAGTGAGACAGACAAAAACCTATGTCATAGGGAAACCCCGTAGAAGCTGTTTGTGGCCAAGGACACGTAGCAGTGTCAAATATGGCAGACCTAAGATCGGCCATAAAGGGAAACACTTATGTAAACTATTTAATTCTGTAGTAATTCAAGGAATGAAGCCACAGTAATTTTAATATGGCATCCTTCATAAATTTTCATGGCGATCTCAATAAAACTTGAATATTGATCATATCTATAATAGTTTAGGATTTACTGTTAAAGTGAAATTCACAAGTTTTGTAACAAAGATCTGAATGCTAAAACCTGAATGCTTTAGTCGATCTTAATGATTGGCATTTCATATTGAAGAGCATCATTAAAATGACAAATGTTGTAAATATCAACTCTGTAACTTTATTTGTTTAAAAGATATAGTAGATTTAAATTATCAGTATTTTCAGTTAAGCATCAGATCATCATTTCCTCCACACAACACATACTGAAAGATGACAACATGACATCTTATTGAATCATTAGGTAATAGAATATTTGTTGTAAAGTTTAGTGCATAATAGTTAGTTTTGTTGTTTATTTATTTATAAGAAATCACATTGTTGCAAGGCTACTGGCCATGGCATTCAAACCTAAGAAGGAAATTGTATTGGTTTTATGTAAAAGAATTTAATGTTTATTATGTAATGGATATTATTGTCACTTTATTTAGAAAGTGAAAGTGGTGGTAAAGTTTTGATTATTTAAATATGTTAAAATGTAAAATAATGTAGAATAAGCTGTAGCCGATCAGATGGACGGCTTCAGGGAAGGGAATTGCCACAGTCAGTTGAGCAAGGATTTCAGCACCCGGAAAAACATGGCCAGAGAGGGGCAGAGAGGAACAGTTCGGTTGGAGACACCAAAGGGTACAGTTCGGATTGAGACACAAAAGCGGACAGTCGGTCTTTAGGCAACTAGGAAGTGAAACGACTTAGAAAAATTCATGTTGTGTGGTATTGTGGGGCTTAGTCTCCAAGCAGTAAGCAGCCGCATGCTTGGTGTGAACTTCATGCTTAGATACTTGTATTTCATGATGAGATTGTGAATAATCGAACTGTGTCAAATGGATATGCACTCAAGTGCAACAATAACTCTAAATACAACCACTTTCGCTATTAGTTTGCTTCCTGAATAAACATTATTCTAACTAAATTGCAACTGCGTGGCCTATGTCATTTATGGGTCATTAATTTAGTTTCCAATATTGTTATTACTATTATTATATGTTATATTAACTTTGTATTTCACAATCTTGCTATCAGCCAGACAATTTAACCAAAAGGTCACAAGTGTCTATTTAGGGCATGTAATGCGACATGTGTGGTTCAACTCCTAGATGAGTTTGAGCCAAGACATTTCGTCGAAAGAGAACTGCATGTGAGCCTGAACATCTTTGGGATGTTAGCTTACAAGGGTCATTAGTGAAGTACAATGATTAGCACTGAAACTGTAATTCTTAGGGACTCAGACATACAGACCAAACAGAACTGCCTCTTGGATGAAGAGTGCTGCTATTTATGTAGATATTGAATATTCCAGAATGTACAGACATTAAAAACATAATGAATTCCAAGAAGCTTCTAGAAATGACAAATATTAAACAACAAATATTTGCTGGTGATTTTATTTGAACTGGTGAGCCACACCACACCAACCAGTGACACTGATCCTACACAACACTGTATGCAGCACAGGTCATGGCATTATTCCCTCTCCCAGAAAAACACTGCCCCACTAATTCAGAAATTCTCATTCAAGCTGAATACAGCAATGATAGATCTAGATCTTGTCAGTGGTCCTCTTTGTGGCAGTATAGCAGGATCCTTTTGTTTGGCTCATGTTGTCACATCCTCTTCACCATGATGAGCATCAGAGGTGCCTCCTCCCCTGCCCCCCACCTGTCTCACCCCCATCAAAACTTTGTGATTATTGAGTGGGCCTACAGTTTTCGTGATAAAGTTGCCCCCACTGTCAATCTGTACCTCATTTGGATGCCATGGATAATGTGTCTGCATTTTTGTCTTTCGGATGTCGAGTCATAATCCTTGACTTTGTAGTTGACATTTGATAAGTGGCAAAGGATACATTCAGCTCAAAGCAGCATTCTAGTAACTGTTTCAATAGTCCTGCTTCCCACATGAGTGTAAAAATTCATACGAAGTCGCCTAGACCGTATCTCACTAGTTGGTGCTTGGCATTATAGAGGTCTTGGTCCTTCTCCTGGGCATTCAGGGACCATATGTGAGCCCGCTGTCTTATTTATTCAGTCCTGATGATTACATGTTTCACATGATTATCAAAAGTATTGTCCAGTCAAAATGAGAACTGTGTGTCTATTGTTGCCTCAGCTGTTGAAGAAGAAAGAACTGTGTGAAGCCTGTAATGTCTTGTTCAGTATGTTATATGTGATTGTGACAATGAACAGTAATGTATACCAGTATCTGTTGGACATCAATGTACACTGGAGAGCACATCTGCCAACGTCTTGTTATAGCATCTGTGAGGCCTCTCGTCTGTGGATTGTGGGCAGTTGTTATTCTTTGAGTGATGTTGCAATGTGAAATAACTTCAAATAGTTACTTTTCCACAAATCATTGTAAGGGTGCTCCATGCTTCAAAGTGATGTCTTTTCCAAAGAACCTTGCAAGTTCTGGAGCTTTGACTGTCAACATAGCTTTGGTGACAGCATAGTGGCTGAGGTAGCCAGTGCAGTCTATTATCAATGGATTCCCATTTGTCGACTTCAGCTAGTGCTGCTGGTGGATTTGATGTCATTTGTCCCAGAGGTAACTGCAGCATTTGCTGTGTTGCTAGCTTTCTTTACAGTGGCTTGCATAATGTCTAATGACCCAGTGGAAACCTTGTCTTTGATTCCTCCTACTGATTTTGTCTAGAGTCATCAGGAGTCCCAAGTAACCCAATATTGGATCATAATAGAAATACATCAGGGCAGCTGACCAAAATATATTAGTATTTGAATACTGGCACTGTAAGGAGGTGCGAATAATGTGTATTATTTCGAGGCATGTACCTGGCGGATACTTTCACCAGCAACAATTCACACATCTAAGTTTGGCCACCACAGTATCTCCCTACGATTACCACTAAAACAGTCTAAATACATTAACATATTAACTCTCCTTTGAACAGAGTGATATTTGCTTCTTCTTTCTTGAAGAAAGGGAAGTGCCATCCATTGCCATGATCAAGAAAGCAATATAATGCAATCATAGATGTTTTGCCATTATAACCAAATATGGCAGGGTGTGGATCATCCAGGTATCATTTTCAGGATGAATAATTTAAAGATGAAAGGAACTGGCTCCATTTCCAGAAGATATGTTGTAAAAAACTTTTACACAATTACACATAGCTCTCTGACACACATACAACATGTTTACCGAGCATCACGAACG
Organism: Schistocerca piceifrons; assembly: GCF_021461385.2. Lineage (NCBI taxonomy): Eukaryota > Metazoa > Arthropoda > Insecta > Orthoptera > Acrididae > Schistocerca > Schistocerca piceifrons. The sequence continues at coordinate 218,709,612 of NC_060145.1, read as the reverse complement.
GGAAGAGACAGATAGTTGAAGAGTGAAAAATTTGATATCGGCTTAAGGAAACGTGAGAATACAGATATATGTTTATCTTTCTTTATGCACATATCTCTTTTTGACACAGGCATGTTTAGACAGCATCTTTGCCCCACACCCTCCAGTGTTTCAATACTTATTAAATGACATATGGTTCATGGCAAAACCAAAATAATATCTGTCAGAACTGCCTCCCTACTGCATACTGGCATTGTCCATATTACTGGACAACAGTATACAGAAATGGTGCATTTTATAAACATTGTTGCTGTTGTGGTCTTCAGTCCAGAGACTGGTTTGATGCAGTTCTTCATGCTACTCTGTTCTGTGCAAGCTTATTTATCTCTAAGTACCTGCTGCAACCTACATCCTTCTGAATCTGCTTAGTGTATTCATCACTTGGTCTCCCTCTATGAATTTTATCCTCCATGCTGGCCTCCAATACTAAATTGGTGATCCCTTGATGCCTTAGAACATGTCCTACCAACCAATCCCTTCTGCTAGTCAAGTTGTGCCACAAATTCCTCTTCTCCCCAGTTCTATTCAGTACCTCCTCATTAGTTACATGATCTACCCATCTAATCTTCAGCATTCTTCTGTAGCAGCACATTTTGAAAGCTTCTATTCTCCTCTGTCCAAACTACTTATCATCCATGGTTCACTGCCATACATGGCTACACTCCATACAAACACTTTCAGAAATGACTTCCTGACACTGAAATCTATACTTGATGGTAAAAAATTTCTCTTCTTCGGAAATGTTTTCTTTGCCATTGCCAGTCTACATTTTATATCCTCTCTACTTTAACCATCATCAGTTATTTTGTTCCAGAAATAGCAAAACTCATCTACTACTTTAAGTGTCTCACTTCCTAATCTAATTCCCTCAGCATCACCTGATTTAATTCAACTACATTCCATCATGAGATTTTCACACTGCAGCAGTGTGTGCACTGATATGAAGCTTCCTGGCAGATTAAAACTGTGTGCCGAACCCGAGTTTGAGTCTCGGTCTGGCACACAGTTTTAATCTGCCAGGAAGTTTTACATTCCATCATCCTCATTTTGCTTTTGTTGATATTCATTTTATACCCTCGTTTCAAGACACTGCCACCCCATTCAACTGCTCTTCCAGGTCCTTTGGTGTGTCTGACAGAATTACAATGTCATCGGCAAACCTCAAAGTTTTAATTTCTTCTTCCTGTATTTTAATTGCTACTCCAAATTTTTCTTTTGTTTCCTTTACTGTTTTACAAACATACATAACATAAAATAATCAAATTTCATCTGTAAGTACAACTTAAACTATTTTTTGGCCTGGTTGGCCTTCAAATCCCTTTATTTGTGGCCAAGTTTGTATCTTATTTATCTGCTGTGTGTGTCAGTTTTATTTATATTACAATTAATTTACATGAAATTTACAAAACTTCCGAAGTTCAGTTTATGAGAGATCATGACTCAACTAAGGGCAAGTTTGAATTAAAGTCTTTTGCTCCATCTGACAACCAAGAAGTAATTGCTGCTCTTCCAGTTCCTTGCTTGACGCAAGCAGAGCCTGAAGAAATGTTTACTTCTATTGCAGCAGTAGAAGTAGAGGTGGAAGCAGCAATTGTACCTACACACATAACAAATGCTGCAGCAGCAATACCTACCACACTTCATCAACAGGATTCAACAGCAGCAGAAGATGAAGCAACATCCAAATCTCCACTGTCACCAGTTGCCACAACAATGCCTACAGCAGCAGCAGCAGCAGCAGCAGTACCTATCACACTTCACCAGCAAGATTCAACAGCAGGAGAAGAAGAAGCAACCACCTTCTCTCCTCAGTCACCAGGTGCCACAACAGTGCCTCCAGACACCATAACAGCAGTTACATCAACTCCTCTAGTAGCAGCTTCATCTACAATATCATCACAAGGAGGGAAGAGTAGGTATACAACAGTAGATGTGCTACCACTCCAAGTGAACAATTTTTTAGTAAAAGGCAACAAGAGGCAGAAATCCAAAAGATAAGCCCTGAAAAACGTTTGAAAACCAATCACCATAGTGTTCAGTGTGTTAGCAATAAGAGCATGGATCTTAAAATATGTTACCTTAACGTTCAAGGACTGAAAGATAAAGAACTTATCATAAATGAGTTTGGACTTGATAACCAGTTTGATATTTTTTGTCTGAGTGAACACTGGGCTAATGAGAATGAACTTGCAGTTGCCAAATTTGACAATTTTAGTATAGTAAATAGCTACTGTAGGAAAAAGCACATTAGAGGTGGTGTGGCAATTTATTCCAACCAGTCACTCAATTGTACAATAACCAAACTAGACCTAAATTCCTTGTGTGATGAACAGCACTTTGAAGTTACGGGTATAATCATTAATAGTCATAAGCTAATAGTAGTATCCATGTACAGATCACCAAAGGGAAGCATTAACATATTTTTAGAAAAAATGGACATGCTATTGAGTGAATTAAGTAATATTAAATGGCTACATTATGATATTGCAATAGGAGGTGATTTGAATGCTGATTTTGATGTTACTAAATGTAAGGGTAGTGTTGCAGATCTGGAAAACTTGCTAAGACAATACAATTTACATCATGTTAATAACAGGCCCACAAGAAACAAAGCATGTTTAGATAACATCTTTGTAAACTTCAAGACCACTGAAAACACATGCGAAGTTGTAGTGTTCCCATTCTCTGACCATGACTCCGTATCTCTAAATTATGCAAGTAAAATTCCCCTCAATAGGTGCAATGCAAACAGACCTGTCCCAACAGTTGTGATTACCAGACCCATAACTGAGGATAAAATTAAAACATTTCGTAATTCCCTTGCTGACAGAGACTGGTTTGGCCATTGTAGTGTTGATGGACATTACACATCAAGTAATGATCTGCCAGCCAAAATAATATTTGATAGATTTTTTAATGCATTCTTGACCCTATTTAACCATAGTATTCCCATAAAGAAAATAAAAATAATAGACAGCAGCCACAAATCCAGATCTCAAAACAGACAAAATATATGGTACACTAAACAGCTGACAGATCTAAAGAAACAAGTTTTGTTACTGTACAATATATACAATAGTATGAAGTCTGACTGTGCCAAATCAGCCTATGTGGAATGCAGGAATGAATACAAAAAAGCCATCCTGCAAGCCAAAAAAACCTACAATGCCAACAGCATACATAATTCCACCAATAAATGCAAAACTGCGTGGAAAGTAATTAACAGTGCTGCCAGAGATACTAAAAAAGACAAAATTAATATCCCACCACAAACACTCAATGAGTTTTTTATTAATTCAGTGAAAGAAATAGGAGACACAATTATCAAACCAGACATTAGTCCATCAGAGTTACTCTCCCAAAATTGGGGTAGACAGTCACTAAATACAAGCATGGTAACCTTCTCCGAAGTATCGCCTAGATATGTACAAGGGGTCATAAAACAACTGAAATCATCTGATAGCTTAGATATATATGGCATATCATCCAACCTGCTAAAAAAAGTGTGTGACTGCATTCTCTACCCCTTAACCCATTGTATAAACAAGTGCTTACTTGAGGGATATTTTCCTGATGAGTTAAAACTGTCTAGGATCGTCCCAGTATACAAAAAGGGAGATAAAGACTCTCCATCTAGCTACAGGCCTATTTCAATAGTACCCACATTCTCCAAGGTAATAGAATGCATCATGTACCAACAATTATCATCTCACTTTGAGAATCTAGGAATAATTAATGCTACACAATACGGGTTTAGGAAGAATCTGTCGACCATTGATGCAATCAACACGGTAGTCAGTTACATCCTCAAAGTTTTTGAAAACAAAGGCTTTGCTCAGGTCTCATTCTGTGACCTAAGCAAAGCCTTCGACTGTGTTGAGCACATGCCACTACTAGAGAAACTAGAATTCTACGGCATCAAAGAAAACAGTCTCAGACTATTAAAAGCTTATCTCAACAACCGTAAACAGGTAGTTTGTGTTGGTAAGGAAATGTCAAACATAGAAAATGTTAGAGTAGGTGTGCCTCAGGGATCTGTACTGGGGCCCTTCCTGTTTCTGATAATGATCAATGACCTCCCCTCGTTTATTAGATCCACCACTGTATTGTATGCAGATGATACGACTTTTCTCCATAGCAGTAACAGTCTTAATGATCTTAAAACCTGTGCTGAAAATACACTCACTCATGCAGCATATTGGTTCAGAGCAAATAGTTTCCTGCTAAATGAAAATAAAACTCAGCAGATAATCTTCACTCTAAGAGACAAGCCACTATCTGATGACCCTAGTTCTGTTAAATTCCTGGGAGTTTATTTAGACGAAAAGTTATCCTGGGGCCAACATGTAAACTATATTAGTAGTAAACTATCTAGAGTAATTTATTTATTGAGACAACTCAGAAATTGTGTACCTGAAACATACATCAGATCATCTTATTTTGCATTTTTCCAGAGTATAATATCCTATGGCATTATCTTGTGGGGTAACTGTAGTCATATACATGACATCCTATTATTGCAGAAGAAAGCCATTAGGATAATTACAAATTCTTCACATAAGGCTCACTGCAAACCCTTATTTACTAAACAAAAAATTATGACTATAATAAACCTCTATATATACAATGTCTTAATCTTTACGAAGAAGAACCTACAAGATGTGAAACGTAGAGAAAATGTACATTGTTACAACACAAGAAGCATCAAACACATATACACGCCTTACCACAGACTATCAAAATCAATAAATAGCTATGAAGTCACAGGGCACAAGCTATTTAATAAGCTGCCACATGCCATACAGGATCTTCCTGAACATACATTCAAAGAAAGACTGCATGAATGGTTTATTGCCCACCCATTCTATGATATCAATGAATTCTTCAACTGTAAAATGCAGTAATCTAACAGATGACCCACTGTACATTGATTGTAATATAAGCTAAAATATTTAAGTAGTCAATACCTTATCACACTGTATTATAAAGTGTAACTTCATTTGACGTTGTCAATTGCTGTAATGGCCTAAAGACAATAAAATCTTTATTATTATTATTATTATTGAGGCGTAACTGCCACCCATAGTCTATGTGGTCACATCTCCACACATTAATCGGTGTTCGTTGTGCACTTGCCTTGTGGTACAATCGGTGGAACTGTGGAGAACAGTTCAGCCTCGCGTCTACAATTTTGTACACTACAAATGAACTGCATGTCATTATAGGGTCCAGGATAAGTGCAAGTTGATGTATGTTTGTTTAAAATGTTCAATGCTGTGACGGAGAAGCCATAAAGTTCCTTCTGTGATTATATAGACCACATTGTCCATCAATATTTCAGTGTCCAAAGGCCATTCTCTGAATCATCAGCATCATGTCACAAGCTTACCATATTCCAGATAAGTGCATAAATTACTTCTTCCATTTCTCCTTAGTAATGAAGTTCAGCATCCAACAACACTGCAAAGAGAACTTAGAACGTTTTCACCATTGCAGGCACACGCAAGTTTGATCATGCTTCACATGAGTGTGTATTCCTAATTCAGTACATGCTAAATATGTTATATGTGGACAGTTCTTCTTGAAATCCCTTTTCATTTCACATATGTTAAACACCCTACTCCATACATGTCTTTGTACAAGTGTGTGAAATTTTACATGACTTACTTAAAGAAATTAAAACATGACATACATTTGCTCTTTATACCACACATAAATGTTATTTTAATATTAGCTGAGAAGTAAGGTCTAATACATTTCACATCATTTTCAATGTTTGCATAACAATATTTAGATAGAAGTGAATAACATTTAAGAAATTGTTTTCACCTTCAAAATTCATAAGGCAACATTTCAGTGAGAAGTTGTTTCATCTTAATTCTCATCATTAATGAATCATTTATGTTTATAACTTTTATGATGAGCTAGTAATTTCTTTAACTTTTAAACTAATGATGTAATCCTTGTTTGCATGAATAATTTGGAAAAAATGTTACATGTCAGAAATGAAAAACTAGTATACCTGTATGCAATCTGATGATATGCATGAACTCATCATCTCATTTAACTTAAGTGTTTGTACTTTCATGCTGCTAGCAAAAGAAATGGAGAACTTCATGCTCATATTTCCAACACAAGCAAGCATAACTACACTTTGCCACCTCTCTTTCAATTTTATAAGGAGGTGGTCTAGTAACAAACAGAGAGTTATGATAAGAAACGGAAAGAAACATTTATCATCTCCTGCTAAAATCCATCATTTACACATCACATAATAATTGAGCAAATTCTGAGTGAATGCTTCTTTGTGTTTTGTGGCAAACTGTTTAGTCACTGTTTGCAGTACTATAAATAAAATTCTAACATCATTGTGTCATAAAAGTTTATAAATGTCATTTGCCTAAAAGTATCTGTAATGATTGTACTTCAGGGTACTTAATTTATACTTTTCACTCTGGGATACAGCACCTATTGACTATAATATATGTAAATACTTTGCTACAAAGATTGTGTCAAAACTAATGGTCAAGGAAGGACATTCAGGTAAGCCATTATCATGTGTAATTGTGTCTTGAACACAGCGTTCATATGTGACTTGCATTCTTCAATGTATGGTCTGAACCCCTTTTTTATCCTTTGCAGTAAAGGACCTTGACTTCATTTCACAACATTTTACATACTATAACTTCTTTATATTCACATATAACATTCACCCTATCACATTCATACAGATATTTCAGATATTTATACACACATCAAAAAAAGTTTTGCATCACCCCTGTTCCCAGAACTCCTGAAGAGAGACATTGACTATGGATATTATATCACAGACCCCTTGCCTTGTCACTAAACCTGCCCAAAGGTGTAAACAACCTTGCCTGAGCAGCACCTATTAGACGGAGGCAGTCCAACACCCAATCAGTTCCAGTCATATCACCAAGAAGAAGGTACATGGATTGTGTTGTCTGTAGTTCAACCATGCCTAGACGGTCAATACCGTGGTTCGATCATGTCCGCATTGTTACTTTGTGCCAGGAAGGGCTCTCAACAAGGGAACTGTCCAGGAATCTTGGAGTGAACCAAAGTGATGTTGTTCGGATATTGAGGAGATGCAGAGAGACAGGAAGAGTCAATGACCTGCCTCACTCAGGCCACCCAAGGGCTGCTATTCCAGTGGATGATAGCTACCTACAGATTATTGATCAGTGGAACCACCATGTTGAATAATGCTTTTCATGCAGCCACAGGATGTCGGGTTATGACTCAAACTGGGCGCAATAGGCTGCATGATGTGCAACTTCACTCCCGACGTCCATGGTGAGGTCCATCTTTGTAACCACGACATCATGCAGCATGGTACAGATGGACCCAAAAACATGCCGAATGGACTGCTCAGGATTGGCATCATGTTCTCTTCACCAATAAGTATTGCATATGCCTTCAACCAGATAATTGTTGGCGATGTGTTTGAAGGCAACCCGGTCAGGATGAACACCTTAGACACACTGTCCAGAGAGGGCAGCAAAGTGGAGATTCCCTGATGTTTTGGGGTAGCAATATGTGGGGCAGACATACACCACCTGTGGTCATTGAAGGCACCGTAATGGCTGTATGATATGCGAATGCCATTCTCCAACCGATAGTGCAACCATATCGGCAGCATATTGACGAGGCATTCGTCTACATGGAAGACAATTCATGCCCCCTTCATGCACATCTTGTTAATTACTTCCCTCAGGATAACAACATCACTCATCTAGAGTGGCCAGCATGTTCTCCAGACATGAACCCTATCGACATTGCATGGGATAGATTGAAAAGGGCTGTTTATGGACGACATGACCCACCACCACTCTAAAGGATCCACACCAAATTGCCATTGAGGAGTGGGACAATCTGGGCCAATAGTGCCTTGAGGATTATGGAAATGAAGGAGGTAAAGTAAGGACAACTCCCATCTAAGTAGTTCAGAGAGGCTGGTGTTGGGGAGAAGGATCCATATGGCAGGAGTTATGGAGTAGCAATTGAAATGAGTATGTTGTGCCAGCAGTATGTTCTGTCACTGGTCTGTCAGGTCAGTGCTTGGCCACAGCTGGGAATGGCCATTCTTTCAGGTGGCCAATTAGTTGATGGTCCTACACACATACATTCCACAGAAACTGCAACAGAGCTGGTGTATTACTGAATTGCTTCAACAATTGACCCCACTGCTGATGGAAAAGAATAATCCTGTCAGAGGACTGGAACAGGATGTGCTGGGTGGATGTATCAGAGAGGTCAGGCACCTGTGTCTTCCAAAATCTTTATTATCTACCCACCAATATGACATGCATGATAAGTAATCACATTACATGAATCTTAACACTCCAGTGCAGCAGCTGCAGGAACACTGATACAAGTTTCACAAAGGCAACAGTAAACCAACCATTACCATCGCTAGAAGTATCATTATTAACAATACTAAAATTAAAGTTACATCCTACAAATACATATGGATAATACATCCCTCATTTCTAAGCACAATGATAAATAGCCGAAGCTCTGGAAAAGGATATGGTTCATTTATACCAGTCCAGGAGTATAGTGGGTGATGAGGGAGGGTCAGGGGTATGTAAGCATATGAGATGGAGAATTCGTCTGTAGACTAAGTTTGAGTTTGGAGATATTTCTCTCTCTCTCTCTCTCTCTCTCTCTCTCTCTCTCAGGTACACACACACACACACACACACACACACACACACACACACACACACACACACACACACAGCACCCAGTTAACATCATTCCAAAGTACATCAGTAAAGATATAGTCATACTAAGATCAAAACACAGAACATTAAATTGAACGTAATTTACAAAAAATGAAATTCACTCAACAGTACAATACAACAATTATGATAATACACACTCATGCTCATAAATTAAGGATAATGCTGATTTATGGTGAAACAACACTCTGGTGGGCAGTTTGCAGGTTTAAATCACCTCGGGGTATGACCATGTGGTGCATTTGACCTGTGGTCATCTCACAGTGACGCCGGCAGTAGTCCACATACGCAGAGGTGTGTTGGTGCATGTCAGAGTATGGTGCAGTGAGTAAGTGTGCAGATGTTTTCAGACATGCTAATGGTGACTGTGTGTTGAAAATGGCTCAAAGAACACATATTGATGACATTATGAGGTGTAGAATACTAAGGTGACTGGGGGCTGGTCAAACACAGCAGGTTGTAGCATGGACCCTCCATGTGCCACAAAGTGTAATCTCAAGATTATGGCAGCAATTCCAGCAGACAGGAAATGTGTCCAGGTGCTACAGTATGGGATGTCCCCAGTGTGCACCACCACAAGAAGACCGATATCTCACCATCAATGCCTGAAGATGGCCACGGAGTACTGTAGGTAGCCTTGCTCGGGACCTTACCGCAGCCACCAGAACAGTTGTCTCCAGACACACAGTCTACAGACGACTGAACATACATGGTTTATTTGCCTGGAGACCTGCAAGGTGCATTCCACTGACCCCTGGTCACAGGAGAGCCCTTAAAACCTGATGTCAAGAACACTGTACATGGTAATTGGAACAGTGGTCCCAGGATATGTTCACAGACGAATCCAGGTATAGTCTGAACAGTGATTCTTGCTGGGTTTTCATCTGGCGTGAACCAGGAACCAGATACCAACCCCTTAATGTCCTTGAAAGGGACCTGTATGGAGGTCGTGGTTTGATGGTGTGGGGTGGGATTACGACTGGTGCATGTACACACCTGCATGTCTTTGACAGAGGAACCGTAACAGGTCGGTGTATCGGGATGTCATTTTGCACCAGTATGTCAGCCTTTTCAGGGGTGCAGTGGGTCCCACCTTTCTCCTGATGGATGATAACGCATGGCCCCACTGAGCTGCCATCATGGAGGAGTACCTTGAAACAGAAGATATCAGGCAAATGTAATGGCCTGCCTGTTCTCCAGACCTAAATCCCATTGAGCACATCTGGGATGCTCTCAGTTGATGTATCGTTGCACTTCTTCAAACCCCTAGGACACTTCAGGAACTCCAACAGACACTGGTGCAAGAATGGGAATCTATACCCCAGCAGTTGCTCAACCACCTGATCCAGAGTATGCCAACCCACTGTGCAGCCTGAGTATGTGTGCATTGTGATCATATTCCATATTGACGTTGGGGTACATGCGCAGGAAACAGTGGCGGTTTGTAGCACATGTGTTTCGGGATGGTTTTCTTAACTTGTCACCAATACCGTGGACTTACAGCTCTATGTCGTGTGTGTTCCATATGTGCCTATGCTATTAGTGCCAGTTTTGTGTAGTGTCACATTGTGTGGCACCAGATTCTGCAATTATCCTTAATTTATGAGCATGAGTGTATATCATACAAACAAAAATATATATCCTTTGTAGTGCAGTAATTTTATGAAATTTGTTTTTTAAGCACTGGTATTAATTGTGTTAGCACAACATATGCTACTATGTAATCAGAGTTTAAAACATTTCAAATAGGATTGAAAAAAGGATAAGATCATAAATTTGAGAATATACATGGTCCACATGGCTTATTGCACATCACCCCCACCCCCTCCCAGTGCGAGAGTTTCACTCACATTCCACTGTGAAAGAAAGTCTCACAGAAATGCACAATGTTACAAATTTGAAAAGTAGAACATGCAGTAACACGAGTGTTTACAAAATGATAGGTTTCTGCGATCTGAATAGTTGAAGGTTGGTAAAAAGAGGTGTCCAGTGTGCGCTGAATTGGAGGGTGGTGTCCAATGGTTTTTCACGATCTTTTTTAAGACACAGATCCCGGGGTATTTCCTACAACATTTTACATGTGTCAGCTTCAGAATCCAATGTTCCCTAATTAATTATATGATATATCTCATGAAAAAATTTCAAGATAAACAAGGCTCTCAGAATCTTGATTCCAAAAAAATTTGAAAAGGGTTACTTCTAGCAAAAAAAAAATATTTTAGATTTTGTCAGATGTAGTTATGCTGTTGAATTTGTACAAATACTAATTAGCAATATTAAAAAAAGTACTTATACTAAGACAAAATTGTAAAGCAAATATTAATGTATTAGGGATAGTAGACTAAAACTAGTATTCAAAAATCAGTAAATTTAAACTTGGATGCAGAAAATTATAAGAAAATGATTTGTTCTCTTATACACTTGTCTTCCTAAAGTTACACATTTTTTTAAAAAAGTTAATAGTATTTTGAAAACAGTCTTTTCTGTAACTTTCATCATAACTGTAGAATACAATACCACTTGCAATATTGCAGATTACATACCACTTTCACTACCGAAAAATGTGATACCATATCTCAGAAGCAAATCCTCTGTGCCTTTTTGGCACTACCATGGCTTACAATATCATTTTGCGCTATCAAAAGTTCATGAAATATTGTGTGCAGCATACACACTATGAAAACGTCAAAGCATTTGATAAAATTCTGTGCGCTACATAAGCACTACTCTGTTCCAGCATACTAGATCATGCATATAGTAATTTCAAATATAAGTCCGGTATGCTAACATGGTACAACTTCAATTGGGGATACCAAATGCTAAAATCTGTCACACAACTAAAAGTTCTTTATGACAATTTAAGTTCAAGTCCAGTTGATACTACGTGTTTAAGTGCACACCCAAGTTCACTGTCAATATGGTTCAATTCATGGTTTAGGATACTATACAACATCAATTAAATAACATATATTTATAAGCACTAGTGTCCATATGACATGTCATGTAACTAACACTTAAAGCACAAAAATGAAAATGTCCTCTCCAGATCATTGTGTTGTCTGATATTTACATATCATTTCTGCTTGAAAATTCACTTTAAGTTAGATAAAATTTGGAAATGTCCACTTAGGTAATATACAAAGTTATACACTGTACACAGATAATATTATGTATCAATTTTTTGGGAAACAAGTGCTCACAGATTTCAACAGCTCTCCTGATATCTTTTACACACTTCAGTGAAGATAAGATTTATTTGTTTCAGAGTTCTGTGTATAGACATCTACATAAAATCGCATGGTGCCTTTTGCCTCGTTTACAAGGCAGTCTTTATGGGGTATGGGTATAGTATTCAATGGCAAAATAGACTTGTACCTGTTAGTATCATTCAAGAATCACCCCCATACTCATAGTTGGTTACATAAATAACAAAACTTCAAAGAAAATATGTAATAGCACTAAGATATTTACAAGTCATTGTGTGGGATATGGTTGTATTGAAACACTTAACAATTAGAATTTCTGTACAGATAATTGTTGATCACCATAAGTTTCAATAAGTCACTATATGGTTGTAACACTTGATGCACATCAAGTACAAGACAAATTCAATATAAAGTCTCCCATCTGAGGTAAAATGTTTCAAAAACTTAGTACATACCTCATCATTCCAGCAACAATAAATACATCCCTGCCAAAAGGAGGGAAAAGAACTACAGCAGAAGAAGTCGTATCAAGTGTTGTGGGTAAGCGGAAAACAGTGCCTCCTCTCTGTCTACATGATTTTTTAGTGGAACACAGAAAGACGAAGAAGCCCATGAAACAGGTAGTGTAACAAGTATTATAGCTCCTAACCAAACTGTTCATTCTAAAGACAATAACAATTCTGATCTTAAAATTTGCTACCTGAATATTCAAGGAGTAAAAGACAAAGAATTTATTGTAAATAATTTTGGACTAGAGAACAAATTTGATATTTTTTGTCCGAGTGAACAATGGACACCAGAGAGTGAACTTACAGCCATCAAATTTGATAACTATAAGATAGCAAATTGTTACTGTAGAAAAGTGCATAAAAGGGGTGGTGTGGCATTGTATACTAACTAGTCACTCATCTACTCCATTAATAGGTTGGATCTAGACTATTTGTGTGATGAACAGAATTTTGAGGCCACTGGTATAGTTAGTGACAATTTTAAGTTAGTGACAATAGCCTTATACAGATCACCTAAGGGTAACATTAGTGTATTTTTAGAAAAACTGGACATGCTGTTAGATGTATTTAGAAAGACAAAATGGTTACATTATGACATTGCAATAGGTGGAGATCTGAATGCAGATTTTGATGTAACAACAGCCAAACATAGTGTCACTGAGCTCAAAAATCTTCTGAGACAGTACAATCTGCACTTTGTCAATAATAGACCCACAAGAGATGAAACATGTCTTGACAATATATTTGTCGGTTTCAATACTACAGAAGAATCATGTGATGTGACAGTATTACCATTCTCAGATCATGATTCTGTACCATTACGATTATAAGAGTAGGTTCTGTGCTGGTAAGAGTAACATTGATAAATCTGTCACAAAAATGGTAAACACTAGATCGGTCACAAATGATAAAATTAACAGAGTTTGCAAGTCTCTTACTAACAGAGACTGGTTTGGCCAATGGTCTGGTGACACAAATTATAGTCTATGTAAAGATCTGTCAGCAAAACTAATATTTGAAAGGATTTTCAAAGCATTTTGGACACAATTTAATGACTGCATTCCAATAAAGAAATGCAAAATAATCAACACAGGCTCCAAAGGCAAGGGTATAAACAAACAAAACCCATGGTGCACTGCACAACTAACAAATCTGAAAAACTAAGTTATGTTGATGCACAGTATACATAAAAATCTGAAGCTCGACCATGCCAGATCAGCCTATGTTCAACATAGGAATAAGTATAAAAAAGCCATCATGGAAACCAAAAGAGCACACAAATTCAGCAGTATTGAGAATTCCACGAATAAATGCAAAGCTGCATGGAAACTAATAAGTAATGTTACTAAAGATGAAAGAAATAAAAAAATCAGTATATGCCCTCAGAAATTCAATGATTTCTTTATTAAATCAGTACAAGAAGTAGGAAATGCTATCACCAAACCTGTCATTAGCTCATCTGAGATTCTTTCAAAAAATGTCTGTAAACCACTAGCAAATACAAGTATGTTTACCTTCTCTGAGGTCCCACCTAGTCTCATCCTAAAAATAGTTAAACATCTGAAATCATCTGAGAGTGTAGACATATATGACATTTCTTGTAACATTCTAAAAAAATGTAGTAGATGAATACATGTATATCTGAGGGATATTTTCCTGATGAGCTAAAAGTGTCTAGGGTAGTCACAGTATAAAAAAAGGAGATATTGACTCACCTTCAAGTCACAGACCAGTTTCCATAGTCTCAGCTCTCTCTAAAGTGTTTGAATGTGTAATATACCAACAGTTATCCATGTACTTTGAAAATGTAGGAATAATTAGCGAATCACATTATGGTTTTAGGAAAAACTTGTCAACTGTTGATGCTACAGACTCAGAAGTCAAACACATACATCATGTGTTTGAGGATAAAAGATTTGCTCAAGTTACCTTTGTGATCTAAGTATGGCTTTTGACTGTGTAGAGCATAAAATACTCCTAGAAAAAATAGAGTACTACAGCATTGGAGGTAACAGCCTCAAACTATTAAAATCATACCTACAGGAACGCAAGCAAGCTGTTTTTGTAGGTAAAGAAAACTCCAGTATTGAATTGGTTAAAACAGGTGTATCACACGGATCTGTACTGGGGCCTTTTATGTTCCTAATAACGATTGATGATCTGCCATCATTCATCGAGTCCATGACAGTACTATACGCAGATGATACAACTTTCCTTCATTGTAGTAATGATTTCAGTAGCCTCAAAGCTTGTGTTGCAGAGACAATGGCTCAAGTATCCTGTTGGTTTAAATCAAATGGCTACCTACTGAATGATAACAAAGTGCAGAAAATGGTTTTTAGTCTAAAAGACAAGCCTCCATCAGATGATCCTAGTTGCATTAAGTTTTTAGGGGTATGTATAGATGAAAAATTATCCTGGGGTCAACATGTCAACACATTAGTGGTAAATTGTCTAGAGTGATGTATTTGCTACAGCAACTTATGGACTGTGTACCTTAAAATTATTTTAGAACATCGTATTTTGCATTTTTCCGAAGAATCCTAATATAAGGTATTATTTTATGGGGGAACTCGAGTTCAGTGTGTGACATCCTAATACCACAAAAGAAAACCATTAGGATAATTACTGGTTCTCCATATAAAGCACACTGCAAACCATTGTTCTGTGAACAAAAAATCATGACTGTAATAAACATATATATTTGCTATGTTTCACTCCATACAAAAAAGAAGTTACTGGAAGCAAAATGTAGAGAAAATATACATTTCTACAACAAGAGAAGGAACAGATGCATTTATACTCCTTACCACAGACTTTCAAAGTCACTCAACAGCTATGAACAAATGGGGCACAAATTATTTAATAAGCTTCCACAATATGTACAAGAACTACCTGGACAAGCATTCAAACAAAAACTGTACGAATGGCTAGTTGCTCATGCATTCTATGACATAAATGATTATTTCAAATGTAATATAATTTTGTAGTATTAATGACATGCCTCTTGTTTTCTTTGAATTAACAGTTATATTGTATTATATGTATTATATGTCTGATGTTGTCTTTTGCTGTAATGGCTGAATGACAATAAAACTACTATTATTATTACTATTATTATTATCATGTTTTCAGAAAAGTAACAAAATAACTCCCATCTCTCATCGGATTTTCAGAAAAAGTAACGAAACAGTTATATGTTTCAAGTATATAGTCTGATACAATAAGTAGTTCAATTCATATAGCCTTTTGAGTACTGAATACATCAACCATCAAGTGTTCAGATGTGTCATTCTGACTTACCTTGCATGATTCAATGTAAGTACAAAAAATTTCATAAGATCAGAAGTAAACAATTTTCACTTCTCATTTCCTTTCAACAGTCTATAGTTGTTAATTCACTAAAAACATTCTCCAGTTTACTTCCTACTTTCAAGTGTCAAGTCCTTCACATTAGTTACTAACAAGGTGCTTAATCACTTTTCAGTGTACAGATTACTAGCAAGGTGCCTAATTACAAAATACATCACACTTCACATAGAATCAACCTTTCTGCATAAATAGAACTGAGTATTTACTTGCATCTGTTACTTCAAATTAAAAACAACTTGTATTACAAACCTTGCTGACTGCGTGTATTTCATAAACTTTCTCCACAGTAAGAAAAGACAGGTTCCCTAACAAGTCCATACCTAACATCATTCTCCTCATTACATCAGTAATACATCAATACTTCATTAAATACATCAAATATCTTCTCATTGCATCTACATAATTACTTCACCTCATATCCTCATAATATCACCTCATTACTCCACTAAATACTCCATAATAGCAGTCACCTAAGAAAAATCACCTGTTTCATCTTACACAATAGATCAACCTCACAAAATAACACCACATAGCAGCAGACCTCACAACTGGTATAGCTTTTCTTCTAAGAATAGAAACAGACATTACACTATTTACATTTTATTATTTTACTGTATGTAATCATTGCATTCCTTGCGCAACTCATTAATGTATACTATCAAATTACTTCACTTAAGGGTCAGAAAGGTAACACTCCCTACAATCAATTCATTACTTTCAAATACACTTCACTACGCAACTGTACTTTCACTTGTTATATTATACGAACACTTTGAAAACTAAAGCATTACACTAAATATCTCAGGTGTACTCTTCCACTAATAGCTATATATACCATATACTTCCTCAAAACTCACCAAAAATTGCATATACACTGTGTACTAATCTCATTACTCCTTCAGTTATATAATCTTTGCACTTAAATGTTTACTGATTACTCACAGTTTTCAACATAATTTGATATAATTGAATATATTGTAAAATTCCATTCCTTACCTTTTTGGTATAATCAAAAAACTTTTCCTTTTTTTTTCACTATCTAACTTTTTACAAACTAATGACAGGATAGGAAGAAGAATAGGTGACATTGCCTCTGAAGTGTCCCAGACAGATCTTAGGACCCCCTACTTATCTTCTGCAAATTCTGAAAACTAGGTTTTTTGGTTGTAAGGTTTCAAGACGGTAATATTTCGCAAACCTAGGAGTTTTCTAGACTTAGGTTATACCAGTCTGTATGCACTGGGGTGGGGGATTTGAACTACTTCAAAGGGTCCAATGTAAATATGGAAGAATTTCTTAAGTGCAGAAGTGAGTAATTTTGATCTTTTGTGAGTCTTAACAAGGGCCAAGTCACCAAGATTTATCTGAGTGGTTTTTACTTTGTTGTCATGTGTCTTTTTCCTAGCGTCACCTTGTTTCTTCATCATGTTTCTAACAATTTTTTCTCTTTCCTGGGCCAAAATGAGCATACAAGTTGGGAAATCTATGGATTCATTTATGAGATTTGGTGGCTTCCTATTAAACATAACTTCAAAAGGAAAAATCCCGTACTTGAGTTCTGTGAACTATTTATAACATCTTCAAAATTTGCAGTGTGTTCAATCCAGAATGTATGTTTATGGCTACAGTATGTTCTATACAATCTCCCAATCTGTCGCATGCTTCTCTCTTCTGGGTTACTGGACAGATTATAGGCAGATATTAAAATGTGTTTGATTTTTGTTCTTTGAATCATATATCTCCAATTATTTGCAACTGTAGGGATATTACTGCAATTGCATGGCTAGTGGCTTTCTTAAGAGGGTAGAGTTTAATAAATTTTGAGAAAATGTCTACCATCACCATAATGTAATTTTATCCTCCTTTTGATGTGGGAAGGGGTCCATAAAGATCAACAGGCATGAGACTTAATGGTTTTTCAGGTAAAATATTCTGCATTAAACCTTGACTAGTTTGGTTACTCACCTTTACTCTTTGGCATTTATCACAACTAGCAATAATTTCCTTAACATGTTTTGTCATACTATAAAAATAAACATTTTCATGTAATTTTTGTGGACATTATTGTGCACCAAAATGTCCATAGCTCTGATGAGTATAAGTAACTAATTTTTCAATAAATTGTTCTGGCCAGCATAATTTCCAAACATCTGATTCTTCTTGGGTTCTACAAAACAGTATACCTTTGTGTACTTTGTAAAATTTTGCAACTTTATCTTCACCTGGCTTTCCTAATAGGCTCTAATTAGATTCCATTTATCATTATTTTGGTTCCTTCTGATGTCATCACAAATAGCTTTAATAGTTTTCTCACCTTTTACTCCTTTCATGTACATAAGTGTAAACTCTTTCTCTTCCTCTTGGTCATAAATTATTTGGTCATTACTTCAGGTAATCAGATAATGCATCTGTAATTTTGTTATCTGAACCTTTGATGTGGCTTATTTCATAATCAAATTGTTGGAGAAACATAGCCCATTTGATTAACCACCTGTGGTACAACCTACATTCTTGCAAGTAACGCAGTGACTTATGGTCAGAAAACACTATTATTTTGTGGCCTAGAAGGTAAGTCAGTTACTGTGTATTTACGCTCATGTTTTAATAGGATTCTACTTGCAAACGCTATTGCAAAACACTTCCTTATTCCATTTTCTTCGTGCATTTGAAATAAATGAGCTACTAAGCCATAGTCACTTGAGTCAGAATATAAACAAAATGATAGAGAAGTCTGATCTAATTAGGATTCTATCGTTGCATCGGGTTGGTTTGATCTTTTCAAAAGCTACCTGACAATTTTGATCCCATTTCCAAATTACATTTTTCTTAAGTAGGCTACTGAGACAGCATGTGTTTAATACTTGGTTGTCTAAAAATTTTCAGTAAAATCATACTAAACCAAAAAAAGATTTCAATTGCTTCCTATTCCTTGGGGCTGGTAACTTAGCAATGGCTTCCATCTCTTCAGGATCAGGCAGAATACCTTCTTCAGAAATGTAATGACCTAAAAATTTTATTCCCTTCATTCCAAAATTACATTTAAAGCGATACCCCCTTCCCTTAATTTTGAAAAAAAATTCTTTCAACAATCAGTAATGATCATTCCAATTTGAGTTACATACCAAAATGTTCTGGCGTTCTACGGATCAGAGGTAGGTTAGAAAATTTAAAAAGGGAAATGGATAGGTTAAAGTTAGATATAGTGGCACTTAGTGAAGTTCGGCGGCAGGAGAAACAAGACTTTTGGTCAGGTGAATACAGGGTTATAAACACAAAATAAAATAGGGGTAATGCAGGAGTAGGTCTAATAATGAATAAAAAAATAGGACTGCGGGTAAGCTACTACAAACAGCATAGTGAACACACTATTGTGGCCAAGATAGACATGAAGTCCACGCCTACTACAGTAGTACACGTTTATATGCCAACTAGCTCTGCAGATGATGAATAAATTGAAGAAATGTATGATGAAATAAAAGAAATTATTCAGATAGTGAAGGGAGATGAAAATTTAATAGTCATGGGTGACTGGAATTCGGTAGTAAGAAAAGGGAGAGAAGGAAATGTAGTAGGTGAATATGGATTGGGGCTAAGAAATGAAAGAGAAAGCTGCCTGGTAGAATTTTGCACAGAGCGTAACTTAATCATAGCTAAAACTTGGTTCAAGAATCTTGAAAGACCGTTGTATACATGGAAGAATTCTGGAGATTCTAGAAGGTTTCAAATAGATTATATAATGGTAAGACAGAGATTTAGGAACCAGGATTTAAATTGTAAGACATTTCCAGGGGCAGATGTGGACTCTGACCACAATCTATTGGTTATAAACTGTAGATTAAAACTGAAGAAACTGCACAAAGGTGGGAATTTAAGGAGATGGGACCTGGATAAACTGAAAGAACCAGAGGTTGTACACAGTTTCAGGGAGAGCATAAGGGAACAATTGACAAGAATGAGGGAAAGAAATACAGTAGAAGAAGAATGGGTAGCTTTGAGGGATGAAATAGTGAAGGTAGCAGAGGATCAAATAGGTGAAGAGATGAGGGCTAGTAGAAATCCTTGGGTAACAGAAGAGATTCTGAATTTAATTGATGAAAGGAGAAAATATAAAAACGCAGAAAACGAGGCAGGTAAAAAGGAATACAAACGTCTCAAAAATGAGATCGACAGGAAGTGCAAAATGGCTAAGCAGGGATGGCTAGAGGACAAATATAAGGATGTAGAGGCTTATCTCACAGGGGGTAAGATAGATACTGCCTACAGGAAAATTAAAGAGACCTTTGGAGAAGAGAGAACCACTTGCATGAATATCAAGAGCTCAGATGGAATCTCAGTTCTAAGCAAAGAAGGGAAAGCAGAAAGGTGGAAGGAGTATACAGAAGGTCTATACAGGGGTGATGTACTTGAAGACAATATTATAGCAATGGAAGAGGATGTAGATGAAGATGAAATGGGAGATATGATACTGCATGAAGAGATTGACAGAGCACTGAAAGACCTAAGTCAAAAGAAGGCCCCGGGAGTAGACAACATTCCATTAGAACTACAGATAGCCTTAGGAGAACCAGCCCTGACAAAACTCTACCATCTGGTGAGCAAGATGTATGAGACAGGCAAAATTCCCTCAGACTTCAAGAAGAACATAATAATTCCAATCCCAAAGAAAGCAGGTGTTGACAGATGTGAAAATTACTGAACAATCAGTTTAATAAGTCATGGATGCAAAATACTAATGCGAATTCTTTACAGACAAATGGAAAAACTGGTAAAAGCCGACCTCGGGGAAGATCAGTTTGGATTCCGTAGAATTGTTGGAACACGTGGGGCAATACTGACCATACAACTTATCTTAGAAGAAAGATTAAGGAAAGGCAAACCTATATTTCTAGCATTTGTAGACTTAGAGAAAGCTTTTGACAATGTTGACTGGAATACTCTCTTTCAAATTCTAAAGGTGGCAGGGGTAAAATACAGGGAGCGAAAGGCTATTTACAATTTGTATTGCAACCAGATGGCAGTTATGAGTCGAGGGGCATGAAAGGGAAGCAGCGGTTGGGAAGGGAGTGAGGGTTGTAGCCTCTCCCCGATGCTATTCAATTTGTATATTGAGCAAGCAGTAAAGGAAACAAAAGAAAAGTTTGGAGTAGGCATTAAAATCTATGGAGACGAAATAAAAACTTTGAGGTTCGCCAATGACATTGTAATTCTGTCAGAGACAGCAAAGGTCTTGCAAGAGCAGTTGAACGGAATGGACAGTGTCTTGAAAGGAGGGTATAAGATGAACATCAACAAAAGCTAAAATGAGGATAATGGAATGTAGTCAAATTAAGTTGGGTGATGCTGAGGGAATTGGATTAGGAAATGAGACACTTAAAGTAGTAAAGGAGTTTTGCTATTTGGGGAGCAAAATAACTGATGATGGTTGAAGGAGAGAGGATATGAAATGTAGACTGGCAATGGCAAGAAAAGCATTTCTGAAGAAGAGAAATTTGTTAACATCAAGTATTGATTTAAGTGTCAGGAGGTCATTTCTGAAAGTATTTGTATGGAGTGTAGCCATATATCGAAGTGAAACATGGACGATAAATAGTTTAGACAAGAAGAGAATAGAAGCTTTTGAAATGTGGTGCTATAGAAGAATGCTGACAATTAGATGGGTAGATCACATAACTAAGGAATAGAATTGGGGAGAAGAGGAGTTTGTGGCACAACTTGACTATAAGAAGGGATCAGTTGGTAGGACATGTTCTGAGGCATCAAGGGATCACCAATTTAGTACTGGAGGGCAGTGTGGAGGGTAAAAATCGTAGAGGGAGACCAAGAGATGAATACACTAAGCAGATTCAGAAGGATGTACGCTGCAGTAGGTACTGAGAGATGAAGAAGCTTGCACAGGATAGAGTAGCATGGAGAGCTGCATCAAACCAGTCTCAGGACTGAAGACCACCACCACAACAACAACAACAACAACCAAAATGTCATCTCCATAGATAGCTAATTTAGATCTCAGTTCTTCATCCTGTACACTGTCCAATGCCCTAACGAATTCAGCCAATGACACAGTTAAACCAAATGGTACAACCTTTTACTGATAACACTTACCATTGTACAAGAAGGCAGTATATTTTCTAGATTCTGGTGACAGAGGTATTTGATGAAAACCTGATGTTAAATCTAGGGTACTCATCAGCTTTGCACACTTGAATTTATATAAGAGTTCATTCCTATTTTCAGGGTGGCCATTTTCTCTTTGTATGTACTTGTTCAACAGCCAAGAGTCCAGAACAATTCTAACACCCCACATCTTTTAGAAATAATGACTATCAGGTTGTTGTATTCAATTTTACTCGTTTCTATAATCACAAATCTTTCAAGTTTTTGTAACCCTTTTTCTACTGCTTTTCTCTTAGAAATTGGATCATCATATGGTTTTTGAAAAAATGGGGTATGACGTTTCATCATTAAGTTCACATTCAAAATTCTTAACTGTGCCTGGTACATCACTAAAACATCATAATACTCGTAAAGTAAGGATTTAGTTTCACTTTTCTGTCTGTCATCTAAATTGTTTGCATTTGTGACTTTTTCATTAATAGTCTGTCTGAAGTCGTCATATATACCTCCTTCCTCCACATACACTGTTATAAAAACTCCCTCTTCAATGCCAGTTAATCTATTTGCCTTACATTTTAATGGCGAGTCCCCTTCCTGCAAGAAAAGTACTTGTATGATTTTATCATTATGGCCTAAAATAAACAAAGATTTCTCCTTCCAGTTAATTACTGCATTTGTTTTATGTAACTAATCAACCCCGAAAATTCCATGCTCATTCAAATCCCGTATGAAAAGAAACTCATGAATAAATGTAGTGTCTCTAATTTGGAAAGATAAGTAAGCCTGGACTTTAATTTGTATACAATGTCTGCCAATTGCTCCTCTAACCTTGACCCCCACAACAGGTGCTTCTAAACAGTTAGGATTTTGGCTGAGTTCTTTACTCAAAGTTATTATCCAAAAGGCACCTCCCTTCCCAGTTCCCAGTTCCAAATTTTTAGATTAATATAAGGAGTTTTGATCTGATCATGGGTATTATGCTCAACAGGTTCAGTAAGTAAGTCTTGTTCTGTTTCATCAAAGCTATTCATGTCAACCTCGTTATTTATTAGCTGTGTAGCTGTCCGATTGCT
Source organism: Schistocerca piceifrons (assembly GCF_021461385.2). Classification (NCBI taxonomy): domain Eukaryota; kingdom Metazoa; phylum Arthropoda; class Insecta; order Orthoptera; family Acrididae; genus Schistocerca; species Schistocerca piceifrons. Next base: position 218,686,531 of record NC_060145.1, on the reverse strand, counting down.
AAGTTTACTTACTTTTTTTACTGTTACTATCTACTTCACATAAATCTAGGATTCCTGCTCTAGATTCCTTATCATAACAGTGTGTTTTGTTCTGTACTTTAGTTGCATTTTCCCTCAGCATCACTTAAGTCTTGAACATGGCTGAGCAATTCTAATACTTTAGTTTTTAAACAACTTAAATGTTCTAGAAAAACCCCTTTTTTACCATTAAGTTCAATTGATTCTGAAAATTCTCCATCATTATCATCACAACACAACTTCACTTCTTCCTTTAAACCAACAAAATATTTCACATCTCCAGCACTATCATCATTAGCTTTTAACTCATTATAATCACTAAGATCACAATCAGCATCATCAACATCTGCATCATTCAGAACATTATTGTCAATAACACCATCATTTTCAGAACTATAAGTTACACCATTACCCTTGGTATTATTACTCTCTTTGGGCTCAAATAGATTTTCGAGAATATTATTTTCACTACAGCTAGTATGCTCATTCACAAGCTACTGATTAAACAGACAAAACTCATTGTTTACCTCCTTTGAATTAGTCTGATTCATTTTATGATCTTGCCGAAACTTGTACCAATACCTCTCATCTACTGGTATTTTATTTACCTGAAAAATATTCCTATTTTGAACCTGTCTTATTTTCACATTGGTTATATTTGGTCCTTACCTTGTCTTATTGGGTATCTCTCAGATTGTGCACTGCCAATTGAGAGGATTTCAGTTTAACCTGTCACCCCTACTATAATTAGATCTTACATGTGGGAAGGGAGGGGGGGGGGGGGGGGACTGGTATTATTTGTCCGCTGTCCACCTCTATTTTCAAAATTCCTATCACCATTTCTGTTCCCATAAACCTGTTGGTCCCCATGGTTTGGTCTTACGTCCTGATAATTTCTCAAGTTATTTGGTTTCCTGTCATTCCTCCCCATGGTGTTGTTGTTATGTCATTGGTTAAAATTGTCATTATTGTTTGTATTTCTATTATGATTGAGATTACTCCAGTTTGGCATCCTGAAATCAGTACTATGTTGGCCAAACCTGTTATCACCCTGTCCAACTTTTCTACATATTTCAGGAACTGGTCTATGGAATCATCAAGCCAATAAACTAACCCCATTTGAATTCTTTCTACTAGCCTTCTCTTAAGTGCATCTATTTGAGTTAATTCATCAAAAGGTTGGTCTAAGTGAGCAAGTTTCATGATCTGGTCTTTGCAAACTTCTTTCATACCCCCTCTCTGTTCCCTGTACATCAGACCATTTAAAAATATAATAGATGGAAACATTCCACGTGGGAAAAATATATCTAAAAACAAAGATGATGAGACTTACTAAACAAAAGCGCTGGCAGGTCGATAGACACACAAACATACACACAAAATTCTAGCTTTCGCAACCAATGGTTGCTTCGTCAGGAAAGAGGGAAGGAGAGGGAAAGACGAAAGGATGTGGGTTTTAAGGGAGAGGGTAAGGAGTCATTTCAATCCCGGGAGCGGAAAGACTTACCTTATGGGGAAAAAAGGATGGGTATACACTCGCACACACACACATATCCATCCGCACATACACAGACACAAGCAGACATTTGTAAAGGCAAAGAGTTTGGGCAGAGATGTCAGTCCAAAAGGATGGGTATACACTCGCACACACACACATATCCATCCGCACATACACAGACACAAGCAGACATTTGTAAAGGCAAAGAGTTTGGGCAGAGATGTCAGTCCAACTGACTGACATCTCTGCCCAAAGTCTTTGCCTTTACAAATGTCTGCTTGTGTCTGTGTATGTGCGGATGGATATGTGTGTGTGTGCGAGTGTATACCTGTCCTTTTTTCCCCATAAGGTAAGTCTTTCCGCTCCCGGGATTGAAATGACTCCTTACCCTCTCCCTTAAAACCCACATCCTTTTGTCTTTCCCTCTCCTTCCCTCTTTCCTGACGAAGCAACTGTTGGTTGCGAAAGCTAGAATTTTGTGTGTATGTTTGTGTTTGTTTGTGTGTCTATCGACCTGCCAGCCCTTTTGTTTGGTAAGTCTCATCATCTTTGTTTTTAGATATAGACCATTTAAAAACTTACTCTTTATCCTTGCCTGTTCAGTGTCAGACTAACACTTTTTCAAGAAGCACTTTTCAAATTCATTTATGGATAAATTGCTTCAGTCAAGTTGGTTGGCCCATGGCAAGGCTTCCCTTTCTAATAATCTTTTAATAAACTTAATTTTTAATTCATCACTCATACCAGGGAGAAAACTATCAAGGCAATGTTGTATAAAATCAACTTGATGAAAATGTTTGTCACCAGGGAAATGCTTTAGTGGCATAGTAGGATATCTTGGGTGTCCTACATTACAAAGTGTTTTTAGATAAGCCCCTTCTTGTAAATGTTGTACTTGTTTTTTGATAATGGTGACATCACTATGTAAGTCTGACACATCTGAGTCTGTTATCTCAGCTATTTTCTGAACCTTTTCATCTACATCTGAGGCAACACTGTCTATTTTTTCATTTAGCTTATTTATAAAGGTTACAGCTTGTTTACTAGTGTTTCCAACAGCATCTTTACATCTAACTTCAGCAGCACCTATATCAAATCTGAGATCCTTGTCCACTTCCCCTATTTTTGTCTCTAATGATTGTATTTTGGATTCGGTAGCCTCTACCTCCTCCCCTAGTTTTTTCACACGTTCATCTGTAGCTTCCACTTGAGAAAATGCACTAAGTAAGCCCTTTTTAATATCTAAAATTTTTGCATTAAGCTCTGCTCTAATGAGATTAGATTCTGAGACTACTGATTTTTCAAGTTTTTTCACTATTTTTTTCTATTGATGACAGTTTTTCACTATTTTTTCCATTGATAACATTAATGCAATAAACATGTTGCTCAGCATTGTTTCACTTATGTGCGACTGTACTCGTTTCTCATGGTCTGGACTTGAATATAACATGCTACTGTCTAAAAATCCTGAGTGTGCACTGATTTCATTTAACTATTTAGCTTGACTATTGTCTAATATGTCCTGAAATATGTCTTTATCCGCTATGTCCTGTTTAAAGTAACTAGTTGAAGCTGGTAGGTTCGGCATATTTATTTCATTGTTCTGATCATGATACATTTTTTGTAAATTTGTTCATAAATTATCAGTGCAAGAAAAAACTTGTCTAAATGTTCACACAACAGTGCACTGCACTGAACCTCCAGAAAACTTTACATTTCTCCTTCCTTCCTTCCCAACACACACACATGCAAACCAACCGCACCCAGTTAACACTGTTCCAAAGTTATCAGTAAAGATATAGTCAAACTAAGATCAAAATGTAGAACATAATTTACAAAAAATGAAATTCACTCAACAGTACAGTACAACAATTATGATAATATATATCACATAAACAAAAAATATATATCTTTCTATAGTACAGCAATTTTATGAAATTTGTTTTTTTATCACTGGGGTTAATTGTGTTAGCATGAAATATACGCCTATATAGTCAGAGTTTAAAACATTTCAGATAAGATTGAAAAAAGGATAAGATCATAAATTTGAGAATATATATGGTCCGAACGGCTTATTGCACGTTACGATGTGCATACAGAAGTTTTAAATGCTGTAGCTCCTCTTTCTGGTCTTCTAACAAACACTCTGATTCACTTAACTTTGCTTGTACTAGTGGCAGCTCCATATTTCTTTCATGGAACTGTTCGTCTTTTTGTACATTGCTGAACAACATACCTGAATAAGGCAAATGTACTCTAATGTCTGTACTTGGCAGAGGTCTGTTTTCTATTGTACTGGTTCTGATTAAATCTACTGATAACCTTGCTCATTAACTACAGAGAAACACTTTCCCTATCCTGTGTCAATCTGAACCTCATACTGTCGGAAGATACCCATAACAATCAGACAATTAACTAAAAGTTTTTTCACCACTAGAAAAATGCATTTTAAAGAAAAATTTTTGATAATAAAAGCTTGATGTTTCAACCATTTAGATTTGCTCCCTAGTGCAATCAAGATTCAACAGCTTTGCACAGGGAACATTTGTGTGTGTGTTCACTTTTGTAACTCCTTAAATAAATCTTGTGAGATAAAGTTTGTCACTGCACCTGTGTCATCCTCGATCTGTGAATGGGGCCCTATTGCAACCTGTTTTGGGTTTCCTGTTTAGTCAGAAGTTGGGGGGGGGGGGGGGGGGGGGTGAAGATGGGGAGTAATCTCTTCATTCTGGGTAACCTCTGTTATATGCACAGTATGGTCTTGACTTCACCAATTTGTCTCTTTTGATGCCTGTGAACTGAATTCTCTTTGACCTTGACCCCCAACCTGCACATAATCGTCATTCCACCAGTTGTAGCTACCAGGAGGGGGCAGCCTGGCTGTCTACCACCAGTCAAACCTTGCCAGTTATTATATTGGTTACTACTGCCTCCCAGGGTTACATTTTGAATCTTTTGTCCAAAACACCTATGTTCGGTATATGCTACTCCATTGTAATTAGGGTTTTGGTTTCCTTTAAAACCTCGTTTGTGTCCTTGGCTTCCCCTATTACCATAGTTACCTCTTGTGTGATAATTATTACACAGGTGCTATGTGCATCCACCATATTGATTGCTTCCACTCTTATTACTTTGCAGGTCACTATTTCACAGATGTTCACTTTGTACATTTTTGTTCTGGAGTTGTGATTGCCCTCTTTATATATCAGGCCAATCAAATCAAGAATGGATAAATCCTCATTCTCGGGTACTGTGTTTAATTTTTCCTTGATATGTACTGGTAAGCAAATTCTGAGTATTTTTAATACATCCTTGTGAGAGACTGGATCTGTCTAAGACCTTGTTTTGTTCAGTAATTTTTCCAAATACTTCTGTAGTCTCCCATGGTTACTACTGAATGGTGCTGGGCTACCTCTCACTATTGCCTCTCTTGGATTGCTATGGACCAGAATTTGTACAAGAAGGCATGCTCCAACTGTTCGTAAGTATGGCACCACTCTGCCATATCAGTTGCCCATAATAAAGCATCGTCTTGAGAGTACCTCGCAATGAACTTGATCCTCTGAACCTCAGTCCACTTGGTTAGTAATACATTACAGAAGGCTGTGATGAATACCACAGGAGTTCATTATTATTGATTTAATGTGAAAGGGGCTTCTGACATTTAGGGACTCTAGGTGGTGGGATCCAAGACTCTACCATAGCACAAAAATTGGAACGATCATTTACCTCAAGATCAGAGATCCCAGCCGAATCTGAGTCTTTTAGTACTTCATTAAGCCACAAGCTTCCAGTCTTGTAGCTTTTAACCAATGAGAAGATCTTCGTAAGCCTATTGTTGTTCATTCTTTGTAGGTGCCCTTAGAACTTGAGCCGCCCACGTCACATACTGGTGTTGGCTGGCTCTAACTGTTGATACAGTTCAGAATTAGACTTCAATTGGTAGGTTCCACCTGGGAGCAATCTTGGGCCATGAATTTTTCTGAGAATATGTCTTTCAGCTTTCTCCAGGTCATCTGCCGTGCCTTTCCTGTTCATCAAATGGGTCTCTGTGGCATACGGAAACTGTGGTTTGACAGTAGTTCTGTAATGACAGACCTTAGCATTCTTCGAAATGTATTTCTTGTTGTACAGATTGTGGATCAGATGGTATGCTACACTGAGTTTGTTACACCTTTCTAAGATGGAGGCACCATCTCTACCATGGGGGTGGACCCATTCACCAAGGTAATGAAAGTGACTGACCCTCCCAATCGTTCCATGTATAGTCGTCAAAGGTGTGTTACTGGAGTGCCAGTTATCAAAGTATTTGGTCTTGTCATAAGATATTTGTAACCATGACTTCACCACTGTCTCTTGAAGGGCTTGGACAGCAAGCCTTCATGCCTAGTAAATCCCTTTACTAGTTCACACACAATGATAAACAATGATGCAGATGTCACAGGAGTTCATTCTTTTACCCTCTGTAGTAAAAATCAGAAACTGACTATTCCGGAGTAACCCTACACCAACTAAAAGAGTAGACAGGCACGACGTACTGTCTGCTACTGCCGTTGCATTGTTCAGCTGCATATCGGTATACTACATGTATGCTGGTGCAACTGGTATTGACATTGGCAGCGCCTGTTGTGTTTTATACTCCCCTTCCTCTCTGCCTAAAGGACTAGTGGTAAATAGCAGATAGGTATTGTAGCTCTCTATTCTGTCTTACTGCACCTGATTGCTAGCGATTTGTGGCTCCTTTGTGATACCAGTACCCCTAGTTAAACTGTTCCATAACTTTTCTTCAACTGCCTTTAAACCCGATTCAATCCTGGCAGTTAGTTCATTTTCCTTCTTCTTAATTAGCTCTTCGACCTCTTTTACATAGGTCTTATGCTCTTTTGCTACCTTCTGTGCTGGTGTTGTACCCGTATCTTTGAATTATTCAACTCTACGGGTAGTTTCTGTCCTTCCACAGGCAGATCTTTACATATAGTTGGCTACACAGTAGTAGAATCTTGCATCTCCTTTACACTTATATTAAATTCTGATTTCGTTCTCTGCATTTTAATGTGTGTGTGTTGCTCGCATTTTTCAGCTTATCTGCCATTTCCTCCTGTGCCTTGTCAACATCCAACACCTTTTTGTCTAGCTTATCTATTTTCAGAGACAGATCTTTGAATAACTGCACCTTTAATTTTTTTTTTTTTTTTTTCTCTTTATGGACAACTTACATGTTAAATCATTTGACAAGTCGGTACGCAACTTTTTACTTAGCTCATCAAATTTTTGCATTCACTCATTTGTAATTCCTGAAAATTTTGTCACATGATTCCTAATATTAAATGTTTATGTTTGTTGTTTTGAAGACTCTTCAACTTTTTGTGTTAAACTATTAAATTTTTGTGTTAGATCATTAAAGTTTTGTGTCTGTTAACCCTTCAAGCCGGTAGTTTCCGGGCACTTGCCTAGCCTACTGGCGGTAGTTTATATGGCTGGCTGGCCCCAGAATGCAGTGTTTCAGTGAAACTGCTCTAGGATGGGAATTACTTGTTCAAATGTTACAAAAATTTTAGGAATTGGTATCAATAAATATTTATTACGATAAAAACATACATTGGCACTTAAAATGAATTCTGAGTGTGGTATATTTTGAAACAATCCTCGAAACAAAGTCCTACACCACAGTCCTTGCACCTGAACGATGTTTCCTTACGTTTCCCCGTCTTCTTGCAGCAGACTGCACAACTCTTTGTAGGCTTACTTTTCTTCTCTGTGGGTGGGATCTTCTCAATAAAATGCCTTGCTGTGAGCTATTCAGGCACAGGAATTTTTGAAGGTCGCCCATATCGAAGTGAAGTTACATTCTTCCCGTGAATTTCCAGAAACTGTATTATGAGCAGAAGACTGAAATTTATATGCGTTTCTTCTGTTGTTTTTTCGCTAGCATTGTAAACAATACAAGCATTGTGCACTGTAACATTCATCATCCTTCTAAACATTTTCTTATACCACTTTACACCTTCCTTCCTTTCCATGAGAAAAGGTTGTAGTTACTGATTCTTCAAATCTACACCACCCATAAAACTATTGTACTCTTTTATGCACTGATGCTTTCTTACCTTGTTGCCCCTTTTGGTTGCTGTAACAACTGCATCATTATGAAATGTAGAAATTAAGGCAGCTTGCTTTTTATCCATCCATTTCAGTACCATTACACTGTGTGAATGATATGCTATGAGGTCTCAAGGCATTAGATACATTCTTCCTGTTCAGTCGAAGTGTGCCAGCTACATTCATACCTCTTTCCTACAAAAAGTGGCACAAAAGGATGCTGTTATAATAACAGTCCATCCAGGGCATATGGCCTAAGTTGAAAAGAGGCTCAACAAGCTTCACTACAATCTGACTGGTTTTCAGGGTATCTGCAGAAAGAAATTTAGTTTCTATTTCTGTGGAACTTCCTGCATAAATAATAAATTGCCATAAATAACCTGTGGAAGATTCGCAGATCTCACAGGACTTTAAACCAAACTTTGCTGATTTTAGAGGTAGACAGGTTTTTATTGCCAGCCTTCCTTTCCATAGCGTAAGAGATTCATCAACAGAAATGTTTTCTCCCATGTTGTATGTATTTCTAAATGTATCATTCAAGTGCTGAATGATGGAACCCAACTTGAACAATCTCTTATTGCCTTCAAATGTATTCAGTTCTTCATTGCTTACAAAATGAAGGAATCTGCAAAGTAGCTCAAACCCGTCTTGTTGCATACTCTAGTAAAAAATCGGTGTGTTCAAATGCGGATGCTTGCTGAAATATGACTTTATGGATGGCTTCTGAATAATTCCCATCACCATCTGCAGTGCTTACGTAGCCTGGAATGAGGTTGTAGAACAGTCTGTTTTTGTGTGCAGTCTGCAGCATAACTGTTAGTTTCACACACGATTGTTTCTGCGATGGTTTCACCGAAATACAGATTGAAAGCTTCAGCTGCAGAATTTACCTGTATCACAAGTCCATATTTACCAATGAATGGTGTTTTCAAAGAGACATAAGAGCTATCAACTTCTTGCCATTTCCAGTCTTCTTCATTCCGTGCACGTTTCACTACTGCACCTTGTTTGATGTCATCATCACTGTTCGCCATTTCTTCTTCACTTCTTTTGGGTGTTTCTTCCAAACAGTCAAAATCATTTTCATCGTCAACATCTAGATCAATCCCGCTGTCATTTATACAGTCTAAACCATTTGTCGGTTCATTGAGAATTGCGAGAATTTGCTCTGAAGTAAGACTGCACGAAGTGTTTGGCTGCATCGTTTTGCATTCGAGAGTGTCGCTAGTGACAAAGATCTTCGAAGCAGAGCAGCCCAGATATGTCTGTAGTTAGCTGACGAAGTAGTATCGGCTGTCATCAACAGATTGCAGAACAATACAGTTTTACTTCTGAGACTGCAACTGGCGAGTACTTGGTTGGGATACCGCCAGTGCGGACATTCGCAGCACACAAGTATGTACTCGGGCTCCCGGCTTGAGGGGTTAATTAAATTTTTGTGTTGGTTCATTCCTAAAACAATTAAGAGTTTTCATCATCCCTTGCAAATGCAATGTTGGGATATCATTCTGAACACATACTGAGTTGCATCAGATTACATTTGGGTCCATTTCACCTAATGTGCTACTGCACCTTTCACTAGCCTCATGTGAAAAAATGCTTCCCAGTGATATTGATGAAAGTAGTCATATCATTAATCACAACATTGCTTTCTTCAGTTATAGTTGAGCTTAAGTAATACTCACGGTTGCTGTCTGACTCACCATCATGTTGACACTCACTATCATTTGTCGTTGCGTTAGTTGTGATAACATTTTGTGCTTATACAATATTTACTGAATTGTCAACAATGGTTTTATGTGCTGTATCCATTTCTGTCCTTGTGATTTACTAATTGCAAAATTTTAAAATCAATGTCCTTTTCTTAAACACTGTGAGAAAATCTTCTAAATTATCTTGTGACATGTTGCGAACATATACTGCAACTCATTGTAGTTGCACTTACATTCACTCAAGATTCATAGCCAAAAAATTATTTTTAATAAATACACTATTTTACAACACTTTAAAATGCTCCAATTTTTACTACTACAACTACTACTAGTACAACTACAACTAAAACTACTACTACTATTAGATACGAGTGAGATGCTACCACGCACAGCCATGCAAGCTATAAGTTAGAATTTTCCTAACTTCTTGATGGGTTTCACAATTTTTTTTCTGGTAGTTTCCATACATTTTATTCTGTGTCCATGCATATCCTTCTTTTGTGATCCTTCCTCTCTTTCTCTTTGCAATATTATTTGTTCATGTAACAAAGAAAAAGGATAATTAATACAATGGAAAATTTTTACAACAGGTATTATTAATTACTTCAGTTATCTATACCTGGCACCGTCCTGTCACAATCACCAGTTATACTGGTATTTAACTACTGGTTCCATAAGGAGGTGGGAATAACATGGATTATTTCGAGGTGTATGCCTGGTGGATACTTTCACTAGCAAGAATTCACATGTCCAAGTTCACACCTCCATTCTCCCCCTGCAATTACCATTGAAACATTCTAAATTGATTGCTATATTCACTCTTCTTTGAACAGAGTGATAGTTACCTCTTCTTTCTTGAAGAAAGGGAAGCACTGACCATCACTGTGACCAAGAATGCAATGTAATACAGTCATAGATAATGTCACCTTGTATATCTGAAGATCACAGGCTGTGGTGCATCCAGGTATCATTTTCAGGATGAAGAATTTAGAAATTGAAAGAAACTACCTCCCTTTTCAGAAGCCACACACACACGTCCATCGAGAATCACAGATGGAAAGAGACAGACAGTTGAAGAGTGAAAAACACACACACACACACACACACACACACACACACACACACACACACACACACACACACACGTCCATCGAGAATCACAGATGGAAAGAGACAGACAGTTGAAGAGTGAAAAACTTGATATCAGCTTAAGGAAACATGAGAATATAGATATGTGTTTGTCTTTCTTTTTGCACATATCTCTTTTGGCACGGGCATGCTTATATAATATCCACTCATTAATTCTCCCATGGTAAGTCTCTATTCCTTCAAAAGTTGTATGGTTTTCACTAGTGCTGGATCCCTCTGTTCAGTAGCTGTGTGACAAAGGCTGAAATTTTATCCGTGCTGTCGTGTTCTGCCAAAGGATTCCTTGAAAGACAGTTGGCATCCTTGGGTTGTGTGTCCACTTCTATATACCACTGTGATGATATACTCCTGAAACCTCAATTCCCATCTTGCCAGTTAACCCAGTGGACCCTTCAGCCAGCACAGAGAATGGTGATCCATCACAACAGGGAATTATTTGCCAAATATGTACGACTGGAACTTGCTGATGGCGGAAATAACTGCAAGAAACTCTTTCTCAGTTGTAGAGTAGTTCATTTTGAACTTGGACAGTATACTGTAAACATAAGCTACCACATTTACAGCACCATACTGAGTTTGCACTAGAACTGTAACTATCCCATAACCACTAGCGTCGGTGTGAAGTTCTGTGTTGGCATGAGTTTTATTTCATAACAGTGTTAATTTCTAATGAATTTCTTGAATGTACATAATTTCCATAAAACAGAGTTTAAAAAATGCTGCTATAGAGCATTTTTACATGGTACATGTTTCTGCTTACAGTCACTCTCTTCAGGCACTTGCTATGGCAACTGCAGCTTGGCATGAAGAATGTCATTCACTGCCTAGGGAACTCAGAGCTGGCATTTGTCTGCTGGCAATATCTCTTCATGTAAAAGTTACTTGTGTGACAGTGAACTGACACCCACTCTTTGTGTGCTCTCCATTTGAATAAATGTCCTGTCTGTCTGCAACTGGTCTTCATATTATGTTTATGACATACTGCATGTTATAAACTAATGTCAAATTCAATGTTGCAATTATTTTTGTGACTCTTTCTTAATTTACAGAAACCAGTGTGTTACAACCATTTTATTGAAGGGTTACACATAAATTGTGATGACTGCAGGATTTTAGAAAACATTATTATACGAAAAACTACAAAGGTTAATTTTCCTAGGTATCTGATACCAGACACACACATCATTATGTTGTGCAGTGTTTAGCACTGTATGTCATGCAGACAGTCACACAATAATAAAAAATTCATTCAGTGTTGCATTACACAAAATCATCAAATAGATGCATTTGACGCTTTTTATAAAAAGTGCTTTCAATCACCTACTATTGACTCATCTGTTAAAAGATAAGCACAGAAGCTTTCAGCACTGGCTATTCTACTCAATACACCTGCAGATTTTCTTGGAGCAAATGACCGAATGCATTGTCTCAAGACTGACATCCTCTTCTTACAAAGTACTTGCAGAACTGCTCTAGTTCTGCCACTATAAGAAGCTTATCTTCATAATTAATTAGATAAATCTACTATTTGAATGTATGTTTTATTTATGTGCATGTATCATGAAATGGATAGACGCAGCGTATCTGCAAGCTAAGATGACAATAAACAACATAACATGTTCACAGTACCTGCTGGTTGAGCGGTTTATTCCATGACGTCAGTTCCTGTCTCATAGACATAGTGCTTGGCATCGAGGAATAGTGGCTGTGTCAGTGCCTACGATGTCACGGGGACAAGGGAAAACTTTGTTATATACTCACAAAGATGGAATCTGTTAATAAGACAGACCATTTCTGAACTGGTAATTCATATCAACGTATTGTGATGTTCCGCATGACAAAGCAGTTTTGTATCACACAGTCATGTAAACGAGAGTACAACATATGATATGATGTTTGTCAGAAGCATCACATTTATTTTTAGAATTTGATGTTTGATTTGTATACTTCACTTCTAACAGTAGTGTGCAAACAGAATATGGTGGCCAGTGGGTGTGCATTCAACGGGGCACACTTAGGGAGAGTGGTAGTGATGGGGAATGCGGGCAGGTGCTGTAGGAGAAATGCCAAGTGCTGGAGGGAAAGTGCTGTTCAAAATTGAAGCCTACAAACATATTTTTTGCAAATATTAAGTGGAGCCCCTCCAGGTCCACATTTGAATCGTGACCATTCAAAAAGATCCACTGTCACCTCTGCTTTGGTTAGTATCTAAAAAGAACTCCATTGAAAATGTAACACAAGCAACAATTGATTTTTGTCTGGCTTGTTAACCATTTGTAACTTTCAGACAAACATCATGAGATCGGAATTTTCAGTGAAAGGTACATTTCTCTTGATGCTATGTTAAAATTTTTGTTTCTTTTGCCAAAACACAGTGGAGTTTATACAATGTCACCTCACTAACACATTGTGCAGATGCAATTGCGAGAGAATTCTGAAACAGTGGTTTATTATGCGAGGAACTGAGGAAAAGTAAGATCAATAGCTTATAAAGAGGTAGATACATGTCTTCACTTACACTGTTCCAAAATCCACAGCACTACTTGTTTCACCAGCTATCGGTAGCCTTTAAAAATTACATAATTTTATCAAAAAAGTCTGTAGTTAGTGAATAACACAGTAAATAATGACACTGTGCCTAATAACCAAACATCAAAATACTCTCCTCGTTGTTTGCTATCATTTGTCAAAGTCTCATTTCGAATCTGAAACTGTTCATGAAATATGAGGAGTGTTGTGGATATTTTATCCTTGCTTTATAGTTGGTGCATGCAATCGCATTTGAGTATGTTCCATTTTCTCGAGACTGGTGACAGACAGAGACCTCCAACCAAGTCTAAAGAAAAATTTAATATGTTAGCTAAATTTCATAAGCAGCAACATAATAAATATAATATCCATCAGACTCAAAATTATAGCGACCCATATTTTTCATTGCAAACGTTTTTAAATTTTGCGTTGTTGTTGTTGTTGTTGTGGTCTTCAGTCCTGAGACTGGTTTGATGCAGCTCTCCATGGTACTCTATCCTGTGCAAGCTTCATCATCTCCCAGTACCTACTGCAACTTACATCCTTCTGTATCTGTTTAGTGTATTTATCTTTTGGTCTCCCTCTACGATTTTTACCCTCCACGCTGCCCTCCAATGCTAAATTTGGGATCCCTTGATGCCTCAGAACATGTCCTACCAACCAGTCCCTTCTTTATGCCAAGTTGTGCCACAAACTCCTCTTCTCCCCAATTCTATTCAATACTTCTTCATTAATTATGTGATCTACCCATCTAATCTTCAGCATTCTTCTGTAGCACCATATTTTGAAAGGTTCTATTCTCTTCTTGTCCAAACTATTTATCGCCCATGTTTCACTTCCATACATGGCTACACTCTTACAAATACTTCCAGAAACAACTTCCTGAGACTTAAATCTATACTCGATGTCAACAAATTTCTGTTCTTCAGAAACGCTTTCCTTGCCATTGCTAGTCTACATTTTATATCTACTCTACTTCAACCATCATCAGTTATTTTGCTCCCCAAATAGCAAAACTCCTTTACTACTTTAAGTGTCTCATTTCCTAATCTAATTCCCTCAGCATCATCCAACTTAATTCGCCTACATTCCATTATCCTCGTTTTGCCTTTGTTGATGTTTATCTTATATCCTCCTTTCAAGACTCTGTCCATTCCGTTCAACTGCTCTTCAGAGTCCTTTGCTGTCTCTGACAGAATTACAATGACATCGGCGAACCTCAAAGTTTTTATTTCTTCACCCTGGATTTTAATACCTACTCCAAATTTTTCTTTTGTTTCCTTTACTGCTTGCTCAATATACAGATTGAATAACATCGGGGAGAGGCTACAACCCTCACTCCCTTCCCAACCGCTGCTTCCCTTTCATGCCCCTCGACTCATAACTGCCATCTGGTTGCAATACAAATTGTAAATAGCCTTTCGCTCCCTGTATTTTACCCCTGCCACCTTTAGAATTTGAAAGAGAGTATTCCAGTCAACATTGTCAAAAGCTTTCTCTAAGTCTACAAATGCTAGAAATATAGGTTTGCCTTTCCTTAATCTTTCTTCTAAGGTGAGTCGTAAGGTCAGTATTGCCTCACGTGTTCCAATATTTCTACGGAATCCAAACTGATCTTCCCCGAGGTCGGCTTCTACCAGTTTTTCCATTCGTCTGTAAAGAATTCGCATTAGTATTTTGCAGCTGTGACATATTAAACTGATAGTTCGGTAATTTTCACATCTATCAACACCTGCTTTCTTTGGGATTGGAATTATTATATTCTTCTTGAAGTCTAAAGGTATTTCGCCTGTCTCATACATTTTGCTCACAAGATGGTAGAGTTTTGTCAGGACTGGCTCTCCCAAGGCCGTCAGTAGTTCTAATGGAATGTTGTCTACTCCCGGGGCGTTGTTTCGACTCATTTCTTTCAGCGCTCTGTCAAACTCTTCACGCAGTATCATATCTCCCATTTCTTCTTCATCTACATCCTCTTCCATTTCCATAATATTGTCCTCAAATACATCGCCCTTGTATAGACCCTCTATATACAGGGTGATTCAAAAAGAATACCACAACTTTAAAAATGTGTATTTAATGAAAGAAACATAATATAACCTTCTGTTATACATCATTACAAAGAGTATTTAAAAAAGTTTTTTTTTCATTCAAAAACAAGTTCAGAGATGTTCAATATGGCCCCCTACTGACACTCGAGCAATATCAACCCGATACTCCAACTCGTTCCACACTCTCTGTAGCATATCAGGCGTAACAGTTTGGATAGCTGCTGTTATTTCTCATTTCAAATCATCAATGGTGGCTGGGAGAGGTGGCCGAAACACCATATCCTTAACATACCCCCATAAGAAAAATTCGCAGGGGGTAAGATCAGGGCTTCTTGGAGGCCAGTGATGAAGTGCTCTGTCACGGGCTGCCTGGCGGCCGATCCATCGCCTCGGGTAGTTGACGTTCAGGTAGTTACGGACAGATAAGTGCCAATGTGGTGGTGCTCCATCCTGCTGAAATATGAATTGTTGTGCTTCTTGTTCGAGCTGAGGGAACAGCCAATTCTCTAACATCTCCAGATACTGTAGTCCAGTTACAGTAGCACCTTCGAAGAAAAAGGGACCAAAAACTTTATTGGCTGAAATGGCACAGAAAACGTTCACCTTAGGCGAGTCACGTTCATACTGAGTTGTTTCCCGCGGATTCTCAGTGCCCCATATACAGACATTGTGACGGTTGACTTTCCCGTTAGTGTGGAAAGTTGCTTCATTACTAAACACAATCTTTGAAACAAAAGATTCATCTGTTTCCATTTGAGCAAGGATAAAATCATAGAAATCGATTCTTTTAATCTTATCAGCTGCAGACAGTGCTTGAACCAATTTCAGACGATAAGGTTTCATAACTAACCTTTTTCGTAGGACTCTCCGTACAGTTGATTGTGGAATTTGCAGCTCTCTGCTAGCTCTGCGAGTCGATTATCCTGGGCTGCGAACAAATGCTTGCTGGATGCGTGCTACATTTTCATCACTCGTTCTCGGCCGTCCAGAACTTTTCCCTTTGCACAAACACCCATTCTCTGTAAACTGTTTATACCAACGTTTAATACACCACCTATCAGGAGGTTTAACACCCTACTTCGTTTGAAATGCACGCTAAACAACTGTCGTCGAATCACTTCTGCCGTACTCGATAACACAAAAAGCTTTCTGTTGAGCGGTCGCCATCTTAGCATCAATTGACACTGACGCCTAGTCAACAGCGCCTCAAGCGAACAAATGTACAACTAAATGAAACTTTATAGCTCCCTTAATTCGGCGACAGATAGTGCTTAGCTCTGCCTTTTGTCGTTGCAGAGTTTTAAATTCCTATAGTTGTGGTATTCTTTTTGAATCACCCTGTACTTCTTCCACCTTTCTGCTTTCCCTTCTTTGCTTAGAACTGGGTTTCCATCTGAGCTCTTGATATTCATACAAGTGGTTCTCTTTTCTCCAAAGATCTCTCTAATTTTCCTGTAGGCAGTATCTATCTTACCCCTAGTGAGATAAGCCTCTACATCCTTACATTTGTCCTCTAGTCATGCCTGCTTAGCCATTTTGCACTTCCTGTCGATCTCATTTTTGAGACCTTTGTATTCCTTTTTGCCTGCTTCATTTACTGCACTTTTATATTTTCTCCTTTCATCAATTAAATTCAATATCTCTTCTGTTACCTAAGGATTTCTACTAGCCCTCGTCTTTTTACCTACTTGATACTCTGCTGCCTTCACTACTTCATTCCTCACAGCTACCCATTCTTCTTCTACTGTACTTCTTTCCCCCATTCCTGTCAATTGTTCCCTTATGCTCTCCCTGAAACTCTGTACAACCTCTGGTTTAGTCAGTTTATCCAGATCCCATTTCCTTAAATTCCCACCTTTGTGCAGTTTCTTCAGTTTTAATCTACAGTTCATAACCAATAGATTGTGGTCAGAGTCCACATCTGCCCCTGGAAATGTCTTACAATTTAGAATCTGGTTCCTAAATCTCTGTCTTACCATTATATAATCTATCTTGTACCTTCTAGAATCTCCAGGCTTCTTCCATGTATACAACCGTCTTTCATGATTCTTGAACCAAGTGTTAGCTATGATTAAGTTATGCTCTGAGCAAATCTCTACCAGGCGGCTTCCTCTTTCATTTCTTAGCCCCAATCCATATTCATCTACTATGTTTCCTTCTCTTTCTTGGCCACAATAATGCGTTCACTATGCTGTTTGTAGTAGCTTACCCGCATTCCTATTTTTTTATTCATTATTAAACCTACTCCTGCATTACTCCTATTTGGTTTTGTATTTATAACCCTGTATTCACCTGACCAAAAGTCTTGTTCCTCCTGCCACTGAACTTCACTAATTCCCACTATATCTAACTTTAACCTACCCATTTCCCTTTTCAAATTTTCTAACCTACCTGCCCGATTAAGGGATCTGACATTCCACGCTCCGATCTATAGAACACCAGTTTTCTTTCTCCTGATAATGACATCCTGTTGAGTAGTCCCCGCCCGAAGATCCGAATGGGGGACTATTTTACCTCCGGAATATTTTACCCAAGAGGATGCATTCATCATTTAACCATACAGTAAAGCTGCATGCCCTCAGGAAAAATTACAGCTGTAGTTTCCTCTTGCTTTCAGCCGTTCGCAGTACCAGCACAGCAAGGCCGTTTTGGTTAGTGTTACAAGGCCAGATCAGTCAATCATCCAGACTGTTGCCCCTGCAACTACTGAAAAGGCTGCTGACCCTCTTCAGGAATTTTGCGTAGTGCTCTTAAATATATATATCACAATAACTAAGACCTTTAATGAAAATGAATTTTTTTTTTCAGAACAGTTTTTGTAAAATTGTTTTAGGAAGATTGCGGGGTATGGACCTCAATTCTGTCATCGCAGCACATAACCAACCTGCCAAAAGTGGGCAAACATTGTCGGCCTCCCCCTCTAAAAAAATGAACGAACCTGCCCAGCGCTTTAGACGAAAACTGGTCGCTGAGTGTTGGCCACTGTATCCTGCACAGGCTCTAACTGCAAAACTTTGAGAAAAGAAGTTTGCTCAGGACCAAGATTAAATAACAGGAAGTCCTAGTTGCCAGTCAGATTTTATTTCACCACCTGGTAGCATGGTAAAAAAACACTGAAAATCACAGCCTCGAGCCAATCTGATATTTACAAAATACACCACATGGCTAATCTTGCTCAGTGGACAACAACGTGATGAGTGTCAAACAACTTTTGTAAATCTCAAAAGACAGGATCTGACTTGTCACCTTCATTCATTATTTGCAAAATGTTGTGAATGAATAAAGCAGCCTGTATCTCACATGATTACTATTCCTGAATCTGTGGCAGTTCTTTGAGAGAATCTTTGTTTCCTCATGAGAAATCAAAATGTTTTTAGCTTAGAATATTCTCTAGGATTCAACAATTGACCGACATCAATATATTGGGCTGAAATTCTGTGTGTGCACTCTTTTAACCATTTTGTAGATAATAGAGACCTACAGTCTTTTCTAGACTATTTGGTGCACAGGAGTTTCTCGATACATATGAGCTAAAAGGGGAGTTATTTCTGCACTGTATTCAGTCACAATTTTAACTTTTTCATCGACAATATCAATGTGGAAGTATGAGGATGGGGGAAGAAACTATCCATATTATTTTCAAAGAAATCATTCCAGCATTTACCACAAAAAATTTAGAGAAACTATGGAAAACCAAAACTTAGATGACCAAACACAGATTGAACCTCAATCCTCTCGACAGAGTCCAGTTGTTTATCCAGTGTGCTACCTGACCTCACTCGATATATTGTTAGACTAACATGGGCATCTCCAGTTAGAATGATATGGACATCACTATGTGCTTCAAAACAACAAACTTTACACTTTTATGAAAAGGAAAGTTGCTACTCACCAAATAGCGGA
This sequence comes from Schistocerca piceifrons, assembly GCF_021461385.2. Taxonomy (NCBI): domain Eukaryota; kingdom Metazoa; phylum Arthropoda; class Insecta; order Orthoptera; family Acrididae; genus Schistocerca; species Schistocerca piceifrons. The sequence continues at coordinate 218,667,578 of NC_060145.1, read as the reverse complement.
GATGCTGAGTTGCAGATAATCACAATAAAAAGACTGTCACAAATAAAGCTTTCGGCCAGTAAGGCCTTCGTCAACAATAGACGACAGACGCACGCACACACGCACGCACGCACACACACACACACACACACACACGACTGCAGGCTCAGGCAACTGAAACCACACTGCGAGCAACAGCACCAGTGACCAGTGCAGTGCATGACGGGAGTGGCGACTGAGTGGGGGATGCCACTAGCAAACTGTGGCTGAGAAACAGGTGGACCACTCAGTTACTAAGTACACTGCGAAACATGATATCCTTCATTCCAATGACTGCTTCACAGTCTGTGCTATATTAATCCTTCCCACCAACACCAGCTTTTCTGAACTGTGCAGGTGGGAACTTTCCCTGCAATACATCCTACGTTCCCGTAACCCCCTGGCCCCAACCTTTGTTAGTCACTGTCCTCACCCATCCAGCCCCTTCCCTGTTCCCATTCCAGCACTACAGCACTACACAGCCATCACTCCACCATCATACCCAGTCTTTTTACTTCTCTCCTTTTCTGTTACATCCCCCCCCCCCCCCCCAGCCCCCTGCAAGCTAGCCTATAGTGGCGGTAGTTCTTCATCAAGCAAACGACTAAAGAGTCGTAACCGCCATACCCGAGAGGTGCCACAGGTTACATAAACAATTTGAGAGAGATTCTGAGACAATATTTTCCAGTGCAAAGTATTTCCACAGGCAGATACGGTAAAGAACTAAATCTAAGCAATGCCATTGGAGTAGACAGCATTGTCCCAAAATTGAGACTCATAGAAGAGATAGCCATGACAAAACTATTCTGACTGGTGTGTATGACATATGAGGAAGGCAAAATGTCATCAGACTCCAAAAGAATATAGTAACCCCAGCGCCAAATAAGGTAGGTTCTTATAGGTGTGAATATTAGCAAGCCATCAAATTGAGAGGCTTTCGATAAGCAGTGCAACACAGCTTCTTTTTCAGCCAGTTTCAGTCAAAAAAATGTGGAATTTGTTGTGGGACATTGTGGAATATTCTCACTCCAGTCCTTTTAGTTTCATGAAGTTGCAGCCCTATATGTCACCTTCAAATCGGCAACTGTAATGGAGGTGCCTTCCAAGCAAAGAGCTGTCACTGAATTTCTTTCAGCATAAAACCAAAGCATCATAGATATCCATAGGCACTTGTAGAATGTCTATGGAGAGTTGGCAGTGAACAAAGCAGTGCGAGTCGCTGGGTGAGGTGTCTGTCTTTGCAAAGAAGCCGCATAAACCTGTCTGACCTCCTACATGCCAGCAGGCTGCATGCAGCTGTGACTCCTGTGATGTTGGAATGTGTGGACATTCTCATTCAAGATGGTTGATGGATCACAATCAGACACTTCACTGCCCAACTGGACATCTCTGTTGGTAGTGCCAACACACACGTCCACCAATTTGGGTACTCAAAGGTGCACTCCAAGCGGAAAACTATCACCGACTTTCTTTTGTCATAAACTCAGAGCATCATAGATATGCATAGGCACGGAGACCTGGCAATGAACAAAAGCACACTGAATCATTGGGCGAGGCATCTGCATTATCACAGCGCTGTCGTGCAAACATACCCGATCTCCCACATGGCAGTAGGCTGCACACAGCTGTGACTATTGCAGTGCTGGAACACGCTGACACTCTCATTTGAGGCTATTGACGAATCACAATCAAACACCTCGTTGCACAACTGAAATATCTGTTTTGGTAGTGCTTACACACTCATCCACCGGTTGGGGTTCTCAAAGATGTGTGCCCACTGGGTTACTTGCTGCCCAATAGAAAATCATAAGAACAACAAAGGACCACCTGCGCGCAGTTGCTTGTGCCTTACAAGGTTGACTGTGACTTCTTTTGTAGGACACTGTCACAGGTGATGAAACATGGGTTCATCACTTCGAACTGGAAACAAAATTGCAATCTATGGAGTGGCTCCACACCACCTCTCCTCTGAAGAAAAAGTTCAAGGCCACACCCTCAGCTGGTAAAGTCATGGCGATGGTCTCCTGGGACTCTGAAAGGGGTTATTCTGTTTGATGCCCTCCCTCATGGTGCAACCATCACCTCTTTAGCGTATTGTGCTACACTCAGGAGAAGTAATTTGACCACATTCATCACCATAATAATACAAACAAACTTCTCCCTCTCCATGACAATGCAAGGCCTCACACAATTCTGTGGACCTGAGAGCAGTTCACAAAACTTCATTGCGCTGTTCTTCCTACAGCCCGGATCTCGCAACTTCCCACTTCCTCCTGTTTGGCCCAATGAAGGATGTACTCTGTGGGAAGCAGTATATGGATGATGGGGAAGTTTTTAATGCAGCAAGACATTGGCTCTGATGTCAACCAGTAGACTGGTACTCCGTAGGTATAGAGGCCCTCCAAATAAGCTGGCATAAGGCCATCACACTGAATTGAGATTGTGCTGAAAAACAGGGTTTTGTAGCCAAAAAATTGGGGATAATACGGTGAACTGGAATCCTAAATAAAACCAAACTGCTTTCAAAAAAAGGATGTGTTGTATTACTTGTTGAATGCCCCTCGTAATAAATCCTGGTTGCAAAATACTAACACACATTATTTATAGATGAACGGAAAGACAGGTACAAACCAACTTCGAGGAAGAACAGTTTGGATTCTGAAGAACTACAGGAATCAGTGCAGCACTACTGACGCTATAAATCTCAGAAGACAGGATGAAAGAAGGCAAACCAATATTTATAGATTTGTGCATTTACAGAAAACTTTTAACACTGTTGACTGGAATAACTGCTTGAAATTCGGAAGGTAGCAGTGATAAAATACTGGGAGCAAAAGGTTATCCATAACTTTTACAGAGAACAGACTGCAGTTATGACGTGAAGGACACAAGTAAAGAAGGAAAATGAAATTATGAGTAGTCTGAGAACTTTCAGGCCATGTCAAAAGTATTACTTTTGATCAGTTGAATAGTGAACCAAATGATAGCACTAACCTGTGGATGGATAGCAAGAGAAACTTATAAAATACATTGAATTAAATAAGTTACAAATTTTTTATGTGAATAAAATTAACTATGTATTGTATTTCCTACTTGATTCAATTTGTGAAAGATGATAAATGTTACAGCAAATATTTTCTGAGTGCACTTTTTCTGTATATCTTCTTTAGTCAGTTTTTGAATTCTTTGACACTATTCTGCAACTGTTTCCATCTCATGCCTTTTTTTTTCTCATACCTACTCCATTCAGTATCCCCAATAGATGGTTTACTAAATGTACTACAAACCTGCTCCTTCATCTGACAACAATCTTGTAGAGACTTTTTTCCCTCCTTAGTTCTCTTCAATTCATTCTTCAACTTCGAACTTATTATTTAACACAATTCTGCAGCAATGCATTTAAAATTATTCCAGTTGTTCTTCCTCCAGTTTTTTAGAGTGTACATATTTCTGAACTAGCTATCCAGAGGGCAACATTCTTGTCAAGCTACTGATACCAGTAGATTTCATCTCCTCCTATCTGCTTCATGTCTCATTGTTCCATCTTTCTTGTATAGATTAGTTTCTTAGACAGCAAAAGTCTTCTGCCATTTTACTGTTGTCTCTCACCCAATTTTGCCACAGTAAAGCTTGTGTTCTATTATAGATAATAATTTTAACCTTTATTTTGCTACAATAATGGAAAATCTAGGCTCTACTAAGAAAACCTGTAGCCTACTGATGTTTGAAACATTTAAACACAACAGGATAACAACATAATAAGCTATTTAACTGCCACATATTTTTGTGTGTAATTCACTTTCTCACTCACACAGCCAACGAAATGCATCCATCCGCAGAAATACTGACTGGGTAAAAGTTCAGATATAATGAAAGGCACAACAAAGTGAGAAAGTTGATTCTCAAAGGAAATATTAATATGAGGACTGCTGGTTAGTTGTCACTTCTATACAGAATGCTAAATATAAATTGCAGTATAGCTAAAACATAATGTTGTTGATATATTTAAAAACAAAGATGATGTGACTTACCATACGAAAGCGCTGGCAGGTCAATAGAAACACAAACAGACACATACATACACACAAAATTCAAGCTTTCGCAACAAACTGTTGCCTCATCAGCCTTGCATCTCAATCCTCCTTAAAAAACCTTAATCCTACTCCCAACATCACAACTGCTGAAGCCCAGGCTATCCGTGATCTTTCCTCTTTCCCGATGAGGCAACAGTTTGTTGCGAAAGCTTGAATTTTGTGTGTATGTATGTGTCTGTTTGTGTTTCTATCGACCTGCCAGTGCTTTCGTATGGTAAGTCACATCATCTTTGTTTTTAAATATATTTTTCCCGCGTGGAACGTTTCCCTCTATTACATTGATACATAATGTTGTTGCTTACACAAGTGACCCCACTTTTAATATGACAGGAAATTTCTGTAAATGGACTGTTCTAGGTGGGGTGGGTGGGAGTCTAGTACAGGTCTCACAACTGTGTCATCCACCTGTATGGTGCAGGGGAGGGAGTAAGGTTGGCATTAGAATGGAAGTGGAATATTCTATAGGTTTGGTAGGAGATGGAATACTATATTGGGTGAAGAGTGTTCTGGCTTTGATGAAATACTTCCCTTCTCAGGGCACAAGGAGAATTAGTCACAGCCTTGGCAAAGACTGACTATTTTCTTCACGTCCTGGGTGCTGATGGGTGCAATGATCAATGATTGGTTCATAGTGGCTCCTTTGGCAGCATAAAAGCTACTACTCATTATCCAGTACAAGTGTGTTGTTACACATGACTGTGTCCACACCAGTTAGCTCTATGTGTGATTTCCCTTCCCTAAGTTTTGCTTATACTTAAGCTTTCTTCTATTTTCCTTGACTCAAATTCTACCTTCTTACTGTTGAAAAGCAGGTCCATGTCAGGGGGATTCTAACGTTGATATCCGTTTCCACTGCATTTTCATTCCTTGTACAAAAGTTTCCTTCACTTCTGTCATTCCTTCTTCAGCAGCCAGAAACACCCTCTACCAATTGATCACAGAATTCAAACATCTTAAGACATACTGTAAATCCACCCATGCTGTGAAAGTGGGTTTTCTTTTTATTACTTCCTAATTGCATTATCAGATCTGTTTCTCTGGTACCTTTCATTTTTGTGGAACAAAATTGATCAACAGCAGTCTCTCTTTATATTCTCTAACCCCTATCATGCTGCATTATATCATTCCCATCAAAGATTATCAATGTGCTCCTATGATACACCTGTCTTTTCTCAAGTATATAACAAAGGCTTCCTATTTGCAAGTTGAACAGATAAAGTAACAGGATGGTACATGAAAAGCAAATTCACACTTGAAGTCCTGTATTACATTGTGTACAGTGAAACTTTGGCATTTCTCTTCCAACACATCACTTCCTGCAGTATTCAACCTCCTCGAGTCCTGACCTTAGACTTTGTAAAGGGAGGGTCTACATTGATGGCCAATTAATTTTTGTAGGGCAAAATAAGTCTAACATTAAAAAAAAAATTTAAAAATTGTTGTAATTCACCAAACTATTAGGCCATGTAGCATGTATACTCAAATATATTTTTATCCTAATAATTTTCAGGTGTTGTTCTGATTAGTCTCATATAAAAAGGAAATGTTCTCACTGACTCATTGACTGACTCATCATTGCCAAGCCCAAACCACTACAGAGAGAGACTTGGAATTTACAGAGGGTGTTGATCTTATACTGTAGGTATCGTTTGGGAAGAGATTTTTCAAAATTGCACCCCTAAGGGGATGAAACATTTTTTGAAAATATGTTGCTGTTAAGGCAATTTTGGAGCTGGATCTAAGGAAACTGGCATTTGGTTTCTCAACCTGAAATAAAGAAATACATGTCTCAGCATTTTTAGAAATATAGCCCCTATGGGGGTGAAACTTTTTTGGAAATAAATTATTATTAAAGAACTACTAAAGTATTTTTAAGGCCACATCTATGAAAATTGGTATGCGACTTTTCAGTTAGAAATTACAAAATATGTGTTTCAGTGGTTTTTTAAATTCATCCCCGAAGAGGGTTTTAAGCGCCTTCTTGCCTTCCACTGTTGAAGAGTAATTCAGGGATGGCGATTGCATCTTTCAACATGATCAAGCACCTGTTCATAATGCCTTTGATGGAGTGGCTACACAACAATAACATCCCTATAATGGACTGGTCTGCATAGAGTCCTGACCTGAATCCTACAAAACACCTTTGGGATGTTTTGGAACGCCGACTTCATGCCAGGCCTCGCCGACTAACATCGATACCTCTCCTCAGTGCAGCACTCCATGAAGAATGGTCTGCCATTTCCCAAGAAACCTTCCAGCAGCTGAAGGAATGTATGCCTGCGAGAATGGAAGCTGTCATCAAGGCTACGGGTGGGCCAACACCATACTGAACTCCAGCATTACCGAGGAGAGGGCCACGAACTTGTAAGTCATTTTCAGCCAGGTGTCCGGAAACTTTTGATCACATAGTGTTTGTGTGTCATTGCTTTTTGGGAATCTAACCACTAACTGGGTGAAATAGGGCCAGACTGATCCACTGACACATCATGACTGAGTCCAAACTGTCAAGGACAGACACTTTAAATTTGGAGAGGGTGTGAATTTTATACTGTGGGCACTGTATACGAAGGGATTGTTCAAAATTCCACTCCTAAGGGGGTGAAATAGGGGATGACACGACTTTTGAAAATATGTCGCTATAAAGGCAAGTTTGAAGCTAGACCCCTACAAAAATTGGTATTTGGTTTCTCAGTCAGATAAAAAAACTTATTTCAGCATTTTTGGAAATTCAACCACTAAGGGGGCAAAATCTGGGTGAAAGCTTTTTTGAAAATAAATTGTTATTAAAGAACTACTAAAGCATTTTTAAAGATATGTATATGAAAACTGACATTTCACTTCCTGGTTAGAAATAAAAAATGTGTTTCACTGTTTTTGGCAATTCAACCATAGGAGTGTGAAATTGGCAATGAAAATTTTTAAGACAATATTTCATAATTTTAAGAAATTTTTAAACCTAATCCATGAAAATTGGTATTTCACTTCTCGGGTAGCTAAAAAGAAAGGGGATGGAAGTTTCAATGGAATATCACCACAAGAATGCAAAAGACATGATTAACAAAACCTTGGACTCCAGCTACCACAACTGCTTTTTGGTCAGTAGTTCACTCAAAAAAGACCATGCTTATGTGGCTTTAATTAGCATAAAAAGTTTAGAAGCTTGTGCAGTTTGTGAGCAAAATACAAATTTTTTACATAAAAATTTGTTAAAAGAAAAAAAAATCTGTGCAGACCATACAGACCATGTAAGCAATGCAGCAGGCAATAAGCTAGTTTCATTTAAAAACTAACAACTGAAACACACAAATATGTTTATCTAAGTACCACAAAAGTTATTTCCTTACTATTGCTGAAAATTGTATCAGAAATTTCATCATTCTACTATTTTTTGTAATTGTAAACATCTGTTCTTTTTCTCTGAAACCAATCTATTATGCATTTTGTGCAATTCACAAATGTGAAGCCCTTAAATCAACGCAACCTGTCTTTGAAACAACTTTTATAAATTTCATTCAATGTCTCAGGAAGTTGTGCGGCACGGAACATCCTTGCTGTTGGTGACAGCATGAGCTTTGGTGTTAAAGTTCATTTCCTCATTGGAACTGCATCGTTTTCGTCTTCATTCCTTTTCTTCTTCACTCTCTTCTTTCTCTTGCATTCTCTCTTGTAAATGTGAAACTATAGGTCATTGCAGAATGTAGAACCAGTGCCACAATGAAAAAGAACGCATTGCCATATTGTTGAGAGGAAATAATCATTTATTTGATAATATAGGGTATATTAGCATATTTCAGTATATGCTAAACCTGTTCTAGTTCAATATCATTAAAAACACACAGAAATTGCTTTTATTTCTTGAAGAATTCCTGACACTGCAGTAAACAGATTTATTCAATCAGCTGCTGAAACCTACTGAGATCTTTCAGAAACAAAGTGCCATAAAGTACTCACTATTATCAGGAACAAGTTTATTCAATTGCCTCAGCAAGGAAAAAAACTGGATGTAGCATATATAATACTAGGACAGAGGAGATTAATGTGTTTTCCAACTTTACATACTTTTACAATACACTTGCATTACTAATGCAAATTGTAAAACATCAAAATTGTATCAAATTTGTGAATCCCTAAGAGTACTGAATGCAGTCAATTTCCAGTGTAATTCCTCACCAATGAAATGTGAAGAAGGAAATAACAATGGAATATCTGAATTTATGGTGGTCGTGACACTGGTTTTAGGAGCGACTCAATTTATTTTGACGAAGATATTACTATGGTTTAAAAATATAGCAAAGATGTTCCTGTGTTTAATGAGGAAATTTAGTATGAAGGAGGGAGCTGGGTGTTCATGGCAAAATACATGTTTGAACTACAGTTTCCTTAAATTTCTGTTCTTTTTGAGCATCGTTAGTGATTCCAATGCAGCAATACCCACAGAAACACATTTGGTATGTCAGAATCCTTGGCTGTTGTTGTATAAAAGTAACTACCTGCAGCAAGATATTGAAGGAATGGTCCCCTTTTTTTCAAATTTTTATGTAGTATTTTTCTCTTTTCTGATAATTTAAGTTAATTAAGCTTAATTTTTTGGTTTTGCTGATTTTTTTCTGTAATAACTTTTATCATTTACCAATTATATCATTAAACACTTCTGAAAGGCAATTTGATAGCCAAAGCCACAAACAAAATTCTACTAGTTAAAAAATTACAATGGATTCAAGCAGTATTACTTTAAACAGGTTTTCATGTGTATAAATTATAAGAAAAGCAGACTAAAAACCACTTCTATTAAAAACTTTTAATTAAACATTTTATACAATAAAAGTAAAGGAATGAATACAAAGAATTATGTACTAGTGGTCAATTATAATCAGTTCATCTATTCCCCAATCTTCATAACTGTTATCTGGAAGATATCGTCTAATAATAATGGGTATTTTCCGCTGCTTCAATTCTTTCATTGCAATTTGCAATGGATCTGTTTCACCATCCAACTCCACCATCACGGGAGCACACATGGCTATTTGTAGTGCTCGCGTCCCCAATACTCTTGCTCTCTCATACCTGTTGAAAGACAGGAACAATACATAGAGGTTACTGCTAATGAACATAATTATTTCATGTAATTGTGCTGAGAGACTGGTGAAATATGAAATTACATCTTTTATTAATAATAATAATAATAATAATAATAATAATAAACCCCGTGGAGGCCCGGGAAAAGAATAGGCCTCAGGTATGTTCTGCCAGTCGTAAAAGGTGACTAAAAGAACAAACCACTAATAGGGCTAACCCCCCTTTTAGTGTGATTAGTTGGGTCAGGACAGAACTAATGAAGCCTCGGACAAGCGCTGTCATGGTCGGGGGTGACGCTTGAACCCTATGCCCATCCACAATGGTAACGACACTGCTAGCCAAACGAAAAATGATTTAAAGCCAAATAGAGGTGTTTTGCAGGAGGTGCTTCCTGTAACCACTCTAGAAGGAAAACAAAGGCAGAGGATGAGATGGTCAGATGAAGTTAACCGACACCTCATGTTCTGTTATTACCAAGCAACAAACTTAGGAACAAACACAACTGGATACAGATCACAAGTATAGACAACATTCATTACCAGATAACCAGAATTAAAATTTTTAACAGAACAACAACTAGCGGATCAGATCCGTGTAATAATAAAAAATAACAGGATACCCCAGTCAGAATTAGAAAACATCAAACAACAAGTACAACAAATACTAGAACAAAATAATGTGCAATCAGAAGAAGAAGAAAATACAGTAATGGACTCAAACATCCCTGAGCAAACAAACCAAGAACAACACGCATCAATTAAACGATCAGAGGAAAACGAAATCTTAAGACAGTCACCAGAACAAGCACAAATAGAACACGAAGTGACACACATGTTAGATATAGAAGAAAAATTTCAGCTGACATATATAGAATACAAAGACACAAATACAGACATTAAACCATTCTTGCATAGACCACCAAATAACCCACAAGTCGAAACAACAATAACAACTATCAACACAATCATACACAACAAAATAAATGAAAATACAACTATGGAAGAGTTACAACTACTGATTTATATAGAAGCACTCGCTACACTAAATATACACACTAGACAGAGATCAGAACCAACCAACACACAGAAGAAACCCACAAAACCAGCATGGCAACACAGCCTACAGATCAGAATAGAAAAACTGAGAAAAGACATCGGACAGCTAACACAATTTAAAAGAAATGAAATATCAGACAAAAAACGAAAAAGGTTGGTAAAATATCACAACAAGAAGTGATAGAGCAATTAGATGAAAAGAAGCAGAAATTACAAGCACTGGCCAAACGACTTAGAAGATACAAAAAAAGTGAAAATAGAAGGAAACAAAATCAAACATTCAACACCAACCAAAAAAAATTTTACCAGACAATAGATAACACTGACATTAAAATAGACAATCCACCAAACATAACAGACATGGAACATCTCTGGAGCAACATATGGTCAAACCTGGTACAACATAACAGGCATGCACGGTGGATAAAAGCAGAAACAGACACATACAAGATGATACCACAAATGCCTGAAGTGATAATTTTGCAACATGAAGTCACCCAAGCAATTAATTCTACTCACAATTGGAAAGCCCCTGGAAAAGATAAAATAGCAAATTTCTGGCTAGAGAAGTTCACCTCAACACATTCACATCTAACTAAATTATTTAACATACATCCAAAAACAAAGATGATCTGACTTACCAAACGAAAGTGCTGGCAGGTCGATAGACACACAAACACAAACATACACACAAAATTCAAGCTTTCGCAGCAAACGGTTGCTTCATCAGGAAAGAGGGAAGGAGAGGGAAAGACGAAAGGATGTGGGTTTTAAGGGAGAGGGTAAGGAGTCATTCCAATCCCGGGAGCAGAAAGAGACACACACACACACACACACACACACACACACACACACACACACCCATCCGTACGTACATACACAGACACAAGCAGACATTTTTAACAGTTACATTACAGTTATTTAACAGTTACATTGCAGACCCATACACATTCCCTGATACACTTACACATGGAATAACTTATCTGAAACCTAAAGATCAAGCAGACACAGCAAACCTAACTAAATATCGCCCCCTAACATGCCTACCAACAATATACAAAATATTAACTTCAGTCATTACACAGAAATTAATGACACATACAACACAGAACAAAATTATAAATGAAGAACAAAAAGGCTTGTGCAAAGGAGCACGAGGATGTAAAGAGCAACTGATAATAGATGCGGAGGTGACATACCAAGCTAAAACTAAACAAAGGTCGCTACACTACGCATACATTTATTACCGAAAAGCTTGTAATAGTGTACCCCACTCATGGTTACTACAAATATTGGAAATATACAAAGTAGATTCTAAATTGATACAGTTCCTAAACATAGTAATGAAAAATTGGAAAACCACACTTAATATCCAAACAAATTCAAATACTATCACATCACAGCCAATAAAGATTAAGTGTGGAATGTACCAAGGAGACTCATTAAGTCCTTTCTGGTTCTGCCTTGCTCTGAACCCACTAACCAACACGCTAAATAATACAAATTATTGATATAATATTACTGGAACATACCCACACAAAATAACACATTTGCTATACATGGATGAACTAAAACTACTGGCAGCAACAAATCAACAACTCAATCAATTACTAAGATAACAGAAGTATTCAGCAAGGATATAAATATGGCTTTTGGAACAGACAAATTTAAGAAAAATAGCATAGTCAAGGGAAAACACACTAAACAAGAAGATTACATATTGGATAACCACAGCGACTGCATAGAAGCGATGGAAAAAACAGATGCCTATAAATATCTAGGATAGAGACAAAAATAGGAATAGATAATACAAATATTAAAGAAGAACTAAAAGAAAAATATAGACAAAGACTAACAAAAATACTGAAAACAGAATTGACAGCAAGAAACAAGACAAAAGCTATAAAGACTTATGGTATACCAATATTGACCTACTCATTTGGAGTAGTGAAATGGAGTAACACAGACCTAGAAGCACTCAATACACTTACACGATCACAATGCCACAAATATAGAATACATCACATACATTCAGCAACTGAAAGATTCACATTAAGCAGAAAGGAAGGAGGAAGGGGATTTATCAACATAAAAAACCTACATTATGGACAGGTAGACAATTTAAGAAAATTCTTTCTAGAACGAGCAGAAACTAGCAAAATACACAAAGCAATCACTGATATAAATACATCGGCTACACCACTGCAATTTCATAACCACCTCTACAACCCTTTAGATCACATAACATCAACAGATACGAAGAAAGTAAATTGGAAAAAGAAAACACTACATGGCAAGCACCCGTATCATCTAACACAGCCACACATTGATCAAGACGCATCCAACACATGGCTAAGAAAAGGCAATATATACAGTGAGACTGAAGGATTCATGATTGCAATACAGGATCAAACAATAAACACCAGATATTACAGCAAGCATATTATTAAAGATCCCAATACCACAACAGATAAATGCAGACTTTGCAAACAACAAATAGAAACAGTAGATCACATCACAAGTGGATGTACAATACTAGTAAATACAGAATACCCCAGAAGACATGACAATGTAGCAAAAATAATACATCAACAGCTTGCCTTACAACATAAACTTATAAAACAACACATTCCCACATACAAGTATGCACCACAAAATGTACTGGAGAATGATGAATACAAATTACACTGGAACGGAACCATTATAACAGATAAAACAACACCACATAACAGACCTGACATCATACTCACCAATAAAAAGAAGAAATTAACACAACTAATCGGAATATCCATACCCAATACAACAAATATACAGAAGAAAACAGGCGAAAAAATAAAAAATACATCTAACTGGCTGAGGAAGTCAAGGACATGTGGCATCAGGATAAAGTTGACATCATACCAATTATACTATCAACTACAGGAGTCATACCACACAATATCCACCAGTACATCAACGCAATACAGCTACATCCAAACGTATATATACAACTACAGAAATCTGTAATTATTGATACATGTTTAATTACACGAAAGTCCTAAATGCAATGTAACATTTACCGTACAGTTAAAAGGAAGTCACGCTTGATAAAGGTCCGCATCACTTTCCATTTCTAAACAGACATAACGTCTGAGAAAGGGTAATAATAATATACTCTTGTCATCGTACCTCTTCTGCAAACCACATCTCTGAAGTCATTCATTAATTCATTCATTCATTCACGACCAGACATTAAAAAAATTGTTCAAAGATAAGAAAAAGGTTGTAGAGAGTTTCAGGGAGTGCATTAGGGAACGATTGACAAAAATGGGGGGAAAGAAATACAGTAGAAGAAGAATGGGTAGCTTTGAGAGATAAAATAGTGAAGGCAGCAGAGGATCAAGTGGGTAAAAAGGAATCCTTGGGTAACAGAAGAGATACTGAATTTAACTGATGAAAGGAGAAAATACAAAAATGCAGTAAATGAAGCAGGCAAAAAGGAATACAAACGCCTCAAAAATGAGATCAACAGGAATTGCAAAATGGCTAAGCAGGGATGGCTAGAGGACAAATGTAAGGATGTAGAGGCGTATATCACTAGGGGTAAGATAGATACTGCCTACAAGTAAATTAAAAGAGACCTTTGGAGAAAAGAGAACTACTTGCACGAATATCAAGAGCTCAGATGGAAATCCAGTTCGAAGCAAAGAAGGGAAAGCAGAAAGGTGGAAGGAGTATACAGAGGGTCTATACAAGGGCGATATTCTTGAGGAAAATATTATGGAAATGGAAGGGGATGTAGATGAAGATGAAATGGGAGATATGATACTGCATGAAGAGATTGACAGAGCACTGAAAGACCTAAGTCGAAAGAAGGCCCCGGGAGTAGACAACATTCCATTAGAACTACAGATAGCCTTAGGAGAACCAGCCCTGACAAAACTCTACCATCTTGTGAGCAAGATGTATGAGACAGGTGAAATACCCTCAGACTTCAAGAAGGATATAATAATTCCAATCCCAAAGAAATCAGGTGTTGACAGATGTGAAAATTACCAAACTATCAGTTTAATAAGCCATGGCTGCAAAATACTAACACAAATTCTTTACAGACGAATGGAAAAACTGGTAGAAGCCGACCTCAGGGAAGATCAGTTTGGATTCCGTAGAAATATTGGAACACGTGAGGCAATACTGACCTTACGACTCACCTTAGAAGAAAGATTAAGGAAAGGCAAACCTATATTTCTAGCATTTGTAGACTTAGAGAAAGCTTTTGACAATGTTGACTGGAATACTCTCTTTCAAATTCTAAAGGTGGCAGGGGTAAAATACAGGGAGCGAAAGGCTATTTACAATTTGTATTGCAACCAGATGGCAGTTATGAGTCGAGGGGCATGAAAGGGAAGCAGCGGTTGGGAAGGGAGTGAGGGTTGTAGCCTCTCCCCGATGTTATTCAATCTGTATATTGAGCAAGCAGTAAAGGAAACAAAAGAAAAATTTGGAATTGGTATTAAAATACATGGAGAAGAAAGAAAAACTTTGAGGTTTGCCGATGACATTGTAATTCTGTCAGAGACAGCAAAGGACTCTGAAGAGCAGTTGAATGGAAAGAACAGAGTCTTGAAAGGAGGATATAAGATAAACACCAACAAAGGCAAAACGAGGATAATGGAATGTAGGCGAATTAAGTTGGGTGATGCTGAGGGAATTAGGTTAGGAAATGAGACACTTAAAGTAGTAAAGGAGTTTTGCTATTTGGGGAGCAAAATAACTGATGATGGTTGAAGTAGAGAGGATATAAAATGTAGACTGGCAATGACAAGGAAAGAGTTTCTGAAGAAGAGAAATTTGTTAACATCAGGTATGGATTTAAGTGTAAGGAAGTTGTTTCTGGAAGTATTTGTAAGGAGTGTAGCCATGTATGGAAGTGAAACATTGATGATAAATAGTTTGGACAAGAAGAGAATAGAAGCTTTCGAAATGTGGTGCTACAGAAGAATGCTGAAGATTAGATGGGTAGATCACATAACTAATGAGGAGATATTGAATAGAATTGGGGAGAAGAGGAGTTTGTGGCACAACTTGACTAGAAGAAGGGATCGGTTGGCAGGGCATATTCTGAGGCTTCAAGGGGTCACCAATTTAGTATTGGAGGGTAAAAACCGTAGAGGGAGGCCAAGAGATGAATACACTAAGCAGATTCAGAAGGATGTAGGTTGCAGTAGGTACTGGGAGATGAAGAAGCTTGCACAAGATAGAGTAGCATGGAGATCTGCATCAAACCAGTCTCTGGACTAAAGACCACAACAACAACAAGAAAAAGGAGCTGGGAACAGCAGTAGTATTCAACACAATTACTTAAGCGAAGTTATTCTGTCAAAAACTGACATTCTGAGCGTGTGGCTGGGTACAAAATATAGGTTGATGCTTATGTAGTAGAAAACAGATAATGCTATTTATTTATTTAAATAGTGCCGTTACCAGTTTTGAACCGAAAGGTTCATCTTCAGATGGCTAATTCATGTTAAGATACATTTTACATTAGCTTTCACTTCTTGTTTTCTCAACTGACAAAATTTCCTTGGGGCTGGTAGTGCACTATAACCAAAACAAAATGTGATACAATGTTACTTTAACTGTAAACTGTGCCTCACAAGGATTTTAAGTGATGTAAACAAATTATTAAAGGGATGAAATTTCACTTACGATGAGAAGCCCATGCCATTATGTTCCAGTGCAGACTGCTCATGATCTTGCAGCAGCGAAAACTGTGAAACTGTGTGATGTACTTTTTTATGTATATGTATGCACATAATCTATAGCACCATTCACACAATAAGAAGTTTCACCATGTGGAAGTATGTATACAAAGGTGGTGATATTACAAACTTAACAACGTCAAAGACTTCCACTCTCACAGGTATTTCGTCACATACATATATGTGACAGTAGGGATTTACAAATTACTAAGGTTACATTACTTGCTATTTACATTAAAAGAGAACTGATTAAAATTAAGATAAACAAGTAGAGCAGTTAGTCCGTTATGAAGTGTCACTGCAGTGATATTATGTAAATATTATGGTATACACTGTAACCAAAGTAAATCATAAGGGACAGACATACTTAAATAACTATTACAACTATGGACATTGCATTGATATTTTTTTCTTATATAGAAACAGCTAGCTGAATGTGTATTATTGTATATCTTTAAAAAAATCAATGAAATGTTCGCTGTTGTAATATTTATTTATGTACATCCATCCCAAATCATTTACTGTGCTTCCAATGTATACTATAATATTTACATAATATGCTCAAAGTTGTAATATTTACTTATGTACATCTGGACCTTATCATATACTTTGGTTACAATGCCTACCATAATATTTACAATATATCACTGCAGTAATACTTTATAACAAACTGACTGCTCTATTTGTGTATCTTAATCAGTTCTCATACAGTGTAAATTATAAGTAATGTAACATTTGTAATCTGTTAATTCCTACTGTCACATACATGTATATAATAAAATATATCTGAGAGTGGAAGTCTTTGATGCGCTTTGGATTATGTGCATACATATACATAAAATGCTTTAGATTATGTACATACATATACATAAAAAAGTGCATCATACAGTTTTCACTGCTGCAAGATCAGCAGTCAGCACTGGAATGTAATGGCGTGGATTTTTCATTGTAAGTAACTGAAACTTCTTCCCTTTAATAATTTACTTACATCAGTTAAAATCATTGTGAGGCACAATTTACAGTTAAAATGACATTGTATCACATTTTGTTTTGGTTGTAGGGCACCACCATCCAAAGGAAATTTCATCAGTTGGGATGCAGACAGAAGAGAGGAATGGCCTCTGCTGCAAACCAACCTCAAGGGTTGAACACTAAAATAAGAAGAAGAAGAAGAAGAAGAAGAAGAAGAAGAAGAAGACAATCTGCAGTTCTTTAAGATGTTTTGCTTTTTCTGAACATGAGTGTATTTTACAAGACACAATGGCATCGACATATGTGGACAGATGAACGAAGCTCCAAATAATATCAGCAGCATGACCGGAAATGGTCTGTAGTTAACCTGAGTGTTCTCTTAATGACTTGAGATAATTGAGTAATACGGCAGACACAAACACAATCATCTCAACAGCTTCGGCAGCATGTGTAAGACTGTTTACATCCAATTCGTTTAGTACTTTTGTAAAGCATGCCCAGCGAAGATAACCGAAAATTTATAACCAAATAATAACACTATTCATTTAAAACTAACCTTTTGGTGGTCTTATTAGTATCAGTCATTGTTATCTGGGTGAGAAACCTGCACCTTTCCTATTGTAAAAGAATAAAGTGCTGTTGATGAACATCTAATCTGTCAAAGAAACATACTTCAAAATTATGCCAGTTTACTTTTGATGGAGCACGACCTAATTTTTTTTAGTAATAACTTCCTAGTCTGTATAACAGAGTAAAAAATCATTAAAATTTGAATTAAAGTGCTATTAAAGTAATAGTACAATAATTTAAATGCAAGAACAATGGCAACTTAAAACTCCATTTTTCCAAACTTTTCATTTCATGGTCGATTTTGTGTACGTGTTCCACTGCATGCTTAGTGTCATTTTAGTGTTGCTATCCCACTAGCTGGAAGTGTACACCAGAATCTGTGTTGTTTTATGCTGTAGGATGACTTGTACCATGACAATGTTCTGAATAGCAGATTTGCTTGGTTGTTGTAAGCTAGTGTTTGCCTCTACCCTGTACAATGGTCCTCCACTGTCTGAAGAATGTATGGCTAGGGAAACAGAAGACACTCATTTTTATTTTTTAAAAGAGTAAACTTCTATCTGACTGTGTATTATATATGTAAAAACAAAGATGATGTGACTTACCAAATGAAAGTGTTGGCAGGTCGATAGACACACAAACAAACACAAACATACGCACAAAATTCAAGCTTTCGCAACCAACGGAAAGAGGGAAGGAGAGGGAAAGACAAAAGGATGTGGGTTTTAAGGGAGAGGGTAAGGAGTCATTCCAATCCCAGGAGGGGAAAGACTTACCTTAGGGGGAAAAAAAGGACACGTATACACTCGCACACACACACGTATCCAACCGCACATACACAGACAAAAGCAGACATTTGTCAAGGCAAAGAGTTTGGGCAGAGATGTCAGTCGAGGCGGAAGTACAGAGGCAAAGATGTTGTTGATAGACAGGTGAGGTACGAGTGGCGGCAAATTGAAATTAGCGGAGATTGAGGCCTGGCGGATAACGAGAAGAGAGGATATACTGAAGGGCAAGTTCCCATCTCCGGAGGTCTGACAGGTTGGTGTTAGTGGGAAGTATCCCGATAACCCGGACAGTGTAACACTGAGCCAAGATGTGCTGGCCGTGTACCAAGGCATGTTTAGCCACAGGGTGATCCTCATTACCAACAAACACTGCCTGTGTCCATTCATGCGAATGGACAGTTTGTTGCTGGTCATTCCCACATAGAAAGCTTCACAGTGTAGGCAGGTCAGTTGGTAAATCACGCGGGTGCTTTCACACATGGTTCTGCCTTTGATCGTGTACACCTTCCGGGTTACAGGACTGGAGTAGGTGGTGGTGGGAGGGTGCATGGGACAGGTTTTACACCGGGGATGTTACAAGGGTAGGAGCCAGAGGCTAGGGAAGGCAGGTCGGGAGGGTAGTTGCGTGATGCGAAAGCTGTTTTCAGGTTGTTGGTGTAATGGTTCAGGGATTCCGGACTGGAGCAGATTCGTTTGCCACGAAGACCTAGGATGTAGGGAAGGGACCGTTTGATGTGGAATGGGTGGCAGCTGTCATAATGGAGGTACTGTTGCTTGTTGGTGGGTTTGATGTGGATGGTCGTGTGAAGTTGGCCATTGGACAGGTGGAGGTCAACGTCAAGGAAAGTGGCATGGGATTTGGAGTAGGACCAGGTGAATCTGATGGAACCAAAGGAGTTGAGGTTGGAGAGGAAATTCTGGAGTTCTTCTTCACTGTGAGTCCAGATCATGAAGATGTCTTCAATAAATCTGTACCAAACTTTGGGTTGGCAGGCCTAGGTAACCAAGAAGGCTTCCTCTACGCGACCCATGAATAGGTTGGCGTACGAGGGGACCATCCTGGTACCCATGGCTGTTCCCTTTAATTGTTGGTATGTCTGGCCTTCGAAAGTGAAGAAGTTGTGGGTCAGGATGAAGCTGGCTAAGGTAATGAGGAAAGAGGTTTTAGGTAGGGTGGCAGGTGATCGGCGTGAAAGGAAGTGCTCCATCACAGCGAGGCCCTGGACGTGCGGAATATTTGTGTATAAGGAAGTGGCATCAATGGTTACAAGGATGGTTTCTGGGGGTAACAGACTGGGTAAGGATTCCAGGCGTTCGAGAAAGTGGTTGGTGTCTTTGATGAAGGATGGGAGAATGCATGTAATGGGTTGAAGGTGTTGATCTACGTAGGCAGAGATACGTTCTGTGGGGGCTTGGTAACCAGCTACAATGAGACGGCAGGGATGATTGGGTTTGTGAATTTTAGGAAGAAGGTAGAAGGTAGGGGTGCAGGGTGTTGTTCGTGGGGTCAGGAGGTTGATGGAGTCAGGTGAAAGGTTTTGTAGGGCGCCTAAGGTTCTGAGGATTCCTTGAAGCTCCGCCTGGACATCAGGAATGGGATTACCTTGGCAAACTTTGTATGTAGTGTTGTCTGAAAGCTGACACAGTCCCTTAGCCACATACTCCCGACGATCAAGTACCACGGTCGTGGAACCCTTGTCCACCGGAAGAATGACGATGGATCGGTCAGCCTTCAGATCATGGATAGCCCGGGCTTCAGCAGTGGTGATGTTGGGAGTAGGATTACGGTTTTTTAAGAAGGATTGAGAGGCAAGGCTGGAAGTCAGAAATTCCTGGAAGGTTTGGAGAGGGTGATTTTGAGGAAGAGGAGGTGGGTCCCACTGTGACGGAGGACAGAACTGTTCCAGGCAGGGTTCAATTTGGATAGTGTCTTGGGGAGTTGGATCATTAGGAGTAGGATTAGGATCATTTTTCTTCATGGCAAAGTGATATTTCCAGCAGAGAGTACAGGTGTAGGACAGTAAATCTTTGACAAGGGCTGTCTGGTTGAATCTGGGAGTGGGGCTGAAGGTGAGGCCTTTGGATAGGACAGAGGTTTCGGATTGGGAGAGAGGTTTGGAGGAAAGGTTAACTACTGAATTAGGGTGTTGTGGTTCCAGATTGTGTTGATTGGAATTTTGAGGTTTTGGGGGGAGTGGAGCTGGAAGTGGGATATTGAGTAGATGGGAGAGACTGGGTCTGTGTGCAATGAGAGGAGGTTGAGGTTTGCTGGAAAGGTTGTGAAGGGTGAGTGAGTTGCCTTTCCGGAGGTGGGAAACCAGGAGATTGGATAGTTTTTTGAGGCGGAGGGTGGCATGCTGTTCTAATTTGCAGTTGGCCTGTAGGAGGATGCTCTGAACAGCCGGTGTGGATGTGGGAGAGGAAAGATTGAGGACTTTTATTAAGGATAGGAGTTGACGGGTGTGTTCATTGGCTGAGTTGATGTGTAGGTGAAGGATTAGGTGGGTGAGGGCAATGGATTGTTCAGTTTGGAACTGGTATAGGGACTGATGGAAAGAAGGGTTACAGCCAGAGATGGGAACTTTAAGTGTGAGGCCTTTGGGGCTAACGCCAAATGTCAGACAAGCCTGAGAAAATAAAATATGGGAGTGTAATCTGGCTACGCCGAAGGCATGTTTGCGGAGGGAATGTAAATAAAACTTAATGGGGTCGTTGTGGGGATGTTGTGAGGGTGACATGGTATTAGAAGGTGGAAAGTGTAAGATGAGGCTGAAATGAAAATGAAAATAAAAATATATGGGGAGAGATAAAGGTGAACTAGAAAGCAACTGGAGATCTGGTGTGAAAAAAGGCGAAAAAGTGTTGGTTATAGCTGGGCTATGTTGATCCTGTGGTGAACTTGGGTTGGTAGACAACGATGTGCACAAAGGTTAGGTGGTTGTGTTGCCACCAAAACACGTTAAAGGGTGGAGCAATTCGGGAAAATTTCGAAAAAAACTGCGTGTAAATATATTAAAAGGAGTGGTTTTGTGGTGGCAGATTGTGAAAATGAGGCTAACAATTGTCTGATGAAATAATGACGTAAAAACCTGTGGGAAGCGGCTAAAAAAGATCAGTGATGTGGGAAAAACAGAAATGGAAAAAAAGCGAAAGTTATTAGAACCAGCCGAAATGGCTGTTTAATAACTGAAAGGAACTGTTCATGAACTGGAAACGGTGGATTTTATAGCAGTGGTAGTGCTGAAAGCGGAAAAAAAATTTTTTGGTTATGATTTGGAAGTGGGTTACATATTATTGAGCATATATGGGCGGGATAAAATATTATGGTAGATACGGTAAAGAGGAGAAGGTGAATACAAAGTGAAACTACTTGCAAAAACAGAAATAGAAAATAAGATGACAGGAAAAATTTCCAATGCAACAGTGACAATAACAAACGTAATTGTTGGGTTCATTATATATTTATCTTTTGTATATTTATACATATTTGGATATTTTATATATTTATCTTTTGTAGTATCCAGATTTCACCTTTTACGTCATTACCAAGTACAATGCTCATGGCTGTTAGACCATTATTAAATCACTGATCTCCTTAAGAAACGTTACATAAACCAAGATGATCCTTTACTGTAGAAGATGGTGGCACCCTGGAACTCTGGCATGTACAAGATGCTGGAAAACCATAGGGGCGATAGAGACCTTTAGACCCTGGAATAGGTCAGTCCTAATCCAAGGACTAGGCACCATCTTAGGAGGGATGTGGGAGAAATATATGGGGCACATTCCATTACGCAGAGATAGAGATAACGGCAGATAGAAGTGAGAAGCAATCCAACCGGCAATCCCAACCGTGGGTGTTTATCAGGAGGGAGACATTCCTCGTTTGCAAAATTGCGATGGTCAGGGAATTGGCGAATGGTGATTGTGTAAGAAACCAGGAGTTGGCTCCATAATATTTGTATGGGGGAATCCCCACTTCTGTCAGGAGACTGTCAACAGGACTAGTACAAAAGGCACCAATAGCCAGACACACCCCATAATGGTGAACAGATTCTGAGTGGCAGGAGCTGCTGAGCCTTAAACCTGACTACCATAATCTAGTATGGACAAGACCGGAGCATGGTAAAGATGGATAAGAGTGGCACAGTCTGCACACAAAAGACGTATGGGCCCGGAGGTGGAGAACATTAAGCTTCTGCATGCACGTAGTCTTTAGGTGGCAAATATGGGGTAGCCATGTCAGCTTTTTACCAAAAATAAGCCCCAAGAAATGGGACTGTGCTACCACATCACAGAGCTGGTTGTCTAAATACAGTTCTGGATCGGGGTGTACTGTGGGTTGATGACAGAAATGCATAACCCGCATTTTGGAGGGAGAAAACAGGAAGCCACAGGCCCATCGGATGGAGCCTTGGAGCTGTCATCAGCAGTTTCTACCGATGTGGGAGACTGTTCTCCTGAATCTGAGAGACAGTGCAGGGTGTATACGTGGACAAGGAAAAAACAATTCCCAGATTTCACAGTTAAAAATACTCTTTCTCCTGGATGAAAACACACTTTTTCCATGTTAAGTGACAGTATATTTTCCCTCCTGTAAAACTTATCAATCCTTTGAATGGTTATGGTATCATACAAGGGCGCAGAATTTCCCGGCACTTTAGAAAACGAAACTCAGGAGGAAAAAACATGTTTTGGATAGATCTTTGATGTGCAGCAACATGTACACTTCATATTTTCGTACTACGAAAGTATAAATTTGAATTCCACCAAACACCACATGTTACTTTCAGAAGCATTGAAATCGAGATTGGGATGCGCTTTTGCAAGCCAGTCATAGATCATGTCACATGATCTCAACAGCCGATGACAGCGGATATTCAGAGCATATGTGATGTAGTCAACCAATAGCAGAAACACTGTTAAATAGTGCCAACACACAGACAGGAAAAGTAAATGGTTTAAGTTAATATACATAGTGTTGCTACATGAAAAGCAAAGCTTTCACATATAATATTTGTCTTTAAGATTAATAAGCTACAAGAGAAGCTAAGCTTTCACATGTAATGTTGATCTTTTTTGTGCATGTTACACTTTCTAAGATGCATTAAACAAATGTGCCAGTAAAATTTTTAATAATGACATGAATGTCTGATCATCTGAGTTTGAAATTCTTCTAATTGGCTCGTCGTCAAAGAGCTGGTTTTTAAATGAGAGTAAAACACTCTGTGATTTAAGAAATTCATCGTACATTCTCACACATAGTTCAACTCGCGTAAAAGGGAAGTTTACTTTGAAAGTAACACTTTTAAAACCACCATTTGCAACATTTTCCTGTGATCTGTTAGAAAAGGGTCATTTCAGTAGTTGCCGGAGAGCGGCAGATAACAGGTGCCACCGCGCTTGCACAACTACGATGACGTAGAAGGCCCGTATGTGTAAACCATTAAAAGACCTTACGTCATGTCATAAAAGAAACAAGAGATCAGAAGATACTCGAAGGGCATTGGAGTTTCGTGAACCATACTAAAATGTGCACATTTAAAGTGCATACTTAAAGTGCACATTCGTATGTCCAGATTCCCAATGAAGTAGGCCTCGAACTGATATTAAGCTTTTCAGTGTGGTTTTTGGGATGTAAATTTTCATGTAGTGCCAGTACTGTATTATCTCCATGTTTGGTTCTTTATTATGAAATAATGCCATGTGTACTAGAAGATGAAAACGTGCACTTGCAATGCAGCGAACAGTTGAAAATAGCCAATAGTGAGGAAGTAAACACTTTGTTTTAAATACACCGACTGCCTCAGCGGAAAAGATTAATGAAAGACAAATTTCTTTAGCAAACTGACAAAAGTAATTTTATTGTTCTGCACGGTGATTAATGCTAGACTGTCAGAAAGATGGAAATAAAATAAAAATCTGAAACTAATACCATATTTTAGACTTCTTTAATTATGTGAATGTAGTTTAATTCACTTGATAGTTCCCAGCCACAGAAATCCGTTTTGTTTTCATTTGACGTGAGAGCAATAAACAAAGAGAAAACAGCAAAGTCACTAAATGTAAACAAGGATCACGTGGAGACTACCCACTTCCCCACTATAACTCAGACTTCTCTGCAGATCAGCCTCGGATCTACAATATTTCCGAACCAGGGCAATACTAAGATAATGGCGGCCCCCACCCCCCTTCCCCCTCCCAGGACCCCCTTCCTCGAGTGTTTGAGATACGGGGTCAAAAATTTAAGAAAATCAAATTTTTGAAATTATGTTCATTTTGTAACACACATCTTTCTGAAGAGTCTGA
Organism: Schistocerca piceifrons; assembly: GCF_021461385.2. Taxonomy (NCBI): domain Eukaryota; kingdom Metazoa; phylum Arthropoda; class Insecta; order Orthoptera; family Acrididae; genus Schistocerca; species Schistocerca piceifrons. The sequence continues at coordinate 218,642,955 of NC_060145.1, read as the reverse complement.
TACATAAACATATATGTTCGAGGAAATGTGACATGTTATTTGGTCTTAAAGTGTGCCACAGTGCAGTGCCACCCCTCTTCACACAGCATTCTTCTTTCCCACGTCATATATTTCGCTCCATGGAATTGAAACATGTATATTTTGTCCTGGGTGCCATCAAACTATATTCAGGACAGTGGAAATTAAAATGTCCTGTGGTGCCTCTCCTGCTCTTGGTCGGCCGGTCTGACATCCCGCCCCTTGGTTTTAAGGGGCTCCGGAACGCCCTATACTTGCAATGTTAAAATAACGCTTATAAATTACATCTTTCCTCACAAAGTATTTGAGGTAGGAAGTTGAACTTTTTACAGATTATTTATTGGAATATGGGCTACAACTTAACACAGGGATTTTACAAAATTTTAGTTCAATTGTAATGAAAATTCACAACATTTTCTTGCAATTTTTTATTTATATATTCAAAAATATACAGTTTTTTGGAAAAAGGCTGTGTTAAATTATGCAGAAGGTACTGTGTAACATTTACTGAAAGTTTGAAACAAATAGGTTTGGAAGATCCTTAGAAAACATGTAATTAGTATGAGAAAATAAAAGTTTTGGGAATCGAGCGACAAAGATTGGATTAACTTTTTAGTGCATTCCAGGTCCATAGGATGGATTATATTCATCCTCTGCAAACTCCTCCAGCTTCCTCTTGTTCCTTTTCCTGTTTACTCTTGCTTGTATTTCTATACTCTTTACAGCCCTGTCTGCAGCCCAAAGGCGTTCCTTGTCTAAAGCAAGCATCGCTCGTTGTTGTGTTCGTAGATTTTGCTACCATTTCCTTCAGTGGCAGTTACTGCAACACTGTTCCAAAAGGTGGTCATGTATGAACACTTATCACATTTCAGTTGTATTTCACTAGCAGGTCCTACGTGCTTTATTATGGAGAGTTCCAGACCAACTTCACTACAATGAATACATCTTACACAGTTTGAAAACATTCCTTTGAGAATCGACATATCAAATATTTCATTCACATCCAATTCGCCCATAAAACATTCATAGTTTTCACTCATTGAACCAAGCTTCTTCTGTGAAGTATTTTCTTTCCCACTTTGACTGCTATGGGCAGGTGTACTTGAGAGGTTAGGTTCACTCACTTGGTTATCGTCTTTATTGTTTACAGTAATAACACATACCTTTGGCTTTCCAACATTTCTCCTTTTCTTAAAAGCCTTCAGAGGATTTCTAATAACTTTACTTTTACTCATTATTATACTTCAACAAAACAGAGACTCAAGAAACAGAATTAATTACGAATATTTTCGAGATAACGACAGAGTAAATAAACATGAAACAATCGACAATCACATCAGCGATATATATTGAACTATCACAGGTTAGCCACAACACATACTTTATCTCACATCACTAAAATGTACCTGATGAACACGGACGTTAATAATAACACCATTTGACAGCAGTTTAACAGCGCCACAGTGGGTCACGCCCATGTAGAACACATTTCAAAAAAAATTTAAAAATAGTTGTAGTCTTCGGAATTGAATAAATTATATATCTATTAAAAGGTAATAGTCTGCAGATTCAGAAAACGCAAAAAAGTAAAAATTGAACTTTTCATGATTTTGAGCCTTTTCGGAGCCCCTTTAGATGTGGGTTTTAAGGGCGAGGGTAAAGAGTCATTCCAATCCCGGGAGCATAAAGACTTACCTTAGGGGGAAAAAAGGGGTATACACTCGCACACACACACACATATCCATCCGCACATACACAGACAGGTGTGGAATGACTCCTTACCCTCTCCCTTAAAACCCACATCCTTTCGTCTTTCCCTCTCCTTCCCTCTTTCCTGATGAGGCAACAGTTTGTTGTGAAAGCTTGAATTTCATGTGTATGTTTGTGTGTCTATCGACCTGCCAGCACTTTCGTTCTAAGTCACATCATCTGTGTTTTTAGATATATTTTTCCCACTACACACACACACACACACACACACACACACACACACACACACACACACACACACACACACAAAAACCAAGGGGCGGGATGTCAGACTGGCCGACCAAGAGCAGGAGAGGCACCACAGGACATTTTAATTTCCACTGTCCTGAATATAGTTTGATGGCACCCAGGACAAAATATACATGTTTCAATTCCATGGAGCGAAATATATGACGTGCGAAAGAAGAATGCTGTGTGAAGAGGGGTGGCACTGCACTCTGGCACACTTAAAGACCAAATAACGGATGAGGTTATTTGTAAGCAGGGGAACAAGAGTTCTTCAGAAAATCTGCACTCTTTATTGCTATTTACTGTGACAGAAATATAGGATACATAAAACCAGTAGAGGCAAGAGACAAGCAAGACAGTATACATTTCTTTAATCCTTAGCTCTTAGGATTATTTTCTCTCTAATCTTGCTTTACATGGCGTGCTTTCCTTTGTGCGAAATAATCTATTACCTCATCAAAGTTCATCAAACGTTTCGCTACACGAAAAATCGAAATGTCATTGTCTAATACTGAAAAAGCTGTTAATACGCCAGTACCCAAGGCAGGAATGGTTTTTCGAGCTAATTATGTCTATTTTGTCATTGCCTGCTAGATAAAACAAAATAGGCCTTTCTAATATTGCAGGAACTGTAACACCTTTACAATATTGCGGAAACTGTAACACACACCAAATAAACGAGACTGTTTTGGCACAAATGGTCATTTTTATAACGCGACAGAACATAATTCATGAAGTGCCAATATCAAATGCCTATTAGGCTTGCTACAAGCAAAAGGCTTTATGTTAGGAAATAGTTTCACGTTTCATTCATATGTTCCAGTTTCTCAAGCATGAGATCGAAAAGTAGTAGCAGGAAATTTTTATATAAATTTGGAATTGTCATATTATTCAATAATTTGTGTGATGTCCCTGTTTCTTCTCCTTCCGGGTCAATCCAAATGAAGTGGTCCAATAAAAATTATATTGGTTACTTGACCATTTTTAAATATTTTAAATTTTTTTATATGTGATAACCCTATAATTGAGAACTTCAAAAGAGGTTTTTTTTTTAAAAAAAAAAAATTACCTTTATGTTAGGAAATAGTTTCACGTTTCATTCATATGTTCCAGTTTCTCAAGCATGAGATCGAAAAGTAGTAGCAGGAACCAAAGTTTGGTATCCAAATGTACGAAACTCCACTTTTTAGGCCCAAAAATAATAAACAAGGAGTGATTTATGACAGTCTATTTTTTTTCCCTATAGTTACATATCATACAATACTAGCCTCATAGAGGAAGAACACTTACAAATGTTTCCTTAATTTTTTATGAATTTTTGAAATTTGAAAATTTTCATTTTTTGTAAAGTTTGGGTTTAGTTATCTAGGTGGGACTGAATATAAAAATATGATTTTTGCACAGTTAGTACACCTATATGATAGCAACGTACAGTAAAAATTTCAACATTGATATTTGACTGTGAACAAAGATATGAATTTTTGAAAATGAGGAGATTTTTTTCCTTCCTAAACCTAGTGGTGAATGTTAACAACACTTATTTCTTCAGACAGCTTCTGTGATGTAGAATAAGACCTCCCAGTTGCTGTGGTAAGTTCAAGCACTGAGAGTTTCCTTAAAACACTTTTCATTGGTATCCAAACTTTGTCACTTGTAAATTTCTTGAATGATGTTCTTGGGAAAGCAGGGTGGTAAAAATGCACAAAAACATCATTGTTTTCCAAACTTATTCTTTCAACCTCTGCAACCCACCACTGTCCATCGTACACGCAGGTCACTATATCATTCCACGTTAAAGACAGCTGTAATTTTACTGACACAATGATCCTCATAAATTTCGGTTTCTGATGTTATATAGCATTGAACTAAGTTTTCTGCAATGCCAAGGAATTCGTGGAAATGCCTTGTTCCTTTTATTGCTATACAGTTTTCAAATCTGGTTTGAAGTGTTGTTTTCATATGCAGAATCACTTCTTTCCTGATCAGAAAGTAGGTAATGCCTTTAATATTATCCTTGCAAAAGACAGGCATGTCCTGTACTGTGAAAATTTGGTCTGTGGTTGGTCTTTGTAGGCTGGCTTTACTTACTTCATGTTTTGTTGTACCTTCTACTCCATCACATCCATTTTTACCATGGCAAGATGCAAAAAAGTGCCATTCAGCCTCCAACTCAAAGTCTACTTTGTGGTTGCACAAATTTGAAAAATTCTTTTTGTTCTTATACTGACTACCACTTCCATCAGAAAAGCATATCCGCTTCTCAACCTTGGGAAAATTTTCTTTTATGTAATTTATTACATACTTTTGAAACACATGTACAGCCAAAGTGTTGTGCTCCAAGTAGTCGCTTAGAATGCAAACTGAAGAACTGCAAACTTTATCTTTCTCATTTTTAAAGTAGAGAATAAATGCCTGGTCATTGACCCAGTGGTACCCTTGTATTGCAACCTGAATCACAAATGTAAAATTTTCTGCAAAAATCAGCTAGCACTATGCATTCAGTTTCATGAAGTTGTGCTTTTTTGTCCTTCAAAAACTTACTTTGGATTTTAGAAACATAGTGGTGACTTTTGAGTTTTTGTAAGTTATCAATTAAAGATTCCAAGTACTCTTCCTGAGATTTAACCACTGTTATCATTTCTGCCCTGTCAGTTGTGACCCACTGTTTGAAGGTAATACTATCTGGCATTTCCTCATCATATTCGTGAAACAATTCACTAACGGTTTTCTTACAAGGTCATTTATTACACAAACTCATCATGCAGTCATAACTGTTAGTGTCTCAGACATTTGTAGTTAATATCACTGAGTTTTGCACCTGCAATCATCAGTTTGACATTTTAATGATAGAAACAAACACATATGGAGTGTGTCCCTTAGGATCCAGCCAAAATACATCACTTAGTGCGGAGGTCACAAAATTTTGGCCTTCCAATTTTGCATTCTGGATGAGAATTTTTGAAAGATACGTAAAGTTCTTATAAATTTGACAGCACTAATCATTTCTGTTTTGTTGCTTTAACTCCATTTATAACAACTCTTTTGCTATTTTTGCAACCTGGGCACATTCTACTGTTTTCATCATCTTCAAAAAATTGCTGGATCTTTTTAATTGTTTCTTCACTTATACATACTCCTTTCTTCTTTCCTAAAACTGGAAGAATGCCTTGCTCCTTCACTAATTTTCGGGTTAGTTTAACCAAATAATGAGAAACGTTGAATTCATGAACTATTTTTTTTTTTCTCTTGGCCATGAATCATGGAGCAAACTTAAAATTTTAACTTTTTCCTCTTTAGATGTCACTGAACATTTAATTTTTAATTTCTCTATTAAACTCAAATATTGAGTGTTAGATGATGCTGGTGGTAGGTTTTCTTCTTCTTTGGAAATAATGTTGGTACTATATTATTAAAGCATGATTCCAAGTCTTTTCTAATTTGGTCTGAAATTTGTTGTACCTTATTTTCAACAACTTCTTTTCTTTTTCTGCTGCTTAGTTTTATTTTTTTCCAAGCAGGAGATACGTCTAACTTAGAACAAGCAAAATCCAATATGCTAACAGCTTCCTCATTAGATATATGAATGTCATTAACAAGGTTTCATGATTCTGGTTCTGGATTCACAACAAATATTTTTGGGTAACAATTCGGGCACAGGGAATTTCCAGGAATCACATTACGTTTCACTTGGGAAGCCGTTTCACTCTCACATAACAAGAACAAATGTTGAAGTTTTATTTCTCTCAAACCTTTAGTAATAGGCTTTTTATGAACGTTAAGTGGATCACAGCACTTTCTTTCAAAAATGTGATTGTACTTCAAAATATATTTCTTCTCATGATACTCACACACTGATGTTACAGAAGAACTTACTCGAAATTTAAAGAAAGTTTGTCTAACTTCATCAAGGTCATTGACATTTTTCAATTTTTTTGAAACTGAACCGTAAACTGTTTTGTGACACACTTCACTTGCTATCTGTCCAACAGCTATGTTATTGCATACCAGTTAATCTCTCAAAATTAATTACAAATCACACACAGAACAAAGCAAGTAACACATTCTATGAGGGTAATCCCAAAAGTAAGGTCTCCTATTTTTTTTTAAGTTCATAGACCTGTTTATTTCTACAATGGTTTACATCACTTTACAGCTTGAACATTTATCTGTTTTTCGACATACTCACCATTCCTGTCGATGCATTTTTGTAGACGCAGCTCTCCGCCATGCTGTTCAGAAAGTTATGAACCTCTTATTTCACCTCGTCGTCAGAGCTGAATCACTTTCTGGCCAAATGTTGTTTGAACTTAGGGCACGGGTTATAGTCACTGGGTGCCAAGTCAGGACTATAGGATAAGTGGGTGATTATGTTCCACTGAAACTGTCGCAGGAGAGCAACGGTTTGCCGAGGGATGTGTGGGTGAGCATTGTCATGGAGAATGTGTACGTCCTTGCTCAACATTCCTCTTCTCCGTTTCCGAATTGCCCATTTGAGTTTTTTCAGAGTCTCACAGTACCTGTCAGCGTTAATTGTGACCCCAGTGGGCATAAAGTCGACCAACAATACTCCTTTCTGATCCCAAAAAAATGGTTGTCATGACTTTACGAGCAGACTGTATTTGTTTGAATTTCCACGGCTTTGGCGAAGAACGATGCCATCACTGATCGCTGCTTGGTCTCAGGTGTAAAGTGGTATGCCCATGTTTCGTCACCCGTGACAAGTGAGTCCAGAAAGTTGTCCTGTTCGGCTGAAGGTGGTGAAGAAATGCGTGGGAAGTATCAACTCGTTGCCGCAGGTGGTTCTCAGTCAGGTTGCGTGGCACCCATCTTGCGTACATCTTCTGATAGTTCAATGTTTCTGTTAAAATACTGTGAGTGGTGCTTCAGGAAACCTCAGGAACAAACATGTAGAGAACATCCAAGGTGATCCGCCGATCTTCATGCATGCTTTGCTCAACCTTCAACCCTGTCTCTTCAGAAATTGATGGTCTCCCACTGCTTTGTTGGTCGTGAATTTCGGCCCGACCAGTTGCAAACTCTCTACACCACTTACGAACATTTTAGACATCCATGCACGACTCACCATACACTTCCGTCAATTGGCAATGGATTTCAATTGGTGCAGTGCCGCAATTCGCACTTGGCGGTAACATCCAACAGGAGCTCCATTCTCAATGGCTGCCAAGCCAAGACTGAGTGCCTCAGTGCGGCATGCACATGTTTCACACAGCACATGAAGCACCCTTCATAACAGTGTGACGAGCTGCAATACAAAAAGAGTTCTGTACTTCTAAAAAATAGGAGACCTTACTTTTGGGATAACCCTCGAACACTCTCGACGAAGTATGTACATCCACTCAAACAGAGGTTTCAGAACAGACTGACTATAACGATTCCCACCCAGAAATAATGTGCTTCTACAATGACACACTCAGCAATAATGTACTTCTTTATTGACAATAAAACTAAACATAAATGGGCATTTTTATTAACATAGAACAAAAGCAAAAGCTCCTAGTGTTTAATATGGCATTATTAAAAATAAATAATTGGGTGATAGTATTAACTAAATATACATCACAGTTATATTTTATTACAATGAAACAATAAACCATTCAAACAGGCAACAGTCATAAGATCAGTTGTAATGTGAATTATTTCCTCATTTTCAAAAATTCGTATCTTTTTTCACAGTCAGATATCAATGTTGAAATTTTTATAGTACATTGCTATCTTATAGGTATACAAATTGTGCAAAAATCATATTTTTATATTCAGTCCCACCCGAGATAACTAACCCCAAACTTTACAAAAAATGAATATTTTCAAATTTAAAAAATTCATAAAAAATTAAGGAAACATTTGTAAGTGTTCTTGCTCTATATGAGGCTAGTAGTCTATGATATCTAACTATAGGGGAAAAAAATCACTCCTTGTTTATTATTTTTGGGCCTAAAAAGTGGAGTTTCGTACATTTGGATACCAAACTTTGGAGGTCATTTTGACTGGAGGGGGGAGGGGGGGGGGGGGGGCGGGGTCCTTGTCTGCAGCAGGGAAACAATAGCTTCACTGAAGGAGGAGGAGGTTAGTGTTTAATGTCCCGTCGACAACAAGGTCATTAGAGACGGAGCGCAAGCTCAGGATGGGAAAGGATGGGGAAGGAAATTGGCCGTGCCCTTTCAAAGGAACCATCCCGGCATTTGCCAGGAACGATTTAGGGAAATCACGGAAAACCTAAATCAGGATGGCCGGAGACGGGATTGAACCGTCGTCCTCCCGAATGCGAGTCCAGTGTGCTAACCACTGTGCCACCTCGCTCGGTAGCTTCACTGAAGAGTGCTCACTGTCACAAAGATCATCAAGGGGTGCCCAGTGCAAAGAAGTTATGAGAGCAGGGGAAGAGATCGTTAGATTGATAGCAGCAAAGGTGCCATGAGCAGCACTGAAGTGGGTAGGGGAACCGTCACTGAGGAGAGAGAAATCGAAGTATTTAATAAGTTGGTCAATTAGGAGACCCCTATTCATTGAAGTGGCACTCCCCACAGTGGGTGTTGGGCACTGAAGTCCCTGAGGAGGAGAAATGGGGACAGGATTTGCTATATTAAGGTAGACAGTTCAACATAAGAAAGTGGCCTACCTGGAGTGAGGTACACACTGCAAATGATTATTGCCAGAGTCATTTGCACTCTAACCACTACTGCTTCCAGGTTGGTATGAAGAGGGATCCAGTCACTAATGACATCGGAGTGAACCAAAGTGCAGACCCCACCAGGTGCTACCCCGGCACTGGCATGGTTCTGTCAGAATGCCCGATAACCACGAAACATTGGAGTATGGTCAGCACGGAACTGTGTTTCTTGAAGAACAAGACAGAACACAGAATAGGAGGAAACAAGATGTCGTATTCCCGGTTGGTGATGATAGTATCTGTTGCAGTTCCACTGGATGATTGTGGGGCGAGAGTCCTGGTTAGATATAAAGAAGGCAAGAAGAGGTCATGGCACTCTGTCAGTGGCTGTCCCTGACAAGGATCAGGTGACATCCATAAATAAGATGTCAGACTCATATTGCGAGAGGGAGATAGCATCTGGGGGAGGGGTTCCCCATCACCGGCAGGTGCAAAGAAGAGGGGGCACTTCTTCAGCCGAGGAGGGGAAACAGCTCCTGGAGGAGTGGTCATGGGAACTGGGGGTGGGGGGTGGGGGGTGGGGGGGATGGAGAGGGTGACAGGGCTGGGATAACGAAGAGATAAGGGAAGACAAGAATGTAAAAGAGGCAAAAGTTGAAGAAAGTGACTCTGGGTGGAGTCAGTCATGTTTTTGGCAAGCCTCAGCATAAGACAGATGATCCCGGGACTTGTACTCTTGGATAATCCTTTCTCTCTTGCAACCTGGGCAAGATGGTGAGTGAGTGGAGTGGTGGACATGACAACTGACACACACAGGTGGCGGAACACAGGTGCTTCGCTCATGGAGTGGGTGTCCACAGTCACACAAAGAGGGTCCGCTGTACAGCAGAAAGCCATATGTCCAAATCACAAGCACCCAAAGCATACATGGCATATATGGTTTCATGTCACATCTGTAGCCCCTAATGTTGACCTACTCTGGGAGGGTATCCCCATCAAAAGCCGGAATGAAGGCGCCACTATCGTTGGATCATATTCAGAGATTGGTCAGGGGCAATAGAACTGGGATACTGCCAAGACGTACACAAGCACGATGAGCTGCAGATTGGGCGGCAGAAGTAGCTTTGATCAACAGAGAGCCCAATCACACCTTACTGAGAGACTCCGCTTTACCAAACTTTTATTCAATATTCTCCACAAAAAAACCATGGCTTTGTAGAGGTGAATGTGTTCCCATCCATTCTACTATAGACGAGATAGTGGGGAAAGCATTCCATCCCAAGACTGTGGGCCTAGCTCTCCTCCCATGGTGTACCCAGGGATGGGAAGGCTGCAGGGTCATACGAAGCAGCATTCAATGACCCTTCACCATTCGAAGAGACAGCCATTTTAGAGTGGCTAGATTTTCACAGCATGATATGCTTCATGCAACAAGCATCCACTCTGAAAGCATCCACTCTGATACCACCCACTCCAACCAAGAGCTCTCCCCATGGGCGCCACCCAGCCACAGCAAGGTCCGCCTGGCATGGCAACTGTTGCCGGGAGTTCCGATGCTCCAGGAAGACAAGCAATCATTCCTTGACAGACATGGGGAGTGAACAGGTCATGTATCAGTAGTGTGAACCATGTGTTGTCAAGCGGTGCAGCCTGATGGGTACATAACAGGTCCAACGCACGGACTGACTACACATGCTGGCGACCTAGCAGGGCTGGAGAGGGCCTACAGCGGAGAAGGAAGAGAGGAAGGAGGGGGGAGAGGAATCCACGCTGTAGACACTAGGGAGGAGTTCTTCCTCAAATAGCTCACACTAAAAACAAAAAATTTAGAAGTGATAGACCTGAATGCCAAACAGGATGAAAGAACAGCAGAAGGAACAAAATTGCAAGCAATACAGGGAACCAGGTGGATAGCCAGGTCACCACAAATCAGAATACCGAGAGAGGGGAAGGAGGGGGCCAACAGGGAAGGAGAGAGGATAGGGAGAGAGGGGCAGGGTGAAGGAAATTCAGACAGGGAAGGAAGAATGAGCTGCAATAGCTTGGGGCCCTGTGTACACCACGCACATACTCACATGGAGAGGGGATCCTTTTGGAAATGCTACCCACAAATGCAAAAAGGCACGAATGCCACCTCATTATTTTTGTCATTGCCCAATTCATTGGTTGTCGATAGTGGACTGCACATCTCATCTGTCTTCCACAATAACCATTCTGCCCCAACAAAAGGTGGCTTCAATCTGGGCTAACTCAGAAGACTACCCCCCCCCCCCCCCCACTCCTCATCACACCCTCTCTTTCCCCTCGTTATCATCCACTGTCTCCATTGAGATCCGCACTTTTAGCATATCTGGCAGTTACAAGTAACATTAAAAGTATCAGAAGCAGAAGTATAATCTAATCTAGATTCTTCCCCCTTTGGAGTGTTTCTTCTGTTTGTGAATTTAATTTGAAACTCTTTCTCGCTTGTATGAAAACTATCTGAATCAGCAAATAAGGATGTGTGCTTCAGACTGTTGTCTGGCACAATATAATCAATCATGTTTGATTCCATTAAATCTTATCCATCTCTATTTTCTGATCGGATTTTTTCTCGAACAATGCATCTGAGAAGAATCTTCAATGCTTATTAGAAAATTCCAATAATTTACTGACAAATGGGGTATTTAACTGAAAATTACTGGTACAAAAGTTGTTTTTCTAACTCTATCCTTACTTTGGGATTAAAAAAATACCCTTTACTATCACGTAATGGGATTTACTTTGTTCAATGATTTTCTGAACTAGCATATCCACCACCCCCAAACTTTGCGGCTTTTGGAACTTACGAACTATAATTCCTCCAAAAACAGCTTTCAGAGGCCTTGGAATGTAGCTCCTTAAAGGGAAAGAAATAATGTTTAAAATAGTGACGTAGGAACTTCGGCAGCTTTTTTAAAAAATAATGGGTTCGTGCTGATGACGTTGCAGTTCTGTCAGAGATAGAAAAGCAGTTGACTAGAACTTTTAGGGTCTTGGGAAAGAGGCTATAAGATGAGCATTAGAAATAAAGCAAATATAATGGAATGTAGCTGAATTGAATCACGTAATGCTGAGGGAATCAGAATATGATACACTAAAGCTGAGCTTCACTACTTTGGCAGTAAAACAACTAATGACAACAGAAGTGATGACAGAAGTAGAGAGGATACGAAATGCAGGCTGGTGATAATGACAAAAGCATTTCTGAAAAAGAAGCATTTGTTAACACCTAATATAAATTTAACAATATTAGGTAAAGATAGTTGCTACTCACCAAATAGCGGAGATGCTGATTCAAAGATAAGCACAACAAAAAGACTGTCAGAAAGTGAGCTTTTGACCAACAAGGCCTTCGTCAGAAAGAGACTACATATACAAACGAACGCACGGGCCCGCCCACCTGTGTGCGCGCCCCCACACACACACACACACACACACACACACACACACACACACACACACACACACACACACACGACTTGTGTTTGTGTTTGCATGCGTGTGTGTGTGGGAGGGGGGGAGGGGGGGGGGGAGTTGACTATTTCTGACAAAAGCTGTGTTAACCAAAAGCTCACTTTCTGACGGTCTTTTTGTTGTGCTTCTCTACTATATGGTGAGTAGCAACTATCTTTTTCATACCATTGTTACATTATATATGGGTTTTCCATTGTTTAACATAAATTTAAGTCCCAGTAAGTCTTTTCTGAAGGTATCTGTATGGAATGTACCAGTTTACAGAAATGAAACATGGACAGTAAGCAGTTTGGACATGAAGAGAATAAAAGCTTCTGAAATTGGTGCACCAGAAGAATGCTGAAGATTAAATGGTAGACTGAATAACTAATGAGGAGATCCTGCACTGATTTGCAAAAAAAATTATGGCATAGTTTGACTAAAAGGAGGAATCTCTCGGGGAGGGGGCGGGGCAGGGGGGGGGGGGGTGGTTCACACACACACACACACACACACACACACACACACACACACACACACGGGGATGCATCTATAAATGAGTAAATGAGTTTTTTTAATTAAAGTTTGCACATTTTACATAATACATAATTGGATTTTTAATTTTATACAAATGATATTAAGTGGAAATACAAATATGTTTTTTATTGGCACAGTGCACCCCAACCGCATAAAACCATCCTGAGAGCACATATGTAAACTCTACTAGCTGACAATGGCTCGTCTGCAAAGCTGGGGAGCTGAATCCGAGAAGAGGGAGTGAAACTTGACATTCAATTCAATTTAGAAGAGAGTCCGACCACCATGTGAAGATGTGCATGGAGATAAACACAAAATAAGACTAATGCAACTGACTTAAAACTAGCATGCGGAAACAGAATGGCATGAGGCAAAGGTCAGGTCTGTGGTAGTTACAACCCGTGTTAAGAACTGATGGGCTCTGGCCTATCACTGCCAACAGGTTGGTTAACTTCTGTGTCAATGGTTCTGTCTATACAATGTTCTGTGCACGCCATCTGTGACAGCTTACCGCACTACTCTCCCTCAAGACCCACGGCAACTCGTCTACATCCATATCGACATCACCCATATCGACATAAACCCATCACCCATATTGACATCATCCATATTGACATCATCCATATTGACATCCACTGCCTGGGATACTACAATTTCTTTTGCATTGTTTTACTGTTTGAGGTACTCTATAGGTGGCAGTTGGAGTTTGCCAGCAGACACCTTTACTTCACAATAAGTCTGGCACGGAGCTTCCAACCCCGCACAGCCTGCTTAAGGAGAGCCTTTGAATAGACTATGTTAAGATTCGCCAATGAAGAAATCCAACAACAGAATTACGAAAAGATTTTGTAAAGTATCGGCAGATCATTTCAGAGGGTATTAAGAATATTTCCACTCTGAAATGATATTTGTACATGACTGTATAATAATTGTTCATAGTTGTACAATCCAATGGAAAGTTATTTAAAGAGTACAGAAGAATACTAATGACAAATATGGAAATGAAGTGCCATGCTTCTTTACAGAGAGGAGGGGAACGATGCAAGAGACCTGCACCGTCGTACTACGCAAGGTCCTAATGGAGGTGGTTTGCCTTTGCCTTCCTCCGACCGTAATGGGGATGAATGATGATGATGATGAAGACGACACAACAACACCCAGTCATCTCAGGCCAGGTGAAAATCCCTGACCCTACCGGGAATTGAACCCGGGACCCCATGCTCGGGAAGCGAGAACGCTACCGCGAGACCACGAGCTGCGGACAATGACCAATATATTGAAACTAAATCTACATCGAGACTTATGTGATTTTGTCACCAAGAACTGGGGTAAAAATTGTAGAGGGAGATCAACAGAGAAATATAGTAAGCAGGTTCAAATGGTTGTAGGTTGCAGTAGTTTCTTGGAGACGAAGAGGTTTTCACAGGACAGACTAACATCGAAAGCTGCATCAAATCAATCTCTGTGCTCAAGACCCCATGATAAGAAATGAGGATACACTTCATTACTGCCAAAATATAAATAAAAAGTAAAAACCAAGTTACTGACAGCACAGGGGCCTCAGATCGAATAGCTAAAAAATGTAGTCTGGAAATTCCACTGATGCAAAGTTGTGGGAAAAATACAGCTGCATATATCTCATAATATTGGAATGACTCTTTACCCTCTCCCTTAAAACCCACATCCTTTCGTCTTTCCCTCTCCAACCTTGAGTTGCTAAAGCTTGAAATTTGTGTGTGTGTTTGTGTTTTTTATTGTGCCTATCAACATACCAGCACTTTCTTGTTTGGTAAGTTACTGCATTTTTGTTTTTTATATATAAATAAATAAAACATTGAATTGCTAAAGAAGATATCGAACCAAGTAAAGACTTAAATTTTCTCCAGGGACCTAAAAGTACACTTATTACTAGCAAAAAGCATGATAGTGAGGATACAGAGTTCTCTTTTCTCTTATTTACTATCCAGTATGTACATACCTATTCAAAACTTTACTTAAAGAACAACACTTTTCTGCTATATTTCAATCAGGTTCTCTTTTATTTTAAAGCCGTAAAGTGTAACACATAAATGATACATGAAAATTATAAATGGCAGCTTCTGTCAACCTTATATGCATGCACTACTATTAATTTTCATATTTGTGTAGTAGACAAAACACAGATCAATGACTTACTTTGTCATGTATCTTGTAGTTATTCTCTTTGATTTTTGCACACCACCTTTTGCATCTCCAGGTGCCAAAATATCTATGTTCTCTCCTTCATCCTAAGAGACAGAATTGAGACGGTCAAATGGGAATCAGAATATTCTCAATTACACAACATATTATTTATGACAATACTACTGTTCTTCCCAACAATTAAACATAAGGGGACAGGAAAGCATTCTACTACCTCTGAAAAATTAACATAAGCAACACTGTGAATTTACGATGTTGCTTTAAGCATTCACGTATTATCTTTGTACTACTTTTGCTGGTGACAATGGCTGTTTCACAACTCATTTATGATATATCTGCAAATATTTGAAAGAGTGACTTTATACCTTGACACACTCACTGCATTAAACCGAAACTTCATGTACGAGCCCTTGACAGCATGATTAGTTAAAAGAGGAGGAAGTC
This sequence comes from Schistocerca piceifrons, assembly GCF_021461385.2. Lineage (NCBI taxonomy): Eukaryota > Metazoa > Arthropoda > Insecta > Orthoptera > Acrididae > Schistocerca > Schistocerca piceifrons. The sequence continues at coordinate 218,627,675 of NC_060145.1, read as the reverse complement.
TTAAAATAATCAGCAGTCAAAGTAAAATGACAAACTTATTCTTTTGCATGATGGCAAGCATTCATCCACCCAGTAAAGAGAAAGGAGATTTGAATTTACTATGTCGGGCGACAAAGGGACATTACAGACATACTAAAGTTAAACTTATGAAAATTGTATTTGAAGTACTCTTTCATTAACAATAGATTATTGCCATTTTTTTTTGGTAAAATGAAAGCTACAAGATATGCTGACACCCTAACGTGAAACTTTCAATGGTTTATGAACACATGAATGTGATACTAGGTACTTGCAACTATGGGATTTGTTGATAAAGTGGATGGAAACCATAAGAAATATTTATGAAGCAATACATAATTTAAGGGGACTCAATTACAGGGTTACCAATATGTCCATCCCCATTTATCTAGCGAAGAGAAATAAAATGAGAGAATGTTTATAAGTTTTCACAAATCGGGAGCTACACTGTTGTTGAGGATTAATACCAGAAGAGTATATATCTACTAATAGTGATAAAATTATTACAGCCAGTTGGAGGTCTTCCTGGCGCTAGCACCGGTACCAAGAGACACATCACTCACCTCGCCCAACATCATGCATACAGTACCTTGGGGAGGTTAAACCTAGAAGTTCTGCAGTATGTCAAAATGATAAAAGATAAATAGTATATGGCACATAGAGACTGACAGCAGTAAAAGTTGTTGCATGTGTCGGTTCAGGGATGGAGTATCTGGAGGCTCCAACAAGCCAGAACTGGAACAAAAATCACTTCTTGCATGCCCACTCCCTGCAGTGCCCCACAAAGTGAAACCATTAAATTTTGTTAAACATGTCCACTTTCTTGCAAAAAATGTAAAACATGGCTCCCAGATGTTTTATTATTGGCTAGTATCTGAGGGACCAACACATTCAACTTCAGTTAACGTTGCACTTTTGTCCAAGTGGCTGCTTCGAACGCACAAACACATACACTCTTTAAGAATAAGCTTGTTGCAGGATGGATTCTGTGTAAGTTGTTGTGGCTGATGTGCAAGTGACAAAAGGCGATGGCTTTCTTTTAAGAGGCTTGTGAGTGACGTTGGCCACTCCTTAGTAGTTTCTTTCATTTCTCACAATTTGTTGGACTGTGTGGTACTTTGCTATTCCTTTCCTAAGCCTTCATAATACAGTGTCATACGTGTGTCCTTAGGTCAAAGCTTGAGGTTCCTAGGTCTAATACAGCCATTGTGTTTGTCTTCCTAGTCAGTTATTGTTTAGCATGTTCACAGGGTTCAATGTTCAAATGAAAATTATGGATATTCCAGCTTCGTGTAGATGGTACTGTACCAATAGGTTCCACGAATTTTCTTGTTCTGTTGCTTGCAATTCACTCACAGAACAAGTGCACAAAAGGAAGTTTTACACTGTATGAGTTTTGATATGACCACAGAGAGGGTCCCTCCATACTACCAGGCAGCGGACACTCATGAGGGAGCCACAGATTTGGTTTTCCTTAAACAAATGAAGGGAATTTGTGGTCACTAAGTAGGGCCTCAAGTTACACCTCAGAGAATCTGCCTGTTCGGAGATCATTTCTAAGCAGCTGAATACTTGTTATTGTAACAGAATGTGGTAACCAGTGTATTTGGACTTCTGGCTGATCATGAATGCATAACTGACCAGCAGTTGCTGGCATCAGACTCGCAACATTGAGATCCCCGCTTCTGCAAGAAGATTGTCATCTGGACTTGTACGAAAGGCTTTACATGCTAATCTTACTGCAATATGGTGTAAGGATGGTGTTGCTGAACCATGGGAGACACATCCATATTCTAGACAAGATAAAATTAAGGTGTTGTAAAATCTTAGTAAGACTTGTTGCGCTACTGCCCTGGAGGTATTGCCACAGAAACAGGGAGCATTACATTTCTTCAGGCAGTTCACCTTGCATGGTAACCATGACAGTCTGTTGTCAAATAGTACACCTAAAATGTGAAAGTGTTCAACTACCTGTTATCAGCTGATCTAACAAGGGAATGGTCCAATAAGACCTGTCGAAACCTACCCTGAAATTTTTTTACAGAGGAAGAAGACAATGAAAGAAATGCACTATCAAAATTTTAGCTGCTAAGAGGCACTGCAAGTATTCAAAAACAATAGCTAAAAATTGCCAAATTTGTAGCATGCCACACGCAGCCAAGGTCGGCAGTACATTTCTAAATAGGAAACACGACACAACCCGGTCATAATTTGTAAAGGACATTTCAGGTTACCTTTCACTGATAGTTCCTCTGACACTACAGTACACAGTTAGTATTCACTTGAATTAGCCACTCACATAACATCTATTACAAATTATCAGTTGCTTTTTGCAATATTGGTAAGTACTAACAATACAGATAAAGCTGAATTAATATTTATTGTGCTTTCGTAAGGCCTGTCTGCTAGTAGTAGTACTTTTTTTTCCTCCTTCCCATTTCACAGTAATGTGGAATCCAATTAACATTCTCAATTTAGCAATGATGAAATATGAATAATGTGGTTTCCAGTCAAAATCACTTACTTCTCCTGAGGATGTATATATGTGTAATTTGTAGTTGATTTCCTTGACATTCATTCGAATGATAGACATTTTTGTTTGAAATTGTGGATATGTTATAAAAAAAATAGGAAATAACTGTGATAATTCCATGAATTGTGGTTCGGGTGATGTCAGTTGTGCCAGTAACAGTTCTGAAGGAGAAAACCTTCCAAGCCCTTTTTTTTATTTTTTATTTATTTATTTTTATTAAAAAAGAAACACTTACTGAAACAGCTTTCAATGACAAAGAAAAGGCAGTGAAATATTGGTTAAATGAAGGAGAGAAAACATTCAAGTTACGCAGTATGCAAAGGCATTTTCATTCCATAAAATCGGAGTGTGAGCTGTACAAATAAAAGAATGAATTACATGAAGCAAGAAACATGCACCAAATGGAAACCTGAAACCATCTGAATGAAAAAAGTCATTAGAGGCTATGCACCATTACCAATAGAGATCTACAAGACTGCGCCCTCCGAATTGCTTCTGAAATAAACATTGATAATTTCCAGGCTTCGTCCACCTGGTTACGCAGGTTCCAGAAATTGTAAACGTATGGAGCAGCCGCCAGTGATACACAAGGCTGTAGAAAGTAGAAAAATTCATAGCTGACATAAAGATGAAATTTGCTGTTATCCCCGCAACTGATGTTTATGACACTGATGTGTCAGGTTTCGTGAAAGAACTGCGTGCACACCACACTTTATAATTTCAGGGTGAAAAAAAGATGGAGTTGGCTGCCCAATCAATGATACAATGACACATTCACATATGATAATGCAAGCGATAAGTATGAGTGGTTTATTGTTTTCGCAGCTGTATATCTGTCTTCAAGAACCGCAAGGCAAACTAGGACCAAAAATAAAAAATGGACTGTTTAGTTGCAAAAATCTTGTATTCAATGTATCAAAATCTGGAAAAATAGGAAATAATAATTTTCAACATTTCATTCAAAATGTATTCCAAACAGCTCCAGAAACTAATTCATTGCTTTTGTTGGATTCATGGTCTGGACATAACGCCTCAGTTTTTGTGGAGGACAACCAAAAATTTGTAGATGTCATGTGGATTCCGCCTGGACCTACTAATGCGATTCAACTCCTTGATAAAGAATTTTTTCGGCAGTGGAAAGCATTTTTCAGAAAATTATCAGACAACATAATTTCCGATACCCCTCTCTCATTTCAAGCTTATCAGTGGAACAGTATTCTTAAGATCCAGTCATTTGTGCAGTTTTCTTCGCCATGTTTTACGAATTTGATGAAGTATGCCTGGTACGCAACGCAATATGCGTACCTGACTGCATCATTTTTCCTTCCCTTGTCCAGTGTACCTGGTGTAAGAAAAATGTTTGTTTTGTCATTCAATAGACACTTCGCATTTTTGTGACGACTACAGTGAATAAACAAACAACTGTTTCACTGATTGTCAAATGTATAACATTCAAACATTATTATAAGGAATGGCCTACATGAAGTGTTATAAAATGTAGTACTGCAAGACACATTCATTGCAACAAATTACAAGTCCTCATTGATGGAAATATTCTGTGCCATCAAACACTGCCGTGACAGGGTGTATACGTGGAAGAGGGGGGGGGGGGGGGGGGAAACAGATTTTTCGCGGATTTCCCAGTTAAAAATACACTTTTTCCATGTTAAGTGATAGTATATTTTCCCTCCGGACTGTAAAACTTATCAATCCTGTGAATGGTTAAAGTTTTATACACTGGGGTAGAGCTTCCCAGCACTTTAGAGAGAGAGAGAGAGAGAGAGAGAGAGACTGCATATTTTCTTCATATATTCGTATTACGAAAGTATAAATTCGAATTCCACCAACCACAGCACATTTGTTTCCAAAGCATTGAAATCGAGATTGTGACATGCCGTTGTAGGCCAATCATAGCTCATGTCACGTGATCTCGCCAACTGATGACAGCAGATATTCAGAGCTTAGGCCACATGATGTAGTCAACATAACTGTTAAGTAGCCCAAACACAAATTGGAAACGTTTATGGTGTGAACTAATATAGATGGTGTACATATAGTATACACATAATATTGGTCATTTTTTTTCGTGTGTCACACTTTTAAGATACATCACACAAATGTGCCAACAAAATTTTAAATAATGAATAAATGTCTGGTCTTCTTGGCTCAATATTCTTCTGAGCAGCTGGTCCTCAAAGTATTAAGTTTTAAATGAGAATCAAATGCTCTGAGACTTAAGAAATTCATCCAACATTCTCACATGTAACATAATTAATCCGGCATAAAAGGAAATTTACTTTGAAACATTTATTTTCCTGTGATCTGTTAGAAACAGGTTCATTCCAGGAGTTGCCAAACAGTGTCAGAAAACAGGCATTACTGTGCGTGTGCACCTACAATGACATAGCAAGCCAGTATGTTCGTACGAACTTACATTACGTCATAAAAGAAACAGGACATCAGAGGCTACTACAAGAGCATCGGAATTTGGTAAACGATACAAAAATGCTTAACTCGGCTTAAAGTGCACATTTGTATGTCCAGATACACAATGAAGTAGGCCCCAAACTGATATTAAGCTTGACTGTGTGGTTTTCGGGACGTAAATTTTCTTGGAGTACCATTATTGTATTATCTCATGTTAGGTCTTTATTATGGCTTAATACCATACATGCCCGAAGATGAAAAAGTGCAATTGAAATTCAACGAACAACTGAAACTAGCTAACAGTTTTGGACTGAAACACTTCATTACAAATAAATGGACTCCCTCTGCGGAAAAGATTAATAAAAGCCAAATTTCTCTAGCAAACCAACAAAAATAGCTTCACTGTTCTGCAAGGTGCTTAATGCTTGACAGTCAAAACTGTGGAAATAAAATAAAATCAGAAAACAAACTAATAACAATTTTAGCCTTCCATAATTATGTGAATGTGTTTTAATTCACTTGATAGCTCCCAGCCACAGAAATCCGTTCTGTTTTCATTTGACGCAAGAGCTTGAAACAAAGAGGAAAGAGCAAAATCACTAACAGCCACACTTGAAGTAGCCAGAAGCTGGAGAAGGAACTGCTTGTACGCGACCCAACTACACATACGGCTGAGCCCTCTGGTAAGTGCTCAAACGAGCCCAATGCAAACAATTGTGACGTCATGCTCATCTTAAGCAGTTTGTTGTTATGAAGTATTGCACAGTCTTCGTCCTAAAGCCTTTGGCCCATTTTGCTGTTGACAAACATTAGAGTATCAGTTCTTATCAGCCAAAATTACAAACAGTTAACTGAAAACTAGAACACTGAAAAATTCCTGGTATTCTAAAAAATTCCTGGGTTTTTCCAGTTTTTCTCCCAGATGAAAAAATTCCCAGGTTTTCCCCAGATTTCCCGGGGTGTAGACACCCTGCATGACTATTTTCTCTACTAGCCTCTTTTCTCAGAATTACACGTGCAAGAATTGAACTGTCGATATGAAGTTATTCAAAAAAATGTTTGTATGGTTTAAGCCAAGTTTTCACCAGAGCTAACAAGCTAACAAGCATGAACCAAACAGAATTATGTCTGGTGTACCCGATAGGCCTCTTCCGGGTCTTTCAACTGGATGCCACTGCAGCTACTTACGTGTCCCTAACCTTCCCCAGATACCTAATCGGAAAATGTAGACCTGCAGTTAATGTGGAAACTGAACTACATGCCTTTTGTGGCCACTACATCTGTGAGAAGTGAGTGCTCGGTTAAAAATCTTAGTGAAAAAAGTTGTGGTCTGAATGGGATTTGATCCCACACACTCTGCGTCACGAAGCACGTGCTTTGCCACTAGACCATTTTTGTTTTAGGAAAAAAAGGATATGACCATTAGAGCTTACACGCATAGTGGAAACACTAGCTGTGTCACCTTTTGAGATGAGGCTCGACATCGGTAATTAGTCTTCTGTTTATAAATTTCCCCTCAATGGTAATGAGAAGCCAGGGAAAAATGGCAACCAACATACAAGGAAAATTCTGAATCAGTGCTACGGAGAGATGGAGATGCAATTCCGTGTAGAGTGCACGATCCCCATGCATGTCACACTTCCTTTCCCGTGCCATTTTGCATACTGTCAAGAACAGTGCACTCCCCATGCAAAATAATCCTCACTGAATAGCAAAGTTTCACATTGTGGTTCATAGAGTTGTATCCTGTATGCTGAATATTAGCTCCAAAAACTAAAAACTGATAACACAGCGTTCATACGCAATGTTCGCTACCTCGCATTCTCTTCCATTCCCTCTAGTATAAATGATTCTACCCATATACAAGCGAATGGTAGTGAATTTTCTGCAAATGCTGACTCGCAAGTGTTTGCTTCCATTCACTCCATTGTAAACCAGACTTTAGGTGCTTAAAATTGGTGTCTGCGAACTCGAGATAATTCCGCTACATGGCGCTGCGTGAGTGATTCGCTGAGTCGCACACTAGGCACACAGGGCTGTACAAACCGCTGTTAAAAGCTGTTCTTCGCACGGTAAAAAAGTGTAACTTCAACATTTTTTACAAAATACTTGCAGTGCCTCTTTAGCAGCTAAAATTTTGGCAGTGCATTTTTTCATTGTCTTCTACCTGTGTAAATAATTTCAGTGCAGGTTTCGACATGTCTTATTGGACCATTACCTTGCAAGTTAGACGCTTCACAAACAGTGCTCCACAGGCGCGAACACTTCAAGCGCACTCCTGCTTTGTGCTACAAGTGCAGCGGTTAGTGCAGCTGAGGGTAAGGGAAGGAAGGCTTCAGCTGGACACCGCTAGAGCAAGACCGTCATCTTGAGACCAACCAAGCACTTTGCTAGAAATACTACTTGTGTTAAATTGGATTTACATTCTGCATTAGCAATACTAGGGTGTCTACGCACTTGTCAAAAAGAATGTCGAGGAGCCACATTATTCAATGTGGAATGGGAATTGCTTATTTTTGATAAAATTTGAAGGCCATACAAAGTGCTTAACATGCCATCACACTATTATGAGTTGGAAAAATACTCACTGAAATGTCATTACAAAACCAGCCACAAAGATATGATGCACTTAACTTCTGACAAACAAGACTGAATGGTGGCTAAACTGAAGGCAGCCATTAGGGAAAAACTGAATTAAAGCTAAGTAGAGTAGTGACAAAATCTTTTATGGCTGACATCACAAATTATCTGAATTCATTACGTTTCTTAATGCATGGGAGAATCACTTGGTAACACATGGGGAACAAAACTGATGCTATCAAACAAAAATAAATACGACGGAAAACTATCAAATTCATGACATGGAACATTTTCCGAAACTCAAGGTGATCATTTGTGAACCAAGTATAAGTGACAATGTTTCAGTATTAGAAATATTTCATTAAGACCTTGCACAGAGATTCTAAAACAATGCTTGACTGAAGATTAATTTAGGCTATTTGTCACACTGTTCTTGGTTTTGACTGCTGATTCATTTCATTACTTCCAACTTGAGCTGATCTACATGCAGTGTAGCATCTGGCTCAAGACCTGTTCATCCAATCTAGGGCCGATATAAAATGTTGCCCCAAGAGCAATATCTTCGACTGCACAGACAAGCCGATAAAGTTATTTCAACGTCTGGTGCAATATAGGTGTGCCAACTTTTTTTTGTCTATTATGAAACTGATAATAAAAGTCCCATTAACTTCCAGGTTTAACTGATTTTAACCTGCATAGCTCCATGTGTGACTGTATCACAAACCACAGTTCTGCATGCATTACATATTTTAAAACCTAAATGCATATAAATTTATGAACAACAAAATTTAATTAACTGCTTTTATGTGAAAGCTTTGTAGTTCTACTCAATGTATTAGCACTATCTAGCTCACTGCATTAGCGCTATCTAATGTACTCAATTAAGTGATAAAGTCATTGCTAAGGTAGAAAATAAAAAACTGAAAATAAACACTAGTGATAAACCATGTTATTTTAAATTGCTAGCAACCATGGTCAAATTTCCACATTTTGGAAGAAATAATCCACACTGGCTGTAGAATACTTTAAGCAGAAAGTCACAAGCAGTTTTGCATCACTTAAAGACATAACCTCAAGTGATCTGTACAAATCATAAGGAAAAATTCTTTTATAAAGAATCCTTAACAATGGGGGAAGGAATAGAGGGACACTGAAAAGTAGTATTATAGATCTGTGCTTGAACAGTACTCACAAAGATTCTTTCTAACACGTCATTGTCGGAGAGTAACTGCCATAGAGACACTTCCCATCATTCTGTCAAGTGGCAAACAAATAGCAGGTTAAAAGCAGTAGTCCATAATTAAAATGAAGAGGATAGCAGGACCTATAAAAATAAAATCTGGATAAAAACTAAATGGGTCAAACTAGGCTGTAGACTATGCTTTTTAGTTAAGAACTGTGCTTTCACACATAGTTGTTTGAATAAATCGTGTTTATGGCCTTTGAGCACTCATCTATGTTCTCCAATGGCCTCCGCTATTTATGTTTCCATTAGGGTAGGCCCAAAGAGATGCATCATATTATGGTAGCAGCAGCAGTAGCATCTTACACCACAATGATTGCTTCCTCCATGTCAATGTTAAGTAAAGACTTGTTAGCAGACTAGTCTAAGATACAAATTAGTTTTCGCTTTGGTCAGGTAAGCGTAGAATAACTGGAATGCAATTTTTGTCGCAGAAGTCTCCATGAATGTTCCACTGAAAGGCTTGGGATGCATAATGTGTGATCTGCAAGAGTGTAGGTACTGTTGGCAGCATTAACCCTTCTATGCATGACCTATATCTTTTGTACATTTACATACCCCCAGGTCTATTGGACCCATTATGTGTAATACGAGATTTTAAACAAAAACAAGTATTTTTTGGATATTATCATGCATTAATATTTTGTTTTAAGGTTTATTAAGACAGCTGAGATCTTTTTTAATAGTTTTATTAAGTTAAAGAGAGTTCATTTTTAATCCTGAATAGTTTTCTTAGAATAAACAACATTATGAACCCTTCATCTGGTTATGAAATTTTACAATCTCGGGCTTCTGTTTTGGATGTTGTTCATCTAGAATCATTGTGATGCATAGTACATAGCAGGATTACACACTTGTTTTTCTTTGGTGAAAAACTAACCACAGAATTTCTTTTATTCATGCTCTTAATTTCCACAAGAGTTATGGTTTTACTCAAGATATGTTCTATAAATAGTGCACTTGGGAAATAATTATCTACAGTAACATTACTGGGTATACCAGCAATATTGCCTGCAAGGGATGGCTCAGCTGGTTTTCTTACTGTATTTGCAATCACATCGATGACGTGTCCAGTTTCAGCTTCGTACATCCCAAGTATTTTTCATTCCAGACTTTCTAAGTTTATTCGGCATATATTGCACAAATCCACAATGGCCCTAAATGGAATTAGTTGTTCCTCCACTGTAACATTAATTTTTGGTACCATTACTTTCCTGGACTGTCCTATAAATATTTTCCATACATAAGATACAGCAGCAAGATTATCATTTTGTAACCTGGCCTCTCTTGTCCTTTTGTCATCAAATCTATTGAATCTGGTATTTTTTTAAGCTGACTCACAGACATTAGAGATCTATGTTATGGAGTGGAAACTTGTCCCAGAAATAGTTCCTGGATTGGAACATCCCAGCCTTTATCTGTTACAATCTGTAGCAAAATTCCCCAGAAGGCAAACATTTCATCTCTAGTTATATCATGCCAGTTTCTTTTTCTCGGTACAGAAACATTTCATGCCTCTAGGTTTGTACATTTCATGATGTCATCTCCAGTGGGTAGCGCAATAAATAAATCCCAAGCATCTTTGGTGGTGCAGGTGATTATGCCACCTGCTGGTAGTAGTATTAATTGTGTGCATGTATTTCATTTTGCACTGCAGGCCTTTTACATCAAAGCATACTATTTGGAGGAATATGAATGTTATTAGTTTCACTGCTTATTTGTACAGAGACATTAATACCACCACCACCACTGCTACCACTACTACTACTACTACTACTACTACTACTTTGTCAGCTACCCATTGAGTAACAACTGATTCAAAATTTGGCTTGAAAAACATCTGTTATCTTCTTTCCTGTACCCTTTTTAGAAGTAGATATTGACATTCTATAAGAAAAAGAACGATATACTGCAATATTTCACTCTCTTACTTAACACAGGAAATGCTATCTGACAGCAGAACAGAGTTTCAAGGTGTAACAAAGTATTTTCTGCTATCACAATAATGCATAAGTGTGCCAACAGCATATTCCCTGAATTCCAATAAAATATAATTGATTGCAAAGCTTTCTAATTTAATAACAATACAACATAAACCAAGGGATCCATCGAACACAGTTTAAAATGTGGTATAAAGAAGAAAGTATACGTGTCACTTAAAACTAACGACAAAGATTTCTGATAGCTTTAATGTGTTACTGAATATTGCATGACAGTATACCTGATGAGTGGGGCTGTTTTAAGTTCTTCATATGGTAATTAAAACTCTCTTTGGGTCCATTGGACCCAGGGTAAGCATAATACGGTTAAAATGCGTTCAAATGCATGTGTTTAGCTAGAAGAGCTCAAGATGCTCATATCTGTCCCTGACAGAACATTAGGACCAGCTCAGATGGCTACTCTGTTCCAGTGCTAGTATCTAAAATGTCAAAGACCAGTTAAGTTGTGGGCCATTTTGCCTCAGAAGAAGATACAACCAAATTGGTGCATGCATGCTGGGTGGGGTGCAACATCATACTGATAAATGGACTCATACTGTTAAATTTTGTAAATCACTGAAATAACATAAAAACCTTCTCCACCTGTGAAGTTTCATTCTGTTTCCTGCTTTCCTCCTGGGAGCTTCGATTTTTTTTGTCAGGCAACAGGGCCCATATATATTCTTTTTATACTCACCGTCGTCATCGAGTCCGTATTGCTAGCTGGGTAGAGCTATTTCAAATCATTTGCCTCCGCCTGTTTCTGTCTTGGCAGATTTCCTCCCTCACCACTGCATCCCATGTCTCTTTTGTTTCAATGTCGTCTTTGATTTGGTCCTACAATCTCTTTGTTGGGCATCCAACAACCTCTTTGTTCTGGCATATTTCTTTTCTGGTACCTCCAGAAAATTGGGTTAGCCTTTCCTGCATGGGCACTACCACTTGCAGGTTTCTCCTTATGTAAACATTTCTGATCCTACCTCTCCTTGTCTTTTGTAAAGCAGACACAGGAATTTCATTTCACAAGCTTGCTAGCAACTTACCTGTATTCTGGTTATAACTCAACTCTTCAGACTAAGACATAATGGGCAGAAGAAAAGTTTTGAACATGGCCTGTTTAGCCCTTATGGGAAAATCTTTATCCCACACTAGTCTTGGTATTAAATTGAATCATTGGGCCACCAATTTCAGAACCTCACGATTTGCACTCCATCACTTGCCAGATAAGCACAATTATTCATATTCTAGAATCCATGGAATGAGTGCTCTACTCATTCACATTGCCACTTTTTGCATACACTTAACCAACACTCTTTGAATTTTGTGTTACACAGATACAATTTCCTCTATTCCTCCATGTTGGTTTTACCACAAATGGTGATATCTGCAAATACAAGAACATTTAGGTCTTTTTTAATTTCCTTGATGTCCTTCATTGCAGTAGTCCTTAATGTGATTACAATTAATGAGGAAAGGAAACAATCCAGTTGCACATCTCTCTGTTCTAAACCATTTCGACTTTCCATTTTTTATTTGTACACTGCCATCACAATATCATGCGGCATCTGAATTTTTGTAATTAGTGAGTTGGGGACATTTCATTTTTTCCATGAAGTACAATATTTTATAAGTCTGCACACCTTCCCCAATTCTTGGAACACTTTTATTGGATCTTTTCCTTTCTCCAAACATTTTTCTATTAATAAATGAAAAGTGCTAGTTTGCTGTTGTTCTACAGTGTTACTTTTATTGTGCTAACCAGTTTTCAGCTTAGAAGGCCACCTTCAGACATTTACTGGAAATTGTTGCCAAAGAAGTTACAATGTTTGTAAACAATATTGGAAGGGAAGTTACACATCTAGATTGAAGCGGAAACATACAGTAAATAACATCTCTGGCAGTGTGGTGGTGATGCAATGAAAAAAGTAAAAAGCTGAACACTAAATAAATATAAATGGAGTAAGCATGAAAAAACTTGAACACAAAACTGGAACAGCATGCCTACATTAACCATTTACATTAATAAACAAAACCAATAAAATAAAACAAAATTAATACTTGACAAGGTTATTTTAGGAGGCATAAAAGATGGAGAGTGATAGACAAATCAATTAAAAGAAGAAAGACTTGTCAATGTAACTACAGAATATACAAGCAATTTAAGCAATATCAATAAGATAAACAGAAATGAATAAATGCAGGAAAACTGAGGAGTATTAGAGAACATACAAAAAATGCCATCTTTGAGAGTGTGATGGTACTGCATTTCAAAAAATAAAAAGTTAAATAAATGCAAATACAAAAGAAGCAAATAAGAAGAAACATTAGCACTAAGTAGAATAAAAACAGTATTGTACAACTACAAGTTGTATTAAACATGCAAAGTAATAAAAGTACCAGTTAAAAGAAGGACTTAACAACTGTAACTACAGTCTATATGGATTATACAGATAATTGCAATGAAATAAAGGAACTCAATGAATATAGGAAAATGGGGGAATATGTAGGAACAGACAGTGTGTAAGTAATGAAAAACAGAGAGAATTATGTGAAGTTTAGGAAAAGGGAAGAGTTAAGCTGTGTCTGGCAATTTAAGATTAGATCTGGACTGTGAGCTCAATGTTTGTTAGTTTACAGAGCTTCCAGCAGGCTGAGTTTTTGGTCTTTGTTTGCCAAGTGAAGGACATGGGACTCTGGCTGGTAGTTGTGACTCTCACTTAGCACATGCTCAGCAAAAAATCAGAGTTCTGCAACCTCCAGCTGTTTTCATGTTCAGCCAACCAACTTGCAATGTCTCTGCCTGACTGATCAACATAAAACCTGTCACAATCAGAATAGATAATTTTGTTTACCCCTGTTAGCTAGTAACTGGACCTTATCTTTGGTAATGAAAATACACTGGGCTGTGGTGTTCTTAATGTAGTAGCCTACACTTGCAGGATATCAGTGTTTTTGCTACAATCTGTGATACCTCTCCTACATATGGTAACATACACCACTTCTTGCAGACAGTGGTAGGGCCATTTTCAAACAACGTGTATGTGTACTGATATCAACGAAGAGACCTAAGAAGTTTATGGATTTGTTTCCAATCTCCATTGTGAACTAAATATGTTTATGTTGGCTGTTTAGGTTCTGCAAAAATGTGCTGACCTGTCTTGTACTGCCAGTTCACACACACAGCATCATCTACATATCTAAACCAGTATTTAGTATTTGCACTCAATGGTTCTTTTTTCTGAAAACGTTGTTCCACATGATCCTTGAATGTTTCAGCCAAAGTGGACTAAGAGAGGAACACATAGCTAAGCCATCTAATTGTTTATTATACTGTTGTTCTATCACGAACTGACAGAAGATTCAGTTGACATTTTCTATTACCAGTCAGAACAGAAATAAGGTCAACTGTTTCTCTGCTGGTCTTAAATCCATGCCACAGTTCTCCAAACAGATTCTAGGATAACTCTCAACCTCTTTTCCATTATTTTTTTCAAGATCTTCAGGTACTGTGCTAATAAGTTGATGCCTCTGTGGTTGGTACACAGCTCCCTAATCATCTTTGAATATTAGTATTATAATTTCCCATTTCCAGTCACTATGTATGCTATTTTCTCTACATATCATAGCCAGATATTTGGCGCAACCACCATATACCACTGATTCCTGCAACTTCTATCGCATTTGCCGTTAACCGATCATTATTGCTTATTTCAAGTTTCTGGATGAGAATATCTAATCTTTTCACTTTTTCTTCCCTCATGAAACTTTTTACCAGAGTTTCTTACGTCTGAATTATTGCTCAAGTCTGGCTATTTTTTGTTCATCTTGTGGCATAAGACCGTTTATTTGATTTTCTTTTTCTGTAGCTTTTTTCCTTTTTCCACATTTTTGATCCTTCACAAAATTAATGCTTTCATTCCAACAGTTCATTTTTTCCCTTTACTTTGCTCTTTTTTGGCCATGTACTTTGATAGCACAACTGACTACCGTTTTCAATAAATTCCATTCTTCAATATTTCCTGGCTCATTCTTTGGCTATTTTTGCCTAATCAAATTTTGGGAGACACTCTAAGTCCCATTTTGTTTCCCTAAATCACTTCTGGCAGATTCCAGAACAGTTTCTTTGGTATGGTTGTTGTCAATTACATGACTATTCTTCCCAAATTCAAGCTTTTGAACAGTTCATGATCATTCATTTTTAGAGATATTTATTATGTTTCTGTAGATGATAATATTTCACAAAATATATCTTTATTTACTTATTTTGTCCTAATTAGCTTTGAGGTTTGAGCCATGCTCATTAAAACCATCCTTAAACTGCCTCCATATAATCAGACATATGAAAGAGTTATGCTTTACGGCTATGATGTGGGGCCCTGTGGTTTAGTTGTAAATGGTGGGCCTTGAAACAAATAATGTGATTGAATCTCTGTCAGACCATGGATCTTTCAAGTCTGCCTTTAACCAGCCATTCACCTCTTAATGATGTGAAGGTTCACCATAAACAACACGTGGTTTGAATTCCACATTAAAGTACAAATCCCTTCCCTCATTTGCGCGCAACTGAGGAACTATCATTATCAATCATTATTACAACTGAGATCTCGTAATGAGACTTGTTATGATGATAAATGAGATTTATTTCCTGAAATTTTGTTCTCAGTCCCTAGCAGGAAAAACAGCGTGTTACACCCTAGATTTCATGTCTAACACCAATAACTTAAAAGCTAAAAGTACCTATAGAATTCTGCTACTCTAATTTTCCCATCTACCATACCAAAAATTCATGATTTTACTTCCAATGTAACTGTTACCTCTTGCTGATCAATTTCCTCAAGATTCTCTTCTTCATCAACATCATCAAAGTCAGCTGCACCTCTGAAAATGAAACAAATATTATACACAATTATTCACATGACATATGTTAGAACACACAAGGCTGCACATTTATTAAACAGCAGAATTGGTTCAAATGGCTCTGAGCACTATGGGACTTAACATCTGAGGTCATCAGTCCCCTAGAACTTAGAACTCTTTAAACCTAACTAACCTACAGACATCACACACATCGATACCCGAGGCAGGATTCGAACCTGCGACCGTAGCGGTCGCGTGGTTCCAGACTGAAGCACCTAGAACCGCTCGGCCACACCGGCCGGCACACAGAAGAATTATTCGAGTTCAGTCATGTACATGATTTTAAAAATCATAAGGGCAATTGTAGTGGACCATATCACTTTTTTGAAGTGATGTGCTGTATAAGAATTTTTCGAACTTACAAATGATTATTTGTATTGTTTTGTTTTGTTTTAGGGCACAAAAACAACTAGGGTCATTCACGCCCGCATCAGAACGGTAGAACACAAAGACCAAGAGAGGAGTTAAAAATGATTACACATTAATCCCAGTCGATGGATCAGAAGACAGTTAAAAAACAAGGACATGGTAAAAGATCTATCAAATATGCCATAGACATACAGATGTCATGAACTAAAAATAAAATGTGTTCACCATATTGCTACAACAGATAAAAACTAAAACACGGTTGACACCCCGGGTGTCATTCACTAACACAGCCAATAGCTCAGACGGCAAACACAAACAAGAACGTAAGTGGTTAAAAAAAAGGGCAATCGGCCAGGAAATGGCAGACCATCAAGTGTTGAGTGCAATGAGTAAGGTGGTGGGGGAGCACCACTTAA
Organism: Schistocerca piceifrons; assembly: GCF_021461385.2. Lineage (NCBI taxonomy): Eukaryota > Metazoa > Arthropoda > Insecta > Orthoptera > Acrididae > Schistocerca > Schistocerca piceifrons. The sequence goes on along the minus strand of NC_060145.1, from coordinate 218,611,193 downwards.
ATGGCAATGGCTAAAAAGACTGTGCCCCATACACAACCTAGCTAAAATAATCTCCTCACAGCGAGAGAGCCGAGAGGAGTTTGTCCAAGCTGCTGGGAGAGGCTTAATAACCCAGAGCTTGTTCCCATGAAGGAAGAACTCGTGGCAATGCCAAAGTGACATCACCTGCTGACAGACGACAACATAGAGATCATCTGGGGGAATGGAAGAGCCAGCGGGCCAAGCTACCAGGACCGCACACTTGGCAGCAGCATCAGCAGCCTCATTTCCCGTTATACCAACGTGATCAGGAACCCACAAACATCACAGTGGCTTCATCAAGAGCGAGCAAGTGACAGCTTTCCTGGAGCCGTTGCACAAAGGGATGGATGGTGCACAGCACACAGAGGCTTTGAAGGGCACTAACAGTGTCGGAGCAGATAACACAATTGAAAAGCCTGTGTTGCCAGATGTACTGCATGGCCTGATACAGGACAAAGAGATCAGCTGTAATATTAAGCAGTGTTCCGAAAGCCAATACCAAAAGAAGTTGGTGCCAATGACGAAGGCACACCCGACACCACGCTCAGTCCAAGACCCATCAGTGTACACAAAGGTATTATTGCGAAGTTCCGTGCAAAGGTAGTGAAACTTATGGCAATTGAGCGAGGCTGGAGTAGTGTCCTTGGGAAGTGAATGAAGGCCAAGGCGAACATGGGCCACTGCACGAAGCCAAGGTGGTGAAGGGTTTACACGCACAGTGAAAGTTGCAGGTAGCATGAAGTTAACCTGCCGGAGCATGAGCCAAAAGCGAACACCAGGAGGTACCAGAAGAGGGACACACCCCTAACTGGTGATCAAAGGATTCATTGAAGGAGGAGGCATACGATAGGTGGCCACGCATGGCAAACAAACAGCATGCATATCTGCTGAGGAGAAAGTCACAGTGGTAGGACAGCGGTAGTTCAGCAGCTTCTGCATACAGACTCTCAACCGTGCTAGTGTAAAATGCGCCAGTCACTAAACGGGTGCCATGATTGTGAATAGTATTGAGACAATGTAAGAGGGACGGACCTGCAAATTCATAAATGAAACACCCATAGTCTAGTTTCGAACAGACAAGGGACCAGTACAAACAGAGGAGTGTTCCCCAGGAAGTACCACTGAGGACAAGTAGGATATTGGGGGACCTTGTACAGTGGGCTGTCAGATAAGACGTTGAAGGACCAAGAAAGTTTCCTATTAAGCATCAGCCCCACGAATTTTGTAGTTTCAATGAACAGAAGAGCAACAGGTCCAAGATGTAAAGACAGAGGAAGAAACCAACTGCACCATCCAAGATTCATGCAAACGGTTCTGTCAGTGGAAAAATGAAAGCCATTGTCAATGTTCCGCGAGTAATGACGCTTGAGACATCGCTGAAGACGCCGTTCAATGAGACAGGTTCACGGAGAACTGCAATAGACGGCTAAATCGTCAACGAAAATGGAGCCAGAGATGTGTGGCAGGAGTCAGGTCATTATAGGATCAATGGCGACAGCAAAGACGATGACACTCAGGACAGGAAACTGAGGCACACCATTTTCTGGATAAATGTGTCCAACAAGGGAGAACACATACATACCTTGAAAACTCTGTGTTTTAAACATTTCTCAAGGAAATGATCGTCCAGTGGTTAGTAAACGGCAAGTCTCGAGCCACCATACCAGCCAGGCATGAATCTTAACATTACACCACCTTCCAAACACAGTTGTTTAGAGAAATGGGGCAGTAGCTAGAAGGAAGGTGTTTGTCCTTACTGGGCTTAGGTATGAGTATGACAGTGGCTTCACACCAGAGTCTGCAAAACTTGCCCTCTGGCCAGATGCGTGGTACATATGAAGCATAAAGTGTTTGAACACAAGAGAAAGGTGCTGTAACATCTGAATGTGAAAGCGTCTGGCCCTAGGGTGGAGGATCAGGATGAAGTGAGAGCACGATTTAGCTCCCTCGTAGTATAGGCACCATGTTAGCACTCACGATTCTGAGAAGAGAAGGGTATTGCCAGAGCCACCTCAGTTCGTTTCCGACAGAGGAAGGCAGCGGGAGAAGCTTGAAATGTCTGCAGAATGGCGGCTCAAGGTATTGGAGATAGCAATTGGGTCCACAATGACATTGTGTGCTACTACAGGGCGGAAATTGGGGAATGGACCTTGGTCCCAGAGAGCTGTCAGAGGATGGCTCACACAATGGAAGAGGGAGTGGAACTGTTAGAAAAACTAGCGAATGAAATCCAGATAGCCTTTTTTCTATCCCGAAGAATGTGACGTCACTGTGCATGCAACCTATTTATAATGACTGCAGTTTGCCATCATACGATGAAGGTTAAAAACTTGGAGAGCACATCTCCGTGTGCGAATTGCATCATGGTAAGCCTCAGTCCACCAAGAGACCAGGACATGGCATGATAAAGTTGAAATGTGAAAAACTGAACATTCAGCGGCAGTAAGGATAACATTTGTAAGATATTCCACCCAGTCATCACACTGGGGAAATGTTGTTCATTGAAGGTCACCAGGGTGGAGTAAAGCCTCCAGTCGGCCTTAGTAAGCTGCCGTTTGGGTGTGCACGTAGGTGGGGTAGGAGTCAGCAAATGGATAGCATACGGGAAATGGTCGCTCAAGTATGTGTCAGAGAGAAAGAACCACTCGAGACAATGGGCAAGCTGGGCAGTGCAGAAGAACAGGTCCAAACAGGGTAGGTGTATGTGGAGTCTGAAAGGAATATGGGTGCTCCTGTGTTGAGGCAGAAAAGGTTAAGTTGATTGAGAAGGTCAGCCAAGAGGGCACCTCTAGGACAGGTTCTGGGAGAACTCCAAAGGGCACGATGCACATTAAAGTCACCAAGCAGCAGGAAGGAGTGAGGCAGCTGCCCAACAAGCTGCAAGTAGTCTGGCCTGGTGACACTGAATGACAGAGGATGTAAATGGTACAAAGGGAAAGGTCAAGAGAAGAAGGAAAAGGTGAACTGCAACAGTTTGAAGGTGGGTAGTCAGGGAGATCAACTGACTATGAACATCGCCCTGTATGAGCATAATGACTCCCTCACGTTCTCAGGGGAGTGGGGGTGGGGGGTGTAGGGGTGTGGGTGGGGGGAGGTCAACACAGACCAGGAAGAAATGTACGAGCTCAAAGCGGTCATGATGATGCAATTTTGTTTCCTGAAGGCAGAAAACAAGTGGACCCTGTGATTCTAAGAGCAGCCGTAAATCCTCTTTGTTGGATTGAAGACTACAAATGTTCCACAGCCACAATGAGGAAAAAAAATGAAGGTGTATCACCTCATCAACTACCGAGTGTCAGCCTTCAAAGACTTGCTGCTACAGGTCACAGAGGCAGGAGGATCCTGCTCCATGAGGTCTACCGAAGTGTGAGCACTCTCTTTCTGCCAGCCTGCAGAGTCCAGGGCAGAAAAATGGTTGGTGGTGTCTGGTGCACACTGGCAACACAGAAGTCGGCCAGGTGAGGGTATCACGGTGTGACACTGTCGAAGAGGATCTTCGAGCTGGCGGAGGAGAATACCTTTTGCCTTTGTTTGACTTCTTTGAGCCTTTCCAGTTGGCAGAGTAAGACTCAGATGTTGGTTGACTGAAGGACATAGGAAGTCTTTGTGGGAGTACCTTCTGTCTTTCTGACCTGCCGGTTGTGCAACTGGTGACTTCGTCCTGCAATGTGAAACTTTGGTGGTGTGTTGCAGAGGTGGAGGAGGAGACAGGGACGCTACTGCGACGCTGTGCAATTTCACAACCGCCGTGCTAAATTTGAGGTCACATGTCTGTGTGGATATATCATCCCGCAGTATTTCTGACTAGCCAACAACTTGCGAGCGACCGAGTAAGACACTTTTTCCTTCACCCAGATCTCCTGGGCAGCTCACCCATCGAGATACACAAGACACTCGCAGGAGGGGGCGGCATGATCGCCATTGCAGTTGATGCAGCTTGAAGAAGCAGGCGAACGTTCTATCACTCTCGTGAGCATCCCTACCACAAGTCACACATTTGCGGAATGACGACACTGGTGGCAGCGCAACAGATTCAGAATATATAGTCTGACTGTGATAACTTCATAACCTGCTTTGATCTTTGATGGAAAAACCACTCCATCAAAAGTGAGAAAGATAGTATATGTGGGCATAAGGAGCATATGCTTTTTTCATCATCCGATGGACTACTATGACATCCTGATCAGAGGTACGGATTTCTGCCTCAGTCAGACCATCGAGCAGTCTAATGTAAATAACACCACAGGAGGAATTCAGCGTTCAATGGCCCTCGACACGAACAGGTCAGCCATGCAGAAGTGAAGCTGCAAGTAGCTGCTGTGCTTGAGAATCTGAAGTAGTCTCCAAAAGCAAAGTGGCACTGCGTAAACAAGAGCAGGATTTCACATGGCCAGCAATTGAATCGCCATCTTTCTGAATAATAAACAGATTGACAGTAGCAAAGAACTGACTGTCTTCAGTATGTGAAACCACAAGGAACCATGGTGCAGCTGGTGGGATGGTCTTTGAACTGTTAGCCTTATGTTGTTTACGTTTTGTAGCTGCTGACTGTGAAGATGATTGGCTGATTGTGAGAAAATCCCCCAAGACTATAAGCGTCTCCGATGGCGCACTCCATCCACCTGGTGGCCCCTTTCAGAAGGTGTCGCACTCACCTTAGGTGATTGTTTACACGACATTCCGAACACCTGACAAGAGGGACCAATCAGGAATTTCGGAACGTAGCAGCTCAAGCAATCACCCCTCCTTGGGCCTGGCTTGGACCAGGGGGTACGTGCAGACCATTCCTGTCAATCCAGGGCTGGGAATTACACATTACCCTGTCACCTGTTATGCATCAGATGTGTGGGATGGCCTTCAGGAGCACAGAGGGAGGAAGGAGAAAAAGAAGAACTCAAATGCCGAAGCAGAGTAATGATAGGATTACGTGAATGGAGAGAGAGAAAAAAAAAAAAGGAATGAAAAACAGTGGAGAGTATTCTGGTACTGACTAACAAAAATGCAGAATACATTTCCAAAAACAGTCCAGACATGTTCCCCAAGGGAGGGGAAAAAGAACAGCAAGAGGATAGACATGCAACATGGAAGGGAAAAGAAGCTGCATAGGCTGGGACCCCGTGGTAGCCAAACATGAACCCACCTAAGAGTGGCAAGCCCACTGGGGGTGGCATTCTAGATTAATGAGCAAGTAGTTTGTTAGCATTTCCTCCATTCATGAATTACATTTCCTTAAGATTCTTCCTATGAATCTAACACTGGCATCTGCTTCAGTTAGTCTTGTTAGGATGGTTAGGACGTGTGCATCATGTGTGCAGATGCAGAATCAGCTGGCTGCAGTTCGCAAAGAGCTGAATGTGCTTTTGGCTTCAGTCAGTCATTTTCAGGCTGCTGCCTCAGAGTATAGTGGTGTCAGGGATTCTGATGCATCACATGGGACACCTCAGCTATTGCTTGTTTTGACCAGGGCTCTGCTTCGGAGGCACATCCTAGTGTACCTGACATGTTGTATCCACTCTCACAGAAGGTTGAGTGAAGGGTGGTAATTCATTCGCGTAGCTCAAAGCGGAGGGCTGCCTGGCCCCAAACATTCATACTCAGAGTGGAAAGGTGGCTGCTCTTTCAGAAGGGTCTGAACAGGCACAGGGGGAGTAGAGGTCCACTAGTTATCAGGAGGTCCAATATTATGCACATTATGGAGCCCCTTATGTTCAGGGTTGGACAGAAAGCCAATGTGCACTCAGTAACAGCAGCAGGGGACTTCATCCGAGATGCGGAGGCAGGCTTGCCTGCTGCTACTGAGTGTGCAGGGTGCCGTTGCCTGCAAGTTGTGACTTACATCGGCACTAACGACGCCTGTCGAATGGGTTACGAGGACATCCTCAGTTCATAAAGGTGGCTGCTGGAGATAGTGAAGACTGCTGGTCTCATGTCTGGAGTGCAAGCAGAGCTCGCAATTTGCAACATTGTTCGCAGAGTTGATCAGGGTCCTTTGGCAAAAAGCCGAATGGTGGGTCTCTGTGACGGTCTTGGCTGCAGATTTCTAGACTTGTGTTATCATGTGGGGATTTGTAGGACTCCCCTTGATATATTAGGGGTGCACTACACAAACGAAGCAGCCACTCGGGCAGAAGGGTACTTGTGGAGTGCACATGAGGATTTTTTGGGGCAGGACAGTAGTTTTGAGGTGCTCTGATGAACATTCGCCAGTCGATATGTAGTACGGGAAGTCAGGTGGCATTCAGAGTAAAGACACTCCGACTGTCAAAATTTTATCAGTAAACTGTCGAAGTATTCGTAATAAAGTTCCCGAATTTACTGCCATCCAGGAAAGTTCTCGCGCTCAAATTATTCTTGGGACCCAAAGTGAAAAGCTCCGAGATATTTAGTGAATCTTGAAAAGTATATCATAAAGACATATTACAGGTCACTGGAGCGCAGGACGTTCGTTGGAGATAACAAAAATATTGTCTCTATCAAAGTCACAGCCGAGTGTGACAGTGAAGTTATCTGGTCATGTATAACATGGGAAGATGAAATCAAGATAATTGTTGGATATTTTTACTGGAAGCACGGCTCTGCTGTGACAGTTCTAGATTCATTCAAAGAAAGTGTATAGTCAGTAGTGCAGAAATACCCAGATCATGCAATACAAGCTGGAGGTGACTTTAAGCTACTATGTGTAGACTGAGATGTCTATGGATTCATTGGGGGATGGTGGGAGGTACAGACAGACAGTCATGCGAAATACTTTTGAACACATTTTCTGAGCAGCTCGCTTAGCAACCCACATCAATGAAAATATGTTACATCTTGTAGCTACAAACAGGCCAGACCTTATTGTAAATGTCAAAAAGAGATCAGCAATTATGACATCATTACAGTAACTATGGCTACAAAAGTTAATAAATCAGTCAAGATAGCTAGAAGAGTGTCTCTGCAAGATAGGTGGATAAGCAGTTGTTAGCATCTCAGAACTGACATAACTTCGTTCCAGTAAGAGGGACATAGACCAATTATGGGGAAAGTTTAAGCAGAATCTGGAGAGTTATGCACCTAGTAAGTGGATAAATGTTAGTCCCACTATGATTTAATACCAAAATTCAGAATATGCTAAGGAAGCAGCGGCTGTTGCACACTTGGTTCAAAAGAGAACGCGCAAATGATGACAAGCAAAGGTAGATTTGTGCATCTGTGAGAAGCATACAATTACCACCATCACACCTTAGCAAAAGATTTGGCAGCGAACCCGAGAAAAATCTGGCCCATGTAAAATCACTTAAGTGGGCCTAAGACTTCAATTCAGCCCCTTGTTGACCAGTATGGTGTGGAAGTGGAGGATAGCAAAATACAAAATGAAGTTTTAAACTTCAAGTTCAAGAAATCATTCACACAGGAGAATCGTACAAACACACCACAATTTGACAAACACACAGACTCCTGTGTAGACAATATAGTAATAAGCATCCCTGGTGTAGAGAAACAACTGAAAGATTTGAAAACACATAAAATACCAGGTCCAGATTGAATCCAAATTAAGTTTTACGAAGAGTACTCTACAACACTGGCCTCTTAGCTAACTTGCATTTATTGTGAATCTCTTACCCACCACAAAAAACCCAAGCAACTGGAAAAAAGCACAAGCGACTTCGGCATATAAGACAGGTAAAAGAATGGACCCCCAAAATTACAGCTCCATATCCCTAACTTTGGTTTGCTGCAGAATCCTTGAATATATTCTCAGTTTTAATAAAATACACTTTCTTGAGACTGACAAGATTATGTCCACGAATCAGCATGATTTTGGAAAGCACTGCTCATGTGAAACACAGGTTGCCTTTTACTCATATGTTAGACTGCGAACTACGGATGAAGGGCAACAGGCAGATTCCATATTTATAGATTTCCAGAAAGCATTTTACATGGTGCCCCACTGTAGGCTGTTAACGATGGTATGCGCATGCGAAACAAGACAACAGTTATGCGAGTGGCTTTAAGACTTCTTAAGTAATAGAACCCAGTATGTTGTCCATGATGGTGAACGTTCATCAGAGACTCTGTCATAATTAGGAGTGTCCCAGGGAAGTGTGATAGGACCGCTGTTGTTCTCTATACACATAAATGATTCAGTAGACAGGGTGGGCAGCAACCTGCAGTTGTTTGCTGATGATGCTGCAGTGTATGGAAAGGTATCGAAGTTAAGTGATCATAGGTAGATACAAAATGACTTCCACAGAATTTCTAGTTGGTGTGGGGAATGGCAGCTAGCTCTAAATGTGGAAAAATTGAAGTTAATGCGAATGGATAGGAAGAACAAACCTTTAATGTTCGAATGTAGTGTTAGTGGTGTCCTACTTAACAAAGTGAGGTCAGTTTTCATTTTAGTTATGTCATGTTCCGTAGATCATTTTCCCAATTATTTTATCGATATGATGTGGAACAAGTCAGATTGCAAGTTATGTATACACACATGAATAGTGCTAAGGCCCGCCTCCGTAGCACAGCGGTAGCGTTACTGCCTACCACGCAAGGGGGGCGCAGGTTCAAGTCCCGGCAGGAGACTGGGTGTTGTGTGGCCGTCACCGCCATCATCATCATCATCATCATCGACACGGAAGTCGCTGAAGTGGCGTCAACTAAAAATACTTGCAATACGGCGGCCGAACCCCGAAAGGGACATGCCGGCCAATAAATGCCATACAATCCTTTCATTTCAATAGTGCTAATATCAATATTACTGAAATTTTTTGTTCTACACATGCAACTACATTTAGAGGTACAATTTTTTTTACCATTTCTGAAACAGAAACTTGCCCATGGAGTAGAAAGAGTTGTCCAAAAGAAATGATTTTAAGCTAAATTTAAAATTTGATCTGCTACCTGTCAGACACTTTACGTTGTTGGGCAAATGATCAAAGATTTTTGTTGCTGAATAATGTACTCCTTTTTGAGCAACTGACAACTTCAATAACAGATAGGAAAGGTCATTTTTCCCTCTAGTGTTGTATGTATGAACATCACTATTCTTCGCGAATTGAGATGGATTATTTGTAACGAATTTCATTAGTGAATATATGTTCTCTGATGGTGCAGTTAAAATAGCTAACTCCTTGAAAAGGTGCCAACATAATGTCCTTGGGTGAACACAACTAATTATTGCCAGTGCCTTCTTTTGTGCAATCAATACTTTATGTCTAAGTGGTGAGTTACCCTAGAAAACCATTCCGTAAGACATTATTGAGTGGAAATATGCAAAGTACGTTAGAAGGCTGATCTGTTTATTACCAAGACTAGCAATTATATGAAGAGCTAAAGAAGGTGAACTTAGTTGTTTGAGAAGCTCAGTAATATGCTTCTTCCAGTTCAAGTTGTCATCAATGTGAACACCCAAAAATTTGGTGAAATCTACCCTGTTAACTGAGCCCTGTTCATATGCTACATCAATTGTCGGTATGACTATTCGGTCTAGAGAACTGGATATAGCAAGTTTTTTTCAAAATTAAGGGAGAGTCCATTTTCTGCGAACCACTTAATAATTCTCTGAAAGACATCCTTAACAATATCTTCAGCTGCTTTTTCTGGAATGGAATTTATTATAACACTCGTGTCATCAGCAGAATGTACTAGTTCCGCTTGCTGAACTTTAAGTGGGAGGTCATTCACATGAATAAGGATCAGTAGAGGACCTGTGGGACTCCCTTTGTGATAACTCCCCATTCACTAGAATTTACCACCCTCACAACATTATTTGTGCTACTCAGCACAACTTTTTGATTTCTGTTCATTAAGTATGATTCAAACCAGCTGTGTGTATAGCCTTCAATTCCATAAAACCTGAGTTTTTCTAAGAGTGTGACATGATCCACACAATCAAATGCCTGGGAGAGATTACAAAAAAATACCAACTGGCGATAATTTGTTATTTTGAGCTTATAATATTTGATGGGTAAATGTGTTGATAGCATTCTCAGTAGAGTAACCCTTCTGGAATCCAAGCTGTGATATGCTGAGTAAATTATTTTCACTTAAATGTGAGACTACTCTTGAATACATAACTTTTCCAAATATTTTAGAAAATGAAGTCGGCAATGAGATTGGTCTATAATTATTTAAGTCACTCTTGTCCCCTTTCTTATGAAGAGGCTTGACAATTGCCTTATTTCTATCTGTCTGGAAAAATTCTCTGGGCCAGCGAAGCATTACATATATCGCTAAGGACTCCACTTATTAAACTAGAACAACATTTCAAAATTCCATTAGAGACCCCATCAACACCACATGAGCTCTGTTTTCAAGTATATTTATAATTCCCTTAATTTCAGTGGGGGATGTTGGTGCTATTTCTAAAGGCCTAAAGTCCTGGGGAATGACATTTTTAACATATTTTTTTGCTTTTTCAACTAAACCCTTTAACCCTATTTTTGCTGCTACATTCAGAAAGTTATTGTTAAAAATACTTGCAACTTGTGAATTGTGACTCACAACATTATCATTTAGCTTTATTGCTATGGTATGCAGCGCACTGTCAGGCTGACCCGTCTCCCGTTTGACAACAGTCCATATAGCTTTAATCTTATTATCCGCATTATTAATTTCTGTCAGAACATGCAAGCTTCTCGACTTCTTAATGACTTTCCTTAAAATATTACAGCATCTTTTGTAGTAAGCAAGTAACGTCAGATACCGACTTATTCTGGCCTGTCCATATATTTCCCTCTTCCTCTTACATGATATCTTAATTCCCTTAATAACCCATGGCTTAAATTGACTTTGTAATGGCTTTTTTGGATATCATTTCAGGAAAGAAGCTCTCAAATACTGAGACAAATTTACACTGGAATAAATTGAATTTGGCATCAGCATCATTTTCTGTGTATACTTCATCCCATTCTGCCTCTTCTAGGCTGCACTTAAAGCTCTGTATCCTGTTCGCATTAATAGCCTCCCTGCCTTGTATGAACCTGCCTGAATCCTGTAAGGTGCTATATGTGTTATTTCCATTAACTGTGCATCATGATCAGATAGCCCATTAACAACTGTGTACACATTAATTATTTCTGTCTGAGCACTGTCTATGAAAATATTATCGATAAGTGACCTACTATCCTGCTGCACACAAGTTGGAAAATTTACAACAGATACTAGATTGAAACAACCAAACAAAGATTCTAGCTCATTTTTCTTATCCGTATCTTTTATAAGAAATGTACATTAAAATCACCACAAACCACTAAGTGCTTCTAGAATGAGATTTGCACTCTACAGCGGAGTGTGCGCTGATATGAAACTTCCTGGCAGATTAAAACTGTGTGCCGGACCGAGACTCGAACTCGGGACCTTTGCCTTTTGCGGGCAAATGCTCTACCAACGGAGCTACCCAAGCATGACTCACGCCACGTCCCACAGCTTTACTTCTGCCAGTACCTCGTCCCCTACATTCCAAACTTTACAGAAGCTCTCCTGCGAACCTTGCAGAACTAGCACTCCTGAAAGAAAGGATATTGCGGAGACATGGCTTAGCCACAGCCTGGGGGATGTTTCTAGAATGAGATTTTCACTCTACAGCGGAGTGTGCGCTGATATGAAACTTCCTGGCAGATTAAAACTGTGTGCCGGACTGAGACTCTAACTCAGGACCTTTGCCTTTCGCAGGCAAGTGCTTCTTTTTCTCTGACAGGTAGCTCAATATTGCCTCAAGATTTTTCATGAATAGCTGAAAGTTACCTTGAGGGGATCTGTAGATTGTTGCAATTTCTATAGAAGTATATTGCAGTAGCAACTCACAAGCACATGCTTCAAGGATCTGATCTACACAAAAACTATTTGTTTCAATATTTTTGACTTTGTGTCCAGTTTTTATATAAGTTGCAATGCCTTCTTTTTCAGTAACACTCTACATGAATAAGATGCTAATCTGTAATCCCTTAAATTTAACTTCTCCATCCCTGTGGTTACGTGGTGTTCAGAGAGACACAAAACATCAATACCTTCAGAATTAAAAGGGACTCTGCCACACCTTTTCAAATGAACCATTCCAGCATTTGTCCAGAGCCATTTAGGGAAATTATCAAAAACATAAATCTGGATGGCCGGACGCAGACTTGAACCAAGTCCAGTGTGATAAAACAAATGCGGCCCCTTGCTCGGTAATCTACTGCGGTCCCTTGGTCAGTAATCTCTGTAGAACCTACCAAGTATCTCACCTGCTCCATATGCCTTTCCACAACTAAGAAAGTGTAGAACTGCTTTTCTATTCCACACTCCCTTATCTCAATACCTGGCGCTTCAGTGTTCGTGTGATGTTTGAAACATGGGATAATATTAAGATCATCCGTTGTGAAACCATTTCGGAAAACTGAATTTAGTATTTCAGCTTTCTTTTGGGATGCCCCAGGTTATGTTTCCCCATTCTGAAGTTAGTTGCCTGTTTCAGTCTATCAACGAGACACTACCAGCATTTTATGTTACAAAGCACTATTTCAGGAGCCAACAAAGGCATTCACAAAGTCACAAAATTTACCAACAAGATAATTTCTCTTGTTTGGTTCTGCTTGTAATTCGTTTAAGATACTTTTTATTGGATTCTGTGTGGTGAAACCTTTTAAGAAGCCAAATTTTAATATAGTTAAAAAGCTATGGCCAGTTAAAATAAGTTTGATAGAATTCCACCACAGGCGACATTTTCAAAAACTTGTGAAAATACTGCATTCAGGGAAAGAGGAAGGTAGTTAAGAGATACTTTGTTAATCTTATTTAATAGATGAGTGTTATGACAGCGTATTTAGATCTGCCAGCAAATGCACCCTTAGACATGGACTGATTAAAATGAAAACTTGAATCTAATCCTATCAAGTCAGCACAACATTATAATACTCCACAACACCAGCATGGGCATCAGAATTACTGCCCATTTTTGTATATAATTAAGACATATGAAATTGTTGCCATGCAATTATAAGCATTCTGTGCACTGTACACAACTGAAGACCCAACTTATCTTTTATCACTGTACAAAATGACCCAAAGATCGATAAATATTCTCATATAAACGCTGACATCCTAAGGTTTGCAAATATCTCTTAAGAATGGTCTGTCACTTAGCATGGTGATAGTGTTTGAATACCAGAATGAAATTGGCCCATGGCCCCCACTTTGAGATGGAAACAAATGCATGTCTTTGCGTACTATCAATGTCTTGAGGAATTTAACTACAAAAGTCAGATGTAAGATTAAGTGCAAAATTTAACACAGTAACCAGAGTAGTTGAAGAACATCAAAATGAATAATACATATATCTCTTATAGTTCATTGGGCCTCCCTGCTCGTCCATAGATGCAGCACTCTGATTTACATCATATCAGTGTGCAAACAGAGAGACCGACTAATCTTGTCAATGATCTGAGAGACAACAATGATCCTGGAGACAACATGTGCGCTTCCAGGTGTGACTGATTTAACTCCAATTACTGTTACATTTGTTTACTTCATTGTACCTAAAAGTTTCTACACAATATAGTTCGTTTAGTAACAGGACTTCACAGCAGCTCGGCTTCTAATCTCGTCAGTTGCTCTCTTCACACGCAAGACTGAAGAAGAAAATTAATGCAGACAAATTGATCTACTTAAACTTCCATTATTAGCCCTCAAAAAGTATAATAATTCTGTGTCTGAAACTACATGCCATAGGATTTATAGTGCGAATTATAGGTCAAGCAACATGCATGCGAAGTTGTAAGGAACACGTATTTATCACACGATGTGTGCATAAATGAAAACACTCAAGCACTGTTTCAGAGGCAGTGTGTGGCTACATAAAATGTTTAAAAAACGAACCATCGTATCGATGATTAAGAAAACATTCGCGTTATTTGTATAAAATCAATGAGCTAATCACAATTCATAATGACTGTTCGATGCTGAATCAACTCCTAATTGATTCATGAATACCATTGACTACATGATTTCACGAAATGTTTTTAATCCATTAGGTTTCTCTCTCACTCGACCTGCGAGCAAAACTTAACAATCTTTCACGCAGATTCATTCAGAAATAATTTTGTTTTGACTTACTCATCTCCCTCATACTCCTCATCAGCCATGCTAGCAACTAGTTAGTAGTTATACACCAACAAGCGTGAACAATCAACAAAGTTGAGAAAATAGAAACAACGCGAAGTTACGACTAAATGTATTCTTTGGGCATAGATAACTTAAGTCGGTAAATAATAGCAGTCTCGACAACGTATATATTTAAGGAAAATAATTACCAGCGAAACAGAAAGTTAACGGAAAAGCAGCATCATTATGATGGAGGAAAAAATTATTACGGCAACGACTGATGCTGTAAGTATTGCCGCATATTTCGTCCACTTGTTTAGTGAATGAATGAATGAATTGTTCGAGTACAGCGATAATTCATTTTTTGTTTTAGAAAACTTAGTTGAAAACGAATATAGTCTTACACAAAATATATTGTACATAATCTCATGTCACAAGACATGTTAAACGCAGCGAAATGTTTTAAGGTCATTCTTATCCTACATTTGAAATCCATTTTTTCAAAATATTATATGCAATATTAATCCTTTGTTATCCGCGGAAATATTTTCTTCCAAGATGTATCCGATTTCATTGAATTTTCACTTCCCTTGTCATTAATAGCCGTTGAGGAGAGGGTAATTATCCGTCTAATTGCACATCCTTGTGGGCAATACTGCCATACGATAATTTCATTTTTTCCGTCGAATAGACAATTTTGCATTTCCGTGAAGTACAAGTATAAGCCTAAACATTTGGGCATAAAAGATACATATAAAAAATCCTCTGGTTCACGGACTCGAGAAAACTTTTTTAAACAGCTGGTGGATTATCCACGCAGTGAAGCAGCGTTTTTACTGCTGTCATTAATAAGAGAGAATCGAGAATGAAACCATGTGCTGCCACGTAGCCGTCTCCTCTCGTAACCACCGAGCAAAAAGTCCATTTTTGATGGATGAATGACAAGCAAGAGTATCACCTGTCCTCACACCAAGTGTTTCTGTGAAGCGGCTTTACATTTGCGGAGAACAACGGTGACAAAATGTGGTGTAAAAGAAACAAAAATAAATCCTGTGCAAATTTCGAATCCATCTACTTTTGTATGCACTTAATTTCAGTCATTTGTGATGGAAAAAGATTACAATCCATTTTCGCATGAAGTTAGACTCAACATTTAAAAGGTGAGGGGAGCATGGCAGCAGAAAGACGTGTTTACAGGGCTATCATCCAGTCAACGGCGCAAATGTATACAGTGCAAGCCATATCGTCAAGGAGAGGAAGGAAATCGCTCAAAACAAATATTTAATGTACCGGTATTTCACTGTTTTGAAAGTAAATATACGATTTTCTAAAAGAGTAAAAAGTGCAACACTAGCAAATTGTATACAAAATGTTTAGCAAATAATTATGAAATTGTGCAGGAGATAACTGATGAAGCGCCTGACAAGATCATAGGGCGGGAGTATGTTATTGAGAACCTTTTTTTTTTTTTTCATCTGGTTGTAGCCTTTTGCTGTCTCATATCTTACGCTCGAGTGCTTGATAAGTTCGCATAATCGAAGACATAAGGCTGACAGGGTACGATGACCACTTTCAGTGTAATAAAAGATATGATGACCACTTTCAGTGTAATAAAACGGCATCAAAACGTATATACGTAGTTACAGAATTTCACGGTTGTAAAGTATGTGAGAGGTAATCCTAACATAAATCCACACTGATCCAGAAAACACAGTTTTATTTTCCTTATAAAAACACCTTTTACAACGAACAGCTTACAACACATACAGAGAACGTGAAAAATAGTAAATGAAGAGAGAGAAACAAAATAACAATCACATGGATTAAGTTAACTTGTCCTTGTCTCGCAGATAGCCGCTAACTTACCGTTGTGCCACCACTGATGGCTACAGCTGGAAGCGCAGGTGGTGATGGTAATGCCACATGGCGGAACGTTTGCAAAGAGGTCGCAGAGTCTTTCTGTTTCGCTGTTAACTTAGGTGTAGCCTGCATATGTGAACTCACAAATGCTAGGGGGGTGGTCTGATGCTGTGGCGCCTGTTTCAATATTTCCATCAAGACTGTTTCCTGTTTTCCAGGCCAACCAATGGTGAACTTGTTATTGCACTAATCAAGTACCTTATACGGAACTGAATATGGCAGTCATTTTGCAGGCCTTATAATGTCAACATAGGCCCAGATGTGACAAGGTGCACACATACTTATGGACCAAACTAGGCTTCTCTCTATCTAGTTATGGCAATTTTGGCCGAAGCCAAAAATGTTTTGGCTTGGAAAATTGAAAATTTGAGGACGTCCACATCGAAACTGGTATCAGTGATATAACTGCTTAGGCTTCCGAGGGAGAGTCAGCCAACATAAAAGTTTTCTGGGTATGGTACCACGTCATATTGGATAAAACTACTGTTGAAAAAAACCAACGTTTCGACCACTGTTGCAGTGGCCTCCTTCTGGGTCTAGTGGTGCGTTCTAGCTATGTAATGCCCCTTATATTTTGTTACTACTGTTCACTGTGCATGTTTCCTCTCTTTCTTCCGTAAGTGACCAATGAAATGAACTATCTTTTTAAAATTATGGCTTAATGCCATGCGCAGTGAACAGTAATTACAAAATATGAGACACTGCATAGTTAGAACGCACCTGTAGACGTCCTAGAAGGTCGAAACGTTGGTTTTCTCCAACAGTTGTTTTATACAATATGACGCGATATCATAGCCAGAAAACTTTTATGTCGACTGGTATAAGTGATCATGATGTGGTTGTGGCAACAAAGATTACCAAAGCACAACTGAAACAAGCACAAAGACATTTACGTCCAGTAAACGAGATAAAAAATCATTAGTGTCATTTCTCAAGGACGAACTTGAAACTTTAAGCACAGGGCAGGAGAATGTGGACAAACTGTAGCTCAAGTTTAAATGAATAGTTGACCATAGACTGGATAGATATGTACCTAGTAAAACAGTAGTGCAGAGTCACTGTACAGAAACTTCTAAGGAAACAGAGATCACTGCATAATAAGTTCAAAACAAAGAGTAGGGCTACAGAAAAAGAGAAGATGAATGAAATCATAAATGGCTGTCAAGAGAGCATTCAATGACTACCGTAGCAGCATATTATCAAATGATATTTCACAAAACCCAAAGATCTGGTTGCATGTAAGGGCTGTTAGTGGCACCAAAGTTAGTGTTCAGTCCTGAATGAATGAGACAGGAACTGAAATTGAGGGTAGCACAGCAAAAGCTGAAATGCTTAACTTCATTTTGAAACATTCCTTTATAAAGAAAAACGCAAGAGAATTGCCCCAATTTAATCTTTGTACCTCTGAAAAGATGAATGCAATAAGTATTAGTGTCAGTGGTGTTGAGAGATAGCTGAAACCGTTAAAACTGAACAAAGCTCCAGGCCTGAATGGAATACCTGTCAGATTTTATGATGAATTTGTGGCTGAGTTAGTCCCTCTTCTAACTATAATCTATCATAAATCCCTCTAACTAAAAACCATATCCAGTTCTTGGAAAAAAGCAGCATGTCACACCCTCTACAAGAGGGGTAGTATAAGTGAGCCACAAAACTACTGTCCATTATCCTTCAAGTCGCCTTGTTGTAGAACATTAGAACATTTTCTGAGCTTAAACATGATGAGGTATCTTAAACAAAATTATCCCCCCCCCTTCCCCCCAGTGCCAACCAGCATGGATTCCAATAGCCTGAAAACCAGCTCGCACTTTTCTCATATGACATACTGAAAACTTTGGATCAAGGCAGTGAAGTAGATGCAGTGTTTTCCGATTTTCGAAAAGCATTTGACTCAGTAACACACCTACACTTATTGTCAAAATTACAATCATGTGGGGTATCAAGTGAATTTTGTGACTGCATTGACTTTTGGTAGGGAGGACACAGCATGTTATCTTGGATGGAGAGTCATTGTCAGATGGTTTTCAAAAGCATCGATCATGCAAAGCCCAAACTGCACTTTTCTCACATGACATACTGAAAGCTTTGGATCAAGGCAACCAGGTAAATGCAGTGTTTTTTGATTTCCAAAAAGCATTTGTCTCAGTACCGCACCTATGCTTACTGCCAAAAGTATGATCATATGGAGTATAAAGTGAAATTTGTGACTGGATTGAGGACTTCTTGGGAGGGAGGACGGAGCATGTTATCTTGGATGGAGAGTCATCATCAGGTGTATGTTGGGACCCTTGCTGTCTGTGTTGTTTATTGATAATCTTTCAGACAATATTAACAGTAAAGTCAGGCTTTTTGCAGATGATGCAGTTATCTACGGGGTGTACATAAAGCCTGGGAACACTTTCAATTATTTAATGCACAACAAGCAAACATTGTTTCATGTATAGCGTCACAGCGTAGTTCTGTAATTTGCCAATAGTCAGTGCTGGCCACAAACATGGCAAGTTCAGTTGTGGAGCGAGCTTTCTGTGTGTTGGAGTTTGACAAAGACAAGTGTGCTATATCTGTTCAACGGATGTTTAGAACCAAGTATGGTAAGAAGCCACCAACAAGAAAAGCCATTTACCACTGGCACAACAAATTCGTTATGACGGGTTGCCTGTGCCCGGCAAAGAGAAGCAGACGTTGCAGTGTGATTGAAGTGAATGTGTAGCGCGTATGAGAGACATTCATAAGGAGTCCAAAGAAATCAGTGTGTCATGCATCCTGTGAACTCAAAATGTCTCCAATGACAGCATGGAAAGTCCTATGTCAGAAGCTGTCTATGAAACCATTCAAGTTGGAGCTAGTGCAGAAGCTCAATGATGATGACAAAGACAAGTGTTTTGAGTTTTGTTCACAGTTGCAACAATTGAATGAGGTTGTGGATGGCATTGTTGATCACTTAATTTTTAGCAACGAAGCCACTTTTCACATTAATGGGAAAGTGAACAGGCATAATTGTCGAATCTAGGGTACAAAGCATCCACATGAATACATTGAATTTGAGTGTGATTCCCCAAAGGTAAATGTTTTTTGTGCCTTGTCACGTCGAAAACTGTACGGGCCATTCTTCTTCACCGAGAGCATTGGACTTGTTGCAACAATGGCTGATCTATCAAATGCAATTGGACTCTCCATTCATTTTTCTATAGGATGGTGCTCCACCCCAATTTCATCGTAAAGTTTGTGGGTACCTGAACACGGAACTGCTGCATCGATAGATCGGCCGTGCTTACTAAAGGGGACAACCGTTTCATGAAATGGCCTCCCCGATCACCAGATCTCACTCTGTGTGACTTTTTTCTGTGGGGAAACATTAAAAATCTGGTGTATGTACCACCTCTACCAAGTGATGTTGCAGAGCTCCAGGAGAGAATATGGGAAGTGACTGCCACAGTCAATGATGCCATGCTGGGACAGGTATGACAAGAATTTGATTACCATATTGACGTTTGCCAGGTCACTCATGGTTCGCATATTGAATGTTTGTAAAAAAAAAAACTTTCAGAGTTTTTCTTCAAAATGCAATATGTATGACATCTGTACAGTGTTTAGTTCTTGTGCAATAAATAATTGAAACTGTTCCTGGACTTTATGTACACCCTGTATAATGAAGTACTATCTGAGAGAAGCTGCATAAATATTGTCAGATGTTGATAAAATTTCAACATGGCAACTTGCTCTAAATGTTCATAAATGTAAAATTGTGGACTTCACAAAATGAAAAACTGTAGTATCCTATGACTATAATATCAATGAGTCACTATTGAAATCGGCCAACTCATACAAGTACCTGGATGTAACACTTTGTAGGGATATGAAGTGGAATGATCAGATAGGTTCAGTCATGGGTAAAGGAGGTGGCATACTTTGGTTTATTGGTAGAGTACTAGGGAAGTGAAGTCAATCTACAAAAGAGATTGCTTACAAATCACTTGTGCCACCCATCCTAGAATACTGCTCAAGTGTGTGCAACCTGTACCAGATAGGACTAACAGGGGATATTGAACATATACAGAGAAGGGCAGCACGAATGGTCACGGGATTGTTTAATCCATGGAAGAGTGTCACAGAGATGCTGAAGGAACTTTAATGGCAGACTCTTGAAGACAGATGTAAACTATCCTGAGAATGTCTGTTAACAAAGTTACAAGAAGCAGCTTTAAATGATTACTCTAGGAATATACTACAACCCCCTTACATATCAGTCACACAGGAATCGTGAGGATAAGATTAGCTTAATTACTGCATGCACAGAGGCATTCAAACAATCATTCTTCCCATGCTACATACATGACTGGAACAGGAAGAAAAGTAACCTCAGACATTTTGCAGATGATGCAGCTTTCTATAATGAACTACTGTCTGAAAGAAGCTGCGTAAGTACTCAGTCAGATATTGATAAGATTTCAAAGTGGTTCAAAGATTGGCATTAGCCCCCTATGTATCACTCACATGGGGATTGTGAGGATAAAATTAGAATAATTACTGCATACACAGAGGCATTCAAACAGTTGTACTTCCCACACTACATGCATGAATGGAACGGGAAGAAACCCTAATAACTGGAACAATGGGACATATCCTTTGTCATGCACTTCACCTTTATCACGCACTTCACAGTGGTTTGCAGTGTATAGATGTAGATGTAGATATAGAAGCTGAGCCATTCTGTGTTGTAGCTCTAATTGAAGGTCGCTGTCTTCTCATATGTTGGGAACTGCATCAGTTTTGCAGAAATGAATTCTGTTGGCAGCCGTAATTTTTTGCTGTAAACCACTTGGACTGCTGAACACCCTTGTTCATCCTTAACCACAGTTCGTAGACCCAAGAGAACCAACAGTAGTGTGTTTGTCTAGTTCTCGACAAAGACTGCATTAAGGGTTCTTGAAACCTTTCTATCATCCCATTTTTGGGGGGGGCATAGCTGATGGTTCTTAATTGTGCACAGCCACACAGATGTAAATGCTCATGAAAAAGCAGAGATTCAAACTGCCTTCCTCAGTCCTTGTGTCACACCAAATATTGCAGTTCAGCCTGTCACTAAGGACTGTGTAACTGTTTCTTTTGCCATGTTTGATATTTGGAAGGCTGCCAGCCAGTGTTTGAATCTGTCAGCCACTGTCAGTATGTAGTTATTTGCAGGCAATGAACTGG
This sequence comes from Schistocerca piceifrons, assembly GCF_021461385.2. NCBI lineage: Eukaryota > Metazoa > Arthropoda > Insecta > Orthoptera > Acrididae > Schistocerca > Schistocerca piceifrons. The sequence goes on along the minus strand of NC_060145.1, from coordinate 218,590,001 downwards.
TATGCCAACAAAATGCATGAAGTGAGCCATCCACATATGAACGGTTCCCAAAAGTGCTGACACATGTCAATCAGTATTGGGTTAGCAAGATTGCACTCAACAGCAGCAATCTCTTTTCATTCCTGGCCACACAACTTTCTTCACAATAACCATCATGGTAGCCTGCATGCTAGGATGTGCCACGTTGTGAAAAGCATCAAAGACAATATACCAGTATTTCTTTGATATGGACACTGCTGTACGCTATGTGATGATTTGTCATGCTAAAAAGAAGTTCTGAGCTCATGCACAAAGGCTGGTGACAGATTGAGGCTGTGTGCACCATCTTAGTGCAGCCATTTGGAATTGCTATCAGTTTCTTGTTCCACTGCAAGTTGTTGCCAAGAGTTATGCTCATGCAGCAGCACAAAGGTTAATCCCCAACCACATTGTTGCTGCCACTGATATGCCATATGTCAGTTGTGAATTGTTATATATACTCTGCTCACCGACATTGCTGGGGCAACTGTGTTCTATTACCTTGATAAAAAAAAAATCCATCAGGGGCACACGGTCAGTAAACACTGTAAAATGTTTCCCTTCTATGGAGCCTTTGAAATGTTGAATGGCAGTGCAGATAGCATAAAGTTCCCAGCCAATGACAATCCATTTCTACTATGTCATTGTAACTACAAACAAAATGCCAAGGGCTGCCACTTGCCATTGACTAACTGTTGTAGCAGCACACTAATGGGCTAGCTTCCACCATTAACACCATATGTGCATCACACCTTGGAACGGGTGAGCTCAGTGGCATGAGCCAAATATACCTTCTTGAAAATTTTTGGTAGTTGTGGTGCCCATTTTTCTTTTCTTCGACCTAATGTATAGTTCCCTTTCAATAGGTCCATCAGTGGAGCCCAGATTTCAGCTGACTTTGCGAAATGTCTGTGGTAGTAATTGATCATTCCCACAAATCTTCTCTGTTCTTTGAATGTTTGTTTCCGAAGTTGGTGCAGTGCCCAAAGCAGACATGCTGAAACCCAAAACATTCACACTGTATTTGCTTAATAAACACTTCTCTGGGTTTATGGTATTGCCAGAGTGCCAATGACATTGACACAGTAGTTGGAGATGTTTTTTGTGTTGGTTCTGGGACTCTTGAGAACACCAAAATATTGCCCACAGAGCAGAAGAAGAAATCCAAACCACAGAGAACTTGAGCCACAGGCATTTATAAATATGCCTTTTTACAATCAATGATACTAAAAGTCTGTGCCTGGGGAATAGCATTATTAAAGTCTGCTGTTTGAGGAATTTGATATTTATCTGTCACTGTACAAGCAAAAAGAACAATATTGTCACCACATAGGCACCATGTAGTGTTCTTCTTTAATACCATGTGTATCAGTGAAGCTCTCTGGCTATCGGAGAGTGCTACTACACCTCCTTGTATTTACCTCTCAGTGTCTGCCTTTGCCATCAAACATTTTTCTGGTGTTGGTCTTCTTGACTAGCAGCAGCTGGTGAGCCTGATGAGGTCCAAAAACGATGCAGCTTGTCATCTCCAATGTGATCTCAAGAAATTCTTGAATGATGTGCTTGAAAGTGAGTCAATTCAATTTGCAGTGAGTCAGCTTCTGACAGAGGTCTGCAGCCAACCGAAAATGGTGTAGGAAATCAGCTCCTATAAGAGACTCAGTGAAATCCACCATGATGAGATTCCATCAAATCAACAACTGGTTCAAACCAAGGTTCAATTCAATACTTTTTTGTCATATGTCTAAATGCTAAATGGTGGTGGTGGTGGGGAGGGGGAGGGGGGGTGTTGGAGGCTAGCAACGCTGTCTCCTTCAAAGCAATTCCATGGTAGCATACTACAGTCAGATCCTGTGTCAACCAGAATCGCAATTCCATACAGTTTTTCAGTCACAAACAGATGTCTTGAAACTGTTCTGTACTCTCTATGTCAGTGAAGAATCACTCATTGCCTTCTCCATGTCAGCTAACCTTAATTTTTCAAAGCTGTGATCCACCATAAATGAGATGCAGTGGCATTTAATCTTTCTTGTTATAGATATTTGATCCTCTAACGTAACCTCTGAAACCATAACTGGTGTGAAATTGACATTGTAAGTTCTGGAATGGTTATAACTTCTCTGAATTGTTGACAATTGCCTGTGTCGACTTCCTTTGCAGTCAACAGAACATTAGTGTGATGAGACATGTTAAGGAACATTCTGCTTGATAAAGTTACTGTTGCCATTGTTGCAGTACCAAAAATTTGTCTATTTGGTACTGTAGTCAGTGAAGCAACAGCTGGTATGTTCATGAAAATCTTCTCTGTTGAACAGTGAAGGGATATATGTGACAAAAGTACTGTAGAAATCCTCTTACGTAGTGCATCTCCATGCTCTTCATGGGTCATAATGGAAGCATATATGTTTCCTTGATTACCGGCTGGTAGGGGGACAGGGGAGGGGGGCAACTTAATCTTGGACAGCCACGTGCACCCTTTAGAGGCCATCAGATACATTTTGGTTACTGCATGGTGCAACCCATTTCGAGCTATGGTGCCAAACCATTGTTGATACCACAACCAGCCGTGAAAATCTCATCTCTTCTCATAATCTTGCTCAGTAAAAGATAATGACCTGTTCCTAAAATGTTCCAAACTTGCCTTGGTGCATTTTAAAGCCATTATTGCGGTGTGTAGTGCCTTTGCACTGGCTGACAGTTGATTGGCTATTGCTTCTTGTACATTGTAAGAAATGCACGACTTGGAGCAGCTGGGTGGCCAATTGCCTTTGTTGGCTTCCTTTGCAGTCTGCAGAAAATTAGTGTGATGAGAAATATTCAGGAACATTCCGCTTGATAAAGTGGCTGTTGCCTTTGCTGCAGTACCAAAAATTTGTCTGTCTGGTACTGTAGTCAGTGAAGCAACAGCTGGTATGTGGATATTTCATCTGGGACCAGCTACCTTACTGCCATGCTCTACAGTTGGCAAACATTATACTGTAAGGTATTGGCAATGGCTTCTGTCTCATCAGCCAAAACATTGAGCTGTAAATCCATATGAGCCACTAAGACTGTCCTAATATTGGGCAGAAGGTGTTTTAGCCACAGCAAGTGTAAGTAATTTTCCAGCAATAAGTCACTTCCCACAAGGGACTTGAGTTCTAGTTAAAACCTGTTTCAGTAATTTGTCTCCCAATTGCTTGTCACATATAATTTTCTGAAGCCATAGCTCCAGCATGAGATAAGTGTTTGATTAGACTAGTTTTTAATTCCAAATAACGTTGAGTGTGAAATTCGGCCTCTGCCTCAACTATCTGCATTTTGTTGAGATGGGCCACCATACAGTGCAAATGTTCTGTAGGTTTGTGGATGCCACACTGCTCAGAAATGCTCTTGACTTACGTCAACCACAAATCTGACCTCGTCGTCCAGAATGGCCATGACTTTATGTGGATGATGTTGCAGGTAAATTCTAAGCAGTCATTACAAGTGAAGAACCTGCATCTGGATGCTGCGTAGTTGTGAGAGACTGCTGTGGTTTCTCTCAATTGATTGTAAAGTCAGAGTTGAGGTTATTCATTGTAACAGCTCAGAAGGTATTCACTATTTGCAGGGTCACCACTGTAGGATTTTATGTTAGCTAGGAATGTGAGAGGTAATCCTAACTGAAATCCACGCTGATCCTGAAAATCATATTTATTTTCCATGTAAAAGCAACCTTTACAACAAACAAGTTACTCGGGCAATGTGCACGAAAAACAGTAAACAGAGAATGAGGAACCAAAGATCAAACACATGGATTAAGTTATCTTGTCCTTGCCTCACAGACTGATAACTGTGGTGGCTAAATACATTCCAGAAAAAATGAGGTGCTCCAGCAAAAAGGTTAAAAGATTTGAAATATAGCAAAAAATGGCATGAAAAACAAATCAAGAAAATTAGATTTCTTTAATGGTAGATAATGAACTAATAAAAGATAGCCCAAAAATTGCATAAATTTATAACAACATTTTGGTGCCAGTAGCAGATAATTTAGTTTTGAACACTTCCTTAGCATTTAGTGTACAGTTCCTCAGAAAATCCTCGAAAAACAAGTTTGATAAAATTCAACTTTATCCTGCACCTCCCAAATAAGTTTTTATTGTTATCAACACTCTTAAAAATCCATAGTAAAATAACAAAACGTTTTTCAGCTGAACTTAGTAATGTATTGTGTTAGGTAATGAATGTTATGAGAATGGTACTTTCCCAGAGAGACTTAACTGTGCTCTTGTTGAGTCATGTCACAAAAAAAGAAGACAAAACACAAGTACAGAATTATTGACCCATCTCATTACTGCTAATATTAAAAAAAAATCAAAGATAAGATAATGAACCTACGATGGACTTTATACTCTCTTAGTAGTGGAAAATCTGCTCAGCAGCAAACAGCTTGGATTTTAAAAATGACTGAACAGGCCATATTTAACTTTACAGATGATTTACTACAGTCAATAAATCGAGAAAACTATTACCCTCGGACATATTTTTGTGAATTGACTAAGACTTTTGACGGTGTGAATCATTATACCCAGATACAAAAGTTAAATAAAGTGTCATAGTGTGCTAGGCACAGCTAGTTCAAGGTTTTTATCTTACTGGACTTATCAAAAGAATTTTGTATCAGTTCCATGTCAGTCACATAACATTAAAAGCCTGCAGGATAAAATGATTTGCACTCTCTTTCAAGACACACATTTAGCTTGACTTGGCAAAACATCAGATAATACAACCAATAAAATGATTTGCACTCTCTTTCAAGACACACATTTAGCTTGACTTGGCAAAACATCAGATAATACAACCAATGTTGAACAGGAATGGACTGCTCTTAAAAAACACTATCAAAAACCCTACAGAAAAGGCCATTGCTTATGATGAAAAGAAGAGAAATGATTGATTTAATGACAGTAATGAAGTGATTAAGAATCTCATAAGTGTCAAGTGGGATGCTTACCCATCCCTTGCTCAAGATCCATCCACCATGGAAAAGAAATCATGTTTTCAAGCATAAATGTCAAACACTTAAGGACAACTGGTGGCACTAAAAAGCCAAGGAACTACAACATCTGTCAGATGCAAGACACTTGCAGAATTTTTACACTGGACCTGTTTACTCATCATCAGGAACCCTTAAAGCTACCAACAATATCACCATCCTTACCAACTGTCAGGACATTTTGAGTCACTGGAAAAAGCACTTCAAGTCACTCTTAAACCATAGTTCTACTGCTGCTGACAACTTACTCAAACATGTCCCACAACATCCAGCAAAACCATGAATGGAAGTTCCACTGATATTTCATGAATTTAGGAAGGCTCTAGATAGCTTGAGCCATTGGCCTTTTTGCAATGGTAACACTGTTTCCTGTCAGATCACCAAAGGCAAGATCTGTCAGTTTGGTGAGCACTTGGATGGGTCACTGTCCAGGTTCACTGAGTGCTGTTGGCAAGTGGATTACATTCAGCCCTTGTGAGGCCAATTGAGGAGCTACTTGACTGAGAAGCAGCGGCTCCAATCACAAAAACTGGCAATGGCTGGGAGAGCAGTGTGCTGACCATGTGCTCCTCCATATCTGCTTCCTGTGACACCTGTCGGCTGAGGATGATACTGTGGCTGGTTAGTACCACTGCACCTTCTGTGGCCTGTTTGGATGGGGGAGAGGGGGGGAGAGAGAGCTAGATAGCTTAAAACTGAGAAGGCACCCAGACCTGACCACATCCCTTTGGAGATCATTGAAAGTGATGATTTGCCTCCAAAAACCACTCTCTTCTCCCTGTTTCTTCTAATGTGGGAAGCTCACAGGATACCAGCTGATATGAAGAACTCCACAGTTGTCACCATCTTTTAAAAAGGCAACCAAAGCAACTGTGGTAATTACAGCAGCATATCTTTGCTCTTTTTGGCTGGTAATTTTTTTTCTAGAATTTTGTTGAGTCACCTCCAGACTCTTGAAGAGACTATACTTCTGAACATCAGTGTGGATTCTGGCCTCCAGAGGCACTGCTGATATGGTCTTCTGTGCATGCCAACTGCAGGAGAAGTGCAGGGAACAAACAAGCCTTTACTGTTAGTGTTCTATATCATAGCAAAGGCATTTAATATTGTGCCCAGAGAATCTATGTGGAAGGTCTGAAAATGTTTTGGCTGCCCTGAATACTTTGTTGGACTGATTAAAGCTCTCCATGATGACATGTCTGGACAAGTGCTATTCCATAATGAAACACCTGATAATCCGTAATAGTAATGGGTGCAAAAAAGGATGTGTCCTTGCACCAACATTGTTTGCCCTGTACCTTGCAGCCATGCTTTATAAGACATCTGTAAGGAATGCACATATAGAAATTATATACAGATTTGATTGGGGACTAATTAATCAGTCCAGACTCCATTCTAAAGTGTCACCCAGATAAATGAACTGCAATATGCAGATGACAATACTTCACCAACTTATACACCTGGAGAGCTGCTGTTGTCTGCAAATTGTTTCAGTAGTGCCTATAAATGATTTGGCATGACCAGCAACATTCCAAAAACAAAAGTATTCACACAGCTAGCTCCTGGAACTGTTTTTCTGGATTTCAACATCTCTATTTCCAGAACACCCTTGGAACAAGTAGATCACTTCTTCTATCTGCAAAATATATTATCAACAAATCGCTCACTGAAAAAGGATGTGGAGAATAGAAAACATTCTGCCCATGCTGCTTTTGAACATATCACACATCGAATCTTTCTGAATAAAGATTTGACACTATGCACCAAACTGATGGTTTATTGAGCAGTTGTTGTTTCTACCCTGTTATGTGGCTGCAAAACCTGGACACTGTATCACCACAATCTTATGAAACTAGAACTTTAACCAACAGAAGCTAAGATACATTACAAACATCAAATGGTATGACCTCACATCAAACTCAAATGCTCTTGAGAAGGCGATGTGAAGTATAGAAGCCATCGCCACTGTTCAACAACTCAGATGGATTGGACATCTCTACAAGATGAGAAATGACAGCCTCCCTCAACAAATTTTGTACAGTGAAGTGAGCACAGGTAGAAGAACCCATGGTGCTCCTATGATTTGCTATAAGAATCAATTCAAGAAGAACCTAAAGAATCTGCACATTGACTGAAATCATTTGTGCTTCATAGCAGAAGATCATACTTGCTGACTCACAGCTACTTCAGCTGATGTTTTGTATTTTGAGCAGGAGCTCTGAAAACTGGAAAATGAGAAATGTCAGAGATGCAAGCTTTCCCAGCCATGCCCACCAGTCCCTCTGTTATGTGTGATCTATGTGGTTTCATCTTTCTTGCCATGAATGATCTGCTAAGCCATCAAAGGCATCTCCATACCTGAATTGTGATGGAGTAAAGAAAATACAGTGGAAAATCAAAAATTAGCCAGTGACAATGTAATGATAGGCTCTCAGAATTTGAAGCAGTCACGTTGGTTTGGTTTTGGGTTCACTGTTGTTTCTGATATATACAGGGTGGAGAAAAATTGTGTCACAATATTTTAACCCTGGATAGCTGATGCCAGTAGGAACCAAAATTACTAATGTTGTGTAGGTCGACAATGCACCATTTTTAAACTATGGAAGCCTGGCGCCAAACACTCCGATTGGCTGTGGTTGCCATTCGTTGGTTGACGAACAGCGCTATGGCTGTCAGTTCACACCTACAAACATCCCTCGCACCATCACTGCTCCAACATGATATGCTTATGTGTCAAATAAGACTTGCTGTTTGTCTCCACATCACGTCAGGGACAGTCACACGTAAGCTTTGCTTTTGAGCACACACACATCACCTGTGATTTAGTCATACAGTAAGCATGGCGGCACACTATTCATCTGAAGAACAATGAGATATGGTTTTTGTTTATGGACTAGCCGACGGTAATGCACATGAAGCTCGACAGTTGTATGAGGAATGCTACCCAGCAAGATGCTACCCACACCTGCAAATGTTTACAGCAGTTTGCCGGTGACTTCGCAAAACAGGCTTGTTAGCATAACATCACGGTGTTGCTGGAAGAATGCGAACATGACAGATGCTGCATTTGAAAAGACTGTTCTCGAGCACTTCATGGAAGCACCTACAACAAGTACTCGAGTGGTTGGACACGATATGGGGATCACTCATTGGTTAGTCTAGGAGAATTTGAGGGATGACGACCAGCATCGTTTTAGTTTTCACCCTGTCCAAAACTTAAATCCTGTGGCAGACTATGTACACAGGCTAGGGTTTTGCCAGTAGTTTCTGCAGTGTGTTGCATGAGATCCTGACTTCCCTGCCATTGTGTTGTTTACCGATAAGTGCGCCCTCCATCAGGATGGCCTTTACAACACTTGAAATGTTCATTACTGGGCAACGAGAAATTCTCAAGTCACATCCATGGACACCAGAAACGATTTTCGATCAACATTTTGGCAGGCATTGTGGATGACCATCTGATTGGGCTGGTCCATCTACCTCCTCGACTTACCAGTGCAAACTACCTTCACTTTTTACAAGAAACTCTACCTGGCCTGCTGGAAGATGTTCCCCTGGACATACGGCTATGTATTTGGTTGCAGTATGATGGGGTGCCCGCACATAACATTCATGCTGTGCGCAGATATTGAAATGAGTTCTTCGACAGCCTGGTATTTGGCAGAGGTGCTCATAGGACATGCCCCCCACCCCTCCCGATCACCAGACCTCACAACACCAGAATTTTTCCTGTGGGGATTCTTTAGGGTTCTAGCCCACCCACCCGTATGCGAACCATCTAAAAATGAAGAGGAATTAATGGATTGCATTCAACATGCCACCAGTCACATCAGGGCAATGCCAGGAATCTTTGAAAGAGTTTGGCAAAACACCGTTCGACATTACCAAGCTTGTGTCATGTCAGAGGGTCACCAGTTCGACCAACTGCTTTTAGTAAACAATGTCCTAGCTACAATAAAGGCCCTTTTCAGGGCCAACACAATTTGTAAAAGACTTTCTGTATGTGAACTAACAGCTGTTTACAGGTTTGATCCCAGTTTGCCTTCTCATGAAACTAGGATGGATGTGTTGTGACCCTGGTGGATTCACCCGCACGCCCCCAGAGTGGAAGGCTGGCGCACTACTACCGAGTGTGTGGGCCACCTGGGATACATTGCAATTTCTGGCAGGCAAAGCATTCGTGGTCATGCACTGTCCAGAGCATCCAGCAACAGGGTAATTTTGCAGCCAATCGGATCATGTGGCGCCAGGTTTCCGTAGTTTAAAAACTGTGCACTGTCGACCTACACAACATCAGTAATTTAGGTTCATACTGGCATCAGCTATCCAGGGTTAAAATTTCATGACACAATTTTTCTCCACCCTGTATAGATGATCTCGCACTGGCAGTTTCATAGGATGCATATTTTGTACTTTTCGCATTTAATACTCATATAGGAATTACAAAAATAGTACCAGTTACCATACTGAAAAGGCAGCTAATGAAATATTAAGAAAAAATCAACAGATCATTCAGGGTAAAGGGATTATCATTAAACTTTGACAATACACAGTACATACAGTTCAGTACTTGTCACAGTGCTCTGCAAGCAATAAAAATAACTTTCTCAAACAATGAAACACAAAAAGCAGAAACTGTTAAGTTGTGTATGAAATCCCCAAACCACCTTCCATACCCTCTGTCTCCTACCCTTGTAACTGTCCCCAGTGTAAAACCTGTCCCATGCACTTTCCAACCACCACCTACTCCAGTCCTGTAACTCGGAAGGTGTACACGATCAAAGGGGCAGAGCCACGTGTGAAAGCACCCACATGATTTACCAACTGACATGCCTACACTGTGAAGCCTTCTATGTGGGAATGACCAGTAACAAACTGTCCATTCGCATGAATGGACACAGCCAGACAGCGTTTGTTGGTAATGAGGATCACCCTGTGGCTAAACATGCCTTGGTTCACGGCTAGCACATCTTGGCACAGTGTTACACCGTCTGGGTTATCTGGATACTTCCCACTGACACCAGTCTATCAGAACTCCGGAGATGGGAACTTGCCCTTCAATATATTCTCTCTTCCCATTACCCACCAGGCCTCAACCTCCGCTAATTTCAAGTTGCTGCCCCTTGTACATCACCTGTCATTCAACAACATCTTTGCCCCTGTACTTCCGCCTCGACTGACATCTCTGCCCAACCTCTTTGCATTTACATATGTCTGCCTGTGTCTGTATGTGTGCGGATGGATATGTGTGTGTGTGCGCGAGTGTGTACCTGTCTTTTTTCCCTCTAAGGTAAATCTTTCCGCTCCCGGGATTGGAATGACTCCTTACCCTCTCCCTTAAAACCCACATCCTTTCGTCTTTCCCTTTCCTTCTCTCTTTCCTGATGAAGCAACCTTGGGTTGCGAAAGCTTGAAATTTGTGTGTGTGTGTTTTGTGTTTTTTGTTGTGTCTATCTACCAGCGCTTTCCTGTTTGGTAAGTCACAGCATCCTTGTTTTTATATATATATTCTTTGTCCTTACCAATATTTCTCTTTTCACATAAAACAGTGAAAAGCATGAATATAACACAAGGACCAAAAACAACCTCTACAAAGACTTCCAAAGCTTAACATTTATCACATACATGGGTGCACATGTATTCAGAAACCTACCAGAGCACATTATGTGCCAAGTAGATATTTTATTTATTAGTCCAGTAAATCTTATACATGGTAATTTTTTCCACCGTGTACAAACTCTAGGGATTGATCAATGAGAGGATACAGAACAAAAAAGGATTAATGAACTTATGTTAGGAAATGCATGGTTTCCATGCTAGAGACCATTTATTCAGTTTTAGTTTGTTACAGAGACTGTGGTCTAATATGCACTGTCCCATGCAGCCACAGTTACATTATGCATGGTTTCCTTCTAGAGGGTGGTACCGTTCCTCATATGCCGTGTCCTAGCACCCTCTCTTGCCATAGTAATTCGTAATGTTGTATCTGATTCATTTCTCATGCTGACTCACCTTGTAGCAAATATGATACAGTGTTGTACACAATGGTTCCGTATTCAAATCGAGAGCTTGCCAACATGGTGTTTACTTACTGAAAGGCAAATGGCAATGGGTGGTGGGGAGCGAGGATGTATCAGGAGCCCTATGCCCAATGACTACAAGCACGGCATTCAGTATCTGCAACAGTGTTTTGCCATTTGTCTAAGACAAGTCGTTTCAGGAAGTATAAAACCAGGAAGGATGTACCTGAAATGTTTGGACACCAGACTTGGAGGAAAATATGATTAACATTGTGGGAGGTGACTGCCATGTTAGTACCAGGTAGTTGGCCTGCCAGTACAGGGAAAGCCAGACAACCATGTGGAACATTCTCCATGACAATTGTTACTTACCCTTATCACTTACAGCATGTGCAGGCCTTACTAGCGACGGAATCTCCACATCAGAAGCAGTTTTGTCACAGGTTTCTTCACACGGCAACCATGATTCCAGGATTTGTCTCTTCATTCTATTTACAGATGATGCCACCTTTACGTGGAATGGTATCTGCAAATGGGATAGTGTGCAGAACCTCCATGGTATGGCTAGTGGCATTTCTTGTGGGTGACTTTGCCTCCCCTGCTGGAAGAACTGCCATCGATGATTCGAAGGGTTATGTGGCTGCTACATGATGGTGCTCCAGCCCACTTCGCCGTTAACATCTGGACTCATCTCCATTGTGTCTTCCCTGGTCAATGGATCAGATGAGGAGTCCAGTTGCTTGGCCTGCTCATTCACTGGATCTCAAACTGTGTGATTTCTAGTTGTGGGGCCATCTCAAAAGTATCATGTACACAGAGCCCATTCTGGATTTGGAGACACTGGAGCACCATATCTATGCTGCCTTTGACACTGTTTGGGTGCAGCCTGGCTGTCTGGATGCAGCCTGGCCCATGTGAACATGTGAGACAGAACATGCTGTGACACGTTCACACATGCATTGAGGCACATGGAAACCTTTTTCAACACATACTGCAACTGTGACTGCATGGTTCAGTGCCTACTAGACCACAGTCCCTGCAACAATGTATGATTGACTACATGGTCTCTAGCAAGGAAACCGTGCATTTCCGGACATAAGTTCATTTGACTTTTTTTGTTCCCTGTCCTCTCATCAATCAGTATCTAGAGTATCACAGATGTTTGACATATTTTACAGTACTATAGTCATTAGGAAGCTAATCTACTTTGTTACTCATGTAATCTGGCAATCTGTAAAAACAGTTATTTAATGAAAAGGTTTTAGCAACTTTTCTGAGTGCATTTATATATTTGGTACTCTTTAATAATTTCTGGCATCTTATTGTAGATTGTTACTCCAGAGTGATAAGCACCCTTTTCAGATAGACTTGTACTGGAATAATTTACATAGATATTTTCCCTTATACTAGTATGGTGCTCATGCACAGCAGTGTTTTGGATAAGGAGATTCTCTTTCTTCATCATACTACTACTGCTACTACTACTACAAGCTTACAGGAATTTCTATTGTTTGCTTTTTTTATTATTTGGATTATTCTCTTTTGCTTCCTACATGTTATTATAGTGGGAGGAGAGTTTCCTCAAAAGATAGTGAGTGTATCCAAGAAAAATACTCAGGTGTTGCAGTTTTGAGATTTGCATTGCTGGATAGTACTTCGATTACATACATTAGTTTAGAGAGCAGGGACTGTAAGGATATTATGTGACGGTCCCATTTTAGATTTTGTTACTGGCAAAGGCCTAGAAACTTTGACATTCTGAATTTCATGATTGTTCATTTGAATTGCTGGCTTTTCAGTACGTGGGGCTGAAAGTGTAACCATTTTTTGTGCGTTTCAAACAAGCATTTCCCTATAGAGTCATTGTGAAACTTCTGGTATCATCTGCAGATAGTACTGCTTCTGCATTCTTTACATATGAGGGGAGATCATTAATACAAGAGAGCAGTTAATATATACCGGTACTAGAAAATGATCCTAAGACAGCCCTGTGGCATACCATATGTCAGTGAGGTTGGAACTGAAAGGTATTCTGTGTAATGTTAGTGTGTCTGTATTAGGCTTCTGGAAGCTGAGATTGATAACTTAAGTAAGATTTCAGCCACTCCTTGCACACCATAATGATCAAGCCCTTTTCTTTTCTTTTTTTTTTAAAAAAAAAAAAAAAAGAGAATTGAATGACCTCTAACATCAGAAGCCTTTGTTAAATCTAAGAAAATACCCGAAATTTTGGAGTGATTGTCCGTTGTACTTAAGATGTTGTTGACAAGATGAAAGGTAGCAGTGTCAGTGGAATATTGTGTTCTGAAACTATGCTGGAACGCTGATAGTATATTATTCTGACTTGTTAGTCAAGCTAGGAAGAGCTGTTCTATAATCTTTGAAATAGCAGTGTTACAGGTCTATAATTTGACATTTTGTGGGAGTCACCTTTCTTATAAAGTGGCATGACTTTAGCAGTTTTGGCATATCTGGGAAAATGCCCTATGAAAGTGAAGAATTACAAATGTTTAACAATGGTGTGAGAATAAAGTTTGTTGAAGGTTTTATTATATGATCAGGGATCTCATCAACATCTGCTGAATTGCTATTTTTTAATGAGCTTATGATTTTTCCTACCTCATCTTGACTAGAAGGACTGAGGAACATGCTTTTTTTATTGTTGTTATTGATATTGAGGTTTGCAAGTGTCTGGGTGTCCTTCACATCTAGTTTACCAAACTTTTGTTCGCTAAATCATTTGCACTTGTAGCAAAGTATGAACTGAATAGATCTGCAACTAACTTTGAGTCGATAATAAGGCTATCATTACAGGATAGAGCAATATTATTATGTGTTTCCTTCTTCTCACTAAGTTTCTGCAGAGTTTTTCATAATGCCTTTGTCTTTTTGGTGATTCCCTGACATATTGGTAATTTTTTCTTAATTTAGCTTCTTTTATGCCCTGATTCAGAAATGATTTATATTTTTTGAAATAGCTCTCGAAGAGAGTCCTGTTACAGGAGAGACTAATTTCTGTTGTAACCCAGTTTTTTACTTTATTCAGTTCCTTTTTTGGGAAAGGCCTTCTGAAAATATTCACTGAATTTTATTATGATATGGTAGAAATTATCATTTGTATTAGATTTACTAAGAACATTAACCCATTAAGTTTAAGATTAAGTTAAAGAATTTTTTGTTGGGCAACTGATTCTGCTCAGCTGAAGAGTATCTTCACAGAAATTCTTACATTTAACTTTTTGGTTAGTTTATAATTTGAATTAACACAAGTCCATTAGCACATGACTTGTGATTTCTTCCAACCATTGTGCATAATTTTCTGTTCAGGAGGTCTGCAGTATATTAAGGGTAAAATTGGAGCTAATTTGGTTTCAAATTCTGCAGAGTATCTCTGAAACCTTGTTTAATTTTAGAAATTCCAGCTAGTTTCTGAACACCCATGAGACTAATATCTCTGTCACTCATATTTAGCACATTCATACATGACAACTCTCTCTCTCTCTCTCTCTCTCTCTCTCTCTCTCTCTCTCTCTCTCTCTCTCACACACACACACACACACACACACACACACACACACAGACTGTTGTCTCTTGGCACTGACGCACAACTGCAGTGAGTGACAAAATCTCAGATGGGGCGGGTAAGAGGACTACATAAGAACTGTATGATGGAGAGAGAGAGAGAGAGAGAGAGAGAGAGAGAGAGAGAGAGAGAGGGATATCAGGTTAGTGAATGTGGAAATATGCTGTAGTAGTGACTGTGAGAGCGTCCAGCGAAGTGGCAAGGACTGGATGGCAGGCTGCTAGATGCTGCTCGGGATGATGTGCTGCAGGAATGGATGAGGTGGAATGGAAGCAGGAGGAGGGTAGGGATTAAGAAAGAGTGAGGACAGGGCAAAGGGTTATGGGAATGTAGGATACATTGCACAGTTCAGAAAAGTTGATGTTGGAGGGAACAGCTATGAAGCAGCCACTGAAGTCAAGCTCACTATTTTGCTCAGCATTTTCAGCGACTGTGTGATCCAGGTGTTGCTTGATCACAGTGTGGCAGTGGCCAATTGTGCAGACAGACAGCTTGTTGTGGCCCTGAAAGTTGAGTTCTTAATTTTATGTATATTTTGTATTGTGTGGCATGTTTTGTAACAAAAACCTGTTCCTAAACACATTTTATTCTTTGTAGATATTTTTTTCCAAAATCTGATTTATGCAAGCTTGTGTTTCTGCAACTGGAATGTTTGTCCAACTGTACTTCATGAAGACAATGTTGTTTATTGCTGACAATGGAGTAATTATCCATTTGTAGACTTGCGAGCAACCACCAGCAGCAAATTCACCTAGTTTATATATAGCATTTTGTTTAGTCGTTTGTAAAGTGTTTTTGTGAAAAAGCAGTCAATAATTATTTATCTGTTTGAATAACGTTTATGATTTTTTTCAAGTGTATCCATACTTTTTGAGCGCTAGTGTAATGTGAGTTGACTTTGAAGCATAGAACTTTAGTCCTTGGCATGGGTCAACACTTAGTTGCATCATTTGTGACTAGAGCAAGAAAGAGAAAGGTGAGATGTGTGACACTGGTACACGAGTACCCTTGACCATACACCGTGAGGTAGATGTAGAATTTAAAGTTTGCATCATTTGTGACTAGAGGAAGAAAGAGAGAGGGGAGAGGGGTGACAGTGGTGACCATATGCTATGAGGTGGTTTGCAGTGTAGATGTAGATTTTAATGTAAAAATTCCCAATCTCTGTAACTACCATCAAACGATTGGCAGCTGCTGCAAATCAGCGTTGGAAGAGCTTCCGAGAATCATGTACCTGTGGTACTGGTACCAAAGGTACTTCAAGTACTAGTCTCTCCTGTGAGTCCTGTCTTCTCTGTAGAAATATGTGACACGTCATTACTCATCGACTTGACTGTTAGTGGCTTGTCAATGGTAGGTCTAGGCATCCTATACAGGGTGGATGGGGACCAGGGAGGACTCAGGGTGTTATACTGATCCACCTGACCAACAGGTTCGAGGTGCTGTCTTTCACTGAAACTGAAGCTGAACCAGTGGGACTCACTCTGCCTGTTCTGCGGAAAACTGATGAGTCTGGTATCAAGAGGAGGAAAACGCAAAAGGGTAGGTCTGTTAATTATTGGCAGTTCAAACATATGCAAATGATCACACTCTTCAGAGAAATGGCAGCAGAGGGCACCAGGTGCACTCAGTGTGTATGCCTTGGTGCCTCATTCAACATGTTGAAGAGGCTATTCCAGCAGCCTTTGAGGGAACAGTATGCAACCAACTGCAGATAGTGACACAAGTTGAAACAAGTGATGCCTGTTGTCTGTCTTCCAAGGTCATACTTGGATCATTCCAGTGACTGGCAGAGAAGGTTGAGAAGACCAGCCTTGCACACTGAGTTTCAATAAAGCTCACAGGCTGTGCCATTGTCTCCAGAACTGGTCGTGGCCCCTTGGCTTTGAGTCAAGTGAAAGGACTGAACCAGAGACTTTGTAGGTTCTGTGACAAGCTAGGCTGTATGATGTCCTAGTCTTGTGCCGTAGGGCTGAGAACTGTAAGCTCCACCTAAATGGGTCAGGTGCACATTACAAATCAGAGGCTGCTCTCCATGTAATTGACTGTATGTGGTGCACACAAGGATTTTTAAGATTAGGTGATTCTCCATCCAATCCAGATAGTGATAGCTGTGCAAAACCTAGAAGTATAAGAGTAAGATTGGAAGAAATGCCTCCAATAGGTGAGAGTGTTAAAATTCGAGTGGTTAACTGCCAAAGTATTTGCAACAAAGTGCCAGAGTTTAAAGTGCTCCTGAAAAGTAGTAAACCTGAAATTGATAGCAGTGAGATTTTTTGGGGAAAAATTAAGTGTCTACTGAAAGGATAGGCTAATGGGAAATGGAGGTGGTGTGTTTCTCACAGTAGACAAGAAACTGAAATCCACCGAGATAGAAACTGAAGCTGCATATAAGACTGTTTGGGCAAGACTCAGTATCAGGAGTGGGCATAAAATGGTAATTTGATCCTTCTGTCACCCATCAGACTCATCTCTGGTTTAACCGAAAACTTTAGAGAAAACCTCAGTTCAGTTGTACATAAGTCCCCCAATCCTGTATCATGGAGCCTTCAATCTGTTCCGACGTAACAATAAGTGCTGGCATGAAGGTGAAGAACGCAAGAGCAGTTTTCTGCTGTGAGACAATGTCGGCCAATAACTTGCTGACTAGGAGTGCACCACAACTGGAGTAGCCTCTAACGGAAGAGAATTTAAGCGCCACTTCTGCCAGCCTCAGCCGGACAGTAGTAGACTGGTACTAGCAGACCTGGACAGTAGAAGACTGACACTAGCAGAGGCAGTAGCAGAGAGGACTAGAAGAGCAGTGATATTAACGATAGCAGTGACTTACGAGCGAGAGTGAATAACTTGCATGGACTTTGTAATTAGCAGAGTAGTAGTAGTATGGTATTCCACCTTACGACAGGTCTTGTCATGGGTTAAGCCTCTTCACTTTTGTGTGTCCATTACCAGTCTTTTAATTTTTGAATATATGTCTCCTTTGATATTTTCCAGCATTTGATATCTTCTTTTTCCTCTTCCCCTTTTTCCTTCCACCATTCCTTCTATTCCTTCCTTCAATAAACAGTCCCTCCTCAATCAATGTCCAATCCAGGTCCGTTTTCTCTTTCTGATGACTTTCAGCGTGTTTCTTTCTTCTCCAACTCTTCTTAATACTTCTTCATTCCTTACTCGGTCTTCCCATTTCACTTTTTCCATTCTTCTCCATATCCACATCTCTAGTGCCTCCGATCTTCTTTCATCCTCCTTCCTCAATGTCCAGGTCTCCGCACCATACAGTGCAATGCCCTAGATGTTACACTTGGCAAGTCTTTTCCTCAGATTTTTGTTTAGTGGTCCAAAAAGTAATTTGTGTTTCCTCTTGGATCCTTCTTATGCCATTGCAATTCTTTTCTGAATTTCTGTTGCACAATACATATCATCCATTATTCCCAAGTAATTGAAGTTATTCACTTGCTCTGTTTCCTCTCCCCCTATTTTCAAACAGGATTTTCTCTCCTTTCCTCCAATTACCATGCTTTTTGTTTTCTTCTTGCTAATCTCCATTCCATATGCTTCTAATTTTGTGTTTAGATCATTTATCACTTGTTCCATCTCTCTTGACTCTCTGCCATCGCAACCATGACATCTGCAAATCTTATACACTCCACTCTCTGACCCCCTACACAAACTCCTCTCCTTCCATCAAAACTTTCATTAATAATTTCCTCCAGATAGATATTGAACAGTGTTGGTGATAAACAACAACCTTGTCTTACACCTCTTCCCAGTTCAATTTCCTTACTGGCTCTGAGCACTATGGGACTTAACATCTGTGGTCATCAGTCCCCTAGAACTTAGAACTACTTAAACCTAACTAACCTAAGGACATCACAAACACCCATGTCCGAGGCAGGATTCGAACCTGCGACCGTAGCGGTCACGCGGTTCCAGACTGAAGTGCCTAGAACCGCACGGCCACACCGGCCGGCCAGTTTCCTTACTCATCACACCTCCTATTCTTACTCTTGCTCTCTGGTTCAAATATAAATTTCTAATTAGCCATCTATCCCTCCAGTCAACTCCATGTTTCCTTAGGATTTCCATCAGTTCGTCCCATCTGACACAGTCACAAGCCTTCTCAAGATCAATGAACACAACATACACCTTCCTTTTCTTCTACTGTGCCTCTCCCCTATCACTTTCAGTAGCACAATGGCATCCCTAGTTCACACTCCTTGCTTGAAACCAAACTGTCCATCTGCTATTAAGCAATTCAGCTTTCCATATAGCCTTCTGTTGAGCATCCTCAGCAAGACTTTGGCTCTATGCGATATCAGGCTCACTGTTCTATGTTCCTCACACTTTTTGCTTTTCTTTTCTATAGGTATTAAGATACTTCCTGTAAAGTCCTTTGGCCATTTTCCTGTCATGTATATATGATTACACAATTCAATTAACTCCCTTTTCCCTTCTTTCTACAATGACTTTAACAGTTCTGCAGGAATCTCATCAATTCCCATTGCCTTTCCATTTTTCATCTCCTCCATAGATTCTTCAATCTCACTAGTTAGTATTGCATTTCCTTTGTCATCATCTGCAACTTTATCTTCTTCTTCTATCCCCAGGTCTTCTACACTTGGTTGGCTGTCTGCAGTGTATAACCATTCTGTATATTCTTCCCATCTTCTCATTATTTATTGGGGTTCACTCACCATTAGCGGAAGACATTGATTATATACATGTCGCCCATCGCTTGCAAAAAATCGTAAACCAAAGTTAAGTATTGTCAATCTACTATATTGTAATAAAAACTATTAATGTGATTCGCTTGAATTGTTGTATAGCTATCTGAGAAAGCAGCATCCTTTAGGCACTCTATAAGAGATGGGTGGCAGGACCCCACACAATCATCCAATCGTCAGTTGAGAAAATACAGTTTTGTTAGAGGTGAATGAGAAAAGACATCCTTTAAAACATTATTAAATGCTTTCTCTGAAAACTACTTAGAACAAGTAGTTTGGAACCCTACTTATGATGGAAATATATTGGATCTCGACCTGATCTCTTTGAGGACATCCACTTCGAAACTGCTATTAGTGACCATGATGGGGTTGTGGCACCTCAATAGAACAATTCTTAATGGAAGGAACCCTCCATGGCATATGGTCACTGTAAAGAACTTCTACAGAAACAGAAACTACTGTGTAATAGGTGTAAAACAAAGCATAGGACTACAGACAGAGAAATGCTGAATAAAACGCATTTGGCTGTCTAGAGGGCAATATGTGAAGCCTTCAATAACTGCAACAGCAGAGAGTAGCTAAATGATCTCTCCTAAAACCCAAAGAAACTCTGGTCATATGTAAATGTTGTTAGTGACACTAAAGTTAGTGTCCACTCCCCAGAAAAACAGATGGGAAGTAAAATTGAGGGTAGCAAAGCAAAAGCCTCAATCCTGTTTTGAAATGTTCCATTACAAAGGAAATTTCACGAGAATTGCCTAAATTTAATCCTCGTGCCACTGAAAAGATGAGCAAAATAAGTATTAGTTATCTATAATGAAGTACTGCCTGAAAGAAGCTGCATAAATATTCAGTCAATTCTTGATAAGATTTCAAAGAGGTGCAAAGATTTACAACTTGTTTTAAATGTTCAGAAATGTAAAATTGTGCACTTCACAAAACAGAAAAATGTAGTATCCTATGACTACAATATAAATGAGTCACAGTAACACTTTGTAAGGATATGAAATGGAATTACCACATAGGCTCAGTTGTGGTAAAGCAGGTGGTAAACTTTGGTTTATTGGTAGAATACAGGAGAAGTGCAGTCAGTGTACAAAGGAGATTGCTTAAAAATCACCCGTGCCATCCATTCTGTAATATTGCTCAATTGGACTAACAGGGGATACTGAACATATAAGAGTAGGTTTGTTTGACCCGTGGGAGAGTGTTACAGTTATGCTGAAGAAACGGAACTGGCAGGCTCTTGAAGAAGATAGATGTAAACTATCCTGAGAAAGTCTACTAACAATGTTTTGAGAACTGACTTCAAATGGTGACTTTAGGAACATACTACAACCTGCTACAAATTGCTCATATACGGACTGTGAGGACAAGATAATAATCAAAGCACACACAGAGGCATTCAAACTGCCATTCTTTTCATGTTCCATATGTGAATGTAATGGAAAGAAACCCTAATAATTGGACAGTGGGTTGTACCCTATTGTCATGCACTTCATGGTGGGTTGCAGGGTATGGTTGTAGACATAGATAAAGTACTCATCTAGGCCTTCTGATTTGCTAGTAGGAAGGGCTGTGAGTCTTTTTGGTAGGTCATATGTAGCTTCAGCCCAGCATAAAGTGCATTTTTTTTCATATGTAGCTATTTGTGGCTATTCACATGGTATCTGAATTTTTGTCTGTGAAATCTCAACGGCACCGACCCACCACCATGTCGTCCTCTGCAAACAGGCCTCACTGGATGCAGATATGGAGGAGCATGTGGGCACCATACACTGAGCTCCTGGCCATATCAGTTTACGAGACTGGAGCCGTTACTTCAATTAGATTAGATTAGATTCAGTTTTAGTTCCATAGACACAAAAAATGAGATGATTCTTGTGGGTGTGGAACATGTCAGTCACGCAGTCACGTAGCTCCTCAGTTTGCCTCACAAGGGCTGATTGCACCCTGCTTACCAACAGCACTCAGCAGACTGGATGGTCACCCATCCAAGTGCTAGCCCAGCCCTCAGTGCTTAACTTTGGTGATCTGACGGGACCATGATTCTACCACATAGTTTAAATTTGACAACAATAATGAATGATACAGTTTTTAATGCACACATGTCCTTACAATATTTTCCAATCATGGTTATGGCAAATATGTTTTTTGAAAGTTTACAGGCTAAGGAATCTGTATGCATGTCCAATTTTCCTTTTTTACAATGTAATTTTGTATGGATGATTTCATAGCAAATTCTATTTGTTTCCTGATGTTAAGTTCTATTGCTGCAGTCTTTGAAGCACCTACATTTAGATGGTTTTCATTGAAATACTTGACTATTTGATTGGTTACATTGTTACACAGCACCTCCAGACTGTTACAGACTCCATGTTTGCACACAATTGATGTATCATCTCCATACAATATTTTTTAGAGTTAGAACAGAACTGAATATTATTAATGTAAATCGAGAATAGAAGGAGTCCCAAGACAGAACTTTGAGTCACTCCATATTTGATATAAGTAATCTTGGATTTGAAAGACCCACTGCTCATTTTAAGCAATATATACCTGTAAACTGTTTTCTGTTGCTCATATCTGATTTTATTAACTCACAGCCAATTTCTCTAATACCCATGTTCCACAACTTGTCAAATAATGTGGTGATGTTGACACAATCAAGAGCTTTTTCTAGATCAAGGGACACTCCAGTAACATACTCCTTATTCTCTATGGCAGTTATTATTTCGTCTATTAATCGTGGTGCAGCTACAGAAGTTGACTTGTTTTTCACAAAGCCATTTTGATTTTCAAATATTAAACTCTGTGGCCTCAGGAATATTATTAGTCTTTATACAACTTTCTCATCTGCCTTAGGAAATCCAAGTAAGATTGAGATGGGGTGGTGGTGCCACTCACGATATAGCAGAGATGCTGAATTGCCAATTGGCACAACAAAAAGACTGTCACAAATAAGCTTTCAGCCAGCAAGACCTTCATCAAAAATAGATCTCTCTCTCTCTCTCTCTCTCTCTCTCTCTCTCTCTCTCTCTCTCTCTCTCACACACACACACACACACACACACACACACACACACACACACACACACACACACAACGACTGCAGTCTCTGGCAACTGAAGCAGCTCCAGTGCATGATGGAAGTGGTGAATGGGTAGGGGTAAGGAAGAGGCTGGGGTGGGGAGGGGTAGGAACAGCAGGTAAGGGGACAGTGAAATGCTGCTAGGGAAGTCGCAGGGACGAGGTGGAGAGAGGGTAGGCCAACTAGATGCAGTTGGGACGTTAGGCGGAGGGCATGGGTGAGGGGATGGGGATGGAGGTAGCAAAAATGAGAGAAGTAAAGAGACTGGGTGGAATGGTGGAATGAGGGCTGTGTAGTGCTGGAATGGGAACAGGGAAGGTGTTGGATGGGTGACGTCAATGACTAATGAAGGTTGAGGCTAGGAGGGTTACGGGAATGTAGGACATATTGCAGGGAAAATTAACACCTGCGCAATTCAGAAAAGCTGGTGTTAGTGGAAAGGATCCATATGGCACAGGCTGTGATCAGTCATTGAAATGAAGGATGATGTGCTGGGCAGTGTGCTTAGCAATACGATGGTCCACTTGTTTCTTGGCCACAGTTTGTTGGTGGCCATACATGCAGAGAGGCAGCTTGTTGGTTGTCATGCCCACATAAAATGCAGCACAATGATTGCAGCTTAACTTGTAGACCACATGACTGGTTTCACAGGTAGCTCTGCCTTTGATGGGATAGGTGATGTTCGTGACCAGACTGGGGTAGGTGGTGGTGGGAGGATGTATGGGATAGGTCTTGCATCTAGGTCTACTACCGGGATATGAGCCATGAGGTAAGGAGGCTGATAATAGAGGTTGCATAGAGATGGATGACTATGTTGTATAGGTTCAGTGGACAGTAGAATAACACTGTGGGAGGGGTGGGAAGGATAGTGGGCGGGGCACTGCTTATTTCAGGGTATGACAAGAAGTAGTCAAAGCCCTAGTGGAGAATGTAATTCAATTGCTCTAGTCCTGGGTGGTACTGAGTTATGAGGGGAATGCTCCTCTGTAGCTGGACGGTGAGACTTTGGGAGGTGGTGGGAGACTGGAAAGATAAGGCATGGGAGATTTGTTTTTGTACAATGTTGGGAGGATAATTATGGTCTGTGAAGGCTTCAGTGAGACCCTCGGAATATTTCAAGAGGGACCTCTCATCATTGCAGATGCGATGACCACAGTTGGCTAGGCTGTATGGAAGGGACTTCTTGGTATGGAATATGTGGCAGCTGTCAAAGTGGAGGTATTGCTGGTGGTTAATAGGTTTGATATGGACAGAGGTACTAATGTTTGAGGTGGAGGTAAACATCTAGGAAGGTAGCATATTGGGTTGAGTAGGACCAGATTAAATAAATGGTGAAGAAACTGTTGAGGTTCTGGAGGAATGAGGATAGTGTCCTCACCCTTGATCCAGATTACAACGATGTCATCAGTGAATCTGAACCATGCGTGGGGTTTAGCATTCTGGATGTTTAGGAAGGATTCCTTTAGATGACCCATGAATAGGTTGGCACAGGATGGTGCCATGTGGCTGCCCATAGCTGTACCAGGGATTTGTTTGTAGGTAATGCCTTCAAAGGAGAAGGAATAGTGGGTGAGGATATAGTTGGTCATGGTGACTAGGAAGGAGGTTGTTGATTTGGAATCCATCGGACATTGGGAAAGGTAGTGTTCCATAGCGGTAATGCCATGGACATTAGGGATATTAGTGTGAAGGAAGATGGTATCAATAGTGACAAGCAGGGCACCATGTGGTAAAGGGACAGGAACTGTGGAGAATTGGTGGAAGAAATGGTTGGTACCTTTTATATAGGAGAGTAGGTTCCGGGTAACAGGTTGAAGGTGTTGGTCAATGAGAGCAGAGATTCTCTCAGTTTGGGCACAGTAACTGGCCACAATGAGGCGTCCTGGGTGGTCGGGTTTATGGAATTAAGGAAGCATGTAGAATGTAGGAGTGCGGGGAGTGGTAGGGGTGAGCAGAGAGACGGACTCTGGGGCGAGTTTCTGTGATGGGTCTAACCATTTGAGGAGTGACTGGAAATCCTGCTGGATTTCTGGAATGGAGTCATTGTGGCAAGGTTTGTAGGTTACTGCCTGGAAAACTGCCTGATGCAGTTATGTAATTTACTGCTGTGGCTACGGCTACAGATATGTTGTTTATGCACCTTTTTATGCTGTTCATGGACAATCCTGCTGCTTTTGTATTGTATAGTGACCTTACTATGTAATTTATTTCCTTGTTTAGTATTTTATCCATCTTCCACAACTGAAGTTGAATATTACAAAATAATCAGCAACTAGCTGCATAATAGAAATTTAATTTCTTAATCAGTTGACATTGGCAAATAATGTGATAGTTATAACCTTCTGAAGATGGGTAATAAGTGCCAGAAACTGGTCAAGAAATTAAATTTCTTTTATGTAAATGGTTGCTCAAAATTTTTATTTTCTTGCAGCTGGTTGGAGATGAGTATATGTTTTGTCTGACTGGGATGCCTGTATAACTATATTGAAGTTGTTGAAATGGTGACTGATGGACTTTCTAGCAGAAGAAAAGTACTCATTAAAAATGTCTACAATCTGATGTTGGCATTTGATGATACTCCCTCTATAGTTTATGGTAAGATCACTATTTGATTTGCCCTTACACTCCCTAAAGCTATTTGTTATGTCTACACACTGCAAATGACTGTGAGGTGCATGGCAGACGGTACATCCCATTGTACTTAAGTTATTAGTGTTTTTTCCTGTTCCATTCATGTATGGAGCACAGGAAGAATGATTGAATGCTTCTGTGCATGCAGTAATTATTCTTATCTTATTCTCATGATCCCTATGTGAGTTATATATAGGGGATTATAGTATGTCCATAAAGTCACTTTGTTAATAAAAAAAATAAAAAAATAAAAAAAAAACTTAAACATTAGTGTCATGCAATATTCTGTGTGATGTAATATCTTGTACAGACATCTTTTATTAACCTGACATGTTCCACATCATTACGAAGTGTCGTATTCATGATCTATGGAACAAGTATTAATCTAATCTAATCTATCTTCAAGAGTCTGCCAGTTCAGTTCCTTCAGTACACTCTGCCATGGATTAAACATGTCTGTGACCATGCATGCTGCCCTTCTCTATATACGTTCAATATCCCCTGTTAGACCTATTTGGTATGGATTCACACAATTTTGCAACATTCTAGGAATGGTTGCATGAGTGATTGTAAGCAGTCTCCTTTGTAGATTGATTGCCTTTACACAGTATTCTATCAATAAACCAAAGCCTGCTTTACCCACAACTGAGACTATGTGATCATTCCATTTCATATCCCTACAGAGTTTTACATCCAGATATTTGTATGAGTTGGCTGATTCCAACTGGAGCTCATTGATATTGTAGTCATAGGATAATATGTTTTGTGAAATTTAATACTTATGAACATTTAAAGCACGTTGCCAATCTTTGCACCACTCTGAAATCTTACCAAGATCTAAATGAATTCTTATGCAGTTTTTTTCAGAAAGTACTTCATTGCATACACTGCATCATCTGCAAAAAGTCTGATGTTACTATTAATATTGTCTGCAAGGTTATCAATATACAACTTGAACAACATGGATCCCAACACACTTCTCTGGTGTACAGCTGAAGCTACTTCTACACCTGACAATGACTCTCCATCCAACATAACATGCTGTGTCCTCCCTGCCAAAAAGTCATCAATCCATTCACAAATTTCATTTGGTGCCCCATATGATAGAACTTTTGAGAATAATCATCCAAACAGCTCAGCCAGTGTTAGTAGAGTTTCTTAACATTATGTCTACATATTTACTTTTTTAGTTTCTTACAGCAGATCTT
Organism: Schistocerca piceifrons; assembly: GCF_021461385.2. Lineage (NCBI taxonomy): Eukaryota > Metazoa > Arthropoda > Insecta > Orthoptera > Acrididae > Schistocerca > Schistocerca piceifrons. The sequence goes on along the minus strand of NC_060145.1, from coordinate 218,563,709 downwards.
TACAAAAATCACAATAGTCCTTAAATTCTACCTTTAGCCCATTATTATTGCTATTCTTAAATACTGCTCATTGGAAAAATTTTAGTTTTTCTCTTGCTTTTTTTCACTTCATGTTTTATGCAGTTTTTTAATCTTTTTGCAATCATTTACTGCAAATGTCATTTCTGGGCCTATGACATTGAAGCAATAATAAAAATCTGATGATGCAATTTTGCTAAAAGTTATGCAGTTCTTTTACACCATTGTGAGCTTTTTAGGACACTGCTGGGATCTTTAACACGCCGTCATGAATGGTTCTTTTTGTCACATATTGTTTCTTTTTGCTGCTGGCATGATTTCCAGCTTCTATCTCTACCTGTGCAGCATGGTGGTCAGAAATGGCAAGTTTCAGAATGCATTGCATGTAAAGCGGTACATTTAGTTATAATATTTCAATATGCAAGGGGATTACAATTAAAGTTAAACTTTCAAACTGCTGTAGAAATAACACCTCTGGTCAGAATGATGTCAAATCGCAACAAAATATTATCGGAGAAGGGGGAAAACGTATGGCAGAAGAAAAATAAATAGTTACAAAATGCAGCAATGGATGGCACTGTAAGCATCATAATTTAATAGTGGTTGACTACAAATGACAAATGAATCACACAATAATGCCTAAGGTGTACATTTACATCAAACAAACTGTACACCTCACTGTGCTTGGATATACAGGTGTGATACAGTCAGTTACATAACCCCATCCACCACAGCAAGGTCCCATCACATTGGATGGGAAAAATTGGTTTTTAATCATCCTGAGGCCAAAAACAGCATAAAAAGCATCAATCACATTGGTTTTTAATTGTCTTGAGGCCAAAATCCACATAAAAAGCATTAATCAAAATAAAATTGGGTTATTAATTTGCCTGGCGCAAAACACGTTCAGTATGCTGTCCACCATTTTCTGCAACAAGTTGAAACAGCATGTTCCACAACTGATCGAAGTGTTTCTGGAGTCACGTTCAGAATGTGTTGTGCAATGCTTGCCTTCAATGTAGCTAAGTTGGCAATCGGAACACTGAACACAACATCTTTCAGATAGCCTCACAGCCTGAAGTCACACTGATTAAGATCAGGTGATTGGAACAGTCAGGCTGTAGGGGAATGGCGGCCGATACTTCCAGCATTTCCTAAATGGTGTGCTTCAGCAGCTGCTTAACTGGATTTGCAATGTGCAGAGGTGCACCATCTTGCATAAAAATGATCCCATCCACACATCCACACTATTGGAATAACGTGGTTGCACAAAAGACACTCATAGTGCTTACCAATGATGGTACAGTCAACAGGACCGGAAGCACTGTCTCTTCGAAAAAACTATGGCCCTGTGATCAATGATGCTGTAAAACCACACCACACAGTGACCTTTTCAGGATAAAGTGGTACTGGTTGATTTGCGTGTGGATTTTCCGTTGCCCATATTCAAAAATTCTATGTATTGACATATCCTGTCAGGTGGAAGTGGGCTTTGTCTGTACATGAAATCTTTTACAGCCTATCATTGTCCATTTCCATGCAAGCAATAAATTCTAAAGCAAAGGTATCTCTTGATGGCAGGCCAATAGGAAGCAACTCCTGCACATGGGTAATTTGGAATGAATAGCAAAGGAGGATGTTTTGTAAGATTTCATGCACTGTGCTCACAGGTATGTTCGGGCAATTCTCTGTGTACTACACATTTGCACACCACCACTCATCTCCTCCTGCATTGCTGTGGCCACTGCTTCCACTGATGTCGAATCAATTCGTTTCCTCCCTCTACCAGGTTGCACACCAAAAGAACCCATCTTTTCAAATTTCCGAATCATTTTCTTGAGACCCATAGCAGTCATCAGACCAACACCTTTTTTCAAACACTTCAGTGTCCCAAACTTCTGCAGAGCGACGTGTGCACAGTCATCATTCTTATACTGCAGCTTTACAAGCAGAACGTGATCCTGCATTAAGACAGTCATGGCGAATGTCGCAGATGTGAAAGGAGGAATAGTGTACCCGTCATGTTTATACCAGCTTCAATGGGTCATGGACATGACAGGTGTTTTCATTTACATATTCTAACACATACAGCGCCATCTATTGATCAATTTTCATGCTTTTTTTTTTTCTTCTGTTGTATGTTTTTTCCCCTTCTCTGATAATATTCTGTTGCAATATGACGTCATTCTGACCAGTGGTGTTATTTCTACAGTGTTTTGGAAGTTTGATTGTAATCAGCCAGTATAACTCGATACTATTGATGTTTCTGGTGGACTCGTTTACCAGGAAAGTAAGTTAAATTGAGCTAGTATTAGGTGTAAAACAAAGTGTAGGGCTGTAGATAGAGAGACATTGAATGAAATGTGTTTGGCTGTCAAGAGTGCAATGTCTGATGCCTACAGTGACTAGAAAGAAATTCTGGTCATATGTAAGGACTGTTAGTGGCACCAAAGATAGTGTCCAGTCCCTAGCAGATGAGACAGGAATTGAAATTGAGGGTAGCAAAACAAAAGCCGCAATGATTAACTCCATTTTCAAATGTTCCTTTACAAAGGAAATTTCGAGAGAATTGCACCAATTTAATCTTCATACCACCCAAAAGGTGAATGAAATAAGTATTACTGTCACTGGTGATGAGAAACAGCTGAAACTGTTAAAACTGAACAATGCTCCAGGTCCCAATGGAATCCCAGTCAGATTCAATGCTGAATTTGCAGCTGAGTTATTCTCTCTTCTAACTATAATCTATCGTAGATTTCTCAAACAAAAAACCATGCCCAGTTTTTGGAAAAAGCACAGGTCTACAAGAAGTATAGTAGAAGTGATCTACAAAACAACTGTCCAATATCCTTGACATTAATTTGTTGTCGAATCTTAGAATGTATTCTGAGCTCAAACATAATGGGTTATTTGAACAGGATGTCATCCTCAATGCTTGGATTACAAAAACATTGATCATGTAAAACTCAACTCGCACTTTCCTCAAATAACATACTGAAAAGCTTTTGATCAAGGCAGTCAGGTAGATGCAATACTTCTTGATTTCCAAAAAGCATTTGGCTCAGTATCACACCTACGCTTATTGTCAAAAGTATGGTTATATGGTGAATCAAGTCAAATTTGTGACTTGACTGAGAACTTTTTAGTAAGGAGGACACAGCATGTTAACTTGGATGGAGAGCTATCATCAGATGTAGAAATAACTTTGACGTCAGGTGTATAAGTAACATCGAGTATGCCCGAGGAAAGTATGTTGATGCCCTGGCTGTTCATGTTGTATATTAATGATCTTGCAGATAATATTAATAGCAATGTCAGGCTTTTCACAAATGATGCAGTTTTCTGTGATAAATGCTATCTGAAAGATCTGCATAAATATTCAGTCAGATCTTGATAAGATTTCAACATGGTGCAGAGATTGGCAACTTGCTCCAAATGTTCAGAAACGTAAAATTTTGCACATCACGAAATGAAAAACGTAGTATCCCATGACTGTAATATCAATGAATCACTGTTTGAATCAGCTAACTCATACAAATACAGATACTTTGTAAGGATACGAAATGGAATGATCACATAGGTTCCATCGTGGGTGAAGCAGGTGGTAGGTTTTGGTTTATTGGTAGACTACTCGGGAAGTGCAATCAGTCTGCAAAGGGGATTACATACAAATCACTTGTGCAGCTGATTGTAGAATAGTGCACAACTGTATGGGACCCATACCAGATACGACAAACTGGGGGTATTGAACGTTTACATGGGAGGGCAGCATGAATTGTCACAGGTTTGTATAATCTGTGGGAGAGTGTCACAGAGATAACGAAGGAACTGAACTGCCAGACTCTTGAAGATAGACAAAACATTCCACGAAAGTCTATAAACAAAATTGCAAAAATCTCCTTTAAATAATTACTCTAGGCATATACTACAACCCTCTCCATATCGCTCACATAGGGATGGGGAGTAGATGAAATAAGTACTGCACACATAGAGGCATTCAAACAGTCATTCTTCCCGTGCTCCATATGTGAAGAACAGGAATAAACCCTAATAACTGGTACAATCTACGTACATAACAAGGGTTTGCAGACATATATGGATGCAGCTTTTCCAATTTCGTCAGTAGACAGCAAGCCAGTGTTTATTTCTTCAGTTAGTATGATATTAAATTCAGCCATTTTTATTGCAGTGTTTACTGTCTATGTCAACAAGCAGGTCGTTAAGTACGTGATGGAGGTGTGATAGGCCTATAATATTTAAAGTTTTCTTTCCCTCACTTCTAAGTAATTGGCGCTAATTCTACTACATCGTCAATGCTGAAACTACTTGCATCCATTACGTTATAGTTACTGACTCTCGCTGCAGAGATTGCTACCCTACAACAACGTTTCCCTTTCCTGCTGAAGGCAGAGCAAACGATCATGGAGAATAGCCAACGTAAACACATCCGTGTACCCAGGGTTATCAATTGTTGCAGTGATATTCAACTCATTGTGCTTATTGCTAAGACTTTGAAAGTTTTGTTTAATTAACCGGAATGTACGTTTGGAGTGCTGAGAATTGTTTGGAGGTATCACGCTACCAGATTGTTTTTAACACTACAAAAATTCCATTATGTAATGTTAGGGCTAGATAAGGCTACGTAGGCAGCATTATGTTATGAATCCAGGTATATCCTGTGGACAGAAGTGCTAACCACTATTTCATTGGCAAATTTAATTTAATTTGAGGGGAAAATGGTGGTATAGGTGAAACAAAAGGACACATTGGTACAGAGATCACAGTTGCACTGCGTACTTGGCCATTGTTGTCGCTAACACCTGAGTGACAATAATTGTTTTATGTATGTCGTCGCGCACATATCGTTCCGACTTCAGAGTACTGTACCTCGCAAGCCCTCAGTGATCTAATACGCCTGCACTACGAAGATGTACTTCCGAATAAACTACAAATTTCTGAAGAAGAAAAGGTTGAATAAAAAACGCGTAGTGACCTCCAAAGAAATCCGTGTTCATAGGGTAAGAAATACTGGTTACTGTTTTAAGTTTCCTAGTCTACAAATTTCATGTAGGTATGTTTCTGTGCTACTTTGTAATGTTGGATTTCTACAGCTCTCTTCACCCTCGTACCGCTTTACCCTCGTAGGGCTAGTGACAGCGTGCTAATTAAAAGAAGCTTTTGTAAAATGTTTGTGGGCCCATTTTTTGTGATTTTTGAGACTTCTGTTAATTACAGTTGATTTCGAATACTGTGTGAGATTTGTTATTCGAGTATTGTGGCAGTTATCTCACTCACCTTTACTCATTCTAATATTATCATAGTTATGATTCACAGTTGGGTTTATGGTTTATTGCAATCATTGACTCCATTAAGTCTATTAATTTATATATGTAGTCCATGACACGTCTGCGATATATTGACGTGCGTCTCGCTTCCTTCTGAGAAACATGTTTGTGCACGTGACGGCCATCTCTGTGTGAGATGTCTCTGCATAGGGTGGATAAAAGTTTTTTCGTGGGTGGGTCTTTAGGTAACGTGTAATACGTATTGTGCGGGAGGAGGTTTACAGAAATTATGAGCTGATTAATGTGTGTATAAAAATTATGTACATAACCTCATTGTATAATGAACGTGGCAATTGTATGAGTGCAACACAGATTTCCTCATTATTATGAACTTGCAGACAAAGGCGTCATCACATCAGCATTGCTACTGTGATGCGCAGCATTGTTTTGACATGACACCCAAATGGTTGCTGATCATGAGTAACGAAGACCGAGTGTGAAGGAAGTGAAGATATCACAATGATCGACAAGTATGTGTTTATGTTATGTGTTTTTGTTGTATATGATGAAATTTTATTAATAATCAGCTTGCGTTGTGTAGTGGGATTAACTATATGAAACTTGAAAACGACATAAGGAGTTGTTTCCTTTCTTGGATGTAAATGCTATTGTTACTTTCTTTCGCACCGAAAATTTAAACAAGATGGTCATCTCATATTTTCGGAAGTGACTTGCAGGAGTGGTGTCGTAGTATTTTGGTGCCGTAACTGTGGGTGTAACGTGACAAATATGCCTATCACGCATGATACAGTAGTTTACGTTCTTGCTATAGTTTCTCGGTAACGTCGTACTCTATTCAGGATATTTTCGAGGAAATACCTTTTGTTTTGATTTTATTTTCCTAATATGGAATACACTTAATGGCCCGCATTACACAATACCTCTGTTATTTTGGAATTAACAGATGTGTGATTACCGAGTGAGCGTTGTAAGACTTGTAAATGTCCCTTGTGGATAGATTGCACACTGTGATTATATGTAGTCAATTAAATTAATATTTTGCTGAAAATGCTGTTAGCATTAAAACTTTCATTTCGTAGATTAATAACTAATGTATCAAATAATCATCAGTTGCAGTGTCATTTTTGCACTCCAGTACAGTAATTGTGCGTTTGATAAACGCAAAAACAAAATGATAGCTTATAGTGTTGTTCGTGTGCCATTCAGATGGTTGACATGTCAGTTCAAGTTGTCCAGAACCGTTTTGTTGATTAGTGATCCTGAGATGCAAATTCTGGTCTAAGAATCGTATAAATAATCTGGAAAGTTGTGGCGATCATGGTTAACAGAACTCTTGTATAATAGAAATGCATGCATCATTGTAAAGTAATATATGAATAGATTGGATTGGTGTGGCAAATTACTGGATTTTATTTATTGTACGGCATTTAAGTACATTGCATTATTGGATCACATTATTCTAAATTACGTTACGTCACAGATATTCACAGACAAACATCCAGTCCTCCCACTGCATTCTTCTCTGATGTGTTGGCAGAGTTTATGGATGAGGTTGTTTCTTGTTCTCATGTTGGAAGCTGTTTTTGTACGGTGAGATTTAAATGACAAGGTTCTGTTTGACGTGACCTCTAGAGGTACCTTTGCTCCTTGTTGCGGATGAGGCGTGAGTCGTCAAAGTATCTTCTAGAACTCTGTTGGCTTGTTATTGAGATGGAAGCAAGTTACTTCTATTCTTTGTGGCATTAGGGCTAAGCCTCCATTTACAGAAGTATGCTGCCAGGGCAGACAGATCAGATGTCAGGGTTTCTTCCATTGTATCAAAATCGGTACGCATTGTTGCAATGGCTGAGTCATCAGCATAGCACATAGCTCTTTCTGGCATGTCAGCAATGTAGAGGATGAAACGCAGTGGTGCTAATACTGAGCCTTGAGGTAAGCCATTTTGAAGGAATTTCTGGCTGCTGACTTTTTCCCACAGTGACCTGGAATCCTCTGTTACCAATAAGCTCTGCCACTTTTTGACAGGGAATTATTTTCATCAGTTTATAGAGTAGGCCTTGTCTCCAGACAGTATCATAGGCTCCTATCAAATCAATGAAGGCCACAGATGTTTTTAGTTTCTTTTGGAATCCCACTTCAGTATGTGTTGTAAGGACCAGGACTTGGTCTGCCCAGCTTCAGTTGGAACGAAATCCAACTTATTCTACTGGGATGGCCATGAGTATTGTCTGACCAATCCTGTTAAGTAGTACTCGTTCCAGAAGTTTGTAAACCATGCTAAGCAGTGCTGTGGCTGGTAGTTTTGCAGATTTCCCGGTTTACCTGGCTTTAGGAGGGCAATTATCTTGGCACGTTTAAGTATGTTTCCTGTCTGCAGTAGTAATGTGAAGAACTTCGCTAACAATATTTTCGTATGTTTGCCAGGCGTTATAAGAAACTCTGGGAGATGTCATCTGAGCCAGAGCCTTTACCTGGTTTTGTGTCCTTTATTGCTGCCAAGATCTCTTCGGGGGTGATGTCGCGTGAATTTTTAATGTCAACACTGGCTGTTGCTTTTAGCTTTATAAGTTCACATTTAATGCATATTGTTGTCTCTTGGTGATTTACCCTTTTAAATGTTTTAACAATGTGCAAAGCAATTTTGTTAGGTGTTGTGGTGTTTTCTTCTCGAGCGATACAGATGGCAGCTCGTGGTTTGCAAAGCAGGGACCCTGCTTTTCTGAGGATACTTTAAAGTCCATAGCCTGAGTAGTTTCCATCCACATCTGTTGTCGTGCGGTATCAAGGCTTTGTATGAGTTCATTTGCTATTTCTCTGTTACCGCTGCTTTGGTAGTCATTATACAGCTCCTCACATTTCTCCTCCCAGCCTGGAATATATTCTTTGTGGTGTCTCTAGGTATGTGTTTTTTTGCTGTACTGATGACTGCTCCCACAAATCTTTTGTAACTATCGCAGATGGAAGGATCCATCCTAGGCATTTATCGAGGGCTTCTGGGTAAGCTTTCCAGTTCGCTTTTTGTAGGTTCCATCTGGATCAAGGAGTTGAGGTTATCAGTGGAATACTTGCGACAATTTCTACTAGGACTAGACGGTGTTGACTTTGAGGGAAATCTGGCAAAACATTTCAGCTTGTGTTGACTAGCTGGTGATTTTCATCAGCTGTGACAAAGCATAGGTCTGGGTCATACTCTCGTTTCCGAGCTGCGGATCTGAAGGAACCGCGATCTTTAGCATCAAAAATGAAGTGGGTGTTGTTTTCCTCTGCCCCATTTGCTTAGGCTTCACCATTTGTATCAGTTGTTCTGTATCGCCATTGCGTGTGGTAGCTGTTTAAAAGTCTCCTAAGAAGACACCAGGATGGTGGTATGATTGAAGCACATCCACTGGCCATGCGGATCCTGGTGTTTGTAAATGTTACTTGTGACCAGTTCACTTAATTATCACGAGTGGATATTGTCATTTGTGGAAGGGGATATAAGCTGAGCATTCTCAAATTTATTTTTGACGTATGTGGCTACTCCATAGGCACGGTGGTATGTTGCGCCAATATCATATCCAGTTATTTTTCCTCTGGAGCGTAATTGATCTTCGTAATCTGTGTGGGTTTCCTGTAGGGCAACCATGTCAATGTTATGCTTAGTCAGTAACTTTGAAGAATTTGGCATTTGGTTTTACTAATGTTCTCAATATTCTGTTGGCATATTTTAATAATTGTTCCAAGTTGCCTAGATGTTTGGCCCTGAGAAGTGCTTTTGATGTGATGATGAGTCATTTCCTCTTGGTTATGTACTTCTCTAATAGCCAGGAGATCTAGAAAGATTGTCTGGCTGCCAGTTTTTTATTACACGCTAACTATAGTAGGTTGCTAACACCCCTGTTCGAAGATGGATTTTCTGGTTATAGCTTTCAGTTTATTTGGATGTCAATTTTCCATTGTATCTAAAATACACCAATATGCTTAAATTGTTGTTCATACTGGATGTATTCGTATTACTATTGCAATTAATCTGAAGCAAACAGCTACATTTATTTGTAGCAATTTCTGGCTTTGTTTGTGGAGTTTGATTCTTTGCATACAAATTGGGAAGAAAATGAAGTACTTGCAGTATAGAACAGGGAACTATATACACTAGGATCAAGATAGACAGAAAATGTACGTGGAAGGTGTAGTTTGTGAAGTACCTTACATGCTATTTTCTCATAATCTTCCAATGATTGTTTATTTATTCATCCAGGGATCAACTTCGGATTTGTCATCATAATGCCACAGGAATAATCAGCTCAAAAATAGATGTACACACAGAACAAATAAGATAACTGTTATTGAGGATAGTGCACTGGGTGGACTATGTCCTTCATGAAGAAAGCATCATGGCAGTTACCTGCAATGATTTAGGAAAATGTAAATCATATTGGGCAGACAGTGCTAGATTCCATCCTCTCGAATATGAGGACTTTGTCTTAACTGCACTGCCTCATTCAGAACAGTGTTCTTTAATATGCGCACAATTTACTCCAGATAACTTAAAACATAGTTTTGATCTTCATCGCTGCCTATGTTTGTTTGATTTGACGCATACCATTTTTTGTGATGCATTTGATACAATTTGTCATCTTTGAACAGTGGTGCTAGCAACCGGTATAGTTAGTGTGACATCATTCAGTCATTGTGTATTTTATCTGTTAATGTATTGAGTCCCATGGTAATGGGTGACTGTATGGTTCAGGATGCAATTATTAATGTCTTCAAGCATATTAAAAACTTTAAACCATCAGGCCATTATGGAAAATTATGGGGATTCATTGGGGAAATAAATGACTTTTGCCCATGCACAGCCAAACTGTCGGTTTGTATATATTATGGAAGAGTAATACTATGAGTGACATTGTTTTCGTATGGGAACTGTGTAATAGTACATTACATTTAATACATTCTTGTGTATGCATTACTAGGATGATGGGCCTTCTGTGGCATAGCAATTATGTTTTTTTAAATTAAATGGTGCATGCTGTTTAAAGTTGTGAAAAGTTTTATTAGTTTTATTATTTGTGATGGGGAGTTTTATTGGTGCTTCTGTAACTTACAGGGTATTAGTAAGTCACATCACATAAGTATAGTATAACAACCTTATACTACCATTAATTCAGGCAATACACAAGTACACAATCGAATTTAGGTGACAAATGGCTACAGTACATAATCAGAGAGTAAGTAGCTTGACTGCATCATAAGAATGGAGTTTGTGATGTAGCTTAAGGCAATTCAGTTGCCAATAAGGAATAATTATTACAAACCACACAGTTTAAATAAATATATAATAAACATTTGTTGTTTAGAGCACAAGTTTTCTGCTAGAAAGCTGTCTGATGCAACTTAAACAGGGAATGCATCATATCATCACTCAATATCAAGGGTAAGATGACGTTGCATCGAAAGCAGAGTGGTCAACATTCTACAAGATATAACATTCTGACACATAATGTATTAAAAATACGATGTTAATGCAGAACCACACTGTACTTTCATAGAAATTTCATAAGAACAGCGGAATAGTCAATTAGAACCCATTTTCATTTCTACTCTCAGTTTTACAGTATAATATGGGCAGTTTATCGTGGCTGCTTGATCTGTGGTTGTTTGGGATACCCTGGAGGTTGGTCCCGAGCAACCACATTTAAGACACTGCCAACCCCATAAAACAATTGCGCTGCAACCGTTAACAAATGCTTGGTACTCTTGCTTTGTTTTGCTTTGTGTTGTGCATGGCCCTTTTTTATGTTTTTTAAATTCTCTTTTTCTTAAAAAAAAGAGAAGAGACTAATACTAGTCCATGATGATGGGGGTTTGAGTACGGCCTTCACAACACCAGAAGGGATTAGTGATTCTTAACGACCATTACGTCAGTTCTACTTTCTCGGGAGCACTGGAGCCAGATATATGCTGCCAGCCCTGAGAGAGGAAAGTGGAGTTCGTTCATTCCCTCCATTCATCTCCCCTAAGGCAGTCAAAATTTTTGTGTGTGTATGCTTGTGGGTCATTCCATGCCAAGTGGTCTAGAGGCTCCCACATGACCCTCATGGATTTTGATGATATTTTGTATGAACATTCACACATGTTCTCGATGAACACTGGTAAAGTTTCAGTTTCAGAAATTCAATACTTGCAGATATACAGTCACTTGTTTGAAACCATAGCACAGCTTCCAATAGTGCATCCTTGAATTTTCAGCAACTTTGAGATGAGATATCTCTAAGTATTTGCATGAGAGAAACAAAACTTGGCCATCTTATACAACTTTTAGAGCTCTTTAAAGTAAAATATTAAGAAAAGGATTTCTGAGCAATTTTCATATAGATAATTTGAAGCAAAGTTGGGCGAAAAAAAATAGCTGTTTAAAAAAAATGCGAACTTTAGTTTTTTATATCTCCAAAAGTAATTGTGGGATGTACATGAAACTTTGCACACCATAACTCACCAACACAAGGTCTTAGAATATAAGATTTCATTCTCCTATTGCTTTCCATTTTTCACAAATCTAGGGTGAAGTTGACAATTTTTCAAGAAGTGCTAAAATGGGTATTTTTAGTCAAATTTTTCAATCTATAAAAGTGGATTTGGTTTTGCAATGCAAGCATACAAGGCCCTAAAAAGTAGCATCATCAAAGAGGTGCACTGGAAGTTTGAACACTTTTTCTGGCACTCAAATCTTTTATTTTGCCTTATACCTATTTATTAATGTCTGGGATAAGTGAAATAAGAAGTCCTGATGAATAGGACCTAGCTTAAGTCTGAATAGCAAAAGAATAAAAACAGAAACAATGATCAGCATTCCGATTGCCATAGGGGCCACGCCCGATAGCTTAGCAACAACAGCCACGGGTGGGTTTCTTTACCACAGGATCCCAAGCCGGTTAAGGATTTCTTTACACAGGTTTCGAAGCCTGATAGTAAAATTAGAAGGCACTCTTGGGTTCCTTAGATTGTTTCCTCTAACCTATTTCAATTTTTGATATGCTACATTAATTTTCTGATGAATATCAAGAGGAATGGTGTATTGCCGGCCAGACGAATTTACTGATGGAGCTGGAATAACTGCAATAATGTGGTGTTCCGGAACCCAGCACTTGTCAATTCTTGGTGGCCAATAAAATGAATTTGATGGACCATGTGGGTGCATAAAGTTTATTAATGCATTCCTTTGCTCTGTGGAGGTCTCACAGATATTCCCAATCCACCACACATTTTCATAGATGCATGCAACATATTGTCCTGGTTGGAGAGCAGACATTAATATGCCTCCTTCATTACTGTGACCCATTTTAGGTATAAAACATGAACAGTCGTTTGAAACTCGGCTGACCTGAATTGTTGTTTCATCAGTAGGTAAAAAGTGATGATTTTCTCTAGTGCCTACTACAGTTTGTCCAAGTTTAAACCTCTCTTCTTGTGACACAATATTTTTTTTCAATTTCATCTTTACTGACGAAAGCAAATTTAATTCCATTAATGTTTTCAGAGCAGAAGTTAAACAGATCTAGGGGAGTAAGATATTGTCCGTTAAGTGGCCATTGCAAGCTTGCTCTTGGTGCTAACTGTTTTGTTGTACCTCCAATCCCATCACAAGGTGATTTCCCGTGACTAGTAGCAAAAAAATTCCATTCTGCTGTCATTCCAAAATCACTCTTATGATAGCACAAATTTAGGAAATTCTTGAAATTTTTGTATTGAGCACTGGAGCTGGAGCTGGAGCCATCACTGAAATAATGAGTGTGGGATATCTGTGCAAACTGTGCTTTTATATATTTTATGAGCTCCTTGATAAAAACGTGAACTGTAATAGTGTCATACCGCAAACAATCACTGATAATGCAAAAACTTTAAGATTCTACTTCCTCATTTTGACGAAACTAGATAACAAATGGATGAATTGTTGCCTGACTATTGTCCTAGTGGAAGCCTTGAACAGCATCCTGAATGATAAAAGAATAATTTTCTGCAAAATCCAGTAGGACAACAAGCTCTTCGTCTTTCAGATGACATTTAAGGCCTTTAAGATGCAAGCTTTGATGCTTGGCAATGTAATGATGGCATGACAAACTCCATATTTTATTTTTTACATCTTCACTAAATTCATCCACTACCATTTGCTTCGTGTCCAGTGTGGCCCGATCAGTATGTATCCATTGCTTAAACACAGTAACTTCCTGTGGCTCATGATCTAGGAAATAGCTGGCAATTTCTTGCTTCGTGTCCAGTGTGGCCCGATCAGTATGTATCCATTGCTTAAACACAGTAACTTCCTGTGGCTCATGATCTAGGAAATAGCTGGCAATTTCAGATGCTATAGCTTCGGACCCAGGACACCTTTCACAGCGATGTAGCATGCACTGTTTAGAGTTCAAACTACCTTGGTGAGAATCTTATAATTTTCACGTATACCAGCTCCGCTAAGCATAAGCTTAACATTTTGGTGAATTGCACAGACGGAAAACTGCATGCAATCCAGCTGATCCTACTGTTACACACCATTTGGGTCTAAGTTCACAAAACTTTGAGAACCCTATTTCTGGACCATTTATATTCTTATAGATAACATACATTTCCCGTAAATTGCAAAGTAACACTCTTTTCTGCATGTATGTCTTTCTATCTAAAAGTCTACCTGAAATACTATCTTTTTTTCCAGGGCACACCCTACTATACTCATCATCTTCAAAAAAAATTCACACTCTACTAGAAACTTCTGCTAGTAATTTCCTGCTTTGCCTATTTTTGGGACGTGCCAGAATGCCCTTCTCTGCCTTAAGCATCCGAGCATTCTTCACCATTCTTTCGGACCCGCCGAACTGAGCTGCTGTTTGTCTGACTGTCTAACTTACAGGTGCCAAGGTTAAAATTTGCATCTGTTCTTTATGAACTGCATTCTGCATCTTGGCTTTCAGTTCAGTCAGCAAATGTGCATAGTCGGCACAGTTTCCTCATTCCTTAATTTCACTAGCATCTTCAATTTGTCGGTTTACTCCCATTGCATTTACAATTCTGTTTTTAATCACATTTTGAGCCTTTTGAGTTTTCTTCTTCACATATTGGGGCTTATCTCTGTAGCTTACTGTTCTCTTCAGGGGTGAAATACCGATAGACAGTAAGCTACTATTTAATTCTTCTTTTGGTGTAAAGTCCTCATCAAAATGTGATGATAGGCTGATCCAAGTGTTTATTTAAGGTAGTCCTGCAAGCCGGACAAATTTTCTGACCTGGCTTTATGTTATTAAGAAGCTGCTTCTTCGACATATCAGAAGCCTTATTAGCTGTTTCAGTATCAGGAGTGCGAATTCCTGCCTTAACATTATGATTCACCTTCCCAAAGGGATTGAAGCTTTTTTTTTGTAACCTCTCGTATTGTGTCAATAACAGGGCGTCATGATGTAGGCTAACTTGAGAGGTATTGTCCAGCTTTGCTTCAGAACGTCGGACCAACAACTCTTTTTCCTCATCACTAAAATCCGCAAACCATTTTAAAGCAGCTTTTTTGGCGAAGAAAGTGACATTACACTTTGTTCCACTATCTCCTTGCCCAATTGAGCAGGAAGGTATGCTGTGCCCATCTGCATCCATCTCTAATGAGTAACTAAATAATGTATTTGACCTCTAAGTGCATAAATAATGTATTTGGCCTCCAAGTGCAAATTATAGTCTGCTTAAATTTCAGACAAATTGCTACTGAATGAAATTATACACAATGTATAATACCAATGAAAAATTCTAATAAGAGATATATGCTATTAAAGACTGAATCAAAACAATTTTTTGTAAATTAGATCACAAACTTTGATGGTCTTACGAATCACTTAACAAGCCATACTCAGTCAAGAGAACCCACTCACAATGCTGCAAACACACCACTGAAATACTGATTGTTCAAACAAGGCTCACAATAATGAAACAATCTGATTGTTAAAGTAATTGTTGCCATTATATTTTCTATAAACAGTGAATCTTGTGAATTTTCCCTGTGAAACTAGTGGTTACGTATTTACCAAGGTAGTAGGCTACATTTAAGTGTGATTAAATACAAAATTAAAACTCTTAGATGTTTAACCAACCAATTTCACATGTTTCCCTAATAACTGTAAGACAAAAATTCACAGGATACAACACCTATGTATTAAAATCTCTGCAATATTGATTGGAAAATTTACATCACTTGATGCATGATTCATGCAAACCAATTCTTTTTTGGAAAAATCTTTTATACAATTAAATCCAAAAATTAGGTCTTATTTTCCACTTGTACATACTTACAATTGTTTTTTATTTATTTACATATGAGAAGAGTTTTATGCAGATGAAAACTTAGGATAAAAGCAGAAGGGCTACTTCTCATAGTTTTCAAGTTTTTCTGACAGTCTCATTGCCTATTTACCAGATCTTTTTATTTCAATTATTCAAGACACTAATAAACATTTATTAGGCATAATAAAAGGTTTCAGGTATAATTTGAGTGCCAGAAAAAGGTGTTCAAACTTCCAGTGCGCCTCTTTGATGATGCTACTTTATAGGGCCTTGTATGCTTGCATTGCAAAACCAAATCCACTTTTCTGGATAGTTTAGAATATGCTTTTTCTAATGACCATAGTTTAGAAGAGTTTGCAGAAAACACTTTTTTGAAAAATTTGACTAAAAATACCCATTTTAGCACTTCTTGAAAAATTGTCAACTTCACCCTAGATTTGTGAAATAATGGAAAGCAATATGAGAATGAAATTTTATATTCTAAGACCTTGTGTTGGTGAGTTATGGTGTGCAAAGTTTCATGTACATCCCACAATTACTTTTGGAGATATAAAAAACTAAAGTTCGCATTTTTTTTATAGAGCTATTTTTTTCGCCCAACTTTGCTTAAAATTATCTATATGAAAATTGCTCAGAAATCCTTTTCTTAATATTTTACTTTAAAGAGCTCTAAAAGTTGTATAAGATGGCCAAGTTTTGTTTCTCTCATGCAAATACTTAGAGATATCTCATCTCAAAGTTGCTGAAAATTCAAGAATGCACTATTGGAAGCTGTGCTATGATTTCAAACAAGTGACTGTATATCTGCAAGTATTGACTTTCTGAAACTGAAACTTTACCAGTGTTCATTGAGAACATGTGTGAATGTTCATACAAAATTTCATCAAAATCCATGATGGTCATGTGGGAACATTTCTCGATATTAGACCACTTGGCACGGAATGGCCCTTGTGATTGACGGTGCCATTATAGTTTCCACACACTATGGAATGTTGTTTTGTGGCATATTTACCAACAGTGTCTTGGTTGCTGCAGTGAGAAACCCAGCAATGAGTTAGCAACTATTAATAACAACATTCATGGTTGCTAGCCGGAGGTGCAGATTTAATTTTTGTTTCATTTGAGAAGGGTTCATTGTATACTGCCAGCATAAACTTGCTAATGAAAAGTCATATGTCTTGTAGATAATTCAGTTGTTGAATTCAAAACTAGTTACCACGGTAATGATCATGATTTTATACCGGAGACTGCTTAGTATGAAGGTCATGTTATGAGTAAATGAGTGTTATTGGATGATGATCCAGTCACTAATCAAATTCAGGACACACAGCAATTGTATGAGTAGGTTAAGTTTAATGCCTTATATTGTTGGTCTCTATATCTGAAACAATGTGGAATATTTCCAAGTCATTGTCATCTAGGACAGAGTTCGGTGTGAATATCCTGAAAGACTGAGGAGAGCTCATTACACTGGCCAACAAAGAAAATGTTTCAGGCTCAAAAATAGTTAATTTTGATATATTTCCATCTGCTGAATTAAAAAGTCACCATAAAAATGACAGTTTAGCTCTTGCTTTGGAGATAAAGTGACATTTCATTTCTGTAGTCAACTTTGTCCGTTTGTGTGAAATTTTGTTTCCAGAGTTGGCACACCTCTCCAGTAACAAAACACAAATGCTCTTAAGCTGTTTGTAAGTTGTAAGCATGGATACTATTGCTGTGACAGTGAGTTTCATATAGTTTCTGCCATAATTAAAGCAGAATTTCTGGTTGGAGAGTGCTTTTGCAGTGTAAAATTCATAAGAATGCACAAAAATGTGTAAACAAGGGGAACAATTTTGTTACATTTGTTTTGAAACAACATTTTCCTCACAGAAACACAATCTGACGCATCGTGAAGTCTGCCTTTCGTCGTTATTTCATTATGAAAGTACGGGAGCAGTATAAGACTTGGGCTCCACATATATGTCGAAATGCATGTTCTGTTACACTGTGAGAATGGCTGAAAAATAAGAGATGTTTTAGGACTTCTGCTGCGCCTATGGTTTGGCGGAAGTGTACAAGCCATGCAGATGACTGCTATTTCTGCGTGACTCTACCTATAAAGGCAGGATTGTCTCTGAAGAAAAGTTCAGTTCCCGAATCTTTGATCTGCTAATTGACTCATTCTGCATTCAGATAATTTACCAGTTCCTACTTCACCTGAAAATAGTGTGTTTGAAGTAGAAAATGAAGACAGTGTGGAATAAGAAGCAGAAGAAGAACCAAACAAGCCTTCCATATCCAGTGATAACGATTTTGTGGGAAAAGATGATGAACCACATACTGAGTCAAGCGGAATTGAGTGATCTCATTAGAGACCTGTCAAAGAAGAAGGCAGAAATTCTTGGGTCTCGACTAAAGCAATGAATCTCCTCAAAAGTTATGTCAGTCTCACAGTACAGAAAACCTCACATGTAACTGCTTCCCTTTTTGGAGTAGAAAAACAATCTTTTTGTTTGCTTCAACATTAATGGCATGATTGAAATCTTTGAGTTTGAGCCATGATCCAACTGAATGGAGGCTATTCATAGGCCCCTCCAAGCTTAGTTACAAAGCTGTGTTACTTCACAGTGCCAACCATTTTCCTTCTACACAAAAATTGCTGTTTCTTATGTATGTGGGACAGTAGGGATTGGAAATTGCATTTTGTTGAAGCAGAGTGGCCTGCAAAAAATTTTAATCCTAGTGTGAAAAATGTCATTAAAGATGTTCTTCTTCCACCCCTGCATATCAAGCTGGGTTTGATGAAAAATTTTGTCAAAGGTATGAACCAATAAGGACAGGTCTTTAAGTACATAAGAGAGAAATTTCCGAAATTAAGTGATGCAAAAGATGAAGATATTTTTATTGAGCCACAAATTTGAGAAATTGTAAAGGATCCTGTGTTTGACCAAGTTTTGGAGGTGAAAGAAAAGGAAGCTTGGGGTGCCTTCAAGGGAGTTGTTAGCGGATTTTTAGGCAACAAAAGAGATGATAACTACACCCAGTTGGTGACAGTGCTCCAGCAAAAATGCCATAACCTTCGATGCAACATGTCTGTTAAAATCCATTTTCTCCACTCACACATAGACTTTTTCCCTCCAAGTTGTGGAGCTCCCAGTGATGAACAATGAGAGAGATTCCATCAGGGCATTTCTGTTATGGATCAAAGGTATGAGGCACATTGGAATGAAGCAGTGCTTGTGGACTACTGTTGGTCTTTGTGTTGGGATGCTCCGAAAAGAGGCAAGCTAAAAGATGACTATCTCATGCAGCCACAACATGAGTCTCCCCCCTGCGGGTTCGGGGGTTAGAATAGGCCCGCGGTATTCCTGCCTGTCGTAAGAGGCGACTAAAAGGAGTCTCACATGTTTCGGCCTTATGTGATAGTCCCTTCTCGGGTTTGACCTCCATCTTTCTAAATTTATCCGAAGAGCGAGCCAATTGGGGAAGGGCGCCTTACATGGTGCACTGTATCCGTCGTGCAATTAGACCTTTAGCCGGATTTCTCGTCGTTGCAATGGTGTTCCGCTCGTTTTCGATCTCTTGGGCGAGGATACGTCCCTGGGTGCGATTACCACGCTGCCCTCTGCAGTGTTTCTTTTCACTGCGACGACCACCTTGGACATTTTTGCACCTAAGATCCAGCACGGTAGCCAGCCCGTTGTGGTGGGGCCGCCATGTACCCTCTTGATTGTAGCCCCCTGACAACACAGGGATCGCTCTACTGATGCCTGCGCCGTTAACTCCCCACGTATGCCAAGGAGTAGATGCCTATCCTCCTGGGGTATCGGGACTCCCGGCAACGGCCATCCTGCCAGGTGGCCTTTGCTGTGGCTGGGTGGCGCCCGTGGGGAGGGCCCTTGGTCGGAGTAGGTGGCATCAGGGCGGATGACCCGCAATGAAGCGTGGTACATCATCTCTCGCTGGCGGCCAGCCGCCAGCAGTCTCTAAGCGTTCTCGGGCTCAATTTAATGCTCAGAAGTACGATCCGAAAACGTTCCCCTCCCTGGCCACGCCGTGGGAAGAGCGTAAGTCTCAGGATGGAGGTAACAGTTATTCGCCCCGATTCTTAGTTTGTACGAGAGCTGATGGGGAGTCTTTTCTCTCCACAAAGCCTCAGTTCTTCGTCGAGCATTTAGAGGACAAGTTTGGGGAGGTGGAGGGCTTGTCTAAAATGCGCTCTGGGTCAGTACTGATACAAACGGCATCCTCCGCCCAGTCACGCAGGTTGCTTGCTTGTGACAAGTTGGGGGATGTTAACGTTACTATTACACCACATAAGAGTTTAAATATGGTCCAGGGTGTTATTTTCCATAGGGACCTCCTTTTGCAGTCTGATGACGAGCTGCGCGCCAACTTAGAACGTAGAGGTGTTCATTTCGTCCGGCGCGTTCATCGAGGTCCGAGGGACAATCAGGTTGCTACCGGTGCCTTCATCTTGGCCTTCGAGGGTGATACGTTACCGGAAAAGGTCAAGGTGATGGTCTACCGATGTGACGTCAAACCCTATATCCCTCCCCCGATGCGGTGCTTCAAGTGCTGGAAGTTCGGCCATATGTCTTCCCGCTGCACTTCCAGCCTCACATGTCGAGATTGCGGACGCCCATCTCATCCCGATACTCCATGTGCCCCACCTCCCATCTGCGTCAACTGCGGGGAGCACCATTCACCTTGCTCGCCAGACTGCAAAGTCTTTCAGAAAGAGCGCAAAATCATGGAATATAAGACCCTGGACCGGCTGACCTATACTGAGGCCAAGAGGAAATATGACAGACTCCATCCTGTGAGAATGACATCTTCTTATGCAGCTGCTACAACACCTGTGCTAGCCCCATCAGTTTCGAGACTTCCAGCCAGCTCGATAAGCAGTAAGACTCCTCCTGCCCCCTTGCCAGTGGGGGGCTCTACCCACCGGGTTGCTCCTGCGCCACCTACCTCAGGGGCAACACCATCCCCCCCATCAGGGACGTCCGTCCCTGCTTCTAAGCCGGAGAAGTGTCCAACTTCTTCGGCTTCTCACGCTCGCAAGGGGTCCCTCGGGTCCCTCCCTTCCCAGGTTTCCACCAGTGGGAAGGCTGACGACCGACAGTGGCGTAAGTGCCCGCAATCAGCTGGTCGACGGGCTTCACGATCCTCCTCAGTCCCGGAGACTGAATCGGTGAAGCCCTCCCAGCCAGTTAAACCCAAGGAGCAGCGTGAGAAATCAAAGAAGAAGAGCTCTAAGCCCAAGGAACTCGCGGTGGCAGCCACCCCACCGCCACCTTCCAGATCTGCGTCTGAGGACGAGGTGGAGATCCTGGCGTCCGCTGAGGACCTCGATCTCGCCGGTCCCTCAGACGCCATGGATAGCACTAGCACGGGTGCTCAGTCGGAGGCAGCAGGTGACCCAGCGGCGTAATCTGCCTTCCCAGTCCCGTCACGCCTTTGTCCGCCATGGACACTACCATCCTCCAGTGGAACTGCAGCGGTTTCTTCCACCATTTAGCTGAGCTCCGCCAACTTCTCAGCCTTCGCCCTTTCTTCTGCATTGCTCTCCAGGAAACTTGGTTTCCAGCGATGCGAACCCCCGCCCTCCGTGGCTATCGGGGTTATTATAAGAACCGAGCAGCTTATGAAAGGGTGTCTGGTGGCGTCTGCATATATGTCCTTCACATTCTGCACAGCGAGTCTGTCCCTTTCCAGACGCCTTTAGAGGCTGTCGCTGTACGCGTGTGGACGCCACAGGCTGTTACCGTCTGCAGTCTTTACATTCCACCGGATGGTGATGTCTCGCAGCCTGTCCTGGCTGCACTGGTCGCCCAATTGCCGCCACCTTTCTTGCTATTGGGCGGCTTCAACGCCCATAACCCTCTGTAGGGTGGGTCAGTGGCCACAGGTCGGGGCGCCATCGTTGAGCATTTATTGTCGCAGCTCGATCTCTCGCTGTTAAATGATGGTGCCTTCACACACTTCAGTGTGGCGCATGGCACCTACTCCGCCATTGACCTTTCCATCTGTAGCCATAGCCTCTTACCATCTGTCCAATGGAGTGTGCATGACGACCTGTGTGGTAATGACCACTTTCCGCTCTTTTTGTCACTACCACAGCGTCACTCTTCTGGGCGCCCTAGCAGATGGGCTATGAATAAGGCTGACTGGGATTTGTTCTCCTCCACTGCCGCTTTTGAGCCTCTCTCTACTGATGACATTGATGTGGTGGTTCAATCGGTCACCACCGGCATCGTTACTGCCGCCGCGTCTGCCATTCCCCGTTCTTCTGGGTCCCCTCGGCGGAAGGCTGTGCCTTGGTGGTCCCCTGAGATCGCTGAAGCGATTAAAGATCGCCGGCGGGCGCTCCAGCGTCACAAGCGACATCCCTCCTTAGCCCACCTTATCGCCTTCAAACGGCTGCGTGCGCGGGCCCGCCGCCTCATCCGCCAAGGCAAGAAGGAGTGCTGGGAGCGGTATGTGTCCACCATTGGCCTCCATGTCACTCCCTCGCAGGTCTGGGCCAAGATTCGACGCGTCTACGGCTATCGGACCCCTGCCAGCGTCCCTGCGCTCTCACTGAATGGAGCCGTTTGTACTGACTCCGACGTCATTGCAAATCGCTTAGCAGAGCATTTTGCTATGAGTTCCGCTTCTGCGAATTACCCCCAGGCCTTCCGCTCCATTAAAGAGCGGATGGAACGTCGGAGCCTTTCGTTTCGCACCAACCACTCGGAATCTTACAATGCTCCATTCAGTGAGTGGGAATTTCGCAGTGCCCTAGCTGCTTGCCCTGATACCGCTCCTGGGCCAGATGGCATCCACTGTCAGATGCTGAAACACCTTTCAGTGGACTGCCAGCGGCGCCTTCTCGATCTTTACAACCGTCTTTGGGTCGAGGGGGAGTTTCCGTCGCAATGGCGGGAAGGCATTGTCATCCCCGTTTTGAAACCTGGAAAGACCCCTCTGGAGGTGGACAGCTACCGTCCCATTAGCCTCACCAACGTTCTTTGCAAGTTGCTTGAACGGATGGTGAGCCGGCGCTTGCATTGGGTACTGGAGTCTCGGGGCCTTCTGGCTCCGTCTCAGGGTGGGTTCCGTAGAGGCCGCTCCGCCACCGACAATCTGGTGAGCCTGGAGTCGGCCATCCGTACTGCTTTTGCCCGCCGTCAGCACCTGGTCGCTGTCTTTTTCGACATGCGGAAGGCGTACGATACGACATGGCGTCATCACATCCTTTCTACGCTTCATGGATGGGGCCTTCGGGGTCCTCTGCCGATTTTTATCCGCAGTTTTCTGTCGTGTCGTATCTTCCGCGTGCAAGTCGCGGCCTCGTATAGTTCCTCCCACGTCCAGGAGAACGGTGTGCCACAGGGCTCTGTTTTAAGTGTCTGTCTGTTTTTAATAGCCATTAACGGGCTTGCTGCAGCTGTGGGAAATTCTGTCTCCGCTTCCCTGTATGCTGACGACTTCTGCCTTTATTACAGCTCTACTGGCATTGCAGCTGTTGAACGTCAGCTACAGGGCGCTATCTGTAAGGCGCAGTCTTGGGCTGTAGCGCATGGGTTTCAGTTTTCGGCAGCCAAGACCCGCGTTATGCATTTCTGCCGGCGCCGAACAGTCCAACTTGAGCCGTGGCTTTATCTTGCCGACGAACTCCTTGCTGTGGTGGAGACCCACAGGTTTTTGGGGGTGGTTTTCGATGCCCGGTTGACTAGGCTGCCTCATATCCGGCAGCTTAAACAGACGTGTTGGCGGCATCTAAACGCTCTGAGATGCTTGAGCCACACCCGCTGGGGCGCCGACCGCTCTACCCTGTTGCGGCTCTACCAGGCGTTAATCCAGTCCCGTCTGGATTATGGCAGCCTGGCTTATGGCTCAGCATCCCCATCTGCGTTACGGGTGCTGGACCCAATTCTCCACGGTGGGATACGCCTTGCCACTGGTGCTTTCCGCACCAGCCCTGTGGACAGCGTACTAGTGGAGGCAGGTGTACCTCCACTGCCGTTCCGACGCCAACGTTTGCTGGCCGCTTATGCTGCCCATGTTCTAAGCTCGCCCGGGCATCCAAACTATCGTCTCCTGTTCCCACGGTCGGTCGTCCGTATGCCAGAACGTCGGCCCCGGTCTGGTTGTACAATAGCGGTCCGCGTCAAAGAGCTTCTCTCTGGGCTTCAGGGTTTCACTGTTCCCCCTCCTTTCCGGGCTACTTTGCATACACCCCCATGGTGTGTTCGTCGCCCTTGCCTTCGGCTCGACTTGGCACAGGGCCCTAAGGACTCAGTCCCTCCAGAGGCCTTCCGCCGCCGCTTTTATTCCATCCTGGTCACGTATCAGGGCTCTGGTGTTGTTTACACTGACGGTTCGATGGTTGCTGGTCGTGTCGGATATGTGCTCGCTCTAGGGGACCATTCCGAACAACGTTCCTTGCCGGATGGCTGCAGCGTTTACACTGCTGAACTGGTCGCCATCTTTCGTGCCCTAGAGTATATCCGTTCCTGCTCAGGTGAGTCCTTCGTTATCTGTAGCGATTCCCTGAGCGGTTTACGAGCTCTCGACCAGTGTTTCCCTCGTTCTCGTCTGGTGATGGCTCTCCAAGAGTCTCTACATACTCTTGCCCGTTGCGGCCGCTCTGTGGTCTTTGTGTGGACCCCCGGTCATGTCGGTATCCCGGGTAACGAACATGTTGACCGCCTGGCGAAAGAGGCCACCAGTAAGCCATCTCTGGACGTTGGCCTCCCAGAGACTGATTTGCGGGCAGTCTTCCGCCGCAAAATCTTGGCGCTATGGGACGATGAATGACGCGAACTGACAATGCGCAATAAACTCCGTGCTGTCAAGGAGACGACGGCTGTGTGGCAGTCATCCCTGCGAGCCACTCGCAGGGACTCAGTAGTTCTTTGCCGGCTCCGCATTGGCCACTCCCGGCTGACACACAGTTATTTACTGCGCCGGCAGGACCCTCCTCTATGTCGCTGTGGGGCGGCTTTGACAGTGGCCCACATTTTGATGACCTGCCCCCTTTTAGCTGTGGTCAGGCAGACATTTGCGCTGCCTGCTACGCTCCCTGCCCTTTTAGCAGACGACTCCACTATGGCTGACTTAGTTTTACGTTTTATTCAGGCAGGGGGATTTTATCATTTAATCTGAGTGTTTCTGTTTTCTCTTATTGTTTTGTGTTGATTCTGGCCTTTGGCCTATGATTTTAAACTGCTTTTTTAATGTGTTTCTAAGTGGTTGGCTTTTCCTTTTTTATTTCTATGGTCGCCCAACCACCGTCACACTCTGTGTGGTTTAAGTTCGTTTTGTCTTTTCTTTGTCTCAGTTTCTCTTGTTCTCTATCGTCTGTGATCTATTCTGTTCCTCGTTTTTATTCTCTGTGGGTGTTCTTTGTATTTGGAAAAAGGGGCCGATGACCGTAGCAGTCTGGTCCCTTTAATCCCCAAAACCAACCAACCAACTACAACATGAGTCTCTTCAGACCCAACCATCTGCAAACTATTCTTTCAGCAATTTAGATATCTTACAATGTAACTACCATTTTTAAAAAAATCAAGTAAACTTTCAGTGTTGTTAGCATATGTAATTAAAACATATCTTTTTCTCTTAATCCGTTAATATGAAATACTTGCACCTTGTTTGTGTCACAGAAACTAGAGCCAAGGAAAATTTTTCTTGATCCAACATTAGTAAGAAATGATTCATGAAGTGCAAAAAACTTCCCCCCCCCCCCCTCCCCCCCCCCCCGCCAGTGTTATGTTATTTATGCCTGCTAACAAGTCGACCCTGTTATGAGTGATTTGGAATGAGTTAATAACCCAATCAGTTTCTGAAATAAAAGTCAAATGTTTGAAAAGGATCTGAAGAAACTACGATCTTCACCATTTGATGATTAGAGTGACAAATGATTAGATAGTGTCACTTCGGGAGCTTGAAAAATTATTGCCATCATGTATGTTCGTGGTATCACTGATATAAAAGACATTTCATTCGATATTCTCTGGGCATGTACTTATTAAGAGAAAAATCTATTTTGCGGCTGTTATTGGTGTGCGTAATTTTTTTAAACCATGCCTACATAAAGTTCAAGAATGGACATAGTATTAGCCTCACAGAATGTTTTGAGTGCAATGAATACTGTGTGTCTTTGTGGAATTGCCCCAGAAAATTATGCCACAAGAGATCAATGAAGGGAAGTGTTAAAATAACTTAATTTCTGATGCTCTCATCACCAAAATCAGTAATTACATGTAGAGTGAACATTACTGAATGCAAGCTCTTGAGAAGATAGACAACTAAAGCTAAATGCTTGAATAACACAATACCAAGCATCAGAGTTCTGTGTTTTCATGAAGAATCAGAATGAGCCAAACACCAGTCTATTGATAAGTTCGTTTTTGTGCCTGAAATTCAGAAGAAATTAATTGGAAATTGAGTTCTTGTCATTCTATGGATAATTTAATCATTGATGAACAGTTACTAGCAAGCAAAATAAGGTTTTGATTCACCCAATTCAAACCAGATAAACCAAACAAATAAGTCAACAAATTCTAGACTGATGATGATGAAGAGATGGAATATGCGTGCTACATTGGTAAAGAGAATGTTTGCTGTGAAACACCAGCTATTAGCTGTATTTGTGTGCTGCACCTCGTGCAGTCATTTCTAAACCAAGGAAGGATATGGTTACACAACTTTGCATTTCTTCATCTAGCTGAGAAGCTATAGGATAAGAAAACTTTGTTAATAGAAACAATGGACAAAATTCCTCATAAGATTCCAGATGGGGTGAAGTAGTCCAATGCTGAAGTGTTCTCCGCAACCATCCTGGGGTGGCTGCAGCAGGGCATGTACCTTCACTGTATGTCAGGAAGAATAAATAAGAATATCATTCTTCTAAGAGCTTTGTGCTGTAAAGTAGCCATAAACAACAAAGGAAGAAATCAAAAACTGTTACTCTCTATGACAGCACAAAGTATAGGACAACTATTTGATACTGTCCATACATGTTTGTTACATTGAAACTTCCTGGCAGATTAAAACTGTGTGCCTGACAGAGACTCGAACTCGGGACCTTTGCTTTTCGCGGGCAAGTGCTCTACCATCTGAGCTACCGAAGCACGACTCGCGCCCGGTACTCACAGCTTTTCTCCTGCCAGTATCTCGTCTCCTACCTTCCAAACTTTACAAAAGCTCTCCTGCGAACCTTGCAGAACTAGCACTCCTGAAAGAAAGGATACTGCGGAGACATGGCTTAGCCACAGCCTGGGGGATCTTTCCAGAATGAGATTTTCACTCTGCAGCGGAGTGTGTGCTGTGCTGGCAGATTAAAACTATGTGCCCAACTGAGACTCCAACTCGAGACCTTTGCTTTTCGCGGGCAAGTGCTCTACCATGTGAGCTACCGAAGCACGACTCATAACCGGTACTCACAGCTTTACTTCTGCCAGTATCTCGTCTCCTACCTTCCAAACTTTCTTTCAGGAGTGCTAGTCCTGCAAGGTTCGCAGGAGAGCTTCTGTAAAGTTTGGAAGGTAGGAGACGAGATACTGGCAGAAGTAAAGCTGTGAGTTCCAGGCGTGAGTCGTGCTTCGGTAGCTCAGATGGTAGAGCACTTGCCCACGAAAGGCAAAGGTCCCGAGTTCGAGTCTCGGTCCAGCACACAGTTTTAATCTGCCAGGAAGTTTCATATCAGCGCACACTCCGCTGCAGAGTGAAAATCTCATTCTGGGTTTGTTACATTATTTGGGATATGGTGGCCCATCTAGATCACTAATAACATTTTCTTTGTCACATCATTTGGCCACTGCCATCATCAGATACATGCAGTTAAGATTAGAGAAAACATAAAGAACGACAGGAATTTGTTATGTGATGATGAGCTACAAACTATATAGAGAAAAATACCCTCACCAAAATGCTTAGAACTTGCAGAACAAGGTTTAGTGTCAGTATTAAAACCTATGCCTAATCAGGGTGTCAGGTAACATTTGACTCAAAAATTTGTACAAAGATGTAAGTTCTAACTGCCATGTGGCACTATGTGGGGTTCATTACTTTCATTTTTATTTTCTCTCTCTTCATATGTGAAAAAACACAGTCTTTAAACTATAAGCATTCAATATCAAATTTTAAAATACAATTTACAAAAGTATTGTTGCATACTCATCTGATTAGTTTTTCAGATGAGCCAATTTGTTCGTATTGAGGCCACTGAGCTAACAAGTATT
The DNA here is from genome assembly GCF_021461385.2 of Schistocerca piceifrons. Classification (NCBI taxonomy): domain Eukaryota; kingdom Metazoa; phylum Arthropoda; class Insecta; order Orthoptera; family Acrididae; genus Schistocerca; species Schistocerca piceifrons. The sequence continues at coordinate 218,535,868 of NC_060145.1, read as the reverse complement.
TACTGAATTTGATACACAGTAGTATCTATAACATAAGTGCATGAACTTCAGCATTAAATACATTTTTCTTTGAAAAGACAGTGTGATTATAAAGATAGTGCTCACCATTTTAATCATCAGGGTGTGTACAACCCAGGACAACTGGGAGATCTGGGAAAAACCAGGGAATATTTCCATCTGGGAGAAAACCTGGGAATTTTTTTAGAACTGTGGGAATTTTTTATTGTTTCAGTTTTCAGTTAAATGTTTGTAATTGTGGCTGGTAAGAACCGATACTATAACAAAGGATATTACTGTATCCTGCTACTGCAGAATAATACTGCAGCAATAAAACATGAATGAGAGAAGAAAACGAAAATCAAACGTCAGTTGCAAAGGAAATGTGCCACATACACCAACAAAACACAGTGCTAATACAAGCATCTGCCAACAGCTAAATGTGCCAAGGGCTTTAGGAAGACTATACAATACTTCAAACAACAAATTGCCTCCGATGAGTGTGAGATCAGAACTGTTTACATTAGATTCATTTGAGCAGTTGCGAGCAGGCTCATGTGCAGTTGAGTCGAGTATGAATAGTAACTTCTCACACTTCTGGTTACAGAAGTGTGGCTGTTAGCTGTGTAAGCAATAACAGCAAGCAGCTAGATACTACCGGGAAGATTTAACTGGTGTGCCCAAGCTGCTAGACTCACGCAAGCGTAGCAGGCCTGGATCTGATGGATGGAGGAGGGTCGGACAAGTCGGGATGTCTGTCCCAGGCGGCAATTTGGGGGGGGGGGACCTTGTTTCACAAAGCGCCTAGCATTGAGCACACATTGCTCTATCGGTTATTCATATAAATTTGAAATGCATCACTGTTAAAAAATCAACATTATTGAACACATTCTAAGTTGATTTCTGAATGAATGATAAGTTGATTTTTGAATGCGTGCATAGTGTATGTGATTGTCTCTGCCAGAGGAATCCCGGTTGCATCTAGAAATTAATTTTCCTGTAGACAAAAGGGGACAGGGCTATGCGAGCTGAACTGTACAGAGCTAAACGGGTGAATGCCAATCGCTGGCTGTTGTGTGGTTGACTGGGTTTGTGAATGATCAGCTTTGTTAAAATTACTAGCAATCTTTATGTGCTGTCATGCCCACAGGAATTTTTGTCTGACTGGCTGGTGGGCAGTGTTATTTCAAGATAGATTAAGAGATGCATGTCCAAAAGTGCCTCTTCATGATGCTTCCTGTCAGTTGCTAGTTTCAAGTATGGCGTTAGGTTATTTAGGTTCAACTGTTTACTGTTTGGGATCGTGGATACACCCGTCATTTTCCAAAAATATTTAGAACAATTGATTCATGGTATTTTGCATTGTATTAATTATTTGGACAATATTAATTATGGGATTGACATGCGGAATATTGAAGGAATCTGGAATCCCTTATTCATTGGTTTCAGGAAAACTGTTTACACTGTTGGTTGAAAAAGTCCTGTTTCTTTGTCCCCAGCAGATTCTTAGTCACTAGGGTATCACACCCATGCTCAATCATTTGACATGATTATCAACATGCCCCCATTAACTTTAAACAGTTGCTATTGTGTCTGGGGAAAATCGCATAGAGTACAATGTTCATTCCTCAAGTGGCATCCATCATGCACCCTCTTAATCAGTTGCGCAGTAACAGTGTCAGATGTGTGTGATTGGCTGCCAGTCAACAGGCTTTTCAGTGCCTTAAGTGCAGTCTGAAGGTCAATCTACGTCTGATGCCATACATGCCACGGCTGCCAGTAACTCCAGCGACGGTCATGTCCTACTACAGCATTGCAACAGTTTCGTCATACAAATTCTCAGATGGTTCAGAGCACCCCCTTACCTTTGCATAAAAATGTTAAATACTGCACAGCTCACTACTCTAGCTCACTACTTTTAAATTCAGGACAACGCTTTAGTGATCATTTATAGAGTCAGCAAGTCGTATGGCAGCAAATTTCGCCTTTTGATAGACAACAGCGCAGCGTCTGTAGGGATTCATGTTGTTTTAGTCGGGTATCATTACACAATCCATTTTTGTCTGTCCAACCAACACAGTGCCTTCCTCCAGCTCCTCCTTGGCCTCAACATGAAATTCAGTCGCCAGGAAACTGTTTCGGAATTCTGGCTGACAGCGCATGATATTGATGTTGCCTTGACGTCGTCCTGCGATGAAGTCCTGCACGAGATTTTATCAGTGGTCCAGAAGGGGTGACCAGAGCACGTTTCCCACTTGGCCATTCCAGTTTTCCAAAATTATTTGGTGCTGTGCTATTGGGTCAGTGCCACACAAGATGTCTCGTTGTTGGCCATGGAGGGCTTTGACTGCCAAGAAGCATTCCACCCACAGTCCAGCCGTGCATGCTGTTGTACAGCTCCTTCATTTGGGCGATGACATGCTTGAAGGCATTTCCAGGCAGCATGTTTACTGGCAGGGCATCGATGCTGACACTGAATTTGCATCATGCCACTCTTGCTTGTCTGCTTCCTCAATCAAGTACCCCAGCTCATCATTTTTCATTGTGGCCCTACCCTGTACATTCTTGAGATAGATTTTGCAGTGCAACTTCAGGACTCCTTGTGATTGCTGGTGGTGGATGTCCTCTTCAACTTTCTGTGCATATGCACATGCTGTCCACCACCACCACCACCACCAGCCCATCCCTGCAACCATACATGCCCTTGAGAGGATTTTCAGTATTTTGAGGACACCTTGCACTCTAGTGTCAGACAACAGATCCCAGTTTGTGTCATCTCAGTTCAGGACTTCCTGTTGCTACAGTGCCATTGACCATTTGACCACCACCTCACCACAGTTCGTGGTCTTGCAATAGTGTTCTCGCATCCTGCGCACAGGGTCCCGGGTTTGATTCCCGATGAGGTCAGGGATTTTCCCTGCCTTGAGATGGCTGGGTGTTGTTCTGTTGTCTTCATCATCATTCATCCCCAATACGGCTGGAGGAAGGCAATGGCAAACCACCTCTGCTACAACCTTGTCTAGTCGGCTGTGCAGGTCTTCCACATCGTTCCCTACACTCCTCTGAGAATGGGACCATCATCATCTCTCATTCCATCACCAATCCAGGGGTGGAGTGGATGGTCTGCCCACACCTTCAAGACTGGTATGGAAGACAAACCTTCTCGACTTAGGATGCCTTGTACATCTTCCTTATGATATAGTGATCCAGCTCCAACATCAGGGTCAGTCCAGCCGAAATCCTGCATGGGCACAGGCATCACACTTCGTTAGACACCCTGCGTCCAATGCAGCTTGCTCATCGTATGTACAGCCTGTGGTATATATATTCTCAGTGCCTACAGTGTCACACAAATTTTTATTTTTAAAGGGGACCACTTAAGACTATTTCTATGGGTTCGCCCCTCAAATTTCTCCCTCATATCACAAAATTGTCGTCTGATGAAGTACAAACTGAAAAAATAAATTACTTTTAAAGCACAGTTTCGTATATAATTTATATTCAAAACCTTTCACGTGTGTCACAGAACAAATCTCACATCGAGAATACTTTACACAAGTTTAAGGGGAGAGAAATGCTTCCGATAATTATTGCAGTATTTAAAGAACATCAAAATATGAACAGGCTGAAATGAACAAACAGTACATGAGACTATGTTAATCAATTCAACTGTAAAAAGCTAAGGAGCATATTATTAGCAAAATGAGAAATATGCAGAAGTGAAATGCCAAAATGAGCACTTGTCAATTGGGAGTAAATCAAAACAATCAGAATGGCTGAAAGAGAGCACAATAACATGACCCATAAACGAATAAGAGCTAAGCAAATAAGAGAACAGGCAAAAATGAGATGCCAACAAAATGAGAGCTGGCCGAACTTCGTCGGCACTTATATACGGTTGCGCTTGTGGCAGCACCTCGCGGCCCGTACGCAACACGCGCACATGCGATCGCAATGCACTCTTAGCGCTCGCGGCTGCGTCTAGCAGCCCGTACGCAAGTTGTGCGATTGCTGTTGCAGGTCGACCCTTAATCTGTGATGTTACAAACCCCATCTACAGGATGGGCACTTTTGTCTGAGCTTGTATATTCAGCTGGTTTCCAGGTTGCCCCAAAGTGGTCGTCATAGCCCAGATGGGCTGTCAGCTGTTCGACAAGAAGGTTGGGCTCCTTCACTTGACCAGCGGCTGCAGTCCCAATCTGCGCCACTGCGCTTGCTGAATTCTGACCTGCAGACTAAACACCAGTGTCACTTCCGGCTAGGTCTCTTTCCCTCTCCTTAGATCTCCTGCACTGTGATATGACCTCCGCCCCTGCACCTCTGCCCATACGTGTTTGGTGAGGGGATGATGGTTTGGGAAACTGTAACAGGGTGTATACGGCCCGGGAGATCTGGGAAAATCCCGGGAATTTTTTAGAATTCCGGGATTTTTCATTGTTTTAGATTTCAGTTAAAGTTTTGTAGGTTTGACGTGTAAGATCTGATATGCTGACAAAGAACTTTGGTCCACTACTGTTGAATAATACTGCAGTAATGAAACATAAATCAGAGAATAACACCAAAATAAAAGTTTAGTTGCATAGAAAAGTGTCAAAGGCTTTAGGTCGAAGATTATGCAGTACGTCCGTAACAACTAACGTGCATTCGATGTGCAAGACGTCACAATTGTTTTCATTTTTAACAGATCAGCAGAAAATATTACAAATAGTGGCTTGAGATGCGTTACTTTCAAAGTAAATTTCCACGCAAGATGATTTATGTTACGTGTGAGAATGTGCAGTGAATTTCTTAAATCACAGGGCGTTATAACTCTCATTCAAAACGCAACACTTTGAGGATCAGCCATTTGAAAAATGTCGGACCCAGAAGATAAGTCATTTGTGCCACTATTTAAAATTTTACCGGCACATTCGTATTTGATATGACTTAGTGTGTAACACACACTAAAAAAGACCGAGCTTCAAGTTAGTTTTCATTTTTAATGTTGTTCTTTCATAGATAAAAAATTATGCAATTGATGGCAAAAAGTGTAAGTGACCTTCAAAAGAATGTGCATAATGTGTTCCTGAGCAATGTCACAAGTCTCTTCGTGCCAGAACACTTCGACTTTTCTATGCAACTGATAATCATTTTGGCACGATTTTAATTGCCAAATTAGAGCCTGTTAGTAGGCCTACGGACTTCCTATCATTGTAGGACTAATAACAGTTGATGCCAATTGACGATGCAGTTCTCGTTCATACATACACATCTTCTTACGAGTTAACTGGTGTAGAAACGCACTTTGCCGAGTTGAGCAAGCTCGGCCTACCTTCGTAACGTACGCGCCGCGGCCTGTCTTTCTCGTAGGCCTCGTGCTCTGAATAACTGCCGTCATTCGCTTGCGAGATCACGTGACATGAGCTATGACTGGCTGACAAAAGTGCATCGCTCAACGCAATCTCTATTTTAGAGCTTCGGAAGCTACCGTGCTGTAACTTGTGGAATTTGTGTGTATACTTTCGCAATACCAAAATAAACTCTGTGCATATTGTCTCACATCAAACAACTTTCCAAACGCATTGTTTTTTCTGGATTTCGTTTCCTAAAGTGCTGGGACGTCCTCCGCCGGTATAAGACCTTTATGATTCAAAGGACTGATAGGTTTTACTGTTACTTATCACAGATGTATTTTCACCCGCTTTATACGTAATTTCATCTGGGAGAAATTGTGTTTTTCACCAGGAAATCCGGGAAAAATCCGGGAATTTTTTTTTTCTTGTCCACGTAGACACCCTGTGTAAAGACAGAACCACTCCCTATGTCCCTGCTGCCCCTCAGTCTGGTAGCACAGGAACATTCTTCTTCTGCGGGCATGCTGACGATTCCTCTATTCTCGCTGCCCTCAACAGGACCTCCTCCTGGAGCAGGGCTCGAGTTGGTGGTCTTAGATCCACTGGCGGAGAGTGCTACCTCTCCACCCTCCTGCTCAGTTGGCACAGGCAGAGTCACTTTCGGCTCCACATACCAGTTTAATGGGGGAGGGATTTAATATCGCCGCTAGCAGATGTGATTGACAATGGAGGAGGGACACTACAGTAGACTTGGCCAGTCGCCACAGCAGGGTCACATGTTCTTAGCTGATAACAGCTTAGTTCTATGTGAGGGGCCGCCTCTCCAGTCTAGTAAAATTTGCTTCGTGAGCTCAGTTAAGTATCACCCAGCTGCAATTTGGATTTCGACCCTACTTTGGATTTTGACTTTCAGGCTTATGTTCTTAGTTTCTATACAGTTCTCTGGGCAAATCATGTGTCGTGCATTTGCATCGGCTGCAGAAACTTTAGATAATGCTAAGACATCATCAGTTGCAAAGTGGAAAATGTAGTGAGAACACTCTTGAGGGATAGGAACCAGAATGACCAAACTGGGCACAGCAACCAGTACCTTTAGTTGCTTGGGTACCTGATGACTAACAGCTATCTTGTAGAAATAAATTACTGTTACTAGCACAACATCCAAAAATACATATATGAAACTTTAAAGCAGTAAGCGCTTCATGAAAGTCACAAACAGCACAAGATTTTCGGTTTCATAAGTTTAAATTGGCTGAACTACTGTACCAAATGCAGCAAGCTAGTGCTATGGTGTTCATATTTGTGTAGAGCATCTACATGCAGAGACTGTTCTCCAAGCCCTCGGAAAAATTTTTGCTGACAATGGGACTAAATGATATTACTTCTGTTAGTTTTAATTTTTGTGCTCAGAGTCCTGACATATAATTAGTTGATAACCTCATTTCTTAAACAAGACTTACAGAGAAATACCAGCATTCTCTCATGGACCTTGTTGAGCCTTCTCCTTGTTTTTCCTTACATTGTATTTTTCATTAGTTGTGCTTGTGTGAGGACACTGCAGTGATTCCATGAGACTCCAGCCATTTTAGAATGCAGACCAACAGCAACCTTTTCCACTGTACTGATAAGACCGCAGATGAGTGATATCTTTCATGTCAGAGGAAACTGAGGTCCTCCTATGAGTTATTTGGCATTGTTGTATAGCTCTTACGCAGTGAAGCTCATGGCCATTCATCTTTGTTCTCTCAAACACTTGCTGTTTGTTAGTAGGTACAATTTCGAGCTTTGTTGCTCTTTGGTGTTCTTCTGACCAGACCCAGTTTAACTTCTGTTGAGCTTGTGATGAGTATGTTGTATCCTGTCTCTAACCAATGCTGTATTCATTCTAAGCTTGATTATCTTGCTTCTGGTGTGTTAAATGACAAAGGTTAGCAAAATTTCATCATTGTGGGGCTCCCAACAGATAGGAGACACTAGCAATTAAACATCCTTTCTTGCAGTGCAGCTTGTAAAGTTTGTTTATAATGCTATATTTCTCCCCTTCCTAAAGCTACCTAGTGTGTGTCTTGAGTGAAAAAGTTCAATGCAGAACGATCTCATTGTTGTGACCAACCTGCACAGTATTTTGACAACAGCTTGTTTTGTCATCAGGCATGCTGATTTAGTGACTGGAATAATTTTCATTTATACCTGTGGATGCCAATCACCCCTTCTGTGTGCATAACACTGAACAAAGTTATCTAGTGTAGGTTTATACCATGGTACCACAGTTGTCGTGCTATTGTTCTGTCTGGCATTATTCTGCAGGTTTTCAATAAAATTCTTGAAGTTCCAATTCTAAGTTTAAACACTTCCTTGTGGCACTCACAATTTACTATGTGTCTGAATACCTCTCTGTACTTCCATGGGGTGGAGGGGGGGCAGTGGGCAGTAATTAAATTGCTTTACTTAAGAGCTCTCATTAGCTGTTGTTTGTGAATTTGTAGTAACTCGCTCTGTGAAAAAGAAGCTTGGGCTCACATAGTACTATGGAAACTAATGAATTAGAATTACTACACTACAATCAATCCTCATTTGATAGCAAGAAAGGATTCACAAATATAACTAGAAAGAAAAAAAAAAGTGTTTATCCAGTATAATCATCTTGGGCAAGGAAAAAAAAAAAAAAGTAACTCAAACATGTGTGAATAAAATTATCACTTTTTTAAAATATAATTGGACAGAAAAAATTACTCACCAAGTAGTGGCAGGGGAAAACACATGTAAAAGGTAAGGAAATATGCAAACTTTCTGAGCCAGTGGTTATTTTTTGTGGCAGAAGGGTTGAAGGGGAAGGAAGAGGGATGAAGGAAAAGGACTCACCCTCCAGGAGGCTCACAGTTCTTTTGCTAGTTCGCGCGTTGGTGCACACGGGGCTCTGAGTTACTGCAGCCTATTCTTCCTTTCTGTGCCCCTCCCTCCTCATTCTCGATCCTTCCCCACTGCCCCCTCCTTCCCCCCTCTTGGTGTTCTTATTTGTGTTGACATGGCTAGCCACTTAGTTCCTTTTAATCCTAGTGAGTTTGTTCCTCTTGCCTGTCGTCTTTCATCCTGTTTGGCATTTTTCGTTCCTCCCGTGGGATTTGAGCTCCACTTATAAATTTTCTGTCTTTAGTGTGAGCCATTTGGGGAAGAACTCCCTCCCTAGTGTCTCCAGCATGGATTTCCCCCCCCCCCCTCTTTCCTTCCCCTCTTCCTTCCCGACTGTGGCCCCTCTCCATCCCGTTATGTCACCAGCACATGTAGGCAGTCTGTGTGGTGGGACTATGCTGTTTTGCATGACCAGTCAGCACTTCCTTCCCTGGCTAGACACAGGGATGAAACTCTTTCCCCGCTAAGTGGTCTGTATTATGGTGGACATATTCAATGCGACAAAGCTATTGTTGTTTCTAACTAATATAGAGGACAAGTTTGGCCAAGTGGAGTCTCTCCATAAGATGCGGTCGGGCTCCCTGTTGATCAGACCTCCTTCTGTCACCCAATCTGCAGCTCTTTTTGCTTGTGATCATCTCGGTGATATCTCGGTTTCTAGTACCTCTCACCAGTCTCTGAATATGGTCTAGGGAGTGATTTTTCATAGGGACCTCATCTTTCAAACTTACGAGTGACTCCAGGCTATTCTGGAGCAGTGTGGCATTCATTTTGTTAGACATGTGTAGAAGAGTCATAAAGACATCTGCACCAATCCCAGCACCCTTATTCTGGATTTCAAGGGAGATACCCTTGCAGAGGAGGTCAAGGTTATGTGTTACCAAGCCATACGTTCTGCAACCCATGAGATTCTTTCAATGCCTGCGTTTTGGGCGCATGGCTTCCTGCTGTACTACAGACCCTCTGTGTTGTGATTTTTGGACACCCAGTCCCTGAGGGAAGCCCCTGTGTTCTGCCACCTGTGTGTAAATTGTCATGACAGCCACACGCACCAGATTCCCAGCTTACAAGGAAGAAAAGAAGATTCAAGAGCATAAATCACTGGATCACCTATCTTATACTTAAGCTCGTCTGAAATATGACAGACTCCACCCATTGTCTATGTCTCCTACTTTTACCTCTGTTACGTCCTTTCCCTTCCCTCTTCTATCTCTTCCTTACCCCAGTCCCATCCCCTTCACCTCTTCCCCTCCCCTGTGGTTCTCCCTTCCTTTTCCTCCCGCCTGGGAGCTCGTGCTCCTTCCCCTCAAGTAACCGCTCCTCATCCCCAGCCAGAGAAGAAATCTTCTTCTCTGGCTCCTGCTAGGAATGGGGCTCCCTCTCGGAACCCCCTCCCCAGCATTCTCTAGATAGCAAGCCTGCAACCTTGGGCCAGACAAGGGACCTGCACTCTGAAGACCCCAAAGCTGCTCACTCTCTGTACGATCTGGACATAGTTGCCACCTATTCTCTTACTGATAACACCACCTCCATTCCTCCGAAGGAGAAGAAAAAGCAGCAGCGCAAGTCCAAGGAAGAGGCTTCCCTGGCATCCCGGAGGGCTTCACCGCTTCAGTCTCGCTCTGAATCAGACCCAGTTTTTATGGATAAGACCCCATCCTTGTCCATGGTGACCACTGACCTGATTACATGACCTCTCCTCGTCTCCTTTATGTCTAACTTGCACCCTCGCCACATTATAATCCAGTGGAATTGCAATGGATATAACCATCACCTACTGGTAATAAAACAACTTGGTTTCTCTTATTCTGCGTTATGTCTTGCTCTTCAAGAAACACACTTCTGTGATGACCGCTTTCCTACATTTTGTGGTTATCAGGCATTCTGCTGGAACCATTCTGGCCCCAATATAGCATCTGGAAAGGCTTGCACTTTGGTTCGTACCAGTGTCATTAGTGACTGGATCCCCCTTTGTACCATCCTGGAAGGAATAGCGATACGAGTGCGAACGACCCCTGCAATCACCATTTGCAATTTCTACCTTCCTCCAGATAGGCCACTTCCTTATACTGAACTGCCTACAGTTACTCCCATCCCGTATCTTCTCCTTGGGGACGTCAGTGCACACCATGCCCTGTGAGGGAGTACCACTTTGATAGGTAGAGGTCTTCTAATTGACCAACTTAGTACAAACATTGATTTGTGTCTCCTCAATGACTGTTCTCCTACACAATTCAGTGCCACTAATCGCACCTTTTGTGCCGTTGATCCATGATCTCCTCCCCTGCTCTCTCGTGGCTTCACTACACTGTTCACCCCCTTGATGATCTTCATGACAGTGGCCACTGTCTGCTGATTCTATCATTCGCCAGCCGCCGCCGGGCAGCTAGGCCCCTATTATGGGCATTCCGCAGAGCCAATTGGCCATTATATATGCCTGCTGTGTACTTCGACACCTCTTTCTGATGACATTGATGCTATCATGCAAGATGTCTCTGACACTTTTTTTCATGTCGCTGGCACTGCTATTCCCCTATTCACAGACCCCCTCGTCATCTGCTGGTACTGTGGTGGACCAAGGACATAGCAGTCACTATCCAGGACTTATGACAGGGATTGCAACGATTTCAATGATAGCCTTTACAAACTAACCTTATCGCTTTTAAGTGCCTCCATGCTAAGGCTCACTATCTTATTAAGCAGAGTAAAAAGGAATGCTGGGAGTGCAATGTTTCCTCTCTTCATCCCAGGTTTGGTCCAGGCTCCGTAGCCTTCTGGGCAACCAGTGATAATAAACTGTCCAAGGTTTTATCCTACAGGGTGCTCAGTGTACTGATCCATCGGTCCTTGCAGAACACCTCTCAGCACATTTCTTGACAGTATTGGCATCGTCTTCCTATTCTGCTACTTCTCTCTGGCAGAAACAATGAGTTGAAGAGATTCCTCTGTATCAGCCCCCACCAAGCTGAAGCCTACAGTGAACCCTCCACTGAATGGGAATTCCTGCAGGCTCTTACCTCTTCACATGTCTCAGCCCGAGGCCCAGATTACATCAATAACCAGATGATTCAACACATGGACACTACCCAGAGGCAACATCTACGAGGGGGGACCTAAAAGAAACCGAATTGTTGTCATAAAAAAATTTATTGATGAAACTTTTTACAAAATTACTTCAGTCACCTTCAAAATACTCTACATTACATGTGATGCGCTTGTCAAGTCTCTTTTCTCACTGTTGGAGGCATGTTTCAAACTCTTCAAGTTTGATATAGTCCAGTGCCCTTTGCGAAGCTGTTTTTACCGCCTCCACATTGTCATAACGCTCCCCTTTTAGCATTTTTTTCATTCATGGAAATAGGAAAAAGTCGCATGGCGCTAGGTCCGGCGAATACGGAGCATGGGGAACGACAGACCACCTCTGAGATGCCAAATAGTGGGTCACTCATAAGGCTGTGTGTGCTGGAGCATTGTCGTCATGCAGAAACCAGTCACCTGATCGCCAAAGTTCCATGCGTTTCCTCCTCACATCCTCTCGCAGATGCCTTAAAACATCCAAGTAAAAGTGCTGGTTAACAGTCTGGCCAGGGGGTACGAATTCCCGATGCACAATTCCACGAACATCAAAAAAGACAACGATCATCGTCTTCACATTTGACCTCACTTGCCCCTTTTTTTTTTTTTCCTGGGAGAGTTGGGAGTCCTCCACTGGCTTGGTTTCTGGGTCATACCCGTATCACCAACTCTCATCCCTGTAATGACTTTGTTCAAGAAGTTTGGATCACGTGCAGTCTCTGTTTTCAAGTCCTGACACGCATTCATGCAGATGGTTTTTTGCTCCTGTGTGAGAAGGCGTGGAACAAATTTAGCAGCAACATGTCTCATGTGCAAATCCTCACTCAAAATCCGCTGGCACGAGCTCCAACTGATTCCTGTCTCTGCTGAAATTTGGTTGATCGTTTGGCAACGATCTTCGTTGATCTTTTGGCGGACCTTTCCAATGTTCTCCTCATTTCGTGATATTGGAGGGTGTCCAGAACGAGCTTGGTCTTCAGCACACACATCACCACATTTAAAGCGCCCAAACCGCTCGAAAACCTGTGTGAGGCTCATAGCGTCCTCCTGGAAAGCTTCCTGAAGCATTTGGTGTGTCTCCGTTGCAGTTTTTTTTTTAAGCACGAAACAAAATTTCACACACACTCTTTGTTCTTTTAAAGTTGCCATAACAACTTTGCAGAGGTAACCCGCCAGCAGTCAGAGAAACACAATACCACACTTGCACTTTCAGCTCTACACCTACGCCGTCTGCCCAGCTGTTTCATGAAGGTCTCTACTAACACCATCTAGCGTGAGAACCCTGCACTACATCTACGAGTGGCAGCGCCCTCGGAGTCTGGTTTCGTTTGGGTCCCCCCTTGTACACTCAGTCTTCAACTGCATTTGGGTAACAGGTGTGTTCCCCCTGCAGTGACAAGACAGCACAGTTATTCCTGTACTCAAGCCCTGGAAGAACCCAAGTTCTCTTGACAGTTGCGACTGATTAGCCTGGCCAGCATACTTTGTAAACTGTTAGAGAGGATGGTTAGCTTCCGATTATGTTGAATACTCGAATCTTGCGGCCTTTTGTACCTGTATCAGTGTGTCTTCTCGGAAGGATGATCAACTGACCATTTACTCAGATTGGAAACAGCAATCTGACAGGCTTTTCCTAAACGCTGACACCTTGCTGCATTCTTCTTTGACGTGCAATATGACTTCTCACTGTCACATTCCAGGGTCCTGAGATCTGTCACCTCTATGATATTCCGGTGTCTCGTACGTTTCATCCTTGAGGAGTCTCAGGTTGCTACCATCTTCTGTATTGATGGTTCTAAAATGATAGATAAGACGGGATACACAAAAGTTTTTTGCTGGCGTGGAACACCATTTACTGTTGGGATCATGTAGTGTGTTCCCAGTAGAGGTGTTGGTCATTAACAGGGCTCTTCATTTTGTTACTCAGACCTCCCGCCACAGAGTTTTAATATGCACTGACTCAATGAGCAGTCTATAGGCCATAGACTGATGCAACTCTCATCACCCTTTGGTTGCTACTATCCCTGACCTTCGCCCTGCCTTGGCTGTGTCACATGCTCAGTGATCTTTGTCTAGGTCCCAAGTCATGAGGGCATTCCAGGGAATGAACTGGCTGACCATTTAGTTAGACAGGCAGATACTTGCCCCATTTCCTTTTCAAATCTTCCTTTGCCCAAAAGTGGAATGGCATCACGTGTGCTACTGTTCTTAGTAATAAACTCCCCACAATCAGGGAGACTACTGGAGTTTGGCACTCTTTCTTCCCCTCCTCTCAGGGAAGTCCACTGTCTTACGCCATTTACACATCGATCATACTAGGTTCACCCATTGTTTTCTGTTGCATAACGAGCCACCCCTACGTTGTTGCTGTGGAACCAGACTGACGATATCCCAGACATTGATGGAATGTGCCCTTCTTTTGGCCCTTCATACTAAGTACAGCCTTCCAGATTCCTGTCTTTAAGGGTGATTACATCTATAATCATACAGGTCATGTCAATTTGTGGTCTTGAATTTCTCTGGAAAAAAATGTACATTATACTTCTGTATCATAAGTGTTATGAAATAAAGTGTTTATATCTAAAAACAAAGATGATGTGACGTACCAAACGAAAGTGCTGGCAGGTCGATAGACACACAAACAAACACAAACACCCGCTCCCTTTCATCTTTCCCTTTCCTTCCCTCTTTCCTGATGAAGCAACCGTTTGTTGCGAAAGCTTGAATTTTGTGTCTATGTTTGTTTGTGTGTCTATCGACCTGCCAGCACTTTCGTTTGGTAAGTCACATCATCTTTGTTTTTAGATATATTTTTCCCATGTGGAATGTTTCCCTCTATTATATTCATATCATTAATTTGAAATAAAGTGTTTTCATTTTATCTTAATTTTTGTAAATGGTGCAGTCCTTTGAAAAATGTATATTATGCAAATAGCTCTTAAAACTGCTGAGAATAAAAAATAAATAACTAATAAACCAGAAATATTGGAGACCTGGCAGATGTTTTGTGTTAAAGCTCCCTCTTAGTGTATTGAAATTTAGTTGACACCCGCACACTAATGGGGTTCCTTTAAGTGACAAATTGGAAAGTCACAGAATGCTATCTTTTCCGTCATCTTACCAGATACCACTAATGTAATTATGAACAGTACCTTCTCTGCCCCAGCAATCTGTATTATGTAAATATTTATTACTAAAACTGAAAAAAATGCATATTTGAGTTTTTATGAACTATTTACTCGAAAACCCCCATCCAAAAACTTTTCATAACTACACAAAAAATTGTTTGGTTATATGTTAGTAGCCAGTGCAAACATAGTGGGCAGTATTTTTCTGGGTGAAGTGTTAAAAACTTTTCAACATTCTGGATATTTCCTATTGTTGAATTTCTAGTGTAAAATATGATGTCAACAACACCGTTTACAGTGCTTGTCTGTTTGTGACAACCATTCTGCATCGAGTTTTGTGTTTGGTTTGAACTTTTTGTTATATACAACGTCAGTGAGGAAATAAGTGAAGGTGTGGGGTGTGTGAGGTATGGAGAGAGAAAAAAAGATGATGATGGTGTTTAGGAAAAGTAAAAAATACTTCACAGTCCTTGGAAATCTGTCAGTGGTATTGCCAAAATATCTTGGTCCTCAAGTAAAGGTATTAGTGTGATGTACACTGTGCAGGAATTGCTACACTCACTACAAGAAGTAACTTAGTGACACAACCCAACTGAACAATCACCATCACCCTAATGTGAAACTGAAGAAGACAGTGCAGATGTTTATATTCCTGGTGTGAAATTGTTGATGCACCGAATGGTAGCATTTCTGTTGTAGTCCGTACTATATCCCCCTGTAAATGTCCAGGAGAGGTTAGAAGCACTAGAAGAAAACAGTATATAAAAAGAAAAGTGGAAGGAATTAAAACAAGTTTCACATGTGCAAAATCTTCAAAACTTTGTGAAGTGTATAATGTAGAATCTTCAAAACTTTGTGAAGTGTATAATGTAGATGCACTTAGTGCTGAACCTGAAGATAGTGATATGTGCACAAAATGTGATGTGTGGTTTCAAAACATAAATACTGCTGTCTCAGTAGCCACCTATACTGAGAAGGTACAGTTACTGACACTGATGCCAGATAGATACTCTAAGCAGCAGACACAGAAATACATACCACTGCCTCACATTGTTTGATTATAAAGGTCATAAAATAAAGACTGAAAAAGATAATTGGGGATGCTCAGATTCTTATTGTGGGCATTTGTTGCAAGATGATGCTTACTGTTGCTCTGGAATATTACCTAAGTGATGACAATGATTTTAGCAGGCAAATCCTACCTAACCAGGCCTATGTTATCCTGTTAGTGAAAATGATGAAAAAGTTAAAAAGGTAAAAAGAGATATGACAGGATCAATTAGAGAAGCATATCTCCTCATGGAAAAGGAGAACCCTGATTAAAAATTAGTTTCACAAAACTTTACTTCCTATGACCAAAATGGGTAAAATACCAGCCAGTGTAGGAAATATGCACGTGTATTTATGGCACTAATTTGAAACTTTTTTTGTTTCACCATAAGCAGTGTCAGGAAAGAAGTACACAGCAATGGACCTGATGCTTTTCTGTATGTGTCAAGAGACACAAGATAAATGGTGGTTGCAGGAGTGTGCAATGTGTCCTGGTGCTGAAGTGATGATTGTTGAAATATTACACCTTAAAGATATTGACAATCATGTAATTACACTGTGGGAGACAGGCGAGTTGGTGAAGAAGACAGTAGCACCAGAGAAGTTTGTTACAGAGGTGAGGCATTGTGTCATGAAAGCAATAGCTCACCATCATATCCAGAGGATTCAAAGACAAGTCATAGCAGAAGTAAATTCAGCCACATCCCAGAATACTGACACAGTAGTTCTGTATTTCGACTTTGCTGAGAACTGGTCTATTGCTTTGCAGAACGAAATTCAAAGTTACCACTGGCACACATCACAGGTGTCAGTATTCACAAGTGTTGCTCACTTCTTTGAAGCATCACTCTATTTTGCTGTTGTCAGTGATGAGATCTCATTCATGACGGTGCACATGCATGCTACGCTGTCAGTATGATAATCGATGACATAGCATCAAGAGGCCATGTATTTCCTACACATATTATGTGACTAATGGTGCAGCATCTAATTTTAAGAACTGCTTTCAGCTTTATGAGCTTGGTCAACACTGTAGTACAGGAGTTACGACAAAAAAATGGATATTTTGAGCAACAGGTCATGGAAAATGTGCATGTGATGGGGTAGGAGGTATCTGCAAACTTCTTGCAACAAGATTTAATCTCCAGCATGAAGCTGTTGATGCTATAAGCGATGCTACAGGATTTGTACACACCGTACCGGCATTAGTAACAAACATGTAACCCTTATTCTAAATGAAAGTACATTAAGGGAATTCCAATTAAAAAAAGAAGAGTGGTCTGCTATGAAGCCTGTGGTAGGAATATCAAGTCACTACTGGGCTGCATCCCAGAGAGGCACATACATTGCAAGAACAGTTCTCCACGAAATGCAGCCTGTTGCTGTGTGTCAAAAGCAGAGATGACAGTATACATTAGAAGGCTTTTTAGTGAGCCAGTTCATTTCTTTTGTGTATGACAATCAGTGGTGGGTGGGACAAATAATATGTGTTTCTCATGAGCTGCAAGATATAACTGTCTCCTTTATGCTTTCGAGTTGCCATCATCAAAAGATCAGTGTGCAGTTGCCATTTCCAAAGTACTGACTGCTCTTGTTGGATCATCCTTGTCCGTATGCAAATTCAGCTCAGCTGTACAAGTTCAGTGAGAAGCAGATGAAAAAACAAATGAACTCTTTTGAACAGCACAGTGTTGATTGTTACATGGTGGCAATTTTAATCACAGAAAGTCATGAAGAGTAAAATCATGACAGAAGACAATAATAATTTGTGAATAATATCATAAAAAGAAAAATGGATATAAATATTCCGTATATCATTTTTGTTATAAAATGCTTTCGAACAAAAGTATGAATTGTTTTCCCACTCATTTATTATGTTATAAACTAATTATTTTGATTCAGAAATACCAGTTTTGCACGATTTTTTTACCTTTAGAGCAGAGCTAGGTCTACCTAAAAAATTTCTCACATTTTGTACAGACCAGTATTGCCCACTCTGATTGTACATTCCCTAAGCACAATGACCAACTAATGTACCATGAAATTTTTAGAGCATTTAGGAGATGTATTTTAGAGAAAATAGTTTCTAAATAACCAAAAAATTCAGAATCTTTCATCTTTATGTCCAAATACTTTCACAGTTTAAGAATTTCATGCCTTAATATCAGTGCCAACAGTAGCAGTTCTTCCACTTTATCATTTCTCAAGACATTTAGCATTCTGTGACTATTCGTATCTTCAAAACATAATTTGGAAATTTGCAAAAAGTTACAAATTTTGACCTGTTTGATTTGAGATAAAATCTCCCTTAATATTAGTAAATGATTCACAGATGGTTGAACTGGTCCACAGTTTCCTACGTAAAAGGGTTTTTCTTTTCTTTTCAGTTACAGTTATAAGATTCAGCTTTACTCCTTGAGCAGGAGCAGGGGCAGGGTGGTTGTAGTTGGGGCCTCTTCACGTTTTCTGGGTCTGGGCCCATGACCATTCCCCCGTGCAAAAACCACTTTTTTATCCCTCTGTTTTTGCAGTTTTCAGTTTTGGCCTACCTTTTTAGCCCTTCTACTGTGTGTGTTTATAGCTTTCTCGCTTTGTAGTTTGATCCTTCTGACTGGATCCACCCCGTTTTAGTGAACACCTATATCTTAGGCAAGTAATTTTTGAATCGCGTGACTTACTGTTTAGTCCCATAACCCCTCTCCCCCACCCCCATCCCCTCAATCAATAAATCAAAAGGACTGGTGACTTTTAGAAAATGGGAAGAGTTACAGACAAGTCATAATCCTGTGTCAGGGGAGACTTAACCAGGCCACTTGAAAGAGAGAGATTTAAATGTATAGGACAGAGCAATTTTTTTGTCTTGCCTTTTATATCACAGAAAGGTAGTTATTCGCATGTTCTAAGGATCATAATTGTGATCTGTCATGATAATGCAGAATATCTCAGTGGATAATTATAATTAACTTTTCTCTGTGAAAAATCTCTCCGCTCTTCTCCTCCGTCCACACACACACACACACACACACACACACACACACACACACACGGGCGGGCGGACGCATTCCTCATTCTTCTGTATGGTGAGTTGATAATTGACAAACAGATAAAATTTTCAGTTTGTGTTTGAAATAAATGTTATGCTCCCTTTCTTTGTCCTCAAACAGTGGGTGATGGGTAGTGTAAGTCATTTCACCTGCACCCTGTAATGTGTTATTTATGAATAGTATTACTATTTTTGAATTGCAAAACAGAAATACCAAACCCAAATCAGACAGAGTAAGTTATATCGTGGTTGCAGTGGCCAGAACCTTATCTGCTGGGAAGCCAACATGCAGATAATGAAACTAAGGAAAATCTATGACCCAAGTTAAGTTTTGATGTGACAAAATTGAAGAACGAGAACTCTTAAGATAATATTTCAAAACTCTATGCAGTGAAGTTTGAATCAAGAGGCAGTTAGCTCAGTCAAACAAAAGTGGAACAGCCTGAAAAACACAATTACACATACTAAAAATGAACAACTAATTCTCAGTGCCACCACCACCAAGAAATAATGAATAGATAAATCAGTAATTCAGGTAATTAGGCAAAGAAGGAAGTACAAAAATTGTAGGAGTGAGGAAGATTGAACTGTGACTGACTCAGGTAATCAGAGAATCCAAGAGAGCTTGAACTGCCGGCGGGAGTGGCCAAGTGGTTCTAGGCGCTACAGTCTGGAACCGCGCAACCACTACGGTCGCAGGTTCGAATGCTGCCTCGGGCATGGATGTGTGTGATGTCCTTAGGTTACTTAGGTTTAAGTAGTTCTAAGTTCTAGGGGACTGATGACCTCAGATGTTAAGTCCTATAGTGCTCAGAGCCATTTGAACCATTTTTGAGAGCTTGAATGAGGAGCTGCAAAAGTGAAGAAAGTACGAAGAGAGAGAATTCAGAAAACCCTGCTGACTAGTCTGTATACAATTTCGAGAATGAAAGATAATAGATACTGCAATGAAAAACAAATCTGGAGTATATAAATCATAGATAGTAATGATTTAGTAGAACAGTGGACGGAATACATATAGAAATCATGTGGTGGAACTGGAATGAGGGAGCTACATCTACATACATACTCCGCAATCTGCTGCATGGTGCATGGCAGAAGGTTCGTTGTACGACTACTAGTCATTTCCTTTCCTGTTACACTCTCAAATAAAGTGAGGGAAAAATGACTGTCTGTGTTCCTATGTACGATGTCTATATTCCTATGTACGAGCCCTAATTTCTCTTATCTTAGTGGCCCTTACGTGAAATTTACATTGGCAGCAGTAGAACCTTTCTGCAGTCCACTCCAAATGCTGGCACCCTAAATTTTCTCAGTAGTGTTCCTCGAAAACAACATTACCTTCCCTCAGGGTACTCAATTTGAGTTCCCAAAGCAAGCCTGTAATGCGTGATGCTCGAACCTACCAGTAACAAATCTAGCAGCCCACCTCTGAACTGCTTCAGTGTCTTCCTTTAATCTGACCTGTTGGGGATTCCAAACAATCAAGCAGTACCCAAGAATAAGTCATACTAATGTTTTGTACGCAGTCTCCTTCACGTGTGTTGACCATTTGTCCTTCCCACTACACTTCTTACATGCTTATTCCATTTCATACCAGTGTGTAATGTTAAGCCCAGGTATTTAAACGACGTGACTATGTCAAGCAGTACACCACTAATGCTCTAGTCAAACATTATGGGTTTGTTTTTTTCCTGCTTATCTGCATTAACTTGCATTTTTCTATAGTTAGAGCTAGCTGCCATTCATCACAACAAGTAGAAATTTTGTCTAAGTAATCTGTTATCTGCCTACAGTCACTCAATTTCAACACCTTCCTGTGCACAACAGCATCAGCAGCAAACAGACGGTGATTGTTGCTCACCCTGTCTATCAGATCACCAGTGTATGTAGAGAACAAGAGCGGTCCTGTAACATTTCCCTGGGGCACTCCTGAAACTCTTCAGTCTCAAGGAAATTTATTATATACAAAATGAGAATATGTTCAAGAATTATGCAGCAAACCAATAGTAAGGATATTACTCTGTAATTTCGGGAGGCCCTTTTTTTTCCTTTCTTACATATAGGAATGACCTGCACTTTTTTCCAGTCTCTTGGGACTTTGCTGGGCGAGAGATTCACAATAAATGCAAGCTAATAAGGGATCAGTACAATAGAGTTCTCTTTGTAAAACGAAACTGGGATTCCATGCAGACCAGACAAGTTATTTGTTTTCAACTCTTTCAGTTGCTTCTCTACGCCAGGCGTGCCTCTGTGCAGGAGTCTGTGCAATGGTCAAACAACAACATGTTTGTAAGATCCTGCGGGAACGATTTCTTAAATGCAAAATTTAGAATGTCATCTGTAGTCACCACACCAGAATGGTGAACAAGTAACTTGCTAGAAGCCTTTGACCCACTTAGGGATTTTACATAGGGCCAGAAATTTTTTGGATCCTTCGTGAGATCATTTGCTAAGGTATGCCCACATTGCACAATTCACGCTAGGTTCCTGTTTTTTTTTTCCATCTCCCCCCCCCCCCCCCCCCCTCCCTCTCTCCCAATCAGCATTTATTCTGGAACAGAATATAGCATGTCTTGTATGTGTTGATATGTCGAGATAATTCCTCATAATTCTTCTATTATTTCTCAAAAATTGCTTTAATTACTTCCATTCTAAATTCCAGAATTTTGGAATGTAATAAGTGAAAAGGATACTTGCTACTCACCATATAGTGGAGATGCTAAGTCGCAGGTAGGCACAACAAAAAGACTGTTGGGAAGTGAGCAGTTGGCTAACAAGGCCTTTGGGGGGGGGGGATACACACAAGCGCGCATCTGACACACATGTGACTACAGTCTCTGGCAGCTGTAGCCGGACTGCGAGCAGCAGCACATGATGGGAGAGGCAACCGCTAGGTGGAGGTAAGGGGGAGGCTGTGGCAGGGAAGGGAACGGATAGCAGGGTAGGGATAGGTGATGGTAAAGTGCTGCTTGTGAGTGTGAGCAGGGATGAGGTGGAGAGAGGCTAAGGTTGCTAGTGCAGTCAGGACGTTAGATGGAGAATGGGGGAGAGAGGGTAGTGAACAAGGAAAGAAATAAAAAGACTGGGTTCATTGATGGAATAGAGGTCTTTGTGGTGGTGGAATGGGATCATAATATTATTATATGTCGTTAGCAACAGTTTGTTGCTTACAACAATGTGGCACCTGATGTATTTTCTATAAATTGATCAAACAGGTCATAAATTGTCCAACTGTTGATGTTCCAGAGTAATAGAAAAAGGTGTGACTTGAAAATAGTGACTTCTGACACACAAATAGCTCAGAAATTATATCTGACTCAATAACAGTGTTGTATGTGGCAGGAAGATTAACCCATTGGGTGCTTCATGACTACCCAGTTCAAAATCTGTTTAAGGACGAGAAGTCAGTGACAGAGTTGGTCGCACTTTAGCATACACGAGGGGGCTTAAAAAGCATTTTCTGCTGAATGCATGTTCTGTGTACGCTGCAGGAGCAGGTACCCATACCTCATGCTTACCAACACATCAAACCCTCCCAACAAAGAATTTCATAGTTTGTAATGACTCCATAGACTGCTTACAAGGAACATATCAGTGCTACCAAAGAATCTTTCTGATCACTAATATCTAAGACCTCCACAGCTTTGGTACCACAATAACATTCATCTGGCCAATGAGCCACATGGATGTACTGGGAGATAAATTCACTGACAAATTTAGCTTAAGAAGCAACCACAGGAGATAAACTTGGATTTGATGCACCATGTGTATACCTACAATTGCAACTGAGACATAAGACTTTGAAAACCTGGGTTAGGGAATGACAAGTTACCATAACCATTGACATTCTGAGGGCAATTAAGGGGACCACACCAGCATGGTATGTTTCTCTCCAAGCCTCCCAGAAAGATGCAATTGTACCATGCCTCCTACATATCAGCCACAGCAGACTTACAAGAGTTCCTTTTACATCGATAGAAGTTTCCCCGTTACAGCTGTAGTCCTGACATGATAGCCCATTTTCTCACAGTGTGTACCCTACTGAGTTACATGAGATGAGCCATAACCTGTCTACCTTTGTAGAAAAGTACTTGCAGTCAATGGGACAGCAGCAAAAAAAGTCAAGTGTTTCCTGAGGGAAAGTAGATATAACAAAATTTAAGACACCTCAATGTTCGGTGGCTCAGGTGGATATGGAGAGAGTGCATCTTGGTGACGTGCGCTAAGTGAGCTCCAACTGCTTTATTCCCCTGCGCTGTCGTGTATTTTTAAGTTGATATGTACATATTTTATTTATTTAGCTGTTTAAGCTAGTGTCCATACATGTCTTCATTTATCCATCCCATTTCTCTTGCTGAATCTGATAACACTTCATGGTGTATCCTTCATTGATATTGGTATGGGGCAAGTGCAGTGTGTGTGCTTCTTACTACTGCTGCTACTTTCACACTGTGATCTGTTCCCTGTGACCAGTTACAGTTTTTAGCTGCCTGGATTTTATCTCACTTTCAACCGTTTGTCATATGTTACCATCATGCAAATTTTCAGCTACAACAACAAGGTCTAAGACTTGGGGGCTGATCATTCTCCTTTTCTTGTTTCACATAGTTTTGTGTGAATTTCCAATGTGAACAAGGGACTGATTATGGAAATGGGAGAGGATGTAGATGAAGATGAAATGGGAGATATGATACTGCGTGAAGAGTTTGACAGAGCACTGAAAGACCTGAGTCGGAACAAGGCCCCCGGAGTAGACAACATTCCATTGGAACTACTGACGGTACCATCTGGTGAGCAGGATGTATGAAACAGGCGAAATACCCTCAGACTTCAAGAAGAATATAATAATTCCAATCCCAAAGAAAGCAGGTGTTGACAGATGTGAAAATTACCGAACAATCAGTTTAATAAGCCACAGCTGCAAAATACTAACACGAATTCTGTACAGACGAATGGAAAAACTAGTAGAAGCCGACCTCGGGGAAGATCAGTTTGGATTCCGTAGAAACACTGGAACACATGAGGCAATACTGTCCTTACGATTTATCTTAGAAGAAAGATTAAGGAAAGGCAAACCTACATTTCTAGCATTTGTAGACTTAGAGAAAGCTTTTCACAATGTTGACTGGAATACTCTTTCAAATTCTAAAGGTGGCAGGGGTAAAATACAGGGAGCGAAAGGCTATTTACAATTTGTACAGAAACCAGATGGCAGTTATAAGAGTCGAGGGATATGAAAGGGAAGCAGTGGTTGGGAAGGGAGTAAGACAGGGTTCTAGCCTCTCCCCCAATGTTATTCAATCTGTATATTGAGCAGGAGGAAAGGAAACAAAAGAAAAATTTGGAGTAGGTATTAAAATCCATGGAGAAGAAATAAAAACTTTGGGGTTCGCCGATGACATTGTAATTCTGTCAGAGATGGCAAAGGACTTGGAAGGGCAGTTGAATGGAATGGACAGTGTCTTGAAAGGAGGATATGAGATGAACATCAACAAAAGCAAAACGAGGGTAATGGAATGTAGTCGAATTAAGTCTGGTGATGTTGAGGGTATTAGATTAGGAAATGAGACACTTAAAGTAGTAAAGGAGTTTTGCTATTTGGGGAGCAAAATAACTGATGATGGTCGAAGTAGAGAGGATATAAAATGTAGACTGGCAATTGCAAGGAAAGCGTTTCTGAAGAAGAGAAATTTAACATCGAGTATAGATTTAAGTGTCAGGAAGTCATTTCTGAAAGTATTTGTATGGAGTGTAGCCATGTATGGAAGTGAAACATGGACGATAAATAGTTTGGACAAGAAGAGAATAGAATCTTTCGAAATGTGCTGCTACAGAAGAATGCTGAAGATTAGATGGGTAGATCATATAAGTAATGAGGAGGTATTGAATAGGATTGGGGAGAAGAGGTGTTCGTGGCACAACTTGACCAGAAGAAGGGATCGGTTGGTAGGACGTGTTCTGAGGCATCAAGGGATCACCAATATAGTATTGGAGGGCAGCGTGGAGGGTAAAAATCGTAGAGGGAGACCAAGAGATGAATACACTCAGCAGATTCAGAAGGATGTAGGTTGCAGTAGGTACTGGGAGATGAAGAAGCTTGCACAGGATAGAGTAGCATGGAGAGCTGCATCAAACCAGTCTCAGGACTGAAGACCACAACAACAACAACAACAACAACAACAACAAGGGACTGATAACAAGGATGTTTAGCCTCTTTAAAACTGTATTCATCATTATAGTGTTCCTATTTTTTAGTACTCTAACATTCTGATACATCTTAATTAGCTGATTTGAACAATTTCTTCAGTGTGTGTGATTGTGCATCTATTTTCACCTTTGTAACACCTGTTACTGTTATGATATGTGCCACATTGGTTGTATCCCCAACTTCCAGTATCAGCAAATGACATAACAGTGAGCGACTCCCAATCTTCCCCCTAACATGTTTGCTATGTAGCAGCAAGACCTTCACTTTTTTACTTAACCCAAGTATTATGACCTGTCTCTTAAATTCTTATTGTCTGCTGCTCCATACTTTATCTACAATTGAATTAGCTTCCTTCCTTCTACAGGTAACAGGCTTTATCTGTAATCAAGATCAATGCTATAAATTATCAAATTATTGAAAGTACTCCATTTTGGGCCTCCCTCCCTGGAGCAATATGCATATTGATTGTACATGCATATACCATAGTAAATAATTACACAGATGTGTGTGATTATAGATATTTGTTGTAGAATATAATCAGATATGTCTCACTGGTCAGCGTTTAGCTATCTGTACTTGTATTAAGCCACAAAGCAAATGACACACATTGCTTACCAGGAATGTAATCTGTTGAACACGTAACTAACGAAAGAATAGAAATTTATTTGCTTAACACTTAAGGGATCATGCAACTACTTCAGTGTCAGCTACCTAAAACATTTTTGTAAAGTTATCTTTAATTGTCTATAGCATTATTTATGCATCAGTAGCAACTCCAATAGTATCCATGTCCAGTGCCCAAGATGACGGAGACATAATTCCTATAGTCTAATGAAAATCCTTTTTTCCCCCTAAGGTAAGTCTTTCCGCTCCCAGGATTGGAATGACTCCTTACCCTCTCCCTTAAAACCCACTTCCTTTCGTCTTCCCCTCTCCTTCCCTCTTTCCTGATGAGGCAACAGCTTGTTGCGAAAGCTTGAATTTTGTGTGTATGTTTGTGTTTGTTTGTGTGTCTATCGACCTGCCAGCGCTTTTGTTCGGTAAGTCACCTCATCTTTGTTTTTATATATAATTTTTCCCACGTGGAATGTTTCCTTCCATTATATAGAAAATCATTTGTCAGTTGACTTCTGTCACCTCTACAGTGTTGCCTTAGTAAATGCTCATTCAAAGAATCAGTAAATCTTGTGGAAAAACGTGGATTTAATAGCTATGGTTAGTGGCGTTAAAACAGGCTGCAGGTAGTGCCAGGATTCAGTTTGTCAAATATCTCTTAGGCAGAGAGTGCAGTTTGAGCACTAGAAGTTAACTGATTTATTGTGTCAAGTTGACAACACCACACAGTCTGTGCATTATGTCTTGAGCTCTGATTGAAGGAACTCATTTCCCTGGTGTGTAGTGTCAGCTTTAATTTAATTTTAATCAGTATAAGCAAATTGATCTTTTTCAGCAGTGGGGACTGCCAATGCATCTGCTATTTAAATTATTATAGCTCTTTATTGTGATGGTGCCAAAATGTCACATTACCATAGGTAGAATGAAAATATATTTATAATTAAAAAAAATACTCGGGGGAAGGATATCTTCATTTTTAATAACATTGTTGTATAGTTGTGAACAAAAATGTAGAGGCCAGCTGGTTAAAATACAGAGCATTGAATTAACATTGAAAATAATACCCTGTGGTTGGACTGCAATAAAATAACACAAGAGAGATTTCAAATTTTGATTTACTTATCATAAAAGAACATAAATCAAGAAAAGATTTTTATTTTGTCAGCTTCAACTTCAGTTGACAGACTAGAAGCTAGGCCACATCACTTCAAACAATAGAAATAACTTGGGTTAACTCCCTCAATCCTGAGCTTAGATTTAATGATATAGTTATGTAGGTCTTCACTGCCTGTTCGACCATGACTACCAGTCAAACCATACGCTGAAAGATGTAATAGACAACAGTAGATGCCCACTCCCTCCGTCACAGGAAACCCATTACAATAAAGTTTCCCAGCAGGTGACCAATTATCATCATTACAGCAGAGCAGTCATGGCAAAATATAAGTGACCCTGGATGACAAAAATATACCAGTAGGCGCTATAGAAGGTCACTGATTTACGATGTGACATGGCACCATACCCAGAAAATATTCGTATGAGATTTCATGGCAGAAAAGTTGCATGTAGCTTGTAGCTATTGGATGCTACATAAGGACCGAGAAGGTTAAATAATTTGTAAATAATTTGTCTCTCTCTCTCTCTCTCTCTCTCTCTCTCTCTCTCTCTCTCTCTCTCTCTCTGTGTGTGTGTGTGTGTGTGTGTGTGTGTGTGTGTGTGTGTGTGTGCAGGAATGGTAACTGAATCTTTTAGTACACCTTAGCAATTATACTGTATCGCAGCTGTTGTAACATGGGGAGAAATATTGAAATTTGCTGCAGGTTTTCATTTTTGTATTGTGGAATGCCAAAGATAAAAATCAGTTTTAAATTTCATCTTTTGTTCCAGGTGCTCGGAGTTGTAATTGTTGGCTATTGAATGGGCACTGAATAATACTGCAACAACTTGTTCACATTTGGATTCCAATAAACAACTTGGTGGAAAAATAGAAAATTTGATTGTATCATTCAGTGAGCGAAAACAATGTCATCAGAATTTTTAATTGCTGTTCCACATGAACTGCCTAAACAGGATAGCTTAGTAAACAGCAGCAGAGAAGGAAAGATGCTTGATGAAGATTACACGAATAATCATTTGGAACAAAAGCTTTCACACGGAGTACCTCAGTTTTCATGCATTAGAAATTTTCCATTCAATAACAGTATGAAATTTTGTGACATGAGATTGCCTGACCACACTGCAACCAAAAGGCACACATTAGATGATGAATTGGATACAAGGCTTCCAAAACTAATAAAACTACAGTCTAAATTTACTAATTATCGTTCAGAGGCAGCTGTTGACATGGTAGATGCAGTTGCAATTAGGTCTCAGTTCATTAAAAATGATGTTAACTTAGGTGAGGTTGTAGAAAATCCATCTATTGATAAAAGTGAAAGAACAGATGTTTTAGTAGAAGAAACATCACTTCAGCAACTTGCAAATGAAACATTGGAAGCATGTAACTCTGATCATATCTCGGTGGAAGCCATTGGTGGTCACAGCTGTGCTGCAATAGAAAATGGCTCTTGCACAAACAGAAAATCTTCAGATCAGGAACAAGATTTTTTGCAAATGGAAACAGAGAATGCTGTATTGAAATTTCAAAACAGAAATGACAGTTCTGCTTCGCTTGTAGTGGGTCAAGACTGTGTTACAGAAACTGAAAATTCATTGCTAAACACTGAGCAACGTGTGTTTTTTGCCCATGAATTTGTGGGTGCAGAGACAGAGGCAGATGAATATCACAGTGTTCATGAGTCACTTTCTCTTTCAGAATTTTTGATATGCCCTACTACTTTTGAACAGAAAGAAAGTTGTGATTCGTTGTTGCATTCTGTTCAGAAGGCGGAAACAGATGACAGTAGTGTTACTGCTGCTATTGATGTCTCTCCTGGCATTGAAGGAATGGATGCACAAGTCTTGTTTCACAATGAAAGTGAAATATCGGGACATGCAAGCACTAGTTTTGATATGGACAATAAGTCAATTGGTAAAGCTGTATGTGACAATACAGGTAACCCTTTGTGCAAAACTCGGAATTTGACACACAGCGCAGAAGTAGAAACCAGTTTAAATTTATTGCATAACAAAATTCCTGACAGTGATGTGGCAATAACAAGGCAAGCAGTGGTTAAGGAAGAGTTCCCCATAAAAGAGGAAGCGGAAGAGGACGCCAGTCTGCGTAACCGTGAACTTGATCTTGATGATGATAGTGTGCTTCAGAATTTGTTCATGTCACTTGAGAACCACGAGATAGTGACAGAAAGTGTTTCTACTTCTACATATGGTCATCATGAGTCATCAGATACAGGACCTAATCAAGATTTGTATAACAGAACTGCATACAAAGAAAATTTAGCTGCAGCCCTAGCAAAATCAGCTGCTGCTAAGGAGTATTCTGTGAAGCCACATACTGAGAATGGAAAGGAAATAATAGACAGAGATTTGTCAATACCTGACTTGATCAGTGAGTCAGGGTGTTTCCAGGTTGCAGGGCACTATGCTAGCAGAGCACAGAGCTGCAATGAAGAAAACAACACTCGAAGTCTCCATCAAACTTTGTTTCCTGTTGTAGCTGACACAACCCCAACCCAGAAAACAACCTTAACACAGAAAACAGAAGCATCATTTGAAAAAGTGAAGAAAACACGTGAAGAACGGCTGCTCACCAGTTTACCAAGATGTTTTGTTGCTAAGATTCCGGCCACTATTGTACAGTCCTCAGAAAACAGATCTGATTTTGTTGCCACTTCAGGATCTGAAGCTGAGAATAGTATTAAACCAGACACAGATGTTATTCATAAGCATCACAAAAAGGAATTAATAAAGAAATTCTCATCAGGACTTTTAAAAGATGGAGAATGTGACATGAGTAGTTCAAGAGACAACAGAATACACACCGAAACTGCATTGAAAGATTCTGCTCTTCCATCAACGTCTACTGCAACCACAAATGAAGATAAATGTATTAAGGACACTATTGTGATATCCGATTCGGATGATGATAGCATAATTGAATTTGATGTAGTGAAAACATGTAGCAAGAAACGCAACACAAAATCTTCGTATAGTGGCTCATTGGATAAAAACACTCAGTCCAGCAGCCGCAAAGGTACATCAAATACCAGGAGTTCAACAAATGAGGAATCATTAGGTCATCAAGCAAGAAATTCCGTAGCTAAAGGGAGCGATATTCTGGAGTGCATTGTTGTGTCAGACTCTGACGACGAGTCTTCAAATGCAGTACTGTCATCAAGAAACAGAGCATCAGATCATTCAGATGAAGGTGTAAATGTATCGGATGCTGAGTCACGTGTTTCTGTCAGTGACATGAACCGTAGAAACAGAACTGAAAGTCATGGTGTAATTGATTTATCAGGAGGCAGAAGCCCACCTGCCATGCCTAAAAGTAATAGTGTTGTACCTTCAGCAGGTGACAGTGGTGTTGGTGTGCTTGCCACTGCGTTTGCTGCTGGTGATTCTCAATGTAGTCTGGCAGACAGGTTGGGAGTGCGTAACAGTGGACTGGATACTAACAACAGTGACACTTTCACACACATTGTTGCTGCTACCATAACCTATACTCCTGGCCAAAGCAATTTAGGAAGAGATGGTGATGTGATTGATCTGTCTAGGAGAAACTTAAGTCCGTTGATAACTACTTGGCAAAATAAGACTAATAGTGCACTGGATGTTCTGGACTTATCAGGTAGTGATAAGAAACAACAGGAAAGACATAGTGTTATAAAATCTGTGGGAACTGCTACAGATAATAAATCAGCAACAAAGGATATTGCAGAAGACAAAGACAGTTCGCCTGCATGGAGCTGTCCTATTTGCTTTGAAAGTCTTTTATCTGGTCGACAGTCTGTGTCCTCTACTCCATGCGGTCATGTATTTTGTACAAAATGCATTGAAGAAGCTGTTAATCAGTTCAAGAAATGTCCTACTTGTTGCAGGAAAGTTGCTCTCAAACGCGTCCACAAAATATTTCTTTAATTTGATTTATGTTGCAAGAGAAAATAACAGGAAAAGTTATTGTTGTGCTGACAGACAAGATAAAGAAGAAGTGTTAATTTTAGTGAGAAAATTAAACTCAACAAGATACACAAATATATTGAATAACACTAAATTTAGGAATGTCTGTTATCTGCCTTCATTTTCCAAGTAAGTATGTATTACTGTTGGAAGTTCCTAGACTGCCATGCGCAGCGTTTGTGTTTTGAGAAGCTCTGTGCTATATGTGATGTTGCTATAATTAGGCGTACATCACTGGCCAAAGTATATGTTTCTCTACTTTGCTGTGAGCACAAGAAATATGAATCATGATATTGGTTTGTAATCAAGGAGATGTGAAAAATGTGAATGAGACTGTTCATGTGTAGTGTATGTTGTTAAATCTTTGTATTAATTATTTATATCTGTATTTTATTGTTTCTGCATTACTTAATTTTTTATTAAATACAGACAAAAAGGTAGATTACTGTTTGCATATTTTAATACAATAAGGATATATACAATTTTATCAATAATGGTAGTTTGTATATTTGATGCTTTATATATATATATATATTATTAGACATTGTGTAAAAGAATGCTCATCAGTATTTATCATCCCAGTCCTAATGACTGATTTGCTTTATTAAGCTTGCATACAAAGTATCAGTATGCTAACAGAAGAAATGCCATGGTAATTTATGTGCAGTATCGTAAGAATTCGTCATAAATCGCTAAGTCACCCTTTTGCCTCAAATCATTTTATGTACAAAAAAATAAAAATATAGTTTGCTGAAAATATTTTACAACAGGTGGAGCTGATGACTTTAATGTGACAGGAGAAACTAACAGTCACTTGTGCAAAGCAGTTTGATGAAATCGAGTCCAAAGAGAGAATAATCTCGTGAAAATTACTTAATGCAGTTTGTGTTTCAGTAATGAATTTGTATGATAGTTATGTATTTCAAATATATTTAATAAGGCACTTAACTACAACTTAATGAAATCTGAGAAGTGCTGTCATTGTTGCCAAGGAAATCACTGCACACAGTTTGCAGAATTTAATTAATTATCGTAATTAAATGTCTATGGATCTTTCCTTTTCCATGGTACATAGGGTGTAAGTATAAGCTAAACAGTATGTGTCCCATTTGCAAACAAACATAAACAGAATTACAATATTCAGTCATTCTGAAATTTGACAGTGTGAACAGTAAAGAACTTCCTTTCGCTAGATTCTCAAGACAAAGTACTTGAGAATCTCATAAGTTCAAGAGAGATATGTCCACTGCGCTCCTGTGACTGTTGATACAAATTACAATGTACTATTTGTGTTAAAACAGTACGATTTCATTTATACCCACTGTGATATTTGTTGCATATCTGTTTTGACTGTGAATTTGCTTGTTTAGACAAGGGAGTGACGAGGGGGGGGAAATCCCAGAAACAAATGCAATGTATTGTTTTCCCTTGAATAAAGTTGTGTACTGAATTAGTGTAATAACCTTGTCCACTCTATGAAGTAAGCTACAAAATTGAAATTTATTTTTGGAGACACACATGAAATATTACTAGATCCGTAATTTCTTGTTGGTATCCATCAGTATTATTTCCTATTGTAACCATCAATATACACAAAAAGTATTCAATAAAAGTAAATGTTCTGTGGCTTTCACTCATGTGGAGGCATTTCAGTTTGTCGGTTGGTGTGACAGTTCTGCTGTTTTTATGTTCATAGTGTGCATTTGGTTTGACAAGGCTTGGTAATCACCATTCAAGATTTTCTCCAGAGCAGAAAAAATTTGACACAGCCATTGGTAATTCATCTGGGGACTATTAGCTCATAGATGTGATAGTGCTTACTACAGATCTGTTTGTTCACTTCAAGCAAATGAAGGCTCAAATTAAAAATTAAGTGACTGATTTTTTTTTATTATTATTATTTTTTTTTTTTTTTAAATTGCAAACCTACAAGCTGGCGCATATACACTTCTTTGTAAATGGAAGGAGTAGGTTTAGTTCACCACTGTTCAGTTCACCATTCAGCCTAATTCCTCATTGCACAAGTTGTATCACAGGTGTCATAAGCATATTAATTCTCTTGTGAGGCATGCTTCATTACGAAAAGCCTTGCAAAGTTCATAAAACATGAACTCTCATTTCCCATCCACAAAGAACAGAAATGATTTGCAAGTCAATACTGCACAGCTGAACAGCAATGTAAAAATGACAGGAGCTCATTGGGAAATAGTTCTAGAGAACCACTAGACCTGTGTTGCCTTAGTCAAGCACTAATATTTTGGTACATATATATTGTAGTTCTTTTTCTACTTCTATCTCGTCAAGTCTACGGATGTATCACTGTTTCTGGAACCTATAAGGGCAGTGTGCTGTAGACAACTGTCATCTACTGGATCCTATGTTTTGTTGTTGCTAAGGAAAGACTAATTTAAAAATGTATTATCATTTGCATTGAACAGCTTCTGTATTTCAAGTTAGTGTTTGAAAGAAAAGAAAAAGCAATGCTGAATAACAAACTGAATTTTAGGAATCAACTACATAGGAAAAGAAAGATGCAAGTAGCAATCTATGTTCCTCACAAACCACATGCAAGTTTCAAAGCCAATGTGTTGTTATGCAGAAACTATTCAGTCAGGCACCACACCTTTACATGATATTAAACATTTTTCAGTATATGTAAAGGATTGGTGAAAATTTTTGTTTGAGATCAGCTGTTAGACTGATTTCTGGCTCATAACTTTCTAGGTAGTGTTCTGAATGCAAACAGCCTTGCCGTGGTGGACACACCAGTTCCCATCAGATACCAGAAGTTGAGCACCATTGGGTACAGCTAGCATTTGGTTGGGTGACCGTTTGGGTCTGCCGTGCTCTGTTGGCAAGTGGGATAAACTCGGCCATTGTGTGGCCAATTGGGGAGCTGTTTGGTTGAGAAGTAGCAGCTCTGGATCACAGAAACTGACTATGCCTGAGAGAGTGATGCACTGGCCCTGGCCCATGCCCCTCAGTATCTGCATCTGATGACAACTTTGGGCTGAGGATGACACAGTGGCTGGTTAGTACCATTTGGCCTTCCAAGGTCTGTTTGAACAGAGCAGAAAAGAGCAGGAAGTTCATCCATTACCAAAGAAAGCCATAGACTGTGCGTGCCAAAGATGGTGAAATTTGCTAGATGACTTTATTAAGAGAGATAAGTTAAATATTTTTAGTGTCGTGAATAGAGTATTCTCACATTCAAAAGTTTCTTTGGCAGCACTTAATTTTGAAATATTACATGCACAATCATGTCTGATTTATTTCTTGTCACACCTATAAAAGTAATTGCCATGGTGCTTCAGTAGCTAGTGTGTGCATAAGGAACAAATCACATGAGTAAGTATCACTGGTTAGATACAACAGCATATTTGTTCTGAATGAAATAAAGTGTATTTAATTTTCAAGGTGGTACAAGCTATTTCATTGAGTGAATTTTTAATTGATTTATCAGCAAAAGAGTCAGTTTATAAGATGATGATCCCTGCATATGAGTTTTCTGTGTCATCCCAAGTCAGAATTCTTTTATGTAATTGTTTAGGTTGTATTAAATAAAAAAGTTCCAGATATATTTAACAGATTCCATTGGGAGACACTGGAAAGCTGTAATTCCTCAAATGAGGGTATATTTTCAGAATTATGAGACTGCTGTTATGAAGGAGTCAGAAATAGTTTCAGTATGCTGAGATCCACTTTCCTTTCCCTGTGAGTGTTGTATGTTAAGTACTCTGTGAAATTGATTACATTTATATATTCAGTTCCCCACCCTGTAACCATGTCCTCAAAAATACTACACAAAATTGTAAATTACTTTAATTGAATCTTCATTGAATTCAAAAAGAGCTCTACAAAGTAGTGTAGTTGCATGTTGAAATTCATTCATAAGAGGAAGTGGGAAAGGATTTAGCTCTAGAAATTGGATTTTTCGGGACAGCAAATCAAATAAATACTGTTAATTTTAAATATACTGTGTCATTTTTGCACAACTGTTGGTCAAGATAACATAGGTTGTTAACATTTCTTCATTAGATTCTTGTTTTTTGGTTTACTTTAATGAGTAGAGTATTAACAAAATATCACATAATCACACAGTTCTTGTTGGCCTCTTAACCCAAACCATTTTCACCACTTTTTTACTGTTACCAGTGGATCATAACTGCATTTTGTATCCGAAAATTTAAAAATAGTTGTGGTTTGGATGTTTTTACTAAAATTATGATTTTATTCAGTTTTCTTTTGTAAAAAGAAAATTTGTTTTGAAACACATGTGAAAATGATGAAAATCAATCACAGTTGTAGATGTGGGAAAATTTTCATAAGTGCACTTTAACTTCTACCAACTGGAGAGCACTAAAATGCAAAAATGGAAGCAGAAATGGCATAAATAAGAGTTATATCAAAACACGTGAAAACTGGAAGAAAAAGGACTCGCTGCAAATAGTAGGATGAATCTCTCTTTTTGGTTGATCCTTCCCATATTACCATATGCATCAGTGGGGTAGTAAATGGGTCTTGCGTTGTGTAAAACATTCAACGAAGGTGTTCAATTCCAGTAATCCCCTGTGTCAAAAGTGTTGTGTTATGTCCTGTAGGTCCATCTAAATGGTGAATAAGAACAAGAAGGGTGAGGATTCTTGAAAAACACCAGCTTTGTAATTCAAGCTATAATTTTTTTTTCCCATGCAGTTAAGGAAATTTGTAGCTTTGGAATTGAGACATGGAATGGCCAGATTGTGAAGGAGAAATGCGCCACATCTTCACTTCACTGGCTTTGATGAGTAAGCTAAAGGTTAATTATTGTTGCTGTGTTCAACAGGTAGTGTTACTGTGACTTTAAGCAGATACTAATGTAGTTGCTTGTGGGTAAATGTTGTTGAATTTGTGCTAGTGCACAAAAAGTTTTTCAGTTGAACTTTTTTTGTTTGAATTTGTTATATGTTGTGCATTTTCTTTAACCTCCTGTACACCATAGATAAGACAGTTCAGCAGAGTGTATTAAGAAAACTTCGAGCGATGGTGATTTCTGGAATTGTTCCGTTCCATGACAACACCTGCCCTCGGTTTCTGTGCAACCCATTGGCTCCTTGAGTAGTTTCAATGGGGCATTTTCGATCACCTACCATACAGTCCAGACCTAGTGTCGAGTGATTTCAATCTTGTCCCTGAACTGAAGAAGTGATTGAAAGCGCAGTACTTCCAGACTAACAAAAAACTTAAAGACGTTGTCAATATTCATTTCAATTTGTTTGTGGCAACATTTTATGAAAGGAGTATTGGAAAACGTATCCATAGGTATGACAGATGCCTCAATTGTTGGTTATCACTATTACAAGTGCTCAAGGTGAGTTCAAATTATTATTAAACATTTTATATATTACTATCTTTTACATAACTGTTTTAAAAAAATAAGAAATCTTTCTTTGTGTATTTTACAGATAGAATTATAGAAAATTGTCCGGAATAAATTGATACTGCAGGCATTTTGAAAAATGTAAAATTTTAAACCCATTGCTTTAACAAAAGAGCTCTTTTCCCGAATACTGTACTTCCAGACACACTGGTGTTCCTCCCTGGTTGGTACTAAATGACAAACATGTTAATAGACTCGGTCAGTCATGGCTGGGTTCTGGTTTGGCAAGCATGGGTATCTTGATCTGTTGATTGGTTAGTGCCAATGGTCTTGTTCATTAATGTAAGCACTGGGCTTTATCATTATTCGTACATCATAATTGGATACAGTAGTGAAATATGAATCACAGAGAAGAAGGATGTTGATATTAGTTTAACTGTGTCATTAATGGGGGTGGCAGAAACATCCATTAAAGAAAAGTGAGTTGTGTGTGCTAGTAAGATGGATGACTGTTGCAGTGATACACTTGATTGATAGCATTTGGGTTCTTCCACACCCTAGTTTTAGGACTCCCTAGAAAGTGAAAGGAGACTTCTGTTGTGGGAATGGTATAAAGCCAGTGTCACTGTTCTAACAACCTAATGTGTTGGGTGGACTGGCAGGGAGTATTCGCACCCAACCAACAGAGCATTCAAAGTGAAAGTTCACGCTTCAGCCTTAAAAACTGAAATCCGAAGACCATTCTGAATAATGTCAAAAACCTTCAGAAATGTGTCCCCCTTTTATATTCAAGCAGGATTGGAAAGTGTTAACAGGCAGCTCCAAAAGACAGTAGAGGTAGTTAAAATGACACCCTCATGAGACTGCTACATTACAGCAAGTTTTTGAGACCAAAAATTTTTTCCTGTGTGAGGCTTCTTGTACAAGATTGTGTGTCAGTTTAAAGTTCTAGATTCACACGCTTTACTGTTCGCATCATTTCTTCTTTATAATCTTTCTTTCATTGTATCAGTACCCATTTGTATTGTGATATATTGTGATATTTCAAACATTTGTAAGTGCTACGATAAACTGGTACTGTAATTGTAGATCGTGGGCTTAAACTAAATTATGCTCTTAAAAATTTTAAGAGTCCTATCCTCATTCAAAACAATTGTTCTCTTAATTTTGTTGTACAATTATGTGGGAAATAGGTTAGTTTCAGAATTTTCAGATAGTCACGAAACTATATTTTCGTAAATTAGTGGTATGAGTGTGTTGGGTTTGTAATTTAATTCATAGAAAATAAGTGTTTGTGATTCACAGTTCAGCCAAAGTATACATCACATCTGAATTTCATCATATATTAATGCAAATAAATGTGCGTTTTTGAGAATTTTTGGAAGCTACCATTGTCCGTTGCATAATGTACAAGCAATTTGTAACAAATTAGCACTTGTGGTTTAGTTACCATAGCAGATTTTCTAATGAAAATATTGTGTTACATCTAGTTTCTCATAAAGAGGAGTAACCTTATTATTATATGCATTTATTGTAAAATAACTGTTTTCGAGTTTGCTAACAACAATAATTAACGTCAAAATGTTTTAGGAAATGTAATTTTTGCCACAGATTTTTAGGATGCCTTGATAGAAATCTCATTTTGTGTAGCTGCTTCAATTCTTGTAGGGAATTAGCAACTTTTTAGCACAAAAGATTAAAAGATAATCAGCAGGTTTAATTTAAAGCCATTTGTTCACTGCTTTGTTGTACCTTGCACCCACCAAAATGCAGCACTACTGCGAATGCTGTTTTCAAACACAGGATGAGTTGGTTGAGATTTGTAAGCAGTTAGCTGGAAATCACTCTGACTACTGTCAAACAAGTGGCGGTTGCTGCAAATCGATGTCTTGGAATAGCTCCCAAGAGTCGTGTAAGTGTGATACCTGTACTGGAGGTCCTGTGGATACTGTCTCCTCTGCAGAAAGTACAGAATCTGCCATTACCATCCCACTTGACCGTGAATGACTCATCAGTGGTGGATCCTAGGAGTCCTGTACAGAGTGGACGGGGACCAGGGAGGACTCAGTGTGTTGTACTGATTTCCCTAACCAACAAGTTTGAGGTGCTGACTTTTACTGAAACAGTCATTGGGACTTGATTCACCTATTTTGGGGAAGGCTGTCCTGTCTGGTGTCAGGAGGAGACAAACACAAAAGGTTAGGATCTATTATTCGTCGGCAGTTCAAACGTATGGCAATGATAGTACCCCTTAGGGAAATTCGGCAAAGGACAGGAAAGGGCACTGGAAGTACACAGTGTGTGTGCCTGGGGATGTCATTCAACATGTTAAAGAGGCTATTTCAGGAACCGTCGAGGGAGCTGGGTGCAACCAGCTACAGATAGTGGCGCATGTTGTAACAAATGATGCCTGTAATCTGAGCTCCAAGGTCATTCTTGGGTTATTCCAGCGACTGGCAGAAAAGGTTGAGAAGACCAGCCTTGCTTGTAGAGTTTCAGTGAAGCTCACAATTTGCATTATTGTACCCAGAACTGATTGTGGCCCTTTGGTTCTGTGTCGAATGGAAGGACTGAACCAGAGACTTCAAAGGTTCTGTGACAAGCTAGCCTGTGACTTCCTGGACTTGTGCCATAGGATTGGGAACTGTAGGGTCCCCCTAAACAGGGCGGGTGTGCATTAGACATCAGGAGCTGCTACTCAGATACCTGACTATGTGTGGGGTGCACACAAGGTGGTTTTTTAGATTAGGCAAAATCCAGGTAACAGTAGCTGTAGGAAACCCAGAATTATCAGTGTAAGACCGAAGGAAATGCCTCCCACAGGTGAGAGTGTTAAAATCCTGATGGTAAACTGCCGAAGCATTCACAACGAAGTGCAATAGTTTGAAGCGCTCATGAAAAGCAGTGAATTTCACATAATACTAGGTACAGAAAACTGGTTGAAACCTGAAATTGATAGCAGTGAGATTTCTGGGAAAATTTAAATGTATATTCACAGGATAGGAAGTGGAATGGTGGTGGTGTATTTGTCTCAGTAGACAAAAAATTCAGATCCACTGAGATAGAAATTAAGCTGCAGACGAGATTGTTTGAGCAAGACTCAGTATCAGGGGTGGGCATAAAATGATAATTGTCTTCTATCACCAACCAGACTTGATAAGATATTGTGTGAAACTTCACTGAATGTCGCCTCTGGAAACTACCGAGAACAGATAATTCAGAACCCCACTCATGATGAGAATGTATTGGATGTAATGGCAACAAATGTCCAGTAAACTAGACAAAAAATCAGTAGTGTCATATCTCAGTAAGGAACTTAAAACTTTCAGCACAGGTCAGGAACATGAAGAGGAATTCTGGCTCAAGTTTAAAAGAATAATTGGCCGCACACTGGATAGATAAGTACCCAGTAGAACAGTTCATAACGGGGGTGAACCTTCATGGTATACAGTCACTGCAAAGGAACTTCTAAGGATCTGCATAACAGGTGCAAAACCATGCATAGGGGTATAGATAGATGCTGAATGAAATGTGTTTGGCTGTCAAGAGAGCAGTGTGTGATGTCTTGAATGACTACTGTAGCATAATATTGTCAAATGACATGTCACAAAATCCAGAGAAATTCTGATGTCCCTAGCGAATGAGGCAGGAACTGAAATTGAGGGTAGCAAAGGAAAAGTTGAAATGCGTAACTCTGTTTTCAACTGTTCCCTTACAAAGGGAAACTCTGGAGAATTTCCCAATTTCATCCTCGTACCTCTGAAAGGGTGAATGAAATTAGTATTTATGTCAGTGGTGTTGAGAAACAGCTGAAATCGTTAAAACGGAACAAAGCTCCAGGCCCTGCTAGAATTTAGGTTAGCCCATCTTCTAACCATAATCTATCATAGATCCTTCAAACAAAAAATTGTACGCAGTTCTTGGAAAAGGCACAGGTCACACCTGTCTACAAGAGGGGTGGTAGAAGTGATCCACAAAACTACCGTCCAATATCCTTGACATCTATTTGTTGTAGAATCTTGGAACGTATTCCGAGCTGAAACATAAAGTGGTATCTTGAACAGAATGACCATTTCGGTGCCAGTCAACATGGATTTCAAAAACACCGATCATTTGAAACCCAACTCTTCCTTTTCTCACATGACATTCTGAAAGCTGTGGGCTAAGGCAACCAGGTAGGTGCACTGTTTCTTGGTTCCCAAAAAGTATTTGACTCAGTACCGCACCTAAGCTTATTGTGAAAAATGCGATCGTATGTGGTATCAAGTGAAATTTTTGACTGGATTGAGGACTTTTTGGTAGGGAGGACACAGCTTGATATATTGGATGGAGGGTCATTGTCAGATGTGGAAGTTACTATTTTGAGGTACTCCAGGGAAGTGTGTTGGGGCTCTTTCTGTTAATGTTGTATATTAATGATCTTGCAGACAATATTAATAGTAATGTCAGGCTTTTTGCAGTTATCTACAATAAATTACTCTCTGAGAGAAACTTCATAAATATTTTGTCAGAATGTTCAGAAGTGTAAAATTTTGCTTTTCAGAAAATTAAAAAACATAGTATCCTATGACTATAATATAAACAATTCACTGTTGGGATTGGGGATTGGCCAACTCCTACAAATACAAATACTTTCTAGAGATATGAAATGGAATGATCACAAGTTCAGTTGTGGGTAAAGCAGGTGGTAGGCTTCTGTTTATTGGTAGAATACTGGAGAAGTGCAATCAGTCTACAAAAGGGGTTGCTTACAAATCACTTGTGCAATCAGTTCTAGAATATTGCAAAAGTGTTTGGGAGCCGTACTGGATAGGACTAACACTGGATGTTGAATATATACAGAGAACGGCAGCACGATGGTCGCAGGTTTGTTTAATCTGTGGGAGAGTGTTAACAGTTGAGGCTGAAGAAACTGAACTGGGAGATTCTTGAAGATAGATGTAAACCATCCCAAGAAAGTCTGTTAACAAAGTTTCAAGAACCTGCTTTAAACGATTACTCAAGGGATGTACTATAACCACCTACGTATCACTCACATAAGGATAAGATTAGATTAATTACTGCACACACAGAGACATTCAAACAATCATTCTTCCTGTGCTCCATGCATAATGGGGTAGGAAGAAACCCTGGTAACTGGTACAATGGGACGTACCCTCTGTCGTGCATCTCACGGTGGCTTGCGAAGTATAGAATAGATGTAGGTAAAAAAAGCTGTGTAATTACTCTTAGCTTTTGTAAGACAATGTTTGACATTTCTGTTTATATTGGATATCGATAAGTAAGTGGGCAGGTTCAGAGATCTCAGAAATAAAGAATGTGTGTGTGTGTGTGGGGGGGGGGGGGGGGGAGATAGGATAAATGATAAACAAATACATGAACTGAATGTCGTTAGGAAAATGTTACAATAAAAACTGTTGCTGAACAATTGATGGGATTGCTGAAAGATAGTGGTAACCATCTATTTAGTAGACTCCACTGTTCGTGTTATCTGTTATTTGAATGCACAACACGCTGGTAACAAGTAGTTTTACACATAAGCTTGAAAGCACTGTCTGTTATATAAACTGTTACATCTCACATCTGTGTTCATGTTTTCAAATTTAACCAAACATGTGTTATCTCAAAATAGGCTGTTGCAGGTTACCCCTTTCTTCTGCCAACCCTTTTAGCTCTAATTTATAAACTGGGATCTAGGAATCATAATGGAGGAATCCCTTAACCATTTTATCATCCAATGAACAAAGATATTTACAAAATACCTGATTTAACAGATTGGACAAGTTTGCAAACTACCTCATAATTTTCAGGAATGGAAATAAAATTGTGGAATGCAAACATTATTTTCATGTGGGAAGTTCTAACACAGCATATATGAAGACGGAGCTTCTGGAGATGTCACCATTGCCATTAGTGCTATACAATACTGAAAAAAGAGCAGCTAATCATGAAACTTTGAATTTATTTGACAATAATGCAAGGAGAACATGCAAAATTATCAGCTGCAGTTGTGTTAAGTGTAGGTCAGAAGACTGGATTACAATTAGGACTTACGGTGAAAATAAGCAGGAGATGCCTCAAGTCCCATTGCTTCAGTATAAACATTACCAATGATTTTAGTGGTTTGTAGACACAACAAAAGTGCACATAGAACCAACAACTTAAGAACTAGGAGTCCTTGGTGGACTGTGATTTGAAAACTGTCTGTTTATGGTGTAAAAGACAAAACAGTTTTGCGTGACTTTTATTTCCACAACACATTTCAAGGGCTGACACCCTTGTGTTCAGTTGGATCAGTGGATTACGTGATAGTTTCTTTTCCTGGAGATAGACAGTTGTGCTTAATGTAGCAGAAGTTGTGGGGGAATCATCGAGTGTGTCAGTGTACGAAATAATATTGTGACAGGTCTCTTGGATTAATTTTGACCTGAGTGACTGGTTAAGCCCAGTGCACATCTGAATTTCAAAACTTAGTGTTGGAATAGCTCTCATAGCTAATTGTTCTATACTTTCTAAACAACTTAAATCACTCTGAGCTCATAATTCTATAATGTATTTCCAACTGCAGTATGAAGCCCAATTCTTCATATAACTAAAGTTTATTAAACAAAACTAGGTGCCAGCTGAGTTCGACATGGTCATCTGCATAACTAAAGTGTCATCAATTATTCTTCACTACCAGCTAGCTACACAAAATACATTCCCATTCAGAGGTTTCCAGTTCACTCAAGATTTATTGTTCCAACTGTGCATAC
Organism: Schistocerca piceifrons; assembly: GCF_021461385.2. NCBI lineage: Eukaryota > Metazoa > Arthropoda > Insecta > Orthoptera > Acrididae > Schistocerca > Schistocerca piceifrons. The sequence goes on along the minus strand of NC_060145.1, from coordinate 218,493,313 downwards.
TGATTGCGTGAAATGATTACATTTACACATTAATAGCGCAACTAGTTCTGCGTATGTGGCATTGACCTGTGCTGAAATGCTCATATTAGTACAGTGTGTCCACAAAATGTTTCTGCAGCAGCGAACTCCGCCTGTATCGCATTGCAGGGCGAATAAGGTTAGCAGCACATTCATGTCACTGTAGAAGCTAGGGGCCAGAATTCACTGCTAGTGGCTGCAGTTATGGTGGAATTCAACATTATTACAATTAAAACAATGAAATTATATTAATTACCATTAAATACACCATATCTGCTGGAAACGCTTGTCTCTTTCTTGAAGGCATAGTTCAACACGCTTACATTTATTTGCAGACACCTTTACCAGTGTTTCATGTGTAATCAAATGCAATAGAAATCGGAAGTGACAATAGTATACAAAAAGATCGGCCCCATAATTTGTGCTTGTGTCATGGCAATCCACACTGCGATTTACTCTGAGTGCAGTGGTGTTTCTCAGAAGGCATGTGGATTTTGTGATGACCAAATTCATGAATTTTGGGAATTAATGCAGTGAGATGGGTGAAACCAAGCCTCATCAATGAAAAAGGTTTGATCTAAAACATGTTCATGTCAGTTAACAAATCATTGAAATCATTCACGATACGCTATTTGTTTTGCATGGTGCATACAATGTAATTGGTGCACAGCAGTAATTTTATATGGGTACATCACCAGTTCTTTGGTTATGGCCTTATGTGCTGTCGTGTGAGAGTCATTAGCCTATTGAGAAAATCTCACTAATTTTGTTGAACTGTGCAACATGTCTGAAATATCATCAAGCTTCTGTTTTGTTAAAATTGTAGGCCAACCAGTTCTTTCTGCATCATGAACTGAACCTGTTGTCTGGAATTCAGTGCTAAGATGTAGACACCTCAAAGCAGGAAAACCCAGTGTAAATTGCCACTTCACATGTTACATTATTTCCTCCTGCACGGGAAACCTCTTCCACTAAAAACTCTCAATCCACAATGGTACACATTCTCACTATACACAGCTTACACAACAGCTAGGAAATAACGCAACAAACAGCTGCAGTGCACACACAACGCTACTACCCCCACCCTACCACTGTAGGTCCACAGAACATGTGTAGGCGAGACTTGAATGTGCTGTCAACCTTACTTGCCTCGCAAGATGAGACACACAAGGCTCTCCAATGCAGAGCGCCTTTGCAGATGTGCAGTACATTCTGTAGCCTTCACAGGTGGCAATGCAAGTGCTGACCGTGGTACTCAGTTATTCGTACAGATGGCGAATACTGTCGTGGGATATGTTATGTTATGCCTGCTTGACCTGTTCATGTAGTTTTGTGAGAGTTGTTGGTTCACGAGACACAAAAGTCACTTCTTGTGCTGTCGTGTATGACACGTGCTCAATTGAAGACAAGTCTGGAGATTGTGCTGGTCAAGAGAGTTGCTGCACGTCTTGCAAAGCACGTTGAGTTTCAGGGGCAGTGTGTGTGCAGGCATAGCCTGTTGGACCAACACATCACCTTCCTGTTGAAACAGCAAAAGAAGGGTCTAACAACATTCTGGACATACCAAGCACAGGTTAGTGTCTCCTCCAGAAACACGAAAGGTAAATGAGAGTAGTTGCTTATCGTACCTTGGGCAATAAGGCCTGGGATTGGGCCATGGTGTCTGAATGATGGCACTCTGAGACAGCGCTCACCAGACCTGCATCGTATGTGCAAATGACTATCACTTGCATGCAGGTAGAATCAGGAAAGGTTCAAGATGGCGGTGTGTGTAGATATCCGCGATTTTACTCCAAAAATAAGTTACAGTGAAGCCGTTAAAAATTCGTGTGTAAGTTGCAAAAGTGAATTATTAAAGTATAATGAGCGTATTGCTAGTTTACAATGTGTAATCGGCAGTCTAAGAATAGAAATCGACAGCCTGAAGTCCGAAAATATGGAACTGAAGTCGAAGCGAAACATGGATCTATTGCTTCAAGACAGACAGAAGGACAAAAACTTTCGCGAGAACATGGCTACATTGGTGCAAAATGACGCTGATAAATCATCAGAATGGAAGGTAGTACACAACAAGCGTCAAACAATCGGCACTAAAATTTCGTGTACAGCAAATGTTTCGAGGTTCGAGAATGTAAACAATTTTGATGTACTTTGTTCTAGTAATAGTAAGAAGAGTGTGCCGATAAACTATCGTAAAAAGGTTAGGTTTGATCTTCCAAAGCCACAACGTTCAGTTAACAGCAATGAAAGTGGCAGTGGTGTGATCCAGTCTGCTGTGAGTGAAACATCAACAAATCGTTTTCATATTTTCGCTGATAGTCATGGTAGAGGCATGGCTGATATAGTGAAAAGCAGTTTTAATGCTGCTGATGATGTTTGTGGAATTGTGAAGCCAGGTGCTAAACTTCAAGAAGTTGTAGCGGGGTGTGATCCTGAAAAAGTAAAAAAAGTGTGTGATCTTAATAGGTGGCTCAAACAACGTTGCCTGCAACGAAGGGAATGATGCCATACAGTCGCTCAGGAAGAAAATATCGGCGCTTCATCAGTCTAAGGTATTTGTTGTGAACATTCCAAAGAGACATGACTTAATTCCACAGTCCTGTGTAAATGAGGCTATCTCACAAACGAACTCTTAAGTTAGCAAAGTTGTGTAAGCATTTTAAAAATACTTGTGTTGTAGATGTACGCAGTTTTGGACGAGAATTATTTACAAGACACGGTATGCACCTGAACAGATCAGGAAAAAAAGCATTAGGTACCCTCTTAAAAACAAAAATATTGGAAGAAGTCCACAAATGTTCCCCAAAGTTGGAACCAATCGCACTTGAATGGCTCCAACCATCAAGTCAGACTCGGTTTCAAACTCAAATGTTTCAGGAAATTGTTAGTAATGAACGTACTGTGTCTGTAGCTACCGATAATTTTTTAGGCAAAAGTTTAGATCTGTCTCTAATTCCAAAGAAATGACGATTTTTCACCAAAATGTGGGAGGACTTGGTAATAAAGTAAATGACATTACTGTTCTGTTAGAGGAACCACAAGGAATAAAAGATACTGATGTATTATGTTTTAGTGAACATCATGTGAAAGTTATTGAAAGGTTACAGCTAAGTGGTTATTGTCAGGCAGCGCATTACTCTAGAACCAAAATGGAAAAAGGTGGAGTGGTAATTTATGTAAAAAACAACATATGTTACAATGCATTAGATTTAAAGAGCCATTGTATAGAGCAACAAATTGAAGTATGTGGTGTTGAGATTACTGTAAATGACTTCACGGCTGTAGTGTTAGCACTGTATAGATCTCCCTCAGGGAATTTGAATGTATTTCTTAAGCACTTAGATTCTTTATTATCCATACTGTACTCAAAGTCCAAGAACTTGATAATTACTGGTGACTTCAATGTTGATTTCCTAAATGAGAGCAATAGTAAAGCTGATTTAGTGCATTTAATGGAGTCTTATAATCTGATGGCAATAGTAGATTTCCCAACTAGGATTACTGTTAACAGTAAAAGTCTGATAGATAATATATTTATAGATAAGTCTAAATGCAATGAGATCACTGTACATCCAATCCTTGGCCTTTCTGATCATGGTGGTCAATTGCTTAGGCTCAATTACGGAAATACGGAAGCGTCCGATCCCACCCGTCTGCTTTGACCCATGACGTCACAAATATGGCGGAAACAAAAACAAACACACACACACACTTTCCACAAGAAGCCTAATGACACTAACGGGACAAGCGCGGGAAATGAGGTGTTTTGGGTGGGGGGCAAACTAAATATAAACAAATTTAGACGCCTTGCGTAGCTACAACGTGTAAGTGAAGACAGCCATGCATGAATACCCACCCACCTCCCCAGGGGTCGTAACCCCTGCAACCCATAGAAGATAAAGATGCTTCAGTAGCTGATTAGTGTTTTTTTGTCTTTAAAAAAAAAAATCTCACGGGATAGAACGAACAGATCAGAAAGATAAATATAATAAACTAAAACAGAAATTCGAGGAAACAGATAATTAAAATAAGTAATAAGTGTTTTAAATTTAAAAAAAAATCTCACGAGATAGAACGAACAGATCAGAAAAGTAAATAAAATAAGATAAAACAGAACTGGAGACAGTCACACTCAAACCAAACTCCGCGCCGTCATGACATCACACACAACACCCTTACGTCACGGGTCAAAGCCGACGCGTTGGATCGGACGCTTCTGTCGACCCTCAATTACATCGGTGTGTGCAACAGTTCCGAGCATTCTTGGAAATCTTTTAGGATAATAAATGAACAGGGCCTTAAAAAATTCAATGATAGCCTAAAAGAGATAGACTGGAGCAGAGTTTATAGGGAAACAGATGTAAACAAAAAGTACAATTCATTTTTAAATGAATTCATGTCTGTATTTGAGTCCATCTTTCCCAAAAAAGTAGTTAGAAATAGTCATATAGGCAATGCCAAGAAGTCTTGGATCACTACAGGGTTAATAACATCTTGTAGAACAAAGAGGATGTTATACAGTTCTCTCAGGACTTGTAATGATCCAAAGAAACGACAACACTACAAACTTTACTGTAGCATTCTCAAGAAGGTTGTAAATAAATCTAAAAGTATGTGCATAAAATCAGAAATTGAAAGCTCAGAAAATAAAATTAAAACTATATGGAATGTAATAAAGAGGGAAACTGGCAGGACAACAGGGAACATGTCTCAGGTAGAGATTAATACAGGGGACAGTATCATAAAGAAACCTGAGTTGGTTGCAGAAATATTTAATAACCACTTTTTGAGAGCAGCAGAGAAGACAGGCTGTAATGGTTCTATGGAAGAATCATTGTCCCTCCTACAGAAAGCTATTAGTAACAGAATCCCACAGATATCCTTACCTCCAGTTACTGTAAGTGAAGTCATAAGAGTAATTAAATCATTAAAAAATAAAAATTCTGCTGGTGTGGACAATATTTCTAGTAAAATACTGAAACACTGTTATAAATTTGTTAGTCCCATCTTATGCAACATATACAATGCATCCCTACAAGATGGAATTGTCCCCGACAGACTTAAGTTGGCTGTAGTGATTCCTCTCTTTAAAAAAGGGGATAAAAGCATTGTTACAAACTATCGCCCAATATCCCTATTAACTACCTTCTCGAAAATTCTAGAAAAACTCGTGCACAGGAGGATTGTAGGCCATCTCAACTTCCACAGTATCTTAAGCAAAAATCAGTTTGGTTTTCGTGCTGGTCTTTGTACTGAACAGGCAATATTCTCTTTCAGCAACCAAGTTTTGGAAGCCATTAACAAAAAAATGTCTCCAGTGGGTATTTTTTGTGATCTTACGAAAGCCTTTGACTGTGTAAACCACCAAATTCTTTGGAAAATGGCAGAATACTGTGGTTTAGGTGGTACTGTTGGCTTGTGGCTGCAATCATATCTACAGGATCGGAAGCAGACTGTAATGCTAAATGGCTCTTCTGGAGAACCTGCCTCGTCTGAATGGGGCACGATATCGTGTGGTGTGCCTCAAGGCTCCGTTTTGGGCCCACTGCTTTTCCTCATCTTTATTAATGATCTTCCTCTTTGTTCTGAGACAAACAGCAAATTTACCCTGTTTGCCGATGATACCACAATTCTAATTGACGATTTGATTGATCATGATCTTGAAAAAACTACAAATACTGTTTTTAATGACATCTTAAATTGGTTCTCCTCAAATGGTCTCTCGCTCAATGCAGATAAAACTCATTATATGAGGTTCCATATTATCACAAAGTAATCCCGATGAAATTAACATAAAATGTAGAGATCAACCAATACAGAAAGTTGAAGACACAAAATTCCTGGGTGCTTACAGAGACAGTAAGTGTAATTGGTCAGTTCACATTCTTCATCTATGTAAAAAACTTAGCTCGGCAACATTTGCATTACGGGTAATTTCTTCAGTGGCTGAAGTTGACACTATTAAGGTTGCCTACTTTGGCTACTTCCACTCATTGATGTCATATGCTATCATATTCTGGGGGAACCAACCACTTGCAAAAAAAGTTTTCACCATCCAAAAAAAAGGAATCAGAATAATGTGTGGGGTCCATCAAAGACACTCTTGCAGGCACTTGTTTCGGAAGATAGGTATCCTGACAACTGCCTCACAGTATATTGTTTCCTTGCTCACCTTTGTGTGCAAAAATTATTCCATCTACCAAGACAACAGTAAATTCCATGGTTATAACACCAGAAACAAAAACAATCTACATTTAGAAATGAAACGTCTCACTCTGGTATAAAAAGGAGTTTACTACTCCAGCATTAAGCTGTTCAATGCTCTACCACTACATATCAAATGTGTTCATACAGAACTGCCAAAATTTAAACAAGTTCTCAAAGATTACCTGACAGAGAAATCTTATTATACTGTGGATGAATACCTGAAAGAAAATGTATACCATCACTAAACGTATTATGTCTAGAAGTAGTTCAATTGATTTTATTGTGCATTTGGGCATTAGCACACTTTTTGTAACAACAGATTGGCTGTACATGTATTTACTCTTGTATGCCTAATATCTGATTTAACTTTGTGCTCTTATCTTTAACCTTTATTTGAAACTCCTTTTTCTGTCAAATGGTAGTTATGTTATCTAGCTGACATTGTATCTGTTACTGTATTTATAGTATGTCTTACTTAAACTATGTACAATTTGCCATTGAAATGCCCTTGTATTTATTGTAAGTTTAAATTGAAACCTGTACAATTTGACACGTTCCATATCCTTGTGATTGACTCACTAACTGGATCTACGGAACAAGAAATAAATAAATAAATAAATCTGCTTTCATCACTGAAGACCATGGCACACCATTCCACTTTCCAAGTGACCCTGTGGATGGCAGCAGTCGAGCTGTGCATGTTGTTGCTGTGGTGCGAGTGGAAGATGGGCTAGAAGTCTGCGTGCCCGTAGTCTGGCTCCTAATAATGAGTTCGCAACTGTTTGTGTTGATACGTCTGGGGTCACAAGCCCTCTCATCTGTGCTGTTGTAGCTGTATGATCAGCCACTGCTGGCCCTTCAATACAATGATCTTGGTGAATGTCTGTGCTACATGGACATCCAGAACCTCGTGTACGGGTGAGAATGTTTACATAACCACTGATACCAGCGTCATTGCACAGCTGACACATCATGTCCAACTTGTGTGGTAACTCTCCGAAAGCACCGTCCCACCGCTCAGAGGGCTACAATTTGACCCCTTTCAAACTTAAGTGCAGTCGGCTGTAGGAAGTGCGAGTACATCTCCATGACATGGTTGCTTGCTTGGTTCATACATTTGCATCACACTGAGGCTTCTGGATGTGAGATTTCCTTATTAAAGGGTGGACACAGATGGTGCTCTGGTAGTTATGCCACTACACTATTTGTTGGTGGGCAGTGTTGAAACCATTATCAGTACATCTATTATCCCCCAGGTGGCATATGCTGTCATGTCTGTCCATCACTGCTATCTTTGCCTCATGCCATCACTTCTCCAATGTCCAGGATCATCTGAAACATCCAAACTACCTACCAGCAGTAGCTCTTCCTATATAAAGTCAACTTACAGTTAATTGCTCAGAATAACTGTATACATAATTTTTTCAAGTTGAACTTGATTGTTCATTACTGTGACCCGTGGTGCAGTTTGGAGTGTAATTTATAAATGCAGATTTGTATCCTCATGAGATTCCAGTAAAAAGCACAATGCAATTCATTATGTGCTGGCATTTGTACATCTCTATACCGTTTTTATTTTTAAACCAAATGTAGAGTTTACCAATATCACTGGTGATTTAGGTTTCTTTGAGCAGAAGCTTGGTTAAGTAGGTTATGCAATAATAACAGGGGGAACAAGTAATCACTTACATTGTTGCGTGTCACACTTAAGATTGTATATTAAGCCATGGATGAAGTATTCTGTGGAACATGTTAATGTAGAACATGGAAGATTGCACTAGTGAGAGGGGCATTCACACTTGGGTCTCGTTCATGTATCGTCTTTAACTCAGTCATGTCATACACAGTTTAGTTTGCATTTTATTGCTTGTGATAAAAGTGATGTGCACAGCTAATTATCAGAAATATCCATCATGTCAAACCAGAATTCATAATGTCCATTCTGTTCCCTAGTTCCTTATGCAGTTGGAAAAAAAAAAATTATTACAGTATGAACAAAGCCATAGTTCCTCAATCACACACATTTAGCATAATCCTTCAAGTTTCTTAGAATTGTTCCCATTTGTTTATATATATATCTTAACTCAGTCCACACCCTTAATTGTTCTTCTTGTTGGGGGATCTGCAGGACATGAATGATTGAATTTACTTCAAATCCCCACGCATTATTACTTCCAGGCTTTTCTTTGACATGACTGATTCAGTTAGGAATAATTGATAGTGTAATCATAAGTTTTTTATATTTTCTTAATATGGAAAGCTCAGCATTTCTGTACGTTAATATCTTTGTATTAAGGTGATATTTTGTCAAGATGTAACTAGATATTACTAACATATTTATTGACTAAATGCCGTTGTAGATATGCATACTACCTGAGAGTAATTTTAGTTGACAACTAATGCTATTCATTAAATCTTAATGTAGCTCAGTATCAGTAATGCCCATATCATACTTCCCTAGACCAAAACTGAAAGGACTTATACCTATTCAGTCAAAAAAATCATTATGTATGCCAGTAATTTCTCAGTCCTGGTGCACCTGGTTAGATATTTAAGGCAAAAATAATTTCTGAGTAGGCATCAGTATGGAATCAAAAGCTTTGAGGTATTATGCCCATGTGGAAAAGTTAGACACAAAGCTTCATTCTGTCTGTTTTGCATTTGAGAAACTCTCTCACTGTTAATGTAACCTCCATACACAGGCCACTGTGTCATCCTCCATCAATGGCTTCATTGAATTGAGTACAGAGGAGTGTGGGGTCACTTCACTGCTCTCCAAGCCAATGTCATTTTTCTTGACCTCGAGCCGTTCCTCAGTTGGCGTTACAAAGCTGGGTGCACCCCCGTTCCGGTCTTCCCACTAAAGAAAACTCTCTGGCAGTCATGGTAATCGAATGCAGGTCCTCTGCATGGCTGTCAACTGTGCTGACCACTCTACAGCAGAGGCAGACTCACTCTCAGTGTAGTGACCTGGAAATAGAATTCTTAGCATACTTCGAATACTTCCAGTTATACTGTTCTATGGGGTAATCTCCTTGGGCAATAAAAGTTTACTTCAGAAAAATATTTATTGGACAGAAGCATAGAGTAAGGATTTAGTCTGAAGTTTCTAACAAACTATGTTGCAAAAGCCTTTTCTGAGACCTTCGGGTATTTACGCTTACCAGCACATCACACTCTAATGGTATCTGTAGTAACTAACAAGCTGAAATTTAAGATACACTGTGCAGTTCCCAATGATAAACCACAAATGAAACTGATTTGCATATCAATTGTGCTACAGACGGAAAATGAAAACACACATCACAAGAATGTCATTTCTTGTAAGAAATGCCTTATGAGACTCTTGGGGAAAATGAGCACACTTACGTTGTCATGATACCATGGCTGTTTGAAAGTCTGAGAAAGCAACAGGTTAGGACACTTTTTAAAAAAAGAGGCCAGTAGGCTGAATTATAAACAGAGTGCCCCTCTCTTCACATTGAATAGAGTATGTGTAATCTTGTAGACTTGCAGTAACACACACAAAGAAAAATCTGTCATTTTATTCAAACCATATCATTTGTTTGATAATTTTTGCTCTGAAATAAGTACAAATGTTTTCTTAATTCATGAGGTGTGGTCTCCCAGACCACACAAAAATCTTTGAATTTGTTCTCAAAAGGCAGTTCTGGTGCAATGTCTCTATAACCTCCCTATCCTCATTAGATTGCCCAGCTCACAATGTTTTGTTGTTGCTTGTGTTTTCACATTTGTTGTTGATGTGTGTTACTGATGCATGTTGGTGTCTCCTAGACCCCACCTTGTGAATTGTGTATATGTTTTCTTCAGTATAGTGCAGATGTGTTGTAGGAATGTGCGTTTTAACAGTCCTAAGTTTGATGAAATTGTTACTTGGTGGATAGACGAAGATATCTGTGATACAGATCAAGAAATAGACAAAAACGATGACAATTTTACAATAGCCAGTCATCGCAGTTCTGCTAACAAACAAGTGGCTCATCCAGAGGAAGAACTTCAAGGCAATTGTTACCCAACTTTGTTTCTTCAGTGAAATACTTAACATTTTAGTTAAAATAAAATGTGTTCTGAGTTATAATACTGAAAGATGTAGATCCCAGCATTGAATGTCAGTTCAGCAGACTTTCTTTTTTTACTTGTCGAGTGCAGTTTTTATGTGCAAGGTTAAACCCTGGAATTTAATTGTATATGAAAATTTAGGTGCAGCAGAGGTACTATATTTTTCAGAAAGTACAATTCAGTTCTCTAAAAGCTCGTTTATGTGCATTATTTAAAAAGACACATAAACGTATGTGATTTTGTGTGATAAAAATTAAAACACTGCAGGCCTCATTTAGTGCAATAAAATTAACAAGGAGTATTTCAACAACACTTTAAAAAATTGTAAAAATGAAGGTTTATATAACACATACTGAAAATTTCAAATGATTTGCACCTTAAATCTTGGTGTAAACATAGGGACCCAGAGGCCCCACCTTCTAGTATATGATATAGAAATGTCAACTCTTAAGTTAAGGGTTTATGAAGAAAATGCCCTATATAGTGTACAGAGGAACTTTGCTAAAAATATACAGACTTATCTTCTCCACACACATTATACACCAATAGATGGATGGAAGAGCAGCAGATGTACACATTCATAAAATTATAAAACTCAAGAAAATAAAACTATCCTATGCATAACAAAACTAGCTGTAATGCTGTGGGTATACATAAAACAAATTTAAGGACTTTCAAATATTAAATGTACTTAGGATATATGAAGTGTGAGAGAAAAGCTATGAAACTGATTTATTTTTTTTTTAATCCATTGTCCCCTTCAGAGTAATTTCCTTCGGCAGCTGTACACTACCAAAGGTTTTGTTTCCAGTCTTGGTTGCAGTGCTGAAAGGATCAGCTGGTGAAGACTTTAACATGTTGTTTACATTCTTTTTTAATGTTCTCCTGAGCCAAAATTACATCCTTTTAAGACATTTTCAATTTCAGGAAAAAAAGTTGTAAGTTCTTAGAACAAGTGAATAGGGAGCTGTGGAACAACAGGAATGCATTTTGAGGTCAAAAACTCTTTGATGGAAGTGGATGTGTGACATGGGGCTTTGCCATGCTGCAGCATTCACTTGTCTGCAGTGTTCAGTCTCATTTGATTCACTCTTTTCCTGAGCCTTTCAAAGACACCTTTGTAAAACATTTAGTTGACTGTTTGTCCTGGAGGAACAATCTCACAAGAGCTTGCATACGTTCAATGTTTTCGTCCGTTTATTAAGTTGAAGCTCTTCCTGAGCGATTTCATCTTCAGTGTGTTCTTGGCTTTCCAAAAATGATTTGTTCCAGCAAAAAACTTGTGCTCTTGATAAGAAACATTCCCCATAGGCCTATTTCAACTTTTCTGAGGTCACATTCACGGATTCCCATGTTTAACACAGAGCTTGTTGGCATAAAGTTGCTCTAAATTCTGCTGTTCCATTTTCGTAACACCCAACAAAAACACAACTGCACTGATGGGGCTGCCAAAAATCATGTGATAGCTGTAGTGAGCTGAAACTTGAATTGATCATGTGGAAGGAATGAGCACACCAGCCTACACAAGCAGAGAAACACAGCGTTGCCAGAATGCTGGCAGCTTTATCATTTCAAAAAACATATATGGACCTGATCTGAAATCTGTGTTTGTAAAGGGAACTAAGAAAGATGTCTCCAACTTTATAGACCAACATCGTTAATTCCTATCTTTAGTAAGACATACAAAAATATTATCTGGTCCTAGGTAAATTAGTTTTTCTCAGAACATGAACTGTTTATTTGTTCACTGATTTTTATGTATTTCAGTTTATACATGTTATGAATTAATAGAGGGAAACATTCCACACGGGAAAAATATATCTAAAAACAAAGATGATGTGACTTGCCAAATGAAAGCGCTGGCACGCCGATAGACACACAAGCTTTCGCAACAAACTGCTGCCTCATCAGGAAAGAGGGAAGGAGAGGGAAGGACGAAAGGATGTGGGTTTTAAGGGAGAGGGTAAGGAGTCATTCCAATCCCGGGAGCGGAAAGACTTACCTTGGGGGAAAAAAGGACGGGTATACACTCGCGCGCGCGCACACACACATATCCATCCACACATATACAGACACAAGCAGACATGTCCTCCCCACTATCCTTCCCAATCCTCCCCCAGTGGTATTCCACTGCCCACATATCTCATTTCCATGTAATATACCTAGATGGAGGATCTGCCCCATACATCCTCCCACCACCACCAGCCTTTGAAGCCAGTCATGTGATCTACAAACTAAGCTGCAACCACTGTGCTGCATTCTACATAGGCATGACTACAAAGAAGCCATCTGTCCTCATGAACGACCACCTACAAGGAGCTAACCAAGAAAGAGCTGGACCTCTCAGTTACTGAGCAAGCTGCCCAATACGATATTCCTCATTTCAGTGACTGCTTCCCAGTCTGTGCCACTAAGATCTTTCCTACAAACATCAGCTTTTCTGAATTGCACAGGTAGGAAGTCTGCTTGCAATATATCCTACATACCCATAATAATCCTGGCCTTAACCTTTGTTACTCATTGCCTTTACTCACCTCTCCCCTTCCTTGTTCTGCTTCCAGTGCCACACAACCTTCTGTTCCACCAAAACTCCCACACTCTTTCTACTTCCCTCCTTTTATGCTGCCCCTTCCCCCTCACCTGCTATCTGTGCCTGTCCCCACCTTGTCCCTGTTTGCTCCCTCAAGCAACACTTTACCACCCCCCACCCCTACCCTGCTGTTCCTCCCTCTCTCAGCCCCATCCTCCTTCATTACCCCCACCTCCCAGTTTGCTTCTCCCATCATATGCTGCTGCTATTACCCCCACCTCCCAGTTTGCTTCTCCCATCATATGCTGTTGCTCACAGTCTGACCTTGGCAGCCAGAGACTCTGTGTGTGTGTGTGTGTGTGTGTGTGTGTGTGTGTGTGTGTGTGTGTTGCCTAATTGTGATGAAAGCCTTTTTGGCCAAAAGCTTACTTATTTAGCTGCCCTTCTGTGGTGTCTGTCTGTCTGTGACTCAAAATTTCCCCTATATTGTGAGTAGCAATCTATCATTTTCATAATATTGTCAAATGTGGATAATAGTAAGGCAAGAAGTTCTCATTTAAGCAGTATGCACAAATGTTAGGTAACTCCAGCATTAAAAATCCTATTTCATTTCCAAATATTTACATCTTCCTTCTAAAGTGACATTAATCAAAATGATAATGGTAACGTAACGATAAATTGTCATTCGGAATGTGGATTTAAATGATTTGAAAATTGAAATCATATTCAGTTACTGAAACTGACTCTGACAGTAACAATTAAGTCCAGAAAATCTAATTTGAAGCAGTAAATAATAAAACTTAGAAGCTCAAATCTTAAATAACTCCAGTATTAAAAATCAGGTTTGAATGCAAAGTGATTAACATCTTGTGCCCAAAGTGGTGGTGATGATGATGAATTGTCCCTCATTTTACAAATCTGAATGACTGAAAATGGCACCTTACTTGCACCTCATGTGGCTCGGCACACTGTAAAAACCCCAAAGAACTAATCATGCAACAGCCTTCCTGTCACAGAGCAGCGGGGATGATAAACACTAGGTGGCACCTGGAAGAAGATGAGGTCTACTCTTGATTGGTTTCTGTATCTGACCCTTTCCCTGGCTCCGAGCCACCTCCCTGCTGCACAGAAAGGCTGGTACATGGTGTTGTTGTCCACAAAAGTGCGCATCTGAGAGAGAGCATGAAGCTGAATTGATATATAGTGGATGAGCCACATGGTTCAGTCACTGTCCTAAATCTCATGAACCTGTTGACACAATGAACAGCTCAAGTAAGTGACAAATTGAATTCATTCTTTAAATATTCTAAGTCACCTAAATAAAGGAAAGCAATGCCAACAGATTGGTTTTGCACATTTTTGTATGTCATCTCTTTCTTATCCCTATTCCAAGGGTATAGGGGTATCTTACTCCCACACTATTTTTAACAAAAAATTGTGTCGTATATTTATTTTTATTTATTGCAGTACATATTCCATAGATCCAATTTTGCGTGGAAACACATCACTGTGTTAAGAGTTAAAACATTTAATTCATTATTACATTTTTTTCTGGCAGGACAATGAACAAGGATTAAGAATATAAATTGAAAATAATAAAGTAACACAATAAGTAAGTCCTAGTTACACTCTTAAACTGAGGCTAAGATACAATTTTCAGGTGTTACCCAAACAATTTTTTACAGAGTGAAAGTGACCAATTAATAAAACAGCAAGATGTATAGACTCCGGAATACATGGTAAATGATCTTAGCTTTCTCTACTATAGAATTATAGGGAATAGAATTTTTTTTCCTATAGCTTACTTTTAAATAGTACATTATTACTTTGTAGACACGTAGTATTACTTGGAAGTCCTTTGAAGATTTTTGTGCTTGTGTGTTTTACATCTCCTTGCACCAGAGACAAATTTTTCATGTTGCAGTGTATCTCACATTTCTGCCTTTTGTTATTTCATTTCATTTTATTATCTTCCTGTAAATCATTTACATGATGTAGGAATTGTCACAACAAAATTATTATACAAGTACTACAAACATAATAATGGAATATCACTTTCAAGGCATTTTTAAAAGTAGAAGTTGAGACACACAAATTAAAATTTTTGGCAATACATTTACACACAATCAAAGTACTTATCTTTGTCATAGAAAGTTTTGCTTAAAAGGTGATTTTTTAAGCTCAGTCTTAAATTTTACTTCATCTGTTATTTCCTTCATGTACATTGGTAGAGCAATGTAAAATTTTATTCCAAAATAACTTACATGCTTTTGGATTTATGTTGTCCTTATCCTTTCTACATACAAATTCTTATGACTTCTAGTATTATAATCGTGGGAGTCCTTATTTGTACACAGATTTTTCATGTGCGCTCATGTACAAAGAATGCTTTTAAATATACAGGGTGTTACAAAAAGGTACGCCCAAACTTTCAGGAAACATTCCTCACACACAAATAAAGAAAAGATGTTATGTGGACATGTGTCCGGAAATGCTTAATTTCCATGTTAGAGCTCATTTTAGTTTCGTCAGTATGTACTGTACTTCCTCGATTCACCACCAGTTGGCCCAATTGAAGGAAGGTAATGTTGACTTCGGTGCTTGTGTTGACATGCGACTCATTGCTCTACAGTACTAGCATCTAGCACATCAGTACGTAGCATCAACAGGTTAGTGTTCATCACAAATGTGGTTTTGCAGTCAGTCCAATGTTTACAAATGCGAATTTGGCAGATGCCCATTTGATGTATGCATTAGCCATGGCACGGTATGCTTGTATCGAGACAGATTTCCAGAATGAAGGTGTCCCGACAGGAAGACGTTCGAAGCAATTGATTGGCATCTTAGGGAGCACGGAACATTCCAGCCTATGACTCGCGACTGGGGAAGACCTAGAATGACGAGGACACCTGCAATGGATGAGGCACTTCTTCATGCAGTTGACGATAACCCTAATGTCAGCGTCAGAGAAGTTGCTGCTGTAAAGGTAACATTGACCATGTCACTGTATGGAGAGTGCTACGAGAGAGCCAGTTGTTTCCGTACCATGTACAGCGTGTGCAGGCACTATCAGCAACTGATTGGCCTCCACGGGTACACTTCTGCGAATGGTTCATCCAACAATGTGTTAATCCTCATTTCAGTGCAAATGTTCTCTTTACGGATGAGGCTTCATTCCATGATCAAATTGTAAATTTTCACAATCAACATGTGTGGGCTGACGAGAATCCGCACGCAATTGTGCAATCATGTCATCAACACAGATTTTCTGTGAACGTTCGGGCAGGCATTGTTGGTGATGTCTTGATTGGGCCCCATGTTCTTCCACCTACTCTCAGTGGAGCGCGTTATGATTTCATACGGGATACTCTACCTGTGCTGCTACAACATGTGCCTTCACAAGTACGACACAACATGTGGTTCATGCACGGTGGAGCTCCTGCACATTTCAGTCGAAGTGTTCGTACGCTTCTCAACAATAGATTCAGTGACCGATGGATTGGTAGAGGCGGACCAATTCCATGGCCTCCACACTCTCCTGACCTCAACCCTCTTGACTTTCATTTATGGGGGCATTTGCAACCTCTTGTCTATGCAACCCCGGTACCAAATGTAGAGACTCTTCGTGCTCATATTGTGGACGGCTGTGATACAATACGCCATTCTCCAGGGCTGCATCAGCACATCAGGGATTCCATGCGACGGAGGGTGGGTGCATGTATCCTCACTAACAGAGGACATTTTGAACATTTCCTGTAACAAAGCGTTTGAAGTCACACTGGTACATTCTGTTGCTGTGTGTTTGATTAATGTGATTTGAAGAGAAGTAATAAAATGAGCTCTAACATGGAAAGTAAGCATTTCCGGACACATGTCCTCATAACATATTTTCTTTCTTTGTGTGTGAGGAATGTTTCCTGAAAGTTTGGCCGTACCTTTTTGTAACACCCTGTATACAGTGATGGTATTGTGAGTATTTGTAGTTGTTTGAAAAGGGGCCTACGATGAGTTCCTGGAGATTCGTATAGCTTTATTTCTGAAATTTGAAGGTATCTATTTAGCTTGATTTGGTTTTACCCCAGAACACTATGCCATAAGACACAATGGACCGAAAGTAAGCAAAATTCACTAGTCTAGTACAGTCTGTGGTGCATACTCTAATAATATCCTCAATGCAAAACATGCTGAATTGAGCCTGTGGGATAAATACTTGAGATGGTCCTTCCAGCTTGTTTTGATCAATGTGCATGCCCAAAAAGGTTGTGGATTGCACACTATCTATCTCCATATCAATTAGTTTTAAGTGGAGGTCCATATCTTGGGTTGCTTTGCCATACTGTATATAATTTGTTTTACATAGATTAAGTGTTAACTCATTAGCATTAAACCATTGTTGTATATATTTCAGGAATATGTCAGTTGTGGTGTTTAATGATTTTTCTTATCATCACTTATAATTATGCTTGTGTCATCTGCTAACAACATTATTTTGTTGGAAATATTTGGTTTTTTTTATTTCATTTATATAAATCCAGAATAATAAGGGACCAAGAACACTGCCCTGTGGGACGCCTTTTTCAAATTTCTTTGCATCTGAAACCCACTTGATTATCTGATTTTTATGTTCTGCGGTGATTTCTATCACCTGAGTTCCATCTTGAAGGTAAGATTCAAACCATTGCCTCACAACTCCCCTACAACTATTGCCTCCATCTTGTTTAACAGAATTTGGTTATTTATTGTATCCAAAGCCTTAGATAGTTCTAAGTTAATCCCCACGACACTTTCTTAGTGTCGAGATTCCTGACAATCTCTTAAGTATATGTATGGATAGCTGATTCTTTGCTGTATGCTGTGCTGTGGCCTGAGCGAAAGCCATGTTAACTGTAGTTCACAAGTTTGTAAGCATCTAAGTAATTTATGAGTCTGGTTATCATTTGTGGGAGTTAACAATATACTACTGTCTACTTTTAGGGTTGTTAATTTCTCATGTTTAGTAAAGTTTTTACTAAATGACGCAGGTACATTTAACAAGTAATTATTTATGTAATTTGCCAGAGTTTCATCTTTTAATTCCATATTTTCACTATTTTTGAGTGCTATTTCCTGATTCTTGAGGCCATTACCTGTTTCCGTTTTCACAATTTCCCAAGTAGTTTTTGATTTATTACCCGATTTTCTTATTAATTTATCATTATTTAATAATTTTGCTTTCATAATTACTTTTCTATATATTTTTTGTAGTTTGTTACATGTTCTTTAAACTTGGGGTCAGTTCAACTTTTCAGTTTATAGTTAAGCATTTTCATGGTCCTGGAGGCATTTCTAATACCTGTTGTGATCCAGGAGTTAGCATGTAAATGCCCGTATGAGTTTGTTTTGACAATTTTTTTTAGGAAAACACATTTAAAAGTTCAACACAAACAGGGAAGAAAAAACATATACAGCATTTGTGCTAGTTTGTAACAGTACTTCTGCCCATGATTGGTTAATCAGTGTTTTTATGAAGTGACTGCAACTATTCGTGAAGTTTCCTTTGTACATTTGATATGAACTATTTTTGGTCACAGGGGCTATGGGAAATTTAAGGATGAGTGCATTGTGATCAGATATTCCTAGGTCGACATTTATTACACCTGTATCTATGGCATCTATATTTGTGAAAATGTTACCTATGAGACTTTTTGAAGAGTTTGTTACTCTTGTAGAGTAGGTTATATGCGGATTTGAGTTGAAGGTCTTTAAAACATTCAGGAACTGATCTTTTGATGCACCTTCAGTCAATAAGTTGACATTAAAATCTCCACTTATAATTATTGTTGATTTTTTTGTCATGTAGTATATTGAGCAATGCCTCTAACTTATTTCCAAAAATTTCAGGATCACTACTGGATCTGTACACTGACATTATTATTAATTTACTCTTTTGCATATTCAACTGTATTGCTCTACCCTCAAAATGTTTTTCTTCACTCAAGGATTCACTTACAGTCATATTTTCAACCTTTACTCCAGGTTTTACATAAATGCAAACACCACCATGTCTTATTTCCTTCCTGCAATAATGACTTACTAATTTGTATGGGAAAATGCAAATATTTTCTAGTTCATAACTCATGCACCAATGTTCTTGAATACAAATACAATCTATAATAGCTTCACTGGCTGCAATCTCAAGTTCTAATATTTTATTTGTAGTGCATTGTATAATAATGCTCATTGTTTTTAAAGTATTAAAATTAGCTTGAGAGGAGTTTGTACTTATGCTTCCCAATGCTACCAGTTGTTCCCTGTTGAGACTGGGTACCAAAAATCCTTAAGAACTACGTTTCCTGCTCTTTGTATTTCTTACCCCTGGAGATGCCACCATACTTGTTGTAGCTGCTGTTTCAGTGGATGCTATAGGTGTTTCTAAAGCTGATGTTTCTGTGGATGTTGGAGATGCTGCCAGTTTTGATGTTGAGTCCGTTTTTGTAACTGATGTTCCGATTGATACTGGAACTTTTGCTGAGACTGTAGTTTCATTTAAAACTGGAATTATGGTTGGCACTGACGCTACTGGGGATGCCGAAGCTGCGTATGAAGCTGATAAATGATGCTTTGATGGTGTTGATTTTTTCTTCTGTTGATGACGTTTGAGTGGCATTTTGTACCACTGGTCTTGCCTCTGTTCTTCTGATTGCTGGATTGGTCACAGATTCTGTGCTTGATTTTGAACCTGCTGTAGAAGGTGGTACATCTGCTGCTGATGATAATGGTTTAGCTGTTTTTGACACCACTGATGAGTTGGCTGATTTGGCTGCTGTACTGGACGAGACTTCAGACTGTTTTACTTCTTCTAACATCGAAGAATCTTCTGTTGTTACCGATGATTGTGGGACATCAGCTCTTCCTGTTTCCACTAATGTAGATACTGTAATAAGGTCATTTTCAGACAGTGCAATGGTATTTCGTACTACTTTTGACTTAATAGCATTCGATATTTCAGCACTCGTGGCTTCTTTCCCTATCATGTTTCCGTGAAGTCCATGCTCTGTAAAATGATCTCTGCAATTACTATTTATCCTAACATATGTAGCATTAGGATAACCTTGACATGTTGGTGAAAAGACTGTTGGCGGTAATAATCTCAGTATTCACGCAAGACTTTTCCATGAGATCATACCTATGAGGGATACTGACAACAAAAAATTTCGCTTCAGGCATTTTACAAATTACTTGCTTTAAAACTGTTGCAGCACATTTAGTTTCATTGTGGTATATATTGTTGGCACCTCCAATTATTACACATGTGCTGCCATTTGTCATAGATTGTTTACAGCTATTTAAAACTTCACATAGTGGTGCTCCTGGTTTGATTATGCCTGTTACCTTGAATCATGTTTTATTAGAACTCATAATTTTGGCTACATCTCTTCCATGGCTGTCTGCTAGAATACGGATTTCATGTCTATTTTCAAATGTGTGCTTTTTGTATGGTTTACAAATAGTAGGGCTATTTGTTTTGCTTTGTAAGTGCAATTTAGTGTTGATCATTGAACTGTCCGTGTGGCTCATGGTGCAATTTGATTGTTCTTTCTCCTCTGTGTTATTTTCAACCACACTAAACCTATTTCTTAGTTTTAAAGTAAGTACTGCCATATTTGTTTTTGGTTGTGTGCTGCTTATTTGACTGGTATTTGATAACTCTTGAAAGCTAGATTTTGAGGAATTTCTCACACTTCTTACAAGTTTTCAAGCGTTTTACCATATTTTATAATATAAATGAGTTCTTTCCTAAGTTCATTCTCTACATTCACTTTCAAACCTGCACTGTGCATTTCACTGGCATTGTCCTGCCCGTTGCATTTCATACCACAGTTGCACTTATTGAGAACTTCTGATCATGAGAAACAATGTGTGTGACACCATTTATGATTGAATGCACAAATTCTTCATCCATTTAATACAATTTTATGGCATATGGTACACTTCACTGATGAAATACGATCACAAGTTACAGAGCCATTTGAGACTGTGTATACTTGCCACCATCTTTACTTACTGATGGTATGTTTCATTCATTTCATGTTGGGAAGGATTATGAAGCATGAATGCCATTATTGAAAAGAGATATTGTGAAGTAGTGGTTAGTACTCCTATTTTCTTAAAAAGGTTGTGACATGAGGTTCTTGGAGGTACTCCTCACAAAATTCGGACAACCTTTCCTGTCTTTTTTCCGCAGTGGTGAAATGCCCCAGAAGATTATTCCAAAACACATAAGTGAATAGAAGCACCCAAAGTAAGCAGATTTTTAGACACTGATGTCTCCAATTTTGGCGATTATCCAGATGGCAAACACTGTTGAACTAAACCTTTTCAGTGTTTGGTGGATGTGGTGTTCCCATTTAAGCCTGTTTGTATGCACAAGGATTTTGTAACAATTTTAACATCTGTATCTGCTGGCTCTCATGTTTAATGTGTATCTCCTGTGGAATTTTGTGACCAGAATGGAAATGAATGTAATTGGTTTTTCTGATGTTTATTAATAGAGGATTTATTGTGGACCAATTCTGATCATACTCAAGTAATTGGATGACATTTAATTCTAGGTTTACTGTTCCGAAGTCAGACTCAACCCCTCCCAATTGCATATTATTACCATCTAACACTATTTTCTGTTGTCTGCCCTGTTGATAGGATTTGAGCCAGTTGCCCATTTGTCCTTGATGCTTTCTCTATAAGTGTTCTGTGATTGACACAGTTGAAGGCCTTAGACAGAGCATAAAATATCCCCACAGGCAATGTCTTCTTGTCAAGAAATTCCAAAACATTATTAGTGAATGAAAATGTAGGTTTGGTTGTGGAGATACCTTTTCGAATCCAAACTGGTTTTTAGAAAAGGTAGTCAAGAGAGAGAGAGAGAGAGAGAGAGAGAGAGAGAGAGAGAGAGGACGATAGTTTGTAACATCTGAGGCATCACCTTTTTCATAGAGGAGCTTTGTAATAGCATACTTTATCCTGTCAGGGAAGATACCTTGTTTCAGAGAAGTGTTGAATATATGAGCTAGGTCTTCACTGAACTAATTGCAGCAGGCTTTTAGCAGTTTGCTGGAGATGTTATGGACACCAGCTGAATTTTACCTTTTGAAAGAAATAAGGTTTTTGTTACTTCCTGTACTGTTATAAGGGCTATACCTGTCTGCTCTGTGGAATTTGGGAATGACCTTTCAGTACTTTTAAGGCCTCTTCTAAGGAACCATTGTGTCCTGTCTTCTCAGCAACACTTAAAAAGTGCAGATTAAAAATGTTTGCCATAGTCTCTCAATTTTGTACTTCTCTACCCTCATTACTGAGAACAATGTTTTGGGATCTACTGGGGCAATTTGCAGTAGTCTCACTCCTTATCACTTCCCATACTGCTTTGGTTTTTGTACTAGATTTTTTAATTTTGGAGCACAGATACAAACTTTTAGACTTCTGAAGAATTTCACTGAGTATTTTACAGTATTTTTTTATAGTGATTTAGCTGGTTGTGGTTGTCTGAATTTTTTTGTGGTAATGTACAGCTCTTGTTTCCTTTTGCATGAAATCTTAATACCAGTGGTTATCCAGGGCTTTTGGTATGTTTTGTGGTTTGGGTCTTAAATACATATTTTTTGGGAAGATATAGTCAAATATCAGTGCTACTTCATTACTGAAAAGATTGTACTTCGAATTGGCATTTTCTAAATTGTACACAGGTCTCCAGTCTGTGGCTTGTAGATGTGATTTAAAAGTTTGGATAGATTAATCATTAATTGTCCCAGCTGTTTTCCAATTGGGGCCATTGTCATCTTCATAGATACTTGCACTATTTATGGTGATTTGTCCATCATGGTCAGAGAGACCATTCAGGACTTGTCTGGTTGTTGTATCCCCTATTTTGGTCTGGTGTATAGATATATTATCGATCTAGTAGGGAAGCTAACTGCAGAAGCAAGATCATATGTGGACAACAGATTTTCTAGCTCTGATCGATCTCTGAAATCTGTTAGAAAGTTTACATCGAAGTTGCCAAGCACTATCACATCTCTTTTGTGCTTGAGTAAATATATTAGGAGAGCATCTAATTTCTTCAAAAAGAGACTCAAATTTCCTGAAGGTTCTCTGTACACTGCAAGTAATGATATATGGGAGTTATTCACAGACATTTCTAAGGCATACGCTTCCAAATGATGTTCTAAACAATAAGGCTGCACATCAGTTGCTTTACATGTAACACTGTTTTTAACGTAAGTGGCAACACCACCTTTACTTTCTACAAAATGATGTTGCTGAGTAATAATTATTTATCACAAGTTTTTCTATAATAGAATTAATAATTTGCTCACTAAAGCACAGAACATTGGCATAATGTACACCTCGTGGCTCATGGATAGTGATTATAAGTTCATTGATCTTACTGCAGAAGCTTCTAATGTTTTGGTGATAAATTGCCAGTTTCAGTTGAAGGTCCGAGTAAAGTATTTTTCACTACCCATTTCTCCAATTTGGTCTGTTTCCACACTGGTAGATTAGGCAGAAGCACTTTTACCTTGTTGTGTGTGTGTGTGTGTGCTAAACAGTGTGGTCATCAACGCCCAGACGCATAGAAACAGGAACACATGCGGTGAAGGGACAAAGACGGACAGCGAACAAGGAGAATGGCTAAAAGACACAGACCTGACACAGTTCCAAATCCTCACATACAGAGGCAAAATAAGAGGAGAAGAAACACACTAGAAAAGGAAAGGAAACACAAGGAAAAGAGAACAGAAATTGAAGTGAAACAAGTAGGTAATCGTGACTGGCAGACCTCTTACCTAAAACCTGGGTGGGCCAGTCACCCAGCAGCACATTAAAATCCTCTCCCTAAAATCTGAGGCAACAAATTGCACAGGACACAAAACCATAAGACCTTAACCACAGTCGTTGCGTCGTCTTGCAAAATAGAGGGCAAATCCGGTGGCAAGGAAACCACCGCCCTCTGGTCAGAGAATAAAGGACAGTCAAGTAAAATGTGGCGGACAGTAATCTGGACGCCACAAGCACTGCAGATTGGGGGCTGCTCCCGCCGGAGTAAAAAACCATGCGTTAAGGGACTGTGCCCGATGTGGAGGCGAGTGAGGAGAACCTCATCCCACCTGGATGACTGGTAGGACGTACGCCATGGCTACGTGGTGGCCTTGACCAGACACAGCTTATTTTCACCGACTGCCAGCCACTCCTCTTCCCATTGATGCATAACACGAAAACGCAAAAGGGAGGTGACAGCATGGAGGGGGACGGCACATTCAACAACATGAGGGAGGGAACATGCACCTTTGGCAGCCACATCCGCCAGTTTGTTTCCCCTAATACCCACGTGCCCTGGCACCCAGCAGAAAGAAACCTCCTTCCCCTGCCGTTGCAGGTGGAGTAGGGCATCATGGATGTTATGGACGACCGTATCCGCTGGGTACAAGTGTTGCATGGTCTGAAGGGCACTCAGGGAGTCAGAACAGATGAGAAACTTAAGACTGGGAACACATCTCATCTGCTCCAATGCCCGCAAGATCGCAAACAATTCGGCATCAAAGATGGTAAACGCCGCAGGAAGCCGTAACTTTACTACTCAATCAGGGAAAACAACAGCACAACCAACAGAGTCCCCCTGTTTAGAGCCATCCGTAAATACTAGTACATGGTCGGGATGCTGGTTTAAAATACCGTAAAATAAGGAGGTAAAAACAAACGCAGGAGTGCAGCTCCTCCGGTACTCTGACAAGTCTAAAAGGATGCTGGGCCTCTGGAGCAACCAGGGAGGCAGGCGGGTAAAACCCTGGAGTTGGGGTGCCACACGCTCCACACCAAGGGACTCTAGCAAATGCTTGGCACGAATCCCAAATGGTCTCGTTGCCCTGGGGCGACTGGAAAAAGAGACGTTCCATAGGCAGTCAGACAATGGTAGAGTACGCAGGGGAGGTAGGACAGGCAAGGAATTGACACACCCGTCGCACCATGAGGAGTTTCCGCCGGATGGCGAGTGGCGGTTCCCCTGCCTCAGCACACAGGCTGGGGATGGGACTGGTACGGAATGCACCAGTGGCCAGCGTGATACCCTCATGGTGTACTGCATCAAAAATCTTCAGATACGAGGGCCTCGCTGACCCATACGCAGTGCATCCATAGTCAAGACGCGACCGGGCAAAAGCCATATAAAACTGCAGCAGATGCACCCGTTCTGCTCCCCAGGACCGATGGCTCAGACACTTCAAAATATTCAGGGCCCGCACCTTGAGATCTTTAAGGTGCGGCAGCCACGACATCTTGGAATCAAAAGTGAGGCCCAAGAACCTCACAGTGTCTCTAAAAGGAAGAATGGTGTCCCTCAGACGCAATTCAGGGGAGGTAAAAGGACGTCGAGAATGATTAAAATGAACACACACACATTTGTCTGCAGAAAAGGTAACACCCGTCTTCGCATTCCATGCCTCTAATCGCTTTATCGTAAGCTGCAACTGCCAACTAGCAGTGACAAGACTGGAGGAAGAACAGAAAACAGCAAAATCGTCCACAAACAAGGAGCACTGGGCAGGACTCCGGATAGTGGACGTGATACTGTTAATGGCGACGGCAAATGGGGTGACACTTAAAACGCTTCCCTGGGAACACCATTCTCCTGCATGTACAAATCAGATAGCACATTACTAACCCGATATCGAAAGAGGCGGCGGGAAGGAAAGGACCGAATGAAGATGGGGAGATGGCCACGAAAGCCCCACTGATGGAGTTGATTGAGGAAAGGCGGCGCCAAGTAGTGTCATACGCCTTATTAATGCCAAAGAATACACCAAGACAATGCTGGTTACATAGGAAGGCCTGCTGGATGGCCGCCTCAAGCAGGGTCAAGTTGTCTATAGTTGAACGACATCTCCGAAAGCCACACTGAGAGGGGCTAAGGAGCTGCCTGGTCTCAAGCAGCCAAACCAGGCGACGGTTGACCATGTGTTCCAATGTCTTCCCGACACAGCTCGTCAAAGCGATACTCCGATAACTACTGGGATGCATTCGGTCCTTACCTGGTTTGAGGAGGGGAATCAAAATCGCCTCCCTCCACGAGTCAGGGAACGTGCCGGATGACCATATCATATTAAAACAATTCAGGAGAACTTCCTTGGATGGCAGCAACAAGTGCTGCAGCATGCTGTACAGGATTTGATCATGACCGGGCGCAGTATCATGAGCCACAGACAGCGCTGAATCCAGTTCCCACATTGTGAAGGGGCAGTTGTAGGGTTCAGAATTAGGAGACCGGAAGTCCAAGTGACCCCTCTCGATGGCAGTGCGGTAGCGGTGCGGTGTAACGACGTATTAGGTTTTCGTTTGATATATGTATGACCATGTGCAGACTTCGTCACCTACGTCAGTTACAACCCACTTAAAAAATGATTTATATTCTTTTTAAATTGTCATAGAATGGTTCTTGAACGAAACTGTAAAACATCAGTTGAGTCGTGTGCAGAGAATTACATCACTTGGGCCAATTGGTTTTTGTAACTTTTCCCAATTTAAATTTCGTTTGTTTCTCCTCAGAAAATTATATCGACCCACGTTATCTTGATCTAATCAATATCGGAATCACACATTAAATAAACTTTTTAGATTCAAAGTTTCGGCCAACGCTGTCTGAATCAATAATCTTGTCAAATATATTATTAATCCGTTCACATAACTCTTCATAAATAAATCTTCAAGACACGTGTTTCACCTTTAGTAACATACACTATTTTATTAGCTTCCTACACATACAGATGTGAACTTGAGCGTTGACAGACAGTGACTAACATCTCAATAAGATTAAGCTCGTCATTGTTGTACAAAAAGAGTATAAAAATTCATTTTTAATTTTTAGAAACACGACGCAACAACTCGGTTCCAGGATCTTCTGTTGCTCCTTGGCTGTCGACCCGCGACGTATAGCGGCCAGCAATTTCCTCTCTGGTCGCGGCAACGAAGATGCTGTCCCCGTTCGTTGCGCCGATCTCTCCGTACATGAAACACATAAAAAAAATACAAACTTTTAGATAATTCACACTTATTACAAATAATAAGAAAACACATAAACAAAACTAAATTAAACTCATAGTCACCTGCAAACTGGGCTGACTTTGGTGGATGGGTGACGTTTAATTTCGTCCCACTACATACCCCACCCACAAGCTCAGTTTGTCAGGTCTTAACCGGAATTAAAACTGTTCAATTTACAATATTTAACTGTTAATACATTTTCCTCACATTTTACGTAACCTAGAGCCCTTGCTCTTAGATAGATTTAATCCTTTTAATACGATATCGTTGTGACTATTTGTCATTTACTCTTAATTGTGCTCTTATGGTAATTCGTAACCGAATATAGGGAGATTGCTCCTCTTCAATTAATAGTTGCTAATCAATACTAATTTAGTACGTTCTTTAACGTTGTACATTAGGACAGAGCATTCAAATTGTGATAGATTAGTTATAGTTTCATTTATTTACTAGAGTTATTCTTTCCAAGAATGTATATTACTAATAAGTTTCTCACAATAACTAATAGTGCTATTTACTTTACATCATTCTCTTCCCTAATGCCTTATTTATGCCTGAGGTCAAGAAGAAATCAAGCAAAACTCTCTTTAGAATCTCGGCACGGCTTTCTTTACCTTCGGACACCTTGTTGGGTAATGGCCATTTATTTAGGAGAAACAAGCGAGAGAGCCCCGTTTGGTGTGTTCTATATTAACACTATTGCAAACCTCTATTAAGGGCACTCTGCTATGTTCTCGTGAGCCATATAGCTCTGGACGCCCATGGTCCCTAAAACTATTAACCATCCCCTTTGGTTCCTACTATCCGAGTAAATTTAAAATATGCAAAATTCCTTTTGACCTAAGAGCAAAATTTCTTCCATATAAATCCCCCTTTGGGTTATCTTTCTCTTTTTGAAGTACCAGTAGATTATTGTAGAACACTTGTTTAAGCTTTCTGTTCTATTCTTTAAAATAATACGTAACTATCACGAAAACTTCACATGAATAAACTATGAACGCTCTTCCGTATGTAACATATACTAAATATTAACTTATTTAGGAATGAAGAGTTTCATTTGATCAACACTATATAATCCTTTAATTACACCTGATGAAGGTTCCATAAGAAGTAATGCTTTGGGATGTACAATCTTATGTACAACATATGGACCTTCAAAGATAAAGAAGAATTTTCTACATTCCTTATCGATCTTAGAGCTTTTAGGATGAGATCGTACTAGCACAAGATCTCCTACCTGAAATGAGGGTTCTATAGCCTGTTGATTATAACTTTTAATTCTCCGTTCGGCATTTTTTACAATCTGTTCGCAAACTTTTTCGTCTGGGATACATTGTTGGATCTCATTTACTGGTGGCCAAGGTAAAGCAGCTAGTAAAGGCTCACCTATAATTCGTTTGCCTAAAATTTCTGTAGGTGATAATCCCGTCGTTAGGTGAGGCAATTCATTTAATATCTTTTCGAATTCAGGCATTAGTTTGGCCCACCGAGTATGTTTATGTGCACAATAAGTTCTACATAATCGTCCTAATTCTTTCATGACTCTTTCTACTAAATTACTTTGAGGGTGATATTTCGAAATTAAGATATGTTTGATTCCATATTGTCTTATCATATCCTGAAATCTTTGACTAATAAAGGCACTACCGTTGTCAGACATAAGTCGTTTAGGAATGCCCCAGTTAACAAAGTAATTTCGGGTGAGGCAGCGTATAACGCTTGCTGTATTCGCTCGTTGCAAAGTATATAGCTTCACATGTTTAGACCAACATTCCATTACAACAAACACATATGTTAATCCTCCTGAACTCCGAGGCAGAGGGCCGAAAAAATCTAATGACAGTAGATCCCACAAACCTGGAGGAATTACAGCATATAATTTATAAGGCTTAGATTTGTTATTAACTTTAACCTTTTGACAGGTTTCACAAGCCCTAATAATACTTCTCACAATACGGGACATATTTTTGAAATAATAATACTTCAATAGATGTTTAATACATTTATGAATTCCAAAATGCCCGTAACCTTCATGAATATAGGTAATTACCTCGTCCACAACAGTTTTCGGAATGCAGATTTTCCATCTCTGGTGTTCCCTCTGTGCATTCCAATACAACAAGTCGTTAAAATATAACCACACACCCCGGGTGTTAACTGTTTCGTCCCCATTATTAAGGTTTTGTATAATTCGTAGAATAACATTTTTCTTTCCTTTACATAATACGGTAATCCACTAATTAGGACTCGCATTAGACGACTTTCAATTAATTTAGCACGGTTTAAATTCCATTCAAAATAATTCCTATAACCTCTCCACCGTTTAGAATATGGAGGAGGGGCTAACAACTCTAAAGTTAAGTGTTGTTGTTTTCGTCTTGACCAATAATTTTGTTTAAACTGCTTAACAAAATCATCCCAATCCCTGAATTCATTTCTATGCAGTACTGCCCATTCCGCAGCTTCTGCTTCTAAATGTCCTATTACAAATTGAATGCGTTTTTCATTACTCCATTTAGGAGATAATGATGTTTCAAAAGCTTTTATAAAGATTATAGGGTGCAGTTCGCCTCCTGGTTTGAATACAGGAAATCGACTTGCTACATTTGAATTTGTCGTTATGTCATCCAGACATTCTGCGAGAGAAATAGTCGGATTTTGTTTAGATTTCAGAGACGGAGTTGCATCGGATTGGCTTGCCGTGATTGCCTTATTCATATTGTTGTCATCCGTGCTAGCAAATTCGATGCGACTGTTGTCTCTGATTATGTTATTACCTCTGCTACCTGAAATGTTCTCGTTATTATCTAATTCCGATAATTGTTTAGTAATTTCCTGTATCCGCATTTCTGTATTGGATACTCGATTAGCTAATATCGATTCTTCACTGTGTTCACGATGTGAACGCTCTGTACCTTCGTCAATATTATTATCTTTGGCAGTCTCAAGGTTACTGCATATTTCAGTAATTAAAAATTTCATGTTTTCGATTTCGGTATGGTCCTTTTCTACTTGATGAGTTAATGTCTCTAATTCTACATTATCTATTGAAGAAATCTCTACAGGTTTGGTAGAGACCTCTTTAATAGATTTCAATAATTCTCTGCGAACATTTTCTGTTTGCATAGAAGATTCATCTCGTAACATATCGTTATTTTTCTGTATTTCATTTATAACTAAGATATTGACACTATCTAGTCTCTCGGTTAAGTCAGTGATATCGTTTCGCATGCGAGCTTTTTCCTCGCGCGATTCCTGGATATTTTCTTCTAACCTTTTACAATTATCAGCAATCTTATTACTAAGTCCTAC
The DNA here is from genome assembly GCF_021461385.2 of Schistocerca piceifrons. Lineage (NCBI taxonomy): Eukaryota > Metazoa > Arthropoda > Insecta > Orthoptera > Acrididae > Schistocerca > Schistocerca piceifrons. The sequence continues at coordinate 218,463,096 of NC_060145.1, read as the reverse complement.
TAGTTTTTCTTGCATTTCAACTTTAGAAGACTCTATTTTATCACTTAATTCTCGACTGGTTTCATTAAGATATTCCTGCAACCTGTCTGTTGATTTTGTTAGCTCCCCTTTAAGTCTAGCAGTAGATTCCTCGTTAGACTGTTTTAATTCCTGTTTTAGTTCCTGTTTCAATCTAGCAGTAGATTCCTCGTTAGACTGTTTTAATCTAGCCATAGATTCTTCGTTAGACTGTTTTAATCTAGCAGTAGATTCTTCGTTAGATTGTCTTAATTCCTGTTTTAGTTCCTGTTTCAATCTAGCAATAGATTCCTCATTAGACTGTTTTAATCTAGCCATAGATTCTTCGTTAGACTGTTTTAATTCCTCTTTTAATCTAGCAGTAGATTCTTCGTTAGACTGTTTTAATTCAGCTAGGAACTCCCCGTTAGATTGTTTTAATTTAGCTATCGCCCTAAAAAGGGATCTCATGCTCCTATCGGACATAGATTGCTCTTCGTCTGACATTTCACTTCCCGACATTATTGTAAGATATTAACTATTTACACACGCAGACTTGTAATCAACAATCCTGTAAAAGCACACTTACTATGTACAACACTCCACTTCCAACTTGAAACAAACTCACCGGACACTAATATTGTAATTTGTAGTTCTCGATGATCAGTGTGCTGCTATGGGCTGCAGATGTAACAGCCGTCGATGCAGCCGCTGAGATGCTGCGACCCCGCTTCCGCAACCGGCCGGACGCTGAGTCGAACACCGGAAACGTCGCTAGCTGCAACCACGCCCGGCACCGCCGTAGACAGGCGAAGCCCTCAGCAACACCTCTAATACCAGCCGGAGGAACGCCCCGCAGCTGACGTACTGGGCCTATTAGTTTAGGGAGAAAAAAGGTTGTCGGGGTTTGCAGCGTTCAGCTGCTGCCCAACAGATGCGCCTTCTCGTGGAACAACTGCGTGACCGTACTGCTTGGCTGCACTCCGTCAGATGCCCACACCCACGAAGTCGCCGCTGGCTGGTGAAGGCTCCACGAAAACTCGCGTTGACTTCCGAAGGACTCTTGATGTTTTGTTTCGTACCTGTGTGCCTTAGTTGCACACAAGTCCTGTCACGGTCGCCACGGTGCGGTGTAACGACGTATTAGGTTTTCGTTTGATATATGTATGACCATGTGCAGACTTCGTCACCTACGTCAGTTACAACCCACTTAAAAAATGATTTATATTCTTTTTAAATTGTCATAGAATGGTTCTTGAACGAAACTGTAAAACATCAGTTGAGTCGTGTGCAGAGAATTACATCACTTGGGCCAATTGGTTTTTGTAACTTTTCCCAATTTAAATTTCGTTTGTTTCTCCTCAGAAAATTATATCGACCCACGTTATCTTGATCTAATCGATATCGGAATCACACATTAAATAAACTTTTTAGATTCAAAGTTTCGGCCAACGCTGTCTGAATCAATAATCTTGTCAAATATATTATTAATCCGTTCACATAACTCTTCATAAATAAATCTTCAAGACACGTGTTTCACCTTTAGTAACATACACTATTTTATTAGCTTCCTACACATACAGATGTGAACTTGAGCGTTGACAGACAGTGACTAACATCTCAATAAGATTAAGCTCGTCATTGTTGTACAAAAAGAGTATAAAAATTCATTTTTAATTTTTAGAAACACGACGCAACAACTCGGTTCCAGGATCTTCTGTTGCTCCTTGGCTGTCGACCCGCGACGTATAGCGGCCAGCAATTTCCTCTCTGGTCGCGGCAACGAAGATGCTGTCCCCGTTCGTTGCGCCGATCTCTCCGTACATGAAACACATAAAAAAAATACAAACTTTTAGATAATTCACACTTATTACAAATAATAAGAAAACACATAAACAAAACTAAATTAAACTCATAGTCACCTGCAAACTGGGCTGACTTTGGTGGATGGGTGACGTTTAATTTCGTCCCACTACAGCGGCAGAAATCTGGATCACAGTTAATAGTGGCAGTAGATTCCGCAAAATGCATGACCAGTGTCTGGGCAACGTCTTTTGGCGCCGTGAAGAGACATCCCTGATGCAGCAATGCCGTGACAGGCAGTTGGCTGCGTTTCCCGGAAATCCTCCTGATGGCTACCCATACTTTCGTAGAACTAGTAGTGCGGGAGATGGAGTTCAAGAACGATTGCCATGACCATCGTTTGCTCTCTTTAATCACTCGCCACGCCTTGGCCCTTGCCGCCCAAAAGGCCACAAGATTGTCAGCTGACGGACGGCACTTGAAGCGGCGCAGAGCTGCACGACAGGCTCGGATGGCTGAGCGGCACTCAGTGGTCCACCAAGGGACAAGACGCCTCTTGTGATGACCTGAGGACCGTGGGATCGACAATTCAGCAGCATGGGAGATCACGGCTGTAACATGGTCAACCCATTTGTGGATGCTGGCATGGTGTTCCAAAACAGCCAAATGGCTCAAAAGTGTCCAGTCAGCTCTGCACAGGTGCCACCTTGGTGGCACTGGTAATGCCACAGCCTCGTCCAGGAGGCGAATCCAAAGGGGGAAGTGGTCACTAGAATGGAGGTCAGCGGCAAGGTCCCACAGAGAAGAATCCATGAGTGCTGGAGAGCAAAAGGAAAGGTCAATAGCTGATGACGACCCAGAAGCAGTACAGGAATGAGTGGGAGCACCAGAGTTGAGGGTGCACAGTTCTTCGGACGTCATGAGGCTTTCCAGAATGCGACCCCTGGGGCAAGTAGTCGTAGAGCCCCATAAGACATTATGAGCATTGAAGTTCCCCACAAGGAGAAATGGGCGGGGGAGTTGGCTAATAAGGTCTGTGAGAGCCTCAGAGTCTATTGCATCCTGAGGCGGTAAGTAAATGGAACAAATTGTGAGCTTCCGCCCCACAAGAAGTTCAACTGCAACTGCATGCAAGTCCGTAACGAGAGGGAGCTCAGATGAGTGGTGCATGTCACGGACAAAAACCGCAACACCACCCTTTGCCCTTTCCCCCATCAGATCATCTTTTCGATACACGGTATAGCCCCGTAAAGAAGGAGCATCAGTGGCCCAAAAATGTGTCTCTTGGAGACATAAGTACAAGGGGCACTCTCGTACAAAGAGTTGTAATTCGGCCACATGCGTCCTGAACTCATTCAGGTTCCAGTGTAATATGGGAGCCAGTGATCAGGGTGGCTGAACTTTCACCCTGCCTCTGTGCTTTGGAGGAGAGCCCGTACTGACCGGAGATTTATTCCTGGGGCGAGAATATTGCCCCCAGTCGACATCAATGTCCATCAGCTCCGATGGTGACCCTAGGGAGATGTCAGACAGTATGATGGCCTCGTCATCAGACCAACCCTGACTAGTCTCCTCAGGTGGCAAAACCTTCACCTTCGGCATCTTTGTCTTGGGGGGCTTAGAATGCAGAACCTTGTCAACAGTTGGAGCTTTACTCGCCTGCGCAGAAGGCGCCATATGGGGAGGGGTAGGAAGTACCCCAATGTCAGCAACCATGGCCTTGTCCGACATTGTGGGGAGAGCTGCAGGTTGCAAAACAACTGCAGCAGCTCAAGTCCACTGGCAAACGCAGGTATTAGTGCTGACACTAGCAACCTCCGTTTGTGTAGCAACAGTGGCCAACTGTACCGGTTTCTGCAGAGCGGAAGTGAAAGATGTAAACACAGGAGGCTGCATGGCCTTAAAGAGATTCTTGGCCTCACCATAGGGGATGCGCTTAGATATTTTGATCTCCTGTATCTTCCGTTCGTGGAGATAGATGGGGCAGACCCGGCTCCAGACAGGGTGACTCCCAGAGCAATTCACGCACTTCACATTCGACGAACAATCGGCTCCTTCATGGGCAGGCTGACCACATTTACCACAAGTGGCTATCCCATTGCACCCCAACGTAGTATGCCCAAAGCGCTGACATTTAAAACAGCGCATTGGGTTGGGGAAATATGGCCGTACTGGCAAACGTAAGAAACCCGCTTTAACATGCTCTGGGAGTCTCGGGCAATTGAACGTGAGAATAAACGAGTTGGATTTGACTAGGTCCACATCAACTCGTTTCATAATATGCTGCACGTCAACAGTACCTTCCTCAGCCCACTCAGATTTCAACTCGTCATTGGGGATATCCACCAAGTCCCTACATGTCACAACACCCTTACTATAATTCAAAGTGGAGTGGAGCTTGGTCTCGATAGCGTACTATCCAAGACAGGTTGCTTTCCGAAGAGAAGTGACTTGACGGGAACTAGAAGTTTCAACTAACAGAGTCCCATTGCGCAGTGGCTTCATAGATTTCAGTGTTCCTGCAATTCCCTCAAGACCCTTGTGGATGTAAAAGGGAGAAACCCTCTCAAAGCTACCCTCCTTCCATTTGACAATCAAAAACATGTTCTGGTTATCAGCATGTGCTCTGTTACAACAGTCTGATAAATCTCTAGTAACACCAGGCGCTGGAGGACTCACAGCACGAAGTCGCTTTTTCGATGTGGTGTGTTTTCCTACCAGTGGCCCACCCAATCCACTGGTAGGGGGAAATGTAGAGGTCAAAGGGTCCATTGTGGCCCCACAAGCAGCTAGGGAACTAAAGGTCTGCTCAGACAGAGCCCCGCGTGCCTGAGTAAGCCTTATACAACTGGGGTGCGGCAGGTGCCCCAGAGGTTGCCCGCTTGCAACTGTTCCACCCCAACACCCATGCATCTTATAGGCGCACAGCACACTGTGAGATTGAGGGGTTTTTATTGAGGTTTACCTTCCTCGCAATCCAGGCGGTCAAGCCAAGATTACCATTCCCCGCAGCACACAACATTCCACTGCCGCACCATACGGTGGTCGCTGAAGCATGTCCGGGGGTTACAGTGACAGGAGACTGGCGGTGCTGACCAGTCCCCAGCTCAGGACCCCGGGGTCGCCAAGCCCGTACTCAGCAAATGAATGCTGAGCCCCTGGGGGCACCTTGTTTTTTCACCGACCAGTTGTCCAATGTAGTCTGCCTATACCCAGTCCTACAGTTATCTTGTGTAGTGGTACACTCTTCATTCAAATCTGATTGTCTTTGGTTCATGTTATTCCTTGCATTTGCAATTATGTTACAAATTATAGTCACTAAATGATTTTTCCCATGCCAGTTGAAATGAAGGCCATGAGTGGTGTAAAGTTCTCTACCAAATTTTTGAGCTTCAATCCTACAAATATTCACAAAACTGCTGCAGATTTCTGCATAATCTCTACTTGTAGCTATTGCTACTTTGTTTACACACGAGGATGGTATTAAGTCATGACTGTGTGGAATATCAACTACAATTACATTAGAATGCCTCAGTTGGTAGGAGCTTTTCTTAAGACCGCAGCAGCGTGCAAACCTTTGTTGTTTGCAACATCATTTGAACCACCACTGGTCATAATGTAGTTATTCCTGGTTATCTTTTGAGAATTATCTGTTACTGTTGATAGCACTTAGTCGATGGGGGTACCTGGTGTGATATAACCTAGGGCACGTACCTCTTTGTTAATATTTTTTATTTTGTGGGCAACACCTCTAAGGTGACTATCATCCAGTAAAACACTTTTCTTCTGGCGGCATTTGTTGTATTAGTTGAATTTTCCGCTTTCTTCAACATTGAAAACATACTGTTTTTATGTTCAAGTGCCGAATTCGGCTGGAGTAGATTTACAGATTGCGTAATTATTGCGACCTTTTCCTCCTGGCTTATGATTTGATGGTTTTTTGATGAAGTACTTTGATGCAGTATATGAGATTTTTTACTGTAGATGACACATTATATAAGCTTCGATTTGTTTAGTGAGCAGCATGCGTTGGAGTGACACCTACACCAGATGTTATTGAAATTACTCCACAAGTTCCTAAGCTATATTTTTATTCCAATCCTTTACACCCCTGCCCTCAACCATAAGGGTGCTACAGGTCTTACCAGGTAGCTATGATAGGTGCTCTGAAGTTTGATAAAAAAGCGTCAAGTGTGACAAGGGTGGGCTGGTATGTCTCACACACACAGGAGAGGAGCTGTGTTGGTTGCCTACATGACTGTAGAGGTTGTCTAGAACTTAAGCAGCTAATTCAAAAAAGTTTAAGTATCTCCCCTAATCTGCCTTTTCCATTCAATTTTCCTCTCCCCTCTTCCACCTATTTCATCACACCCTGTCACTCCTTAATCTCCCCTTCCTGTTGTACAATTCTGAATGTTGTAGGTAATGATTAAAGAAAGTTAATTGAGAAAGGGCAGATTGCAATTGACTGTGCTGGGCAGAGCAGAAAGTCAGAATAACTGGCACTAGTCACTCCATTGTTAATAAGATGACACAACAATGAGAAGATAATTAAGAATTTCAATGTAAGTATTGGCTTTATAGGAAGTGTCCTTCAAAATAATATTAGACTTTGCAATAAAAATCTAAAATGAAAGTAACTCCTAGCACTAATCATGCATATGCAATTACAGTGTCTTATCAGCGAGATCACCATATTAAGATTGCTGAGTTGTTTTTGCTATCCAGTGTTTTTTTGCTGTAAAAATATCTAGAAAACAAGTTGGGGCAAGGGAACGTTTAAAGAAATAAGTAATTACCAATTGCATGTCATTAAATTTATAATTATCATAAAATATACAAGGAATGAAACCACCTTCTGCATAAATGTGCAGACAGGAGGAGCCCAAAGAAAGAAAAAGGCAGTAGCAGATTTGGCAGCTCTAGCACTTATTCTCTAAACAAAATACAAATGAAAAGTTGACACAGAATACATTTAAGCTATATATATATTCAGTCATCTCGTCTTTGGATTTGGGAGCTGCCAGTATTTCTCAGAAATGTTTTATTATACAGCCTCCCCCCCCCCCCCCTCCTCTGTTGAAAGGCATTGACACCGTTTTACACACACACACACACACACACACACACACACACTTTCTTTCTTTCATTTGTTTTTAAAAGTTTGGTGTTTAAGCAAATGACCACACCACACCCAGGAACGATGATCAAAATTTGACAGACAATACCAGTCTGAAGGAGAGGATCCAACTGATGAATTTTTCATTGTACTGATACCGGATATCACAAATCAGCCAGGTTTTCTCTCATGTAGGCATTAGATATTCCACAGTGACCTGATTTCGTGAAAACAGGTGTATAGCAGAATCAGTGACGGCTTTGCACAATATATGGTGGATGTGCTGAAATAAAAGTTTTAAATACATAAATACAAAATTTCTGTTCTAGAAAGACAAAAAACTTGGATTTTATGGGCTGTTTTTCATAATGTCTCTTGTTTTCATTGTAGTGCAGTTTTTATGAAGTTTATTATTACTGAACGTCACAGCGAGTGCTAGTTGGTCCTATACATTATGAATATTTACAATAGGCACACTGTGTGTCCATTTTAAACTTATATTTTATCTTTATTTTGCTCATTTTGTTTGAATATTTGTAACAGTGCCATGTATATGACACTGCACTTAAAAAAATTGAGTCTTCATTGTGTAACTGGGGACTGTTACAAAGATTGTTCCACGTGGCCAGTAAACAGTCAGTGCTACCACATAGTTGCCAATGTGTTCACATATTTGCATGTGTATGTAGAATGTCTGGTCAATCTTCCCAAGGACATCCCTCTCCTATTTCACTGGACCACAGGCCATGAAGGTGCCTTGGGCTACACCACCCAGGTAAATTAAGTTTTCATATTATTTAAAGCACCCATCGCCAAAATACTGAGGATGCATGCAGAAACAAGTGCCAGTCACAGGTGGATGTTACTCTTCCACCGAATTCATTATTTTGTTGAAGAACGTGTAATTGTTCTTAAAGAAACATGCAAAGACTTAATTATAATTTCAGGTTGGAATTTTACCTATAGAGGCCCCCCCTCCCTCTCTCTCTCTCTCTCTCTCTCTCTCTCTCTCTCTCTCTCTCTCTCTCTCTCTCTCTCTCTCTCTCTCCCCCTCCCCCCCTCCCCCCCTCCCCCCCCCCCCAATCCAACCCCCCACCCCCACCCTCATTCCCATTGCTCATTTTACACAGTCACATTTCGAATTTGTTCCTGTGGGTCCCATTCTTTGTAGTGAAATCTCTCTTAGCAATATTTACATAAAAAGATTGTCATTTTACATTTTTCTTTACATTTTTACTTGGCCTGTACGGAAATACTTATATTCCATATTTCTAATGGATGAATGAATGATTTCATAAAGATAAGATGATTTTGTTTTAAGAATTTCTGACTGTATACATTCAGCACTGTTTAAAGCTTGAACAAGAGGCATTGCCTATCCCACAAAAGCAGAATCATCTGCCCGTGACATGACACGTACAAGTGTATGATTATTAGGTTAAATATGACACAAATTGTAGACCTCGGGTGTCAAGCTGCCACATTTACAGACTTGCGTAAATGTTGTAACATTCTTGTTTCATTTATCTGGTCATTTTAAAACTTACTTTTATTACACTGTCATTAATTTCATTTCAACTATGCTCTGGTTCAACTATTACTGTTCAATACTTGAATATAAATCATAAACAATTCTCATTTTGTATTTCCAGAATACAGGGTGTCTCAAAAAGAATCATCCAATTTAAAAAAATCATAACTGTTATAATGGAAAATCCAGGATGGAATGTAACAGTACGAGAGAAGGAAAGTTGCTACTCACCATATAGCGGAGATGCTGAGCCGCGATAGGCCCAATAATCTTTTTATTGTGCCTATCGTGGCTCAGCATCTCCGCTGTATGGTGAGTAGCAACTTTCCTTCTCTCGTATTATGACTGTTATGTTATTTGAGATGTGTGTGTGAACAACATAATGTTGGAAAGGGCAAACTCTTGAGTTTTACATGGTTCTCTAGATAGCAGCAGAATGCACCCACTTCCCCTCTAATAAAAATGGTATCGAGACAACAGAAAGTGTTTTGTGTTCTACGTTTTGCATAGTGTGGGTCAGTAATAACTGTTCAGCATGAATTTTGTACTAGGTATGGTTTGGATCCTCCTACAGCACAGAGCATTAGACGATGCCATGAACAATTCTGAGAAACATGTTGTTTGTGTAAAGGTAAATCACCGGGCCATCCCGGAGTGTCCAACACAGACATCAAATGCATCCGCCACAGTTTCACAAGGAGTCCGCAGAAATCCATTTGCCGTACAGCTCGACAGCTCTACATGCCCCCGATGTCCATCTGCGTCAATGTCCACTAATGAAACCATACAAAATTCAGCTACTGCAAACTCTTCATTAAAGTGACAAACAACAGTGTGTGGAGTTCCGTAATTTCGTTCTTAGTAAGGTGGAGGATAACAGTTTTCTCCCACACTTAGTGTTTGGTGATAAGGCAACATTCCATTTAAATGGAAAGGTGAATCTTCATAATGTGAGAATATGAGGTACAGAACAACCACATGAAGTTATACAGCATGAGAGGGACTCTCCAAAATTTAGTGTGTTTTGTGCAGTTTCACGGGAAAAGGTGTATCGTCGATTTTTCTTTTCCGAAAACATTGTTCAGGAAATGCGTATCTTGATATGTTTGAGAACTTTCTTTTCCCACAGTCGGAGACTGATACAAATGACTCCATTTACCAACAGGATTGGGCACTGGTATCTGGAAGTTTTTTTAAATCAAAGGATTACTGAATGATGGATCGGTCTCACTGGACCAAATGACTTAGCTGGGACTGTATGTCATTATTTCTTGTGGGGGCTTATAAAAGGCTCACATAACAGCTGCTGTGGAAGCTGTAACTCAGGACATGCTCACTGCAGTGTGGGGACAGTTTGAGTATCACATTGACATATGCCATGCATCTCAAGGGGGCCATATTGAATACCTATGTAAAGGTATGAAAAAAACTTTTTGAGTTTCACGTTCATCGAAGTACAAAATTCATTGCATATGTCTATTAGTTTTAGAAATGTAGATTATTCTGTTTGATACACCCTGTACTTTTCACAAGAAGTGAAACTAGTTTTTCGTTAGTATTTATGTAAAGAACTCATGTATATCTTATGAACATTTTCCAACTAATAATCTTCATGATATAAGCAAATCTACTTAATATATTGTTAGTGAACATGTTTTACCAATTTCAGTACAAGAAAACTATGAGTCAAGTAAAATTTATTATTGCAGCCTGGGAGGAGTGATTTAGTATTCAATTCTGTAATGTCAGTCTGTAAACACAAAGATTTTTGATTGTAATTCTTAAATTTTCATTCCATAATAATGCATGATATAACATGTAGTTGCAGAACCGATATATAAGCAATGGCGAATCAGTCGTCAGTGTGCCAGTTTTGTCACAGTTTGTGGGTTCCAATTTTGTAATAGTTTTGTTACAGTTTTAACAATAAATATGTAATTGTGAAGGTAATATTTCATTTCAACCTGATTACTTAAAAGTTCTCTTGACATAATGAGTTAGCAGTTACACTGTGAAGAGCTCAGGAAGTTGCAGCAAATTTTGGTGGAGCAGACACTTGCAAATTCTTTACAGCCGCTGCAGCATTGGAGATCACTGAGAAATGAAGCCCTATAATATTTCATTTGTGGTAGATGATCCTTGGTTTATGGGTGCCCTGCTGTTGAGGATCTGCTAACAGAATTTTGAGCTTCGGGATGGAAAATTTGATAGGAAGCACTAACATGGGAATCAGCAATGGACCATATATTGAGACAAAGAGGAGAATAAAGAGACAATAACTAAAAAGTGGACATAAAAACTGATACTTGTGGCATGGAACTATGTCATCACAGTCAATTGAGATAAATACTTCGATTGTTTGCCCTTTTTTCTGTGTGGTAGAAATTTTGTATGAAGACTGAAAATTTTAATGCAAGTGTTTAGAACTGTATTTATTTATCAATATGGCGAGCGATGATGACCAAGATAGCCCATTAGTAGAAAATTGCGAACAGATAGTATTCAGTGTTGTGTGTTTAATCAGCAGCAGAACCATTAATGAAAGTGAAACTGAAATGAACAGTGAAGTAACGCAAGACCAAATTCGTGACTATGAAGCAAAGGAGTGTTGATGTGAGTGCCTGTTCACCATCCCTTGGTTGTGACAAAACTGAAGCTGCAGGCTTGAACAGTGGAATAGTAGGGTTATTGTCCAGGTTAATAGCTGAAACTAAGAACACAGCTGAAGCTTTAGGTAGTGGAATTACTGAAACTGCTAATACTGTAACTAGCTCTTTAGTTTTGCTGAAAGAAACAATACAACTGGAAAATAGTAATACAAGAATAACTAAAAACAAAGAGACAATAACATCTTAAAAATGAGGTACAAACTGATCGGAAAGAGGTTGATGCTAAAATTGGGTCTGTGGAAACCAAAGTTGGTACTCTTTAAAAACAGAACTCACTGTGCAAATTGCTTTTACAAAACACAATTTCAAGGTTGTTTAAAGAAAGTAATAGATCATATTAACAGAATCTTCCGTCGGTTCTTGGTAGAACAACATTATAATAATAGAAGCCGAAAACCGGTTAGCAATAAAAATAATATTGTAGAACAAAAGTAATAGATAGTTGTGATGTAATGAAAAGTTGTGTTGTACTGAAAAGTGTAATAAATAACAAGAAGTCAGACTTAGAATTGAAATTCAAAAAAATTAGAAGACTATTGTCCCTCCCCAAGAACCATGGACCTTGCTGTTGGTGAGGAGGCTTTTGTGCCTCAGCGATACAGATGGCCGTACCGTAGGTGCAACCACAATGGAGGGGTATCTGTTGAGAGGCCAGAGAAACGTGTGGTTCCTGAAGGGGGGTAGCAGCCTTTTCAGTAGTTGCAGGGGCAACAGTCTGGATGATTGACTGATCTGGCCTTGTAACACTAACCAAAACGGCCTCGCTGTGCTGGTACCGCGAACGGCTAAAAGCGAGGGGGAAACTACAGCCGTAATTTTTCCTGAGGGCATGCAGCTTTACTGTATGGTTAAATGATGATGGTGTCCTCTTGGGTAAAATATTCCGGAGTTAAAATAGTCCCCCATTCGGATCTCCAGGCAGGGACTACTCATGAGGCCGTTGTTATCAGGAGGAAGAAAACTGGCGTTCTATGGATCGAAGCGTGGAATGTCGGATCCCTTAATCGAGCAGGTAGGTTAGAAAATTTAAAAAGGGAAATGGATAGGTTAAAGTTAGATATAGTAGGAATTAGTGAAGTTCAGTGGCAGGAGAAACAAGACTTTTGGTCAGGTGAATACAGGGCTACAAATACAAAATCAAATAGGGGTAATGCAGGAGTCTGTTTAATAATGAATAAAAAAATAGGAGTACGGGTAAACTACTGCAAACAGCATAGTGAACACATCAGTGGGGTCAAGATCGACACAAAGCCCACGCCTACTATAGTAGTACAAGCTTATATGCCAACTAGCTCTGCAGATGACGAAGAAATTGAAGAAATGTATGATGAAATAAAAGAAATTATTCGGATAGAGAAGGGAGACGAAAATTTAATAGTCATGGGTGACTGGAATTCGGCAGTAGGAAAAGGGAGAGAAGGAAACATAGTAGGTGAATATGGATTGGGGTTAAGAAATGAAAGAGGAAGCCGCCTGGTAGAATTTTGCACAGAGCACAACTTAATCATAGCTAACACTTGGTTCAAGAATCATAAAAGAAGGTTGTACACATGGAAGAAGCCTGGAGACACTGACAGGTTTCAGATAGGTTATATAATGGTAAGACAGAGATTTAAGAACCAGGTTTTAAATTGTAAGACATTTCCAGGGGCAGATGTGGACTCTGACCACAATCTACTGGTTATGAACTGTAGATTAAAACTGAAGAAGCTGCAAAAAGGTGGGAATTTAAGGAGATGGGACTTGGATAAACTGACTAAACCAGAGGTTGTACAGAGTTTCAGGGAGAGAATAAGGGAACAATTGACAGGAATGGGGGAAAGATATACAGTAGCAGAAGAATGGGTAGCTTTGCGGGATGTAGTAGTGAAGGCAGCAGAAGATCCAGTTGGTAAAAATATGAGGCCTAGTAGAAATCCTTGGGTAACAGAAGAGATATTGAATTTAATTGATGAAAGGAGAAAATATAAAAATGCAGTAAATGAAGCAGGCAAAAAGAAATACAAAGGTCTCAAAAATGAGATCGACAGGAAGTGCAAAATGACTAAGCAGGGATGGCTAGAGGACAAATGTAAGGATGTAGAGGCTTATCTCACTAGGGGTAAGATAGATACTGCCTACAGGAAAATTAAAGAGACCTTTGGAGAAAAGAGAACCACTTGTATGGATATCAATAGCTCAGATGGAAACCCAGTTCTAAGCAAAGAAGGGAAAGCAGAAAGGTGGAAGGAGTATATAGAGGGTCTATACAAGGGCGATGTACTTGAGGAAAATATTATGGAAATGGAAGAGGATGTACATGAAGATGAAATGGGAGATACGATACTGTGTGAAGAGTTTGATAGAGCACTGAAAGACCTGAGTGTAAACAAGGCCCCAGGAGTAGACAACATTCCATTGGAACTACTGACGGCCTTGGGAGAGCCAGTCCTGACAAAACTCGACCATCTGGTGAGCAAGATGTATGAGACGGGCAAAATACCCTCAGACTTCAAGAAGAATATAATAATTCCAATCCCAAAGAAAGCAGGTGTTGACAGATGTGAAAATTACCGAACTGTCAGTTTAATAAGTCACAGATGCAAAAAACTAATGCAAATTCTTTACAGATGAATGGAAAAACTGGTAGAAGCCGACCTCGGGGAAGATCAGTTTGGATTTCGTAGAAATATTGGAACACATGAAGCAATATTCACCCTACGACTTATCTTAGAAGCTAGTTTAAGGAAAGGCAAACCTACGTTTCTATCATTTGTAGACTTAGAGAAAGCTTTTCACAATGTTGACTGGAATATTCTCTTTCAAATTCTGAAGGTGGCAGGGGTAAAATACAGGGAGCGAAAGGCTATTTACAATTTGTACAGAAACCAGATGGCAGTTATAAGAGTTGAGGGTCATGAAAGGGAAGCAGTGGTTGGGAAGGGAGCGAGACAGGTTTGTAGCCTCTCCCTGATGTTATTCAATCTGTATATTGAGAAAGCAGGAAAGGAAACAAGAGAAAAATTTGGAGTAGCTATTAAAATCCACAGAGAAGAAATAAAAACTTTGAGGTTCGCCCATGACAATTTAATTCTGTCAGAGACAGCAAAGGACTTAGAAGAGCAGTTGAACGGAATCGATAGTGTCTTGAAAGCAGAATATAAGATGAACATCAACAAAAGCAAACCGAGGATAATGGAATGTAGTCGAATTAAGTCGGATGATGCTGAAGGAATTTGAGACATAGTAGTAAAGGGGTTTTGCTATTTGGGGAGCAAAATAACTGATGATGGCCGAAGTAGAGAGGATATAAAATGTAGACTGACAATGGCAAGGAATTCGTTTCTGAAGAAGAGAAATTTGTTAACATCGAGTATAGATTTAAGTGTCAGGAAGTCATTTCTGAAAGTATTTGTATGGAGTGTAGCCATGTATGGAAGTGAAACATGGACGATAACTATTTTGTACAAGAAGAGAATAGAAGCTTTCCAAATGTGGTGCTACAGAAGAATGCTGAAGATTAGATGGGTAGATCACATAACTAATGAGGAGGTATTGAATAGAATTGGGGAGAAGAGGAGTTTGTGGCACAACTTGACTAGAAGAAGGGGTTGGTTGGTAGGACATGTTCTGAGGCATCAAGGGATCACCAATTTGGTATAGGAGGGCAGCGTGGAGGGTAAAAATCATAGAGGGAGACCAAGAGATGAATACACTAAACAGATACAGAAGGATGTAGGTTGCAGTAGGTACTAGGAGATGAAGGAGCTTGCACAGGATAGAGTAGCATGGAGAGCTGCATCAAACCAGTCTCAGGGCTGAAGACCACAACAACAACAGAAGACTATTGTAATAACAAAGTCGCTACTGTAAAAAGTCTCATCAGCTCCCAATCTAGCAGCATCTATTAGTGAAATGAATGATTTGAACAAGAGGTTTACTGAGTTGCAGGAAAATTTTGTAGCTAAAAGCATTAGCAGTAGTTGTGCTGTTCTTTGGAGTAAAATTTCAAGTAAGCAGTTTCCAAATGACAGTAAAATTCACTCTGTCAAATTCTTACAGCAATGTATGAAAAAAATGTGTAAGTGGCATGACTGAAAATTTAAAAATCAAATTCATAAAGAAATTTTTGGATAGGGGTTGCAGATCAACAGATTACATTCTGATAGAATTTTTTTTAGAGGTATGAAGCTTGATGAATTCAGTAGGAGATATATAGACACTGGGGAAAGTTATGAATCTAGACTGGATGCAGAATCTTTTTATAATCTATATAGTCAAGAGAATAGTAAAGAATGTGGGGGTGAAAGAGTTAATAATGATGAGAACATTTATCTTTATGGTATAAATAATCATATGAGTAATGAAGGTTTGAGAATTGTGAATGAATGTGTTTGTTTTGAGGTTGAATCTGGTGATACTGTGCCAAAGACAGAAGCAGAGAACTTTAATTGCAGTGGAGGCTGAGGAGGTTGATGATGATTTTATGTTTTGTGAGGTTGAGGAGGCTGATAATGATTGTATGATTTGTTAGGCTGAGGAGATTGATGATGTCTCTGTGACTTGCGAAAATAATACTGAGAGAATTTGTGATCTAAGTGATTATGTTGTAGATGGCATTAATGATGTTTTGAGAGGTGAGATTGGCATTAATGATGTTTTGAGAGGTGAGATTATTTTTAATGATGGGGTAGATGGAATGAGTTATGTGGAGATTAAAGATGATGTATTTGAGGAAGATGATGATGTATTGAAGGGAGCTGATGATGTATTGAAGGGAGATGATGATGTAAGTAGGGATGATGACTCACTGGAGGTTGATGCACACAATAGGGTGGCACAAGAGGATCAAATGTTGCAGGTGGATGTCAGAAAGGCGGGAAGCACTGACAGTAAAGAGGAGACAAGATGAACTTGCATTGATAATGAGATTTTAAAGGTTGCTAGGGATCATTACAGAAATGTGGATAGTAATATTCATGCTGTTGATAAAATAGGGAGGATTTGCAATGAATTACATCCAGTCTGGTGGAAAGAGAGAACTGAGGGTACTTTTGAGGAACCTAAGATGCCAGTAGCAGCTTTGCAACCAGTTTGTGATAATGAATGTGATAATAATCAAAGTGATGGTGGCATTAGCTATGAAGAAGTAGAAAATGAGTTATTTGAAAAAGAAGATAGAGATGATAGGGAATTACAGGGAAGTCCTTACATCTTTGTTGAATCTGATAACTGGGAAGGGAACTTTCATAGACACTGGCACTCTAGTCTGTGGAATTTCTGAGAAACTGAGAGACAGAATTAAATACAGCCAGAATTTCGTTGAATTGCGTGTTGTTTGTGTCAAGATTAAGGGCGGTACTGGAAGGCATAGTGAAACAGTAAAGCTTCGATTAAGGCTAGAGTATGAAATTGATGGTGTACTCTTTGTACGAGGCTGTCTTGTCATTCCTGAGCTTATGAGAACATAATTTTGGGAACTGATTGGATTACTAAAGCAAAGGTATGTTTTAGTTGGGGAACTGAGGTACTGATTCTTACTGAAAAAACGAAATTGTTAATTTGCTGTGGTGAAGCTAATCAGATAAAAGAGATTGATTGTAATGAGGGTATGGGCTATGTAATTGATGAAGAATACAGTAGGGATGGGTACTATGAGTCAGTAAATTCAAAAGTTAATGAGGCTAGTAAGCTGAACCAAGAACAAAAAAGAGAACTTAAAGAATTTTTATGTGGATATCAAGATGTTTTTAGTGAGAAACATGGAAGAGAGGGGAACAATCAATGTAAATTAAAGTTGAAACATCACAGGCCATTTTTCATAAAACATTACTGTATTCCAATGTCCAAAAAAGAAGCTGTCGAGAGAGAGAACCACAGAAAATGAAGAACTGTGGGAGGGGAGGGTGTCATAGAAAAGGATTGTAGTGAGTACAATACTATGTTGGTCATAAGAGAAGTTGTTGAAAAAACAACTACAAAAAATGAAGAGCTGTGGGGGTTTAGAAAGGGGTTGTAGTGAGAAGGGGGAAGAAATTTTTTGGAGGACCAGGCAACTGTACAATTTAAGAAAACCAAGACATGACAGAAAAGTAAAGTCAGAACTGGGAACCTGGTTCTAGTGAAGACCAATGAAAAACTTAGAACA
This sequence comes from Schistocerca piceifrons, assembly GCF_021461385.2. Lineage (NCBI taxonomy): Eukaryota > Metazoa > Arthropoda > Insecta > Orthoptera > Acrididae > Schistocerca > Schistocerca piceifrons. The sequence continues at coordinate 218,445,850 of NC_060145.1, read as the reverse complement.
ATTAGTATAGCAATCAAGAAATTTTTTGACATGTGCATGAGACTACTTGAAGTGATATCAAATCTTCATCCAAATGCTTACAGATTAGTTTATCCTAAAACAAGAAAAATATTCAGATTAAGGACCGTAGTAGAAATAAAATTGTACAGACAAGGACAGAGAAAGTAAATTGTCATGTGATGTGGAGTGGTAAAATTAGAAATGTTTTACATACTATTTTCTGAATACATAAAGGGTGATACAGGATTTTTTTATTTTACGATAATGTCATTATTCATACTGGGAAATGTGTTTTGTTTGCACATGAAGAGTGTGGCAACTGCTAGGGACTCAGCCCTGTACCGTTTGCTTCTGTAATTTAGCCTTCTGTTGGTACAATTATTCTCTGACTATTCTTTTACTCTATTTTTGCGACTGATGTCCGACTTGTGAATGTCAATTTTCAGTTAACTAATACTGCTGTCACTATTGCATAAGTTTGCCCCTTTGATGTTGGTGGAGTGGTAGCAGATGTCCAACTATAGCTGGAGCTGTTATATCTGAAGTTTTCCAATTATGAAAGTTTATTTTATAATGACGTTACTTTGGCAGCTGTGTTTGATGGTTGAGTCAGTGATGTTATATTACAGTCATTCTGCATTTTTGGGGAAAAAACTAAAGCCAAATAGAAGTTACTCAGTAAGAAAAGATGAAATCTTAATCTTACAAAGCATCTCTGAAACTGTATTTTCTTTATGTATTAATCCCATCTTATTTGTATTCTGTGAGTTTGTCAACTACACAACTATGTACTGAAAGGTATGTCACAATTAATATTACATATGTGAGACTTACTTTGCTCATTTCTGGAAGAGTTTGTTGAAGCGGAGTGTACAGAATTTAAAATGTTTTATAGTACATATACAGAATCTACGCAAAGACATACCAAATAATATGCAGAATAGGTTGTCTGAGTGATGTGGATCACAGCAGCTTGTGAAACCATTAAGTCAGTACTCTTGTCAGTTATACACTTTTTTACTGTTCACATATTGTAAGATCAGTGATCGAGGACCTGAATGAGTGGAGAGTTTTGTAGTGTATTCTGCTATTTTACTAAACTTGAGTTTGGTTTTCACTATGGTACAGGCACATAGCCTCTGTGGCACACTTGTAAATTTGCGCTTGAGTTCATTTCTTTGTCAAAAGATGCATTTGTATGCACTAATTTCACTTCTATTGCATTTTGAGAGGTGTGTAATTGCAAAACTTATGTGAAATGCAAATCTAATATTGAGCCATGATGTGTACACTGTCAGGGTGTTATATCAAAAGAATGTTTCTATTTCAGACACAATGAATGGTATTTCTGCAGTACATTTAAGGAAATTTGAAAGGAGAGTTACTTTGGATGACCTTTTGGAAAGAATAGTTGTTACCTTACAGTAATGTAAAGGTGTTGGATCATAGAAGAAGTTGGTTGAACAGAATCTGCCGTAGTCTTGTCAGCTATACACTTTCTTACTGTTCACATATTGTAAGATCACTGGTAGACTCACACATTACAGGATTAATAACTGTTAATTGAATGATTTGAACACTGAACATATCGATTTGTTGTGGTATGTAGTTTTATTACATACCATTGTGAGGAATACTTACACACAAGTATGTGCCTGCACCGTGTTCCTTTACCTTAGGTGATCACAAGTGCACTATACTGAGAAACTGAAGGAAGGAATTTATTAATTGCTAATTTTATTACTTTATGAATACACACATCACTTCACTGGCAAGAGAGGGATACCAGCTCAAAAGCATGTGCCTGCACAATGTCTCCTACTGAACAAAATATTTTTATTACTTAATTTTTTAATGTTTTATGAGTTCTGCACTGCTTTGCAGAGAAGGCATATGTAATGTAAAATTGTATATAAAAGCATGGAAAGAAATTGAAAATAACATATGTCAATGAAAACACACACTTATTATCATGCTACCTACATACTGTTTTAACTTATATTCTGTCCTGGAGGTGGTATTTGACAATGTACATGATGCTATTTAGGGAAGTCATGCACCTATATTGATAGAGGTGACAAAATTTATCTTGCAAGGAAGTTACTGCTTATGAAATTGTATTTGGATAATGATAGTGAAACCTTTTATAAAGAGAGTATATTTGGTATTTGAGCATCAACTGGTCAGTTGCATGTATTTGCAGAAATTACTGAACATAGAGACTATGTGCCCGGGAGCACCAGAGGAATATAAAAAAGACTGTAAGGAGACATTGTCACAAATGGACTGGGAGCTTCTCAAGCAGCAAACAAGCATGTAACACCAGAGAATGTATATATTTTTAAAGTTTGTATAAGTGATTCTTTTACTCCTTACTCAAGTAACAATATTATGAGAAGGAAACAGCAGAGATGTTGAGTTGCAGATAGGCACGACAAAAATACTTTCACAATTAAAGCTTTTGGCCATTGGCCTTCATCAGCAATACACACACACCTGAAGTCTCTGGCAACTGAAACCACACTTCAAGTAATGTAGAAATGGACAATGTTTAAATCTGAATCATTTTGCTAAGCTATGCTTTTAGCATGTAATTGTAGTTATTACATATTTGATCTGCTATACTCACTGCTCACTGTTACATTTTATGTTCAGTGGTCTCTGAAGTCAACTTCACCATTGCACACTGTGCTGAATGGTAACTTTTGGGGAATTATTTATTTATACTGTATTTCTGATAATTGATTGAAGTTTCATTTTTGACAGAGTATCACGTTTGTGGGGGGGGGGGGGGGGGGGGAGTGTTGAAATGTATCATTAGTAGTATGATATGAAGTGTTGGCCTCACGTGCCAGGCTTTGTCCACATTTACAGACTTACATAAATTTTGTAATATTCTTATTTCATTTATCTGGTCATTTTAAAACTCAGTTTATTATACCGTCACTAATTTCATTTCACCTGTGCTATGGTTCAACTGTTAATAATCAACAATTGACATATATCATAAACAATTCTCATTTTATAATTCCAGAATATTTTTCACAAGAAATGAAACTAGTTTTGCATTAGTATTTATGTAAAGAACTCGTGTACCTGTTAAGAACATTTTCCAGCATGACTAAGCAAGCAAAATACTGTGAAATATATTGTTAGCAAACATATTTTATGAATTTCAGTACTAAAAAACTATGAGCCAAATGAAACTTATTGTTGCAACATGGGAGAAGTAAGTTACTATTTAATTCTGTATTGTCAGTCAGTAAACACCAAGTTTTTTTATTGCGATTCTTAACTTTTCATCCTGTAATAATGAATGATGTTACGTGTAATTTTTGGACTGATATACAAGCAGTGGTGAATCAGCCATTGTTATACAAGTTTTGTCACATTTTTTGTAAGTTAGTTTTGCCAAACTTTTTTAAAGTTTTTATGTGTTTTTGAACAATAAACGTATAATTGTGAAAGTAAAATTTCATGTCTACGAGATTACTTAAAATTTCATTTTGCATAATGGATCAGTACCTACACTGTGAAAAACTCAAGAAGTTGCAGATAATTTTGGTGGAGCAGATACTCAGAAATTTCTTTACAGGCATTGCAGCATCGAAGATCACCAAAAGATGAAGATGAGTATTTTCTACCAACTGTTACACCCAAAAATCCCATATATGCTAAAATACACACAAGATAAACTGAAAATGAAGGAAGGCTCAGTCATAGAGCATCATGTCTTAACATACATACAACTTTCCATTACAGTGTTCATCCATCATTAACTACAGATACCTGTCTACCTGAAGTTAATGGTTCAGTGCGTCATTTAGGATCAAGACTTTCATTTTATGAACATAAATTACTAAATTATAGCACAACTACATATAAGATATTAGTTCCAGCAGAAATATTTACATTTTACTTTCAGAGCTCTTATTGATTTAATTCATTTCAGTGTCGATGTTAAATGACCAATTCTTTGCACAGTAGAATTTAAAGGTTAATGTTACAACCCCTGAGCTCAGGGGTTGTAATATGTCAGAACGACCAAGAGGTATGATTTGGGAGAAAGGGGTGACTTATGCTGAATCATGCAGAGAAACACAAGCAAGTGTGTCATGACTGTATTACATCGAATGTACTCAGCGGGCTTTCTACTGAATTCAGTGGTGGCACAATGTGTGTGTGGGTCAGTGCCAGAACCTGAAATGTTGGCACCTGGTCACCCAGCCTTGCAGATGTAGCGCTCCATTTCCTGCAATGGCTAAGTGGCTGCCATGTGCGTTAGATGTGCCTCTAGCCCGGAACATGGCTGGCTGATCCTGCCAGCACGACTCCTGGACCCCATGTAGAGTGCCACAGGGAAACAGCTGACTTCCATCATTACAGTGAGGCTTAGCAGCTCCGACTGATGTTGGACCCCAGTGTCGCCTCTGCGGATGGCACTTTGCAGTCCACCAGACCATGTCACCCAGAGAGTGGAGGCTAGCAGCCCTCTTCCTCCTCAGGCCGGTACAGCTCCAAAGTGCAACCTACCCCGCCATGACTGACATGTCCATGCAGTGGAGGATTGACGTATTTCAGCAGGCTAGTTGGCCACCAGTATTCATCAGCAACAGGTCATCATGGTTGGCCTGAAACTTAAACAATCTTCATTCTGTCCAGTTCTAGATGGAGACAGAACAGTGATTGCCTGATCTGAGACTCTGGGTTCACTTGTGCTGCCCTGATTATGTTATAATTGTATACAGTGCTCACCAGGCCGTGCCTTCCCACCTGTGAGCAGTGTCATAAACCTGCCTCGCAAAATCATTTGTAAAAGATAAACACTGCCCGCACCTGCCATATGATGTGCCGCGTGGTCCCTTAACAACTACCTTTCAACCATAGCTGCATGAAATTTACAAGAATTCCCCAAATCCATGCCTGTACGTATTCGTGGCACAGCACATCACCTCCCTTCTGACAAGATTCCTCCCGAATCTTTAACATCATGCTCTCACTCAACTGTCTTAACTCTAATAGTCCATGCCTGTACGTATTCGTGGCACAGCACACCACCTCCCTTCTGACAAGATTCCTCCCGAATCTTTAACATCATGCTCTCACTCAACTGTCTTAACTCTAATAGATTACATATGAAGGACATCTCCCAAATTCACCATATGGGACTTACTCTCACACTTTACTACTATCGTGTATCCCTTATCATGCCATTACATACTAATTAAGACCATAAAACTAATTGCTTCCCCAACCAATGCTGGGCAACCATTCTACTCATAATTGGTGTGTTTACACATCCATAGCCTGTGCCCTCTTGTATCTTACACAGAAATACAGTATGCAAAAGTCTGCTAGAAACACTCCTCAAGTGGTGGCTGACCTGCTCACCATTAATACTTTGTTCTCCTATTCGTCCTGGAAATGGTGTACATGCTGCCACGCCTGTTCCATCGAAATCCCCCCTTTCTGGGACTCTATTAATCTGTGCAAGGACTGTAAAAGCTTTGGAAAGAGTGTGTCATTTAAATACATTAAAATTTGGACAGTTAATAACCTCAGAGATCCTTCCAGTCAATGCAATGTATTTCACAACAATGTCAAAATAGTTGAGCCTGTAAGCATAGCCAGAGGACGAAAATCCCTCCCGGCTACCTCACAAGTTGTGCCATTAATGGTCATTCCGTTTTCCTGAAGCTCGAGTTTTTTGGAGCCTACAGGTCTGCCTCCTTCATAGCAATTCAATCATACAGTATACGGAGTATAAAAAATGAGTACCCACCCTCGGGAAGTACGTTTGGGCTGGCAGAAGCTCCTTCCCACAACTCGTCCCATTTACTTGTTCCAGAAACACTCACCTCACCTTTCTGCATATCAGTCTGTACTTGGCCATCTGGAAAGATCACAAACTACTCTATCACACCTTTCTTGTACGCACAATCCACAAAAAAGCAATATTAGTAATAATGACGTGAAAAACAAAAAACTCCACAAAAAACAATTATCCCTATGGAAAAAATACATACTCCCTGATACACTAAACCAAACAATAAAAAAAGCAACAAATTACAAGTATACAACTTACTTACGCAGCCTTAACCTATATGGCACATCATGTACCTTACATTGTTCACCAACTCCAGGTTCTTTCTTTACACCCTTTGTAACTTTCATCTCCTGGTTGGCTGCGATAGCTGTGGTTCTCCTCCACCTTTCCTTTAAGTGGTTTGATGCAACTAATGTGTGTAACAGACGTTTTTGTGGAGAACCACATCTTCATGTTGACCGATGAGGTCATTTCCACAGCCTGGTATGGTTCCTGATATTTTGTTAAAAATTTCTTTGTTTTCCCCTTCAACGTATAGGGACTAGTGACCATTATCCACTGCGCCACACAGTATTGCGGCAATATGCCCTTGCATCTGTTCTGTTGTTCCTAGTGTTCCAGCACCTTCATGTTTGCCTTTTGCACATTCATCCAAACTTCCTAATTCTCCTGGCCAACTTCCTCACTGACTCACCATCCAGGCCTAATTTAGGAATCAATACACCAAAGGGAGATTGCATTTCCATACTGTACACCACCTCTAATGACAAGAAACCCATAGCAGTATGAACCTTGTACATGTGGTAAATAGGTGGCCCAATTGTCGTGCCTGGCACCTATGTAATAGCTCAACATCTTTACCATTGTCTTGTGCACATATTCCATTCTCCCATTGGCCTGGGGATGGAATGGACTCATCCGCAACTTCTGTACACACAATACGTGACATAGTTGTTTCATGAGCTCTTAGACAAAATTCATACCTTGGTCCCTAATTATGGTCTCAGGTACTGCAAACTTTATTATCTGGTTGTTTACTAACACCTGCGCTATGGTACTAGGCCATTGCTAAAAATTGAGAAAAATGATTGATGATCGTGAGAACGTACCTATTTATTGCAGGTGTTTTATTAAATGGGCTGAGGACATCCAACTTTATGATAGAAAATGGACTTGATGCCTCTGGCAACCTTTGCAGTGGCTCTTTCTGGTGTGTAATGTTGGCCTTCTGCACGCATGGCACACAGTGCTTAACATACTGCTCCACATCACATTTCCTGTTCCTTCATCAAAACGGCTCTGCTATATGAGGTGTGTTCAAAAGTCAGGGGACTTTATATTTTTATGAGAAAGTATTTATTTTTTCATCAATATTCATGTTGTCCCCTCCAAAGTAATTCCCCCCCCCCCCCCTAGATGCAGTACACTTGTGCCAATGCTCCTTCCAATCCTTGAAGCACTTCTCATAAGCACTTTTTGGTACAGCCTTGAGTACTTCCAGTGATGCATTTTTCATTTCCTCAATTGTTGAAAATCTTCATCCTTTCATTGGTCTCTTCAGTTTTGGGAACAAGGAAAAGTTGCAGGGGCCAAATCCGATGAATATGGTAGTTGAGGTGTGATTGTCATGTTGTTTTTGGCCAAAAGATCTCTCACAAGTAACAGTGAATGAGCTGGCACATTGTCGTGATGCAAAAGCCATGAGTTGTTTTTCCACAGTTCTGGTCATTTTTTGCATATTGCTTCTCACAAACGATGCATAATGTCATGGTAATACTCCTTATTGACTGTATGACCTTCAGGCAAAAATTCATGTTGCACAACGCCATGGTAATTGAAAAAACAGTGAGCAAAACTTTGACATTTGATTAAACTTGACTTGCTTTTTATCGGTCTTGTCTCTCGGAGATGCTTTCATTGGGATGATGGCTTTGGTTTTGACATCATAACCGTAAACCCATGTTTTGTCACCAGTTATGACCATTTTGAGCAAGTCAGGATAATCATTGATGTCATTCAAGAGCTCCTGAGTGATACTTATGCAATGGTTCTTCTGATCAAAATTGAGAAGTTTTAGAACAAACTTCACTGACACATGTCTCATGCCCAAAACATGCGAAAAAACTGTGTGACACTAACCGACCGAAATGCCAACATGCTCAGCAACTTCTATTATGATAATTCAATGATTTTCCAAAACCATTTTCTTCACAACTTCGATGTTATCATCTGTTGTTGATGTGCAGTGGTGTCCAGAGTGAGGTTTGTCATTGGCATCGTCTTGGCCATCTTAGAAGAACTCGTACAACTTATAAACTTTTTTTTAAAATTAGTGCAGACTCACTGTACACTGCTGTCAACATTTTAAGTATTTTGGAGCAGTTGATTCCATTTTTCACACAAAATTTGATGTAAATTCTTTGCTCCATTTTTATAATAATCAAAAATTGCTGACCACACTAAAACACGTCTAACCTTTCTATCTGTCAAAAACAAACTAAGTATACTGTACACTTGGGACATGTGTACCAACGTAACCAAACAAATGATCGATAATCGAATGTACAATGACTGTGCAATTTGAAAAGTCACCTTACTTTTTGAACAGCCCTTGTATGTCTGTCCATCACATGTCGCCTGCTGTGACTTGACAATACATGGTTGTGAGTTTCCTGCAAAACTTCCTTCTGAAAACTCTTTGCAACCACCACACTTGGTCCACAACTTGTTGTTCTACAGAACAAACTCTCGTGCATAATGAAATGTGACTGTGACTTAAATTCCAGGCATTCCTTAACACTTGCTTGTGCCTGTTACCCCTCTTCACCATTCTTCCCTAGCATACTTAACATTGCTATCTCACGGCTTAACAAATCTGCATTTGCGTGTGATCTTCCTGCATTATGGATTACCTTGTACTCAAATTCACTAAGCTTAAGTGCCCACCAAGTTAATCTACTAGATGGATCTTCAAAACCATTCAACCACTTCAATGAGGCATGGTCTGTCATGACCTTAAACTTCCTACTTTACAGATAACATAGAAAATACATAATACAATATATGACCGCCAACATCTCTTTCTCTGTTGAGTAGTTATGCTCTCCCTTGTTGTACTGCTGTGGAGCATAAGCTACCGGATGTTCCTGTCCGTCCACCATCTGTCCCAAAACACAACCAACTAACCAACTGGCTCATTTTAAGCACGACTTGAAAGGATAAACTCTTTTTCAAAATCTGAAAAAACCATATTGGATCTGAAACTATCATTTCTTTCATTTTTTCAAATGCCCCCTGACATTCATGCAACCAATGGAATTTCGTCCCCTTCTTAAGTAGATTGTTGAAAGGTTTATCTATTTTCACAAAGTTCTTCTCCGACTATCAATAATAATTACAGAGACCAATGAATGACTGTACCTGCTTAGTTGTTTGTGGTATTGGATAATTTTGAACTGCATCTTTTAGATGGGGATTGGTCTATATGCCACACTCACTGATCATGTGCCGTAGATAATCTACTTGAGTTTGCGCAAAATAGCACTTGTCAACACTTAACGTCAAACGTACTGATTGCTGTCTACTAAAGACATCCTCCAAATGTCTTACATGCCCCAGTAAATCCTTCAAATACACAATTGTGTCATTGAAATAGACTAAACAAGTTTTTGGCTTTAATCCTCTCAGTAACCCATTAACAACTGCTGAAAGACTTGTGACGTTCACCTGCTCTATTTCTTCATTGATAGTCCTCGGTATTGACGTACTACTTTGTTATACTGGCTGAAAAATGGGGGTGGGGGGTGAGTTCAACATTGACTATTGTAAATGATGTAGCCGACAGACAATTATATGGCCAGTTCACTATTGGTAATTGTTGATAAGCCCCATTAATTGGTTGCAGGCAAACGTCAGCATACTGCTACAATAGTTTACTGTTGAACATCTACGAGCAGTAAAAACCTAACCACACTATTCATGCAGGATAATAATACGGTACATGTGACACTATTTTTCAAATAAAATTAACAGACATTGTCATTAATTGTTCTAACACACGGCCTATTTGTGTTACACAGATTCCACTGTTAGGTTGATGCATTGTTGTTGCTCTAACCGACACATACTTCCCATCTGAAAATCAGCCGTGGACTGAGTGTCTCGGGACCAAAAATTGTCCTTTATATATCCTCACAATAATAGGCACTGAAACTATACATTGTTTGATGTTCAAGTTACAGAAGTTACAGTTAAAACATAGCTCATTCAATTAACTGAATACATTGAAAAATTCCTCCTTCTTAATAGTTCCTCCTGCTACAAAGGTTATGCCGAATTATTTGTTTAAATGATGAAATTAACAGATATAGTTGTACAAACAATACTTTTGACAAACCTGGTAATTGTTTTGAAATTAATTAAGGGCTGGCTTTGCTAATATGTTTTCGAATAGAGCCAAATAATTACCTTAAGAATCCTAGTTGTTGTTCTTCCAAATATTTATAATTAGTACAGAATTTATATTTGTTTATAAGTCAACAATAGAATCTAAGTAACAAAACAATGACTGATTTCACCTTGTAACAAGGATATTAAGTAGGAATCAGCAAAATAAATTAGCAAATTAATTACACACAAAACTAAGTACAAAATTAGACCTGGTGCTATATTCCTTAAGACTGAGGGCCAACCTTTCTCTTTTATGGAAATGTAGATTATACTCATGCTTTTTAATGGCAATTAGGCAAAAATGAAAATAAAATGAATTTGAGGAGGCAGATGGCAAAACAAACAAGAGAGGAATTAAATCATCACAGACTAAACAAGTTTTTGGCTTTAATCCTCTCAGTACCCCATCTAACAAACACTAAAAAGCTGCCGGTGCATAAACAGCCTGCTGGGACTATAAACACTGTTTTTCAGCCCATCTTCAGGTGCCATCTCCAGTTGATGGTATCTGCTCCTGAGGTCCATAGTTGTAGAGAACAGACACTGACCCAGATTAACCAAAGTTTCCATGATGTTTGGCATTGGATAAGCATCTGAAATGGTTTGTGCATTTAGATATCTGTAGTCCCAGCAAAATCTGTTTTTCCGTGTCCTGTCTATCGACTTTTTTGGCATGATGACAATATTGGTGTTCCAGGGACTATCACTTGTTACTATGATCCCATCCCATAGTAGTTGTTCAATGAATTTTTCTGCCAATGGTTGCAGCTGCTTTGCTATATAGTACAGCTTCTTTTAAATTGGTGCATGTTGTGTCAACAGGGTTGCTGGTAACCCCCCATTTGTCCAAAATAAATCGCTAAACCTCAACAACAACTTCTCCATAGCCATTCGTTCACTGCCCTTCAAATTACCTGCTTTCCCTCATAACACTTCCGTATTGATGGTTTGCTTGTGGCTTTCTTCTAGGATCAACATATTGAAGTCCTAATCTTTAAAGACTTACAGAGTGGCTATTATTGCACCCTTTGATAGAGTCAGCTCCCCTCTGCCAAAGTTACCCACACTAACCAGAATCATCTGTTCCCCATTAATGTCATTCAAATGTTCTAAACTCCTGCAGATAAAACAATGTGAACTATCCAACTCTTCATTGCTTAAGAGTGGTTCAGCCACAAGTAATGTTTCCTTCAGCAAATCAGTATCCACTGAAATCCATGCTATCTTTCTCGTACCTGCTGGTATTTTAGCCTGTTGATTGATCTTTACTGAAAACATACACAGTTTAGTTGGTCTCCCCCTCATGATAGGTGAACCTTACACCATTGTCTCAGTTTCAGCTGTTTCCCCCAGTTGAAACAAAGCCCCACTGTACATTGCAAAAGATCAATGTTTGTGTGATGTTTGTTGAGAATCACTGAATAATCTTCGCCTACACGTGGAAATATTTCCATCCATTTGCTGAACTTAGTTTTCCTGACTGAAAATTCCAGTACTGCTGTGCCCAATGATTCCACCCTATTATTGCCAACCCCACATAACCTATACTGTGGTGGCCTATCTTCTCTTTCCCATCAGGTCCAGACTGATAATGGACTCATTTACACCTGTGTCCACCAAAAATCTCTGTTTCCTGCCACCCACTAAGCCCACTCAGCTACATTCCATCTGTCCACTAACTTGTGCTGTGTTATGGTCTGTCGGGACTGCCTTCCCGACAGTTGAAGCAATCTCATTTGTGTTTAACAGCTGCTTCCCTTGCTATTACAGCAACTTTTACTGTTATTCCTAAGAACTTTTCTGCCCACATTTCCTTTGTAATCAGGGTTGTATTGACTGTTGTTATACCTTCACTCTTATTATTATTTGAATTTGGTGGGCATTGGTCTGTTTGACATGCATCACGTCTCTGTGATGTTGGAGCTGACGTGACTTGGTCAGAGTGGTATCCATTTGGATGGCTGGCAGAATTTGCATGCATGGCTGATTTGACTGCACTATGCTGTTCTGACCATTACTGTTATGGTTATGGTTATGGACCTTCAGATCTTGATTAATAAGGTCAATAGATTATAGAGCAGACATACAATGTTCTAGATACTCATCCGGTACATGTACTAGTTTCTCACGAATATCTAAAGGTAACTTTGTCTTCAAAATTTTTAACATGTCTATCTGAGAAATAGGCTCGTCTCAATACCGAGTTTTGTTTAAATATTTTTCAAAATATCAACAGATACTATTCTGTTTAGTAGAGAAAGGCTCCAGGTTGAATACCTGTTTTATCAGTCTGTCTCGATGGCTTCTTGACCAGTACTTAGATATAAATGCTCTTTCAGACTGCTTGAAAATTTGACAGGGTACCACAGTGTCCTTGGCCCAAAGGGCTCCATCACCTTTTGTGCATCTAGTGATGAAATGGTTCTTTTGCTGTTCAGTCCAAGACTGTGGTAACGGTAACACATCTTTGAATGCTTGTATAAATATGATTGGATGTGGAGCATTTTTTTCTGATACAAAAACTTGAAACTGCCAATTTTTTTGAGCTGTGTTTCTTCGGGCAAGACAGAAGATAGTAATTGTGCAGTCTTTACTTTTTATGGTATAGAATTTGGCAATAAGTTGTTGAAATTTGTCTCTTTACCATATGTTGTACAACCTGCAGCAGTAAGACTGCCGTTAACTATCACATACTTTTTTAGCAATAGGCAGGGTGCCTTGAATAATTCCCCTGACTGTAGACAATTCTTGTCACATATTTGCAACTTGCATATTCATTTGTTCATGCCATTCTGGCAAATCTTTGCTCATGGTGACATTTATTTGAGCTAATTCGGACTGTAAGAATTCACTGTAATTGTATTGTTTGGGCACAGCACAGGTGACAGATTCATTTACAACACACTCTAATTCAGAACTTAATTTAGCGTTAATTTCTATACCTTTGCATAAAAGCCACTGCGAAAAATCATCAACAATGTATTTGCACTGGTCATTGAACTTCATTTCAATTTAAGCTCCTTGTGTGACAAAGCAAGCAGGGATCTGTTTATTTCCTCTCTTGTTTCGCCATGTGCCTGCTTAAATTCATTTTTTTGCTAGCTAATTACCATTAACATACGTGAATATAATCTGCATTTTCTTAAAAGAGAAAGGTTGGCCATCAGTTTTAAAGGATATAGCACCAGATCTACTTTTGTGCTTAGTTTTGTGTATGTAATTAATTTCTTGATTTATTTTGACTATTCCTAGTTAATATCTTTTGTTATAGGGTGAAATCAGTAATTGTTTTGTGACTTAAATCCTGTTGTTGACTTACAAACAAATATAAATTCTGTAATGATGATAAACATTTGGAAAAAGAATCTCTAGGATTCTTAAAGTATTCATTTGGCTCTATTTGAAAACATGTTAGCAAAGCCAGCTCTTAATTAATTACAAAGTAATTAACAGATTTGTCAAAAGTATTGTTTGCATATCTATATCTGTTAATTTCAACATTTAAACAAATAATTCAGCTTCAACCTTATAGTAGAAGAAACTGTTAAAAAGAAGGAAGTTTTCAATGTATTCAGTTAATTTAATGAGTTACATTTTAATTGTAATTTCTGTAAATTAAACATCAAACAATGTATAGTTTCAGCGCCTATTATTGTGATGATATATAAAGGCCCGATTTTTTGTCCTGAGACAGTCAGTTCACAGCCAAGTTTCAGACGAGGAACCCGTATTGGTTAGATCAACAACAGTGCATCAACTTAACAGTGGAATAAGAGTAACACAATTAGGCTGTTTGTTAGAACAGCTACAATGTCTGTTGTATACATACCATATTAGTCTGCAAGAACTGTGTGTTTAGGTTATACTGCTCAATGACATCTGTGCTGATGTTTGCCCGCAACCTATTAATGAGGCTTATCGAAGATTCAACAATAGTGGACTGGCTATATTAGCTGTGAATATTGGGGGGGGGGGTTGTGAACTGTGAAATGCAAAATGCAACTGTGCACCTGTCGGCTACTACACCATTTACAGTAGTCAGTATTGTATTGAAATCCCCCCCCCCCCCCAATTTTTCAGTAAGTATCACAATGCAGTACATCGACAACAAGGACCATCAATGAAGAAATATAGCAGGCGAACATCACACGTGTTCTTCAACAGAGGTATCTACTTCATTTTCTAATTTCACTACTGTTCCTTTTAGTCACGTGTGATCTTGAGACAAAGTCTGAACTGCTTCTGGGAGACCACAATAAGTACTGAAATTAGCAGTGAATTGCTTTTTTTTCCAAATAAGTGGTTAAAGTTAGATTGTTGTTCTGTTCTAAGAACTTTTATGTTTTCTTCCATTACTTGAAGACTTTGTAATAACAAGGTGATTGGATCAGTTGGTTGACTGCGTATTTTTACATTCATTTCATGTGAATGTGAAATACTGCCCATTTGAACATTTACTTTATGTGAAGCATCATATTGAACAGTTACATTATGTAAAGAATTGTCTCTGTCAATATCAACTTCACAGAAAAGATTTTCATTCAAAACTTTAGTTTTGCTTTCAGGCCATGATCCAGGATCATGTTCTGAACTGCCTAAATCCACATCTTCCACATTAGTAAGTTCACTTTGTTCTGAAACAAACTCCATGCTACTATTTTCTTCTGTAGCCATTGTTGTGTTCTTTCCCATTTTCACCATAATATAATGTAAGTGAAAAATACTTTTACAGAAATTTTGAGTAAATTATGATTTGAAAAAGCGTCTACTGAGTAATCATATTTATTTTATAAGCATGAATAGTTTAGTGTTATGTATATGTTAGTGTAATCTACCATTACTATTACAAACAAAATGGTTTTGGTCAACTACAGCTTATCTCCATCTGCTGAAGAGATGCAATGTAGTAGTCAAGCAATAACTTTTTATTTTTTCTCAAGCTCGAACACCAACCAACTCAAAACACAAGTCAATACCAAGAATAGTAATAAAAATCAAAGAGTAAAGCAGATCATCTGTGTGCTTGTTGCCACAGAATAATGCTGTGTTTCTTGTGCATTCACAGATGTTCTTCTGGTGACTCCCACACAGCCCCCCCACGGTAGAGTGGAGCTCCGGTTATGTAGGGGTATTTATATTTCACCCGACGTCCAGCTCTCATGTGTACTGAAGGCACTGCTTGAACTTCTTCAGCTTCCGGTGCTGGCAGTGATGGTTCTATTTCCTCCTGTGGCACCGAGACAGTGTCACTCGTGTCCAGTAGTGTGGAAGGTGACACATCGTGTTCAGCATGTACATCTTCTTCGGTTGGTAACATATGTGCATGTTTGACATGTTCCAATGATACCACTTGGGTCTTCCCATTTTGAGCTATATGTACGGTATGTTCATCCTGGAAGAGAACCCTGTAAGGCCCAGAATATGGGGGCTGCAGTGGTGACTTGATGGCGTCTGTCCATAGCATCACATGTACATGACTGTAGGTCCTTGTGCACAAACGTTGTTATTGCCCCTTGTCTTGAGACAGCTGATGGGCAAAGTCTGGCCATATGCTCGTGCACCGTTTGCAGTACATAAGGCAATTCTGTCTGTCGTGCCCCAGTTTGATTGGTGAAGAATTCTGAGGGGAGTCTTGAGGGTTCACCACAAACCAATTCTTCAGTGGATGCTCCTAAATATGCTTTTAATGCTATATTAAGGCCCAACAAAACCAGTGGCAATGCTGATGACCAGGACTGTGCATGGCACATTAAAGCGGCTTTTAGCATTCTGTGTCAGCGTTCCACCATTTCATTGCTTGCTGGTTGGTAAGCCGTGGTATGATGATGGTGAAAACTGCAAAGGTTGGCCAATTCTGAGAACAGCATAAATTCAAATTGACACCCCTGGTCTGTGGTGACATGTAAATGGCAGCAGAAGTGAGCAATCCATGACAAAAGAAATACCTGTGCCACTGTTTCTTCAGAAGTGTCCGATAATGGAACTGCCTCCGCCCATCTGCTGAAGTGGTCCACTGCAGTGAGGAGGTAACGGTATCCTTCCGATGGCAATGGAGGTCCCACGATGTCCAGGTGCACATGTGTGTGAAATGTTGCATCGTAAGTGGGAAGTCTCCCACTGCTTTGTGCACGTGTTGTCCAACCTTGGCCCTCTGACAATCTAAGCACATTTTTGCCCAACTACACCAGTCCTTCTTTATGTAGGGCCACAAAAATCTGTCCATCATCAGCTTGACACTGGCGTTTATTCCGGATGAGCCAGCCCATGGATGCTGTCAAATAATTGCCATCACAATTTCTTAGGTACAAAAGGTCTTGGTTTTTCCTGTGATACATTGCACCAAACTTGCAAATGTTCACCAGCAGGTTGTATTTACCACAGACATAACCCGAATGTACTGTTGCAATGGAATTTGGCAAGTTGTCGGTCTGCCTCTTGCGCAGCAGGCAGCTCCTTGTAATCAATAGCCTGAGAGATTGATTCCAACCGAGACAGAAAATCTGCCACGATGTTCTCAGCTCCTTTTATATGCTGCAGGTCTGTCGTGAATTGGGCAATGACTTCAAGTTGTCTAAATTGTCATGGTGAAAGCCATCTGTGTTCCTACTGAAGGGGAAAGTAATCAGCTTGTGGTCTGTGAATATCTTGAATGGCCTGGCTTCCACTTTTGGCTGGAAATGCCTGACAGCTTCATAAATTGCCAGCAATTCCCTATTGTAAGTGCTCCATTTCACTTGTGACAATGTAAGCTTACGGGATAAAAAGCCCAGGGGCTGCCAGTGGCCTTCGACATGCTGGTATAGAGCTGCACCAATGGCTTGCTGACTAGCATCCACAACAATTGCCAGTCGCACCTGAGGAAGTGGGTGTGTAAACATGATTGCCTGACGTAGACACGCCTTGGTCTTATCAAATGCCATCAACATCTCTGGTGTCCATTGCAAAGGTTGTTTGCCCACTGCGTCCTTGCTGGCTAAGGTGACATCAAAGGAGCCTGGATGGCTGCCGCATCAGGCAGACGTTGTCTGTAGGAATTAACTGCTCCAAGGAACTGGCATAGTTGATGATAATCAACGGGGTGAGCCATCTCTTTGATAATGGCAAGTTTATCTTGCAGTGGGCTGATTCCAGCTGCTGTCACTGAGTATCGTAAGAATGGCACCTGAAGTCGCCAAAGTAAACACTTTGATTCATTGACCGAAATGCCATATGCATCAATGCATTGGTAAACAGTCTTTAAACGCAGCCCGTGCAATTTCTCAGATGCCAAGAAGACGAGGATATCATTGAGGTATGCAAAGCAGTGCAGTAAACCTCTTAGTACTTCATCAATAAGCTGTTGCCAAGTTTGTGCTGCATTTTTCAAACCAAACGGCATACGGAGGAATTCGAATAAGCCAAACGGTGTCGTGACAGCTGTCTTCGGTATATCAGCAGACGCTACTGGTATCTGGTGATATACTTTCCGGCAATCAATGACACTAAAAATGGTTGCGCCTACCAGCGCATCCATAAAATCCCTAATATTTGATATCAGATAGCAGTCGGGAATAGTATGGATATTGAGTGCTCAGTAGTCTCCACATGGTCTCCCGGTTCCGTCTTTCTTCATTACTAGATGAACCCGTGGTCTAGGGGTAGTGTTTTTGATTCATAATCAAAACGTCTTCGGTCCCGGGTTCGATCCCCGCCACTGCCTAAATTTTGATAAATAATCAGCATTGGCGGCCGAAGACTTCCGGCATAAGAAGTCAGCATCATTCTACCAACAGCCTTGTCAAAGAGGGCGGAGGAGTGGATAGAGGTTCAGGGCACTCTCTTGTCCTAGGGGTGAGAAATTGCCCCTAAAGTCGGAAGAATCAGCAATGATCAACGGCATGAGGATGCAGAAGGCAATGGAAACCACTGCATTAAAGACACGTAACATGTATCCACAGGACATGTGACCTGTAATTGAATAAGTGTCATGATGATCTCTCCATTGGCAAAAGATTCCGGAATAGTCCCCCATTTGGATCTCTGGGAGGGGACTGCCAAGGGGGAGGTTACCATGAGAAAAAGATTGAATAATCTATGAAAGGATAATGTTCTAGAGTCGGGGCGTGGAATGTCAGAAGCTTGAACGTGGTAGGGAAACTAGAAAATCTGAAAAGGGAAATGCAAAGGCTCATTCTAGATACAGTAGGGGTCAATGAAGTGAAGTGGAAGGAAGACAAGGATTTCTGGTCAGATGAGTATTGGGTAATATCAACAGCAGCAGAAAATGGTATAACAGGTGTAGGATTCATTATGAATAGGAAGGTGGGGCAGAGGGTGTGTTACTGTGAACAGTTCAGTGAACGGGTTGTTCTAATCAGAATTGACAGCAGACCAACACCGACAACGATAGTTCAGGTATACATGCCGACGTCGCAAGCTGAAGATGAACAGATAGAAAGAGTGTATGAGGATATTGAAAGGGTAAGAGCTGACAAGTGCGAGAGATATCGCACAATCAGCTTAACAGCTCATGCATTGAAGCTGCTTACAAGAATAATATACAGAAGAATGGAAAAGAAAATTGAGAATGCACTAGGTGACGATCAGTTTGGCTTTAGGAAAAGTAAAGGGACGAGAGAGGCAATTCTGACGTTACGGCTAATAATGGAAGCAAGGCTAAAGAAAAATCAAGACACTTTCATAGGATTTGTCGACCTGGAAAAAGTGTTCGACAATATAAAATGGTGCAAGCTGTTCGAGATTCTGAAAAAAGTAGGGGTAAGCTATAGGAAGAGACGGGTCATATACAATATGTACAACAACCAAGAGGGAATAATAAGAGTGGACGATCAAGAACGAAGTGCTCGTATTAAGAAGGGTGTAAGACAAGGCTGTGGCCTTTCGCCCCTACTCTTCAATCTGTACATCGAGGAAGCAATGATGGAAATAAAAGAAAGGTTCAGGAGTGGAATTAAAATACAAGGTGAAAGGATATCAATGATACGATTTGCTGATGACATTGTTATCCTGAGTGAAAGTGAAGAAGAATTAAATGATCTGCTGAATGTAATGAACAGTCTAATGAGTACACAGTATGGTTTGAGAGTAAATCGGAGAAAGACGAAGGTAATGAGAAGTAGTAGAAATGAGAACAGCGAGAAACTTAACATCAGGATTTATGGTCACGAAGTCAATGAAGTTAAGGAATTCTGCTACCTAGGCAGTAAAATAACCAATGATGGACGGAGCATGGAGGACATTGAAAGCAGACTCGCTATGGCAAAAAAGGCATTTCTGGCGAAGAGAAGTCTACTAATATCAAATACCGGCCTTAATTTGATGAAGAAATTTCTGAGGATGTACGTCTGGAGTACAGCATTGTATGGTAGTGAAACATGGACTGTGGGAAAACAGGAACAGAAGAGAATCGAAGCATTTGAAATGTGGTGCTATAGACGAATGTTGAAAATTAGGTGGACTGATAAGGTAAGGAATGAGGAGGTTCTACGCAGAATCAGAGAGGAAAGGAATATGTGGAAAACACTGATAAGGAGAAGGGACAGGATGATAGGACATCTGCTAAGACATGAGGGAATGACTTCCATGGTACTAGAGGGAGCTGTAGAGGGCAAAAACTGAAGAGGAAGACAGAGATTGGAATACGTCAAGCAAATAATTGAGGATGTAGGTTGCAAGTGCTACTCTGAGATGAAGAGGTTAGCACAGGAAAGGAATTCTTGGCGGGCCGCATCAAACCAGTCAGTAGACTGATGACCAAAAAAAAAAAGCTGAAGTGATGATGACCACGGGCTGTTGGATCTATGGACGACTCCCGAGCACAAGAGTTCTTCAAATTCTGCCTTTGCTGTAGCAAAACGATCAGGAGAAAACCAGCGCAGGTGCTGAGATACTGGTTGACCAGGTGAAGTCCTGATGTGACGGACCATGTTGTGCTTAACTGTCTGCACACACAGCACAGTTTGCTACATGTGGCATCACTTCCTGTCTGTCATTGTATGCAGGCAGAGAACCTCATCCTAGGGTGCCTCTATGCCCTGTTTACGCCAGCGGATGCTCGATGAGCCATCATTGCATAATGAAGCAAGAAATCTGCACCCATTATTGTGTCTGACATTGGCAATTACTAAAGTCCATGGTAACCGATCTTGGAACCTGAGGTCTACATCTTTCTGGCATTTTTCATAAGTCATTATTGAAGTCTGGTTTGTTGCTGTGAGCTTTGATTGAGATGGAGGAACTTCACATCGCAACTTCTAACAGGCAATGCACTGATGTCTGAGCCTGAGTCGATTAGATAAGCATGGCTGGATTTAGCATCTGTGACAAAAAGTTGGTGGGACAGCGAAGGCAAAGAAAAAAGGTTACTCACCAGTAGTTTCCTGTCAACACTTTCATTTCGCAGTGGTAGGTGCTGGTGCTCGAACTCGCAACCGGTGGCACCTATCGCCGGCTGCTGTCGCCATTTGGGTGAGTGCAGGGTGATGTGCACCACCTCACCTTCTTTCCGAAGCGACGGTGGTACCAGTAGATATGTTCCTTTGACACGTTGCCATCTTCCTCGCTCTTCTTGCATGCAACTGCTCTGCCTCCCAGCAACGTCGGTATCTGTTGCCACAAGTCGTCAATGTGATTTCGTAGTTCGTCCAGTTGTTGAGTAACATCTGGTTGCTGGCATTGTTGTACTGGTGCAGCTTCCTGAACGTCTGTACTGCTGCCTTTGAATGTCACAGATGATGTATGCCCTTGTTGTTGGCTAGTGAGAGCAACAATGAAATATCATGTGCATTGAAAAGCACTACAGCTGTTCTATCTGCCTGTGGCAACTGTTTGTGCCATACATGTTGCGGTGTTGTATCTGGCAACTCGGTGCTGCCAACTAAGCTTTGCAGGTGCCAAAATTCTGAAAGCGATATGTATCCTCTCTTTTCACCATGTAGTGCTTGTTGGGTATGTTGTTCCACTGGCTGATGTAGCCGCTCAAGGAATAACTGTTTAAAATGCATATACTTCTGTGTGGTGGGTCGGTGGAATATTATATCCGTGCTGATCATTGCTGTTTTACTGTCGAGTGCACTAACAGTGATCATAATTGTGGTATCTTCGTTTACAATGCCGTGGTGCTGGAAAGTCAGATCAAGCATTGCAAGCCATAATTCTGGTTTATCAGGAATGAACTGCGGTGGGCATATCTTGATCTTGCTAGTGTCATCCACCGAACGGCTGTTCCTTGATGCAATAGAAAAGTTCAAAGTAGCATTTTTCTGGTTTTTAATGTCGCGTCGTAAATCTTCGATGTGTTTCAACAAAGCATCACGTCGATCTGTAGTACTCTGTGTGTGTCAACCAGACGCGCCGACTATGCAGTAGACAATACCAATCAGTGCTGTATTTGCTCATCAAAAACGGAATTCAATATACGGGGTCACCACTTTTGGCAACTAAAGTTTATCTCCGTCTGCTGAAGAGATGCAATGTAGTAGTCAAGCAATAACTTTTCATTTTTTCTCAAGGCTCAAACACCAATCAACTCAAAACACAAGTCAATACCAAGAATACTAATAAAAATCAAAGAGTAAAGCAGATTGTCTCAACACTCGTTGCCACAGAATAATGCTGCATTTCTTCTGCATTCACAGGTGTTCTTCTGGCGACTCCCACATGTTACAAGACCATCTATCTTGTGGTGAAAAATTAACTATTAATAATCATGAAAATTAACAAACAAAATTTTATTTGTTTGTGTCAATAGATGGATATCTTAATAAGAAACACTGTTTGCACTGTGGATGTAAGTAAATGATGACTGTTGTCCGTTCCTCAAATACTGATGCATTGATTGCTTCAGTACTGACTTCTGTTTATTTATCCCCTTTAACATATTGATTTATTTTCAAATTATATTTCAAAAAATATTTTTTTTACTAATGAAAAACATCCTATAATGAATTATACTAAATATAGACCTATGAAGGTAGCTTCTAAAGCTCAAAATAGTGAGTTACAAAATTCTGAAAATCACCGATAACAAAATTCTGAGAATACTCGTGCACTGGACTTTGACTAAATTATGCTGAAACTTGAAGACTTTTTTTTTAATTTTATTTGTTTATTTTTGTTATATGAAGTCTACTCATGTATTTCACAAAGGTTACCTGTGAACATAAATCCCAGAGGAGCTGGCTGGAGCACAGTGTATGTATTTATCTTGTACCACTGGTGAGCACAAGTTACTCAACTCGCTAACTATCATCACTTTCAATCTATAATGAAGTAATGTCACATTCTTCTTCACTTTCTGAGCCACTAAATTCAATTTCAAACTCAGAATCGCTACAGCTACCCATTTTTGAAAGCATTGCCTAACAACAATACAGGAGAGAGGCTGAAAGTATTCGTTTTGTTGTTGAGTATCCAAAGATGCATACAGTGTGTCAACCTTTCATGCAGAATGCAACAGCCAGGCTACAAATGTAGGCCAGAGATTTAACTAGCGATGCTGAAATGGATATAAGCGGGGTTTTATTTTTTCGAAGGTCTGTTCTTAAGTTGCCCAAGTGTCCTCAGGGTTTTCTGTCAAAATAATAAAAACAAGATAACTCAGAGTTTAAATTTAGTTTCTTCTTTTCCTAACCATAATTTCCTGTTCTGCTCTTTGTTTGTAGGCTCTTCTTTTGTAATGGTTGATCTCCATAAATGCATTGAACACGAAACATAGAAGACAGAAAATGCAACCACATGTCCAGTTGTTGCCTTGCTACTTGTAATCTGACCTCTTGTGTAATTCTGAATGTTGTAGGTAATGAATAAAGAAAATAAACTGAGAAAGGGCACATCACAGCTAATTGTCAGGGAGGGTAGACAGTCAGCATAACCGATGGTAGTCGGTCCATCGTTTATAAGGTGATGCATGACCATGAGAAGACAATTACAAATTTCAGTGCCAGTATTGTCTTTATAGGAAAATGACTATTCAAAATTATATCTGGCTTTATAATAAAAATCTTAAATGAAGGTAGATTCTAGGACTGATCTTGCAAAATGTAATTAAAGCTGCTACAATGACAGCTGATTGATGGCATCATATATTAAAATGATTGCCTTGATTCATACTCTCCAACAATTTTTGCTGTAAAAATATTTAGAGAACAAATTAGGTCAAAGATTCATAAAGCAATAACTAATTACTAATTGCTTCTCATTAAATTGATAATATCATAAAATATATGATGACAAATGAAGCCACTGTCTGCCTAATATGCAGTCAGGAGGAGTCACAAGAAAGAAAATGACAGTAGCTGACGCTGTCCTCCAGCATTTGTCCTCTAAATGAAATACATATGAAAGATTGACACAGAATACCATTAAGCTACACGTATATTCTGTAGCGGCACCACAGTTTAAGATAGAAAAGTTAGATTCAGTGCAACATTTCTGAGCACAAGTTACAGCCAGGTGCGAGCTGGATTGCAGTAAGTTATGCTGATCAGCAGTTGCGAAGTATAATGGAAGCTACAGGGCCATCAAACTGCTGAAAAGAGTAAACACAGAGGTTTGCATGGCGCAAGCTACAGGCAGAAGGGGCCCACTGGCACAACCTAGCTGTGGTGACTCCGTGACTCGGAGTGGCGCGTTAGCAAAACACGGGTACACTGCTGAGTATAAATAGGTGCCATTTTCAAATGAGAGTCATTCAAATGTGGTAGTCTCCTGGACAGTGGGGCATGTCACACCACCAGCTACACGCAGCAGCAGATGGGGCACCAGCATTCCAGTCCATGGTGGGTTGCTGGTTCGACCCTGTGTGGTCAACGCGGGGTTCATAGCCAGCCAGTCAGCGGCAGACCACTCTTCGGCTCACTACCGCAGGCATTTTTGAGCACAAGTTACAGCCAGGTCTGAGCTGGATTGCAGTAAGTTATGCTGATCAGCAGTTGTGAAGTATAATGGAACCTACAGGGCCATCAAACTGCTGAAAAAAGTAAACTCTCACTGGACAAGGTGTAAATGAGTCCATTATCAGTCTGGACCTGATGGGAAAGAGAAGATAGGCCACCACAGTATAGGTTATGTGGGGTTGGCAATAATAGGGTGGAATCATTGGGCACAGCAGTACTGGAATTTTCAGTGAGGAAACATATATGTCTGCTTGTGTCTGTATATGTGTGGATGGATATGTGTGTGTGTGCGAGTGCATACCCGTCCTTTTTTCCCCCAAAGTAAGTCTTTCCACTCCCAGGATTGGAATGACTCCTTACCCTCTCCCTTAAAACCCACATCCTTTCGTCTTTCCCTCTCCTTCCCTCTTTCCTCATGAGGCAACAGTTTGTTGTGAAAGCTTGAATTTTGTGTGTATGTTTGTGTTTGTTTGTGTGTCTTTCGACCCGCCAGCACTTTCGTTTGGTAAGTCACATCATCTTTGTTTTTTGATCAATTTTTCCCATGTGGAATGTTTCCCTCTATTATATTAATATCATTAATTTGAAAATTAAATTATTCACATAATACCAGTTCCTCGCTATGAGTTTCTTGCAGCCTCAAGATAACGGATTCACAACATATTTGGTGTTTTCTGTGCAGGGAACAACAGCTATAGAAGACTGCAGGTTGGTGAACATTGATCAGAACTTGTGCATTCCCCTCAGGGTAATAGAAGAAAATAAACACTTCATGTGTACTGCAGTCTTAGTACAAATGAGATCTGTGACACGTTGTCTGTGGTGACACAGAGGAGGTTTGAAGGAGAGACATTTTTTAGGTAAGGGGTTTATAATATGCACGTATATATATCACCCTCGATCCCTCACCATCTCCTTTTCAACTTGCCATAATCCCTTTCACACCAAAAGTCCTCCACATACAGCCTGGCTAACCAGGGATGGCATACCTGCAGTGACAATAACTCTATTGCCCAGTATGCTGAGGGTCCCACCAAGGTCTATATAGACAGGCACTATCCCCCAAACCAAATCTGCAAACAGATATCCTGT
The DNA here is from genome assembly GCF_021461385.2 of Schistocerca piceifrons. Classification (NCBI taxonomy): domain Eukaryota; kingdom Metazoa; phylum Arthropoda; class Insecta; order Orthoptera; family Acrididae; genus Schistocerca; species Schistocerca piceifrons. Next base: position 218,420,587 of record NC_060145.1, on the reverse strand, counting down.
GCCATTTCCCATCACATCCCCAATCTTTCCACATTCCCAAGAACCAGCAACAAAGGAGAGCCTCATTTGTCACCTAATAACACCCTGGACTGGAACAACTGAACTACATCCTTCACCAGGAATTTAATCACCTATCATCATGCCTTGAAATGAGGGACATCCTACCTGAAGATCTTTCTCACCCTTCCAGAGTGGTGTTCCATTGCCCACCCAACCTACACAACATCCTAGTCCATCCATGTGCTATTCTCAATCCCAACCCTTGCCGCAAGGATCATATCCCTGTAGAAGACCCAGGTGCAAGACCTGCCCAGTCCCTCCACCCAGCACATCCTATTCCAGTCCTGTCACAGGTTTATCCTACCCTGTCAGGGCTGGGCCACCTGTGAAAGCAGCCCAAATCATTTACCAGCTCTGCAGTAATTATTGCGCAGCTTTTTATGCTGGTATAACTACCAACCAGCTGTCTAGCAGGATGAATGGCCACTGCCAAACTGTGGCCAGGAGCAAAGTAGACCATCCTGCTGCACAACATGCAGCTGAACATAGCATCCTTGATTTCAATGGCTACTTCACCACCCAAGCCTTGTGGATCTTCCACTCAACCGACAGCAATTTTCAACTGCGCAGATATGAACACTGATCATGGGTAAGAGCTTGCTTAGTGTGCCAAGAGGCTAAGGTGGGACACCATGTGCACAAGCCTATATGTTCTTTCAAAGGGCCCATATGATGTTTCACACACATTCATACAAATTTGATATTAAAAAAGATAGGAAGATTTTTCTGTTTAGCAAAAGTGACAAAAAGCAAATTTCAGAGTATCTGACGGCTCAACACAAAAGTTTTGTCTCAAGTATAGATAGTGTTGAGGATCAGTGGACAAAGTTCAAAACCATCGTACAATATGCATTAGATGAGTAGTGCCCAGCAACATTGTAAGAGATGGAAAAGAGCCGCCGTGGTACAACAACCGAGTTAGAAAACTGCTGCAGAAGCAAAGGGAACTTCACAGCAAACATAAACATAGCCAAAGCCTTGCAGACAAACAAAAATTACACAAAGCAAAATGTAGTGTGAGGAGGGCTATGTGAGAGGTGTTCAATGAATTCAAAAGTAAAGTTCTATGTACTGACTTGGCAGAAAATCGTAAGAAATTTTGGTCTTATGTCAAAGTGGGAGGTGGATCAAAACAAAATGTCCAGACACTCTGTGAGCAAAATGGTACTGAAACAGAGGATGACAGACTAAAGGCCAAAATACTAAGTGTCTCTTTCCAAAGCTGTTTCACAGAAGAAGACTGCACTGTAGTTCCTTCTCTAGATTGCTGCACAGATAACAAAATGGTAGATATCGAAATAGATGACAGAGGGATAGAAAAACAATTAAAATCACTCAAAAGAGGAAAGGCTGCTGGACATCATGGGATACCAGTTCGATTTTACACAGAGTACATGAAGGAACTTGCCCCCTTCTTGCAGTGGTGTACCGTAGGTCTCTAGAAGAGCGTAGCATTCCAAAGGATTGGAAAAGGGCACGGGTCATCCCCATTTTCAAGAAGGGACGTTGAACAGATGTGCAGAACTATAGACCTATATCTCTAATGTCAATCAGTTGTAGAATTTTGGAACATGTATTATGTTCAAGTATAATGACTTTTCTGGAGACCAGAAATCTACCCTGTAGGAATCAGCATGGGTTTCAAAAACGATGATCGTGTGAAACCCAGCTCACGCTATTCATCCACGAAACTCAGAGGGCCATTGACATGGGTTCCCAGGTAGATGCCGTGTTTCTTGACTTCCGCAAGGCAATTGTTACAGTTCCCCACAGTCGTTTAATGAACAAAGTAAGAGCATATGGACTATCAGACCAATTGTGTGATTGGATTGAAGAGTTCCTAGATAACAGAACGCAGCATGTCATTCTCAGTGGAGAGAAGTCTTCTGAAGAAAGAGTGATTTCAGGTGTGCCGCAGGACTGTCACTACTCACAGTATATATAAATGACCTTGTGGATAACATCGGAAGTTCACTGAGGCTTTTTGCGGATGATGCTGTAGTATATTGAGAGGTAGTAACAACGGAAAATTGTACTGAAATGCAGGATGATCTGCAACAAATTGACGCATGTTGCAGGGAATGGCAATTGAAAATGTTGACAAGTGTAACATGTCGCGAATACATAGAAAGAAAGATCCTTTATCATTTAGCTACAATATAGCAGGTCAGCAACTGGAAGCAGTTAATTCCATAAATTATCTGGGAGTAGGCATTAGGAGTGATTTAAAATGGAATGATCATATAAAGTTGATCATCAGTAAAGCAGATGCCAGACTGAGATTCATTGGAAGAATCCTAAGGAAATACAGTCCAAAAACAAAGGAAACATGTTGCAGTACACTTGTTCGCCCACTGCTTGAATATTGCTCACCAGTGTGGGATCCATACCAGATAGGGTTGATAGAAGAGATAGAGAAGACCCAACGGAGAGTAGCGCGCTTCATTACAGGATCATTTAGTAATCGCGAAAGCATTACGAAGATGATAGATAAACTCCAGTGGAAGACTCTGCAGGAGAGATGCTCAGTAGCTCAGTACGGGCTTTTGTTGAAGTTTCGAGAACATACCTTCACCGAGGAGTCAAGCAGTATATTGCTCCCTCCCACGTATATCTTGCAAAGAGATCATGAGGATAAAATCAGAGAGATTAGAGCCCACACAGAGGCATACTGACAATATTTCTTTCCACGAACAATACAAGACTGGAATAGAAGGGAGAAATGATAGAGGTACTCAATGTACCCTCCGCCACACACCGTCATGTGGCTTGCGGAGTATGGATGTAGATGTAGATGTAGACCTTTAACTACAGTGAAGTGTTTCACATAACTTTTTTCAGCAAGTGACCAGTTTACCCACTGGGTCGAAGCAGTGCCTATTGCATATATTTCGGTGGAAACAGTGGCACAGACTTTTCTAACCCATGTGGTGACACAATGAGTCAAATGTTAAAGACAGTCACTGAAGGAATGAAGTGTGGAATGTCTTTTGTTCTGTGGTATCTGTCTTCCCATCTCTTATGATCATTCCATTCAGTTGATTCTCTGTATTATCTCGTGTATCATCTCTGAAAGTGAGGGACTGACTTGGACGATGTACTAGTGCTTTCACAAACAACAGTGGACCCTGAAGAACATTTAAAAATTGTTTTTAAGGGACTAGAAAACTATGGATTGACAGTGAATGATGCCAAATATGTGCAGCAGAAATGACAAGTGCGGTTCTTAGGTCACATAGTTTTTACAGTAAGCATGTGGCCCCTTAAAAAGAATGTGGGTGCCTTATGAAACATGCCCCAACCCACCAACTTTCAACAGCAAAGAATATTCTTGAATTGGTCAGTTTCTATGGCTGACACTTGATGGGAGAAGTCACAACACAGGCATCACTAGAGCAACTTTAATAGGCCACAACATGACTGGTTGCAGAATGGTGTGGATTACAGACACAACGTGCCTTCAAGCAGGTAAAGACCAGCCTACACAAAGCACTTATTTTGGCACATCCTGTACATGCATCTCCCCTTTCTGTGACTGAGGACTCTAGCCAGTTGAAAATCAGTATGGCATTCCAGCAAAAACTGACTGTGGATGACAACCTCCAGATTTTTTCCTCATAAACTGGCCAAATCTCACACCAAGTAGAGTGCCTATAATCTGGAATTGCCACATTCTCTGAGATCATCTAGCACTTACACCCTATGTGGAAGCATGGCAGTTTGTGGTAAACACTGCCCCCAGACCTCATCACTTCCGCATTCCAAAGACAAAGGAAAATATTTCCTGGTGACAGTTAGAATTAGTCACTTTACTACCGATTTGAGACTCATAAATGGGACAGGTAAAATAGTTGGCAACTATTTTTTGATACTAAACACAGTTTCACATACTACTGATTTCAAAATGTGCCTCTAGTAGGATCAAAAAAATTGGTGTGGTATGACACCTTTAGTCATCCTCCTAGGTTGTTTGTATCCACTGTTTTTTTATTAAGCAAGTGTTTGACTCAGTGCACAATCTCTCACACCACAGAACTAATAACACAATGAAGCTTATCTAGGACAGGTACATTTTGTCACGTATGTTTATGTTTAACATGCCAGTCAACCACCTTGTTCACAAACCAGTACATCAGTTTTATGAAAGGACATATTGTTTTCACACATCTACATTGACCTGGTGGGTCCACTGCCTCTGTCTGAAGGATTTGATGTATCTTCATGGCAACTGACCAGTACATGTCATACCAAAGCTACTCCAGTCATTGACATTTCTGCAGAAACAACAAATGGTTCAAATGGCTCTGAGCACTATGGGACTTAACATCTGAGGTCATCATTCCCCTAGAACTTAGAACTACTGAAACCTAACCAACCTAAGGACATCACACACATCCATGCCCAAGGCAGGATTCGAACCTGCGACCATAGCGGTTGTACGGGTCCAGACTGAAGCACCTGCACCTATAGCCGCTCGGCCACTCTGGCCGGCACAGAAACAACAACCAGGACATTACCCACTACATGGATTGGCCAATTCAGCTGCCCCACACATGTCACAACAGACCAAGGGCAGCAGTTCAAGTCTGCCCTGTTTCTTGAACTCGCTAAATTATGTGGATTCCAACACTATAATTCTATCAGTTACCACCCAACCAGCAACAGGATTGTAGAGCACTGGCACAGCATGCTCAAACTGCATGTATGTGCCGTGACACAATCTGGATAGCAGAATCACCATTAGAGCTACTTGGCCTTTGCACCACTTTTCAACAAGTCATTGGCATAACATAGATGAAAGGACACTGTGGCTTCCAAACCATTGATCATACAGCAATAAGTTAAGAGTCAAATCTCCAAGCTTTCCCCTACACTAGCATCCCACCAAAGACAAACCGCAATTTTCATTCATAATGATTTGAAGTAGTGCTCACATACTATGCTCAGGACTGTTGCTGTCTGCTTGCCACTACAACCTCCTTACACCATTCCTTATCAATTTTTATAGCCTAATGAAAATACTAAACAAATCCAACAAAACAGTAAACCGGTGACACTGTCACTCAAAATGGTCACTCCAGCTTACCTCTTACTCACCACTGACTGCCCATTTCAATGACATCTACAACACCACCACCACCACCACCACCACCACCACCACTGTTCCAAAAGCGCCCAGTGTCACCTCCTAAGAACACTCCCCCAGAAAACATGACCACAGCCACCAGTTTATACGTCAGCTGGCTATCTAGTTTGACACCATTTCTCCTACATTCCTGGAGCTCTGTTCAACTGTGAGAAGGGCATGAGGGTGGGGAAGGGCCGTGTGAGAGTAGAAGTTCAAGAAGTGCTCAGTGTGTCCACTTTGCTTAACACAGAAGATTACTATTAACTTAGTCTTTGGTGCTACTTGCAATCACTCAAGTTCTGAGTGTGCCTTGATGTTATGTAATTATTTGTAAATTGTAAATAAATTGTGTTCTTACTCAGCAATTACAAGTTTATATTATTTAGTATGGTCAACTTACTGACAAAGCTTCATTGAGATTACATACAGCTCCTTCCTTATTCCTTTGACCTTGAGGTACTTTTGTATATATTCCTTCCGTTAGTTCTCCATGTAGAAATACATATTGTACATCAGTAGTTCCATGAAAAAATCATGTTCATTTACCACACTAAGAAAAATTCTCAACATAATGGATTGTCTTTTCATAGTCATATCCTTTTATCTGTGCACAATCTTTAACAACTAAATGTATTTTATACAGTTCAGTATTTCCAGAAACATTTTTTTAACACTTACTTGCTCCAAATGGCTCTTTTATTTGCTGGAAGAGGTGCATAAGTTCAGGTTCCATTGGATGACAGAGAGTTCTATTCTTCCGTCATTGTTTTTGTCCAGTCTTCTGCATCATACTAGTCCTTCACATCCTCAAAATTCTGAAGTAAGTTTTTCACAAATGTTTCTACATTGAAGCCCAACACTGCATAGCTGTCCAAGTACTTAGGTTTTCTTATAATTTTATTGCTTTTCCACAGACATTCTGTGTCTTTCTGAAGTCACATGCTCTGAGTTAACTTCAGAAATTTGTTCAGTTTCCTTGAATTTAGTTTCATTCTTATGTCCTTGATATTCTTCTTTTTTCTGCTTTGTCAATCTGAACAGTTTCCTTCAAGATCCAATCATCACTACTTCACCTTCATATAGAAATTAGCCTCGTCCAAACATTACATCTCTTCCAAATACAATTTTGCGTCATTTGGGACATCATAATCTACAACCATTGGGAAAATATCTAGTCAGGAAACATTATAATTATGTGGTATCAAAACCTGCTTATTAATGATTATTTTGTAGTATGTATGTATGTATGCAGTACAGTCAGAGATATGAAGTTTCTTCAAGTATGGCTTCCTTACATACTATAGTGTTACTGGAATTTCTCCATCTTAAGCTTGTGGTGATATCAGCTGCCAACAGTGATCATCAGTATCAACACATAAACTAGTATACTTCTTTGTAAATTATTGTCTTTGTTGTCCTATCCGCTATTGTTCTTAACTCTCATGCTATGGTGCGTCTGCAGCTCGTGGTCTAGTAATTAGCATTGCTGCCTTTGGACCACGGCATCCCAGGTTCGATTCCCAGCTGGGTTGGGGATTTTCTCTGCCCAGGGACTGGGTGTTTGTGTTGTCCTCATCATTTCATCATCATCATCTTCATCATTCACGACAGTTGCTCGATTGGACTGAGTTAAACATTTGTCTGTGTAAAAATTGGGAATTTGTACAGGTGCTGATGACCACGCAGTTGAGTACCCCACAAACCAAACATCATCACCCATGCTATGGTGTAATGCGTACTCTGATTACATTGCATGTACAAGTGTTTTGAAATTTATAATTTGTGGCTTCGGTAGTTTAATATCATTCATACTCACCACCACCTGATTTCCAACATTGGTGTCCCATGACAACAGTCAGTTTGTGCAAACTCAGTGAACAGGTCACATCGCTCATCACCAAGGCAAAGTTTATCAGAAGCTATTAGGGCTTTCTCACAGTTTGGACGGAGAGTACCAAGGACTGCATAGTGCAGCATATTATATCAAACTGCTTAAGCCCAAAAATGTGAATATAAGTGACTATCAGCCAGTTTCCATGTGTACTCTTGCATGGGCTGGTGGTATGTGCCACCCTTCAATGCAACCTGCCACTGACCTGATCAACTTTTCTTTGATGGAAGAACGCCAGAGGGACCCAGGCCATTGCTGGGGCTTTCTGGCGTAGGTGAGAACTGAAAAATGACACCCATATTTTTATTACCATTGGTATCCCCAATTTTCTCCCCCTGCCCCCCCCCCCCCCCCCCTCACCACTCCACCATCACCACCAGCATACAATGGTGCAACAGTGCAAATCTCCTATTATACTTTTAATCATTAAACTAAAGTGACCAGACTTGCTCATTTTCGGGGGAGAATCCTCAATTTTTGTTCTTTGTCTGCAATTCCTTTAAAACTGTCTGAGGACAACTGTGGAGTTTCCTATTTTGTCCTATTTTATTTAGTTGCAAGGAAATAGACTAACGAAGTTGTGAAATCAGCAACAGAATGTTTCAATACAACTGACACTTGACTATGACCTCCAGAGACAAAAGCAAACAGAGGGACAGAGGGTGGTTTGGTATCAAGTAGCAACATGATTGCAAGCCAGCACATGTGTCCCACTCCAGTGCTCAACACAGATAAATCAAGGTTATGTTTGTTTCTGTTTCATACTCAATAGTGGTTACTTTAGTTAGATATATTTATTCATCTCATAACATACAATGTCACAGCAATGTCGATTTGATGTATTGGAGACATGCCAGGATTTTTACATTATTTTTATACATTTCTGAAATATTGCTACACAGTTGCACACTACTGCTTCCAGTATAGCAAAGTAAATATATAATTTTCTTGTTCTAACTGTAAAACTGTCCTCAACGAATTCTTCAATAGAATAGTAACACTTTTTCTCCAGATGGCCGTAGAGTAATCTTTTCAGTAAACCTAAGTCCTTGTTAAATGTACTACTTCCTTTTGTTTTATCGTGAATTTTTAACCCCATATCCTCTGCTGTTTGGGCATACAGTTTTAAATCATGTGTTGGGAGCTAGTTTTGAGATAGTAGAGGCTATGTGTTTACCTTTGTCAATATAAGTAAAGACTTATTAAGTATCTATTGATTATGCTTTTGTAAACAATTTGATTTTAATTTTTCCTTTTTTTCATTTTTTTCTCCTCGTTTGCTCAATTTTTTTGCCGTTTGATTTCAAATTAATTTTTTCCTCCCTTTTCAAGTCCTAAAATTTTGCTGCCCTAAGCAGCTGCCTAGACTTGCCTAATGGCAGAAATGGCCCTGTTTATACCATCTTGTTCTACAGAACCTGCACTTGATACAAGCCCAACAGCAATGCCTTATTCCTCCCATTGTGACGTGTGCTACCACAACAGGCATTCAGTCGATAAATCTGTTTTTAACTGGCAGCAGAGGTCAGCTGTCCTAGCCATCCCAGAAAATTTGTGGGTTTGCTACCACGTCACAACTGACTGACGGAGTTCTCCTCACTGACACCCCTGGGTCAACAATGTTAGTCCCTTAGAGGCACTTTACCAACAGTTACCCTGTACAACACACTCCTTTGAAGCTTCCACAGTTTTTAACAGATCAATGACTTTCTTGTGCTCCAATACTTGTTAAATGAATGTGTTACTAACAACATTTTTGATGCTGCTGCAAATTACACTGCTTTAATGTGTCACATAGGTGAGCAAGCAGCTACCATCAGTGACATCATTCTCTCACCATGCCTTTCAACAAGTCTGAAGCAGACAACGCTGCTCTGCGTTGGACACTTGGAAAATCATCCAAACAGCACATCCTACAGGCTACCTACTCTGAACAGTAGGGTGCCCTCACAGTTTTGGTTAGTGTATCCTATAAAATACCTGACCTTGTACTGTGGACAATACAGACAAGCAAATAGCCTCATGAAATTCAAACTTTTTGATATGCTACGAAGGACTCCCACAGGACATTAGGTTATAGTTAGTAGACCATGTTTCGAGATGGCTGCACTCAATACCCAGCATCTACCAACAGTACTTACACTCGACAGCTATCTAATGCATTGACATGGCTGATAATTACCAGGGACACCCAGTCGCTTCTGACACTTGCCGATACACTGTGAATGGAGCAGCGGCAGCCATCTAGTCCTTCCCTGCAGTGGGTGCTGCCAGAACATAACTGGACACACTTTAAAACACCCATCTCTACCATTGCTGTCTGGTGGACAAGATACACTGAGCCCATCTGACAACAGACCACCAGCCTCTCAGAGTGTGGTTAGGAGCCAATAGATAGTGCACAGGTGTTGCTTTCATGCATTCTTTGGCACTGCCATGTGCAAGTGCATTCCTCCTTGCAAACACCCAAACGCAACCTAGGACCTTCACTTGGCATCAAAGGTTGCAACACTAGTGATACGCACCGTAGTAGAACTACCAGTGTGAACCAAACGAGTTAGATCCTAGCAACTGCCATCAGCAATGGCCAACTATTTACATGACAGGAATACCAACCAGCATTTCCTGACAGACTCTGGCTCTGGTCTCTGCACTATTCTGATCCCTTCTGCTGTTCAGATGATTGCAGATATTTCACCTCACTTCAAGGTGTCAAACAGATCGATTGTTACTACATACAGTATTACCATATGTAATAATGATTTTGGCAATGGACAGTCCTTTGTGTGGAGCTCCACATAGGCAAGTGAGAATGAACCTCTGCTGGGAGCAGACTTCCCTCACCTCTTTCATCTGCGTCCAGATTTGTGAAATGCAGCACTCTTTTGTCAAACATCTGGTGCTTGCATCCTGAGCATCCAATTCAGGCTGTCACACAGCTCACAAATGCCCTCCAAACATTGGTGTAGATGCTTCAGCAGTTACATTCGTCAATCAAAGAACAACTAGAGTCCACCAACAATTTGCACTGTGCCAGCAGAGAAGAATGTCTCACATTACAAAAGACAGACATCATTACAGGCGTCACTACATGCATGACACACTCAGCTAGCAGATGCCAAATGTCAGCTCCTATCAGTGTTACTCCCACCTGCCACCAACATGAAGCATCTCAGTTCACAGGATCTGAACCTCATAGATATTCAGTGTATGTAGTGGGCTTGAAATCAGAGTAACGAACCATGGGGATAACAATGAGTATGCTCACCTTGATGAGTTACTGACCCAGGCTCTACAGAATTTTTATTTGATAGACACATATAACAACACAAAGGCATCCCATTTCCAAAGAGATGCTGTGAACACCGTTCAATATTGCATAAAGCTGTTGGACTTGTCACAGACTACTCCACCTCCCCACTCCAACCGCCTCCTTTCTGCACCTCTGAATTGCATACAAGTTACTTATAATGCAATTTTTGGTAGTGCAGCATCAGACAGGGAATCCCCTGCAAGTGAATTTGCGTCAAAGCCTGAAACCACCTTGGCACTAGGGGTAGCATGGTCCACTGAATTGAAACTACAGAGGGAGCTCCTGTTTCATAAGTGGCATGGTACCATCCACCACACATCTACATCTACAGGATTACTCTGCAATTCACAATTAAGTTCCTGGCAAAGTGTTCACCAAACCACTTTCAAGCTGTTTCTTTACCATTCCACTCCCTGACAGTGTGTAGGAAAAATTAACACTTAAATCTTTCTATGTGAGCTCTGATTTCTCTTGCTTTATTATGATGATCATTTCTCCCTATGTAGGAGCACCAACAAAAAAATGCATTTGGAGGAGAAAACTAGTGATTGAAATTTCATGAGAAGATCCTGCTGCAACAAAATGCCATTTTATACAGTACTTAATGGCTGTTGGCAGTCATCTTCCAAAAACTTCTGTTTCTACCTAAACAGTTCATCATCCATGATTCACTTCCATACATGGCTACAGTGCTAATAAGGCGAATACACCATTCATTTGTTACATACATTACTGGTCGTTAAATTGCTACACCATGAAGATGATGTGCTACAGACGTGAAATTTAACTGACAGGAAGAAGATGCTGTGATATGCAAATGATTAGCTTTTCAGAGCATTCACACACAGTTGGCACCGGTAGCGACATCTACAACGTGCTGACATGAGGAAAGTTTCCAACCTATTTCTTGTACACAAACAGCAGTTGACTGATGTTGTCTGGTGAAACATTGTTGTGATGCCTCGTGTAAGGAGGAGAAATGTGTACCATCATGTTTCCGACTTTGATAAAGGTCAGATTGTAGCCTATTGCGATTGGCAGTTTATCGCATCGCGACATTGGTGCTTGCATTGGTCGAGATCCAATGACTATTAGCAGAATATGGAATCGGTGGGTTTTATTTATTTATTTATCCATCTTTAAGCATTTACATATGCTATCGATGTCATCATGAATAATGTACAATTTACATATTAAGAAATATAACTATTGTGAGGTATCACTCAAAGCTAAAGTATACCTTTTAAAAGAACATACATAATAAAGGAATACATGTGATACATAAAGATATCCCACATGACTAAAGTGTGCATTTTAAAGAATGTGCATAATAAAAGAATACATTTCATACATAAGGATTTCTCCACATGTTTAACAGTTAAATGTGGAACTACAGAGACAAGAAAAGCTTAGGAAGAGGTACAAACAGAGTTGCAAGTTGTTTCGTAAGTCAGGTCTGTTTTTGAAGAGTTTTCAAATTCTTTAAAACTGTAAAAAGCTTTGTCTTTCAGCCATTTTTTAGTCTTACTTTTAAATATATTAAGAGAGACACAATGTGCCTGCACAGGTAATGTGTTGAAAAGCCTTATTCCCATGTATTCATAACTGTCTTGTGTTTTCTTGAGTCGAGTTGTTGGTATGTCTATCTTAAATGTTTGACGAGTGTTATGATTATGAACGGACTGCGTAAGGTTGTAACTGTTAAAGTTTTCTTTTATGTACAAAAGGCAGCTGTATATAAAAAGAGAAGGGACTATCATTATCTGTAATTCTTCGAGGTATGACCTACATGATATGTTATTTTTGGTAATCCCAGAGATGCTGCTGATGGCTTTCTTCTGCCAAATAAAAATTTTCCTGGACCATGGAGAATTACCCCATAGAAGAATACCATAGCTAATATGGCAATGAAAGAATGCATAATAGGAATTAATCAGCAGGCTTTCAGAAACACAGGTGCGAAATTGTTTCAGTAAATAGATAACTCATGAAAGCTTTCGAGATATGTTGTCTATGTGACTCTGTCAGGTTAATTTCGTATCTAAGTACATGCTAAGAAATTTGGTAGAAGTGTACTGAATATCAGCATTGGATAAGCTGAAGGATATATGTAGTCTTTTCATAGTTAATAGCTAACTCATTGGCTTTGAACCACATATTGGACAATCTGAGAAAATCTTTACTTTGCTCCTTCAGTTTATTTATGTCCTTCCCTGAATCGATGAAAGTTGTATCATCTGTGTAAAGCACAGATTTGCATGGCATGGCATATTGCTGGGCAGGTCATTTATAAATATTATAAACAGTAATGGCCCAAGCACTGATCCTTGGGGAACACCTCTAGTGACATTCAGTAACTGTGACTTTTGACCATTGTAGCTTACAGTTGAGGGTAATACGGAACGCCGTGCTGGATCCCAATGGCCTCGTATCACTAGCAGTCGAGATGACAGGCATCTTATCCGCATGGATGTAACGGATCGTGAAGCCACGTCTCGATCCCTGAGTCAACAGATGGGGACATTTGCAAGACAACAACCATCTGCACGAACAGTTTGACGATGTTTGCAGCAACATGGACTATCAGCTCGGAGACCACGGCTGCGGTTACCCTTGATGCTGCATCACAGACAGAAGTGCCTGCGATGGTGTACTCAACGAAGAAACCTGGGTGCACGAATGGCAAAACGTCATTTTTTGGATGAATCCAGGTACTGTTTACGGCATCATGATGGTTGCATCTGTGATTGGCGACATGATGGTGAACGCTCATTGGAAGCGTGTATTCGTCATCGCCACACTGGCTTATCTCCCAGCGTGATGGTATGGGGTGCCATTGGTTACACGTCTCGGTCACCTCTTGTTCACATTGACGGCACTTTGAACAGTGGACATTACATTTCAAATGTGTTACGACCCGTGGCTCTACCCTTCATTCGATCCCTGCGAAACCCTACATTTCAGCAGGATAATGCAGGACCGCAGGTTGCAGGTCCTGTAAGGGCCTTTCTGGATACATAAAATATTCGACTGCTACCCTAGCCAGCACATTCTCCAGATCTCTCACCAACTGAAAACGTCTGGTCAATGGTGGCGGAACAACTGGCTCATCACAATATGCCAGTCACTACTCTTGATGAGCTGTGGGCAGCTGTACCTGTACACGCCATTCAAGCTCTCTTTGACTCAATGCCCAGGCATATCAAGGCCGTTATTATGGCCAGAGGTGGTCGTTCTGGGTACTGATTTCTCAGGATCTACACACCCAAATTCCGTGAAAATATAATCACATGTCAGTTCTAGTGTAATATATTTGTCCAATGAATACCCGTTAATCATTTGCATTTCTTCTTGATGTAGCAATTTTAATGGCCAGTGATGTATTCCTACGAGCTTCAAAAAGGAGTGACATATTTTCAGTTATCTGTGTAGTTACTAGTTTATTTTTGTAATATCTTGAGCGTTTGAGTGCCATTTAGATGCAAGTCGTTAATTTTGTGCATGTTTGTTTATCAGGCACAGTTCTGTGTTTGTTAACTGTATTGTATATCTCTCGCCATCTTTATTGTGAATAGGGACTGTGACTGCTGTGTACAGATGAGAGCTGAGTTGGTGACGCTTCACTCATAGCTGAAGACTGTGGGGGGTTGGATGTGGGGATCCAACAGATGTTAAATCATCCCACATGTCCCCTGTTCACTCCACTGCTGTGACCCTTCCAGTTACTGCCTGCACTGATCCTGACCCCTCACCCATGGTCAAGTAGGTGGTTGTTCCAGGGTCTGCAGGCAGCGAAAGACTCTCCGTAAGGCCGATCGGAAGGCCACTATGGTTTGTCTGAGGACTGGGTTTCAGGTGTTATCTGTGGCTGATGATTTCCCTGAGCCAGATAGAGATGTGCCCCCTATTCCAGAGGAAACCTCTCGCCCCACCAGAGTATTGCGGCAAGGTGGGCATCACCCCACTTTCCATTGTTGCCAGATGTATCCAAGATGGCGACGATGACATCATCCAAGATGGCGGCGTTTAGACTTGGCAACAATGCATGACATCATCCAAGATGGTTGCCATGACGTCAATTGAAGACGCAGGTACCTTTGTCCAAGAAGGTGGTTTTGGCGGGAAAGTGCTATGCCCCCCTCCCCCAGAAAAATGGCAGGAAGTTCAAATTCCAATGCATCACACCTAAGAAAATTGCGGGAAGATAGGCCACTTGGGTTACCTTTCCTAACCTCAGTCATCCGACCGCCACCTCTTCCTAAGTATTCGCGGGAAAAGGACTCAACCAGTGCTGGACATAAGTCTTTATTTAAATAATTTCATGCAGTACGGCCATCCAGTGTGTTCACTACAAGATCCAGACTCCAACTGACTTAGTACACAGTACCACCACCAGAGGGTGCTCTCATCTGTGACGTAATCCAAGATGGAGGCAAACAGTGTGTTTTCCACGTGTTCTAGGACACAGCCGGAACACACTCCCATTACATAATCCAAGATTGTCGCTCGCAGTACGTGAAACACGCATCACCCCTCACCCCACCTGTAGTCAAGTGCTGAGAGAGAGATGCTGTAATACTTTCTCTCTCATGTGTTTCTAATGGGGCATGCACCACATGTATAGCCCACGAGCAGGTGAATGCTGATGTCATGGCCTCTAGCCCACATGCTCATACTGACACCACAGATTGCCTTCTAGAAATATGCTAACGTTTGTAATGGAGTACATCTAACATATGAATTACATAAGTACTTAATTCCAATCCAATTTCAATGATATTTGATAACTGAATGTATCACTTGGAGAATCAATGATCAAATGAGAAGTTCGAGGTTTTTCCACTAGGAGCGCAGTCATCATTCATTCATGACGTAGCACCCCGCACCCCTAGAATGCTGCACTCCTATTGGCTACTGCGTGACATGATTCGACGTCATAGAAGCTATATAAGCCAAACCACAACCGAACTTGCCCTCAGTCTGCTTCTGTACTTCTCCCAGAGGTCAACTGTTGTGCTTTCATCCTCATCATGAAGCGTACCAGCAGCATCAGCAGGGACAACAGTGGCAGCAGCAGCAGCAAGCGCCGCTGAGGAGATGAAGATCAATTACTCGGTAAGTACTTTTTCAGTGTTCAAATATCTGTTTGAGCCACAGTCCACAGACTGCTGCATCCTTTAATGGAGTGTGTGTGTCTTATATCTGTTTTGGACTGCAGTCAACACAGACTGCTGGGCCGCTTAACAGATTCTGTGGTTGGGTGTGTTATATTTGGTTGGACCAAAGCCCACAAACTGCAGCACCCTTTAACAGATTTGTGTGTGTCTGTGCTACAGAGATTTTTTTTCCATGCTGGATATTATACTCAGTCTTTTCCGTCTTTCTAGAATTCATCCCTCGCATGTTGCCTGAGCTAACCCATCAGCTAGAGGTCGAGAGGGCTGGAGCACAGTGCGAATGTAAGTACATTTGTAAAACCTAGTTCTTAGATAACATAATTTCGTGTAACATATATTGGTTTTCCAAGTGCCTGGATTGAACTGTCAGAGACATATTCTTTTCTTTTCTTTCTAGATGATTCTATGCATAGGGAGGGGGTTGCCGTGGGTGTCGTGCAAGGCGGGGGTCAAATCCTTGATGGCGGCTGCTGCGGATGAAGAAGAAGAAACTGAAAGGCGTGAGCGTATGACCATTTTAGATGAAGCGGTTGATATACCTGAGTGGGTAGGAGACCTCACTGATTGTGCCAATGAGTTGCTCAAGCTGTGGAGCCAGAATGGAGAAGGTGAATATTTTTTAACTTTATCATTACAGCAAATAATTAACATTATTTAGTCTTATTATTTTTTGTTTTAAATCTAGATCATTAAACTTATTTTTTCTTATTATGTTACAGTCATATCACATGAAGTACATCATGTACCTAGAGTGGTGGTTGCTGGGGCAGGAATCAGCCGCACACCACAGAGATATGCTGCACCATGTATATCACTGATCACAGCTGCGAGAGAGGTGGCAGCGGCACCTGCCCCTGAATCACCACAAGCCCTCTGGCGCCGATTGGCAACTCAGCCCATAGAAGAAGACGAGCAGGGGCGTCTATTTCCCACCTCACCAGTCAGTAATGGAGACGTCAGGCCCCGGGGGCCATCACCGCAGCCTGGCTGTTCCCACCAAGCGTCACTGTCTCTGCCTCCTTCTCCTCAGACAACTTGCCTCCGCCATCAATGAAAGGTGTGTGTACCAAGGCACATACCCCTTCCATAGCTGACGCACACTCACCAGCCCCATCATCGATGGGCTGGACTCCTACTTGTAGTAGTAGTAGTAGTAGTAGTAGTAGTAGTAGTAATATCGATTATCCTATAGCTAGCGGTAGTGCTCTCCCCCATCCTATTGATAGTGAAGAACATCAGAATAATGGTATAATGACCCCTCTAGAATACTGAGCAGTTTCTAGGCCTTTTGAGGGGCGCATCTCATTCACAAGGATTGAGAATCCAGGAGAGAGGTACCCCGACCCTGTTTGGTTTTTAGGGGCATGCCTCCCTGTCTTGGAAACCGAGCTCCTGAAAGTCCTAGACGATCCAAGATTTACGCCATTAAATGCAGTGCAGTACTATGCTGCGAGTTGAATCACCCATCTAAACATCCAGGTGTTGCAGAGGCTACAACTCTTCACTATACAGGGTGAGTCACCTAACATTACCGCTGGATATATTTCGTAAACCACATCAAATACTGACGAATCGATTCCACAGACTGAACGTGAGCAGAGGGGCTAGTGTAATTGGTTAATACAAACCATAAAAAAATGCTCGGAAGTATGTTTTTTTAACACAAACCTACGGTTTTTTAAATGGAACCCCGTTAGTTTTGTTAGCACATCTGAACATATAAACAAGTACGTAATCAGTGCCGTTTGTTGCATTGTAAAATGTTAATTACATCCGGAGATATTGTAACCTAAAGTTGACGCTTGAGTACCACTCCTCCGCTGTTCGATCTTGTGTATCGGAGAGCACCGAATTACGTAGGGATCCAAAGGGAACGGTGATGGACCTTATGTACAGAAGAGACTGGAACAGCACATTACGTCCACATGCTAACACCTTTTTATTGGTCTTTGTCACTGACGCACATGTACATTACCATGAGGGGTGAGGTACACGTACACACGTGGTTTCCGTTTTCAATTACGGAGTGCAATAGAGTGTGTCGCGACATGTCAGGCCAATAGATGTTCAATGTGATGGCCATAATTTGTTGCACACAATTGCAATCTCTAGCGTACTGAATGTCGTACACGCCGCAGTACATCTGGTGTAATGTCGCCGCAGGCTGCCACAATACGTTGTTTCATATCCTCTGTGGTTGTAGGCACATCATGATACACATTCTCCTTTAACGAACCTCACAGAAAGAAGTCCAGAGGTGTAAGATCAGGAGAACGGGCTGGCCAATTTATGCGTCCTCCATGTCCTATGAAACGCCCGTCAAACATCCTGTCCAGGGTCAGCCTAGTGTTAATTGCGGAATGTGCAGGTGCACCATCATGCTGATACCACATACGTCGACGCATTTCCAGTGGGACACACTCTATTCCACTTCGTAATTGAAAACGGAAACCACGTGTGTACGTTTACCTCACCCCTCACAGTAATGTACATGTGCATCAATGAAAATGACCAATAAAAAGGTGTTAGCATGTGGACATAATGTGCTGTTCCAGTCTCTTCTGTACCTAAGGTCCATCACCGCTCCCTTTGGATCCCTACGTAATTTGGTGCTCTCCGATACACATGATCGAACAGCGAAGGAGTGGTACTCAAGCGTCAACTTTAGGTTACAATATCTCTGGATGTAATTAACATTTTACAATGCAGCAAACGGCACTGATTACGTATTTGTTTATATGTTCAGATGTGCTAACAAAACTAACGGGGTTCCATTTAAAAAAAACATAAGTTTGTGTTAAAAAACATACTTCCGTGCATTTTTTTATGGTTTGTGTTAACCAATTACACTAGCCCTTCTCCTAACGTTCGGTCTGTGGAATCGATTCATCAGTATTTGATGCGGTTTACGAAATATATCCAGCAGTAACTTTAGGTGACTCACCCTGTATATGGGGTGATAATGGCGTTATTTCTCGGAGCACATCCATTGCTGAGTGATATTGTTAATCCACCTTGAGCGCTATTATGACCCGATTTTCCGAGATGGAAGTACATGGGTCTGCTAAAGTGCTCAGCCGTGTACCACACCTTGACATCCATATACATGCCTATGATCTGGTAAATGGAGGGTCAAGTTATATCAAGCTCCCAAAAGATATAGCTAACAAACAAGTATGCATTAATGTTGAAAATAGAAAAGATCAGGTTTGTTTTGCATGGTCCATTCTGGCTTGCAAGAGAAAGTACAATTACAGAGATCATCCTGAGCATCCCAATACATACAATCTAGGTGTATTCATTTGTGTTATTTCATTAACATATTCATTTGTGTTATAACTTTGATGGTATGGAGTTCCCTGTCAGGATCCAGGACATACCTAAATTTGACTTGCAGAATACCAGAATATTGGTTCACGTTTATGGCCTAGAGAGGAAGAATAACGACAAGTCAGATGAGCAAGACAAGCACACAGACGTCGGTCCCCTCCATTTCTCAAAATTTGCAGAAGAGCGAGAGCTACATGTAAACATGCTGCTCTTCTCTGAAGGTGATAATTATCACTATGTTTGTATCAAAGACATGTCCCGACTCCTTTCATCCCAACTATCAAAAAATAATGATAGAAAGCTTATTTGTTTGAGGTGGATGAATTATTTTTCATCAGAAGTGTTATTAGCGATACATCTATTAGATTGTGCTTCCAAGGACCCGGTATGTGTTATTATGCCCACAGAGGAAAATAACTTCATTAAATTTCAAAATGCTCACCACCAGCATTGATGTCCTTTTGTAGTGTACGCTGATTTTGAATGCCTGCTGGCTCCTATTACTAGTTGTGAAGGGAATCCATTAGCCTAACATACAACCTTCACACAAAAACAAGTACCTTATGTGGCATCGTTCCAAGGTGTATGTGGATATGATTCTAAACTTAACCACCACGAGTCTTATGTCGGGGATGATCCTGCAGTTTTGCTCCTCACTGAGCTCGAAAAACTTTCATGGGAAGTTGATAAGCTCTACAGCACCTATATACCCATGACCAAATCAAAGGAAGATGATTAATGATATGAAAAGGCAGTTAATTGTCATATTTGAGGGCTACCATTAAATAGAATAGTGGAAACTCCCCGTAGAGATCATTGCCATCTTACAGGAAAGTTCCACAGTGCAGCTCATAACGCATGCAGTTTGAAGTATAAGTTACCACGCCACATATCTGTCTTTTTTCATAATTTGAGTGGGTATGACGCTCATTTTCTTGTTGAGGACTTGGCTGATTTCGGTATGAAGAATGATCAGGTCAGTGTCCTCCCTGAAAGTGTTGAGAAGTACATTTCTTTCTTAAAACGAATGATGCCAAAAATTACGCACCGCTTCCTTGACTCTTTACGCTTTATGTGGACTTCACTCCGGAAACACGTTGAAACTTTACCTCAGAACAATATGCATATCACTCGATCTGCATTTCCTGATGAAGAAAAGTTCCAAATTGTAACTAGGAAAGCAGTTTTCCCGTATGAGTATGTTGATAGTATGGCAAAACTCAATGAAACCAGGCTTCCCGACATATCTGCATTTACCAGTACTCTCACAGGCAATGCCATAACTACAGCAGATTATGAGCATGCCGTGAATGTTTGGTGGGAATTCAACATCCCCAATTTGGGGGAATATGCTAGACTATACATGGACACAGATGTGCGTTTGCTTGCAGATGTTTTCGAAAAAATCCAGAATGTATGTATGACCACGTACTCTCTGGACCCCGCCTTTTATTACACGGCATATGGGTTGTCCTGGGACGTTATGCTCAAAAAAATGGAGCGCAGCATCGAAATTTTGACTGATGCTGCAGTGCTTCCATTTTTTGATCGTGGGATCCATGGGGGACTTTATCAACGCGTTCACAGGCATTCCAAGGCAAATAACACACGGATGGGTGTCATGTTTAAAGCATCCCTTGATTCATGTTATATTATGTACTTAGATGTGAACAACTTATATGGGCATGCCATGATGCAGCCACTGCCAGTTATTGGCTTTCGATGGGTGCCTGAAAATGAGTTGAAGGGCTTAGGTGGAAAAGTAATGGGTCTTAGGGCCAGTTCTGATGTAGGGTATGTGCTTGAGGCAGACATCACATATCCTAATAATTTCCATGGAGAGACAAGTGACTTGCCATTATGTCCAGAGCAACAAATTCTGCAAGGAAGCACCATCCCTAAACTGTTGGCTGCTGTTGGAGATAAGCAGAGGTGTATTATTCATTATCGTAACCTCCAGCAGTACCTCAGAATAAGGCTGAAGCTTGTTAGAATCACCTGGGCTATCTCCTTCAAGCAATCCCCCTGGTTGTAGGAGTATATTGAACTAAATACCGAAAAGAGGGCAGTTGCGAGTAATGATTTTGAAAAAGATTTTTATAAATTAATGAACAATTCCATTTTCGGGAAAACTATGCAGAATGTAAGAAAAGAACGCAATATTTTGATTAGAACTGCATGGGAAGGGCGTTATGGCGCGGAAAAGTGTATCACCTTGCCAAATTTTAAGCGGCCCACCATCTTCAATGAAAACTTTGTTGCTGTGGAGATGTTGAAGACTGCAGTAGAGTTTATTAGGCTTATTTATTTGGGGATGCGCATACTGGATATCTCCAAATTCTACATGTACCACTTCCACTACGAGTCTGTGAAACCTCATTTCATAGAACCAAAGTTGCTTTATATGAATACAGACAGCTTTATCTACTTGATCAAGAACTGATCCATATGAAGTAATTAGGTTCCATGGTAAAGAATTCGACACATCTTATGAGGTCGATAATCCTTATGGTATTGTTTCTAAGAACAAGAAGGTTATCGGTCTCATGAAAGACAAGGCAAATTGTTTACCTATTGTAGAGTTTGTGGGATTGAGGTCCAAAATAAATGCATATCGTACAATAGACGGAGGCACCCAGAGCCGGGAAAAGGGTGTTAGAAATGCGGCATCTCGAGCTCTTATGGTTGAAAACTATCTGCAGTGCCTGTATGGTTGCAGAGTTCAAGGCACTCCTCCACACATCGTTCGGCTAATAGTATTCGATTGCGAGGTCACGAAGTGTACACTTTACTGCAGTCTAAAGTCGGATTGTTTCCTCATGACGATAAAAGAGTCATTTCTGAGGATGGAATGGAAACCCTCCCATACTCACACTATTTACTTGAAGCGAAAGTAGGGGTGGGGGACTCTGATTGAGAGACAGAGAGAGAATGAGTGTGTGAATGGGGTGAGGGGGTTTATTCATCGAATAGTATGGCTCTTTTATCATAGTGTAATTATTGGTTGTGTGTGTGATGTGTGGTGTGTGCTTCTGTGTGTGTCTGAGTGTGCAAATGAGTGTGGGAGCCTGTGTGTAGGAAATAAGTGTATGTCTGTGTAACTATATATCTTCATTAGTAGAAATTAATATGTCATGGAAAAAAAAGTGTCATGAAAGTTTTCGCACTTCATATGTGCGTGTGTGTGAGTGGTTATAGGTTATATTTTAGTTTCTAAGTTTCAACTGCTGCTAGTCATCTAGTCAGAACTAGTTTTAAGTATGTGAGTTCCACCCAGTTAATTGCTTTTATATATATAAAAATCCATTGGTGGAAAGCAATTTGCAAATAATACTGATCCTCACTCTTGTAAAGTCAGAGTGCATGACATTGTATCTAAATCTCAAATGATGGGTGTACGTTCAATGATGGCTCTTTTATATCTGTGGATGTTGGCACACCTGCTCTGAGGAGGAGAAAGTGTGCATTCCAGACACCCATCCACCTGGTCTATATATAGCGTGCATTCCAGAGATCCGCTGCTGCAGGCGCATGCTAATTTGTCATGGATGTGAGGAGGAACATAATGCAGAGATGCCCACACAAGTATGTGCTGAAGTCCTGATATCGCTGGAAATAGTAGAAGACACGTCTTTTCTGGTGAAGTAGCATTGTAATTCTTCAGGTGGCTGCAAATCTCCAAATTAATCGAAATACTGAACTGTATTTGCACTTTTCTTAACATATGCCACCCAGTGGGTCGCTTTACCCGCAGCAACATCTAACTAACAGATTTTTTTTTTTTTTTTAATTTATGAAGAGACCTAGTCCTTTCTTGTATGGTTTCAAGTAGAAACCCTTTCTGATAGCTGCTGCTTCCATAGCCCGATTATGTCTTCTTGCTTCCTTTAATTGTGCCTACACATTCTGTGTGTTTTTGACTGTTTTGACAGCAGATGCCGCCCTGCCTGTAAGTGAACCTACCACTGACAGAGCTGCAAGGGCTGGAACGAGGAATGGAATAATTCCACCTGATATCTTTGGTAGTAGTAGGACCCTAGGTGGTTTAATTGCAGTCCTCCACCTCCTTCTCCTTCTTCTTCTTCTCACCCTTCAGCATACGTTTAGCTGCACACAAAGAAGTGAGAATAGGTTTTTCAAACAACCGGATTTCTTCTTCTTCACCCCCAAAGGTGTCTGTGCTGCATTCATAATTCGTTTGAAATTCATCACCCCCAAGACTAACTTAATTTTTCCATGCATGGTTTTATCAACTACGAATGCAGCAACACGTTGACCTATTCTGAGATCTTTTCCTCATCTTATTTCCTTGGCTTTATCGGCTAATACTTGGTCTGCGACGTGGCATGCTGAGAGATACTTATTTGCAGCATATGTGAGGTCGTGCTCTAGACAGGCTTCGTCTATTAGGTTAATACCTTTATCACCATGTGCCAGGCATTTCTGAAGCTTTGTTCCAGTCCACAGAAGTTATATCCTGGAATGTGCAATTCAACAGGCTATTTGTCAAGAATACCACCTCCACCTCTTATTATGGTGTGCTTCCTATCATGCATGGTACGCTATTGAGGAGATAGATGTCTACGCTCCCTGTTATATACTAACTCGTTAGTGTCAATCCAACTGTTTTCTGATGATGGAAAACATAACCATTTAACTAGCGCTCTACACCCGCGACGTCTTATCACGCGTTCTATGAGAAATACATCTGGTTCAGAACTCTTCTGCAATTCCTCCGTGTAAAAGCATCTTGCAATTTCATCACCCTTTCCATCCTTTAAGATATATGTCCTAGAATTAGTTCTCTGCACTTTGGATACTGTGAATGTCTCCGCTGACCAGTTTGCTAAGTATGATTTCTCGAACGCTGTCTTGTGCTTTGAAATACGTACTAAGTTGCCTGCATTGAATCTCTGTTTGCATGTTTCCAGCATTTTAATGCGGAAATATACTGTGTCCATGAGTGAATTGTCGTGAACATTGATCAGTCTCATTTTTATTGTACTATGGTTGGTTCGATTATACCATGCAGTTATCTGTGTGAGGATATCTATCCACTTGTACAAATTGTGAAGATTAAATCGCATCCACCTTTGAGCTTTGACTGCTCTGTTCAAACGCTCCACAATGCTAGCTTTCAGATGGGTAAACGTGGAGTAGTGATGTATCCCGTACCGCTCCATCTCAGTCTTGAAACGTTCATTGTAAAACTCGCCACCATGATTGGTTTGAAGATTGTCCGGCCATTGATTCGTTCCTGTTTACAGCAAACGGTCAAACTGTGCAGCAACATCACTACCCGTTTTAGTTTTCACAGGTAATGCCCATGTGAATTTAGGGTATGTATTAATTACCATTAAAATGTACTTGAAACCTTTATTCTCACTGGAGTAGAGACCCATATCCACAAGCTCTGCCTGCCATAAGTCGTCTAGTTCTTTAATCATTACATGTCTGCACAGGTATGTTCTGTGTGCCGGTTTGTGCATCTCCTGAACCACTGTTTCCATACTCACTATTATCATTTGATGATTCCTCTCTCTCTAAGTTCTGAAATTATTGAGGTAACCTCATTCGAGTGTGCAGTATTGCCCGCAACAGCCAAAGCCATCAACAGTCAGAGTCTCTCATCGAGATCATCGTAATATATATACTGCAGGAGTTGATTGCTCACTCCTTTATACTGAAAGTCTACATCCTCACCAATGTTTTTAGGTTGCTCATTCAGTAAAGGTCGTATAATGGTCGTGCATTTAGAGTTTTGCGGGCTTCTCAGTGTTTTGCCAGGATTTTTATGCACCTCAGTCAACTGCAGTATTTAAGCATACACTTTGCGATCATTGGTAGAGTATTTGAAGTTTTTTGAGGGCCTTAGGAAGATTAGATTCATTAAGCCAGTTGTTCTTTTAAACTCTTTATCTCCGATGCGTATTGTGCTATTGGTTAAACTTATAGTTTGAGAGCCTAGCGTGTACCGTCCCTCCCTGCTGACACCAAATGTTGTATCCATCCTACCCACCACATACTGATTAGTGAATTCATCGATTGGATCATTATCATGTTAAGCCATCTTCCTGATAGATTTGGTAACATGTTTAAAAATTTCTCTTAGTGTTTGCTCCCGATCTGTATGTCCCAACCTCAACAGGCATAACTTCTCTCGAACTGGTTTGTGCGCCTGAATGACTTTATTCTTGGTCGACATCTCGGCACATACTAATCTGAGCTCTGTATATCACATGGTTTTATATATGCTTTGTTGTTGTTCTTCTTCTTTCCTTCAACCCCTTCTTCAATAACAACAACCTCGGCTTCTATCTTCCCCTCAGTTGCGCTAATTCTGTTCTCTAGCTGGTTTTGGTTAAGAGCAAGAAGTTTCTGAGTGTCCTTTAATTCCATTACAGCCTTACCAAGTCTTCCCTCAAGATTTTTAAATTTCATATTGGTGTACATGTGAGCACTCTGTCTATAAACACCTAACCTCTCTGACTGAGCGTCCGACATGTGTGCAAATTTGTCCATGGTGTAGTGTCTGCTGATGCACTCACTTATTTTGCATGTTTATGTATGGAGAAACTCCTGGAAGTTCCGGTTGTACCTATCTTCATTCAGTTTTTTAGTTTTATCAATAACGAGAAACCTGTATTGTGAGTGATTCCAGCAATCTGCACATATCTTTACAAATTCGTTGTATGACATCTCGGTCCCTACGTGAGCCTAGTAAATGTGTTTTAAATTGAGATTGTCTTGTTTGAATGCTATAATGAGGTTGGCACTATCCCTCACCAACTGGTTTGGGATCCTGGAATATGTCTGACTCAGATAAAATATGTCAACACCCATATGACGACTAAAGCAGAAATATCTATGGATTTGATCCTGCTTTTCAAAAGCCACATTATCAAATATGAAGACAGTGTTAGGCTTTACCTCTTCAGGTGGGGGGATGTCGTTGGTTTCACTGTATGACCTGTGCGTCACACCATCTACTCCATGTAATATTTTCTGCAGTAACTGGTACTTGGATTGAAAACGAAAAGGTACTCAATGCAGACTCTGTCTATGTGCATTAACAGAGCCATGAGGACATTTGTCTTACCACGCTGGAAGGACCTACAGTTATTGCTCGTATGCTGTCAGGAAGGAGTACTCCATTCTTCTTATGGGTCTTCTAGTCTTTGTCGTCGTCACAGGACCAGTCACCTACAACAAAGTCCTTGCAGCGAGGGTGCTTCACCCAGCCTGCCGTGATACCTACTGTGTTAGGTACTGGTGTGCAATAGGCTTTTATATGATAAACAATGTGTGTGTTTAGCCACTATAGTGCAGTCACCTTACCAACTGAGCTACAACAGCTACACAATAGAATGCACTCCACGTGGTATATTTCAAGGAAGAGTGTCATGTACTTTAACATACATAAATGTGTACTAACGTGTACTAACATGTACTAATGTGCACTAACGTGTACTAACGCGCACTAACATGCACTAATGTGCATAATGCAAGTGACACTTTGTCTAGAGAAATAGAAACACAAATACAAATTTAATATTGTAAATATATTTATTTATTCACCATCTACAATTATCATCAATATCGGAAAAAATCATTTGATTCTTTTTTAATCGGTGCAGCAGCAGTACAGTATTTGGAAAATAGCTGCTTCTTGTATCCCTCAAATTCAGCATGTATATCTCGTAATGTTATCGGCGCATTGCAATAGTCTGGTATTCCAACGGTAAATTTGAGTTCGACATTTTCAATACCTGTTCGAGGAATAGCACAAACCTCGGCACTGCGCTTATACAGGTACTAAAACAATGATCTATATCTTCTATGTGAACACTGCATGTGCGAAGCCAGTTAATGATGTCAGTGTATACAGCTTGAAGGAATGGGCGCCATATATTTAGCCTCTCTATCATACTACTTACCACCATGTCTAGATTGATCAAGTTATCAACAGTCGAGTGCTGAATGAAAATACTTTGACCCTCACCACTTCTAATTCTTAGTGTAGCATCGTCATACATTGATAGAATACTCACAGATAGACTACCACAGTACATGTCCTGGTAGGAGTGGAATGGAGCATATTCAGTAGTCATATGCTTCTTGATGTATGTATGTATGTTTTTACGCAACAGAGTTCATCCCACTCATAGTCTGAAAACCGCACTTTAATATTTTTCAGCACATTTTCGAGCACTAACACAGTTGACAGGCTACCGCCTTGTGAAACTTCAAGTCCTACATGAAGACGTTTTGAAACACTAACTGTTAGCACATAGCATGAGGCGAATAGCAATGGTTGTGGTGCACTGGGGTTGGTATCTTCTCATCCACAACATCCGCACCAGCATGGCTGGGTAATGCATCTTTTAAGTATCTTGCTGCAAGTCATTTATTTGCAGGACCGTATTCTTCTTCTTCCTATGTTTGAGCATTAATGCTCACTTCCATTCTACATGTAGGAGGCTATAGTAGCAGCCCCTGGCTGTATGCTTACAATCAACATAGCTGCTAAACTCGTCCCGGTCCAACACCAATAACTCATCGATAAAACACATTCGGCACGACCACAAGGATGGGGGTGAGCAGCTGCTGTTCAACGGTATATATCGTGTATACGAATATGATTACAAGGAAGCGAATCGACATCAATTGCATGTCTCTTCCATTTTGGGAGAGTGAATGCTTCATGATGAATATCTCAGCAGTTTGTGCATGTGCATGAGCATGTGCTGGTTACGAGATGCATCCTGGCTCCATCCCTCTGCATTGTCGCAATCTGCTGAACTGAATTCTTGTATCTATTCCTCCTACATTCCTCCATTATCATTCTCTTCCATACCTCATGTAGTGAACTGTGGCTACAGCCCTCCTTCGAATGTCTACATGTAATGCAGCTATTGAAAGCTGCTCTATCCTTCACATTCATCTCGATGATCGAACACATGATGATGGTTTGATAATGACAGCTCAGCAAAGACTGAATGTGCATCATCAATTCCGGTCATCTGAGTGGAGAGAAAAAAAATTGCAGCCATCTTGGATAACAGTACCGTTGTCATCACCTGACATCATGGCCGCCATCTTGGACGACACTGCCCTCTGGTGGTGGCGCTGTGTACTAAGTCAGTTGGAGTCCGGACCTTGTGGTGAACACACCAGATAGCTGTAGTGCATGAAATTATTTATTTCAAGTTTCTGCTTCTAGTCATTTTTTATTTTATGCTTAATCTAACATAATGCAATGTGTTTATAACACGTTCTGTTCATCTTCAGGCATTTATACATACATACATACATACATAGAGAAATGTTACGTAAAAATCACGGTTGACAAACATCGCCATTATGGCTGAAAATAATTATGATTCAACCAGCCAAGTTGTGAAAGTATTTCGTACATACAGAAACATTAATTTTAAGTTACTTAAAACATGTCTTTACTTTTAAGTAACATTTCTCTATGTATGTATGTATGTATGTATGTATAAACACTTGAAGATGAACAGAACATGCTCGAAACGTGTTGCATTATGTTAAATTAAGCATAAAATAAAAAGTGACTGGTAGCAGAAACTTGAAGTGAATAATTATCCCACACAGTTGCAATTCACAAACATAACCATTATGGCTGAAAGTAACTGAGTGAAATTGTTTAAATAAAGACTTACATCTAGCACTGGTTGAGTCCTTTTCCCACGAATCCTTAGGAGGAGTTGGTGGTCAGGTGACTGAGGTTAGTGAAGGTAACCTTTCTTTCACACCATTTTCTTAGGTTAGTAGAGATACCCCAATTGACCTTTATTTACCATCAAAACTTAAACTGGGCGCTGGTTCATAGGAAGAAGTGGCGGTCGGATGACTTAGGTTAGTGGAGGTAGCCCAAGTGACCTATCTTCCCGCGATTTTCATAGGTGTGATGTATTATCCTGTTGGAATTTGAACTTCCCGCCATTTTTCTGGGGGAGGGGGCATGGATCTTTCCCACCAAAAGCCATCATCTTGGATAACGGTACTTGCGTCATCAGCTAACGTCATGCCCGCCATCTTGGATGACGTCATGCGCTGTTGCCAAGTCTACAAACCGCCATCTTAGATGACATCTCCGCCATCTTTGATACATCTGGCAACAATGGAATACTCATAAGGTTTGGGCATTCATGAACGTTCAGTTTACTAGTAGTTTGGAGCTCCAACATCAGGCGTGTAATGGGACCCCTTAGGGATGTGGCTGCAAAGGAGGGGGGAGAATCCAGTGTGCACTCTGTGTGGAAACAAGACGGAGTTATTCCAGAAGCGGAAAGGGGCCTTCTGGATACCATGAAGAGCACTCTTTCAGAAGTAATGAAAAAAACATTCAAAATTAAAACGAACACAAAATTCCAAAGGACTGATGAAAGTTTACAGGAACTCGAAATTTAGCGTGTTCTTCTCAATAATTTCCACAACAAATCTTTATCTAGAAATGTGGCAGAAAACCCAACGAGAATCTGGTCATATGTAAAATACACCAGTGGCAACATGCAATCAATACCTTCACTACAAGGTAACAATGGTGTTGTCACTGATGATAGCAAGACTAAAGCAGGTTACTAAACACAGTTTTCCTTAATTCGTTCACCAAAGAGGACGAAGTAAATATTCCAAAATTTGAATCTAGAACAACTGCCAACATAAGTAACTTAGGAGAAGATATCCTTGGTATAGTGAAGCAACTTAAATCAATCAAATAACTGCCAAGATGAGAAACATAGAAATAAATATACTTGGTGTCGTAAAGCAGCTTAAATCACTTAATAAAAGTAAGGCTTCTGGTCCATATTACATACCAGTCAGGTTTCTTTCAAAGTATGCTGATACAATAGCTCCGTATCTAACAATCATATACAACCGCTTGCTCATTGAAAGATCTGTACCTAAAGACTGGAAAGTTGAACAAGTCACACCAACACCCAAGAAAGGAAACAAGAGTAATCCGCTGAGTTACAGATCCATATCACTAACATCGATTTGCTGTAGGGTTTTGGAACATATTCTGCGTTTGAACATAATGAATAATCTCGCAGAAAACGATTTATTGAATAATAGTCAGCACAGATTCAGCAAAAATCTTTCTTGTGAAACACAACTGGCTCTCTATTCTCACGAAGTAGTGAGTGCTGCTGACAGGGGTTACCAAATCGATTCCATATTTTTAGATACCCAGAAAACTTTCGACACTGTTCCGCACAACCGCCTTCTAATCAAACTGCGTGCCTATGGAGTATCATCTCAGTTGTGCGACTGGATTCGTAAGTTCCTGTCAGGTAGGTCACAGTTCGCAGTAACTGACAGAAAGTCATCTAATAAAACAGAAGTAATATCTGGCGTTCCCCAAAGAAATGCCATAGGCCCTCTGCTGTTCTGATCAACATAAACGACATAGGAGACAATCTGAGCAGCCCTCTTAGATTGTTAGCAGATGATGCTGTCATTTAACAACTTGCAAAGTCATCAGATGATCAAAACAAACTGCAAAATGATTTAGACAAGATTTCTATATAGTGCAAAGAATGGTAATTGACTCTCAGTAATGAAGATTGTGAAGTTACGCACATGAGTTTTAAAAGAAATCAGCTAAATTTCGGTTACACAATAAATCACATAAATCTAAAGGCTATAAACTCAACTAAATACTTTGGGGTTATAATTATGAATAACTTCAATTGGAATAATCACATGGATAATGTTGTGGGTAAAGCAAACCAGACTGCGATTTATTGGTAGCGCACTTCGACAATGCAACAGATCGACTAAAGAGACTCCATACACCACTCTTGTCCACCCTCTTCTGGAATATTGCTGTGCGGTGTGGGATTTGTATAAGATGGGACTGACGAAACACACTGAAAAAGTTTAAAGAAGGCAGCTCGTTTTACATCATCGCAAAATAATAGAGAGAATGCAACGGACATGGTGAGTGAATTAGGGTGACAGTCATTAAAACAAAGGCGGTTTTCATTACGGCGGAATCTTCTCTCGAAATTTCGGTCACCAACTTTCTCCCCCAAAAGCGAAAATATTCTGTCAGCTCCCGCCTACTTACCAAGAAATGATCAATATGATACAATCATAGAAATCAGAGATCGCAAAAAAAAGATTTAACTGCTTGTTTTTCCTGCACGAGGTTATAGAGTGGAGCCATAGAGAAATAGCTTGAAGGTGCTTCGATGAACCCTCTGCCACGCACTTAATTGTGAATTGCAGATTAATCATGTAGATGTAGACGTAGATGTACGTGAAATGGTATCCACTGGCAGTACAATATCAGACAGTGTAGATCTAAGGGCACAAGCACTATAAGAACCAATACAAAATGCGCAACTCGAATGCATCCCTAAAGTGACCATGACATCATTAAAGAAGACGCTGTGGACACCGGAGCTGCCGGACATTAGACGACGTATAAGGCAGGCCAGAAGGGACTACGACAGGTCCCTCACTGCAGCCGTCAAGGCAGACCAAACTGCCACATTACAGAAGCCTTAAGACCCAATACCAAGAACGACTTAATCAACACAAACATGTACAATGCGAAATCTGCCTGAGAAACCAGCTAAAGATGGGTGTGTGGGGTAAACTATATAAAACATTCTCAGACAAAATAAAAAAAAAAGTTATTTCATCCTAGAACCGGAGATGGTTTAATGACCCATGAATGGAGACAGTCAACAAAATACCTGCTGGGAAAATATCTCCCAGATGACGATCAAGAGGATAACCAAGTACGCAGGCAACTTAAATGTGCACTAAATAATAAATGCAACAATTCTTTAGTAACCACACTGTTCGCTGAGGAGGAAGTAGCCAAGAGAAATGAAAAGCTGAGGAAGCTCCAGGACCAGATATAATTCATGCTGAAGTTCTCAAGCAAATAAAAGCACAAATTTTCCATTCCTAATCAGACTACTAAATGATTTCTTAACACAGAGTAGGGTGTCTACAGACCATAAATTAACGAAAGCTGTTATGGTAAAAAAAAGTCTGTGGATAGAGATCCAGCTTATCCTAATACCTACAAACCAGTCTGTTTGATTAACACACTTGCAAAGATTCACATAAGGCTCCTCTGTGACAGGTAGCACCCACAGAGAGAGCATCACGGATTTAATCAATGCCGGTTTGGTTTCAGAATAGGGAAAGATATCGAAGATGTTTCCAGAATGAGATTTTCACTCTGCAGCGGAGTGTGCACTGATATGAAACTTCCAGGCAGATTAAAACTGTGTGCTGGACCGAGACTCCAACTCGGGACCTTTGCCTTTCGCAGGCAAGTGCTCTACCATCTGAGCTACCCAAGCACGACTCACGTCCCGTCCGCACAGTCCCGAATTCGAGTCTCGGTCCAGCACACAGTTTTAATCTGCCAGGAAGTTTCATATCGAAGATGTGTTTAACAAGATGACATACCAAAAAATACACAGTAGCGATATTAATTGACATCGTGGCAGCATTTGATAATTTATGGTGGCCCACTTTGTTTGCCCAGATAAGTGATGTACAGGTTCCCCAGTGTCTATATCACAGCCCCATAGAGTGCTACAGGTGTGGAGTTGTGGATTAGTCAGCCGACACACAAAAAATAATAAAAAGCACTACCAAAGGGGGTCAACAGGGGTCAATTTATGGCCCAGTGTTTTTGGAATTTGGCAGCTGAACCACTTTTGCTCCAACTGGAAAAAGACGACCAAGTCTATGGTGTGGTGATGTATGCTGATGACGTCTTGGCTGTGGTATCAGGGAACTCAAGAGTTCAGATGGAGGGGATGGTGAATGGGATCCTCTCCCAGATGCAGCGATGGGGTATAGAAAACAAACTTACCATGCCCCATAGAAAGCCACCCACAAGCTCCTTAAAGATCAACTTTTGTTACATAGAACTCCTGCAGTTAAATCTCTGTCACCAGACAAACAGTCACATGACATCTTCTTGTACAACTGGATGAAAAGTGTAACTTCACACAACACAATGAGACAGTCATACAAAGCAAACAACATTATTCACAAAATTGCCTGTGCCTCAACGGCAAACTACAGGCTATCACTGCAAGCAGTGAGTATCTATCAGGATGCCATTTTGACATCCATCACAGGCTATACAGCAAGTGTTCAGGTGCACAGATTTTGGTGTGTGCAGAATAGGGAACTAATGCAATGTGCACAGAGGGATGTGTTCTTCAGACTCACAGGGTCCTTTGGCACTATACCAACCAGTGCTTCAATGGTGATCCTTGGTACGTACCCAGTAGACATTACAGTAAGATCCTGTAAGCCTCCTATTAGTTACATAAAGGGGATTTCACAAAAGTCCAAGAAATCTCAGACCAAAGGGTAACTACCAAGGCCCAACTCTTTGAGTGGAAAGTGAACACATGGCATTACAACTGGGAAAACAGTGGAACAGGTCGAGGAGTCTACCAAATATTCCCTTGCCTTCAAGAATGCCTAGTGCTTAGCTATGTAAACCCCAGTCAAGGCATGATACATTACCCAACAGGACATGAACCATATCCAGTTTATCTGTATATGTTTAGAAGGAAAGAAAACAAAGTCGGTCAGTGTGGCCGTACGAGAGCAACTGACTACATTATCTTTAATTGTGCCACCTATAATAGAATCAGGGAACCAGTAGAGACTAGACGACCTCTACATAAACTCATAAGAAACAATGCATGGCTTTACAATAATTGACAGTGTTGCTAACACCATTCCTGGCACGAAAAAAAGCAACAAATTTGTCAGGGTACAAAGACTACAGTACCCCTCCCATCCTGCATACATATCAATCTAGGAGAGTCAGTGTGAATAACTAAGTGCTAACGAGTGCTTTTATTGTCGCAAAAGACGAGTACTGAATGTGATGTACAGCCAAGACTGCAAAAATGTACAAGGCAGAACCCATGGTATCACAAAACCCCACAATTGTGCGGCTTCCAGGCCCACCTTAGTGACAAAGATGAGGAGATGCACATCAAAGGAAGGTGGATAAGACATAAAGTGTGAGTGCTGATGTTCTTCCAAGACTGTTTTTAAACACACTCACAAAAAACAAGAAAAGATAATAATAATTATAAAATCTAAAAGGAAATAGAATGTTAATGTGCTCTGTACCAATTCAGAGCATATTCACATTTATATATAAATACAACAGTGTTGTTACCGATACATGATACAATGATGGATGTATAAATATACGTTTCCTTTTTTCTTCTTACATGGTGATTACTATTGTCAATATTATAATTATTTTCATTGTAATAACATTTTTAGACTTAGAGAAAGCTGTTGATAATGTTGACCGGCATACTCTCTTTCAAATTCTGAAGATGGCAGGGATAAAATACAGGGAGCGAAAGGCTGCTTACATTTTGTACAGAAACCAGATGTCGTTATATGAGTCGAGGGGCATGAAAGGAAAGTAGTGGTTGAGAAGAGAGTGAAACAGGGTTGTAGCATATCCCCTACGTTATTCAATCTGTATATTGAGCAAGCAGTAAAGGAAACAAAAGAAAAATTTGGAGTAGGAATTAAAATTCAGGGAGAAGAAATAAACGCCTTCAGCTTTTACAATGACATTGCAATACCGTCAGAGACAGCAAAGGACTTGGAAGAGCAGCTGAACAGCATGGACAGCGTCTTCAAAGGAGAATATAGGATGATCATCAACAAAAGCAAAACGAATATAATGAAACTTAGTCGAATTAAATCAGGTGATGTTGAGGGAATCAGATTAGGAAATGAGACACTTAAAGTAGTTGATGAGTTTTGCTATTAGGGCAGCAAAATAACTTGTGGTGGTCGAAGTAGGGACGATTTAAAATGTAGACTGTTGATAGCAAGGAAAGTGTTTCTGAAGAAGAGGAATTTGTTAACACAGAGTATAGATTTAAGGACCAGGAAGTCTTTTCTGAAAGTATTTGTATGCAGTGTAGCCATGTATGGAAGTGAAACATGGACGATAAACATTTTAGACAAGAATAACGCTTAACATTAGATAGGTAGATCATGTATCTAATGAGGAGGTACTGAATAAAACTGGGGAGATAACCAGAAGAAGGGATCAGTTGGTAGGACACGTTCTGTGGTATCAAGGGATCACCAGTTTAGTATTGGAGGGAAGATTGGAAGGTAAAAATCATAGAGGGAGACCAATAGATGAATACACTACGCAGATTCAGAAGGATGTAGCTTGCAGTAGTTACTAGGAGATGAAGAGGCTTGTACAGGATAGAGTAGCACAGAGAGCTGCATCAAACCAGTCTTTGGACTGAAGACCACGACAACATCAATGTTATTATTATTCCTGTTTTTGTGCTGAGACATAACTTTGGGATCAATGAAAACGTATAACAACTTGAAATAATGTTAGAACACAACCTGTTACGCTGAAAAACCAAAGAAACTTGCACACCCACCTTATACCGTGTGGTCCTCCCTGAGCACGCAGAAGTGCCGCAACATGACGCGGCATGGACTCGACTAACATCTGAAGTAGTGCTGGAGGGAACTGACATCATGATTCCTGTAGGGCTGTCCATAAATCTGTGAGAGTACAAGGTGGTGCAGAACTCTTCTGGACAGCACGTCGCAAGGCATCCCAGATACGCTCAATAATGTTCGTGTCTGGGGAGTCTGGTGGCCAGCGGAAGTGTTTAAACTCAAAAGTGTGTTCCTGGAGCCACTCTGTTGCAATTATGGACGTATGGGGTATCGCATTGTCCTGCTAGAATTGCTCAAGGACATTGCACAATGGACATGAAAGGATACAAGTGATCAGACAGGACGTATCGTCTATCAGGGTCGAATCTAGACGTATCAAGGGTCCCATATCACTCCAACTGCACACGCCCGACACCATCACAGTGCCTCCACCAGCTTCAACAGTCCCCTGTTGTCATGCAGGGTCCATGGATTCATGAAGTTGTCTCCACACCCGTACACGTCCACGTCCATCCACTCGATACAAATTGAAACGAGACTCGTCCGACCAGGCAACCTATTTCAGTCATCAACAGTCCAATGTCAGTGATGAGAGACCAGGCGAGGCATGAAGTTTGTGTCGTTCAGTCATCAAGGGTACACAAGTGGACCTTCGGTTCCGAAGGTCCATATCAATTATGTTTCGTTAAATGGTTCGTACTCTGATACCTGTTGATGGCCCAGCGTTGAAATCTGCAGCAATTTGCTGAAGGGTTGCACTTCTGTCACGTTGAACGATTGTCTTTAGTCGTCGTTGGTCCCATTCTAGCAGGATCTTTTTACGGTCTCAGCGATGTCGGAGATTTGATGTTTTATCGGATTCCTGATATTCACACTACACTCGTGAAATGGTAGTACAGGAAAATCCCCACTCTATCGCTAACTCGGAAATGATGCGTCCCATCGCTTGTGCCCTGACTATAATACCACAAACTCATTTAAATCTTGATAGCCTGCCATTGCAGTAGTAACCGAATTAACAACTGCACCAGACACTTGTTGTCTTATATAGGCTTGCCGACCACAACGCCGTATTCTGCCTGTTTATAGGTCTCTGTATTTAAATACGCATGCCTATATATTTATGACATCTAGTTCTCTGTAGATGAAGTGTAATACCGTGGGTACGATTGAGGAAGCAAAGAAATAGTATAACAGTTGTACACGATCATGATTTCTTGATTTTTGTTTGTGGTCTTAGAGATGCAATAGTATCCTACAATGTTGTGTACATAAACGTTATGTACCTATCTGATATGTTTGTTTACCTATTTGCCGAGGGACGCCGCAGCTGGTGCACCTGTGTTGTGCCCTGTGTTCCGCAGTGAACGTCAGATAGTGCTACGATACATAACACGTGCTTCCTGCATGTCAGTTCCTTCGTGACACTGAAGTGTGCACATGGCTCCACGAGTGGAGATATCCATAGAAAAACGCACTTAGCCAAGCAGGTTTATCTATTCGCGAAATGGCGAAACAGTATATTGTGTCTATAGGAGTGCAATACAACCTTCACCACCAGAAGACAGCAGGTAGCAATAAGGACATTCCACGACCAGGACGACCTCGTAGAACAACTTAATGTGACGATAAATATATCAGAATTACCAGCAAGAGAAATAAATTGAAAACAGCGCTCCAAATTCGTGCAGAATTGGTAGAAATGAACACGACAACAATATCTGTTGCAACAGTAAAAAAGAGAGACTGACTGAAGCCAGCTTTAAAGGACATGTCACATCAAGAAAACCCGTTCTAAGGCCCATAAATAAACAGAAGAGACTTGAATGGGCAATAAAACATCGTAATTGGACATTGGAAGAGTGGACGAAGGTGTTATTCACCGATGAATCGAAGTTCGAGGTTTTTGGAACCAGAAGGAGAATATTTGTTCGCCGATTTGTAGGGGAAAGGGTAGCCTAGCAGTTTGTTCTACATACTATTAAACACGGTGGAGGTTCTGTTATGGTTTGTTTTGCCGAAGATAGAGTTGGCGACATTGTGGAAATAGAAGGATGTATGGATCAGAAGCAGTACCACCACATACTTCATTATCATGAAATGTGAAGCGGATTGCGCTTAATAGGGAAAGGATTCACCATAGAACAGGATAATGACCCAAAACATCAGTCAGAATACTGTACAAACTACGTTGCATCAAAGGAAAAACAGAAAGTACTGAATGATATGGTATGGCCATACCAAAGCCCCAATGGTAATCCCATTGAAATGGTCTGGGATTAAGTGGATAGACGTATCAGGGAAGAATGTCTGGAATCATATAGATTCACAATGCAAACAAAAACTGATTGACCCCATGCCTCGAGTTTTTGAGGCAGTCATTAAATCCAAAGGAGGATACTTTGATGAAAGTAAAATTCAGTGATTGTGATTGTATTATATATGTGGTAGTTAATATAATTATATTTTGTGAGAAATAATGTTTGATTTGTGTTGTAAATCTGAAATACCAGAGTGTAATATATATATATATATATATATATATATATATATATATATATATATATATATATCCTCCCCCCCATGAACCATGGACCTTGCCGTTGGTGGGGAGGCTTGCGTGCCTCAGCGATACAGATAGCCGTACCGTAGGTGCAACCACAACGGAGGGGTATCTGTTGAGGGGCCAGACAAACGTGTGGTTCCTGAAGAGGGGCAGCAGCCTTTTCAGTAGTTGCAAGGGCAACAGTCTGGATGATTGACTGATCTGGCCTTGTAACAATAACCAAAACGGCCTTGCTGTGCTGGTACTGCGAACGGCTGAAAGCAAGGGGAAACTACAGCCGTAATTTTTCCCGAGGGCATGCAGCTTTACTGTATGATTACATGATGATGGCGTCCTCTTGGGTAAAATATTCCGGAGGTAAAATAGTCCCCCATTCGGATCTCCGGGCGGGGACTACTCAAGAGGAGGTCGTTATCAGGAGAAAGAAAACTGGCGTTCTACGGATCGGAGCGTGGAATGTCAGATCCCTTAATCGGGCAGGTAGGTTAGAAAATTTAAAAAGGGAAATGGATAGGTTGAAGTTAGATATAGTGGGAATTAGTGAAGTTCGGTGGCAGGAGGAACAAGACTTCTGGTCAGGTGACTACAGGGTTATAAACACAAAATCAAATAGGGGTAATGCAGGAGTAGGTTTAATAATGAATAGGAAAATAGGAATGCGGGTAAGCTACTACAAACAGCATAGTGAACGCATTATTGTGGCCAAGATACATACGAAGCCCACGCCTACTACAGTAGTACAAGTTTATATGCCAACTAGCTCTGCAGATGACGAAGAAATTGAAGAAATGTATGATGAAATAAAAGAAATTATTCAGATTGTGAAGGGAGACGAAAATTTAATAGTCATGGGTGACTGGAATTCTAGTGTAGGAAAAGGGAGAGAAGGAAACATAGTAGGTGAATATGGATTGGGGGACAGAAATGAAAGAGGAAGCCGCCTGGTCGAATTTTGCACAGAGCACAACATAATCATAACTAACACTTGGTTTAAGAATCATGAAAGAAGGTTGTATACATGGAAGAACCCTGGAGATACTAAAAGGTATCAGATAGATTATATAATGGTAAGACAGAGATTTAGGAACCAGGTTTTAAATTGTAAGACATTTCCAGGGGCAGATGCGGACTCTGACCACAATCTATTGGTTATGACCTGTAGATTAAAACTGAAGAAACTGCAAAAAGGTGGGAATTTAAGGAGATGGGACCTGGATAAACTAAAAGAACCAGAGGTTGTACAGAGATTCAGGGAGAGCATAAGGGAGCAATTGACAGGAATGGGGGAAATAAATACAGTAGAAGAAGAATGGGTAGCTTTGAGGGATGAAGTAGTGAAGGCAGCAGAGGATCAAGTAGGTAAAAAGACGAGGGCTAGTAGAAATCCTTGGGTAACAGAAGAAATATTGAATTTAATTGATGAAAGGAGAAAATATAAAAATGCAGTAAGTGAAACAGGCAAAAAGGAATACAAACGTCTCAAAAATGAGATCGACAGGGAGTGCAAAATGGCTAAGCAGGGATGGCTAGAGAACAAATGTAAGGATGTAGAGGCCTATCTCACTAGGGGTAAGATAGATACCGCCTACAGGAAAATTAAAGAGACCTTTGGAGATAAGAGAACGACTTGTATGAATATCAAGAGCTCAGATGGAAACCCAGTTCTAAGCAAAGAAGGGAAAGCAGAAAGGTGGAAGGAGTATATAGAGGGTCTATACAAGGGCGATGTACTTGAGGACAATATTATGGAAATGGAAGAGGATGTAGATGAAGATGAAATGGGAGATATGATACTGCGTGAAGAGTTTGACAGAGCACTGAAAGACCTGAGTCGAAACAAGTCTCCCGGAGTAGACAATATTCCATTGGAACTACTGACGGCCGTGGGAGAGCCAGTCCTGACAAAACTCTACCATCTGGTGAGCAAGATGTATGAAACAGGCGAAATACCCTCAGACTTCAAGAAGAATATAATAATTCCAATCCCAAAGAAAGCAGGTGTTGACAGATGTGAAAATTACCGAACTATCAGCTTAATAAGTCACAGCTGCAAAATACTAACACGAATTCTTTACAGACGAATGGAAAAACTAGTAGAAGCCAACCTCGGGGAAGATCAGTTTGGATTCCGTAGAAACACTGGAACACGTGAGGCAATACTGACCTTACGACTTATCTTAGAAGAAAGATTAAGGAAAGGCAAACCTACGTTTCTAGCATTTGTAGACTTAGAGAAAGCTTTTGACATTGTTGACTGGAATACTCTCTTTCAAATTCTAAAGGTGGCAGGGGTAAAATACAGGGAGCGAAAGGCTATTTACAATTTGTACAGAAACCAGATGGCAGTTATAAGAGTCGAGGGACATGAAAGGGAAGCAGTGGTTGGGAAGGGAGTAAGACAGGGTTGTAGCCTCTCCCCGATGTTGTTCAATCTGTATATTGAGCAAGCAGTAAAGGAAACAAAAGAAAAATTCGGAGTAGGTATTAAAATTCATGGAGAAGAAATAAAAACTTTGAGGTTCGCCGATGACATTGTAATTCTGTCAGAGACAGCAAAGGACTTGGAAGAGCAGTTGAATGGAATGGACAGTGTCTTGAAAGGAGGATATAAGATGAACATCAACAAAAGCAAAACAAGGATAATGGAATGTAGTCTAATTAATTCGGGTGATGCTGAGGGAATTAGATTAGGAAATGAGGCACTTAAAGTAGTAAAGGAGTTTTGCTATTTGGGGAGCAAAATAACTGATGATGGTCGAAGTAGAGAGGATATAAAATGTAGGCTGGCAATGGCAAGGAAAGTGTTTCTGAAGAAGAGAAATTTGTTAACATCCAGTATAGATTTAAGTGTCAGGAAGTCATTTCTGAAAGTATTCGTATGGAGTGTAGCCATGTATGGAAGTGAAACATGGACGATAAATAGTTTGGACAAGAAGAGAATAGAAGCTTTCGAAATGTGGTGCTACAGAAGAATGCTGAAGATTAGATGGGTAGATCACATAACTAATGAGGAAGTATTGAATAGGATTGGGGAGAAGAGAAGTTTGTGGCACAACTTGACCAGAAGAAGGGATCGGTTGGTAGGACATGTTCTGAGGCATCAAGGGATCACCAATTTAGTATTGGAGGGCAGCGTGGAGGGTAAAAATCGTAGAGGGAGACCAAGAGATGAATACACTAAGCAGATTCAGAAGGATGTAGGTTGCAGTAGGTACTGGGAGATGAAAAAGCTTGCACAGGATAGAGTAGCATGGAGAGCTGCATCAAACCAGTCTCAGGACTGAAGACCACAACAACAACAACATATATATATATATATATATATATATATATATATATATATATATATATATATATATAGAGAGAGAGAGAGAGAGAGAGAATAGGTCTGAAGGAAGAAACGAAGAAACATATACTTAAATGAACATTGCGAAGAAGGGTGGGAGAGAGACTGTGCTGCAGATATGACCAACCATGCCATGGCTTGGTAGGGACCAGGTACAGATGGACTGTTTCTCCTGGGCATGATTGTCTTCTGACCAACTGTATCCGGGGTAGGGACCAGTCATGGCTGGGGTATTTCTCATGTGTGTGATTCTCATGTCATAGTTTAAACACCTTGTTTATTGTGGCAGTATAACCACCACGCAACTGAAGTGACTTAAGTAATGCTGTGACACAGTTCTCCAGGCAACGTAATCGCTGTAGTAAAATGCCATCGTAGTTGCTGTTTACATAATCTGTATCGGTAATTGTGCTACATTTAGTAGGAGGGCATTTTGAGTTGGATTTGTGATTCAGTGCAAATAGCACATTTCGTTGGCAGAGCGTACATGGCCATTGGCAATTCGTGAGGAGAGACCATAACACAGGTGGAACCAACATAGACATGTGTACGTGCACACATGAGAATTAGTTTGTATCCCACGACAGATAGCTGCACCAGCTGACTGTTGCTGTAGACAAAT
Organism: Schistocerca piceifrons; assembly: GCF_021461385.2. Taxonomy (NCBI): domain Eukaryota; kingdom Metazoa; phylum Arthropoda; class Insecta; order Orthoptera; family Acrididae; genus Schistocerca; species Schistocerca piceifrons. The sequence continues at coordinate 218,378,660 of NC_060145.1, read as the reverse complement.
GGCGTCCTCTAGTTCATTTATGACTGGACCGGGTCATATCGTCTCAGTGCCGGCTGGGCACGGGCTTGACGTCACGAACGACAGCCGTAGTGGAGAAGAGTGCTGCCTTCTTCGTCGGCTGTAAAGCGAAGTTATGGTACCACAGCCAGCTAGTCTGGTGTGGAGGCGAGGACGCCATGATCGGTGATGGTCACGTGACTTCGTGTAATTTCGAATACTTGCCATTGGGAGGCAAGTAGAGGTTGAGGCAAGGCAAGATAATTGCCATTCATGGTGGCTTTGGTTACACATTAACGATTGTGGAGAATAATAGGGTGAAAAGAAAGTCTGCGTGGGTTGAGAAGTATGATCGTGGAGAATCTGAACAAGTGCTGCGCGGGCGTCGTTTTGTGTGGACTGCTCAACTAGCTGGGTAGTGTTTAAATGTTTTGCGTTGCACTGACACCCTTTACGTGTATATTTGTCCTGTGAAGAATGCACACTGCGTCGCTACAGAGCACTGAACATGTCGTGTAGATATTCGATGCCCAGGTGGGGCAATCGTTGGGAGCTGATGTAATGTGAAACACTGAAGCTGCTCTACATTTTCAGTCTGTGGCAATGTTCGAATACATGTTGTAGGCATAGACAAAGGTGTTCGTGAGCATCGTGGGTCACCACTTAAGAAACTCTGGTTGGATGGGCGTAGAATACAAGATACACAATGATTTTATTGACGCAAGTTTACACAGATCATCTAGACATGACAAAGACACAACACACATTAAATTGGCAGAGGGTCAGTGATGCTGTTGTTCCCACAGAGGCTGTCCCCGCCCCCCTCCTCTCGCTACAGAACACATGCTTATCATCTACAAAGTAACTTGCTTATTTAGAGGTTGTAAAGTACCCTCAAGACGACACTAATCTGTGACAGAGGTGTCTAGACTGATGCCCTCCACTGGCTTCTTCCGGGTGTGCCCACTGCTCATAAACATGACCTCGACACTCGGCTTGCGTCAACCTCCATCTGTGACAACTGCTCTGCCTCCCTCATCGGCCGAGTGAGAAGGCACTTCTCCTGATGAAGTGATACATGCAACTCTTCAACTCCCTTATTCGGTTGTGATACACGTTCGATACCTTGCTAATTGAAAAGTTTGACACAGTATCTCTCAGCAGACTCAAACCAGCCTGGACATTCAACAGTGAACTCATGGTTACTGTGACACCTCACTGCCTAGTGAGCTCTCCCCACCTATTGCTTTCCCCTCTACTCTGGATGCAGCTGCCACCTTCAAAGAATGCACCCTGGATGTCCAGTGTTTCTGCCCTGGCGATCTCCACTCACTGTCACCGGAGATTATCTTATCATTGAAGGTATACACACAGACTGCAAGTCTTCAAACGATACCGAAGAATACCATTTTCTTGAGACTTTTCCACTACCCACAGACGTTGATACTTCGGCCCTTCCTGCACCCTTCAGCAACGACGGCTGTGTTTCAAACCAGCCCTAGGTAATCGATCAGACGAGCTTCACATCAAGTGGTAATCAACCAGGAAAACTGCGACAAATTGTTGTTGAAGACCTGCATCTCTTCCAATACAAAATTCAAACCCATCAGCCATTAAGCCCCAATACCATGGAACAGCGGTTGTGTTTCGCCAACACTGTTGTCCAAAGAATTGACGAACAGGACTTTGATGTGAATATGGTTTGGTTTAGCGACAAAGTCCACTTTCATTTGAATGGGTTCGTCAATAAGCAAAATGGGCGCATTTGGCGGACCGAGAATATGCACTTCTCGATCGAGAAGTCTCTTCACCCTCAACGGGTGACTGTGTCATGTGCAGTGTCCAGTCACGGAATAATCGGTGCAATATTCCTTGATGGCACAGTGACTACCGAATGGTTTTGGAAGATGACTTCATCCACATTATCCAAAGTGACCCTGATTTCGACAAGATGTGGGTCGTGCAGCACGAAGCTCGATTCCATCGAAGCAGGAGAAAGTTTGATGTCCTGATGGAGCACTTTGGGGACTGCGTACTGGCTCTGGGGCACCCAGAGGCCATTGGCGTGGGCCTCGATGGGCCGCCATGTTCTCTGGATACGAACACATGCGACTTCTTTTTGTGTAGCTATATTAGAGACAAGATGTACAGCACTAACCTCAAAACCATTGCTGAGCTGAGAACAGTCATTCAGGAGGGCATCGACAGCATCAATGTTCTGACACTTCAGCGGGTCATGCAGAACTTCGCTACTCGTCTGCGCCCCATCATCGCCAATGATGGCAGGCATATCAGACATGTCGTAACCTAAACCTGATTATCTCTAGTGACATTTACATGTTAAATAAAGTGTTTGTATACTGTTGGCTCTGAGCACTATGGGACTTAACAATGGAGGTCATCAGTCCCCTAGAACTTAGAAATACTTAAAACCAACTAACCTAAGGACATCACACACACCCATGCCCAAGGCAGGAATCGAACCTGCGACCGTAGCAGTCGCGCGGTTCCGGGCTGAAGCGCCTAGAACCGCTCGGCCACTGTGGCCGGCATTTTTATACTGTAGTTTGTTACTAATTTACATTTTTTGTGTTGTTCCATAATTGTTACCCTGTACATATAGCATTAACAGATCCTACACTATGTCATAAAAGTAATAATAGATCAGAGAATATGCCAAGAACAGCGGAATTTCACAAACCACACTAAAAACCATAATTGGAAGTAAGGTGCACATTCACATGCACAGATTTACACTGAAGCACCTGGTATCAAACTTGTAGGAGTGGTTTTCGGGATGTCAGTTATCTTCGAGTATTCTCTTACTTACTTTCTTTATTATGGCACATGTGACCTGGTAATGCTATATGCCTGAGGAAATAAAAATGTGCGTTTGAAACTGAACAAACAGTCGAAACTAGCCAATAGTGTGAAATAAATCAATGTGTTTCAAATAAATTGAGTGTCTCAGCGCAAAAGAACATTTCACTCAGTTGATTAACAAAGGCCAGATTTCTTTAGCAAACCAACAAAAATAACTGCAAAGTTCTGCAATATGATTTATGATACTGATAATGTGGGAATAAAATCAAATAGAATCTGGGACAAATAAAAGAGTATTTTAGTCTTCCTCGATAATAATTTTAATTCTCTTGATAGCTCCCAGTCATAGAAACCTGGTTTGTTTTCATTTACTGTGAGAACTGTACTTGAATTAAAAACAAATAACACCAAAATAACGAAACGTAAACATAGGCCACTCTAACTCAGACAGTTCTGCCCATGTGCGAATCTAGCAACTTGGGAGCGCCACTTAAATTTTTAACCTGTAGATTCCGCTTGCCTGACACTCACTGCTCAAACAGCTAACAGCCAATCCCTAACTAGCCAGAAAGCAGGAGAAGACGCTGCTCGAAAGTGACTTCAGCTCTGCATATGAACATGAACCCACAGGAAACTGTTCTTCTTCCTCTTCTTTTTCATCATCATCGTCATTATCAGCCAATTCGATCACTTACAGTAGTACTCTAATAGATGATATATTTGTACAGCAAGAGGATGTAGAACAGCACATGCTTTCCCTGTGGTAAATGGATTATGTGACCATGATGCACAACTGATTAATTTACAAAACCTAACAGGGTGTACAGTTCAGAAACCATTAAGTAAAAGTGTGAGGGTGCTCAAAACTGGTATCTGTAGATCACTTCAGAGAAAGTTTAGGAAATGTAAACTGGGAAGATGTACATAATGAGCCAAATGCTAATGATCAATGGAACATATTTCTTGATAAATTTATATCCCTTTTTGAACATTGTTTTCCAAAGAAAATTGCTAAATGCAACACCACAAAGTTTCAAAGAAACCTTGGATTACTACAGGTATTAAAGTGTCTTCAGAAAGAAAAAGAAAACTGTATGAGACAGCAAGAACTAGTACAGATCCAGAAGTAGTTTTACACTATAAAAATTATTGTAACACACTGAGAAAAGTTGTAAGGAAATCAAGAAATATGTATGTTAGAGAAGAAATTAACAACTCCAGCAATAAAATCAAATCAATATGGAATGTTGTTAGAAGGGAGACAGGAAAAGTAACAATTGGGGTAGGTAGTGTTACTGTTAAAGAACATGAGACCATCTTAATCAACAGTACACAGGTAGCCAATGTATTTAACAATCACTTCTTAAGTGTAGGAGAAAAAATTGATCAGAATAGTTCAAAAGAAAAAGCCAGGCAGTACATGGAAGAGACAGTTTTGAAAAATTTTAGTCAGATTAAGTTTACTCTAACAGCCTCTTGTGAAATAAGGAAAATTATTAAATCTTTGAAACATAAATGTTCTGTTGGAGTAGATGACATCTCTAACAAGTTATTAAAACAATATGGAGAAATTACAGATGATGTTTTGAGTCACATATGTAATACATCACTGACTCAGGGTATTTTAAAATATGCCATTGTCAGGCCTCTCTACAAAAATGGGGAAACCACAGATGTCAATAATTACCAGCCAGTATCCTTGCTTGCAGCATTTTCAAAAATCTTTGAGAATGTAATATACTCAAGAGTGGTTAGGCATCTAAACAGTAATGGGATACTTAGTAAATCACAGTTCGGATTTCAGAAATCCTGTTCCACTGAGACAGCAATATACAATTTCACTGCCCACGTAATAGAGTCTTTAAATAGTAAAATGTCACCAATAGGAATGTCCTGAGACTTACCCAAAGCATTTGATTGTGTGAACCATGACGTTATGTTAGAGAAATTACAATTCTATGGTATAAATGGAACAGCATATGAGTGGTTTAAGTCATAGCTAGAGAACAGGAAGCAAAAAGTCTCTTTATATGCTTCAAGTGATTCAAAGGAGTTTGCCACTTCATCTAGCTGGGGTGAAATTACATTAGGTGTTCCACAAGGTTCCATCATGGGTCCCCTCCTGTTCTTGATATATGTGAATGACCTCCCTTCTTATGTAAAACAAGATGCTGAACTGACACTGTTTGCTGATGATACAAGCATAGTTATTAATCCAGTAAAAGGAAGTCCGATAGAAAATGATACAAATAAGGTCTTTGGAAAAGTTATTAATTGGTTTTCTGCGAATGGGCTGGCTCGGAACTTTGAAAAAACGTAGTACACCCAATTTTCTGCTGCAAAAAGTGTAATTCCGTCAATAAACATAACACATCAAAAGAAGTCAGTAGCCAAGGTAGAGCATACTAAGTTTTTGGGTGTACATATAGATGAGAATCTTAATTGGAAAATTAATATTTTGGGTCTCCTAAAGCGACTAGGTTCAGCAACTTTTGTGAAGTTCCATTTGTGCCAAGTTTATTCTCCAGACTTATTATGTGTTTATAGACTGGCATGCAATGGCGATGTTAACGATACACATGTCGACGAGGCGTAGTGCTTCAATGCTGTTGCAGATATAGCTCACAGCGGAATGATGCCGCTGGTCTGCGTTGGCCGCTTATATACTGAGCGCCTGACCTTGATTACATAAGAGCGCTGATAACGGACTTTGAATTTTCAGCGTCGCCAGCAGGAGCGATATCCCGTACGCGCGCTGTAGACATACTATCAGCGCGCGCACCCGCTGGCGAGCCGCGCTAAGCGGCCAACGCGGCACTATGTTTTCGATTTTTTTCAAATTGTTGCAGCCTTGAGCCACCGTTCACCAGACGTACGTCTAGCGATTGGCGGCTGACGCTACAGATCAGACAATTTTGAGGATGTAAAAACTAGTAAGCTAACATACTTTGCTTGCATACTTCCACTCTCTGATGCCGTACGGAATAATATTCTGGGGCAACTCAACACTTAGGCAAAAGGTATTCACTGCTCAAAAGAAAGTGGTTAAAATAAAGTGTGGGGTTCATAGTCGCACATCTTGTAAGCATATGTTTATAAGGTTAGGAATTCTTACAACTGCTTCACAGTACATTTACTCAGTAATGAAATTTTTTCTCAACAACATGGACCAGTTTAAAATCAACAGCGACATTCATGATTACAATATCAGAAAAAAGAAAGACCTACACTATCCTTTACTTAACCTATCTTTGGCACAGAAAGGGGTAAAATATGCTGCTATAAAACTTTTTGATAAATTACCAGATGAAATAAAATGTCTGACAGACAGCAGTAATAGTTTCAAAAACAAATTGAAATCATACCTCCTTGACAACTCCTTCTATACCATAGACGAATTCTTGAATATGAGTGAACAAATATGGAGATATAATATATGCATTTTGTGCCTTTTAAGGAAATGGGTAAGATAATAGAAATATTTAGGTGTATCACTATAATGTGAAAAAAACCTTGTTTCCTGTGCGCATTTCTTGTGCATTTGACACATTCCACATCATAACGGTTTTCCATGCTATTGATAAATGGAACACGTAACTAACTAACTAACTTACTTACTGGTGAGGCCTCTTTGAGCTGGCGAGTAACATAGAATCGCTGCTGATTCTTCCATATCTGCCGATCTTGAGCTTCCTGTTGCCAATTCAGTCCGGCTTTCTTTCTGAGGTCACTGTCCTGTCTGTCTGGTGGACTTCCCCTTCGTATGTTTCGGTAAACTGGGCTCCAATGTAGTACCCGTTTTGATCACCTGCCATCTTTCTTCAAGCAACATGGCCAACCCAGTGCCATTTCGGGGTATTCATTCTTTCCATTAGGTCACTCACTTTTGTTCCCTGTCTGATGTCAGTTGCTATATTTTCTATCTTTCTTTGTGTTTCCCAACATTCATCTTTCCATTCCTGTTTCGGCTACTTTTAGATTTCTAATAATTAAGTCATTTAACGCCCTTATTTCACAGCCATAAGACATTACTGGCAGTAATACACTGGGCAAAAGCAGTGTTCTTCAGCTTCGCTGACATCTTAGATTTCAAAACGAAAGTGTACCTTCCATAATCTTGTCAGTCTAACTTAATACATTGAAATATTTCTGGTTTTAGCTCTCCTTTCATATTTAGCAGTTGATGCATGCACACATATTTCGTGATCCTAGACTGTTGCAAGGTTCCAACAGAAACATTTCGCTCCAGAGTCATACATTCATCATGATTTTGATTTTAACATCATTCATCTTTAAGCTTTCTTCAGGGCAGACTGACACATGTTCACAAATCAATATTTGAAGTTCTTCTATACTCTTTGCAGATAGAACAATATCATCAACGAACCTCAAGTTATTTAATCTCTTTCCCAGAATTTGAATTCTATTTGTCGAATCCAATTTAGACATTGCTTTACCGTGGACTGTTGAAAATATTTTTGGAGATACAGAGTCAGCTTGTTTTACATCCATTTAGATGTGAAATTCATTGGCTTCTTCAACTACATTCACCAACGCTACAGAGGTTTTGCACATATTCTATGAGACTTTAATATAGACCTGTTCTGTTCATTGTTCTGGTAGAGTCTTAAACACATCTGGATGACTGATCGAATGCAATATCTGTTTTGATGTCTATGAAGGCCAGGCAAAGAGGTAGATGGTACTCATTTCTTCTACTAGTTGTTTGATATAGATGAGGATGTAATCAATTGCACTAAACCCTGTACAGAACCCAGCTTGCTCAGTGGGTTGTGCTAGGTCAAGAGTAGTGCTCAATCTGGTAGCTATTTTGCTATGTTCCAATCTGTTGGTAATTTTGCGCTGTACAAACAACTTGAAAATATGCTCAAAGGAACCTATGTAGAAAACTCAGGCGATAGTCACTCGTCGATGTGACATAGCAGCCCGCATCTCGTGGTCGTGCGGTAGCGTTATCGCTTCCACGCCCGAGTTCCCGGGTTCGATTCCCGGCGGGGTCAGGCATTTTCTCTGCCTCGTGATGGCTGGGTGTTGTGTGATGTCCTTAGGTTAGTTAGGTTTAAGTAGTTCTAAGTTCTAGGGGACTGATGACCATAGATGTTAAGTCCCATAGTGCTCAGAGCCATTTGAACCATTTGACATAGCACTTTACTGATTTTCACAGGGTAATGGAGTGGACAGTCAAATGTGACTGCCTTGATTCGTATCATCTCCCTCTGGAAACTGACAGATTCCCCTATAAATCGAGTCACTATTATATTATACCCGAACATCAGCTAGCATATCAAGGAAGCTAGCTGGCTCACATACACTGCTACAGACCAGGAAAAGTTTCACTTCTTTAACACTTTGTTCGGTCCATAGGCTGCCTATCAACAGCTCATTTCAGTTGTTGCTGTTTCACTCCTTTAAGAGTTTGTTAGGTCTGTAGGCTACCTATCAACATCTCATTTCAGTTGTTGAAGAAGCGACAACAACTTCCATTCCAAGCAAAAAGATAGTCATTGTTTTGAAGCAACAGCTCCCTTTCTGGTGGACACCAGAGTGCTCTAGAACTATAGCAGAGCGAAAATTTGCAGTCAGTAACATGCAAAAAAACTGACGGTAGAAAACTTCATTGCATATCAGGAAACATCTTCGAGTGTTTGAAGACTGTAAAAATAACAGCTGGAATACATTTTGTGAATTCTTAAATGATAATATCAGTCTTGCTGACATGTGGATAAAATTAAAGTTTTTGAGAAAACGACGTCTGGTTTGAAGATTTGTGAACTTAATATCGCCAGCGTCGGCAGCCAAGCAGCTGTTTCGTCCTCCAGAGCACAGGAATCACAGTCATTCCCTCATGGTACCATTTACGTATCAGAAATGATGAAGAACACTGAAAAGGTGCAAATTCCTCACCTGACAAGGACGACATCCACTATCAGATGATAGAAAATCTCACTGACGTAGCACATAAAGATGAGTAGCAGGCCACGTCATAGTGACCTGTTTCTCTTCTTCCTGTATTGGCGAAACTTTAGAGTGCCTGGTTACAAGTAAATGGGCGGCTCATACCAAAATTCTGCTTAGTTTATACCACATACAGATGTGCTCCCATGCATAGGTTGATTCTTATTAATGTTTAATCCTCCCCCCCCCCCTCCGGTCTCCCCCCCTCGAAATGACCTAGATGACGCTGACACAAGTGATTTAAGACTTATGGAACAGCAAATGTATGGAAGTACCCCAAAACTGGATAACAAAGGTTGACCATGTGATGTCACCAGAAGATGTATCTCGCCACATATACGATGTCTGGGCTTGTAGATTGTACCCTCGCCAGTAGGGGGAGCACTACACATTGGTCCGCTAAGCTACTCTATTTTCATTCTTGCAGTATCCAAGAAGCACTCGCAGTAGTTGAAATACCAGAGTACAATGAATTGGTTTACATTTAACGAGCCTGCAGCCATACATCTATGGACTTATGGTACTCCTAAGTCCAATGCACTTGCAGCAAAACATCCTTACACCGAATATTTCCCACAGCTGTTTTACCTTCTCACATATTGTTTCTTGCTGTAAATCATGAAATGCAACCCAGCAGTAGATTATTGCATGCCCAAGTTTTTAGGGGTAATTAATTTACAGGAAGAGAGGTTATTACAGACAATTTATTGGAAGAGAGCTCCTTTCCTAATTAGCAATGTGATGTGAAACCAATAGTTTTAGGAAAGGTGTATGACATCGATTCTGGCTGTAATATTAGTATTGTAGATCAGTTTTTCTTGAAGAGGAGTAGAGAATCCTGGAGGTGTCCATCATTACCTGTAAGCAGAGCTCAAATAGTAACCATCACAGAAGGAAAGGGAAAGGAAACTAAGGAGGAAATATTTATGGCGTATAAGATGGGTAAACTAAAACATTTTCATAAGTACTACCAAAGCAGCTGCAACATTAGAAATTTTAAAAAATGCTGGAAAAAGGTATAGTTGAAGGGTCATATAGTGAATACAATAATGACTTCCTAGTCATACAGATACCTAGTGGAGAATATTTAGTTTCAGATGCCATGACTCTGAATCAAATAATACAAATGGAAAGCGATAAACGTGTATTACAGAAGAAGGCTTGATTAAATGGGGCTGAGTATATAAGATCTCGCTTCATCCAGAATATCCCCCTTATACTGCATTTTTATTAGAAGGAAGATCCTTCCAATTTAAGGTGTTACCCATCGTATTAAATGTGTCAGTATCATTTTTTAAGAGAGCGTTAGATCTTGCTTTGCCAATGGCCTTGCCGCAGTGGCAACACCGGTTCCCACCAGATCACTGAAGTTAAATACTGTTGGGCAAGGCTAGCACTTGGATGGGTGACCATCCGGTCTGCCAAGTGCTGTTGGCAAGTGGGATGCACTCAGCCCTTGTGAGTCAAGCTGAGGAGCTAGTTGATTGCAAAGTTGTGGCTCCGGTCTTGGAAACTGATATACGGCCAGCAGAATGGTGTGCTGACCACATGCCCCTCCATATCCGCATCTGGTGATGCCTGTTGGCTGAGGATGACACGATGTGCGGTTGGTACCGTTGAGCCTTCATGGCCTGTTCGGGCGGAGTTTAGTTTAGTTTAGTTTTTAGATCTTGCTTTAGGAAATGAATTATTGCAAAAAAAATAATCTCTATGTTGATGACTTGCTTATGATCTCAAAAATTTGGTATGAACATAAGGAATTATTGGAGGAAGTTTTTATGAACTTTTGTCAAAAGGGCGTTACCAAAAAATTAGCAAAGTTGTCGTTCGGTGAAAGGAAGGTTAATTTCATTGGGCACTTATAGATGCTAGAGGTATTAGTCTGGATCCAAAGAGAGTGTAGGCCATAGCAAACTGTCCTTACCCTCCAAATTATAAAAAAAAAACAGTTAAAATATTTGCCTAGTACGATAAATTTTTTTCTAAAATTTCTAACTGAAGATCATATTATTTACCCTACAATCATGCGACTTTTAAAAAACGAGGCCATTGGTCCTAGGGTGAGGAAGAAAAGATATGTTTGATGAAATCAAAGAAAATTTAGTTAATGCTCCTATTCTGCAACATCCTGGCATTAAGGGGGTTTGTATGCTATCCTCTGATTCTTCAAACTATGGTATCACATGTAAAGTGTTCCAAAGAGAATTACCCATAGATAGATGTAATCACCTTTGTATAGCACTCGCTGATAGAATACTCAACAAGCATGAGAAAAACTGTTGAGTCACAGAAAAGGAAGCATTAGTAGTAATGTGGAGTTTTAAAAGATTTCACAATCTTCTGACAAGGAATAAAGCTGTAGTATATACCGATCACCAAGCTCTCACTTCCTTGAATATTTAATTACTGCTTCCTAGACTTATGAGATGGATTTGTTTCTGCGCCAATTCGATTTTGAAATTATATACATAAAGGGTTCTAAAATATTATACCAGACACATACCTACATTACAAATTAGTATGGAAGAACACCCAGGAACTTGTGATCCTGTTACCAAATTTGTTATTAATTCCATGAAAAAGGGACCCCATAATAGTGATATAAAGAAATTGCCCAAGGAAAGTATGACTGAGCAGAGTTGGGATACTAAAGTAAACAAAGTTATTTCGAACATGCAAACAGGACATCCTTACCATGGGGGAAAAGGATCTGGACAGCCCCAAAAACATACGTTTTTCATATTATGTGAATTGTGCTGCCACCTACTGTCAGGCACGCCATATCAGCGACCGCAATAATCATTAGACATCGTGAGAGAGCAGAATGGGGAGCTCCACGGAACTCATGGTCTTGGAACGTGGTCAGGTGATTGGGTGTCGTGTCATACGTCTGTACCTGAGATTTCCACACTCCTAAACATCCCTAGGTTAGGGTGTCCATTTCGTTTTCATTGAAAAAGGGGACATCTATAATATAAAAATGAATCGCAAAATGTGTTGGTAAGCGCATAACTCAACAACGCCTCGACCAATTTGGCCAAATCTTTTTTTAAAATGTTCGTTGAAGTTCAAGGATGGTTTTTACGGCGAGAAAAATTAGAATTATTGCTGGAAAAACCCTAAAATAGCCCTTTTCTTTTTCCTATACAAATGATTTGTAACCAAAACGTAGTCAATTTGAGCTTTATTGCTATGGTATAAAGTTCATATTAAAATGAATCGCAAAATGTGTTGGTAAGCGCATAACTCAACAGCGCCTCTTCCAATTTGGCCAAATCTTTTTTTAAAATGTTCGTTGAAGTTCAAGGATGGTTTTTACGGCGAGAAAAATTAGAATTATTGCTGGAAAAACCCTAAAAATAGCCCTTTTCTTTTTCCTATACAAATGATTTGTAACTAAAACGTAGTCAATTTGAGCTTTATTGCTATGGTATAAAGTTCATATTAAATTACAAGCACTCACTGTTGTCTAAGCAATGTAGGTGTGTTCCTAACGTCAAAGATCATATCTATCAAAACAATGTGCGTGTGTGCATTGGAGCACAGAATACATAGTTGGAGAAGTTTAATGTCGCGTTCCGAAACTCGCGTTTCTTTTGTATTAGTTTCGGCACGCGAGATAAAATGCATCAGTTTCCACGTCATTACACCAGTCAAACAAAAATCGCGTTACAATTCGTACGGCTTAAAAGGATTTGACTTCAAGTCATATAAAATTTAAAAAAAAAAAAGTTGTCTGTGACCTAATCTACTGAGTTTGCTTTTGTCAACTGATACACGAAACAAATTCGTGTTTTGTGCAGAGTGTTTACTTAGTTAGTGTTTGTTTAGTTCGTGATTAGTGAAAAACTAATTTATATTTGATATGCCTCCTATAAGACCAAGCAATTTAGGTAGAAGAACCAGAAATGCTACAAACCAAGCTAATTACCGATCTAATCGTACGGCACAAGAACGTGACGACGGAAATGAACGTGAAAGACTTCGGATATCACAAACGCGTGAAGCGCGAGCGCGACATTCAACTAATAATCGCGCAAGTTTGAATCGAGCTGCTTTCAGTTACGATGTGTCAATTGACTACAGTAACTACCAATGTGTTGTTATTGGTTCTATGAACTCGGTTTGCTCACACTGTAAGGCATTAAAATACAAAAACGAAGCCAATGGATTGTGTTGCGCAAATGGTAAAGTGAAATTGATACCATTGGACCCACCACCAGAACCATTGTACTCATTGGTTTCAGGAATAGGAACAGATTCTATACACATTTGACACATATCCAACAATATAACAATTGCTTTCAAATGACTTCATTTGGGGCAACAAATGTAGTTCGGGAAAATTTTATGCCAACTTTCAAGGTATGTATTATAGCAGTTACTCATAATTATTTTAGCGAACAAAATTTTCTGTCACAAAAGTTAAGATGTGTCACTAATCTTCAATTTCTTAATCACTTATATATCACTTAGTCATCATATTATATGGTGATTCAGTTTCAGTGACACTTTTATTATATTTTATATTTGATAGATATTAGTTCAAACTAAATATATACTTTTTAAGATCAAATATTATTTAAGTTTGATCACTGACAATCCATTAATTTATACCACACCATAATATTTTATTTTATTTACAGATACAAGGGCAAATATATCACAGAGCAGGTTCACTGTTACCAGTGTCAGATAGCGACAACAAATTCCTGCAAATTTATTTTATGGGCAATTCACCACAAGAAATTGATCTGCGTTGTGCACATAACAATTTAGTAAAGAGGTCTATTGTAGAACAATTACAAACTTTATTTCATCAACACAATCAATTGATTATATTGTTTAAAACTGCCCTGGATCTGATGCCATCCGATAGTCACAAAATTGTAATCAGAGCTGATAAAACACCTGCAGGTCAACATACAAGACGTTTTAATGCACCAACTATTGATGAAGTTGCTATCGTTGTAGTTGGAGAAAACTTGGAATCCCGTGATATTGTTTTACATCGTCGGAATGATCAATTACAACATATAAAGGAAACACACCGCTCATATGATGCACTGCAATATCCCATTATATTTTGGCAAGGTGAAGATGGCTACGATTTCTCAATAAAAATGATAAATCCCATTACAGGTAACTAAAATATTAATTTAGCTATGGCGATAATATCTCAGTCATTATATTATGTATTTTAATTTTATATTTGAATGTTATGAAAAGAAAATCTATTTACAGGTTCTGAAACCAACAAAAAAGTCAGTTCAATGAACTATTATTCATACCGCCTAATGATTCGGGAAAATGAAGAAAATCACATATTGAAATGTCAGCGATTATATCACAAATATGTTGTTGACATGTATGTAAAAATTGAAACGGAGAGATTAACATTCATCAGGTTGAATCAAACCAAACTCCGATCTGAAGAGTATATTCACCTTCGAGATGCGATTAATACTGATGGAAATGCACAGAATGTCGGTCGGATGACTATTCTTCCAGCAACATACATCGGAAGCCCTCGGCATATGCACGAATATGCTCAAGATGCCATGTCGTATGTTCGTCATTATGGTACAGCAGATTTGTTCATCACATTTACATGCAATCCGCAATGGATAGAAATCAAGCAGGAGTTATTCCCTGGGCAATCACCCATTGATCGTCATGATATTACAGCCAGAGTCTTTAGACAAAAGTTGAAATCTTTAATTTATTTCATCGTAAAACATAATGTGTTTGGTGAGACACGCTGCTGGATGTATTCTGTGGAGTGGCAGAAACGAGGATTGCCACATGCACACATTTTGATTTGGTTGGTTGAAAAGATAAGGCCAAATGAAGTTGATGCAGTGATATCAGCTGAAATCCCTAATGTACAAGTAGATCCTGGATTGCATGAGGTAGTTATCAAAAACATGATACATGGTCCCTGTGGAACTCTTAATCAAAATTCACCGTGTATGATGGATGGTAAATGTTCAAAACGATATCCACGGACATTAATATTGGAAACAATTACTGGTAATGACGGTTATCCATTGTATCGTCGCAGATCGACAGCAGACAATGGAAAATCAACAATTGTCAAATTAAATCAACAAGATATTGAAATAGATAATCGTTGGATTGTTCCATATTCACCCATTTTATCAAAGACATTCAAAGCACACATCAACGTTGAATCTTGCCATTCAGTGAAATCTATTAAATACATTTGCAAATATGTAACCAAAGGGAGTGATATGGCTGTGATTGGAATTGGTGCAGAGAATTCCAATGATGAAGTTACCCAATACCAAATGGGCCGCTATGTCAGTAGTAATGAAGCAGTTTGGCGAATATTTTCTTTTCCTATTCATGAGAGACACCCTTCTGTTGTTCACTTAGCTGTGCATTTAGAAAATGGACAAAGAGTGTATTTTACAGCACAGAACGCAGTACAAAGAGCTGCTCAGCCACCATCTACTACATTAACCGGTTTTTTTGAGACATGCCAAAACGATCATTTCGCACAAACATTGCTATATTCTGAAATGCCAAAATATTATACCTGGAATCAATCCTCAAGGAGATTTATACGACGGAAACAAGGAAAACCAGTTCCAGGATATACAGATGTATATTCCACCGATGCGATTGGCCGGATTTATTCAGTACATCCAAGCAATGATGAATGTTTTTATTTACGACTGCTATTAGTCAATGTACGTGGCCCAACATCATTCCAACAGTTACGAACTGTTCATGGTGAATTGTGTGGATCCTACAGAGAAGCCTGTCAACGTTTGCAATTGCTTGAAAATGACGCTCATTGGGAGCAAACTCTCAATGATGCTGTAATATCATCACACGCTCATCAAATACGAACATTGTTTTCTATAATCATATCTACATGCTTCCCATCAAACCCAATTGATTTGTGGATCAAGTACAAAGATTATATGTGTGATGATATTTTGTATCAAATACGAAAAAGAATGGGAAATCCAAATATACAAATCAGTGAAGAAATTTACAATGAAGCATTGATTTCAATTGAGGACATGTGCTTGATAATGTCAAACAAACTATTAATTCAATTAGGCCTGACCGCGCCCAATCGTCCAATGCATGACGCTTTTAACCAAGAGTTGCATCGAGAAAAACTGTATGATCTCAACGCTTTGAAAGAATTAATTCAAACAAATCTTCCACTGTTAACTGAACAACAGAAGTATGTATTTGAAACTCTTATGAAAGTAACAAATGATGAAACTGGAGGGATTTACTTCTTAGATGCACCTGGTGGTACAGGAAAAACTTTTTTGATTTCATTAATATTAGCAACAATTCGCTCACAAAATAAAATTGCACTTGCACTCGCTTCGTCGGGAATCGCAGCAACTTTGCTTGAAGGTGGTCGAACAGCCCATTCAGCACTAAAATTGCCATTAAATATGCAAAGCAATGAAACTCCAACCTGCAACGTTTCGAAGAACTCTGCAATGGCAAAGGTTTTGCAGCAATGTAAATTGATTGTTTGGGATGAATGCACGATGGCACATAAAAAATCTTTGGAGGCTTTAGACAGAACCTTAAAAGATCTACGGAGCAATAATAACCGATTTGGTGGTGCAATGATTTTATTAGCAGGAGATTTTCGTCAAACATTGCCAGTGATTCCACGATCAACGCCAGCTGATGAACTCAATGCATGTCTAAAGTCCTCCAATTTGTGGAAACATGTCAAAGTACTTCATTTAAGCAAGAATATGCGTGTCGAGTTGCGAAATGACCAATCTGGAAACATATTCTCTAAACAACTCATTGACATTGGTAATGGCAAATTTCCTATAGACATGTTGACTGGCTGCATTAACTTTCCTCAAAGTTTTTGTCAGTTAACTCGATCAAAAGATGAACTTATTCAGAAGGTGTTTCCAGATGTTTCTCAAAATTACAGAAACCATGATTGGTTGAGCGAACGAGCTATACTGGCTGCAAAAAACATAGATGTAAATGAATTAAATTTCAAAATTCAAGAACAAATTACAGGCGAATTGAGGATATATAAATCAGTTCATTCGGCTACTAATCAAGATGATGTAGTCAACTATCCACCGGAATTTTTAAACTCGCTGGATTTGCCAGGATTGCCACCTCACAATCTTCAATTAAAGGTTGGATCGGTGGTTATAATGTTGCGAAATATCAACCAACCGCGTCTTTGCAACGGTACACGGTTAGCGATAAAAAAATTACTAAACAATGTGATAGAAGCAACTATACTCAAAGGAAAGTATAAAGGAGAAGATGTTCTCATACCGCGCATCCCAATGATTCCGACTGATGTGCCATTTGAGTTTAAACGACTACAGTTTCCAGTGCGGCTAGCTTTTGCTATGACTATAAACAAGTCCCAGGGGCAATCATTAAGTGTTTGTGGTATTAATCTAGAAAACCCATGTTTCTCACATGGTCAATTGTATGTTGCCTGTTCCCGTGTTGGAAAACCATCAGATTTGTTTATCTATGCGCCAGGTAATCAAACAAAAAACATCGTATACCACAAAGCACTACAATGATAATAATAATAATTATGATTCACATGATTAACAATAAAGCGATTACTTACTTTTAAATCCTTATATATGTTTTATTTAATTATTTTTTATTCACAACGCCCTATCACCAGGGTGACGGTTCTGTTCAGGAGAATTTTTTTAAATACGTAGGCAAAAAAACTGCCATATTACAAATCTTTATGACAGGACGAAGTCTGTCGGGTCAGCTAGTTTAAAATAAATTAGAGAAAAACCTGGGACAATCAAGAAAAAAAACGGGACATAAAAATTGTATTGACTAAATTTAATACATGCACAAGTTTACCTTTACAACGTGCACTCAGATGATCCCAAATCAATTTTTACAATTATTCTGCCACACTATCACCGTACTTTTCGCTTTTATGTACATTATCAAGAAGTGCACTTTCGTTTGAAATTGTATCATAGAAGTCAGTACACGATACACCATTAAAGTGTGTTTTGACAATGAGCAAGGCCCTCACTGTTTCAACTTTCATTCTGTTTTTTTTTTCATCTGATCACAAAGAGTTCACTAACGAAAACACACGTATCACAGCAGCATTTGACCCAGGAATTGCCAGACAAAACTCCACCAGATGAATCATGTTTTACATGTTAATGTTTTTACTCTTGAAGTAAGCAAATATTTTACACAACGTTGCACTAACACTTTCTTTGTCTCCTTCTTCACTTTTTATTAAGTTCTGTGCACATGAAAATTCATCGAACAGTTCATCTTCATCAACAGTAAAATGTGGTACAATACTTTTAACAAAAACACAACAGTCCTGAATATCCTTTTACTGTAGCTGCTCCTTTTCAGTATTAACCCAGTCAAATGCCTTAAAAGGTTTGAGAAGTGGTAAACACCATTCTTTAATATATTCAATGCAAGAGTCATACAAGATATCAGCATAAATATGAAATTGTTCTACAGTAATTTCACCCTCTTCTTCCAGCTTTCTTAGAGTCTCATGTACAAAGGGTGTGAGAAATCTTTCAGATTTTCTACATTGTAATTTGCCCAATAATTTGTTTATTTCTTGATAAACTTCCACTATTGTGATTTCTTGTTTTGCAATACATTTAATTGTTGTGGAGAAAGGCTTTAGCTGGCTAACAATAAAATGTAGAAGAACAATAGACACAGGGCTATCAAAGAATTGTTTAAGGATAACAGGACACTTATCAAGGGAATTGAAATATGATTTCAACGCAGGAAATATCTCTACAATTCTTTCCAATGCTGGTAGCAGAGACAGCCACCTTGGCTTGCTGTGCCCAAGTACAGTTTTGTATTCAGTTTCAGTAAACTTACAGAATGACTTCAGAGATTCAACCCTTACTGTATATATGTGGAAATGCTGGTAGATTTTGTTTACAATTAATTGGCAGTCGATGGGTAGGCAATCTGAGCCAGTTTGTAAGGAATTGTGCACCACATGTGCTGGACAGCCAACACCTACTATATTATTCACTGTGTTCTGTGCAAAACATTAACAGTGTGGTGACGAAGGCCAGAGAGCAAGTATCAGTGGTGTAGAGTATCTCTGGACCGTAAGGACGGATTCAGGGTATCGATTTAGAAGAGAAGAATCTTCGTTGTTCTTCGTAACCTATAGTGCGTTTAAAATTACTTGCGATTATTGAGAGTTCGGTACATGTTTGGGGTATGCTGAAAGTCATCACACGCTTCCTAGCGTAAATAATTGCGCAGTTAATAGCAAGTCAAAGAACCAGTAGCGTAAAACACTCCAGCCAAGCGGAATCATAAAAAAGCGGGACATTTGAGCGTCCCCAAAAAACTTTCGGGACAGCGGGACGTTTTGGTAAAAAATGGGACTGTCCCGGAGGAAACGGGACGAATGGACACCCTACCCTAGGTCCACTGTTTCTGATGTGGTAGTGAAGTGAAAACGTACAGCACAAAAGCGTACAGGCCGACCTCGTTTGTTGTCTGACACAAACCATCGACAGTTGAAGAGGGTCATAATGTGTAATAGGCAGACATCTATCCAGACCATCACAGAGGAAATCCAAACTGCATCAGGATCCACTGCAAGTACTATGACAGCTAGGTGGGAGGTGAGCAAACTTGGATTTCATGGTCGAACAGCTGCTCCTAAGCCACACATCACGCCAGTAAATGTCAAACGACACCTCACTTGGCATAAGGAGCGTAAACAATGGACGACTGAACAGTGGAAAAGCGTTGTGTGGAATGACGAATCACGGTATACAATGTGGCAATGCGATGGCAGGGTGTGGGTACGGCGAATGCCCACTGAACGTCATCTGCCAGCAAGTGTGGTGCCAACAGTAAAATTCGGAGGTTGTGGTGTTATGGTGTGGTCGTACTTTTCTTGGAGGGGGCTTGCATCCCTTGTTGTTTTGCATGGCACTATCACAGCAGCGGCCTACATTGATGTTTTAAACACTTTCTTGCTTCCCACTGTTGAAGAGCAATTCGGGGATGGCGATTGCATCTTTCAACACAATCGACCACCTGTTCATAATGCACGGCCTTTGGCGGAGTGGTTGCACGACAAGAGCATTGCTGTAATGGACTAGCCTGCACAGAGTCCTGACCTGAATTCTGTAGAACACCTTTGGGATGTTTTGGAACGCCGACTTCGTGCCAGGGCTTGCTGACCGACATCGATACCACTCCTCAGTGCAGCACTCCATGAAGAATAGGCTGCCATTCCCCAAGGAACCTTCCAGCGCCTGATTGAACGTTTGCCTGCGAGAGTGGAAACTGTCATCAAGGATAAGGGTAGGCCAACACCGTATTGAATTCCAGCATTTCCGATGGAGAGCACCACGAACTTGTAAGTCATTTTCAGCCAGGTGTCCAGCTGCATCACATAGTGTATTATACTGAAATCATTCTGTAGAGAATAATCGTCAACAAATTAGTACACCTATACATGTGTAATTAAACTAATAAGTTGTATACGTCAAGGCATAAAGAAATGCCTAAAACGTATGAACTAGTTCTTCTATGCTCACAATGTGAGGGATAGTTATAACTGTTATCTGTTTATGCCAGCTGTGTCAGGAAGTAAAGAATACTTCACCTGTAGTTAAATATCGGGTGTGTCCCATAATACCTGAGAAATTATGGGATCTGTGTGCTATCGTTTTCTATCGTCAATTTCTGAAAGACAGAGATGGTGTGCAGTACACATTTGTGGTGCTAGAGTGTTGGTCTAAATACGTTAGACTCTACCCATTAAAACGTGCAAATGCAAAAAGTGTAGCCAGCTGTCTGGAGAAAGTTTACTTCCTTAACATAGGAAAACCTAAGAGTATTTTATCTGACAACAGTAGTCAATTTACGAGTAAGTCTTTTAAAAATTTACTTATCAACCGCAATATTCATTGTGTACTTTGTCAAAATATTATTTCAAACTTAAGGCAGCAGAATCACTAACGAAAGAAATAGGACATGTTTATTGTACTTACAGCTCAGAGGGGTATAGTAAACGAGCAGATATGCTTCCTAAATTCGAGACGATAGTGAATCAACTACCATATGTTAGTATGGGAGTGGTACTTCTAAAAGTCATAGGCAAAGAAGTAGAAGGAGAAACATTGTTAACTTCATTAAAATGACCGAGAGTTAATGAAAAAGTTATAGAAATTAACTAGGAAAAAGTAGAGGATAATCTAAAAACCAGTGCAGAATCAAGGCTCATGAGGCATAATGACACAGCTCTAATTCCTAGATTTAAGATAAGGGATAGAGTTATGGTTTATACACATATTAGAAGCTCTAAGCTTCATAAAGAAGTAGGGAAGTTATTTAATTTGTTCCAGGGCCAATGGGAAATCATAAGCATTCCTAATTCAAAAGTCCTACTCTTGTCTGATCCAGTCAGTCAGATTGTAAAACGTCTTTACAATGTATCACAGGTGCAGGAGTTTTGTGAAACTATTGACTGAAGAAAGGCGAGTGAAGCCTTTATTTTTAGTTGGTAGAAACCGTTTACCGAATAGTGTTTAGAACGAAAGAAATTTTTATTTAGAGGTTATACATAAATGTGTTAAATTTTATATAAAGTAATAATTTAATATGTGATTAACTTCTCATGGTCGGGATTCACAGTCATATAATATTTCTTAAAAGACATCATAGTTGGCTTTGACCGTATAAAATTTTTATTATTACGACTGCAATTTCGGCCTTAAGGCCATTTGTTTTGCTTATGGCCAATGACCTACTTAATGATCAAACTGATTTAAAAAATAAAAGATTTTTAGATAATTTCCAGTCCATTTTATGTACAAATGATAGATTGTAAAATGGGCTTACAGGCGCAATACCTTGACAGCTGATGGGAGTTTACCACCCTGATATTTTGTATACACAGACGTGTAAACGAGTTTTTTTTTTAAGAAAATAAAAAAATAAAAAATAAAAAAATATGTAGATACTTCAAAATTATAATAGAAACTATGTAATGACATGTCCGCTACCACTTGCAAAGTATCTATTCTCTTATTTTATGTATTTTAAGGTCGCCAATTTTTATGTGGTTTATCAGAGCAGTTTTTTCTTAAATCGTAAGTAACAAGTTTTATCAGTAATTCTGGTGTATTTTACTGTAAACAAAAGTTTATGGACTATAACGAGGGAAGAAAAGCATACTCCAATTATTTTTGTATATTTTATAAATGAAATGTAGCCTCGACATTTCATTGTATCCGAAAAATGTGAATTATTTTATCAATCTAATTCGACAGTAGTTTATAGAACTGTACAGTTATTTTAGACACTTATCGAAAACATTTTAAACAATTTCGATGGAATAGTATGGATATTTACTTAGTCCTGTTTGCTATAATAGCCGGCCCCAGTGGCTGAGCAGTTATAGGCGCTACAGTCTAGAACCACGTGACCGCAGGTTCGAATCCTGCCTTGGGCATGGATGTGTGTGATGTCCTTAGGTTAGTTAGGTTTAAGTAGTTCTAAGTTCTAGGGGACTGATGACCTCAGATGTTAAGTCCCATAGTGCTCAGAGCCATTTGAACCATTTTGCTATAATAGAGCCTGGTTGAAGGATGCATCCTGTATTTGTGTGGAGGCATTGTGATGTTTTGTCAGAATTTTTGGTGCTGCACACTGAATTGGATTGCTGGCGAGCGTTTTACGCCATTCATATTCGTAAAATTTATACGCACACAAAGTATTATATATCAGAGATCTGTGATCATCTCATTTACGAGCATTTAAGTCAATGTGAGAGCTTATTAACAGATAACACATGTATTATTCTCTATTATGTTATAAATAAATATTCCCATCCTATTCTAGCATAGCACTATTTAGAAAGCTGTATGAAAGTCGACAGATGAAAAGACGATATAAAGCTTATAAGTTGTATCCTTAGTGTGCACTACTTTTGCTATGTGCATCAGCAGTATCTTTAGTAAATGTATTTTCGCGCCAACGGACTTAGCTTCACATGTTGTCAGTGCACCTGAGCTTGTTTGTGTGATAGATTATTAGAATGATGGTAACATTGACAGTTCAGTACATATTTCACAATATATTACGATGTAATAAGTGTCGTACTCATTGGATATTATGGGACTCTCACAGTCAAAAGGCTGCATTTTTAGGATGACATGTACTCATGTTAGATTGTTTTATATTTTGACAGAATGCAAGTAATGTACATTTCTCACCAATTTGTATAATTGAGCTACTTTCTTAATGAAATGTTTCCTTAATTATGTATACACACCCTGTGCTTCAATTTTGTATTTTTGTGTTTCGGTAACTATTGCAGTGTTACTTGAAAATGGCCATAAGGCAGAAATAGGAATCGTAAGAATAAATATTTTATACAGTCAACGGCGGCTATGATGTCTTTTAAGAAATTTAATATGTCTCTTCGTGTGGCTGATGAGAAGGATAAAGGTAAATTAGGAGTGATAAGCTAGGTGAGGTCATAACAAAAGAAAAGATATGCCTGAGAGGTAACACACACAGAAATAGTTATTAATTTGTTACAAGCAGAGAACTTAGTTGAATGAACATATGTGCAGAGTAATAAGGAATGGGAATATTGCAAATGCTGAGATGTGAAGAATACGAGATACTTAGGACCCAGATGATACATATAGCTATATAATGTATCAGTATTATAAGGAAAATAAAGTTAGTTCACCTGGAAAAGACTTATGTACAATATTAGGTTTTGATGAATAGGTGAAATAGGGATTTATCATTTATCACTACTAAGGTAGTTCTTTGTTAATATGACACCAAGCTCGGAATATACGAAAGTCTGTCTACTCTGACCATTACCATAAGGTGCAATTTCGTAGGTGAACCAAGGCAGATTGTTTAAGGAAAATGTTTGTGATGATCTTACACATGGGGTCTAAGAATGATTAATATGGATATGAGATAAAAATCCCATAAGTGAAGATAGGGGTCACATCTGGTACTAAGTGAGGTAATGACAGTGTTTCATAGGGATCATGGTACAAAGAAAGACTTCCATATCGTTTTCACTCATAGGTAGCATAATTAGACGTACCCCAGGCACATTTAATTGGAAATGAATCTTAACTCAGTTCTTGAGGATAAGTTACTGATGAGAGCTTTAACCCTTGGCAAATAAGTAAGCCACCAAGTAATAGTTCCAGCCTCCAGGATATGCACAGAGATATAAGGATTAATGTGCCTCTGCAAGCCTTACAAATTTAAAGAATCGTTTTTTTGTTGTTGTGGTCTTCAGTCCAGAGACTGGTTTGATGCAGCTCTCCATGCAACCCTATCCTGTGCAAGCTTCTTCATCTCCCAGTACCTCCTGCAACCTACATCCTTCTGAATCTGTTTAGTGTATTCATCTCTTGGTCTCCCTCTACGATTTTTACCCTCCACACTGCCCTCCAAAACTAAATTGGTGATCCCTTGATGCCTCATAATATGCCCTACCAACCTATTCCTTCTTCTAGTCAAGTTGTGCCACAAATTTCTCTTCTCTCCAATTCTATTCAATACCTCCTCATTAGTTATGTGATCTACCCATCTAATCTTCAGCATTCTTCTGTAGCACCACATTTCAAAAGCTTCTATTCTCTTCTTGTCTAAACTATTTATCGTCCACGTTTCAGTTCCAAACATGGCTACACTCGATACAAATACTTTCAGAAACGACTTCCTGAGACTTAAATCTATACTCGATGTTAACAAATTTCTCATCTTCAGAAACGCTTTCCTTGCCATTGTCAGTCTACATTTTATATCCTCTCTACTTCGACCGTCACCAGTTTTTTGCTCCACAAATAGTAAAACTCATTTACTATTTTAAGCGTCTGATTTCCTAATCTAATTCCCGCAGCATCACCCGACTTAATTCGACTACATTCCATTATCCCCGTTTTGCTTTTGTTCATGCTCATCTTATATCCTCCTTTCAAGACACTGTCCATTCTGTTCAGCTGCTCTTCCAGGTCCTTTGCTGTCTCTGACAGAATTACAATGTCATCGGCGAACCTCAAAGTTTTTATTTCTTCTCTGTGGATTTTAATACCTACTCCGAATTTTTCTTTTGTTTCCTTTACTGCTTGCTCAATATACAGATTGAATAACATTGGGGATAGGCTACAATCCAGTCTCACTCCCTTCCCAACCACTGCTTCCCTTTCGTGCCCCTCGACTCTTATAACTGCCATCTGGTTTCTGTACAAATTGTAAATAGCCTTTCGCTCCCTGTATTTTACCCCAGCCACATTCAGAATTTGAAAGAGAGTATTCCAGTCAACTTTGTCAAACGCTTTCTCTAAGTCTACAAATGCTAGAAACGTAGATTTGCCTTTCCTTAATCTATTTTATAAGATATGTTGTAGGGTCAGTACTGCCTCATGTGTTCCAACATTTCTACGGAATCCGAACTGAACTTCCCCGAGGTCAGCTTATACCAGTTTTTCCATTCGTCTGTAAGGAATTCGTGTTAGTATTTTGCAGCCGTGGCGTATTAAACTGATAGTTCGGTAATATTCACATCTGTCAACTCTGTCAACACCTGCTTTCTTTGGGATTGGGATTATTATATTCTTTTTGAAGTCTGAGGGTATTTCGGCTGTCTCATATATCTTGCTCACTAGATGGTAGAGTTTCGTTAGGCCTTGCTCTCCCAAGGCTGTCGTGGTTCTAATGGAATATTGTATACTCCGGGGCCTTGTTTCGACTTAGGTCTTTCATTGGTCTGTCAAACTCTTCGCGCAGTATCATATCTCGTATTTCTTTTCCATCTACGTTCTCATCCATTTCTATAATATTGTCCTAAAGGACATCGCCCTTGTATAGACCCTCTATATACTCCTTCCACCTTCCTGCTTTCCCTTCCTCGCTTAGAACTGGGGGTTTGATATTCATGCAAGTGGTTCTTTTTTTTTTTTTTCAAAGGTCTCTTGAATTTTCCTATAGGCAGTATCTATCTTACTCCTAGTGATATGCGCCTCTACATCCTTACATTTGTCCTCTAGCCACCCCTGCTTAGCCATTTTGCACTTCCTGTCGATCTCATTTTTGAAACGTTTGTATTCCTTTTTGCCTGCTTCATTTACTGCATCTTTATATTTTCTCCCTTCATCAGTTAAATTCAATATTTCGTCTGCTACCCAAGGATTTCTACTAGCCCTCGTCTTTTTACCTACTTGATCCTCTGCTGCCTTCACCACTTCATCTCTCAAATCTACCCATTCTTCTTCTACTGTATTTCTTTCCCCCATTCCTGTCAATTGTTCCCTTATGCTCTCCCTGAAACTCTGTACAACCTCTGGTTTAGTCAGTCTATCCAGGTCCCATCTCCTAAAATTCCCACATTTTTGCAGTTTCTTCAGTTTTAATCTACAGTTCATAACCAGTAGATTGTGATCAGAGTCCACATCTGCCCATGGAAATGCCTTACAATTTAAAACCTGGTTCCTAAATCTCTGTGTTACCATTATATAATCTATCTGAGACCTTCCAATATCTGCAGGCCTCTTCCATGTATACAGCCTTCTTTTATGATTCTTGAACCAAGTGTTAGCTATGATTAAGTTATGCTCTGTGCAGAATTCTACCAGGCAGTTTCCTCTTTCATTCCGTAGCCCCATTCCACAGTCACCTACTACGTTTCCTTCTGTTCCTTTTGCTACTATCGAGTTCCAGTCACCCATGACTATTAAATTTTCGTCTCCCTTCACTATCTGAATAATTTCTTTTATCTCATCATACATTTGATCAATCTCTTCATCATCTGTGGAGCTAGTCGGCATATAAACTTGTACTGCTGTGGTAGATATGGGTTTCTTAGCTATCTTGGCCACAATAGTGTGTTCACTATGCTGTTTGTGGTAGCTTAACCGCATTCCTATTTTCCTATTCATTATTGAACCTACTCCTGCATTACCCCTATTTGATTTTGTATTTATAACCCTGTATTCACCTGACTAGAGGTTTTGTTCCTCCTGCCACCGAACATCATTAATTCCCACTGCATCTAACTTTAACCTATCCATCATCATCATCATTTAAGACTGATTATACCTTTCAGCGTTCAGTCTGGAGCATAGCCACCTTTATAAAATTCCTCCATGATTCCCTATTCTGTGCTAACATTGGTGCCTCTTCTGATGTTAAGCCTATTACATCAAAATCATTCTTAACCGAATCCAGGTACCTTCTCCTTGGTCTGCCTCGACTCCTCCTACCCTCTACTGCTGAACCCATGAGTCTCTTGGGTAACCTTGCTTCTCCCATGCCTGTAACATGACTCCACCATTTAAGCCTGTTCGCCCTGACTTCTACATCTATAGAGTTCACTCCCAGTTTTTCTTTGATTACCTCATTGTGGACACCCTCCTGCCATTGTTCCCATCTACTAGTACCTGCAATCATCCTAGCTACTTTCATATCCGTTACCTCAACCTTATTGATAAGGTACCCTGAATCGACCCAGCTTTCACTCCCATACAACAAAGTTGGTCGGAGGTTGAATGGTACACAGATAACTTAGTCTTGGTACTGACTTCCTTCTTGCAGAAGAGAGTAGATCGTAGCTGAGCACTCACTGCATTAGCTTTAATACATCTTGCTTCCAGTTCTTTCACTATGTTGCCATCCTGTGAGAATATGCATCCTAAGTACTTGGAACTGTCCACCTGTTCTAACTTTGTTCCTCCTATTTGGCACTCAATCCGTTTCTATCTCTTTCCCACTGACATTACTTTCGTTTTGGAGATGCTAATCTTCATACCATAGTCCTTACATTTCTGATCTAGCTCTGAAATATTACTTTGCAAACTTTCAATCGAATCTGCCATCACAACTAAGTCATCCGCATATGCAAGACTGCTTATTTTGTGTTCACACATCTTAATCTCACCCAGCCAGTCTATTGTTTTCAACATATGATCCATATATAATGTGAACAACAGTGTAGACAGGTTGCAGCCTTGTCTTACCCCTGAAACTACTCTGAACCATGAACTCAATTTACCGTCAACTCTAACTGCTGCCTGACTATCCATGTAAAGACCTTTAATTGCTTGCAAAAGTTTGCCTCCTATTCCATAATCTCGTAGAACAGACAATAACTTCCTCCTAGGAACCCGGTCATATGCCTTTTCTAGATCTATAAAGCATAGATACAATTCCCTGTTCCATTCATAACACTTCTCCATTATTTGCCTTAAGCTAAAGATCTGGTCCTGACAACCTCTAAGAGGCCTAAACCCACACTGATTTTCATCCAATTGGTCCTCAACTAATACTCGCACTTTCCTTTCAACAATACCTGAGAAGATTTTACCCACAACGCTGATTAAAGACATACCTCTGTAGTTGTTACAATCTTTTCTGTTTCCATGTTTAAAGATTGGTGTGATTACTGCTTTTGTCCAGTCTAATGGAACCTGTCCCGACTCCCAGGCCATTTCAATTATCTTGTGTAGCCATTTAAGACCTGACATTCCACTGTATTTGATGAGTTCCGACTTAATTTCATCCACCCCAGCTGCTTTATTGCACTGCAATCTATTGACCATTTTCTCCACTTCCTCAAATGTGATCCTATTTCCATCCTCATTCCTATCCCATTGTACATCGAAATCTGAAACATTACTGATCGTATTTTCACCTACATTGAGCAACTCTTCAAAGTATTCCCTCCATCTGCCCAAGGCATCCACAGGATTCACAAGCAGTTTTCCTGACCTGTCCAAAATACTTGTCATTTCCTTCTTACCTCCCTTTCGAACACTGCTAATTACACTCCAGAATGGTTTTCCAGCAGCTTGACCCAAAGTCTCCAACCTGTTTCCAAAGTCCTCCCAAGATTTCTTCTTGGATGCTGCAATTATCTGTTTGGCTTTGTTTCTTTCTTCAACATAACTTTCTCTGTCTACCTGAGTTCTAGTATGTAGCCATTTTTGATACGCCTTCTTTTTCCTTTTACAGGCTGCCTTGACTGTGTCGTTCCACCAAGCTGTTTGCTTCATCCTACCTTTACACACTACTGTTCCAAGACATTCTTTAGCCACTTCTAGTACTGTGTCCCTGTACCTTGTCCATTCCTTTCCCAATGACTGTAATTGACTACATTCAACTAACTGGTACCTTTCTGAGATCATTGTTATGTACTTGTGCCTGATTTCCTTATCCTGAAGTTTCTCCACTCTTATCCTCCTACATATGGACCTGACCTCCTGCACTATCGGTCTCACAATACCAATTTCGCTGCACATTAAATAATGATCAGAGTCATCAAAGAATCCCCTGAATACACGTGTGTCCCTCACAGCCTTCCTGAATTCCTGATCTGTTATTATATATTCAATGACAGATCTGGTTCCCCTGCCTTCCCAAGTATACCGGTGAATGTTCCTATGTTTAAAAAAGGAGTAATTACTAAACCCATACTGGCACAGAAATCCAAGAGTTGTTTCCCATTCCTGTTAGCCTCCATATCCTCTCCAAATTTACCCATAACCTTTTCATACCCTTCTGTTCGATTTCCAATCCTGGCATTAAAATCACCCATGAGGAGAACACTGTCCTTGTCCTTTACTCTAACAACTACATCACTGAGTGCATCATAAAAACTATCCATCTTATCTTGATCTGTCCCTTCACAATGCGAATATACTGACATAATCCTAATTTTCTTGCTAGACACTGTCAAATCTATCCACATCAGTCGTTCATTTACGTACCTTATTGCAACTACGCTGGGTTCCATTTCTTTCCTGATGTAAAGCCCTACACCCCATTGTGCTATTCCTGCTTTGACTCCTGACAGGTAGACCTTGTATTCTCCCACTTCCTCTTCTTTCTCACACCTTACCCGAATGTCACTAACAGCTAAAACATCCAGCCCCATCTTACTTGCAGCCTCTGCCAGCTCTACCTTCTTCCCAGAGTAGCCCCCATTGATATTAATAGCTCCCCATCTCATTACCATTTGTTTGCCGAGTCGTATCTTAGGAGTCCCTGGTTTGTCAGTTAGAGGTGGGACTACGTCACCGCCAAAGGTCCGAGGCATTTTGCTCTGATTGTTGCCAGCATCATATTTAAAGTACCAGGGAAGCAGGTTGCTAGCCTTACTTGCCCTGAGTCCCACTGAGTTTTACCCCTAACGGTTGAGGGACTAACCGGTGGATTTGGTAGTCTTTGCCGTATGAGCACAAAGGTGACCACAACTCAGAATATGTCCGAGATGCTCAGCCTTATTCCAATGTAACTGGTATCCCGACTGTCAGGACCACTTACTTGGCCTGGTTCATGAACTAGGACATGACTACAGGAACCCATAACCTAACCTATCCATTTCCCTTTTTAAATTTCGTAACCTGCCTGCGCGATTAAGGGATCTGACATTCCATGCTCCGATCCGTAGAATGCCAGTTTTCTTTCTCCTGATAACTACGTCCTCTTAAATAGTCCCCACCTGGAGATCCGAATGGGGGACTATTTTACCTCCTGCATATTTTACCCAAGAGGACGCATTCATCATTTAACTATACAGTAAAGCTGCATGCCCTCAGGAAAAATTATGGCTGTAGTTTCCCCTTTCTTTCAGCCGTTCGCAGTACCAGCACAACATGGCCATTTTGGTTAGTGTTACAAGGTCAGATCAGTCAATCATCCAGACTGTTGCCCCTGAAACTACTGAAAAGACTGCTGCCCCTCTTCAGGAACCATACCTTTGTCTTTCCTCTCAACAGATACCCCTCCATTGTGGTTGCACCTACGGTACAGCTATCTGTATTGCTGAGGCATGCAAGCCTCCCCACCAATGGCAAGGTCCATGGTTCATGGGGGGAGGGGGGGAGAGAATCGTTTTATACTAATTAAAGTTAAAACAACTAACGATGGGAACTAGCTATAACTGCGAAATTTGAAAGATAGTCTAACAAAAACTGAATTGCTTTGAGCATTGTGAACTTTACTCTTCAGCTGAGTATCACCTATGATTATTAGAGACATAGGTCGAAGCAACTAGGTGTTCCTAAAATACCATAACAAATGTTAGAATTTGCATACGCATAATGCAAGAAATGGAAAAAGAAATGTTGTTGCATGTATAAAGGTTAATATTAAAAATACTCCTAAACATAAGACAGAGATTATTGGAAAGTAAAATTAAAAAAGGCACCTCATGTAATCGGTAAGACTGAGATAAAAACATCATCCAATCATGGATGTAATTAAATAATAAGCTACATATTAAGAAAAATTAGTCCGATTCTGAAACATAACGATATTTAATATATTAACCAGAAGACTACCAAAATTTTAATGTTGTTATTGTAGCCAAACGGCCGGTAATGTTACAGAGACTAGCCTTCGAGTACTTCCATTAGTAATGATGGATAAACTTTATAGAAGTTACAGTTTTATATTATGGTATGGGACATAATGTTATGGATATTACAGTCAATGCAACTATTAAAGGAAAAGAAGCGAAAATCTCAGTAAAGTGCTGAGACACGTTGGTGTGGCATGGCTGTAAAAGAAGAGTGTTGAATGTATTGAGATTGCTACTCTAATAAACTTGGTAAAATAACCATTACCTCAGATCGCTTTTCTATCTGTGAGGAGATGCGGTGCGCCAATTTGATGCACATTGTCTTTGCTTCTATGCTTAAGCAAACTCGGGTAAGTCCTGTCTATGTGAATAATTTTTGTAATCAGTTTATGTTAAAAATATATACTAAACTCTGCCTCTTTTTTGTTTACTACTTGTATTCGAGGAATTTTCTGACAAGATGTTCCAGTGGTGTTCCCCCTTGAATCAGTTTCTGGAGGCGTGGGCACTTTATCTGATAGAGCGATGGTTGTTATTGGTGAGAACATTGCTCCACCATTGTTAAAATTCTATGAATTTATTGATAAAGAATTATTTCAAAAGTTTTGTAAAACATACAGACTTCTAGTTGGAATTCCGAACTGTACAGATGTCAACATTATTTTCTGAGTGTATGTTGTATAGTGAGAAATAAACCACTCAGTTCATTGTTAAAATTCTGATGTCATCGAAGTCTTTATTTGTCTGAGGTGGTGAAGAATTATTTTTCTCAACATTGACTTTGCTGAAGTGTTTGGAATAACTTCAAGTTGGAAAGCAATATTGAGATGTATTGTGAAACAGAAGATTACTGAAATTGGTGAATGCATTTGTCATAAGTAAACTGTGTTTTTGGCAAAATTTCATTTCACTCATTTCAAGAACTTGAAGCAGATTGAATTTTTTAATGAATTTGATTCTGGGACAATTTTTAAGGAAGCGCCTTAAAAACAACGATTTCATTAATTTCACAAAGGAAACAAGTGGTAAGTCAGAGTTTTATTAACAGTGCATTGTGATAAATAATTGAAGACCTTATTTATCAAAAAGTGCTTGAGGTCATTGCAGCAAATCAGAAGGAACTTTTAAAACTAATTAAAGGCATAAACTGCTCTTTCATCAAGTTACAGTGACTAAATATTTGTAATAAATTGTGTGTAAACATTAAGAGTTAACTATTAGGCTGCAGTGCAATTAAACAATATCCACTGATAGCCAGAATTTTGGTAACTCACTGCTGTATTGTTTCACATAACATTATACAGCTGGAGACTTCGGGCGACTAAATATAAGCCACAATTGGAAACTCCCCTTCTATCTACATCAGAAAAACGATCCTGAGAAGTTTAACCAACCCAGTCTGGAGTAAAATTACCAATTAAATTTATCCTCAAGCAAGGATATAAACTTTGAATGACGCTTGATTCCACTCTGATACATATGGTTTAAATTGTATGCAGAGCTGTTTATTACAAAAAAAGACAGCTTCCTAAAATCGTAATCCTGGATTTAGCGGTTTGGGATACCTCATTTACAGTAAACGGTCTTCATCGAATTTATATTTTTAATTACTTTTTCCTGTTTGCTGTAGATTCGATTCTAGTGATTTCTCTGTTAAAGTATTATACGCAACATCTTCTTGCCTTGAGTGTTTGCATCCTTGGTCTTAACTTTCCACAAACATGTCTGATTCCAGCATATTCCAATGAAGTCAGCAAAAACCTCCCTAAAGCACTTACACATATCAACTAATTTTGAACACTAGACTGACTGAAACAGTTTCAAAGCCACAGATTTGCGGTTATCTCCTGTCCACGCGATATGATTTATCTGTGCAAATGTGATTTCCACCCACAGATTTTGTTCAAACCTCGAACTCCAACTTCCAGGTTTGTACAAATCTCATACTTGTATAATTCTCCTGCCCACACACTCCACAATCTTTTGGAGCAGACAGATCGTTTCGTATGTTCCAGGCTATAGTTGTGTGTAAAGATCGAATGAAAGTGTTTCATTAGTAGTTTATCACCAGATTTGAGTCATTTACCAGTCATGACTGGGCATATGGCGTCAAAAATTCCATACATACATATGAACTTTTACGGTTGTTCATATAACACACAAAGAAAACTGTTCATAATAATGACGAACAGGGCATGGAAACAATATTTTTTTTGTCCAGTCACTTCAGACTCTGTTGAAAAATTCTTCAATAGAATATAAAGAGTCATGTTTAAAGTGCTGTGCAGTTTTCCTTTTGAATGTTGTTGGTGGCAGACATTGCTATTCTCGAGGTAGTACGTTGAACATCATTAGAACAACTATTGGAAAACTATCTTCTGTTCCAGACAGTTGACAACTCGATATTTCAATGTTCCTTTTTTTACCGATGCCATTATTATGTATTTATTGCCACATACTGAAAGCCCTCGGTTTTCTTTTACATTGATGACGAACAAAGACCCATGCTACTTACGCTAAGAGAAGAGCTGTGACAGCTGTCAGAGCGGTAGCCAGTATTCGACATGGAAGTGCAGTGGGCCAGCGAGTGGCGAGTCTGTCTTCCTCTTCCATCCTTTGGGGCTAGGGGCAGCCAGGGCTACAGAATCTAACAATGCCGCATGATTCATTGCAGCGTTGTTGTTGGCAGCGTTATACCGGAGGATGTGTTCCTTGATCAAAGGTTTTTTTCTCATGCACTAGAAGTGTTTGCATCCTTACACAAACACGCACAAAAAGATTTTCTACATTAACAAGGTATAGCAAAATGCACAAATATTACATGTAAAATATCGAATGGAGATGTTACCTTTAGTTTTCGTGTGGGAGAAAGGAAAGCTGAAGATCATCGTCATGTGATTGATCATCTCTTATCCTTGGTATCTTCGCTGCTGCTGTCCTCATCATCTGAGCAAGAAATTACAGTATTTTGTATGAATTCCTCTCTTACGCCTTCTTCTATGTTCGAACTAGTAATCTATTGTCACACATTGTTCATGAGATTCTTCCAATTTTCTGGCGTTATTCACTGACAGCCTCATTTACCAGCATATCTGTATCTCACAACGTAAAGGGTTTATCTCACTCCGCGACATCTGCTTTTATTTGAGCCCATACAAGTTCGATGGCATTCTAATGACGGTGGTATGGTGAAGGAGGTATAACTTCGTAACTGTGGTTTCTGCTAGCGTACGGTATCAATTACATAATGCGTCTTTTGTTGTTTGTATCACTTAACCAATTCCAGAAGTTCTGCTTTCTGCATATTCTGTTCCAGGCCCGTTTTATTATCTTTCAACGAGCTGGCTACTTCGTCTCTCCTTGCTGCCGTCATTGGTTCAAAAATGGTTCAAATGGCCCTGAGCACTATGGGATTTAATATCGGAAGTCATCAGTCCCCTAGAACTTCTTAAACCTAACCAACCTAAGGACATTACACACATCCATGCCCGAGGCAGGATTCGAGCCTGCGACCGTAGCGATCGCGCGGTTCCAGACTGAAACGCCTAGAACCGCTCGGCCACAACGGCCGGCGCCGCCATTGGTCCCTTATGTAATTCTACAGAATGTTCGGCGCGTTGTCCGTTACATAAACACTACCAGACTTAAAATTTTGTAGCAAACGAGTAACGAACCAATCTTTAAATGTATCTGCATTATTCATGTTATCGTGGTAATCGCCGGTTTTTTTCTGAGACATCGTCATAGCTCCTGGCAAAAAGCTGTTGATAGATCCAGCATGAACAATAATTAGTCGCCCTTCCTTAACGGTTGGTACACTGATAGTTCTGTGGTGCATGTCGTCTGTCGATATGATAAATCATCCGTGACACACGTTGACTCATGTTTCGTCAATCCACATGATATTCTCCGGATTCACTGCTAGCAAGTCAAAAAGGAAACGACATCTCCATGCCACAATGTCTCTGTGTTCCATTAGTACCTTTCTTCCTCAGAACTTCTCCAATGGAAGCCTGTTTCAGACACACGCCACGATCTCTTCCTTCAGTTCCAGGCTTCATAACAAAAGGGCTCGCAGCTGAATTGGCAGCCTCTTTATCATTTGTGACTCACTGTCGCTGTAAAGATGTTCAATGCTTCTGCCACCCTGAAAATCACTTTACTCATTGGTATCCGTCCCATTATCTTTAAAGTAAACACGCAGTCTGTATACAAACTCGCGTTCTTGAGGTTTCAATGTATCTCCTTTTCCAAAAGTGTTATTCTCTGGATTAGGGAAAGCCATTGCCCACTCACACAGCAAGAAACTCACAGAATTAGTGGAACGTATATGTACATACACAAACCTGAACGAAGCACGTGGCACCACTGATTGAAAGCTTGGGTCGCCTAGCATTACGACAATGCTGGGACATTGTCACAGTATCATAAACAAAATGTATGATCTGACTGGCCGTCGCGGACGCACGAAGCACATGTGCTAAGGCCACTTCAGCTGTCAGACCTCTTCTCTTGGCGAACGGTTTATAGCTGAAAACGGTCATTATTCCTAATTGGGTGAACAGAGGCTTGCAGTGCTCCATTATTTTACTTGATCCTGACAACCTTTTTTGTAGTACTAACAAGTCCTTGCACCTTGAAGAAATGTCCCCCAAACAGCAGGCCATAATTAATGCAGCTTTGGAATGGTGCATATACACGTTATGAAGTACAGGTCAGTTAACATGTCCTTAAGTCTTTTGAGAATGTATATTATATAGGAGAGATTGGAGCACACATACGCTGAATGTTTATTCATTGATAGTTTGCTGTCAATCATGAAGTCCAACAGTTTGACAGCCCCCATACTATCCCCCTAACAGCAGGCCATAACTAATGCAGCTCTGGAATGGTGCATATACACTGTTATGAGGTACTGGTCAGTTAATATGTCCTTTAGTCTTTTGAGAAAGTATATTATATGCGAGAGATTGGAGCACACATACACTGAACGTTCATTCATTGATAGTTTGCTCTTGATCATAAAGTCCAACAGTTTGACGGCCTCCATACTATCCCCCTAACAGCAGGCCATAATTAATGCAGCTCTGGAATGGTGCATATACACTGTTATGAGGTACTGGTCAGTTAATACGTCCTTCAGTCTTCTCAGAAAGTATATTATATCGGAGAGATTGGAGTACACATACACTGAACGTTCATTCATTGATTGCTGAGGCTGCATATCAGGTGATGTAACTTTTCTTCATTCAGTTTCACTTTATTCATGATGAACCACTCTTTGATGTTTTCAAAGAGCACATCTATGGCTTGTAGAGCTTGTGGAGCGGTTTTTCTCTTGTAGAAAGGGTGGTGTCATCAGCAAACTGTAACGTGTGGTTGTTTAATCTACATCATTGACATAAATAAGAAACTGGAGAGGTCCTATGATGGATCTTTGAGGTACGCAATGCTCCAATTTTTTTTCTTAGGAAATTGCTCTATGGACCGATACTACCGGCCTTTGGTTTTCAAGATAAAACTGAAGAGTTATCGGAACACCACCTCCAGTATCATAACCCTTTAGCTTATTAAGCAGTATCCTGTGTGAGATGTAAGCAAATTCCTGGCTAAAGTTACGAAGTGTCAATGCCACACTCTCTCTGTCCTCAAACACCAACATTATCCTTGTAATTAGGTCCACTTCTGCTGTTACCATTGACTTCCCTTTGCAAAAACCATGCTGTGTATTCCAGAAGAGCTTATTGTCTTCAGTGTCTGGTATTTCGTGACAGACTCCATAACTGAACTAAATTGGGATTACTGAAATTGGTCCAAAAGTATACTCTTCATATAGATCTCCTCTTTTTGTAGACTGGTTCTGCCTATACCAGTTTCAGAATTTCTGGGAAGACAGTGAAGGATAAACATTTATTAATTAATTACTATTGCTAATGGTTGAGCAAGTTATGAGATAATTTTCTTCAGGACTGTGCAGGACATGGAATGCTTTAGTCGACTGATGAGACCGATGACCACGCTGTCTGGTCTCCTTCCCCAAAACAACCAACCAACCAAGCTTTAGTCGACTGGCTGCCCTCTGCAAATTATATTACAGAAACGACAAACAGAAACACATGAACAATATCACTCTCTAGCTGTTTGATACCCCACTGTGAATTGATTTGCACACTATCTGGAATTCTCTGCAGCCAATTCACACTGTCTCTCACGTCATGTCACATCAGTTCACTTACCCCAGTACTGAGCTATAGAATTGAGGTTATGAGTTACTATCCATGACACAAAAAGTCAGAGTATAGTTTTGGAATTGGGGAACTAACAGTGATAAAGTTTACTATTGCCCAAAGCAAACTTCATAACAAATGTTCTTGACCAGTTTTATGTAGTAAAGCGCTGAGAAGTGAACACCATTAGAAAACATCGACATTTACGTGTCATCGAAAAAAAGCACAACTAAGAATAGCTGGACCAATTTGACTATTTTTTAAAATTGTTCTTAACAGTCAATAAAATTTTTTGGGGATGAAAAATTGGTACAGTTTACAGGAAAACTGAACACTTCAGGAAACCTGAAAGTGCTTTTTTCTATGCGTTTTTGTATGTACTCAAGACCATAAATCATGATACTAATGGTTGTTATGCATTATTTTTTGTATTGTTTGTTATAGTCCTGGAAAAGATTTCAGGGGAAAAAAAATTGGAAGTGTTACAGGGAAAGTCGGCAAATTCGGGCATACATCAAAAATAATAATCTCGATCATAACTGGTGACAGGAACAACATATTTGGTTGATTCTTTTTTTGATTAAAAAATCTGGAAGATCTACAGAAAAATCTGTGAAAACGCATGCCAGCTTAAACAAAAATATAATTACATCTTTTGTATTGTCTCACAATCTGTCCAAGAAATGTATTATTTTATTCCTATGGCAATTCCAATTTATTTCACTACTACGAGCGCGAAAGTCGTTTGACAGTTGACTGCAAAAAGTGAATAAAACCTTTCAGTTACATAGTGACGAAAAATTGATCCATTTGTTTATTTTCAGTTTAATTATGATTGCGCTGCACGTACATCACAGTCACTTCAAGAAATGAATCAGGTTTCGTTGTTTTATATGAAAGAAATTAACAGATTTACAAACGAAATATTGTGAGTTTTGAAATGACAAATGCTTATACAGCAACAACAAAGTGAATCAACTGTCCATTTTCATTTGAATTGTGATTATACACATAATACCCTGTGTCACAATCGACAAAATTGAATTGAATGACACAGTTTAATCGCATTGAAAAGCTGCCAGTAAGATGAAGCAGTTTAGGCTGCAGAACTTGCATTGCTACAAACAAAATTTTCAGTCTGATCTACTGGAGCTGCAGAACAACATGCAGAGGAAAATAAAATTGAATGGTATCGATTCTCGCAAACATGTTCAGCATGTACACAAGGAGAAAGAGAAAATGCGACAAACGACTATCATCAGTCAGTAGGTACCAATCAGGAGACAATGAATTTGAATAATCATGCAAGAACACAAACAACTGTTACGATGACTATGTATCAAGCTTCATTATGTAACAATGTACAGTGTAGACCAATCTGTTGCTATTGGATTGATGATCTTTTTGTGCCCGTGTTATTAGGCATTGAATCCAGAAAAAAAGTCTCAGGGTTGTGTTGCCCAAGTTGTAAGGTAGAATTGGTGCCACTTGATACGCCACCAGAGCCATAGCATTCATTGGTTTCTGCAATAGGGAAAAAATACATACATTTCCTAACATAAAACAACAGTTGCTTCAAGATGACTTCATCTGCCACAAGAAATGTAATTCAGGACTATTTCATGCTCACTTCATGGTGATGGCAACACAATAATCTTTCACTACATATATTGTCATTACATATATATATACACAGGCAGTTACAAAAAGGTATGGCTAAACTTCCAGGAAACAATCCTCACAAACAAAGAAAGAAAATATGTCATGTGGACATGTGTCCGGAAACGCTTACTTTCCATGTTAGAGCTCATTTTATTACTTCTCTTCAAATCACATTAATCATGGAATGGAAACACACAGCAACAGAACGTACCAGCGTGACTTCAAACACTTTGTTACAGGAAATGTTCAAAATGTCCTCCATTAGCGAGGATACATGCATCCACCCTCCGTCGCATGGAATCCCTGATGCGCTGATGCAGCCCTGGAGAATGGCGTATTGTAACACAGCCATACACAGTACGAGCACGAAGAGTCTCTACATTTGGTACCAGTATTGCGTGGACAAGAACTTTCAAATGCCCCCATAAATGAGAGTCAAGAGGGTTGAGGTCAGGAGAGCGTGGAGGCCATGTAATTGGTCCGCCTCTACCAATCCATCGGTCACCGAATCTGTTGTTGAGAAGCGTACGAACACTTTGACTAAAATGTGCAGGAGCTCTATCGTGCATGAACCACATGTTGTGTCGTACTTGTAAAGGCACATGTTCTAGCAGCACAGGTAGATTATCCCGTATGAAATCATGATAACGTGCTCCATTGAGCATAGGTGGAAGAACATGGGGCCCAATCAGGACATCACCAACAATGCCTGCCCAAACGTTCACAGAAAATCTGTGTTGATGACGTGATTGCACAATTGCATGCGGATTCTCGTCAGCCCACACATGCTGATTGTGAAAATTTACAATGTGATCACGTTGCAATGAAGCCTTATCCGTAAAGAGAACATTTGCACAAAAATGAGGATTGACACATAGTTGGATGAACCATTCGCAGAAGTGTACCCGTGGAGGCCAATCAGCTGCTGCTAGTGCCTGCACACGCTGTACATGGTACGGAAACAACTGGTTCTCCCATAGCACTCTCCATACAGTGACGTGGTCAACGTTACCTTGTACAGCAGCAACTTCTCTGACGCTGACATTAGGGTTATCGTCAACTGCACGAAGAATTGTCTCGTCCATTGCAGGTATCCTCGTCGTTCTAGGTCTTCCCCAGTCGCGAGTCATAGGCTGGAATGTTCCGTGCTCCCTAAGACGGCGACCAATTGCTTCGAACGTCTTCCTGTCAGGACACCTTCGTTCTGGAAATCTGTCTCGATACAAACGTACCGCGCCACGGCTATTGCCCTGTGCTAATCCATACATCAAATGGGCATCTGCCAACTTCCTATTTGTAAACATTGCACTGACTGCAATACCACGTTCATGATGAACACTAACCTGTTGATGCTACGTACTGATGTGCTTGATGCTAGTACTGTAGAGCAATGAGTCTCATGTCAACACAAGCACCGAAGTCAACATTACCTTCCTTCAATTTGGCCAACTGGCGGTGAATCGAGGAAGTACAGTACATACTGGAGAAACTAATATGAGCTCTAACATGGAAATTAAGCGTTTCCGGACACATGTCCACATAACATCTATTCTTTATTTGTGTGTGAGGAATGTTTCCTGAAAGTTTGGCCGTACCTTTTCGTAACACCCTATATATATATATATATATATATATATATATATATATATATATATATATATATATATAGAGAGAGAGAGAGAGAGAGAGAGAGAGCGAGAGAGAGCGTCTATACAAGGGCAATGTACTTGAGGACAGTATTATGGAAATGGAAGAGGATGTAGGTGAAGATGAAATGGGAGATACAATACTGCGTGAAGAGTTTCACAGAGCACTGAAAGACCTGAGTCGAAACAAGGCCCCGGGAGTAGACAACATTCCATTAGAACTACTGACGGCCTTGGGAGAGCTAGTCCTGACAAAACTCTACCATCTGGTGAGCAAGATGTATGAGACAGCCGAAATACCCTCAGATTTCAAGAAGAATGTAATAATTCCAATCCCAAAGAAAAGAGGTGCTGACAGATGCGAAAATTACCGAACAATCAGTTTAATAAGTCACGGCTGCAAAATACTAACGCGAATTCTTTGCAGACGAATGGAAAAAGTGGTAGAAGCCGACCTCGGGGAAGTTCAGTTAGGATTCCGTAGAAATATTGGAACACGTGAGGAAATACTGACCCTACAACTTATTTTAGAAGCTAGATTAAGGAAAGGCAAACCTACGTTTCTAGCATTTGTAGACTTAGAGAAAGCTTTTGACAATGTTGACTGGAATACTCTCAAATTCTGAAGGTGGCAGTGGTAAAATACAGGGAGCGAAAGGCCATTTACAATTTGTACAGAAACCAGATGGCAGTTATAAGAGTCGAGGGGCAAAAAAGGGAAGCAGTGGTTGGGAAGGGTGTGAGACAGGGTTGTAGCCTATCCCCAATGTTATTCAATCTGTATATTGAGCAAGCAGTGAGGGGAACA
The DNA here is from genome assembly GCF_021461385.2 of Schistocerca piceifrons. NCBI lineage: Eukaryota > Metazoa > Arthropoda > Insecta > Orthoptera > Acrididae > Schistocerca > Schistocerca piceifrons. Next base: position 218,337,125 of record NC_060145.1, on the reverse strand, counting down.
AAAGAAAAATTCAGAGTAGGTATTGAAATCCATGGAGAAGAAATAAAAACTTTGAGGTTCGCCGATGACATTGTAATTCTGTCAGAGATGGCAAAGGACTTGGAAGGGCAGTTGAATGGAATGGACAGTGTCTTGAAAGGAGGATATGAGATGAACATCAACAAAAGCAAAACGAGGGTAATGGAATGTAGTCGAATTAAGTTGGGTGATGTTGAGGGTATTAGATTAGGAAATGAGACACTTAAAGTAGTAAAGGAGTTTTGCTATTTGGGGAGCAAAATAACTGATGATGGTCGAAGTAGAGAGGATATAAAATGTAGACTGGCAATTGCAAGGAAAGCGTTTCTGAAGAAGAGAAATTTAACATCGAGTATAGATTTAAGTGTCAGGAAGTCATTTCTGAAAGTATTTGTATGGAGTGTAGCCATGTATGGAACTGAAACATGGACGATTAATAGTTTGGACAAGAAGAGAATAGAAGCTTTCGAAATGTGCTGCTACAGAAGAATGCTGAAGATTAGATGGGTAGATCACATAAGTAATGAGGAGGTATTGAATAGGATTGGGGAGAAGAGGTGTTCATGGCACAACTTGACCAGAAGAAGGGATCGGTTGGTAGGACGTGTTCTGAGGCATCAAGGGATCACCAATATAGTATTGGAGGGCAGCGTGGAGGGTAAAAATCGTAGAGGGAGACCAAGAGATGAATACACTAAGCAGATTCAGAAGGATGTAGGTTGCAGTAGGTACTGGGAGATGAAGAAGCTTGCACAGGATAGAGTAGCATGGAGAGCTGCATCAAACCAGTCTCAGGACTGAAGACTACAACAACAACATATTATATATTAATTTTTACAAATTCAAGGTCGAATATATTAGTGAGTATGTTCACCATTGCCACCTGAGATGCAGATTATAAATTTCTGCACTTTTGTTTCATGGTCAGTTCACGACATGAAGTAGATCAGCATTGTGCACACAACAGTTCAGTGAAAAGACTAATTATGGGAAAACTGTCAATTACTTTTCCAGACTACGTTGTTCAAAACCACACTGGACTATATGCGATCTTATAATCACAAAATTGTAATCAGAGCCGATAAGTCACCTGCAGCAGAATGTGCAAGACATTCCAGCGATGTAAGTTTGCCATGATGGCATACCACATTTGTTCACCATGTTCATATGCAATCTACAGTGGAGAGAAATTCGTCAAGAGTTATTCCCTGGCCAACCACCCATCTATCGCCTTATTACTGAGGGAGTCTGCAAATAAAAACTGAAATCATTGATGGATTCCGCTATGAAGCATCGCATGTTCAATGAGACTCGCTGATGTATGTATTCAATGGAGTGGCAGAAATGTGGATAGTCACATACAAATATTCTCATTTGATTGACTGAGAAAATAAGACTGAATAAGACGGTTATGTGATATCAGCGAAAATTCCCGATGTAGAAGAAGATTCAAGCTTGCAGGAACAGGTTACTATTCCCTCTGCCACATTAAATAAAAACTTCCGTGTATGGTCGATGGGAAATGTTCGAAGCGTCATCTACGCACATTAGTAGCAGAAACAATTACTGAAAATAACTGTACCATTGCCGATCGACTGCGGACAATGGAAGATCAACGTCTATTAAAGTGAATCAACAGCACATTGGAGTTGATAATCGTCGGATTGCTCCATATTTGGCATTATATTTAAAGCGCACATCAACGTGGGCTCTTGCCATGCCGTGAAATCCATTAAATAAGTCTGCAAATATGTGACCAAAGGAGTGTTTGGAGTTGCTGCAGAGAATTAAAACGATCATGTCACTCAATATCAAGTGGGCTGCTACATTAGCGCTAATGAAAGAGTTTGACGCATTTTTTCATTCGCCATTCTCAAAAGACATTCCACCGTTGTTCACTTGGCCGGCCATGTGGAGAATGGTGAAACACTATTCTTCACTGTGGAAGATACATTACTACGATCTGCTCGACCACCATCTGCAACATTGGACAGTTTTTTTTTAAATGTGCCAAAATGATGATTTCACCCAGGCATCTTATACTCCTAAATGCCAAAATAGTATACTTTGAATCTATCCTCAAATTAATTTCAACGACTGAAACAAGGAAATCCAGATCCTGGTAACCCATGTGTATTTTCCACCAATGTCTTACGTCGCATTTACGCAGTCCAAGCAAGCAACACCGAGTATTTCTATCTGCATTTGCCATTAGTCAACGTTCTTGCCCCAAGATCATTTCAACATCTGTGAACCATTAATGATGAATAATGGGTATGTGTAGAGAAATCTCTCAACGTTTAAATATTGTTAGAGAATGATACCAACAGGAATTACACCCTTGGAGATGCTGGATTTCGTCAAATACTCATCAGATATGAACACTGTTTTCGATACTTATATCAAAATGTTTCACAGTGAAACCAGCTGATTAGTGGACCAAATAAAAGAATACATGTCTGATGATATTTTGTATCAGATGTATAGTATAACATGAAATCCAGATTTACAACTGAGCAAGGAAATTCACAAGGCATTGATATTAGTTTAGGACATGTGTATTATTATATCAAACAAGATATTACCTCACTGACGCATAACAGTGCCCAATCATCCAATGCACGCTGAATTTAATCAAGAGCTGAAACGAAAAGAACTATATATTACAGTGCATTTAGGGGATCAGTTTGAACGAACGTCTCGATGTTGATTCAACAACAAAACTATGTGTTTGACACTCTCATGAAAGCTTAGAACAATGGTAATGGAAAGACTTTCCTCTTGGATGCTCCTGGTGCACCTGGAAAAACTTTATCGGTCGCATTGATTTTGACAAATTGCTCGAAGAATGAAATTGTACTCGCACTTCCATCACCAGTAATTGCAGCCACATTGTTGGGAGGTCGTGGAACAGCTCATTCAGCACACAGGTTACCACTGAAAATGCAGATTAATGAAACTCCAACACACAACCTTTCAAAGAACTGTGTGATATCCAAAGTTTTGCAAGTTGATCATTTGAGTTGAATGTACGATGGCGCATAAAAAGCTTTTGATGGCATTAGACTGAACGATGCAAGATTTACGAAACAATCAGAGCCGGTTTGCGGGTGTGACGATTCTGTAGACAGGTGATATTCGCCAAATATTACCAGCGATTCCACGATCATCCACAGTCAATAAATTTAATGTGTGACCTCAAATGAATGACTTCAAAGTCATCCATTTTGTGGAAACACATCCAAATACTCAAATTAAGTATGACCACGAGTGTCAAGTTGCAAAACCACAAATCTGAATAAGTATTTTAAAAAACAGTTGGTTAGCAGTGGAAATAGCAAAATCCCTTTGCCATTTTAACTGGCTGCATTACATTCCTGATCGATTTTTGCCAGTTCATTGAATCAAAGATCGAACTAATGCAAAAAGTGTTCCCAGATATTGCTCGAAATTACAAAAATCATGTTTGATTGTGTGAATGAGCTACACTGGCTGCGAAAAACATTGATGTCGACGTATTGAAATTCAAAGTTCAAAGTAAATTTGCAGGTAAATTGATGAGGTGCAAATCAGTGGATTCTGTTACCACGTGAGAATATGTCGTCAAATATCCAACAGAATTTTTTAACTCGCTGGAATTGCCTGGATTGTCACCTCACAATCTCCAGTTGAAAGGCAGCTTGGTGATCATAATGTTGTGAAATATTAACTAACAAAATTTTGCAGTGAAGGACCTGATGAGCAACTTTATCAAAGTAACAATTCTTAAAGGAAAGTATAAAAGGAACGGTGTTTTGATTCCAGATGTCCCAATGATTCGAACTGACAAGCCATTTGACTTCAAATGCATACAGTTTTTAATGCAGCTTGCATTCACAACAACAATAAGCAAATCACAAGGGCAATCACAGAGTGTGTGGGGTATTAACTCCAAAAATCAATGTTTCTCGCATGGTCAGTTGTATGTCGCCTGGTTCTTATGCCAGAAACGGATCAGTTTCTTTCAAGTGCCAGACAAAACAAAAAATATCGTATATCATAACACATTGCATTGAAAAAGATGATGATGTCACAGCAAACCAATCGACATAAAGCATTTCTTTGCTTTGATTATTTATTTAAACATCACTCTTGCAACGGAAATGTAAATGTAAATACAGTACCTTTATATTTACTATTATTTCAAGTTTAATGGAACAAAATAAATCATTTATTTGAGATGAGTTCGTTGAATTGAGACTTAAAATTTGGAACAAAACCTCCAAGTCGATCACATTTCAGACACATTGCACGTTTGCAGCCTTTCAGCATTGTAATCAGAAAGAAACACAGTGATCACTTAAAATACATCTTTTTCTCATTTTTACGTTGTTTACACTTTTGTAATGGCTCCTCATAAAACGATAACAAAACAATTTATTGAAATTTGAACGAGGGAATAAATAGAGCCTTTTTACCTTAACCATTATGTTTTTTTTTTCCTTTTGTAACTAATAACGCCGTAGACAGTTGTATTTATCTCCTTCATTAGAGCTGACTTTTTCACTTAAATTGCTTCATCCACTTATGTTTTTATTTATACACAATGTGGGCCTTAGCTTTTTTTCTCTTATTGTAAAACCTAAATACTTTTTCGCTTTCAGATATCTGACTTCGCTTGTGGAAGAATACACAGACGAAAACTAGCCAAGTCATCGTGGAACATTAGCAATTTGTCACGAAAACAAAGCACAGTAAAAAAAATAAACATGAAGAAGAAGCAAATCATGAAACGCAATACTATATAATAGAGTGTGTGTGGTGAAACTGGGCTAACTTCCGAAGTTAGCAGACAATGACACCATCAAAACATTCTTACCTACTAAGCTTGATGTGATGGTCTGTTGATGGCTTGTGTTAATAGTGCTAGTTGAATTTTGAAATGTGTTGTGGAATTTTTTCCATCTGGCACTGACAAGCAAACAAGCCTAATGAACTTAAGACTTGCTGTTACTCTTTGTATTTTGGCAGTTGCCAATTCATTTCAGAGTCTTGCATGTTTATCTCACATGAGGTAGCAGGTCATATCTGACATAATGCCTCAACTATGTAGAGCACTGGTTGAATACCAGAATGATTTATGACCTAATCTACTTCCCCATGTAGCTGGTGCTGGTGTTAACTATAGCTAGGGTTAAAACCTATGTTTTAGACAAATAAAGTGTATTGGTTGTTAAAAGTAGAAAAAAGTACATTGTATTAAAATAAAATATTATTTACTTTGTAAATTATTTTATTTAAGAAGATATCTATTGTTGCTTTTAACAGCATTTAACAGCTGCTAAAGAGCTACACAACTTCTTTGCCATATATGTCCAAGATAAATAAAAAATTTACTTTTTGTTGAAGTTCAGAAACACTTTGTCCTTTTTCGTCCAATCACTTAATACAGGTGTCACCAAAAGGTGTGTTACAGACATGGTGGTCGGTAAATGACTACCACGTTAGAATATTTTACTAACAAATTTATTTTCGAAAATGCTTCATTAATGTGCTAGTGTCTTTCAAATGTGGAGGTGACCTTAGGCAGTTTGAACCAAATAAGCTAGGCAGGGAGTAAAGGAGACACTGTACAGCAGCTAAATTAACTTACAAAAGGTTTCCAATGTGGGCAACATTTGGATGGCAACTTTGGCTACAAATGGATTTAACATGGCGGCCTAATAGCTTGCCCTCCCTGCCCTCCCCCCCCCCCCCCCCTCTGGCGCTCATTGACACTGTTGGATTTTTATTTCATAAGTTCATGAAAGCCGCAGTGTGCAAGACACCCATGGAGTCACCACAAGATCACAAGATATTGTGGCACAAATACAAATAGCAGGTGAAGACATCTGTGATATGGCAGGAATCTTTCAAAGAATTCCACAAGACTACATCAGGCGACACACAAAATGTATTGCACCTGATGGCAGTCATACTGAGCAGCTTCTGTAAGCAAAATATTCTGGTGTTTACTGACAATAAAGTATTGGGTTGATGCTTAATTTTTTGGCGTTTTTCCATATGTTTAATAAACGCAACAGATACACACAGCAGAGCTTTTAGTCATCAGTAATATATTCTCCTTCACTATTTTTAAGAGTCAGCCAACGCTGGGCTAAATGTTTAATTCCATGACTGTAGAAATCACGTGGTTTTAGCAAAGAACTCGTGTCGTGTTCAGAGCGAATTTTCATCAAAAATGAAGTTCCTTGAAGACAGTTCAATAGAGAGTGGAAAAGGTGAAAATCTGATGGTGCAATATCAGGTGAATTAGCTGGGTGTGGAATGACCTTTCAACCCAAATCCTGTATAGTTTTTTTCGTGAATCTAGCATAATATGGATAGGCATTAGCGTGGAGTATCATAACCTCACACAGACTTACTGGCTGTTGTTCTTGAATTGCGTCTCCAAGAAGTCTCACAATAAACATCTTTAGATTAGATTAGATAGTATATGCTTAGATCTTGAGTGTGAAGTCGCAAAAAGCCAATGATGTTTAGGTCATCTGATGCCCCACATATTGTCTACCATGCAACCACAGTATTGGCTGCTAATGCCAACAGGGAGTGCGACTGGAGGTATCCAATGGCGAGCACAGCTTGGAGTGTAGCTGAACTGCTTAGTCGATGAGTAACTCACAACAGTGCTACAGTACTAGTGTTGTTGATTCAAAGCAGAGCACTGACTATGATAAGCAGAGCAAACGTTGCATTATATTTACAACAGTTGCCAAAGTTGACAATCCCTCATAAAGAAGATCCAAGGAATCCCACAGAGTGAGAAAGAAGTGGCAGATGAAATATTAGCATTTCTGCAAGATGACTCAGTTAGATTAGATTAGATTTACTTTCATTCCAATTGATCCGTAGTGAGGAGGTCCTCCTGGATGTGGAACATGTCAGAAAAACAACAATACATGACAAATATTTACAACTAAAACAAATAAGCTAATGTACCATTCCACAGGTCCCAAGTGGAATGATCGTCATTTTTAATGAACACTAAGAGTCATTTTACAAATACTAATGCACTGAATTTAAAATAAAAAACGTTTTTTATTTATTTATAAGGTAATAAACATGTAATACAACTACTGTAATACTTATTTACAATGAACACATTACTGCACTGAAATGGTGCAGAAGTCAGATTATACTTACACACACACACAAATTTTCAATGAACACATCACTGCACTGAAATTGTGCAGAAGTTATGTTGTACTTATATACAAATCAGTTGGTTTTACTAAGAAATTCATCAATGGAGTAGAAGGAGTTGGCCACCAATAAATCCTTTAGGCTTCTCTTAAACTGAATTTCATTGGTTGTTAAGCTTTTTATGGCTGCTGGCAAGTTATTGAAAATGTGTGTTCCTGAATAATGCACACCTTTTTGTACAAGACTAAGTGACTTTAAATTCTTGTGAAGATTATTCTTATTTCTAGTATTGATTCCATGAATTGAGCTGTTGGTTTGAAAAAGTGATATATTTTTAATGACAAATTTCATTAAGGAATAAATATACTGGGAAGCTGTAGTTAGTATCCCTAGTTCCCTAAACAGGCTTCTGCAGGATGTTCTTGAGTTCACACTACATATAATTCTTACTGCACGTTTTTGTGCCCGGAAAACTTTAGCTTGGCTTGATGAATTACCCCAAAAAATAATCCCATATGACATTATGGAATGAAAGTAAGCATAGTATGCGAGCTTTTTCATTTTTATATCCCCTACGTCTGACAAAATTCGCATTGCAAACAGAGATTTGTTAAGACGCTTCAGCAGTTCTGTGGTGTGCTCCTCCCAATTGAATTTATTATCAAGCTGTAATCCCAAGAATTTAACACTGTCCACTTCTTCTATCTTCTTGTCATCATATGTTAGACATATACTCTTGGGACACCCCTTACAAGTTCTGAACTGCATGTAGTGTGTTTTTTCAAAGTTTAGTGACAAAGAATTGGCTAGGAACCAGTGATTAATGTCCACAAATATTTTATTGGCTGATCTTTCTAAGACTACACTTGATTTGCTATTTATTGCAATGTTTGTATCATCGGCAAACAAAACAAACTTGGCATCTGGTAATGTTACTGATGAAAGGTCATTGATATACACAAGAAAAAGTAAGGGCCCCAAAATGGAACCTTGTGGGACCCCACATGTAATTAGTTCCCAGTTGGATGATGCCTGATAGACATGTATCAAGCTCTTTCCTAATAATACCCTTTGTTTCCTGCCAGAGATATAAGATTTGAACCATTTTGCAGCATTTCCTGTTACACTATAATATTCTAGTTTACTTAAAAGGATATTGTGATTTACACAGTCAAATGCCTTTGATAGATCACAAAATATACCAGTTGCCTGCAATTTTTTGTCTAATGAATTAAGCACATTTTCACTGTAAGTGAAGATAGCCTTCTCAATATCAGAACCTTTTAGAAATCCAAACTGTGACTTTGACAGTATGTTATTTGAGATAAGATGGTTATAAAGACGACGGTACATTACTTTTTCGAAAATTTTTGAGAATGCTGGTAACAGTGAAATTGGACGGAAATTTGATGCTATTTCTTTATCTCCCTTCTTAAACAGTGGCTTAACTTCAGCATATTTCAGCCATTCAGGAAATATTCCACTGATAAACGACTGGTTACACAGATAGCTTAATATGTTACTTAGCTCAGAATCACATTCTTTAATTAACTTTGTTGATATTTCATCATACCCACTAGATGTTTTTGATTTTAAAGATTTTATGATGGACATTATTTCTGTTGGGGTAGTGAGGGTCAAATTCATATTATGGAAATTACTTGAAATGTCTGGTCTAAGGTAATCCATAGCAGCATCTACCGAACCTGACAACCCCATCTTTTCAGTAACAGTTATAAAATGTTTGTTAAAAAGTTCTGCAACACTATACACATCTGTCACCAATGTATCATTTACTCTTAATGCTATTTGTTCTTCTTCATGTCTGGTCCTACCGGTCTCCTCCTTCACTATATCCCATATTGTCTTTATTTTGTGTGGTGCTGTGTGGTGCTGTATATGCTCGATTGTGCGGACAATGTACATGAGGAGTACAGTGATGACAATATGTGCTTAACAAGTGAATGTGATACTGAAAAAGATGTCGAGCCATGTAGTTCATCATCGTTGTTTCACAGGGAGTCATGAGTCCTGACACCTGTGAAATGTAGTAAAGGACACTCGATGTCCAAGGAGCAGGTACTGAACATAGTTTGGAAGATCATCAGCAGCATAGTAAAAAATCAACGATGAACAGATTTCGTGTAAGTTCGCAGCAATATTACTGTGTACTGCATAAGAAACACTACAGATATTCGAGGGAGAACACAGAGCAATTGTTACAAAAACTGGCTCTTTAAAGTTTACAGGATGTGAATGATAGTAACCTACTGTGTTATGCACATCAAATTGTGTGCTACATAAATTACACTGATTTCAAGGAAAGCAGTGGTTGGTTGCATAACTTCAAACAGTGTTACAGAATTGAAAGAAGCAAGGTAACGAAATTTCATAAAAATTGTCAACTTTAAAAGTCACATCATTCTGCTGAATTGCTCCATATATTTGTAGGTGAGTAAACGAACTTACCCCATTGTTCATTAAGGATCTTGTTTTCAATTTCGATCAATCGGGATATAAAAAGGAAATGCATGTGAAATTAACGATGGAAATTAGAGGTACCAAGAGAGTTGTATCTAAGGTCAACTAACATCAATGCCTTAACGCATTCGTCTGTAATTATAACGACTAATAATTTGGATGGAAAATTTGCTTGGAAGTTATTTATTGTGGTAGGCAAAGCTGGACGTGCTCTGCTCCCTATGAGTCTTTCTCATCTGTGTGATCTCGAAAGGGCACAAGGGAATATTAATGTTACAGCAAGCAAGACTGGGGAAATGGGTTTAAGAAAACTACAACTATCCTATGAGCACTGTTTCTGGCCCATAGCTGGTCAAAATAACTTGCATTAGCTTGATTCCTGTCTGCATACAAAAATCATGCTCCTTTGGAGTGAACTATCCCCCCCTGAAAAAAAGTGTGACATTGCAGTTCATGCCCCTGGAACCTCTGGACAAATTCAGCTTCTGAATATTTGTTTCTTCTGTACTTACAGAATGTATTATCCCACTACGCCTTAAGGGATAGCCAGTTTCACTGTAAGCTCCCTGACAGACTCACACTCGGTTCCTTGCCATCACATTCCAATAATTTCATCATCGAGGGACGCCAATATGATTGTATATGCATTCTTTAAGAGTCGATGCCTCGTTGAACGTCCAGCACTGTTTACAGCTTCCAAGGAATTTGCCTTCAATCTTGATGGTGCGAAACTTTGTAATAACTGTGGCGCGCCATTTTTCAATTGGCCTTCGTGGTGCAAGTTAATTGCTTTTTCTGAACATTTCTTGAACGTCGACAATGTCCATTTTGTGAAGCGTACTACATACATCCGGTGGAAGGTTGATCTCTGCACATGCTGGACACTCATTTTCTGTCGTCCTCCTGATGCACATGACGAGTCATTAGCAGCCAATATTTTTTCCTGTCATTATTGTTAACAGAACACTCTCAAATGAGTCTTACTAAAGATTGAACATGCAACCTCGCACTCAAGGGTTTCCTTGTCAGTTCTTGACAATAAATGTTCGCTTTGATGGTTTCACCCCAGGGGAGAAATTCGAAGTATATCACAACTTCCCTGTTCCACCAAATGCATGACATTATCTTTTGTACATGGATGCAGATCTTTGTATGGGAACCTGCTGCATTGTTTGGGCTCAGCCATACCTTTCTTTCTCTGATGGTAACATAACGACACCAATAATGACGTGGTTAAGGAATGGTCAGTTTTATTCACGAGACAAAGAGATGAACATGTAGCCAATAGCTGATTTTCGTGATTTGGTCTTAAAGCATACGATGTCCATAACACTATTTTTGAACCCTCTTCATTGGATGCAAATGTCGCATTATGGTGGAATGATTACAGTTCATCACATTTGCCAGTACTCGAGTACACTGGCATGGATCATTGTAGGTTAATGCGTTTAAACGACCTTCAGCAAATCCTGAACGTCGTCCTGAACATGGAGGGTCACTAATTACAAAACGATCTTCCTTATAACGAGAAAACCATTTTCTTACTACACTCTGTCCACTGGCATTATCACAATACACAGCAAAAGTGTTTATGACTGCCTCCGCTGTTGTCACAGTATAGGAATCAAACAGAAGGAAATGTTCTGATCCCTCCACTTGGCACTCTGTTCTCTAGCATTCAGAGCTCTACTCACTAACTACCTCCAACTGGCAAAATGACAGTATGGTAACTCAAATAGCAACAATGAACCACAAATAAAAATTTACAATCGATAAATAAACCCATAGCAACCGGGATAGCAGCATGCAAAACGCAGTGAACTTACCCACCAACTTACACATAACCTCTTGTACTCCTTGCCAAAATAGTGCCATCCAAACTGCCTACAACTTTTTCCTCATTTCAGAGACAGTAGCAGGCAAACGAAGCGTTTTCGAATATAACTTTATTAGGGAAATATTCTTACATGATAACCTTATACCAACCATCATGCCATGTAACACAACTTTTAATACACCCTGTATTTATTACAGAAAAACTCTCTATAAATGCCTTGGTGGAATGAGCAATGGGAATGAAACCAATTTGCGCAAGTTACTAAAATCAGCATTTGCTTCATTAAATGTTTGTCACCATTTTTGTGCAGCGGATAATTCTGCAAAACCTTCAGAAATGTATTCTTGCACATATAATGCAGTTTCTCCATAAAGATCATCAAATTTCAAATGAATTTTTGCAGCTTTATATTTTCAACTACACTCCTGGAAATTGAAATAAGAACACCGTGAATTCATTGTCCCAGGAAGGGGAAACTTTATTGACACATTCCTGGGGTCAGATACATCACATGATCACACTGACAGAACCACAGGCACATAGACACAGGCAACAGAGCATGCACAATGTCGGCACTAGTACAGTGTATATCCACCTTTTGCAGCAATGCAGGCTGCTATACTCCCATGGAGACGATCGTAGAGATGCTGGATGTAGTCCTGTGGAACGGCCTGCCATGCCATTTCCACCTGGCGCCTCAGTTGGACCAGCGTTCGTGCTGGACGTGCAGACCGCGTGAGACGACGCTTCATCCAGTCCCAAACATGCTCAATGGGGGACACATCCAGAGATCTTGCTGGCCAGGGTAGTTGACTTACACCTTCTAGAGCACGTTGGGTGGCACGGGATACATGCGGACATGCATTGTCCTGTTGGAACAGCAAGTTCCCTTGCCGGTCTAGGAATGGTAGAACGATGGGTTCGATGACGGTTTGGATGTACCGTGCACTATTCAGTGTCCCCTCGACGATCACCAGTGGTGTACGGCCAGTGTAGGAGATCGCTCCCCACACCATGATGCCGGGTGTTGGCCCTGTGTGCCTCGGTCGTATGCAGTCCTGATTGTGGCGCTCACCTGCACGGCGCCAAACACGCATACGACCATCATTGGCACCAAGGCAGAAGCGACTCTCATCGCTGAAGACGACACGTCTCCATTCGTCCCTCCATTCACGCCTGTCGCGACACCACTGGAGGCGGGCTGCACGATGTTGAGGCGTGAGCGGAAGACGGCCTAACGGTGTGCGGGACCGTAGCCCAGCTTCATGGAGACGGTTGCGAATGGTCCTCGCCGATACCCCAGGAGCAACAGTGTCCCTAATTTGCTGGGAAGTGGCGGTGCGGTCCCCTACGGCACTGCGTAGGATCCTACGGTCTTGGCGTGCATCCCTGCGTCGCTGCGGTCCGGTCCCAGGTCGACGGGCACGTGCACCTTCCGCCGACCACTGGCGACAACATCGATGTACTGTGGAGACATCACGCCCCACGTGTTGAGCAATTCGGCGGTACGTCCACCCGGCCTCCCGCATGCCCACTATACGCCCTCGCTCAAAGTCCGTCAACTGCACATACGGTTCACGTCCACGCTGTCGCGGCATGCTACCAGTGTTAAAGACTGCGATGGAGCTCCGTATGCCACGGCAAACTGGCTGACACTGACGGCGGCGGTGCACAAATGCTGCGCAGCTAGCGCCATTCGACGGCCAACACCGCGGTTCCTGGTGTGCCCGCTGTGCCGTGCGTGTGATCATTGCTTGTACAGCCCTCTCGCAGTGTCCGAAGCAAGTATGGTGGGTCTGACACACCGGTGTCAATGTGTTCTTTTTTCCATTTCCAGGAGTGTACTTTAACAAAATCGTCAGATTCAACACTGCTTTTCAAATTCATTGGCAATGTTCACATTTGAGGATAGGTTGTGTTCAAAACCTAGTAACCAGTTACTGTTCAGTTACTCAGCCAATCCATTATACACAAAATTACAGGCAACTTCAGTGGTATTTTTATGATTTTTGAAAAATGAATCCTAGAACAAATCAAAATATGTTGAAAAAAAGTATTTTCACTTACTTTATTATTCTCATAAAATATAGAGGACAGATCCTCAAATTAATGTACAATGCTTTATGATTAAGTTCAGGTGACAATCCTAACTACAGCATCAATTCTTTCCAGACTCATGTTTTTAGTTTACTTTCTTGTAGCAGGAATTCATGATATTCATGAAGCTCTTCCCTGCCTTATAAAATGACAGCAATTGCAAAACATCCAACCTCGTCAAATCCACTTCAGTATCAGTACCAATACCCAGTATAAGCAAACACAAAAGGAGACGAGCTATAGATGACCAAAACGTAGAGTAAATGTGACTCCATACGGTCACAAGATGCAATAGCTGACCTGAAATACAGACAACATTGGTTTAATGCAACAAGTTAACACTTTAGTAAAGCAAATTATATGCAGTACGGAAAAGCAACCTAAGGAAATGACCTCCAGTTAAAACTGAGTGACAAAGAGATAGAGTCTGTACAATCCACAAGGTTTCTGGTCATGCACATTGACCAGAACTTAACTGGAAAGACCATGTTAGGTATTTATCCCACAGGCTCAATTCAGCATATTTCATATTGAGGATAATATCTAGAGTATGCACCATAGAGTGTGGTAGATTAGTGTATTTTGCTTACTTTCAGTCTATTGTATGTCTTATAGTATAGTAATCAGGGGTAAAACTAAATCACACTTAATAGATAACTTCAAACTACACAAAAGAGCTATTCGAATTATAACACACAATTCTCCAAGAACTCACAGTAAGTCCCTCTTCAAACAATTACAAATACTCACAATAGCATCACTGTATATGTTTAAAAGCATTCTATGTAAAGAGTACAACTGAACAATTTACATGCCGATGAAGACTACCACAATTATAATATTCGCAAATGTAAAAATTTACATGTAGAAAGAGTGAGGATAACACAAACCCTAAAGTATGTAAGTTATTTTGGAATGAAGCTGTACAATGCTCTGCCAGTGTACATGAAGAAAATAACAGGTGAAGTAAAATTTAAGAGTGAGCTTAAAAATTACCTTTTTAAGCAAAAGTTTCTATGACATAGGTGAGTACTTTGAATGTGTATAAAATTATTGTCTTGACATTTATGTACATTCTATTGACAAGTGTTGTACTCTCAAAAATGCATTGAAAACAACTATATGAGTGATATTCTGTTATTATGTTCGTATTACATGTACTTCGCATGTTAATTACACTTATGACAATTCCTATATCATGTAAATGATTTACAGGAAGATAATAAAATGAAATGAAATGGAAACAAGGTTTCCTTTAATTTGAACCGACATTGCCACAGATAACTTTTTCCGTGTTTCGAAATATGTTGCAAACATCGATTGATCAGCGGTGGTTTCCACTTCCCAGAAACGATGGAGACATGGCTTAAAATATGTTGTAAACTTCTCTCACTCGGTATTCATTCGACACATCTCCCGGAAGATCAAAACCGAATTTCGGAAATCGTTTATCGCTGTCGTAAAGCTACAAAGTGAAGAGTTGTACCTGAGGAAACGGATGCATCGTTAAATTTGAGGGAAGGGTGAAGTAAGAAAGGGGTGACAGCAGGCCTGCGGTTGACGGTTGACATTGATGATTGGAGTGAGGACATTTCTTCTTGTCAAAAACTAAAGTCGATTGAACAGAGTTATCGAAAAGCAAGTGCTATCGATATGTTGACATTCAGCGGCTGTTAATATGACGGAAAGTGTTGTAGCAGACGTGTTGACTATGGAAAATTTAAGAGAAGTGTGCCATGAATGTTAATGTATAATGAGCGCAATCGACGTATGAGAAATTCTGTAATGTTAAGTGACCAGGTGTAATTTTAATCTGAGTTTCCATTGACATTACTGTAATCACAATGCCCGCAGTTGTGGTGGGTCGTCCGAAAAAGGAAAAGGAAGATATGTGGGAAGCGCTTAAGGCGCATATAATTCGAGAGAGGCAGAGAAAGAAACAAGGTATTTTTTCGTCAAGTTTGCTGAGCACGTTCAATAGACGCCACACCCTGTCCACACTACTTCGTTAAGTTACGTCTGTGCATTTATCCTCTTACAGTTAGTCGTGTATTCCTAACGCAACCAGCTGCTTGGAAGCCAGTTAGTTTTACGATGATATACACACCTGACAGAATTTATTGAGTCATTGTTACCACACGTGTACTGTGAAGGATTACCGTACTGAAATATTCCAAATTTGCATCAAATGAAATGCTTGGGGAATAATTTTTTTTTAAATAAATGGAAGAGTTGGTACATTCGTATGTCTATTAAACAAGAGGTAACTTCTTGATGATAGAGTTAACACAGTTTTAATGAAACAACAGCAAACAAAGTAGAATGCTCTTCGGAACATGACTTCAAATAACTCAGTATCTACTGAAGGCATAGATTTATGTAGAGCCTTGTTAACCTGCGGAGCAGTCTTGTGATAGTAGATATCTTATTTTTGTAAAGATATCACTTGTTTATTATCTGTAGAAATATTACTATCTGGTCATGCTCATATATACTGCTAACTGTCCGATGGCTCTAATGCTATGTATTGCCCAAGCCACAGAAATGTTAAACTCTGGGATACAGTAATTCCGTTCAATAAAAAATTACAAAGGCTGCTGCTGCCTCCAGTCAGAAGTGTGCAAACCTATTTATATTTGCATAGTTACAACTGCTTTTACCTCCAACACTTACTTTCATTACCAAACTGAAAATTCCTTTATGGTGAGTTTCTTTTTGTCAATTTATGCTACAACTTTCTTTTTTCCCAAATTTAGTTCTTTACCTCATTAATGATTTGATCTACTCATCAAATCTGCAGCATTCTTCTATAGTACTACATTTCAAAAGCTCCAATCCCTTCTTATCTGCACTGGTTACCATCCACATTTCACTTCTTTACAAAACAATAATCCATACACAAGCACTCTGAAAACACTTCCTAACATTTAAATTTATAGTAAAAGTTACATAGTGCTTCCTCACCTCCACATTTTTGTTGTTGTTTATGCACAATAAATGTACATAAGATAACTTAAAATCCTCACCAGAGACTTATACATTATCCAATACATGTTTTCTGAATTTACCTTATAGTTTTAGTTTTTATGATGGAAAGTGCATTAAAATGGTGAAGTGTATTTAATTATGGGGTGAATATAAACACTAAGTCACACTACAGGTCAATGTGTTACCACAAAATTTATTTGGTACTCATATTCAGTGGATTTGTGAACTCTCAACTGAATTATGACATTTCAGCCTGCCTAGATCTCAGGCTGTGCTACAGATTACCACAGCTAAGACTTCCGGGAGGGGGGCAGGGTCCAGTACCTGACTTTAGCTGGAAATGAAATTTGGGTAAGCAATGATATTTTTATTGTGTCAAAGACAGCAGGGAGTTGGGAGAACAGTTGAGCATAGTGGATACTATCTTGAAATGAAGTTATAATGTGAACATCAATGAAGCCAATCTGTGGTAGTGTAATGTAGTTGAACTAAGTCAGGTGACCCTGATGGAATTGACACTAAAAGGGATGAGATGCTATAAGAAGTTGAGTAATGCTACCTGGGCAGCAAAATAACTGATGATGGTTGAAGTACAGGCTACAAAATTCAGACTGGCAAAGAGAAGCGTTTTTGAAAAAAGAGACATTCGTTAGCACTGAATATGAAATTTGGCTACAGTAAAATCTGAACCCCATCCCCAAATTCTTAGTTTTGATGATAGACTAATCTGTAGCGTAACCCAAGGTCTAGGCCAGACTGAAATGTCGTAATTCAGTTGAGAATTGAGAAAGCCATTGAAAGTGAAGGCCAAATAAATTTTGTGTTGACTGACTGTCCTGTAGTGTAGCCTAGTGTTTACATTCACACCATAATTAAGTACACTTTCCATTATAAAAACTAATAGTGGAGGTAAATTCAGAAAGCATATATTAGATAATGAGCAAGACTCCGACAAGTATTTTAATGTATATTAACATATATTGTGCATAAACAATGAAAAATGGAGGGAGAAGGCAGTAAGTAACTATTACCCAAACTTGGAGTCTCTAAAGACTTGCATGGATAATTTTTCTGCACGAGTAGTATTTGTGAAAAATATAGACTGCTGATTCTACTGCAAGGCTGCTGTTATTGTAATTTCTTAATTAAATATCTGTGAGATGTGTGTGTACGCCACATAAAATTGTAATTCCTTTCTCTTCTGTAATGAATACTTTTGCGTATATGGAGAGTTTTCCATAAAATATTAGTTCAGAGCACATTTTGCCACCTATTCCAATTAAAACGTTACACTGTTATTGAGTTTAAAACTGCAAGCCAGTGTGTTCTAAAAAAATTTGTTCATGTTAATCTAAAAGTGCTTGTTTCATTTGGCACAGCTTCTGAGAATTGCTGCATCCTTTCAACCATGCCTTATCAGTTAGAAACATAATTCACTAATTCCTGTGTAAAACAAAATATATTCTTTTATGGAATAGTGGATGTTGGGTATATTTTATGAGTTAGCAAAGGCTTTTGATGCCTGCTTGTACAGTGTAATGTACAGCACACTAGCTTGTGGGACAGGAAGGTTTATGATCCATTTCTGTGCACTGGTTTCAGACAGACATAAAACTCGCATAAGATGACACACTATATGAGATGAAATATTGTGCTGTTACAAGCTTATTTCTGGTAGACTGATCATTCTCCCTTATTTATACTCTCTGACATGCTTTTTTTGTCCACTTTCACATTGACTAGAGCTATCTTGCAGATTATTGCACTCTCAGGGGCTCAATGTTCATTTGCTGGATAAGGGCTTGATGGCCCCAGGGTTTCTGAGGAGGAGACGGATAATTGCTGTCAGTACTCCTTCACCGTAAGCTATGAGTATGCTTGAGCAACCAATGAGTGGTGGTATGTTGTGTGTCACAGGGAATGGAGATCTTGGCTTGACCACCCTAATCACTAGGGTGGTGAACACTATTATAAAAAAAGCCTCTCAATCTCAAGGTGTGCTGCTTGCCAATGAGGTACATGGCTGTTGAGGTGGAACGGTTGTTAGCGTGCAACCTTTGGGGAGCCTCTCGCACCTCAGTTGTTGAAGGCATACATAGGCATGTGGGGCTCTGTCTAGCTGGACTTTTGTTTCCTTAGCTGTTCATGGCACTGAAATAGAACCCATGAAATACTCTCCTCCTCCTCCCAGTGGAAATGGTGAGCCACTAGCAGATACCAATATCCTATCAATCAAGAGGGCTTCTGTAGCTAGTCCTCCTGTTTCTGGAATTAATTCAAATAGGCCTAGTCTTGTCTCTAGTAACAGAGCACATGCTGGTAATCAGAATGTGCTTTTAATAGTGAAAAGGAAAGGTTGCAGCTTTGAAAAAGTTTCTCTTTTCTATATTCAAGAAGGCTTATAGGGCATTGTTGGCGCTTTAACATCAGTCCAGCGATTGCATAATTGGCCACTTTGGTAGAATGCTTTTTTATTCCAGTCTCTGATCACAATATGAATTCTTTAGACGATGACCGGTTTCAGTCTGTAATGACCATCCTCAGTTCTAAAATATATAAATATATACATATAGTCAGCAGTATGTCTTTTAACATAAAACAGCAATATGTATCACAATATACTATCATACAGCTAGGGAAATGTACAGATAAAATATGGTATAACATACCTTTTTTACACCATGTCCTAAAGTGATATGGCCATAATGGCATCGTCAAAACATATAAATATAATCAGCATAGCATCGTCACGTAGATCTAAAAGATGGTGTAGAATAGGCCACATCGTGATTATTGCCAACTAGCTACTGAAGTACAGTAGCATCCAGAAACCTGTTTGCCTACACATCTCCCTAGATGTTGCTACTGTGGGCTTGCTTATATGTAGTCATCATTTATGCAAAAACATAATCTGATAAAAGCACATTAGATAAAATGCATGTAGCAGACTTATTAAAATTGGTGACTATCATAGAAACCAATTGTGATACATTAATGTATACATTAAGTCAGTTGTGCCCTTTCAAAGGAACCATCCCAGCTTTTCCCTGGAGCAATTTAGGGAAATCACAGAAAACCTAAACCAGGATGGCTGGATGCGGGATTGAACAGTCATCCTCCTGAATGTGAGTCCAGTGTCCTAATCACTGCGCCACCTCGCTTGGTTGGAATTACAGCAGAGGTGTTGTGACATGCAAGGATTAGGTGGACATTCCCAAGGAGGAATTGAAAGATGAGTGTGCTCATGAAGGTACAGTTGATGTGCAAAACATCATGAAGTGGATGGATGGAGATTTTGTAAAATCTGACTCCTTTATCCTGATGCTCAGTAGCACGAAACTTATGGAGCATGTCAAGGCAGATTTCCTTTGTTAAACACTTGTGACACTGCAGTTATTTCGAAGCCCGTATCTCCTGTTATAACACCAGAAAGGACTGAAGTTGGATAACATCCTGCTCCTCCTAAGATCCAGTCTGCACCACTCTCCAGTGCTGCCACAACTACATTCGTGGTTCTCTCTCGAGTATTCTTCTGAACTGATGGATCTTGATGTCTTATGTCTCAACCCAGGACTGAGCCTCCATCCATTGCAGGCTCCCTTCCATGACAGAAAGTCAGGGTGAAAGCGCTACCCCCATGATAGGTGGCTACTGTAGTACAATGGAACATTAATGGGTTCAGGACACATGTTGATGAACTGAAACTCCTAACACAGTGATGCCACTTTTGCAGGTGTTTGCAGAAAATGCTGTTTGAAGCATCTGATGTCCTTGTACTATGAGGCTATGTGCTCTATTGCATGGGTGACCTGACTGGGGAAAGGGCGAAGGGAGGGGTTGCTGTGTTTGTCACTAATGTGCATCCCTCCTCTGCACTCCCCTTAGCTGCTGACCTGAAAGCTGTTGACGTAGTTAGAATAGGACTGAGGTATTCGTGCTTGTCATAAGAGGTGACTAAAAGGAGTCTCACATGTTTCAGCCTTTATGCGATGGTCCCCTGTCGGGTTTGACCTCCATCTTTCTAAATTTTCCCAAAGAGTGAGCCAATTAGGGAAGCGTGGCTTACATGGTGCATCATGTCCATCGTGCATGGAGATCTTCAGCCCACTTTCTCATCTTCACATTGCAGTCCCTCTCATTCTCCATTTCTTAGGTGAGGACACCTTCCTGGGTGCATTTTCCACCATGCAGTATCGCATTCTGTGTTGACAATGACAATGGACTTCTTAGCGCTTCATATCCAGCACTGTAGCCAGTCCGTTGTGGTGGGGCCGCCATGTACCCTGTTGGTCGTAGCCCCCTGACAACACAGGGATCTCTCTGCTGATGTCTGCACTGTTAACTCCCCACATATGCCATGGAGTAGATGCCCATCTCCCTGGGGCATCGGGATTCCAGACAATGGCTATCCTGCCAGGTGGCCTTTGCTGATGCTGGGTGGTGCCCGTGGAGGGGGGGGGGGGGGGCTGGTTGGAGTGGGCGGCATCAGGGTGGATGACATGCCATGAAGTGTAGTACGTCATCTCTTGCTGGTGGTCCGCCACCAGCAGTCTGTAAGTGGGCAAAGTGTAACTTCAATGAGAAGAAATGTGACCTCGAATCGTTCCCCCTCACTGGCCACCTCATAGGAGGAATGCCAGGCAAGGATGGCAGTGAGGCTTATTCGCCCCGGTACCTTGTATGTACAAGAGTTGATGGGGAATCTTTCATGTCAATGAAGCCTTAGTTTTTTGTGGAGCATTTGGAGGACAGGTTTGGGGAGGTGGAGGGCCTGTCCAAGACGTGCTCTGTGTCAGTCTTGATAAAAACAGCATCATCTGCCCAGTCACAGGCATTACTCGCTTGTGACAAGTCGGGGGATGTTTCTGTTACCATCACGCCCCATAAGAGCTTAAATATGGTCCAGGGTATTATATTTCACAGGGACCTTCTTTTGCAATCTGACGATGAGCTGCTTGCCAATTTAGAGCGGCGAGGTGCTCAAATTGTCCGGTGTGTCCATCGGGGTCCAAGGGATAATCAGGTTGCCACCAGTGCTTTTATCTTGGCCTTCGAGGGTGTCACATTATCCGAGAAGGTCAAGGTGATGGCCTACCGCTGTGATGTCAAGCCATATACCCCTCGTCCGATGTGGTGCTTTAAGTGCGGGAAGTTCAGCCACATGTCTTCCCGCTGTACTTCCAGCATCACATGTCGAGATTGTGGATGTCCATCACATCCCAGTACTCCATATGCCCCGGCTCCCATCTGTGTCAACTGTGGAGAGCATCATTCACCATGCTCGCCAGACTGCAAGGTTTTACAGAACGAGAGGAAAATCATGGAATATAAGATCCTGGACTGACTGGCCTACACTGAGGCTAAAAGGAAATTTGAGCACGTACATCCTATGGCTATGACCTCCTCTTAAGCCGCTGCTACGAGAACAGTTGTTGCCCCATCAGTTCCTCGCATATCTGTCGCTTTCAGAACCAGAAGACTACCCCTCCCCCCTTGATGGTGGTGGGCACTTCCCTCCCTGTTGCTCCCGCACCATCTAGTTTAGGAGCAACACTCCCCCCCCCAAACCATTGGGGATATCAGTTCTCACTTCTGAGCTGGAGAAGCATAAGTCTTCTTCGGCTCCTCTCGCTAGGAAGGGGTCTTTTGGGTCACTACATTCCCACGTTTCTGCTAGTGGGAAAGATGACACCTGCCAGTGGCTGAAGAGCCCAAAAGGAGCTGGTCGTAGGGCTTCACGCTCATCCTCAGTCCCAGAGACTGAATCAGTTAAGTCCTCCCATCCAGGGTAACTCTAGGAGCAGTGAGAGAAATCCAAAAAGAAGGTCCCCAAGACCAAGCGAATTGCAGTAGCACCCACACAACCACTACCTACAAGCTCTGCGGGGATATATACTGCTCATGCAATAAGTCGGTGGCTTGAATGTTCCATGCCTTCCCAGTCTCACAATGTTGTCATCCTCCAGTGGAGTTGCGGTGGTTTTTTCCACCGCCTGGCTGAGCTATGGCAACTGTTAAGCTTTACACCTGCTTTCTGCATTGCCCTCCAGGAAACCTGGTTCCCGGAAATGCAAACCTCTTCCCTCCGCTGCTATAAGGGATACTATGGCAACCGTAACAACTATAATAGAGTGTCAGGTGGAGCTTGTGTTTATGTCCTAAACTCGATCTGTAGTGAACCTGTGCCCCTTCAAATCCCTCTTGAAGCTGTGGCTGTCAGAATAGGGACGACACAGGAAATAACTGTCTACAATGCATATCTTCCTGCAGATGGTGCAGTACTCTTGAATGTATTAACTGCACTGATTGATCAACTCCCTAAACCTTTATTACTTTCGGGAGATTTTAACGCCCATAACACCTTGTGGGGTGAAACCGTGCTTATTGGCCGAGGCAGAGATGTTGAAACTTTACTGTCTCAGTTTGATCTTTGCCTCTTAAATGCTGGGGCCACCACACATTTCAGTGTGGCTCATGGCAGTTACTCGGCCATTGATTTATCAATTTGCAGCCCAGGACTTCTCTCATCTACCCACTGGAGAGCACATGATGACCTGTGTGTTAGTGATCACTTCCCCATCTTCCTGTCACTGCCCTGGCGTCAGGCCCACGGACACTGCCCCAGGTGAGTCTTAAACAAGGCGGACTGGGAAACTTTCACCTCTGCTGTCACCGTTGAATCTCCCCCACATGGTAACATCGATGTGATGGTTGAGCAAGTGACTACAACAATCGTTTCTGTGGCAGAAAACACGATCCCTCACTCTTTAGACTGGCCCTGGCAAAGGCAGTCCCTTGGTGGTTGCCGGAAGTCACTGAAGCGATTGAGTGTCAGTGAGCCCACAGCGGCATAAGCGGTGCCCTTCCCTGGAGCACCTCGTAGCCTTTAAACGGCTCTGTGCCCGCGTTTGCCAACTTATCAAACGATGTAAGCAGGAGTGTTGGAAGAGAGATGTCTTGACCATTGGGTGCCATACGTCACCTTCCCAAGTCTGGACAAAGATCAAAGTGTTGTCGGGTACCAGACCCCAACAGGTGTTCCCGGTGTTAACATAAATGGCACATAGCAACATCAGAAGACTCGTACGTACTCCAGGAAGACCTGCAGAGGATTAATGCATGGTGCGACAGCTGGCAGCTTTCCCTAAACGTAGATAAATGTAATATAATGGCCATACATAGGGGCAGAAATCCATTCCAGTACGATTATGCCATAGGTGGTAAATCATTGGAAGCGGTAACGACCGTAAAATACTTAGGAGTTACTATCCGGAGCGATCTGAAGTGGAATGATCACATAAAACAAATAGTGGGAAAAGCAGGCGCCAGGTTGAGATTCATAGGAAGAATTCTAAGAAAATGTGACTCATCGACGAAAGAAGTAGCTTACAAAACGCTTGTTCGTCCGATTCTTGAGTATTGCTCATCAGTATGGGACCCTTACCAGGTTGGATTATGAGCGGCACCTACAGGGAGCCATCCACAAGGTGCAGTCATGGGCTCTAGCCCACGGTTTCCAGTTTTCGGCCGCAAAGTCGTGTGTTATGCACTTCTGTTGGCATCGTACCGTTCATCGAGATCCCGAACTTTACCTTAATGGCAATCCTCTCACTATGGTGGAAACATATCGATTCTTAAGACTGGCTTCCTCACCTTCGTCGGCTTAAGCAGAAGTGCGGGCAGCACCTCAATGCCCTCCGCTACCTGAGCAACACCAATTGGGGTGCAGATCGCTCTACGCTGCTGCAGCTCTACAGAGCACTTATTCAATCCCGCCTTGACTATGGGAGTCTGGTTTATGGTTTGGTGGCACCCTCAACGTTGTGTTTATGCGACCCAGTGCACCACTGTGGCGTTCGCCTAGCGACAGGAGCTTTTAGGACAAGTCCGGTGACCAGCGTCCTTGTGGAGTCCGGAGTCCCTCCATTGCAGGTTAGGTGTGCACAACGGCTGGGCATTTATGTTGCACACATTCGTAGTTCTGCGCATCCTGATCACAGTCTCCTTTTCCCACCCACGGCGGTTCATCTCCCGCATCGACGGCGCAGGTCAGGGCTTCCAATTGCAGTTTGTGTCTGATCCCTTCGTTCTGAACTGGAGTCCTTGCCTTTACCACCTTTACCTCAGGTCCATTCACGTATATCTCCATGGTGTGCACCTAGGTTGTGGTTTCGCCTGGACCTTTCACGTGACCCTAAGGACTCAGTTAACCCCGCGGCTTTCCGCTGCCATTTCCTCTTGATTCTTGACTTGTACCGAGGCCACAAAGTGGTTTACACTGATGGCTTGATGGCTGATGGTCACGTTGGCTTCGCGTATGTCCATGGAGGACATATTGAACGGCATTTCTTGCCCGATGGCTGCAGTGTTTTCACTGCTGAGCTGGTGGCTATATCTCGTACTCTTGATCAAATACGTTCATGCCCTGGGGAGTCATTTCTTCTGTGTACTGACTCCTTGAGCAGCCTACAAGCTATCGACCAGTACTACCCTCATCATCCTTTGGTAGCGACCATCCAGGAGTCCATCTATGCCCTGGAATGGTCCAGTCGTTCAGTGGTGTTCGTCTGGACCCCAGGTCACGTTGGAATCCCAGGCAATGAACTTGCCGACAGGCTGGCCAAACAGGCTACATGGAAACAGCTTATGGAGATCTGCTTCTCTGCAACTGACCTGCGTTCAGTACTATGCCACAAGGTGTTGCGGATTTGGGAGATGAAATGGCATAACTATAGCGTGCACAATGAAGTGTGTCATTAAGGGGACTTCGTATGTGTGGCAGTCATCCATGAGGGCCTCTTGCAGGGACTCTGTGGTGTACTAATGGCTCTGCATTGACCATGCTTGGGTGATACGTGGCCACCTCCTGCGCCGTGATGAGCCACCTCAGTGTCGGTGCGGTGCCCGGCTGACAGTGGCCAATATCATGGCAAGCTGTCCTCCTTTGGCTGCCCTGCAATGGACTCTTCAGTTACCGGACTCATTGCCATTAATTTTAGCTGACAACGCCTCATCGGCTAATTTAGTTTTACATTTTATACGTGATGGGTTTTATCATTCTATATAAGTTTTAGCCTATGTCCTTTGTCCCTTTGTGGTCTCCACTCTAATGCTTTTAGGGTGGATGTTTTAATGGGTTGCAGAGTGGCTGGATTTTCCTTTTTATTCTCATGGTATGTGTGTGTGTTCATTTTAATCATTCTCATCATATTTTTAATTTACCTGAATTGCGTATGTGGAACACCACTCTCCCTTTTAAAGACTGTTTCTTTGGGCCTCATTTTTTACTCCAAAATTTTTTGGTTACTACACTTGAATGCTCTGAAGGCAAGATCCCAGAAGGAGTGAACATTTAATTTTTACTCCAAAATTTCATGGTTACTTCACCTGAAGGCTCTGAACATTTTGAAGTGTCTTAGGCACAGGTCCTTGGGAGTGGAGAGGCCATTCTGCTCCAGTTTTATGTGGCTTTCATGTAATCGTGGCTTGACACTGTACAACATGAGGAAATCAGGCTGGCCACAGGAACTTACAGGATCAGCCCCATGCGCAGTCTGTGTGCTGAACCTGGCGAAGTGCCACTTATCTCCTGGCAGCAGCCTCTCATGGTGCATCAGGCGTTTCAGTTTTTCGCTCTCCCACTTCCCCATTATACCATACTGTTGCCCATCTGGCCATGGAATGCATCTTTACCAGTCATCCTTGGGCAACGAGACCATTTGGGATCCATATGAAGTAAGTGCTGAAGTTCCTTGCTGTGGGGCACATACATGCTCAAATCTGGGGTTTTAACCAACTGCCACCCTGGTTACACAGAGGCCAGAGTAATTTTAGATTTAATGCAGTATGGGAGTGACTGCACTCCGGCGTATGTTTTTAATACATTATTATCTGACTTCTTAAATAAGCACCACAACTCGTAAGCTGTATTTATTGATAGGTATAAGCAGGGGGGCTCTGTTGGTTGCTCTGTTGTTTTCTCTGATCATATGCTCAGGAGTCAACTGCCTCAAGGCTTTACTGTCTACAGCGTTGGATTAGATGAGGTATCTGAGGCGCTGAAGCAGATGAGACATGTTTAGAGTGCCAAATTCCTTGTCTGTTCAGATTCTCTGAGTGCTTATCTCTCTCCCCAAGACTTGTACCCAGAAGATGAAGTTGTTCAGAATATTCAGGACATCCTCCTGCATCTACAAAGGTTGAGGAAGGAGGTGTCTCTCTGCTCATTGCCAGAGCACATAAGTATTGTGGGGAATGAAAGGGCGGATGTGGCAGCCAAGGAGATGCGTCATGATCCTCAGTTAGTTCGGTGTGCCATACCCGTGCATGCTATCTGTTGCCTCACTGTAGAGATACGTGGTCATGCATCGATGGGAGGATGAATAACTGAAAGTGACAGACAATAAGCTCCGTGTAGTAAAGCACACAAATGCATCTGTGCTGTATTTCCTTCCAGCCACATCGATGAGAGGAGAGCCTCCATACTCATCTTAGTATAGGCCACAGTCCTGTGGCACACGGCTTCTTGCTCCAGTGAGAGGGCCCTCCAATATGTGGTGCTTGTGGCTTACAGATCACTGTGTGCTGCATTTTATTAGATTGTGTTTTATTTCTGGACCAGATGGCAACAGTTGATCTATGGACAGCTGTGTCCTGTATTTTAATTGATTTTGAAATGGATATGGTCAAAGTTTTAAAGTTCTGTGAATTGTCCAGTATATGTCCTAAGATTTTAGAGAGATACTCTTAATGTGTTAACAGGGTGACTGGCTCCCCCATATTTTTTGGTAAGTGGTCAGCTGCTCACATTTCCCTGTGCCATTGTTTTAGCTCCTCTGTCACTTTATATATGTTTTAATCCCTGGTATAGTACCTTTCACCCTACCTCCATTGTCTTAAGGCATGTGAGATGGAGTGATTGTATGGATCGCCACAAGTGAGGTGGGAGTGAGTGCAAGTGTGTCGTTTTGCAGGCAACAATTTTAGAAATTTTATCCACATTTGTTTCTTCTAATTAGTACAAGGGTCCTGATAACATCACTGTTGAGCATCCATATACTCAAACCACATACACTGTATGCACTGTGTATCAGAATTAGGCCTACTTGCGAAAACTGGCATGGGTCAAAATGTGTAAGGGGGAAGGGGAGAGGGAGGGTGTCAAATGATAAGTCACTTGCTTGGAAAAATGTTCGTGTACTGACCCTAGTTCCAACTCTATGCAATGTGTCAGCTTCTGAATAATGCTAATTATTTATTTAATTATGTTAACAGTACCTAATGGAAACAGATACTCCTTTCCTTCTTTGTCTTTAAATGTCTGTTAGATACCTAATAGTACCATTAAAAGACTAATGTAAATGACTCATATCCCCCAGAACTTTACCCCATTGCATTTAGAGTAGGGCATTAAATTGTTATATAATTCAGTGTACCAATCTATTCAGTATAATGTAATTGGCATCACTGGTCTGGGAGGCTGTGGTGAAGGCTGTGGGATGTAAAAGAGGTTGGCCGAGCTTGGTTTGTAGGTGAGCAGTGATGGTTGATGGTGTGGCACAATTGCAGAGGGACAGGAAGGGAAACACCATGGATGAGGTAGTTTATGAGAAGGTGAGAAAGCTTTTTGAAGTGAAGTCTGGCTTTTATTAGTTTGGAAGACAATGTCAAAACTGTCAAGAATTAATTATTTTCATTTGTCTCTTCAATATGGTAGTTGTGCTATGACCAGAACTGCTGCAGTAATGAATTAGATGTGACAATATTTTAGCTTTATTGAAGCAAGCTCTGTATGGCTGTGGTGGATGTTCACATCTGTAGCTTCTTGTGGCATTAAAATGTAACTAATTGCAGATAACACTAGGGAAAAATTTGTAACATAATTTATGTTGAGTTTGGTTTTTGAGCTTTTTTGGAGTTAAGTAGTCGTGCTGATTTCAAAACTAGTTAGTTTTCTTCTACCAGGTCAAGTTTTTTTCCCATGCACCTTATGTAAATATGAATACTCTGTGCGGGACTAAGTGTGGAGCACAGTCAGCAGTTTTGCTTTCCTATTGGCTGCCATAAACCTCTTGACTGGTGATGGGAGGGGTGAATGAGGCCATAATTGACCAGTGAGAGGTTCATATTCTCTAGACCAGTTCACTTATGCTTGAGACACTGTAGTGAGATGATTTGTTTCACTCTGATAGTGCATTCCAACATAGAGACCAAATTCTTGTTTGATACAAGGTTAGCAGTGTTCAGTTTTTATTATATATGAACAGAAACCTTTCCTTACGTCGTCCTCAGGGAGCTTATGTCATAAGTACTTAAATGGCCCCAATTCATTCTGTTATATATGTGGCAGTTTTATGATTCTCAGTAAAAAAAATAAAAACCAGTACATTTGTCTGGCAACCCTATTTTGCCTACATGAAAGTGAAAATTGGCGATCAAGATAAACCATAGACCCCTCACAAAGTGTGCAGTCAGTGTGTTGAGAGTTTACGGATGTTGATGAAGGGAACACGTGACCATCAGGTACATGCCCAGTGCCTCATTCAGCTGAAATCCCAGTGCTAGTTTTCAAAGGATTGTCCTCTTTGGAAATACAGGAATACCAGATGGGAGAAGATCAGAGTGACCCCAGTGACAGTGATTCTGTTTATAGGGAATTAGAGCAGCATGAGTTTAATGGTTTGGCATGAAATACAGGACTATTCAAAAAAGCTTCAGTACTGTTAGCATCACTACTGCTTGAGGAAAGCTTGTTTGAAAAAGGAGCTGAGGTGCAATACTTTCAAAGCAGTGGTTGCCATAACATTCGTGGTTTAATGGAACAGTTGGGAATTTTCAGCCCATAGCACAATTGAATGCTGAGTGTTCATTGATAGCTCAGAATGGAGCTTAAAGTGTGTCATACTCCATAATGGGAATTTATTTGCTGTCCCTAAAGGCCATCCAGTTTGTTTATGTGAAGAATATGAGAATTATCAACAATTTGTTGCAATATCACATGCACCACTGGATCAACTATGTTGACGTTAAAATGTTTTGCTTCCTTCTTGGCCAGCAACATAATTACACCATGTATCTCTGTTATTTGTGTATGTGGGACAGCAGAGTTTGTGAAAAGCATTGGTTGCAGTCAAATTGACCACCAAGAACTGACCTGAAACCTGGTGATCCAAACATTCTACATCAGCCACTTGTTGAGAACAACAACATTGTATTTGCACCTCTGCATATAAAACTGGGTTTCATGAAATGTTTTTTAAAGCTTTATCAATTGACAGAGATTGTTTCAAGTATCTCATTTTGGCTTTTCTTAGCCTGTCATGTGGAAAGATAAAGGCCATTGTGTTTGATGGCCCACAGTTTCAGCAGCTCGTTAAAAATGAACATGTCATCGGAACAATGACAGAATTTGAAAAGAATATTTGGTTGGCATTCAGAAACATTGTCAAAGATTATTTTGATAATAACCTGAGCACAGAATTATACCGAAATTGTTCAGCAACTCTTGGAGAGCATCAGAATGCTTGGTTCCAAAATGAACATCAAATTGCGTTTTTTACTACTTTTTAACGTTGAAGAGTTTTTCAGATAGCAAAAATGAAAGGTGAGCCAGTTGAGATAAATTTCTTTCTTTTATTTCAGTTAATGATGATCACAAATAAATTGTCATAAAACTAGCAGTTTCGGTCCACAATGACTATCTTCGTATCTGTCAGAAAACATTATAAAATAATGGAAAGTTAATAATTTCATGTATGTATCAAAAGATGAGCATGAAAAGTGATAAATCATACCAAACAGAAGAAACCTTACATTATCCTAATACAATTAAGCCAAAGTGGAATCGTCAAAAGGTATAAACAAGACTGGCTTGGCATCATCTAACACATGTAATAATATACTCTAAACCAGGCCGCAATGCCGGAAAAATCATAATGTGAATGGCGTTTTTGCTCACAGTAAACTAGGCTACAGTTGTGAAACAAAAAACATTTTTGTGACGTAAACTCATCAGATGTTGCTACTGTGTGCATATTTGACAGATATAAACACTGATCAGCCAGAAAATTATGACCACCTACCCAATAGCCAGTATGGCCACCTTTGGCACGGATAGCAGCAGCGATGTGTCGTGGCATGGAAGCAATGAGACCTTGTTAGGATGCTGGAGGGAGGTGGCACCACATCTGCACACACAAGTCACCTAATTCCCATTAATTCCGGAGAGGGTGAGTGATGATCTGTGACACCATTTTCAATCACATATCACATCCCAGATGCGTTCAGTTGGGTTCAAATCTGGAAAGTTGGGGGGGGGGGGGGGGGGGGCAGTACATCAATTGGAACTCATCACTGTGTTCCTCGAACCATTCCATCACCTTGTGACATGGTGCATTATCTTGCTGAAAAACACCACTGCCGTTAGGAAATGTGATCACTATGGGGGTGTATGGACTTGGAAGATGACGGATTTGCACCTTTCCATTGGCCTGATGAATAAGGTATCAGGATTGATCAGACCATGCAATTCTTTGCCACAGCACCAATATCCAGTGCCAGTAGGCATGTGCTCATTTCAGTTGTAGTTGCCAATGTCATGGTGTTGACATTGGCAATGTATGGGTTATTGGCTGTAGAGGCCCAGCGTTAGGAGTATTCAGTGAACTGTGTGTTCAGACCCACTTGTAATCTGCCTAGCATTAGTCTGATGTTAGTTCCGTCCCAGTTTGGCACTTGTTTTACCAGCCTGCCCAACCTGTGATGTTGAACATCTGTAATGAGGGATGCCCGCCCAACGATATCTGGATTTGATTTGACCATGTGTTGAAGACACTCACCACAGCACTCATCGAAAAATCGACGGGTCATGCAGTTTTTGAAATGCTCATGACAAGCCTCTGGACCATCACAATCTGCCCTCAGTCAAACTCGTATAGATCATGTGCCTTCCTCATTCTACACACAGACAGCACACCCACTGATACTACATGCACCATTGTGTTTATCTGACTAGCAGTCATTCCTTGACATGTGATGCTGCTATCACCTGAATGGCTTTATAGCCATAGTGGGTCAGTGGTCATAATGTTCTGGCTGATCAGTGTATATACAGTAAAAAAAAGTGATAAAATAAATAATAATACGAAGCCAAACAAAAAAAAACATAAGCCTGGAGTAAGTAATCAGTGGTCTCTGTTGTCATAGCTGTCGGAATGCTGCCTAGAAGTACCGACCAGGGGAATGTAACTGCCACAGGAACTGTCAAATCTTGTGACACATTGTGGCGAGAGAAGGACCACAAGCCATTGTGCCAGTCAATTAATATAATGGTGTAGGCAATTAAATACATTATATAACAAAGAAGAGAGAATTAAAAAGGAGGGTGACACAAGCAGTGTAACAAAATGAAGCATATACCTAATGCACCTAAGGGAAGTAATAACCCAGGAAGGAGTACATTTTAGAGAAATTAAATGATTAATGTAGAAAATTGTCATAGAAAGGAAAGTATGCACTGATTGCAAAATAGCTCTGTCAACTGAGCACCCAACCAGGCTCTGCCCCCCCCCCTCCCCCAGGCTCACCTTTTTTTGGTGACCATAGGGCCCCAGCCTTTGTGGCACTACTTCCTCTTTCTGTCTGCAAACCTACGCTTCGACTGTCTCATACCTCTGCTGGTTTTCTGACGGATGATCCTTTTGGTGCAGGCCCTGCCTGGACTTGGTTCATGATTTTGGTCTTGATTTCCAGTTTCACTCCTGGTGCTATTGTCACTTTCCATAAACGATTATATGGTCCCTGTTATTAGATTCAACCTGTCACATTTTCCAAATTTTACATGTTGTGCAGGGAAGTTGCCCACTGTAGTGAATGCTCCACCCAGGCACCCTTCCTTCCTGTTGTAGTATACCCCCCAAAATATAGCATGGTAGCCATCCCATTGTGTGTGTGTGTGTGTGTGTGTGTGTGTGTGTGTGTGTGTGTGTGTGTGTGTGTGGGGGGGGGGGGGGATGGGATCAACATGTACTTACACAGTGGTAGCCCCCTGACCATGCAGGGGTCGCACTGTTGGTGCCTGCACTACACACTCCCCATGTATGCCATGGAGTATGTGCCTATCATGACTGGGGCAAGGTGACTCCCAGTAGTGGATTACTGGCCAGGTAACCATTTCTGTGGCTGGGTGGTGCCCATGGGAAGAGACCCAGTTCAGGGTGGATGGTGTTGTGGCGGGTAGTTTGCACATGAAGTGACTTAAACTTTCTCCCGCTGGTGGTCACATGGCCCCAGCAGTCTCTTTGGATGGAAAGGCGTCTTATGATGCAACAAAGTACAATCCCAATGAGTTCCCTCCCCTGGCCATGCCATGGAAGAAATAAAGGACTAGATGACAAGGAGCAAAATCCCCCCTACCAATACCTGGTCTGTACCAGGACAGGACCAATGGGGACACCTTTTTGGCCACAAAGCCTTTACTTTTTGTCACCACATTGAAGACAAATATGAGGAAGCTACAGCCACCTCTAAAATGAAGAGCGGTTCTCTCCTCATCGAAACATCATCTGTTGCCTAATCACAGGTGTCGCTTTCTTGTGAAATGTTGGATGACCTTCCCATGTCTGTCACTCCCCACAAGTGTCTCAATATGGTCCAGGGCATCATCTTCCACCATGATCTTTTGCAATCTGACGATGAGCTGCAGGCCAACTTAGAGTGATAGGGCGTGCACTTCATTCATGGTGTCCATAGGGGACCAATGGAAAACAGAGTTGCTACTGGGGGTCTTCATCTTGACCTTCGTGAATGATATGTTGCCTGAGAAGGTCAATGCGAAGGTCTACTGGTGTGACGTGAAACTTTATGTTCTTCCTCCTATGAGATGCTTCAAGTGTATAAAGTTTGAACATATGTTTCCCTGTTGCACTGCTACCCCTTTCTGTAGGGATTGTGGATGTCCTCTGTACATAAATGTTTCTTGTGCATCTCCCCCTGTCTGTGTAAACTGCGGTGAGCTCCACTCTCCCTGCTCACCAGAGTGCTCCATTTTTAAGTTTGAGAAGAAAATCAAAGAGTATAAGACCTTGAACAAGCTCACATAATGAGATGTCAAAAAAAAGTATGAGTGTCTTAATCTCAAACAAATGAGACAATCATACGCTTTGTCGTCTTCTCTGTAGGTGGTGTCTTCTTTTGTTGTGCCTCTTACAGTCGGCCATCAGAGCCACCCACTAATACTTGCCCCCCCCCCCCCCCCAGGTGGTTGGGGTCCCTTCTGTTGCTTCCACTCCACCCATCTTGGGAGCATGGGCTCTGCACCTGCCGGGAACGCCAGTTCCTGTCCCCCCTTCCGGAGGTGTCTCATCCTCCTCCAGTTTTTCTAGCTAGGAAGAGATCTCTCAAGACTCTTCCTTCCATGGTTCCTGCTGATCCACAGCGAGGCACTAGCCTGTGCCGGAAGGCACCACAGGTTGCTGGCTGTTGGAATTCTCATTCTATCTCTGTCCCAGAATCCAATTCAAGGAAACCTTCCCAGTTGTTGTCTTCTAAGGAGAATAATTATAAGGAGGACAAAAAAGTCCTCTAAGGTACGAACAGACTGCATTTAATCCTTCTGTGCCCAAGGTGGAGATCCCAGTGGTCCCTGAGACACCAGGTCTCCCCAGGCAATTGCCACAGAACCTATGTCATTTATCTCCTGACATCTTAACCGGTGGCAACACATTACCCTGGTGATAACCTGCCTGCCCCTCGTCGCTTCATGCCCCCACATTATTCAGAAAGTCTGAACCTCCAGTGGAATTTTTATGGATTTTTCCACCATCTAGCTGAGCTATGGCAGCTTTTAAGCACTTACCTTGCATTCTGTATTGCCATCCGGGAAACATAGTTTCCGGCAACTCGAACCCCTGCTCTTCATGGCTACTGAGGTTATTTTAAGAATCAAACAAACTGTAAGAGGGTATTGGGTGGAGTTTGTATGTGTGCCATGTATGTATGTGTGGAGTTTGTAGGTATGTGCTTCAGGTAGGTAAGGGCACATCAGGATTTTACCATCTGTAATGTTATCTCCCTCCTGATGTTCTGTCTGCATTACTCTCTCAGCTCCCCCCACCTTTCCTAGTTTTGGGTGACTTCAATGTCCACAATCCTTTGTGGCGTGGTACAGTGATCACTGCCTGAGGTAAAGAAATTAAAACTTTATTGGCATGGCTCGATCTTTGTTTTTTGAACGATGGTACTGCCACACACATTATTGTGGCTTAAGGGACTTATTCAGCCATTGACTTCTCCTTTTGCAGCCCTGATCTTGTACCATCTATCCATGGAAGGGTCTACAATGATCGCATGCTAGTGACCACTTCCCGATCTTCCTGTCCTTCCCTCAGCTGTGCTTCCCTGGACACCCACCGAAATGGATTCTTCTTAATGGTGACTGGGATGGGTTCACCTCTGCTGTCATCCTTATCTCCCCAGTTCAAGGCAGTATCAATGTAGCTGTTCGACATGCAGTGGAGCCTCAAAGAAATGGATATAGGCATGCGTATTCAAATACAGAGATTTGTAAACAGGCAGAATACGGTGCTGCAGTTTGTAACACCTACATAAGACGACAAATGTCTGGCACGGTTGTTAGATTGGTTACTGCTGCTGCAATGGAAAGTTATCAAGATTTAAGTGAGTTTGAATGTGGTGTTATAGTCTGTGCATGGGACATAGCATCCTCGAGGTAGCGATGAAGTGGGTATTTTCCTGTACAACCATGTCACGAGTGTACCATGAATATCAGGAATCGGGTAAAACATCAAATCTCCGACATTGCTGCGGCCATTAAAAGATCCTGCAAGGACGGGACCAATGATGACTCAAGATAATCGTTTAGCATGGCAGAAACGCAACCCTTCTGTAAATTACTGCAGCTTTAAATGCTAGTCCACCAGCAAGTGTCAGCATACGAATCATTCAACGAAACATCATCGATATGGGCTTTTGGAGCTGAAGTCCCACTCATGTACCCTTGACGACTGCATGACACAAAGCTTTACGCCTCGCCTGAGCCTGTCAACACTGATATTAGACTGTTGATGACTGGAAACAGGTTGCCTGATCGAATGAGTCTCGTTTCAGACTGTATCGAGTGGATGGATGTTAAAAGTATGGAGACAACCTCATGAATCCATGGACCCTGCATGTCAACAGGGGATTGTTGAAGCTGGTGGAGGCACTGTAATGATGCGGGGTATGTGCAGTTGGAGTGATACGGGACGCCTGATATGTCTTGATATGACTCTGACATATGACACGTACATAAGCATCCTGTCTGATAACATGCATCCATTCATGTCCACTGTGCATTCAGACATACTTGGACAGTTCCAGCAGAACAATGTGACATCCCACATGTCCAGAATGGCTGCAAAGTGGCTCCAGGAACTCTCTTCTGAGTTTTAAACACTTACACTGGCCACCAAACTCCCCAAACATGAACATTATTGAGCATATCTGGGATGCCTTGTAGCGTGCTGTTCAGAAGAGGTCTCCGCCCCTTTGTACTCTTACAGATTTATGGACAGCCCTGCAGAATTCATGGTGACAATGCCCTCCAGCACTACTTCAGACATTAGTCCATTTCATGCCATGTCATGTCACGGCATTTTTGCTTGCTCGCGGAGGCCCTAAACGATATTAGGCAGGTGTACCAATTATTTTGGCTCTTCTGTGTACAACGACAGCTATTCTTTCAGCTGCCAACCATGCCATCCCATGTGCCTCAGGATCCCCTCATCAAAAGATGGTACCCTGGTGGACCCAGAGATCGCTGCAGCTATTAGAGATTGTAGGTGGGCTCTCCAATGCTATAAGCAGCACCCTTGACTGGAGCACATTGTTACCTGTAAATGGCTCTGTGCCCACGTCTGCTGCCCCATAAAATGACAAAAGCAAGAATCCTGGGAGTGGTATGTTTCCACCATTGGATTACGTACAGGTATGGGCAAAGATCAGAAACCTCTACGGTTTCCGGTCTCCTGCAGGTGTACCAGATATTTCCTAAGAGGGTACCGTTGTCGAACATTTTGCTGAGAATTATGTGTGCACATCTGCATTTGAGAACTACCACCCCCTCTTTCGGCTCATTTAACATTGGGCAGAGTGAACACACTTATCTTTTACTACCTGACACCTGGAGCCATATAATGCTCCATTCAGAGAATGGGAACTATCCAGTGACCCAGACCATTGCTCTGAATGGCAAACATTAGATTATTTTAAACATTTTTCTATTTGAAGTGGAACAGATGCTTAGTTGACGACAAGTCAGTTGGAAAGTTACAGCTGGGGAACAAAAAAGTGACAAACAGAATAGCTCAAGATTGTGTTATGAAACTATTTTAAAGTGCTCTCAGAAGTAATAGGTTTTCACCTGTCACATGTCTTTAAGCTCCATATTTGAAATATGCAGACAAAAAAAGTGTTTGGTCTAGAGATGGGCAAACTCGTTCATTCTTGGGAACTAGTTCGCTGGTGATCGCTCTTTTTTGAGAACGGTTCATTTTTACTCATTCACTGTTCATTTGCATATGGTATATGGTTCTTACAAAAAATTGAAAATTAATAGCATAGGCGACTGAAGGATGGAAGGCGCCAAGAATGGGCACTTCCCTCCGCCCTGGAGTATAGAGTTTTTATTCATTACAGAACTTACACATTTGTAGAAGTAATTTCCGTGATTCTGAAAAACCTGTCATTTAGCCAACTATAGCGTTATGTGGCTGACCACAGTGAAATAATGTAAGCTGCTGTAAGTAAAACCGACCCCGAGTACAGACTGTTCACCAATTGCACACAATTTGTTGACTGCTAGGAGCAGAATATGTAAACATGTAAAAATTAGGCAGTAAATAAATAACACATAAACTAATGCAAACAACTACTTCAAACCAATAGATGACAATCGGTGGGTGACAGTGAGCAGTCTAGTACTTGGCTGAATTTTCGTGCTCTACCCTGTACCACTGAAATAATATCTAGAAGTTATGGTATTCTCTTTACAAAATATGAGACCAGATTATGGAGCACGGGCTTCATTCGGTTATAAGTCGGTCTGCCTTGGGCTTCATTCGGTTATAAGTCGGTCTGCCTTCCATAACAATGAACACACCTTGGATCAAAGAAAGACGGAAAATGGCCACTTGTGTATGCCGTACCGACTTCCTTTGCATGCTTAATAACAAAAAACTTGCCTTTTTATATGTCTTCTACTGTTTATCGAAATAACAAAGTAAGCTGATATGCACTTTTGTTACCTAAAAAGATGTATGTATTACATACAATGTAATTTATGTAATTATAAAATACATTTTAATTACCGGCCGTGGGTGCTGAATAGAATATGAAAAGAACCAGAAGTCCAGAGTTCAAGAAAGGTTTGAAACAGATCTAGAAAGGGTGTGAGCAGCGAACGAAGTGAATGACAACTCTACACTGAACTAACTGGTCACAGTCGGCAGTGGAACTGCAGCCAAGGGAGACCAAGACAAAGATGGGAACGGGACCGAGGCTGGAATGAGACTGGCCGAAGTGGCGCTGTGGTAATGAGACCAACCCTTTCTCGTTCCCAGAAACTATAAGTAGCAAGCTGCGACCAAAGTGAACTACGAAAGGCCGTTCCTTAGAATACTTTCCTTGCTCCTTCCATTCATCTAGGTAAACGGTTCCTTTGGAGATGTTAGTTTGTGAACGACTCATCTCTAGTTCGAGCTTCTTTATATTCTGGTGTTGTTGTTGTTGTTGTTGTTGTGGTGGTGGTCTTCAGTCCTGAGACTGGTTTGATGCAGCTCTGCATGCTACCCTATCCTGTGCAAAATTCTTCATCTCCCAGTACTTACTGCAACCTACATCCTACTGAATCTGCTTAGTGTATTCATCTCTTGGTCTCCCTCTATGATTTTTACCCTCCACACTGCCCTCCAGTGCTAAATTTGTGATCCCTTGACGCCTCAGAACATGTTCTACCAGCCTGTCCCTTCTTCTTGTCAAGTTGTGCCATGAACTCCTCTTCTCCCCAATTCTGTTCAATACCTCCTCATTAGTTATGTGATCTACCCATCGAATCTTCAGCATTCTTCTGTAGCACCACATTTCAAAAGCTTCTATTCTCTTCTTGTCCAAACTATTTATCGTACATGTTTCACTTCCATACATGGCTACACTCCATACAAATACTTTCAGAAATGACTTCCTGACACTTAAATCTATACTCGATGTTAACAAATTTCTCTTCTTCAGAAACGAATTCCTTGCCATTGTCAGTCTACATTTTATATCCTCTCTACTTCGACCATCATCAGTTATTTTGCTCCCCAGATAGCAGAACTCCTTTACTACTTTAAGTGTCTCATTTGCTAATCTAATTCCCTCAGCATCACCCGACTTAATTCAACTACATTCCATTATCCTCATTTTGCTTTTGTTCATGTTCATCTTATATCCTCCTTTCAAGACAATGTCCATTCCATTCAACTGCTCTTCCAAGTCCTTTGCTGTCTCTGACAGAATTACAATGTCATCGGCGAACCTCAAAAGTTTTTATTTCTTCTCCATGGATTTTAATACCTACTCCAAATTTTTCTTTTGTTTCCTTTCCTGCTTGCTCAATATACAGATTGAATAACATCGGGGAGAGGCTACAACCCTGTCTCACTCCCTTCCCAACCACTGTTTCCCTTTCGTGCCCCTCGACTCTTATAGCTGCCATCTGGTTTCTGTACAAATTGTAAATAGCCTTTCGCTCCCTGTATTTTACCCCTGCCACCTTTAGAATTTGAAAGAGAGTATTCTGGTACTGTAGTAAATAATGATGATGACTGTAGTGAGTAGATATGTATTTGATTCTCATTTTTCAAAAGCCTAAGTGGTGCAAAGTTTGGAATGCTGCAAGAATAACACTGAGTAAAAAAGCTAGTAATATAGATAAAAAATAAAGGACATGTAGTTATTACTTTACAGATAGATTAAAAAAAAGAGTTTGGGCATACATGACTGCTATGTAGAAAAATCTGTTAAAGTACTGGAAATTATAATTCTTCTTTTTAAAGTTGAACATTGTTTACACTGTCCAAAACCACTTATCATAGACTCCCATCAGATACTTCCTTGGGAAATTTACCAAGGAGTGGTTCATATGCATTCACAGACAATCCTAGGGAATAAAAAGGTGTAGGTGAATGGTTTCTGTCATCCTTGGAAAGTGAAAGAAATCACTTGGCATGGGATATGAAGGAAATTAGGGTTTAATGTCCTTCTGATGATGTCATAAGTGAGGTCTGGGCTGTTAGGTGAATATGGAGGTCTTGTGGTCTCACAACCTTTCAAGACATACCTGTGTATTTGCTGTCCTGTTAGGAGATTAGTAATGATGTTAAATAAGATCTTATTCAGCTTATTCTCATGGACTGCTTACATAGGGGTACTGCAGTATATCCATCTGTGGTTACATTTATACCTTAAAGTGCATAATGGAGCAATGTGTCCACTAGTTGTGAAGAAAATGCCAAGCATCCTTTTACCTATGTTCTTCCTTAACTTTTGTTGTGAGAGTCTGACACCAAAAAGGTCCCTTTTTGCTTTTGGATAAAATAAAATTACTGTAACCGCATTTCTTCAATACCAATTAGAATTTTGAATATTTGTTGTAACCCACTGGAACTAAATCCATTAACCACCCACTAACAAAGCTCAAAATGCTTAGTCTTTTGGTTTTGCATGACCCAGTGTTGTCTGTAGTGACTGATTTGACATAATGATTTTCATATATAACATCTGAGACATGCCTGTCAGTACAACCCAAAATACACCAGTTGTGTTGGTAGGTGCATTCTCTACCAATAACTCTTTCAACATCTAGTGCATTTCTTTTGGTAAAAACTGTTTTTGGTTGCCTGGATTCAATTTCATAATTAAGTCAGTTTCTTTTATACCTGAATTCATTGAATCAACAAAATATCATGGTCATGGAAGGAAAATCCAAAAATACTA
Source organism: Schistocerca piceifrons (assembly GCF_021461385.2). Lineage (NCBI taxonomy): Eukaryota > Metazoa > Arthropoda > Insecta > Orthoptera > Acrididae > Schistocerca > Schistocerca piceifrons. Next base: position 218,296,489 of record NC_060145.1, on the reverse strand, counting down.
AATTTAATCAAACAAAACTTGTCGCAGCCTTCTAGCAGTTTTGAAATCTTTAATGATCTCACAGGAGTGCTACTGTTCAAAGCCCATGATGGATAGCAACTTAATATTGAGAGGAGCACTACAGTGCAAACATCTTTCGCCACTGATGATGGTCAAAACTTGCAAATATTGCTTGGACTGGAACATTGTTAATGTGGGTCTTTCTTGAAAGAGCAACAATGAACCTGTAGGTAATTTTTAAACTTAGTGTTATCCTTTTGTTGCATGAATGTGTATGAGAATGCCGAAGACATAACACCACTGGAATGAGGTTGTACTTAATGCAAGGGAAGTTATACAAAAATTGTTGAAAATATCAAGCTAGTTTTAAGAAAGTAGTGATATGAAAAAACTGATAATCACTGCTCTTACACATAGTTGAGGTGACAAAAGTAGTTAGAAAGAAGAAATAAATTAAAAAAAGAACCAGTAAGCAAGTCCTTTGGTCCCCGCTCTTCTTAGAAAAGGATATGCCATTTTAAGCTGTTTCCTTCACGAGAATAAACTTTTTGGAGTGATAACCTATGTAGACGAATAAAGTTTATGGGATGTTAATCCGCAGTGTTCCACTACGACTTTGCACTCTTTCAAATTTTATTGCCTATTTTTGAACTGTCTTGATTACCAACAATATTTTCTTCTGTGAGCTGCATTGACAAATGAAATTTTGCTCGAACAGTCCACAGGTATACTGCCGGTTCATAGTGTCCAACAGGCACAATATTTCGGTTAACTCAGTTCGTCAGCACACCTAACGATGGCGACATGTCTGATCACCAAAATATTGTGCCCGTTGGACACTATGAACCGGCAGTATATCTGTGGACTGTTCGAGCGACAAATATACTGGGAGAAACTGAAGAATCACAAATGAAATTTTGTTAGTGGCATGCATTTGCCTTTCTTTTCTGTCCATACTTCTTTCATTCTTTTGTTGTGGGCTTCTTTTCTTTCTTGACACCATGCTGTACGAGCCTTCTTCTTTGGTTTCTCTTCTTGGTCAACTTTCCACTTGTGAATTTTGGATCTCAAGATTTCCCTGTTTCTGATATCCTCTGGTGTAATTCCTGCTAGTTTCAGATCTGTTTTGATTTTGCCAATCCATTTCATTGGGCCGGTTTTAGATTTACTCCTGTTTTCATAGAATTCGACTACTTGCTTTGTAAGTCTGTCCGGATTCATTCTTTTGATGTGTCCATAGAATCTTAATCTGTGTTTCTAATGTCACTGTGAATATTAGAGTATTATTTGATTTCCTGTTTGCTTCTGTGCTGATACTGTTCATCTACAAGTTTTGGCCCTAAAATTTTTCTTATGATCTTCCGTTCCATTTTCTGAATGTTTTCCATGTCTGTTTTCCTGTTTAAAATTAGTGTTTCTGATCCCTACAGGCATTCTGGTTTTATGACGGTATTGTAATGTCATAGTTTTGTGTGCTTGGAGACACATTTTTTATTGTAGATATTTTGAGTGAGTCTATAAACAGTGTCCATCTTTTGGCATCTGACTTCGTTGGCTTTCGTTTATATTCCATTTTCCTGAATCGTTTCGCCGTGATATTGAAATTGTGGGACTAGTTTAATTTTGCCATATTTTGTCTCCATTGAATTTTGGTGCTTGTTTGTTGCAAGCCATATATTCTGTTGTTTCAAAAGATACTTGCAGGCCGACTTTTTCCACAGTTTCTTTCAGGAGTTGAAATCTGGTTTTTGGCTGTTGAAACATCGTGAGTTAAGATGGCTAGATCGTCTGCAAATGCTAAGCAATCTACTGTTCATTTTCCTCTGCCGAGAGTAATTGGTTGGTCAATCTTAAGGACTGATTTCAGTTTGTGCCATTCTTGTATCACCTTCTCAAGGATACAGTTTAACAGTAGTGGAGAGAGACCATCTCCTTGTCTTACTCCTGTTTTGATCAGAAAAGGTTGAGATTTCCCCCATAAATTTGACTTTAGATTTTGTGTCTATCAATGTCTGTTGTAGGATTGCAAGTGTTTTCAGATCTAAACCCTGTTCTTTTAATATTTGGAATAATGATTGATGATCAACTGAATCGTAGGCTTTTTTAAAGTCAACAAATGTGCAAACTACATCTTTGCCACTTGTTCTCTGATGTCTTAAGATTAGTTTTAAGTTCAGAGTTTGCTCTGGATATGAATGACCTTGTTTGAATCCTGCCTCATATTCTCTAATTTTTGGTTCTAGTTGCTGTTGTGCTCTATTGAGAGGACACTGGGATGGAATTTTGTAAGCTACTGATGTCAATGAGATTCCCCTATAATTGCTTACATCTGATCTATCTCCTTTCTTATGTAGAGGATGAATTAATACATTTTTCCAGTCGTCTGGAATTCATTCTGTTTGCCAAATGTCTTGTATTATTTTGGTGATTTCTTTTATAGTATTTGGACCTGCTGATTTGAGGATTTCCACTATGATTACATCTTCACCTGCAGCTTTATTGTTTTTAAGATGTTTGATCTGTTTGATGATTTCCTCTACATCCGGTGATGGTGAGTTTGGGTTTGTGGATTCAGGTTCCTGAGGCAGAAATCTTTGTGTTGTTTCTGGGCAGTTCAGCAGTTTTTCAAAATATCTTGAGAGTTCTTTGCAATTTTCGTGACTGTTCAGTGCAAATTGCCCATTTCCTTCCTTGAAGCAAAAATTTTGCAGCGGATATCCTGTGAGTTTTGTTTTGAAATTCTTGTAAAAATTTCGCATGTTGTTTCTTTAAAAGTCTTTCTCGATTTCAAGTAGCTGGTCCTTTTCGAATTTCCTTTTGGTCTTTCTGATTAATTGGGCTGTCTCTTTCCTCACTGCCAAGAATGTTTTGTAATTCTTCTTAGTCTTTCTGCTGTTCCAGTTACTGTATGCTTTCTGTTGAGATTGGATTGCTTGTTCACATTCTTCGTTCCACCAAGGGTGTTTTTTTCTTTTTTGTGGAGGTATCTGTGTTTGTGCGGTTTTGATTAGTTTTCTTCTGAGTTGCTTCCAATTGTCAGAGGGATTTTTCTCTAATTCTTCTGTGAAAGATGGTTGGATCTGGCTAGTGTCAAATTTTGGGATTAGTGACTTCCTTTTTGTGAACCTCTGAGGTTTTAACTATAGTTTGATTCTTGTTAGGTAATGGTCTGAGTCTACATTTGCACCCTTTCTTGCTTGAATATTCATGATTTCTTTGTGGTTTGGATAGGAAATTGCTACATGGTCAATTTTGAATTCACCAATGAGTGAGTTGGGTGATCTCCATGTCCTTTGTTTTTATTAGTTTCTTCTTGAAATACGTTAACGTGATTTTAAGGTTGAATATGCCGCAGAATTCGACCAACCTCTATTCATTTCGCTTAGTCCATTTATGTGCTGGGAAGTTTCCTATTGTTTTCCTCTATTATCTTTCTTTGCCTGGCTGCACATTGAAATCACCTAGTAAGATTTTGACGCGGTTTTGTGGAAATTTGGATACAATTTCTTCTATTGTTTTCCATGATTTGTCTACCTTTGCATGATTTGTTTTATTGTCGTCATTGATAGGCATGTGTACATTGATCAGTGTGTATGTTTTGTTTCCCCACTTTAGGGTGATTGTTATTGGTCTATTATTTACAGGCTTCATGTGAGTTACCGAGTTGAGTATGCTCTTTTTGACTGCAAAAGCAACTCCTAAATGTGGTGTATTTTTGAGAATCTGTTTGTCTGTTTTGCTTTTGAAAAGTCTGTAGCTCCCGAAATCCATTGCGTTTTCATCTGTCAGTCTTGTTTCTTGGAGTGCCAGTATTTCCAGTTTTTGTTCATTAAGGATTTTCTCTAGTTCATACAACTTCCCTATCCATAAGAGAGAATATATATTTAATGAGCTGAAACATGTTTTGGTGTTTGGGCAAAGTTGGCCAGAGGTCTCCAACTCCCTCTGTATGCGTGTCAAGCCACACTCCCCAGAATCCAATAGTCTGGTTGTGCTGTTGATGGCAGCAGTGGATTGGTTACCACCTATGGGTACAAATTTGTTTCCTGTCACGCTTCATAGTACTTGATCATCACAAGTTTTGGACCGTAGTCCAGTTTCATAGGACTGGAGTGTATAGTTCCAGAACATACATTTCCAGCCGCACCTCTGGTGATCAGATGCTGACCACTTTGCCGCTTGTTGCAAGTCAGATGCAGAGTGGATTTAAGTCAGTTCATCCACCCTCTCTGTTGCTGGGGTTTCCCCCTCTTCTGCCTTAGTGACTGTTGACCATTTTCCTCATTCCCTCGGTTGATCTGCGGATGCTTATTTGGCTATGCCTTATTCACACCTGTCCTGCATATCTACAGGAATTCCCCTATCAGCCATTGGGATGCACCATGTTGGGGTTAAGGGCTCCCATCCCAGTGTCGTATGCAGAGTTATGCCTAGCTCTTACTCAGTTCAGAGCTAGACCCCCACATAAGCTGACCGGGCATGGAAATGAAATTTTGTGTTACGTGTTTGTGTCTTGCTCCTTTTACTGAACCTGAAAATTGGAAGTGAATTATTATTTTAAAAACAAGTGGTTAATATTTTGAGATGGATGGCCCCATTCATGAATATTCTTGATGTAACTATGGATTGACAATTTTTACCTTCAACCAGTATTGTTGAAAAATGTGATTTTCCCCTTCTTTAACTTTGTGTCATCTATAAAATACTCTGTAACAATACCAACATTGCTTGTACCAGGTGTATGTGAAAACTGTAACTGTGCTATTATGTCTGATGTCAAAAAAACAATTTCTTAGAACAAGAAGCAGATGCTGAAGTGGAAAGACAAAGAAAAGAGCGTGAAAGGCAACAGAAACAAGATGTTATGACTTTGGGTGAAACACGTGAACAGATATCACAACTTGAGACTCGACTCGCTCAACTTAAAGATGAGAAGCACCAACTTTTTCTGCAGCTGAAGAAAGTACTGAATGAAGACGATCGCCGAAGACAGCTAGTCAAAGAATCTAGGTGACTCACTTTTTTTTATCAATGTGTAACATCTCTCTAAAATAAATAAGTAGTAAGACATATGATTTTTTAAAATGTTTGATGATATAGGGACCTGATGGTTCTTCCATTTTATTTCGAACAAAAGATGTCATGTTAGTTACAAATACTCTCATCTTACATAATGATATGGCCGTTTAAGAGAGTAGTCAAAATATTTATTTATTTATTGATTTATTGGTGTGTGTGTGGGGGGGGATAATATATTGTCTAGCTGTCTGAGCTGAAGAAGAAAAACTGTACAGATTTTTCTCTTGACATGATTTGGATACAATTTTGAAAGCTGGACGAAAGTGTTCAACTTTTGTCTGCATGCCAGCTTACCGTCCAACATTTACATTCTGCGTTGAATGATTGCCTGTTCATACAATTATTTGAATTATAACCAGGCCTTTCTGGTATAATATTAATTTTGGTATTAACAGTTTTTAAATTTTATTTATGATATAAAGTGTGAAACTGTTTACAGTAATACTTATTAGTATTTTAATATGTCAATGAACTGTGGAAAAGTTTTTTATATGGTTATATCTTATCTAGCTTAAATCACAAACTTTTGTCAACTGTGTTTGATATTTGTAAAATGTAAACTTTCACAACTGGAGTTGTTACAATTAATAAAATATTCCAGGCTATTATGCTGCAGTCAAAGGGATTTCACTTTAAAACCCGATGTTTCGTCCCCATCTGCGGAGGACATTATCAAGGGGGACTGTACATAGCTTTGTTGAAGGTCTGATTCACACCCCAGCTCGCTACTGACTACAGCAAAATTCCACTTTTGAGAGCTTCCACACAGTGACGTGACATCACATGTTTTAAATACATTGTAGCTTTGTGGAATGTCAGATTCACACCTCGGCTCGCTACTGACTACAGCAAAATTCTACTTCCACGCAGTGGTTTGATGTCACATGTTTAGTGGCGAAGTGTGCGTGGGTACCACAAAAAGAACTGTCAAAAAACAACTCTAAGTGCACAAATGCAATTGCAGAAGAGGTGAGATTGCCAGATTAGCTGTTGCGCAATATGCTTTACAGACAGGAGACCACCAGATTCATTTTGTTAGGTCTCAAGTATTGGTAGCCACAAGTGGATACCACGAAAAGCTATACAGAGAGGCGTTAGAGAATGTGAAATACCCCAGGAATTTCAGTAGGAAGGAGGAGGCATGAAACTGAGGAAATTTGGATTCCAGTGCTGAAGATGATGTGTACCAGTCTTTCATGATGGGATGATAGTAACAGCGAACAATGTCAGTTGATATGGGCCAGTTGGGCTTGTGTATTCAAAACATGTGACATCACATCATTGCACGGAAGCTTGCGGAAGCAGAACTTTGCTGCAGTCAGTAGTGAGCCGGGGTGTGAATTGGACATTCAGCAAAGCTATGATCCCCCTTGCGAATGTCCTCTGCAAATGGGGATGAAGCATCAGTTTTAAAGTGAAATCCCTTCGACCACAGCATAATAGTCTGGAATATTTTATCAATTGTAATTATGTTTGCTATGTCACAACTTGATTAATCTTTAATCAATGACTAAAATATGAATATCACTGCAGTTGTGCCAGGTTGAAGAAACATTTTGGTGCATTTCATTGTTTGCTACATCTGTCTCACTTTTTTTCAGACAGTAGATTCAAGATCTGTGAAAGTTAGTAGTTTTAATAGACTTGTCACTAACAAGTTTGGATTTATACACATTGTAATCTTCCTTGACCTGAAATGAACAATCATCCGACTTAGCAGCCACACTGTTGGAAATCACAAATGTGGACCTGGCTTTTTACTCACAGCAAAAAGATTGGATTTGATTCTAATTACAGATATTAGGCTCTTGATATTGAACAACAGTTCTTTGATGACATTGAAGAAAAGAAGTCACCTTGGAAGCAAATTTTTTTGCAAGGCGGTGTCTTTCCAGTACTGGTTAATGATTTCTTTCATCTTCTGTGCTCCTTGAATTGTACTTCATTGTTCCCAAATCAGCACGTGAATCCAAACTCAGATGGAGAAAGTAGTATGAAAGACTGAAGTAGGCATAGCTTCTCAGGAATAACAACACTACAGAAAGTCCAAAATGGAATGCAATAATATAATGAAAAGGATAGTTGCTACTCATCATATAGCGTATAGTGGAGATGCTAAGTCGCAGAAAGGCGCAACATAAAGTCTGTAAGAAAGTTAGCTGATCCCAGCTGCCAGAAACTGTGGTTGTGTGTGTGAGAGAGTTTGTGTGTGTGTGTGTGTGTGTGTGTGTGTGTGTGTGTGTGTGTGTGTGTTTTCTACTGCAGGGAGAGGACTTTTATACCTGAAAGCTTTAATATTTCAGCAGTATTTCTCATTGTGCAAGTCTGTGGCTCAACGCCTCCTCTGTATGGTGAGTAAGCAGTCCATCCTTTCCACATTGTTGTTATTCCATCCTGGACTTTTCATTGTTTCATAGCTACGCCAGGTTTTACACACATGAAACCATTATGGTGAATTTGAAGAGACTGTGAATAAATTTCAGTTGCGTTCATCATTTACACGTAACGTATATTTATGTTAAATTTCACATTGTTTTTTTACAGTTATCTCCATGTAACTTAAATTTCGTCCTTTGTTCTTGATTTTACAGTGACATGATGAGTATGCATGCATATCCGGCAATGGCTTTAGGAGGCCATCCACAAATATTTCTGCAACAAAACATCCCTCTGGCAGGCCGTGCACCGATCTACAAAGTTGCTCCACCACATGGACAGCATACACTTTTGCCTGCGGTAACAGAAATTGTCATGTTTGTTACCTTTCCTCTTTCTCCTTTTTACATGTAAGAGATGTGAGGTACACTGCAATCTAGAAAGTTTAAGAGACTGGGTTCATAAAAACTAGAGAAACTTTAAGATTGTGGTTTCAGTGCTCCATACGTTCTACAATCTCCCCCCACTTGAGTAAAACACATGTATAATATTCATACACCCATGTGAAATGGTCACAAAAATCTGTCTTTGGGATACTGTTCAATTTGCTTGCCACATTGGCCTTGGTTGACCCTTCAAGTGAATTTCTGCACTTTGTTGTTTTGTGGTAGCTTGGTGTTGATAACACTAAGTCTTGTCACTAGTGATGATTTTTTTCCGGAAAAAGAGTTGCTGCATGTCGCATTTCAATCAAGCCATGGCATGTGTCCATGTGCCTTTGAGTTTGTTCAAAAGTGAAGGCAGGGCAGGCTTTTCATGCACAGTTTTCTCTTCCTATAGATTGTGGAGAATGTCTTGAACACTTGATTTAGGGATTTTTCTCCACTGTGATTGGTAACACACAACTATTGCACAAATAGTACTTGACTATGACTGTTTGCATGCACATCTGCTGTTTACAGTTGTTAGTTCAAGCTGCTGCCATAGTTATTTCACTGATATCGCTTATATAGTAGGAATAGAATCATCTTAGAATATTTTGGAGGATGTTGTGCATACAGAGAGAGTTTTTTTTTATTATTTAGCTGCAAAATCCACAACAACGTATCACAGACATTCATTTCCTTGCCATAAGTAATTATGTTTCAATAATTGTGGTACAAAGCAGAATTTTCAGGAAAAAATATGACAGCAGAGACCAACTAATATTCATACATCACTGATTTAATTCTGTGAGACATTTATGCAAAAAGTTTTATAAGTATTTTTTAACTTGAAGGAAATGATGCAACTTTGTAAAAAGATGCTGCTTTTATAGGTATGCATTTGAGCTGCTGTTTTAGTAGCTATTACCTAGTACTGCATCATAACCTTGAGCAGCGAGAAAAGATTGTTATTTAAATTACGTGTTCCGATACTCAATCACAGATAACCACTTTTCATTGGTAGTGCATTACTATTTACACAATCAGAGCACCCCCCTGGATTGACTGTAAACTTCAATATATCAAGAGCCTCTTCGTATCCTTTCCAATGCATACAAAGGCTCTGCTGTGACACTGTTGGACCAGCATTAGGAGAGAATGTGTATATTGAAGAGTATGGCTTATAGCTTCAAGACTGTTGCTGAGGTGGAAGTTTTCTCCTCGTTTTGTAACAGAATATATTCTGTATCAGTTGTGTGTGCCAAGTTAAATAAGAGTTTAGGATCCAAGTACAAAACAGTTGCCGCTCAGTACACAATTTCAAGTTACCGCATAATAATCGGAGCAGTCTATATTTGACAAAAGAGTAGAAAATTATAAATGTAACATGCCTATACAAGACTTGTGGGTAATTTTGTAGCTGTATGTCTCTGAGCAACTTGCTAAAATTTTTTTCCACCAGTATATAGTAATGAGTTCTGGATGTCACCCAATGATCAAAGCCATGTGGTAATTTTTTATACCATATGTTTTAATTGTGTACGCTATAGTTTACCTGTGGTTAGTTTTATCATTAGTCATAAATAAAATTATGAGTAAACTTACTGAGTTGTCAGTGTGAGAACACTAAGCTCCTTGAAGAGGTCCCCACAAAGAGTGTTGAGAAATATATATGTTTCTAGTCATCAGTTCATTATAATTGCAATATTAAGTGAGCAGAGGTGTTGTAAGTCAATTCTCTTTAATTTGTTGTACCTCTAGACAAAGAAAAACTGTAGATAAAGTGTTTTATAAACCAGTATGCTATTATTTATTCTGGATCATTGTTATTGCTGGAGCACATTATGAGGTTGCTGTTAATTAAAACTGCTGTGGCTAGGCAAGAAGATGCTTGGATCTGGGTGACAAGGATAAAACCAATGAAATGATTGTATGGCATTGATGGCTGGGAGTCCCCACTTGGGGAAATTTGGCCGTTGAGTTTTAAGTCTTTTCAGTTAACACCACTTTGGGTGACTTGAGTGGTGGTGTTGATGATGATGATGATGATGATGACGACGACGCCGACGACGACGACGACGACGATGACGACAACACCACACCCAGGCCTTGAGTGGAGAAAATCTCCGATGCAGCTGTGAATCGATCCCAGATCCTGTGCATAGTAGTCAGATTCGCTGACCGTTCAGCTAACGTGCAGACAGATAAAGTCAATGTTTGGCTAGGAAAGAAATCTTTTATGTGATGTCATTGTCTGCCTCTCATTGTTCAGAGCACTCCTGTTATTTTTTATTAATCATTTTGCCTATCTCATTCAAACCATTTGTTTGTTATTGTTACTAAGAGCACTGTGGTATTTTGTTATAACACAGTTTGTGCATTCTGAGAGATACAAACCACTTGAAATGCATGTGTGTGTGCTTACATCTGTGTGTTTACTTCGTCTACAGACCAGTGCAAGCCGCTGCTCATTCAGAGATAAGTTCTGTTTCAAGTACTTAGTAGTTTCTTTCAGCACAACTGACAAGGAGAGGTTCCCTCAGCTAGGATCAACTTTTTGAAACTTCCTATGTGGTAGTGTGGGTCAGGGTCCCAGGTATCGTACACTGCAGCCAATCACCCTATTGGGCCCTCATTTGCAAATAATGCACAAAATTTTATATTTCTTATGATTGACTAGAGCCTTGAAATTAGCAATAACATATAGGCAGTGCTGTAGTGCAGCACTTAAGTTAATCACTGATATGCTGGAGGTTCTGGGTTTGAATCCTACCAAGTGTTCTTTCCTTTCATTTTTACATCTGTATCAAAATGACTGTGATCATTATTTTTATTCAGTTACTTGGTTTAAATATAATTTTTTGCTTTTAATCCTGGGCTGCCTCATTTGAATTGTTATATTAATTTTTTTTTTATTTGCTCTCATTTTTTTTACTGGATTTGATTCTTTCTTCATTTGGAATCTTTGTAATTTTAAATTTTTTAATGTATTTACTTCAGTTTAATTTCTTCCGTTTTGTTACTTTATATTTTCATGCATGTTATTACAGTCAACATTTTTATTAATATTTTGCTTGAATTTTGTTTTATTTATAAATCTTATTTTGCTGCAATCTTTATCTGTGCTATTATGTCAAAAATGTGAGAAGAATTTCTGTTTTAAATGGTTGCATGGTGATTATTATCCAAAATAAACTTTAGGCCATGACCCCCCCCCCCTCCCACACACACACACACACACACACACACACACACACACACACACACAGAGCCATATGAAAAAGGGAAGTGCCTAGAATGGGAGGAGGAAACAAAATGAAACTTCACTGTTGAGAAAATGTGTAATATTATTTCAGTGATTACAAAATCAAGCCAAATTTACAAAGATGATGACAGTATGAGCCAACTTATCAGTATGACATTGCATCCCATCTGGCCTGGATGTATGCACTGATTAAGTTGGGAAGGATGTCATAAAGCCTTTCTATCATCTTCTGAGGCAAACTGGCCCACAGCTGTTGTAACTGGTCCTCGATATTCCGGATACTGGCACAGGGACGGAATTGTCAACAGAGATATGTGGACAACCATTGGCGTCTTAAATCGGCATCACAATACTGTCACATGAGAGGAATGGATAAGGATGAGGGATGTCTATGACACCATTGTGCCATCAAGAGTTCTGCCAGTCACTACAAATTGTGATCCAAAGTCATACCTGATATCTCCCTACACCATGACGTCAGGAGTAACATCACTTTGTCTCTCGAAAACATTGGAAGAATGGGACCTCTCCACTGGTCGCTGTCCTATTTGTCAGTGACAATCATCCAGGGTAGTGCAGAATAGCTTTCATTGCTGAACACAGTGCGAAACCATTCATGAAGAGTCCATGCATCCTTGTCATGGTACCACTCCATACATAGCTTTTTGTGTGGTGGTGTTCCATGTTCTCAACAAAATGCTTTACGACTACTTCTGGTGAGTTTGAAACAGAATATGGTCCTAGTGGTTGTTAATCGACATATACTTCCAAATTTCCTCAATACAATGCCTTTTCCGTCCATTGCATACATTTTCTGCCATATTTGACAGGTTTCCATTATATTGAATCCATTAACAGTGTCTATGAAATGAATGCAACATTTCGCTAACAGTCACAAGTTTATTCATGCTGTAAGATTTTTTTAAATTGTGGACATACCTGTCAAAAATATGTCTTATGGAAGCAAGTATCTCAAGCTTCCATCTTTCTTGCCAGGTTGGGCTATCATGAAATCAATGCTTCTCAAAAATAATAAAACCTGAAAGAAAGCATGGCCACTCTTAGATGTGTCATTCCAGTCTCATCCTTTGTCCACAACTCTTCCACATTTACCATTGGTATTTTTTTCAGGCAGATTTGAATAAGGATACTTATAATGGCCAATAATTCTTCTCGGGTTAGATCAGTGCAAGTTTGGGGTTGCATGTACACTGGACATAATTTTTCAATTTTTGAATTAATGTGTCTTAAATTTCATGAATCATGTTTAAATCAAAACAGTTTTGAAAATGTATCAGTTGGAGATACAGTCTTTTACTATTCGTTTTGTACCAGGTAAAATTTTTACTGTATTTTTTCTTTATTTTTTCCCCTTATTTTTTGAGATTTCAATAAATTCAATTTTCACCATTTTGTAACTTTACCCTTCTCAACATAAAAATTTTCAGCCTGTGTTTCAGATTCGTTTCCATCACTACCTTCAACTTCAGTTTCAGAATCATTGTCAGCATTTGTTATTTTTTCCTTACTCAAATTGTAATCATTTCATTCAAAATTTTGAGTTGATTGATTTTGAGCTTTTGTTTTATTCTCTTCTTCTTCCAATTCTTGCAAATTTCAAGGAATATCTTCAAGTTTTGACAGCACACATAATGAAAAACAATCTGACGTGCACTATTCCACTCACTAACATTAAAAATAAGAAAAACAAAAAGAGTTTTACTGAACATTGTGTAAAAAACTTCTTGAGGGTGAAAATAAACACGTCCGAAAACAATCAGAACGAGAGTGGTCGTGCATTTTTTCCCATACAACAGCCAGGCATGTACTAAATAAATTGTTTATTGGCAGAAAAGTAGCAGTAACAAATGGGTGGAGAGGGGCAGGTGGCAAAAAGTGTGTTGTTGCAAGGAATACTTGATGCCAATAATCCAGAAAGGTGACCGTAAGTGGTGGATAGTTAAAACAAGCCAGGTGCTCTACAAAACACAGTGGTGCAAATGGTGGAGGGTTAGTATTTGAATTACAGCCCAATATGACAAGTTTAACATAGTATGAAGTGCCGGCCTCTGAGCTTTCCAAAGAGAGATGAATTATCGAAAGGTGATGACATTTTATAAATGTGTTAATTTTGAAGCTAAATATTTCATCAGATTATATTTTTTGTAGCGCTATTAATTTCTCACACAAGCTGTGGCAGTTATCAAAGTAAATCAGTATTATCTGCAGTTAAATTGCTTCTCAATCTGCTTTTTGGATATTTACATGCAGCACATGTCTGTAATTACAGTTTGTTAGAAACGTGTCTTTTCTTTATTAACTTGTGAGAATATAAACTGAAGATTATACAATTATATTATTATAGATGTCAAAGATAGTACCCCGATGTTTATTACGTAATTTGTAGGTTTCGTATGCTGACAAGTGAGTGTGAAAACTTACAGTGAAGAAACCAGTATACAGCAAATTAGTGTTGTTCTGTCTGATTCAAGACCTGATCCAGTATTGAAGTATTCAGTACAGGACCTAAGCATTTTAATAGCCAGATAAAATGGCTCATCAATCAATGTGAACCAACATACCTGAATGCTGAAGATGTCACTGAATTGCAGTAATGTTCATACCTGGAACCATCAACCATACGAGCAACTTGGCTGGTGGTCACTGAACACCCAGACACAAGTGGAGCATCATGTCAGCCATCAAGAGAATACGACACAACTGTGAAGATATGATACAGACAAAGAGTGCTATTCTAACTGGATCCAAGGACGATTTCATAAAATAAGTTAAAGTTGGTTTCCTCCCTGGGGAGGGGTGCTGTGGTGGTTCCAGCATGACATACTTCCTGCATGAGGAACTGGCAACATAAATACGGGGATTTTTCAGACACTGTGGTGGACTACCTGTGTTAAGAATGTCAGTCTGCACCTAACTGGTGACCTGGCTGGGTGGAAGTTCTATGCACAACTCTGTATGTAGTTGTTTATATAAACCTGAGTGCTACAAAATATCATCTTAAGTGTACATGTACCTTCCTGTCCATTAATTGAAATGAAGTTTTAGAGGAACTGGTATTTGGCAGAACTTTGGCCACTGACATGGAAGACTTATCTGTATGCAGGAAAGTGGAAGAGTATTCTGTAGGACAAAAAATATTCCTTTAGCTAATATTCAGTACTGTCATGTCCAATTGATGGAGCTGAATCTATAGTTGGTCAGTATCAGAGGTTTAAAATCTTCTATACATGGTGATATGGTAATGCAGTGTGTAATCCATTGGTAGCACTTCATTGCTAAAAATAAGAGAGAGATTTGGATGAATGTCTTCACTATCTCATCAGTAATGTTGACAGAATAAAAGTGCATTCTTTGAAGGACTGTCTTTCTCAAAATCTCCATCAAGAAAATGACCATTTCCTTCATTTTAACTGGATCTTCTCACTGCTGATTAGCTGTTCTTCATGGTAACTAATTTTTGGATATGAGGATGACCTGTAACACAGGTCAGAACTGGTAATCAGGATAATCATAAAAATCTGGATGAAGGTGAGTAGGATTTGGTGCTCTGAGGTTTGTGTATAAACTTAATTATGTATGCAGATAGTCCATCTATAGGTTTCGATGAGATTGCTAGTATCAAAATACATGACATAAATAGCTGTATCTTTTGATTGCATTGACTTAGAATTGTAATTTTTTACACTATGAAGGGGCCATAGGCCATAGTATTTAATGTAAATTTCAACTTGATATCTATACCAGTTCCTGAGAGAAAGGAGTCTTCATAGAGGGACAACAAAGTGATCCTATGGGTTCCATTTTTACTGATTGAGGTACAGAACTGTAAAAATGAACTCTATGATCTCTGTGTTGCTTCAGTATACTAAAAGTAGTTGTGGAGCCCTCAGACATCACGCTACATTTATAAATTTCATAATGGATAGTTCTGCGTGAATATAAATAACTTAGGAGTGAAGTACCTGATAAATTTACAAGTTTTGTTGACCCTAGGGTTCCTTCGGCTGACAGACTAGCGAGTTAATTCATTTTTAAATATTGTTGGTTATGTTCCAGAAGGTACCTGAAAAATACCTTTTCCAATGTTCTTCATCTGTATTCTTCTGTTTAATTTTTCTGCGGTTGCTTTTACTTCAAAAAAGTAAATAATTTTAAAATTGACAAATTTCTTTTTTTTTTTTAAATTTCAGGGTGCTTTAAAAAGAACTCGCACACCTTCTCCACCACCTTCAAACTACCATCAGGGGTATGGGTACAAACCAGGAACAGTTCCTGCATATTCCCAGCAAAGTAAGCCAATAAATTTTGATTTTTTTTAAAATAATAAAATTACCATGCAGTAAGCTATACTATTTAATACATCAAACAACGGAAAGTCCTGGTTGGAGTATCAATAATATTGTGAAAAGGATAGCTTTCTGTAGTTACAGACAGGCACATTGAAAAGATCATTCCTGGTTGGAGTATCAATAATATTGTGAAAAGGATAGCTTTCTGTAGTTACAGACAGGTACATTGAAAAGATCATTACACATTGAGCTTTTGGTCAAAGCCTTCTTCAGAAAAGAAAAGCAAACACACACACACACACACACACACACACACACACACACACACACACACACGAATATATGAAAGCTACCACTGCAGCCAGAATGGCATTGTGTGTGCAGTGGCCGGAGGTAGCAGTCTTGTGCGTGAGGTGTGCCTGCTTGTGTGTGTGTGTGTGTGTGTGTGTGTGTGTGTGTGTGTGTGTGTGTGTGTGTGTGTTCTTTCCTAAAGAAAGCTTTGGCCGAAAGCTCAATGTGTAACAGTCTTTTTATTGTGCTTGTCTGCAACTCAACTTGTCATCTCTATGGTGAGTAGCAATCTATCCTTTTCATACTATTGTTGATATTTAAGACACCATCTACAGAAATTAATATTCTGAATTGAAATTACAAGCAAATAAAGAAAAAGGAATACATTTATCTACCTGGTGTTAACAGATTAAATGACAGCTGGTAAATTCCCATACTTTGTTCGTCTAGTCAGAATAGCAAGTTAATTGGTTTTTAAATATTGTTCATTGTGTATCTTCAGTTTTTGTATTCCTTAGTAAATGTACTGATTGCTGAACTAATTGTTGCTCTGTTTGATATTTTTTAATGTATTATTAATTTCTGCAATATGAGTCGTTACAGTTTCTCACTTTAAAATTGCCATCTGTGAGCAAGTGGTCTTAACTTTGAGCTGTTTGACAAAATAGTTTCACGTGTCCATGAAGAAAGCTGAAGAATCACCTATGAGTGTGTGCTTTAAGAAATGTGCCTCTAAATGTCATTCTGTAGTATGATATTTCAAGTCTTGAGTATTATAGTAAATCAGTCTATTTTTTCAGTCTATTTTTTTCTGGGTATCACAGTCTCTGAGGAAACTTTGAGAATTTTCACTTTGGACCATCTCTCTATGAAGTGTGTGAGAAAAGTAATGAGAGTGATTTTTTATCAACCAGAGTTTTTATTTTATTTTTTTCAAAAAACAATATTGTCCCCTTCAAAGTAGTTTCTTTTGGCAACTATAAACCAGTAGAATCATTGTTACCAGTCTTGGTAGCAGTACTGAAAAGCTTCATTTGGTATGGACTTTAAAGTGTCAGCCACGTTCTTCTGAATGTCTCCAGAGTCCCAAACTGATGTTCTTTTAAGACATTTTACAATTTTTGGAAAAGAAGAGTGTCACAAGAACTCAGATTAAGGGAACGGGGGATTCTGAAACAGCAGGAATATCTTTTAGAGATCAAAAATTCCATGATGGAAGTGGCCTGAAATGTCCAGTCTGACTCGATTCACCCTTTTCCTGAGCCTTTCAAGAAAATCTTTGTAAAACATTGGTCGAAATTCGTTCTGGAGATGACGATGATGATGATGATGATGATTATGATCGGTTTGTGGGGTGCTCAACTGCAGGGTCATCAGCGGCCATACAAAGTCCCAATTTTTACACAGTCCAATTTTTACACAATCCAATCTAGCCACTGTCATGAATGATGATGATGATGATGATGATGAAAGGATGAGGACAACACAAACATCCAGTCCCTGGGCAGAGAAAATCCCCAACTCGACCGGGAATCGAACCTGAGACCCCGTGATCCAGAGGCAGCAACGCTAGCCACTAGATCACCAGGTGTGGACCTTGTTCTGGAGAAACTAATTCTTTATGCACAATACCTCCACCATCAAAAAAGCAAATTAGCATTGTTTTGATCTATGATTTGCTCATTTGAACTTTGTTTGGTTGAGGAGATACCTCAGTATACCACTCCCCACTCTCCCACTTTTGTAAAACAAAAAGAAAACTGTATCTGTCAATCCGAAACATTTCCAATGTTGATGCTATAGCACATTATAAGAAATACTGCAAAATATTAAAGACTGTAATACAGATGTCAAAGCAAATATATTACAAGGAAAAGATAGTCATATCAGATAACAAAATAAAGACAATATGGGATATAGTGAAGGAGGAGACCGGTAGAACCAGACATGAAGAGGAACAAATAGCATTAAGAGTAAATGATGCATTGGTGACAGATGTGTATAGTGTTGCAGAACTTTTTAACAAACATTTTATAACTGTTACTGAAAAGATGGGGTTGTCAGGTTCGGTAGATGCTGCTATGGATTACCTTAGACCAGACATTTCAAGTAACTTCCATAATATGAATTTGACCCTCACTACCCCAACAGAAATAATGTCCATCATAAAATCTTTAAAATCAAAAACATCTAGTGGGTATGATGAAATATCAACAAAGTTAATTAAAGAATGTGATTCTGAGCTAAGTAACATATTAAGCTATCTGTGTAACCAGTCGTTTATCAGTGGAATATTTCCCGAATGGCTGAAATATGCTGAAGTTAAGCCACTGTTTAAGAAGGGAGATAAAGAAATAGCATCAAATTTCCGTCCAATTTCACTGTTGCCAGCATTCTCAAAAATTTTCGAAAAAGTAATGTACAGTCGTCTTTATAACCATCTTATCTCAAATAACATACTGTCAAAGTCACAGTTTGGATTTCTAAAAGGTTCTGATATTGAGAAGGCTATCTACACTTACAGTGAAAATGTACTTAATTCATTAGACAAAAAATTGCAGGCAACTGGTATATTTTGTGATCTGTCAAAGGCATTTGACTGTGTAAATCACAATATCCTTTTAAGTAAACTAGAATATTATAGTGTAACAGGGAATGCTGCAAAATGGTTCAAATCTTATATCTCTGGCAGGAAACAAAGGGTGTTATTAGGAAAGAGACATGCATCAAGCTATCAGGCATCATCCAACTGGGAACTAATTACATGTGGGGTCCCACAAGGTTCCATTTTGGGGCCCTTACTTTTTCTTGTGTATATCAATGACCTTTCATCAGTAACATTACCAGATGCCAAGTTTGTTTTGTTTGCTGATGATACAAACATTGCAATAAATAGCAAATCAAGTGTAGTCTTAGAAAGATCAGCCAATAAAATATTTGTAGACATTAATCACTGGTTCCTAGCCAATTCTTTGTCACTAAACTTTGAAAAAACACACTACATGCAGTTCAGAACTTGTAAGGGGTGTCCCAAGAGTATATGTCTAACATATGATGACAAGAAGATAGAAGAAGTGGACGGTGTTAAATTCTTGGGATTACAGCTTGATAATAAATTCAACTGGGAGGAGCACACCACAGAACTGCTGAAGCGTCTTAACAAATCTCTGTTTGCAATGCGAATTTTGTCAGACATAGGGGATAAAAAAATGAAAAAGCTGGCATACTATGCTTACTTTCATTCCATAATGTCATATGGGATTATTTTCTGGGGTAATTCATCAAGCCAAGCTAAAGTTTTCCGGGCACAAAAACGTGCAGTAAGAATTATATGTGGTGTGAACTCAAGAACATCCTGCAGAAGCCTGTTTAGGGAACTAGGGATACTAACTACAGCTTCCCAATATATTTATTCCTTAATGAAATTTGTCATTAAAAATATATCACTTTTTCAAACCAACAGCTCAATTCATGGAATCAATACTAGAAATAAGAATAATCTTCACAAGGATTTAAAGTCACTTAGTCTTGTACAAAAAGGTGTGCATTATTCAGGAACACACATTTTCAATAACTTGCCAGCAGCCATAAAAAGCTTAACAACCAATGAAATTCAGTTTAAGAGAAGCCTAAAGGATTTATTGGTGGCCAACTCCTTCTACTCCATTGATGAATTTCTGAGGAAAACCAACTGATTTGTATATAAGTACAACATAACTTCTGCACAATTTCAGTGCAGTAATGTGTTCACTGAAAATGTGTGTGTGTGTGTGTGTGTGTGTGTGTGTGTGTGTGTGTGTGTGTGTAAGTATAATCTAACTTCTGCACCATTTCAGTGCAGTAATGTGTTCATTGTAAATAAGTATTACAGTAGTTGTATTACATGTTTCTTACCTTATAAATAAATAAAAAACTTTTTTATTTTAAATTCAGTGCAATAGTATTTGTAAAATGACTCTTAGTGTTCATTAAAAAATGACGATCATTCCACTTGGGACCTGTGGAATGGTACATTAGCTTATTTGTTTTAGTTTAAATATTTGTCATGTATTGTTGTTTTTCTGACATGTTCCACATCCTGGAGGACCTCCTCACTACGGATCAATTGGAATGAAAGTAAATCTAATCTAATCTAATCTAAGGATCATACTCAAAAATCCAGAATTCGTCACCTGTGATCACACGACTGAACCATTCATGGCCATTGGTAATCCGCTGAAGATGATCAGTGCACACGTTTCTTTGATTGTCCTGCTCAGTTTTGAGATTTTTCGGCACTATTTTGACACAAATCTTTCACATGTGCAAATGTTCAGTGAAAATTTGATGTACAGTGAAAAGTGTTTAACAGATCACTTATGATCTTTATTGTTAAACATCGGTCTTATCTCAGAAGAGCATGCACACATTCAACGTTTTTGTTGGTTTTTGAAGTTGAGGGCTCCCTGATAGAGATTTGTCTCACACTCTTGGATTCCATAAGTTTAACATAAAACTTGACAGTGTAATGTAATTCTAAATTCTGTTGTTCCATTTTTCTAACACACAACAAAAACAGAACTTCACAGATGGCACTCTCAAAAATCATGTGGTGGCTTTACAGAGCTGAAAATTGGTCTGAGCATCTGGAAGAGTTGAACACACAGGTCTGCTACACAGGCAGAACAACAAAGCATTACCAGATCATATGCAGTGGTCTCAGTCTCATTACTGTTCTCACACACCGTGTATAATAGATATGGTTGTTTGAAATTCATCCTATAGTCGTGAAATGACTTTCATGAAGAAGAGGCAGTTACAAATCTCATGAACTGGGTTTTAAGACATCCCTTGTAAATGTAGTGACCTTCCAGATGATATTACTAATATTTCTCTAAGGGTGTACAAGAAAGACAGTGAAACTTGAGTTTCTCACAGCAAATGAATGTTCAAACAACTTAACAAGAGTGCAGCTGATATTCCAACAAGAGGAGTGGGATGAGCCCTTTGTCACCTATTATTGCCAAACTGTTTATGGAAGATTTTGCAGAACATGCCCTAGAGTCCGGGGCGTTGAAACCAGCATAATTTTTTTTAAATATTTAGACAATAGTTTTCTTGTTTGGGCTAATAGAAGCGAGAATTAAAAAAAAATTTTTTTTTAGATCATCATCTTGTGTGATTTATGATAACATAAAATAGTTTTCTCTTTCTTTTTATATGAATGTCATTATTATGTGGTGGGCTTTTCTCAAAATTGGTTGCTAATTTGGTTATTAGTTTAATTTTGATTTTTTTCTTTGATTTGAATTAAACTGATTTTTGTAAGACGGTTTGTTCAGTGAAAGCTAATCCTTAGCAAAATCATTAATCACATTAATTATTGTAAGACACACTGATCTTGTAACACATTACATATAAGTTGAAAAAATGAAATAAACTTTTTTAGGTTCTTACCTCAGCTAAACGTTTCAGCTCAACCGTGAGATCTCTGATTGTTATTTGTGTTTGCCCACACAAGTGCGAGAGAATAATTTCTTACCATTTTCTTTTGTGATGCATTGTAGTCTGAGTTGTGGCTCTGGATCTTGGCTGTTAAACTGAAAATAAAAATCTTAAAGCTATGTCTTTTGTTGCAGCAGCTGGCAGCTGTGGAAAAAAATGTGTATCATAACTGAAGCGGGCAAATAATTTGCTTCCGCTAATTTCCTAATTTAAAATTGCCACGTAATGGCGGCTGTGGCTCCTACGGAGGCTGCAATTGTTGCGCTGAAAATATCTTGAATTACTGATATTCAAAGGAAGTGGACATGAGATAGGGCTCACCTCTTACAATTAAAAGTGAATAATAGCATGAAACTAATATATTATCTGATTCCAAGTACAATAATTCTTACATTCAACAGTACTCGCTAAGATGTCTGACTACTCGCATTGAAGACAAGAGAGAGTGATAATGGATAAAAGATGACAAAAGATGGTTCCTTTTCCATCTACATGGTCCATTATTGTCAGAGTGAATCTTTTTTATTCTTTGCACTTGAAAATGATGCACAGAATTTTATATGATAATAATAATAATAATAATAATAATAATAATAATGATGTCCATGAGAGAAAATTACGTATCGTGTGAGCGGTTAATGTTCACGTATAATCCTATATTAAATTTTTTTTTTTTTTTTTTCAAATATCACTTTCAAGTTTCTCTAATATTTCTACTGGGGACAGTACAGTCTGAAATAAGTCCATCTGAATATTTGCTTCATGATGGAGGTGGAATAGGGTGGCTGACCTTCCTTCCCTTATGTATTGGCCAGCAGGAAGGTTATTGGGTGGTATCTTCAGGCTAATAGTTATCACTACCTGGCTCAGCGTGAAGCTGTACTTTGTACTTTGGTTCATACAGCCACCGTTACTTCAGACGTGGGAAGTTTGTCATCTGAGTTAGCCCATCGTCACGTCTCCTTTCATCTGAAGGGTTATCGTGAAAGACAGACCAGACAAATATTGCACTATTGATCAACAGTGAATTGAGTGAATGAAGAAAATAACGAGGTGCACCTAAGGCTATGGTCTTTCTGCGTTACACAGGTAACATTTTCAACAGTATTGTTGTATCCTGCCAAAACACAGTGTAAAGTGTGTCTTTCATCCACTGTCCAAGGTAATATTCTTTTAGGCTCTTTGAAGGATGATCGTGGTTTGTATAATGCGGATGTCTACTGCATCCCTTTGTTGTGGCATGTCATAACATCGGTCAGATCATCAGTATCGTAGAAGACCAGTGTATTAAGCATAAGGGTCTCGTACAGTTCCAGCAGTTGGGCAAATCTGCTGTTGCAGAACATTCCTGTGGCACTAGTCATCTACGTGTTGAAATATCAACGCTGTCAAAGACGTCAGTTGGCTGCATTCCCGTAAGCTGCTTGACCAAGAAAGACTATGATTATTGTATCAGTAATGCAAATGGTGGGTGAAGTTGGGCAAGTGATGGTGGTTTCCTAGTATCAGGAAAACATGCTAAAAGTGAACTAAAAAATAAAATTAGTCAGTGGAAGGGAAAACAGTGGTAGAGTATTCCTCTTTAAGAATTCAGCGTCGCCTCACCAAGAATAGCTGAAAAATGTGATTCAAATTAAGTTCCTGAATTCTCTGTATCTTTAGGGTATATGTAGTGTTTGTGGCATAAAATTACTGTTGAGACAAATCTGTAGGCTTGGAAATAACTAAAAGACCTGAAAAAGGAACAAGAAGTGGACTGTTTGTATAGATAGGGGTGTGTGTGTGTGTGTGTGTGTGTGTGTGTGTGTGTGTGTGTGTGTGTGTGTGTGTGTGTGTGTGTGTGCAGAGAGAGAGAGAGAGAGAGAGAGAGAGAGAGAGAGAGAGAGAGAGGGTGGGTGGGGGAAGTGAGGGAGGGAGCCCCTTTGAAAAACTGATAAGATCAATGCTAAAAATTCCCTCTTCTTCCATTTCTCCTTAGAAGGGATTACTCGATTCTATGTTCTTATTCGACGTCTCACTTGACTTCGTCCTATTTTCTTCCTATTGATGTTTGATGTGACTGAACAAGTTATAAGTGGCACAAAAGACTGAGAGTTTGCACTGTGGGTGGCGGCAGAGTTAAGGGAATATATTAGGCTGTTGCAGAGAAGGAGACATGAGAGAGGAAATGCTGATGTAATCCATGATCGGCATTGCCAAGACAACATGCAAAGTATAGCTTCACCTCACAATAATGGTGGGTCGAGTACATTTCACAGTACTTTTTGCAAGAACTCATGACGTATTGGTGCTCTGAGGGTGACCAGGAGCGACGCTATCAAATTTTTTATCACTGTGGTGCCAAGTTGTTGTTTATGGATGTGTTAGTGACAGGAGAATCTCGGTTGTAGCAAGAACTCTTTAGGGGAATGTGTTTGTGGCTACACAATGCAAAATATTTGTGACAAGGAAGAACATGAATGTTATTGCTCATCAAACAATTCAAAATCCAGCAAATGAATTACATTCTCCGCCAGGGTTTTGACTACCTCTCGTCCTGCCCTGAAATTAGAAATGTCCTACCCTCTATCCTTCCCACCCTTCCCACAGTGGTATTTCATTGTCCATCAAACGTACACAATATACTTGTCCATCCCTACACAACCCCTGTTCCCAGTCCCTTAGCTCATGGCTCATACCCCCGTAATAGACCTAGATGCAAGACCTGTCCCATACATCCTCCCACCACCACCACCACCTACTCCAGTCCAGTCACAAACATCACCTATCGCATCAAAGGAAGGGTTACCTGTGAAACCAATCATGTAATCCACAAGCTAAGCTGCTACCACTGTGCTGCATTCCATGTGGGCATGGCAACCAACAAGCTGGCTGTCCATATGAATGGTCATCTACAAACTGTGGCCAAGAAACAAGTGGACCAACCTGTCGCTTAGCAGACTGTCCAACACGACATCCTTCATTTCAATGACTGCTTCACAGCCTGTACCATATGAATCCTTACCACCAACACCAGCTTTTATGAACTGCACAGGTGGGAACTTTCTCTATAATATGTCCTACATTCCCGTGGCCCTGCTGGTCTCAACCTTAGTTATTGTCCTCACTCATTTGATCCCTTCCCTGTTCCCATTCCAGAACTACACAGCCATCATTCCACTATGGCACCCAATCCATCTACAACTCAGCGTTTCCTCTATATAGTGAGTAGCAATTTTCCTTTTCATATTATTTATTGCTCATCATTTCACTTGCAGAAATTTAAGGTGTCCTCTTAGGTTTCTACCTTACCACACACTGGGAAATTGCCACATATTCAGAAATAAACAGCAAAGTATTTGTAACAAGAAACAATATGAATTTTATCGCTACTATTTTCACTCTCAGAAATGTAGTCTGTTCTCTTAGGTTTCTGCCCAACCACAAACTCGGAAGTCACCACACATTCAAAAATAAACAGGCAAATGTTTAATTCACCATTTGTTCTGTAACCAGACAGGAATGTTTAACAACATTGAATATTGCAGAACACATTGTATTACAATTATAACAATATTCTAGAATGTAGTTACAGCATGAAGTTGAAAAAGTAAATTCTCACACTTCGGTTTGTGAACCTATAACCTTGAACTGAACTAACTGTGATGTTATCCTTTATGCTACTGCTTATTCATCTGAATTTTATGGTGTGCATTAGTTATCATAAAATCTTTTGAAGCTGTACATCATTGGTGCTTTATTAATTGACATTCTATGATTAGTATGACGTACTTGTGATATAGTTTCAATGCACCATTGCTTTGAGACAGTATACTGTGCACATGTCACACACCATGAAGGAAATGAACAATCGAAATGCAGACGGTTCACACAGGGGTCATTCACAAGCACTTGCGAAAGTTATTAGTTAAAAGAGCACCAGTGAAGTCATCACTGCAAAAAGTAGTGTGAAGCCGCATCCACACTGGCACTGGAAACATGTTTTTGTTGGAAATTTTTTTTTCCTACATCTGTTTCAAACTTTGTTTCTTGTCTCTGTTTCTGTCCCCAGTGGCATTAAACATGTCTCAGGGTATACGTGTCGTCTGCAGTGCTGTTTATTGTATTGCTTTCATATTATCTTTCACGTCATACCTAGAGGCGTGAAAACTGTAATATGTGATGCTGCATTATTAATACTCAAAGGTTAATGCAAACAAAATGAAAGATGTCAATGACATTCATTCTTTTTTTATTGATTTATCATGACTTGTGACCTAAAAGCCATAAGTACCTCTCAGTGTTTCGTGATTTTGCAGAATAAGGTTGCATTTATCAAAGACTTTCATAATTGGTTTTAAAACTATGATAGAGTATTATTTTGATGGAGAGTTTTTATAGTATTTGGTAATGGCCGACAAAATCGGATTTAGTGGTTTGCATACAGTCATTGTCTTTATCGAGCGAAAACATACTATAGAAAAACTAGGGTGAAAAACTTGGTACATTAGGGAACTGAATCTGGAAAACAGCTAAAGTTTCCATAATTTCACTTGGACATTAGCTAATGATTTTGAATTTCTGGCAGATAGGCTATCATCTTTTTTTAAAAAAGTTTCATGAAAGTAATTACAACCAAACAGGCAGTTGGTCTAATTTTTTTATCAACAGGAGATTCTTTGTAGAGCCTTGAGTATTAATTTCACATTTGAAGTAAGCTACCTCATACAATGTTATTTTCTTTTCTACACAGTCAGTATTCTATCAAATGTAGCAGCAGTTTTCCACAGAGCATCTTGTTTTCAGAAAATCTTAATACAGCAAGAGAAAACAAAACACATAACAACTCTACACAACAGTTGGCACAATTCAACATACACGTATATCGTATTTACTCGAATCTAAGCCGCACTTTTTTCCGGTTCTTGTAATCCAAAAAACCGCCTGCGGCTTAGAATCGAGTGCAAAGTAAATGGAAGTTCTGAAAAATGTTGGTAGGTGCCGCCAGAACTAACTTCTGCCGTCGAATATATGTAGCGCTACACGGGCATACTTCGCAGGCACAAAGATAAATACTGGCGCCAAAACCTGTGCGTCAGTAAATAATTTTTTTTTAAAAAAAGGTGTAAGACAAGCTTTTTCTCCGCCCCGAGTTTCGACCACTGCATTTTCATACATTATCCAACGAAGTAAATACAAATTCCGTGTTGCTCATCTTCGAATGTAGCAGCATTTCAATGTACTACGAAAATCCGACTGGCAAGACTATTTGGGATGTTTGTCAATATGGCCAACTCTACGTTCTGAATTTTTTCCTACCTGTGAGAAGAGATGGTTGCTAATAGGAACTTTTATGAATTGCGAATCACATGCAGTATTTTCTTCAACATAAGAATAATGCGGATATAAACATTTTTGCCATGTATTCTTTCGTGTTTGCTGCTATCCTCATTTAAAACCCTGTCTACCTAATAACCTACGAAACTAATGTGAGACAGCAGCAAATGCCGGGAAGAATATACATATCATGTCCATGTTTATATTCGTATTATTCTGATGCCTAATAATGATACAATCAGAAATGAAGCACGGCAATTGACTAGATTTTTAAATCTAAGATGACTAATTTCTGTGCAGAATGTAATGTACAAAAGAGGCGTCTGCAAAGATTTTCAAACGGAGAAAAATTTAGCTAAACTGTCATTCAGAACATCTATCATACGCAGTCTATTATTTGGTTCTTGTTGATCATTATCAAAGAAAGCAGCAGTATAATTAGCAACAAATAGCAGTCTCTTGCCATTGTTTCGCTAATGAGACAATTCCTTTCTTTTTTTTATTGTAAGCGGCGGTAGCGCGCACGTAAGCAAGCCATGCCGCGAGTGGCGACAGGTCATAAACACTTACTATCAGAATGCGACAAACAATACATGACACAGTACAATAATGCATTTTCAGCCTAGAGTGACATAAACACCTATAACAAAGAGAACGGCACTTATCAGATCAAAGAAAAATAAGCAACCCATTCAAACCAGACGAAGCACGCCTGACGCATAGCAATGGCTACCTGGTAAAGCTTAACTGCTAAGCTTACGACTTGAACCAAACTACTGTAGCTGTATCGTCATTTATTCTACCTAAATTGTGTCTCATAATACAATAGACCAACTTTGTTTAGATTTGGAGGTGCGGCCTAAAACTTTTCTCTCCCCTTGAATTTCGAGTCTCCAATTTCAGGTGCGGCTTAGATTCGGGAAATTTTTTTTTTCCTTGATTTCGAGTCTCATTTTTCAGGTGCGGCTTAGATTCGAGTGCGGCTTAGATTTGAGTAAATACGGTACACTTGTGCTGTGCAGTGTTGTGGTAGCTGGCCTGAAACATTGTTTCTTTTGATCTGTACCTACTCTGGTACAGATAGATGTTTCCGTGTTTCAAAAGATGTTTCCAAATGGTGTCCACATTAAGTAGCAGGAAATATATTTCAAAAACATCTTTCAAGGTTAGTGTATATGCGCCTTTCAGCCCAATTAAACTGCCATAGGCTTACTGAAGGAAAACACACACCCCTACATGTTAGATTCTGATGCCTTTCACTGTACTTCACAGTTTCCACCATGTTCATCAGTTTTGCTTTTTTCTGGGTGATTACAAAGGAAAGATGTCTCAAAAACATGTGTTTTGAAGTGCAATTTGTAGTCATAGCATGTCAGAAAATAGCTCGATTGCCTTGTACCCAGATGCCAATTTCAATTTTATTACGAGTTTTTACTCGCTGTTACACATCTGTGACTTTTTGACCTCTCACTGTTGTGTAAACATTGTATTGTACATTTAATTTCCTTCACCAGTACAGATTTTATACAATGTGTTGGTGAGGATTATGATTTTTAATCATATATGGCAATTATATATGTTTTGTGCATATTTTGGGGTGTTAATGCTTTCCTCGATTCTGCGTTTTCCTGTTTTGCAGTTTTTAAGTCTGGACTGCACGGATATGTAAAATAGGGGTTTCACAGTATGTAGATTTGTGTGTGTGTGTGTGTGTGTGTGTGTGTGTGTGTGTGTGTGTGTGCGCGTGTGTGTGTGTGAGGGGGGGGGGGGGGGGGGGGAAGACTAAAAGTTCACGCGGGCTGTAGTGATTTTGATTTCGCTGGTGAGAAAAAGTAGGATTCCTCTTCAACTGAAGAACGGATGCTTGAGAACGTCAGTCTTTGAAAAGGTAATGAACAAGGAAAAGCTCACTTGGTTTAACGGGGTTTACATTTCACTCACTACACGAAGCAATTCTTGAGATGAACTGAAGGTAACCACAACTATTATTATAACCTTCCCTGAAATCTTTCTACAACTTAATTTGCCAGACCAGAAACTTAAGTTTGAAGAAAGTCTTATGAAATGTAGGGAACAACTGAGATACATGCAGTGCAACGTATTAAAACAAGTTAGGTTTGGTATGAAACAAACAATGGAAAATCCAGGATATTATGGAAGGAAAGTTGCTACTCATATAGTGGACATGGTGAGTCGCAGATAGGCACAACAAAAAGACTGTCACAAATAAGCTTTCAGCCAGCAAGGCCTTCGTTGAAAACACACACACACACACACACACACACACACACACACAAACACAATTCACACACACAAGCACACGCAAATGCAAATGCAAATGCAACTCACACAAACACACACACACACACACACACACACACACACACACACACACACACACACACAATTCTCACACAAACACACACACACAATTCTCACACAAACACACACACACACACACACACACACAATTGCAGTCTCTGGCAACTCAAACCACTCTGCGAGCAGCAGCATCAGTGCATGATGGGAGTTGTGACTGGGGGGTAAGGAGGAGGCTGGAATGGGGAGGGAGAGGGACGTGGGTAGGGGTGGGGGCAGTAAGTGCTGCTGGGGAGCACACAGAGACGACGTGGAGAGAAGGTAGGGCAGCTTTGTGCAGTCGGGATCAGAAGGTTAGACCGCAGACAGGGGAGAGGGGGGGGGGGGGGGCAGGAAAGGGGAGAAGTAAAAAGACTGGGTGCCATGGTGGAATGAGGGCTGTGTAGTGCTGGAATGGGAACAGGGGAGGGGTCAGATGGATGAGGACAATGATTAACAAAGGTTGAGGCCAGCAGGGCCATGGGAATGTAGGATATAATGCTGGGAAAGTTCCCATCTATACAGTTAAGAAAAGTTGGGGATTGGTGGAAAGGATCCATATAACACAGGCTGTGAAGCAGTATTGGAATGAAATATGTCATTTTAGGCAGAGTGCTCTGCAACAGGGTGGTTCAGTTGTTTCTTAGCCACAGTTTGTCAGTGGCTGTTCATGCGGGACAGCACATAGAATGCAGCACAGTGGTAGCAGCTTGGCTTGTAGATCACATGACTGGTTTCAGAGGTAGCCCTGACTTTGTTCTCATTGTGATTTCATGCCAATTTTAGTGACTTTTCACCTTTTGCTATCGTTGACTGTCTCAGATTTCATCTCGTTTCTTCCTTTTGCATCCATTTCATTCTTCTTGTGATTTTCACCATGTATTTGGGTGTATTTCTGCCAATTTTTTCAGACATAAATTACATAATTTATTTACGTAATTTTTTGCATTTTTTCCACCACCTTGTATCCTTGTTCCTTCCACCTGCATCAATACAGGACAGTTTCTTTATCCCTGGCCAGAACCAGTTCCACATACTGTTCCTGCATTGTTGCTAGGCTCATAGAATCCCCCCCTCTTCCCCCCCCCCCCCTTGCCCCCCCCCCCCCTGCCCCCCGTCCCAATGGCCTTACCATCAAATTACCCATCTCCGGCTGAGTTTGGGATGAAGCAAGCTGGGATATTTTTACTTCCCCTCTTGTTTCGCCATCTGCCTCCTTAAATTCGTTTTTTCATTTTTGAATTAATTACCATTAACATACGTGAGTATAATCCGAATTTTCATAAAATAGAAAGGTTAGCCCTCTGTTTTAAAGAATATAACACTAGATCTAATTTTGTACTGAGTTTTATGTATGTACTTGATTTTCTAATTTATTTTTACTATTATTAGTTAATGCTTTTGTTATAGGTGAAATGAGTAATTGTTTCTTAACTTAAATTCTATTGTTGATCTATAAACAAATTGTTGTTGTTGTTGTAGTTGTCTTCAGTCCTGAGACTGGTTTGGTGCAGCTCTTCATGCTACTCTATACTCTGCAAGCTGCTTTATCTTCCAGTACCTACTGCAACCCACATCCTTCTGAATCTGCGTAGTGTATTCATCTCTTGGTCTCCCTCTACAATTTTTACCCTCCACGCTGCCCTCCAATACTAAATTGATGATCTCTTGATGCCTCAGAACATGTCCTACCAACTACCAACCAATCCCTTCTTCTAGTCAAGTTTCACTTCCATACATGGCTACACTCCATACAAATACTTTCAGAAACGACTTCCTGACACTTAAATCTATTCTCGATGTTAACAAATTTCTCTTCTTCAGAAACACTTTCCTTGCCATTGCCATTCTACATTTTATATCCTCTCTACATCGACCATTATCAGTTATTTTGCTCCCCAAATAGCAAAACTCTTTTACTACTTTAAGTGTCTCATTTGCTGATCCAATTCCCTCAGCATCATCTGACTTAATTCAACTACATTCCATTATCCTAGTTTTGCTTTGTTGATGTCCATCTTATATCCTCCTTTCAAGACACTGTCCGTTCCGTTCAGCTGCTCTTCGAAGTCCTTTGCTGTCTGTGACAGAATTACAATGTCGTTGGTGAACCTCAAAGTTTTTATTTCTTCTCCATGGATTTTAATACCTACTCCTAACTTTCCTTGTGTTGCCTTTACTGCTTGCTCAATATACAGATTGAATAACTTCGGGGAGAGGCTTAATGCTGTCTCACTCCCTTCCCAACCACTGCTTCCCTTTCATGTCCCTCGACTCTTATAACTGCCATCTGGTTTCTATACAAATTGCAAATGGCTTTTCGCTCCCTGTATTTTACCCCTGCCACCTTCATAATTTGAAAGAGTATTCCTGTCAGCATTGTCAAAAGCTTTCTCTAAGTCTACAAATGCTAGAAACGTAGGTTTGCCTTTCCTTAATCTATCTTTTAAGATAAGTCATAGGGTCAGTATTGCCAGGTCGGCTTCTACCAGTTTTTCTATTCGTCTGTAATGAATTCGCGTTAGTATTTTGCAGCTGTGACTTATTAAACTGATAGTTTGGTAATTTTCACATCTGTCAACACCTGCTTTCTTTGGGATTGGAATTATTATATTCTTCTTGAAGTCTTAGGGTATTTCGCCTGTCTCACACATCTTGCTCACCATATGGTAGAGTGCTCTGTCAAACTCTTCACGCAGTATTATATCTCCCATTTCATCTTCATCTACATCCTCTTCCAATTCCACAATATTGTCCTCAAGTACAACGCCCTTGTATATACCCTCTATATACTCCTTCCACCTATCTGCTTTCCCTTCTTTGCTTAGAACTGGGTTTCCATCTGAGTTCTTGATATTTATGCAAGTGGTTCTCTTTTCTCCAAAGGTCTCTTTAATTTTCCTGTAGGCAGTATCTATCTTATCCCTAGTGAGATATGCCTCTAAATCCTTACATTTGTTCTCTAGCCATCCCTGCTTAGCCATTTTGCACTTGCTGTCGATCTCATTTTTGAGACGTTAATATTCCTTTTTGCCTGCTTCATTTACTGCATTTTTGTATTTTCTCCTTTCATCAATTAAATTCAATATTTCTTTTGTTACCCAAGGATTTCTACTAGCCCTCGTCTTTTTACCTATTTGATCCTCTGCTGCCTTCATTACTTCATTCCTCAAAGCTACTCATTCTTCTTCTACTTTATTTCTTTCCCCCATTCATGTCAATTGTTCTCTTATGCTCTCCCTGAAACTCTGTACAACCTCTGGTTTAGTCAGTTTATCCAGGTCCCATCTCCTTAAATTCCCACCTTTTTGCTGTTTCTTCAGTTTTAATCTACAGTTCATAATCAATAGATTGTGGTCAGAGTCCACATCTGCCCCTGGAAATGTCTTACAATTTAAAACCTGGTACCTAAATCTCTGTCTTACCATTATATAATTTATCTGATACCTTTTAGTATCTACGGGCTTTTTCCATGTATACAACCTTCTTTCTTCATGATTCTTGAACCAAGTGTTAGCTATGATTAAGTTACGCTCTGTGCAAAATTCTACCAGGCGGCTTCCTCTTTCATTCCTTACTCCCATTCCATATTCACCTACTATGTTTCCTTCTCTTCCTTTTCCTACTATCGAATTCCAGTCACCCATGACTATTAAATTTTCATCTCCCTTCACTATCTGAATAATTTCTTTTATCTCATCATACATTTCATCAATTTCTTCGTCATCTGCAGAGCTAGTTGGCATATAAACTTGTACTACTGTGGTAGGTGTGGGCTTTTTGTTTATCTTGGCTACAGTAATGCGTTCACTATGCTGTTTGTAGTAGTTTACTCGCACTCCTGTTTTTTTATTCATTATTAAACCTACTCCTGCATTACCCCTATTTGATTTTGTATTTATAACCGTTTATTCACCTGACCAAAAGTCTTCCTCCTGCCACCAAACTTCACTAATGCCCACTATATCTAACTTTAACCTATCCATTTCCCTTTTTAAATTTTCTAACCTACCTGCCCAGTTAAGGGATCTGACATTCCACGCTCCGATCCATAGAATGCCAGTTTTCTTTCTCCTGATAACGATGTCCTCTTGAGTAGTCCCCGTCTGGAGATCCGAATGGGGGACTATTTTACCTCCGGAATATTTTACCCAAGAGGATGCATTCATCATTTAACCATACAGCAAAGCTGCATGCCCTCAGGAAAAATTACAGCTGTAGTTTCCCCTTGCTTTCAGCTGTTCGCAGTACCAGCACAGCAAGGCCATTTTGGTTAGTGTTACAAGGCCAGATCAGTCAATCATCCAGACTGTTGCCCCTGCAACTACTGAAAAGGCTGCTGCCCATCTTCAGGAACCACACATTTGATTGGCCTCTCAACAGATAACCCCCCCCCCCCCCCCCCTCCCGTTGTGGTTGCACCTATGGTACGGCTATCTGTATTGCTGAGGCACGCAAGCCTCCCCACCAACGGCAAGGTCCATAGTTCATATATAAATTCTATAATAATTATAAATGTTTGGAAGGTTAAACACTAGCATTCTGTAAGTATTTATTTGGCTCTGTTCGAAAACATGTTAGCAAAGTCAGCCCTTCTTTAATTCCAAAGTAATTAACAGTTTTGCCAAAAGTATTGTTTGTGTAACAATATTTGTTAACTTTTAGCAGAATTTCAGTCGGTTCTTGATAGAACAACATATTTGTTAATTTCAGGATTTAAACAAAAAATTCGGCCCAAAAACAAAAAATTCGGCTTAACTCTTGTTGTAGAAGGAAGATATATTCAGTTAATTTAGTGAATAAGTTTTAATTGTAATTTTTGTAAATTTAACTTCAAACAATGTGTAGTTTCAGTAGCTATTATTGTGATGATATATAAGGGCTACATTTTTAGTCCTGAGACAGCCAGTCCATGACTGAGTTTCAGACGAGAAACCTGTCTTGTTTAGATCAACAACAATGCATCTACTGTGAAATAAGTGTAACACAATTAGGCTGTGTGTTAAAACAATGACAGTGTCTGTTTCCATACATAGTTTTTATTCTTCAAGAACTGTTTACTATGTGGTTAGGCTTTTACTGCTGGTAGATGTTCAACAGGAAACTATTGTAGCAGTATGTGGATGTTTGCTTGCAACCTATTTATGAGGCGTATTGAAAGTTAAACAATAGTGCACTGGCCATGTAAGTGTGTATTATTTGGATGGTTGGGGTTGGGGGGGGGGGGGGGTGGTGGGGTGGGGGAAGAAAAGTGAAAGTAAAGTACTGTAAAACGCAAATGTGCACATGTCGGCTACATTATTTAAAGTAGTCAGTGTTGTACTTCCACAACCCATTTTTCAGCCAGTGTAGCATTGCAGTACGTTGACACCGAGGATAAAAAAACGAGGAAATCAAGCAGGCAAATGCTACAAAGTGTGAGTGGGAGCATTATTGTGTTGCAATTTCCACAAGAGGTTGTGCGACAGTTCTGGTTGTTTTCTTCAGACTGCTGCATGCAAGTGGCACATAACTTCTTTATTGACTGTACAGCCATAAGGCATTAACCCATTGCAATTGAAGAAAAAAGTGAGAAGAACCTTCAAATGTGATCAAACTTGTCGAATTTTTTTCTGTCTTAGCTCTTCAGGCAGTTTTTGTTGGGATGATTGGGCTTTGGTTTTGTTGTCACACCTGTATACCTGTTTTTCAACACCTGTCATAACCTTCTTGTGAGGTTCTAGATCATTGCTGATTTCACTTAGCGGTTCCTGAGTGATGTCTATGCAATGTTGTTTTTGGTCAAAATTCAACAATTTTGAAACAGACTTTGCTCCTACATGTTTCATGCCCAAAACATCTGAAAAAATTGCTTGGCATGTGCTAAAGGATATACAGACATCACCAGCAAACCCTCTGATGGTGATTTGGCGATTTTCCAGAACCATTTTCTTTCCTACTTCCGCAATGCCTTTAGTAATTGATGTGCCAGGGTATCCAGGGCAGTCATTGTCTTCAACATCTTCTCAACTCTCTTTGAAACATTTACACCACTCGTAAACTCTTGTCTTACTCATAGTAGATTTCCCAAAAGCCAGAGTCAACATTTCGAATGCAGTACTGCACTTTATTCCATTTTCAATCAAAATTTAATGCAGTTTCTTTTATCCATCTTTTTCAAAACTAAAAATTTGCCAAGCACTTTAAAACATGTATAACCTTTTCGACTGTCAACAATAAACAAACAAACAAATATATAGCTGAAATTGCATTAATCTGCCAGGAAGTTTCAAAATTAAAAAAAAAAAAATGGAAATCAGAGGTATAAAGCCCCCAAAATTAAAAAAAAAAAAAAAAAAAAAACTGTACTTTTTGATCACACCTCGTATGTAAAAATTTAGATGGTAGCAGTCTGACTGTAAGCAATTATGCAGTGCTAAACATGCGTGAACTGATTTTGTGACAGAGACCATACACTATTTTAAGGTAATTGGTGCTGTTATCCAGATCTAGTCAGAAAAATAATTAACAAATCAGTGAATGTTGCAGAAACTGTATGACATGATAGAAAAACAATGCATGTTGATATTTTGAAGCAGCTCAGTAAATGGGGAACAAAGCATTCTCTGCTTTAAGTGGAAGAATGTTTGCTTACTGTCTACGAAACACAACACAGCTGACTTGATAGGTACAAATAAACTAAGAGGGGAATGTCGGAAACCAAGGGAGGAAGTCAGCAACCAAACTTTATACTTGAGTCTCAGAGAATTGGAGATGTGAATTTGGAAGGCAATTTCACTTCTGTTTTCACTGATGTAGTGCACCATAAAGGCTACTGAAAATTTTTTTTCTGTAATACGGACAAATATATATTCTACGCCTACATTGTACACTATAATCACACAGGTCACAAAAAGCAAACATTCTGACTTCCGTCTAATCAGTGCTGTTTCCAAAACATGAAATGGAAGGATCGCGCACTGTATAATCACCACTGCATTTAAAAGCAAAATACTGTGCTCATTTTTCAGAACATATAACTGGAAAGTAGCATTTAGCAAATGGAAACACAGTGTGCTATGGCAAAGGAAATTGAGTGGACCTGGATGGCAAGCAGAAAATGCAGAGTCCTTTTGTGTTTACCAGTATGGTTGGAAACTTATAACACATTAAAATATTTTGAGCCTACACAGATGATAAGTGCAAATTTTCAAAAATAATAATTCCGAATTTTAATGCAGTGTATTTAATAAGTGACTACACATTTCCAAACTAACTTCCCATTTGATATCTGATTCACTGGGCAACTGTGACACAGTTAAACTTGGTGTAAATGGTTAACACAATAATTCATCGCTGAATCACATTCTGTATTCTCCAGATATGAAATCCCAACTGTTATTAGTCAAGTTTTTTGAAGCTTTGTGTCACTTTTCTTTTGTCTCTGCTGCATACCGATAGTCGTTCCTTTGGCCTTCCCTTTTTGTTCCGCATATCTTCTTTAGATCCACGAGACGGGGCTACGTGGTGTTCATCTATCGTCACAAGTTCTGTCATACTGTGGTGTATGCAAAGACAGGTGGAATCCAATTTATACACATTGCTCTCCATGTATTTCTGGGTTTTGTCTTGAAAGAACTGCATAATTAATTGTCATCTTCTGTCCCTTTTTAAAATCCCTTAGTTCCTCTGTTGGTTTCGTAGCTGTTAATAAATAAATAGATTGGGGTGTGTGAACGTTACTGATATATTTAATTAATTAATGTGTTTTGTGTAGGTTATCGTGTGACTTTTGTATGTATTATGTTTTTCAATTTTAGTTCAGAAATTTTTTAAAGATGTTATATATATTTGTATAGATACACAGTTAAAAGTAGAAGATTGTGTTAGGCAGTTACATCAGCGTTAATTAGATTGAAAATATTTTGCATGTGTATCTAAATGATATGTGAGGTTCTACCTGTATTCCAGTTTTGAAACTCTTATTTAAATCTAGTCAAACAATGGAAACTCCAGATAGGAATATCAACAATGCAGGAAAAGACAGATTGATACTTACCGTAAAGAAGATACGTCAAGTTGCAGACAGGCACAATTAAAAGATACTCACATATAGCTTTTGGCCAGAGCCTTTGTCAGTAAAACACACACACACACACACACACACACACACACACACACACACACCTCCAGCAAACATGACTGCCAACTCCAGCATCTCAGGCATTTCAGCCCAAGATGCTGGAGACAGCGGTCTTGTGTGCATGAGGCGTGCTTGCTTTTGTGTGTGTGTGTGTGTGTGTGTGTGTGTGTGTGTGTGTGTGTGTGTGTGTTTTTTACTGACAAAGGCTGTGGCTGAAAACTGTATGTGAGTGTCTTTTTAACTGTGCCTGACTGCAACTTGATGTGTCTTGTTTATTGTAGCAAACTGTCTTTTCCTACATTATTAGCATCTAGGTCATTGCCAGCTGACTCTTTTTCAAACAAGGTAAAATGATTTTAGAATAACTGTTGGGAACAAAGCATATAAGTTTTCATTACATAGCTGTCTTCATTTTCTTGCTTGTTGCCATTAACATTTTAAATATAAATTATCTTGTTTTTGCAGAAGTAGATGATGGTCGTAGGGGACATGAGTATGTTCGTGCTGTTTTGTGGAATAGTAAGTACAAAAATCATTGAACTTTTCTTTTTGTGTTTAAGCTCATGAAATTTTTATTATAATGCAGTATTTGAGATTGTGTGTGTTGAATTTTTAAGTTTTTATCCATGTCATCTGCAGTCAGCATTATGCTAAATTTTCAATTGAAACATATGGTTTATATGCTGCAGTTGTAGCCTATTCCTGTCCTGTTTATTCCTAATTTTCCAGTTCTGCCATAACATGCACTGTGAGCAATTATCGGAATTTAACTCACATTAATAACATTGAATATTGTCACTGATAATGTTATTCATGATAAAAGTCCAGTAGTTATCATGCAATACCATTATTTTATGATTGTGAGGTGAAAATCGCGAGGAAGTCAAATGTGAATAAGGAAACCTGTAATTATAGATAGATCGTACACTTGAATATGCTGTCTGTAGTGGATCTTTGGTCTTGGTACTTTTGATGTTTTATTTCTGTAAATTTTGTAAATGGTGTTACTATTTTGGAAATAAGCTGCCAACCTTATGGACTGTGGAAAACTGACTAAAAATGTTACATGAGGGTAGATGTGATATGGCTAACAGAAATAAACCCTCCCTAACTGCTTAATGCACTTGTTGATTATAGCATGTTGTTGGCCTGTATAACCCTCTAAAATATTGTACTGATAATTAAGATTTTATTTATTTCTGGAAGCGAATCTTATTTGCCTCCCCCTGAGAGGTTCTGTCCAAAGTCCCATCTGAGCTACAAAAATGTTTTGTTCACGTGTCTGTGCTGTTCTGTCAGATACTGGAATTCAAATAAATAAGTTACATCTGAACTGCTTAAGGATTTTTTTGTTCCACAAGGTTTTTTTTGGTGTCTGTCATATTTTGATTCTTTAAAAAAATAAAAAAAAATACTGTCATATCTCATTATTTGTTTTTGTTTCATTTTTAGTGTCCAATGAAGGCAGAAGCCAAAATGTGTCATACAGACTAAAAAATACTTAATTATTTGGGCAGAAGTTATTTATCTGAATCGTAAAATGGTTAGAAACACATACCTAGAATTTCTTTCCTTTATTAATAACGCAATAGAGTGTTTTTGGTTGTGATTCAGATGCATACAGTTCTTCTTTTTCTTACAAATTGCATTGAGCAGGGCAATATCAGTTTTGTAAAGGGAGAGGGACTACAAACAGTATGCTACCCTTGCTTACCTCAGACAAGAAACTTTCTTGCTGAAGTTATTACAAGACACCAGATGCATCAAGATATTTTGCAAAACAATCTTTCAGTAAATATAAATATGTGACTGAATTTTCCTTAGTTCCTTTCACGGTGATAAGAACATTCTTCTTAATCATCAAGTTATTAATGGTCCCTTTTATAAGCTTTTTATCATTACCAAATAACAGTCATAAATTTTTTTCAACTTACCAATCATGTGAATCTTGCAAACCAACAGGCCAATAAACAGAATGCTGCTATAACACCTGTTGTAAGAACTGACG
Organism: Schistocerca piceifrons; assembly: GCF_021461385.2. Lineage (NCBI taxonomy): Eukaryota > Metazoa > Arthropoda > Insecta > Orthoptera > Acrididae > Schistocerca > Schistocerca piceifrons. Next base: position 218,257,455 of record NC_060145.1, on the reverse strand, counting down.
TGAAGTGCATGTTGTACACATCACTCAAAATGTTCTGTTGTCAACGTAAACTCATGTGGTGAGTAACCTGTGTTTTTTATCTTATAATTGCCTGTTGGTAACTCGACAACTGTACTACATGTTGAGCTGTTACTTTTCTCCTAAATTATTTAATTCTACCAGCACTCTAGTTTGAAAAAGGATTTGTCCAAAAGCTAGTGATGTTTTCAGTCTTGTTTATATGCTTGTCAATGACTCTTACTATTTGGTAAGTTGTACTTTCATCAATAATTTGTTTGCAGTCTACCAGAACTTTCCTTTAACATATTTATATTACAATAAAATCTTCAGTAAACCTGAAGACACTCTGGATAAATGATGGTGTACCAGGAATGAAAAATACAAATAACAGTCCTCGGTGTATTTATAAGCAGTTAGTGGGAGAAAGTACAGAAGAAATCGTTTCGTTTATGGCCAATTTCAGTATTATTATTTGCAGATTTCAGTGCTGAGTTTCCTCATTTTTTATTTTATTTTCCAACAACTTCCTGTTTGGCTTTTGTTCAATACTTTGGCCATATTTTATTGTTTTTAAGGGTAATATTGAAAATGAAAATATTTTGATCATTTGCATTGGATTTATCAGATGCTGTGTATCACATTTCTGTACGTCACACTCAGAAATAAAATAATCATTGATGTCAGCAAAAGAAAGGAAAAAAATATAAATTTAACCCAGATAGCTCGTCTATGAAACTTTCTACAGTTACTCAACTAGCAATGTGGTCAAAATTCTTAAATTCCTTCCCAAGAGGTTGTCTGTTGCTCTGTCAACAAGTCTTTATATTGGGAAGATAGCCACATGCATTTGAACATGAAAGCTAAATCACTCACAGTGGCTTAATTGTGCCCGATTGTGCTTTAGTGTTTTTCATCTCCTGCGGCCATTTTACAGCGTCAGTGTTTCCTGGTAGCTTGGAAAGTATCTTTTTGACTGTATTCAGAAGTTTATATCCCTTCGTAACATTCACCCTGTGGAGGTCTGTTTTTTAGTACATGTAATAGAATCATTGTCATGTCATCATTGATACAGTCTCCACCCTGATAGCTGAGTGGTCAGCATGACGGATTGCCGTCGTATGGGCCTGGGTTCGATTCCCGGCTGTGTCAGAGAATTTTCTCCACTCAGGGACTGGATGTTGTGTTGTCTTCATCATCATTTCATCCCCATCCGTCACACAGTGTGTCCAATGTGGTGTCGAATGTAATAAGACCTGCACCAGGGCAACCGGACCTGCTGCCCCGCAAGGGGCCCTCCCGGCCAATGACTCCAAATGCTCATTTCCATTTCCATTGATACAGTCCAACCTTATCATACTCGACAACAAGAATGGACATAGACTTGCTTGGTTTTGTGCCTGTGTAAGCAGAAGGTTTGCTCTGAAGATGCAGCCCGGTGTGCTTCAGTATCTCCTTTGTTTGTGTATGCCAAAGCACGTAAAATCCTGTTTATTTCATCACAAAAAATTCATTTTATCACAATAGTGCAACAATTTTCAAATTATTTTGGCTTAAAGTTTATACAGTGTAGGACAGATGGGAGGGAAATGGTTCATCATCATCTCAGATCATCTGTGATAAGCTATCATGAATTTTTTCCAGGATGCTAAGCCATCTGATCATCTGTGATTCGTGAAAACTCTAGACAGAATCAGACACAGGTATCTTTATCCAACAATCTGTTAAACACTATGTGAGCAAGTGTAGGGAATGTCAGCAATGGAAGCACGTGGTCCCAGTTACTTCCAGGGCATCTGGTACCAGTTCCACCTGCAGCAGCACCATACCTCCAAATTGGAATTAACCTCTTGATGAGGTTCCCAAAGTAGACAATTGGGAATTGATGGATAAAAGTCTGCATTGACTACCTTATTGCCAGTATTATCCAGTCTGATTGAGGGACGATGTCAGGTTTGAACTGGTGACCCGCAGCACCCCAGCGTGCAATGCTAATGGCTATGCCACACTGCACACAGTTCAGCTCACTGCATTGCTGATGGTAAATGACAAGAAAGAACATTGCATTGAACTATTCTGTTATTCTCAGCATTGCCCTTCACATTTTATACTCAAAAAATGGAAAATCCAGGATGGAATAATGACAATGTTATGAAAAGGATAGTTTGCAGACAGGCACAACAAAATGACTGCTAATTTCACTGTGCCTGTTGGCAACTCAAGATCTCCGCTGTATGGTGAAGTAGCAATCTACCCTTTTCATACAATGGAAAATCTAGGATGGACTGTAACAATATTAGAGAAGGAAAGTTGCTACTCACCATATAGCGGAGATGCTGAGTCGCGAAAGACACAACAAAAAGATTCTATTGCTGACAAAGGCCTTAATGGCCAAAAGCTGCAATTGTGTGAATCTTTTTGTTGTGCCTATCACGATTCAGCAATCTACCCTTTTCATAATATTAACATCTTATACTCACCACCTCCATGCAGCAGATTGCTTTTCTTCTGTTTCTCAAATATCCACGAAAAGCTATTTTTTATCTGGGAAACACAGCACTATATTAAGTGTCACAGCCACACTAAAATGCACATCATTAACGGTGATGAGAAGACAAGGCAAAGTAAGTATTAAACACTACCAGTTAGTCACTACCAATTAGTCCAAAGCTGCAGTCAAATTTCATTACCAACACAGTGCAATAGAACCTCAGTCATGTAATCAAATCAGAATTACGTGAGAGCAGCTTGTGAGAGATATCACAGAACATTGGTTGGAGAGTGACCAAAATGGCTTGTCAACATTGTTGGTTCAGTATTTATGTAAGGCATGTGGTCATATGTGATACATTTGCTGTGAGGTGTCTTGGTTGTTAGGGACTTGTCCATATAGGCAGTGCTGCTTGAAGTTTAGACACACATAAAAGTAGTGCAACCAGAAGGAAAGTAGCTCCTGTTTTTATTTATGGGCTGTTGGACTTCGAAACACAGCCCAGGCAAAATTTTCCGTCCCCTATTTGCTGGTGCATCCACTCGGAATCAGTTTGTGCGAAGCACAATATGGTTCATATTAGTAATAATGATGATGATTATAATTATATTGTAAGAAATACTGAAAATGTAGAAACAGAATACATATGTGTTATGTAGATGTTCAGTAATACACCACTTATGCCAGTTAATGTTGTGCTAGTAGTATTTGTTATAAGCTTAAGTGCTCCATAGCTCTGCCACATGATGTGGGTATAAGCAGATGTTGTGTGCAAGATGGCTTTCTGGCCAGAGTGGCTCTGGTTTAAAAGTAACAAAGTCTGTACATTAACAGTTGGTGGAAGAAAATACTGTCGGTTTTGGTGTAATATAATACTGTTTGTAAAAGTTGTGTTCAGATATTAAAATTACATGCAGATTGAGGTTAGAGTAAGATAGTATAGCACCCTCAATTTCTTTTAACCATATGGCCTCTCTATAGTTGAGGCACAGATACTGAATTTTGCATTAATTTCAGTCATTTTGGTTAGGCAGTGACAAAACCAAACAGTGTGCCAACAAACCAGACTTTATACGCACATGTCTATTAGGTGTGCCATGTCTTGTGCCACAGTGACAACATGCTTCCTACTAATGCCCCAGTCATATTAGTTTCATATAAGTATGAGAAATTGAGTCCAAAATATATTGATTTTTCTTGAGTGTTTATGCATCTATCTTGTGACTTGGGAACCTGCACAGGTATATGTGCATTTACACCTTGATCTTGCATCTTTGTAGCTTCACTTTCTGCATGCAATATGTGTGGTCTTTCTTTCCTTGTTCTTCACATTAACACCTTTGAGAGAAAGTGTGGTTTCTGATGGATCACAATAAGATGTGCTGTTATATGTGCTGTCAGTTGACTAAATGTAACTGTACTAGTTGAATACACTCTTATTGGTATGTTTTTGCCATATGTAATATCATTCCTTCTTGTTTGGACTTTCTAAATAACAAATTCAGTTGCTATGTGTTTCTAGATTTGTATTGTAAGTAGTGTTTTCTGTGTGTCGATGATTGTTTCCTAATTAAAAGATATGCTACTAAATAATACGTACAAGATGCCCATATATTGAAAACTTTTACGTAGGTCCTTTTGGTTTCAAAAAAGTTCTCTGAAAAGATTTAAAAGTAAGACCCTAGGAAACAGTCCCAGTTCCCAGTTAAAATAGAAGATATTGGAGTGCTGTAGCTGACTGCTGATCACTCCATGTCTGCAGAGGGAACACAGTATGCCAACTCTCAGCCTTTCTACCCTCCTGCGGTGACGACAGTCAGCTATGCTCCATCTCCTGGCAGTGGACAGACTGTGTATACTTACACTTCACAGTATCCGCAGCCAGCAGCCCCACCACGTGACGAGGGAAAACAGCCTCAGCAACAGCACAGCATCTATCTTGGACAACCACGTACCAGTGTGGCACCACATAGCCAAGGTATGATTGCTTTTGCAGTGTCTTTATTTCAGGGACAGAATTTCGTATGAGATTCCATACTGTCAGAAAATACGCAGGCAAAACAAGACAAAATAATGAGGAAATGTAGAAAATGTTTTGCTAAATCTTTGATCTCATTGAAGACAAGCAGGGTGTTAAGTACAAGGGAGCTATATTTACAAGTATAGGACAGAATTTTTTTCTGTTGGGTGTTTGTTAAATCCTCTGTGTTAAGGAAATACTCATTCAGGCAATGGTATCAAAACAAGTAGCTGTAAATAACAAATATATTTTAAACCATTAGAGAACGTAACTTGTGAAAATACACGATTATTAGGAGATGAAACAGGAAACCACAAGTCTATGGAAGTTAACTTTGAATTTTTCATGATAAGGATCTGGTAGAGAGCATGCTTTGGGAGACAAAATAAAGTATATTGCACGTTTATACCACTATAATTTATGGACTGTGGAAATTGCTATTTCATATTTAAATTGTAGTCATACAATCTGATAAAGTAGTAGCATTGTTTCTGAAGTTTTGTTATAAACTGTAGTTTAATTTTCTTCTGTATGAGTTATTTTGTTAAGAGACTGATGGTCTGTGGTTTCTGTGATATATCATTAGATATTGTTATGGACTTTTTGTTTGAAGTCTTGTAGACTAGGTTACTTTCTGATGGGAAGATTCTTTAAAAGAGTCCCTGGACGACTGATCCAACAGTTATGGATTTCCAGTTTATTTATTATTGTTACACATTCTTAGTAAAGAAGTTTTTGCTTGTTGCAATTTCTTACAATTTTTAATCTCAGTATTATTATTGTAATTACTTATTTATTTAATTAAACTTTCTTGTAATCTTCTTCTTTTGCCGACAATTTGCTGCAGGGAGGTACATGTGAGACTTTCTCATAACAATCTTCAACATATACACTGCTGGCCACCGTAAATGCAACACCCTGAAGGAAGCATCCGAATCAAGTGAAATTTACACCATGGGTTTGCAGCGATGAGATATGCAACTGATTAGAATTTCAGCGCAGATGCACATCACGCCACCTCATAGCGCCATTTAAGGCTTGGCGATTTCGACGAGTGTACGTTCGGCACGTGTGTTTACCTTGTGGTTGTTTCACAAGACGATCAGTTATGCCTCGTAGACAACAGCGAACATCGTTTGATCAAGTATCCAAGTTCGACAGAGGAAGGATAGTGGCTTACCGAGATTGTGGATTATCATACAGAGAAATCGCTAGTCGTGTTGGACAAAACCAAACAACTGTAATGCGGATATGTGACCGTTGGATGCTGGAGGGTATGACGGACCGACGTGGTCGATCGCATTCACCTCGGTGCACCACTGCACGTGCTGATAGGCAAATTGTGCGCATGGCAGTGACAGATCGCTCAGTGACATCCCGAACCATAGCACAGCACATTGCGTCTGTAACGCATCATCCAGTGTCTGCGCGTACCATTCGACACTGTTTACAGCAGAGTGGTCTGTCCGCAAGACGTCCATTGCTTCGTCTACCATTGACGCAGAACCACAGACGTCTTCGTTGCCAATGGTGTGATGACAGACGGATGTGGACGGCAGAATGGAATGACGTTGTCTTTACTGACGAGGCACGCTTCTGTCTGCAGCACCACGATGGTCGGATTCGAGTGTGGAGACACCGTGGAGAGAGGATGCTGGACAGCTGCATTATGCACCGCCACACTGGTCTTGCACCGGGTATTATGGTATGGGGCGGTATTGGATATTACTCTCGCACGCCTCTAGTACTCATTGCCGGTACTTTAAATAGCCGGCACTACATATCCGAGGTGCTGGAGCCAGTTGTCCTTCCTTACCTTCAGGGCTCGGCCACAGCCATATTTCAACAGGATAATGCACGACCACACGTGGCACGCATTGTCCAAAGGTTCTTCGTCAATAACCAGATTGAATTGCTTCCCTGGCCGGCTCACTCTCCGGATCTTTCGCCGATAGAAAACATGTGGTCCATGGTTGCTCAACGAGTGACCCAGATTACATCCCCAGCTGCCACACCAGATGATCTTTGGCAACGTGTGGAAGCTGCTTGGGCTGCTGTACCCCAGGAACACATCCAACGTCTCTTTGACTCAATGCCGAGACGTGTGGCAGCGGTGATCTCCAACAATGGCGGCCACTCTGGCTACTGATTCTGGCAGGAACCACATGTCACAGACGTCTGTGAACGTAATCATTTGATACTTGGTCAACATGTTATCTACAAAATAAATTTTGTTGTGCTACCTCTTGTCTTTCTTGGTGTTGCATTTACGGTGGCCAGCAGTGTATTATGTTGCGTGTTTGCTGAAGTCATAAGACCATTCACTGTTTATTTTGTTGGAGTTGAAAACCTCCACAGGGCAAATTTAAATTTCCCTCTCAGTAGGGAAAAAGGAAATGAATTAAAATGAGTATCATTACTAGTAACTGAGCTACATATTTTTTAAAGTTATTGTTGTTGGTGTAGCAATTAATATAAAAAAACTTCAACCAGAAAATATTCAAGGCAAGGGAGACTGGATGCATGTAGTAAAATTGTGCCAGAGTAAGGGCTAAGTGTTTTGATAATGACTGTGACTTACTTTATTAACCATGTTCCAGTGGAAGTTATACTGAAGAGGTAAACATGTTACATGTAAAAAAGTTACATGAAAGAAATGATAGCAACAAATTAGTATTAGATACAGTAAATTAAAGGTGGAAGACTGGTTTAGAAAGACAAAGATGTTGACCAGAATTCTTTCACAAAGGGTTCTGCTGCACAAAAACATTGCAACACATTGGAGAAATGATATGAATTGGATGATATTTACACTTTCTGTAACTAACAGTGATTCAAGTAAGCTATTGAAGTTCTGAATTAAACTGACCAAATCACTGCCAAAGGATCTGTATTTTTTGAAACTATTAGCCCATCTGTTCAGCATAAAATTGACTTAAAGGTGTCGGTTGCATTTTTTGAAGTATTTTTGCCAAACTTCTGCCATATGACTTCATTTTTAATTGCTATTGTATCTTGGTGGAAATTAGACTGAATAGCTGTTGAGTATGTGATTCCTACATGTATCCATTTAATGATTTGTTCTGCAAATAGGCAAGCTATGGAAGAAGTATTATGTGCTGTAGTGTGTTGAAGAGTTGGTGTAAAATGGTAAACTTGTTGGAATATAGTGTCACTAGATTGTTGGAGATACCTCCAGTGTAACACTCCAAATTGCATACTGGACATTATTCTGAACTATAAACAACGTAGGCCACATTGGAGACCTAAAGACAGCCAGCAGCATGTGGGCTGTAACTGGTCACATTGCCTGCTAAGATTTCTTGGACTAAATGATATAATGTAAATTTCAATAATGTCCATAGAGAGACCTTGCATTGTTATGTCTTTCAAGTTCAACAGAGCCATGATTTCATATACTAAATAAATTTGATTGCAGATTTTCTGATTATGTTGTAATTTCCAACAGCATACATGGCACCATTGCACCAAGCAATGGAACATAGTTCTCAGAAAGGGGCAGCAGCTTTTCAGACTGCACAGGAGGCTGCTGACAAATATTACCAGGTGCCATCCATCAGACCTGCAACACATGTTCCAATACATGGTGGTGCTATTCCTATACAGCAGCCACCACAGGTGAGATATAATAATTTGATAATGTATGATGACTCATTATTGTCCTTTGCTAATAATGTTTATGAATTACATATTTCTTTCCCAAAAGTTTTTGAAAACAGGTTTACTAGATCATAGTTGTGTAGTACATGCTGTATACCATTAAATTGACTGATTTATATGAAGAAATACACTCACCTTTGTAGCCAAGGTTCTTATGCTATTGCAGTATTGAACAATGGAAATTCCACATAGGAATATCAACTATCTAGGGAAAGATAGATTGCCACTTGCCATTAAGAAGACACATTAAGTTGCTTGCAGACAGGCACAATTAAAAGACACTTACACAAAGCTTCTGGCCACAGTCTTCGTTAGAAGAAGAGAAACAGAGAATCGGGCACCATTCATACAAACAAGCAAGCACACCTCACACATGCTGCGTGACTGCCAACTCTGGCAACTCAGGCTTTTCTGACCTTAGAGGAGTTAGCAGTCATGGGTGCATGAGGTGTGCTTGCTTGTGTTAATGAATGGTGTGTGTTTCTCTTTTGCTGATGAAGGCAGTGGCCAAAAGCATTGTGAAAGTGTCTTTTAATTGTGTCTGTCTGTAACTTAACATGTCTTCTTTATGGTAAGTAGCTACCTATCTTTTCCTATTACAGTATTGTCCAGTTTGAGGGTTGCTGGTGGGTAAAAAACAATTTCATCACAAGAATTTACCTGGTGATCAGGGATATGGTGTCATATGATTTCTGAAGACCAAAGTGTCAGCACATAGTTTGGGCTAAATCCCAGACTTCCCCAAAGCCTCCTGTAGAGTTAAGACTTGTGAACTAATGTGGGGCCCCTTTGCATTATTTGAAAGGGTAAGGTAATTGTTGACACTCCTGTCCTCCTCTCCCTTCATGTTATTTCTGTTGTCACCCTTAATGACACAAATGCAACACTAGATGCACAAGCCATTCATGATAGTCATGCACATAACAGTTATACATATGCAAAATCATTTGCAAGGCAGACTGCAGTAGCCACCAGACAGATCGCGGGAGGCGCACATAGGCACGGCGCATCACGGACGGTAGTTGCCGCAAAACTTGATACAGCGAGGGAGATATTGAAGACAAGAAGAGAGCACGACATACCTCCGCATCGGCAACATGAAACGCCTGGAAATGCTGCCGAAGGCGATGTTCATATGCGTCCCAATCCTCCGCCGTCTCGTCATACGGGGAAAAGGGAGGGGGGAACGGTGCTGGAGCAGACTGGGTGGAGAGCAACGCCGGAAGCACTTGTTTCATGGTGGCCATGAGCTCTGTCTGCTGCTCAACCAAAACCCGCACTAAATCCTCCATGCCGTGGAGAAGCTGCGAAACCGGAACGACGACGCAACACGCGAATGAATGACCCTACTCATCGCCAATTGTGTAGTAACACTGTTCACGTTTACGTAGCACTTCACTTGGCATAGACTGGGACTGTGTCCTAGGCAGGCCCGATGTTGACTGACTGGGCACGGCCCGTGCTGCCTGAGTTGTTGTTGTTGTTGTTGTTGTTGTTATGCCGGCAGAGGTCGCGTCCGAATTCTCGCATGCCCTCTGGTGGATGGGACTCTACTTGCGGCAACTACCGTCCGTGACGCGCCGTGCCGATGTGCGCCTCCCGCAATCTGTCTGGTGGCTACTGCACAGACATATGTATTGTCAACTGACACCACAATAATTTTTCCAAGAGAACATAGTGGGATATGTCTGCACTCAGTTATAAGTGTGAGAGTGCAGTATTAAGAAATAAATCAGTTGAATAGCTTGTCTGATTTGTGTGAAGTTGCTCGGTTAATATTTCTGACACTTTTACTGCAACTATAAAAGTCATACACTTTACAGGTACGAACTTACATCCATATAAATGAAGCTGTTTGCCAGTTGCACAACACTTACTATTCATTGCGGTGTTGAGATGGTCCTGCTTATCAAACAAGATCTACATCAACACATCCACCTCTCCACTGTTAACAGAAAGAATTGCAAATGACTTACTTAGTGAGGTGGTGCAGTGATTAACACACTTGACTGATGTTCAGGAGGACCACGATTCAAGTTCTTGCACAGTGATCCTGATTTTTGCTTGCCTTCGTACTGTTTTATTCCTACTGACATTCGATGTGATTGAAGAAATTAAAAGAGGCACAAAAGGCAGACAGTTCACATCGCAGGTTATGTCAGAGTAAAGGGAATATTTTAGGCCATTGTGGAAAGGGAGACGTGAGTGAGGAGATACTGATGTAACCCACGATCAGTGTCGCCAACACAACTTGCAACTAAACAAACACTGTTTTTTTGCGTTGTTTCATAAATTTTATTACGATTACTGCACAACCTTGGTTTTGGTTTATAAGCCCATTTTCAAGTACATTACTGATTCCAAAGATGATAATGGTAAAATAAACATGATAAGGCAAAGATGCATCTCAACTTCTTAATGTTTCAATCTTTGGCTTAATGTAAAGTTACTTCAGTGACCTTTTTTTGACAAATTATGTATGGAGTTGCACAATTCAGCAATTACATGATTAAACATATCTAGGAATAAAGTTATGCATGAGGCTAGAACTTTTTGTCTACTACAGCTTGCAATGTTTAGCTTCACTGCACAGATTTGATGCAGCTACTGCTAGATTGTGGCTGCAACAGGAGAACAGGACTGTCAATGTGAAATTCCTAAAGTACTGGATTATACAGTACAAACAGGCACAGAAGCTATAAATCATAGTTTGTGTGAGAATTTAGTTGTTCTGCTCTTATGTAGCAATTTCACCAACACTCATAACATGCACTGACATAACCAAATTGCAAATTCATAAACAAACAAGAAAGAAATTTCAACATTTTATATCATATGAAAGATGTATTAGGAAGCAAAGTTGGTTTCGGCACTATTAATACTGTAAAGCACGTTAATTGAAAAGATTGTCACCTATGCTAGTCATGTACAAGGTAACTGAGCCATTTCCCATCACTCTACTGCCACAAATTTTGCCTTAGTCCATTAGCGCCGGAATTAATTTTTTCATGATTAAAAAAAAAAAAATTGCATTATTATGTCTGTAAAAGGCATAAATTACACAACAGAGTTGTTTCGACGAAAGTCATTACCACCATTAGTGAGACATTTGATGTTGCCATATGGCAACACTTGGTGCTTTCACTACCTAAATTTATATGGATTACAACTTCAACTGAAATAAGTTGGTTATTGAAATAATATTACATATGCAAGTTTGGTGCAAATTTATTATTCAGTCTTCATCATACAACTGATACTTTATAACACAGTACAATTCATAATCAAAAGACAAACCTTGAACTCAGCATTATTTTACATGAAATGGAGTAAAACAGTCAGTACGCAATCCCACATTACACTTTGAACACATTGTTCTCACAATAGATTTACAGTCCTTGTGTGCACACCTTTTCTTCTTCTTTCCTTTTGTGTGCTGGACGAGGTGGTCAGTCTTATCAAACCTAATTGAATCTGATATGCGGCTGTCGGAGCATGCCCTTGATGCAGATGGTCTCCCGGCTCCTTTTGGTAAAGCTTGGTGTCTTTGCAAGTACACTGTTGCTACTTCTCTCTTGAAATCAAGCTGAGAAATAGTTTGGTTTCTTGCTTTATTGTACAAAATCCTACTGTTTTCTATGGCGACATCTAACATTCATGTAAAGAGATACCAGTACCATTTCTTGCTTCTTATTACAATGCGATAGCACGCTAGATTCTGATCCATCTGCTCAGTGTCTCCCATATGTGTATTATATTTGGCTACCAGTTTTGGTCTGGGAATTATATTATTTTGCTTTTTTAGTTGCGAGAATCTCTTGACTTGGCCAACTTCTTGTGCACCACATGAAGAAGAGATCACTGTGACAACTGAGTTGCCCAGCCACCGCACATACAATAATCCATCATTCTTCTCTATTCGGATCTGGGGGCTCAACAAACACATCACCTTCAATATCGTCATTATAAAGAATCTCCAACGCCTCAGCAAGCAAGAAACCTCTTCTAAAACAAGAAAGAGAAAATTCATCCTTTCACTGAGTACAAGTGCCTAGCATTGCCATTTGGCAACACCGATGGTCATACGGCCTAAATGAACGTAATTTATTTCACAGCAAGCAGTAACCTCCAAAGAATATACACTCCTGGAAATTGAAATAAGAACACCGTGAATTCATTGTCCCAGGAAGGGGAAACTTTATTGACACATTCCTGGGGTCAGATACATCACATGATCACACTGACAGAACCACAGGCACATAGACACAGGCAACAGAGCATGCACAATGTCGGCACTAGTACAGTGTATATCCACCTTTCGCAGCAATGCAGGCTGCTATTCTCCCATGGAGACGATCGTAGAGATGCTGGATGTAGTCCTGTGGAACGGCTTGCTATGCCATTTCCACCTGGCCCCTCAGTTGGACCAGCGTTCGTGCTGGACGTGCAGACCGCGTGAGACGACGCTTCATCCAGTCCCAAACATGCTCAATGGGGGACAGATCCGGAGATCTTGCTGGCCAGGGTAGTTGACTTACACCTTCTAGAGTACGTTGGGTGGCACGGGATACATGCGGACGTGCATTGTCCTGTTGGAACAGCAAGTTCCCTTGCCGGTCTAGGAATGGTAGAACGATGGGTTCGATGACGGTTTGGATGTACCGTGCACTATTCAGTGTCCCCTCGACGATCACCAGTGGTGTACGGCCAGTGTAGAAGATCGCTCCCCACACCATGATGCCGGGTGTTGGCCCTGTGTGCCTCGGTCGTATGCAGTCCTGATTGTGGCGCTTATCTGCACGGCGCCAAACACGCATACGACCATCATTGGCACCAAGGCAGAAGCGACTCTCATCGCTGAAGAAGACACGTCTCCATTCGTCCCTCCATTCACGCCTGTCGCGACACCACTGGAGGCGGGCTGCACGATGTTGGGGCGTGAGCGGAAGACGGCCTAACGGTGTGCGGGACCGTAGCCCAGCTTCATGGAGACGGTTGCGAATGGTCCTCGCCGATACCCCAGGAGCAACAGTGTCCCTAATTTGCTGGGAAGTGGCGGCGCGGTCCCCTACGGCACCGCGTAGGATCCTACGGTCTTGGCGTGCATCCGTGCGTCGCTGCGATCCGGTCCCAGGTCGACGGGCACGAGCACCTTCCGCCGACCACTGGCGACAACATCGATGTACTGTGGAGACCTCACGCCCCACGTGTTGAGCAATTCGGCGGTACGTCCACCCGGCCTCCCGCATGCCCACTATACGCCCTCGCTCAAAGTCCGTCAACTGCACATACGGTTCACGTCCAGGCCGTCGCGGCATGATACCAGTGTTAAAGACTGCGATGGAGCTCCGTATGCCACGGCAAACTGGCTGACACTGACGGCGGCGGTGCACAAATGCTGCGCAGCTAGCGCCATTCGACGGCCAACACCGCGGTTCCTGGTGTGTCCGCTGTGCCGTGCGTGTGATCATTGCTTGTACAGCCCTCTCGCAGTGTCCGGAGCAAGTATGGTGGGTCTGACACACCGGTGTCAATGTGTTCTTTTTTCCATTTCCAGGAGTGTATATTTGAGTATTTAAAGCACAACCATACTAAAAAACCAAATTATATATTATAAGTTACTGTGTAAAACATACTTACTCGAACTTATACTCCATTTTTCTTTGTCATTCAGCAAACGACAACTTCCAACACTGCTTACACCGCAGAATTTAAATGTATTGTTAAAACTGTTGCATTGTAGTGATCTTTACAGTCTTGCGGAACAGAATCCAGTGCTGCCAACACTCTCGCTTGGTTGATGTCATGGAATCAACGATTTTAAAAAAGTGTTACAAACATTGCCATATGGCAATGCACGGCGCTAATGGGTTAAAACATGAAGTTTTGAGGGTTCTTTCATTTTATGTACACCTCAAAAGTAGCAAGAATTTATAGCCTACATGGTGAAATAAACTGAAAATTGTGAAATATGATGAAAGCTGCTGGATTACAACATTTGGATGTTTGTTTTGCACCTGCAGCCAATAGCTGTATAACGTGATGACGTCACGCTAATGCAGTGACTTCTAGCATATAGAATAATAAACAGCAAACTTACATGGTGGCTTCTTCCAAAGTGTGGCAGATGCGATCAGTGTATAGCAAATGGAGTGATTGCAGCTTCCCCTTAGGTTTAATTTATGTAGTTATACTGCATACACCCTTCACTACTGTGCATTAATTTTACTTACAGTAGTTGTGCTTAGGGCCTGTCAACAGAATCTCGAAGGTATAGTGCCTATACTGGCTGCAGCCAATGTAGGCTACTTCATTTTCTAAGTGCAGCACCAACAATTAACAGGACCTGTTCAGTGAACAGTTGTGCAATGACCTGTTCATCTTTGTTGCTGTCATCAATGGTGTTTAATGCATTTTGATGGCAGACAGATTGTTATGAATGTAGTGGATTGCTGGGACAGGGAAACAGGCATAAATTTATTTCATGTACATTGGTATGAATAAGTACAACATGTGAAGGGAAACTTGTCCACGTATATGTGCTTTCACAAAACCTGCTATGTTTACACTACAGCAAGTGACAAGTTCTAAGTCCAAATGGCATGTGCTGACAATACTGCAGAATGCTCTACTTTGACCACTCAGCACAATGAACAAAGAAAAGTTTACAAGCAGTACACTAAAGATCACTGTGGTTGTGTCACCAGACTATGCTGCAGTGCCATTGGCTACATAAGGAAAACACTCCCCCCCCCCCCCCCCCTCCTCCCTCCCTCACCATCCTGTGACTGATTCTGAGACCTTTCTCATTTTTCAGTTCAGTTCACATGTTCTTTTTTCTGGGTGAGCACAGAGGAAAGATCTCTCAAAAATGCTTGTTGTAACTTATAATTTGTGGTTGTTGCATGTTGGAAAGAGCTCGATTATCTTGTACCCAGATGCCAATTTCAATTTTCTGGTTACTGTTACTCATATGTGATTTTTTAAGAACTGAAGAAATTCATTACAAAAAATTATTGTATAAAAATCGTAATGTACATTTAATTTCCTTCACGTATATGGATTTTATACAATATATTGGAATGGTTTACAGTATTTAATCATATATGCCAATTACATTTGCTTCTGCTTGTATTTTAGGGGTTTTAACATTTTTTCAATTCTACATTTTCCTCAGTTTTGCATTTTTTAACTCAGGATCAAACAAAAATGTAAAGTAGGGGTTTCACTTGTCTTTGTCTAAATATCCTCTGCACCTTCATCGAATCTGGGATTGTGTTACAGATCTTTACGCCTGAATGTCCCATGCCCTTCTTTCCTTGTTCTCCAGCTGTATTTAGAAATACTGATAGGAAAAGTCACAGGTACAGTCCTTTATTCTGTCTCTCTGGTTTTTGTGTTATTGCGTTTTGAAAACCAGCCAGGTATGTGTATTTAATAAATAAATCAGCTTAAATGAACAAGACTGACTGTAATTGAAATTTTATGTGATGTATGTGTTTCTACTTTTCTGCCCTCATTCCATTCATTTGGTCATTGCTCAAAATTACTTATAGTGTCTGTGTGCTGGAAAGGTTGCTGATCAGCAAAAAGGAGAATTGCATGCAGTGGAAAGCCTGGCAGTGTTGCAGTTGAACTCTTCTGTTAGTGTGATGGAATGGGATGAACGGAACCTGGACAAATTAGTCCTACAAGATTCTTATGGGGTACTGAAGGACTCCCAAACCCTTCTCCATAAAAAGCTTAAAAACTTACTCTTTATAGTTTTGATGACAATTGTCCTTACTACAATCCTTTGATTTCATAGTGTTTCTGGCCTCAAGCACATCTTGTACAGAACCAGATCTCCTGAAACTTGTCTCCCCAGTCATCTACTACCCCTCGCATACCCACTGCATGGCCATGTAGAAATGTCCTCCTCATGAATCAGTACCACCCAGGACTGGAAAAACTGAATCATGTTCTTTGCCAAGATTTTGACTACTGTTCTTCGTGCCCTGAAATGAGAAATATCCTCCCCACTGCCCTCCCAACTCATCCCATAGTGACAATCGACCAGTCACAGAACCTACACATCATCCTTGTATGTCCCTATTCCACCCCTGTTCCCAACTCCTTGTCCTGTTATAGGTATTTCTAGCCCATAAAGGCCACATCATCTGTGAAAGCAGCTATGTGGCCTACCAACATAGCTGCAATCTCTGTGTGGCATTCTATGAGAGCCTGCCAAGCAATTACTGCATGGTTGACTTCAATGATTGCTTCACACCCTGTGCCATATGGACTACCTATCAACTCCAGTGTTTATGAATTGCACAGTTGAGAACTCTGACTACAACAAATCCTTTGTTTCTGTAACACCTCTTACTTTTGGTGGTCCCTCTCCTCCACCTGTCTCTCTGCCCTTCTGTGCTCCCACACCAGTGTAGTGATGTGGTATTGAGCCAGAGCCTGTTGCCGAATTCCATGTGCTCACCAGGACCTGCAATTTTAGCACTTACGTCATACAGTGGATCGGCACCTACAGGCAGTACGCTGAGGAGGTACCAACATTTTGAGACATTTCGACAGTGTGTTGCAGGGTGCCTACATGACCTCTGCCACTACAAGACCCGCACTGAAACTGGCCATCTGGCCACGCTGGTATTTTGACAGAGGCGGGCTTCTAATTGGCATTCTTCTTTTAAATGGAAAAGTCTTCTCAGGTTATCAGCCAAATCGTGGCATTGTATAAACACAATGTTCTGATTAGTTTTCTGCTCATCATCTTCAGACGAAGTGTCAGGTTCATGTCCAGTTTGTTCCTGTATGGCTGTTGGACCACATACTTCTCTACCAATAGTCCAATGGGTGGGCCAACCAGTGTGGAAGAGACTTGCGACATTTAGTGGGAAAGCTCCCCAGTGGGATGAAGGAGGGGTCTGGTCATTGAGTACTGGCACAGCCTGTCTATTCCACCCACTTTCTCTGCTGCTCTCACATCAGAGTATGCACGACTTATTTTTGCTACTGCTACATTCCATGCTGAGCTCAGTTGGAAACTGCTGTGCCAGTTGACAAGATCATCAGCAGTCTTAGTTGTACTGTTCTTTGATGATTGAATTCCAGAACTTGCTAATGCAGCACATTACATTTGTCCATTGATAAAGAAATGTGTGTCCTCTGTTGATTCTGTGATCTTCCACTATAGACATATTGGTCTGACCAAGACATATTCTCCTTACGTCTTCCGAACATTGCTGCGAAATGCAATGCTGCATCTGGCTGATGTACTGAATGTCACATTCGCAACTGATGCTGTGGACGCTTGGTGCCTGTAGCTTTAGTTGGTCTTTGACCAAGGCAAGAATATTCTTGATTTTTAACTGTTTCATTCCTCCATTATCCTTGCAATTTTGGCTGTGTATGGATGGAACTCCAGGTGCTTGGTTCTTTCTTCTGGATTTTTTTTTTTTTTTTCATTTTTCATGCTCTTAGTTGTCTCTCTGAGTATCCATATTTGCTAAAGGCCTCACACAGATGCTGTAACTTGATAAACAAACTTTTCTTATTGCATATGGCTCACTCACTGTGTACCAGGATAGTAAGCATTGACTTGTTATGCGGGATGGTGGCAGCTATTGACATTCAGGTACATGTCCATGTGTGTTTTCATCTTTTAGAGGGAATTTCCAAGTGTGTCATCTGGAAATTCTATATTAGAGTATCCAGAAATAGTAGGTATCGATTTTCTTCCACCTGCATGTTGAACTTGACATTGTATATGCTGTTACAGGTGGCACAGGAATTCCTGTTGGGATTCTTCACCATGTGGGCAGATCAGGAATGTGTAGTACACTTATTGATTCAGTTTCAGGCATGCTGTTGTGAGAGCAGTTTCCTTGAAGTATTCCATATTTAGGTGAAGCCATCCTCATATGGGATCTCCATCTACACTATGTGATCCAAAGTGTCTGGACACCTGGCTGAAAATGACTTAAAAGTTTGTGGTGGCGTCTATCGGTAATGCTGGAATTCAGTATGGTGTTGGCCCATCCTTAGCCTTGATGGCAGCTTCCACTGTCACAGTCATACATTCACTCAGGTGCTGGAAGGTTTCTTGGGGAATGGCAGCCCATTCTTCACTGAGTGCTGCACTGAGGAGAGGTATCGATGTCGGCCTCACCAGGTCTGACATGAAGTCAGCTTTCCAAAACATCCCAAAGGTGTTCTATAGGATTCAGGTTAGGATTCTTTGCAGGCCAGTCCATCACAGGGATGTTCTTGTCGTGTAACCAGTCTGCCACAGGCTGTGCATTATGAACAGGTGCTTGATTGTGTTGAAAGATGCAGTCGCCATCCCCGAATCGCTCTTCAACAGTGGGAAGCAAAAAGTTGCTCAGAACATCAATGTAGGCCTGTGCTGTGACAGTGCCTCACAAAACAACAAGGGATGCAAGCCCCCTTCATGAAAAACACAAACACACCATAACACCACCGCCTCTGAATTTTACTGTTGGCACTACACATGCTGGCAGATGATGTTCACTGGGCATTTGCCATACTCACACCCTGCCATTGGATCACCACATTGTGTACCATGATTAGTCACTCCATACAACGTTTTTCCACTGTTCAATCATGCAATGTTTACACTCATTACACCAAGCGAGGCGACGTTTGGCATTTACCGGTGTGATGTGTTGCTTAGGAGCAGCTGCTCGACCATGAAATCCAAGTTGTCTCACTTCTCGCCTAGCTGTCATAGTACTTGCAGTGGATCCTGATGCAGTTTGGAATTCCTGTGTGATAGTCTGTATAGATATCTGCCTATTACACATTACGACCCCCTTCAACTATCGGCGGTCTCTGTCAGTCAACAGATGAGGTCGGCCTGTATGCTTTTGTACTGTATGTGTCCCTTCACGTTTCCATTTCACTGTCACAATGGAAACAGTTGACCTAAGGATGTTCAGAAGTGTGGAAATCTTGCGTACAGACATATGACACATACGACACTCAACCACCTGACCAAGTTTGAAGTCCATGAGTTCTGCGGAGTGACCCATTATGCTCTCTCATGATGTCTAATGACTACTGAGGTCGCTGATATGGAGTACCTGGCAGTAGGTTGTAGCACAATGCACCTAATATGAAAAACATATGTTTTTGGGAGTGTACGGATATTTGTGATCACATAGTTACATCTGTGTGACTGCCTTGCAATTCACACTTAAGTAAGTTTGGCAGAGGATTCATCAAACCACTTTCAGTCTATTTCTCTTTTGTTCTAATGATGAATATCACCTGGGAAAAACAAAGTTCAGATTTTTCATATTTTATTGTAATTGTCATTTCTCTCTCTCTAGGTGGGAGGTAACAAAATATCTTCACATTCTGAGTAGAAATTTGGTAACCTCACTGCAACAAACAATACCCTTGTTTTAATGGTTTTCACTTCAGCTCTCATATCGTATCTGTGACACTCTTCACCCTCTTTCTGATAATATAGAATGAGCTGCCCCTCGTAGAACTTCTTCAGTGTCTTTCATCAGTACTATATGGTAAGAATCGCATATTGCTCAGCAGTACTACAGAATAGAATGGACAAGATTAGTGTAGGTGGTCCTTTAGCAGAGGTGTTATAGCTTCTGTTTTGTCAATAAAATACAGTCTTTGTTTCACCTTCACTACAACATTTTCTGTGTGATGGTTCCAAATTAAGTTGTTCATCTTGTAATCCCTAGTTTTTTAACTGAATTGACAGCCTTTAAATTTGTCTAACTTAGTTAAATTCATGCCTATCTGCGACTCAGCATCTCCGCTATATGGTGAGTAGCATTTTTCCTTCTCAGAATATTGAAATTTAAAGTATTCTTTTTCATACTCATGTGGAGAATCCCACACTTTTTATTGTTTAGAGACAGCTGCCAATTTTCTTGGCTAAATCATTTTGCGGTTGGTTTTGATCTTCTGATGACTTTACTAGATGGTAAATAATCTGCAAACAATCTAAGAGGGCTGCTCAGACTGTCACCTAAATCATTTATATAGCTTAGGAACAGCAGAAGGCATATTACAATTTCTTGGGGATCGCCAGATATCACTTCTGTTTCACATGATGGTTTTCCATCAATTACTATGAACTATAAACTTTTCTGACAGGAAAGCATGAATTAAGTTGCACTACCATGACAATACTCCACAGACATGCAATTTGCTTAGAAGTCGCTTATGAGAAATTGTATGAAAAGTCTTCTGGAAATTTAGAAATATGGAATCAGTTTGAGATCCATACTCTCATTTCTTCATGTGAGTGTGCACAAGAACAATATTTTCTGATCGCTGCTGACTGTGTCAGTAGATAATTTTCTTCATGATATTTCATGATGTTTGAACAAAGTATGTGTTCCAGAATCCTGCTGCAATTGATATCAGTTATATGGGTTCATAATTCAGCATATTACTTCTATTTTTTTTCTTTTGTATTGGTGTGATGTGTGCAATTTTCCGGTCCTTATGTCTGGATCTTTCATTGAATAAATGGTTGTATAGTGCTAAATATGGAGCGATTTCATCAGCGTTTTCTGAAAGGAACCCAGTGGGTCTACTGTCTGGGCCAGAAGAACTGCTTTATTGAATGATTTAAGTTTCTTTGCTACACTAAATGTATCTAATTCCAAGTTACTAATGTTGGCAGCTGTTGTTGATTCAAATTCTGGAATATTTACTCCACCTTTTTTGACAAATGAATTCCATGAAAGCATGTTTAGTAAACCCACTTTAGTGGTGCAGTTGTTGGTAATGTGACCGTTGTATCACCCAGTGAAGGTACCGATTGTGTCTTGCTGCTAGTGTAATTTACTTGTGACCAGAATGTCGTCGGATTTTCTGCTCGATTTTTTTTTTTTTTTTTTTTTTTTTTTTTTTTTTTTTTTTTTTTTTTCACAGAGTTTAATTGTGGAAACTATTATAAGTATACCTCACATTGATGTCCATGCTAAATTTTAACTTCTGTAAGAGACACCAATCTCGAAGGTGTTGCATTCTTTTAAATCCGGCACTCTTTTTTTGTTGCTTCTGCAACAGTATTCTGACCTACTTTTTCTACTGTGGTGGATCTGTTCCATCTCTAATTGTTGAACTTGGTGTGGATCTCTCAACTGTCATCAACACTGTTTCTTTGAATTTAAGCTACATCTGATCTAAACTTACATAGTTAGTCTGAAAGGAATGTAGACCATCTCTTAGGAGGGAGTCAAGTGAGTTTCTATGTGCCTTTTTGAATATATGTATTTTGTGTTTTTTTGTGGATGTAGATGTTAGGGTTGTCAGTCTTTCTATGATGACCTTGTGATCACTAATCCCTGCATCCATCTAGGTGCTCCTTTTTTGCTCAGTGTTATTATTCTCTAAGAGGGCTAGTAAGTTATCACACCCATTTACACTGTGAATGAGCACCTGAACTAATTGCTGAAAATAATTATCAGAGAGAGCATTTACTATCATTTTCACCAATTATGTATGCATTCCGCCAATTTTAAATTTTTTTTGTTGAAGCTTTCAGCATCTATATTATCTGATGAAGAGAGTTAGTCAAAAGAACTAATTATTTTTTTATTCCAATTGTTAAGTATAACCTCAAGGCTTACTAACTCACATCAACTATCTACTGCAGTTTCGCTATAACATAAACTACTTCTAACCACATGAAAGGTGCCACCGCAGTTGAATTTAATGCTTCCTTTCTGAACACCATCAGGTCCCTTGCAAAAATTTTGGCTGGACTTATCTTTGACTTTAGCCAGCTTTCAGTACCTGTAAAGATTTCAGCTTCAGTGCTTTCTATTAGTACTTGAAAATGTTGTTCTTACCTAACACATCTAGGACCATTTGCAACCATAATCCCAATGATTCCTAGGTCTTCCTTCCTGCTGTGTTTGATCTGCAGCCTATGGGACTGAAACTGTGTTTTCACTTTTTTGAGCTAGTCTAAACAACCGTGCAGTGCACTCCACACTGCACCCGCTACCCATGTAGCTGTCTTCTGTGTGTAATGGATTTCAAGCCCTGCCTTCACCTTGCGAGCAAGACTTTCTGTCTTTACCACTTCAGATAGCTGCTGGAAACCAGACATAACCTCTTGCAATCCAAAGTGATGAACATCCATGAGCCAATACCTGAAGCTGGTTGCACTCTGTGCTCTTCGTGGCATATGGATAGACCCATTCCATATCTGAGTATGCACAGAGAATGCAAGCTTTATATTTTTCTCCTCTGTGGCAGCCATATCACTAAGAGGCTCCATGACACATCTAACGTTGGAGCTCCCAACTACCCATAACCCATCCCCCTGTGAATGCCCGGACCTTGTAGGCTGAGAGGCTTCCACTAAGAAAGGACAAATGATTGTAGCTGATTCAGAATCCTTCTGAGCCACAAGTAGAGCCTGAAATCTGTTTGCCAGGTAAGCCAGGGAGGCCTTTCAATTGGTCCCTCAGAAAGTCTTTCACTACCTACCACACCCTGAAACAAACTCTCATTTAAGCACAGATGAGAGGTCAACCTCAGTGTGGCAATAACCAGGCTGATCACAATAATGGACTGATCGGGGGACAAGTGGAATGATGTGCTGGTGAATATCCCTTGGATACCCACATCCGACCCCTGAAAGTGATGCCCACTGGCAACAGCCTCAAGCTGGTTGGTTGAAGCCAGCGCTGTCTGGAGCTGTGAACAAAGGGTCATTAACTCAGCTCCCATCCGATCGCTGCATTCACAGTCCCCATCAACACTAAAGATGATAGAAATCTACACTATACAGATACACAAGAAATTTATGTTTAAACTACAAAGTCACACAGATAAAGTTAAATATGTAATTAGCTTCTACTTTAGCTCACAATACTATGAACAAACAAATGATCTGTTCTCCTGTTGCTGCTAGTATAGAGGTCGGCACCACACTTTACATTATAGTAGGTGCACACACAGAAACAAGCTGGCACATAACATGGAACATGCCGTTATCATGAACTGTGAATGCAGTGTGCTCGAGCAGTAGTTTTCAGCTGTATCTGGCTTGAAAATAACACATTTTGTTTATGAAAATGGACATACATAAAATTGCCATATTAGGTCTGATAAAAGTGCATAAGACTTGAAGAGAAATTCCTTGTTGAGTCAGGAAGACAACAGCTTTTAAAATTACTGTTAGAAGTAGTGGGATACAACTTTAAAATAGCATTGTACATAAGATAAAAATTATTTCATCATTCTCACTTTTTATTAAAACCCTAAGATCTTTCTTATTACATCACTGCTTCTATTCAGGAGCATAATTTGTAGAACACCTGAAATACAAGACTTTAAACTAGAAAGTACAGAATACTCTACTGCAATATTTTAAGCTCTCTTGAAGATAAAATGAAAAATTCATTTATTTAGTCCAATATTACTGATAAGTTTTCTGTACATCGTGTGTGTGTGTGTGTGTGTGTGTGTGTTTTTGCACACCTGCATGTGTATCCGTGTACATGTGTGCATTGTGCATGCAGTGAACCACAGTACTTATGAAGCAATTACATGAGGGTGGCCCAGAAAGTAATGCACCACATTTTTTCCTTCAACAATTCTTTATTGAACATAATGAGAATTACACACATGAAAGAATGGTGTTTCATCTACACACCCTATTTTTCCGCATAATCTTCATCCCATTCTGTGGTCTTCCTCCTGTGTGAAACAAGGGCGTGCAGTACCAGTCCTTGTCCTGGTGGCAGTGCCAGTCTTTCACTGTGTGAATCACCTCCTAATCGTCCTCAAAATATCTTCCACAAATGGCATCCTTTAATCAATGACATCAGCAGCTTGCTGCACCATGTCAGGTGTGACAGCTGTGGATGGCCTCTCCGACTGCTGCAAATCATGGTGCTCTGCCGAACTACCTTCTGATGACCACACCCTCCTGTACTTCTGTCGGCAGCAGATGCTCCATAGACTTTGCACAAACGTTTGTGAATATTCCCCACAGTTTCTTTCTCTGCAGTGAGAAATTCAGTGATGGCATGTTGCTTGTAATGCAGATCACACACAGACGCCATTTTGAAACTGTCCTGCAACTATGCTATATGTTGGAAGTGATGGGAATTTGGCAGGCTCACTCAGGAGACTTCGTGTAATATGTATGTAACGTTTCACATTCATAGCATTGTTTTTGGCTGAGCAAAAACAAATGTGGTGCATTACTTTCTAGGCAACCCTTTATGTCTTACAGTCAGGAAAGCTTTGTGGGTAAATAAGTAAATATGATATTGAACTGCAATGGAATTGGGCTGTGACAAAGTAATCAAGCTATTGTCCATATTCTCTGCCATGCTCAGAAAATCCAACAAACTGTCTCCCGAGATAGACAGACAGACAGACAAGGAGGGATGGGGGGGAGGGGGGGGGGGGAGCACTCCTATATGCATCAAATACTACAGAATTCTTAAATTAATTAAAAAATTCCAGAGTCCTGTGGAAAACACAAAGATGAATAAAAAAATTGAATGCTGCAAGAGTCTGCTACAAAACACTATGAAACATTGAGGAGAAAAACTAATTTTGTTGTTGACTTCCGTTTGCTTCACAAAGCATCTTACAAAATGCTGATATAATTTATAGCAGAATATCACTTTTCTCTATGCCCATTTTCATGTTTGGTGTGACTGTTAAAAATATTGCAGCAGTTCAAAATTAATTTTAGGTTCTTCATGAATGTAGGTTGTCAGATATGCATCCCAATTTAAAAAAAAATGTATGTCAAATTTTGAACAGTTTTTATTCTGCTATAAGCCTTCATAAAACACATTAATTTTGATAAACTAATAAACTGAACAACTGTAGAAGTAGTGCTCTGTGTAACAAGGGGCCAAAAATTGAGACTGAGCCACAGACAACATTGATAATTTTCTATAACATTATTGACATGACTGAATAAATGAGTTTATAATTAACATGTAAAACTCTGCAAGCATTTGGATACACAGTTTGGGTCATAAAAAAGTAACGACATTTTTCATATAAACAGATTACTGGGAACACACATTTTAATACAAAATTTTGGAAACTGAGTATCCGAAACAATCGGAGAAGGTATTTCTACATTTTGTTTTAATTACATAATTATTTTTGTTGCTAAATTGTTCACAGAATCTTAATTTTATTATTGACATTAACAGCTGTGGTTCTTGTAACAAATAATTTGAAGATGTGATTTCAGGAACTAGTGTCAGACTAATTTCCTGGAATTTTACATAAAATAAGGGGAATTTGAAATCCAGCAGCAAATCTTTTTAAGTGTAATGACGATTATAAACTCATATTCTAGTGAAATTAAATATGGCAATATTAACCATAATTATTAAACATTAGTTCCTCTAACAACATGTGTTTTGGGATGTGCATCATTCCCAGCATCAGTCAATTCTTAGTAGGGTTTCTTGGTATGCCACATGACAATGTGAACCAACTAACCATCTACATTTCACTTTGCACTCCATGTCTCTATCCACTGCACTAGGGTGAAATTATGGAATATGGTGTTACATCTTTCATCTTATACTGTTCCAGATTCTGACATTTAATAGTAACAGATTGTGCCAAGACTGATGCGTCTTTGATAAATCTTCACTGCACCATTGCCTTGAAAATGAATACTTTCATGACTTGCAAGATATAATATGAAAACAACTAAATATGAAAATTCTGTAACCACCAACACGACATTTACTGTCGTTTTATTGTAACAAATTGTACCAATAATGGCACATTTTCAAGAGATCCTCAATATGCTGTTGCTTTGAAGTAGCAAATATACATAGCACATAAGTTATAATATAAAACCCACAAAATATGAACTTAAACTGGAAATGACAAGACAAAATCCAGTATGGCATTTTGTCCAGTTCTAGCCAGGTAGCATGTATGTGTCCCCACACTATGGCTGAACTAGAATGCTGTAGATGTGTTTTGTGCTCATCATGTTGATGTGATGTCACAAGTAAGAAAACTGTGCTATCCTTGATGGCGGCAACCCTGAGAGCAAGCTGGGACATTCTGTCTGCAGGAAAAAAACATACAGATACGTACCTAAACTCTTATGGCTGCTACCATCCAGCACATTGCAAATTGGTGTGCACCACCCTGTTACACAGAGCATGAATCATATGCAGGATTACAGAGGAACACGATATAAAAAAAATGACTGCATAATGATCTTGTCGACCAGTAAATCAGTTTCCAACTGAGCTCCAATGGAATGTAACAGTAGCAAAAATAAGTCAGGAATGCACTGATGTAATAGCAGCAGAGAAAGCAGATGGAATAGACAGGCAGCACCAGTACTTGATGCCCAGACTCCACTTCACCATGCCAGGGAACCATCCCACAACCTACCACAAATCTCTTCCAGAGAAATGTAGTTGGCCCTCCAGTTCAGCTCTCAGTAGTGGAGTTTGCAATTCAGGGGTGATGAAGGAAGGAAGGTTACCCAAAGATGATAAGTCGGAAACTCATCGAATCATTTTAATGACTTGACACCACGCCTTGGCTGATAACCAAGATGATTTCATCAGTGAAAATTCCCATGTGCTTCTAAATGTGCATGTCTACTTCTCAACATCACCTATGTGGTGATCAGGAATCTAATTCATTTGTTGTTATTGCATCTTAAATTTTCCATTGTTTGATTTTGTTGTTGAGGCCTGTGTTTTGACAATAAGGTGTTATACCAAAGTGTGAGGAACATATTCTTGTTGCACTGTGAAAAAGGTTGAGATTTAAGTAAATTTCTAAATCTTGGCAACTATTGAAGTTGTTATCTTGGAACTGGAATGGTGATCTACTACTGTCATACATCAGTCTAAAGTTTTATTACAATCAGTGTACTGAAACATATAGGAAGTTAAATCACACGTTGGTGCATGATTCAGCAAGTTGATACAAGCATGTCCTAAGATTATCATTCCCATATTATTTTTAACCAAATTCAGGACATTTTCAAAATAATGAACAAAATTATATGAGTAAAAGTCAGGATATGATCGAATACTGTCAGTATAGGCTTGATAATAATTTTTTTTCACATAATCTACAGTACAACTGATGAGAGGTTACAGCAGTACTGCATATACAATTTGGAATCAAATACAAACCCAAATTTCACACATTTTCTTTTGACGATCTACTGGTACTTGATGTGTACTTTTTAGTGGCGTTTCTTTACTTTAAAAGTTTATTTTCGTTAAATATTAAATTGTAGAAGCCCTTACAAGAGAGGCTAATGAGTGTGAGTTTTTAATCATTGTGAAAACTTTTACTTTTTTTTAATCTGTCTGCAAAAGTTTAATTGTTGATAACACTCGTGCAGTGGATGCATTAGAACCTGGAATAGCCAGTGAATATTCAACAAAGCTTGTGATATGTTTGATACACTTGCTCATTGTGTAAATGAATAAAAATTCCACTGACACTAGTATTTGATTTCATATTCCAGTCAAGTAGTTTACCTTCACAAAATCTGCTTACATAGCAGTACTAATAAAATGGTTCTTCCTCATCCATGGCGAAGTTTGTAACACTAGATTTTACAAAACTGTACAGTCCTTGAACACTAATGGAGCTGATACTTCCCCCCCCCCCCCCCCCCCCCCAAGCACAATCCACTGCATTGGTAAAGTAGTTCTAGAAATCGTTCACACCATTCACAAATATATCCAATGCAGGTATCAAAGAAAGCTGTGGTAATATCATTAAAATGATTAAATGTCACTAGCGTCTCACTTTCCAAGTCATGTAACTGCTGTTTTACTGCAGATATCAAAATTCTTTTGGATTGTTTGCCTTCAAAGTTGCTGAGCAACATATTTAATTTGCGTGCAATGTCAATTATAGTTACATTTTCGTTTTCAATTAACAGAATGCTGTTGGAGAAGATATGTAACTGGCTTGAAAGGAGCCGAAGAGTGATAAACAGTGGTGAATTTTTTTTTGTTTTGGGGGGGGGGGGGGGGGAGGGAGGGAACCAGGAAAGTAGGACATGCTTGGAAAACATCAATAACTCTAAAAGCTAGTAGAAGAGGCAGGTTATGGCATAGTTTTACAATGCCCTAAAAGTTGTTTGTGTTCTGCTTTAGCGAACTCGTGAAATGTACAGCATAAACATTAAATTGTTGCAACTTAAAATAAACATTGTTTTTGTCTTTTCTTTTATTTCTTCATAATTGCAGTTTGTACTGT
The DNA here is from genome assembly GCF_021461385.2 of Schistocerca piceifrons. Lineage (NCBI taxonomy): Eukaryota > Metazoa > Arthropoda > Insecta > Orthoptera > Acrididae > Schistocerca > Schistocerca piceifrons. The sequence continues at coordinate 218,229,007 of NC_060145.1, read as the reverse complement.
CAGCTGAAATTGCTACTAATTTTTTCTTAAAATCGAATGCTTCCGAGCCAGATGTTTTACACTTTCAACACCAAAGTTCACTAACTCCAGCACTCTCACTACGACGCCTTTGTCTGGATCATAAATCCTAATTCTTAAATGAACCAGTTTGAAGTCCATGTGGCAGGAAGAATCTGTCATCACTGAAGTAAATTTTGCATATTTTAGTACTTCATTATTTGTTCCATAACAAATGGTGCAGTTAAGTTTCTGATAACTGATTTGGTTTTTATCTACAAGCACAAGATGTTCTTGTTGAACAGTGGTTTAATTACATCTGTGGTGTATCCCATAGACTTGAAAGTCCTAGTTGTGCATCACTGCGTGCTAAGCAACTTTGGCTTCTTGCACCGGAAGTTGCTTATCTGTACCTGAAACTGCATTCACTGTTAAGTAGTTATCGATATTTTATCTTGAGTAGTTAACCAAAAGTGCAGCATAATGTTTGTTGGACTCCATGTGAGTTACTGTGTTGGTGCGTCCTGAGTGTCCAGTGCTAAATTTCACACCATAAACTATCACTCAGCATTCTCACCATGTCCTTCTTCTTTTTTTTTTTAAAGGATTCTTGCGGTGTCTGATGGTTTAGTCTATATGTGTTTTTCCATGATTGACACTGGTAATATTAAGACAGAGATTGACACTGGTAATATTAAGATAGAGATTATAAAAGTCACTGCCACAAGCTCTGGAAATGTTAGACCACCATACAAGAGTACAACACACCAAAATTAAAACACATTCATTTGCTTACATAGTCAAAGTACCACCAAGTTTCCAAAAGATTTATATATTATATTGAACTTGAGAGCCAATACAGTTTTTTTGTGCAAATGAAGCATAATTGCAGTGTTCCAAAACTTCTGGAAAACAAAGCATTGCATCAGGACAGGTCACCAGTTCAGAAAGAAAAAAAAAAAAAATCTCACTATGTAAGACAAAAATGTGGGACATTTCGCTGCTCCCAGAGAGAATTTGGGGCACCAGGACTTTTGTTAAAAATCACAAGTGTCGTGGAAAAATGTGAAAAATGAGAAACCTAATTATGGTATATTAATAGAAGTAAGCATAGTGTGGCAACAGGTCTCTCAGGCATTTACCTGTACAGCATTTACACAGACACTTAGTACAGCCTCTTAAAGAGTAATTACTTACTGCTACCCAACACCTTGAGACAGCAAAAGAGGTGAAAGTTTCCTTTTGTGGTTTGAAGTTGTGCTAATCCAAGAACACTTTAATTTATTGCTCGAACAGTACACACATGAAAGACAAGTGCAGTACAATAAACAATGCAGAAGTTGCTGGTGGAGCCTGGCACTCTGGTTTATATATACATTAGCTCCAACAAGGGGCATAACTGGCAGGCTGCGCACGCCACTGCTGTCATATTAAAAGACTGAGAGGCGTCTAGTGGTAGAATGTAGAACAAACTTCATGTGTGAACTAAGAGTGATGCTTACTGCACTCCTCTTCCTTTGTGAAGAAGTGAGCACTGTATTTACTTCTATTTCTTCTGTGGTACATGTAGGTTATTGAGTCATGTGACACACTGCTACTGGTGCTACTGGTGCCGGGGTCCTGCTGTGGTTCCTGACAGCTGAAGGGAGCACCTTCAGCAGAGGAGTCAGTTGCGCAAATGGCAGTGGGGAAGGCAAGGGCACTGGCTGCGGTGTAGGAGATGACTCGGTAGATGGAGGACATGGGGGCAGCGGAGGCGCACCTGATGCGCGGCTACCTATGTGGGCCCATAGCTGGTCGACATATCACAAAGCCCACCTCTCAACCATGCAAACCGCACATAGGTGTTGACCACTGGTGCTCTCGATTACCAGTGGCACCTATTTAGACCGGCGGCCAAACCCACGAGCTCAAACAGCTGTGCCAGGCTGGAAGTATTGCATTGCTGGTGCTGACGGACAGCCTGGCGTTGGCAAAAGCAGATATAGCAAGGTCCGTTGCTGATCACCGTGCAACAACTCAGCTGGTCTCTTATCTCCAACAGGGATAAATCTTAAGAGCTGAGGAACTGTCAAGAGATAATTCCTGTGACACATCCAAAACATGTTTTTTGATCAGAGTCTTAAATGTTCGGACTTGTCGTTCTGCTACCCTATTTGATTGAGGGTGGAAAGGAGGAGCTGTGACATGAACACCACTTCTACAAAAATCTTCAGACTCCTGAGATTGACCTAGGGGCTGTTGTCAGCATCTAACATACACGGAAAATCTTCCATTGCAAAAAATTTTTGAAATTGTTGCCACTGCAGAAGTAGACAGACAACACACCACATATGGAAACGTAGAATAAGCATAAATTACAAGCCAATAGGAATTCAAAAAGGGTTCCACAAAAATATGCATGGTTGCATTCCCGAGGCTGTTGTGGATTTGGCCATGGTGACAAAGAAGAATGGGCAGCCACTTGATGGGTGGCACACTGTGGGCAAATTGCAACAGCTAGCGCTATTTCACCATCAGTGCCTATCCAAAAAACATGTCTGCCTGCTAATGCTTTTGCACGTTGACACACTCCGGTGGTCCACATGAAATAAATGCATAACCTCACACCGAAGGAGTGAAGGGGCTATAACCTGGGGAGCGGTGTCCTCTGTAGCTAACAGCAGCACTCCTTCCTAAACAGAAAAGTGATGGTGTAATGCAAAATAATTTCTCAAAGGATCGGAAACGTGGCCTGGAAGCTTGTCCGGCCAGCCGTGATGCATAAAAGAAACATGACTGAAAACAGGATCCATGACTACTGTGGATGGAATTTTAGTGTGAATAATAGGAAAGCCATCAACAACATTCTGAGCTTCCATGTCTAAATGAAAACAAAGTAATTCCTCTTGTAATTCCTCTTTATCAAACTCTGTATCTGGACCAGTCGGAAAATGCAATAAGTTGTCAGCATTTGCATGTTCCGTTGTATGTCTAAAATGTATTTTATAATTGTATCATGACAGGATAAAAGCTGTAAACAGTGTGTGGCTTTGTCTGGCAAGGACATTGAATGTTTAGAAAGACACACCAGTTGCTTGTGGTCAGTGATCAGGTGAAACTTAGACCCATAAAGAAAAACATGAAATCTTTTTAGAGTGTACATAATTGCCAAAACCTCTTTCTGAGAATAACTCTGTTGTGCTGATTTAAGGATTTAGAGGCATATGCAGTAGGGCGTTTAGAACTGTACACATACTTATAAGCAGAGACAGTGTCAAAGCCAAACTGTGGCTTTAGCTGCCAGAGACTGCAGTCGTGTGTGTGACGTGTGTGTGTGTGTGTGTGTGTGTGTGTGTGTGTGTCCGTCGTCTGTTTTTAACAAAAGCCTTGTTGGTCGAAAGCTTATTCTCTGATGGTCTTCTTGTTGTACCTATCTGCGACTCAGCATCTGCTCTATATGGTGAGTAGCAACTTTCCTTTTCATAATATTGTGACTGAGCATTAGTATATTTTAAAAAATCATTGCAGAGCCATAATTTACTGGTAGGTTTTATTTTGTCCATCAGCAGCGGTGCTGACCATTTACTGAAAGAAAGGGGTTGCATAACATCAAGGGATTGAAGATGATCTAATTCTGGTTTTACTTGATCTTGTCAAGTTACCAGTACCAGACGAGTCCAGAAAAAATGGGAATGGGCAGACTTCCATAATAATATGAACCTGAAATTGTGTTGCACAACCCAGTCCTGCAGAAAATAGACAAGTAAAATTTGGCACAGAGAGCACCTAACTGTTGATATGGAACTTGATCAGAAACCAACATCACCGAAGGATTATTCGGAAAATTTAAAAGCATCCAAACTGGATAGATTTTCAGTGTAAGTGTTGTCCACACCTAGGAATGTTAATAAACAAATCGCAGCCTTGTAAGTCACAGGTACAAAAAACTGTCCAAGAATGGAAATCTGTTGTTTGTTATAACTCACCAGTCTTCATGAAACGAGTCGGAGGGGGTGAATCCAAGTCCACATAAGTCTGAGCATTTATCATGTTGCTACTGCACCCATTCCACCTGCGTTCTCGATTACTTGTTAAACACATGCACATCAGTGTAACTTGCTTTGAGATACTGTCACTATTTACACTCTGTTCACATCCATTTTCATTTCATCCTCACTCAGGATAGGAAAGGAGTTAAATACAGAAGCAATGCGTCCTTTATTACGCCATCTATTACACATTGCCCAGCACTTAGGACACAAGGTCCATTCATCTTAAATGAAGCAGTATGGGCATGAAGGCAGTGGAGTACAGGGATGTAGCTTTTGTGACATGGACTATTGTTGTTGCGAGGCCCATTACCTATACTATGCTGAGACCTCTGCTGGACTGCTGCAATAGCATCTTCGTTCCCTTATGAACTGACTGATGGCTGGAAGGGATGAGATGAACCGATTTCTGAAACTTCAGACCAGGATTCTGTCTGACAGACTGCGGCCTGTGAAACTTCAATGACTGAGCTATGTTAATACTTCTGAAGGGTAGGATTTTTACACTGTAAATCTCACTCTCAAACTTGCCTTTGGAGCAAAACATATGATTGCACCATGAACCATTTTATCTGCATAGGATTCCTTATGAACATTTGTCACAAAATGATGATGACAGCTGAGCCCCTGCCCTGTATGACTTTGGCAGTGGTAAAACTCCACAGGAACAGCAGTAATGTTTGTATGCTTATAGTGATAGATAGAAAGTAACTCGCATATCTGATTGAAAGAAAGACTTGAAGGTTCTTGTAAGGGGACGAGCTGACACAACAACTGATACACGCGAGGTGAATTCCACTACAAAAAAAGGCCTTGCGCAAGTTTATGTCTGTTACACCAAATGCCTGGAAATGTTGCTGTAGGTGTTTTGTAAGCATCCTGGTCTTCTGCTGCATCGTTGTTCACAGGAAACAGCAGCAGACATGTTGTTGGCGTGGCTGCCAGGTGTGTCAGTGTAGTCGTTAAACTGGAAATAGCAACTTTCTGTATATGTTGTTGCTTGTGAAGAGATTTGAGCACTGCCTTCGTGGGAATTAAACTCAAAGGACTAATGACTGAAGTGGAACACCTGGAGTAGAACCCTGTACTCGTCATCAAAAAGTGCTCTTACCCAAGAAAACTTTAATTTATTGCTTGAACAATACACACATGTGAAAGACAAGTACAATAGAAAAAGGAATGCACAAATCACTGGCAAAGGCAAGTGCTCTGGCCTATATATTTATTAGTTCCAACAGCAGGCACAGCCAGCAGGCTGTGCATGCATCTACTGACCTATTAGCAGGCCATTGGCCTGTAGTGGCCAAATGTAGCACAGACTTCACCCATGAAGTATGAAGCTGTGCACACACAAAATTGATAGTTACAGCATAACAATTGTACAAAGCTTTCCTTTTCAGTTCATCATAAATACTCTTATTTGGAATAATTTAAGGATTAATAGTGTAGAAAAATTTGAGCCAGGAAAGGGTGGCCTAAAAATTTCTTTTAAATGTGTGTGATGTATCATCCATCATGAAATATTTGATCTCATTTATTTTCCAAGTCCAAATTTATTCTGATTTGTTTTCCTAATATTTATTTATTAACAAATTTGTAGGGTGCTAAGACTGGAAGTATTACATCTGGCTATCCAATCAGAGCCCAGCCAGTGTCTGCCCAACCTCAGCACAACAGTTCTCATGTTACCAGCAGCAGCTATCAACCAGGAGTGTCAGCATCCCATGTAAGTTGATTTTCTATGAAAATGATTCATAGCAGGAGTGCCATACTCCGAAACTTTCTATTCACTTTACTAAGTTACTTCACATTTTCTCATTTTGTAATAGCTCGTGGGGAAAAAATAGAGGTTGGCATTAGGTAATTCTATACTGTCTTGTTTATTGTCTGGCAGTTACTCTTATAACTCTTGTAATTAAGTATATACAGACAGCTGAATAGTGGTGAAATTTTGTGGGAGCCAATGACTTATCTGTAAGATATAATAAGATATGCCGCTAGTGGAATGCTGACTACAGCAGTCAAAGTTCTTTGTTTTGTTCTGAGTCCTCTGTGCTGAATGAGAAGAGGATCAACTAAGATAGTACATATACAGCTTGCCTGAAATGTGAACCGTCTGTGATGGAACACAATGTTCATTACCAACAGTTTACATTAATTAGCTTAATAACCATCTGGTGTGAAGTAGAAGTTTATTCTAAGGATGAGAAAAAATAGGAATTAAAACTAATTAAATGTGTCCCTTTATTTAATACCTTCGAGGCATTCAGCTTTTCATTGTTGTTAGCTACTAACCACAGCAGAGTGGCTTACACAATATAGACATACTTGTCAAATGATACAACAGTCATAGTAGGTGAAAATTTAGTTGCAAAATTGGAAACACTATAATTGCCACTGAACAGACATTATCCAGAGAAACTACAACCATGCAGAAGGTTATGAAATCTTTACAACTAATTATGAAAGCTTCACAGAGAAGGCTATAAAAGGAGACTAAATAACCAGATGACAAAATATGATAGATAAGAGGGCCCTAATATTACCTGATGATCCAAAAGGATCCAGTATAAGGATGTGAATATCTGTCGGAAAGCAACAGTCACAAGCATACCACCTGTGCGAGAACTAAATGGAAAGAGAGCTGATAGATGTCATTGATGAAATGACTCTCATTTTGCTGTGAATTCAAAACAGGATCAGGGAACAAAAGTTCTTAATGAAAGAAAAATTAAATTGTTTGTTGTTGCTGGGGATCCACTTTAAACTTCCTAGTAGGACACTGTCAGCTGTGAGAGGCTCACAAGGGTGTGGCTGTATTCCTCAGTGATAAATATCATAACATACCTATTGTTCTCACCATAGACACTGTTACAACAATATTATTTACACAAACATAAGTAACAGTAAGCTTCATTTGCCTTTCAGACAGAGACTGTTTTGGCAGTGGGTCTTTTCAAGAATTACTTGAGTGAATTCCTTCAAGCAAACCTCCTTTTTATAGATTTCAGTGCAACTGTTCCCTGAAACTCTGGTCTGTTTGTAACAAAGTTTTCTGAAACCACTTGAATGTTATTTGTTCTTCAGGCAGATGACACACTTTGATTTATTATAAGAATACAGAGGAAGCGGGCTCTTGTAAATGTTCAGGCATAGACCAAGAGCAGAAAAATGTGGAATTTCTGATAGTAAGAGAGGGCACAGGATATATAAATAACAAGCATAAGTAGAGGTTAGAGACAAAGTTCTTGATTTCCATTAATCATGCTACTAATTCAACTGAAGTAAGGGAAGCTGCCAGGAAAATTAATATTAGCCAAGGAAGGTTGTTGATTGCTTCTGCCAAGAAGAAGGAATGAATTCAGAAAAATCTGAAATTATTGCCTGAATAATTTGTGCCTGGTTTATTGGTTAGCAAGATATCCAGTTGTTAAAATCATAGTTTCTGTTGTTCAGGAAAGAATGCTTAGGGTGATTCTTGGAGCACATGAGATCAGCTCTATAATCGGTCTATGAGCTGAGTCTAAAGTTGTTACTTGTATCAAGTGATAGCTTCTACTGGTGCAATTATGGCCACCCCAAAATCACTGATAACCCATATCGTCATTAATAAGAGTCTGCTGAAGCACACCGTGGACAGCAACAGCAGAGCAATTTGAGTTTTAGATCAAGCTGGACCTAATGGGACTGCCGATGGGGTTGTTAGCCATCCAATTCACTGAAGAAGTCCAGAATTACAAGGGGTATATTGGAATAATTTACAGTTCTGTTGTCTTACTAATACTGCTCAAACTACAGGCAAGTCCTCTTGTAGAACAGTGACCTAGTGAACTGATTCCAGAACACCATGCAGACACTAGATGACAGTTGTGAACATTGTGTGTTCTACATCTACATCTACATGATTACTCTGCAATTCACATTTAAGTGCTTGGCAGAGGGTTCATCGAACCACAATCATACTATCTCTCTACCGTTCCACTCCCAAACAGTGCGCGGGAAAAATGAACACCTAAACCTTTCTATTCGAGCTCTGATTTCTCTTATTTTATTTTGATGATCATTCCTACCTATGTACGAGGGCAGTTCAATAAGTAATGCAACACATTTTTTTTCTCGGCCAATTTTGGTTAAAAAAACCGGAAATTTCTTGTGGAATATTTTCAAGCATTCCCGCTTCGTCTCGTATAGTTTCATTGACTTCCGACAGGTGGCAGCGCTGTACGGAGCTGTTAAAATGGCGTCTGTAACGGATGTGCGTTGCGAACAACGGGCAGTGATCGAGTTTCTTTTGGCGGAAAACCAGGGCATCTCAGATATTCATAGGCGCTTGCAGAATGTCTACGGTGATCTGGCAGTGGACAAAAGCTCGGTGAGTCGTTGGGAAAAGCGTGTGTCATCATCGCCACAAGGTCAAGCAAGACTGTCTGATCTTCCGCGTGCGGGCCGGCCGTGCACAGCTGTGACTCCTGCAATGGCGGAGCGTGCGAACACACTCGTTCGAGATGATCGACGGATCACCATCAAACAACTCAGTGCTCAACTTGACATCTCTGTTGGTAGTGCTGTCACAATTGTTCACCAGTTGGGATATTCAAAGGTTTGTTCCCGCTGGGTCCCTCGTTGTCTAACCGAACACCATAAAGAGCAAAGGAGAACCATCTGTGCGGAATTGCTTGCTCGTCATGTGGCTGAGGGTGACAATTTCTTGTCAAAGATTGTTACACGCGATGAAACATGGGTTCATCACTTCGAACCTGAAACAAAACGGCAATCAATGGAGTGGCGCCACACCCACTCCCCTACCAAGAAAAAGTTTAAAGCCATACCCTCAGCCGGTAAAGTCATGGTTACAGTCTTCTGGGACGCTGAAGGGGTTATTCTGTTCGATGTCCTTCCCCATGGTCAAATGATCAACTCTGAAGTGTATTGTGCTACTCTTCAGAAATTGAAGAAACGACTTCAGCGTGTTCGTAGGCACAAAAATCTGAACGAACTTCTCCTTCTTCATGACAACGCAAGACCTCACACAAGTCTTCGCACCCGAGAGGAGCTCACAAAACTTCAGTGGACTGTTCTTCCTCATGCACCCTACAGCCCCGATCTTGCACCGTCGGATTTCCATATGTTTGGTCCAATGAAGGACGCAATCCGTGGGAGGCACTACGCGGATGATGAAGAAGTTATTGATGCAGTACGACGTTGGCTCCGACATCGACCAGTGGAATGGTACCGTGCAGGCATACAGGCCCTCATTTCAAGGTGGCGTAAGGCCGCAGCATTGAATGGAGATTATGTTGAAAAATAGTGCTGTGTAGCTAAAAGATTGGGGAATAACCTGGTGTATTTCAATGCTGAATAAAACAACCCCTGTTTCAGAAAAAAAAATGTGTTGCATTACTTATTGAACTGCCCTCGTAGGTTGGGCTCAACAAAATATTTTCGCATTCGGAAGAGAAAGTTGGTGACTGAAATTTCGTAAATAGATCTCGCCGTGACGAAAAACGTCTTTGCTTTAATGACTTCCACCCCAACTCGCGTATCATATCTGCCACACTCTCTCCCCTATTACGTGATAATACAAAACGAGCTGCCCTTTTTTGCACGCTCTCGATGTCCTCTGTCAGTCCCACCTGGTAAGGATCCCACACCGCGCAGCAATATTCTAACAGAGGACGAACAAGTGTAGTGTAAGCTGTCTCTTTAGTGGACTTGTTGCATCTTCTAAGTGTCCTGCCAATGAAACGCAACCTTTGGCTCACCTTCCCCACAATATTATCTGTGTGGTCTTTCCAACTGAAGTTGTTCGTAATTTTAACACCCAGGTACTTAGTTGAATTGACAGCCTTGAGAATTGTACTATTTATCGAGTAATCGAATTCCAACGGATTTCTTTGGGAACGCATGTGGATCACCTCACACTTTTCGTTATTTAGTGTCAACTGCCACCTGCCACACCATACAGCAATCTTTTCTAAATCGCTTTGCAACTGATACTGGTCTTCGGATGACCTTGCTAGACAGTAAATTACAGCATCATCTGCGAACAACCTAAGAGAACTGCTCAGATTGTCACCCAGTTCATTTATATAGATCAGGAACAGCAGTGGTCCCAGGACGCTTCCCTGGGGAACACCTGATATCACTTCAGTTTTACTCGATGACAGCAATCTTTTTTTGTAGAGAAAGCTATGGACAAGATGGAAGGTGAATATCATGGATAAAGAGGGACTTGCATGGTTTTTGCGGAAGGAAGGAGTCAGAAGTACATATATTCTTAACGGTTTAACTATGCTGTGTGGTAAAGAAACTCCTGTTTACAGGACAGGTCATTGTCATTAGCAGTGCGAAGTTGGCATCACTGGGACTCATTGTTATGCTACACCCACCACATTCATCTTTCTCCAACAGATTTAGCTTCATTTGATAACATGAAGGACATGCTGTAGGATAAAAGATTTGGCAACATCAAAGAATTGCAGGCAGCCATCCGTGAGTGGGTGTGTAGTACCCCCAAACAGTGGTTTTGTGACACAATAATGAAGTTACCCAGGAAGGTGGCAATGGTGCATTGACGTTGGGGAGGGGGGGGGGGGGGGGGGGCACATTGAGAGATCCCTGTACATCGACTCATGTTAATTAATAAATAAGGTGCACAAAAACTGCTATTGTAAAACACTTGTGAATGCCACTCCTATTTTAGATATTTTGACGTAAAGGGAGTACTGTGTTGCAAACCAAATCATTTTTCAGGTGATCTTTCATTGTGTCTTAACTGACTGCTATTGAAATGTGGTATCAGCAGATGAACAGGCTTTAAGTTTACCAAGCAGTTTTTACAAGAACATTTTTACCGTTATTATAATTTTATGTTCCCTGGTCATTGCTTTTATTCTTTTGTTTGAGCTGCATAGATCTGATGCAACCCAGTGTTTGACACCCTTAACATTTTCTGTTAGACTACATGATACGCACATACACGCATATCAGCGAACACAGACTCTGAAGGTCATGCGACGATCTTACTTTGTTCCCCAATATATAGTGGTTTTGAGCACTTTTGACCCATTTCTCATGGACACCGGACTGCTGAAGGCCCTGCACTTAGTTTTTCCATCACTTCCTTGCTCTTCCAATTGGGTGAGTTCCAGCAGGCTTTCTCATAAGTTTCTGTCCTCCTGGCAGTGTGCCCTGCCAGGCTTATTCTGTGCACTTTCACTTTCTGCTTGATGTTCAGTTGTCCTACAGTTCATGGTTCTTTCTATGTCTCCATGTGTTCTCTAAACGGATTGGTCCAAAGATCTTTCTCATGATCAAAGATCAGCTTGTTCTCTTCATATTTGTTGTGGTACTTAACATTTATGTCCCATATAACAACGCTGGTACCACCACTGCATTAGAGGCTTTAAGTTTGGTCTTAACTGACAGATTTTTTGATGATGTTATTTGTTTCACACTGAAGTAAGTTGATTATTTTCTTGTTATAGGTTATTATGCCTGTTGAACAAGGTGACGAACTACTTCAATTATATTCCATATTCCAACTTGTAATGGGGCATTATTAGGTGCTTCTCTGGATACTTCTGCCATTTCAATCTTCTTCAAATTAATCCTTGATCCAGTCATACTGGCATTCTTTGTCAAATCCTCTACAGTTTCTGCCATCTCTTCCTCTGACTCTGCTATGGGTGCAATGTTGTCTGCATATCCCAATAGCTGCATTCTTCCATTTAGCTTCATCCATTTACCTTGTTTTTTCACCTCCTGAATTACTTTCTCCAGGACCAAATTAAAAAAGCAATTACTTAATCTGTGTATACTGTGATATGTTCCTAGCACATCTCCCAGGTTTGTATCAAAGAGAAAATTTGATCCATGGTTGATCTTCCTGCCCGCAAAACCTGCCTGGTCCTCTCCAATAGTTTCTTCAGCAAAAGACGTCAGCTTTTCCAGAATTATTAATGATAGCACTTTGTATGTTACACTTAGTAGAGAAATTCCTCTAATTACTACAAATCCTTTTATTGGTCTTTTTGTGCAGTGATATAATGGTAGCTCACTACCAATCTTTCGGGATCTACTCTTTTCTCGATATTTCACTTACGAGATTATACATCTTTTTCTGAAGTTTCCCACCCCCTGCTTTCAACATCTGTGCCATTATCCTATATTCTCCTGGTGCCTTATTATTCTTCAGTTTCTTAACATCTACATCTTGTTAATTCAATTTCTTCTTCCTTTATGCCTTCTGTGATTCTTCCTTCTGGGGAGACATTCTTCTGCACAGTACAGACTCCAGATACTGGAGAAGTAGTATTGTTTCCATTAGTTTTTTCCAGATGCAGTACACTTCCAAATAATTCTCCCATTAAATGTAATTTTTCATTCAACTAAAACTAATTTCACAAATTTGTTTTATTTCATATCACTACATAGTGTCACCACTACATATTTTAACAGTGCAGCAGACTCTATGGAGAAGTACTATTCATTAGACCTACTGAAAACATTGTCCAAGTTTTCTGCAGTTTCTTTCAACTGCCCAGTGAAAATACATTCCTGCAGATAAAAGCATTGCCAGTTAACAGTCTGAGTGCATTACTGACACTGACCACTTATATATGTAGAAAAATGATTGGGAACATCAAAAAACTTGAGCTTGGAAAGTGTGGCAAGTTGTAGAGCCAGAACAAATCCTATTGATAGCATGTGTTGAAGTGAAATCAAGGAAAAAATTAAGAGAGAGTATGGTTTACAGAGATTTTTTGTATAAAATGGAACACATCAGGTGAAGTGAACAGTGTCAGAATTGTTCTGTTCATTAAGGACTGAGGCAAATGAAATTCTGGTCCCACATGGAGAACAGTCTATCAACTTGAAGCAAAATGCTGAGAGTCCTTGCAACTTTCAGTGCACTTAGCATCAAGAACAGCATTTAAGTGCCGAGAACTCCTTTTTTAAATGCAGGGATATACAATAGTACACTCAGTGGGCAGGAGGTCAGAAATTCGTGACAAATCAGAAACAAATGTTCTGTCAGGAAATGACATATCTGGCAATTGTTAATAGAGCACAGGTGTTGTACAGAAAAGCAAATGATAAAAACTGAGATCAAGAGGCAGTGAAAGGGATTTTTTTTAAAGAGAGAAAACAGTGGTGAACAATCCATTACAAACCTCTACATAGATGGATGGGGAAACCATTTGTAACCAGGCACCAACAGAATGGGCCAATGCAAAATTCTACAAATTTTTTTAATGTATTAGGAAGTTTCAAATTTGTATGCATTCTGCTGCAGAGTGAAAGGTACATTTTAGAATGGTTCAAGGTCAAAGAAGAAGCGAAGCCAACTGCAGAAGTTGTTGGACTCGAAGGCAAGTAGATGAAAGAAGAAAAAGTTCTTGGTTCTGAAACAAAGAGCTGAAGAGAGAGATACTAGAGAAATCACATTTTTAACTAAAATGGAAATTGGGATGAAAACAGGTGGAGTGGGAGGAGTACAGAGTGTAAGAAGGAATGGCGAAATGACTTGTAAGTGAAGTCCAAAGAGTCTTAGGATGTATACTTATCAGACACTGAACATGGCAAGTATGGATGCCAAACATCAGCTTTTACCAAAATATCCCAGCAAGGAGAAAAAGATGCTACGAACTTCATTTCCAACAACCCAGTTGCTTACCTCTGATTCTGTGAAGAGCTCTTGTACACAGAGGCAAAAAAATCAACCCAGATGACCCTTGGTATCTTCAGTGAGTCTGGGGGCAAAGGAAAATTCCAAATCAGTGGAAAGAATCAGTAGTAGTAGTAATTGTTGTTGTTGTTGTTGTTGTTATCTTCAGTCCAAAGATTGGTTTCTTAGAGCTCTCTACACTGGTCTATACAATGCAAACTTCATCTGTGGCTAACTATTGCAACCTTCATCCATTTTAACCTGCTTACTGTATTGCTACCTAGGTTTCACTGTGCAGTTTTTACACCCCCCCCCCCCCCCATTCACTCCATTGCCAAAATGACGATTCTGCGATGCCCCAGGATGTGTCCTATCATCCTGACCCTTTCTTATACTGCCACAAATTTACTTTTTCTGCAATTTGATTAAGTACCTCCTCATTACTTACTCATCTGCCCACATAATCTTCAGCACTCCTCTGTAGCAGCACATTTCAAAAGCTCCTATTCTATTCTTGTCTGAGCTGCGTATGGTCCATGTTTCACTTCCAGCCAAGGTTACTCTCCAGACATATACCTTCAGAAAAGACTTCCTAACAGTTAAATTTCTCTCCTTCAAAAGTGTTTTACTGGCCAATGACAGTCTACATTTTATATCCTCTCTACTTCAGCCTTCATCAGCTATTTTACTGCCCAAATGGCAATACTCATCCACTACTTTTAGTATCTCGTTTCCTATTATAATTCCCTCAGTATCACCTGATTTACTTCAGCTACATTTAATTACCTTTCTTTTGTTTATGTCCATCTTATAACCTTTTGTCAAGACACTACGCATTCCATTTAACTGCTCTTGCAAATCCTTTGTTGTGTCTGGCAGAATTACAATAGACCCCCCCCCCCCCCCCCCCCCTTGTGGGTCCAGGGGTAAGAATAGGCCTGAGGTATTGCTGCCTGTCATAAGAGGTGACTAAAAGGAGTCTCACACGTTTCGGCCTTTATGTGATGGTCCCCTGTAGGGTTTGACCTCCAATTTTAAAAATTTTCCCAAAGAGCAAAACAATTGGGGAGGGGCGCCTTACATGGTGCATCATGTTCATCGTGCTTTGAGGTCTTTAGTCCACTTTCTTGTTGTCGCATTGCAGTCCTGCCCATTCTCCATCTCTTGGGCAAGGACACCTTCCTGGGTGCGTTTTCCACCATGCACTACGCAGTGTCACTTTCTGTGCTGACGATGACCATGGACTTCTTTGTACCTCATATCTGGCACAGTAGCCAGTCCTTTGTGGTGGGGCCACCATGTAATCTGTTGGTTGTAGTCCCCTAACAACACAGGGATCGCTCTGCTGATGCCTGCGCCGTTAACTCCCCACATATGCCAAGGAGTAGATGTCCGTCACCCTGGGGCATTGGGATTCCCGGCAATGGCCATCCTGCCAGGTGGCCTTTGCTGCAGCTAGGTGGCACCCGTGGGGACAGCCCGTGGTTGGAGTGGGTGGCATTAGGATGGATGACATGCCATGAAGCATAGTACATCATTTCTTGCTGGTGGTCCGCCACCAGCAGTCTCTAAGCGGGCAAAGTCTAACTTTAATGCTAAGAAATATGACCCCAAGTTGTTCCCCTCCCTGGCCACACCATGGGAGAAACACCAGGCTAAGGATGGCAGTGAAGCATTTCGAGGACAAGTTTGGGGAGGAGGAGGACTTGTCCAAAATGTGCTCTGGGTCAGTTTTGATAAAAACAGCATCCTCTGCTCAGTCACAGGCATTACTCACTTGTGACAAGTTGGGGGATGTTTCTGTTACCATCACGCCTCATAAGAGCTTAAATATGGTCCAGGGTATTATATTCCACAGGGACCTTCTTTTGCAGTCTGACGACAAGCTGCTCGTCAATTTAGAGCAGCAATGTGTTCATTTCGTCTGGTGCATCCATCGGTGTCCGAGGGATAACCAGGTTGCCACCGGTGCCTTCATCTTGACCTTTGAGGTGACACATTAGCAGAGAGGGTCAAGGTGATTGTCTACTGCTGTGACGTCAAAACATAGATCCCTCCCCCAATGAGGGTGTTTTAAGTGCTGGAAGTTCAGCCACATGTCTTCCTGCTGTACTTCCAGTCTCACCTGTCGAGATTGTGGATGTCCATTGCATCCCAATACTGCATGCGCCCCGCCTCCCATCTGTGTCAACTGCGGAGAGCATCATTCAACTTGCTCACCAGACTGCAGGATTTTACAGAATCACGGAATATAAGACTCTAGACTGACTGACCTACACTGAGGCTAAGAGAAAATTTGAGCACCTGCATCTTGTGGCTATGACCACCTCATACGCCGCTACAAGAACAGTTCTCACCCTATCAGTTCCTCGAATTCCTGTTGCCTCTCATAACTGGGAGACTACATCTGCCCTCTTGATGGCGAGGGGAACTTCCGTCCCTGTTGCTCCCGTACCACCTACTTTGGGAGGAACACCTCCCCCCCCGCCCCCCAACCATTGGGGATTTCAGTCCCCACTTCTGAGCCAGAGAAGGGTAAGGCTTCTTCGGCTCCTCTCGCCAGGAAGGGGTTCCTTGGGTCACTCCCTTCCCAGTTTTCTGACACCCGCCAGTGGCTGAAGAGCCCATAAGCAGCTGGTCGTAGGGGTTCATGCTCATCATCAGTCCTGGTGACTGATTCAATGAAGTCCTACCACCCAGGGAAACTCAAAGAACAGCGCAAGAAATCGAAAAAGAAGACCCCTCAGAACAAGGAACTTGCGGTGGCAGCAACTGTTAAGCTTTACACCTGGCTATCTGCATTGCCCTCCAGGAAACCTGGTTCCCAGAAATGTGGGCTCCTACCCTCCGTGACTATAAGGGATATTAAAGGAACCGTAGCGACTATAATCGAGTGTCAGGTGGTGTTTGCATTTATGCCCTAAACTCAGTCTGTAGTGAAATTGTGCCCCGTCAAATCCATCTTGAAGCTGTGGCTGTCAGAATATGGACAAAATACAAAATAACTGTCTGCAATGTATATCTTCCTCCACATGGTGCAGTACCCCTGAATGTATTTGCTGCACTGATTGGGCAACTCCCCAAACCTTTCCTACTTTTGGAAAATTTTAACGCCAATAACCCCTTGTGGAGTGTGTCACGAACCGGCTCTACTGTGCAGGAAAAGTTAACTCCATAAGGACACCGTTACGGTGTGGCTAATGGCTGTAAAGTAATTTAGTAGAGCTGGCCATGATGTCTCCTTTGTTGATGCTGCTGTGTCTGCATTGTCCTTGTGGCTTCTTGTTGTCTAGGCGATGATTCCTTGGCTGCTTTGGGTCCAAGAAAAGGTGCGGGTTTTTTAATTATTACTGGACTATCGAAAAATGACGCAGTATTCCACAGTTTCTTTGTATCAAACACATTTATTGCAAGAACTATATGCACAACTACACTCAACCGCGGCCAACACACAAGTGGCCGAAAACCCGAAGTAGACCAAAGATCACGGTCATAAGCTACAAAGAACATAAAATTCCAATATCGGTTATTGATCGCAACACCTAACTTAGTATTATCTTAAGCAAAAGCTTTTATAACACGACTTTAGTGAATAATAAAATAAAGTGACGTCTATTAGTGTATCATAAAATAAAATGACGTCTATTCGTCAGTTCCATTACAATAGCCCCCCAAGAATTTTGTAAGTATGAAAATGCGAACAAAATTCTGACAACAGAATAATGGAACTGCCAAGAATATGTTTTTAAATACATTAAAATTTTTAATAGGACTGTTTCCTTTGAGTTATGCTAACACTGAAATTGTTATACTTAGTAAAGGAAAACATACAATTTTTTTAACCTTAGAGTAAATGAAATACGAAAGAAGATTCACAATTTTCACTTAGAAGAGTCCATAATGTTTTAGTACTTCACATGAAACCATTGAAAGACTGTAACTTTTAACTGCAGGCTTGTTTTATTTTCTTTAAGTGCCCACTTTTCACACTACTCACAGTCTGTCCCACATTGACCATTTGCACATAGGTGACATCCGTTAAAAGGTCTGATTCCTGCTTGTCCTGCAGTACGTCTGTTTTCAAAGCTTAGCTGTTTGTATTGCTTTGTTGTCTATAATGCCATGTTATCTAAAAATCACACACAGAGATTACCTTTTGGTTACATAATGTTTATATGTAAGTACATGGTTAGGATACATAGATAACCTTCTGGTAATGTTTATCTAGTGGGAGAAGTTTACAGTATCTGTCTGAGTAATATTACACAGATATGAACTGGTCAAAAAAGATTCTTTAAATACTAATAAATTCTATAAACATGTAATACAAATGCACTAACATATTGGGTGTAAAATATCTTATCACAGAGACATTACTCCAAGGATAAAAAAATTCAATTGTTTGTTACGAGGGTTCATATTTACAGTAGAAGTGCAAAGGTAGAATAATGGATGAAAGTTTTGGAATGGTATGTATATATCAAAATTAAAAAATGTTACTGCCTTTGCATTTGCAGTGGTTGAGAGAGAAATATACAGTAATTCATGTGGTTTACTGAAAATGATTATCTCCTTGTAGAGTTGGACATTTCAAGCACTTAAGTGTGTAGTAATTAGGACTCTGCCTTTAAGAGTAACAAATTTAAAAAAACTTAATTGTTGCAAGACAGATTTAGTGCAGATTAGTGGCTTGCATTTTAAATGACATCTCAACAAGTGTGGTGTGAGAGTTACACCAACTAAAAGTACACAAATTATTAAACTTCAATCAAATTGCATAAACATACAGAAATATCAAAAACTAACATGGCTAGCATATTACACAGAAAATTCATTGCAAACACTTCATACAGTGAATACATATTAGACAAATAATAAACATTTTCAAGGGCACAAAACTGTGTCAAATTCAGACAATTTTTTTATATACAAAATTTCTAGTGAAAAACTTTTGTTTGCGTCACCTTTTAACTTTCTCAGACTAGTCTTATCCCTTTTTGACACAACTACCAGTGGGTTATTATAAGCACTGATACTCCTTTCAATAATGCCACACACTTCCATCTTATGTAATTCTTTCTCAACTGCTGTACGTTTTGCTATGGGCACACCATATGGTTTTATGAAAAATGGGTCATGTGGTCTTACTAGCAAAGTACATTCGTAACCCCTAACTTTCCCTTGAATATTGCTAAAGACATCACTGTATTCCCATAACAAAGACTCTAGTTCCTGTTTTTGCTCATCATTTAGACCGCTAGCTTCTGAAATCTTAGTGTTTACCAGAGTGTTGAAATCTACTTCACTTAAATCTAGCTCCGTTATGTGGTTGTCAACATATCTTTTCTCCTTTACAAGATTTATAGTGTTAAACTTATCATTACACAAAACTGTATTTGATCTGACAAATTTGGTGGAGATACACCCCCCATTTGGTGTTGTTATGATAAGTTTTTGTCCTCCCCAGTCAAATCTTGCATCTACACTCCGAATCCATGACATCCCGAGAATACAGTCCTCACCGAGGCCTGGTATAATTAGGCATCCATGTGTAAATGTGACTCCCTCAATTGTAAAAGATAACAAAGTTTGTCTTTTCACAGTTTTACTATGTTTTCCTGTAGCCTCTCTTATTTTCACCCCAATGACTGGCATTTCAATGTAATCTTTCTCGCACTTCAGCTTTTTGCTTAGAATTTCAGATATTCCTGACACCTGACTCCCTGTGTCTATAAGGCACTTGCCTTCCCAGGTACCAACTTTTGCTCTAATGAACGGACTACCTATGTCACCACCTTTTTCAGGCTGAACATATTCATACAATAAATCATTTTGAATTTCACTAAAACAATGACTTTCTGACTTACAAGTACCTATATTACTGTCACCTTTATTATCTACAGTCATTACATTAACACACACATCATTAGCACTGTCACTTGCATTTATAATTTCCTCAATCCAAATATTTTCACCCATATGACATTGTTCACCACTAAGGTATTTATCCTTCAGTTGCTCAACAATAATATGTTTAGTGTTTTTCCACCAATCAGGATATAAAATTTGAGATATATTAAGAATCATTTTTCTAAAATTGCTATCATTTTTAATTGCATCACTATTTAGCCACATATTATAAAGAAATAATTCACCTTTGTTCATTGCAAATGGTAGCCTACTTGCACAGTCAGTTTCACTGTTCAGGGAATCTTTAGCAACTGCCCAGGTTCTTTCATAAGATGTTGGATTACAGAGCCTATTGGTTGTGACACTGGCATTAACACCACTTAAACTGTTAATAACACTTTTGGGTACATCTACAACATGCATATCAGTATCTCCCACAACACCTAATGCCTCCATTTCCTCTTTCAAGCAAACAAAATATTTTTCACCATCATCATGTATCATTAAATCTTCATTTCCCCACATACTACAATCATCAACCTCTCTCTCCCGAAAACTTAAAACGTTGCTTTCACACCCAGGTGTTTTTAATTCTTTGCCCGTTAAATCAGTGTCGACAATTTGCTCACTTGGTTCCCTCATCAGTGCATCAATTCCTAGATTATTTAAATCGTTAATCTGCAGGTCCTCTGACAAACTACAAGCTTCTGCCCATTCATAAAATTCAACTAAGTTAAATATCTTCTCTGGCTCTTTATTACAATCAGTGTGTTCATTCTTAACAGGTACTGTGTTTAGAGGGTAGTACACATTCATAAGATAACTACTCATTACTTGAGACGTATCTCTTGGTGCACTGTAGTCACTGTTATTGGTCCATCTATTATCTATGCTTTTCGCCCCTACCTTGTGGACCGACAATGGAGCGTACATTAGTTTTTTGCTTCAGGACTTCCCATAGCATTTTGACCCCTGGTGTCACTATGTTCACGCCAATTCCTGTTTTCAGAATCCCTGTAATTATTTCTGTTCCAATTGTTCCCAGATTGTCCTCTCGAATGGAAATTATAGTTTTCCCTTGAATGGAAATTGTTATTAATATTGTGACTATTTTGTTCCCTACGATGGAAACTATGGTTGTTGGGCTTACTGTTTTCCCTCCTGTTTGAATTAGTGTTCCCCCAACTATGATATCCACCTCTTTGTGCATGATTGAAATAGTTTTTTGGTTTCCCCACTTTGTCTATAATCCTGTCAAGCTTGTCTACATAGTTTAGAAATTGTCCAATGTTGTCATCTGGTCCATACACTAGGTCCCATTGCACATCTGTTGGCAACCTTCTCTTTAAAGTATCTATCTGTGTGAGCTCATCGAAGGGTTTACTCAAATGTACAAGTTTCTTCAGTTGATTCTTACAAAACTGTTTCATAGTCCCTGTGTTTCTCTATAATTTGGCCCATTTAGGAACTCGCTCTTTATCCTGGCTTGTTCAGTTTCAGACCAGAACCGTTGTAAGAACTCAGTTTCAAATTCTGCATAAGACATGTCCATAGAAAAATTTTGATTGGCCCATGACAAAGATTCTCCCTCCAAAAATTTTTAACCAACTTAATTTTGAAACTTTCACTCATATTGGGCAAAAAGTTGTCTCTACAACTCTGCAGAAAGTCAACAGGATGCAAACTACACTCATTAGAAAAGTTTTTAACTGGAATATTGGATAATAAGGTACATGTGTTCATAGAAAAATTTTTGTTAGCTACATCATTGCTAAATATTTCAAACTTTTGGTTTAACTCTGATACTGTACTTTTTAATTCACTAACATCTGTCTTAGTTTCAATCTAGTGGAGTTTTACTGTGTTACTGACTGTTTCCACTTTATCATTCACAACATTTAGTTTAGAGTCTACTCTACTTTCAAGATCTACTGCCATAGCTTTTACATTTACACAAACTGTATCTATTTGATTATTAACATTAACAAAACATTTTGCATTTTCCTCTCTGTCTGTGACCAGTTCATTTTTTACAGACTGAATTTTGTTACTCAGACTAGAATTTACTTCTCCCACTTTAGATTCTACCACTAAAATCTTTGTTTCTGCCTTGCTAAGTTTCTTGTCTATCTTTAAAATATCGTTGCGAAGTTTATTACCCCAAACTAAGACATTATCAAATTTTTTGTTCATAGTTCCCTCTAGACGCGACACTTTCTGATTTATAACCCGAAAATTGTCCGCGACTGACTGATTCAGGCTTTGCAATTGTTCTTCATTAGCTTGTAAGCGGGCTGCAACAGTCTGATTAAAAACTAATGATTGATTCATCATTTGTAACAGTAATTTAATGTCCGACGTCTCACGTTCTGAGGAATTAAGGCTCTGATCCGTTTCATTGACTGACTCGTCTTCCGTTTTTATCGGTATGTCTACGTCCCCAAAGACTAACAAATTTTCACACTCCTGTTCAGATTCCGCACCACTTTTCTCTTTCACAATGGTCATCTTCGTGAAATTTCACACAAACAAAATAATAAAAGGAAAAAAAACAGCACTAAACAAATGTACTTATCTTTTCAGTCTTGGTCCTCACGCGTGTGGTCAGTCCACTTTACTGCTTCGTACCATGTGGTCATTAGACTTCTGCACAACAGATTTCGTCAGTCCAGTACATATAAATGTCTATATCCCGGCAACGAGCCCCCAGTTGTCACGAACCGGCTCTACTGTGCAGGAAAAGTTAACTCCATAAGGACACCGTTACGGTGTGGCTAATGGCTGTAATGTAATTTAGTAGAGCTGGCCATGATGTCTCCTTTGTTGATGCTGCTGTGTCTGCGATGTCCTTGTGGCTTCTTGTTGTCTAGGCGATGATTCCTTGGCTGCTTTGGGTCCAAGAAAAGGTGCGGGTTTTTTAATTATTACTGGACTATCGAAAAATGACGCAGTATTCCACGGTTTCTTTGTATCAAACACATTTATTGCAAGAACTATATGCACAACTACACTCAACCGCGGCCAACACACAAGTGGCCGAAAACCCGTAGTAGACCAAAGATCATGGTCATAAGCTACAAAGAACATAAAATTCCAATATCGATTATTGATCGCAACACCTAACTTAGTATTATCTTAAGCAAAAGCTTTTATAACACAACTTTAGTGAATAATAAAATAAAGTGACGTCTATTAGTGTATCATAAAATAAAATGACGTCTATTCGTCAGTTCCATTACAAGTGACACCATGCTTATTGGCCGAGGCAGAGATTTTACTGTCTCATTTCAACCTCCACCTATTAAATTATGGGGCCGCCACACATTTCAGTGTGGCTTGAGGTAGTTACTCGGCCATTGATTTATCAATTTGCAGCCCAGAACTTCTCCCATCTACCCACTGGAGAGCACTTGACAGCCTGTGTGGTATTGACCACTTCCCCATCTTCCTGTCACTGTCCTGGCATCAGGCCCATGGACACCTGCCCGGATGGGTTTTAACAAGGCGAACTGGGAAACTTGCACCTCTGATGTCACAGGTCACTCTCCACCATATGGTGACATCGATGTGATGGTTGAGCAAGTGACTATCACAATCATTTCTGTGGCAGAAAATGAGATCCCTCGCTCTATAGGGTGGCCCCAGTGAAAGACTGTCCCGTGGTGGTTGCAGGAAGTCGAGGCAATTACAGAGCGTCAGTGAGCTCTACAGCTCCATGCCCATATACGCCTTCTTATAAAACGACGGGAAAAGGAGTGTTGGGAGAGGTACGTGTTGACCATTGGGTGCCATATGTCACCTTACCAAGTTTGGTCAATGATCAGATGTCTCTTTGGGTACCCGGCATTACCATCAATGCCGTGCTATGTACCGCTGCAAACGCAATTGAGCACTTTGCTGAGCACTATGCCTGAGCCTCTGCGTCGGAGAATTACCCCCAGCCTTTTGCACCCTCAAACGGCGGGTGGCAAGGAAAGCCCTCCCATTCACTACAAGCCACAGTGAACCCTATAACACCTCATTTATGGAGTGGGAACTCTTCAGCTCACTTGCACATTGCCCCGACACAGCTCCTGGACCGGATCGGAACCACAGTCAGATGATTAAACATCTCTCGTCTGACTACAAGCACCATCTCCTTGTCATCTTCAACCGGATCTGGTGCGATGGCGTCTTTCTTCACAATGGCGGGAGAGCACCATCGTTCCGGTGCTCAAACCGGGTAAAAACCCACTTGATGTGGATAACTATTGGCTCATCAGCCTCACCAACGTTGTATGTAAGCTGCTGGAATGTATGGTGTGTCGGTGGTTGGGTTGGGTTCTGGAGTCACATGGCCTGCTGGCTCCATGTGAGGGCAGCTTCCGCCAGGGGTGCTCTACTACTGATAATCTTGTGTCCCTCGAGTCTGCTATCTGAACAGCCTTTTCCAGACGCCAACACCTTGTTGCCATCTTTTTTGATCTGCGCAAAGCGTATGACACCACCTGGCAACATCATACCCTTGCCACATTATATGGGTGGGGTCTCCGTGGCCCGCTCCTGATTTTTATCCAGAATTTCCTGTCGCTCTGAACTTTCCAAGGCCAAGTTGGTGCCTCCCATAGTTTCCCCCATATCCAGAAGAATGGGGTTCCGCAGGGCTCTGTCTTGAGTGTATCACTATTTTTAATGGACATTAACAGTCTAGCAGCAGCTGTAGGGCCGTCCGGCTCACTTTCTCTGTATGCAGACGACTTCTGCATTTCGTACTGTTCCACCAGTACTGGTGTTGCTGAGCAGCACCTACAGGGAGCCATCCACAAAGCACAGTCATGGGTTCACGGCCATGGCTTCCAGTTTTCGGCCGCAAAGTCGTTTGTCATGCACTTCTGTTGGCATCGTCCCATTCATATGGAACCAGAACTTCACCTTCAAGACGATCCACTCACTGTGGTGGAGACATATCGATTCTTAGGATTGGTTTTCGACACCCGATTGACTTGGCTACCTCACATTTGTCAGCTCAAGCGGAAGTGCTGGCAGCACCTCATTGCCCTCCACTGCCTGGGCAATACCAACTGGGGTGCAGATTGCTCTACTCTCTTGCAGCTCTACAAAGCCCTTGTTCAATCCTGCCTTGACTATGGGAGTCTGATTTATGGTTCGACGGTGCCCTCCGCATTGCATGTACTCGACCCAGTGCACTACTGTGGTGTTTGCCTAACGATGGGAGCTTTTAGAATGAGTCCGGTGACCAGTGTCCTGGTGGAGGCCGAAGTCCCTCCTTTGAAAGTCAGGCGTGCACAACTGCCCGCCAATAATCAATAATGCAGCCCACATTCGTAGTTCTCCTGAGCATCCAAATTACTGTCTCCTTTTTCCACTTATGGCAGTTCATTTCCCGTGTTGGTGGCCCAGGTCAGGGCTAACGATAGTGGTTCGCATGCGATCGCTTGTGTCTGAACCGGAGTCCTTCCCTTTACCACCTCCCATCTGGATCTGTCTGCATACACCTCCATGGTGTACACCTAGGCCACAGATTCGTCTGGACCTTTCGCATGACCCTAACGACTTAGTTACTTCTGCCACTCTCCGCTGTCACTTCCTTTCGATTCTTGATGTGTTCCAGGGCTCTGAAGTGGTTTACACTGATGGCTCAATAGCTGATGGTCATGTTGGCTTCACCTACGTCCACAGAGGCCAACTTGAACAGCATTCCTTGCCCAGTGGCTGCAGTGTATTCACTGCAGAGCTGGTGGCCATCTCTCGTGCACTTCAGTGTATCTGTTCATGCCCTGGGGAATCGTTTCTTTTGTGTACTGGCCCATTGAGCAGCCTGCAAGCTATTGACCAGTGCTACCCTCGCCATCCTTTGGTGGCATCCGTCCAGGAATCCATCTATGCCCTGGACCAGTCCCGTTGTTCAGTGGTGGTTGTGTAGACCCCAGGACATGTCAGCATCCCAGGCAACGAACTTGCCGACAGGCTGGCCAAACAGGCTATGTGGAAACCGCTTCTGGAGATGGGCATCTCTGGACCTGACCTGCATTCTGACTTAAGCCATATGGTTTTTGGCTTTGGAAGACAGAATGGCATAACAGTACACACAACAAACTGTGTGTAATTAAGGAGACTATGAATGTGTGGACGTCTTCCATGCGGGCCTCTCGCAGGAAGTCAGTTGTCCTCTGCCGGCTCTACATTGGCCACACTTGAGTGACCCACGCTTACCTCCTGCGCCTTGAAGACCCGCCTGAATGTCGTTGCGGTGCCCGGCTGACAGTGGCCCATATTCTGGTGCACTGTCCCACTTTGACTGCCCAGTGATGAAATCTTGGGTTACCGGACTCGTTGCCGCTAATTTTATCTGACAACACCTCATCAGCTGATTTAGTTTTACATTTATTTGTGATGGTGGGTTTTATCGTTTGATCTAAGTTTTGGCGCATGTCCTTTGGCCCTCTGTGTCCATCGCCCTAGTGCTTCTAGGGTGGAGGTTTTAATGTGTTGCAGAGTGGCTGGCTTCTCCTTTTTTTTTAACTTTAATGGTTAGCCAGCCATGGTAATCTGCTCTGTTGTTTTAATCTCTTCATCCTGCTTCTTGCGTTTCTATGGTTTTCTTGTCCCCGATGTCCATTTACATGTTTGTTGTCCTTCATTGTTTATTTTATTCTCAAACTTGTGGTATTGTTTTGTTCGGCACAAGAGACTGATGACCTCGTAGTTTGGACCTTTTCCCCCCTCTTTTAATCCAGCCAACCAACCAAGCAACCAACCAGTTACAATATAATGTGTTTTTCCAGATATATGGACAAGTTGTCATTTCTGTATTGTGCACAATATTTTGATTACCAACCCCATTGTCTTCTTTAGGTGCTGCAAGTACATCTAACAACGCTACTCAGATCACCTGAAGAAGACAGCAGGACTAGTCGTCAAAATATTGTGCGTAAAACCTTTTGCTGCCTATATTTTATCCCTTCTTTCTTCAAAATTTTAAATGGTGTATTCCAGTCGATATTGTCAAAAACTATCTGTAAATCTACAAAAGATATAAATTCAGGTTTACCTTTCTTTAACCTAGTAAAAACCCGTATGTAAGAAAGAGGAGAGAATAATCTCACATATTATGAGGAATCAATACACTCTGGAAATAATTTTTTCAGCAGTATATGTGCCATTCATTTCTGACCAATCATCAAGAATATGTTGGTTGATGAATGTATGGAATATTTATGAGTAAATTCTGCAATGAAAAATTTACTATCAAAAGGATTTTTGCAGGGTCTTGTCATTTTTGCTCTATACTGACCAAAAACAAACCTGATAATGAATTTCTCAGCTATATTTTAAATATTTAAAAAATGATCCAATAGATTTTGTGCCGTGATTTTATATTATAGATGAGACTTGCATCCACTTAACACCAAAAGTGTCACGGGAATGATAGCTACGTGTTAATTTTATGAGTCGCGTAGTTAAGTTCATCTATTAGGAACATTATGACCAGTATTTTCCAGAATGCAAGGGGTAAAACAATAACTCAGGTGTGACACTGCTTCGGCAGGTGTGTGTGTTTGGTTGTTTCTATGGAAGTGTAGATGACAGTATTTACTTAAACTAGAAGAGGGGTTATCCACTTTTTATAATGTTGGTATTAACAGTCATTGATTGCTGTCTGTAGTTGTTTTAATGTTATGTTAGTTTTTATTTTATTGTAGACTGAGTCTAGTTCTATTTCAGTAGGAAGAATTTTTCTACAGTGTAACAGTCTCCCCACCATGAATCATCTTATTGGTTGATGTGATCTGTCATGACTTCCTCTCTTGTACATCACTACCTCTCTTTATTCCAGAGTTCCATTCATATCCAAAATCTCCAATTATTTGTTGCATGCATTCCAATCTTTGTGTCTTGTGTCTTGGAAAATGTTTCCTGATGTGTTAACAACATGTCCTATTATCCTCTCTCTTCTTCTTGTCAGTGTTCTTGATATGAGATGTGATCAAAAGGTAATGGAAATTTTTGTTTTTGTTAAATAATTTTTATCTACTCATCAAATTTGACCCCTTCAAAGTCATCTCCACAGATGTAATACACTTGTACCTGAACTTTTTCCAGTCTTGGAAGCAATTATGGAACTCACTTTTAGTTATGATGTTCAGCTCCTTCAGTGATTTGGTTTTCATCTCATTAATGGTGGCAACACGACCTTCTTTCATGGTTTACTTCAGCCTTGAGAATAGAAAGAAGTTCCAGAGGACTATGTCTGTTGGATACAGTGACTGAGACAACATAACAGTTTCATTTCTCACCAAAAAATCATGAACAAGCATTGAGGTGTGAGCGGGACTGTTATCGTGATGCAATTTCCGCAAGTGATTTTGGCAAAATTCTGGTGGTTTTCATCGGATTGCTTCACGCAAATGGCATATAACTTCCAGTTAGTATCCCTTATTGACTGTGCAACTGTAAGTCAGGCACTCATGATGCACTATCCCATTGTAATTGAAGAAAACAGTGAGAAGAACCTTCACATGTGATGTAACTTGTCGAATTTATTTTTGGCCTTGGCTCTTCAGGCAGTTTCCATTGGGATGAATGAGCATCGGTTTCTACATCATACCTGTGTACCTGTGTTTTGTCACCAGTTACAGCCTTCTTTGGAAGCTCTGGATCATTGTTGACTTAGTTCAGCAATTCCTCAGTGATATCTGCATGATGTTATTTTTGGTGGAAATTCAACAACTTTTGAACAAACTTTTGTGTGACACATATCTTGCCCAAATGCAAGAAAATTGCTTGACATCAGTCAAAGGATATGCCGATTTCATCAGCAACCTCTCTGATGGTGATTTGACAATTTTCCAGAAGCATTTTCTTTATTTATTCCACATTGTCATCAATAATTGATGTGCTAGGGCAGGGTGGTTGTCATCTTCAACATCATCTTGATCCTCTTTGAAACATTTATACCACTTGTAAACTCTCATCTTACACATTAGAGTAGAGCCACCAAAAAACACAGTGAACATTTTGAATGCAGTGCTGCACTTTATTCCATTTTTCAAGCAAAATGTTATGCATATTCTTCAATACATCTTTTACAAAACTAAAACTTTGCCAAGCACTCAAAAACACATGAAACCTTTTTGACTGTCAACAATGAAGTGAATGTTCAAAACTGCTGAAATTGCTAAGATGCATCAGGAACATCAATACCAAGAAGACAAAAGAATTTTGAAATTTGGATGTGTAAAGCCCTCGCAATTATCATATAGTACCACATCTCAAATGCTTTGATTATCTTCTTTTCTATTTTTTGCATGTTCCATGATTCACTTTCATACAACGCTGTGCTCCAAATGTACATTCTTAGAGGTTTGTTCCTCAATTTAAGTCTGCTGTTAATACTAGTAGACTTCTTTTGGTCAGTAGTGCCATATTAGCCTATACTAACCTATTTTTGATGTCACCCTTGCTTCATCTCTCGTGTTATTTTGCTACCAAGTTCACAGAATTCCTTCACTCCATATACTTCTTGTTCATCAATTTTGATGTTAAGTTTATTGCTAATCTCGTTTCTGCTGTGCTTCATTACTTTTGTCTTTCTTCAATTTACCTGCAGTCCATATTCTTATTCTGTACTCATTAGACTTTAGTCACATTCAGCAGGTCCTGTAATTTTAAGTAGACAAATGAGTAGTTTACACAAAAGATAATATTCTGTATACTGAGTTTTTATTTATTTATTTTTCAGAGTGTGTATGTTACGCAGGCACAAAGTAATCGTCTATTGTACAGCCAAGCTGGTCCACCTGGTCACCAGGCACCTCCACAAAATAGATATGTTACCAGCATGCAGCGGGAAATGTGAGAAGCTTGGAGAAGATATGTATGAAGAGACAGAATACAAAGTTAATTGATCAGATAACCTTTGTAAAAGCATACTGTTGACAAAATTGCCAAGTGTTTCAGGCACTGTTGTTTGAAATCAGCGAATTCACATTAGTTTTCAGTTATCCGATAAAAGGTGACAGTATATACAAGAAAATATTTACTATGTTTTTTAGAAGGGTTGTATTTTTGTTCGCATGAAAGTACATCTAACATGACATCACCATAGACCTGTAGACTGGACATCTCATCTGCTTGGTACAAACTATGCACAGAAAGTCTTCTTCTCAAAATGTTTAATGCCCATTAAGATTTTTGCAGTAGCTTTTGGGTGTGAGCTCTCTAGGCTGTTATTAATACTATTGTTAAATTTTTTGATCCGTGAAATGTTGCATCTACCATCCTTACATTTCTTTACATGCAGGAACCAGTAGGTGACCTATTTTTACATTGCTTAGAGGCCCATTTGTACAAATTTTCAATCCTTTGCTTTCATTTTTCCACATTTCACACAATTTTTTTTCCTATTTAAAATTTTTTGTGTTACTTGCTGTTTTAAAAACTATTGAATTTTAAAAATAATTTATTTTTATTTTTCTTATTGTTTAATCTGGCTTGCAACACTAGTATGGAAGAATTAAAAGAAATGGCACATTAAAGGAAGTGGCATGAGTTCAGAGCGCATGTTGTTTCTTCACGTGTTTGGTGATTATGGCAAAACTTTTGTGCACAATTTGAGAGTAAATGAGAACATCCCATACATGTTCAGTCATTTAGACACCTTTGTTAATAAGAATATTTTTCTTGTATACTTAAACTGAATATTTGTCACTGTTGTTAGGCAATATATGAGGTGAAATGTATAGTCTGCATAATTAAACACTTACAAAGTACACATATATTGTTGATATGCTACATATTATTGTCTTTTTGTAATTAATTATTTTAATAAACATGAGAACAGTACTTAACTTGCCAAGATTTTTTTATGTGTTTCCAGTTATGGAATAAAAATTTGAGATAGAAAATCAAAGATTTGATTCAATAACCATGTGTCATGTTTAGGATCTAAGATGTGGTTGTTTGTGCTAAATGAATTGTAATCTTCAGCTGACTCTTGTAGCTTTTAAATTAATTATTGCTTCCCTAAAATTATTATGAAAATAACAGAATGTAAACATATCACATCTCTTATATCTACACCAGGCCACATTGTGTGAATGTTTCATTCCACTTCGAGTTTTTTTTGTTTTTTGAAGACTTCTAGTCCTATTGGAGGTTGTAGGAACTATTGACCGTAAAAGTAATACACACTTTGGAAGTCATGTATTTTCTATTTAATGTGTAGTAACTTAAAAGCACATAAAATTAACAAGATCGGTAAGGAAGGTAGACAATCACAATTATAGTTAAAGAGTGAAGTTCATCCTAATTTTCACTCATAATAAGAAATATGTGTTGCATTGCATATTACACCCACCATATGTCATCTGGAGGGACATAAATCGAACTGGGAAGAAATCACGTATGGGGTTCCCGAAGGTTCAGTCTTAGGTCCACTACTGTTCCTCATATATGTAAATGATCTTCCATTTAATATAAAACAAGCAGAATTAGTTCTTTTTGCAGATGATACTGGTATTGTAATCAATCCAAGCAATTGTAAAGAAACATCAGAAATGATGAACAAAGTTCTTAAAAGTATTATTGACTGGTTTTTTTGTGAATGGTCTCACCCTCAATTTTAAAAGACACAACATATTCATTTCTGCACTTCTATGGGTAATACACCAGTGATAAGTGTAACACAAGGTAAGGAAATAATAAATGGCTGGAAACTTCAACATTTTTGGGTTCCATATTGATGATAATTTGAATTGGGAAAAATCACATTTCGCAATTCCAGAAACAGCTTAGTTCAGTCACATTTGTGCTTAGAACCATTGCAAATCTTGGGGAGAGAGAAATCAGTAAGCTGACGTATTTAGCATATTTTCATTCAATAATGTCATATGGAATAATATTATGAGAAGGAGATGCTGTGTCACAGATAAGGCACAACAAAAAAAGACTCTCACAATTAAAGCTTTCAGCAATCAACACCTTTGTTGACAAAAGGCGCGCGCGCACACACACACACACACACACACACACACACACACACACACACACACACACGTAAATGCAAGTCACACATACGACTGTAGTCTCAGGCAACTGAAACCACACTGTGAACAATGTGGAGGTAAGGAGGAGGGGCTGGGGTGGGGGAGGGGAAGGGATAGTATGGTGGAGGTGGCGGACAGTGAAGTGCTGCAGGTTAGACGTAGGCAGGGGAGAGGTAGGAAGGAGGGGGGAAGTAGCAGAAAAGGAGAGAAATAAAAAGACAGGGTGTGGTGGTGGAATGACGGGTGTGTAGTGCTGGAATGGGAACAGGGAAGGGGCTGTATGGGTAAGGACAGTGACTAACGGAGGTTGAGGCCAGGTGGGTTATGAGAACATAGGAAGTATTGCAGGGAAAGTTACCACCTGTGCAATTCAGGAAAGCTGATGTTGGTGGGAAGGATCCATATGGAACAGGCTGTGAAGCAGTCATTGAAATAAAGAATATCATGTTTGGCAGCATGTTCAGCAACAGGGTGGTCCACTTGATTCGTGGCCACAGTTAGTCGGTGGCCATTCGTGCGGACAGACAGCTTGTTGGTTGTCATGTCTTCATAAAGTGCAGCACAGTGGTTACAAGTTAGCTTGTAGACCACATGACTGGTTTCACAGGTCGGCCTGCCTTTGATGGGATGGGTGATGTTAGTGACCGGATTGAAGTAGATGTTGGTGGGAGGATATATGGGACAGGTCTTGCTACTAGGTCTACTACAGGGGTGTGAGCCATGAGGTACGGGATTGGGAGCAGGGGTTGTGTAAGGATGGACAAGTATATTGTGTAGGTTCGGTGAATGGTGGAGGACCGCCCAGGACTGGAACAATGGAATTACATTCTCCTCCAGGATTTGTAGTACCTCTCATTGTGCCCTGAAATGAGAAATGTCCTGCTTACTATCCTTCCTACCCCTCCCACAGTGGTACTCTGCCGTCCACTGAACCAACACAATATACTCGTCTATCCCAACACAACCCCTACTCTGAACCCCTTACCTCATGGCTCATATTCCTTTGAGACCTAGATGCAAGACTGTCCCATACATCCTCGCACCAGCACCTACTTCAGTCCGGTCACTAACATCACCTATCCTATCAAAGGCAGGACTACCCATGAAACCACTCATGTGGTCTACAAGCTAAGCTGCAACCACTATGCTTCATTCTATGAAGCCATGACAACCAACAAGCTGTCTGTTTGCATGAATGGCCACCGACAAACTGTGGCCAAAAAACTAGTGGATCAGCCTGTTGCTGAACATGCTGCCAAACATTATATCCTTCATTTCAATGAAGCTTGTGCCATATGGATCCTTCCCACCAACACCAGCTTTTCTGAATTGCACAGGTAGGAACTTTTCCTGCAATACATCCTACATTCCCATAACCACCCTGGCCTCAACCTTTGTTAGTCACTGTCCATACCCGTACAGCCCCTTCCCCGTTCCCATTCCAACACTACACAGCCGTTATTCCACCACCACACCCTGTCGTTATATTTCTTTCCTTTTCCCCCGCTACTCCCCCCCCCCCCCTCCCCCCCTTTTCCCACCTCTCTACTGCCCTTCGTCCAAGCTGCAGCACTTCACTGTCCGCCATCCCCACCATGCTATCCCTCGCCCTCCCCCTCCCCACCCCAGCATCCTCCTTACCCCCACCCAGTTGCCACTCCCATCATGCATTGGTGCTGCTGCTAGCAGTGTGGTTTAGTTGCCTGAGACTGCAGTCCTGTGTGTGTGTGTGTGTGTGTGTGTGTGTGTGTGTGTGTGTGTGTGTGTGTGTGTGTGTGTGTGTATCACAGAAAGTTTTAATTATGAGAGCCTTTTTGTTGTGCCTACCTGCAACCCAGCATCCCATCTTTAAGAAAGAAAGTCTTCATTGCGCAAAGACATGTTGTGAGAATAATATGTGGTGCCCACCCATGATCATCTTGTAGACCTCTGTAAGGAGTTGGACATTCTGACTACTGCTTCACAATATATTTATTACGCCATGAAGTTTGTTGTAAGCAATCCACTACAGTTCAAAAGGAACAATGATGTACATAATTACAATACCAGAAGGAACAATAACATTCATTGCTCCTCACTAAGGTTGTCTTTAGCACAAGAATGGGTGCACAATACTGCAACAAAAGTTTTTGATCGCATACCCAGTAATATAAAATGTCTGACAGACAGAAAAGTAAAATTCAAACACAAAGTGAGAAAGTTTCTCCTTGACAACTCCTATTCCATAGAAGAATTTCTATTAATGTAATGTGTAAAGGGTGGTGGGTAGGAGCTACTAACTCACATTTGTATTTCTTTTTTCTTTTTGTAATAATAATAAAAAATAAAAAAAACTTAGAAATGTTCAGAATGCAACTGTCTGTACAAATTAATATCTGATGTGAATGTAAAATTGCTTGTTGCACATCATTATGATTTATCTTACAAAATAAACCATGGATCATTTAACTAACTAACTAACTAAACAACCAACCAATGACAACTAACTAATTCCTCCAATTCTAATGGCCAGTACAACAATTTCAGCTGGAAGGGCTGTAGAATGTGGCCCCTGTCCCAATCGATCCCTCAGATGTTGAACTGGTGAATGCTTCAATTAATTCAGAGATCAGCACAAGGTCATCACTACCCTGCATAGATGCACTGTAGGTTGTACTAGTTTTTGCCATTTTAGCTGTGCATACAATGAACCTGACTTCTTCGCATTCTGCATGCTCTCACAGTATTCAAACTTGATAACAGCAAAAATCTTAATCACACTGCCTCTGCAGCTGTCACTAAGCAACTCTGTGTTACAAGCAACAGCCTATATATTCAACAGACTCAAATTACATGACTGCAATGAATTCAGATAATTTATGTACCCTGTTCTTAGTTGCTAGTAGCTGTTGGCCATGATTTCATCAAAATATTCAGGAAAAATTTAAATCCTTCCCCTAATAAACTTTCCCTCATATGTTTTTCTAACTACTCTTTCATCAGCTTTAATACACACTGTCCCTCTTCAACCTGCTTCCTCACACCCTATCCTTTTTCCAGCTGCCTTATCGCTCCCTGTCCATAGTCCACCATGTAGTGATACATCCCATTCCGCAAATGAGAGGTATCATGTCCTTAAAGACATATATTAGTCAATAGGTGGTGAGCATCCCACTGTTGGGAGGAGTTTTAAATTGTAGATGCTGATACCAGAGCTAATGATGCAGTGAATGTACAGAAGTGGGTAGCAGTTAGACAACCCTACCTGCTGAGATGGGAACAGGAGTACGATGGAGTGAGCGGTGTGGAAGAAAGAGCTCCATGACGTCTAATAATGCAAAATGCAAATATGATAAATGTATTGTAATTGTTAATTACCAACAGAATATCAAATCTGTCATATACATAGTACAGAGAGGCAGTATACAAGTGAGAGTAGCTGTCCTCATTTATCATGTCAAGTTGTAATTTTGAAGATAATCTAAGATGGTGAATTGAATCTAGCTTCTTATTTATGTGGAGGAGCGAATGATGATGAAATATTAATTTTAAGCAGCTTCATCTGCAGCCTGTAAGGAAGCAAAGTCTGAGCGAACTTGGAGGAAGAAGGCACACAGATTCAGGGCACAGACTAGCTGGACCCTGATTAATAATACCTAACAGTGACCGAATATTTAGTAAGCAACATTCATTGCATATGAAAGGAATGTTCAGATGGCAACTTTTTTATGTATTTGGTGCAAGAGGTAAGTACACACATCAAAAAAAGTTTTGCATCATCCTGGTTTCCAGAACTCCTGAAGATAGACATTGACTGTGGATGTTGTATCACAGACACAGTCCCTTTGATTGTTGAGAGATGTCACTGAACCCACCCAAAGATGTAAACAACTATGCATGAGCAGTGCCTACTAGACGGAGGGGGTCCAACAGCCGATCAGTTCCAGTCATTCCACCAGGAAGGAGGTACACAGCTCTTGTTGTCTGTAGTTCAACAATGCCTAGACAGTCAATACTGCGGTTCGATAGTGTCCGTATTGTTACTTTGTGCCAGGAAGGGCTCTCAACAAGGGACGTGTCCAGACGACGTGAACCAAAGTGTGTTGCTTGGACATGGAGGAGATGCAGAGAAACAGGAACTGTCAATGACATGCCTCGCTTAGGCCGCCCAAGGGCAGTGGATGACCGCTGCCTATGGATTATGGCTTGGAGGAACCCTGACAGCAGTGTCACCATGTTGAATAAATGCAGCCACAGGATGTTTTGTTACAACTCAAACTGTGCGCAATAGGCTGCATGATGCACAACTTCACTCCCAACATCCATGGCGTGGTCCATCTTTGCAACCACGACACCATGAAGTACAGTACAGATGGGCTCAACAACCTGCCGAATGGACCACTCAGGATTGGCGTCACGTTGCATGAGTGTCGCATGTGCCTTCACCAGTCAATCGTCGGAGACATGTTTGGAGGCAACCTGGTCAGGCTGAACGCCTTAGACACACTGTCCAACAAGTGCAGCGAGATGGAGGTTCCCTGCTGTTTTGGGGTGGCATTATGTGGGGCCAACGTACGCCGCTGGTGGTCATGGAAGGTGCCATAACAGCTGTGAATGCCATCCTCTGACCAATAGTGCAACCATATCAGCAGCATATTGGTGAGGCATTTGTTTTCATGGACGACAATTCGCACCCCCGTTGTGCACATCTTGTGAAAGACTTCCTTCAGGATAATGACATGTATGATGGTACAACATGCAATGTGTAGTTTTCAAGAACAATAAAAAGGATGGAAATGACGTTTGTGATGATTTCTATTCCAATTTTCTGTACAGCTTCCTGAACTCTCGCAACCGAGGTGATGGAAAATTTTTTTGATGTGTGTGTAATGAACTACACCCAGCCCAAGCCAACCTGACTCTTCACGTGAGGAACTTAACAGATAAAAGAGAAATAAAGTATAACAAAAAAGCCAAATCTCAAGAAAATTTGTTAAAAAGCGCCAAGGAGAAAATGAGTTGCCAAGAGCTACAGGAATAAAATAACAAGACATTCTATACTGTATAGATGTCAAACTGAATCAAATCCACAAGTGGTCATCAAAAGATTACAGCACATATGCAGGTGTCGACTCATTGCAGCGTACACACAGTTCGTTGGCAGCACACAGTTATCCACAGATTGCAGATCACATGCAGCTTCTCAGCAGTGTGCAGCTGTGAACAACTAGCAGTTGACATGCAGTCCATCGGCAGCATGCACTATAAAGTTAATGGTGAGCTGTGCTTGTGATTAATTTAAAAAGTTGTATGTGTTGTGAGTGATACAGTAAGAGAAGTGTTGAATACAATTAATTTTAACATGAAATACATCAATATAAACGATAAGCCTGTTGTGATAAGAAATGAATTATTTATTTATGCCTGTGATCACAAGAAAGATGATCACACTGGGAGAAATGAATTTAGAAATAATTTTGGAAAAATTTGATGAATTTACTAAGCAGATACAAACTCTTAATGAAGAAAATAATAAGATACAAAATTAGTTTAAAGATATTACAGGGGGTACAACTTTGCTTCCGCCATTTGCCGATAGATGGCGACAACGGTAAGTAGTGGTTGAAAGAAACAAATCGCAGATGTCAGGCAGTTAGCTTGGACCTTGGTCAACGTAACCTCATTCACACATTAGTCAATTTGTGTCTGCATCATAAAGTTGTTCTTGATTGAAAATGTCAGTTTATGAGCCTATTTCTCGTCATTTGCGGAAAGTGTTACCATTTTGTTTCAATATGAAGAAAACGGTGGCCGAGTCTCATTGAATGTTCTCAAGTACATATGATAAGGATGCTATTAGTGAAATAACATGTCGTGAGTGGTTTAAATGCTTCAAGAACGGCATAGTGGTGGAAGAGAGAATGTTTTCGAAGATGCAGAACTGGAGACACTGCTGAGTGAAGACTCGCGTCAAACTCAAGCAGAATTGGCACGATTAGTGGCAGTGACATAGCAAGCGATTTCAAAATGCCTCAAGGCTATGAGCATGATTCAGAAAGAAGGAACTTAGTATCCCATGAGAGCTGAAACCAAGAGACCTTGAATGGCATTTGTGTATTTGTGAACAGTTGCTTCAGAGGCAAAAACGGAAGGGATTTCTGCATCGCATTGTGACTGGGGACAAAGAATGGGTTCATTACAATAACCCTAAATGCAAAAAATCATTGGGATATCCCAGCCATGCTTCCACGTCGATGGCCAAACCGAATATTCACGGCTCCAAGATCATGCTCTGCATTTGGTGGGACCAGCTCGGCGTCATGTACTATGAGGTGTTAAAACCAAATTAAACAATCACAGGTGCTCGTTATCGAATGCAATTAATGCATTTGGGCAGACCATTGAAAGAAAAATGGCTGCAATACAGCGAGAGGTATGATAAAGTGATTTTGCAGCACAACACCACTCGACCCCACATTGCAAATGAGGTCAAAATGTACTTGGAACCATTAAAATGGGAAGTCCTACCCCACCCACCATATTCTCCAGACATTGCTCCCTCTATCACCCGTCTAAACAACGGTGCGTGACCTGACTGACCAGCACTTCCGGTCTTGTGAAAAAGTCACAAACTGAATCAATTCGTGGATCGCTTCAACAGGTGAACAATTTTTTTAACACAGTATTCCTACACTGCCCGAAAGATGGAGAAAGTAGTGGCCAGCAATGGAAAATAGTTTGAATGATACATGTGTAACCAATTTGTTTCATTAAAGCCTCAAATCTTGGGGAAAAAACGGTGGAAGCAAAGTTGTACACCATGTAATACTAAAATACAGTCATCGAAGGAGGAGGTACTTAATAGTAATGATGGCAGGTTTGCTTGATTTTATGAGATACATGAGCGTTCAATAACATATTAGTGAAATTTGTATTGATGTAGATAGTTTGTGAGAATTTGCAGTAAAGTAGTGTAAACTTGTAAAGGATCAGCTCTCAGATGCCCAAAATCATATTGAATTTTTAGAGCAATGGAGTGATAACAGAGATTCCGTTGTCCACTTGTGCTAATACTGCAAACCTCCAACATTGCTAATTATTATCCTCTAACCTCCATCACTGCTGACTACTCACTCCTAACTTCCATCACTGCTGGCTGTTCACCTCCAAGTGCTAGTCCGACCAGCCACAGATTCTCTTACAGAGTGCGCACAGCACTGTCAGAGTTATTAATGCAGAGTGCTACATAGTGCTGCCAACTTACAAACACATAAACAGCCTATTTACATAGCTGCCGTGCTCCTCTCAAAAAATTTTAGAAAATAGTTTGGGCAGTGGCCAAGACTAATTTTTTAACAATATCAGATAGATCAGATGCACAAAATTAGTAATATACTATTGGTCAATAAATCAAAAAATTCACCTCACAGTCTGTAAATACAGTCCTAATCATTCATCAGAAGAGTAGTCTATGACAGTTCTATGAACAAAGTCTGAACAGTAAAAAAAAATGCACACGTAAGTAGTGGATCTCCATGCAGTCTTGAAGAAGTAGTGTTGTCCTCCCAATGGAAACACAGTGCTGACTCTTGACATGAAGACTGGTGATGGGCCATAACAGACCAAACCCACAGCAGAGTCAATCAAAGTCTTGAAGAATATTGGTAGAATTGGTAGGTCACCACAGAGCAGACCCACAGTATTTATTGTAGAAATTGTGGCAGTAATGGGCCACCAAAGGTGCAGACCCACTGTAGTCCTTGTAGAGATGGCCAGCAGCCATCTGTTGCAACTGTGCGGGTGCACAATCACAATTGAAGAGTCTTGATGACAATGTAGCAAGTCCATGAACCACCACTTGTGCACTCACTTTTTGCAATATCCATAGAATCAGCAATGCTATTAACCAGTCCCTTGCTGAGTTATCAACACATGTGCAAGCACTAACACAGTCATATAACCTCTGACATTCTATACATATAGTATGACCAACAGAAGTGAGCAGTAAAATGAATCCCTACTATTTACTTAACTTTAAGACCTGGTGTCTATACAATTTACAATTTTACAGCATAAGAATACAGTTACAAAGGTACAGAAGACATCATTACAGTCAAGAACATGATACTACCAATAACATTTGCAGTAATACAGACTTTACAAAAATAATAGAAATAAGTGTATACATGAGTATTACAGGAATTGTGACATAAGTAAATGAATGAAAAATGAGAATATTCTTTGAAACTATAACTTGACACATGAGCATTAAAGAAAACATAACAGAATAAATCGTGTCCATA
Organism: Schistocerca piceifrons; assembly: GCF_021461385.2. Taxonomy (NCBI): domain Eukaryota; kingdom Metazoa; phylum Arthropoda; class Insecta; order Orthoptera; family Acrididae; genus Schistocerca; species Schistocerca piceifrons. The sequence continues at coordinate 218,189,070 of NC_060145.1, read as the reverse complement.
CATCTTCCCAAAATAAACAAACATGTTGCAAAACAAAATTAGATTTGGGGATAACAGTATTCCTCATCATAGTGAAAGCAGCTTAGTATTAGGAAAAAAAATCTACCAAATTTATCTTATCAGGTAAACATGCAGAGACAGGAATAACATAGACACAAAGGGTGCCAAACACATAGCAGAATAACACAAAAGGAAAGGACAGGTTCTGTTTTCAGTGTAACATTTAGTACTGCAGTACTTTTGGAACTTCATTAGCAACTAAACTTTCTTCTTATTTCAACATTTGTTCCCACAAAAAAAGTCCTATCTAAGCATGCTTTCTGGATTTATAGTTTCACATATATTTCTTACCTCATCTTTCTTTTCCAAGAAAAATCCTACCTAAACCTGTTGTCATCATATCCTACTTATCTCTGTTCATTTCCTCTTTCAAAATAATTGTTCCTCATTACATAATACTCTTTGGCCATACCTTTTTCATATAGCTTCTCAATGCATTTCTTCCCAACTCATCATTACTCATAATATAGCATACTTCCTTTTAAACTAACTTAAATCTACTGAGCTCAGATACATAAACTAGAGAACAAGGCAATGCAGCAGCACAAAACAATTAATACAAACAACAACAACAAAAGATGCAAATTGGCAAAACAAGCAGTTGCGTATCTAAATTAGCAAAGAAAAAAAAATGCAACATTACAACTAAATATAAGGCAATATGCAGCAAACAAGAAAAATAAATCACTGGTAAAACTGGCTTAGCACAGTAATACAACGTAAAATTCAATAGGACGATGCCTGACAAATAACAGGAGCAAATGGAATAACTTATACCTAAATACGAAAAAGCATAATCAGAAAAAATATTACAGTAAAGAGAGAAATGAAGATAAGGGAAATGTCTATTCACATTTTAATGTCTTATGTCACATCTTAACACTAGAGTGATGTACCACAACAATTTATTCTACCAAAAAATTATCAAGTCCTTGAAAAGAAAATTATGTATGTAATTCCAGTTACTAGTCACTTCTTCTTCTTCTTCTTCTTCTTATTATTATTATTTTTCTTTCCATTTGCTCCACTTTTCTTAGGAATTTGGATCATAAAATTATTATTTAATGGATATGTAGACAGGAAGTGTTTACATTAGCATATGCATTGAATTTTATATTATAAAACCAATGCTACAGTGCAGCTAGAAACCAAATATCAAATAAAATAAACAAATATCTGCAAAGCAAGGCATAAGAACATCATTAACCAGCCATATGGCATTTCATAAGTCAGTAAAAATTCTCTCAACTCTCATAGAAGACGCTTGTCATAACCAGGTGTGTGGGCATAAAAATATTGCTCATCACTTCATAAGCATTTCAATAAGTAGCACAAAGTACGAACTCCAAAGTTTACTCATACATTTCCAAGTAATAATGTGTCATGTTTGTGGTGCGTTCTGCAAAGAAATGTTAATACTGAGGTAACCAGCCTCTCTTTTCTGCAGCTATGCGAGCGCTTGCAGGAGTGCGACAAGTTGCTGAAGTGGCATGAGCAAAGTTGAAAGTCCACACAACAATAGGTATAATTCAAAGTGTCTAGCGCATAGTCCAGCACAGCATAACATCAGAGTCACATATACTCTTTACCCAAATATTTCTGTGCAGACAGAAAACAGATACAGCACAAAAGGAATAATGAAAATTATATCTTTAACAGTGTCACAATATAACCGTGTAGCTGACAAACATACCAAATACTGTGTCATCTGTAATCTCTGAAAAGTACTTTGAATAAAGTGAAAATCTGTGGCAATGACTAAGTCAGAAAGCAAATTATCTCCCAATAAACGGTTTTACATGAGAAATGTAGTGTAGTCCTTTACTTTTCTTAGTATGCAGAGTTCCAACTTCAATGCAATTATCATGTGGTAAATATCGGATCCTATAAGTTCCATTGTAAATCAGAAAGAATTTGTGACTCAAATGTCTCTTCTTGTGTGACAAGAATGGACTTAAATAAGAACTTTCTGACCAATATGTAGTTTCTTTGCGTTTGTCTTACCATGTAGTTTTCTCCTTTTGTCTGCAGCAAAATTTATATTTTTAATAGCCAAATCAGTTACGTCTTTATGTCAAAGTTTACATGTATTCAGAAAAGGTACAAACTCTCTAATTCTGTTTGGTGGTTCCTCATTCTTCAGTACAAGAACAGGTGTTAAGCAGTTGAGTCATGGGGCATTTCATTCAGCACATTTTGAAATAAGTGTAAGTATCCATCCCAATACTGATGCTTCCTGTGACAAAAAAGTCTGCAAAGCTTATTGATTTCTTTCATGACCCATTCAGATGGGTTACAATGTGGAGAGTACAATGAAATAAAAACAGGTTTGATTTTATACTTTCAAAGCTTGCATGACCAAACAGTAGATCTGAAATGACTTTGGCAATGTGTCCAACTTCACATAAGAAATTTTTAACAAAGGCGTTGGATACAGACCGTCAAGTGGCTTTGCATAATGGTGTGAAATATATAAATTTTGAAGTAAGTTCAACAGCGACCAGAACGTAAGAAAATCCATTCAATGTTTTGACAAGGGGTCCCAGAAGATCAACAGCAGCAAATTCTTTTAATCTAGTAGGAATGATAGGAAACAATGGAGCACGATGTGAGAGGGTAGATGGAAAGATGACAAAGTTTACAAATAGACAAGACTCTCATAATTCTCTTTTCTACATTGCTAAAATAACAAGTTGTGTGAAGAATATGATAATGTTTTCGTGGACCAAAATGTGCATAGCTGAAATGAGTGTACCAGATGAGCCTATTAACAAAATCGTCAGGAATACAAAGTACCCATAACTTGTCATCAACAGTGCAACATTTAAAGAGTATGTTGTTTCTAACCATATAATAATGACGAATTTGCGTGCGTGTCTTTTCATTCCATTTGCTTTTGATATCTTTCCAAATCAGAGCTTTATCTTGTTCGTAAGCAATGTTCTTTAAAGATGCAGTGATGAAGTTTTCAAAGGCTACTTTCTGAATGTAAATAATACTGAAATTTTTCTCAAGGTTAGCTTCCGTGTTACTTTTCTGAAGGCCAGCCAGTGCACATGAAAGTGCATCCGCAACAATGTTCTCCTTGCCAGGAATGTAGATTACTATGAAGCAGATTTCTTGCAGAAACAATGCCCAATGTTTCAGCCCATCATGATTGAATTTTGATGATATAAGAAATTGTAATGCGCGATGATCACTATAAACTTTTATGTGTTTGCCAGAAAGAAAGAAACAAAATTTGTTAAATGCCCAAACGATAACTAAAGCTTCTCATTCAGTGATGGAATAATTTTTTTCAGATTTTGTTAGCTCATGGCTAGCAAAAGCGATGGTTTTCTGAACAATAATGTCATTTTCTATGGTTTCTTGAAATAAGTGGGCACTAAGACCAACTTTAGAAGAATCCATGCTAAGGCAGAAATCTTGTGACAGATCTGGGTGAGCTAAGATTGGCGCATTAAGTAGCACTTCATTCAAAGAAATAACTGTGCCTGTTCATCCCAGTTCCAAGTAATGTTTTTGCCAGTGAGAGAATAAAGTTTTAGTGTTACTAGAATTTGCATACTCAGGAAACAACAGTAGAAATTCATGAGATCTAGAAAACTGCGAACTTGTTTTTTTTTTTGTGGATGGAACTGGAATGGTTCTGATTGCTTTTAACTTTTCAGGATCTGGCTAAATGCCTTCAGAAGAAATAATGTGACCCAAAAATTTCACCTTTGTCCTACCGAATTCAGATTTTTCCAAGTTGACTGTAATTCTGCAAAAATACGTAGCACACTGTTGAGGATACAATTATGTTGTTCCCAAGATGATTCTGGTATTAAAATACCATCTACATATGATGTGTTGTGACGTCTTAAGAACTCAGGCAATATGGAATTTAACCCATGAATAAATGCTATCAAAGAGATGTTCAAACAAAAGGAATTTTCCAAAAATGATAACAAACACCGAAACAAAGAAAAGCCATATATTTCCTACATTCTGGATGAAATTCAATTTGATAAAAGCTGGATCTGAGATCAATAGAAGACAATACTTTTATGTCATTAAAATTTTGAAGAAGTTCTTCCAATGTTTGCGGCCTGTCTGCTTCAGGAATGATTATGGTATTTATTTGTCTCAAATCTAAGACAAGCCTGATTGATCCGTTTTTCTTCTCAGCATGTAATGAATTATTGTATGAGCTTACCGCTAATACAATAATGCCCTCATCAAGCATAGATTGTATTTCCATTCTAACACGGTCCCTATAATGTGCCGGAATTACGTATGGTCTAATGCAAAATTTAGTGTGCTCATGAATATGAAATTGATATTGAAATCCTTTAATTGTTCCTATTTTGGGAGTAAAAACTATAGAATGTGCTGTAAAATGTAAAAAAAGGTCCTGCCTATCAGTGTCATTACAGTTCTCAATTGTTTGAATTTTATTCTGAATTAAATCGTTAGTATCTAATACGTCATCGATATCATCTCTCTCAGTACTTGCAAGGTGATCAATAGTATCAAATTCCATCGAAAGTTCCATACTGTGATCTAACAAGAGGTAAAGCTGATTAATTTCCTTGTCATGGTTTGAAAGCCAATCTTCAAATTTCAAAGCTATTGACTTACCTTGTTTTTCTAAACTTATTTCTGCATCATGAAAGTTTAAAATTGTTTTATATTCATTGAAAAAGTCTACATCCAATATAATTTCCATTGAAAATAATGGAAGAATAAGAAAATTCATAGTAAATCTATGGCTTTGACAAAAGAATTCTAAGTTAGTTTGTTGGCGTACATCTACATTTTTTCGAAAAATGGCACCTTGTAATTTAATTTCGCATAAAGGAAGTACCAGTATGGGGCAACTGTTTGATTTGTTGTATTTACTAAAAACTATTTCACTAATAACAAACAGGACTGCCAGAGTCAAGTACTGCCATAAATTTTATGTCATTTGCTGTGATGTAAATTACAGGAATGCAATATTATTCTGTTTCAAGTCATGTTCCTGAAGTAAGATATCCTTAATGTCTTCCATTTTCACGTACTTGATAGCCACGGCAGCTACGTCATCAGCTTCATAAGTACGTTTTGTGGCTGCCTGCGGTGTAAGTCATTGTCTGTTATCTCTTTGTTGTTGTGCATCATTACTGGGATTTGGAGATCTAACTTCTACAATTTCAACTTGTCGAGAGGGCCCTGCCCTATTTGAATCACGCGAATTCTGATTAAATTCAGGTCTGTCGTCATGGTTATAGCATCTGTCGTCATGTTGTTGATTTCTTTCTTGTCGATCGTGTGGTGGAGAATTTCTCCTGGAATCATAATTATGAGATGGACCTTTTTGTCTGAAGTTATTTTGTCTCCCTTGATAATAATTATTTTGGTTCCTATATTGTCTGTTTCTACAGTTATCTCTGTCATATTCATTACCATGGGGAGGTGATCTTTCCCTGTAACTATTGTTATTCTCCCAACGGTTGTCATATGGGTGGCATCTGCTTTGGTCACAATTTGCATTGTAATAATGGCATTGTCATGTTCAGTTATTACTTCTGTCATCATGGAATTGTGACGGATGTGACCTGTAATTGTTGGTGTTTTCCCATTTTCACATCCCGCGACTGTCTGTGTCAATTTACAGTTCTTGCAACAGTCCCTCAAAAGCTTCAATGTCATCTTTTCAACGTCCTGCCAAAATAATATGTCTTAAATGTTCAGGCAACTTAATTAAGCAAATGTGGATAAGTTCTGAGGGACTGCATGGGTTTGACAAATACTGATTTTTGTGCAACATATCTTCAAAATATTTTACCGAGCTGGAAAATTCAGATTGCTTGAAATGTTTCATCATTATGATACTGTGTTTTACACGATTTTGAGTAGGCTGAGACCGAAACGCAGAAAGGAAGGCATGATAAAAATCTCCTTCACTGTTACAGTTGCGAATAACTGAATGCATTCTTAGGGCTGGTTCATTCTCCAAATAGCCGCATATGAATTCTAATATATGCTCTCATGACAAATTTGGAGGAAAACAATGAGGAAATTGATGAAGCCAAGCTTGTAAATGAATGTCATCTCCAGAATTCTTGAATGTTTTAAATTTACGTGTAGTGGCGAAGAGCTTATAGTAAAAATCATCAAGACAGCGAGTTGCAAATCGGTCATTGTTACATCAAGTCGGTGGTTCCATCTCAAGATATGGTGCACCTTGCCAACTCCTTTCAAACTCTCTATAATATCCAGTGTTATTACTTTGTGACTGTTTAGTATTTCTAAATCCCGCTTCCCGTGTTGTAGCGAGAGTATTAAAATTAAATTGGTTCTGATTTTGTTTGAATTTCCTAATTTGCTCATACTCTTCTGTGTCATTAAAGGCTACCAGTCATGTATTATTTAGATCATCATCTACCATTGTAGATCAGTTAGTTAGCTGATCCGAAAGTTCGATTACTTTTTCTGTGTGTTTTTCTGAACCAAATTTTAGCGTATCTATTTGTGTCAAAGTAATATCTACTGTGCCCTTTAAGTTTTCCTGATTTTGTACAAGTTGTGTGACCATATTGGTAGATGCAACTGAGACAATTTTGACCTGCAAGGTGTCATGATTTTCGTGCACAATGGTATGCAGTTCTTTTATGGCTGCTTCATGATTCTGTAAAGCATTTTCATGGTGCAAAAAAAATGGGCTGAAAATGCTCACAAATTTGTGATTTTACATCTTTAGAAATCTTTTGATATTTTGATTTGATTTTAAATAGCTCAGCTGTTAAATCTTCACGTGTTTGATCAAGTGTTGCGTCTAACTTTTGAAGATTTTGTTCCATTGTGGCTAACTTTTGAAGCTGTTGGTGTGTTCGTTCCATTTGTTGCTGTGTTTGTTTCTGATCCTGTTCCATTTGTTGCCTTATTAGTTCCATTGTGTCTAAATTTTGAAGCTTTTGTCCCATTTGTTGCATTAATTGTAATAACAATATGCTAGTGTCTGGAACATGTTCCTTTGTGCTTTTCGGCAGTGCATTTGCATCAGCAATATTTGTATTTTGAAAAAAGTGATGACACAAAACATGATTATATGGTATATGCAAGATTTGGTTCTGTCATTTCAGATTCCTGAGGCGATCTTTTCCTGTTCACTAATTGTTTCACTGTCTACACCATTATTTACTGCCTGGTCTATGTCCCTATGCACTATTACTAAATTACTGTCTTGCATATTTGTCACTTCATTACAAGGTGGTACTAACACACTACACTCTTCTTCACTGTGATTTCTCAATTTACTTTGCAGCCTACTGTTACACTTTCCAGACCCCATGATTATCACATTATTTTACACAATAACACACAAAAGACAATTTGAAAAGCAAAAATAAGAAGACACACTAAAATAGCACTGAAAATAATCAATATGTAATTAGTTGCAAACGCAACTGTGAGATACTTGGTGCAAATCCACATGCATGCCACAATTGCTTTGCTCATTACTGTACAACAATGAAAAGCTACAACTTCTAAGGAAATTCATACAGTTACGCACTAGCAGTAAACAATAACTAATTTTTAATCATGCAATAATCATTCAAACTAGGAGAAAATCAGAAGGTTCCAGTGAGGTATCCTCGGCTAAGGATTGACAGGTGAAACTTCTATGTTCTTATTTCAACTACTGAGCGAAACTGAACGTACTGAGCCTACTTTCTCTTTACTTATTCTTATCATTTCAACACTGACCCACAGTATCCTATCGCAATGCAATCTGACTGCTCAAAAGTGATAACCTGACTTCAAATAATTAATACAAAAGAATAGCCCTGAATTAGAAGAAAACCTAACAATAACCCATACATATCGTAAGTCACTTATCTCAAAGAAAATTTTCAAGAAACAAAGTACAGCGATACAAGTGCCAGTAGTGCCAACTAAATAAGAGATTCTAACTCCTGAAGGCTCTAACTACTATATCATGTGAAATATTGAATTTAGTTACTGAAAGCAGAAAATATAAAAATGCAGCAAATGAAGCAGGCAAAAGGGAAAACAAACATCTAAAAAATGAAACTGACATGAAGTGCAGAATGATTAAGCAGGAATGCCTAGAGCAAGTGTAAGGATTTAGAAGAATATTTCAGTAGGAGAAAGATAGATACCACATACATGAAAATTAAAGTGGCCTTTGAAGAAAACAGAAGCAGCTATATGAACATCAAGAGAAAAGATTTAAAACCAGTAGTAAGCAGAGAAGGGAAAGATGAAAGTTGGAAGTAGTATATAGAGGGTCTATACAAGGGAAATGAATCTGAAGGCTATATTATAGAAAGGGAAGAGTATGTAGATGAAGATGAGATGGGATATACACTAGGTAATCAAAAGTATCCGGACACCCCCAAAACCATACATTTTTCATATTAGGTGCATTTTGCTGCCATCTAGTGCTAGGTACACCATATCAGTGACCTCAGTAGTCATTAGACATTGTGAGAGAGCAGAACGAGGCACTCTGGTCTTCGAACGAGGTCAGGTGATTGGGTGTCACTTGTGTCATACATCTGTACATGAGATTTCAACACTCCTAAACATCCCTAGGTCCACTGTTTCCAGTGTGATAGTGAAGTGGAAATGGCAAGGGACACATACAGCACAAAAGCATACATGCCGACCTCGTCTGTTGACTGGCCAACAGTTGAAGAAGGTCATAATGTGTAATAAGCAGACATCTATCCAGACCATCACATAGGAATTCCAAACTGCATCAGGAGCTACTGTAAGTACTATGACAGTTATGCGGGAGATGAGAAAACTTGGATTTCATGGTAGAGTGGCTGCTTATAAGCCACACATCAAGCTGGGAAATGCCAAATGATGCCTTGCTTGGTTTAAGGAACATATAACATTTGATGATTGAAGAGTAGAAGAACATTGTGTGGTGTGATGAATCATGGTACACAATGTGGTGATCCGATGGCAGGCTGTGGGTATGGTGAATGCCCGGTGAATGTAGTCTGTCAATGTGTGTAGTACCAACAGTAAAATTTGGAGGCGGTGGTGTTGTGGTGTGGTCATGTTTTTTGTGGAGTGGGCTTGCACCCCCTGTTGTGTGTGGAACTATCACAGCACAGGCCTACATTGATGTTTTAAGCAACTTCTTGCTTTCCAATGTTGAAGAGCAAATCGGGGATGGTGACTGCATCTTTCAACATGATCGAGCACCTGTTCATAATACACGGTCTGTGATGGAGTGGTTACACAACAATAACATTCCTGTAATGGACTGGCCTGCACAGACTCCTGATCTGAATCCTATAGAACACATTTTGGATGTTTTGGAATGCCAACTTCGTGCCAGGTCTTACCGACTGACATCGGTACCTCTCCTCAGTGCAACACTCCATGAAGAATGGGCTGCCATTCCCCAAGAAACCTTCCAGCATCTGATTGAACATATGCCTGTGAGAATGGAATCTGCCATCAAGGCTAAGGGTGGGCCAACACCATATTGCATTCCAGCATTACCGATGGAGGGTGCCAGGCACTTGTAAGTTATTTTCAGCCAGGTGTTTGATACTGCAAGAAGAATTTGACAGAGTGCTGAAAGACCTAGGTCAAAACAAGATGCTTGGAGTAGACAATGCTCTGTCAGAACTACTGATAGTTGTGGGAGAATCTGCCATAACAAAACTGCTCCATCTTGTGTGCAAGATGTATGAGGCAAGCAAAACGCCCTCAGACATCAAGAAGAATATGATCCAATTCCAAAGGAAGCAGGGTGTCAGGGGTGAATATCACTGGGTTATCTGTTTAATAAGTCATAATTGCAAAGTACTAACATGAACTCCATACAGAAGAATGGAAAAACTGACAGAAGCCAACCTTGGGGAAGATCAGTTTGGATCCAGAGCAATGTAAGAATGTGCAAGGCAGTATAGACCTTACAACTTCTCTTAGAAGATAGCTTAAAGAAAGGCAAACCAAAGTTTGTAGACTCAGTGGAAACCTTTAACACTGTTGATTGGTTCACTCTCATTGAAATTCTGAAGGTGACAGGGGTGAAATACAGGGAATTAAAGGCTATTTACAACTTTACAGAATCCAGACAACAGTTATAAGAGTTGAGGGGCAATGAAAGGGAAGCAGAGGTTGAGAAGGGTGTGAGATAGGGCTGTAGCCAATTGCTAATGTTGATCAGTCTGTACACTGAGTAAGCAGAAAAGGAAACCAAAGAAAAATTTGAAGCAGGATTAAAGTTCAGGGAGAGGAAATAAAAACTTTGAATTTGCCAATGACACTGTAATTCCATCAGAGACAGCAAAGTCCATGGAAGAACAGTTGAATAGAATGGACAGCATCTGGAGGGGAGCTTATAGGATGAACATCATCAAAAACAAAACTACAATAATGAAACATAGTCAAATTAAATCAGATAGTGCTAAGGGAACTGGATAAGGAAATGAACACTAAAAGTAGTAGGTGAGTTTAGCTATTTTGGGCAAACATGTGATGGCCAAAGTAGAGAGGATATGAAGTGTAGAAGGACAACAGCAAGAAATTGTTTATGAAGAAGAGAAATTTGTTAATATTGAATATAAATTTAAGTGTTAGATTGTCTTTTCTGAAGATATTTTTCTGGAGTGTAGCCATCTGTGGAACTAAAAGGTGGATGATAAATGGTTTAGACAAGAAGAGAATAGAGGCTTTTGCAATTTAGTGCTACAGAAGAATGCTGAAGGTTAGATGGGTAGATCATGTAACTAATGAGGAGGTACTGAATAGAAATGGGGAGACAAGAAACCTGTGGCACAACTTGATAAAAGAAGGTATCAGTTGATAGGACACATTCTGAGACAGTAAGGGATCACCAGCTTATTATTGGGGAGATGAACGCAATAAGAAGCTTCAGAAGTATGTAGATTGCAACAGTTATTAGGAAAAGAAGAGGCTCATGCAGGATAGACTAACACAGAGATCTGCATCCAACCAGTCTTCGGACTGAAGACCACAATAAGAGCAACAACTACTTTAGTTATTTAGCTATGAGGATCAACATTCTTTCAAAACTTTGCAACATTTCATTCCTGTTTGTGCCTGTTGACAACTCAGTGCCTCAGTTATATGGTAAGTGCTTACCTTTACTGTTCCATCATTTGTATTCCACTTCTGACTTTCCAATATCATATTAAATCTTAAGCTGGTTTGCTGTAAACTAGTTATAGACTTTTTCAGCTATAGAATGAACTGTGTGTGGTGTACTCTAGTTTCAATCCTTGTTTTATTTGGCTGTGTCATCAACGAAAATCACATTTTTATATAGCTCTTCAGAGTGTTTAGAAAGCTTTATATATAGATTAAGAAAAAGATTGGATTGAGCATTAAAACATAAAGAAATAGTTTTACTAATTCTGAGTTGAGTTCCATTCCTATATTCCTGTTATCAATGTGAATCCACTTTGTCATGAAGGTGAGATCACTTCCATCAAAGAGGGATCTCACTAAAACCGTAGTATTAAAGTTTCCCTTATAGAATCTTATGATATTTGGCAAAGATCACAGCATAATTTTTCATATTTAGCCCTGATAGGACATCACTTGTGAGATAACATACGGGTGCCTTAATACAGTCCTTTAGAAGAGTGTGAAACTGTTTAACAAGTTCCGCTAAATATTTTATTGTAGGCTAAGAAATCTGTAAAGAGTAATTATATATGATTTTTTTATTCCCATGGATATAGTTAAAGAATATGTAAGCAGTTTTGAAATACATCTTGAATCAGTGGTTAATTTCAGAGACATCTCAAAGGTAATCTATCACATCAACACAACATTTTAACAGTCTACTAGAAACACAGTCATAGTAAAAAGTAATATAATTTCATTTCTTGATTTTTACCTGTCTTCTGAAGTAGGCTGGTTCTCTCTCAAGCCACAAGGAATTAACGATGCTTTCCCCCTGATTCTATATAATTTTAATCATATCAACCTTACATCTAGACAAATTCGGATTTGTGTAAATGTATGTTAGAGGGAAATATATTTCTAGTGTTCTTGCAAGTTATCTCTAACTGTGATTCACAATATATCTGTTGTGCAGTATTTTTTGATTAATATAAAAACATTTCTGACTGACATGCTTATTGTTAATATTTGTCCTTCCCTTTAAGACAAAGTAATAACTTTTTGTTTTTACAACTAAACCTTTGAAGCTATTTTGGTCTAAAAACAAAATTTCACTGGCTGTTTCACTATGTTTTTCAAAGACTATTGAGAATTTTATTTTGGATCACCTAAAGTTAGACATCAACAACTTAATGTGTCCTTGATCAGTATTGTTTCACAGAAAGTCATTAAATCAAAGAAATCTCCAAAAAATGACATTGCATCAATGTCTTCATATCATTGTTAACAAACCTTCGTAATTAATTTTTTAATCTGAAAATAGTAAATAGTATTGAGCTTGTACACTGCCAGTACTACTAGCCTCTCTATAGAACCACTAAAATGACACAGCATTCAAAGAGTTGCATAGATGCTAAGATTCACATTGAAAATAGCTGTTGACATGATCAATTGGTATGTTTTAATATTAAACATAACCAACTTTTGTTTTGGTTCAGGTTGTGCCTAGGAAATATAAATTTTATCAAGTTCATAACTTGACAAATGATAAATGACTTTGCTTAGTCAAATAAAATGTTAAATTTAATGCAGAAAGAAGGGATTCATTCTACATGGAGCTCTTTCTTACTGAAATTATCCTATGGACATCACTGTATGCCTATTAAATTTTATATGTTGTTCCTTCAGTTATTAGAATTTAGAAATTTTTGACGTGTCCTTCTTATTGTTATATACTTTTTAGCATTCCTAAAGGATGTTTTGTTTTTGCCAATGATTAATTACATTCCACTAATCATTTATCTGTGACATAAATTATTGACAAAGGTGTTTATGAGATGCATTTAACACTACTTAAAGTCTGTATGTCATTATGTTGATTATAAAACAAAACTTTACTATTTCATTCGCCAATTTATTGATTCTCTATGCTTTATCAAGTGTACTCAATCGAAAATGTATCAGGATGGCATATAATTGTGTTTTATTCCTCAAAAGAACTTTACATTTGGCTCATTGATTTCTTTAGTGTACCTTGCAGGATTGCATGCTTATCATGTTGCATCACATTAGTACTCAAATGAAACATCATGCAAGCCTTAAATGCTCTTAGTTGTGAGATAAAAAATCCATTAACTGTTCAGTGGTCTATATAAAAGCTAGCTGTTAATATGCAAATGCCTACTGTATGTAGCTTAAGACAGAAAATTTCTATGTATTGTTGAAGTTCATTCTTATAAAATTAAATAACTCTCACACTAGCTAGTCTTATTGCAAGAGATGATTTTCCGGGTATCAGACATTTCCATCCCTTGGTTGAAGGAGTATTTAGCAAACAGTTCTATAAATGGCCTGAGGTATTTGTCAGGAGGACAGTATCACTGGACAGAAAGGTAAAACAGAACTTTAAGTATTACTGTATCTGAAGGTACTTAATCAATAAAATTTTATGTAAAAATGTGTTTAAATACTTTCACAAATAATGGTTAACTAATGATTTGTATTGCTTGATTTATGGAATTTATGTGCTATTATTTTAAAAGAATGTAAGCTGTTTATTAATTAATCTTCCCACAGGGTGTTTTGGTTCATAGCTGTGACTGTTTCATGCTATTATACTGTCATATTTACACTGGCTTCATTCCATGCATACAAGATGCATGCTGTCAGTTTCACTACTGAAACAGATTATCTTCATTGGAACACAAAATTTCCGGCATTTAGTGTATGTGAAATTACTGGTGTAAACGATGTGAAATTCGGTGCACTGGCATCAAAGTAAGAATTTGTATTTATTTTTGTTATTGGCTATCTGGGAATAATGTTACTTAGCATTATTTAAATAGTGCACAGGTATACAGAAAATAACACACTGTGGTGTTGAGTGGGAAAATATAATTACGGACCTCAGGATTTACACCTACAATTCTGGGGAATTGTTTAATTCTGTGGAAGGCAGAGCTGTAAGATACTCATTGTTTCATTTTTTCTATATTATATTGAGAAGTAGAGATAGAAAACTAAGAAAAAAATAGATTAAAAATCCATATAAAACTCGTTAGATATGGTATTGATGTATTCAAGCGTTTCCTTAATTGACTATAACATTCTTGCTTTTTCAAAACAATGTTTCAGTCTCACTCTCTAAACATTTTTTATAGTTTACATTTTAATGGAGAGGCTCAGGAATGTGGAAGAATGTTACAAGATAAATTAATGCAATGCTACTGAGAAGCTTGTATTGTAAAATATACTTCTAAGTAATCGTGGGTTGCTTTAGTCTGCTTAGTTATATTCTACATTTGCATAATACAGGGTAGGCACACTCAAGAAAGAAAAGATTCAAAATTTGCACTCTATTATGTAATTCTCATTTTAACACGGACTGAATTTTCCATTAGCAGGTTAATGTTATTAACTCTAATTTTTGTAAGTAAAGTCATACCATTTCAGCTGCAGTACTGAGCGAGTGAGTAGCTGTGTGTCGGTATGATGTTGGTGTGGTAGTTATCTGTCTGACAAAGCCACTTGTCCATGGTTCAGACTGGAAGTCACTTGCTGGCTCTTTTGCCACTTTTTTGTTATTTCCGTCTTTGACAAGATTTTGTGTAGTGAATAATTGCAAGTTGCGGCATGATTAGTTGTGAGAGCCAGTGCAAGAGCTGGCAGAGGCCAAGAACATATCATCTGTAGTATTATCATAAGCAGGACAAGCACTGTGATATTCAAATCAGCTTTTGAGATGGGAACTGCTTCCCTAATTATAGACACATCTACTTTTTAGGGTTTTCAGAAACTCTTGAACAAGAAGCAAGTGTTAAAATATACACCCATATATGAGAAAATGCATTGTTAATAGCCTCTCAGTTTGTCACAGTCATTATTGGGAGAAGTGAGGAAGAAATTGTCATGTATATGACTTTTGCATAAGTTGGAATATTATGGAATTAGGAACAAATCATCATATGTTTCACTTTGTATGTAGAAAGTAGAAAAGAGAAAAGAGTCTGAACCTGACTGAGATGTAAAGTGGGAGGTGTTAGAAGGTTCTGTCCTGTGTCTGTTGCTTTTTAGGGTGTATAAGGTGTGATTAAAAAGTAATGGGAATTTTTTAATTTTGTGGGCTTGATATACATTGTTTTTGTTAATTTTTCAAAATCTTTTTGGTACACATGTTCCTGATGTATATTTGCATTTTCAGCTGTTTTGAATATTCAGTTTATTGTTGACTGTCAAAAACATTATACATGTTTTTGAGTGGCTGGCAAAAGTGGTTGAATTTTGACCAAAAACGGTATCATGTCAGCATCACTCAGTAATTACTGAATGAAGTCAACAGTGATCAAGGACTTCTAAACAAGGTTATACCAGGTGACAAAACACAGATATATGGAATACAGCCAAAACCAAGGCTCAACCATCTCAATGGAAACTGCCTTAAGAGCTAAGAAAAAAAATTGACAAGTTTGATCAGATGTTAAGGTTCTTCTCACTGTTTTCTTTGATTACAATGGAATAGTGCAGCATGAGTTCCTGCCTCGTGGCTGTACAGTCAATAAGGAGTCCTACCTGGAAGTTATGTACTGTTTTTATGCAGCAATCCAAAGAAGATGGCCAGAACTGTGGCAAAACCACTTGTGAAAAATTGCATCATGATAATGCTTCTGCTCACATCTTAATGCCTGTTCATGATACTTTTTAGCAAAAAACAAAACCATTATGTTGTCTCAGCCATTGTATTCATTTAATGTGTCACCACGCAACTTCCTTTTATTCCCAAGGCTGAACAGAAACATGAAAGGATGTCATTTTGCCACCATTGATGAGATAAAAACCGAATCGCTGAAGGAGGTGAACACCATAATTAAAAGTGAGTTCCAGAATTGCTTCCAAGATTGAAAAAAGCACTGACACAAGTGTATAATATCTGAAGGGAATTACTGTGAAGGGAACAAAGTTGATGCTGATGAATGAATAAATATTCTTTAAGAAAGACAACAATTCCTCTCAGAGACTGCTGGCCTCAGCAGCCAGAAACTATGGTTATGTGTGTGTGAGTTGTGTTTGCATAAGGATATGTTGCGTATTTCTGATGAAGGCCTTGTTGGCAAAAAGCTCACTTTCTGACAGTCATTTTGTTGTGCCTATCTGTGACTCAGCATCTCTGCTATATGCTGGCTACCAAGTATCCTTTTCGTAACATTGAAAGTGGTGATGATTGGATATTGAAGGAGACTGTTCAAATGGACAGTATATTGCAGAACATAACAGAAGATCAAGAATATCAGAATGAAACTAACTTTGAGGAAACTGAACAAACTGTTGAAGATGTCAGAGGCCATGACTTTAGAAGAAGTGAAGAACCAAAACCTCTGCAGAAAAGCAATAGAATAACAACAAAAATGTAATAAAAGAAGAATTTGACTCTCTGTCATCTAATGTAATTTGGACTTATACATGACTTCCAGCAAATAAGAGTCATTGACAGTAAGTGGGTGCTCAAAGTAAAAAGAGATGCATGTGGAAATACTGAAAGGCTCTTTGTATATGTGCCATTTTCCTTTATCATGGAATGAGACAGTACATGAAATTATAACAGAAGGGTAATGTTAGATAAAATGAAACATATATGAATTGTAAGCAGACACAACAACCCATAAGATTAAATAAACATAATCAAAAATGTAACCCAGGAATTAGCTTAATTTTTTAAATTTTTCCAGTAGTTCCTCAAAATTACAAAAGGAGTGAGTCATGAGGAAACCCTTCAGTTCAGACTTGAAAGTGTATGGATTACTGCTAAGATTTTTGAATTTCTGTGGCAGCTGATTGAAAATGGATGCAGCAGAATATTGTACAATTTTCTGCACAAGAGTGTAAGGCAAGTTTAATTACTGAAGGTTTTGCTTAGGTAAAATGATATGACTATGAAGAGACATATGCGCTTGTTCTCTGACTCACAACATTGAGAACTTAACTGAGTGTAGTGAATGAATATGATTTGTTTACATAAGAAATAGGTGTACATAATGTGTTTCTGTTTGAAGAACTGACTGAAGAAATATTTATGAAAGTTTCTCAAGATGTAAAATACTCAGAAAAGGCTTGTGGGAAATGGGGCAGCAGCAGTGTGATAACCAAATAGTGACGTAACATAGAGATATGATTTCCCCACTATTTATTAGTAAGCTTATATACATGACACATATAAATGAGCATGCAGAGCATACTAACTCCTACTGTCTCACAGGGCAGCAATGCTTATTTTCAGAGTCAGGGATGCTATGCTGCCATAGAGTCAACCCCCCCCCCCCCCCCTCCCCCGTGGCACGTGAGGAGAGGCTGCAGTGGGGCATCGTCTGTCAGAAGTGACATAGGCAGCTGCGTGAGGGTAGTGAACTGTGCTACGAAATCTAGGTGGTGGAATCTCCTGTGTGCAGAATCTGTCGACGGGTTGCAGAATGCGTGTGCCAGTGGGTGGCGGTCTGTATATATGGGAAAGGGTCTTCCCTCAACATCATCTTGAAAGTGATGGACAGCTTCATATATGATTAGCAATTCATGCTCAAATGTGAACCATTTATTCTGGGTGTTGGTATGTTTGCACAGGAAAAACCTGAGCGGCTATGTGAGTCCAGCGATCTCTTACTGTAAAGCAGCCCTGATAGTATAATCTCTAGCATTGGATGCAATTATTAGATGTGTGTCTGTTGATGTGTGAGCAAGGGTTGTAGCTTGTAATAGATATTCTTTTATTTTGTAAAAGGCCACCTACATTTTCAGTGTCCAATCAATCAAGACATCATTAACCAGATTTTTTCTTGCCACGCAGTGCTTGGGTCAGTGGTAGAAAAGCTTTGTTGGCAATTGGTTTCTGTAGAAATTTATGACCTCCAAAACCCTACACAGCTCTTGGTAGTTGTTGGGAGATGGGAGGAGGTTAATATGGTCAGTTTTCTCAAGAGTAGGATGCACTCCAGATGCACTGCTGTGATGTCCGACAAAGGTCGCATGGGGTTGCCAAAGTTGGCACTTGTCATTTATCAGGATCCTGTGAGAGAGCAGCTTATTGAGGATGATATGCAGGTGGTCATCATGATCTTGCTTGTTTATCAAAAAGATTATGATGTCATCTACATAGTCATAACAACAAGACAAATTGAACAGTACACTATTAATAAATTTTTGCCATGTCTGTGTCACATTTTTTAGTATGTACAGCATGTAGTGGAACACAAAGAGACAGAATGATGTGATTATTGCAGGTTTTGGTGTCTCTTCATCTGCCATCAGAATTTGTAGGTATGCTGCTTTGCAATCGATGACGCTAAATTTTTACCCCGGTCATGACATGGGAAAAATAGCACAAGTTCAGAATGGGGTTCTGTCAACAATTGTTAAAGTGTTGAGGTAGTGGTAGTTGCCATGTAGGTGCCAAGTGTCATTCTTCTTAAGAACTAGTTTAATTGGGAAGGCTCAAACACTGTCTGATAGCCAGACTATGTCAGCTCACAGAAGTTCATGCACTGCAGATTTAGGCACTTTAAGTTTATGGGGAGATAAACGATGGGGGCACTGACAGACAGGGGAACCTGGTGTGGTTGTAATGTGGTGGACTGTACCATCCCCTATGTCACAGATTGTAAGTAGGCTAATTGGGGAGCATGGAGTGAGTCCAGAAAGCAGGACGCGATGTGGCTCACCATTGTTGTTAATGTCACATGGCATTGTCTCAGGAGCGCACTCAAGTGGGGGTTGTGACACTTCACTAACCTGAGAAGCAACACCGCAGTAGTGATTGGTGTCAAGATGATGATGGTAATTGAGATGCTATTGAGCTGCATGCAGTGATGCAGCGGCATACACGATTCATCTCCATAGTAGTTAATTGCTGAGGTGTGTGACATCATTGTCACAATGTAATGATGAGTACTTAGCTGCTTTAAAGCATAGCTGGTGATAAGTTCTTTACTTTGTAGCTTCAGGTTAAGTGGTGTGTCAAGGGGTGACATGTGACCAAGGGTGTTGCAGTACCAGCAGGTAGTGTACGTTGACCGCACCATGGATCAATTGCTGGCCATCCCATTGTAGTAGGAAGGTGCAGTTTAATTCTTGATGGCATAACTCGCATGGCAGATTTTGACTTAACAGGAAAAACATGGTGCGATATGGAAAATTGGAGTCATATCTTTGGGAAATAGGGTACTGGCAGTGTGATAGTGGAAGAGTGGCACAGCATATAGATACAATTTTCACAATATTTATTAGTAAGCACACATCCATTAACACATGTAAGCATTTGAGCATACAGAGCATACTAATTTCTACTACCTCACGAGGCAATGATCCTTATTTACAGAGTCATGGATGTTATGCCACCATAGACTTGTATGCAAACTCAATAATGGTTTATATATGAAATGAAGCAGGCACCAAGAACTTCCAACTTCACATTTGACAATTTTCTGAAGGAAATCTGGTTTTGACAATCCAAAGTTGATTTATGTTGAAAGCACTGATGATTATAATACTTATTTGTTGCTGTATGTAGATGATTTCCTAATTGCTGGAATCATAAAAGCTAAATCACCAATATTAAGATGAAGAAGTTAAATTTTGAATTTTGAATGTGGGAACTCGGAGAACCAAAATCATTTCTTGGAATAAATATACAGAGGACCAATGACAAATGTGTATTAGTCAACATGTTTATCTCAAAAACTCATTGAAAAGATTCAAAATGAAAGACTGTAACCATATGAAACACCAATGAAAGTCAAATCCAGTGAAGATGCTTGTTGTGACAAGGTCAGATAATAAACTATACAAGAATTAGTAGGTTGTGTGCCGTGTGTAATGACAGCTACAAGACCAAACATAAGATCATCAATTAACTATTTTAGTACACATCAAAATAAACAAACAGAAGGTTTGAGATGAATTCTTCCATTTATTAAAGAGCACTTCAAGTTGGTCTATGTTACAAAAAGGGAAATTCAAATGTTCTTCTCTGCTGTGTTGATTCTGACTGGGAAAGAGAAGAAGACAGAATATCTATAACAGGATACGTACTCCAGGTTTTTGGAAATACTTTTTGTTGGGCTACAAGGAGACAGATATGTGTTTCACTATCTTTAATAGAAGCAGAATCTCTGATAAGCCAAAACATTATGACCACTGCTCACCACAATGATGGATGCTGCCTCGTAGTGTTGGAGGCACATGACGCAGTAACAAAAATATGAAAGCAGGGCAGACATGGGTAACGGATCACCTTAGCGAAGATATGGGCTGCAAATGGGCAAATCCATTGAGATAAGCAACTTTGACAAAGGAAAGATTATCAACACAGAGCATGTAAATGAGTATGTCAAAAATGGCGAAGCTGGTCAAATTCATGTGCTGCTATTGTGAGCATCTACAGGAGAAAGAGGTAGAAGAGCAGCCAAACTACCACCAGATGTTAAATGATTAGACATCTATGACCATTCACAAAATGTGGGGCTTGAAGACTTGTATGCTGTATGAAGTAGGATAGATGGTGATATGTGGCATCTGTGTGGATGCAAAAGTGGTTTGGAGTACACCACTCATCATACATTGTTGAACATGGAGCTCCACAGCAGACCATCCCTACATGTTCACATGTTGACCAATGACATTATCAGTTATGATTGCAACGGGCATGGCACCATTGAGATTTGGGATTCGACTGTCGATCAATGGAAACATGTTGACTCTTTTTGCTACACTAGGAAGATGGTTGCCTTCACAAACAGCATCATTGAGGTGATTGGTGGCTCAAACGTGCAGTGCACCACAGACACAGACTGCTGGGAACAGTATTATGCTACGGTAGACATTGTCCTGCACTTGCGTCGGACCTATGGTAATAATCAAAGAAATACTGTGAACCACATGCATTCCTTCATGATTGATGTCTTCCCTGATGGCGATGCCATCTTTCAGCAGTGTTATAGTAGAGTGAGGAGCATTACAGTGAACTCATGTTGATGTTCATCAGGATAGAGGTCAGGAGCGATGGGCGTTGTAAAATGAAAAGTAAAGAAGTTGGAATGGACCCAATTTATTCCTGTAACGATGGTACATGGGTGCGTACGTAGGGCTGAGTAGCCCCAAGAGGGGTTGATGCTGCTCATCAGGAGGTCTGAGGAGAGAGGCAGAGGCTAGAGGAGCGATTACTCGGGGCTGAGGTCTGAAGCTGAGAGAGTGCGGAGCTGTTTCCAAGCCGCCCTAGTCGCTCCCAGCCGCGTCCCCATGATATCGCACAATTAGTCTCTGACTGGAGGATTGATTCCGCCAACGTGCCTTGCTAGTAGCGTACCCTCATCAGCACAACCAACCCGTGGGACTAGAGTCTGACCGAGGAGCATGTGGCAGGAATGTGCCGACCATGGTCTTCGGGCCAGCACCTTCCACCACAGTATGCCCAAGCCGGCTACAGCCGTACATTATGAATTGAAAAATTATTTAATAA
The DNA here is from genome assembly GCF_021461385.2 of Schistocerca piceifrons. Classification (NCBI taxonomy): domain Eukaryota; kingdom Metazoa; phylum Arthropoda; class Insecta; order Orthoptera; family Acrididae; genus Schistocerca; species Schistocerca piceifrons. Next base: position 218,167,403 of record NC_060145.1, on the reverse strand, counting down.
AATTTTATCGGCAATGATCCCTCTTGGGAGGTCTCCTCCCTGCACATCCTTTCCCCTTCCGAAGAAGGCTCTCTGGATGAAAATGAATGAGCTTATTCTAATTGATTATTTCATTTTAAAAAATATATGATCATTATGAAGGGTCACAGAAATTAACATCCATAACATAGTGATATCAATATGTGCAAAAGTTACAAAGTGGCCTGAAGGGCCTGAAGGAAGGCTCTTGAATAACAAACTTGTGCAGTTGGGGCGATGGCAGTAGGGGCGGCGCCATGGTGTGAGTGTGTGTGTCAGCAGTATCAGTGGTGGTGGGTACCCAGGCGATGATGAGGGACACCAGAGCACAGCACACTGAAACACTCCACCCTTGTGGGGGTGAGAGAATGCTCACAGGCATAACAGTCACAAGGGGGCTTTTGCCCGACAATATTACTTGAGTTCTTAAATCTAGGATTACAATGGTAATTACCCAAGTGGGTGAATGAGAACATTACAAAATGATAATAATTTAAAGAGAAAACAAAATGACTTACATGAGTGTTAAGACTCGACAATTAAATTGGGATTCCATAGACTTTACATAGAAATACAAATTCATTACAAAATTAGTTATTGCCTGACACCTAGACTACAACTTAATTCTAAGGGGGAGGGTTATGCCTGATCACATGCACCAAGGTTGGCAGGTAGGTTCAGGTGTGATATTCACCTTCAGGTTGTGGGGGTGGTACTACTTCTTGGAAGGAAGTGAAACATTTGCAAAACCCTCTTTTACAGAGTATCCAGGATACTATAATCAGAATCATTACAGTGATGATTACCGAACCAGTGCGGGGTAATACAACGCTGGCTAATCGCTTGGTTTGGTGCCAATCAGCAATATGTGAGGCCACTCGGTCAAGAGCAACTTGGTTATGTTCCTGGGTAAGGAGATGATTGCTCAATTGGAGTAGACCTGAGTCATTGGTATTCGGTAAATTCTTTAGCTTCTCATGGTAATGGAGTTTAAAAGAGAGTTTAGGAAGGTATAAGGTAAATGTGGTAATGGTGACATGAAAGGTGGAGTGCAATTGAGCTGATATCCTCATAGAAGCAGTGTATACATCACGTCTTGAACTACTATACACTAGGCCACATTATTCAGTGTTACCCAGTACGATTCAGTTTCTGACATTGAACGGTGGCACACCAGGGTGGCGGTGACCGTCTCTGGAACAGTGAATAGAAAACTGTTGCCAACAGGTTGAATTATTGGTTGACAAAGTGAGACTAGAACATGAGGACATGGAGGTGCAGTAGTTTCAGCGTGGAGCATAAGTAATAGGTTGTATGGGTGCAACTGGATAGTTCAGCATGAGAGAGAGTGGCATGGGTTTGTCGATCCCAACTAACTAATAAAAATTCTTGAGTCTGCCAAACAACATAGTGGTGAAGGGTGGCCCAAGAGACTAGAAAAGTGTATATTTGATAGCACTCGTATTTGCAATTTGCACACGTGATTGGCAATCTCATTCGCATCCGAATACCATCCAAATTTCGGGGAAGTCGGACCTCCAACGCAGCATAGTAAAAGGGGATATTGCTTCCAGCTTCCAATGTAGATAATGGTCGACTGTGAGAGAAAGTAGTAGTGATCCTACAAGTAAAAATTTCTTGGCTTACTTGATGAGTAATTCAGAAATGACAGAGGGGGTACAACGTTGTAGCAATAGTTACCTGGTAAGTAGCGACAATGGATCAGTTCAGTCATGCTTACTGATGAAGAAGGCCATGAAGTAGAATCACAGCAGGCAACCAACAGTTTGGCAGCCATGGGGCAGCAAGGCGGCAAGACAATGGTGCAATTCAACACCGAGTATCCGCTGATCAATCATGCGTCAGCAAAAAAGACGCTGAGTGCGGAGGCAGTACTACGCAGCGCAGACAAAGCATAACTCACTGGAAAAAATTTTCCAACCTGCTATGGCACGAAGACCAAGTGTGGTTCATTAATTTGAGATTTCATACGAAGAAAGGTTTTTTTTTTCTTTAATTTTTTGTTTTTTGTTTTTTTTGTTTTTTGTTTTTTTTTGTTTAATGAATAAAAATGAGAAGGAGTCCTGTGATCATGGTGTAAACCCCCATGGCCTAGGCACCTCCCACGCATTGGCCACTACGCAGGGGCACCCACCCCACTAAGGTTCGACATGGCAAGACAGGTGAAGTAATTCATAAATTTTAGAAATAATATTGAGTGGTTTTTCAGCTGTAGAAAATCTGAATTAGGGTAGGACACCTCAAGTTAACTCAATAATTCTAGGATCTTTACTTACAGAAGTGGTCAATAGAGAGATTAACTGTACTGAAGTCGAAAATGAATGTTAGTGAGAGCGAGTCTGTTGCTCGTGAATACAGAGGCTGAGCGTGAAGCCATGGAGGTGGCACAGCGCAGCTTTATCAGCACTGAGCCGGCAGAGTGCTGAGCTCAGATAACAGTGTCGGAGAGCGCTAGAGGCTCTCTGTCCGAGACTAAGACATTATAAGTGCAACTTAAAAGTAACAATTTATTGCAAAGCAATAATAAACGAATAGCTGATGTCACAAAGATGTTTGATTCCATGTTAACAGAACAACTTAAGTGTTCAACAGGTAAATTGATATTGAATATTCAACATTGTTGATTAAAAGAAACTGCTACTTGAATGCAGTGTATCTCTCTCGCAAAATATCACGCAAGATGTATCACCTTGGCATGGATACTACGTGGAATGAAGTGATCTTAGAGGAAGTGAAGTACCATCAATTGATGTCTTTATCAGAGGGGTTAACCCTTGCATATAGGTTCAGGTTAAAGTTGTTCAAAAGAAACTGCTACTGAACATAACGTACATACGTACGTACTTCCCTTTCCCCTTCCGAACAGCGGAGGGCATAAATGATAAAAGCCTTGTTCATGTACTTAGTATATGACAATACAGGTCTGGTAACATCAACAAGTTACACCAAGGTAGTGTAAATATGAACAGTGTGAGTGTGTTGTAAGTGTGTTATTGTGAGTATGAAGTGTTGTGTAAATGTGTGACTAATGGTAGCTGATGGCGGATATGAATTGAAGGCCAATAGGTGCTATCAGAGATACTTCCAGTCAAGAAAATAATGAAAATTAAAAGGGAATACCGAATATGATACAAAAATGACCATTACCATAAAGTATATTAAACATGAATCATAACTATAAATTGATAATAAGAAAACGTGACACTGAAGTAATAATAATTGACAAGAAATAAAATAAAGGGAATATTTCCTGAACATAACTTCCAAATCGGATACAAAATCTGTCAGGGGATGTTGTTTTTTAGTCGGTTGATGAATTGCATAAGGGACTATGTCAGTAGAATCCGACAGAGTGTGTGTGTATAACAACAGTGGTGATGTGTAAAATGTAATAAAAGAGCGTCTGGGGCTCAGTTCATTTCTGGTTGAGTGCCCAAGGTGTGGTGTGAGCGAAAATTGTCTCATGGTAATTGATGTATGAATCGTTTTGTGGTCAACCGAGGAGCCTAGGATTTTGTGACGTTTAAGTACAAGTCCGCGGTGCAAATGAGGTACCTGCAAGTGACTCGACTAATAAGTTCAGCAGTGCATTAGTGCAATTTGCAGACTTGAATTGATTATTACATAATTTGCATGGCAATGGAGCAACCTGCGGACAGTGCTAAGGCAACCTGTCTAATAATTGATGGGTAGGCAGTGCATTGGAGCTATCTGCAATACTGTGGTTCAGCAGGCCTAAGGGCGTCCGTCTGACTTAATAAGGAATTAGTGCAGGCACATGGGTCTCCCATGACACATGGAATAAAGGTATCAGGGGTGTTATTAGCGACCTGCTGTACTAGGAAAATGTTGACTGTTCAAGTAATAAAAATAGCTCTGAAGCTAGAATAGCATACATGCATAAATAGCGTCACTTTTTGTGCGTGCAGTACATAACAATACATAAAATAAAAATCATGAACTATAAATCACTAGCGCTAGCATAATGACATAATTAAACACAATGACACATATTGACAGGAAAATAAAAACACAATGATGTATAATAATAATGCTGTAAGTAGTTGGAATGCTCAATGTTAACATGTAACACTGCCCATCTGGGGCTGGCTGCTAGGCTGTGTGTGTGTTAGTTTTAAAACTGACGATAACAAATTGAACTGAAAGGACAACTAGGCACAGTTCCCGTAGCGCTTACATCACCGGCTAATAAGAGGCAAAGTACGTATCTCACAATGGATCATCGGCCGATGTTTTGGGGGGCAAGACTGCAACAAGGGAGAAGCGATATCTTGGTGTAAATGGGTGGTAAGATTAAAAGACCAGAACTGTCAGAAGAGGGTACCTACCATGTTGTAGGGGCCTCCTCATTGACAGAAGAAGGAAAACAGGATAGAACAATGACCACGGCGGTAGAGTAAAATAAAAGGGGAGGGCAAAAAATAACTGCATAGCAACCAAGGAACAATCGCCCACTGATATACGGCATCCCAGACGATTGGTCATTTGCGCCTCGTCAGTAGCGTGAAAAGCCCATGGCATTGCATTGGCTTGCCCATATCTGGCCATGTCCAAGGAAGATAACATTAAATGTCCTCATAGTTAGATGTGTAAGAAGGTTAGGGCTGTAGTTTGTAGCTCATACAATGAATCAAAGCAATAATGAAACTTCTCTTATAAGATTTGCAAACTAAGGTATGCAGAATAATGTAAATCATCAAGAACATCATGTAAATTATCCAGCTAATGTGAAACAAAACAAGGAAAAGAAATTAAACAATGAATCACATCTACTTAATTATTTATGTTAAGATTTATTGGGACGTTTGAATGAATTTTGTTTGCCGTGTCTTCTGGTGGCATGAAAGAAACCAGCTTGGGGCTGTTAGCGGACACGCAGCGCACACGTAGGTGCGGAGTAGGACGTCAGCGGTTATGTGAGACGGCGTATAGCCTCAAGAGACCGGCCACTACTGTAGCGACAAATATCACGCGCTTAGTGTGTACAAGAAACAACAATGAAATAGAAATTGCTAATCATCTAGAATAAGAGGTTTTTTTTTTTTTTTTTTTTTTTTTTTTTTTTTAAAAAGTGTTAGTTATATAAAACGATGTTAAATGCATTGTAGTCTGTCATATACCGAGGATAGGGCAATAATTTGGGGTTTGTTTTTGTAACTACTCAGACGTGCCGTGTGTTGAGACGCTGGAGGCGGCAGCGCACGTGGTGATAAGATACGTCATCGCGTGGAGCTCTGTTACTGGCTGAGAAACAATGATGGCTGCTGGCCAGTTCTTGGTGAGGAGAGGGGAAATGTGGCGCAAGGAGGAGACAGTGCTGAAGAGAGGAGGGGTTGCAACAGCTGATGTGTTGCCCCGCCAACAGCTGGTCCCGTAAATAAAGCTTACGAGGCATATGCATTTCAAGTCTTGGCTTTTTCTGTTCCGATTACTTACTGTTAGCTGCAGCAAATACATAACTACGACATATAGCACAATACACTAGATGTCAATGTAACAAGTATTAAGAAAAACTCAGAGTGAAAACACTCCACATGTACTGGTTTGCCAAATAGATGGCAATAGATGACACTGAAGAATATTATTCAGAGTTAGCAGCTGTGGTACTGCCAACACAAAGTGTAATGGTTGCATTTGAAGCAAGTCAGTTGCGTGACATCTAATGCGTGGCATTGCTTGCAAAACATAAAACATAATCATACATATAAAAATGAGCAAAAATAAATGACAAGACTGGAGATTGGCAATTGAGAATGGCTGGGAACTCCATGGTGGCCAGGCATGTCTTGCTTCCAAGTCCCTGGAGAAAATGACTTAAACTAAGCTGCAATAAAACATAACATAAAACACTAATTAAGTGTGATTGATCATGTGACCTGAAAGCATAAGGGTGTCAATTCCGCAAGGCGTATCTTGGACAACCTTGTGGAGGTAATCTCCTCCATTTTTTCTTTCATCTTTGTTCCACTTGAGTTGGAGGCGACAGGCGGATCGGGGACTGCAACCTGTTGTGGTGACACAGCCCTACTGTGGAAAGGTTGCAGGCGGTCAAAGTGCACTATCACCATACAATCGGTTAATTGCAGTTCTGCATTGACTGCTGAGGTCAACCATACAATCTGATATGAGCCTTCAAAGTGGGGAGAGAACTTTTTAGTTTGTCTCTTTTTGATTGCCGGGTTTCGTAGTAACACTAAATCACCTGTTTGATAAGTTGGTAAAACAGCATTTTTGTCCTGCTTGTGCAACTGTTTATTAGTAGCTTTGATATTATTCCTCTTTACCTTATACCAGATCGCTTTTAGCCGGCGGGCTAAACCTTTTACTTTCTTTATTTCTACACCCTGAGGTAGTTTGTCTATTTCGAATGGTGAATTCATCGGCCATCCAAACACAGCTTTGTAAGGGGTATACCTCGTGGCTTCATGTATTCGGGTATTGTATGCAGAAGAAATATGTGGTACATATCTGTCCCAATCAGCATGCGTTTTTGCAACATAATAGGATAACATTTTACAAACTGTACAGTGTACACGTTCAATGCGACCGTTGGCTTTAGGATGGAAGGGAGTTGTACGACATTTTTTGATTCTTAACAATTTACAAACTTGTACAAATAGAGCAGACATGAAATTTGTTCCTTGATCCATTAAAATGGCATCAGGACTTCCAAAAGGTAGTATCACATGATTTACAAACTCTCTCGCCACAGTTTCACCTGTCATGTCTGCGAGGGGAACCAAAATTAGATAACATGAAAAGTGATCAATAACAGACAAAATGTATTTGTTACCTTGTTGTGACTGTGGACAGGGACCTAGGATATCTGAAGAAAGAATTTCGAAGGGTGAAGGTGCCTGAGGAAGTGTTTGCAGTGACACTTGCGGATGACTATTTTGTGCTTGTTGTGCACATGGCAGGCAAGATCTTACATACCTGTCCACGTTACGTTGTCGGTATTGCCACCAATAACGTGTCACAATTCAAGCGTTCGTAGCATGTTTTCCATTGAGACATGCTTGGATTGTATCATGGCATTGCCATATTATACGCTGCTGCAAGCATTCCGGTATTACCAAACAATTTCCATGGGGAGTTTTTCGGTACAAAAGGTCATCTATTACTTCAAATTCTGGCAAGGTGGCATATCTTTGACATTGAACATCCACCTGCTGTGCTTCTTTTAACTCTTCAATTGATACCTCATCTGATTGAATGACATGCACTTTTCTGCTTAACGGATCAGCATTTTGATGCAACTGACCAGGCTTGTGCCGAACTTCAAAATCATATTCTGACAATTTCATAGCCCAGCACATAAGTTTGCTGCTAAGATCCTTAAGATTCAATAACCACTGCAGAGCAGAGTGATCGGTAAGAACTGTAAACTTGCGACCATAAAGGTAACATCTAAATTAATTAATTCCAAAAAGAAGGGCAAGCAATTCCTTTTCTGTAGTACTGTAATTAGTTTCTGCTTTATTCAGTTGATGAGAGGCATACCCAATGTGTTTTTCCTCACCATCTTGCACTTGGCTTAGGACACATCTTACAGCAAAATAAGATACGTCACAAGATAAAATAAAAGGTTCAGCGAAGTCTGGGTAAACAAGTAAAGGTGAACTAGTTAAAATAGTTTTCACTGTTTGAAAGGCAGTCGAACATTCATCCATCCACACAAAAGGAGTATCCTTTTTCAACAATTTAGCAACAGGTTTGGTAACAGTAGCATAATCTTTAACAAAAGGGCGGTAATAATTTGCAAGACCAAGGAAGGATTGTAATTCCTTTAAATTTGTTGGAACAGGAAAAGTGTCTACTGCTTCAGTTAATCGTGGATCTGGCTTGACTCCACTGGAACTGATGACATGACCTAAATACTGCACTTGTGATTGAGCAAAAGAACATTTTTCTAATTTTAAGCTTAAATTAGCATTTTGCAATCGCAACAGTACACTGTGTAGATGTTCAGCATGTTCAGAAATGGATTTTGAAAATATAATTATATCATCAAGATACACAAGGCACATAGTAGGTTTCAACCCATGTAATAGCAGATCTGCAAATCGCTGAAAGGTTGCTGGCACGTTGCGAAGCCCAAAAGGCATCCTTAAGAATTCATATAAGCCACCAGGAACTACAAAAGCTGTCTTAGTTCGATCTTGAGGAGCAATTGGAATTTGGTGATAGCCTCTGTGTATTTCTAATGCTGTAAAGTACTGGCAATTGCCCAGACGATCGAGTGTGTCTTGGATCCGGGGTAATGGATAATGATCTGGGGTAGTAACCTTGCTTACTGCTCGCATGTCTACACAGAGGCGTTAGGATTTTTCTCCATCTATTGCTTTCTTTGGAATGACTACAATTGGGCTAGACCACACACTAGAAGAGGGTTGTATTATTCCTGCTTCTAGTTGCTGTTGTATAGTTTCCTCTACCACTGACTGAAGATGGTAGGAAATTCGGTACCCTTTTTGAGCTATTGGCCTAGCATTTCTGGTAGGAATCTCATGTTGGATTAGATCTGTTGCTGGTAAATATTTCCTGTCTTCAAACAACCATGATTACTCATTCAATACTTCATTTATTAGCTTTTGTTCATGCAGTGGTAGGTGACTAAGCTTAGCTTTAAACTTATCTGCCAGATGTGACGTGATTGTCAAAAGGCGTTTTTCTTTTTCATAGAAGGAGTTTTCATTGGCAACTCATCTTCTATGATAACCTGCAAGCTGGCTAATACTGTACCATGCGGTATTAAAGCTTGCTTGTGACTAAAATTGTCTAAACACACAGGTACACAGTTTTCTTTCTGTACTTGATGTGCTTTGCACAGGCTATGTTTTATGTGGACCTGCATCTGGTCAAGAGTTTCATTCTGGCAGAGTGGGTCTACCAAGAAATGAACCTCTTCAGATTCACGTATCCTTGCAGGCACCCAAAGGATCTTTCCTGTGCTTTCTGGTATCTCCACGGGATTATCGGCTTTTAGCATCATTACGGAAGACTCCGAAACTTGGGAAACAGATCCCTTTTTCCAGCTTTGGACACCCACAACGTGCAGTCACGTCCAAAATGGTGCACGTTGTCACTGAATTAGACAGTATTTAACCTATAGTCAATAACCCCCTGGAAATGACGCAGAAAGTCACTTCCCAGGATGATGTCGTAATCCGTGTGCTTGTTTTATACAACCTCCATTGTAAAAGCATATTCTGTGGAGTCCAACATGAACTCAATGCAACAGCTGCCATCAGGTTTCACTATGCTGGGACCAATAGCACTGATATGGTACTGTGGCAGTTGCAATGTTCTTTTATCTCTCTTCGGTAAAAATTCCAAGCTGATCTGTGTGCCTGTGTCATTTAGCACGCGTATTGGTTTTTGGCCTCTAACACCATCGACAACCACGCTTGCCACCTGCGTGATTCCCTTATAAGCTAGTGGGGTCACTATTTTTAATGGGGGCCAGGAGGGGTGGCACTTCCTGCCCCGTGGCCGTTTCCCAAGTTGTGTGGTTGATTTGCATTTCGCCTGGAATTTGCAGGCAGTTGTGGCCTACTATTTGGACAATGCACGCTTTGGTAACCCATGTTCCTGCACTGATGACAATATGGCATGCGACATTGCTCTGCCACATGTCCTTGTCTATTACAGGGCCCACACTTAGTGTTGTTCGAAAAGACATGTCGGGGCTCGCTTTGCCGTGCAGAGATGGCCACAAATCGGTTCGCCTCCTCTCTCAAGAGTGCTAATCGCATGGCTTCATGTAAGGTGCGGGGGGAAGCTACCTTGATTTCGTCCCCCTATTTGAGGGTTTATGCCACGAATAAACACGTCGATCACACGACATTCTGATTCTTCCAACAGAACCTTGTTATGAGCAGAATTGGCACTTAGTGTGTATGTGTGGCATGCGATGCCTATAATCCTGTCGGCGAATGCTTCTAAATCCTCACCCGTTTTTTGCTTAAGGGTGGAAAGCAAGTCATGATAGCAACTAGTACCACGTTTGTCTGTATACCTTTCAATCAACCCTGTTGCAAGGGACTGGAAGGTAGGGGCATTTTTCAAGCTCTCGATTGACTGTACATAGTTCCGCACTTCGCTGGTGAGTTTCATTTTCATCATGATTAAGAGAAATTCATCTGGCCAACCGAAAAGCTTTTCGATGTCCTGGATATTCTGGACAAGCATTTGAATATTCTCGTGCGGCTTTCCAGTGAACGCCGGAATAAACACTACTGCTGGAAAGCTCTGCACCAAAGTAGAGGTGGCTACTGCCACAGGTGATTCTGCACTAGTGAGTGGTGGCGTCACCTGCTTCGGCTGTTCCTCCACTAGCACTTGCTTAGCAACATTAGATTGCGGAGAAGCCATTTGAAGATCATCTATCTGTTGCTTAAGCTCCACGTTAGTTAAAATTAATTGATTTATCTGGGTCTGCAGTACCGAGAGGGGATCTTTATCCTCTCCAGTTGCTCCTGCCTCCAATTGCTGCCTGGTGGTCGGCATGTTACAATAGCGTGGGCATCTACACCACTGTAGCATCACTAGCGACTTACATTATTTGGTGGCGTGCAGACAACGGACAGTGGCGGTGTTGACGAGCAGCGGCAAGTATGTTGATCACGCGCAGGGGCAGCAGGCGGCGGGCAATGGCACGGACAGCTGCGACAGCGGGGCGGTGCGAGGGCTGCACCCTAGACCCTGGCAAAGGCGGTGACCCATGGCAGCTACAGACAGCGGCAGTGGCGGCGGCGAGCGTGACTACATTGTGGACCTTCCCTGGCTTGCATCCGGTGGCGAACTGCATCACGCTTGTGGCATGCTAGTGCATGGCCATGCACATTCTGCAACGCGGGTGACCGGTTGGCACGTGCATGGCATGCTGCAGCCTCATCATGTTCGGTCTAGTTTCCTTTAACTGCTCAGCCTCGGCCCCTTTGTCATACTCACACTCAACTGATGAGTTTATTTTACAACCGTAAGGTGGCTCATATCCCACTTCTGACACCACTTGTTCATCAGGATAGAGGTCAGGAGTGGTGGGCATTGTAAAATGAAAAGTAAAGAAGTTGAAATGGACCCAATTTATTCTTGTAATGATGGTACATGGGTGCCTACGTAGGGCTGAGCAGCCCCAAGAGGGGTTGCCGTCTGCTCATCAGGAGGTTTGAGGAGAGAGGCGGAGCTGTTTCCAAGCTGCCCTCACTGATCCCGGCCGCGTCCCCACATGATCACACGATTAGTCTCTGATTGGAGTATTGATTCCACCAACACGCCTTGCTAGTAGCGTACCCTCGTCATTGCAACCAACCCATGGGACTAGAGTCTGACCGAGGAGCATGTAGCAAGAATGTGCCGACCACGGTCTTCCGGCCAGCACCTTCCACCACAGTATGCCCAAACCAGCTACGACTGCACATTATGAATGGAAAAATTATTTAATAAAATTTTATCAGTAATGATCCATCTTGGGGGGTCTCCTCCCTGCACAGATGTCTTGAAAATCAAATTCATCTGATCTGAATCTTGTGGAAACCATCTGGGTCACTTTTAGGAGCCATAACTGCTTATGCAAATCAGCAGCCCATTGTTTAAGAGAATTACATTATTTGTACATAGACATCTAATGCTGTTTACCTCCAAAAACCTGCCAACAAACTGTCAGATCCCTGATATGCCGAGTCAGTGATGTATTTCATTCTAAAGATGCACAAACAAGCTATTAAACAGGTGGTCATAACGTTTTGGCTCATCAGTTTATATTGCTTTGGCAACAGCTACAACAGACAGTCTGTGACTTAGAATCTTCTTGAAGAATTAAAAATATATGTGAAAACTCCAACAGTTTACAAAGATAATCAGTCACATTTATTACAGAAATGGGAACATAGACGATTGAAGCATGTGAATGTTAAATTTAATTTCATACGTCAGCTGTATAATGAAGTACATCTGAATGTTCAATACATTAGCTCTGAGGAACAAGTGGTAGATATTTCAACAAAAGCAACTATGTGCATACAGTTCAATAGACTGTGTACAAAGATGAGCACATTGAAATTTGCAGATACGTAATGAAATTATCAAATTGTGGAAGTGTGTTGCAGTAATGACAAATTAATAATTGTGCTTTGACTTAATATCTCTTTGTTTCCTATATGTTCTTTCCTCTGTGGTTTTTCTTCTGTCTGTACCTTGTCTTCATGGTTGTATTACAGTTGTAATTGTAATTGTAGTTGCAATTGTTATTACATCTCTAAATACCTGGTAATTTCTAGCATTACTAACATTACTTAATCATTTTAATGAATATCAAAGAAAAAAAAATGTTTTGTCATGTTTCTTACTAGATAAAAAAGCAAAACAATGTTCCTGTGTGCTGTTTTTAACTGAGACAATAAATTATTTTACAGAAAATTTACAGGCAAAATTGATTACAACCAGATTGATTACTGGGAAAATATAGCCTTTTACCAGGGATCGATTATTGAACACAAGAAGTGTTCTGGTGATGTTAACTGCTCTACAAATTATGAAGAAATAATTTGGGAGGTATATACACTTTAGTCTGAAGGAAGCAGGGGAACATCCACCAAACTCTTAGCTGCTTGTCTCTCACTCGATTTTATTTTTGTTTTTCCAGTTTAGATACAGATGTAACAAATTACTTTATGACTGTCTCTGGAATGGTAAACCATTTGACTGCTGTCAAAATTTCCTGCCTCTACAGACAGAAGTGGGTCCATGTTTCTCCATTAATTCTGAAAATACCAGGTAACATTATTAAATTTTGTATAACATTTTAAATGTGCCAGTTTTCTATAGTAAAGTGTATTTTAATTTTAAATGCTTTTATGATCATTTTTTCTTCACTTTTTCAATGTCAGCATTAGCACTGTTAATCATCAAGTGCAAAGAGTTTCATCATTTTTCTCAGAATATATGCCAATCTATATAGGGGGTAGTTACTCAGGTTGAAAAATAGCAACTAATATGTGTGTTTCACATTATTTGTAACATCTGGTTATTGCAGAAAGAAGAATGGATTACTGAAGACAGTTTCAAACTATACAACTGGACCCGGTTCACTCTATTTCAAAGTAAGAGCTGCTGTAAAGGTAAGGAAGATGGTGATAAAAACGAAATATGTGAATTCCTATGAAGTAATTACTATACGTTTATCAATAATATCTAAATACAACATTTCACCTTTCTGAGCCTAGATTCACTTACAGATTAAAACCTGTTTCATATTTCAGGTTTACATGCACTCAGAAGGAAATGTGCCAACCAACAGTCACTCACTGGATGAAATGTTCAAAGTATTCTATCCTCAGTACCTTGAAGTGTTGTTTACGGTAATTTCATTCTTTATGTTAGTTGAGTGATATTTGTTGCTGGCAGTTGTTACATTAGAACAGATTTCTTTTTATTGAAATGCTACTCAGATTAGGTAATTAAAGTAGGTTAGATCAAACAATTGAAAGTTCAGGCTGGAATATCAACAATTATGAAAAGGATAAATTGCTGCTCACTGTAGAGATAACACACTGAATTGCAAACAGGCACAATGAAAAGACTTGTTGCAAGATGTGTGTGTTGTACTTGCAATCTCATTTGTGTGTTGCTGTGTGCAGCAAGAGAAAGATACGCACGGCCTATAATTCTGTTCAACACTTTATTTTGACGAGAAGTTTATTTTAAGCTCACATGACAACAGAAAAAATATTATGGAACATTTGCAGTGCCACGAATATTACTAGTTTTTTGGTAACTAAGTGAGGAAAACAGTAATAGCAACAGTAACAGTAACAATTACAGGAATACTAAAAGAATCAAAGCAAATTATTAAATTCATGGAGCACATTCTGCAGCAAGGAGAAAGCATCTCACAGTGCTCCTGGCAGTCAGTGCACGAACCCTGTTGACATCGGCCGGCTCATTAACTGACATCTGTTTTCGCTGGCGCCCAGTGTTGCCACACTAGCCCCCTTTGTGGAAGCCAAGCACCATCCTTGGATGATGCTAGAAGTGACATCCCTGAAATGTGCTGGGAAGTGTACCCATCATCCGGAATGCATTTACCATTCAATTGGAGCTGGTGATGGTGTCAGTGGGGGTTGCTGCCTGGCGGGCAGAGGTTGCACCTAATTACATTGCAGATGTGAATGTGAAGAGCCTAGTAGTATGAATGCTGGCTTCACTCTATCAGTGGAAACAGTATTCATCTTGCTGTTGATGATAATATCAAATGTTTTGTCGCCTCTAATGGTGATGCGATGCGGACCAGTATATGGTGATGTGAGTGGTGGTTTGACACATTTACTCGCAACATTATGTGTGTACAGGATCATAACTCTCGGGATACGAATGTTTGTGATGTACAATGGCATGATGCTTGTCGCTGTCAGATCTGTGTCAGTCTTTCTCTGAGGTGGGTGATAAATACTGGTGCGTTAACATTGTCCAACGAAATTGCATGTGGGTCCCTGAACTCACCTGGAGAGGTGTCTAGATCAGGTTTGTATATGTTACATAGGCTGAGGAAAACTAGTGGTGAGGCAGAGGTCCATTGTTATTCATGGCACATAAAGGTGGCTTTAGGAAATCAGTGCCAGTGTTCAATCATGCTTTACTGGCAGGATGATAACTGGTTGTGGTGTGATGCAATGCACCACAAAAGTTACTTGGTTGGGCAAATAGGTCAGATTAGAACTGCCATCCTCTGCCTGTGTGGACAACCAAAATGAGCGATCCAATGTAATACAAAAATAGTGACTAGCATCTCAGTAGATATGTTATCAACTGTAATGGCTTCAGGCCAGTACATGAATCAGTCTGTTACTGTCAATAGGCAATATTGTCCTTCTAAAGGGGACAGCAGACATACTACATCAATATGAATTTGGGCAAACCATGTTGTTGTGTCTGAAAATTTGCCCACCAGTGCAGAAACATGGTGAGAAATCTTGCTGTGCTGACACTGTACACATGCTTGAGCCCATGTGCAACAGTCTTTTTTTATTCCAGGCCATACAAAATGCATACCAAATAGTCTAATTGTTGCCTTCATGCTGGGATGACATAAATCATGTAGACTTTTGAAGGCTTGCTTGTACTGTAGTGCCATAGGAATGAATGGACGAGTTTTCCCAGTTTAAACCTCACAAGATAGCTTTGCATTTGCAGCTGGAATGTCGACTGGCTGAATTTTAAGGCCAGACGTGGCATCCTGTAAACAATCTTGGAGTTCCAGGTCAGACTCCTGTTCTAGGGCTAGCTGCACTAAATATACAGTTTTTGTGATACTGCTCAGCCAGGATAGACAGTTTGCAACAACATTGTTTTATTCCTGATATATTCTGTACATCAGTAGTGAACTGTGCAATGAACTCTAGTTGATTACATTGTCTCAGAGAACATTTGTCATTATTTTGCTGAAAGGTATAGGTGAGGGGTTTATGGTCTGTAAAAATGACAAAAACACTAGCTTCCCACTGTGTATAGAAATATTTAATAAACTCATAAATGAAACTTCCTGGCAGATTAAAACTGTGTGCCAGACCGACCCTCAAACTTGGGACCTTTGCCTTTCGAGGGCAAAGGTCCCAAGTTCAAGTCTCGGTCCGGCACACAGTTTTAATCTGCCAGGAACTTTCATATCAGTGTACACTCGGCTGCAGAGTGAAAATCTCATTCTGGAAACTCATAAATCTCCAACAGTTTGTGGTTGTATGTGCTCCATTGTTGCTGCGCAGGAGATAGCTTTCATGAAAAGAATGTGAGAGGCTGCGAAGCTCCGTCTACATATTTGGCTAGCATCTACTACCAGCATGAGAGGTGCTTCCAGATCCAGATGTGCAAGAAGGACTGTGTCTGCTATATTTTTTTTGGCCACTTTGAACGCATTTTTCATCAACTCTATCCACAATACTGGCGTTTTGCCTTTAACCTTAGGACCAGCTAAAGCATTGGTAAGAGACTCTTGGAGTTCTACCACATGAGGTAGGTGATGTTGGTAGAAATTAAGGACTTCCAAGAATCATTACAGTTCTTTAGCAGTTTCTGGCCTTGGAATACTCAATATAGCCTCTAATTTCTCCAGTAATGCCAGTGATCCTTCTGATGGAAACCAGTGGCCTAGAAAGGTAACTTCTGTCTGGCCAAAAATGCACTTTGAGGTGTTCAACACTATTCCATATTCATTAAGGCTTTTAAGTACCTCACTCAGGTTCTGTTTGTGTTCTTCTGGAGTTGCTGAAAAGTTAAGTATATCAGCAAGATAAGCAAAACAACACTGCAAGCCTTGCAAAATGGAATTTACAAATCTTTTCTTCCATGTCTGGCAGCATCTCCAAGTCTGAATGTCATAAACAGGCTTTTGAGCAGACCAAACGGCATTATAATGGCTGTTTTTGGGATGTCTCTTTCAGAAACGGGAATCTGTGTAGATGCCTTTGCACAATCTAATATGCTAAACACCTTTTTTCCACATTTAATGTGTAATTATAATCTTTCAGGAGAGGAACAGGGTACCGATCCAGTATTGTCCTAGCATTCAAGGCTTGGTAATCACCACAAGCAAGCCATGCGCTGTTCTTTTTTGGCATTAAATGGAGGAATAACGATGAAGGCCCACTAGACAGGCGAATAAGGACTTCCTTCAACATTGTATTAAATTTCTCCTAGGCAACAATGTATTGGTCAGGAGCAAGAAGCCTGGGTCTACACAAAATTGGAGGGCCTGTGGTAGTATTGATATAATGTACAGTAACGGCCAGTGTTGGTTGGTCTCAGCCAGTGGGCTCCCTGCCACCGTTGGATAAGCAGCAGCCAGCAGCAAGTCGCACTCTTAGCTCACTTATTTGTTTCATAATTTCTTTGCTTGTTTTTGGATACTTGAATAGTTTCATTCACAAATTTCAGGTGTATTATAGTATTTGAGAGTTGTAGCATTGCATTTTAGTACCCGTACAGTGTAAATTTGTGTAGTTGTCAGTCATCTGCTTGTTTTTAACGGCTTGTGAGATAAAAGAGAGGAAAAAAAATTGTTATGGGTGGATAAGGACTGCACCTGTTGTGTACAGATTCAGGGGGAATTGGCCATCATCCGTAAACAGCTGGAAGCTGTGTTGGCCGTGGTCGATAGGCTCCAGGCTGTTGCCCTAGGCCGCGGTGACATTGAGACACCATAAGTGAGTGCTTTTGCGCCTCTGAAACCTGTAGCATTCCCTGGGATCTCTGATGCCACTGTGCCCTCAGATTCGTATGTCCCTGCCTGCCAGTCGACACTTGCCTGACAGTGTTTGGCGATCCATGGCGGTATTGTGGACACCTGGGCGCAAGGCGAAAGTTGGTACTGGCCACAAGGCTGTACCCTTACACCTCCATAACAGGTTTGAGGTACTGCCCACTGCTGAGAGTTCTTCTGAGTCAGCAAGGGTGGCCTCGCCTGTTGTGGCAGTGGCTGGTCTTCCTGAGAGGTCCGGACAAGTGCAGAGGGTGGGATTGCTTGTCATTGGGAGCTCCAATGTTAGGCAGATGATGGAGCCCCTTAGGGATATGGCAGATAAGGATGGGAAGAAAGCCAATGTGCACTCAGTGTGCATATGGGGGGAGTCATCCAAGATGTGGAAAGGTCTCTTCTGGATGCTATGAGGGGTACAGGGTGCAGCCAACTACAGGTGGTGGGTCATGTCAGCAATAATGACGTGTGTCACTATGGATCGGAAGAGATTCTCTCTGGTTTCCAGCAGCTATCTGAGTTGGTGAAGACTGCCAGTCTTGCTAGCGAGATGAAGGCAGAGCTCATCATCTGAAGCATTATTGACAGGACTGTTTGCGGACCTTTGGTTCAGAGCCAAGTGGAGGGTCTGAATCAGAGGCTCAGACGGTTCTGCGACCATGTAGGCTGCAGATTCCTCAACTTGCGCCGTAGGGTGGTGGGGTTTCGGGTTCCGCTAAATAGGTCAGGTGTCCACTACACACAGGAGGTGGCTTCCTGGGTAGCAGGGGCTGTGTGGTGTGGAATGGGAGGTTTTTTAGGTTAGACAGTCTCATGAAAGATAAAGAAGGGCAAGAATCGACCAAGCAACAGTCGGTATTGCAGTTGTAAATTGTTGTAGCTGTGTTGGAAAAGTACCAGAGCTTCAAGTGCTGATAGAAAGCACTGAAGCTGGAATGGTTATAGGAACAGAAAGCTGGCTAAAGCCAGAGATAAATTCTGCCAAAATTTTTACAGAGGCGCAAACCGAGTTCAGAAAGGATAGATTAAATAAAGTAGTTGGTGGTGTGTTTGTGACTGTTGGTAGTAGTTTATCTTTTAGTGAAGTTGAAATAGATAGTTCCTGCAAATTACTAAGGGCAGAAGTTATACTCAACAACCATACCAAAATAAAAATTGGCTCCTTCTACCATCTCCCCCGACTCAGATGATATAATAGCTGAATGGTTCAAAGAAAACTTGAATCTCATTACAAATAAATACCCCACTTATACAGTTATAATTGGTGTTGACTTCAATCTACCCTCTATTTGTTGGTGAAAATACATGTCCAAAGCCAATGGTAGACAGAAAACATCTTCCAAAATTGTACTAAATGCTTTCTCTGAGAATTACTTTGAACAGTTAGTTCATGAGGCCACATGAATTGTAAATTGTTGCGAAAACACACTTCTACATCTACATCTACATTTATACTCTGCAAGCCACCCAACGGTGTGTGGTGGAGGTCACTTTACGTGCCACTGTCAGTACTTCCCTTTCCTGTTCCAGTCGTGTATGGTTCGTGGGAAGAACGACTGCTGGAAAGCCTCTGTGTGCGCTTGAATCTCTGTAATTTTACATTAGTGATCTCCTCGGGAGATATAAGTAGGGGGAAGCAATATATTCGATACCTCATCCAGAAACGCACCCTCTCGAAACCTGGACAGCAAGCTACACCGTGATGCAGAGCGCCCCTCTTGCAGAGTCTGCCACTTGAGTTTGCTAAACATCTCCATAACGCTATCACGCTTACCAATTAATCCTGTGATGAAATGCGCCACTCTTCTTTGGATCTTCTCTGTCTCCTCGTCAACCCAACCTGGTATGGATCCCACACTGATGAGCAATACTCAAGTATAGGTTGAACGAGTGTTTTGTAAGCCACCTCCTTTGTTGATGGCCTCTTAGCCACAAATAATCCTGATCTAATAGAGAGTGTCATGATGGATACAGGGATTAGTGAACATGAAGTCATTGTAGCAAGGCTCAAAACCATATCAACCAAAACCACTAAAAATAAACACAAAATATATCTATTTAAAACAGCACATAAAAATTCACTTGATTCCTTCCTAAGAGAGTCTCCATTCCTTCCTAGCTAATTATGTAAGTGTAGACCAGATATGGTTCAAATTCAAAGATACAATATTGATAGCAATAGATAGATTCATACCACATAAGTTAATAAGAGACAGGACTGATCCACCACGGTACACAATGCATGTCAGAACACTGTTACAGATGCAACAAAAAAAGCAAGGCAAAGGAGAACGCAAAATCCCCAAGACTGGCTAAGTTTCACAGAAACTCAGAATTTAGTGCGGACATCAATGCATGATGCTTTTAATAGTTTCTACAATGAAACCCTGCCTCTAAATATGGTAGAAAAACCAGAGAGATTCTGGTCATATGTAAAGTACACCAGTGGCAAAAAACAGTCAATACCGTCACTGCATGATAACAATGGAAATGTTACTGATGATGATGCCACTAAAGCATAGTTACTAAATACAGTTTTCCATAATTCCTTCATGACAGAAGATGAAGTAAATATTCTAGAATTTGAAACCAGAACAGCTGTTAGCATGAGTGACATAAAAGTAGATATTTTAGGTATTGCGAAACAACTCAAATCACTTAAGAAAGGCAATTCTTCCAGTCCAGATGGTACACCAGTCAGGTTCCTTTCAGAGTATGCAGATTCAATAGTGCCTTTCTTAGCAATCATATACAACTGCTCACTTGATGGAAGGTTTGTTCCTAAAGACTGGAAAGCAGCACAGGTCACAACAATATTCAATGAAGGAAATAGAAGTAACCCAATGAATTACAGACCCATATCACTGACCTCAATTTGCAGTAGGATTTTGGAGCATGTACTGTATTTGAACATTATAAATCACCTTGAAGAAAATGACTTATTGATACATAACCAACACGGATTCAGAAAATATCATTCTTGTGCAACACAGCTAGCTCTTTATTCTGATGAAGTAATGAGTGATGTCGACAAGGGATCTCAGATCGATTCCATATTCTTAGATTTCCAGAAGGCTTTTGATACTGTCCCTCACAAATGACTATCAATCAAATTACATGCATATGGAGTATCATCTCAGTTGTGTGACTGGATTCATTATTTCCTCTCAGAGAGTTCACAGTTCATAGTGATAGATAGTAAATCATCAAGTAGAACAGAAGTGATATCTGGCATTCTGCAAGATAGTGTCATAGACCCTCTGCTGTTCCTGATTTACATAAATGATCTAGATGATAGTCTGAGCAGCCCCCCTTAGACTGTTTGCAGATGATGCTATAATTTACCATCTAGTAAAATCATCAGACAATCAGTTCCAATTACAAAATGATCTAGAGAGAATTTCTGTATAGTGTGAAAAGTGGCAATTAACACTAAACAAAGAAAAGTACAAGGTCATCCACATGGGTACTAAAAGAAATCTGATAAATTTTGGGTAAAAGATAAATCGCACATATCTAAGGGCTGTCAATTCAACTACATACATAGGAATTACAATTATGAGCAACTTAAATTGGAAAGACCACATAGATAATATTGTGGGGAATGCGAAACAAACACTGTGCTCTGTTGGCAGAACCCTTAGGAGATGCGAAAAACCCACTAAAGAGACAGCCTACATTACACTTGTCCATCCTCTGCTGGAATATTGCAGCGCGGTGTGGGATCCTTACCATGTAGGATTGAAGAGGACATCAAAATAGTGCAAAGAAGGGCAGCTTGGTTTGTGTTATCATGCAATAGGGGTGGGAGTGTCACTGATATGATATGTCAGTTGGGGTGGCAGGCACTGAAACAAAGGCGGTTTTCTTTGTGGTGAAATCTATTTACAAAATTTCAATCACCAACTTTCTCTTCCAAATGCAAAAATATTTTGTTGACACCCACTTACATAGGGAGAAATGATCATCATGATAAAACAAGAGAATTCAGAGCTCGAACGGAAAGATTTATGTGTTCCTTTTTCCCATGTGTCATTCAAGAGTGGAATGGTAGAGAAGTTTTATGAAAATGGTTTGATGAACCCTCTGCCAGCCACTTAAGTGTGAATTGCAGAGTAACCATGTAGATGTAGATGTAGATGTAGATGTAGTGCAGTGTTGTGACATACCTTTTGTGGGACCCCAGGAGGCCTTGTGATAGCTGGGGTTGTTTGAATTGTTCTAGAATCATGGTATACTCGTCCCTCTTTGACTGGATTAATTTGGCATCATATACTGATGCATTACATCGGAATCCATTGGTAGATAGTTCCATGACGTTGTCTATTAGGTGGGCATTTGCGACGTCCAGCAGCAGTCGACAATGCGCTAAGAAATTGGCTCTATTATGTCCACCGTGGTGAAATTCCACTTCAAGGTATGATGTAATCCCAGGTCCAACTCAATGTGCTGCATTCCATACATCATGACTGTTGAATTATTGGCTACAGAAAGGCAAAATGAGGTGGCTGGCCAATACTTGTGTAACTGGGTTCATAGCAAAATACTTAAATCGGAACCCGTGACCACCAAAAACTTGTGCCCTGTCTTGTCATCTATCATAAAGTGACACAAGGACAGTGACCAATAGTCCAGAGTGATTACTTTTGCCTGTTGCTTACAACTGAGAAAGTTACACAGCAAAGTTCACTTGTCCGCCTGTTGTCCGAATTTCCTGTGGTACTAACACATGTCTGCCCAGGTTAAATCTTTGGCCATGGCAGAGTTCGCTGAGGAACAACTTATAGATCTTCTGTGGAATCATCATCTAATATACATGTCAGAGAGTAGTTTGCACATGTGCTCACTCAGCGTGTTGACCTTGCTCATGAGACAGTCATAATCCACCCTCATTACCACCAAGGTGCTATTATACGCCATTGCAATTTCAGGGCAGGATGTCAGTGCGATCATGTCTTGAATTCAATCTGCCAGGCCTGCAACAGCTTCTAGTGACATGTCCATTTGTGATGCTATAGTGGCATTCATCTGTGCCAGCAGATGGCTGCTCCACAATGTGCATAGTAATGTATCAGGCACTGTGTGCACATCAACTTTTCTTCTTAAATGACGGAGGTACAGCATTGGTTTTCTCTCACTGACATAGTCTCATGTGAGAACCTGCCACACTCGTTTTCCTGTGAAGTGGACACTATTTGTATTAATTCAGTCTTTAATTTTGTGTATCATTCCGTGTTCAGAGGCGAAGTTACAAAATCTTGAACCTCAGCTGTGTAGCAGTGGTCCATCTGACTGACCACCAGTGTGAACTTAGTGGAGTCATTGGTCAATCCAGTGCAGAGGAAACTCACTTTCACCTGTGCAAACCATAAGGGTGGGTTGTGGTGCCAAAATGACAATATCCACATGGCCAGTCGTGAAATGGTTGACGGGTTCGTCCCGCACCAATTTCTGATTCTTGAAGTTCACTGCTAACGATTTGCACTGCTGATTTATCTTTCTCTCTAGCTGTGATAATGTCGGGGTCACCACTGTCACAGATTGTGTGTGTTGTACTTGTGATCTTGTTATCATGGTCTTGTCTGCAACAAGAATAAGATATGTATGACGTATAATTCTGTTCAACACTTTATTTAGATGAGAAGTTTATTTTAAGCTCATACAACAGCAGGAAGAACATTATGAAACATTTCCAGTGCAACAAATATCACCAGTTTTTTGGTAACTAAGTGAGGAAAACAGCAACAGTAACAGGAATACTAGAAAGTCAAATCAAATTGTTGAATGCATCGAGCACACGCTGCAGCAAGGGTAAAGCATCTCACAGTGCTCCTGGCGGTCAGTGCGCAAACCCTGTTGACATGCACTGGCCAATCAGCTGATTAACTGACATCTGTTTCGACTGACACATGACGTCGCTATAGACTGTTACACACTGAGCTTCTGGCCAAAGCCTTCTTCAGAAAAGAAAGGAAAACACACACACACACACACACACACACACACACACACACACACACACACACACACAAATTCACACAAGCAGCCACACCTGCTGGCCACATGACCATTATCTCTGGCCCCTCTGGCCATACTACAACTATTGCATTGAACTAAAGCAGCAGTCCTGACTGGGGCATGGAAGGGGAAGGGATAGCAAGGTGTGGGTGGGGGGAGAGAAGAGTACTGTCTGGTGGTGCATGCAGGAACTAGAAATCAATAGGAAAAGCCTGCTGAGTACAGCATTGAGAGGCTGTAGGAAGGGGAGATTTGTAGCAAAAAAGAAGAAGAGCAGCCGTTGGCAGAGGGTGCTGCACAATGATGGTGAGGGGATGTGAAGTGGAAGGAGGTGATAGGACAGAAATTGTTGGGTGGAAGATGCAGGGACAGTAGGTTATTGTAGGCTGAGGCCAGGATAATATTGTGAGTGGAGAATGTGTTGTAAGAATAACTCCTATCTGTGCAGTTCAGAAAAGCTGGTGGTGGGAGGCAGGATCCATACAGCCTGGGTTGTGAAGCAGGCATCGAAATCGAGCATGTTATGTTTAGCTGCATATTGTGCCACAGGATGGTCCACTCTGCTCTTAGCCACAGTTTGGAAATAATTTTTAAAGATATATTCATAATTTAACAGTTGTAAGGAACTTTGGAGTTGAAATTCTTAATGAGCAAATAGGTATTTCTTGCTAAAGCAATATAGCTCATTTTCAAAGCCCCCTTTCTTCTCTTTTCTGTAAACATTTTATTCTTTCCCAAAAATTTTGAATTAAAAAAAAATGTTCATCATCAAAATTCTTATGGTCCAAAGTATTTGAATCTTCAGCAATTGTTATTTACAAAATTTAGTATCATAGTTTTGTAGCTCAGATTTTTCTGATTCCAAATATGTCTATTTTCACTCGGAGAACTTAATAATTTGCCAATTATTAGATGCTGATAAATTCTTTTTGTGGCCATTGTGGTGGCCATTTAAATCCCTGCAGAAGTAGAAATAATGTGTATAAAGCAATTTTGCCTTTTTCTAACCGTCGAGTTCATAGTTAAACAGGCGTGCTTTTTTCTTTACTGTAATTTTGTGTGCTCTGATTTTGTTCTCTGATGTTTTAATATTAAAAACACAAAACAGATTATGAATTTTATTCTTGTGTGCATCTAGAAGTAGCTGTGCAGAACAATACTTCACTCACTGATCCAGCTGTTCACTATCTTCAGGAGAATGCGGCTTCTGCTGAGGAGTTTTGTGTTCTAAACAAGACTCATCAGCAGAAGCAGCATTCTCTTGAAGATGGCAAACAGTTGGATAGCCAAAATATTGAATTGAGTTGATTTTAGGATCTGGCAGCAGAGGCGAAGAGACTTTCACGACTTATTATGCTGAGAAAGCCTACGAAGTCACAATACTTCAGTCAGTAGGCAGTACTATTCATAATATTAACATC
Organism: Schistocerca piceifrons; assembly: GCF_021461385.2. Lineage (NCBI taxonomy): Eukaryota > Metazoa > Arthropoda > Insecta > Orthoptera > Acrididae > Schistocerca > Schistocerca piceifrons. The sequence continues at coordinate 218,142,653 of NC_060145.1, read as the reverse complement.
TATATGTTACTATTAAAAAAGTCTGTGTTAAATAGCCAACTTGGCAATGCCTCTAAGCCATTATTGGCCAAAATAGACAATTCTGTTTTGATTCAATTTTTAGCTACTTAGCAAATTGTAAATTTCATGCTAGAAATCAAAAAGATCTTAGTAGTTAATGCGCACAGTAAATACAGTGAAGTTGTAGTGAAAGTGATATGCTGACCTGTGATACATGAAATATATAAATTCATAAAAAAAAAGCTGATCATCAGAACGTTTCTGGTATCAATGAAAGTGGAAAGATTTCAAGTTAATTTCTAAGTATTAAATGCCGCCCCTTTGGTGAGGACATGTTCCCAGTTTTTTTTCCAAAAAAGAACATGAAACTTAAAGTTTGTTTGGATTTCAAGTTGCAACAAAATATACAGGATGCACCAGAAAAACTCGACAGCTTTGAAAACAATACAATAATTCAGGGGAAAGTGTATTTTTTTATATAACAGTTCAGTCTGTTTTATGGAGACTAAAATTTAGTAAGTCTCCACCATACTGAATAATGCTTCCATTTATTTTGTTTTGAAGAAATATCATAACTCGCTACACATATCATTTGGAATCCCCTGAATGTATTCACAGATTCATTCTTTTAGTTTGTCGATATTGGTGGAGCATTGTTATCCTCACAAAAAACGATTTTGTGCTGACAGTAATGCAAAAAGCAATCAAGTTGATGTCTATAAAGTGAGAAATGCCTCAAAACATTTCATTAAGGGTTCACATGAAAATATGTATAGTATTGACTGTTGCTTGATCTTGCTGGAACCATAGGTGATGATGGGGATTGACTCCAGGATACAAAAATGTTGCAACATGGCTGCATAGTGATCATGGCATCTAGTATTACAGCACCAGGTTGTAGATTTCTTGTAAATGGAAAAACTGCCAGGTGCTTTTGTCACACCCACTATACAGATAGTGGTTTCAGTCTTTTATTTAGCTTCAACTATAGGTAATGAAGTGAGATACTGCTATGTATTATAAAATGTGTCTTTATTGTCACACCACCACCAGAATCAAATCCAAATTTGGAAGTGGTCTCATCAATTAAATGCAGCACATATTATTGAAAGCTTGTTTATTAAGAACACCAACATACAGCTAGAACAGAACTGACCTCATGTATGGAGAGTGCAGTTACTTGTACAAACTTCAGATATTCCAGGAATTTATACATAAAAAACTATTCCAAAATATACAAACATAAGATATTTCAAGAAACTTTCAGACTTGACAAATACTAATTAACAAATAATTGATAATGGGCAGATTTCAACTGGTGACTCATCGCACTCCAGGTAGTGTTACTAGCCACTACACTACAGGGAGTGTACCTCAGCTCACAACAATGCTTCCTGGGGAAATAGCAACCTGTAGTTTCAGAAGTTATCACTGAAGCCAACTGAAAAACCCTGGATCTAGAGCTTGTTAGTGATCCTCTGTGTGGAGGAGCTGATGGTTCCTCACATTCTGGTCAATTTGTTACATCCATTTCACTATGATGAGCATCAAAGGTAGCCCTCCTGTCAAAGCTTCAGAATCACTGAGCAGGTTGTCAGTTTTTTTGAATCTCACATTACTGATTTGCATCTCTGGACTGTAATAGGGCTTGATACAGAGAACAAGGTTGATGTCTCTGTGTTTTTGTCTTCTTGATGAATGACCATAACACTCAACTTGATATGTGAAATCTGACAAGCAGCATAGGGATATGATACAACCCAAAGTAATGCTTTAGTAATTTTTCTGATAGTTCCACTTTTCTCACAGGTTTAAAAGACCACATCAAGTTTCCCGGGCTGTATCTCACTGGCCAGTTCTTGACTTTATAGTGCTCTCAATCTTTCTCCTAGGCATCCAGAGTCCTTATATGAGCCAGCTACTTTGCTTCTTCAGTCCTGATGATGATGTTCTTCATGTAGTCATTCTGAGTATTATCTTGTTGACACAGGAACACTGTGTTCATTGTTGCATCAGCCTTGCAACCATGGAGCAGAAAAAATGGTCTGAAGCCTTAGTGTTTTGCTTTACTGTGTTGTATACAAATGACATGGCAGTCGGTATTGTATTCCAATATCTCTGTTTGACATCATTATAAATCAAGAGCACATCTGACAATATCTTATTAAAGCATTCTGTGAGACCATTCATCTATGGATGGTAGGCAGTTATTATCCTGTTGGTGATGTCATGACATGAAATTACCTCTGATACTAGTCTTACCTGGAAAACTTTTCCACAAGATCATCACAAGGGTTGCTTAAAAATAATGTCTTCTGCAAAGAATTTTGCGATTTCCAAAGCTTTGGCAGTTGGCACAGCTTTGATGATAACATAGCAATAAGTTTGCCAATGCAGACTATTATCTGTTCAGTCAAATTTGTTGCTTTTCCAGTAAGAATTTATTACTGTCAGTAACACTATTATTTAAATTAATTACTACAGTGAACTTTCTAATTATGACAGCTAATTGCTCACAAATCACCACTGATAATATCTTTATAGGAAGATCTAATGAAAAAATGTTATATTATTAAAGCAATAGCCAATGGCCTCTCAGACCATGATATGCAATTCCTTTTGTTAAATGTTAAGAGATAATGGGGTATAATATATACTAAATTTGAGTTCAAGATGGCAGCCAGTAAGCAAAAAATTTATTATTTTGGGACACTCACAAAAGATATGAACTGGAGTGATGTATATAGTGCTTTTAGTGTGAATGAAAAATGCAACACTCTTATTAGTTAAGTCCTTATCTCATCTGAATACTGTTTTCCATGAAAACTAACCCAGATTAGACCAAAGTCTACAAAGAAGTCTTGAGTACTTAAGGAATAAAGGTATCTTGTAAAACAAAGAGGAAACTGTATTCATCATTCAGAAACATCTCTGATGTTGATGCTGTAGCTCTTTACAAAACATATTATAAAATTTTGCAGATAGCAATATGGACATAAAAAACAAATACATTATGAAAAAAGGATAATCACTTCAGATAGCAAATTAAGACAATATAGGATACTGAAGGAGGAGATTGGTAGAACCAAACATGAAGAGTAGCAGACAGCATTAAGAGTAAACAATACATTGGTTACAGATGTGTGCAGTTTGCAAAACCTTTTAACAAGCATTTTATTACTGTTACTGAAAAGATGGGATTGTTAGATTCAGTAGATGCTGTCATGGAATATTTCAGACCTGTCACTACAAACAACTTCAGTAATATGAATATGACCCTTATTAAACCAGTAGAATTAATGTCCACCATAAAAAATTTAAAATAAAAAAATACTAGAAGTCATGATAAAATATCAACAAAGTTAATTAAAGAGTGGGCTTGTGACTTTAGTAACATATTAAGTTACCATTTATCAGTGGAAAATATTCTGAATGTTTGAAGTATGATGATGTTATGCTTTTATTTAACAAGGGAGATAAAGAAATACAGTGAAATCTCTATCCAATTTTCCTCTTACCAGCATTCTTGAAAATTTTAGCAAAGGAGTTATGTAATAGGCTTCTGACATCAAATAATATTTTGTCATCATCACAGTGTGGATTTCTATAGGGTTTTGATATCGACAAGGCTATCTACAGATACAGTGAATGTATTTAATTCATTTGGCAGTACATAATAGGCTATTGGTATATTTTGTTATCTATCAAAGACATTTGACTGTTTAAACTAAAATTTTTTTTCAGTAAATTAGAATATTATGGCGTAACTTCAAATGCTCAAAATGGTTAAAAAATCTTATATCTCTGACAGGAAACAAAGAGTGTCGAAAAGAAATAGATGTATATTAAACATAAGGTATCAACCTGCTGGGAGCTAATTACATGGGGTATCCCAGATATTTTCTTATGTTTATCAGTGACCTCTCATCTGCAATGTTACTAGATGCCAAGATTTTTTTGTTTGCATATGATACGAACATTAAAATAAATAACAAATCAAGTAGGTTATAGAGAGACTGGTTAAAGAAATCTTCAAGGACATTAATAAATGGCTCCTAGCCAGTTCTCTGTCACTAACATTTGAAAAAAGAAGCACGCCTTATGCAGTTTAAACTTGTAAAATGTTTCCAGCCAGTATATGATTGTAAAATAATGACTAGAGGAGCCGACAACATTAAACTCTTGGGACTGCAGCTTCTTAGTAAATTAAACTAGGAAGAGCATACCACAGATGGCTGAAGTTCCTGAACAAATCTCTGTCTGCAGTTGGCAATGTGAATCTTATGACTCTTCAGGCTTTCCCAGTGGATGTGTTGTAAATAGTCTTCATGGATTTGCTGCTGGATCACGTTGTGCAAATTCCACAATATTTACTGTCCGACATCTTCAGGTGGTTCAACCTTGCTGGTGGCTAGATACGACTGGTGGTATCCATACACTGATGCCCCATTTCTGGAACACATGTGCAAAGAATGCGCAGGCACGGAAATAGCACATGCGCAATGATTTGCAGTTAGATGGTGCCATATTCAAACTCCCTCTGCTGAAAATCACAGAGCAGCTCTCCTGCACATGCACTGTATGCTGCATTTGCCAACAGTGTGGCCAGACATTACTCACCAATGGCTGTATTAGACCAGTGTTATGATGGGCCTGTTATCAAAGAATATTGAATTCGCTTTGTGATTTAATAGCAGCCAATGCATGGTTCCAGTCTCTGCTCAGTTGAAATCTTGTATTATTGTCGAAGAGATTATCGGCTGTACAGATATGTATTGCTTCCTTAACGATGCACTCCCAGAAAGATGATGCTGGGGATAAAACTTCCGTCTTTTCATAAATTAGTTGATGTCCTGTATTCAGACGGTGTTCTGCAATTGCTATCTTTTCCAGTTGACGAAGGTGTGTAGGACACTGATGTTCATCACTGTGTTCTTGTACTGTGTGGCATGTCTGGCCTATATACACTCCCCCACATTGACAGGGAATCTTGTACACACCACAGTTCCTCAGGCCGAGGTCATCCTTAACCGAACCCAATAAGGTTCTCAGTTTTGCAGATGGTTGAAAAACACACTTAATTCCATGTCTTCTGAGGACTCTTCTGATTCTTGATGACATGGCACCAAAATATGGCAAAAAGGTCAAAGTGGTGGGTGTCTTTGTATCTTCATTCTGCTCCATAGATTGAACTCGCCTGGGCCTGAATGCATTACATATCTGTCTCTCAGAATAACTGTTTTGTTGGAGCACTGTCTTCAAATGTTGTATTTCACTCGACAGGATTTCAGGATCAGGTACCACATGTGCTTTATGAACTAATGTACGAAATGCACTATTGCATTGTACAGGATGATGGCAGCTTGTGGTCTGCAGATATAGATCTGTATGCGTTGGCTTGTGGTAGACGCTGTGTCCCAAGGTTATATCTGCTTCCCTTCGTACCAAAATATCAAGAAAAGGTAAAGTACCATCTTTTTCCACTTCCATTGTGAAGTTTATATTAGGTTGGAGTGAATACAGATGCTGAAGAAACTTAGGTAGAGTATCAATTCCATGTGACCACACCACAAATGTATCATCCACATATGGCAGAAAACAAGAGGGTTTGAGAGTGGCTGACTGTAGTGCTTTTTCTTCAAAGTCCTCCATAAAATAATTGGCCATCAGAGGAGACAGAAGGCTTCCCATGGAAATGTCATCCAATTGTTCAAAATATTGGTAATGAAATAAGAAGCATGTGGGAATAAGCAAATGTTTAAATAATGCTGCAGTTCCTCCTTGAGTCTACAGCCTACCCAAGATCCATAAGAATGGGGTGCCTCTTCGTCCCATTGTAAGTAACATAGGAGCACATACTTATTTTGTTGCCAAATACCTGACATTGATATTAGGACATCTCTTAGGCAAGTGTGACCATCACATTCAAAATTCTGAAAATTTCATAGGTCACCTGAAAAATCTTAGAGTGCAATCATCAGATCTCTTACTAAGTTTCAATGTTGTGTCTTTATTTACAAAGTTGCCTTTGCAGTACTCTTTGGAGCTCATTAGCAACAAGTTTGAGGAGAATGGAAGTTTTATCCCCAGCATCATCTTTCTGGGATAGCGTCATTAAGGAAGCAATACATATCCATACAGCTGATAATCTCATCAACAAGGATACGCAATTTCAACTAAGCACAACCTAGAACCCTGCATTGGCTGCTATTAAATCACAACATGTTAAATCAATGTTCTTTGATAGCAGGCCTGTCATAACATTGGTCTAGTATGGCCGTTGGTGAGTAACACTGGCCGCACTGTTGGCAAATGCAACATACAGTGCACATGCAGCAGAGCTGCTCTGGGATTTTTGGCAGAGGAAGTTTGAATATGGCACCATCTAACTGCAAATCAAGGTGCATGCATGATTTCCATGCCTGCACATTCTTTGTGCTCGTGTTCTAGAAATGGGGCGTTGACCTGTGGATACCATCAGTCATACCTAGCCACCAGCGAGCTTGAACCTCCTGAAGATGTCACATTTACCACACACACACACACACACACACACACACACACACACACACACAGAGAGAGAGAGAGAGAGAGAGAGAGAGAGAGAGAGAGAGGGGGGGGGGGGGGGGGGGGTGAGAGAGAGAGAGAGAGAGGGTGAGAGAGAGAACATTTACATTGCAAACAGATTTTTTCAGGCACTTCAGCAGTCTGCAGTCATATATAAACTAGCATACTACACTTACTTTCATTCCATAATGTCATGTAGAATTATTTTTTTGAGATAGCTCACAAGCCACACTTAAGTCTTGAGTCCAAAAATGTGCAATAAAAATTATTTGTCATGTGCAGAGGCCTCTATAGGGAACTAAGGATACTAAGTAATGCTTCCCAACATATATATTCCTGAATTAAGGAACCAAAAGAAAGAAAAGATTTAAAGTGACTTACTTTAGTCCAGAAAGTTGTCCATTATTCAGAACACATATTTTTCAGTGACACACCAGCAGCCATAAAAAGTTTTGCTAGTTCAGCTTAAGAGCATCCTAAAGCATTTATTGTTAGCAAGCTGCTTCTACTACACTGATGCATTTCATAGTAGAGCCAACTAATGTGTATAATACATATTCTTGACATACTGTCAGTTGAAACACTTTAGAATTAATATATGTCTTAGTCTATGGTTTGAAATGTATCCACTTTGTTGGGCTACTTATGTTGGTAATTAGTGTTTGCACTTGATGTTGAAGATTCAAAGTATCTGTTTGCTGCTGTTTGCTCCACCTGAAAATAGATCCCGATTTTGCTGTATTATCAGGCAATTTATGTCTTGATTAATGAACTTTTAAAGAAAAATGTGGCCAAAACAGATAATTTGAAGTTGAATAACTAGTTCACTGTTTTTGTTCTACTAATTTTCTTTACAACTGATTTATTACACCACAGAGCTACACAGGTTTTATGTTTGAAAGTTTACATTACACTGATTCTTACAAAATCTATGATAAAACTGAGCCTGTTAAACTCTTTTAGCCACTATTGCGTAACTTCCAGTCATGGAAGTGTTAATATTTACATTGTTTAGCACAGTAATTTAGAAGATTTCAATTAAAAGTTGCAAAGTTTTCCAGAAAAAATACCAAATTTGAATTTATAAATTGTTAGAATCATCTCAGAATAATAATGAAATCAAAATAACATGGCTGGCATTTCCAAAATACATAAAATATCATATTACAATAATTCTGAGTTTAGAAATTGAAATAGTGTTTTCAAAGGTGTTTTCATTAAGTTGAACTGTAATAATATTTTGGTTTCACTGGAAAAATTTTATGAATGTGAATTCTGAGGTTTTCTTACACTTTCCATGCATTCATTTGAAAAGAATCTCTATTCTACCATGTTTTCATAATAGATCATTGCAACAATACTTGAGGTATGCACACAAAGTTTCATCAGATATTCAGTATGATTATACTATATACTTGTGGGTACATGGGCTGTGCTGTCAGTGTTCACTGCACAGACACATTACCACTAAATTTAGAAGGGAAAGCAGGCTGGAGTTCAGTGCAACAGAGCGCTTATTTTATAAAATTGCACTAGATTAAATTTCAGTTACATGATTATTTATTTATTTACAAACTACACACTACTAAAAATTACTTATAAAATTGTTTAACAGTCTGTTTACTGCAGTTCAGATCCATGCTGGCAGAGTTCCTAGTTTCTTCAGTCATGATATAAAATTAAGTTCCATAGCCTTATTTAAACCATTTACACATATTTTAACTTTCAACATGTGTATGATGTGAGACACACAGTCTTGATCTGAGAGAGTACTATGACCAGATGCCAATGTATGTGGGTGGTGAAATCAAAACCCTGTGCATCTGGAAAGCGAGGAAGGTGGGCACATGTGGTTGCTATGCATAGGCAAGTATCAGCTGATAAATTGCAGAACAAAATTATATTGTCACATGTGGAATTAAAGGGGGGCCTGCAATGACAAGATGCTTGCGTTAATATAGGTACCTGTGTATTCTATCCATGACGGTGGGGATAAATGAGGTACCTGCAAGTTATTTGCAAAATGTGATGAAAGGTCCACTCATCAAAATATGTCCATGAACTGCTGTCGGGAAGCCATTGAATTGCAGTAATTATAAGTCTTCATACAATGCCCAGGTCCTCTCATCAGAAAACACTGCACATTTACTGAATTAGCAATCAACACCCACCCATAGCTGCTGTTACTGGTACTACTCAGTGCATGCACACACATGAGATTGGCATCATCTCCAGCTAGGGAAAACCCAGTTGAAGTGTCCATTTTCACATGTGGTGGTGGGGGGAAACACACTCCTGTGGGCAATTGCCCATCATGCATGGAAAAGGTCCACGTGTGGCTGAACGAATAGAGTCAGCTGCTAGAGCGGACTGAGAGGCTCTCAAAATTTGGAAGTTAGAGGCACCAAACAATTCCCCCCTTGCAAGAGGCAGACACCAGAATGTCAGTCACTGATGATGCAAACATTGGTGGTAGAGGTGTGCAGAGAAGCTGTCTGGCAGTGGGTTGTACGACCATGTTGGCAGAGGGGCAAGGCATTGCAAGCATGCTGTGGGGAGAAGCAGCTGGCCCATAGCCAGCAGCCATGCTGGTGAGGCTGCACCATTGAGCAGGTGGGTAGTCATGGTTGGTTCATGATCTTGGCAGCCACTACATTGATGCCCAGGTCTGCTAACACAGCAAGCAGGGTGTGGTGGGGGGAAGGCAGGTGGCCATTACTGTGGGCCAGAATGGCGCTGTGGCGGCAGTGGTATATGTCTACGGCGGGTGGGCAGGACTGAGAGTCCAAGCTGTGTGCTGTGTGTAATGGTGGGCAGTGGACCTGAGCATGAGACAAACAACTGGACCTGTAAGTCAGGGATGAAGATGTTCTGTGGCGTGGTGACAGATGTGGGAGGTACAGCGGGCAGCTTGAGAAGCTGCACTACAGTGCAGTCTCACTGGATGCAGGGGCAGCAGTGGGGATCTAGGGCAGGCAGGCCATCAGCAGCCATGCACGATACAACCAGTACACATGGTGTAATGCATGCTGTAGTGCATGGGCATTGGTGAGTACTGCTGCTGTCTCTGACACCTGCTAGATGCCGTCATGGGATGGTGGCACAGTGGTGAGGGAAGGTATCACTTGTTGGGTGCTGGAGGCCACGTTCTGAGCTGTGGTGAGGACCATTGGGCTGACAGAGGACTGGTACCCGAAGCTCTGTCAGCTGGGGAAGAATCAAGTTTGGTGTCATGGGTTGTGCCTTCAGCATCGGATTCTGCATGCTTGGGAATGGCAGTGGGAGGAGTAGCAAATGGGTGTAATGTAGCTGCATCTGGATTCCAGGTCCTGGCTGTGTCAGGGCAGTGGTGTCTATGGCATTGGTGATTGGTAGGAATATCTCAACTGCCAGCAGAACATCAGCATTGTTAATGGTGAACACGTAAACTGACAGGACACTGTGGAGGCACGCAGTGAATATTTTGTCACTTTGCTATAAAATGAGGTGAGGATCCAAGTACTGTGTGGGGAGTGAGGGCTGACAGGTATCAATTCATAGCATCACATGGGTGCATGACACAAGGTCGTGGGGCTTGAAGGTTTTTGGTTCACCATGGCACTGCAGAGGCATCAGACACAGCTGGAACATGTAGTTTTGTAGTTGCTGAAAGTAAGCTGGAATACACAATGTAGTGGGGAAAGGCTGCAGCTCAATAAAGTCACCTGGCAGAACCAGGGGCCATGCTTATACCAAGTCAGTGGGGGCTGCCTACAAGTTGGCCTTATGGGCCACCTGAAAACGTAACAAGACCAGTATCAAAGCAGCAGACCATTTTCTGTCACAGCAGGAAAGAGCAGATTTCAATGTGTGATGTAAATGCTCCTCCATACTGTTTGCTGCAGGATGATAGCTAGTGATAGTATGGACAAGGGTACCGCAGGTCTCAGTTAGTGTTTTGAACAAATGGGAAGTGAACTGGTGCCTGCAGTCAATTGTTATGTGGTGGAGAGAACCAAAACACAAAACCCACATGTCAATGAATGTGGCAGCTGAAATGACTGGGATGGGCATGGCCTCTGGCCAGCAGTTCCTTTGGACACTAGGCCAGAAAAACTGTTCCTGGATGACAGTAGCAGACATGTGGATGTCAGGATGTGCTAGCCCAGGCAAGCAGTCAAAAACTGATTTGCAGAAGGCCCAGGAAAATTAAGGACACATACAGTCTTTGGAGCTCATGGTGTGCATGGCATCAGACAGGTGATCACACTGAACCTGCAGGTTTGTACCAGGGACTGGCTGGAGTTGGAGCATGACATGTGAATTCAGATCCTGATGTAGACAGCCTACTGTGGGATCAATGGTCTGGCCTTTTGTGAGGGCCTCATGATCTAGTGAAGGGCCGAGGGTACAGGAGTGACTGAAGCAATCAGTGGCAATGTTGTGAATGCCAGCTTTGTGGAGTACTCCTCCTGGCTGAACTGCCAAGACGAAATCTGATCATTGTCTTCTGATAAAAACCTGTTGTCAGTGGCTGGTGGTCTATAAAAATGGTGAAATGGCATCCCTTAACAGAGAAGCAGACGTACTTCACTGCCTCATACATTACAAGCAGCTTCTGATTGGCTACCAAGTGCCCCCAATATGCTGCTGCTGGACTGTGCTAACTGTGGTCTGACTTGAATCAGTGAGGATAGTGAGGGGGGCCAAGAGGTGGAGGTGCAGCAGAAGGTCCACCTTGGCAAGGTCTTGTTTGGTGTGCTCAGAACTGGCTATCATACTTCGGGTGCATGGTATGAGTCTGATACCTTTTCTTTGGCTCCCTTGGAATGCAGAAGTGAGGGGTTACTGAATGGAGGCTGCATCTTTTAGGAAACAGTGAAAAAATCTGCCATCTCTAAAAACCTGTGCATTTCCTTGTATGCTATAGGGCATGGAAATTTGGTGACTGCGCAGACTTTCTCAAGTAGAAGGTGTGAGTCAGATGTGGAAATGATGTGTCCTAGGAACTCAAGCTAGCTACCCCAAACATGCATTTATCCACATTAACAATGATTCCCACTCGTCCCAGGCAGGTAAAAACCTCATTTTGATGTTTATAGTGTTTGACCAAGTTCCAGGAGTAAATAAGGATATCATCCAGATAGGCAAAACATCCCAATGCAGCACAGAAGATATTGTCTAGGAAATTCTGTCATGTCTGTGTGGCTTTATGGAGGCTGAAAGGCATAAAGGGGCTTTCAAAGAGACTGAAGGGTGCCATAATAGCTGTCTTCTCAATGTCCTCCTGTGTGTGACCAGGATCTGCATAAAAGCTTTTGGACAATCTATCTTCCTGAATGTCGTAGAGCACAAAATATCATTCCTATAACTGTGCAAAAGGGTGATGAGATAATGGTTGGGAGTTTTTAGTTTATTCAGACATTGATAATGATCTCCAGGGCACCAGGTGCCATCCTTCTTGGGAGCTAAATGGAATGCAGAGGATTGCTTGCTTTTTGAAAGTTGTAGGATTCCAGTGACAATGGCGGCTTCAATTTCTGCTCACGCAAGCTTGCTTGGCATGGCAGTGTACTGGTGGGCCCGGTGTGTTTGCAATATAGTGCGTTTGTCATGGAGCATCTCATGAGGGGCATCTGGGGAGCAGGTGAGGAGCAGAAATTTGGAGAGGAGATTAGTGAAGGAACTGGAAAGTGGGAGGTGGGGTGGGTGGTGCGGGGTACAGAGTGAAGTGATGCACTGTCAATCAGGTGACACTGTGAGAGGTTGGGGAGGAGATTGATGTGGGAAAGAAAATCTGTGCTGAGAATTAGGTTGGTGACGTTGGCCACAGTGAAAGTCAGGGAAATTCCTCACTGAGGCCAAGGTCAACACAATGTGTGTAAGGGCTGTAGGTGGTGATGAAGGAACCATTTGCATTATTGAGCAGGAAAGGGGAGGGGGGTTGTCACCAAACAAGGGTAGGAGCCTGTGCAGAGAAAGATTGACAAGTCTGAACTGGCATCAATTAGATAGGATTTGCTGAGGGTGGAGTAATGGTAGTCTGATACAAACAGGCACTGTAAAATTGCAGAGCAACCAGTGCGGCTACCACCGTTTTCCGACCATGACTGATGCCACGAGCATGGCAGGCAGCAGTTTGCTGCTTCACTGCCAAAGGGCTTGTGGTACCAGCACACAGGGTCAACATCACGTGGCTCCTACTGCACATGGGATGGGGAGGGAAGGGGTGAGGGTTGTCTCACCTGTGGAGCTGTGTGCACTGGCAGTTGTGTGAACACATTGATAGTGCCCTTGGGCTGTGAAGGGTGGGGGCAGGGCATGGATGGAGGGGAGACAGGTGGATGTAAGCCCATGAGGGCAGTGGTTAAGACAGCATCTCACTGCTCAAGCACGCCATGATGTGTGCTAAATCAGACTGCATGTCCTGAGGCACAGGTGGTGGTATCCTCTCCAGCTGTGCTTCGGAGTTGCTGGGAGACTTGTTGCAATGGTGGTGGGGGCTGGTCAGGGTAAGAGGAGGCAGGTAAGGAGAACAGGTTGTGACTACCGCTGATGAGAGGTCGAGGGATTCGAATACCTGCTCTGCTAACCTGGTGGCCGTGTCAATGCCTGTATGATACTGCACCATGAGCATGGTACAGATGGCCACAGACAAGCAGGAACTCCAGTTGTGGAAGAGGAGTTTGTCCAGCAAGACATGGGACTGGGATAAAGCATGAAGGTGCGGCAGGAACTGGATGGGTCTCATGTCAGAACATTCATCTGATGAAAACAAGCCCTGGGAGTGCTGTACTTCTGATGGTGCTAAGCATGTGATTAGGTACTTTTTCAGCTTGTCATAGCTGCTAGACAGTGTGGGGCTGTCATGAGTTTCTGCCGGAGCCAAGGGTCCAAGCTGAGCTAGGGTAAGGACAAACAGTGTTGTGTGGTTCATAATTCCAAGCTGAGCTAGGGTAAGGGTGAACATTTTTGTGTGGTTCATAATTCCAAGCTGAGCTAGGGTATGGGTGAACATTGTTGTGTGGCTCGTAATTCCAGATCCAGTGAAGATCACCTCAGTGGAAGCAAACCATAAGCATTGGTCATTGGTGTCAAATGTGGGGAGATGGGTGGAAACCATTTACACTTTTTAACTTTTGACCTGTGTGACACATGAAATACAGTCTTAATCTGAGAGAGTACTACAACTGGGCACTAATGTATGTGAAGGGCAAAATAAAAATCCTGTGTGTCTGGGAATCATTGAAGTGGGGCACATGTGGTTGCTAGACACAGGTGAGAATCAGTTGATAATTTGTGGAGCAAAATTACATCACAATAAGTGGAATTTACTGTTTACATTCAAGACATGCCAGTGGGTATGCCACTTGTCCTATTTGGTAAACAAGGTGACTGCAAGTTATTTGCGAAATGTGATAAGCTTCACCAAAATATGTCCATGTCCTACCGTTGGGAAGCCACCAGGCTGCAGCAGTTATAAGTGTTCATACAGTGCCTGGGTCCTTATTAGAAGACATTGAACATTCACTAAATTAACAATTGACACCCACTTGTAGCTACTGTTACTACTGCTCAGCGCATGCACACACATGAGAATGGTGTCATCTCCAGCTAGGGAAAATCCAATGGAAGTGTCCATGTTCACAGATGGTGGTAGGTGAAAAGACTCTCCTGTTGGCATTTGTCTAACACATATGGGCTCTTTGGAGAAAGTCCAAGTGCACCTGCACAGATAGAGATGTCTGCTTGGGCCACTGTGGGGATCTCAAAATTTGGAATTTAGAGGTGCCACATGCTCAGAGGTTTGCTACTTAAAGTATACATCATGAAATGGTTTTGAATGGCTCAACTGGCCAGGGATCATGTTTTTTTTTGGTAAAAGTTAGCCCATTCTGTTATTTTACAAGTTGCAAGTTTTTATTTATTATTTTGCCTACTGGGCTACCAATTTTGGTACAAAGTACCATCGTCAGTCCACCCTATGACCAAAAAGTTCCCATACATATTTAGAACAACAATAAAAGCAATTAAAAAATATTTTTTCTCTGTGACAGCAGATGTATGGTATACAGTGTAACCTTAAAATGTTAGGTAGCTTTACCCCTGGCATGCAATCATCATCCTCACTTTCCAAACAGATGCGTCAAGTACTGAAAGGTCAATTTTGAGCTTTAAATAGATGTAAAATGCTGTCAGCAATAAGAGTGCTCCCTATGTACATAGTTTCACTTTTACATTATATGACCAACTTAGTTTCCTTTTTTAATATTGACTAGCAGTAATAGAAATCAGGGCCCTATACTAGCACTACAATCACATTTCTATGCATACACAAATTTATACAAGTAAATAAATTACATAATAACAAAATACCCTTAAAGGAACACATAAGCTGGTTGGCATGATCTCACAGGCCAGAAATGAAATTTTGGCTTGATTTTAATTAAAGTAATCTCAGCTTTATTCCAGAGATCTTGCTACTACAATGAAACAGCAAGCTTAGGAGAATAATGAATTTTACTTATGGAATTAAATAATAAATTTAATTTACAGAACTAAATGGAGTCTTGTCTCAAGGCACTGTAGTTCAGAAACGAGATAAATGTTACCTACAAATTACAATGCTTGATGAGACAATGTCTGGCACTTTGTGCCTCATACTAGTGCAACATACATCAATAGAGGCTGAGTGAAACAATCACAAAGGATATTATTGTGACAATATTCATATCTTATAGTTACAAATACAAACACTAAGGAATATTAAATTGAAATCACTGTATAGGAAGCATGTTATGTTAGGGTGGATTAAAAGCTCACTAGGTAGCATTCTGTCTTGTACTTGCTTGTAAGTACATTCAACTGGTGACCACTACACTCACTTAATAATGCAGTGATGAAACAAGTAGGTTAAGAGGGTATCCAGCATCAGACTTTACTGCATAACTGTGAAGCCCTGAGTGAAAGTGCAAAACTGGGGTGTTGAAGACACATAGAATACCTTTTGTATACTGAACTTTTTTATTTATTTGTTCTTTGCATTATAGCCTGTTATCTAGGAAGCAACATAGCCCATACAGTCACATTTTTGTCAATAGTAATAGATATATGTATTATTTATTTTAAAAGAAAACATTTTAATTCTATGCATATGATATTACAACAATTATTCTCTACTGCTACAAAACAACAACTAAAATTTTTTTAACCATTTACCGAAATATTAATACTACTATAGTGCTACACATTCTGTCCTGTTTCCTGTTTATGTTCATTTATCAGGGTGCATCTAAACTATTTGCATGTGTTTCCACTGCTGCATTTGCCCTCATACTGCCCAAACAACAGCCATTGTCTGCTGGTTTCCTTGGGTATAGGGAAGCAAATCAGCAATGTTTCCACTTCACAAGTGATTCCATGTTTCATGGTAATGTCTTAGAATTAACACTTCTGTGATCACTAGCACCAATGCAGTGCTTACTGACCTCAGTCATCTTTTCTCTATCTGTAGAGTACTTCATCTAGCCAGGATGGCAGCATACTGCTGTGATGTTGAGTGTCTTGTGACATTTCTGAATATTTAGAGCAAGTTGCCAATCTCTGTACCATGTTGAAATTTTATAAAGAGCTGACTGAATATTGATGCAGCTCCTCTCAGATATTAAATCATTATAGATAACTGCATCATCTATAAGAAGCCCAATTTTACTGTTAACATTGTCTGCAAGGTCATTAATATACAATATGAACAGCAAGGATCCAACAAACTCTCCTGGGATACATCTGACCTTATTTCTACATCTGATGATAACTCTCTATCCAAAATAACGTGCTGTGTCCTCACTACCAAAAAGTCCTCAATCCAGTCACAAATTTCACTTCATGCCTGTATGACTATGCTTTTGACAAGAAGCACAAGTGCTGTACTGTGTCAAATGCTTTTCAGAAATACAAAAACAGTTTATCTGCCTTGACCCAAAGCTTTCAGTATGTCAAGTTGGGTTTCATGTCATGTTTTTGAAATCCATGCAGGTTGGCACTGAGGAGGCCATTCTGTTGAAGATAACTTGTTATGTTTGAGCTCAGAATATGTTCTAAGATTCTACAATGAATCAATGTCAAGGATATTACACTGCAGTTTTGTGGATCACTTCTACCACCCTTCTTGTAGACAGGTGTGACCTGTGCCTTTTCCAAGAACTGAGAACAGTTTTTTGTTTGAGGGATCTATGAAAGATTTTCATTAGAAGAAGGGCTAATTCAGACGCAAGATCAGTTACAATCTGACAGCAATCCACAGGGCCTCGATCTTTGTTCAGTTTTAATGATTTCAGTTGTTTCAGCTTTTGCTTTGCTAACCTCAATTTCAGTTCCTGTCTCATTCATTATGGACTGGACACTAACTTTGTTGCCACTAACAGTCTTTATGTACAACCGGAATTTGTGAAATGTTATTTGACAGTATTCTTCTGTTGTGTCACTGATGATGTCACACATTGCTCTCTTGACAGCCAAATGTGTTTCATTCAGCATCTCTCTGTCTATAGCTCTACACTTTGTTTTACGTGTATTATGCAGTAATCTCTGATTCCTTAGAAGACTCTTTACAGTGAGTGTATATCAAGGAGGTACCCTCCCATTATGAACTGTTCTACTGGGCACGTATCTATCCAGTGCATGGTCAATTATTCTTTTAAACTTGAGCTAGAGATCTTCTACATGTTTCTGACCTGTGCTTAAAGTTTCAAGTTCCTCACTGAAATATGATGCTAGTGATTTTGTATCCATTTGTTTGTATGTGTGTGTGTGTGTGTGTGTGTGTGTGTGTGTGTGTGTGTGTGTGTGTGTGTGTTTGGACAAGGCATACAAAGCAGTGTGGAATCATTACAACAAGAAGTCTATCTCACAGAAAGCCATATTATGCCACTACGACACGGTGGTGCTCCCTGAAGCACTGTCTGCAGCAGAGACCACACTAATCCTAGGGCATACATGTACCAGACAACTAGAGAAAGTAGAACAGAAAATACTTAGGAAAATATTTGGTGCAACTAACAACAATAGAATACGGGTCAAGCAACCTACAGAGGAACTATTCAAACATATGGGGACAATCACAGAAAAGATTAGAAAACACAGACTACAATTCTATGGAAACCTATACAGAGTGCCATCACACAGATGGACCAAACAGATCTTTGACTGGGTAAAGACCAGAAACAACAAATGGGTGGCAGAGATAAAACCGACCTGCACCAACTCAACATCAAACTGGACACAATAAATGACAGAACAAAATTCAGAAACATAATTAAGAAAAGTAAACTAAATGAGATACACTGTGACAAATGAACAGGCGTAAAATGGACTGAAGAATGCAAACAAGATCACAGCTGGAAGATGAAAGAAATGTGGGTAACCAAAAGGGCAACCAAGATGAAACTGAAGACATGAGCCGACAAGAAGCAAGGACAGAGGACCGGAAACATAGTGAGCAAATGAGGGAAGTTTGGGTAGCAAGGAAGGCAGCAAAAGGAATTGGCCTTGTAGTTTAGTCTAACTGCACTCTTTAAGGGCAAAACAATTAGTTGTATTTCTTTCTGTCTGCTTTAGTTGTCCTTTGTACTTTGGTAATCATTATTGCCACAACTGTATCATAGTCACTGATACCAGTTTTGATGTGGACATCCTCAAAGATATTAGGTCTATTTGTTGAGATTAGGTTCAATATATTTCCATCATGAGTGACCTCCCTAACTGTCTGTTCTAGGTAGTTTTCAGAGTACGCATTTAGTAAAGTTTCACAGGCTGTCTTATCACACCCACCACTAACAAAACTGTAGTTTTCCCAATTAATTGGTGGTTGATTTAAGTCTCCACCAATGATTACAGTATGATTGGGGAACTTATGTGCAGGTGAACAGAGGTTTTCTCTAACGTTTTTGGTTATATCAGGAGATGAGTCTGCTGGGGAATAGAATAACCCAATTATCATTTTATGCCCACCCATGATACTATGCCCAAACAATCGCATATGCAACTGCAATTTCTATCTCAGTGGATCTGAGTTTCTAATCTACTGCAACAAATACACCATCTCCATTCCTCATTTGCTTATCCTTTTGATATACACTTTAATTTTCACAAAAAATCTCAGTGCTATCAATTTCAGACTTCAACCAGTTTTCTGCATCTAGTATTATGTGAGCTTCACTGTTTTTCTTGAGCACTTCAGACTCTGGCACTATGTTGTGAATGATAAGGCAGTTTACCATTAGGATTTTCGTTCTCTCACCTGTGGGAGGCTTTTCATTTAATCTTACACTGATACTTCTGGGTTTCCTGCAGCTATCATTATCTGGATTGGCTGGAGAATTGCCTAATCGAAAAAACCCTTGTGTGCATCCCACACACAGTGAGCTACTTGAGTAGCAGCCTCTGATGTGTAGTGCCTGCCTAACCTATTTAGCTCTCAACCCTACAGCACAAGTTCAGGAAGTCACAGCCTAGCCTTCAAAGTCTCTGTTTCAGTCCTTCCACTTGACCACAGAGTCATGATCAGTTCTGGGGGCAATGCTGCAAATTGTGAGCTTTTTTGAAACACCACGTGCAAGGCTGGTCTTTTCAACCTTCTCTTCCAGTCACTGGAATGACCCAAGAAAGACTTTGGAGCCCAGATGACAAGCATAATTTGTTCCAGTATGTGCCACAATCTGCAGCTGGTTGTACCCAGTTCCCTCAATGGCTGCTGGAACAGCCTCTTCAACATGTTGAATGAGGCCCTCAGGCATACACACTTAGTGCACCTGGGTGCACCCTAATGGGTACCATCATTCATTGTACATTTGAACTGACAGTGATTAATGGACCTCTACCCTTTTGCATTTGCCTCCTGCTGAAACCAGGCAAAACAGGTTTTGCCAAAACAGCTGAAGTGAGTCCCACAGGCTCAGTTTCAGTTTCAGTGAAAGACACCACCGCAAACTTGTTGGTTATGGGGATTGGTACAACACCCTGAGTCCTCCCTGGCCCTTTCACCCTGCACAGGCTGCATAGATCTACTACTGACATGTCACTTGCAGTCAAGTGGACGGGTAGTGATAGATCCTGTACTTTCTGCAGAGGAGACAGGATCCGCAGGAGAGGACACTGTCTGAGGTATCTCTGTTACAGGTATCACAGGTACAACTCTCAGGAGCACTTCCAACACACTGATTTGCAGCAGCTGCCAATCATTTGACAGTAGTGAGGGTGATTTCCAGCTGCTTATAAATGTCAACCAAACTCATCCTGTGTTTGAGAACAGCATTCATAGTGGGGCAGCATTTTGGCTGGTGCAATGTACTACAAGGCAGTGAGCAAATAACTTTTAATTTTATCTGCTAATTATCTTTTAATCTGTTGAGCTAAAAAGTTGCTAATTCCCTATAAGAATTGAAGCTGATTCACAAAACAAGATTTCTATTAAGGCAACACAAAAATCTGTTGTAAAAATTACTAGTTTCTTAAAACATTTTGATGTTAACTATGGTTGTTAGCAAACTCGAAAAAAGAGTTAATTTGTGATAAATGCAGATAAGTTATAGGGTTGCTCCTTTTTTAGGGAAAACTAGATGTAACACAATATGTTAGTTAGAAAATGCCAGTTTGTTACAAATTTCTCATAGATTATGCAAAGGGCTATGGTTGCTCCCAAAATTCTCAGAAATGCCCATTTCTTTGTGTTGATATACAATGAAATTCAGGAGTGATATGTACTTTGGCTGAAATGTGGACCACAAATGCTGATGTTGCTCTCTTCCCATTTACTACTTTATCTTGAAATAAGTGAGCTCCCACTCCACCATCACTACTGACAGTCATTAAACAATAAGGTAACATCAAATATTGTCTGCTTAGAATGATGCATACACATAACTGTCTACCAACTTTTACTTGTAACTAAAATATCATATACATAAATTATCAATTTAGTAAGTAATTCATTTTTTTACAACAAAATCTGAACCTCATATGAACCCAGCTACAAAAATATTTAATTCAAATGGTACAACATAGTATTGATAAGATCAGCCACTATGCAGAATAGCAGTGTACTTTCTAGAAGTGGATTCTGGTGATAACTGGTGAAAACTCAAGGAGAGATCAAGATTAGTGATATAAGTTACATCTTTAAATTTATACAATAGATCGTCTCTTTCTAATACTTTATTTAAGTGTCTGGAGTCTGATACAAGCCCATCCCTATATTTTGTTTGCATACTACAATGAGTGGGTTATTATATTCACTACAACACCTCTTTATAAGTCTCCCACTTTCCATCGTTTGTAATTCCCTTTCTACAATCTCTCATCTGTACACTGATATTCCATAAGATTTAATGAAAAATGGTCCAAGTGGTTTCGGTTTAGGCTGAGACTGGTAATTCTTTACTCTTCCTGGTTTCCCATTATAAACATCTTCATAGTCCCATAAAATTTTTCTTAAATCCGCCTTTTCACTCTCATTAAGTTTCTCAGAATCCTCTTCTTTGGTTTCAGTGAGATTATGATAATATTCTTATCCTTCCTTCTCATTTAAACTAACTTCCTCCTCTTCAATGTATCCTGTAACATCTACATAATTTACCTCTTTAATTTTCTTAATGCTATTCCCATTTACAATGATAATTTGGTTGGAGAAAGAAATACCACTTCATGGTTCAGTAACACTTATTTTTTTTGGTTGTCCAAGCAAAAACCATCCAGTTCATACCTAAAATAATTTCCTCAGTCAGATCAGGTATCGCAAAGCATCTGTAGATAAATGGTATATTACTGATTCTAAATGACAGCAATATTTGTTTGCTCACAACTTTACTATATCTCTCTGTAGCTCCTCCAAATTTAATGCTTATCACTGGCAACTCAACAAAATCTGGACTGGTTTAATCTGTCCCTTAACTTTTCAGACAAACACTGAAGTGGACTCCCTGTAGATATTAAATAGCTAACCTTCACATTTAAACAACAGGAAATCTAGGGTGGAATGTAACAATATTATGAAAAGGGAAGTTGCTACTCACCATATAGTGGAGATGCTGAGTCACAGATAGGCACAACAAGGAGACTCTCATAATTAAAGCTTTTGGCCATTAAGGCCTTTATCAACAATAGATGACAGACACAAACACACACGCACACACACACACACACACACACACACACACACACACACAAAACATCAGCTAGAGTGTGGTTTAGGTTGCCTGAGACCGCAGTCATGCGTGTGTGTGTGATCTATTGTTGATGAAGGCCTTAATGGCTGCTATCATGACTAAGAACTGCTCTGATGCTGCTTTCTCTCAACAAATGCATCACAAAATTCTTCCCCAAAGTCTTCAACTTTAACAACACATTTCTTCAGGAATTGTTGGACATGACATTTGTTCTGATTACCAAAGCATTCATACAAAATTTGCAGAGATTCCTTTAATGCAAGATTTTCCTCAGGATTACATGAATGGATTTGTTTTGTCACTTGAATCAACATCTTCACTAAGTTGCCACTGTGTATGCTACACACTTTTACAATGCCACTGTTTCAGAACTCACAATTGCCTTTTTATGAATAAAATTATGAGGTCTATTCAAAAAATTCCAGAACATTTGTAAATTCACATGCATGGTGTGTTGGAATGAAATTCAAATGGCATTCCTCCACATGCCTGTGTTTATTGTGTAACTGCTAGAAGTTTCATTGTTGAAGTCTGCTATTAGTGTTCAGTCCCATATTGAGTAGAATATTGTGTTGCACAATATGCGAATTTTGAGATATCAGAGTTTGAGAAGCAAAGCATCTGCATTAAATTTTGTATAAAACTCAAGAAAATCTTTACAGATACACAACAGATGATGAGGGAAGCCTAAAGTGATGAGTGCTTAAGCCATACTTGGTATTACAATTGGTTCACCAACACCAAAGACAGCTTGTCAGGTCAGGTCAAATGTCATCCCACAGGACAAACTGTTAATTGATGGTACTATTGGAACATGTTGCAATGCCTGTGGGAGAGTGTGAAATGGAAATGGCCTCAAATGTGGTGAGACAATTCATAGCTCTTGCATCATGATAATGCACCCACACATTCATCCCTGTTGGTGCATACTATTGCACAAAAAATGAAATCACAGTGGTGCCTCATCTTCTCTACTCTCCAGACCTGGCCCCTGTCGACTTTTTTCTTATTTCCAAGTTCAAAAACCCCATTGAAAGGATGAAGATTCACAACAATAGATAAAATAAAAGACAGATCACAGTTGGTGCTTCATGTGATCCAATAAGAGGTGTACCAAGACTGCTTCCAGAAATGGAAACGGCATTAGGAACAGTGTCTCAGTTGTGGTGGAAAGTATTTTGAAGGATAACATGCACAATAAGTAAAAAGTAAGAGTAGAAAAATTTTCTTGACAAAGTTGCAGAATTTTTGAACAGACCTTGTGTAATCCCTAATCCATAGCAGATGATACAGAAGAATTTTCTTTTGACAATTCTGATAATGACCTGACACCTCTGTATGGCAGCTTTGTACCATGTTCTTAGCACAGCATTAAACACCTCTATCTGTGTGGATGTTGCACATGCTGGTGAAGCCATTGGTCTTTTTATATTGCCAATACACACTACATATGCGCCATATGATGCACATAGTAAATTTCATATTGCAATCTTCATAGTGTCCAATTTTCAGCCCCATATAGTTTCTGAACACCATGGAAATCCATTGAACCCTTATAAAGCAGTTCAGATTTACAGCTGCAAAAATTCCACATGAGAATGTACAGCAATTGTTTGCATATATACCATATGAACCATGCATATCTCACAACATACACTAATGTGTTTCTGGTGACACAAAATCCAAAACTACAGTATCTAATTTCTTTCTTGGTCTGAAGAATGGGCTCATAACCTATTACATAAACTTCCATAAAAAAGGGAAACAATATAAAGCGCACACACACAATGTGGTTGCTACAACAAGAGACATATATTTTAGGACCGCTACAAAAGACAGAGATATAAAGAAACATGAAATAAAAGATATGGGTTTCACAGACATCGAGAAGGACCTTTTGTATGAGGCAGAAAATAAAGATGATAATAGCATACAAGGTAGCTCATATATTCCTACTGAAACTGACAAAAGTGAAGGTTACAATATTATGAAAAGGAAAGTTGCTACTCATCATATAGTGGCGATGCTGAGTCACAGATAGGCACAACAAAGAGACTCTCACAATTAAAGCTTTTGGCCATTAAGGCCTTCATCAACAATAGATCTCTCTCTCTCTCTCTCTCTCTCTCTCTCTCTCTCTCTCTCTCTCTCTCTCACACACACACACACACACACACACACACACACACACACACACACACACATATGATCACACACACACACACACACACACACACACACACACACACATGACTGCAGTCTCAGACAACATCAGCTAGAGTGTGGTTTCAGTTGCCTGAGACTGCAGTCATGTGTGTGTGTGTGTGTGTGTGTGTGTGTGTGTGTGTGTGTGTGTGTGTGTCTTCCCAGCCTCTTCCTCATGTTTCCCCTGCTGCATTATCTCCCCCTCGGGAGGTGGGGAAGGAGAGGACAGTGCCATGTCCGTGGGCGTCTCCCCAGTTTCCCCCTGTGGAGTGGGATTGCAGGGCCGCGACCTCTTCTCTGTGTACTGCTTTCTCCCTTGCAGCGACGGGTGTCTACTTCTTCAAGTATGCGCAGCTGCACGAGTTCACAGCATGCACGACACTGCAGTTCGCACATGTGTTGTGGTTTGTCACAGTCTCGTGTGTCATACGCCTTGGCACACTTCAAACACACGACTGTGTCCCTGCACATCCTGGTGACATGCCTGACCTTCTGGCAGTGGTAACACTGCCTCTTGTGCTGTGGTCTGTGTGGCATTCGCTGGGTTATTCAGTGGTTTGTTATTTAACTAATTTGCAAGTGAAAATGATACTCTTATTTTATTACATTGAGTAATTACTAAATAATGTTTCTCCCGGCTAAAGATTTGATCAAGTTGCTAAAGAACTCCAAGTTAACGTCGTGTTAAAGTGTTGTCTGTAAGTTGTGTAAGTGTCACTAAATCACAGTTCATACAACGGATTCTATACAACTATGGATTATGATGGAAACAGTTATCTTCAGCAAAATGATCATTAAAACCACAGAATATCAGCCACGCACAACACTTACGTATGTTACCTGAAACAATATTCTTCGCAACTCGTGCGTAATTAATTTTGGCTCCATACATCAGCTAGAAAAGTTTGTTATAACGATCGTGCTATGAGCACTGTTTTTAAAGAACCAATCTGATTCAAATTATTTTCATTAAAATGAGTTCAGGACCACCGGTGCACATTTATTTTTACACATTTGTATTATGTTCAGCATTTATGTCTGCAGAGTTGCGTAATTTGAATTTGCCACTGAGACAATTGTTAAGATGGTGGCAGACAATTGATAGAGACTTTCTATTGTTAGACCAAATAAGTATTTTAACTGCTTATTAAACTTTACAGAAACTCTACTTTCATATTGTGCATTATTTAGACTCCATCAAGCAAACATTTGATTTGTTTCTAAGGAAAAAACAGACAAAAACGTGATACAAATCACTATCATCAATGGCTGCGCTCCTTGCAGCGGAAAGAAACAATTAACACAGATAATGCTTACTGAGAGAGGAATTACAGTTACAAATAATTATTCACTCATGTTTATAATAATAATGAGCTCTATTTTCAAGTAATAATTAACAAATAATTACAATTTCTTAACAGACCTCAGTTTGATATGAGTCTTGCATGCTGAACCTACAAAAGCCATCCAACAAAAGGTAAAAACAAAGGAAGACAAATGCAGATCATAAAAGCACATTACAATTATCATTGTCTTCGTATGATACACATCGATATGTCCAATTATATCATAGAATATTATATAAATAATTAATTCACTATAAGTTTTCATTTTTTTTCATACATCAAATACATAATGTTTATAACTGTTAGAGGCATAATTTCCTCTCGTCGCCCTGTAGCCAAAGATTTATCTTGTGGATGTTACAATGCCCTTTGGGCTGAGAAAAAAAATTAGTTTATCTATTGTATTTTTTTTTTATCAGTCCACATAACCCACATAGATTTGCTACTCTCAAGATGCATATGTTTAGTTTCAATGTTGTTTTAGACATGACAAAATTATAGTTGAATTGAGTGCTTTAGATGACTTCAGTGACTGTATTATCTCGGAAATTGCTGCGGATACTTCCTGGATTAACTTTTCCCCCCCCCATTTGTGTTCACTGGACTTGGAAAACTGGGAATAAAACCGTCCAAGGGGCTTCAAGAAAATACAGACACCTACTTTCAACAGTCAGGCTTGACATGAATGTAAAAAAATATGCTGGAAAATGCAAATTTACGACTCTGTTGTAAGCATCTGAGATAATGAATGTTTTTTCATGGTGGTATATCATAATTTCCCAAGTCACTCATTTATCGAATGTCATAAGAATTTGCTGCTGATGTTGTAAGACCGCCCCCGTGTCAAGCCGTTGGATCGCAGACGGGTAGTGGCTGCTGCTCGACTGTCCCAGGCCGAGTCTGTGGGGCGTCGGTTGCCATCAGCTGCATCGTGGTTTGGATCTGCTGCTGGCTAGAAGTCGCGCAGCAGCAGGTCTTGTTTCTCCTTTCCCATGCCCTCAGTTTAAGACGGGTACATGAAATGTCAAAATATAAGCATCAGTGACAA
This sequence comes from Schistocerca piceifrons, assembly GCF_021461385.2. Taxonomy (NCBI): domain Eukaryota; kingdom Metazoa; phylum Arthropoda; class Insecta; order Orthoptera; family Acrididae; genus Schistocerca; species Schistocerca piceifrons. The sequence continues at coordinate 218,116,287 of NC_060145.1, read as the reverse complement.
GATAACTACTATTCTCATCCTGTGGAAAAGTTAATTAGTGTCCATTTCACTTGCATTCACGCGGATGAAATTAGACTGTTTTTGGAGTATGTTCTGTATTTTGACACTGTTCAACACAATGTAGTGATTCACATGTAAGTTTATCACAATACGCACATTTTGAACACTGCATCATTAATCATACAAGTGCCTGTAGTGTGCTTCGTTTACTTAAATGGAATGTAAATATTTTCGAGACGCGCTGCGTAGCCAATGTTGCATTATTGTCTTGCCGCGCGGCTGGCTGTACAGTCTGTCACATTAAATTTGGCACGCGGAGACGCTTCATATCAAACTACTAAAGGTCATCAGTTCAAGTTAATTATTAATACAGTCAACAGTACTCAACATTCATGGCATTGCTGCTAACATTGACACTCCAAGAGCGTTCATAAGGTTACGTGATCACAATTTTTATCACTGTTCATCATTATTCACAATGTAAATCACAGTTCTTCATGCGTCCACTAGTTCCTGCGAAACACGTTTCACTGTTCTGATTGCTGTTAGTAGTTTTCCACAGTACTTAACAAACAATCTATATGAAAATGACACTTTTCAAGTAATGAGGTCTGGTACACTTGCACATAAGTTCATATTACCATTACTGAATAACAAAATTTAAAATTTTACACAGTCACATGAACATGAGACAATATAAAACTTTCAGAATCTGCTACATTATCTTGACCATGAGATCATTACTGAACTGTCCAGATAACAGTACATTTCCATTTTTATTACAGATACATATATTTACATTTTTTTATTTTTTTTCGGGATTGTTATTTACCATGTTTTTTGGACAGATGTCCATGTTCAGTTTATCTAACAGGAATGTTGCTCATAAGAGCATTTTAAATGACTTCGTAATGGAACCGTGTACGTAAATCAGTACACATTTAGATTTCTCTTCACTAGTGGTGAAAGCAGTTTATTTTATTTTATTTTATTTTTTATTTTTTTTCTGTCACACAGCTCACACACCACTAACACTCACTATGTGTGTGGGACTACATGACTCGATTTTATGAAAATATTTTTGTTATATCCATTCTTACACATGAACAAATATATTACTTAAGCATTTTAATCATTTCTTTCCTACATATAGGAAGGTAAAATTCCTCACATTTAATGCAATAACACTCAAGTGTTTATCAAGTTATTTATCCCTTTCAGAGTAAAAATACATTTATTATGGGGATTCTCTACTCCTTGTTCAAATAATTCAAGAATATTACAGTGTAATACTTGACGTAAAAGCTTATAAACTAATACATACATAATATTATCAAATTATTACTGCTAATTATTTTACCATAAACATTATATTTACAGTTATGGGGTAGTGCACTTTCACTTCTGATTGGTCCTTTGTATCACTTCATTTTTCTTAGTCCAGGGGACCGAGTAAGATGCTCTGCAATAGGTCTTGTGCGGATATACTTTCATATTATACTGGTAATCTTTTATGATTCCAGGGCGTTCACTGAATACTTCGAGGTATCTGGATAATAATTCTGTTCATTGTCTAGCCTCTGAAGCATTAATGCAAGTTGCCTCCTGTACTTTCTCTTCTACTGTTGTGGCGATGTCACTCACGTTGCTGGGTGCATTGTTATTTCGATTTTTGTGACACATCTGGGGGTGCTTATGATCCAACACTAACAACTTCTGTTTGCTGACAGAAAGATTCATTTTTCTCATCAGCGGAAGGTTCGCACCCAACTCCCGATTCAGCATTAATGTTATGGGTCACTGTTGGTACTTAAGTGCACATGTCCCACGGGTGAGATCAATTACAGCTTCCCTTTCCCGAAGGAACTCAAGACCCAGAAGCACCGGTAGTGACAAGTTATCCATTAGTAGGAACGTGCATAATAAGCGATCATTTCCCAAGGAAAGTTCCACCTGTGTCTGGTATTTTATACTCTGTGCCTTTTTTCCCCTGGCGAAGGCCTACAGGGACCAAAATTAGTTTGTTGGCTTCTGAGTGTTTTGTTTTGTTTCCAAAGGTACCTCCACTGTTCTAACATTTTGTGAGTTTTCAGTCAGAGGAGGCCTGCTTGGATCCCACCACGGTGGATATTGATTGCTTGGTATAGGTATAGCTTGTACATAATTTATTGGCTGACCTGAATTGATAGAATTTTTTGCTGCGGCTGCCAATGACTTGGCCCTTGCTGTCGCCAGTATTCACTGTCAACCCGCATATTTTTAGGCTTGTCTTTATATGGACTGTCTGACGTGTTGTCATTTCGTCTCTTTCGGTTGTTATTGTTATTGTTTAGGTTTTCATTGTGGTACGGCTTCTGATTACCATTCGGTTGTTGGTGTTCTTCGGCCTTTTGGTAATTACTGTTACTATTATTAGGATAACCAAAATTTTGGTTGTATGGATTCCTACTACTATTATTATTGTTGTATTTTCCATTACTATAAGCTTTACTTTTATTTTTCTTTGGACTACCTTCACCCCTATTTCCATTATTTCCATTCCATGAATTTTTTCTATTAGGACTATTATTATTGCTGATCACGTCAGAATTTTTTCTGGCGTCTTCTTGCACTAGATCCAGAGAATCAATTACAGACAGAAATTCTTTCAGATCAGTGTCTGTAACATTAAATAATTTTTCTCTAATATGTATGGGTAATCTAGCTTTTAATACTCGCAATAAGTGTCTGGTGGTTACTGGCTCATCCCAGTACCGGGTCATGTTAATATATTTTTCAAAGTACTTTCTTAAGGAACCTGACTTCGGATTGTACATTTCTGCATTGTAAACAATTTTACGGAGTCGCTCTTGAGTAGACGCTGACCAGAATTTATCAAGGAATGCCTTCTCAAAGTCGTGGAAAGTCTTGCAAGTTTCTGCTGCATTTAATGCCCAGAGCGATGCATCACCAGAAATATGTTAAAAGCACAAACTGTATTTTCTGTTCTTCCGACCATGATTTTGGAAGAACACTTTTGAAGTTCCGAATGAAAACTACTGGATGTATGTTTTTCTTGCTTTCTTCGTTAAATATTTGAAACTGTCTATGCTTAATTAGGCTTTCCTCATGCATCAAAGTAGTTAAGTGCATGGAATTACTATCATTCGCAGGTGGTGTGGTTACTTTATTACAAGTACATTCTATTCCACTATTATTGTTCCTTGGTGTCACATATTGCTCTTGTAATATCGGTTGATTACCAAAATTTGCTCTTCCTTGTGGTGCATTAATATTCGCCGTCAGATTATCTGTGATCTTTTGCCTGTCAGTACCAGTGTTGTCATTACTGCATACTGTCAGATTTTCAAAGTTTTGATTTTCAGAGCTCAGCACCCTGGCTACTTCTGTTCAGACTTGCTTTTGGATTTCCGAGGGAATGTCCTCCTGCATTGTTTCCACAGCGGTAGCCAAGGCTTTGAATTGGTTCTCTAGTCTATCTACTTCAGTTTGAAGACTATTGACCTGAACTGGAATGTTTGTTAACGGTTCAATAGTGGTTTTTACTGCATCGATCTCCTGCTTAAAATTGGTAGTAATAGCATTACCACGATCGACCAACACTTGATTTATCCTACGGACAATTTCTTTATTTCTTTCCAGTAAAATATTGTTTATATTTTCCATAAATTTCTTTTCCTTTTCTTGGTCCCTGAGCTCCTGTTGCTGTTTTTCTATAAGCTTTTCCTGTCTACATTTTTTCTTTTCTGGCTGACGTTGTCTTTCACGCTCCTGCTCTTCAAGCTCGCATTGTTTTTCACGCTCCTGCTCTTTAATAGTAAATTTTTCAAATAATGCTGTTAGCATATCCTGTATGGACATAGCTTGAGCATTTATAACTTCTGCCCTTTGCTCAGAACAAATATTGTCATTCATTCCTAACTGGTTGAATGCAGGAGTGTTAGTTTGTTCTGGCAACTCCTTGGTTTTACTATCACTTGTGACATCAGTTTTTAAATTATCATTCATAATTAAATTTTCTAATAATTCGACAGAAATATGAGTAGATTGTTCTACCTGAGACTCTGATGTCATCTCTGCATCAGTATGCTCATTCGATTTATTTTTCTTTTGTTTAACCATTCTATCACCAATATAGCACAACAAATATACAAAACACTGACAAGTACCAGTTGACACAAAATGATCTTATAACTAACCATATACACAAATAACACTCAAAAATATTATTCTCGCAGCCAGAATATTCAATTATTACTACTTATGGTTGGAAGTACTGATTTCAATTTTAAATTGCACACGCAGCAAATGTTGTTGGTGTGCTGCTGTAAATTTTGTGAACATGGATATCTGTTCATACCTGTATTGGTTGACAGTTGTGGAATGCACTGCTTATGTGAGGTTACTCGTGTGTCTGGCACCAGTGCAGATACAGGTTTGTGCAGCAGTTCAGTAGGAAGATGTCAATGCTTATGAAACAAATAAATAAACAATGATTAATAGTTTGTTTTGGTACTCCGTACCTGTAATAGATCACAATTTCAATTATTAAAATGAATAAATGTGCATTGGTGGCCCCACGTTGGGCGCCAGTGTGGCATTCGCTGGGTTATTCAGTGGTTTGGTATTTAACTAATTTGCAAATGAAAATGATACTCTTATTTTATTACATTGAGTAATTACTAAATAATTTTTCTCCCAGCTAGAGATTTGATCAAGTTGCTAAAGAACTCCAAGTTAACGTCGTGTTAAAGTGTTGTCTGTAAGTTGTGTAAGTGTCACTAAATCACAGTTCATACAACGGATTCTATACAACTATGGATTATGATGGAAACAGTTATCTTCAGCAAAATGATCATTAAAACCACAGAATATCAGCCGCGCACAACACTTACGTATGTTACCTGAAACAATATTCTTCGCAACTCGTGCGTAATTAATTTCGGCTCCATACATCAGCTAGAAAAGTTTGTATAACGATCGTGCTATGAGCACTGTTTTTAAAGAACCAATCTGATTCAAATTATTTTCATTAAAATGAGTTCAGGACCACCGGTGCACATTTATTTTTACACATTTGTATTATGTTCAGCATTTATGTCTGCAGAGTTGCGTAATTTGAATTTGCCACTGAGACAATTGTTAAGATGGTGGCAGACAATTGACAGAGACTTTCTATTGTTAGACCAAATAAGTATTTTAACTGCTTATTAAACTTTACAGAAACTCTACTTTCATATTGTGCATTATTTAGACTCCATCAAGCAAACATTTGATTTGTTTCTAAGGAAAACACAGACAAAAACGTGATACAAATCACTATCATCAATGGTTGCGTTCCTTGCAGCGGAAAGAAACAATTAACACAGATAATGCTTACTGAGAGAGGAATTACAGTTACAAATAATTATTCACTCATGTTTATAATAATAATGAGCTCTATTTTCAAGTAATAATTAACAAATAATTACAATTTCTTAACAGACCTCAGTTTGATATGAGTCTTGCGTGCTGAACGTACAAAAGCCATCCAACAAAAGGTAAAAACAAAGGAAGACAAATGCAGATCATAAAAGCACTTTACAATTATCATTGTCTTTGTATGATACACATCGATATGTCCAATTATATCATAGAATATTATATAAATAATTAATTCACTGCCCTTTGGGCTGAGAAAAAAAATTAGTTTATCTATTGTATATTTTTTTTATCAGTCCACGTAACCCACGTAGATTTGCTACTCTCAAGACGCATATGTTTAGTTTCAATGTTGTTTTAGACATGACAAAATTATAGTTGAATTGAGTGCTTTAAATGACTTCAGTGACTGTATTATCTCAGAAATTGCTGCGGATACTTCCTGAATTAACTTATCCCCCCCCCCATTTGTGTTCACTGGACTCAGAAAACTGGGAATAAAACCATTACATACAAAAGTGAAGCACAAAATTAGATCTGGTGTTATAATCTTTAATACTGAGGGCCAACCTTTCTCATTTATGAAAATGCAGATTCTATTCGAGTATGTTAATGGTAATTAGTTCAAATTGAAAATAACGAATTTTTATAGGCATATGGTAAAACAAGAGGGGAAGTAAAATTATCCCAGCTTGCTTCATCGCAGGCCTACCACAACAACAGCAGCAACTTGGCCTCCACAGCAATAGCAGTGAGGCCTTACTAAATTGGCAACGAGAGTTTACTGCCCTAAAGGAAAGTTCTTGTACTCAAATTATTCTTGGGATTGAGAGTTGGCTGAAACCTGAAATGGAAAACTGTGAGATATTTAGTGAGTCATGGAAATGACAGATTAGAGGCCATAGACAAAAATAGTGAAGTCATCTGGTGTAGGTGAAACCAAGTTAATTGTTGAAAGCTTTTACCGGCTGCCCGACACAGCAATGACAGTTCTAGAATCATTCAAAGAAAGTCTACAGTCAGAAGCATGGAGACAGCCAGATCATGCAATACTTGTTGTTGGACACTACTTTAACCTACTGAGTATAGACTGGGATGACTATGGATTCATTGTGTGTGTGCGGGGGGGGGGGGGGGGGGGGCAGGCGGTGGGGGGGGGGGGCATGCGGGGGGGGGGGGGGGAGCAGACAAAACATCATGTGAAATCATCATGTGAAATACTTTTGAATACATTTTCTGAAAACTGTATTGAGAAGCTAGATCAGTGGCCAATACAAAATGGAAATATCTTAGACCCAGTGGCCAGAAAGGGACTGGACCTTATCAACAATGTCAGTATAGAAATAAGGTTAAGTGATAATGATGTCATCATAGCAAAAATGGTTATGAAAGTTAATAAATCAGTCGACAAGTCTAGGTGAGTGTTCTGCTAGATAGAGCAGATAAGCAGTTGTTAATACCTCACTTAGACAGTGAACTGAATCACTTAGTTCCAGTAAGATGGACATAGAGGTATTCTGGCCAAAATTTAAGCAGATTGTAAATTGTGGCCTCGAGAATTATGTGCCTAATAAGTGGATAAAGGATGGAAAAGACTCACCATGGTTTAATAATGAAATTCATAATATGATGAGGAAGCAGAAGCTGTTGCACTTTCAGTTCAAAAGAGGAAGCACAAATGATGACAAGCAAAGGTTAGTAGAGATTCATGCATCTGTGAAAAGATATGTGAGCTTAGCGTACAACAGCTACCACATATCATACTTGTGCAAAAGATCTGGCAGAGAACCGGAGAAAATTCTGGTCCTATGTAAAATTGATAAGCATGTATAAGGCTTCCATGCAGTCCCTTTTTGACCAGTCTGGTGTGGCAGTTGAAGAAGGAAAATGAAAGCTGAAGTTTTAAATTTTACATTCAAGAGATTATTCACACAGGAGAATCATACAAACATACCGTCATTTGACCATCAGACAGATTCATGTATAGACAACATAGTAATATGCATCCATGGAGTAGAGAAACAGCTGAAAGATTTGAAAGCAAATAAATTATGAGGTCCGAATGGAATCCCAGTCTGATTTTACCAGGAGTACTCTACAGCATTGGCCCCTTAACCAGCTTGCATTTATTGTGGTTCTTTCACCCAGCACAAAGTCCCAAGTTACTGTACAAAAGTGCAGGTGACTCCAATATATTAGAAGGGTAAAACAACAGACATACAAAACAGCACAGTTTTAGAAAGCATCACTCGTGTGAAACTCAGCTTGTCCTTTTCTCACATGATATGCTGAAAACCATGGATGAAGGCAGGGTGTATACGACCTGGGACAAGTGGGAGATCTGGGAAAAACCCAGGAATTTTTTCATCCAGGAGAAAACTGTCGAAAACCCTGGAATTTTTTAGAATTCCGGGAAATTTTCATTGTTTTAGTTTTCAGTTAAATTTTTGTAATATTGTCTGGTAAGAACCAATATTCTAACGAAGGATATTACTGTATCTCACTACTGCAGAATAATACTGCAGCAATAAAATATGAAAGAGAGAAAAAAACGAAAATAATACTGAGTTGCCAAGGAAATGTGCCTTATACAGAAATAAAAAACAAAGTGCTCACACAAGTGTCTGCCAACAGCAAAATGTGTCAACAGCTTTAGGAAAAATATGCAATGCTTCATAACAACAAATTGCCTCCAATGAGTGTGATGTCACAACTGTTTACATTAGATTTGTTTGAGCAGTTACAATTTTGTGAAGAGTTCTTGTTCTCCCAGTTACAAATAATCCCACCCAGTATTTATTGTTTGTTTGAACAGGGGCATGTTGTCAAATGGACCGACTGGGAGCAGGAGAGGCATCACAGGACATTTTAATTTCCACTGTCCTGAATGCAGTTTGATGGCACCCATTACAAAATGTTACATGTTGGAGTTCCACAGAGTGAAATACAGTGACATGCGATAGAAGAATGCTGTGTGAAGAGGTGTGGCACTGCACTTTGGCACATTTAAAACCAAACATTTCCCCAAACACATACTTTTATGTATCAAAACCTTCAGAAAGATGTACGCTACAAAATGGACATTTTTTGAAAAGTCGATTTTTAAAATTTTTGGCATCCTACCTCAAACACTCGAGGGAGGAGGGGTGCCACTATCTGGTATTGCCCCCGGTTCAGAAATATCATAGATCCAGGCCTGATCCACAGAGAATATTAAGTTGTAATGGGGATGTGGATAGTCTCATGTGATCCGTATTTACGTTTAGTGAGTTTGATGTTTCCTTTTTGTTATTGCTCTCACATCAAATGAAAACAAAACAGATTTCTTTGTCCAGGAGCTATCAAGTCAATTAAAATACATTTACTTAATTACAGAAGGCTAAAATATGTTATTAGTTTCAGATGTTATTTTATGTCCCCTTTCTGACAGTCAAGTATTAATCGCCTTGCAGAACAATGAAGTTATTTTTGTCGATTTGATAACAAAATGTGGCTTTAATTAATCTTTTCCATTGAGCAAGTCAATTTGTTTGTAAGGGAGCACTTAATTCCACACTGTTGGCTAGTTTCAACTGTTCACTGCATTTCAAGTGCACCTTCTCATCTTCTAGCATGTGTGGCATTATGCCATAATAAAGAACCAAACATGAGATAATACAGTACTGGTACTCCCAGAAAATTTACATCTGAATCTGGACATATGAATGTGCACTTTCAGCCGAATTATGCATTTTAGTATGGTTCACAAAATTCCCATGCTCTTGGAGTATCCTCTAATGTCTTGTTTCTTTTATGCCATTATGTAAGATTTTTTAATGTTTTACACATATGAACACAGGCATTGTGCATCATCATAGCTGCGCAAGCAAGGTGACGCTTGTTATCTGGCACTCTCTGGCAACTGCTGAAACGAACCTATTTTTAATAGGTCATGGTAAAATATTCCGAGTGGTGGTTTGAAAAGCATTATTTTCAAAGTAAATTTCCTTTTACGCAAGATGAACTATGTGTGAGAATGTATGACGAATTTCTTAAATCACAGAGTGATTGACTCTCATTTGAAAATCAGCCTTTTTAGTACAATGATTTAGAATAATTTCGACCCCAGAAGATCTGACATTTATGTTGTTCTTAAAAATTTTACTGGCACATTTGTGTGATGTATCTTAAAGTGTAACACGTGCAAAAAGGGGCAACATTATATGTGAAAGCTTTTCTTTTCCTGTAGCAACACTATGTATATTTATTTAAACCATTAACTTTTCCTATTTGTGTGTTCACACTACTTAACAGTGATGTTGCTATTGGCTGACTACATCACATGTCCTATGTTGTGAATATCCGCTGTTGCCAGCTGGTGAGATCATGTGATGTGAGCTATGACTGGCTTACAAAAGCGCATCGCAATCTCGATTTCAATCTCCTTCCACCAACCTTCACACCTACTAATCCTTGATCCACCCCATCCTCTGTTATGCCAGCATAGCTTGGATTTCCACCCCTCCCCAGTTCTATAAAGCCCTCCAAATGCTCGAATGCCATGCGCTCCGCCTCGCCTTCCGCATCCACCTTCCGTCCCCCACGCGCATCCTCTACAACCTCATCCCCTTCCCCCACCTTCTCCTTTTCCTTGAACACATCCACACACTATATATTGTCCGCTGCATTGATCCTCCTCACCCCCTGGTGTCTCCCTTCCTCTCCACCCCCAACCCATTGCCGCGCCTTTACCATTGTGTCCCACCCTCTCTCCATCTCCACACTCTCCGCCTCCTTTCCCAACGCAACTTCCACCATCTACCTCTCCTGGATGGTAAGCTTTGTCCTGACATGTACCCTTCCTACCAACTCTAACCTCATCTTCCTTCCTCCTCCTCAGGACTCCCTCTCCTCCCCCTCCCTTCTCCTGAGCGGCTTCCCCCTCCCTCCCTTGTGCTCCTTTTCAGTGTGTGTGCGCTCCCTCCTGCCTTGTCTTCCCTCTTCATCTCCTGACCCACCAGTCTCCTGCCTCTTAGTGTACCCACTGATGCCCCTACTCTCTTCATCCTGCTGCCTCCCCTGCTGCCCCTTGCTCTCCCCTCCTTTTCCATCCTCTCTGACCTCTCCCTCGGCAGGTCCCACCTGGCAGTTTTATTCTTCATCGTGTTTGCTCCACGTGGGTTTTAAATGTGTTATTCTGGAGTGTTTTTAATACTGTGACTGACTTTTAACATCTGCATGTGCATTCAGTGTCTTCTTTGTGTTTTAAGAATCGCCAACTGTGTTTTTTTTAACTTTCTGGTGACCTTTTTAATTGTCCCCCCCCATGAACGTCTCTATGTCAGTGTATTTTTACCTCCATTTTCTCCCCTTACTCTGTTTTATGTTCCCCTATTTTATTGCCTTATATATTTAACATTTTATTCTTGTTTTAGTTGTCATGTCACTCGGCTGAAGATCATTGGATTGTGCCGCTGATAGCCCTCCTCTGCTCGTATGGGCAGGGGAATGAAATCACAATTAAAAAAAAAAAAAAATTCAATGCTTCGGAACGTAACATGTGGTGTTTGGTGGAATTCGAATTTATACTTTCATAATATGAAAATACTGTGTACATGTTGCTGCAAATCAGACAACTTCCCAAAATGTGTTTTGTTCCCTGTTCCCATCACTTAACATGGAAAAAGTGTATTTTCACCTGGGAGAAAGTGCACTTTTTACTGGGAATTCCGGGAAAAATCTGGGAATTTTTCTTCCTCGTCTACGTATACACCCTGGAAGGGCAACAGGCAGACTCCACATTTCTAGATTTCCAGAAAACATTTGACATGTTGCCTTTTGCCCATTGCAGTCTATTGCATATGGAATAAATTCACATATATGTGAGTGGCTCAAAGACTTCTCAAGTGATGGGACCCGGTATGCTGCCCTCAATGGCAAATATTTATAGAGACAAGGTTATCATCTGCGGAGTGCCAGGGAACTGTGATAGGACCACTGTTGTTCTCTTAATACATAAATGATTTGGTGGACAGGTTGGGCAGCAATCTATTGTTGTTTTCTGATGATAATGTGGTGTATGGTAAGGTGTTGATGTTGAGTGACTTTAGGAAGATACAAGACAACTTCAACACAATTTCTAGTTGGTGTGATGAATGGGAGCTAACTCTAAATGTGAGTAAATTTGGATGAGTAGGAACAATAAAAATGTAATGTCAGATTACAGTATTACTAATGTCCTATTTGTCACAATCAAGTTGTTTAAATATCTGGGCATAATGTTACAAAGTGATATGAAATGGAACAAGCATTTGAGAACTGTTGTAGGGAAAGTGGATGGCCAACTTCAGTTTATTCTGAGAATTTTAAGAAAGAGTGGTTTACCTGTGAAGGAGACCACATGTGGGATGGTGGTATGACCTATTCTTGAGTACTGTTTGAATGTTTGGGATCCATACCATGTCAAACTGAAAGAAGACATCAAAGCAATTCACAGGTGGGCTACTAGATTTGTTACCAGCAGCTTTGAACAATACACAAGTGTTATGGAGATGCTTTGGGAACTCAAATGGGAACAGAGCTCCCCCCCCCCCCTCCCTTCCCCCTTTTCTAGTGTGGAGCGTGTGTAGTGGGTAGGCAGGTGGTGGTTCACCACCATTTTTAGATTTGTAGTCCTGTCTATAGGGACAGTGGAGGAGTATGGGTCTGCCACAGTGGGGATGGGTAGTGTCACCGCCAGCAATGTTTTTGACTTGTGGAACTAGTGGGGGACGTTGAGCCAAGAGAGTTGGAGAGATCAATGTGCCCCTCTGCTGTTAGCAACCAAGCCAGTTTAAGCCAGTGGATGAACAAAGTTGTGGGTTTGTCCTTCTGCAGTACTGACGAAGTTTGCCGCCTCTGTAAGAGTACTTTGCTCAGGCTGGTGTACAGGTGCTGAAGTGCCGTGCAACCATGTCACTGCATAGCATCATTTGAGAGCACTAATTCGGCCCCTTGGGGATGAAGGTTGGTTGTAATGTGTGGGTGTGTGCCGGGGGTAGGAGGAAGTTGTTGATGTGGCATAGGATGTTCTGTACTAATGCAGGTAGCTCTGCAGTTGTAAGTGGTGGGGCTAGCAAAAGAAATACTGACAGGAGGGTAAGGCATTCACCATACAACACCTCCACAAGCAATGACTTGAAATTGTCCTTGTATACTGCCCAGGTTCCTAGCAGAACACAGGGTGGAGCATCTGTCCTTTGGGTGTTGTGGCACATTAAGAAGGCCTTCAAAGTCAAGTGCTATCTTTCCACTAACCGACTGCTCCATGAGTGGTTGGCTATCATATAGAACCATTGTAAGCTGCATAGTTTGCACAGCTCATTGAAGAGGGTGGATTCAAATTGTTGGCCCTGAATGGTTGTGAGTGATAGGGGGCAACCAAAATGGGAAATCCAGCAGTTATTGAAGGCCCGTACCATTGATTTGGCTGTTATATCATGTAATGAGTTCAGTTTATGCAGAGCCTGTGTGATCACTGGCTGATAACATGTACTACATCTTTGGACTCTGGGAGTGGGCCAAGTCCAAGTGTAAGTACCAGAAGCATCCTATAGGTACCATGAAGATGCCCTGTGGAGTGAAGATGCCCTGTAGAGGGGATGAGTGCCATCGGGGCTTGCTATGCTGGCACAGAACACTTGCCCTCACCCTTTTCCTGCAGTCTGCTTTAACCCATGGCCAAACAAAACATTCTGTAATGAGCCTAGTAGTGGGACAAACCTCAGGGTGAGACAGGTTATGAAGGTTGTCAAAAACTGATTTCCTGAATGGGCTGGTACCAGTGGATGTGGTCTTCTCTGCGATGTGTCACAAAAAACTTTGACGTAAGAGTTGGAGAGCTTTATTTTTTCAAGTTGCAGACCTGTGTTGGGTTTATCTAAGAGTTTGTGGAGTGTTTGTTGTGTTCTTGTCTGATCACTAGGTCCTCATTGTTGATTAGAGCACTGATGATATGGATACAGAACAAGTTGTCTGCCATCACATTTTCCATCTCATTCATGTGCTGGATGACTGTCAAGAACTGAGCTATCAGGTGAGACAGGTTATGAAGGTTGTCAAAAACTGATTTCCTGAGTGGGCTGGTACCAGTGGATGTGGTCTTCTCTGCGATGTGTCACAAAAAACTTTGACGTAAGAGTTGGAGAGCTTTATTTTTTCAAGTTGCAGACCTGTGTTGGGTTTATCTAAGAGTTTGTGGAGTGTTTGTTGTGTTCTTGTCTGATCACTAGGTCCTCATTGTTGATTAGAGCACTGATGATATGGATACAGAACAAGTTGTCTGCCATCACATTTTCCATCTCATTCATGTGCTGGATGACTGTCAAGAACTGAGCTATCAGGTCGAAGTGCCAGGAGCAGCTGGGTGACACATCTAAACTAGGATCACAAATGGCATGTAAGGGTGGTGTTTGGTGAAAAGTGTGAGAGGACAGCCCTCAATGTCCTCTCTGAAATACTTTACTGCCTCATAGAGGGTGAGTAGTTCACAATTGTAAGCAGACCACAAAGTTTGCAATCCCTTCAGTTTGCGTGAGAAGAGTTGCAAAGGTTGGTGTATGCCATTAACTGTTTGCTGTAAGACAGTGCCAATGGTGGTGTCAGTAGTGAGAGCAGCGATTAGCATATGGGCCTTTGGTGAGAGGTGGGCCAGAGTCACAGCTCTCTGTAGTGACTGTTTGATTGCTTTGAAAGACATATCAAGCTGTGATATTTGTCTGCTTGTGTCTGTATATGTGCGGATGGATATGTGTGTGTGTGAGAGTGTATACCTGTCCCTTTTCCCCCTAAGGTAAGTCTTTCCGCTCCCAGGATTGGAATGGCTCCTTACCCTCTCCGTTAAAACACACATCCTTTCATCTTGCCCTCTCCTTCCCTCTTCTCTGATGAAGCAACCATGGGTTGCGAAAGCTTGAAATTTGTGTGTGTGTTTGTGTGTTTTTTGTCTCCTATCAACATACCAATGCTTTCGTTTGGTAAGTTACAACTTCTTTATATATATATATATAGAAGGAAACATTCCACGTGGGAAAAATTATATGTAAAAACAAAGATGAGGTGACTTACCGAACGAAAGCGCTGGCAGGTCGATAGACACACAAACAAACACAAACATACACACAAAATTCAAGCTTTCGCAACAAACTGTTGCCTCATCAGGAAAGAGGGAAGGAGAGGGGAAGATGAAAGGAAGTGGGTTTTAAGGGAGAGGGTAAGGAGTCATTCCAATCCCGGGAGCGGAAAGACTTCCCTTAGGGGGAAAAAAGGACAGGTATACACTCGCACACACGCACATATCCATCCACACATACAGACACAAGCAGACATATTTCTGCTTGTGTCTGTATGTGTGGATGGATATGTGCGTGTGTGCGAGTGTATACCTGTCCTTTTTTCCCCCTAAGGGAAGTCTTTCCGCTCCCGGGATTGGAATGACTCCTTACCCTCTCCCTTAAAACCCACTTCCTTTCGTCTTCCCCTCTCCTTCCCTCTTTCCTGATGAGACAACAGTTTGTTGCGAAAGCTTGAATTTTGTGTGTATGTTTGTGTTTGTTTGTGTGTCTATCGACCTGCCAGCGCTTTCGTTCGGTAAGTCACCT
This sequence comes from Schistocerca piceifrons, assembly GCF_021461385.2. Classification (NCBI taxonomy): domain Eukaryota; kingdom Metazoa; phylum Arthropoda; class Insecta; order Orthoptera; family Acrididae; genus Schistocerca; species Schistocerca piceifrons. Next base: position 218,101,249 of record NC_060145.1, on the reverse strand, counting down.
CATCTTTGTTTTTTTATATATATAAAGTAGTTGTAACTTACCAAACGAAAGCGTTGGTATGTTGATAGGAGACAAAAAACACACAAACACACACACAAATTTCAAGCTTCATCAGAGAAGAGGGAAGGAGAGGGCAAGATGAAAGGATGTGTGTTTTAACGGAGAGGGTAAGGAGCCATTCCAGTCCTGGGAGCGGAAAGACTTACCTTAGGGGGACAATATATATTATGATTTAAGCAAATAATTTGGCTTAACTCTTGTAGTAGAAGAAACTGTTAAAAAGAACCAATTTTTTGATGTATTCAGTTAATTTAATAAGTCTTAATTGTAATTTCTGTAAATTTAACTTTGAACAATGTGTAAGTTCAGTACCTATTATTGTGAGGATGTACAAGGGCCCGGTTTTTGGTCACAAGACAGTCAGTCCACGGCCGAGTTAACTGTGAAATAAGTGTTCCACAATATGGCCGTTTGTTAAAACAATGACAGTGTCTGTTCCATACATGCCTCTCTATTCTTCAAGAACCGTCAACTTTGTGGTTAGGTTTTTACTGCTCGTAGATGTTCAACAGGAAACAATATGTAGCAAATATGTGGAGGTTTGCCTGCAAACTAATAATGAGGCTAATGGAAAGTTAAAACAGTGGTGTGCTGGCCATATAAAATGTGTATATAGGGGATTGTGAAAAGTGAAAGTAAATAACTGTGAAATGCAAATGTGCACCTGTCAGCTTCATCATTTACAGTAGACAGTACTGCACTTCCAGCCCCTATTTTTTCAGCCAGTATGTCGACACTGAGAACAACAAATGAAGAAATAAAAGCAAGGGACATTCTCACAGGGTGAAAGGCAGTTTTACCAATGTCTTCATTTGCCATTGGTATTTTCAGATATGCCTTTTGGCAGTCAATGATGCTGAAGATCAATGTACATGATAATGCATGTGAAAAGTCCCGGATGTTGGGTACTGTATAACAATTGGAATTGTCTGACTATTGAAGATTCTGTAGTCCCCACACATTTGAACTGTACTATCTTTTTTGCAAGCCATATGTAAAGGTGTTTCCCAAGGGCCATTTGAAGGGTGGATGATGCCTGAGTTAAGCAACTCATATACAGCACCTTTGAAAATTTGACATTTCTTGGGGGGAGGCGGCACACTTTGCAAGAGATGGGCAGTCCCTCTGTTGTTATGATTCTGTGCACTGTGCCTTTAGTAATGCCATAGCAGGGGAGAGGTTGGGGGATATAAGGTGGAGGTGGACATGTCTGTCATAGTCACCTGTTATACTAACACTAACTGCACTGTCACTTGTTTCACCAGCATTGACCTGTTCATTCACAGTGTTTGTTGAAGGTGGTTCTTTGGCACTGGTGAGAGATGACATTCATAAAGACTTAACCAATGGTCACTAACGTATATTGTTGTCACGTGATACCTCCCATATTAGATTTTTTCCAACAATGAGATCTTGCACCTTTTTTATCTCTTTATGCCAGACAAAGACATATTTATGCAATAAATAATTTCTTTATTATTACCAAAGCATTATAAATTAGTATAAACATTGTATGGAACATGTAATTTGCTAAACTTAAAAATATTTCAACATGTTCACAAACTTTTTTGATTACTATTACAACACATGTGTGAACAGCAGTTCATAATATTTATAGCAAGTGATGAATTAAGCCACACTCCTTTTTACTCATCAGGTTCAGAAATGGCTTCTTGTGACATACCCTCCTAGCAAATAAGAACACTTGATGCTGTATGTTCTCTACATATAGGGCTGGAACAATGATGTCAGCAATGCTGTGTGAATCTGTTTTTCCTTTTATGGAAGCAGTGACACCTAGTTTTCTCTTGTTTACCTTACATATTATTTGAGCATTTATTGCTCTGGTGTTCAACAAGCTGAAAAACAGTGTAAGAGGCCAGCAGTTGCTTATTCTTGAAACAGAATATTCTGATTTCAAATGGTCGACAACATTGCCATCTCCTTTTGTGAGATTGTAAAATGTAACGAATTCAGATTTGTTCACTTCACCACTGTCAGCAACTATAGCATCGTCATTGTGCATTGTAACATTAGAAAATTCTTTTTCTGTTTCTCTTTTGGGACGTTTGAGCAAATCAAGCAGTTGTTGCTTGGTTTTTCTCCAAATGCGAATATGCTGCTCTTTAGTTGCTCACACTTTACGTCCAGAAGTTCCAGTGCAATTTCCGTTTTATTCTTCTGTAGAGTACCTACTACTGTGAGTCAATGATTGGTGTACATTTGTTAGCCAATGGTATAGATGTAAAATAATTGTCCATTGTCACGTTTCTGCCTGTTTTGTCAATCATTTGAATCAATTATAACACCACATTCCCTGCATCATTGGGTACTTGATATAGCCCAGTAGGCTGTTTGCCTGCATGTACTTCCATATGTAGCATATAAAATGTCCTGGCATTACAGAGCATATATACCTTGATACCATATTTTGCAGGCTTGTTTGCTAAACACTGCCTGAATTTGCAACATCCACGGAATGGTTCTAACATCTCATCTATCGTTGTCAATGCACCAGCACTCTAACTCTTCTTGAAAACATCCACAAATTCATCAAATATTTCTCTAATAGGTGCCAGATTATCTGTTTCCTTTCTCTGAGCTCTCCTAGATTTGTTGTCAAAACGTATAGCTTGGATACGTGTGTGGAACCTCCGTTTGCTCATTTATGCAATAAAGAACTCTGGTGCAGTCCCATCAGTGGCCCATACCTCATCAGTATTGAAGTGTTGCGCCTTTTCACTCCTGCAAGATATACTACACCAAAGAAAGCAGATAACACTTCAAAATCTGTCCATGGGCAGTCTTGAGCACTCTGCGGATAAGATGCTGCCATTCTGTCAAGTTCTTGGTTTGTGTATTCCACAATGCGACCAATTACACTATCTGCAAAAATCATTATCAGCATTCCAAAATTGTTTTTGCATTTTTTGCAACACCCTTCACACCTGGAATCTGTGTTACAATATTCTGATGGGCAGTTATTGCTGGAGGAGCATGTTGCTTCAACCATTCTGTTATTCCATCTTTACCAAGAAGGTTTCATGATCTGTATATTGAGAAACAGCTGTAGTAGAACTATCAGATTTGCTGTCTGACTGATCTGTTGTGGTATTGATCTCTTCACACTCATAGGGTGCATCAGTATCTGGTGACAGACCCTTTATGTGAATATTCTCGTCTAGTGGTTCATCTAGTCACATCAATATCTGTTCCTTTGACATGATTTCTTTCCTGAAAAGTTTTATAGATTTTCACATGCAACAGAGAATGTCATGTATTCTGTATAAACAATTGCTTCATTCAATTAGTAAAATCCAATAAGAATACTTTCCTTTCTTATTAAAGAAGTAACATACGCTGAACACTTTCAGGAGAAAACAAACAAACATAGCCACATGTTACAAGTACAAGAAACAGACTAAAAGTGAAGCAAGGTGGTATTCAATGATAGGAGAAGTAATTGTTATGTGAAGACTCCAGTGATAGAAAAATCTAACACTGCACACCACTTCAAATAATGGCACAACTAGCAAGCTATTGTTGAAAATTGATTGTCGAGTCACAGATTAATTGAAGCATGGGATATGAAAGAAAGCATTTCTAGATCATCAGTTTATTAGCTTTGAAATGTGCTAGAACATTTAACTAAAATCATAAATGTTAGATTTTTTCTAACAACATGAGTGATCGCGGGTTAAGCAGATTGATGCAATGTTGGGTAATATCCACTACTTGTTTGTGGTGGAGGTGGTGTGTTGTGTGTGTGTGTGTGTGTGTGTGTGTGTGTGTGTGTGTGTGTGTGTGTGTGCGTGAGAGAGAGAGAGAGAGAGAGAGAGAGAGAGAGAGAGAGAGAGAGAGAGAGAGTTTTGCTGGTAGTGTCTGTGGAGTCCAAGGTGAGCAGCATTGGGTCAATGGTTCATCAAGTTGGTGGTATTTGTTGTCATCAGCAGAGTCAGTGGAGAATTTCTGCATGCACTGAAGCATTGTGTGCCATATGTCTGAAGGGTTTGTGTCCTGAGGTGATACTTGTTCCACGGTGATGGTAGGTGCGGTCTGAAGGATCCTAACATGTAAGTCTGCCTCTAGTAGCTGATTTTGACACTCATGCTGTAGCCTCTGATGGTGACGTTAGTTGGTCTGCAGAGCAGTAGTCCTTCTCACAAATTTGGCCAATTGCTGGTTCATTGACATTGGTGCAAGGAAATGACCAAGCGAAATGTTGGCTGCTACTGCGGTCAGTGTCGCAGGTGACAGATCCATTAGTGGCAATGATTCATCCATTTGTTGCTTGTACTGCAGGTGTAGAGTTGGGGATGTGAGGGGTTAGGGTAACATTTGGGACCGTACTGATTTCCAATCCTGAGTCCACTGAAACATGCTGTTTGGTTTGATGACCTTGCATGTAGAACCTGGATTTGTTCCCGACGGATGGATGAGACTAACTGGTTAGGTCCACTGGGTACAGTGTGTGCCAATTTTGCTGATGCAGCAGCCTCTGACACCTAGTGAAGGTCATGAGAGGCATTTGCGTATTGGTAGAGTTGGGAACACTTGCATGGAGTAGTGCCACAGCAGAGGACTGAAACCAGCACCATGCACAGTCTGTTGTTTGTTGTCCATGTCCTGTAATGTGGTTGGTACCAAGCCATCTGTTGTAATCAGCTGTGGGAGCCACGGTGCGGCTGGCCAGGAATGATGACCAGCTGTGGTGCCATCAGGTGTCATTGGGAAGGTCTGGTAGCAGTTGATCATGGCATTTTGCATAGGGAGGTAAGATGGCCACCACTGCTCTGCCCATGACTTGTTAGAGGACCACAGGTGGAATCAGTACTGTTTGGTGGTGGTGTCCTAGACAGGAAAAAGTCACTACCACTGCCCTATGCTTGGCACTTTGGGTAACCTCAGAAGAAGTCAATGTCATTCAGAAGCCATATACCAATTTGGTGTGCAACAAGCTTCCTGCAACATGTAGTGCTAGTGGATGCTGGGAAGTGTGGGTGGCCTTTTTGCAAAGTGTATATGTGATCTAATAACTGTAATTTATGGTCCAATGGGAATCCTTCATTGCATATTATCACAGATTGGATTTCGTGTGGCAATTTGCCGAACCATGAGGCCCACAGTGAAATGTAGGGCATTAGTGAGGGATCCACGATGGTCTGTAAAAGATGCCATGGCTGTGAAGGTGATCATCCATTTAATTATGCCTCGTGGATGGCTTGAAGTACTTATTGTTTGGGGAACTTGTGTAGTTTCAGAAGGAATGCTGTTTTAGCTGCCTCAAACTTGTTAAATTTAGGTGTAGACTGTATGATTGGTTGGTTGGATGGTTGGTTTGGGGGAGAGGATCAAACAGTGAGGTCATCAGTCACATTGGGTTATGGAAGGTTGGGGAAGGAAGTTGGCCATTCCCTTTGAAAGGAACCATCCTAACACTTGCCTGAAGGGATTTAAGGAAATCACAGAAAACATAAATCAGGATGGCTGGACACGGGTTTGAACCGCAGCCCTGCACAATGTGAGACCAGAGTGCTAACCACTGCTCCACCTTGCTGGAGACAGTATGATGTCACTGATTGTGGTGGAACATTTGTCTAAATAATGCAATAAAGTCAAATACTTTGATGCATCATCAAATGTATTGTGTGTGATGAATATTGATTCAATGATAGCAAACTGGGTATGAGGTTGATATGTTAAGATTGGAGGCAGTTTAGAAGGTGTATGTGGCACTCTCAAGTAGTAGCAAGGAAGGTGTCTGTAGATTACTATTTGATTAGATCTGGGAATAGCTGTGTGCGGAACCTCATTGCTCATATGCGGCATGGTAGATGGCATGCCTCAGGCAGTCAAGCTCCACTACTAGGTAGGAATGGATTCATCACCTGAGAGCCTGATGTGGTATCACAAGTATTGGTGTGTGTGTGTGTGGGGGGGGGGGGGGATTCTGAGCAAGTTTTTTGCTTATGAATACTGACATTCTGTGGGATGGTAAGGTCACTTCTGTGTGTTGGATACAGACAGGGTTCTGTAGGAGGTGAGTTGATCTGACTTGTTGCAGCATGAGGTGGCAGCTGGGGCCACGTGGGTATGAGGGTTTTGAATGCACATGTGGGAGATTGGAAGAAGTCAGATTTGCCCACACTTTCTTGTTTGATACGTCCTGGATCATTCGTTGTACCATGTAGTCCATGAAAAACACTGTTGATCCCAGCAAAAGGTCTCAAAATTCCCTGTTGGTCACTGATAGCCATTGTCCTGGTAGCAGTCTGCATGTCTGTTGAGTACACAGCAAATGTGCAGTGGTCTGGGGTCACCAATGTGAGAATAACAGGTTGCTTGGGGCGAGTAGAATGATGTCCAGACACCTAGTTGAAGTATTACACACTTTCGTGCTGTGAACATAAACTGAACATACAGGGTGTTACAAAAAGGTACAGCCAGACTTTCAGGAAACATTCCTCACACACAAATAAAGAAAAGATGTTATGTGGACATGTGTCTGGAAACGCTTAATTTCCATGTTAGAGCTCATTTTCGTTTCGTCAGTATGTATTGTACTTCCTCGATTCACTGCCATGATTTCATATGGAATACTCTACCTGTGCTGCTAGAACATGTGCCTTTACAAGTATGACACAACATGTGGTTCATGCACAATGGAGCTCCTGCACATTTCAGTTGAAGTGTTCGTACGCTTCTCAACAACAGATTCGGTGACTGATGGATTGGTAGAGGCAGACCAATTCCATGGCCTCCACGCTCTCCTGACCTCATCCCTCTTGACTTTCATTTATGGGGGCATTTGAAAGCTCTTGTCTATGCAACCCCGGTACCAAATGTAGAGACTCTTTGTGCTCGTATTGTGGATGGCTGTGATACAATACGCCATTCTCCAGGGCTGCATCAGCGCATCAGGGATTCCATGCGATGGAGGGTGGATGCATGTATCCTTGCTAACAGAGGACATTTTGAACATTTCCTGTAACAAAGTGTTTGAAGTCATGCTGGTATGTTCTGTTGCTGTGTGTTTCCATTCCATGATTAATGTGATTTGAAGAGAAGTAATAAAATGAGCTCTAACATGGAAAGTAAACATTTCCGGATACATGCCCACATAACATATTTTCTTTCTTTGTGTGTGAGGAATGTTTTCTGAAAGTTTGGCCATACCTTTTTGTAACACCCTGTATACAAGAAATGCTATCGGGAAATCCACAGTCTGAGAGACAAGTGGGATCTGGTGATCAAAGAATGTAAACTGAGGCTACAAATAAACAGTGTGTATAGTTGCTGCAGTTAATAAGTTGGCCAGCAATGATACTAGTGGTTGATGTCATCACAGATGCAAGAAAATTTACATTTTTATAATTCAACTGGAAAGTCAAACCATTTTAGCCTCTGGTGACCCATGTCAATGTGTAAAAATCTACAATCACATAGGTAGATGACACTTGTGGAACATTAGTCCAAGAAGTAGATGGTACTGGGTAGAACAGATTTGTTTGGAGGATTACCAAAAGCAAATCTGGGGTACAATCGCCTCTTTATTATGACAGAACTATTTTCAAAATTCATAAAGTTACATCCTATAAAGGAAGCAACCAGTAAAAGTATAAAACAAAAAATTAAAAAAGGATTATTTTGGACAGGTTGGAATCCCAAAAGCTACTCAGTCTGACAGTGGAGCTCAGTTTACTTCTAAGCTTTATAGAGGAAGAAAGTATAAAGCACATATTAATATCAGCATATAACCCATCAAGCAACCCCACTGAAAGATACCTGAGAAAGCCTGGTAGAATATGTAGGTCCTATTGCAGTAAAGAGCAGTCAGACTGGATTGAACATATAAGTAGTTTTGAGGATATGCTAAATAGTTTACAGCATTCATTCACTGGATTTTCACTAAAGATAATGTATGACAATACACCTGCAAATGTAATAATGAAATGATAGAATTCCCTGCATGCAGGGGTATAACTGCACAGGAAAGGGAAGAGATAATCAAGAAGAATACAGAGGAACAGTGTAATATCAGGAAGCAGAGATATGACAGGAGCATAAACGTAACACAATTTATGGGAGGAAATCTGGTTCTTGTGGAAAACAATGAAAATCTAGAGCACTTAGTGGAAAATTAAGAAATTTTTGACATTTATAGTGGACCATTTGAAATAATAGAGATTCCTGATCCAAATGTTTATAGGCTAATTTATTCAAAGTCAAGAAAATTATTCGGGTTAAGGATTACTGCACAACTGAAGCCATACAAATATACAAGCTGGTAAACAAGTTCTGTCATTACAAGAGAATAATAAAATGATGCTATGTGATATGCACTAGGCCACTAGCCAAGTGATTCTTACCTCAAAATTTTCTATTTCCAGAGTCACATTATTCTTTATTTTGCCCTATAAAATACATATTTCTTACTATCTTCATACTGTCATGATACACTACATCATGCTGGATTTAGGTCTTTATGTACAGACCATTAATAGGAGAAGGGATGATACTCATATAACTCAGTTATATTATTATGATACGTAACCCCATTTCTCATTTTAAATACATGTGTGTGTGTGTGTATGTGTGTGTGTGTGTGTGTGTGTGTGTGTGTGTGTTTGGTCAAATCTTCAACATGTTTGGCTGTCTTTTTATTGTCTCTATCTGTGACTCAATGTCTCCTCTATGTGATCAGTAGCAATCTCATATATTTCTGCTGTAGATTGACACTATCTCCAACTTCTATAACACCACCAGTGTGCTTGCATCAGGACAGTAACCAAGTGGCCTGCAGCTTGACCATTGATACTGTTCATTGATAAAAACACTGCATATGAGTGGTGTCTGTTCGTTCCAACATGTCTGAGAAAACATACACCATTTCTGTTTTTGATCCTGCAACCAGACATAGAATATGTTCAGAAATGAGAAATTCTGATCTCTGCCATATTCAGGAAATGGAAGAATTCATTGGTGACTAATCAAAATTTGTACCAGGACTGAGATTTGAACCTGGATCTCTTGCTTACTAAGCAGATGCGTTAACCATCTACACCACCTTGGCATGGTGGTTAGATACTACTCCATGGACTAGCCAAGCATGCCTCACTCCTCAGCCTGGTTTCCCATTTGTTGCACACTATCACAGGTGCATCCCCTAGTCCTTTTCTCTCTTTCTGCTTGTCACCTCATGTGAAGTCTCGCAGATGTCAGGCAAAAAATGCTCTGCACTGGCTGATCACACTAGCCTTCATGGTTCATATATATCTATATGAAAGGTGTCTGTTCTTTTGGATGTGTCAGAAAGAACAGACTTGACTCATGTAGATATATACAGGGTGTGATTCAAAAGTTTCAAAACTTAACTCATAACTAGAAATTTATTGGACATTTAAGTACAGTGGACTATCATTCTTCAAAATATGATTGTTCAGTATCAACTTAGTGCTGACAATGTGTCTTCCACTGTTCGTAGCCCTTCTGGAAGGCCTCAGGTGTCACGCTGTCAAGGGCTCTCATCGAAGCCTGCTGGATGGCGTCGATGGAGTCGAATAATTTCCCTTTTAGGCCTATCTTGATTTGGAGGAAGACGAAAAAGTCACTTGGAGCCCAGTCGGGACTGTAGGGTGGCTGCGGCAGTGTTGTCACGTTGAACTCGACCAAAACTTTGGCGGCAGCATGCGATGTGTGTGCGGGTGCATTGTCATGGTGGAGAATCCAATTGCCCTTGATCGCTTAGTGGACGCGGCATACTTGATCCCTCAAGGGGACACAGCACTCACACTAAGATGATGGTCATTGTTTAAAAGTTCCCGCACTCTCTCCACATTTTGATCTGTTCAGCTCGATGATGGCCACCCGGAGCGGTTGTCATCTTCATCATTCCTGCGGCCATCTTTGAAACATTTCTGCCACATGAAAACAATTTCACAGGACATGGTATCCTCCTTAAAGGCTCCTTGAATCATAATGAGAGTCTCTGTGGCATTTTTGTTCAGTTGCATGCAAAACTTAATTGCATAATGCTGCTCCAAGTGCTGTTGCATTTCTGCCTCTCCCATTTTTCAATGGAGGTCAATGACACACACTCATGCTGCAAGCGATGCACATTCTCCAGGGTTCTGGAGGCAACTGCTGTAGCGTCGATTCATTCCATGAGACCCCCCACTACTTCCCCCACCCAGCTGAACCGGTCCGCGCACACTCCCCTATTCAGAAATGAATCAGTCTTGAAACTTCTGAATCACACCTGCTTTGGTAGTGTGCAAGAAATGGGAATTTGGACTGAGGAGGGAAGCATGCTTGGGTACTCTGTGCAATGGTGTCTAACCACTGTGCCAAGTTGGCATAGATGGTTAATGGATTTGCGTAGAAGGCAGGAGACCTGGGTTCGAATGCTGGTCTTGGTACAAATTTTCTTTTGTCGCCAATGAATTCTGTCACTGCTTGAATATTGTAGAGATTGGAATTTCTCCTTTCTGAACAAAGATACTGCTGATTTTACTCAGTTATCAGTGACTGAGACTGTGGCTTAGACACTTACGCTAGATGTTATAATAGAATGGCTTCACTTTTTCACTTATTCAACTAACATGTTTATAACCTGTAAATATATTTTGTAAAAAAATGCTTACCACTCTTACCATTTTGACACTTAAAATCACACCCCTACACAAGTTTCACATGAATTGAACTTAGGGTATATATATGCTTACTTGAAATCTTGAAATGTACTGTATGAATACTCTGTAAGTAATTGGATAGATAAAAAATCTACCCACCAAGTAGCAATAGGAGAACACACACATAAAAGGTAGGTATTACAGTTTTCAAGCTTTTGGAGCCATTGGCTCCTCCTTTTGGCTTATAGGCTGAAGAAAAAGGAAGAGGAGTGAGGGAAAAGGACTGATGAGGTTTAGTAAAAGTTGTAGACTTCATAAAAGTCACCCAGAATCCAGGATCAGAGGAGACGGATGAGATGAGAAGGAAAGGCTGATTGTCCAGTAGGTCTCCCCTGACCCACTATTCAAGCAATTTTTCTGAACGCCACCCCTTTTCCTAAATCTCAACAGTCCTTTTCCTTCATCCCTCTTCCTTGCCCTTCACCCCATCTGCCTAAAGAAGGAGCCACTAAAAGCCTGCAGACTTTAATACCTTTTATATGTGTGTTCAGCTGCTGTCACTTGGTGAGTAGATTTTTTTATCTATTCCATAACTTATATTTTCAAAAATTGATTATTTTTACTGATAAATGTGAATACTCTGATTGTCACTGCAGTTATTGCTCATGTTGTAAATGTTATGCTTTGAATACACTATATAACTATTATACCTCTGATACACTGAGAAAATTAACTACTACCTTACTAAATTCCAATTCATATGATAGTGTATTTATTGTAAGTGAAGAAGCATTATTAAGTTAATCACTGCACAAAGTACGAACAAGAACTTACATGAATTTACTTTATACACATGGTGGTTCATCATCTTGGATGACAGTTCTGTTTGGAAGGGGATCAGCCTTTTTACTTCTGACCCTCCTAACTGCTCCTGTCTCAGTACAAACAATAATTTACTTATTTTACAAAATACATTGACTATATCATCACAAAGCTACACAAATACTCGTGTTACTACTTATTGTCAAACTTACTCTATGAAATGAAGTATGTCAATCTTGAATTGAAATACATCAATCTGCATATTAATAATTAACACATAATTATGTATCAAAGAAAGTGTGAAAATTTTCCCTTATTACTTCCCATCAACACAAACTAATTAAACTAAAGACAAGCAAAAAAATGTGAAACACTTTGAATTTAGTTACAACAGCTTTATTACATTTGTGAAGTTATATGAGAGAAGTGAGAGATTATTGTCATAATTATTGATCTATATCTTCATGAAAGCAGCACACACATAAGCTTGTAACAAATGAAACAGAACTGATTAATACTTTAATTTTTGTGTACACATGTTTGACCATACACCTGATATGATTTGTAGCCTAACTGTTGAAGATCAAATTTAGTGTAACATGATGAAATGAAGGCTACATAAAAAGACCATTCTTGAATAAGCTATAGAACTTACAAATAATGCAAGTAGTACACTGGCTACACTGACCACTTCTCAAGAATATTTGTAAGGATGAAACTGTTTACACCTTATGAAGAGAAACTACAACTCATGTCAGTTTTGATGACAAAATTATTGATATAATTGTGAAAACATTATTTTCTTGATGGTAGCTTGTAAGTGGAAGATGTTCACCTGTCATATATTGAACATAAAAATTGTACCATACACAAAATACTAGCTTCACTTTGAAATGAATTACCAATTAATTTAGTTACCAAGTTATCTTGTAAGCTTTGGCTCCACATGACCCACAAGCATCCCACTGTCAGAACAAAATACTATATTTATTATGAACTTATACATATGGTAAAATTTTGCCCTATACTTCATACTAATTGATAATAATTTAACTAAGTTATTTGAATTCTAATGTATGACATTCAAAACTGTAAGGCTTTATTCATGCATTGATCATTTGATACCATATAAACCTTACATAGTTGTCATCTGACTGACCTGTTGGTGACTGACCTGTGAGACTATACAGAGTGTTACAAAAAGGTATGACCAAACTTTTGGGAAACATTCCTCACACACAAAGAAAGAAAATATGTTATGTGGACATGTATCCAGAAATGCTTACTTTCCATGTTAGAGCTCATTTTATTACTTCTCTTCAAATCACATTAATCATGGAATGGAAACACACAGCAACAGAACGTACCAGCGTGACTTCAAACACTTTGTTACAGGAAATGTTCAAAATGTCCTCCGTTAGCGAGGATACATGCATCCACCCTCTGTCGCATGGAATCTCTGATGCGCTGATGCAGCCCTGGTGAATGGCAAATTGTATCACAGCTGTCCACAATACGAGCATGAAGAGTCTCTACATTTGGTACCGGGGTTGTGTAGACAAGAGCATTCAAATGCCCCCATAAAAGAAAGTCAAGACAGTTGAGGTCAGGAGAGCGTGGAGGCCATGGAATTGGTCCGCCTGTACCAATCCATCAGTCACCGAATCTGTTGTTGAGAAGCGTACGAACACTTCGACTGAAATGTGCAGGAGCTCCATCATGCATGAACCACATGTTGTGTCATACTTGTAAAGGCACATGTTCTAGCAGCACAGGTAGAGTATCCCATATGAAATCATGATAACATGCTCCATTGAGCATAGGTGGAAGAACATCGGGCCCAATCAAGACATCATCAACAATGCCTGCCCGAACGTTCACAGAAAATCTGTGTTGATGACGTGATTGCACAATTGCGTGCGGATTCTCGTCAACCCACACATGTTGATTATGAAAATTTACAGTTTGATCACGTTGGAATGAAGCCTCATCCCTAAAGAGAACATTTGCACTGAAATGAGGATTGACACATTGTTGGATGAACCATTCGCAGAAGTGTACCTGTGGAGGCCAATCAGCTGCTGATAGTGCTTGCCCACGCTGTACGAGGTATGGAAACAACTGGTTCTCCCATACAGTGACATGGTCAATGTTACCTTGTACAGCAGTAACTTCTCTGACACTGACATTAGGGTTATCATCAACTGCACGAAGAATTGCCTCATCCATTGCAGGTGTCCTCTTTGCTCTAGGTCTTCCTCAGTCCCAAGTCATAGGCTGGAATGTTCCGTTCTCCATAAGATGCTGATCAATTGCTTTGATCGTCTTCCTGTCGGGACAACTTCGTTCTAGAAATCTGTCTTGATACAAACGTACCGCGCCACGGCTATTGCCCCGTGCTAATCCATACATCAAATGGGCATCTGCCAACTCTGCATTTGTAAACATTGCACTGACTGCAAAACCACGTTCGTGATGAACACTAACCTGTTGATGCTACGTACTGGTGTGCTTGAGGCTAGTACTGTAGAGCAATGAGCCGCATGTCAACACAAGCACCGAAGTCAACATTACCTTCCTTCAATTGGGCCAACTGGTGGTGAATCGAGGAAGTACAGTACATACTGACGAAACTAAAATGAGCTCTAACATGGAAATTAAGTGTTTCTGGACACATGTCCACATAACATCTTTTTTTTATTTGTGTGTGAGGAATGTTTCCTGAAAGTTTGGCTGTACCTTTTTGTAACACCCTGTATATCATTTTAGGGAAGATCAACCAATCTGCATATATTGGAGATGAAATGATGCACTATGTGATGCTGTTTCAAACTTGGATTTTAACTCTATTTATGGACCCATACAGAAGAGAAAGGACACACAAAATGATATTTGTTAAAAAGGGGAGCAGTCTTTAATAATTTATGTGATAATGTTTTATGTAAGGATATTCTGTACTCAGATGTCTGTGTAATATGATCAATTAACTGTCATTATCACCACTTTGCTACACAGACAGATACAAACACAAAAATTATTGTTTAACATATACCTATTCTGCTACATGTATACTATGACAAAGTTTTGCTCTTAATTCTTATGCACAATAGTGTGAGCATGTGTGTGTGTGTATAAAGTAGCAGAATAGGAGAGTAACTGAAAATATTTAAAAACCACTATAAACAAATGTTGAAACTAGTACTTAGAAGTTAGTATGTAGAAAAGTGATGTAATTTTTTTCCAGCTAATCATGAAGATTATTATTAGAATGGAATCTGTACCTAATATGTTATGAAAGTATATAATTCAGCATTATTGTAGAATGGTATTTTGTGCAATATGACCATAATAGTCAAGATTTTAACATTTTGGCACAAATAGTAGAGCCAAATTCTGTAAACTAATAGGAAAAATAATCTAATTTTAACAATAAACTTTAAAAACTCTGTTTAAAGCCATGTATCTTCTCACAATTCAATTGTTAAAACACATATAAGGGCTTGCGCTGTAGCAATAGCATGACTAGTATTTTCTGATTTTTAGTGTCAACGCCACATCATTTTTGTCGTGGAATGAACAAGCTTTTTTGTTTTTATTTTTTTTTAAAAAAGCATTTAAGTGTTTTGACTGTGCAGTTTTGATCTGATTAACTTGACGAGTAGCTTCTGACATACAAACAGCCCAAACTTTCTTAGAGATGGAGATTAATGCAGTGAAAGATATTCACCCCATTTCTACATAACTGAAAAATCAAGAAAATAAATAAACAGTTTTGCAGCCACAAAAACTGGTTACATTTTAATGTATGTGTACACACATCTATGATCCTACATGATGCTGGCTGGACCAGCAGTGCCAGTGTTGCATTTTGGCAGATGGAACAGGTTGTTGTGGGGGTTGTGTGTCTGATGGGGTGGGTGGAGGGAGATAGACAGAAGAGCAAGGGAGAGAGATTGAGGGTGGGTGGCTAGTAACTCAGAGGAGGGCAGTCAGTTTTCTGTCTAGGATTGTGACTGGAATGGGTGGCAGGTACATGGACTAGGTACGTGCTGCACAGTTGGCTGAGCCTGTGGGGAGTGGCGCATGCTGAGAGTGACATGGGGGTGTGAATAGTGAGGGGGTGACAGGATGGAGCAAGGGTAACCTGTTGGGGGAGGGTGTGGGGACAGGCAAAGAATGTGTTGCAAGCATAACTCACATCTGCATAAATCAGAGAAGCTGATGGTGGAGGGAAGGATCCAGATGGTCCAGGTTACTAAGCAGCCATTGAAATTGAGCATGTTGTGCTCAACTCCATGTTGTGTCACCAGGTGGTCAACTTTATTCTTGGAAACAGTTTGGCAATGATCATTCATTATGGTGGACAGCTGGCTGGTAGCCATCCATACCAATACAAATGATTGTTCAGTGTTTTGAGCAGAGTTGATATATGATAGCATTGATTTCCAAGGCAGCCTAGCCTCTGATATGGTAGGATAAGCCTGTGACAGGACTGGAATAGGATGAGTTGGGTGGAAGGATTGGGCAGGTCTTGCACCTCTATCTACTGCAGGGATACGAAATTCAAAGCCCTCATGAAGGATAAGGTTGAGCTGTTCCAGTCCAGGGTGGCATTGGAAGATGAGGAGGGTGCTCCTTTGAAGCTAATCCTTGGGAGTGATGGGAGGATTGTGAGTGTGTGAAGATAAGGAATGGGAAATCTGTTTGTGGATTAGATTTGGAGGGTAGTACCTATCTGTGAAGGGCTTCAAGAGAATTTCAGTATACTGGCAAGGGAGTTCTGCTCACTGCATATGTGTCATCCATGGGTGGCTAGGATGTATGGGAGGGCTTTTCTTGGTACAGAAGGCATGGCAGCTGTTGAAAAGTAGATATCATTGGTAGATAAATACTGGCATCAAACCCTCTGCACCAGCAAATAAATTAAAAGAAAAGGTAGAAGAATGTAAACATAATGCCATGTATTCTTTCGTGTTTGCTGCTATCTCATTTAAATCCTGTCTGCCTAATAAACTACGAAACTAGAGTGAGACAACAGCAAACACGGAAGAATATACATATCATGTCATGTTTATATTCGTATTATTCTTATGCTCAATAGTGATAGTCAGAAATGAAGCAAGGTAACTGACTAGATTTTTAAATCTAAGATGACTCTAATTTCTGTGCAGAATGTAATGTACTAAAGAGGCGTCTGCAAAGATTTTCAAACGGAGAAAAATTTTTGCTAAACTCTTGTTCAGAACATCTTCTATCATACGCAGTATATTATTTGGTTCTTGTTGATCATTATGCTTATGAGACAATTCCTCTCCTTTTTTTATTGTAAGCGGCGGTAGTGTGCACAAAAGCAAGCCATGCTGCGAGCGGCTACAGGTCGTAAACACTCATTATCAGAATGCGATAAACAATGCATGACACAGTACAATAATGCAGTTTCAGCTTAGAGTGATGTAAACACCTATAACAAAGAGAACTGCACTTATCAGATCAAAGCACAATAAGCAATCGATTCAAACCAGATGAAGCACGTGAAAAAGGAAGGGTACCCGTATAAATACGGATGGAGTGCCTGACACATAGCAATGGCTTCTTGGTAAATCTTAACTGTTAAGCTTACGACTCGAATCAAACAACTGTAGTTGTATTTTCATCCTTTCGACCTAAATTGTGTCTCATGTTACAATGGACCAACTTTGTTTCGATTTGGAGTTGCGGTCTAAGACTTTTCTCTCGTCTTGAATTTCGAGTCTCAAATTCCAGGTGCGGCTTAGATTCGGGAAAATTGTTTTTCCTTGATTTCGAGTCTCATTTTTCAGGTGCAGCTTAGATTCGAGTGTGGCTTAGATTCGAGTAAATGCGGTAGATGGAGGGGGTCTGACAGCCAATCAATTCCAGTCAGTCCACCAGGGAAGAGGTAAACGGCTCATGTTGTCTGTAGTACAACCATGCCTAGATGGTCAATATGGTGGTTCCATCATGTCCGCATTGGTACTTTGTACCAGGAAGGGCTCTCAACAAGAGAAGTGTCCAGTCATCTTGGAATGAACCAAAGTTATGTTGTTTGGACATGGAGGAAATACAGAGAGACAGGAACTGTCAATAACATGTCTCGCTCAGACCCCCCAAGGGCTACCACTGCAGTGGATGACTGCTACCTACAGATTATGGCTTGGAGGAACCCTGACAGCATGTTGAATAATGCTTTTCGTGCCGCCACAGGACGTCCTGTTATGGCTCAAACTGTGCACAATAGGCTGTATGATGCACAACTTCACTCCCGATGTCCATGGTGTGGTCCATCTTTACAATCACGACACCATGCAGTGCAGTACAGATGGGCTCATCAACATGCCGAATGCACTGCTCAGGATTGTCATCATGTTCTCTTCACCAATGAGTGTTGCATATGCCTTCAAACAGACAATCGACGAAGACGTGTTTGGAGACAACCCGGTCAGGCTGAATGTCTTAGACACAATATCCAGCAAGTGCAGCAAGGTGGGGGTTCCCTGCTGTCTTGGGATGGCATTATGTGGGGCCGACGTATGCTGCTGGTAGTCATGGGAGATGCCATAATGGCTGTACGATACATATATGCCATCCTCTGACTGACAGTGCAACCATATCCGCAGCATATTGGCAAGGCATTCATCTTCATGGATGACAGTTCGCATCTACATCATGCACATCTTGTGAATGGCTTCGATCAGGATAACAACATTGCTCAACTAGATTGGCCAGTAGGCTCTCCAGACATGAACCACATTGAACATGCCTGTGATAGATTAAAAAGGACTATTTATGGATGACGTGACCCACCAACCACTCTAAGGGATCTATGTCGAATCACCATTAAGGAGTGGGACAATCTGGACCAACAGTGCCTTGATGAACTTGTGGATAGTGTGCCATGACGAATACAGGCATGCATCAGTGCAAGAGGACATGCTACAAGGTATTAGAGGCACCAGTGTGTAAGCAATATGGACCACCACCTCTGAAGGTCTTGCTTTATGGTGGTACAACATGCAATGTGCAGTTTTCATGAGCAATAAAAAGGGCGGAAATGATGTTTATACTGACCTCTATTCCAATTTGCTGTACAGGTTCCAGAACTCTCGAAACCGAGGTGATACAAAACTTTTTTTGATGTGTGTATATATACAGCTCATGTAATGTACTTCTGAATATTTGTTAGAGTAATATGTAAAATTTTTGAATAAATTTATCAAGATAATTTCAAGAATGATGGTATCAATGCTCCAGGTTTATATATTCAATTTGTATTTATAGTCCATGTCTGTTTCAATGTTCATTAGAGTATCATGCAGAAATTTGAAGTAGATCGGTGAAGTATTTTTTGAGTTTTTTGGTAACAATGGTAAACAATGACTTGTCATGATATAATAGGATAGATATATTTATATATCATATACAGGGTGGTCCATTGATCATGACCTGGCCAAATATCTCATGAAATAAGCATCAAATGAAAAAACTACAAAGAACAAAACTTGTCTAGCTTGAAGGGGGAAACCAGATGGCGCTATGGTTGGCCTGCTAGATGGCACTGCCATAGGTCAAATGGAAATGAACTGCATTAAAAAAAATAGGAACCCCCATTTATTATTACATATTTGTGTAGTACGTAAAGAAATATGAATGTTTTAGTTGGACCACGTTTTTCGCTTTGTGACAGATGGCACTGTAATAGTTGCAAACATATGGCTCACAATTTTAGGCAAACAGTTGGTAACAGGTAGGTTTTTTAAATTAAAATTGAGAACGTAGGTACATTTGAACAGTTTATTTCGGTTGTTCCAATGTGATACATGTACCTTTGTGAACTTATCATTTCTGAGAATGCATGCTATTACAGTGTGATTGCCTATAAATACCACATTAATGCAATAAATGCTCAAAATGATGTCCATCAACCTCAATGCATTTGGCAATGTGTGTAATGACATTCCTCTCAACAGTGAGTAGTTCACCTTCCGTAATGTTTGCACATGCATTGACAATGCGCTGACGCACATTGTCAGGCGTCGATGGATCATGATAGCAGATATCCTTCAACTTTCCCCACAGAAAGAAATCCGGGGATGTCAGATCCGGTGAACACGCTTCAACGACCAATCCACCTGTCATGAAATATGCTATTCAATACTGCTTCACCGCATGCGAGCTATGTGCCAGACATCAATCATCTTGGAAGTACATCACCATTCTGTCGTGCAGTGAAACATCTTGTAGTAACATCAGTAGAACATTATGTAGGGAATCAGCATACATTGCACCATTAGATTGCCATCAATAAAATGGGGGCCAATTATCCTTCCTCCCATAATGCCGCACCATACATTAACCCGCCAAGGTCGCTGATGTTGCACTTGTTGCTTGTTGCAGCTATCATAGATTTTCTGTTGCCCAATAGTGCATATTATGCCAGTTTACGTTACCACTGTTGGTGAATGACACTTCATCACTAAATAGAATCCATGAAAAAATCTGTCATCGTCCCGTAATTTCTCTTGTGCCCAGTGGCAAAATTCTGTATGATGTTCAAAGTCATCACCATGCAATTCCTGGTGCATAGAAATGTGTGGTATGGGTGCAATCGATGTTGATGTAGCATTCTCAACACCGATGTTTTTGAGATTCCCGATTCTCGCGCAATTTGTCTGCTACTGATGTGCGGATTAGCCATGACAGCAACTAAAAGACCTACTTGGGCATCATCATTTGTTGCAGATTGTGGTTGACATTTCACATGTGGCTGAACACTTCCTGTTTCCTTAAATAACATAACTATCTGGTGAACTGTCCGGACAGTTGGATGATGTTGTCCAGGATACCAAGCAGCATACATAGCACATGCCCGTTGGGCATTTTGGTCACAATAGCCATACATCAACACAATATTGACCTTTTCCGCAATTCATAAATGGTCCATTTTAACATGGGTAATGTATCATGAAGCAAATGCCGTCCGCACTGGTGCAATGTTACGTGGTACCACGAACTTATACATTTGTGA
This sequence comes from Schistocerca piceifrons, assembly GCF_021461385.2. NCBI lineage: Eukaryota > Metazoa > Arthropoda > Insecta > Orthoptera > Acrididae > Schistocerca > Schistocerca piceifrons. The sequence goes on along the minus strand of NC_060145.1, from coordinate 218,080,693 downwards.
CTATTACAGCACCATCTATCACAAAGCGAAAAAGGTGGTCCAACTAAAACATTCATATTTATTTATGTACTACATGAATATGTAATAAAAATGGGGGTTCCTATTTTAAAAAATGCAGTTGATATCCATTTGACCAATGGCAGCGCCATCTAGCGGGCCAACCATAGCGCCATCTGGTTTCCACCTTCACCCTAGACGAGTTTCGTTCTTTGTAGTTTTTTCATTTGATGCTTATTTTGTGAGATATTTGGCCCAGTCACTATCAATGGACCACCCTGTATATTAGTTATGTAAAAATTTGAAGTAAATCAGTCAAAAATTTTTGGAGATTTTTGGGAACAATGTTAAACATCATTTCCTTTTTTTTATAGTAACTCTCTATTACACACTGCTTTGCTCACATATCGGTAGTTTTGTTATGATGTGTGATGGTGAGTAAATAAGCTAGTAATATTATGAGATGTCTGTGGATATAGTGGTGGAGAGACTTTTGTATAAAAATGTAAGCTGTGGGAGCATGTAGGTACATGATGAACGTGTTTCTATTATTTTTCTGTATGTCATATCGGACACTACGCATTACATTTTCTAATTATGCTTAAAAATGCTTCAATTCCTTACATCCATGCAGAAGTAGAGTTTTTAGGCATTTCTCTGGTTCATCTAGTACTGTATGTGATATTTTGTCACCAGAGCAACTTTTCTCCCTCCTATTCAATAGCATATGGTGCCTACACTTTGCATCTGTCTCCCTAAGAGGACTGATGTGTGATTAAGATAGTCAGTTAATACATCATAATCAAATGTAGCCTTAGCAAAAGCCTCCAACATTCCTCATGTAAAGATATGACTCTCTGTTTGTTATATGGCCTTTAAATGACACCGTCACTGTGAGTCCTCAAGTGTCTTGGAAGCTATATGAGGCACATGAAGCTCAGCACCTAAAATGTGATGGGCCTTTGGCTGTTCTAATGTCTCTGTAGCTCTTAAGGCCACCTGACATTCTGCATTCAAGTTCCAATGGATGTGAGATTGCTCTGCGATTTGTTGGATTTCAGTAACTTTCATATCTTGAGCTTTCTTAGAACTGTGTGCTAAATCAAGACTTACATTTGTGATGCTTATAGTTATAGTTTTACATTTGGTTCTTGCTCTTACTGTCTGGGTTTATTGTTGTATCCCCACCAAAATTCTCCAGCTATGCTAGGTGGTGTAACAACTCAATATAATAAATCATGTGCACAATAACATTGGATTTACACTTCCACAGAATAATCTATAGTCACTAAGAGTTGTCAACCATTATACCACTGTCATCTGCATGCCACTCAAGTATACTATATTTAAAAATTTTATTAACACTCAAAAAGCTACAGATTTCTAAGGTAGCCTACGGTCTTCCTCAGGGTTCAAGCTACCTCCATACCAAATACCATCAGAGTCAGTTCAGCAATATTGTAATGAAAATGTGACAGAGTGAGTCACTTCCACAATTAATAATACCTGTATTATTATGGAAGTATGGTCAAAACATATTGAGAATTAAATATGCATTTTATTGATTACAATGAATCATATCACATAGAACGTATAAACCAATAAAAGTATTTTTCCAAAGATGATCAAGTTGGAAAGTGAAAGAGTAAATAGTTTTTTCAAAGAGTAAATATTATCTTCTTAAGTCAACAATTATGTCTTACTACACACTTTCTAAAGTAGCCTATGTTCTTCCTCAGTTTTTAAGTACTCTACATACCACATTTTATCAAACTTGGTTCAACAGTTTAATCATAAAACATAACACATGGAGTTACTTTTGAATTTATAATATTAGTGTGGTAACAGATACAAACATCTGGTTTCTTTGCAAACTTTCCTATTTAATCATATGAGGAATGTGAATATACAGATTGCTCACAGTAGCCACAGAATTTCTCCTATTATAGTTAAAAGTTTATATATATCACCAGACAATTTATATAAACATTTATGATTTTGTTTGAAACTACTTTTATCATCACATGGGTTTCCTAACAGGTGAAGGAAGTAGTCAATGATCCAATGCTGTATGAGGTAGAACCCAGTGGAAGAGATTGTCTGTTTCGTAATGAAGTTCCCACAGGTGTGTACCCATATTATAGCTTCACAACATGTCTGGTTCAGTGCCACAAACAACACCATTTGAAGTTCTGCAATTGTACCCATCATATGATGCCAAATTGTAAGTATTTTTTTTTCCTTGATAAGGAGGGTCATATTTTAAGGCAGACTGTAATTTAATTTGGATCTTGGATTTTTCAGCTGCTGATGAGGTCTGTGGCATTGAGGGACTAACCTGCCTTAATGGTTATAATGGTATGTTACACATTTATTTTGAAATTTAATTTTGGGGAGAATGTGCATGTTTATAAGTTTAATGTGAGTTATCTTGACTTTTTCAGACTTTGTGTTAGCTTTATTGGACAGAAATGTTATTTCACATGACTAGTGATGATATGTTAAACAGCTAGTTTTAAAGTTTAAAATTATGCTTTAAATGTTCTAGACATTAATTTTATGAATCAATATCAACCAAAAAGCACACAATAAAACTGGAACTGGATCCAGTCTTAAAACTTTGGTGAAAAATGAAGAGAATTGTTGATAAAGATTATACTAAAGTACCACAGCAGATGGTGCAAAGTGATGGGTAAAAACTGATAAGTAAATTGAAAGTTGATGTACTGGACACTCTGTAGTCACATTAAAAAGTTGAGCTTAAGAGTTTAGACTGAAGTTAAGGTGATTAAGAAGTGCAGACAATTCACAAACATTGTAGAGCATATATTACACTAAACTCATTTTGAAATACATAGATATGTATTATTTTATGTGCACATGTTGAATGAGACCCCCAGGCATACACACTTAGTGCACCTTGTACCATTTCCATAATGAGTACCATCATTCACTGCACATTTGAACTGACAATGATTAATGGACCTCTACCCTTTTGCATTTGCCTCCTCCTGAAACCAGGCAAAACAGGTTTTGCCAAAACAGCTGAAGTGAGTCCCACTGGCTCAGTTTCAGTTTCAGCAAAAGACAGCACCTCAGACTTGTTGATTAGGGGGATTGGTACAATATTTTATAAATATATAATCAACTACTTTGAAGAAATCCACTTTTCCTCTTTTAAACTGCTCAGCTGATGCTTGTATCTAATACTTAAAACTAGCATTTATGTAACATTACATGGAAGGCTGTCACCTGCTTATACACTGGCAAAATGAAGATTTAAAGAAAGTAATATTTTTGTACCACCAAATTTTATTCATAAAATATCCCATAGTTAATGTGTGTGTGTGTGTGTGTGTGTGTGTGTGTGTGTGTGTGTGTGTGTGTGTGTGTGTGTAAATTGTGTGTGTGTGTGTGTGTGTGTGTGTGTGTGTGTGTCTCCTCCTTTACTGATGAAGGCTGTCGCCAAAAGCTATATGTGAGTGTCTTTTTAATTGTGTCTGTCTGCAACTTAACGTGTCCTCTTATGCTGAGTAGCAATCTGTCTTTTCCTACATTGTTGTTATTCCTATCTGGAATTTCCATTGCTTGAGAGATGCAAACTGAGAATTTTTTTCAACAAATCAAACACTTTAAACAAACTGATATCATTAATACGAGGTTGGTTTAAAAAGTTCTCAGAATGGAATAGAAAAAAAGTACATACATCACTGAAGCATTTTTATTTTTCAATGAAGTCTCCTTGTAGATTAATGCACTTGGTCCAACAATGTTCCAGTGACTTGATCCCATCTCGAAAATGAGTTTCCTCCAGGCCTGCAAAATAATTGTCAACTGTGGCTATCAGTTCTTTGTTTGAAGTGAATTTTCGTCTACCAAGAAAAATTTTCTGTTTTGAGAAGAGATGGAAGTCTGAGGGAGCCATATCAGATGAATAAGGTGCGTGTTGCAACAGTCAAACCTTAATTTGTGTAATTTTCTTCCTTGCTAAACCTGGCCTTTTTCATGTATCCTTTGTTGCAATTTGTCCAAAATGTCAGCATAGTATTCTTCAGTAATTTTTTGCCCAGTGGGGAGATAATCTATCAACAGAACCCCCTTTGCATCCCAGAACACTGATGCCATGACCTTTCCTGCTGAAGGAATTGTCTTGGCTTTCTTTGGTGTTGGGGAACCATCATGTTTCCACTGATTTGATCGTTGTCTTGTCTCTGTGGTATAGTAGTGCACCCAAGTTTCATGTGTGGTCACAAACCTAACAAAAAATCTTGTTTGTTTCTCCTAAAATGCCCCAAACATTGTTCTGATATGCCCATTCTCATGCATTTTTGATCCAGTGTCAATAGTTGCGGCAACTATCTTGCAGATAGTTTTTATCATTTCTAATTCTTCAGTTCAAATGTGATATACACTTTTAGATGACATCTGGCAAGCATGAGCAGTTTCATGCACCTTCAACTGGTGATCCTCTATGACCATTTTGTTCACTTTTGCAATGATTTCTGGAGTAGTGACACATCTTGGCCAACCACTGCATGGATCATTGTCTGAGCTCTCCCAACCAAATTTAAATTCTTTTGTTCAATTGGCTACAGTTGAATATGAAGGAGCAGAGTCCCCCAGTGTATTTTGGAAATCAGCATGAATGTCCTTTGCTTTCATACCTTTCTTCATGAACTACTTAATCACTGCTCGAATCTCGATTTTTTTCCACCTTCGCAAATCACTACACAGGAACAACTACAGAGCCATGTGACTGCCACAGCTGTCTTCCAAGAGCATTGATGTGGCACATGTTTACAGGCAACAGACCAATAAATATCATGTGAACAACTCATTGTTCTAGCTCTGACCTCTCATGGTGATTCCCAGAACTTTTCAAACCACCCTCATAAAAATGAGAAAGGAGGGACTACAATCTATGTTAAAACTAATGTAAAATATAAATCTCTAGACATACGTACTTTTGATGCAGATTCTCACTTTGAAGCCAGTGAAACAGAAATTACTACAAGTAATAAATCAGTTATAATTATGGCAGTTTACAGGGCCCCTGTAGGGAAAATATGTATCTTTCTAAAACACATGGAACAACTTTTGAACCAACATTCAAAACATAGGGATTTAATTATCATGGGTGATTTTAATATTAACTTTTTAACTGCAAATAACAGTAGAAGAGAACTATAGTGCCTGATGGAAGCATTTAATCTAATTTCAATAGTTAACTTTCCCACTAGAGTAACTAGTTCTTGTAAGAGCCTAATTGACAATATATTCCTGGACAGATACAGAAGCAGCAGTATTATTGTAAGTCAAATTCTCAATGGTCTGTCAGGCCATGATGGTCAGCCGCTTATAGTAAAAAGATATCAAGCTGTGTGATATACTGAAACACTCCTTTAAAACTCTCAGGCCAGTCAATAATGATACCTTAGAAATCTTCAGTCTTTTCTTACAGCAGGACCCCTGTATTTATGGAGAGGAATATTAATGAAAAATTTAATCTGTTCTCTAATGAGTTTGTGTCATTGTTTGAAGCTGTATTCCCAAAAATAATCTTGAAAAACAATCCTCAGGCTGCAAAATGGAAACCCTGCATTACTAAAGGATCAGAATTTCCTGTTGAACAAAAAGAAATTTATATGAATTCCTAAGGCTATCTAATGATCCCATCAAAAAGGAGGACTATAGATTGTATTTTAATATTTATAAAGGGTAATAAAAAAAATCAAAAACTATGTACATAACAATGTGAAATTGACAAGCCAAACAACAAATCAAAAGCCATCTGGCAAGTTTTAAAAACGGAGAATGATAAAAAAGTAGAGTACATGACTGACGTAGAATTAATTCAGGATGGAAACATTGTAAAAAATACTGAGGAAGTTGCTAATATCTTCAATAAAAATTTTTAACAGCTGCAGAAAAAATTGGCTGTGAAGCCCTTCTGCATAAAGCTAACAACGCCAGAGATTGCCAGATGCAGATAACCCCCATAACAATTTGTGAGATCACTAAGACAATCAGAGAGATGAAGCCAGAAAACACTTGTGGGGCTGATAATATTTCAACTAAGATACTTAAACATTGTCATTGCTATATAAATGCAGTTTTGTGTCACATTTTTAATAAATCCCTAAAACAAGGTATTGTTCCATTTAGATTAAAATATGCCTGTGTGAAAACACTTTTCAAGAAAGGTGAAAAAACTGATGTAACATACTGCTGCCCAATATCCCTGCTAACAAGTTTTTTCAAAGGTTCTTGAGAAAGTGGTACACAAGATCACTGTTAATCACCTGACAGGCCATAACATTCTCAGTCAATGTTATCAATGTCAGTTTGGTTTCCGGCAAGGCCTATCAATTGATGATGCTATTTTCTCTTTCACCATTCAAATTCTCGACTCTCTTAACAAAAAATTGGCACCAATTGGAATCCTATGTGACTTATCCAAAGCTTTCGACTGTGTCAACCATAAAATTCTGCTAAATTAAGCAGACTACTATGGGTCAAGTGGAATAATAGGGACATGGATTAAATCCTACCCTACAGATAGGAAACAAGGGTAATAATTACTGACTGTAATGGAATCCCAGCTTTATCCAAGTGGGGCACAGTCAACACTGGGGTGCCTTGAGGCTTGATGTTGGAATCCTTAGTGTTTCTTATATTTATAATGACCTCCCATACTGCACACATCAGTGAGCAAGTTCACCCTATTCACTGATGATACTTCTGTTCTAGTTGATAAAGCAACAGGGAACAACTGGGAAATGTCTGTGAACAAAGCATTTAATGATATTCTGAAATGGTTTAACTGTAATGGACTCTCTCTGAATATAAAAAAAACCTCATTATGTACACTTTCATATAGCATATAAAGAACTGGGGGATATAACTATATTATGTAATGGACAACAAATGGAGCAAGTCGACTCAGCTAAATTCCTGGGTGTGAACATAGATTGCAAACTAAATTGGTCCAACTGTAGTCTAGATCTAGAAAGAAGGTTACCTGTAGCATTTGCCTTACACATAATTACATCAACCACACATAAGGATGCCATAAGAGCTGCTTACTTCAGATATTTCCATGCACTTTGGTCTTGTGGATTCATCCTTTGAGGCAACCAGCCCTTGGCAAAACAATTTATTTTTTTTTTTTTTTTTTTTTTTTTTTTTTTTTTTTTGCTCAGAAAAGAGCTATATGCATCATGAGTGGTGTGCAACTAAGGGATTCATGCAGTTTAGGAAACTGCAGGTATTTACAATGATATCTCAGTACATATACTACCTTGTATGTTTCATTAATAAAAACCACTCTCTCTTCAAAACCAATAATGAATATCATGGTCATGACAAAAGGTCAAAAGAGGAGTTTCATAGTAACCAGTTAAACTGTACAGAAAGGAGTAAATTATACAGGCATCAAAATTTACAATGCTTTACCCAGTGTCATCAAAAGTCTTGCTCCTGAAACACCAAAGTTCAAGAGAAAACTGCAGGAATACCTAATACAAAAGTCATTCTATTCAATTAGTGAATTTTTTTAGTGCATAGGAGCAAATTTTTATTATACAACTGAGTTAGCCATTCACTGTAAGTATAAATGTAAATTATTTGTTGCTGTGGTGTTATGTTGTTGCTCAAATACTTTGATATTGTTAATTTGAATGTGTACGTGTAAGTGTTAATTCTGATGTATGTAATATGTTTTTATTTCTTCTATTGTTCCGTGTTGTTACTATGAGTCTTGTCATGAATTAACCATTTTGCATGCTGCTGTATTGTTAACATTGTAAAAATACTGACTCATTGCATATCCTTGCAACTCCATTGCTATCAGGATCAACAGTACTCACAATAAAATAAATAAATCAAGAATGTCATCTGTACCACAGGAAAATTTATTTTTTGGTTTGGTGATTGCATTCTCTGTCTCTTGTATGTTTATTTATTTATTTATTTATTTGGCCCTGTTGATTACATATTATACAGCCAGTGTACAAGTAATATAGGACAAGTCAATTGATGCAATTACAGTAGTACATTAACATTTATACATCACATTGCACAGACTTTGGTTTATTTTACAAGAACAATTACTTGCATGCAGTATTAAAGCCTGCATTCTGCCAAATACAGTTTAAGTGATTGTTTAAAATTGTAGAATAAGTGACAGTGCATATTTTTATGCTACTGGCATATATAAGGAAGTAAATTTTCTTCATGGTCATGGTTTGAATGAATACAAGTTTTAACTGCACCTGTCTTGTGTCATGGTTGTGGATGTCACAATTTTTCTGAATCAGTTCCCTGTTGATGGCTACAAAAACATCAGTGATTATATATATACTGACCTGTGCTGGTAAGTATCCTGAGAGATATGAAGAGACCTCTGCAAGATGTCCCATTAGGGACCCCACATATTAGCCTCACTGCTCGTTTTTGTATTCTGAAGACTTTTTGAACACCTGCAGCATTTCCCCAGAAGATTATGCCATAGGAGAGAACAGAATGGAAATATGCAATATATGACAACAACATTATTTCTCTGTCTACTAACTGATGGAGAGCTCTTAGTGCAAAGCACGATGAGCTAAGTTTCTTGACCAGCTGATCAATTTCTTCTTTCCATATTAGGCGACTGTCTATCTGAATACCTAGGAATTTTGTATGTTTGGTTTCATTAATTTTGTGATTGTTAACATGTATTTCAGGAGCTTTATTTTTTTATTTTTTTTCAGAAACTGTATTATATTGGCTTTTGAAATATTTAAGGTTAGGCTATTCACAGTGAACCATTTGTGTACTTGAGTAGAGACTGTCATGGCAGTATCCTACATTGTGCAGTTGGGTCCTTTTACGAGGATATTTGTATCATCAGCAAATATTACTATTTTTGCTCTGTTGTTAATTGTGATTGGTAGATCATTAATGTAGATCAGGGAAATGAATGACCCAAGAATTGAGCCCTGTATGACTCCATACTTTGTATTTCCCCAGTCTGAAGTTAATGCTGTTCCTGTCCCCCTTAAGACAACCCTTTGCTTCCTGTTCCATACGTATGATTCTAACCAAGTCAAAGATTTGTCTTTAATGCCATAATGTGGAAGCTTTTTTAAGGGTGTGTTGTGATCTACACAATCAAATGCCTTGGCAAGGTCACAAAATATCCCCATTGGATACATTTTGTAATTTAGTGCACCTAAAATTTCATCTGTTAGGTTAAATATAGCTCTGTCTGTGGAGGAGCCCTTACAAAAGCCGAACTGTGTAGGAGTCAGTAAGCCATTTTGTGTAGTGTGACTATAAATCCTATCATATACCTTTGAGAATACTGGCAGCAGGGAGATGGACTGATAGTTGGATATTTCATCCCTTGCTCCACTTTTGTGGATTGGCATCACTACTACATGTTTTAATCTATCTGGGAACACACCAGTTTCCATAGATTGGTTACACAAATAACACAATATGTAACTAATTAAGTCCGCATGTGATTTTAAAATCCTACTTGATGTTGTTATTGTTGTGGTCTTCAGTCCTGAGACTGGTTTGATGCAGCTCTCCATGCTACTCTATCCTGTGCAAGCTTCTTCATCTCCCAGTACCTACTGCAACCTACATCCTTCTGAATCTGCTTAGTGTATTTATCTCTTGGTCTCCCTCTACGATTTTTACCCTCCACGCTGCCCTCCAATACTAAATTGGTGATCCCTTGATGCCTCAGAACATGTCCTACCAACCGATCCCTTCTTCTAGTCAAGTTGTGCCACAAACTTCTCTTCTCCCCAATCCTATTCAATACCTCCTCATTGGTTATATGATCTACCCATCTAATCTTCAGCATTCTTCTGTAGCACCACATTTTGAAAGCTTCTATTCTCTTCTTGTCCAAACTATTTATCATCCACGTTTCACTTCCATACATGACTACACTCCATACAAATACTTTCAGAAACGACTTCCTGACACTTAAATCTATATTCAATGTTAACAAATTTTTCTTCTTCAGAAATGCTTTCCTTGCCATTGCCTGTCTACATTTTATATCCTCTCTACTTTGACCATCATCAGTTATTTTGCTCCCCAAATAGCAAAACTCCTTTACTACTTTAAGTGTCTCATTTCCTAATCTAATCCCCTCAGCATCACCCAACATAATTCAACTACATTCCATTATCCTCATTTTGCTTTTGTTGATGTTCATCTTATATCCTCCTTTCAAGACACTATCCATTCCGTTAAACTGCTCTTCTAAGTCCTTTGCTGTCTCTGACAGAATTACAATGTCATCGGCAAACCTCAAAGTTTTTATTTCTTCTCCATGGATTTTAACACCTACTCCGAATTTTTGTTTTGTTTCCTTCACTGCTTGCTCAATATACAGATTGAATAACATTGGGGAGAGGCTACAACCCTGTCTCACTCCCTTCCCAACCACTGCTTCCCTTTCATGTCCCTCAACTCTTATAACTGCCATCTGCCACAAATTATAAATAGCCTTTCGCTCCCTGTATTTTACCCCTGCCACCTTCAGAATTTGAAAGAGAGAATACCAGTCAACATTGTCAAAAGCTTTCTCTAAGTCTACAAATGCTAGAAACATAGGTTTGCCTTTCCTTAGTCTAGCTTCTATGATAAGTTGTAGGATCAGTATTGCCTCATGTCAAAAGCTTTCTCTAAGTCTACAAATGCTAGAAACATAGGTTTGCCTTTCCTTAGTCTAGCTTCTATGATAAGTTGTAGGATCAGTATTGCCTCACATGTTCCAATATTTCTATGGAATCCAAACTGATCTTCCCCAAGGTCGGCTTCTACCAGTTTTTCCATTCGTCTGTAAAGAATTCGTGTTAGTATTTTGTATCCGTGACTTATTAAACTGATTGTTCTGTAATTTTCACATCTGTCAGCACCTGCTTTCTTTGGGATTATTATGTTCTTCTTGAAGTCTGAGGGTATTTTGCCTGTCTCATACATTTTGCTCACCAGATGGTATAGTTTTGTCAGGACTGGCTCTCCCAAGGCAGTCAGTAGATCTAATGCAATGTTGTCTACTCCCGGGGCCTTGTTTCGACTCAGGTCTTTCAGTGCTCTGTCAAACTCTTAACGCAGTATCGTATCTCCCATTTCATCTTCATCTACATCCTCTTCCATTTCCATAATATTGTCCTCAATACATCGCCCTTGTACAGACCCTCTATATACTCCTTCCACCTTTCTGCTTTCCCTTCTTTGCTTAGAACTGGGTTTCCATCTGAGCTCTTGATATTCATACAAGTGGTTCTCTTTTCTCCAAAGGTCTCTTTAATTTTCCTGTAGGCAGTATCTATCTTACCCCTAGTGAGATAAGCCTCTACATCCTTACATTTGTCCTCTAGCCATCCCTGCTTAGCCATTTTGCACTTCCTGTCGATCTCATTTTTGAGACGTTTGTATTCCTTTTTGCCTGCTTCATTTACTGCATTTTTATATTTTCTCCTTTCATCAATTAAATTCAATATTTCTTCTGTTACCCAAGGATTTCTACTAGCCCTTGTCTTTTTACCTACTTGATCCTCTGCTGCCTTCACTATTTCATCTCTCAAACCTACCCATTCTTCTTCTACTGTATTTCTTTCCCCTATTCCTGTCAATTGTTCTCTTATGCTCTCCATGAAACTCTCTACAACCTCTGGTTTAGTCAGTTTATCCAGGTCCCATCTCCTTAAATTCCCACCTTTTTGCAGTTTCTTCAGTTTTAATCTACAGTTCATAACCAACAGATTGTGGTCAGAGTCCACATCTTTGTTAACATTGAATATAGATTTAAGTGTCAGGAAGTCGTTTCTGAAAGTATTTGTATGGAGTGTAGTCATGTATGGAAGTGAAACGTGGATGATAAATAGTTTGGACAAGAAGATTGGTCTTTATGTGACTTTCATTTTTATAAGATTTGGTACTAAACTTGTGCAGTGGCTATTGAATATGGTGGCAATTTGTAAAGGGTCATTTATAGTTTTACCTTCACTTTTAAGAACAATTTTTTTTGATTCTGCCTAAGTCTGTATGTATTACATTCCAAACTGATTTCATTTTTTGCTACCCTTTTTCTGTTGATGTATGAATCATTGTTTAATTTTTTTGCTGCTATAATGGCTTTCTTGTACATTTTTCTGTAGCGGTTTACGTACTGTTTCAGAGTCGGATTTTGCCTAGATGGTTTAATTAACATTCTAAATTTCTCTGAAGATTTTCTTATACCCTGTATTATCCAAGTGTTAGTCTGGTTTTTACTTTAATTTTCTTTAGAGGGAATGGCGGTTCATAGCAGAATGCAAATGTCATGCAGTATGGAAGCAACAGTCTGGAGGGGGCGGGGAAGGGGAAGGGATAGCAATGTATGGATTGGTGGAGAGAGGAGTGCTGTCTGCCGGCAGGCTCAGTGTCAGGAGGTTGTGGGGCAGGAAGATGATGAAAATGGAGACAGAGAGAGAGAGAGAGAGAGGGGGGGGGAAGGTGTGGGGGGAAAGATGGAGGGTTGCATTGGCAGAGGGCAGCACACAAAGGGGATTGGAGACAAGAATGGGGAGAAGGTGATAGGACAGAGAGGGTGGGAACTGTTAGGTAGAGGATGTGGCGACATGTTACCATAGATTGAGGCCAGGATAATTATGGGAGCAAAGAATCTGCTCAGTTGGGCTGCAGGATGGTCTGTTTTGCTCTTGGCCATAATTTGGTGGTGGCTATTTATCCTGGTGGTGAGCTGGTTGGTAGTCATACCAATATAAAAATCTGTGCAATGTATGCAGCAGAGGTGGTGTATAACATGGCTGCTTTCACAGGTGGCGTGGCCTCTGATGGGGTAGGATAAGCCAGTGACAGGACTGGAGTAGGAAGTGGTGGATAAATGTATTGGGTGGGTCTTGTACCTGTGTATTCCATAGGGATATGGCCCTTGTGGCAATGGGTTGAGACTGGGAGTGGCATGGGGGTGGACTAGGACATTGTGGAGGTTGGGTGGGTGACAGAACACTACTGTAGGAGGGTGGGAAGGATCTCAGGTAGGATGTTCCTAATTTCAGGGCATGACAATAGGCAATCAAAGCCCTGGTGAGGTATATTGTTCAGTTGTTCCAGTCTGGGTTGGTATTGGGTGACAAAGGGAGCACTTCTTTGTTGCTGGTTCTTGAGGTTGGTAGGATGAATGGGGTTGTGAGGAAAAATGACATGAGCGATTTGTTTGTGGACTAGGTCTGGGGAACAGTGCCTGTCAGTGAAGGCCTTAATGAAACCCTCATTGTACTGGGCAAAGGGAGTTCTTGTCACTGCAAATACACCATCACTGGGTGATCAGACTGTATGGGAGTGATTTTTTGGTGTGAAAGAGGTGACAGCTGTTGAAATGCAGGTACTGTTGATGGATTGTGGATTTAATGTTGGCAGAAGTGTGGATGGAGGCACCAGAGAGGAGGAGGTCGGCATCTAGGAAGGTGGCACACTGGATTGAGGAGTACCAGGTGAAGCAGATGGGAGAGCAGGTGTTGGGGTTCTGAGGGAATGAGGATAGGGTATCTTTGCCCTGAGTCCATATCAAAAAGATATCTGCAATAAACCTGAACCAGGCTGGGGGTTTGGCATTTTGGGAGGCTAGGAAGATCTCCTTTAGATGGCCCACGAACAGGTTGTCATAGCAGGCAGTCGTGCTAATGGCAATGGCTGTGCCATAGATTTTCTTGTACACCTTCCCTCCAAATTAGTAACTGTGAGTTAGGGTATAGTTAGTAAGTTGTGTGAGGAATGACGTAGTGGATTTGGAGTTTGAATAACATTGGGGAAGGTAGTGCTCACTTGTGATAAGACCATGGGTGTGAGGGATGTTAGTGTATGGGGAAGTGGCATCAACAGTCAGGGTAGGGATCCAGAAGGTAAGGTGATAGAGATGGTGGAGAGTCAGTGAAGGATGTGGTTGGTATCTTTGACATGGGAGGCTAGATTATGGGCAACTGGTTGGAGGTGCTTGTCAATGAGGGCCCAATTTCTTTCAGTGGGTGCACAATAACCACCTACAATAGGGTATCCAGGATTGTTGAGTTTGTGGATTTTGAAGAGTGTGTACAAGATGTGTGTGAGTGGGTGTCATAGGGTTGAAGAGAGAAACAGATTCAGGGAAGAGGTTTGAGAAGGACCTAAGGCTTTAAGCAGGGATTGGTGACTGTCGGACTTCTGGATGGGATAATTCTGGCAGAGTTTATAGGTGGAGGAATCAGATAAATGGCAGAGGTCTTCCACTAAGAAATCACTGAAATTCATAACAACTGTGGTGCAAATTTTGTCTGCAGATAGGAGGATTAGGTCATGATTAGTTCTGGAAGGTTGGCATTTTGAGGAAGGGGCCTGGGAAAGTATGGTGAGGCCAAACTGTGGAGGTAGGGAATCTGTGGAAGGTGACGAGCATGTAATTAGGCGGGGATGGGGGGGGGGGGGGGGGATCCTCATGGTTTGATGGTGATATAAACTGGGAGAGGCAGGGTTCAGTGTTGGAATTTGATTGGCCTTGGTTGGAGGGGTTGGTGATCAAGAAGTGTTTCCATTTCAGGGATTGGAAGAAGGAGAGTATGTCTGTGTCATTTCCTTTTAATTTTCTTCATATGCATAGTTCCTTCCCATGACTTGTTTTCTTCTTTAGAACTGATACCTCTTCCTTTAGATGCTCAATTTTGTTTTTCATTTATTAATATTCATAACTTGATTTTAAATTCTTGTAGCATAATTAAAATTACCTGTAATAATAATTCAAAAAATCAGTATTCTTAATGAATTTTATTCAATATGATAGGTCCAATGGGTATATTTACTTATTTATTACAGAACGTCTAGGAATATTGAAAGCTGCTTGGGAAACCAAGAAGCTTGGTATAGTCTGTGACTGCAGAACATCATGTGATGACCAAGAATACAATGTGGTATGGAAACATGCTACAACAAAACGGCAAGTAATATTATTCTCTGTAATTCATTTGGAAACATGCTACAAAATGGCAACTAATATTCTTCTCTATAATTGTTTAGATATTTTTCCTGAAACTGGACATAGAAAACTCAATGTAGTCTAGTAATATGGTGAGCAGACAAGCAACTTCTATGTATAGTATATCATAGACTCTTTTTAAACCACATCTTCATTATGGGTATACTCAAATATTCAGTGATCAAAGAGAGTGTTCACACATCAAAGAAAAGCAATTACAATCATTTTAAGAAAAAGGCCACATAAAGCATACTGACATTGCTTCAATGGTCCAGTCATCTTAACCTTAATATCACTTCACATCTGCAGAATAATAGGACAATACGTTGAGAATGTGGGTCATGCGGGAGGCTTGCCAGAGATAAATCCCTGCAGTCACACTATCCTCTGTGTCCTCAGTGGCTCAGATGGATAGAGTGTCTGCCATGTAAGCAGGAGATCCCGGGTTCTAGTCCTGGTTGGGGCACACATTTTCATCTGTCCCCGTTGACATATGTCAATGCCTGTAAGCAGCTAAAGTTTTTCATTTCATTGTAATAATATTCATCACAGAAAACAGGTTAGAAAGGACAGAAAACATAAGTGTTCACATCCACAACACACAAAGGAGGAATCAGTTCAGGAGCATACCCCACAAACATAGAATCCTTAAAATATGATCTCAGCTCTCATGCATCACATTCATAAAAAGTCTGAACCTAAAGCTATTGAATGATGCACACATCACAGTAACTTTACAAAGATAAAAAACTCTCTGATGGAAAAGAAATATTACACTGGTAAAGATAACCTAATGAATTAAATCTGTATATTAGGGGTTTTATGTAATCATTAATGTCAGAACCTTTGTCTAAACTGATAAACTGCCTATTGGCTTCTGTCTCAGGTTCTTCGGCCGATGTTCATCTAATGATTTTTCTGATGTTTCGCCAGCACGAGTGGCTGGCATTGTCAAAGCTTCACTGTTCGCGTGTTTTTGTATTTCTACAGCTTCTCTGAACAAGTGCGTGTGATAGTGGTTCTCTACAGGAAGTTCTGGCTGTAGAGAACCACTATCACACGCGCTTGTTCAGAGAAGCTGTAGAAATACAAAAACACGCGAACAGTTTGAACTAGAAAGAGGAAAGCCTTAAGGTAAACGGATCCTGGCTTCCCGTACTGCAGCGAACGACTGTCGCAGGTAGCAAGAGGAGAACCACACCGGAAATGACCATGGAGAAGCCCTCGGACATTGGTGCACCAGGTACATATAGTCTGCGGCCGCGAGCTCGGCTCCAGTTCACCACCGGCAATGGAGGGTGAAGCTTTGACAATGCTAGCCACTCGTGCTGACGAAACGTCAGAAAAATCATTAGATGAACGTCGGCCGAAGAACCCGAGACAGAAGCCAATAGGCAGTTTGTCAACAAGTGGCCACGAAAGCCTCAACAATTTTGTCTAAACTGTTGCTCTTTTAAGATATATGTGATCAGGTTTCAATTCCTTCATATTTATTGAACCTCAGATTTACTTTTATAATGATCAGCTTTTTAATAGTCAGGAGGTAATCTACGCTCATTAATAAAATCTCACATTTCATTGGTGATAGACTGGGTCAGTGATACTTGAGTCTGACACAAATGTATTTCTCACACACACTGTTTCATAAATACATTCTGTTAACATAATGTGTGATGACCACTGACTAAGTACAAGTTCTTGTGAACTTTTGACTGATTCACAAAGACATGTACATTTCAACAGTTAACCACAGACTGATGGCCAACCAAGGACTGATTTTATTACCAGTTACATGAACTTGATGAAATGAATGTGACATATGGACCATCTGAAGCACTGTTCTGCACACTTAGTTACAGACAAGCATAAGAATGAAAACAATAATCTGATTTTACACATTAATTAATAATATCAAGAAGAGCACAACAAGATAACACAAAAGTTTAATAAACAAAATAGCAATTTGCTTCAAACATGGTCTCTATTAGCAGTTGAAAAATGATAGGTACTATTCCATATAAATAATTTTTACTTCCATGGGGATTCCCAGAGACCATCAAAAGTAAGTAAAAAATTAAATTTTCCAAATTGAATAATTAGCAAACTAACAAATTCTTTTAGTAAAAGTTGATACTTTGAGAAGCAGAAAAATCAGGGCTATAAAACTATGGGACGGGATTTTAGAAATAATCACAAGTTAAAAATTCGAACATTCTAGAACACGAGAACTTTGATTATAAATAATATTTGAGCAGGAAGTTTTTGGTGAAAAACAAAATTTTTATCGAGAAAAGGAGAATGAGGGCTTTAAAATGAGCTACATCAATTTTGCAAGAAAGATCTATTAGCTCATTGCAAATTTAATCTCCACCTGTTCCTTATGAATCTTAAATTATGAATATTTCTTCATGAGAATTATTTTCAGTTAAACCCACTGTACTATTGCAATCATTGCTTGCAAAAGTATTCTGTGAATAATAAAATTTTATGAATTCTTGCTTCAATATGAAAGTAAACAATGGAAAATCCAGGATGGAATGTAACAATGCCAGAGAAGAAAAGTTGCTACCCATCATATAGCAGAGATACTGAGTCGTGATAGGCACAACAAAATGATTCACACACTTATAGCTTTCGGCAATTAAGGCCTTTGTCAGCAGTAGACACACATACACACACGCACACACACACACTCATGCAAACGCAACTTGCACACATGTCTGCAGTCTCAGAGAGCTGAAACCACACTGCGAGCAGCAGCACCAGTGCATGACGGGAGTGGCGACTGGGTGGGAGTAAGGAGGAGGCTGGGGCAGGGAGTGGGATGGATAGTATGGTGGGAGTTGCGGACAGTGAAATGTTGCAGTTTAGACTGCAGACGTGTGTGCAAGTTGCGTTTTCATGTGTGTGTGTGCGTGTACAAGTGTGTATGTGTGTCTACTGCTGACAAAGGCCTTAATGGCCGAAAGCTATACTTGTGTGAATCTTTTTGTTGTGCCTATCGAGACTCATCATCTCTGCTATATAGTGAGTAGCAACTTTCCTTCTCAATATGAAAGTAGGTATTTTGCACAACTGTCATATTTGTGCTGTACATAAATGGGATCAAATAAAAGAAATAAAAATTATATTAACGTCAAGTCCAAGAACAAGTAGGATGGAGCCATTTAGCTCTGTTGCGTCACTCCTTCCCCCTCCCCTCCCCCCCCCAACTGTGTTCCACAAATAAATACTGAAATGTATTTAACTGGAGAATACTATGCAAAAGAAAAGTTAGTTACACAACAATATATCAGTCGTCTCCTATCAACTGACCACATAAATTCTTGAAATGAATAACAATAACACACAGTACCTAAATTTTTTACAAACCACGTAAAACAACTGGGAGATGCAAAACTGATTGTTATTCTGCAATAAAACTAGTCCAGATTGTAAGAGGGTAAATAACAAATTTATTGCCTGTTTATACATCCAATTTTAAATGTATGCACAATGTTACTTTTTTCCTAGAGAATCTGAAACAACATTATTGATACTCTTTTTGTTATAAAGAACAAGAACAAATTGACACTTCTATTATATTGCACTTGTGATGTGCATTATCATCATCATCATTTCATCCCCATCAATGCTGGTGCCGAAGTGGCATCAAATTGAAAGACTTGCACTTGGCAAACCGTCTACCCAACAGGAGGCTCTAGTCACTCAACATTTACATTTTACATAAAGAAAAATTTATCTTTTTGTAGTACAGTAATCTTAAGAAATTTGTTTTTTAATCATAGGTTTTAACTGTGTTAGCATGACATATAGTACTATACAGTTGGAGTTTTAAAATATTACAAATAAGATTGAAAAAAGGATACGATCATGAATTTGTGAATATACGAGTACATGGGCCAGATGGCTTAGGACACGCTACAAATCCCCCAAGAATTTTGCTCGCATTCCACTGCGAGAGAAAGTCTCATAGGCATGTTTACAAATCTGAAAAGCAGAACATGCAGTAACATAAGTGTTTACAAAATCATAGGTTTCTGTGGTTTGCGTAGTTGAAGGCTGGTAAAAAGCAGTGCCTGGTGTGTGCTGAATTGGAGGGTGGTGTCCGATGGTTCTTCATACTGCTGATGGTCTTGATGATTTTTTAGGAGTGGACACAGCTCCCAGGGCATTTACTGCAACATTTCACAGTGTAACAGCTTCAGAATCCAATGTTCCCTAATCACATATATGAAATATTTAATGAGAAAATTGGAAGATAAATAAAGTGTCAGAATCTGAATTGAAGAAAAAAAGGAAAGGGTCAAAATGACTTCTTAACTGATTTGAAGTTAAGTGAAAAGAATGCTTGGCAAACACTTAGGCGAAAGCAAGTACTAACTCATCTTGAAAAAACAATTGGAAAAGATTACTTCTCACAAAAATAATTTTAGATTTTGTAAAATGTAGTTATGCTGTTGAATTTTGTACAAATACTAATTAGTGATATTAAAGAAAAAGTACTTATACTAAGACAAAACTGTAAAGCAAATATTAATGTGTTAGCAGTAACAAGACTAAAGCTAACACCCAACAATCAATAAATTTTAACTTGGATTCAGAAAATAATAAGATAAATGATTTGTTCTCGTATACAATTGACTTTCTAAAGTTGAAAAGTTAATATTATTTTGAAAACAGTCTTTCCTGTTACTTTCATCATAACAGTAAAATACAATGACACTTCCAATATTGTAGATTATGATACAAATTTCACTACTGAAAAATGAGATACCATATCACAGAAGTAAGTTCTTTGTGCCTTTTTGGCACTACCATGGATTACAGTACCATTTTACATTGACAATAGTTTCAACAACTCTCTTTTACACACCTCGGTGAAAATAGGATTTGTTTGTTTCAGAGTTCTGCATCATAGACATGTACATAAAATTGCGTGGTGCCTTCTGCACTGTTTACAAGTTGTTCAAAGACAAAGAATAGTATACATATATTACTAGTTATCAGACAGTATCTTCAAGGTATTTATAAAAATGATAAAATGTTATGCAGTTTTTTTAATGAGGTGTGGGTATAGTATTCAATGGCAAAATAGTCTTTGTACCTGTTAGTATCATTCAAGAATCACCCCCATACTCATAGTTGGTTACATAAATAATAAAACATCAAAGAAAATATGTAACAGCACTAAGATACTTACAAGTCATTGTGTGGGATATGGTTGAGTTGAAACATGTAAAAACTAGAATTTCTGTACAGATAAATGATGATCATTACATGTTTCCATAAGTCACTGTATGGTTGTAACACTTGGTGCACATGAAGCACAAAACAAAGTCAGTATAAAGTCTCCCATCTAGGGTAAAATATTTCAAAAACTTAGTATATACCTCACCATATTTTCATTTGATATTCAGAAACAGTAACAAAACAATAATATGCCTCAAGCATATAGTCTGATACAATAAGTAGCTCAGTTTATAAAGCCTTTTGAGTACTGAAAACATCAACCATCAAAGGTTAAGAAGTGTCATCCAGACTTATCTTGTATGATTCAGTGTAAGTATAAAGAATTTCATAAGTTCAGAAATAAACAGTTTCACTTCTCATTACCTTTCAACAGTGTACAAGTATGTAGTGGCATATAGGCATAGTTGTTAATTCACTAGAAACATTCTTCAGTTTACTTCCTATTTTCAAGTGTCATGTTCTTCACATTAATTACCAACAAGGTGCTTAATTACTTTTCAGTGTACAGATTATTGGCACATTGCATAATTAAAAAAGATGTCACACTTAACATAGAATCAACCTTTCTACATAAATATAACTGAGTATTTACTTGCATCTGTTACTTCACATCAGAAACAACTTGCATTACAAACCTTGCTGACTACATGTGTCTTCCAAAACTTTCTCCACAGTAAGAAAAGACAGGTTCCCTATCCAGTCCATACCTAACATCATTCTCCTCATTACATCAGTAATACAACAATACTTCACTAAATACATCAAATATCTCCTCATTGCATCAACATAATAGCTCTACCTCATACCCTCATAATATCACCTAATTACTCCACTAAATACTCCATAATAATAATCACCTAAGAAAAATCACCTGCTTCACATTACACAACAGACCAACCTCACAAACCATCACATAACAGCAGACCTCACAACTTATATAGCTTTTCTTCTAACAATAGAAACAGACATTACACTATTTACATTTTTTATTGCTTTACTGTATGTAATTATTGCATAGCTTGCACAACTCATTACTGTAAACAATCACATTACTTCAACTTAAGGGTCAGAAAGGTAATACTCCCTACAATCACTTCATTACTTTCAAATGCATTTCACTAGGCAACTGTACTTTCCCTTGTGACATTATGCAAAGACTTTGAAAACTAGTACATGACACTAAATATCTCAGGTGTACTCTACTACTAATAGCTATATATACCATATACTTCCTCAAAATTTACCAAATATTGTGTATACATTGTGTACTAATCTCATTACTCCTACAATTATACAACCTTTTACACTTACATTTTTACTGGTTACTCAAGGTGTTCAACATAATTTGATATACTTGTACATTTTGTAAAATTCCATTACCTTACCTTTTTTGTATAATCAAAAAACTTTTTTCACTACAAACAGTAAAACATCCTACTGATTACTTTTGTAGTCAGAAATAATCAGACATGTGTTAACTCTCTGAATTTTACATAATCAGTGTTGTATAGGTTTTATGTTTCTGTTTACTGTTAAGAATGACTGTGCACCAATGTTTCCACCAACTGAGAAGGTTTCAGTTTAACCTGTCACCTCTACTATCATTATCTGTCACATGTGGGGGGACTGGTTATTATTTATCCACTGTCCACCTCTATTTTCAAAATTCCTATCATCATTTCTGTTCCCGGAATTTCTATTCTCGTAAAACTGTTGGTGGTCCTACATCCTAATAATTTCTAAAATTATTTGGATTCCTGTCTTTCCTCCCTAGAGTGTTGTTATGTCCTTAGTTAAAATTGTCATTATTATTAGTGTTTCTATTATGATTGTGATTACTCCAGTTTGGCCTCCCGAAATCAGTACTGTATCGACCAAACCCATTACATGCCCTGTCCAACTTTTCTACGTATTTTACGAACTGGTCTGCAGAATCATCTGGCCCATAAACTAACCTCATTTGAATTCTTTCTGGTAGCCTTCTTTTAAGTGCATCTATTTGCATTCATTCATCAAGAGGTTGGTCTGAGTGTGCAAGTTTCATGATCTGGTCTTTACAAAACTCTTTCAAATCCCCTCACTGCTCCCTGTATAGCAGACCAGTAAAAAACTCACTCTTTGTCCTTGCCTGTTCAGTGTCAGACCAAAACTTTTTGAAGAAACACTTTTCAAATTCATCTATGGATAAATTGCTACAGTCAAGTTGGTTGGCCCATGACAAGGCTTCCCTTTCTAACAAGCTTTTAATAAACTTAATTTTTAATTCATCATTCAAACCAGGCAGAAAACTATCATGACAATGTTGTATAAAATCGACTGGGTGAAAATGCTTGTCACCGGGGAAACACTTTAGTGGCATAGTAGGAAAGCTTGGATGTCCTATGTTACAGGATTTTTTTAGGTAAGCCCCATCTTTTAATTGTTGTACTTGTTTTTTTTAGTAATAGTGAAATCTCTGTCACATTTGAGTCTGTTATCTCAGATATCTTCTGAACTTTTCATTTACATCTAAGGCAACACTGTCTATTTTTTTCATTTAACTTATTTGTAAAGATTACAGCTTGTTTACTAGTATCTCCAACAGCATCTTTACATCTAACTTCAACAGCACCTATCTCGGACTTGAGATCCTTGTCCACTTCCCCTGTTTTTGTCTCTAAAGATCGTATTTTGGACTCTACCCTCCCCTCTACTTTTTTCACACTTTCATCTATAGATTTCACTTGAGAACAGACACCAACTAAGTCTTTTGTAACATTTGAAATTTGCACATTAAGCTCTGTTCTAATTAGATTACATTCTGAGACTATTGCCTTTTAATAGTTTTTCACAAATTTTTTCCACTGATGACAGTTTTTTTAAATGTTTCACAATTTTTCTCACGTTCTTCACTATTTTTTTCATTGATGAAATTAATGCAGTAAACATGTCTTGTTAATTTAACTGTTTGTGCTTTTCACTCAACATTGTTTCAGTTATGTACAACTGTACTTGTTTCTCATGGTCTGGATTTGAATCTAACATACTACTGTCCAAAAATCCCAAGTCTGCACTGATTTTGTTTAACTGTTCTGGTTGACTATTGTGTAATACATCCTGAAACATGCCTTTATCACCTATGTCCTGTTAAAGACACTAGTTGAAGCTGGTAGGTTCAGCACATATATTTCATTGTTCTGATCATGATCCATTTTTTGTAAATTTGTTTGTAAATTGTCAATGCAAGAAAAAACCAATCAAACTTTTCACAAAACACTGCACTGAGGAAATACAAAAATAAATGTTTTAATTGGTACTTAGCTTATTATTGTCCTGGATTACATAGGTGGTGTCAACTTTGATAATAATACTTCAACCTTTTACAATCATGTATGTCCATAGTGTTGCGCCATTCCAAAACTTCTCAACATTTACTATGTTAAATTATATTTGGTTTAAAATCATTCCACACAATTGTATGCTTTTTGGCCAACTGAAACATAAACACTGTAAAAAATCTGAAAGTACAAGTATCCTGGTCACAATGGTTCCATTTTAACAATGTCCTTTGTTACGCACAATTGGATGACCATTAATTGTAATAAATGTTCATGGAGTTAAAATATTGTAGGTTGGGTCTAGTGGTAGTTTTAAAGAATAAATACTCATCTTGTTTTTTAAGGATCTCCTTCAAATCCTTGCTTGAATTTCTTCTATCTGGAAGCCAGTTTATCTTGTAGGTCTTCCGTCCTTCCCGCCAGACAACATGTGACAACCACCTGGCACAGTTAACATTGTTCCAAAGTACATCAGTAAAGAGACAATCATACTAAGGTCAAAACATAGAACATTAAAATGAAAATAATTTACAGAAAATGAAATTCACTCAACAGCACAATAGAACAATTATGAAAAAATTTATATTCACATAAACAAAAATTTATCTTTTTGTTGTACTGTAATTTTATGAAATTTGTTTTTTAATCACAGAGGTTAATTGTGCTAGCACTACACATACTAATATACAGTTGGAGTTTTAAAACATTACAAATAAGTTTGAAAAAAGAGAATATAGTAAATTTGTGAATATACATGGCCCAGAGGGCTTACTGCACGTTACACCATGCATCCTGCATGGGTATGGACTCATCTACACACACCATGGACTCGACAATGCTCCAGCCTCTCCTCCACCCATTACTTATCAGCTGCAACAGACTTCAAAGGCAACCTCTAATGTGCAATCAGCAACCAGTGCACAACCCAGTCCGGATAACATATCCGATTCGACAGAAAATATCACTGACACTAAGAGGGGCATGGTGAAGCACAGTGTTTTGTGCTATGTAATGCTGCACACAAGTGATAACTATTTTTAATTATTATTTTTGGTGTAGTCACTGACTTATGTTTTCCTTTTCTTTAGTATATGTTTTACTCTGTTGTTGAATGTGCTATTTAACAGAGTCATATGAGTTACAGTTTAGTTTTTATGTTGCAATAAAGCTAATTATCTAGCCTCACAACACCACTTTAGGCTGAATACATGACTAACATTAATCTCAATTACAAAAAAGACTGCTCTGTATTTAATTTTTGAAATATTTTGGTCTATTGCTCCTATAGCATTTCTAGAGCTTCCATATTACCTCATCATAACCACATTCAAATTCAAACCTAACGGCAGGGTCATGGATTGAATATAATACTTAACAATGAAAGCACATTTATTACGAAAACCAACCTACTGCCAGAATGGAACTGAACTCCTGGATACAGAATGCTGCTGTTTATACAAACATCAAATGTCCCAAAATATACAAGCATTACAAACAAAAGATATTTTGAGAAATTTCCAGAAATGATAAATATTAAATAAAAAATAATAGCTGGTGATTGGATTTCAACTGGCATTCCACAGAAAGCCATCCAGTAACACTAAGTGCTACATCACATTCTTGCAGCACAGCTTGTGGTGCTGATCCCTCTCCTGGAGAAACAGTGATGCACTGTTTCAGAAGCTCTCACTGGAACCAACAACAGCATGCTGGATCTAGTTCTTGGCAGTGGTCCTCTACGTGGCAGCACTGATAGATCCTCACGTCCTGGTCATGTTACCACAGCCTCTTCACTGAGATAAACAGCATATGTAATGACTCCTACCAAAGCTTCATAATCACTGAGCAGGTTTTCAGATTCTTTCAATGAGAAACCCTCAAGTCAATCTGCACGTCAGAAGTGCAGTAGGGATTCATATGGAGGACATGGATGACATCTCTGCATTTTTGTCTTCTTAATGAAGGGTCATAATCTTTGAATTCATTTCTGATGTCCAGTAAGCAATGAAGGATAAAGTAAGGCCCAAAATAGCACTTTATAAACTTTCCCGATAGCCCCACTTTTCACACGGGTCTAAAACTACATACCATGTTTCCTGGGCTGTATTTCACTGACCCTGCTTTGTGTTATAAGGCTCTTGGTGTTTATACTGGGCATCCAGGGTCTGTATAAGAGCCAGCTGTCTTGCTTCTTTGATACTGATGGTGAGGTGTTCCATGCAGTCATTCTAAGTATTATGCAGTTGAAACAGGAACAGTATATTCATTTTCAGCTTGACCTCTTGACAAGGAGCATGAAGAATGGTGTAGTCTTGTAGTGTCTTGTTTCACTGTGTTGTAAGCAAATGCCAC
The DNA here is from genome assembly GCF_021461385.2 of Schistocerca piceifrons. Taxonomy (NCBI): domain Eukaryota; kingdom Metazoa; phylum Arthropoda; class Insecta; order Orthoptera; family Acrididae; genus Schistocerca; species Schistocerca piceifrons. The sequence continues at coordinate 218,054,755 of NC_060145.1, read as the reverse complement.
AATAGGCAGTATCATATCCAATTCTCCCTGTCTGACATAAATGTACATGTGCATATCTGCCAATATTTTATTAAAGCACTCTGATCTCCTTTATCTGTGTGTCATAGGCAGTTTTCATCCTGTGCATGTCACAATTACCTCTGATACTAAGCATGACTGGAAAAAAATTCCATGATCAGAGGCCATCATAAGAGTGCTCCATGCTACAAAATTATGTCTTCTACAAGGAATTTTGCAATTTCTTGAGCTTTGGTAGCTGATACATATTTGGTGACAGCATAGTGGGTGAAGTAGAAAGTATAGGCTATCATCAATTAATTCCCATTTATTGACTTTGGGAACCTCCCCAGGAGGTTGATTTCAATTCAGGTGAATGGCATGGCTGCAGGTGGAACTGTTACGTGATGGCCTTGAGGTAACTGTGGCATGTGTTTTCACTGCTGGCATTCCTTGCAGTGGCTCACATAGTGCCTAACAGACTGGTAGAGACCTAGGCGGTGATACATGTGTGAGATTCTGTCTCTAGTCATCACAAATTCTAGGTGACCTGATGTTACAGCATCATGGAAATACTTGAGGATGATTGGCTGTTAATCAGCTGGTATGACAAGAAAACATTTCCAACCCATTGGACTGTAGTTCCTCTTATACAAACCCTGTTTATTAAGTGGAATTACACTTTAGTCAGATCCTCCTTCTAAAAGGCTTCTGTGGTTTTCAGCCGTGTCAGATGTTCCTTCTGTTCAGCAGCAATGTCACTTAACACAGCAATGACTTGAGTCTTCAACCACATTGCTGTGTGCTGCCAAGGGATTCCTTGAGTGAAAGTTGGTGTCCTTATGCTTGTGTCTGCTTTAGTGTACTACAGTGACATCTTACTCTTGAAGCCTCAGTGTCCATCTCGGTAGTTGACCCATTCATTTCTACAGGTCAGTCAGCCAGCATAGCAATTGATAGTCCATCACAACAGTGAATGGTTTGCCAAATAAATATGGCTGGGGCCTGTTGATGATTCAACCAACTGCAAGGCACTCCTTGTCTGTTGTAGAGTACTTGATCTTGGGCTAGGGGAGTATTCTGAAAAGATAAGTTATCACTGATTTTGCACTAGAACTGTGACTGTCCCATACCTGCTAGCTTCAGTGTGCAGTTCTGTCTTGTCATTAAATTCTAGGACTGGCTAAGTTATCAGTGCTTCTTAAGGAAGAGGAAAAATCTGCCTTGCACCTCCTTCCAGGAAAATTTTGTGTCTTCCTGTAGTAGATCTTACAAGGGACATGCCTTGCTACAAAAGTTCTTTACAAATCATTGGTTGTATGAGCACGTTCCATGAAAGCTTCACACTTTAAAAATGTGTTAATGAGTGGAAAAAATCTACTACACTGCAAAAGTTATCTCCATAAGGACACCATTACAGTGTGGCTAATGGATCTATAGTACTTTGTAGAGCTGGCCATGATGTCTCCTTTGTTGATGTTGCTGAGTCTGCATTGTCCCTGTGGCTTCTCATTGTCTAGGTGATGATTACTTTGCTGTTCTGGGTGCAAGAAAAGGTGCAGGTTTTTGATTATCACTGGACTAACCAAATCATGATGCAAGATTCCACGGTTTGTTTAAAAGAAACAAATATTTATTGCCAGAACTTGAATACAACTACACTTTAACATGGCCAGAACTCAAGTGACCAAAAACCCATTGCTCACAAAAGATCGCAGTCGTAGTGACAAAGAACATAAAATTTCAATATTGATTATTGATCGTAGCACATATCCCAATATCATATTAAGCAAATGCTTTTTTAACACAACTTTAATTAGTGTATAACATAGCAAAATGAGGTCTATTTTTCAGTTCCATTACAATTTCCCCCAAGAATTTTGTAAGTACAAACATGCAAACAAAATTCTGACACCAGAATAATGGAACTGCCAAGAATATGATTTTAAATAAATTAAAATTTTTAATAGGATTGCTTTGTTTGAATTTTGCTAACTTTCCATCCATAGCAATGGGCATGGCATTAGGTTTAACACTGAAATTGTGTTACACAAAGTAAAGGAAAACATACAATTGTTAATTTTAAGGTAAATGAAATACAAAAGAAGATTTATAATTTTCACTTAGATGAGTGCATAATGTCATAGCATTTCATATTAAACCATTAAAAGGTTGTAACTTTTGACTGCAGGTTTGTTTTGCCTTCTTTTGTTTACCACTTTACTCCCTACGCATAGTAATGTCCCACATTGTCCATCTGCACTTAGCTGACCTCCCTTAATAGGTATGATTTCTTATTTGTTTTACCTTCTTTTGTTCACCACTTTACTTGCTACTCACAGTAATATCTCACATTGTCCATCTGCACTTAGCTGACCTCCCTTAATAGGTATGATTTCTGCTTGTACTGAAGCAAGTCTATTTCCTCAGCTTAGCTGTTTGTATCACTTCATTGATTATCTGCTTGCAAAAGCAAATGTAGAATAAACTGTCTTCCTATTGACTTATTTTTCTTGAAATGATTCAGCACCTAACCCATAATCACTACTGTCATTATGTAAACAGAAAGGTAAACTGAAATCTGGTCTGTGTAGCAGTTTCTGGTTATTCAGTTCTTTTTTATTGTTGAAAGCCTCTTGAAAATCTTTACTCCATATCCAAACAGTGTCCTTCTTTAATAATATACTTAGACAGGGTGCATTTAAGCTTTGTTTACTTACAAATTTTCTGTAGAACCCACATAGCCCATAAAATCATTTCAGTTGTTTTCTGTTACAGGGGTATAGGAAACTCTGAAATAGCTTTAATTTTGCCTGGATCCACCAAAATTCCTTTTTCTGTTATGATGTGTCCCAAAAATTTTAACTCAGGTACTGCAAATTTGCACTTATGTAGTTTTAGTGTCATTCCCCCCTCTTCTAAGTTTCTCAATTGCCTGTCTTAAAAGCCCAACATGCTTATTCCAGTCTTGTCCAGGTACTAAAATGTCATCTACATAAATCACTAATTTGGATACAAGTTCCTGCCCAAGCACATAGTCTAAAGCTCTAATGAAGTCCGCTACTGACGAGTTCAAGCCAAAAGGGACTACACAATACTGATAGCAATGACCATTGTATAGAAAAGTGGTATATTTCCTAGAGTTTGGTGCCAGACGTACTTGGTGAAAGCCTAAGGTTAAGTCTAGACTTGACATTAATTTTATATCCTTGAACTTGTGCAACAGCTCATCGATGTTTTCAGGTTGGTCTGTTTCCCTGTATAAGATCATGTTTAAAGGCCTGGAGTCTAGAACTGTTCTCACTCCACCATCTCTCTTCGACACAACTACCAGTGGGTTATTATAAGCACTGATACTCCTTTCAATAATGCAACACACTTCCATCTTATGTAATTCTTTTTCAACTGATGTATAGTGAATAGTATTTTATTCGTCTCATGACATACAATTTCTAATCATATGATTAGTGTACAGGAGAAATGTCAAAAAAATGGATAACACAACTTAGGCCTAATTGGTACAAAGAATTTTAACATTAATATAAACTTTTATTTTTCTTTCCTCCCTTTTGTGAAGGATAGCTACATTTACACACAAGACTATATGTAAATTTATCCTGCTCAAATGTTCAATTCATCCTTCATGAACTCCTCAACAGTGTAGTAACAGCATTTGACAAGTATATCATATAGCTTTGTTTTCGGTGTCTCTAGGTTCATACTCAGAACATTCTTTCCTTTTAGCTTGTTATGAATTTTCATTGCCATATACAGAGGAGACTGCACATATAGGTTTAAGCAATGAGTGGGAAGCATAAAATTGTCTTTGTTTCTCGTGTTGATGTCTGATTGAAACAGTTTTTCTCGAATAACTCTAAATTGCTGTGTAAAATGATGATAATATCATAGATGTATAAGGAGGGAACTGTTAATAACTGTTGTTTTTCAAATAGTGGGTGACATGTATGTTTTGCAATGGGGACACCATACGGTTTTATGAAAAATGGATCATGGCATCTCACAAGCAAAGTACATTGGTAACCCCTAACTTTCCCTGGAATGTTGCAAAAGACATGACTGTATTCCCATAAAAAGACTCTAGTTCTTGTTTTTGTCCATTTTTTAGACCGCTAGCTTCTGAAATCTTAGTGTTTACATGTGTTTTGAAATCTACTTCGCTTAAGTCTAGCTCTTATGTCTTTGTCAACATATCTTTCCTCCTTTACAAGATTTATAGTGTTAAATTTATTTTCACCCCAATGACTGGCATTTCAATGTAGTCTTTCTCACATTTCAGCTTTTTTGCTTAGTGTTTCAGATATTTCTGACACTTGACTCCCTGTGTCTACAAAGCCACTCGCCTTCCCAGGTACCAACTTTTACTCTAATGAATGGACTACATATGTCATCACCTTTTTCAGACTGAACATATTCATACAACAAATCATTTTCAATTTCACTAAAACGACGACTTCCTGAATTACAATTACCTGTATTACTGTCACCTTTATTACTTACTGTCATTACATTAATATACACATCATGAATGCTGTACTTGCACTGGTAATTTCATTAATCCAAACATTTTCATCAGTATAACATTGTTTGTCACTGAGGTAATTATCATCCAGTCGCTCAACAATAATGTGTTTAGTATTTTGCCATCAATCAGGATATAAAATTTGAGATATATTAAGAATCATTTTTCTAAAATTACTATCATTTCTAATTACATCACTATTTAGCCACATATTATAAAGAAATAATTCACCTTTGTTCATTGGAAATGGTAGCCTACTTGCACAGTCAGTTTTATTGTTCAGAGAATCTTTATGATCTTCATGTGTTCCTTCATAAGATTACAGAACCTATAGGTTGTGACACTGACATTAACACCACTTAAATTGTTAACAACATCCTTGGGTATATCTAAAACATGCATATCAGTTTCTCCCACAACACCTAATGCTTCCATTTCCGCTTTCAAACAAACAAAATATTTCTCACCATCATCATGCACCATTAAATCTTCATTTTCTCAAATACTACAATCCTCAATCTCTTTCTCCTGAAAACTTACAACGTTGCTTTCACACCCAAGTGTATTTAATTCTTTGCTTATTAAATCAGTGTCAACAATTTGCTTACCTGGTTCCCTCATCAGTGCTTCAATTCCTAAATCATGTAAATCGCTAACCTGCTGGTCCTCTGGCAAACTACAAGTTTCTGCCCACTCATAAAATTCAACCAAGTCAGTTACTTCCTCTGGCTCTTTATACAACCAGTGTGTTCATTATTAACAGATACTGTGTTTAGACATTCATAAGATAACTACACATTACTTCAGACGTATCTTTTGGTACAGCATAGTCACTGTTATCAGTCCATCTATTATCTGTGCTTTTCGCCCCTACCTTGTGGACCGACAATGGAGCACATGCTAGATTTTTACTTCACGATTTCCCATAGCATTTTGACTCCTGGTGTCACTATGTTCACACCAATTCCTATTTTCAAACTCCCTGTTACTACTTCTGTTCCAATTGTTCCCAGATTATCTTCTTGAATGGGAATTATAGTTTTCCCTTGAATGTAAATTATTATTATTTTGACTTTTGTTCCCTATGATGAAAACTATGGTTGTTAGACCTAGTGTTTTCCCTTCTGTAAAAATCAGTATTTCTTCAACTATGATCCCCACCTCTCTGTGTGTGACTGAAATAGTTTGTTAGTTTCCCAACTTTGTCTACAATTCTGTCTAGTTTGTCCACATAGTTTAGAAATTGTTCAGTGTTGTCATCTGCTCCATAAACTAGGTCCCATTGCACATCAGCTGGCAACGTTCTCTTCAAAGCATCAATCTGCGTGAGCTCATCAAAGAGTTTACTCAAATGACAAGTTTCTTCAATTGATTTTTACAAAACTGTTTCATAGTCCCCTGTGTTTCCCTATAATTTGGTCCATTCAGGAACTCGCTCTTTATCCTGGGCTGTTCAGTTTCAGACCAGAACCGTTTTAAGAACCCTATTTCAAATTCTGCATAAGAATTGTCCATAGAAAAATTTTGATTGGCCCGTGACAAATATTCCCCCTCCAAAAATTTTTTCACAAACGTAATTCTCAAACTTTCACTCATATTAGGCAAAAAGTGGTCCCTACAACTCTGCAGAAGAACAGGATGCAAACTACACTCATTAGAAAGGTTTTTAACTTGAATATTGGTTAATTAGATACATGTGTTCATAAAAAAACTTTTTCCTAGCTACATCATTGCTAAGTATTTGAAACTTATGGTTTAACTCTGATATTGCACTTTTTAGTTCACAAATGTTTGTCTTAGTTTCAACCTTGTGGAGTTTTACAGTGTTATTGACTGTTTACACTTGATCATTCACAACAGTTAGTTCTGAATCTACTCTGTTTTTAAGAGCTACAGCCATAGCTTTTACATTTACACAAAGTGTATCTATTTGTCCATTAACATTAACAAAACACTTTGTATTTTTCTCCTTGTCTGTGACCAGTTCATTTTTTACAGGCTGAATTTTGTTACTCAAACTAGATTTTACTTCTCCCACTTAAGAATCTACCACCAAAATCTTTGTTTTTGCCCTGCTAAGTTTCTTGTCTATCTTGGATATGTCATTGCAAAGTTTATTATCCCCCCCCCCCCCCCCCCCACACTCCCCCAAAGTAAGACATTGTCAATTTTTTTGTTCATCGCTCCCTTGAGTTGTGATACTTTCTGATTTATGACCTGAAAACTGTCTGCGAGCATCTGATTCATGTTTTGTAACTGTTCCTCATTAGCCTGTAAGCATGCTGCAACTGCTTGATTTAAAGCTAAAGATTGTTCCATGATTTGTAACATTGATTGTATGTGTGACATCTCCCATTCTGATGAATTATGAATTAAGACTTTCATCCGCTTCTTTGAATGACTCTTCTGTTTTTATTTTTGGCATATCTAATTCCCCAGAGAGTAACAAATTTTCACAATCCTGCTCAGATTCAGCACCACTTTCCTCTTTTACAATGGTCATTTTTGCAAAATTTCATAACCAAAATAATAAATGGAATAAAAAGCACCAGACAAATGTACTTATCTTTTCAGTTGGAGTCTTCACTCATGTGGTCAGTCAACTTTACTGTTTTGTTTTGTCTCCCTCGACTTCCATGTATTGCACTTCTTTGTATCACGTGGTTATCAGACACAAAAAAAATTTTTTTTTCCTTAGGCTCCTGCAAAACAGATTTCGTCAATCCGTGTACATATAAATGTCTTAATTTGGGCACAGAGCCCCCAGTTATCTTAAACCCTCTCTACTACACTGCAAAAGTTATCTCCATGACACCGTTACAGTACGGCTAATGGCTGTCTAGTACTCTGTAGAGCTGGCCATGATGTCTCCTTTGTTGATGCTGCTGAGTCTGCATTGTCCCTGTGGCTTCTTGTTGTCCAGGCGATGATTCCTTTGCAGCTCTGGGTGCAAGAAAAGGTGGGAGTTTTTGATCATCACTGGACAAACCAAATCATGACACAGGATTCTACAGTTTGTTTAAAAGAAACATATATTTATTGCCAGAACTTGAATAAGACTACACTTGACTGCGGCCAGAACTCACGTGGCCAAAAACCATGTTGCTCGCCAAATATCACAGTCATAATGGCAAAGAACATACAATTTCAATACTGATTATTGATCATAACTTATCCTAATATCATATTAAGCAAATGCTTTTTAACACAACTTTAATTAGTATATAATATAACAAAATGAGGTCTATTTGTCAGTTCCATTACAATTTCCATTTACTAGACACTCCCCAATTTTTTCCTCGGGTAGTAAAGTAGCATTTTTTCATGCGAGGTCCTGCTAGCTGAACACTCTTGAGTGCAGTTCTCAGTCAGCTTAGATGTTCTTCAAATGTCTTCAAAATGTGACAGTCATCCAGATAGCAAAGACACTTTATCCATTTAAGGTGCTGAAGTAGGTTGTCTGTTATATGTCCAAGGTGGCTGGGATGTTCCACAATCCAAACTGCATAACTTTGAACTCATAGAACCCATCAGGATTTATGAATGCACTCTTTTTCTGAATCATCTCATCAACCTTGATCCGCCAGTAGCCCATCTGCATTCCCACAGTTGAGAGACACTTTGCTCCTTTCAAGCAGTCTAGGTTGTCACAAGTGTGCAGCAATGGACAGAAATTTTTTTCATGATTTGTTCAGTCTTTGGTTGCTGATGCAGAAACACCACTATGTGTTGTCCTTCTTCAAAAGGACTGCAGGAGGGGACCAACTACACTCTGTAGGTTCAATGATGTCTTGCAGCATCCTCTCCACTTCCTCATGATTATCTGTCATACAGAATGAGATTTTCACTCTGCAGCACAGTGTGCGCTGATATGAAACTTCCTGGCAGATTAAAACTGTGTGCTCGACCGAGACTCGAACTCGGAACCTTTGCCTTTCGCGGGCAAGTACTCTACCATCTGAGCTACCAAAGTATGATCCACGCCCGGTCCTCACAGCTTTACTTCTGCCAGTATCTCGTCTCCTACCTTCCAAACTTTACAGAAGCTTTCCTGCGAACCTTTCAGAACTAGCACTCCTGAAAAAAAGGATACTGCGGAGACATGGCTTAGCCACAGCCTGGGGGATGTTTCCAGAATGAGGTTTTCACTCTGCAGTGGAGTGTGTGCTGATATGAAACTTCCTGGCAGATTAAAACTGTGTGCCTGACCAAGACTCGAACTCGGGACCTTTGCCTATCGCGGGCAAGTGCTCTACCATCTGAACTACCGAAGCATGACTCACACCCGGTCCTCACAGCTTTACTTCTGCCAGTATCTTGTCTCCTACTTTTCAAACTTTACAGAAGCTCTCCTGCGAATTGTCATAATTCAATCCTGGATTTTCCATTGTTTGTTTTTATTTAATAACATAGAAATTCAGGAAAATAAAATGTCACCCAACTATAATACACTACTGGCCATTAAAATTGCTACACCATGAAGGTGATGTGCTACAGATGTGAAATTTAAATGACAGGAAGAAGATGCTTTGATATGCAAATGATTAACTATTCAGAGCATTCACACAATGTTGGCGCCGATGGCGACACCTACAACGTTCTGACATGAGGAAAGTTTCCAACCAATTTCTCATACACAAACAGCAGTTGACCAGCGTTGCCTGATGAAATGTTGTTGTGATGCCTCATGTAAGGAGGAGAAATGCGTACCATCACATTTCCGACTTTGATAAACGTCGGATTGTAGCCTACCGTGATTGCAGTTTATCGTATCGCGACTTTGCTGCTCGTGTTGGTCGAGATACAATGACTGTTAGCAGAATATGGAATTGGTGGCTTCAGGAGGGTAATACAGAATGCCGTGCTGGATTTCAATGGCCTCATATTACTAGCAGTCGAGATGACAGGCGTATTATCCGCATGGCTGTAACGGATCGTGCAGCCACGTCTTGATCCCTGAGTCAACAGATGGGGACATTTGCATGACAAAAACCATCTGCATGAACAGTTCAATGACATTTGCAGCAGCATGGACTATCAGCTCAGAGACTATGGCTGTGGTTACCATTGACACTGCATCACAGACAGGAGTGGCTGTGATGGTGTTCTCAACGACGAACCTGGGTGCACAAATGGCAAAACGTCATTTTTTCAGATGAATCCAGGTTCTGTTTACAGCATCATGATGGGCCCATCCATGTTTGGCAACATCACGGTGAATGCACATTGGAAGCATGTATCTGTCATCGCCATACTGACATATCACCTGACGTGATGGTATGGGGTGCCACTGGTTACACATCTCAGTCACCTCTCCTTCACATTGACGGCACTTTCAACAGTGGACATTACATTTCATATGTGTTACGACCTGTGGCTCTACCCCTCATTCAATCTCTGTGAAACCCTACATTTCAGCAGCATAATGCAAGGACCGCATGTTGCAGGTCCTGTACGGGCCTTTCTGGATACAAAAGTGTTCGACTGCTGCCCTGGCCAGCACATTCTCCAGATCTCTTACCAATTAAAAACGTCTGGTCAATGGTGGCCGAGCAACTGGCTCATCACAATACGCCAGTCACTACTCTTGATGAACTGTGGTATTGTGTTGAAGCTGCATGGGCAGCTGTACCTGTACACGCCATCCGAGCTCTGTTTGACTGAAAGCCGAGGCATATCAAGGCCATTATTTCGGCCAGAGGTGGTTTCCTGGTACTGATTTCTCCGGATCTATGCACCGAAATTGTGTGAAAATGTAATCACATGTAAGTTCTAGTATAATATATTTGTCCAATGAATACGCGTTTATCATCTGCATTTCTTCTTGGTGTAGCAATTTTAATGGCCAGTAGTGTATAAAAGCCTTGAGGAGGCACTAATGAATATACAGTCATAAAACCTTATCTAGCATACATATACCATTCAATAATTTTAAGTCAACAAAACAGCCACTTAATGAAACCGTCAACAGCAGATGCTACCCCGTCATCACCAGCAACTTTGGTAAGACAACAAGATGGACAAAATACAAAATATACAGTGACATAATAAGCAAACATAAATCAGTTATCAAGGAACACAGGTATACAACTTGAATCATTAAAACCTTGTCATTAAAATACAATTCCTCGGGTAACTCACTGCTTTACAATATTCATGTGCTACACGACATCACTGTGTTTCTGTGTTTCATCCAAATACACTCCACTTATGCGAGGCACTCCTCCCCAAATTACAGGCCCAACAGTGACCCCATTGTGTTTCATTGGTTCAAAACTTGGAAATAAATGAATAAGACAATAGACTCAAAGCAGAAGAAAATGGCACAAGTCATTCTTATGCACAGTCTTCAAATTATTGTAATGGAAAATTTTCTCCTGCAAACACTTCCTGGCTCCAGCTGCCATATCTTCTGGATGTGGAGATGCACACACTGTCTGCTGCTACAGCCAAACAATGCCTTGCATTAACAGCAGGCCCCACCCACTGCCTCGCTGCATCCAAGATTCAAGATCACACCAGGTGCAGAGTATTAATTCGCATCACTTCACAAAAAGAATAAATTAAACAGTGCATCATGTAAGAAATGTAAAAAATGAGAAGTCAAAGGGATTCACTGGGTTAAATGCAACTTTTTGTTGCATGAAAAGTGCACCAAGGTACATGTTGTACAATTTACAGTGGTGATGTTCCATCTGCTTAGAAAAAGGAAATGTATATTTAGCATCAGGAGTGCATTCAAGAGATGAAATTATAAAAGTGTTGTTAAGCAATACAGACATTCTGAAAATAACAATGAAAACCATCAATTTTTGACAGTTAGGACGAATGGGTGTATATTGGCAACACACAATATCCTGTTGCAGAGCATGTTATACGACATGACAGTTGTGACCTCAGTGTCTGCTTCACCACCTGTGCCGTGTGGATTCTTCTCTCAGACACCAGTTTCTCAGAGCTCCACAGGTGAGAACTAACATTACAACATGCCCTTGGTTCTCACCATCCTTCTGGTCTTAATTTAAGTTAATTTCTTCTGTCTCATCACTTCTTCACAGTAACCACTCCATTTTAGTTTTCTACGTCTATCATTTTCTTGTCTGTCTTTCTTTGCTGTCCCCCTCCCTCCTCTGTTAAGTACAATGCACTCAGCTTTTCACTCTCATTAAGTTGTACACGATGTTTTAGCAGCAGCCTCTGTGGTGCATTCCATCTTTAAGCTTTCAGGTTTTGAAATCTCATCTGATGCAGCCTCCAGCAATCAGGGTGACTTTTCCAAAATCTACCCCTTTTTCTAACCCTCTCCAGTCCTTTTCCTTCGCCCCTCTTCCACCCCATTCAACTCTTATGCCTGAAGAAGGCACCACTGGTTCTGACACCTCATCTAACTTCCCCACTTGGCGAGTAGATTCTTTATCTATCCACTTACAGACATTCGGAAAAGTGAGATTTGTTTACTGAAGAAAGAAATAAGAGACCAAAAGTGTCAAGAAAACTGTAGTAGTGTGAGAACATCAATTGTGATCAATAACAAAGAAGTTGAGCAAAATACTAATGATGGACAAAGACATGAAAATTGGCGAAATGTTAGAAATTATCATTCTTCAAAAGATTGTAAAGCAGGCATCAACTCACAGCAGGGTGAACATTGCTTGGAAGAACTTTCTTCAAGAAACTACCAGCCACCAAGAACTGATAAAATAAACCCTTTTGTAGAAAGGCAATGGCGGAATTTAGCAACTGAGCTGAAATCTAGAACCAGACACAATATGACCAGCATAGCGAAACCAGGTGTTAAATTCCAGGTGGTGACTTGTATGAATCCTGACCTGGCAACACTTTCAACAAACAAAGACCTTTCCATGTTCTTAGCAGGAACAAACAATTTAGAAAGAAATGAAGTTAAAAACATACTGCTCGTACTCAAAAGAAGACCCTACAAGCTGAGAAGCTCAAATATGATTGTCTTCTCTGTCCCACATTGTCACAACTTACTAGACTGGTCATGTGTTAATAAAAAGTTATGTAATGGAAACAAAGAGATCCTAAATACATGCAGAATGTTTGAAAATGTAACATTCGTTAACGTAAGCTGTGCAGGAAGAGAATTCAATGCAACCGGTGGTCTAAACTTCAACAGACTAGGGAAGGACTTTGTAATAACATGGATCCAACAAACAGTAGAAAGTATGCAGTATTGGCTACAGAGGTCATTCCCCTCCATGACAAAAATAACAAATTCTCAGGAAAAATAACCATAACATGCCAGGTCATCAGCATGACAAGAGCATTATTTCTTTACATAAATAAATCTCTCTACCAATGTTACCCCACTCAATGACACTGTGTGTGATTTATATAAGTCTCTGCCTCACATATGAGAACAATTAACCATTTTTCCAATGTTATGTATAATGTTTAGGAAACAAACCAGGCTATTCTGAATAACTGTCATCCAAAGACAATGAAACAAAACAAAATTACTTTGTAAAATTAGTTCTTCACAATTGGATAAATGACCATCGGAATAGTGTTCAGAGATGTAGTTCGGATGTATAAGCAGCTGAGAACAAAGGTGAAGTAAAAAAAATTTAGACATTAGTATAAATCTACATCTATATCTACGTGATTACTCTGCTATTCACAATAACGTGCCTGGCACAGGGTTCAATGAACCACCTTCAAGTTGTCTCTCTACCGTTCCACTCTCGAACGGCACGCGGGAAAAATGAGCAGTTAAATTTTTCTGTGTGAGCCCTTATTTTGTCTTATTTTATCGTGATGATCATTTCTCCCTATGTCGGTGGGTGCCAACAGAATGTTTTTGCAATCAGAGGAGAAAACTGGTGATTGAAATTTCATGAGAAGATCCCGTCCCTACGAAAAACACCTTTGTTTTATGATTGCCATTCCAATTCACGTATCATGTCTGTGACACTATCACCCCTATTTCACAATAATACAAAACAAGCTGCCCTTATTTGTACTTTTTTGATGTTATCCGTCAGTTTCACCTGATGCGGATCCCACACCGCACAGCAATACTCCAGAATAGGGTGGACAAGTGTAGTGTAAGCAGTCTCTTTGGTAGACCTGTTACACCTTCTAAGTGTTCTGCCAATGAATTGCAGTCTTTGTTTTGCCCTACCCACAATATTATCTAAGTGATCGTTCCAATTTAGGTTATTTGTAATTGTAATCCCTAAGATTTTAGTTGAATTTACAGCCCTCAGATTTGTGTGACTTATCGCGTAATCAAAATTTAGCTGATTTCTTTTAGTAATCATGTGAATAACTTCACACTTTTCTTTATTCAGGGTCAATTACCACTTTTTGCACCGCACAAATATCTTATCTAAATCATTTTGCAAGTAATTTTGATCATCTGATGACTTTACAAGATGATAAATGACAGCATCATCTGCAAACAATCTAAGGTGCCTACTCAGATTGTCTCCTATGTCGTTAATATAGATCAGAAACAATAGAGGGCCTATAACACTTCCTTGGGGAATGCCGGATATTACTTCTGTTTTACTCGATGACTTTCCATCTATTACCATGAACTGTGACCTTTCTGACAGGAAATCACAAATCCAGTTGCACAACTGAGGCGATACTCCATAGACATGCAGTTTGGTTAGAAGACACTTGTGAGGAACGGTGTTGAAAGCCTTCTGGAAATCTAAAAATATGAAATCAATTTGGCAGCCTCTGTAGATAGCACTTATTACTTCATGAGTATAAAGAACTAGTTGTGTTTCACAAGAACGATATTTTCTGAATCCGTGCTGATTATGTGTCAATAAATCGTTTTCTTCAAGGTACTTCATAATGTTTGAATACAGTATATGCTCTAAAACCCTACTACAAATCGACATTAGTGATATAGGCTTGTAATTCAGCGCATTACTCCTACTTCCCTTTTTGGGAATTGGTGTGACTTGAGCAATTTTCTAGTCTTTAGGTATGGATACACTAAGCAGAATCAGAAGGATGTAGGCTGCAGTACGTACTGGGAAATGAAGCAGCTTGCACAGGATAGAGTAGCCTGGAGAGCTGCACCAAACCAGTCTCAGGACTGAAGACCACAACAACAACAGGTATTGCAACTGAACTCGGGCTCGTTTACTACCTATTTTTCACGTGGCTCATCTGTAAAGGGGGTTGGTAGTAAACGGTTGCATTTGCGCCCCTATTATTGAGTCTGATATTGGCTGGCTTTTGAAGAGCAGTGAATTGAACTATACACGTTCAGATTGGAACTTATTTATTCAAAAGAAACACTTTAACGTTGTGGCCATGCATTTTTAAGTTCACAAATAATAATCGGTGCAATTCGTACACTGTCTCACACCCACACACTTTCACTTTGTTCCTTCGCATACCCTGGCGTCCATGCTTGCACTCGTGGCACTTTGCCGCTCCCAACTCACCACCACAACGGCCAATGACAAAAGACCCCGATTTTCCCGCTCATATCCACAGTCCTGAGTCGGGTCACATGACACCACAGTAGTCAAAATAATCGCTAAACATGGCCACAATTCATTTACAATATTTTATAATATTTAAATACTTAAATCTAAATACATTATATAATTTTACAAATTATCATCACACTTATATAATTCGTTGCAATTAAAAGAAAACCAAAACACTATCCAATGGAACTACAATGTCCATCAAAACACAAGACAAGTATTTTCCGGTCTATTTTGCCCAGCATATTATCTCTGCTGCTGTGCTTTAAATTTTAAATTACTTGAAAGAGTTCCATATTATCCCCTCTTACCTTACATATCCCCCACTTCATGGAGACATTACCTTAGTAACGGCAAAATGAAGTAGCACCAAATGGAGTGAACCCATATTACTTTATATATTAAACATTTTAATTATAACTATAATGGCACCGAAACATGTAGAACAGTGTTATAGTGGTGAGTTAATCAATGTAAGTACTGTCATTAGAAAACATACATAAATAATCCAACAATGTATCCAACTCAAATATACAATTAGACAGTATCCTATTGAGTCTGATTGGGCAGGCAAAATAAATGCCCATGTTAGTCTATATGTAGGTCGCACACTCACTGCACATTAACACTTCCACTTTTTACACAGTTGTTTCTGTAAGTTGCACGAAGTTGTTGTAACCAGATCCTTGTGTTCACAGGTTTATGCATTGGAATACAGTCTTTCCAAACTTGTCAGCCAGCAGCACTGTGCTTCCTCTCATTAGCCAAGCCATCCTATCAAAATTTAATCAAATCCTCATAAATCTTGCCTAGACATGCAGACCCACATTTCCCAGGAATCAGGCTATCCAAATCCTCCCTGGAACATCCTGTTTTCACTGATCAGTTCTTATTGAGGTTTGTACAAATGACAAACATGCACACAAATCAAACACAAACATGGCATAGTTAAATATATTCTATTTCACCCTTCAAATGTTCCCAGATCAGGACCTCTGACACTTCTACCCCCCCCCCCCCCCCCCCCCCCCGCACCAAGAGAATTTATTCCCAGATGCTGATTCTTATATTTTTTTTAAGCATCCATACAGCTATATCACTGTACGTAAATACACTCAATATTTTTTTTATGAATTCCTATATAAATTTTCACATAATATTTGGCAATATCTTGAAACCCATTCTTTTATGACATTTCCATGGCTATCTAGATTCAATTATAAATGGCAAACAAACTCACCAAGGTCATAAACTTTTACAAGCATCCACTTAGCCATTAGTGTTCTTTCCCTCACTTCCCTCATGAACATCTTATAATAAGCAAGTTAATTATTTCCCATATGCCTCTACAATTTGCATATTTAGTGACTGCCCTACATGACTGTCCCAGCAACAATCCTACCCCCACGCACCAGTATCAACTCCAGGTGCCACAGATACATTAGAAATTTTAATAAAATCTCAACTATTTTTTTGTAACAAACTATTTGCAGATTTCCTCCCTCCTATATTCTCCACACATTTATACATAAATAGACTATATGTACAGTAGGTTTCAGTTCCCGTATGACTTTCAACAAGGCTTCTATCACACCCACACCAGTTGTGCAAATCCATTGGACAACAGATTCCCTTATTGCAAATACATACAGTATAATGAAGTTTGTTGACCACCAACAATGGCATTGCAACATACACAGTAACACAAATAATACTCCAATTATAAATACACGTATACATAGCCCCCAATAATTTTTTTTTTTTAACTCGACAATAGTGTACATGGGAATCTCACTTCCTTAACCTTTATTCTTTTACCACATATTTTTTCAACTCCGTTACATTTCTCAGTCCAAATGGCTTTTTGGACACTGGATATACCAACCTATATGCATTAGGGTGTGGACAACCCGTTATCTCAAAGGGTCCATGGTATAATTCAAATAACTTTTTGATTTCGCCATCAATGTCACTGGATTTTTTCTTGTTCCTCACCAGCACCTTATCTCCCTCCTTGAACTTTGTTGTCTTATACCTTTCTCCATGCCTCCTCTGTCTCTCATGTCCTTTCTTTAACATTTGCTGTCTGGCCATGTGCATCTTCTCTTCACTTATCAAGTCTTGAGATGGAGGAAAATCTATGTGTTCTGCTATTAGATTGTCTGGCTTGATATCTTTCATGAGCTCATAGGGTGAGAATCCTGTTGCACAACTCTTCATTGTCTTCATAAGATCCTCAAACACAGTTATATATTCTGCCCAAGTACTATGCTTTTTACTGCAATATGTCCTACATAGCCTACCCAGCTCCCTCATATACCTCTCAGCAGGGTTTCCCGCAGGGTGATACACTGAAATCCTTATACGCTTCATCCCAGATCTTTGCATAAACTTCCCCCACACACTAGATACAAATTGTGCTCCATTATCAGACAGAACATTCTCTGGTTTTATAACATTCACAAAGTAATCTTTCTCTAGCTTGTTAATTATATTCTGGCTAGTGGCCTTTTCCAGTGGATACAGCCTTACAAACTTTGAGAATACATCAACAGCTAAAAGAACATACTTTACACCCCCTCGACCTGTTGGCAGCCTCCCAAATAAATCAATAGCCAGCAGTTCACCATTTCTTTTAGGAACAATATTCTGCATCTCTCCTTGTACTGCAATAGTATTATACTTCACTTTTTGACATTTGTCACAAGAAGCCAACTGTCTCTTTACTCTCCTGGCCATGTTGTTAAAACTAACATAGTCCCGTGGTATTTCCAAACATTTTTGAGCCCCATAATGCCCATGGCTAAGGTGGATGTAATTTATAAATTTTTCCACATGCTCATTTGGAAAACATACCTTCCACTCCTCTTTGTCCAAATTTCTTCATCTAAATAAAATACCCTTATAAATTCTATAATATTTAGCTATTTTTTCATGTTCTTTACTTCCAAAGTTTGTTTTGATAAACTTCAAGGTTTGGTCCCCATTCTGAAGTCTCCTCATGTCCCTACAGATGGATCTGATTTCCTTCTCTCCACCCACTCCTTTCATATGCAATATCTGTAGTTCTTTCTCGTCTCCATTCACTTCATGTTCTTCTCCAATGAAAGGAAATCTTGATAAGGCATCAGCCACATTGTTGTCTGTGCCCTTAATATATCTTGTCTCATAGTTAAACTGCTGCAAAAACATGGCCCATCTCATGAGTCTATTATTTAACAGCTTACATTCTTGCAAATAGCTCAGAGCCTTATGGTCTGTGTAAACAATCACTTTCCTACCTTCCAAATATATCCTGAACTTCTGAAATCCAAAAACTATGGCTAAAAGTTCCTTCTCTGAGATACCATACATTAATTCATGTTTGGACAGCATTCTGCTTGCAAAAGCGATTGCCCTGTGCTCGGTCTTCCCATCTACTACCCTCTCCTGAAATAGCACTGCCCCTATCCCATAATCTGAGCTGCCTGCCCCAATACAGAAAGGCAAAGACAAATCTGGATAGAACAAAATTGTGCTGTTTTTTAAGCTATTCTTGATGGCTTTAAATTCCTGGTCACACTCAGATGTCCAGCACCAGGTTACACTTTTCTTTAATAGTCTACATAAGTTAGGTGAATTCAGGCTATAATCACTTATGTACTTCCTATAGAATGAACATAGTCCTATAAATGATTTCAATTGTTTCCTGTTTGTTGGCACCTTGCAGTCAACAATAGCCTTTATTTTCTCTTTATTGGGCAGAATGCCATCAGGAGTTAATTGATGATCGAGAAATAGTAATGTTGCTTGAAAAAATTCATACTTACTTAACTTAAGGGTCATCCCCCCTTTAGATATAGCCTTGAATACATCCTCCAACAGCTGACAGTGCTCTTGCCAATTGCTACTCGTAATCAAAATGTCATCTACGTACACTGTCAATTTTCTCATTAGTTCATCACCCAACACATGACTTAAAGCCCTTACAAAAACTGCTACAGATATTGATAAACCAAATGGCACAAGTGTAAACATATAAGTCCTGCCCTCAAATGAGAAAGCAGTGTACTTTCTGCTCTCTTCAGCCAATTGCACCTGCCAGAACCCTGAAGTCAAATCAACACTTGACAGAATTTTAACATTATAAAATTTTTTCAACAGCTCATCCATGTTCTCTGGCTGATCATTTTCTTTGACTATTATTTTATTTAGCTTTCTTGCATCCAATACTATTCTTATAGAACCATCCCTCTTTTTCACCACTACTATTGGATTACAATACTCACTCCTCCCCATTTCCAGTATGCCCCACTTCAACATCATCTGTATCCTTGCCCTTACAGCCTCTCTATTAGCTATTGCTATAGGATAAGGTTTGGCCCTTATCACTTCATGTGGCAATACCCTCAAAACATAACTGAAATCTACGACTTTTCCCGGTCTGTCAGAGAACACATGCTTATGCTTACACAATAAACCTGTAAGCTGCACCTTTTGTTCCTCATTTAAATGTCCCATTTCATTTACTCTGTCATGTATCTGCTGTTCAGTGCACATCTCATCACCTACCTCTTCTATCCTTTGTAAATGAGTAATTGTCTCACCTCCTTTTAATTCCCCTTTAAATTTTATTCTTTGTCTATTTCCACCAGCATCAAATTCTACCACTCTGTCCTTTACAAAAATGCTACAGTCATACTTGTACAAGGAGTCCATACCCAAAATTACATTCAATGCCAAACCCTTCACCACAAAGCAACTAATATCAAAACAATACTCATTACTATTAAATTCCAGTAATACTTCCTTGCTGATGGGCTTGCTACATGTCCCAGTTGCTGTCTTAATTTTGACTCCTGTAACTGGTAATTCTATTAATCCTAAACCTTTAATTTGCTGCCAGAAAGATTCAGAGATTGCAGATAAACTTGAGCCAGAGTCTAATAATGCTATATCTGTAACTCCTCCCACACTGATATCAATTATTGGCTATATCAGCTCTATTTCTACTCTGTTCAGCCCTGATTCCTGTAATAAATCTCTTTCTACTTCACTCCTGCTTTCCTCTTGCATAATGCAAATATCTTTAGGTCTTTCTCCAAAACATACATCAGTAACCCCTTCAAACAGATCCTTAATAGCAAACTCAACATTCTCTTCTTCACTTAATTCTTCCAATTTTCTGGCAATTTTAGATTTTATTTTACCCCATTCTTCAGTCATCAAAGCTTTATGTAATTTTGCATAGGACACCCAATCACTCAAATCATAATCAGCCTCCTCCTTTCCTAACCATCCACAATTAACATCTTTGAGTCTTGCATCATCAGTTAAGAAAACATAGGTTTCAATTTTATCTTCTGGGCAACCTACAGCAACATTCTCCATATCATTACGCATTTCCATATCCACACTGAAGTCATTATCACTACCACAGTTAACACCTGCACCCACAAGCACTGTAACCTTATCAGTAGGTAATTTACCAGCATTTTCCACATTGTCAAATACACCACTCATATTAGCCTTTACATCACACTGAATAACCCTCTCCTCACCTTTTCCACAATTCTCCATACTATTTCCAATAGACATCTCTACCCATTCATCACACCCATTATTACTGTGAACATTGCCCCTTAATTCCATATCCACTTCTGTTCCCCCTTTTGATGAAACTACCTCTGTCTCTGATCTTTCAATGAATTTTGCTGCACACAAACCAATATTGTCCTCCTCTGCTTGTAATTTCTCTTCCCTTTTAAACATGTCATCAATGTAAAACTCACACTGTTCATTGCTGATATTAGCCTTGTTCCCTTTTTTCCTCTTATACCTTTTATCTGTATTTCTATAATTGTTAAAACCCCCCATAGATTTTCATTTCCTAAGACAGCATCCATATGACATATCCCAGTTTCCCTATTTTCCTTGCTGACTTTATTACTCATCCCATCATGTCCTTGTCTGGCCCTGTTCACATAATTACCAGCCCCCCTGCGGACCTTAAGTGAGGCATCAATTAGTTTTTTGATTGCCTACCCTGTCCATTTGCATCAGGCATTCTTACTCTCATACCTTCTCTATAAACTACTCATCTGATCAAAATTGTCTCTTCTCCCTCCAAAATTTCTGTTATACCTTTGTGGCTTGCTTCTCCAATCTCTATCCTGATTATTCTGATCACTTCTATCTTCTCTCCACCTGTTATGGTTATTACTGTATTCATAATTAATACTGTTTCCCCTTTCATGATACCTTCCACTCTCCCTTTGTTCCATGTATTTAGGTCTGTAACACAATGCCCTGTCCATATTATCCACAAAATTAAGAAATTCTTCCACTGAATCTGTTGCACTGTGAATCAAATCCCATTGCAAATGCCCTGGTAATCTTCTCTTTAGTGTAGATATTTCTGTTAATACACCCAGTGACCTATCGAGATGATTTAACTTATTCAGTTCTCTAATACAGAACTCTCTTATACTTTCCTTTCCACTCTTGTAACTGGATCCATTCAAAAAATCGTTTTGCAATCTTAATTGTTTTGCTTGGCCCCAGTATTTGTTCAAGAACAGGTTTTCGAAGGTTTTAAAATCACAAAATTTATCATCATTTTGGTTTGCCCATGTTTGAGCTCCCCCTTCCAACTGCCTCTTAACATATTTAATTTTTGCCTGCTCACTCATCCCTGTCACAAAGTTATCCTTACACGCAGCTAGAAAGTCAACTGCATGGTATTTATTCTCCCCATTAAAAGGTTTTGACTGAAATCCGTGCCCCCGAGGATATCCCAACAATAAATTTCCATTCCCTGCTGCCACAGTATTAACTGTTTCCCTCAAGACATTTATTTCCCCTTCTAATATCTTCTTATTGTCAGTAATCCCCTTATGACAATCCAGCACTCCTATCTTAATGGATTCAATGTCTGCCTCTGTTTGTCTTTGAAATAATGTGCATTTCTGTTCCTGTACCTGAATCTGCCCCACAAGATTACTTTGCACAGTGTCCACCTTGGCTACTAGGCCTCTTTCAACCTCATCAACTCTCTCGATAATTCCCTCAACAATTTTAACTGTGTTTTCAACTTTATCTGTAATATGAGTGAATTTGAGATCTAGCTGATCAAATTTTTCACACACTATCTTTATTTTATCACTAAGCCTTAATTCCATATCCCCTATTTTCGAATCCATTTCTCCAACTATTGCAGTTTTTATATTCCCTATTTTCGAGTCTATTTCTCCTAATTTACTAGTAAGTTTTACAAAAAATGTGCTGAGGTCACTTCCTGGTATCCAGCCTATCTTTTTTGGCATGCTAGGGCTACTACAGGTACTCCTAACATCCACTGATTCGCCTTCACTTTGAGATTCACTCGTCTCATCGGCCATGGCTAATGAAAGGACACAATTTTGCAATGTAGCTGCTGGCTGTACTTACCTTTTATGTCCTCGTGTGACGCGATGTCTGCAGTGAGCTCCGCAGCACAGCTATGCAATGAATCGTAATCGGCGGCGTGGACACACAGCAAACTCAATCAGGAGCGAGAACACATTGCGTAGGACCCTGGCAGCATGTAGTCGTGTTGGTCGGTGGCACAGACGACGGCGTTGATTGTCGGCAGCATGTGGATACAGCTTCGACTGCTTTACCCGTAGCAACACATGGACGTGGCACGGACGACGGTTTCTTCTCGCGGCAGCACGTGTCGCGGCACGGACGACTGTTTTACCCACGGCAACACGTGGACACGGCAAGCACGGTGGTTTTACCCGCGGCAACACATGGTCGACTCATCAGACTGTGTAACTGACTGCTTCACAATCGTGGTGGCCTTATATCGGCGTAACCACAGGACAGCGCGTATCTTGTCCAGCACAAACACTCTGGTACTGCTAATGCACCGATTTAGCTCAGAGCCCCCACATTGACTGTTCAAAAGCCTAACATCAGACGGACATTCGATTCCGAAATACTATGGAATATGGAAGAAAGTCCTATCCCGGACGAGCCCCCAATTGCAACTGAACCCGGGCTCGTTTACTACCTATTTTTCACGTGGCTCATCTGTAAAGGGGGTTGGTAGTAAACGGTTGCATTTGCGCCCCTATTATTGAGTCTGATATTGGCTGGCTTTTGAAGAGCAGTGAATTGAACTATACACGTTCAGATTGAAACTTATTTATTCAAAAGAAACACTTTAACGTTGTGGCCATGCATTTTTAAGTTCACAAATAATAATCAGTGCAATTCGTACAGTTTGTCTCACACTCACACACTTTCACTTTGTTCCTTCGCATACCCTGGCGTCCATGCTTGCACCCGCGGCACTTTGCCGCTCCCAACTTACCACCACAACGGCCAACGACAAAAGACCCCGATTTTCCCGCTCATATCCACAGTCCTGAGTCGGGTCACATGACATCACAGTAGTCAAAATAATCACTAAACATGGCCACAATTCGTTTACAATATTTTATAATATTTAAATACTTAAATCTAAATACATTATATAATTTTACAAATTATCATCACACTTATATAATTCGTTGCAATTAAAAGAAAACCAAAACACTATCCAATGGAACTACAACGTCCATCAAAACACAAGACAAGTATTTTCCGGTCTATTTTGCCCAGCATATTATCTCTGCTGCTGTGCTTTAAATTTTAAATTACTTGAAAGAGTTCCATATTATCCCCTGTTACCTTACAGTATGGATCTTTCTGTGAGTGAGTGGTCGTATATAATTGCTAAATATGGAGCTATTTTATCAGCATACACTGGCAGGAACCTGTCTGGTATAAAATCTGGACTGGAGGCCTTGCCTTTATTAAGTGATTTAAGCTGTTTTGTTACACCGAGGATATCTACTTCTACGTTTTTCATCTTGCAGTTGTTCTTGATTGGATTTTAGGAATATTTACTCTGTATTCTTTGGTGAAGGAGTTTCGGAAAACTGTGTTTAATAGCTCTGCTCTAGTGGCCCTGTCATCAGTGACTTCACCATTGTTATCGCGCAATGAAGGTATTGACTGCTTCTTGCCACTGGTGTGCTTTATGTATGACCAGAATCTCTTTGGGTTTTATGCCAGATTTTGAGACAGAATTTGATTGTGGAAATTATTAAAAGCATCTCCCATTGAAGTCCGCACTATATTTTGAACTTCTGTTAAACTTTGCCAATCTGGGGGATTTTGCATTCTTTTAAATTTGGCATGCTTTTCTCATTGTTTCTGCAAGAATGATCTGAACCGTTTTGTGTACCATGGGGGATCAGCACCATCACATATTAAGTTATGTGGTAATATCTCTCAATTGCTGTTGATACTATCTCTTTGAAAACATTCCACAACTTTTCTACACTTACATGATCAGATCAGAAGGAGTGAAGGCTGTCTCTTTAAAAAAGCGTTAAGAGCATTTTCATCAGCTTTTTTTAAATAGATATACTTTTTGTTTCTTTTTGATGGTTGTAGGTGTTACAGTATTCAGCCCACCAGCAACTGCTTTGTGGTCGCTTATCCATGTATTCATTACAGCACTCACTTTTTTTCCAGAATTATTTGTTGCTAAAAGGTCAAGTATGCTTTCGCAACTATTTACACTTCAAGTGGGCTCATGAACTAATTGTTCAAAATAATTTTCTGAGAAAGCATTCAGTACAATTATGGATGATGTTTTATGCCTGCCATCGGCTTTAAACATATAATTTTTCCAGCATATCGAGGGTAGATTGAAGTCACCACCGACTATAATTGTATGAGCGGGGTACTTATTTGAAATGAGACTCAAGTTTTCTTTGAACTGTTCAGCAACTATGTCTTCTGAGTCAGGGGGTCAGTAAAACGATCCAATTAATAGTTTAGTCCGATTGTCAGGTATAACCTCTACCTATACTATTTCACATGAACTATCTACTTCAATTTCACTACAAGGCAAACTACCTCTGACAGCAATAAATACTCCACCACCAACTGTATTTAGTCTATCTTTTCTGATCACTGTTAGATCGTTTGAAAAAATTTCAGCTGACCTTATTTCCGGCTTTAGCCAGCTCTCTGTACCTACAACTATTTGAGTTTCAATGCTTTCTATTAGGGCTCGGAGCTCTGGTTCTTTCCCAACACAGCTACGACAATTTACAACTACAATACCAATCGTTTCTACAACTATCTTTTGTGTTTTACCTGCCCACTTTTAGACTGACGCCCCTGAGACCCTCTAGCCTAAAAAACCACCCAGTCCCTTCCACACAGCCCCTGCTACCTGTGTAGCCACCTCATGTGTGTAGTGGACTCCTGACCTATTAAGCAAAACCTGCAAACCCACCTACTATAAGAATTCTACACCAAAATGTTAAGTATGTGACAAATTATAACAGATAGAAGTAATTGTAGCAGCAGAAATACCACCTAAATTTATTATGACAGAACATGGATTAAAAGAAAATGAAATTAATGTTTACAACATACAGGACTGTGAAAAAGTGGGTTATTTCTGCAGATGTCAACATAAATGTGGAAGAGTTGCAGTATATGTACAAAATGAAATGAGGGATTACATACCATGGACAGTGGACAACTGTACAGGAACTTTTTGAATCAGCAGCAATACAGACAATGCTCAAAGGGGAAAAGTATTTGATATTAGGGACATACAGACCACCAAACAATCATGTAAAAGGCTTTCTAAAGGAGTTAGAAGTTCTGTTAGACAATGCTGTTAGGTGATTCACACACATAATAGTAGCAAGTGATCTAAGTATTAACACACTGAAGGAAAGCTGTCATACTGGAAGTTTCAGTGGTCTAATCAACACTTATAATCTTACCCTAGTAGCAAATAGTTCCACAAGATGCAGTACAGACATAGAGACATTAGTAGATCAAGTAATTACCATATACTGACAAAAAGTACAGATCATAAACACAGCCTTTCATGACCACCATGGGATATTAATAGACATATCAGATAACATAACAATGTCAGAAAAATCTTTAGAGAGTTCTGACAAAGGAAGCAAACCTGCGAAGGCTACAAATATTAATGCAATCTGAATACTGGAGTGATGTATACCAAACAGCAAATGTAAATGAGGGATGGCAGTCATTCTCCAAAATATTATCCTATGACATGGATCTTGCATATCCATTAGAATGTAGGAATACAAATGTTAAAGGCAATGAAAATTGGGCCACAGCAGATGTAAAATGAAAGAGGGAAGAGCTAAAAACTATGTATGAACAATCTCAGATAAATCCAACATGAGTGAACTGTTGATGCCTATAGGGGCAGGAAGAGATCATGTAAGAAATTGATAAAAGAAACCAAATCAAGTTACTACATAAACAAAATTGCAGCTTCTAATAATATAGATATGAAAAACAGTGAAGGCATAACTATAAAGAAAAAGAGGAAGGAAATTAGGGACCCTAAAGAAGTCAGTAATATTTTAAATCAACACTACATTGAAGTAATGGACAAATTAATGGAGCAAAACTCTCCTAACACAAAATACATACAAAGTACTCCTCACAAGACAAAAAGTTTGTTCCTTCTCCCAACAAACGAACCTGAATTAATAAAAATAATACACCAGTTAAAAACAAGATATACTGAGGGACTGCTGTGGTCAAGCAGTTCTAGGCACTTCACTCTGGAAAAACAAAACCACTATGGTTGCAAGTTCGAATCCTGCCTCAGGCATAGATGTGTGTGATGTCCTTAGGTTAGTTAGGTTTAAGTAGTTCTATGGAACTGATAACCTCAGATGTTAAGTCCCATAGTGCTCAGAGCCATTTGAACCATTACTGATGGACTAGCTGGTATATGTACTAGACTAATTAGCTGCTGCCTGCAGTGGGTGGTGATGCCTCTGACTTTTCTCATAAACTCAACCATTGGAAAAGGAATATTCCTGATATGTTTAAGAAAGGGTAAAGTGAGCCCTATTTCCAAAGGAGGCAACAAGGAAGATCCAGGAAATTACTGACCAGTAACTATTACACCGGTCTTTTATAAAATAATAGAATTTGTAATTAAAGACAGAAGAGTAAATTTTATAGAAAAATGCAATACCCTGAATGATGTCCAGTGTGAGTTTAGGAAGCTAGATCCACCAGTACAGCATTAGCTGAATTTATAGCAAGTGTAACTAAGACATTAGACCAACAATAGAAAGTTTATGGCATATTTCTTGACTTTTCAAAAGTTTTTCGATTGTGTATGCCACAACGTATTATTAAAAAAGATTAAGTGTTATGGTATAGAAGGGAAAGCAGCCAATTATAATCATCAACAGAAAATAGATAACAGTGTGTAGAAATAAAATGTTAATCCTGGATATATTAAATACAGAGTGCTTCAAGGATCAGTGTTGGCCCACTACTTTTTGTTTTATAATTAAACAATATGCTCAAAATAGTAGGGGGAAATGCTGTCATGTATGCAGATGACATTTCATTTGTTCTAAGCAATGTTTCCATGTTGTTGTTGTTGTTGTTGTGGTCTTCAGTCCTGAGACTGGTTTGATGCAGCTCTCCATGCTACCCTATCCTGTGCAAAATTCTTCATCTCCCAGTACTTACTGCAACCTACATCCTTCTGAATCTGCTTAGTGTATTCATCTCTTGGTCTCCCTCTATGATTTTTACCCTCCACGCTGCCCTCCAATGCTAAATTTGTGATCCCTTGATACCTCAGAACATGGCCTACCAACCAGTCCCTTCTTCTGTCAAGTTGTGCCACAAACTCCTCTTCTCCCCAATTCTATTCAATACATCCTCATTAGCTATGTGATTTACCAATCTAATCTTCAGCATTCTTCTGTAGCACCACATTTTGAAAGCTTCTATTCTCTTCTTGTCCAAACTATTTATCATCCATGTTTCACTTCCATACATGGCTACACTCCATACAAATACTTTCAGAAACGACTTCCTGACACTTAAATCTATACTCGATGTTAACAAGTTTCTCTTCTTCAGAAACACTTTCCTTGCCATTGCCAGTCTACATTTTATATCTTCTCTACTTTGACCATCATCAGTTATGTTGCTCCCCAAATAGCAAAACTCCTTTACTACTTTAAGTGACTCATTTCCTAATCTAATTCCCTCAGCATCACCTGACTTAATTCGACTAAATTCCATTATCCTCATTTTGCTTTTGTTGATGTTCATCTTACATCCTCCTTTCAAGACACTGTCCATTCTGTTCAACTGATCTTCCAAGTCCTTTGCTGTCTCTGACAGAATTACAATGTCATCGGCGAACCTCAAAATTTTTATTTCTTCTCCATGGATTTTAATACCTACATTCACTATGCTGTTTGTGGTAGCTTACCCACACTCCTATTTTTTTTATTCATTATTAAACCTACTCCTGCATTACCCCTATTTGATTTTGTGTTTATAACCCTGTATTCACCTGACCAAAAGTCTTGTTCCTCCTGCCACCGAACTTCACTAATTCCCACTATATCTAACTTTAACCTATCCATTTCCCTTTTCAAATTTTCTAATCTACCTGCCTGGTTAAGGGATCTGACATTCCACGCTCCAATCCATAGAACACCAGTTTTCTTTTTCCTGATAACGACGTTCTTCTGAGTAGTCCCCGCCTGGAGTTCCGAATGGGTGACTATTTTACCTCTGGAATATTTTACCCAAGAGGACGCCATCATCATTTAACCAGAAAGTAAAGTTCCATGCCCTCGGGAAAAATTACGGCTGTAGTTTCCCCTTGCTTTCAGCTGTTTGCAGTACCAGCACAGCAAGGTCGTTTTGGTTAGTGTTACAAGCCCAGATCAGTCAATCATCCAGACTGTTGCTCCTGCAACTACTGAAAAGGCTGCTCCCCCTCTTCAGGAACCACACGTTTGTCTGGCCTCTCAACAGATACCCCTCCATTGTGGTTGCACCTGTGGTACGGCCATCTGTATCGCTGAGGCACGCAAGTCTCCCCACCAACAGCAAGGTCCATGTTTCATGGGGGGAATGTTTCCATAGATAACGTAAAAAAGCAATCTTCTCCAAACATGGACTATGGGAATAATTATTTTGGAGCAAATAATCTTTTTATAAATGTAGATAAAACCACATATTTGCAAATAGATGCAAACAAAACATCTACTGAAACTTCCTGGCAGATTAAAACTGTGTGCCGGACCGAGACTCGAACTCGGGACATTTGCCTTTCACGGGCAGCTTTACTTCTGCCAGTATTTCATCTCCTACCTTCTGAAAACATCTACTGATGACGTCAGCAATATTACTGTCAAGTTTGGATTTTTGAATCTAAAAGAAACAGAAACTTATAAATTCCTGGGTATGACAGGGAATAAATACTTGATATGGGAGAGGTAAATAAATAATATTTGTTGTAAAGTGAGTTCAAGCGTATCTCTAATGAGAAAAATGTCAAGGACTGTAAGTGCACAAACATTGCTAACAATGTACTATGGGCCACTTTGCTGAAAAATTTCACATGGTATCCTGGTATGGGGAGATTCTGCAAATGTGCATATACAAAGTGTACTAAAACTACAAAAGAAGTCTGTAAGATGCATAGCAAAATTATGTCCTAGAGATTCATGCAGAGATAAGCTCAGGGAACTAAATATACTAGCAGTAGTATCACCACACACATATGAAACAATTATTTATGTAAAAGTAACCAATTGCATTGTTAAACAGTCATAGCTATAACACAAGAAATAATAATGATTATCATGTTGAAGGAAATTGGCTCAAATTAACTGACAAAGAGCCTGTAAAAGCAGGATGCCTTCTATACAACAATTTGCGAACTATATAAATATGATAGAAATTATGTCTGTTTTCAAAAAGATATTAAAATCTCACTTGATTAAAATTTGTCTATATAGCAAAAAATTAATGTAACGTACCATATGTAACTGTGCAAATACGTAAAACTTCCAGAAAGCTAACTATGTATGTGAGTCAGTGTCCTTTGTATTTTTATTTTGGAGGCTTATTTTGATGAAATCAGTCCTTTTAGTGACATATGCATGTAGATACATATTTCAAACTTCATGTAAACATAATGTGTCCAACACCATTATACAGAATGGTCCACAGACATAAATAAATAAATAAATAAATAAATAAATAAATAAATAACTCACATTATCTGCTCTGACTCTAGGCAGTAGTTCTGTAGACTTCACTAGTTTGCAGTTTATAAAACACCATTAACACCATTGATTTAGCTACTATCCTGCAGTTCCAATATCAACTCTCTTGTTAACTTTATCACTGTGAACGGTGTCACTCTGTACTGTTTTGTCATGTATTTATTGAGGGAAGACATTTTCCTGTATTGGCTGTTTTGTTTTCAAATAACATTTTTTTCATAATTCAACAATTAGGTAATTTTGGGCCCTTTGGCACTATCGAGCAACATCATTGCTGTCAAAAACTGCAATGCATCTAGCATCAGATAGTCGACATGTAGAAAGAGACCTATTATGATGTCCGAAATAAGGGCTTCATACAACCATAGTAGTTACAGGAACAGCCATCTCAGACATGAAATACAGTTGTAAAAAGGATAAAAAATGAGTATGTATTTCATATCTGGGATAGATGAACTACTATGGTTGTCCAAAACCATTATTAGGGACACCATCACATGTAGCTTCCTCCATACATATGTATGGACTTTATTATGCTATATGCATCAAAATTTTTTGCTTTGATTTAGCTTGATAATGCCCAAACGGACAAAATTAGCCAATCACTAAATGAAGTGATTATTTCAAAACAGAACAGTCTATGCAGGAAAATAATTTCCCTCAAGAAATTCACTGTGGATGCGGACCTGTATATACAAAAGACATTTGTCAGGTAGGTCACATCAAGCTTACAGACTGAATACATTAATACAGTGTACATCTCACTATCTTAAACAATGCTACTTGTTCCTCTAAAATAGGGGTAGTCAACCGTTTTTACCTACCACCTACTTTTGCATCTCTGTTCACATAATAAGATTTTTTTAAGTTCCACAAGTTCTACAATAATGGTGATATATAAAGTAAGAAAGTAACATTATCTTCTAAAATTTATAGAGCAGAAAGTTAAAGCATATGATAATAATTACTTACAGAACAGTTTATGTCAAAATTTTATGAAAACCTTATGAAAATATCTTTAACTCCCAACTGCCTATCACCCAGCATGAAAGCTCGAACACCAACTAGTGGGCGGAAGGAATAAGGTTGACTACCACTGCTCTATAAGCTTTCTATGATGTGATTATCTCCTTTTCAGTGGAGGGAGCTCTAATTATGAGAGCTTTGTGTCAGAAATTTCACTTAAAATGCACTCTCTGCCTGTGGAAAGGTTCAAACGAAATGTTGTAAGGACCAAACTGGATTTGGTTGGTGAGTGCTATGGATTAGTCAATTTAGTATAAATGTTAATCTTATATGACCATTAAAATAGTGGAATAACCACTTACCATGTTTATTGCAGCTGCTGTTTATAGGATTCAGAATGGGGCATGAATGCAGTTTAGCTGACGTTTAAGCTAGCACAGATTACACATACAAGTGGGTGCATCCACATGGATCTTATTTAGTCTGGTTTAGCATCTGTTCAGACATATTGGTACAAGAACCAGATGAAATGTCTGGAAATATTTCCCTACCTACTGTTCTGTTTTCTTGCCTTTAGTTGTCTGTGGTATACATAGTTTGAAATGGTAGCTAACCAAATGGCAAACTGACCTTCTGCCATGAAGTAGAGTAGGTGGGGGAAAATCAGTTTTTGAATCTATTAGAAAATAGTGATTATGAGTTCAAAGACAACAACTCAGAGGAGAATGGCTGGAATCTCAAGAATGCAGAAGCCTAGCATAGTGATGATAGTATGGGAGAGGAACTTTCAAATATGTTTTGCGACACTGCAGAATTTGAAGATATATGTAATGTAACAATTGTGATGGAACTTATAATGATCAAGAACCTGCAATGGTCACAGTAAACTAACTTAGAAATCCACATGGCATGCAATGTCATGCATTTATGAGAAAAGACTGTTTATTCATCCTACTAACAATACACCAATGTACTTCTTTAGTCTACTGCTTACAGATTATAATTGATGATACAAATGACAATGCATTGAATGCATTTCTGAGCAATATGAGGGATGGATCTAGGATCTGTAACTGGGAACCTGCAAGTATAGAAGAACAGAAATTTTCCCAGTATACTGAATACTCTTGAAGTTTGCATTTCTGCCATCGAGCATGCTGCCTGTTGGTAGTGTGATTTGTGTTGCAGTTACAGTAATTGTACATATGCAAAACACATTTAGCAGATTAACAAATTGTGCAACACAGGCAGCCAGTGTCGGCCATTGAATGCTCACCTCAATATGTCTGGCAGGTGCCCTTATGAAATATCGTATGTGGCGGAAAATGAGGACCAGTTGCACTCCTTAAACATAATAAAGTATAGGAGAATTATTTGTCTTCTTTGAATTTTTATTATACATGAGTAACATAAAATTCATCTGATTACAAGCCTACTGAAAAGAAGATCTGCTGCTTGAAAATAGAGGATCAGCAATGAGCGTGTGCAGACAGATTTACAAATATCATATATTCATTACATAATTACATAAAAGCAACTTGCACACACATCTGCAGTCTCAGAGAGCTGTGTGATCTCAGCTCCCTGAGACTGCAGATGTGTGTGCAAGTTGCGTTTATGTGTGTGTGTGTGTGTGTGTGTGTGTGTGTGTGTGTGTGTGTGTGTGTGTCTACTGCTGACAAAGGCCTTAATGGCCAAAAGCTTTAATTGTGTGAATCTTTTTATTGTGCCTATCACAACTTATCATCTCCGCTATATGGTGAGTAGCAACTTTCCTTCTCTTGTATTGTTACATTACATCCTGGATTTTCCATTGTTTGATATATTCATTACACTTTGCTAAAAATCCTCAGCTAGGGCACCTGGAACCAGACAAATGAAATGTATCATCTGGAAGGAGACTTATCTTGAGATGAAGCAATGACTTATTGGAGGGGGAGATCGTACTTAGATAATATACACAAGACAAAAGATGTAAATATGTCACTGAGATGTACATGCTGAACATTGCAGATCATTTTTAAATAAATGTGCTGCGTACAGAGGGATTCTTGATAATATGGAAGGAAAAAATTATTCTGAGATGAGATGTTTACTTTGCATTTATTGCAGGAGAAGCTGTATGATTTATCATATTAATTAAGGGCATAGTGTGGATTTCAACAATAGTGTTGGTAATGAAGTTTGAAATCTTGACTACTGCATCTTCACCCTACATCTACATCTACATCTACATCCACATCCATACTCTGCAAGCCACCAGATGGTGTGTGGCGGAGGGTACCCTGAGTACCTCTATCGGTTCTCCCTTCTATTCCAGTCTCGTATTGTTCATGGAAAGAAGGATTGTCAGTATGCTTCTGTGTGGGCTCTAATCTCTCTGATTTTATCCTCATGGTTTCTTTGCAAGATATACGTAGGAGGGAGCAATATACTGCTTGACTCTTCAGTGAAGGTATGTTCTCAAAACTTTAACAAAAGCCCATACCGAGCTACTGAGCATCTCTCCTGCAGAGTCTTCCACTGGAGTTTATCGATCATCTCCGTAATGCTTTCGTGATTACTAAATGATCCTGTAACAAAGCATGCTGATCTCCGTTGGTTCCTCTCTGTCTCTTCTATCAACCATATCTGGTACGGATCCCACACTGCTGAGCAGTATTCAAGCAGTGGGCGAACAAGTGTACTGTAACCTACTTCCTTTGTTTTCGGATTGCATTTCCTTAGGATTCTTCCAATGAATCTCAGTCTGGCATCTGCTTTACTGACGATCAAATTTATATGATCATTCCATTTTAAATCACTCCCAGATAATTTATAGAATTAACTGCTTCCAGTTGCTGACCTGCTATTTTGTAGCTAAATGATAAGGGATCTGTCTTTCTATGTATTTGCAGCACATTACACTCTTCTACATTGAGATTGAATTGCCTTTCCCTGCACCATGCGTCAATTCGCTGCAGATCCTCCTGAATTTCAGTACAATTTTCCATTGTTACAACCTCTCGATACACCACAGCATCATCTGCAAAAAGCCTCAGTGAACTTCTGATGTCATCCACAAGGTGATTTATGTATATTGTGAATAGCAACGGTCCTATGACACTCCCCTGCGGCACACCTGAAATCACTCTTACTTCGGAAGACTTCTCTCCATTGAGAATGACATGCTGCATTCTGTTATCTAGGAATTGTTCAATCCAATCACACAATTGGTCTGGTAGTCTATATGCTCTTACTTTGTTCATTAAACGACTGTGGGGAGCTGTATCGAACGCCTTGCAGAAGTCAAGAAACACGGCATCTACCTGTGAACCCGCGTCTATGGCCCTCTGAGTCTCGTGGACAAATAGCGCGAGCTGGGTTTCACACGACCATCTTTTTTGAAACCCATGCTGATTCCTACAGAGTAGATTTCTAGTCTCCAGAAAAGTCATTATACTCGAACATAATACGTGTTCCAAAATTCTACAACTGATCGACGTTAGAGATATAGGTCTATAGTTCTGCACATCTATTCAACGTCCCTTCTTGAAAACAGGGATGACCTGTGCCCTTTTCCAGTCCTTTGGAATGCTACACTCATCTAGAGACCTACGGTACACCACTGCAAAAAGGGGGGCAAGTTCCTTCACTTACTCTGTGTAAAATCGAACTGGTATCCCATCAGGTCCAGCGGCCTTTCCTCTTTTGAGCAATTTTAATTGTTTCTCTATCCCTCTGTCATCTATTTCGATATCTACCATTTTGTCATCTGTGCAACAATCTAGAGAAGGAACTACAGTGCAGTCTTCCTCTGTGAAACAGCTTTGGAAAAGGAGATTTAGTATTTCGGCCTTTAGTCTGTCATCCTCTGTTTCAGTACCATTTTGGTCACAGAGTGTCTGGACATTTTGTTTTGATGCACCTACCACTTTGACATGAGACCAAAATTTCTTAGGATTTTCTGCCAAGTCAGTACATAGAACTTTTCTTTCGAATTCATTGAACGCCTCTCGCATAGCCCTCCTCACACTACATTTCGCTTCACAGAATTTTTGTTTGTCTGCAAGGCTTTGGCTATGTTTATGTTTGCTGTGAAGTTCCCTTTGCTTCCGCAGCAGTTTTCTAACTCAGTTGTTGTACCACAGTGGCTCTTTTCCATCTGTTATGATCTTGCTTGGCACATACTCATCTAATGCATATTGTATGATGGTTTTGAACTTTGTCCAATGATCCTCAACACTAGCTGTACTTGAGACAAAACTTTTGTGTTGAGCCATCAGGTATTCTGTAATCTGCTTTTTGTCACTTTTGCTAAACAGAAAAATCTTCCTACCTTTTTTAATATTTCTATTTACGGCTGAAATCATCGATGCAGTAACCGCTTTATGATCGCTGATTCCCTGTACTGCGTTAACTGTTTCAAATAGTTCGGGGCTGTTTGTCACCAAAAGGTCTAATATGTTATCACCACGAGTTGGTTCTCTGTTTAACTGCTCAAGGTAGTTTTCAGATAAAGCACTTTAAAAAATTTCACTGAATTCTTTGTCCCTGCCAGC
Source organism: Schistocerca piceifrons (assembly GCF_021461385.2). Taxonomy (NCBI): domain Eukaryota; kingdom Metazoa; phylum Arthropoda; class Insecta; order Orthoptera; family Acrididae; genus Schistocerca; species Schistocerca piceifrons. Next base: position 218,019,078 of record NC_060145.1, on the reverse strand, counting down.
CGTTATGAACGTTTGAGTCTCCCAGTCTATATACGGCAAATTAAAATCTCCACCCAGAACTATAATATGGTGGGGAAATCTACTCAAAATACTTTCCAAATTATCCTTCAGGTGTTCAGCCACAACAGCTGCTGAGCCAGGGGGCCTATAGAGACATCCAATTACCATGTCTGAGCCTGCTTTAACAGTGACCTTCACCCAAATTATTTCACATTTCGGATCTCCATCAATTTCCTTCGATACTATTGCACTTCTTATCACTATAAACATGCCTCCCCCTTCACTGTGCAGCCTGTCTCTGCGGTATACATTCCAATCTGAGTTTAGGATTTAATTACTGTTTACGTCTGGTTTCAGCCAACTTTCTGTCCCTGGTCCTATACGGGCGTTGTGACCGTTTATTAATGAGAACAGTTCTGGGACCTTTCTATAGATGCTCCTGCAGTTTACTATTAGCACATCAATATTGTTATTCCTTGTTGCATTTTGCCTACTCCTACCTCGCCGCGTCTCAGGAGGTGTCTTGTCGGGCCTAGGGAGAGAATTCTCTAACCTAAAAAACCCCCATGTGCACTCCACACGTACTCAGCTACTCTTGTAGCCGCTTCCGGTGTGTAGTGCATGCCTGACCTATTCAGGGGAACCCTACATTTCTCCACCCAATAGCAGAGGTCGAGAAATTTGCACCCCAGATCTCCGCAGAATCGTCTGAGCCTCTGGTTTAACCCTTCTACTCGGCTCCAAACCAGAGGACCGCGATCGGCTCTGGGAACGGTACTACAAATAGTTAGCTCTGATTCCACCCTGTGAGCTAGGCTTTCCGCCTTCACCAATTCCGCCAACCGCCTGTATGAACTGAGGATGACCTCTGAACCCAAACGGCAGGAGTCATTGGTGCCGACATGAGCAACAATTTGCAGTCGGGTGCACCCAGTGCTCTCTATTGCCGCCGGCAGGGCCTCCTCCACATCTCGGATGAGACCCCCTGGCAAGCAAACAGCGTAAACACTGGCCTTCTTCCCCGACCTTTCTGCTATTTCCCTAAGGGGCTCCATCACCCGCCTAACGTTGGAGCTCCTAATAACTAATACCCCCCCCCCCCCCCCCTCTGTGTGCCTGCTCGGACCTTGCTGAAGGAGTGGCCACATGTCCGCTCACAGGCAGAGCGGACGATGCCACATGGCCAGCCTCCACATTTACCCTCCGCCTCATGCGCCGCGAATGCTGCTGAACCCGCCACTCCCCTTGGGGAGAGGGTGGCCCAACCGCGCCCGGTACCTGCGAAGATGTCTCGACAGCAGGGACAGTGGGTGAAGCATGTAACACCTGGGGTGTACCATGCGATGCACCAGACTCCCCACTGCTGATACACTCCGAGGCAGCGGACTGAAGATGGCTGACCATGGCCATCAACACGCTCAGCTGTTCACGAACAGTGGCCAGCTCCTGTGTCCGTAGACAGGAGGAGCACACCCTAAACAGTCACACCATCAACCACATCTCCTCTCCCACAGACCAAGCTTGGCAACCTCCTTAACATCCTCCAGCCTTCACCATTGCCTCACAGAACTAATAATAACTCATAATCACAAGACCTATTCGCAACAGTACAGTGTTCTCAACCTCTTGTATAAAGCCACTCTCTCCTCCTGAGTTATCTGTATTATCCAATGGTCTCATTTTTAGCAGTAAATCTGCATTTAATCATGCTGCTTTGGTGAAGATCCTATTTCCTTCACACATAATGTCAACTGAAAATATCACTGTGCAACCTAATCCCAAAACCATTCCAACAACAAACCTGACATTGAACCCAGACTTGAACAGTTCAGACACAATCTCAACTTGATCCACCACTACTACTTCTAAATTAACCCTTAAAAGCCTTCCAAGAATTCCTTACAATCAGAACTGCTTCACAACCCATCCTCAGATCCCTATAACATGACCCTACTCTGTCATCTACATAACTCCAGGCTCTTCTCTCTCAAAAAGCTGATGACACCACCATTAAGCTACCAGTGGATAAGAGACCCACCACTGCAGTACTTGATCAATGGAAGTATGTAAGTGAAGGTCTGTGACAGCTGTCTGTCACCTCTACATTCAGAATCTGCCACCACAATCCCATCCTTGTGATTCAAACTGACCTTAAACATCAGACCCCTCACAATGACTAACACCTCAGTCCATAGAACTTCTTACACCACCCTAACCATGCAACCCCATCTTGTACCTTCTTCCTGAAGATCCAATGACCCAATCGACCTGGCTGTCCCATAGTTGCTGATTTCAAAGGACCCAGCGAATGAATATCTGCCTTAGTTGATCAACACATGCAGTCCATAGTAGAAAGACTTGCCTTTTATATTAAAGACACTAACCATTTCCTAGATTGTCTTAAATCTGTGCCCATATCACTCCCACCACACACCCTGTTAGTCACCATTGATGACACCTCCCTCTATACCAAAATCTCCCATGAACAAGGTCTGTCTACTGCTGAACATTTCCTCAGTCAGTGCCCACATGATTCCTAACCTATGACACATTTCCTGATCATCTTACTCAACTTTATACTTACCAACAACTACTTCACATTTGAGGAACAGATGTATAAACATGTCAGTGGTACAGCCATGGGAACGAGGATGGCTCCTTCCCATGCCAGTCTGTTCATAGGTAGCTTGGAGAGGGTTCTCCTGGGATCCATAAGCATTCAGCCCCTAGTTTGGTTAGACACATTGAAGACATCTTTAGCATATGGACTCATGGTGAAGCTGACCTGTCAAAATTCCTGGATCTCTAAGTACATTCTCCCAATTAAATTTCACATGGTCCTATTCTGAATCCCTAGCAATTTCCTTGGTGTTGATCTCATCTTGCACAGAGGTCAGCTAAGCAGTTCTGTTCACATTGAACCTACTAACAAACAACAGTTCTTACATTTTGACAGTTGCCATTCTTTCCATGTCAAACATTCCCTCCCATGCAGTCTTAGCATTTGAGACAATCATATTTGTTCAGACACAGACTCTTTACAGCAGTCCAGCACTATCCTCACCTCAGCCTTCAGTGGGTGTAATTACCTCACCATCATTGTTCAACAACAGATTTCCCGGGCCATCACATCCAATCCTGGTACTGCTGAAAAAAAAAAAAAAAAAAAAAAAATAGGGATACACCACTTGCCACTCACTATTATCCTGGTCTTGAATGTATTAACCAGCTACTGTTACAAGACTATGACTTCCTAAAATCATTCCCTGAAATGAGGTCCATTCTGTGCAACATTTCACCCACCACAGCTGTAATAGCTTTTCTTCATCCTTCTAATCTCTGCAATATCCTCATCAAACCCTATGCTCCTTCTGCAACCATTTCTCTGCCCTACGGCTCCTAAGCCTGTGACTGGTCCTGCTGCAAGACTTGTGCTATGCACCTTTCTACAACCACCTATATCAGCCCTGTAATGGATAAAACATATTGAAGGGAGCATCAACTGTGAAAAGTCCATGTCGTATATCAGCTGTTATGCGAACACTATTCAGCATTTTACTTAACTCGACTACTACCAAGTTATCAGTTAGGATGAATGGATAGAAGCAGAGGGTGTATGCTAGCAACACAAAATATCCTGTTGCAGAGCATGTTTTACAATATGACCTTGGTGCCTGTTTCACCGCACATGCTATCTGGATTATTCCTCCAGATACCTGTTTCTCAGAATTCCACAGGTGGGAACTGGTACTACAACATGTCCTTGGTTCTCACCACCCACCTAGCCTTAATTTATGTTAATTTCTTTGGCTTCAGCATTTCTTCACAGAAACTATTCCTTTGTTCATTCCATTTTAGTTTTCTATATCTTTCATTTTCTGATGTGTTCGTTTTTCGCCATCCCCCTCCTGCCTCTATCACATACAATGCACTTAGCTTTTCATTCTTACTAACTCATGCATGATGTTTTAGCAGTAATCTCTGTGTTGCATAATACCCTATCTTCCATCTTTAAGCTCTCAGGTTTTCAAATCTTATCTGATGCAGTCCTCAACAATCAGTAAGTCTCCCCTAATCCTGGGTTCTGGGTGACTTTTACAAACTCTACCAATTTCCTAAACCTTATCAGTCCTTTCCCATCACCCGGATTAGGAACTGGAGTAGATAGTAGTTGGTGGATGTATGGTGTAAGTTTTTACTGTGGGGACGGTCCCATAGGGAAGGGATAAAGTTTCCCAAACCATTATCCCTACCCCAAGGTTCCTACCCATGCAGTCATCCACACAGTAAAAACCTGTACTGTGCACCTACCCACTACCACCTATTCCATCCACAGACTGATAAATCCTACAGTGTGGAAGGCAGAGCAACTGGTGTAAACACGTACATTGTTTGTCATTTAACTTATGTTCTCTGCACAGTGTTTTATGTGAGCATGCCACATCTAAACTGGCTAAGCACATGAATAGGCATAGAAAAACTGTTTTGGGGACCCAGTAGCTAGTTGCAAGACATGCTCTACAGCATGACTTCAGTAGCCTGAGTGCTTCTACATGACAAGAACTATTCAGATTCTCCCAAATGTTGCTATTTTCCTACAACTCTGGAAATCAGAACTTCTCTTCAGCACATTTTTGCATTCCAACACACTCCTATACTTATGACTTCTCATCTCTTGTTCCCCTATTGCATCTTTACCTTTTTCTGTCTCTTATCACCTCTGGATTGAATCTGGCATAATGCTTACCCATGTATCACCAGAACCTGCCCTCTCTGCTCCTCCCCTTCCATCTTTGTCCAACCATGTCCTTATTACAGTTGGGTCACTCTCATACTGGAGTCTGAGTCACCTGCTCTTACTTTTTAATCTCCCTTAACCTATCCCTCTCTCCTTCCAGAGGAGCTGAGGGGAGAACTCTTCATTTCAAGAGCTAGCTGGTGTGTCCCTTTTACTTTTGTATGTGCCTATCAATGGTGCTACACATTTAGCCACCTGAAGATAAATATTGATCAGTAACGACATTTCAGTAAGTTGAGTGGTAGGGGCCAGCTGCCACCCAATCTCAGTTCTTTCTCAAGCGTCACATGCTTACTGTGTTGCCAATTTTGTTGGTACATGCAGAACCTAGGCTAGCGTGGCTGGCTTTATGCTGGCCACACTCTCCCACACAACTGCAGTCTGTCAATCATAAAGGAATTTTGTTTGGAGTACATTTTTCTTTATTTAATTATCCCTCACAATATTAAGAATTTTTCCTTAATGGTTGGAAGATGCTATACATAATTGTGCTATGACCTGTAAAACATATAAATAAACATTAAACATTGAATTTTACTTAACAGTTATGTGTGTACATTTAAATGTAGGGGCAACAGTCATAACATAAGAACACTGATTGCCTGATGAAAAAGTGAAGTACCCAGAAAACATGGACAGATGTTAATGGAACTTCATGCATATACCCACCATGGTTCTGCATGTAAAAGATGATAGTTGCAATTCTCTGTGACAGTTAGAATGGTCACTAGAGTGCACTGGAGTTGTTCATGTTGAGTGTTGTTACTAGGCCTGGTAGAGTATATAAGGGACATGAACACCATTAAATGCTGAGTGATCATCTTGAAGGACAATGTGACAACATTATTAGCACCTGACAGAGTTTGAAAGGGGCCTCAAGATGGGTCTCCATTTGGCCAGCTTTTTTAACTGTGCAATATCCAGTTTTGTGGGGCATTCAGATGTGACAGTGGCCTGATATTGGGTTGCATGGGAATATTTGGGAAGGCATACAAATCATCAAGGTTCTAGTCAAGCATGTCTGATCACCAGTTCACCACAAGAAATGTTCACACACTGTAACCCCTGCACATCTGTACCCGTCACCTGAGAACAAGTAATGATCTCCCTGCAACATTCTGTGCCTTCCCACACCACTGGTGGAGACTAGCTGCAGCCCAATTAGGGAACTACTTTCACTTGTGTAGGATGTCTTTAACACTTTAACACAAATCAATGCTTTTGGAGTTGTGCCATGACTGGGAAGCATGGACTCATGGACTACAGATGGATGGCACTAACCTGGATGGCCACCATTGATGATTATGCTGGCAACATGGAGAGAGATCCTATTCTTCCAATATTTTGGAGAGGCATAGTGATGTTACGCATGGTATTGTGGCGTGGAGAGCCATTGTATGTGACCTCATTCAGGCGATGGCTGGTAGCGACTGAGGGAATTCTGACTGCACAACAGTACACCACATACATGCTGTGCCCTCACAAGTTAAGTCCCATGTGACAGTATCAGGGCACTGTTTTTACAGGATAGCACTCATCTACATGAGATATTTGTCTCTATGAACACTCTGCTTGATGTTCACATACTCCATGGCCAGCAAGATTTGCAGCACCTGGTAGAACATTTGTGAGACCAGCATGGATGTCAACTCCATCCCAGTATCAGTATCTGGTATATCGAGGAGACTTACAACAGCTGCAGAAAAGCTCATCTCATGAGAGGATACAATGGCTTTATGACACCCTTCCCAAACAAGTCAGTGTATGCTTCCAGACTAGAGGGGGTGCAACATCTTACTGATAAGTATAATGCCAATCCCTTGTAAGTTTCACTTGATTGTTTCATGAATTTACATTATGACTAGTATCATAATAAAGAAGTGCTCTAATTAGCTTAGTCACAGAAGTCAATTTTTCTTTATGGATTTCAGTCTTGTGAATTTATGTTCTTGTTTATCTATACCTTAAGAGTACCTTTAAATATACAACTTAATGAATGAATAAAACTTCTGATTTTCTTTTCAGTATCAATAGGAGGGACTGCTGGATTTTTCCTTGGAGCAAGTTTGCTCAGTGTTGTTGAATTTGTAATGTATTTTTTTGTGAGAAGTATTTACCATTGTGTAAATATAAATGACTCCAATGCAAACAAAAATCATAGAATGAAGGTAATCTCACATGAAACAGAGTCTGCCAAGCCTTTCAGCAATAATTTTAAGCAGCAAATCAGATACCCTTCTCCATGGGATTTTCAGAAGTAATTCTCATTTCATGTGGTTTAGCCATATTATCAACTAGAATCTATGTTGCTCATGAAATAATATACTTTATCAACTTTTATTAATATGTAATAAGCAACTCCATGTTATTACAATGCTATACACACTATATGTTATATAATGTCAAATTGCCAGTAGAGATAACAATATCACTGATATCTTGCTACTTGTACAATTAATCCCATATTTGCTTGATTAGTGTTAATTTTCATAATATAATGTGCAAGATATTTTTAAGCAGGTGCCATATGATTTAGTACTGTGCTTAAATTGAAACATAAATCTTGCTGCTTATTTACATTATTCTATTAGATGTTGCACAAATCTATATTGAGGATCTGTAGTTAAGCATTGATTGCACATAACAATAGTTGTAAGGGAATATTGATGGAACATTGTTATGATTCCAAAGTGATGTCGTAAGGGACACATGAACGAAAACTTGCACTGTTACATGAAATTAAGACTCACTGTTACACAGAAAATATTTAAATTATGGGGAGTAAGTTTGTGTATTAGTAGAAAAGTTACCTGAAGAATAAAATGTTATGGATATCTGTGGTTATCAATAAATCCATTCCCATTTCATGGAGGAAATGTTGTTGCACTCTATTTACTGTGAGGATCAACTGACATTAAATTTTCTAAATATTTATCTTTCTTATAAAGAGAATAATGGATCTTCTGTGACAACATAGTAAACAGATATACCCTGTCTCTTAAAAATGGATAATAGGAATTTATTGGTTCATGATTTCTAAAAAATCTGGTATATTAAGTTCATCTAGTTGAAAAGTCTTGTATTATTCCTAATTAACATATTTTCCTACAGAATGACAATAAATAAGAGTGATTGTGTAATTAACTAGGCATCTGTTCTTGATTTTCACATTTTCTTCCACAATGAAATAGCACAACCTTCAATTTAATTACAAGCAGTGGCTGATATCACTTATATAACATTGCAGCTTATTCCTTGTGCTAAGCTTGGCTGTGGCATGCTGTCCCTACAGTCCTCTCTGATTCATCATGTCCTGTAGAATGCATCATCAAGCAGAATCTTCAGGGAGCTGATGCATGTCAATATATACACGGTGGTTGCTATATCCCTGTATACCAACATATACCACCCCCATGGCCTTATCTTGTTACCATTTAGGAGACTTATATAATGAATTGAATCAAGAAGCTTTACAATGAGCAGAATAAAGAGTTTGGTATTTCATTGTCAAGGAGTATCTTCAGGGATGGGGAGCAAGTCAATGATGTACATTACTCCCAGACACCTTGCCTGTCACCATGGTTTCTAAGTCCCTGTACACCAACATTCTTCATCTTCATGGTCTTGCAACTATGGACCACAATGTTTCTCAGTGTCCTCCTGACACTAAATCCACTATTTACATTCAAATCCATTTGGTGAACCACATTATGACTGATGAAACATCAGCCAATCAGATTCCTTGATCTACCGCTGGATAACAAACACCTTAATGTTTTTGCAACTTATATGTAGTACAAAATTGCATGATAACATTTCTAGAAGGGTTGTTAATCGCCATCACATACTTGATTATTCTGATGATGTGTCAGTCTACTGTCATGATAGATCTACATATGTCTAACAATGGCAAATGCTTGGAAATTATTACACTGTTTCTTATTACATGGACTCCATAAAGTTATTTATGTCTTAACTTAAAGATCACTGATGACTGAAATCTACACAACTGCAATGTAAAACAGTAATTATTTTTCATGTATGCTTTGCATCCTTTTTGGGGTCGAAATTGTGGAGTCACACTGATGAGCCAAAACATTATGACCATTACACCCCATGAGTTTGGATGCTGCTTGGCGGTGTTGTGACATGGTAAAGAAAGTATATAAATTGAGCAGAGATGAATAAGGAATCATTCCAGTGATGATACAGGCTGCAAATAAGAAATCCACTGACATAAGCAACTTTGACAAAGGGCAGATTGTTATGACCTGGCACCTTGCAATGAGCATATTTGAATATCTATGGAAATTGGTTGAAGGGTGGTGAAACAATGAGTAGGCGACAAGGGGTGGGATGTCGACAACTCATTGCAGAATGTGGTCAGACACTTGCCTGGTCTGTAAAGCAAGACAGGCACTGACACGTAGTAGATCCCACAACAGAGTACAATGCTGTGCAGATACAATTGTTTCAGAGCTTACTATTCAACAACACTGATGAAAATGGGGTCCACAGCATACAACCTTTCCATGTTCCCATTGTTGATCCAATGATATCATCAATTACAATTGCACTGGGCACAGGATCACCAAGACTGGACCATGAATCACATTTCCTGTTAAACCAGGTCAATAGTTGTGTCTGGGTATGCCAACATCCAGTCAAATTATTGCTTGAAATGTACACTGTGCCATTGACCCATCCCACTGAGGGTAGTATTATGTTATGGGGGACATTCACCTGTGGTAGTACTTGAAGACAGCTTCGCAGCTATGAAATGTGAGAATGTTATTGTATATCATTGTGTATCCTTCATGCTTGATGCCTTCTTGATGGTGATGGGATCTTCTAGCAGGATAACTGTCTGTTGTCCACATAACAAATGCAGAATCATGCTACAGTGATTTGATGGGAATGATAGTGAACTCATTTTGATGTCTTACCTACCAAATTCACCTGATCTGAAGCTGATGGAACATTTGTGAAACACTATTGGGTGCCAGCTCCACACCTACAAACCACCAGTCCGTAATTTAAAGGGTGTATAAGGCAGGCAGGGTATATAAGGAACATGAAGAGCACAACATGTTGAGCGATCACTGTGAAAATATGGAAGTGCTGTGTACTCATGTCATACGGTGTTACCAGCACGTGAGGGAGTTTGAAAGAGGCCTTATTATGAATCTCCATTTGGCCAGCTGGTCTAATAATCCATTATAGATGTGTGGAGAAATTGGGACTGACTGTGTCCCATTGTTGGACTTCATGGGAATGTGAAGGGTGGTATACTTGTTGTCAAGGTTCTAGTTGACCACATCTCACTGCCACAAGGAAGACATATATATTATGCACTAAGCACATGATAATCACTTCACATGTTTGTCTGCCATCCAGGAACAAGTAATAGACTTCCTACAACACTGTTTGTCATCCCACACCATTGGTCAGACACTAGCAGCAGCTGGAGTGGAGATTTGCTATCCCATGCGTAGGCTGTCATTAATACCACAACACAAACAGCTATTTTTGGAGTAGTTCTGTGACCAGGAAGCATGTACTGCTAATGAATGGCATCATATTGTGTTCAGTGATGACTCAGAGTTCTGTGCTACCCTGGTCGACAATCATCAGCAAGTAGGTTGGCAACCTGGAGAGAAGTCCCATTCTTCAAATGTTATGGAGAAGCACAGCAATGTTATTGCTGGCACCGTGGTGTGGGGAGCTGTCAGGTATGACTTAAGATCACAACTGGTAGTGATTGAGGGAACTCAGATGGCACAACAGTTGTAAATGACATCTGGCACCCTCATGTCCTACCTCTTATGCCACAGTATTGTGGTGTCATTTTCCAACATTATAATGCTTGCTCACACATGACATGTATCTCTATAAACTGTTGATTTTGAGATACTCCTGATGCCAGCAAGATTCCCAGATCTATCCCTGGTGGAACACAACATGTGTGGGACAAACTTGGTTGTCAACTCCATCCTAATCCCAGTTTCCAGGATTTTTGAGGACCAGTTACAATAGTTGTGGCACAGGTTTCAACAGTTTTATGACTCTCCTAACTGAATCCGAGCATGCAGAGTGGATGCAATGTCCTACTAATAATTTGGTTATTAGCCAATTTCTTTGTAAATTTAACTCAATAGTATAATCAACTGAGTCACAGATAGGCACAACAAAATGATTGTCAGAAAATGAGCTTTCAGCCATTTTATTTTTTTATTGTCTTTCTACTTCACTTTTTGCATCAAGAAGTGTATTTTATTAAACACTTCTTTTAATAACTATGTGGTTATTATGAATTGAGGACTGAAAACTTCTAAAACACTTGATGTAAAACTACCTCCATTTGGACAATAGTTAATAATTGTTATTCTGTGACAGTTATTGCACTCCTGTTAATATGAAGACCTGGAGTGTATAGTGAATTTATGTAATTAACTGAGATGAAGCCAACATCAATATATTCTGGCAGCTGTGTGTCTCTATTAATTTACACATTCTATGTCACATCCTTGAATGTTCTTCTTTATTGTGGCATATGAAACATAAAACAATGGAATGTAACAATCTTATCAGAAGGATAGTTGCTACCCACCATATAGCAGAGATAACTCACAGATAAGCACAACAAAAGGACTGCCGGGAAGTGTAAGCTTTTGGCCAATAAGGACTTTGTCGAAAATACACACACACACACACACACACACACACACACAGACACACACACACACACACACACACACACACACACACACACACACACACACACACACACACACACATGCACGCAAACACAATTCACACATAAATGACCACAGAGACTGTGATCATGTTGTGTAAGTTGCATTTGAATGCGTTTTTCTGTGTGGGTACATTGTCTATTTTAGATGAAGGTGTAAGAATATGCTTGAAATTCAAATAAACATCTGTTTCTTTCTGTTTTCTATTATCATTTTTTGTACACAGCCTCATTTCTCATTATTTCAGTACTATCATCCAACTGGTCTTGCAAGTCTAGTAGGAAAAATATCTTTTTTGAGCAGCTCATTTATTTAGTCATTCTTGTATTATGTTTCAATAATATGAAAGAGGTAGCTGCTACTCACCATATAGCAGAGATGCTGAGTCTTAGATAGGCATAACAAAAAGATTGTCAGAACGCGAGCTTTCAACCAACAAGGCCTTTCTCAAAAACAAGACATCATACACACACACACACACACACACACACACACACACACACACACGCAAATGCAACTCAGAAAATCACAAAAACTGAATTCACATCCTGCCCCAACAGACAAATTTATTGATTCAGTATTGCTTTGAAGAAGACCAGAACATGTAATCAATATTAATGTACTGGGAACCATCTGTCATGATATCTGACAACTATTTTGCCACTCACTGTGAAACTAAGCTCACATTCTTGGTATGTTCCTGAAAATATTAAGCACAAGATGAGAACCAAGAGTGTTGGACACTGTGGTCTATTGAAGTTATCACATCGAGGAAACTAAAACTTCAATTAGACTGGTATTTAGGTTGATACTCTGAGCTAGGTAGACACTTAGTTATCTGCTTTCTGTATGGGTCTCATGTCACAGTACACAATGCTGTCTTGTTTCAAAATGTCTCATGAAGAACTTGCTGGGTGATGCTGTGGAATATTGTGCCACAGCAAGTACTTGATAAATCTAAAATACTTCATCTTTAGATAGGTCTGATACCTTTAGCACCTCTAGTTCTACATCTATGTTTACACTCTACAAACCACTATGAACTGAATGGTAGATGGTACTTAGCATTCTGCCCCACATTAGAGCTTTGCCTTCTTCCACTCACATATAGAGAGCAGAAAGAAGAATGCTTAAATGCATCCCTGTGTGCGAATTGTAATTAGTGTAACATTTAACATTTTAATGAGCTGACTCAATACAGCTGTCAGAAATTTGAAGATGTGCATGTTTGCTATGATATGTACAAATTTATTATTTATTTTTGAGCAGTTTCAGTCCTACAGCTTGTTTTTCTTCCTGTGAAGATAGTTGCTGTGACTGAAACTAGGAGAAAATAAATAATAAATTTGAGCAGTTGATGACAAACATGCAATTCTTCAAATTGTATTTGTGGCCTCTCAAGAGCAGAGTGTTGGGGACTGAAATATATTTCTAGATTCTTCACTTAATATTGGCACTTGATACTCCACAGGTACTGTTCCTGCCATGTTTCCTGATTTAAAGTACACTGTTCAACAATGTTGTGGATTAAGATGTACACATGTAACCTATAATCAGTGCCATATTTAGACCACTACGCTGAACCTGTAATGTTATCTGCACCATTATAAACTCTGTCGCGATTTGCCAACACAAACAGCATTTTAGAGCAACTTTTGAATTAAAGCCTATACACAGCATTTAAAGTTTGTTGTTTGTATGCAATTGCAGTCTTTCTTGGTGTATTCCACTGATGAATTCTTCTCGGGTTATCAGCCGAGAGGTTGCATCATCTTGTCGCAACGTTTCAATCAGTTTCGTACCCATCATCTTCTGGTGAAGTGTTGTTTGGTTACACAAAATTTTACTTTACCACTTACCATTTATTGAACTGATGAGACTAAAGAATAAAAAGAACTGAAATCATTACGGTATCCAACATGATTCGTTAACATCACTATGAACAATTATACTTCCTGAAATAAAAAAAACTCAGATTCTTGTACATGTGACTATCATTATTTCAGATTGAAAAATAATATGTTACAACTATAAGCACATATGTTTATTAAGTGTATGCAAGATAACAAAAGGAATGTATGAATAAAGCAAATTTTACCAATATTAAAATACAGCATCTTCTCAAATGATCAGCATCGTAATGAGAGTTTTAAATAATATTATTGAATATTGGTTTGCACCTACTCTACACACTAATGAAGCTATTTACAATATACTCATAACTGAGTTGTCTTAAAATATCACTTTCGATGTTGAATGAAATGAAAATGTTGAGTCTGTCTCCTAAAGAGACGTTCTGAAGCCTGTTTTTGATGAATTTAAATTTTGAAAATGACCTTTTACCCCTGTTATTTGTGATCGCAAGTGACAAGTATATTCTTAGAGCATCCTCAATATTAGGAAAACAACCTTTGACATTTTACATGAAATGAAATATAGAAGAAATCAATTTTCCACAAAGACGAACTCATTTCAAACTGACAAAATTTTGTCAACTATTCTGTTTCAAAGGTGTACTGGTTTTGCCTAGTACCACTGTTTGACTGGGTGCCACTAGAAATTTGATGCGAGGGAGTGCAGAGTTTGAGAAACGAACGTTGACTTTATTCATGTTGGCTGTCCATAGAAAAATACAGCTGAATAAGGCTATGCAAAATAATTACATCTACATGTTTTATGATTACATGAGGGCCCCCATCATAGTCTTAAAACAAATACTTTTTTATTTTAAATTTTTATGGTGTGCATCCCTTTGTTGAAAAAGCCCATAGGCTGCATCCTATATAGACTGTGCTTAAATGTGGCTCTATATTTTAAATGTGGCCATATATATAAGTACTAACATGTAACATTAGTTGTATGCATGTCATATGAAATTACAGTTGTGTTTATCTGGAAAGATCTGTGACCTGCAAACAATACGACTGAGTACACTGCTTCCTACAACAGAAAAAAATTCAGTTAGGAAGTGACATTAAGCTTGGCTGTGACAATATGTGCTAAAATGTCACACTTATACCAAAAAGGGGTCTACCAAAGAGGAAAATTTGTGTAGCGAATGATAAATATCTGTGTTTGACCAAGGTATCAGTGACCATGACACAGTTGTGACAACTTTACTAAAGTACAAAGGGCAATTAAAGCAAGCAGAAAGATACATACGTCCAGTAAACTAGATACAAATCAGTAGTGTCATATCTCAGTAAAGAAGTTAAAACTTTCAGTACAGGTCATGAACATGTAGAGGAACTGTGGCTCATGTTTAAAAGACCACACACTGGATAGATATGTACCCAGTAGAACAGTTTGTAAAGGGAGCGAACCTCCATGGCATTCAGTTACTGTAAAGAAACTTCTAAAGAACTGCATAGTAGGTGTAAAACAATGCTTAGGGATATAGATAGAGAGATGCTGAATGAAATGCATTTGGCTGTCAAGAGAGCAATATGTGATACCTTCAATGACTACTGTAGCATAATATTGTCAAATGACATGTCACAAAATCCAAAGAAATTCTGATGCCCCTAGCAAATAAGACAGAACCTGAAATTGAGGACAGCAAAGGAAAAGTTGAAATGCTTAACTTCATTTTCAGCAATTCATTTACAAAGGGAAACCCAAGAGAATTTCCCAAATTTAATCCTCATACCACTTAAAAGATGAATGAAATAAGTATTTGTGTCAGTGGTGTTGAGAAGCAGCTGAAATCATTAAAAATGGAATAAAGCTCCAGGTCTTGATGGAATCCTTGTCAGATTCTAAACTGAATTTGCAGCTGATTTAGTCCTTTTTCTAACCATAATCTATTATAGATCCCTCAAACAAAAAACCATGCCCAGTTCTTGGAAAAAGGCACAGGTTACACCTGTCTTCAGGAGGGATAGTAGAAGTGATCCACAAAACTACTGTGCAATATCCTTGATATCGATTTGTTGTAGAATCTTAAAATGTATTCTGAGCTCAAACATAATGCGGTATCTTGAACAGAATGATCATCTCAGTGACAAGCAGCATAGATTTCAAAAGCATCGATCATTTGAAACCCAACTAGTACTTTTCTCACATGACTTACTGAAAGCTGCGGACTAAGGCAACCAGGTAGGTGCACTATTTCTTGGTTTACAAAACGCATTTGACTCAGTACCACATTTATGCTTATTGTCAAAAGTGTGATTATATGTGGTATCAAGTGAAATTTGTGACTAGATTGAGGACTTTT
Source organism: Schistocerca piceifrons (assembly GCF_021461385.2). NCBI lineage: Eukaryota > Metazoa > Arthropoda > Insecta > Orthoptera > Acrididae > Schistocerca > Schistocerca piceifrons. The sequence continues at coordinate 218,003,306 of NC_060145.1, read as the reverse complement.
TGGTAGTGAGGACACAGCATGTTATCTTGGGTGGAGAATTATTGTCAGATGTATAAGTAACATCAGGTGTGCTCCAGGGAAGTGTATTGGGACCCTTGTTGTTCATGTTGTACATTAACGACCTTGCAGACAATATTAACAGTAACATCAGGCTTTTTGAAGATGATGCCATTATCTATAATGAAGTACTATGTGAGAGGAACTGCATAAATATTGTCAGACCTTGATAATATTTGAATCTGGAAGAGATTGGCAACTTGCTCTAAATGTTCAAAAGTGTAAAATTTTGCACCTCACAAAATGAAAAAGTATAGTATCCTACAATGAAAATACCAGTGAGTCACTGTTAGAATTGGCCAACTCATACATATACCCAGGTATAAAACTTTGTAGGGGTATGAAGCGGAATGGCCACAAAGGTTCAGTTGTGGGTAAAGCAGGTGGTAGACTTCAGTTTATTGGTAGAATACAGGGGAAATGCAATCACTCTACAAAAGAGATTGCTTACAAATCACTAATGTGACCATTACTAGAATATTACGCAAGGGTGTGCAACCCATACCAAATAGGCCTAACAGGGAATATTGAATGTATACATAGAAGGGCAGCACAAATGGTCACAGATATGCTTAATTCATAGGTGAGTGTTACAGAGATACTTAAGGAACTGAACTGGCAGACTCTTGACGACATATGTAAACTATCCCAAGAAAGTCCATTAACAAAATTTCAAGAACCAGCTTTGAATGATTACTCTAGGGATATACTACAACCCCTAAGTAATGCCCACACAGCGATCAAGAGGATAAGATTAGAATAATTACTGCACGCACAGAGGCATTCAAACAATCATTCTTCCTGTGCTCCATACGTGAATGGAACAAGAAGAAACCCTAATAACGGTACAATGGAACATACCCTGTGCCATGCACCTCACGGTGGTCTGTAGAGTATAGGTGTAGGTAGAGAGGTTCATATGTGAGCTAGCTACATACTAGTAACAGGTTACAACTTTGCTGCAATTAATGAATGTACAAATTCCAACTTCCTGATGGGTGAAACTACAGCAATTAAAAATAGGATAAAGGCTGTGGAGCTGTTGAATGTGATGCTGATGGCAGAGGCAGTGTATCAATATGTGGGAACATTCAGTCTACAGTACACTAATGTTGTGGCTACCACACTGCATAAACACTGTTCCTAGGTACAAAATTTGTTGTCTGGAATACTGGGCTAAATGATTTCAGACAATATAGGGCAAAATTTTGTATCGATGTAATAAAAGAATGACATTGCTGTCTCCATATACGAATAACTAATAATGAACATTAAGAGAAAGTTACAGCACAGTGTCATCCTGCTGCAACGAATATGTGTAACAGGACATACTACCTTGATGAATTTCAGTAAATTTTCAGTTGCCCAAAAGGTAAATCATGCTTTGTACTCAAACTGACAAGGTGAGTTTCAAGGGCCTTAACTGCGTGCTGTAAGCTTTAGTTGCAACCAGCTGGTGCATGTCAGTAACTATGAATAGCCTTTGCTGGTCAACCCATTTATTTGTGCACACCAAGCTGACATACAGCGCAGTGACTCAAGGGAACAACAGAAGGACATTTTCTATTTGCATTACCTCTTATCAGCTACCATGCTGAGTGTCAGCTTGCCGGGAGTAGATGCTTCTTCAACTATTGTGCTTTAACTGTACCAGTTTTACCAGACATATGTTTTAGATCCTAGTCACACATATATCCCCAGGTATTATTAAGACATTTCTTGCAGCTTTCAAGCCACATTAAATATGCTTGTTTCCCATTGGGTAGTACGTTTTACTTATTTGAATGCTCTCTTTACTGACTGACAATCTGGACTGGAGCTTGTATACTTAAATGCACATTATTCCACTACCAATAGGCCTACTATGCTGAAGCTCATGGCATCACCTAGTGCCATAACCCATTGCCTTGCATGGATTTTATCTTTGCTCTTCTGCTCACCGGGTTCCCGGGTTCGATTCCCGGTGGGGTCAGGGATTTTCTCTGCCTAGTGATGACTGGGTGTTGTGTGATGTCCCTAGATTAGTTAGGTTTAAGTAGTTCTAAGCTCTAGGGGACTGATGACCATAGTGTTCAGAGCCATTTGAACCATTTGAACCATTTCTCTTCTGCTCCTTCATTCAATAGGCAAACTGTTGGTATACTTGGGCTGACTGAGTTCATTTTTGTGAGTTTGCTGGCCCTCGGGTCCAAACTAAACTGCAGTGTTAAGCATTGCAGCGGTCACTGTCAACCTCATGTTCCATTACATTGAATTGAGGTAGAATTTATAATGGTATGTATTACACAGTGGTATATACTACTATAGACAGTACCATGGGGGGAAAGAAATGAATTTACCTCTCACTGTACATGACGTTACGCACAAGCCAACTGCGCACTGTCTCTCATGTGAGTATTTTTTGCGATATGTGCACAGTAAGGACTAGCGTGCATGGGTGATTGTTGTTAATGTGTCAAAAACGTTTCTGACATTGCCATGTCACCTCATCAAAGAGGATTGTGCTCACGATGAATGGTAATCACTAAACGTTTTTGGAATCTAAGCATCAGTTCTTGATATGTATTTCGAAGAAATAGTGATTCTTTGCAAACTTATGAGACCTAGTAAAATAAAATATCATAAATAAGAATAATGTGTACACACTCTTTCGAGTGACAGGCTAATAATGGAGAATGGTTTACACAATAGTTCGTAACTTTGATAGCATCAAAATAATTTTTTTTCAGTATTTTTGAACGAATGTTGACAGCTTTGAAGAGTTTTACTTAAAAAAATAGAAACTTGAGATTGTTCCAGATGAACACATGACATCCCAAGCACTTGAAAACACTATTCGACTGCTTTCTCCTTTAATTTTATTATTTATGTCCGAACAATTCTACAAATTTATGTCAAAAATGTTGGTCTTTCCTCCACTTCTAATTCAGTTCCATTTACTATCATCCATTTTGTCATATACATGATATAGGAAAGGTCATACGGAAAGAGAGAGAGAAAGAGAGAAAGAGAGAGAGAGAGAGAGAGAGAGAGAGAGAGAGAGAGAGAGAGAGAGAGAGAGAGAGAGAGACATCTTTTTAACAATTAAGGGAAATAACATTTTCTTAATTACACTTTAACATTTCCTTAATTATACTTTACATATTTTGTTCTCTTTTTACATGCAAGTTGAAAAGAAAAAACAAAGATTTATACAAAAAAATCAAAAGATGAGCACAATCTGTTTAGATAGCAAAGAAATTCATGATCATTATAGAAACTTTGACCTAATAGTAGTCTCTTTAATTCTTTTTGAAATATATATAAGTTTTGTAAGTTTCTTAGTTCTTTTGGTAAGACATTGAACATTATTTTGGGTAGATACATCACACATTGTGGTACAGGCTTTTGAATGTATGTTTCTATGGAAATCATGCCTGTTTCCAGTTTGATAGTTGAGTATTTCACTGGTTAGAGAAGAGAATTCTTGATTTAACTTGAGAAAGCATACTGACTCATAGATGAATAAATTAGGGAGGGTCAAAATTTTCAATGCTGGTAATTCGGTATTGGTTGCCGGTTAGCCAATACCAAAATCGACTTTTGCTCCCATTTCAATGCACCCGATTTTGAAACGTGCTTGGGCTGTCAGGTTTTGTCTTGTTTTTACAAATTTTTGGGTAATATGGACAGAGTGGTCTGTCGAACATTGAAGGATAACTAAAAATATTAGACTGGAGCTGTTTACACCTCGTTGAACTGAAGAAAAATAGAGATTGTGCTGACTAACTCATTAACTGTATCAGCTGTTTTACAGGCCTCATATTTAAGTGGGCAAGCAAATCCACTTCAGACCTTAAAATGTAAATATGACAGTGAAAAACGATTTCCAAATTCGGATTTTGGCTTTTGGAAGATGTGTCGCATGTAAACATAATGAGTGGGTTGATAGTTGGTAAGCAAAAGAGGAGCAGAAAATGCACGAGAGTGACAATTCTGCCCCCTGTGCATGCAGTTATCAAAACCTAGTGGCACAGTAATTTTGTCACTGTCTTGATTGCAAGTCGGCAGGCAAAACTGTCAACCGGCTATCACATCATGTTGTTGTTGTTGTGGTCTTCAGTCCTGAGACTGGTTTGATGCAGCTCCCCATGCTGCTCTATCCTGTGCAAGCTGCTTCGTCTCCCAGTACATAATGCAGCCTACATCCTTCCGAATCTGCTTAGTGTATTCAACTCTTGGTCTCCCTCTACGATTTTTACCCTACACACTGCCCTCCAATACTAAATTGGTGATCCCTTGATGCCTCAGAGCATGTTCTACCAACCGATCCCTTCTTCTAGTTAAGTTGTGCCACAAACTCCTCTTCTCCCCAATTCTATTCAATACCTCCTCATTGGTTATGTGATCTACCCATCTAATCTTTAGCATTCTTCTATAACACCACATTTCGAAAGCTTCTATTCTCTTCTTGTCCAAACTATTTATCATCCATGTTTCACTTCCATACGTGGCTACACTAAAGCTGCATGCCCTCGGGAAAAATTATGGCTGTAGTTTCCCCTTGCTTTCAACCGTTCGCAATACCAGCACAGTAAGGCCATTTTGGTTAATGTTACAAGGCCAGACCAGTCAATCATCCAGACTGTTGCCCCTGCAACTACTGAAAAGGCTGCTGCCCCTCTTCAGGAACCCCACGTTTTTCTGGCCTCTCAACAGATACCCCTCCGTTGTGGATGCACCTACGGTACGGCTATCTGTATCGCTGAGGCATGCAAGCCTCCCCACCAATGCCAAGGTCTATAGTTCATGGGGGAGGGGGGGGGGGGGTATCACGTCATAACAGTCAGATAATTAGTCAGATAATTTATATTTTAAAATTTTGAAAAAATATTGTTTTTAATGAGGTCTTCTGCTGGTTTCCATAAGTATTTTAAATTTTTCAGTTACCAACTTTTAAGTCTTAGTAGTAGAAGTAACTATTCAAAATGTGTCAGTTCAATATTTTCAGTACTGAACCATATTTACATGTCATCATCTCTTTAAAAAGCATGTTCTGAGTGGTAGTCAACAACACCTAACAAAACTTGTATTTTTAATATTTTTGTGATTGTAATAAAGTACAACTTCATTAATAGTACAGGTTATTGAAAGTGTGTTGGCATTGCTAAGAGTATGCTAAAAATATATCACGATCTGGACCCCACTTACACATCAGTACCAGTTCCTCTGTAAAAAGTATGTTGTTAATATAAGTCAGAGATAACGAATTTCGCATTTTAGGGTTAATGTCCTTGACAAACACCCTTCTTTAACACAAATTTCTTTGGTTTTGCTTGGATGAAGTAAAGAGTTTGGGTGAATAATGATTACTTACATGTATAACCAGCAACTGCAGCTTTTGCACTGCAGACTGCAGCGAGATATGCAGGAAGAGAGTCTGTGAGATTCTGGAAGGTGCTGACAATGATATTGAGTCATGGGGACCCCAGGGTCTTGGCCCAGCTGCTCAAGGTTTCTTGATTGACGATCCATGATACGCACAGTCCGATCGATGAGGTCCTACAGATTCTCAACTGAATTTAAACCCCTTGACTTTGGTAGACAGGGAGTACGGTAAACTCATCCTGATACTCTTCCAGCCACACAAGTACAGTGTGAGCTGTGTGACACATTACATTGTCCTGCTATTAGATGTTATTGTGCCGAGGAAAAACAAACCACTTGTAGGGATGGACGTGATCCCCATTGATAGATGCATACTTCCGACAATTTTTGCAGGGTGTTTCAGTTGTTTCACATGGTACACGCCAACGGCGATTCGTCAGATGGAGCCTAAAATGTCTGGAAAAGCCACCTGTTGCACTCAGCAGATGTGCAGTTGCGGTATTGGCGTGTAAATTCCAGCCTTTGTCGCTGATGAACATCAATCAGCATATATGAATGAACCAGCCACCTGCTGTGCAGGCCCATGTGCAACAACAGTCTCTGAATTGTTGGTAGCTCCTTGGTTCATCTGAGCTGTCAGTTAACAGCTGCACCTCTATTTGGCCGTACACATCTCTGCAGCTGTCATTCACTCCTATGGCCCACGGTGTACCACAGTTGCCTCAGCATCGGTTTTGGATAGTGCCATATTGCCATGCGCAGTATCTTTAACCATGATTTGCAAACTTAGCTGATTCGGAAATGCTTCCACCTCTGGTCCGAAAGCCACTGACCATGCCCTTTTGACCATCAGATAAATCACTTCTTTTCCACCTTGCGACAGTGACTAAACTTGTTTTATACCTGCCCCGACATGATTTATACAACCTCCGCTATGCGGGATAGCAGCGTGGTCTCGGGTGTCTTGTCACGGTTCACGTGGCTCCTCCCGTTGGAGGATCGAGTCCTCCCTCAGGCATGGATGTGTGTGTGTGTGTCGTTCTTGGCGCAAGTAAATTAAATTAAGTGGCTCAAATGGCTCTGAGCACTATGGGACTTAACTTCTGATGTCAGCAGTCCCCTAGAACTTAGAACATCACACGCATCCATGTCCGAGGCAGGATTCGAACCTGCGACCGTAGCGGTCATGCAGTTCCAGACTGCAGCGCCTAGATTAAGTAGTGTGTAAGCTTAGGGACTGATGGCCTCAGCCGTTTGGTCCCATAAGAAATTACCACAAATTTCCAAATTTTATACACTTCACTGCTAGTGCTGGCTCCTGCCGTCTGTGGGTTGTTATTGCACGTTGACGTCCAACATAGATGGTGGACACGTTAATGTGATTCGACCGTGTACTATGGCAAAGAAGAATTCGTAACTAGCAGCTAGAAATCTACAGCAGAGTATTTGAATAAGTTCAATGAATGGCTTGACCTATATAACCCTAGGCATATGTCACAAATAGACAGTAACGGTTTCGTATTGAACTACAGGAACAAGAGTAAATATTAATGAAATGATCAGGGCTGGTTTAAGAACCAAGCAAAGCGACATAAGCATCTGCTTGGAGCGCCAGACCTAGACAGACGTCAGGGCCACCTAAATGAAAAGTCTATATGCAACATTTATCTTAATTGGTAGCGGAAATTGACATGTGTGGTGGTACACGATAATAGAATCATAAATGTTTTCTGTAAACATGGGTAGACAAATAAGCTGTTTGCGAGATAATTGCGAACCTGTGATTATGGGACACAAGAGACTTCAGTACACACTGATCAGCCAGAACATTATAACCACCTACCTAATAGCCAATGTCCCCCCCCCCCCCTTTTGCCATGCATGACAGTGGCGATGTGTCATGCATGGCGTGGAAGCAATGAAGCCTTGGTAGGGAGTCAACACCACATCTGCACACGCGGGTCACCTAATTCCCGTAAATTCCGAGCAGGGGGGTAATGAGCTCTGTACCACATTCAGTCACCTTCCAGGTATGTTCCATCAGGTTCAGATTTGGCGAGATGGGGCGGTGGGTAAGGGGGGGGGGGCAACACATCAATTGGAACTGGCCGCTGTGTTCCTGTGTTCCATGAACCACGCCATCACACTTCTGATCTTGTGACACGGTGCATTATGTTGTTGAAAAATGCCGCTGCTGTTGGGAAACATGATCATCATGAAGGGGTATACGTGATCTGCAACCAGTGTACGATACTCCTTGACCATCATGGTGCCTTGCACGAGCTACACTGGACCCATGGATGCTCACGCGAATGTTCCCCAGAGCATAATGTAGCCTCGCCAACCTGTCTCCGCCCACAGTACAGGTGTCAAACAGCTGTTCCCATGGAAAACGATGGATACGTGCCCTCCTTTCGGCATGATGACGAGAGTACTGGGATTCATCAGACCATGCAACGCTCTGCCAATGCGCCAACGTTCAGTGGCGATGGTCACATGCCCATTTAAGTTGTAGCTGCCGATGTCATGTTAACATTGACACCTTGCATGGGTCATCGGCTGTGGTGGCCCATTATTAGAGTGTTCGGTGCACAATGTGTTTAGATGCACTTGTACTCTACCCAGAATTGAAGTCTGATGTTAGTTCTGCCACAGTTAGCCGCCTGTCCTGTTTTATCAGTCGGCCCAGCCTTCGACGCACATCTGTAAAGAGAGACGGCCAGCCAAGACGTCTGGACGTGGTTTCATCCTATTTTCGCTACGGGTTGAAGATTTTCACCACAACTCTTCTCAAGCACCCAACAAGTCACGTAATTTCTGAAATGCTAGTGCCAAGACTCTGTGTCACAAAATCTGCGCTTGGTCAAAGACAGATACATTGTGCGCTTCCAAAATGGCTATGAGCACTATGGGACTCAACTTATGAGGTCATTAGTTCCCTAGAACTTAGAACTACTTAAACCTAACTAACCTAAGGACATCACACACATCCATGCCCGAGGCAGGATTCGAACCTGAGACCGCAGCGGTTGCGAGGTTCCAGACTGTAGCGCCTAGAACCGCCTGGCCACTCCGGCTGGCGTGCGCTTCCTTCTACACATGGACACCACGTCCACTGATACTACATGCACCATACATATGTCCAACTAGCAGTCATTCCTCGCCAGGCGACGCTGCTCCCGCCTGGATGGGTTTATATTGATAGTGGGTCGGTAGTCGGCTGAGCAGTGTATAATCCTAATTAGTGTAAATGTGAGAAATGTAAGCTTTGCGATTAAATCCACTCTAATTGGACGCAAATTTTATGTAGCTAAACAAGAAATACAACATTGCTTCAGCACATTATGAAATACAGTTTTCTGATGAGTTTTCGTCACATGTAACATACAGGGTGAAAAGTATATAAACCGACAAACTCTGGGAGGTTGTAGAGGACATCAAAACAAATATTTTTCCCTAATGTCATTTTTTCCTATGACGAGTATTTAAACCAGTAGAGGAAGATTTCTCTGGCGGCAAATCAATTAACACTTTTCCATTTTTTTATGACCAAGAGGCAACAGATTAACACAACCCAGTTTCAATTACAGTAGATTTTCAAAAATGTCTCCACTGACACGTAAACAAAGGTTACACCGTCGGATCATGTTCTGTCTGACACGGGCAAAAACCCCAGGGGTATCCTGAATCGTTCCTGCTGCTGCTACTATACGGGCAACCAGATCCTCTTCTGATGCAACAGGAGTTGCATAAACAAGGTTGAGCATCTCTCCCACACAAAAAAGTCCAGAGGGGACATATCTGGGGATCGAGCAGGCCGTGGTACAGGACCACCTCTGCCAATCTACGTTTCTGGGAACCGTCGGTCCAGCAATCGACGCACACGACGGCTGAAATGTGCCGGCGCCCCGCCATGTTGGAACCACATGCGTTGTCTTGAAGGGACCGGGACATTCTGGAAATGCTCTGGCGAGAAAATTGTAATAGTGCCTACCATTTAATGGCCTAGGTAGCAGATACGGCCCAATTAAACAGTCCCCAACAACACCGACCCACACATTAACGAAGAACCGCACTTGATGAGCGATAGTAACTGTGGCATGGAGGTTATCCCCACTCCAAACATGCGAATTGTGAATGTTGAAGACTCCATCACGCCCGAACGTTGCTTCATCGGTAAACAACACAGAGGATGGAAATGTAGGATGCATTTCACACTGTTCCAGGTACCACTGCGAAAACTGTGCTCTGGGTGGATAATCAACTGGTTCCAGGTTGTAGGCACGCTGTAAGTGAAATGGACGTAACAATTGCTCTCGAAGGACTGTTCTTACATTCCTCTGATTCGTCCCCATGTTACGTGCAATTTTACGAATACTGATTGAAGGCTCCCGCTCCACATGTTGCAAGGCAGCTTCCTCAAATTGCAGCGTTCTTACCGTGCGACGGCGTTTCTGTCCAGGTAATCTGCTAAATGACCCGGTCTCTCACAGACGTTGGTACACAGCAGCAAAGGTCGTATGATGCGGGATACGGCGATTAGGATATTGTTGTTGATAAACCCGCTGTGCAGCTCGTCCGTTGTGGTGCGCTACGTAGTACGCACCAACCATATCATTGTACTCACTCCAGGTGTATCGCTCCATTAGTAAACAGAGACAATGCACTACTACACTGGTGGACAGCAGTTGCCTACAACTGAAGAGCGTAATACGCCCTCTTAACAACTGAAGATCGTAATACGACCTCTAAAAACTGAAGAGTGTAATAGGGCCTCCACCGGTTTAAATAATCCTCATAGGAAAAAATGACATTAGGGGAAAATATTTGTTCTTGTGTCCCCTAGAACCTCCCAGAGTTTGTCGGTTTAAATACTTTTCACCCTGTAGAACTTGCGCAGTGTCAGAGGTTTACAGCGTCAATATCAAATTGAATGATTTTTATGTGTTTATTTACCTGTTTTTCCGATGGAAAGGCAAGTAATTTGTAAGTTACAGAACTGGAAAGATCCATTATTAAGCACAAAAACAACAGAAATCTTATATTTTCATTCTTTCCACTCAGTTTAACAGCTAGTATACTTTTCTTATTTGCGCTGGAGCAATACGATAGATAAAATTTTTTCTGCTTTCACTAATAGCTTCTAAAGATCTCAGGAAATACCTTCAATGTATATGACTTTTCTCTCCTTTTAATATTTTGTATTGAAATAAGATTCAAGAATTTGTTTCTGTTATGGAGGAAGTACATGTTTTATAAGAAAAAAAATCATGATCACTAGATCTAGAGCCCAAGAAAACGCAAGTAACGTCTGCGGAAGAGGGAGTGGCACCAAATTATATGTCGCATGTGGGGAAAAGTTTTTCTGGAACCGGCCCAGGGTCTGGCATAAATTTTTAGCTGCCACGACGTATTCATTGAATTGAAACTTTAGTGTACCGTAACACTTTACATAATACCTATTATCATAAATTATTGCATCTTCACCGATTTCTTGCCATTCAGCTATTAATTTCATTGCATTTCACTTTTTTTTTTAATTCGTTTCATACTGAATGGTTGCGGTTCGAGGTGTAAAGTTTTGACGTTTGGTTTTAATAATAGGATTTATCAGTAACCATGTCCAATAATTAAAGAGACGAAATTTAGTTGTCAACCTCACGAAGACCCTTAGTCATTGATTCGACTAATATTTACGTAAACATAACGTTGGCCGCTAGACGAATGGAAAAACTAGTAGAAGCCAACCTCGGGGAAGATCAGTTTGGATTCCGTAGAAACACTGGAACACGTGAGGCAATACTGACCTTACGACTTATCTTAGAAGAAAGATTAAGGAAAGGCAAACCTACGTTTCTAGCATTTGTAGACTTAGAGAAAGCTTTTGACAATGTTGACTGGAATACTCTCTTTCAAATTCTAAAGGTGGCAGGGGTAAAATACAGGGAGCGAAAAGCTATTTACAATTTGTACAGAAACCAGATGGCAGTTATAAGAGTCGAGGGACATGAAAGGGAAGCAGTGGTTGGGAAGGGAGTAAGACAGGGTTGTAGCCTCTCCCCGATGTTGTTCAATCTGTATATTGAGCAAGCAGTAAAGGAAACAAAAGAAATATTCGGAGTAGGTATTAAAATTCATGGTGAAGAAATAAAAACTTTGAGGTTCGCCGATGACATTGTAATTCTGTCAGAGACAGCAAAGGACTTGGAAGAGCAGTTAAATGGAATGGACAGTGTCTTGAAAGGAGGATATAAGATGAACATCAACAAAAGCAAAACAAGGATAATGGAATGTAGTCTAATTAAGTCGGGTGATGCTGGGGGAATTAGATTAGGAAATGAGGCACTTAAAGTAGTAAAGGAGTTTTGCTATTTGGGGAGCAAAATAACTGATGATGGTCGAAGTAGAGAGGATATAAAATGTAGGCTGGCAATGGCAAGGAAAGCGTTTCTGAAGAAGAGAAATTTGTTAACATCCAGTATTGATTTAAGTGTCAGGAAGTCATTTCTGAAAGTATTCGTATGGAGTGTAGCCATGTATGGAAGTGAAACATGGACGATAAATAGTTTGGACAAGAAGAGAATAGAAGCTTTCGAAATGTGGTGCTACAGAAGAATGCTGAAGATTAGATGGGTAGATCACATAACTAATGAGGAAGTATTGAATAGGATTGGGGAGAAGAGAAGTTTGTGGCACAACTTGACCAGAAGAAGGGATCGGTTGGTAGGACATGTTCTGAGGCATCAAGGGATCACCAATTTAGTATTGGAGGGCAGCGTGGAGGGTAAAAATCGTAGAGGGAGACCAAGAGATGAATACACTAAGCAGATTCAGAAGGATGTAGGTTGCAGTAGGTACTGGGAGATGAAAAAGCTTGCACAGGATAGAGTAGCATGGAGAGCTGCATCAAACCAGTCTCAGGACTGAAGACCACAACAACAACGTTGGCCGCCCGGTTAGCCGTGCGGTCTAATGCAGACTGCAGTGCTTTCCGGGCGAGAAAGCATGCCGGTGCCCGGCAAAAATCCGCCTGGCGGATTGGTGTCGAGGTCAGGTATGCCAGCCAGTCTGTGGATGGCTGTTAAGGCGATTTTTCAGCTGCTTCGGCGAATGCGGGTTGGTTCCCCATGTTCCATCTCAGTTACACTGTGTCTGCGATTGCTGTTCAAACACTTTCTCCACATACGCCGCGTACACCATAATTACTGTACCACGAAAACTATGGGGTTACACTAGTCTGATGTGAGACTTCCCCGGGATGGGCGGGGGGGGGGGGGGGGTCCACTGGGGGCCGAACCACACAATAACCCTGGGTTCGGTGTGGGCGGCGGTGGGGTGAGTGGACTGCTGTAGCCTGTTGTGTGGTTGTAAACCACTGAGTGCTACGGAGGGAACGAAGTCTCTCCATCGTTTCTAGGTCCTCAGTTCCATACAATACAATACAAACATAACGTCTAAGATTGTACCTGCTCGTAGAAAGTACATTTGAAGAGCAGTGTACTGCACTGCGATTTTTCTGTTGGAAAGTTTACAAACATCAGAAATATTGTCTCATTTGAACAAATAATACAACAGTAGTTACATGAAACTTGTGAGTTTATAGGCATAAGAGTGACGATAAATGCATAACCGACAAGCAACGCCCCAGGTGTCCTACTGTAATACAGACCCCCGTGTTGCAAACTCGTATTGCGACGACTTACAGTTGAAAAAATTGCCGAAAAACGTCAGTAACCGTTGGAAAAACTCATCCACCATCCAAAACAAACTAAACAACCGTAAGACTTGAGCAAGGTGAGTTCACAGAGAGGTTACTGTTCATCACAGATGACAGAGATTTCGCACTTGCACTGAGCTAAAAAATCGTTTCAGAAGCGAAGGTGACACATTTTTTCACATTTTAACGTGTGATGAGACTTGGATACATCATTTTGCGCCAAAGTCCAAGTATCAAAGCATGTACTGGAGACACTCTGACTCAACTGTTTGTAAGAAATTCAAAACGCGACCATCGGCTGATTAGGTTATGTTAACCATCTTTTGGAGTGCGCATGGACCTATTTTCTGTGATTTTTGGAGGAGCAACTCACTGTCAACAGCCTAAACTACTCAGACTTTATCAGAGTGGCCAGCGCGACAGAATGTCAATTGTAAGGGCCCGGGTTCGATTCCCGGCTGGGTTGGAGATTTTCTCCGCTCAGGGACTGGGTGTTGTGTTGTCCTAATCGTCATCATTTCATCCCCATCGAGGCGCAAGTCGCCGAAGTGGCGTCAAATCGAAAGACTTGCACTCGGCAAACGGTCTACCCGACGGGAGGCGCTAGTCACGCGACATTTACATTGAGAACGAAGTCAAGCCCACGCTGAAGAGGAAACGTGTGATACGAGGAAAGGCATTTTTCTTCTTCAAGACAACACTCTACCTCGTATGGCACAAACGACACTGGAAACTGTTGGCGAAGCAGGTTTGAAGCTCCTACCTCATCCTCATTACAACCCAGACTTTTCCCCTTCTTGAATTTTTTCTGTTTAGGTTGACTAACTCTTTGGGCCCTAGTTGTGTCTGCCTCAGACTACCATTTTATTAATTGTCTTTTGTTGCGAGGAGTTTTTGCTGCGTGATTGTAGGAGATTTGCGTTTGCAAATTTTTGTTACATAATTTACTTGACGTGTGGTTTTCACATGGTGATCTTACTGAGAAGAGCACTGACAGTGAAAGTTAAGTACGAGGGCAAATCAAAAAGTCTTTGCCCCTTTTCTTTTAGCCAAATTGCGACTGCAAATGACAAGTCAACATATGTATTCCCAGTGTTGGATCTTTCTTGGTTCGTGTCAGCCTTATCTGGCGGTAGCTCCGCCGCACGAAGTGGCTTTCCGTTGTTAAAGATGGCGGTTGTTCTTCACACGTCCACGGCGTTAGAGCAACGAAGTGTGAGTCGTTCTCTATAGAGTAAGGGACAAGCGCTCATCGAGATCTACAGGGAAATGCAGCCCACCTATGGCTTTGAGAACTGTGGGTGGTGGTGGTGGTGTTGTGAGTTTGACAAAGGCCGTGAGTCCTACATGACAGTGAGCGGTCGGGGATGCCGCTTTCGTCGCTGACTGGCAACATAATTTTCCGCGTGGCTGGAATGGTGATAGCAGATAGGTGTGTGCACATCACGACCATTTCCCGGGAGCTTGTCACATCGTTTGGTAGTGCTTACCACATCGATCATGGGTCCTTAGGGTAATAGGTTTCACGTCGGCGGGTGCCTAAGCAATTGGATGACATGGTGAAAGGCAAGTGAGTAGTGTCTTCACTGAATAATCTGGAATGGTACTCCAAGGAGGATGAAGGTTTCCTGGACTACACTGTCGCTGGCGATGAAACATGGATACTGCATTTCATGCTGGAAAACAAGCAGCAGAATATGGAGTGGAAACATCTGGATTCGCCTGTGACAAAAAAATTCTGCTCAGCGCCATTTGTTGGGAAAGTTATGTTAAACGGCCTTCTGGGATAGCTGTGGACTGCTCCTGCTGGATTTCATGCCACAGGGTGCAGCCGTCAATGTCGGCAGTTATTCTTTCACACTGGCACCTCTGAAAGCTGCCATGAGGCGAAGGTGCTGAGGGATTCTCAGTGTAGACAACGTGATTCTGCTCCACGACAATACGAGACCTCGCGTGGCAAACAGAACTGCCGAAAAGCTCTGGGCATTTCACTGGGAGATTCTGGACCATCCACCATACAGTCAAGATCTCGCCTCTACTGATTTCCACGTTGCTGGACTTCTGAAGAAGTTTCTGGCAGTACAAAGATTCACAAGTAACAATGAAACCAAGACAGCAGTCCGACGGTGGTTCCATAGTCAGACGGACGAGTTCTACCACAGGAACATCTCAAATTTACTGCTGCGATGGGGCAAATCTGTGAACCAGTGTGTGGATTATGTGGAAAAATAGTGTGAGGTACGTAGAATAGATGAATATTTGTCATTACTGTATGTACTTTACTTCGGCTAATAAAAAATGGAGGCAAAGACTTTCTGATTTGCCCTCGTAAATTTAAAGTCACTGTAAAGCCAGTTTGAGTTTGTTCTACATCTTTTTTGCGTTGTTTCTACAGGAAACGGCTGGGGCTGCGTGTATTTTTATTTTTTGTAATTGAATATAAATTTATTACATTTTAGGCCCTTTTTTGCTTGTTATTTAAGACTATAATATGTATTAGGCATTATGTGTTCATGAAGGTTCGAGCAGTCACTCGTGATCTAAAAGGTCGTATTTTAAAAGAAGAAATTCAGAGTGATTTAGATGCAGAAATATCTGTGGCAGAAAGTGACCACAAGGATGCTTATGCTAATGTTCTCCACCACGTGAGTACGTCAGGAACTTCAACTACTTTTTCAGGTCCTGAACTACTTCTTGAAAACGCAGTTCATGGTGTGATGTTGATGGCAGTAAAGATGAGCCTTCCATGATAAACTCACAGTTAAGATGGTTTACATCGTACAAATTAGAAGCTGTGCAGGACTCCACTGAAGAGATCGGACCAAATGTTGATGTTACCTGAGTCTCTAGTGGAAATGTTTTCTGAGCTTGTTTCCACAGGAAATAATGGTGGTTGATAATTGTATGTCCCAGTGGTTCCAAAGTGCAATCACCTTCATAATTCAATCGATTGCGTACTTTTTGACAATTTCTTGTTTATCCGTTATTTACGATGAGAAAGGTTAATTTCGTGAAAATTTTTAAAATGTATTTTTTCACATTGTTGAGGCTCAAAAAGCTTAAAGAAGCTTTGCGTGCCGTCAAGTTCAAAGAGAACGAAGATGCAAAATCGAAATCTAGGTAGCGCATTTTTTCGCTGAGACGAAAAGGAGACTCCTAAAAAGGTAGGACAAGAGGGTAGAAGCTTGTGGGGATTATACGGAAAATTAAACCAAAAATTATACTGTTATATTGTTTTTGCTCTATAGCTATTCGTCTGTTTAAGTGAATGATACTCGTACATAAGAATCGAGGGGCATGAAAGGGAAGCAGTGGTTGGGAAGGGAGTGAGAGAGGGTTGTAGCTTCTCCCCGATGTTATTCAATCTGTATATTGAGCAAGCAGTGAAGGAAACAAAAGAAAAATTCGGAGTAGGTATTAAAATCCATGGAGAAGAAATAAAAACTTTGAGGTTCGCCGATGACATTGTAATTCTGTCAGAGACAGCAAAGGACTTGGAAGAGCAGTTGAACGGAATGGATAGTGTCTTGAAAGGAGGATGTAAGATGAACATCAACAAAAG
Source organism: Schistocerca piceifrons (assembly GCF_021461385.2). Taxonomy (NCBI): domain Eukaryota; kingdom Metazoa; phylum Arthropoda; class Insecta; order Orthoptera; family Acrididae; genus Schistocerca; species Schistocerca piceifrons. The sequence continues at coordinate 217,986,603 of NC_060145.1, read as the reverse complement.
CAAAACGAGGATAATGGAATGTAGTCGAATTAAGTCGGGTGATGCTGAGGGAATTAGATTAGGAAATGAGACACTTAAAGTATTAAAGGAGTTTTGATATTTGGGGAGCAAAATAACTGATGATGGTCGAAGTAGAGAGGATATAAAATGTAGACTGGCAATGGCAAGGAAAGCGTTTCTGAAGAAGAGAAATTTGTTAACATCGAGTATAGATTAAGTGTCAGGAAGTCGTTTCTGAAAGTATTTGTATGGAGTGTAGCCATGTATGGAAGTGAAACATGGATGATAAATAGTTTGGACAAGAAGAGAATAGAAGCTTTTGAAATGTGGTGCTACAGAAGAATGCTGAAGATTAGATGGGTAGATCACATAACTAATGAGGAAGTGTTGAATAGGATTGGGGAGAAGAGTAGTTTGTGGTACAACTTGGCTAGAAGAAGGGATCGGTTGGTAGGACATGTTCTGAGGCATCAAGGGATCACCATTTCAGTATTGGACTGCAGCGTGGAAGGATGTAGGTTGCGGTAGGTACTGGGAGATGAAGAGGCTTGCACAGGATAGAGTAGCATGGAGAGCTGCATCAAACCAGTCTCAGGACTGAAGACCACAACAACAGCAACTCGTACATTTATTATTTCAGATAGGTAGCATTTATCGTTACAATCGTTAGTTAATGCAACGCTTTCAAGAACTTTGCAAAGAAGTTTATTAATGACGTTTGCTATTCTTTATTCTTATGTTTGTTCGGAGTTTGATTTGCGTGCTGTGCTTCAAGTCCAGTGTGCTCCATGGGACTGTATCAATGAGATTGATTGTTCTTACATGACGCACTGCGAGACTTGCCGTTTTTCAAGACTAAGTAAGCGACAGTGCTTTGGAGATCCAGACAAGAAGACGCAGGTGACGTGGTGTGGCTGTTTTGCGGTTCACCTGGGACCTGTCGTTGCTTGACTACTCACCACTCGGAAGATGTGCCTTGGCTGGATGGTGCCTGCTGCGCTCGCTGTCGGCACTGTGGGTCTAACGATGTGAGTACCGTACACGTTAGGAATGCGTTAACACATTAACGCTGCCGCAGCAAATGCTCCGCCACTTCAGAGTGTCGCTTGAGTTGTACCACAACAGCCGAAAAGTTCAGTGATGGTGTGTCTTGTTTCGATGGAAGTGTAGAGTTTTTGAAAATTTGGGCTTGTTCTGGAGAAGTCTGCGCTGTGCAGTTCTGTTATTCCTTGGGCTCGGAGCCTCACATTGGGCACTTTATTCGTTGTCAGTTCACACTAAACAAAATAAAGTGGGTATTTAGAGCGACGTCGTTGGGATACCTGTATTGAAATTTATATATTTTGGTTAACGTTTTCGTCTTCTACAGTTACTCCTTTTAAAACAGATGTTAGGAAGACTGTCCGTAGGCAACTTCGTATCGGAGTCACTCTTTGAGCGATGTAGTTCAAGCAGGAATATATTTTCCGATACTAGCTTTCATTTACTTACGATAAAAATCTTTTATTCGCACTGTGCAACGTGATCTCCACTACAGCTGTAGACCTCTTTTTGCGACAGCCGATTCGTTTTCTTTCCGACAATCTTTTCATAACCGTTCCGATGTACGTCTGATACATACGTAGATTCCTAATTGCGTATTACGATTTCCGCTTGAATTATACAAAAATAATCATCATCTCAGGACTGAAGACCACAACAACAACAATCATCAGATTTGGCACATCTGTATTTCTGAAACTAATAAACATATACAATGAATTTTGTTTTTTGATTAACGGGAAACTCAAAAAGATTTTTTTCGTACCTTTTCGTAGGTGTTCAATTCGTCCCCCTTTGAGATGCACGGCGTATGTCACTGCGGTATTCAAATGGTTCCCAAACTGCAGCAAGCTTGTCATGAGTTACAGCTTCCACAGCTGCTGTTATACTGTGTCTCAGTTCATTCATTGTTGCTGGTAACGGAAGCACATAAGTAGAGTCTCTTATAAACCCCCACAAGAAATAATCACATACAGTCAGGTCCGGTGATCTTTGAGGCCAGTAATGTAAGGCTGAATCATTTGGTCCAGTGAGACCGATCCATCGTTCACTAATCGTTTGATTTAAAAATTCCTACACTTCCAGATACCAGTGCTTCTACCTAGCGGGAGCCACGTAAAGCCCGAGAATTTGCTCTTTTCAACAGTATGTTGTTCAAGCTCATATATCAAATATGATATCTCAAATAACATAATACTTAAGACTTTTTTTAAATCGGATGATTGTTTTTGATGCATCGTGTATATCTGAAGAGTATTTTCCGATACTAGTTCCAGTTTATTTACTATAAATATTTTATTTTCGTTAGTACTATGTATTGTGGTTCACTACAATTGTAGAGCACTTTTTACGGTGCTCGAGTCATTTGCTTTCAAAGATATATATGTCTTTTATTAATGAGATCGATCGTATTAGTTGCAATGCGAACTATTTATTTCTCGATGTAATGTGTTCCCGTAATTAACTGTATGTTATTTATGTTTTGGAATGCCACCAATCACATAACGCTGTAGTTGCTATGATGTTTACGTTCTGTCGCCTGATTCACTACGCCCCTAGATCGCGCACTCCACGCTCTGACATATACTGTCACGGCACTCATTGCTGTAAAACTTGTTACTGTCTGATAGGTGAAACGAGACTAGCACCCCTAGCGACGAGAAATCAGACATATTTTTAATTATTTTCCTACGTAATTATCGAAATAGGTATTATATTTTTGCGTAATATTATATTTTTGCGTTGAAGCTTATTATATTTTTGCGTTTGAAGCATTAGTAAATTACCGAGAGACGTGAATCATTGTAAAATAAATGTAAAAACAGCTGAATCTGGGTGATTCAGTGCCGTAAGCTTACAACTTATTCACGAAGAAATAATTTTGAATATGTGTATAATTCCAGCTTATACCGCTGAAATCAACAACACAAACACACATTTCACGCATGAAAAACATACTATTACATTTTTTTTTGTTATTATGATAGGAACTTTGTGACGGTTTTGCCTTCTTTATTCCTTCGCTTGTTGTCGTCGGTGTCGACGTACTGCGTTGTGATACTGGCTGAAAAATGAGGTGTGGAATAGGGTGACCAAAAGTCCCGGAAAACCGGGATTGTCCCGATTTTCATCCCTGTGTTTCGGTGTCCCGAAAATTTGTTTCGGGACGCTCAAAAGTCCCGGAATTCAGTTTTTAAAAACATTTCGTGAAACTTTTTCAAATGTTTGGGATTTCGCTATATAAAAGAAAATACAACACAAGAAGTTAATATATTTTAGCTTATTTGTCTAAAACCTCCATTGACCCATACTAGTAATCACAGTATCAGTATTGATACACTCAGGCAATAATTTACTTTGAGCGGTACTTTGGCCAACAAGTAGTAAGTTGTATTATTGTAACAGAGCTATGAAACCGTCCGATTGTCGCGCCACTTACTCATTGTCAGAACAGTGTAGTAGTTGATGTTTCGTCAGACAATCTGCAATAGTTTTTTCTCATGTTAGTGGTATTATTGCTCCAGTACTGTGAAACGCATTGCCGAAAGGTGCCTGCAAGTTCAGTGACTGTTATTCCATGGAATGGAATTTCGTTAAGAAAGGTCGTTTTGATTACAAAGCAGAGTGTTCGTATGTAACTGTTTTATTCGTATAAGTCATGGTGAACGTTCCGACATAGTTGATCACATCAAGTCAAAGAAACACATTAACAGATACAGTGCACCGAGCTGCAGTAAAACTCTACAAAATTATTTTGTGAAACATCAGTCAAGTGAAGAGACGAAAGTTCGAGCAGCCGAGCTTACACTAGCCTGCCACACGGTAAAACATCACCAAACTTATAGAGCTAGTGATTGTACTAATAAGCTTAACAGCATTATGTTTGATGATTCTTCCATTGCAAAGAAGTTTAGTTTAGCAAGAACTAAAGCGTCAGCCTTAGTGAAAGGAGTTATTGCTCCCCAGAGTGTAAAGGAAAGCCTTGAATACATCAAAAAGTCTTCTTTCTACGGGATATCCACTGATGCCAGCAGTCATAAGGCCACTAAAATATTTCCGTTTGTTGTTCAGTTTTTCGATATTAATCAGGGAATTCAGACCAAACTTTTGAAGGTGAATTCCCTACCTAATGAAACATCTGACGAAATTTCAAGATTTTGTATGAATACTATCGAAATGTTTGATCTTGAGAAAAATAAATGTGTGGCATTTTGTGGAGACAACACCAACACAAACCTCGATGGTTTAAAAAGATAAGGCAAATCCAACGTATTTACCAAATTAAAGGCAACATTGCACGAAAAAATTGTAGGCATAGGGTGCCCTGCACATGTTTTACACAATAGCGTGCAGACATCTGCTGACAGTTTAAGCTGTGTTGTTGAAACTATCGTAGTGAAGGTATACTCACACTTTTACATATACACTGTTAGAACAGAGAGGCTTAAGAAGTTCTGTGATTATGTGGGAACTGAATATATGAATGTAATGTGTCACTCGAAAACTCGCTGGTTATCACTGTTTCCAGCAGTTGAAAGAGTAATCCGCCTGTTTGAACTGTTAAAAGATTTTTTCCTAAATGAAGGCAAAGCCCCCAAAATATTGGTTCAGTTTTTCAGTAACCCTTTAAGTGAAGCCTACTTATGGTTCATTCACAGTCAGCTTAGCACTTTGCAGCATGGGATCAAGGAAATTGAGGGAAGCACGAAAAGTGTAATAGAGGTAAATGATGTTTTGAAAAATGCTCTGGAAATTATTACTAAGAGGCGAGAACAGCAGTTCATTTCTTTTAATGTTAAATCTGCCCTTAAAAGAGCAGAAGTATCAGAAGCAGCGGAAAGAAGTTTTAGAGAAGAAGTTAACAAGTCTTATGACATTTGTGTAGAATATCTCAGCAAGTGGAGCGCCTCATATTTACCCTCATCGCCGGTGTTTAATTGGAGAGTGCCAAAATGGGAAAGTGTTGAAGAGACAGTTTCTTATTTGAAGAGTAAAGAGATTGAAATCGATGATTCCATTCCCTTTGATCAGTTCGGCATACTGACAAATTTTGTTGAAGGAAGTGTTCACAAGTGGAATGATGAAAAAAAAAAAAAACACCATTTGAATGTCATGAGAAATGGGTGAGTTTTTTTAAAAGCTGTGACTGTCTTCAGCATTATTCTGAGTCGGTAATAATTGCAAGGTATTTATTTGCAATCCCAGCCCATAATGCCAATGTGTAAAGAATATTTTCGTTCATGAATATCCAGTCGACTGATGAAAGAAACAGAATGGAGGTGGACTCTCTTGAAGCAATACTGCAGATCCTGTACAGCTACAAAATGGATTGTGCCGAGTTTTATCACTGTGTCTCAAAGAACAAAGACATGATCAAGAAGGCTGGAAGCAGTGAAAAATACCCTTTTCTCCAAGGACAGTCAATTCCATCTACAAGTGCTCAGTAATATTAAAGCTCATGTTAATATTAACTGATTACAAGTTGAATGGCTGCAAAATTTTGTAAAATCGTAATACATTTCTTTATTACTGTATAAGTTTATTAAATGCCTGTAATTATACAGATAATCTAGATTATATCAATCTTTTGTATCCTCTTATTAGTTATAATAATCGGGTTAACAAAATGTATCAACAAAACATTAATATTTAAAATTAAGAAACCTGGGTGCTTGTGGAATTAGGTGTCCCTTGGCACCAGGGTGAATGTGTCCCAGTTTTCACCGAAAATAATTTGGTCACCCTAGTGTGGAAGTACAAGACTGACTGCTTTAAATAATGCAGCCGACAGGTGTTCAGTGGCGTTCACAGTGGTTTACTTTCACTGTTTACAACCCCACAATAATACACAGTTATATATCGCTAGTGCACTATTGTTTTAACTTTCCATAAGCCTCATTAATAGTTTACAAGCAAACTTCCACATACTGCTACAATCGTTTACTATTGAACAATCGTTTACTATTGAACATCTACGAGCAGTAAAAACCTAGCTGCAAAGTTTACAGTCCTTGAAGAATAGAAAGCTACGTGTGGATCAGACACTGACATTGTTTTAACACACGGCCTAATTGTGTAACACTTATTTCTGGGATGCATTGTTGTTGTTCTATCAACACAGTTTTCCCATCTGAAACTCGGCTGTGGACTGACTGTCTCGGGGCCAAAAATTGGGCCCTTATATATCCTCACAATAACAGGTGCTGAAACTACTTATTGTTCGAAGTTTAATTTACAGAAATTACAATTAAAATTTAACTCATTAAATTAACTGAATACATCGAAAAATTCGTTCTTTATCAGTTTCTTCTACTACAATGGTTAGGCCGAATTATTTGTTTAAATGATGAAATTAGGAAATATCATTACGCAAACAGTACTTTTGACAAAACTATTAATTACTTTGGAATTAATTAAGGACTGGCTTTGCTAACATGTTTTCGAATACAGCCAAATAAATACTTAAAGAATGCTATTGTTTCATCTCCCAATTGTTTATAACTAGTACAGAACTTATATTTGTTTATAAGTCAACAATAGAATTTAAATTATGAAACAATTACTGATTTCGCCCTACAATGAAATTATTAACCAGGAATAGTCGAAATAGATTAGAAAATCAATTACAACATAAAACTAAGCATAAAATTAGATCTGTTGTTATATTCTTTAAAACTGAGGGCCAACCTTTCTCTCTCTTTTTTGAAACTGCAGATTATACTCACGTATGTTCATGGTAATTAGTTCAAAGTGAAAAAATGAATTTTAAGGAGGCAGATGGCAAAACAAGAGGGGAAGTAAAAATATCCTAGCATGCTTCGTCACAACTTTCCTTGATACCTAACACTTTTGTGTGGAATCTAATGATGCACACATTATTACACTTCGCCCGACTTTAAAATCCAAGAATATTTTTCTAAATATGAATATTTTTACTTTAAAAACGAAAGTGTTGAAGATTCTTGGCGTTTGTGGTTCATATAGCAACAATAGTAGAATTAGTTTCTTTGTTGGGGAACAGTTTTATTACTTTTGATGTTTTGTAGTTTCCCTTGTGCTACAGGTGTGGTGGCTTACTTGCTAAGTTAAACAGTGTAACTATTTCATTCCATACAAGTTTCCTGCGCTCCACACCCACTAATTTGCCTGGAAGTGTAGTGAACAAATCTTCACATTGCTGAGTAGCTGTATGAAATCGTTCTGCAAAATGTCATGCCTTCTCCTATTTACTGACTTTTTTTTGTTCTTAAAAGAAAACGTTACTCTTCAGTAAATATGTGTAGGTCACAAAAGAATCGTGAATAAACTGCTCGGTAATCTATCCTTTCTTATCTTCCATGTCCTTAGGAAACTAAAAAAGACATATGTGGTGCCAATTTTTTGCTAATGTCTGCTTTTATAGTACTAAATACGGTCTCCATTATAAGAACAACACTACAAATCAATATAAACGATACGATTCGCACTCATCCGATGTAGCATGCAGCTGTGTTGCTTGCTGGCTATTTGGAGCGCTGCTGACGCTGAGTACAGCAAGAATGAACAGGAAGGCCGCCGACTGGCGCACACTCCTACCTCTGCTATGTTGAAGTTTGAAACCAATATCTGAGTCACGTGGCTCGGGGCAGAAATCCAGGTGATAGTTACAGTTTTTCTCATTTACATATGAACTCAAGCATTTATTGTAACAACTGAACGTATTCTAGTATTACTATTTTACATTTCTTGCGATGGTTATATTACGCTGACAAGCTAAAACAGTATGACCATCTGCTTAATACCTGCGATGGTTATATTACGCTGACAAGCCAAAACATTATGACCATCTGCTTAATAGTTTTTATGCCCGTCTTTGCAACAAAATAGGTAATTGATTCTGTGTATCGGGCATGTGACAGTTTGTTGGTAGATTTGCAGAGGTATGCGGCGTTAGATGTCTACGCAAAGGTCACGTAATTTGCGTAAATAACGGGCCGCTGGTTTGCGTAAGTGGTGATGGCTCTCGATATGCACCCAAATGCGTCCCTTAGGATTTACATCATGCGACTTTGGTCGCCGTGACATCAACACGAGCTCACTGTAATGCTCCTCAAACCACTACAGCACGGTTCTGGCTCCAAGACCCGACCAATTATAGTGCTGAAAGAAGACATCGCCGTAGTGGAAGACATAAGCATGAAGGGATGCAGGTGGTTTGCAGCTGTCATCAAATCTCCGACTGCTACCACAGGTCCCATGAAACCATAGTAGAATGTCTCCCAAGGCTAACACTACTCCCACCAGCCTGCGTCCGTGGGCACACTGCACGTTCCGAGCTACCATTCACTTCGATGACGGCTTTCCAGAAGAGCCGCCACGTTTCCATTGATCGACGGTCGAATCCCGATGGTCCCGTGCTCACTACAGTTGCACACTGAAGCGTCAAAGAAACTGGTGTAGGCATGCGTATTCAAATACAGAGATATGTAAACAGGCAGAATACCGTGCTGCGGTCGGCAACGCCTGTATAAGACAACAAGTGTCTGGCGTAGTTGTTAGATCGGTTACTGCTGTTACAATGGCAGGTTATCAATGTTTAAGTGAGTTTGAACATGGTGTTTTAGGTGGCGCACGAGCGATGGGACTCAGCATCTTCGAGGTAGTGATGAAGTGGGGATTTTCCCGTCGACCATTTCATGAGCGTACCATGAATAACAGGAATCCGGTAAAACATCAAATCTCCGACATCACTGCGCCCATAAAAAGATCCTGCAAGAATGATACCAACGATGACCGAAGAGAATCGTTCAGCGTGGCAGAAGTGCAATCCTCTAGCAAAATGAATGAATTTTATCCATAGTGGATGCTGTCGAACTCCGTGACAGTTCCTTTATAGGGTGTAGAAAAATATGCGCTACCAGTCACAATAAGAGGTTATTTATTTGTCGCACGGCGGTTTCGGGCTTGCGCCCATCCTGAGATGTTTATACATTCATGTACATGTAATAACATCTCCAGCAGTATAAACATGTACACGAATGTATAAACACCTTAGGATGGGCGCAAGCCCGAAACCGGTCGTGTGACAGACAAATAAATAACCTTTTATTGTGACTGGTAGCGGATATTTTTCTACACCCTCTAGGAAACTGCTGCAGATTTCAATGCTGAACCATAAACAAGTGTCAGCGTGTGATCCATTTAATAAAACATCATCGACATGGACTTCCGGAGCCGAAGGCCTCTTTGTGTACCCTTGATGACTGCACGTCACAAAGTTTTATGCTTTGCCTCTTTGCCTGGGCCCGTCAGTACCGACATTGGACTGTTGATGACTGGAAACATGTTGCCTGTTCGGACGAGTCTCGTTTCAAATTATCAGAGTGGATGGACTTGTATGGGTATGGAGACGACCTCATGAATCTATGGACCGTGCATGTCAACAGGGGAATGACCGTTCAAGCTGGTGGAGGCTCTGTAATGGTGTTGGGCGCGTGCAGTTGGGGTGATATGGGATCCCTGATACGTCTAGATACGACTGACAGGTGATATGCACGTAAGCATGCTGTCTGACCACCTGTATCCATTCATGTCCATTGTGCATTCCGATGAATTTGGGCAGTCCCAGCAGGACAATGTGACACCCCACACGCCAGGATGGCTACAGAGTGGCTCCATGAACACTCTTCTGAGATTAAACGCTTTCGCCGGCCACCAAATTCCTCGGATATGAACATTATTGAGCATATCTGGGATGCCTTGCAACGTGCTGTTCAGAAGAGATCTCCACCCCCTCGTACTCTTACGGATTTATGGTCAGTCCAGCAGGATTCATGGTGTCAGTTCCCTCCAACACTACTTCAGACATTAGTCGAGTCCATGTCACGTCGTGTTGCGGCACTTCTGCGTTTTCACGGGGCCCCTACACGATATTAGGCATGTGCACCAGTTTCTTTGGTTCTTCAGTGTAATTGACCGTGTCAGTGGGTCAACGTGTGAACACGTAGGTGTGGTATGCTGCAGAGCTCCATGTTCAATATGCAATGAAGGGTGTGTTCCGAAACACTTGTGCATGCACCAGCATTGTGCTCTTTTGGCAGAGATCACCATCTTTACTGATTTACAGAGCAGACAAGCCTCTGAACGCCAAGTTCTGCGAAAAGTCGCGGAATCCAACCATTTAGCGCCCAGTGGTAGTTTCACTGTCCTTCTACCTCTTTCTGTAGATGCTCACGAGTGTAGCACCTGAACATTCGACTAGCTTCTCCGTTTTCGAGATAATCGTTCACAGTCTCTGCGTAATAATAATCTGCCCTTGTCAAAATCGCTTATCGCAATGGACTTCCCCATCTGCAGCCCATATCTTCGCTTGGGTGATTCTCCGTCCTTGTCTGCTCTGCTTACATACTTTTGGTTCCACGTCATGTGCACGCAATGCCACCAGGTGGCATTCAACATCGCTGTGGGCAGTGGTCAGAATGTTTTGGCTGATCAGTGTTTGAACTATAGTCAGTTCTACTTACAAGCGACAGAATTACAGTTCTTCAGTGAATACCTGCTTTCGTTGCACTGCCAGTCTTCTGATTCACCCCTTCCACGGGCGTGGAGGACAAAATAACAATTTGACAAGGAGCATTAGTTTTCTGACGATTCCTTAACAATATGTGTGAAGTGTTTTATGATATTACGTTTTTATAATAAGGAGATCCGTTACTATCCATAATGTTCGCTTTTATACAAATAATCTTTTATATTTTAGAACTTCTCCTTAGTACAGATGGAATGAAGAGCATCTGGCTTCAGTTTCCTGACAATAACAAGCGCCTCAGTAACAAAACATTCAGGCGAAAATTTTTCCTGCATGGTTTTGTGTGGTAGTTTGGTTTGAAATTCTCGCTTTTCAAAGCTGGGCTCCAAACATTCCTTCTTTCTTCACCTTTGTGGAAACCGTAAACGGATTTGAGATGATGTAAAAACAAGTTATGAAACCGAAAAGAAAAGGGAAGGCCCTGCAATTAATATTTGATAAATTTCTGTACATATATTTTAGAAAACAGATGTAGGCCTACAGGATAATGTTCGTTATTCTTTATTTTTTAATATTTAGACACAAATAAATACTGTCAAGCAGAAGACAATTCGCGTCTGCTTGGTAAACAAATAAATGCCGTGTGGCTAGGGCCTCCCGTCGGGTAAACCGTTCGCCTGGTGCAAGTCTTCCGAGTTGACACCACTTCTGCGACTTGCGTGTCGATGGGGATGAAATGATGATGATTAGGACAATACAACACTCAGCCTCTGAGCGGAGAAAATCTCCGACCCAGTCGGAAATCGAACCCGGGCCGTTAGGTATGACATTACGTCACGCTGACCACTCAGCTACCAGGGGCGGACATCTGCTTGGTGACTACATCATTCCTGAGCTACATCTGTTCATGACTATCAAAAAATGTATTTACAATTAATTTGTATTATTAAAAGAACGAAATATCGCTTTCTTTTCGTGTATTTTTCGGTGGAACCACACGTTGCAAGAGATATCACCACTGTAGTTAAGAAACTGTAACTGAAAATACTAGAATTAAGATAAACTGAGCTGTATTCCAGGTGGACCTCATATGCAACCACAAACTCTGCTTCCTGCAGCTTTCTGCTCCGAGTCACATGATTTAGATGTTGGTGTTAGTATACTGACGTCATGATTAGTCCATGTTAACTATGGTCTGTGACTATGCCACTGGTCAAAGCCGAAAGCTCGCTATCTTGCGATACGGAACAAGTTGCGAAACCAGCAGTAGTGGCCACCGCGATACACACTACAAACTAAAAACAGTATTTGTCGTAAATAAATCTAAGCTGGTACCGAAAAAATACTCTTTAATTACGTAGCTGCGATTCGCCGTACTTGCCAGAAGTAAATCGAAAAGATTATCGCGAGAAGAACTTTTAACTATTTATTGGAAAGAAAATAAATCGACTATCCCAAAAATATCTCTACAGCTGTAGTGGAGACCTCAGTCAATAGGAAAACAAACCAGAGCCTTGGTCACTATTCTTTGCCTTTGACTAATGACGTCAGAAAAAGCCTCAAAATGCGACACAGACAAGATTTCAAAACGGTGACTATAGACATATTAGCAAAGAGGTAAAAAAAGAAGGGAGTTGTCAATACATCACAAACTTGAAGCCGACGTCCGCGATCATATGTAGCCCAAAACAGTAGGTTCACCGCATTTATACTTGCATGGTTCACCACGGTGATACTTCCCTGCGATGTCGCTCTGACGTATCCATGCTCAGTTTCGACCGTGGGGATATCTATCAGCTTTTGTGGACGTTCCCTAAACTGCGTCTGGTGCTTCTATTGATTGGAGACGTAACTGTTTTATCAAAAATGTGAGAATGTGTCGTTTATGGGTGTATTAATCGTCAGGTCTTTATCTGAACTTTCAAAGAATCAAATTTCATTCCTAACAAGGGAACCTCCCCATCGATTTAGTTATAAGTTGGCACAGTGGATAGGCATTGAAAAACTGAACGCAGATCAATCGAGAAAGCAGGAAGAAGTTGTGTGGAACTTTGAAAAAAAATTAACAAAATATACAAACTGAGTAGTCCATGCGCAAGACAGGCAACATCAAGGAGAATCTGAACTCAGGAGCGCCGTGGTCCCGTGGTTAGCGTGAGCAGCTGCGGAACGAGAGGTCCTTGGTTCTAGTCTCCCCTCGAGTGAAAAGTTTACCTTCTTTATGTTCGCAAAGTTATGATCCATCCGTTCGTTCATTGACGTCTCTGTTCACTGTAATAAGTTTAGTGTCTGTTTTGCGACCGCACTGCAAAACCGTGCGATTAGAACACGAAAGGACGTGCCTCTCCAACGGGAACCGAAAACATGTGATCGCAAGGTCATAGGTCAACCGATCCCTCCACAGGAAAACACGTCTGATATGTTATATACGACACTGGTGACGGCATGTGCGTCACATGACAGGAATCTATTGTCGACCCACCTAACTTGTACACTTGGCGAATGGGTAAAAAGATTCTTCAACCTTGCCCGATTTAGGTTTTCTTGTGGATGTGATAATCACTCCCAAAAAAGTGATGAAAACATAAGAGTTTGTCACATAACCTGCAACAAATGAATGCAACAGTTTCACAGTCGCACAGTTTTCCCTGCGCTCTGTCAAAATATATGTTTTTAACGTTTTCAAATTATTCCGTGTGTAGACTGTCAAATCCTGCATATGTCGAAGCAAATCTGAAGGTGTCCTGGAATTTTGGAGAGCGAAGTTGATTATGTGTGAGTGCCTGAACTTTGATAATTGTCTGAAAATAAAAAATTAAATTTTTTATTCGAGGGAAGACTTGAACCAAGGACCTCTCATTCCGCAACTGCTCGCCCTAACCACGGAACCGCGGCGCTCCTTAGCTCAGCTTGTCCTTGGTGTTGCTTATCTTGCCCATGGGCTACTCAGTTTGTATATTTTGCTTATTTTTTTCAAAGTTCCACACAACTTCTTCCTGTTTTCTCGATTGATCTGCGTTCAGTTTTTCGAGGCCTATCCTCTGTGCCAACTTATAACTAAATCTGAGGGGGGTGCGATGGGGAGGTTCCCTTGTAAGTGGCGCCATTCAAGCAATATTTTCTTTTGTATACGTGACTTGTGGTTGCGCTGTTCACTTTTATTCTTACCTGTGTTTTTCATTGTCTCCCAAACCACAAAGGCTCCGACATCCGAGTCACACTCTATCAACGGTCTCCGCGCACAATGCACAGCTGGTCCGCGCACAATGCGCAGCTACGTGATCGCGCTGATTGTTGGTGCAGCATATCATACTTTCAATTCCTCGCGCCGATAAATATTCATTATTCACATTTCCTTCCTCTTTCTATTTTTAGCATTTTGACTAAAATAACAGGAGACAGTTAGTTGTCTTGTGTGAGTGCGTTTTCTGTATGCAATTGTATCAATGTGTGTATATTCTTTGTGTCCTTTGTGAAGAAGATTTCAGGCGAAAACGTATGTGAACACACTTTTAGTCATGCCTACCTGCTGCTCGGTGTGTGAGTAGCAATCTATCCGCTTTACAGTATAGTTATTCCCTCATGAAGTTTATTGTAAATAATCCACTGCAATTCAACAGGACCAATGATGTAGAGAATTACAGTACCACAAGAAAAAAATGATATTCGTTATGCCATATTAAGATTGTCTGTAGGACAAAGAGGGATTCACAATGCTGCAACCAAAAGTTTTGATCACCTACCGAGTGATGTAAAATGCCTAGAAGACAGCAAAGTAAAATTTGAAACTGAAAATGTTTCTGTTTGACCATTCCTCCTATGCCACAGAAAACTGTCTATTATTGTAGTGTGCAAATGGTGATGTATAGGAATTACTGACTAAGGTTTCTGTTTAATTAAAAAACAAGAAAAGTAATAAATGATCAGCATGGAGGTATATTTAAAAGATATTGATGCTAATATAAAAATGACTCGTTCCACACCATCACGAATTATTGTGCAAATGAGACATGGAACATGAATCTGACTAACTAACCAAATAACTATTGGTAAATGGTAAAGCATGGTACAGACTTTATATTTTGAAACTCTAAAAATGAAGCAGATGACCAAAGTAGGTGTACATTCCTGCTGTGATATGTTTGGCTATTCCTGAAAAACTGACAGTTACTAGCGAGGAATATTCCAGGAAAGGAGAAAATAGACTAATGTTGCAAAGGTTGGCCTATATGTTAGACTGTTTAGGCTATCATTACTAAAAAATCGCTTACAAACATTTTGAATCAAAATGTCTATTTACAGGGTCTAACCATTTATAGTATTGCTCAGTGGTTGAAGATATTTAAAAAATTATATCTTTATTTACCCCATAAATTGTTATTATTGGTCACATACTGAATAGGTAAGATCTCATAATGAGAAGACGCGTGACCTACAGTGAAACTAATGTACAGACAGTCTAATAAAACAAGAATGCTCTTCTGCATGGAGTACCTCCATACAGTTCTGTTTCTTTGACATTTCACCAGTCGTTCACTTCGTTGACATGCACAAGATACGATAGCATGCGTTGCTTATTTCCTCGTTGCACACGCAATTTATGGACTTGCAAAGAACATGTAACTATGTTTTTTTGCAAATGTGAACATTAAAAATGTTGTGCATACGAGTTGAAAGCTGGTAACGAACAAGAGCAGTACTAGTGAGCAAACAAGCATTGGTTTCGGAGTTCAAGCTTCATTTGCTATCTACACAAAATCAACAGAGGTGAAATTAAATGGATTAAGAAACCATGCTTTTCACATCACTTCCTTCTCTTCTTGGTTTTTCGAAATATATAAAAAAAATAAGTTACGTTAATGAGGTCACATTTGTCATACTGCTAGAGTAAATACGCATTCAAGAACAGAAAAAACGTTGGAAATTGCCTTTCTGACACTATGTTACTCATGTAAGCACTGTAGTGCTTAGTATTTAAAACAGTGTACACGACGGAAATAATGAACAATAAACAATCGTAAAGAGTAGGCTGCTAATGTTTTGGACTATTCAAGATGGTGGCGGGCCTTGCCCACTCTCGCTTCAAAACAATGTACGGGGTAAGTCTATGGTGATACGTCATTTCTTTTTCTACACCCATGCGTATCATACAATAGATGAAATAGACCAAGGGCATCATTTTATTGAAACCAGCGCGATCAGCTGACTGGTTGTAGTATCTATTTGCAGGCGATTTCACTTTATCTTAATAACAGTGTTTTTAGACTTCTTTATTACAATGGTGAAACCTTGTGTTGTAGTTGGTTTCACAGAGAGATATGTGGAAAGAAGTAATATTTCTATGTGTTGCTTGAAGCTTTCTGATGGACTAGTTGTAAATATGGTTCTTGGGCGAGACGTCAGATGCTGTTGTGAAAATTTCACAATATTTCGTCGGCGCAACTGACTGACACCTTCCAGGTACAGTGAACACACTGCTCAGGCTGTGCTTTTTTTCTTTTCTTTATTGTGATTTCATTTGGCTGCTCCATATGGGCAGGGAAGGGCTGGCAGCGGCACAATCCACCGCTCATCAGCTGAATGACATTAAAAATAAAAAGCTGAAACGATATATATAAAGGGCGATATAAAGGGGGATGTAAGAGCATAATAAGGGGAGACAGGGGGTTAAAATACACATTTACACGGGGACGTTCATTGTGGAAGAGTTAAAAATGTCCACAGAAAGATAAAAAAACATAGTTGGCGATGTGCGTAGCACATAAAATACACCGAAGTCACACATACAAGTTAAAAGTTGACCACAGTATTAAAACCCACCAGAACGACGACACTTAAAAACTACTGCACAAGATGGAGCACACATGATGAATAAAAACTGCCAGAAGGGGCTTGCCAAGGTATGGGAAGCCTTTGAGGAGGGAAAAGAGGGGAGAGGACGGGAGACCTGGAGAGTATGGGATGAAAAGAAAGGAGGCCAGGGGGCGCACCAAGGGGCAAGAGACGAGAGAGGCGGGAGAGGGAAGGCAAGTTAGGAGGGAGTGCAGAGATGTGGAAAGGGTGCACTGGAAATGGAGGGGGCGAAAGAGGGAGGAAAAAACCATTCAGGGGAAGGGAGGAGGAGGGGATAGGGAGCCCTGAGGTGGGGGATGGGGAAGGTGGGCTTAGAGTTGGTAGGAAGGGTAGATATCAGGGCGAAGATCATCATCCAGGAGGAGTAGGTGCTGGAAGTAGCATTGGTAAAGGAGGTGGAGTGTGCAGAGATGGAGAGAGAGTGGGATACAATGGTAATGGCATGGCAATGGGCTGGAGTAGAGAGGATAGGTTACATCAGGGGGTCAGGGCGATTGAGTCTGCAGACAGTGTTCAGGATGTGAATGTGGTTCAAATGGCTCTGAGCACTATGGGACTTAACATCTGAGTTCATCAGTCCCCTAGAACTTAGAACTACTTAAACCTAACTAACCTAAGGACATCACACACATCCATGCCCGAGGCAGGATTCGAACCTGCGACTGTAGCAGTTGCGCGGTTCCAGATTGAAGCGCCTAGAACCGCTCGGGCACACCGGCCAGCTGCGCTTTCCCAGTACGAAGACGTCGACGACAGAATTACGGCGTTGTTGTATTCAATACAATGTCCTGTAGGGAGGCAGTGATTGGCCACTATAGATTTCTCTGGTTGGTCAGACGTCTATCGTCGATGTTCGAGACATCTGTCCTCCACTGTGCGACAAGTTTGTCCAGTGTATGACATCCCGCAGCTACAGGGAATCTTATATACACTAAACCTACTTAAACCAATATCATCTTTCACTGAGTCTAATAGAGCTCCGAGTTTCGTTAGTGGACGAAAGACGCAATTAACTTTATGTTTCTCTAATAATCTTCCTTTTGTCGAAGAAATACCACCGACGTATGGCAAAACAACCATTCCTCTTTGTTCATCACTTGTTTCCTGCTCCTAACTTTCTCCAGCACGCACAGGACGTAAGGCATGGCGAATCTCCCGTTCACTATATCCGTTCTCTAAAACTACGGCACATACATGAAGTTGTTCATCAGATAAGCTGTCAGAATCCAATACGGCTTGTGCTCTGTGGACCAACGTCCTAAGCACGCCACTTCGTTGTCGAGGATGGTGACAGCTGGAGGTCTGTAAGTACAAGCCCATGTGTGCAGTTTTACAGTACACGGTGTGATCTAGGTTGCCATCCTCTTTCTCCCCACCAATACGTCCAGGAACGTTTTTCTCCATCTCTATCGTGAACTTTAGGTTAGAAAGAAGAGTATTTATTTGTTGCAAAAATGAATCAAGCGATGCAATGCTGTGGGGCCAGATGACAAAGGTGTCATCCACAGATCGCCAGAAGCATGTAGGTGTCAACTGTGCTGAGTGGAGTGCTCTCTCCTCGAAATCTTCCATAAAAAGATTGGTCACAATGGATTACAAGGAACTACCTGTGGTGAAACGGTCAGTCTGTTAAAAGTATTGGTCATTAAATAAAATATAGGTCTAGGTGAGCACGTGCTTAAATCAACAAATTCCTCTTCCAGCTTCCCACCAGTGGGCAACATCGATGCTTGCAATGACACTCGAGTGAAAAGTGAGACCACATCGAAACTAACGAGAAGATCTGAAGGTCAAGTCGAAAGTTTCTAAGCCGATGGACAAAATCTTCTGAGTTGCATATGTGGTGCCCACATTTTCCCACTAAAGGGCTCAACAGCTCTGCTAGATGTATAGCCATGTTGCGTATTGGCGCTCCACTATTGCTAACTATTAGTCGAGGAGGCACAGTATTCTTATGAATCTTAGGCAGTCTGTATAGTCTGTGGGGAACAATAGCCTGTGTACGGAGTTTCTTGGCAACAACCTCAGAGATTGCGCTCTTCTTGAGAAGTTCTAAGATTCTCCATTCCATTTTGATCGACAGGTCCTTGTTTAAAAGGCGATATGCATAGTTGTCCAATAACTGGTTCATCCTGCAAGCACAACTTCTTTCAGAGGATAACAGTTGCGTTACCTTTATCCACTGGTAAGATTACAATATTAGGCTCCTCACACAGGGATCGAAGCGCTGCTCTCTCTGCAGCCGAGATATTATTCTTGGGTGCTGGCGCCCCTGCCAGAGCACGCCAAATCTCCAGTCTGACTTCCTCGGCAGCATTCCTGAGCAATTTAAGGATTCCCTATTCAACAGAGCTAATAATATCCGGAACGGGTAGTGTCCTTAGGGGGGGGGGGGGGGGCACTTCAGCCCCTTCTCGAAGGTGAAGCCGCAGCGTCAAGCAGAAATGGGTCCGTAATATTGTACACGGTCCGTCTACGGAGTTTGTCACCTAACTTTTCTTCTCGCGTACAACGGTCACTAAAGCGATGAAATTTTTCAGTCTGACGTGCTGTGTTGTGTTGTCGCTTCCAACCCGAGAACGCCCACGTGGCACTATCAAGCCCAGCCCAAGAATCTTCTGAGAGTCGTGACGAAAACTTCAGATGTACGGCCGGTAGATCTCTAGATAAGGAGTCCTGTTTCCGCCGAGAGTGACGAATCACCGAAATTCTGTCGTTGACGTCTTCGTGCTGGGACTGCGTTATTAAAGAAGCAGTGGAAATACACAGCCCGACTAATATGCTTAACAGGGACACAGGGTGCCAGCTCACCACGGAGTAGGATGCAGCGCTGGCCATGTTAAAATCACAGCGAGATGAGTGAAATGTTATCATATATGTCATGACAAGAGTTTTCTGTATAATCAGCGCTTTTTAATATGTTGTTGTGGTACCTCTAAGGCTATTGAATTAAGAAAATGTCATGTAACATAAACGCTTATGTAGAGTAAAAACTGCAAATTAAGAATAGAATCGAATCTCATTTCTTGTAAAAGCATAATAAAACGTTTCACATGTATTTTGAGAAATCGTCAGAACACTGAATGATACATGCCGAACTGTTATTTAGTCTTCCACTTCCGTGGAAGCAGTGAACTAAATTATCCGCATGCAACAAAAACAGGAATGCACTGATGAGCTGTCATTCTGTCGTTTGTAAAAAGACAGAACTATCAGTACAGTAATTTAAACAGTTAGTTACCCTTTTACTTGCGCAAAGTAAAAATGATAACCATCTGATCAGTACTGGAAATATCGGCGAAATTAGGTTAACTCTACTGCTACACATGAAATACTAATACAAGTTGTTCAGTTGCTATAATAAACGCTTAATTTCAGCGACAAATGAGAAAGACTGTAACTGTCGACTCGACTACACATGTTGCATAGTAACAGAAATTTGACATTTTGCTCTCCGTCACGTGACTTAGACATTGGTTTCAAACCTTACCATTGTATAGAGATGTGTGTGCGGTCTGTATGCATCTATGGCACCGAAATATAAACAACAAATAGAATCGTACAACTTCTTAATAGCAGATATTGAAACTAACGGGACAACCGCGAGAAATGGTGAGGGGGGGGGGGGGGGGGTGTTGGGAGTCGAAAATGGCAAGACAGGCAAAAACACCAACCAGACAAACATGACACAATAGTTGGTTTCAAAGACACAAAAAAAACCACACGCAAAATTAACGCATCACAGTAATTAAATTAAAAAGCTGATAGCAATAGAGAAACTTGAAAACGGATACCGACGCAAAAGGAGACACCTATACAAATGGCGAGAAATCGGAAGAACTCACAAGCGCGCTATCGAATACATCACTTTAGTTAAATTTAAAACGATAGAGGCAAAAACTGCAAGAATTACACAGTTCAAAGTAAAACGGCGATGCCAGTAGAAAAATCCGAAAACTGACAGCAATACAAAAAGCCAAAAAATGATACCAACACACGAAACTAAAAATCGTGGCAATCATCGAAACGTGGTGTGATAAAACAAAAGACTAACAGGTTAATGTCTCTGTAATATACAAACTGAGCCTCGATCTCTCAAAGCAAATAGAACTCTAGACAAGAATTTTTTATTCGAAAGAAAAATGTGTTCGTAAATAATTACTAAATAAATCCAAGTTCCTGTAAATTGTAATTACTATTTTCTCTCATTATTAAGACAACCAAAGATAATGTTAGCATTATATCCTTGGGGTTTATGACTCACTGTTTTATCCTTAATACCGTACCTTTCGTGTGACGTCACATGTCACGCTTATCTACATGTAGTGGCAGAAGCCCCGACGACGAGAGCGTGTGAGGGTGCTTTGTCAGAATTGGCAGCACCTATAGCGTCATCAACGCACACACACACACACACACACACACACACACACATGGCGCAACACAATCAAAGCGTCCCTTTTTCGAACCCCGTAATTGTATCCCATTGCGACGCAGAATTTGAAATTCCGCTCAAAGGTACTTATCTACGTACACTGCAAGCCATCGTATGGTGCATGGCGCAGGATATCTTGTACCAACATTAGTCTTTTCCCTTCCCGTTCCACAAGCAAATAGAGCGAGGGAAAAGCGACTGTCTATGTGCCTCATTACGAGCCTGTTTAAACCTGAAAGGTGGGCAGTTAGAGAATTACTATCACCACTGGATGAGAGTGATATAATGCCACTTGCCTGTCCTCATCGTAGGGAGCTCTCTGATTGGCTGTTTCGTTATTTATGCCAGTAAAATACAGGGCTGTACTGGCAGAGCAAAATGTGTGTATATGTGTGTGTTGGCCTAGCGGCTCTCTGATTGGCCCATGTCCATGACAGAGGCATGGCTTCAGAATCAGTAGCGAAGCAAGGTGTCGATAAATGCGAAAAAAAGCGCAGAGCTCAGAAATTCATGTGAGACGTAATGTGGGTTAATGTCATACATTGACACCAAATTTCATCACAATTCTGTCCAACGCCATTGTGGACATGTCACACGGTGGGAGGTCGCCAGACCTCCTCTTACCCATCTCTCACACCTTCTCTTGACGCCTCTGCGATGGAGGTTAGAACCGCGATACCTAGCGTTGAAATCACGCAGCTTTCTTACGGGTGGCCGAGGAAAACATTTCAGACACACTGCTGCTCAGAATCGACACGAAGAGGCCTCAGGATGTGGCGTAGAGGGCGTCAGTGAAATCACCCCTTTCCTTCAGGCGCCAATTCCCACACGAAAATGATGGTTCACAGTGCGATGAGTAACAGGACGACGTTCTTCTCAAACTTCGACATTTTTGACACCCTCTCCCCCCCCCCCCCCCCCCGCCTCGAAGCGATTAACCCGTTCTCTAAGGACACCTTAAAGAGTGAAATTTTTTGTGCAAACATATACTTTTTTAGGTGGAACAACGTCTGTTGACGCTAACGGACTCAATGAGAGTGGATTGGAGTGTCAGTGATGTTTGTTGCACGATTCTACTGCGAGTCGTTTACTAGATATCGTATTTTGAAAAGTTTCCTCATCAACTCTTGTTTGTGCCATTCAAACTGCGTAGTTTTTAGGTGCAATGTTATTACGTTTGCTTTCGCTGTCGTTTATCTACTAATAAAGTCATCAGAAGATCAAAACAAATTGCAAAACGATTTAGAAAACATATCTGAATGGTGCGAAAATTGGCAGTTGACCCTAAATAATGAAAAGTGTGAGGTCATCCACATGAGTGCTAAAAGTAATTCGTTAAACTTCGGTTACACGATAAATGAATCTAATCTAACAGCCGTAACTTCAATTAAATACCTAGGTATTAAAATTACGAACAGCTTAAATTGGAAGGAACACACAGAAATTGTTATGGGGAAGGCTAACCAGAGACTGCGCTTTATTGGCAGAGCACTTAGAAAATGTAACAGATCTACTAAGGAGACTGCCTAAACTACGTTTGTCCGCCCTCTTTCAGAAAACTACTACGCGGTGTGGGGTTCTTACCAGACAGGACTGACGGAGTACATCGAAAAAATTCAAAGAAGGGCAGCACGTTTTATATTATCGCGAAATGTAGGAGAGAGTGTCACAGAAATGAAACAGGATTTGGGCTGGACATCATTAAAAGAAAGGCGTTTTTAGTTGCGACAGAATCTTCTCACGAAATTCCAATCACCAACTTTCTCCTCCGAATGCGAAAATATTTTGTTGACACTGACCTACATAGGGGGAAACGATCATTACGATAAAATAAGCGAAATCAAAGCTCGTACGGAAAGATATAGGTGTTCGCTCTTTCCGCGCGCTATACGCTATTGGAATAATAGAGAATTGTGAAGGTGGTTCAATGAACCCTCTGCCAGGCACTTAAATGTGACTTGCAGAGTATCCATGTAGATGTAGATGTGGATCTTGGGCCTAAAATCCCACTGGACGTGATGGGAGCTCTTTAGAGTGTAGCGTGACCTCGAATTTCGTTCAGGACAGAAACTACGCAAAAATAATGCGCGTTCACGAATCCATGTTACTTCCGTTTGAAATTTACATCATAGAAGTTGATCGGTGAGAGCTGCGCACGCTCTTGAGTTGTCAGCATTAGATGGCAAACAGTAAACTATTCTGCCTCTCATTACTCTTAACCCCGCAGTGGCTGCGCTACACACTACTCTGTCCCAGAGGTAATCGGTAAACTTTACTTAGCGCACCGTCGAACTCACCAACGTCAATTAAAATTAAGCAAATCTTAAAAAATTACGGTCGCTGTAAGTAGTTTTGTTTCTTACAGAGTAAGAAAAAGAAACTCTTTAGGAAGCTCTTAATGTTAGTAGACTTTTTGGATACAGTTCTTGGTTGCTAGAACCACTTTACAACCGTGGACTGCACGAACACTAGATTCGGGCCTCAGTTTGACGGCTACTTCTCTATGGCATGTCTGCCTAATCCGAGGGAAGTTAGTTTTCGGCAAATTTCTCAGTGTTCGCTGAGTGCTTGAGGTTGTGTGTTTCAAAATGTTTCCCACGATATCAGGCCAATTTTTTGATTGTTTTTATCCATATAATACTGACTAGATCTCTTAACCAATCAATAGAGAAGCTCAGTTAGCAATAGAGAACAGGTAGAAGCAAGTGCGTATTCAAGGGGAGATTCAAGAGCATCATGACCCTTTCCAAAGGACCACAACTTTTCTTTTTTTCTTAGCCTTTACCTGTATTTTTACAGGGTCGGCATGTTAATTTTTGGTTTTGGTAATGTTAGCGGTAGATGATGTACGGATGTGCTCCCTGTCACCACCAAAGAAGAAGTGACTAATTATTTTTCCATTTTCCAACTTTTTTAGCCAACTTATGGATAATAATGTTGAATGAAAACTGAGTGTTTTCATGATGGCAAGGTATTCCGCTCTTTAATTGCTTGCCTGACGGCTAGTCCACAACTATCGGAATGGCCCATTAGATATAAGACACGTTCCAGCCAGTCGACAGTGTAGATGTCAGCCACATCTATTTGCGACAGCATATCTGATACTTTCCTGGGTTCAAATGGTTCAAATGGCTCTGAGCACTATGGGACTTAACATCTGAGGACATCAGTCCCCTAGAACTTAGGACTACTTGAACCTAACTAACCTAAGGACATTACACACATCCATACCCGAGGCAGGATTCGAACCTGCGACCGTACCGGTCGCGCGGTTCCAGACTGAAGCGCCTAGAACCGCTCGGCCACAACGACCGGCACGTTCCTGGGACCAACGAAGATGAGTAAACAAAGACAGAGAGGGAAAGACTTTCCACTGAGAAATTAACAGCAGAAAGACTGACATGTCCTAAATGGATAAGAAAACAATCGAAAGAAACAGCATTCATCACGTTTGCACGTCTGCATAAACACTGTTTACAGATCTGTATTCAAAATCGTAGTGCTAATTGAAATATTGATAATGATGAGTGCACACTTCGCTATTAACTCGTGTAGTTACCCACAGTTATGTAAGTTTGTTGCTGATATACTCCCTAAATTAGTTGCAGGACGTATGAATGCGTCAAATTTTGTGATGAACGTTTTTCATATAATGCATTTCGCTGGATTTGAATTTCTTGCAAACTATGATATAGCGATTTACTAAAAACTGACGGAAATACATTATTATATAAAACATTTTACATAATTTACTTTTATTGGTATCATAATTAACATTCTAAGCACCTAGAATTTGGGCTTATGCCAACTTATATCTGTGAGAAAGTGGGTTGGGCGGATGGAGAGAGCACAAATGATGGACGTAGATAATCTACAGCGATAGTAATGTGCGTTCTGAACAACAGCAGAAAACACTGGAGGGGATTGGGGGGGGGGGGGGGCATGCTCATCCCCCTTTCCCTCAATAGTAACGGCAAAGATAAAATGTTATGAAAATCGTCGTAAATCGCAAACGAACTGACTCCCAATATACCTATCGCTGGATCCTCAACTCGGCAGAACCAATAGCATCTCCACTGACGGAGGGGAGAAAGGATAATTAACTTGTAGCCACATTGTTGATCGTCTAAATGGCCCAAACGTCATAAGCAATTTTCTAAAATCATGAAATCGAAAAATATGTTGGAAAACTTCATGACAGGTTAAAGATTGTGTCAAAGTAGAGACGATCTTTTCTGGAATTTTTCATTTTCTTAATAGGAAAGTTGTAGTCAGAGGGATCGATAAAGTCTGCGTTTCAAACACATAAGTTTCGCGTGGAATTGCAATGACGTGTCTGCTTTCGTGGATGCATAGCTTTGGACTAGTTTTGATTTTTTGGGGCGAGGGTCGTTATTTAGCTTAAAAAATGGCTCAAATGGCTCTGAGCACTATGGGACTTAACATCTGAGTTCATGAGACCCCTAGAACTTAGAACTACTTAAACCTAACTAACCTAAGGACATCACGCACATCCATGCCCGAGGCAGGATTCGAACCTGCGAACGTAGCGGTCGTGCGGTTCCAGACTGTAGCGCCTAGAGCCACTCGGCCACCCCGGCCGGCATAATTAGCTTAGGCGGCAGCTTTGTGGTACGTGGTGGAGCTTGTTAGTTACTTATTCATCTACAGATCATCTAGAGAATGAAATCAGATTTTCATCTTATTTGATAAAGAAAGTATTTTTTTTAATTAACTAGTAGATGCATATATTTTTTTACACTGTTCATTTGGATAACATCACCAATCACTGCACACACACACACACACACACACACACACACACACACACACACACACACACAGTCTCGCACATTCTTTGGGCTGGCATCGTCATCTTAACAATACCACAGTCATTCTATTGAATTCTTTACATTATCCTTTAGCCCAGGATTTTATAAAAATTGTTCAAATTGGGCAGTTCTTCACTGTACAGTTTTATTCCGCTGTATATAACACAGCACATGAATGAGGGCTGTTTCCGCAGTACGTAAAGAGAAAACAACACAGTCGCATTAGGCCATTTAAATTAATCAGTGATGAGATTTGAAAAATTGTGCCAGATTGGGAGTCGAACTTGGATGCTCCACTTCTCTAGAATGCTCGCCTTAACCACCTCAGTCATCTGGACAAGCTTCGTAATCGCCTCAACTCATCATATACCAGCGCAGCGTCGCTGTCCATTTACCCCTCGATCGCAGCACGACCTGTCCCACAAGAGGAAACAAAACCTGGTGTGCATCTGTATTAATGAAATCCTGTTTGGCTGACAAGCATACAGAAATGTTGCGTATACATTGGTGTGGTGTCTGCTCTATGTCTGATGGAGCAGACACCACACACATGTACTGTATACAGAGTGAAGAAAAATTCACACGCTTGGACTTCGCAGCATGAATCATCACAAGCTAGCAATACAAAAACGTCTCTTACAAAATTTCGTCTTGCACATATTTCCGGTAGTAACTGGACATTAAAGATTAACCATCTGGCAACACTACAATCACATGTACAGTAACTACCCCTGTCAGCGTGTATAGTGTGCGCAAAATGCTGTGGCCGCTGGATATGCAGTCGGCTGAGGAAGCATGGAGACATGGAGACAGTGGCAGTGGTGGGGGATCGCCCAGTGCGCTGTAGGGGAAATACCAAGCGCTAGAGGGGAAATGCCAAGCGCTAGAGGGGAGGTGCCGTTCTAAACTGAAGCCTACTCTCTCATTTTTTGTAAATATTAAGTGGGGCATGCATGGCGACCATTCAAAAAAAAAAACTACTGTCACATCTGCTTTCGTTAGTATCTAAAAAGAATTCCGCCGAAAATGCAATGATTTATTTTTACCTGACTTGTTAATTATTTGTAACTTTGAGAGAAGTGTCATAAATGCCTAATTTTGAGTAAAACCTACATATTTCTCTGGTTTCTGTGTCAAAATTTGCTTCTTTCGCCAAAACACAGAGGAGTTTACACAGTCTCATCTCACTATCATGTTGTGCAGACACAATTGCGAGTGAATTCTGAAACAATGGTTTATTAAGCGAAGAACTGAGGAAAAGTAAAGTCAGTAGCTTATGATAAAGAACATTCTCGGTGAAAAAACGTGTAATGTCTTCGCATATGGTGTTCCAAGGCCCATAGCACTCCTCGTTTCACCAGCTATCGATGGCCCTTAAAAATTACATTCTTTCACTGAAAAAGTCTGTAGTTATTGCAATAAAGCGGTAGATAATGGAATTTCACACAATAACGATATGGTAAAATACTCTCCTCTTTGTGTGCTATCATTTGCCAAAATCTCATTTCGATAGCTGAAAAAAGTTATGAAATATGGGAAATGTTGTAGGTATTTCACTCTGGCTTTATCGCTGGCGTAGCACAAACCCTAATGAGTGTGCTACATCAGATCTTTTTTCCTGAGATTGGTCAAAGATAGATACTTCTACCCAACTTCAAAGAAAACTTAAATATGTTAGCTAAATTTCAGACACAATAACAGATCCTGTAATATGCAACAAACGCAAAACCATAGCAACTTTTACTTTTCATTGCACACTTTTCCGAATTGCGCGCAGTGTCTTACTTATACGTAAACATCACAATAACAGTGAGCATTAACGAAATGATGGGCACACCATCATGAACTTCACATGTAATACAATAAGTAATGCAAACATGATTCTTTTACCTAATTGTTTCCGTAAAATCCTTTGAGAAATATTCCAGGGTGCGCGCCTTGATTCTGTTATCGCTGACCAGCCAAAAAGTTGCTGCAGTGGCTAGCATTTCGCGTTAGCAAGCAGGACGTTAAGGGTTATTTGTTTTTATTTGTTAGATATATTCTGAGTAGTACCATATCTGCTGTCTTAATCGTCATGCAGCTGTTACGGTGGTCTTATACAAAACATTTTCACTTACGTACAACAAACACAGGAATGGAAGCCCAATCGTTTTCATTGGTCAACTTTTAAAGAAGCTTTTGAATGTTGTGGGTGCGAATTGTTTTGCACTAATTGATCAACTAGATTACAAACATTTCACAATCAGCAGCGTCGAGATGAACCATGAGAACAAAATCAGTAAGAGAGGTGATGCGCATTACGTGGCGCAGCCCACTGCAACTAATGATGTGTTTATACTGTATGCACTGTCCACCAGACAGGGACTAGCTGTTAGTGGAGCAATGCGCCCATGTACATACGTAAACATATCGTATTTTCTTCTTGTGTTTTTATAAAACAGATATATGACATATACAAATAATGAATATGTGAATATGCTTATGGTCCTTGGTGCATCTGATAACGGGGCTGGTGTTGCTGCTCGTGAATATGTTGCAGATATTCTCGTCGACGTCACCCAGAAGCCGGCCGTTGTGACCCAGCGGTTCTAGGCGCTTCAGTCTGGAACCGCGCGACCGCTATGGTCGCAGGTTCGAATCCTGCCTTGGGCATGGGTGTGTGTGATGTCCTCAAGTTAGTTAAGTTTAAGTAGTTCTAGGGGACTGATGACCTCAGATGTTAAGTCCCATAGTGCTCAGAGCAATTTTTTTTGTCATCCAGATAAAAATGTGTTTCATCGCCTGGAGCTTCACCTTCGAGATATAGGTTCTCACCTTCCACTATCGCATGACAAAGGTCGTCCACAGACTCATCATACTCTGGCTGCTGACGAAGCTATTCTGGAAGTCATACACCAAGAACCCTAGCAAAGTACGCACAGCATTGCAAGACAGCTGCTCGTCTTTGCAGTGCATGGTCATTGACGTGCTATATGAACATGGTCTGCCCACTAGCATTATTCTTTAATTCATCACCTGCATCCCGCAGACCCTCCATCTGCAGTGAAATTCTGTGAATGGTTCCAAAACAGAAAGCCAACGACAATTTCATAAACACTGTAATATAATCTGCTGTAGCAGCGTTCACTCGCAAACGTGTCTTCAATATTCACAGTGCCCACCATTGGTGTGGCGTTAACTTGCACATCACCCATGGGTGTGGATACTAAGTTCTCTTTGGCATCAGCGTCTGAGACAGAACGTTGGGAGGCAGGTGTTTGGGTCGTTACCTGTTGCCTGACCAGGTGACTGCACGAAGGTACCATGCATTCCTCTAAAACTATTTGCCTGAAGCGCTGGAAGACTATGGTTCTAACATGATGGTGCACTTGCAGACTTTAGAATCAATGTGCGATGGGTTTTAGAGAAAACATTTCCAGGGAAATGGCTCAGATGAGGAGGTCGAGTTGTATAGCCCCCACATTCACCTGACCTAAATCCCTTGGATTTTTTGCTGTGGGTCATACAGGTGGCTCCCTTTGAGCATCTGCTCTTAGGATGATGTATGCTTTCCTAAACATCATGCGGTCATTAATATGGAAATTATTATTGCCACTGGTTGCTAATGTGTTACATCTGAGCAGATGTACTGCATGTAGTATAAATGACTAGCAGATGTTGAGGTATTTAACTGTACAGGCATCTTTAGCATCTCGAAATTGATATTGTTTTTGTAGTTTTTCCATCCTGTTGTTTCAACTGTTTTTTTCTGACTTGTCTGATCACGTTTTTGCTATGGTCATCGTTAGAAAACACTGTACTATGTAAATGTTGGATATGTGTGGCTTAAGAAATTATGTATACACTGATCAGCTAGAACATTATGGGCATGTACCTAATGGCCGGTATGTACACCTTTGGCATGGATAACAGCTGCAACGCGAAGTGGCACGAAAGCAATGAAACCTTGGTAGATTTCTGGCCACGTCTGCACACACAAGGCCGGCCGCTGTGGCCGAGCGCTTCTAGGCGCTTCAGTCCAGAACCGCGCTGCTGCTACGGTCGCAGGTTCGAATCCTGCTGCGGGCATGGATGTGTGTTATGTCCTTAGGTTACTTAGGTTTAAATAGTTCTAAGTCTAGGGGACTGATGACCTCAGGTGTTAAGTCCCATAGGGCTTAGAGCCATTTGAACCATATGAATTTGCGCAAACAAGTCACCAAATTCCCTAAATTCCGGGGAAGGGGTGGTGAGCTTTGATGCCATCTTCAGTAATATCCCAGATATATTCGATCAGGATCAGATATGTAGAGTTGGGGGGCCAGCACATCAATTGAAACTCGCCACTCCATCACACTCCTGGCCTTTTGGTATGACGTATTAACTTGTTGAAAAGTA
Source organism: Schistocerca piceifrons (assembly GCF_021461385.2). Classification (NCBI taxonomy): domain Eukaryota; kingdom Metazoa; phylum Arthropoda; class Insecta; order Orthoptera; family Acrididae; genus Schistocerca; species Schistocerca piceifrons. Next base: position 217,956,554 of record NC_060145.1, on the reverse strand, counting down.
CCACTGCCGTTGGGAGACATGATCATCATGAAGGGGTGTACGTGGTCTTGGTCTGCAACTAGTTTGTGATACTCCTTGGCTGTTACGGTGCCTTGCATGAGCTCCACTGGGCCCAAGGATTCCCAAGTGAGTGTTTTCCAGAGCATAATGGAGCCACTGTGAGCTTGTCTCCGTCCTGTGGTACAAGCAGGTGTCAAGGAACTGCTCCTATGGAAGACGATGGATTCACGCCATCCCATCGGCATTATGAAGAGGGTATCGAGGTGATAAGACCATGTAATGCTCTGCCGCCATGACAACATCCAGTACCGATGGTCATGTACCCAATTCAGTTGTAGTTGCCAATGTCGTGGTGTTAACATTGGCACATACATGGATCGTCGGCGGTGGAGGCCCATTGTTAGTAGTGTTCGATGTATATGTGTTCAGACACACTTGTACTCTGCCCAGCATTAAAGTCTGATGTTATTTCCGCCACTGTTCGCCGCCTGTCCTGTTTTAGCAGTCTGCTCAACCTACTTCGCCTGACATCTGTGATGAGGGTTTGCCACCGAACCCCACGACGTCTGGATGTTGTTTCACCTTGGCTTCGCCACGTATTAAAGACACTCGCCACAGCACTCCTTGAATATCCGACAAGTCGTGCAGTTTCTGAAATGCTCGTGACGAGCCTCTGGGCCACAATAGTCTACCTTCGGCTAAACTCAGGTAGAGTGCTCCCCTTCCCCATTCCACACACAGACAGCACGCTCACTGATACTACATGCACCATGCGTGTGTGTGACTAGCAGTCATTCCTCATCAGGTGGCGTTACTATCGCCTGGACGGGTTTATATCGATAGTAGGTCGGTAGTCATAATGTTCTGGCTGATCGCTATACTACTGTACTAGATAGCAGAATGAAACTGGCAAATAAAAACAATACGCTTTGAGCCAGAATCGAATCCTCGATCACCTGCATGATAACCCAAAACGCTACTCAGTGTTCAACTGCACAGCCCTACTGCTGCCTCCTGACAGAGGTAGTTACCGTTCACGTGATTACAGTGTTGCCAGATTGCCACCCCTTAACGTCCATTTACTGCCGGAAATACGCGCAGGACGAAATTTTCTGAGAGTCATTTTCGTATTGCTAGTATATGAGGAGTCGCACTGTGAAGTCCGAGTCCGCGAATTTTTCTTTATCCTGTATATATCATTTCTCCTGGTTTGAGACCGAGCGAGGTGGCGCGGTGGTTAGCATACTGGACTCGCATTCGGGAGGACGACGGTTCAATCCCGCGTCCGACCATCCTGATTTAGGTTTTCCGTGATTTCCCTAAATCGCTCCAGGCAAATGCCCGGATGGTTCCTTCGAAAGGGCACTGCCGACTTCCTTCCCCTTCCTTCCCTAAACCGATGACCTCGCTGTTTGGTCTCTTCCCCCAAACTACCCAACTCCCCTTGTAAGGTGTCAGGCAAATCCAACACCTTCCATGAAAACCCTGACATGATAAGCAAATCCAGTAGTCTGTCACATAGCTCCAAATAAATCGTGACATTAAATTAACCAAAGTAATACGAGTAACGAGTGAGCAAATGGAATACCACAGACTAACACAAGAATGCCTAAATGCATGTCATACCTTCCCACCGTGAGACAGACGCAGTTCCGAGGGGAGAAACGAGAACAGAAGCCGAGAGCAGAACCGTGTTAAGCTAGAAGGCCCTACGATAAGGGATGGACACCCACGTCGCCAGCTAACCGCCAGGACCACCCCCCAGCCCATGTTAAAAGATAGAGCCCTCCAGAAGAACAGTACAGATCTTACGATAACACTAAAAGGGCCACACCAGCTGCAAGTTTTAGCGTGAGACTTATTCACGTCTCTGTTACGTTGCAAACTTTAAAAACATTGCCCCACCACAAAAAGTATGAACTTTCTCATTGAATAGACAGAATTTTTGTAGGCGGAGCTTAATGTTAACATTGAGACCTTGATTGGTCAGATGAAAACACAGCCAGATAGTTTTTTTTTTAAACCAACTTCGGTAAATTGTAGTATGGAGAAGTTAGGAGAGAGTTGCTTCCGAGTCGGTGAGGTGCGTGGAGCTGTGCCGACCGACGCCCCCTGACACTGTCTAACCAACAACAAGGTAATGAACGCACGCGATGCCGCATAACAGCGCATAAAGCTTCACTCAGAACTGCAGAAGTCTCATCTGTTACATCCCCGTTTTGCCTAATACTAGTGTCGATTGTCAATTAAAGCTCATGGTATCCACATTTGCTACGTAAGTTAAAATCTGAAACGCGATGATTTTTCTGTTGTATAATTATTGAGAAGCCACATCAGCCACTGTAATTTACGACAAGTTAGAAGAGTAATTAAAGATAATTGAGAGTCACTGTAGACCATTTTGATAGTTTTCTGTTTTGTGAAACTTAATTTAAACCTAGATTATAGATGTGATATGGCATAGGTCATCCTTCGATCCATTGTAGAACTTGGAAACCCATTCAGGGAATATTGGTTCACATTTTTGTTGAACGCAGTTGGTTTTTATCATCCTGTATTAAAACATTTCCTTTTATCAATAGTGCAATTTATAAACAATGTTTTGTGAGTAGAATAAAATTTCCAATGGTAAACTTAACTGCTTTTTCGACGTTATTTTACCAGCTAACTAAAAATAGGAAAGCCTTGAACCCCTTCCACTAAATTTAGTTACCGAGCGAGGTGGCGCAGTGGTTAGCACACTGGACTCGCATTCGGGAGGACGACGGTTCAATCCCGTCTCCAGCCATCCTGATTTAGGTTTTCCGTGATTTCCCTAAATCGTTTCAGGCAAATGCTGGGATGGTTCCTTTCAAAGGGCACGGCCGATTTCCTTCCCCATCCTTCCCTAACGCGAGCTAGCGCTCCGTCTCTAATGACCTCGTTGTCGACGGGACGTTAAACAACACTAACCTAACCTAACTAAATTTAGTTAGTATTAAGATTCTTTTACAGGGAGTGCAGTGGAGCTGACGCTGAAATCATTAAGTATTTGGTTATTAGTCAATTCCCTAAAAAACACGCTCAGAGCGTCGTTGCGCGAAAATGGTGGGGAGACACGACATAGAACAACAGACACCACGCAGAATGTTAGACCCTCTATTGGCTTGGCAACCAGACATGATTTCATCAATGCAGATACGCCTAGTTTTGCTTCCTCTCGCGGGAATACAGGTCGTACAGTGATCGAGGGACACGTGGACAGGGACGCTGCACTGGCGTATGATGAGTTGGAAATTTGCGTCCGCCACAGAGCTCGTCCGGATGGCTGAGGCGGTCAAGGCCAGCGTTGTAGAGCGGCGGGACATCGAGGTTCGAGTGCAGATCTGCCACAAATTTTCAGCTCACATTATTGATTAATTTCAATGCCCTAATGCGGCCACTACTGGAAAAATTTCTCTGAACTTTTTGTTTTTTTGTGTACTCTTGCTGAACAACATTTAGTCTGGCTCTTCTTTCATGATCGTGAATGCTGTTGTTTGTGCGACAATTGCTGGTATTATTCTTGCTGTGCATAAAAGATATGTAGATGCATGGCGCGGCTAGAATCCCCAGCTGTTTAAATGGGTTTTTACAGTGACTTCGATTACTATTTTCAGTTATTTAGAACTTAAATGCGAAATACTTTTAGTAGATTTCACAACGAAATTCTGTCTCGAAATGTAGCAGAAAACCCAAAGAGATTCTGATCATATGTAAAGTACACCAGCGGAAAGACGAAATCAATACCTTCGCTGTGTGATAGCAATGGTGATGTTACCGATGACAGTGCCACTAAGCAGAGTTACTAAACACAATTTCTCGATACTCTTTCTCCAAATAAGACGAAGTAAATATTCCAAAATTCGGATCTCGAACAATTGGTAATATGAGTAACTTAGATGTAAGTACCCTCGGTGTAGCGAAGCAACTTAAATCACGAAATAAAGACAACGCCTGCGGTCCAGATTGTACACCAGTCAGGTTCCTTTCAGAGTATGCTGATACAATAGCTCCGTACTTAGCAGTCATATACAACCGTTAGCTTGTAGAAAGATCTGTACCAAAAGACAGAATAGTTGCACAAGTCTCACCAATACCCAAGTAGGTAAACAGGAGTAATCCACTGAATTACACACCCATATTACATTCGTCGGTTGCAGTAGGAGTTTGGAACGTATACTGCGTTCCAACATTATGAATTACCTCTAAGAAAACGACCAATTGACAAATAGCACGGAATCAGAAAATATCGTTCTTGTGAATAACAACTAATTCTTTATTCTCACTACGTAATGAGTGCTATCGACATGTGGTGTCAAAATGGTTCCATATTTTCATATGTCCTGAAAGCTTTGGACCTAGTTCCTCATAAGCTGCTTCTAATCAAACTCAGTGCCTACGAAGTATCGCCTCAGTTGTGCGACTGGATTAGTGAGTTCATGTCAGAAGGATCACAATTCGTAGTAATTGACGGAAAGTAGCCCAGTAAAACAGAAGTAATATCTGGTGTTCCCGAAGAACGCGTTATAGGCCCTCTGTTGTTTCTGATCTACATAAACGATTTAGGAGACAATCTGAGCAGCTCTCTTAGATTGTTTGCAAAAAATGGTTCAAATGGCTCTGAGCACTATGGGACTTAACAGCTGTGGTCATCAGTCCCCTAGAACTTAGAACTACTTAAACCTAACTAACCTAAGGACATCACACACATCCATGCCCGAGGCAGGATTCGAACCTGCGACCGTAACAGTCGCACGGTTCCGGACTGCGCGCCTAGAACCGCGAGACCACCGCGGCCGGCGATTGTTTGCAGATGATGCAATCATTTACCGTCTTGTAAATCATCAGATGATCAAAAAAATTGCAAAATGATTTAGACACTATGTCTGCATGGGGTGGAAAGTAGCAATTTACTCTTAAGTAATGAAAAGTTTGAAGCCATTCACACGAGTACTAAAAGAAATCCTCTAAATTTCGGTTTCACGATAAATCGCACATATCAAAATGCTGCAAATTTAACTAAATACTTGAATTACAATTAAGAATAACTTAAAATGGGACAATCACATAGATAACGTTGCAGGGAATGCAATGCAAAGACTGCAACTTATTTGCAGAACACTTAGAAGATGCAACAGTTCTACTAAAGAGACTGCCTACACTACGCTTGTCCGTCCTCTTCTGTACTGCTGTGCGGTGTGGGATCCACATCAGATGGGATTGACGGACGACATCGAAACAGCTCAAAGAAGTGCAGTCCGTAATGTATTATCGTGAAACAGATAAGAGAGTACCACGGACATGATACACGAAAGGGGGAGGGGGAGGGCAGTCGTTAAAACAAAGGCGTTTTCCGTTGCGGCAGGACCTGTCCATGAAATTTCAATCACCAACTTTCTCCCCCGGTCGCGTAAATATTCTATTGGCACCCACCATATAGGAAGAAACGATCATCATTCTAAAATAAGAGAAATCAGAGCTCGGACAGAACTGCTCGTTTCCCGCGCGCCGTTCGTGAGTGATGCGTTACAGAAAAAGCCTGAAGGTTCGATGAACCCTCTGCCAGGCACTTAATTGAGAATTTCACAGTAACCCTGTAGATGTATTACAGCGATCTTTTTCTACTGATTAGAGACTGTGCTCATGATTTGCTTGTGGGACCCCCCCATTGTAACTCTGTAATATAATAAGGATTGCATGCAGGTATACTATGAAACAATAAGGCATTATCTGTTACATACTAATGACAGAACTCTAATGGCATAACATGCTAATGACATAGCTAAGCTGCATGGGGTACTGCTCGAATGAATACGCTTGGAGAAGTCTGTTAAAGTTACATAAACCTTATTGTTTCCGTAGGAACGGAGTCATTTAATTTTGGGCGACTGTTTTGAGTCTTGCGTATTTGTACTAACAATATCCTGAAGCTAAGACACTGGGCTCGAATCCGAGAATCGGGTGTGATGGTACAATGTTGAAAAACTGGATCCGCATCCGGGAGAAGACATTTAAACTCACCGCCAGATAAGTGATGGAATGGTTCGTTTGAAAGAAGACGGTCCGTTTCCTACCTCCAACTTCCCCATTCCGAGCTTCTGTTCAGGCGCTAACCACTCATCGTTGACTGGAAGTAAAAAGTAACCTTCCTTTCTTCCTTGATGTTAGAGAGGAGCAGGGTTTAAATTCCTGTCCGCTCAATACGACAGAGGTCTCTTGTGGTTTCTCTGAATTAGTTGAAATTAGTGGAGAGATAGTTCCTTTGAAAAAACTACTACCGATTTCCAGTCACCTATCCCATGGTTGTCCAAATCGAGGCTGTGGAACAACTCTAATAAACTGATCATTGAGAGAAAGTTAAATCCTTTGGTATCATAAATGTGTTCGTTTGTGAGTTATCGAGCACAGTTCAAGGAACCAAGAGGTGATTCAGAGTGAAATGTTCGCGATGTTTGATTCCTGGTCCAGGTTCCGGATCTTGAAGCCTGAATATATTCAGATAGCTACGTGGGGTAGTCATAAACATTTAATTATCAGCTCAGATAAATACTGTTGTGTTTGATTTTAATTATCACATTGAAACAAGAAAGTTACGTAATTAAATTTTTGATGAAAAGCCCTCGGCTTTCCTGTTTGCGCATTGTGATTGCCTTTTGTAGATAGAGACGCTAACGCGCACCCGCTGCGCCCATCACAGCAACCTGACTCTCCTCTCTGCCCGCCCGACGGGAAGTACCCTACCGCCCAAAGTTAGGAGAAGAGGGCTCATCGCCAGTATATCTGCAATATCTCGACACTTCGCCAGAAGATGATGAATATGACATTCTTCAAAACATTGTGCCATTTTGTCACTGACACTGGCTGGAAACCTGAGATCTTTTCATCTACAGTGTACGCCAGGAGAGTCTACATTCACACAGTTAAATTATTTTAGTTAATTTGCAGCTTTATCTATGCAGTCCCCGTGCGACAATACGATAGCACGCCATTAGATGAGCTAAAAACAGCCTATTGATAAACTGATAAAGTTGCACTTCTGTCAAGCCAAACGAGACGGATTGAAGAAGCTATATAGTCTGGACTGACACAGCCGCAACATTGCAGTGTGCTAGTGTAGTCTGGCACGGAGATTCCAGTGAATAGTAGGGCTGTCGACTTATACGTGCAAACAAAATTCATTGTATCAAGCTGACAATTAAAACAAGCAGTGGAAACCCCAGATTGGAATATCCGCACAATAAGGAAAATGTAGATTGTCAGTTGACCTGAAATAAGGGACATCCCACACAATACCCATCTTAACGGTGCTGAAGTTATGTTCCACCACCCATCCAATCTCCACATCCCAATCCATCTGTATGCCAACCCCTTGCCACAGGGATCATAGCTCTGTGGAAGACCCAGGTGCAAGCCCTGTCCAATTCATGCACCCAGCATTTCCTTTTCCAGTCCTGTCATAGGCTTATACTACCCCCTCAGTGACTGGACCACCTGTGAAAGGAGCCATATCATACCAGCTCTGCTGAAATGAATGCATGGCTTTTTTTTTACTGCTGTGACTACCACCAGCTATCCACTAGGATGAACAGCAATCGTCAAACTGTGGCCAAGAGCAAAGCAGACCGCCCTGTGGTACAACAACCAGCTGAACATAACATGCTCGGTTTCAATGGTTGCTTCACTAACTGAGCCATCTGGATCTTCAGTTCCACCACAGCGTTTCTGAACTGCGCAGATGGGAGCTATCCTTATAACACATTCTCTGCTCTTGAAATTATCCCAGTCTCAACTTACAGTCCCCACACTTCCTTCTGGCAGTTTCCACCCCCTCTGTTGTATTGCCTTCTCCCAATTGTCTCCCTCACCCTCTTTGTGTGCCGCCTTCTGTCAATACACCTGCCCATCTCTTCCCTTCCTCGTTGCTCACCTTTTTCACTCCCCTTCCCCCACCCCTTGCCCACCGCCTTATCCTGCACTACAGTCTCCCAATGCTGTGCCAGTTGGCAATCTAGGGCTGTACGCTCCGCCAGACAGCGCTGTTCTATCCCCTCAGCCATACCTCGCTATCACTTCTCATTCCCCTCCACCTCGAGTTTCCTGCTTTCATGCTATGTGACATTTGCATCCCGTTCCGAGTTTCCAGAGATAGAGGTCATGGGTGTGAAGTGTGCCTGCTTCTGTGAATGAATGTGTGTGTGTGTGTGTGTGTGTGTGTGTGTGTGTGTGTGTGTGTGTGTGTATGTGTGTGTGTGAGTGTGTATGTGAGAGTGAGTGTATTTCCCTTTCTGACGAAGGCCTTGGTCGAAAGCTAATGTGTAAGTGTCTCTTCATTGTACCTGTCTGCAACTTGATTTATTTTATTTAATCGTGTCCAAGCCATAGACAACCCACATATTACATATACACACAAATACAAATACAATACACATATGTACAAGTAAAACAAACCCAAAATGGGGAGTCACATTACAATATAAAGACAAACACAGTATATATATCATATCACGTCCCGCCAAAATTCAGCGCATTTAACTGCCACTGCCGTAGCGTTTTCCAGATCTTCTCTCCTGCACACTTCCCCCATGTTGCTGCATTACAGGAGGCGGTCCATTGTTTGGGTCTGTCCGCACTGGCACGTGTCCGTCTCGTCTCGGTATCCCCATTTACACATGTTTACGTTGCATCTGCCCACCTCAGTTCGTAGGCGGTTGAGGGTTCTCCATAATGGCCATTTTAGTTCATTTCCAGAGGCCAATTGTTCGTTGGGTGAGATTAGAGGTACCTGGTCTCCCGTAGGCAGTGTTGCTTTCCATTTTGACAATCTGGCCTTTTGTTTTGAGGTTTCTATCGGTTGAACTGAGGTGAGGAAACTCCGTCTTGATTTCAGACGAGTGTGTGGAGGGTTTTGTCCGAAGAGAGGATGGCGCTGGTCGCGCAGCTGCTTGAGGCGCTCTGCTTCGCTTGCTATAGCTCGTCTGATGTTGGGTGGAGCTATGCCACTAAGCAAATAAAGTTGGCTAACCGGGGTGGGCCTTAGGCATCCCGTGATTACGCGACAGGCATCGTTCAGCAGAGGATCCACTCGTTTCGCATGTGCTGATCTTTCTCAAACTGGGGCAGCGTATTGAGCAACCGAGTAGCAGAGTGCAAGTGCCGACGTACGTAAAGTATGTAGGTCGGCACCCCATTTTGTGGAGAAGAACTTACTCAGAAGGTTGTTTCTTGTTGATGGTTTGCCCCTGACCTTGTCTACATGATGTCTGTAAGTAAGTGTGCGATCAAGGGTGACGCCTAAATAACAAGGAGTGCTGCTGAACGCAATCCGTTGGTTGTTCCACGTGATGTTTAGGGTATGTTTGGCGTCTCGGTTTCGAAGATGGAATAGGCAGGATAATGTTTTTGCTGCGTTCGGGCGTAGGCAGTTGGCTTCGTAGTATGGCGTTAGACCGTTGAGGGCATTCGTAAGGCTAATTTCTATGTCGTTAAAGTTCCGACCCTGCACGGCTATTGCAAGATCATCCGCGTAAGCAAAGCTCCTAGTCCCTGGTGCAACTGGTTGATCATTCACATATATGTTGAAAAGAGTGGGTGCGAGGACACTGCCTTGGGGTAGTCCATTTTTCTGGATACGCCATCGGCTTCGCTTCCCTCCTAGGTTTACGATGAACCGTCTGTTGCTGAGAAGAGTTGATATAATTTGTATCAGCCCGAAATCATTAGTCATAGCGTATATTTTATTGAGTAGCAGTTTGTGATTTACAGTGTCGAATGCGGATGAGAGGTCGACAAGTACGGCTCCAGTAATTAGACGGTTCTCGTACCCATGCTCTATAAACTGGGTAAGATTCAAGACCTGTCCAGTGCAAATTTTCCCAGGGCGAAACCCCGCCTGTTCCGGAATTATCTGATGATCAATATTAGGCACAAGTCGATTCAGCAGTATGCGCTCGAACACCTTGTACAAGCAGCAAAGTAATGTTACCTGTCTGAAAGTTTTTGGCTCGTCCAATGGTTTGCCGGGTTTTGGAATGGCTATGACCTTGCCCTTTCTCCAGATTTTCGGGATGTTGTTTAGCCGGATACAGGTATTTAAAAGTAGGAGCAGCCAGTTTTTCGTGTACTCGCCAAATTTAAGGGTCTGTTCATTCCTAAGGTAGTCTAGCCCTGCTGCTTTGCCAGGTTTCAGAGATTTAAGTGCGGACTCTAGCTCTTCGATGGTAAATGGACGGCTGTAGTAGTTCGTGTCACTTTCGCCACTTCTTATTGGGATGGTTTTTGCTGGAGTCTTCGTTTTTCCATTAAGAACGAGTTGGTGCGCTATTTGGTTGGCTGTTACTCTTGGTGCTTCCGTTTGCTGCTTAGGGTCATTATTTAGCTTCTTAATTATCTTCCAGGCAATCCGGCTAGAATGTTTCATGTCTACACTTTCAATTAGATGTTGCCATTCTTCTCGGCGCTTCTCGATTAGCTGGTCGGTAAGTGCATTTGCAAGTTCAAGAGTTTCTTCACAGAATGGGTTCTCCTCATACTTTTCCTTATATACATCGTATAGCTGCCGGCTGTCTTTCGTTAGGCACGGTACAAACTCCGTTCTGCAGCCCCTAGGGATAGACTTTCTTGATACATTCTGGACGATTTCTATGAACTTATCGTAGTTTATGGGTGTTGGTTCTAGAGTTTGCAGCTTTTCGTCGATTCCAATTGCGAAACCTTCCCAGTTTGCCCTCTTGAAATTAAATCTTCGTCGAAATGGAATCCGCACTGGTACCACTGCTGAAGTAACTGTGAGTTTGATAGGTCTATGTTGGGAGTGTGGAATAGGACCCAGGACATCTTTCACGCACTCAGTTACCAAGTTGTTGCTGACGAAGACGAGGTCAGGGTTGTATCCCCTTTGCCACCTGCCGCTGTTAAAAGATGGGGGGAGTTTGGCGTCGTGTATGAGACAGAGTGATTCAGCATCTGCCCATGTCTCCACCTTGACTCCGTCTTCATTAGATTCATTGTATCCACAGCGTGTATGGTGACTATTGAAGTCACCCATTACAATACTGCCCGTGGGAAGGGGAATATTGCGCGGCAGGTCATATTCGAATGGCGTATTTGGAGGCTAATATATTGATGTTCTTGTCATATGATTAGTCTCAGCTCTGAGAAGTTCAATGTTGTTTTTGTCTGAAAGTTGAAACCCGTCGTAGGCTACTCCCTCTCGTATGAAAATTGCACTTCCCTATTGATCGTCAGGCCGTTCGATTGCCAGTTTCATGCCCGCAATTTTAGGTCTATTGCTGTTTGGGCCTCGATGCGTTTCCTGTAGGCATAGGACGTGACATTCGTTCGATCTGCACAAATCAGCCAGTATATCCTGTTTGGCAGGTGATAATCCCTCCACATTTATGGAGATGATAGTCAAACGTGGTCTTAAGAAGGACCGATGATGAGAGTCGTCATGAATTTTGTTCTTCTTTGTAATGGCTTGGTGGTAGCAGAATCAGCAGGACTACAAGTAGTCCTCCCAGGGCCGCGACGTGGACGCTTCTGATTGATGTGTCAGCTTTACAGTAAATAGCAATCGCTATTTTCCTTTTATTACTGACAATTAAAACATTATGACACTTCTTGTGCAGTGCTGAAAAAAATGATGTGAGAGTTACGATTAATTAGTGTTCCCTGGTGGGTCAGAGCGTGGCTGGTGAGGCTTTAGGAGTTCAGCCGGTTGATCTGTATCTGCCAGTTAATGTTTGCTGTACCGTTCATAGCGTAAGTATGCCTCATAAGCAAATAGCTTGAATAGATCAGAAGTTACTGGCTACTGCACAGGTAGAAGGAATAAAATTAAAAAAAAAGGAAAAATGGAAAAAATGATCAAATGTTTTGTAAAATAATTTGACTCAAAGTGAGAAATAAAATAGTTACCGCGCGGAGTGGCCACGCGGTTTGAGGCTCCATGTCACGGATTGCGCTGCCCCTCCCGTCGGAGGTTCGAGTCCTCCCTCGGGCATGGGTGTGTGTGTTGTTCCTAGTGTAAGTTAGTTTAAGTAGTGTGTCAGTCTAGAGACCGATGACCTGAGCAGTTTGGTCCATTAGGAATTCAGAAACATCTGAACGTTTTTAAAATAGTTTACGGAAAATTTTTCCATACCTTTGAATGGTGCTCAAAATTATGCATAGCGATTGAGATGCCGATTGAGAATTTAGAATTCGGTGTTTAACTCAGTCTTAAATCTTAAAGAGAGCTAGAGGATTTGCTGCGCATGATTTTCAGTACCATTCAGAAGCACACCAAATGTTCTCTAAGCTATTTTATTTCTTACTTTTGGTCAAATCTTTTCACAAAACATTTGACCGTTTTTTAAGTACCACATTTTTTTTTTCATTTCCCACTGTTGGTTGGGTTATGAAAATTTGACAAATAACCATTCTGTAGCTTCTAGGGAGTTTTGTGTCACTTTCCTCAAATATTTGACCAAACATGGTCGCTCTCTTTTGATTAAAAAGAGGAACAGCCTTTCACACTGTATATTGCGGTACTTTGTATGTGACGAAGAATATAATTGTCTCTGACAATACTATTGAGTTTCTAATGCAGATACATATGGTGATACAACTAAGCTGATCTCTTTTTGAACCGTTTAAGATATCGGTATTCTGTTCTTACTGAAATGATTTGTGAGAACGTACTCACTAAATGACTTATAGTCTCTTTTCATAGGTACATAATTACGGAGTCATCGTGTTTCCTTCTATAGCATAACGCGCAGCGTGCTAGGTTGCGAGACAGGGATGTGAGCCGAATCCACAATGAATCCACGTGGTGGATTGACAACTGTGAGCCAGTACAATGACCACCTGCAATGTGGTTTTTTGGCAATTTCTCTTACTCGGTTAGGCATATGCTGGGCTGGTCCCAGATTCCGCCTCAGAGTATGCAGTACACTACATAAACGATTAAAGTATGATAACACACAGGACGAAGTTTACAAGATTCACAGACAAATGCCGCACACAACTTCCTCCAATATCTTGACGCCTGTGGTGTCTGGAAGTGAAACATTAAATAATCAAATAAATTTTAGCAAATTCTGAAAAATCTGAGCCTTCGTCAGATGGGATAAATACCAGGAAAAGTAAAAAAAGATTAACTACAAAGTTATCGGTATCAACTGTAGTAATTTTTGTTGCTGGTATCATATTTATCACAGAGACAAATTTAACGGTGTTTCACTCTTCAAAACACAATTACTAGTATTGGAGAAATCACGATATTGAGAACTTATGATTTATCTGTTTTGAATATAAAATCGACCGCTGTCTTATGAGTAAGTTTGTGTTGTTATATGGAACTCTCGCGTCTGGCTGATGGAGTGCCCCAGATTGACGCTGCTAATATAATCTACTTACAAAAGAGCAACAGTGGAGAAGAGTTTAATTTAAAACTGAGGCTAATCTGTAATGCTGATGAGGAGATTTGGACGTGCAAATGCTTCCCTGCTGGAGACGAAGACGGTAGAGGCAGCCAAATGCTGTGAATACTCTTTGTTCAGAATGATATTCTCGCTTTGCAGTGGAATGTGAGCTGATATGAAACTTTCTGGCAGATTAAAACTATGTGCCGGAATAAGACTCGAACTTTGGACTTACCTTTCGCGGGTAAGTGCTTTACCCACTGAGCTACCCAAGCACAACACAAAACCCCTCCTCACAGCTTTACTTCCGCTAGTGCCTCATCTCCTACCCGCCAAACTTCAAAGATGTTCTCCTGCTAAACCTGCAAGTCTAGCACTCCTGGAAGAAACAATATTGCAGAGACATGGCTTATCCACAGCCTGGTGGATGTCTCCAGAATGAAATTTTCACCCTGCAGTGGAATGTGCACTGGTATAAATCTTCCTGGCAAGTTAAAACTGTGTGCCAGATCTTTCTCCCAGGAGTGCTAGTCTTGCAAGTTTCACAGGTGAACTGTGAAGTTTAGGAAGTCGGAGATGAGATACTGGCGGAGGTAAAGCTGAGAGGACGGATTTGTGTCATGCATGGGTGCTCAATCAGTAGTGCACGTACCCATGAAAAGCTATGGTCCTGTGTTTGAATCCTGGTCCGCCACACGATTTTAATCAGCCAAGAAGTTGCAATGTTCTGTATCGTCAACCGTAACCGCATGTAGTGCAGCGTGCCTCCAGTAAGCAGGCGACAGGTGGTGGCCATAGAAACCAGCACCCAGGCACGCCAATTTGAACGTACCACTATTAGCGCTTCCTGAAGAGGTAGAGTAGTAGCGCATGGCCTTGGCTACCGGGACATTTCAAGCAGCAGGCTGATGCTGAGTCAGGATGGCATGACATTTAACATCTGTGGATGCCAGAATGATGCAGGCCAGTGGCCGGCCTGACAGGAGAAGGTGGTGACATCAGATGATGAACCCTGGAATGATGTCTGGGGCACTGCAAAAATGGCTCTGAGCACTATGGGACTCAACTGCTGAGGTCATTAGTCCCCTAGAAATTAGAACTAGTTAAACCTAACTAACCTAAGGACATCACAAACATCCATGCCTGAGGCAGGATTCGAACCTGCGACCGTAGCGGTCTTGCGGTTCCAGACTGCAGCGCCTTTAACCGCACGGCCACTTCGGCTGGCTGGGGCACTGCATCTAGCGGCTTCTGACCCAAATGTCATAAAACTGAGAGGACCTCAGTTTATACCTCAGACCAGTAGGTGATGGAAGTAGTTTCATGGAGATAATGACAGAGAGAAAGCGACCTGACGTCTAGGCCTTCAGGCACCTGTCGTTGATTCGCCATCTGGCTGTGATAATAATAGCTATATCAGAAGAGTGTCAGCAACCCCATGGCAGAGACCAACACATGGCAATTGTTGATGCATAGCCCAGCCACGGAGAGACCTCTCGGTTGGTGTGGACACATACGTATGGACAAAGGGGGCATGTTAATAAGGACGACAAGTACTGTCACAAGCTTCAGTGCCGTCAAAACTTCCTGAGAGCTCGTCATTGCCCAGAAAATTGGGTCACTGTTGTGGAATCTGTTGGTATGGTGAAATGCTGCAACGGCTGGCTGCAATCTGCTCCTGGATATGGCACTAGGATCATGTCTGGGTCTGTACCATTACAAATTACACTCGGCTACATGAGGCTGGACTGACACACAAACTGGACGGAAAACTATGTCGCACCTAAGAATGATTCACCAGTTAACTACCGTAACAGTTCTGCTCTTGTTTCTGCCAGGCGCTTCCAGGAAAGGTGCATGTCAAAAACTGAATGGATTTGTAAGACAAGAAGTTTAGGTTCAAAAAATGATAAATTATAACTTTACCTCACTTATGTTGCAAAATTACATCAACATCAGCAATGAAAGTGCATCAGAAAAGAATGTGGCTATAACTGAAACTTCATTCATGTCATCAAGTGTTTGGAACACCCACCGTCCACTGTAATATACTTTCGTGGTCACTAGTACAAAGACTTCTGGACAGACTAAACAGATACCTTCGACATCATTGCACAGGCTGCAGCAATTCTGACTGACTGTATGGGCGCTCAACAGTGAGGTTGTCAACAATATGATGTTTTAAATTCTCTTGGATTATCGGAACTTGAGCATAGACTTTTAGTTGACCTCAAAGAAAATGTCCAGTGGTGGCAAAGCAGGAGAAAATCCCAACCAACTGATAACGCTTCATCTCGTACCTAGCGCCTTAAAAGAGCATGATGAGCACTTTCCTAGCCGCAAGTGAGTACTAATCGGGCACCTAACGTGATGGTACCATAGCAATCTTGCTGTAGCCAAGGCTGGCGCCTACGGTCCAGTTGCCTACCACACACTAGTGTATTGCGGGTTGCCGCCATTCCAAGGTGCCGGCAACTCAGCCGCAGCACATCATGCCTACAGCAGCTGTTGCGGTTATCAGGTGGCCGTCGCCGGCACTGGCTTGGCCATGTGACACTGTCACAATTTCTCGCTGTTTTCTGCTAGCCGGATTTATAGGACGTCGCCCAGCTGCTCACCAATCTCTCGACAGCAGGACTTCATAGTTACAGTTCTCTGGGCTCAGCGCCGAGTTCATAGTTACAGTTCTCTGGGCTCAGCGCCGAGTGCGCAGCACACAATGGTCGAAGCCTACGTCCTCTCATCGCGTCCAAACTACCAAGTCATCGCAGATGCATAAGGCCGAACTTCAGCTACGTCAGTAATACCCTATTAGGATGGACAGTGTACGTAACTCAGTGACCATGTTAGCATAACAGTGCAGCTCGTACATTCAAGACAATGTTATTGTGTTTGGTGTGAAACTCTTTTCAGATTAGGAGGATCTTTTAGCTGTATTAATTCTGAAGCTGCTTTCTGTTGTATTTACTTAAGATGGTGTATTAATGAACTTCCATTGTTTTTGGCTACTTGGGCGTATCTGTTTAGCAGTAGTGTGAATCAGTCACAACAGGGACTTAACACATCTATGTGTTTCAAGTGTCGTACCTCTGAGACAGCCGGTAAGACTTTGGCAAAAAGCTGTATGCATCTTTTACCCCTTGAGGTTTCTTCAATGAAATAAATAAAAATGTCATGCGACTATGGCCTCCCGTCAGGTAGACCGTTCGCCGGGTGCAAGTCTTTCGATGTGACGAGACTTCGGCGACTTGCGCGTCGAGGAGGATGAAATGACGATGATTAGGACAACACAACACCCAGTCCCTGAGCGGAGAAAATCTCCGATCCAGCCGGGAATCGAATCCGGGCCCTTAGGATTGACATTCTGTCGCGCTGACCACTCAGCTACCGGGGGCGTACTCTTCAATGAAATAAGGTGCAATCACGTAATCTCTGATAATACCACACCAAACGTTCTCACTCCACGGTCTCTGATGTTCTACCTGCGTCAGGCAGCGCGGTTTCTCAGCGGCCCTATAATACGTACTTCTTACGCTCAGTTTTCCACGATTTGTGAAGGCAGCCTCATCGGTAAGGAGAATTCTTTGAAGAAAGAACCTATTATTCTGATGTCGCATCAGAACCGAGTGAGGGAATTCCATAGTCTGCTGGTGAAGTGACACACGTTATGGAAGAAAGCTATTTGCGCACAAAATGTTGACAACAAAGGGCTGACTTGGTGATGAAGGATTCTCGGGTTTCCAGCCTGGTGGTAGCGTTGATATAGCGCGACGTTTCGGGAAGCGTCATACTACCCATCTTCTGGCGAAGTGTCGAGATTCGTGGAGAGCGGGGTGTTTATATGCGCGGTCACCCCCCTCCACTAGACCTCTGGAAGCTGCGGGTGGACCGGCAGTGTGCGCGCGATCGTGGGAGTAACGCTCGCCCCCGGCGGCTGCGTTCGGTTCTCGGTGTAAGCATTCTGTCTGCGTCCGCGGCGGAGGACGTTGACCGGCGTGCTCCCGACGGATTGCTGCTATCGCAGGGTTCCATGCTGCGCTGAGTTGGTATCCCTCATCCCTGTTGACCAGGTTGTGGTAAATCCTTATTTCTAGGGATTCTTTGATAATACTTTTCCAGAAGCCAGATGCTTGGCTCAGCACCTTCGTGTTTTCGAAGTTGAAGGTATGTTCTTGATTTATGCTATGTTTTGCTATGGCTGATTTTTCTGTGTGACCTAGTCGCACACATCTGATATGTTCTTCGTAGCGCTTAGATATACTGCACTGTGTTTGTCCGATGTATTGTTTACCACATTCGCGTGGAACACTGTATATTCCTGGTGTGTTAAGCTTCAGTGGATCTTTGGCAGAACCTAGGAGCTCCCTCGTCTTCGGTGGTGGGCGGAGAACGGTTTTGACATTGTATTTGTTCAGAAGTCGGGCAATTTTGGCCGAGAGCGGACCCACGTACGGAAGGAACACGAGTCGTTTGTCTTCTTCTTCGTCTTCTTCTTCTTCTTCTGGGGATGTCACTGCTTCCTTCTTCCTTTTAAGCACCCTGTTGATATGCGTTTCACTGTAGCCATTTTGGTGGAAGACTTCGAGCCGGACGGTGTGGCCGAGCGGTTCTAGGCGCTTCAGTCTGGAACCGCGCGGCCGCTACAGTCGCAGGTTCGAATCCTGCCTCGGGCATGGATGTGTGTGATGTCCTTAAGTTAGTTCGATTTAAGTAGTTCTAAGTTCTAGGGAACTGATGACCTCAGATGTTAAGTCCCATAGTACTCAGAGCCACTTAAACCATTTTTGGAAGACTTCCCTCAGATGTTGCAGCTCAGATGGTAGGCTCTCCCTATCCTTTCATGTCAATCGAAACTGAAATCTTGCCAACAACAAATGTAGCTTTTACATTCAGATTAATTCCTTTAGTGTTGGCTACAACAATGCTACTTGTTACACAAACAAGGTACCTTCAACCGTTCTCGTACAAGTCTAGAACAAGCGTTCTTCTGTTTCCATTCTTCTTTGTAAAAGTTCACAGAATAACGAGTCCACGTAATGCAGAGAGTGGCTAGCTCACTCGCTATCGTAGTCGGTGCATACAAACTTTATCTTTAGCCCCTAGTTCACGCTTGTTGTGGCGTAGTTAAACTTATTTACAGTATTCAAAAGGGATAGTACAAAAGAGGGTAGAACATTTGCACTGCAAAATGAAAAATTTACTAAATTATCATTAACGGAAACTCATATAAATACAGTGTTCTGCAAGATATAAGAACGAGATAGATAAACACAACGTATTAACAACTTGGTGGAAATGAATGAAAGTGTGGGAGCATGTTGCCATAGGTCTCCCAATCGAACACAGATAGCTGACGTCACATGGGGTGTAGTCAGCAACACAAGGTAGTGAAGAAACGGGAAAAGGCGGCATTGTTTCACGTGCATAGGGAGCGTTCCGAATCACAGGCACTGCTGCCCGAAGGAGGCGCTGTCAGCTATAGCAGCAGATGACCGCTGCAACAAGCAACGAGTAAGAAGGAATTCACGTCAAACAGTGGGCGCAGTTGCAACAACATTTAACAGAACTGAAAGGCACGAAATCTCTTGCTCCACAGTGGCACAGTGACTGTGTGGGGTGGTCTCTTTGCTCGACGATCAATACGCTGTGTTTCGTTGACACCCGCACATCGCCATCATCGTTGGCGATGGTGCCAACAGCATTGGGACTGGACCACCAAGGAGTGGAGTCTTGTTATCTTTTCGAATGCAAGTAAATTCAGTCTACGTTGTGTTTCTGGACGTCCCCTCATATGGCGAGAGGTGGGAACACGTAATGTATCCAGGAACATCGTCGAATAAGATAGTTTTGGTGGTCCAGGTGTTACACTTTGGCGAAGTATAATGTTTTATGGGTGTACTGACCTCCAAATCTTTGATCACAACACATCACCAGTCAAAGTTATTGTGTATACGCCTTCCCCATGTGTATTTCTCCCTGATTTCCTTTTTGTGGGTGACATTGCGCGACCACATCGAACAGCTCAGGTGGAGGAACTCCTGGAAGGAGATGATATTCGACGCATGGAGTGGCCTGCACGTTACTCCAACTTGTATCCCATGGAACACGTGTGGAATGCGTTGAGGAGATGTATTACAGAACGTCCCGGCACACCAATGGTATTCCAGCAATTGTCAACTGCGCTCGTGGAGGAATGGAATACCCTACCACAAGAACTCCTTACCAACTTCGTGGCCAGCATGGGAGCACGTTGAAGATCGTGCGTTGCCGTTCGTGGTGATCACACACGCCGTTCTTTCTATGTGTTGTCCAAGTTTCATTCAGTTATGTTACTTGGCGGCCGTAACCAGTCACGAACTGCATGTGGGAACGAAATCATGGCGAGTGACAAAATGTATTCCCTGCTTCGAGTCACTGCCAACTTTCTCCGCTGACAGTAAGAAATTAAAGGAATATGAAGATTGCCGGGTTGGCACGAACGTGCGGGAAAGAAGACAATTGAGTAACTAAACCTTTACCGCTACTCCGATTCCACTGCGGTTGATGAGTGAGAGGAATGTGAAACAACTGACTCGACCCGACACTGACAGGAACTTCGTGCGGAGAAAATAACATCGAGTAACGATACGTTTCAGATAGTTCTGCAACGATACTTCGAGTCTTGTGGCATATTTCTTACTCAGTAACGAACACATACGATAAGCAACAGTTCTGTTAACCACTGCACCGTCTACCTTGCATGCAGGCATAGGAACTTCAATTCATTTCACGACCAAAGTCTATTACAAATGTTCCCTTCATTATGTTTCCGTAGCTTGTATTTCAATGCCTTCAAATAACAGTTTTGCCCTCACGTTCCGCGCATTATTATTTATAGAGTAACATACATTGCAGATAAGTATTAAAAAGAGCATTCAATCAATGGAAAAATCTTTTACACACTTTTCAGTCTCCTATTCACAGCTCAATTTCTGAATATTGCCATCGGTGCCTTGAGTATTCAGATTCATTGCTTCTAATTTACGTCATAATGGTGTTCTAAATTTTAACACAAATATTGAGCAAGAGAAATTCACGTGCGACCAATTCTTTTTCCAGATACCGCAGTGTCAGCTGGAAACACGTCCTTCAGTGCGCAAGAGGGTAAGTACCGACGAAAAAAGTCAAGGAAAATTGTTAACAAAAGATAAATGGAAAAAGGTAGAACAGTCTTTCTTGAATTACAGATAAACAGAATGGGTGAACGTCATTTATGTGTACTAGGCTTATTGCCTAAGAGGGACTTCCTTGCGAACAAGATTCTTTCTTTGTGTCCTTCAGTCTTGAGTCACGCAAATCGTATCATTCGACTTCTTAGAAATCCATCATCAGATAATTTGAGTATAATAACAACTAGAATCTATTGTCGGAAACCAGTTTCGTACCATTTGTGTGACTCGAGGCTTGAGAAATGCGAGTATAATAACAACTAGAATCTATTGTCGGAAACCATTTTCGTACTATTTCTTTGACTCGAGGCTTGAGAAATGCAGTAAAAGAATTTTGTGTGAACATCAGGTATCTAGATCTACACTTTCACAGTACCTTAAACCATACTCCAAGTAATTATAAATAATTATTTACTTGATGCTAGTGTAATGGCTCTAAATTCTTAATAACATTCACAGCGAGGTAGTGAAGTGGTTAAGACACTGGATTTAAAATCAGGATGTCTAGCATTCAAATCGCCGCTCGTTTGTTCTGACTCAAATTTTCTGTGTGCTTCACAAATTTCTTGCGGTGAAAGTTGGGACTTTCCTCAAAGAAGTCAACAGCCTATTTTCTTCTTCACCCTTGTTCACTCTACGCTCGTGCTTTGTCTCTATTGAACTCGACGTCGATAAGACACTAAATTCTAATCTTTACCTATCGTTCGTTTTGAATATCAGAAGGCCTTATGGCAACTGAAATTATTCGATACTTGTGACCCATCCCAGCTTCATACGTGTAGCATTAAATTCCTATAGCTGGCCGACTTTTTCAGACACATTAATTTCACCAACACCTGCGTTTGACGTCAACATGAAATAGCCACTCACAGATGCAGATGGCAGCACTAACACGTCGGAGGGATGCATAAAACAGTGAAGTTGTTGTCATAATGCGGAAATGGAGCGATTATTGGTTTTCAGCCCAAATTTCCGAAACGGCTAAGTTTGTAAGCTGCTCTCGTGCTGCAGTGGGTAAAAAATAGCGTGAATGGCAAAATGGCGCCATACAAAACTGGTGCCGAGGCAACTGGTGCACCACAGGCCAAAGATGCCAGGGATAAATCATGACTGCAGAGGATGTGTATGGGCAGCTGTTGAACAACTGGCCGCCCAGATGAACCATGGGGCTACCTATAGTGCCTCCTCAATGACCGCTCAGCGAACGTTGTTGCGTATGCGCCTCTGCAGCAGGTGCCTGGTTCATGCACCCACATTGACTACGCCGACCGGGGTGGCCGCGCGGTTCTAGGCGCTACAGTCTGGAACCGCGTGACCGCTACGGTCGCAGGTTCGAATCCTGCCTCGGGCATGGATGTGTGTGATGTCCTTAGGTTAGTTAGGTTTAATTAGTTCTAAGTTCTAGGCGACTGATGACCTCAGAAGTTAAGTCCCATAGTGCTCAGAACCATTTGAACCATTTTTCTGACTGCTGTTCACTGGCGACGAAGGCTGGAATTTGGATTCCACTATCGCAAGTGGACGCCCACTGAGTGGCGACAGGTGGTTTTTGCATATGAATCACGTTTTATACTGCATCAGACAGAGTGCCTTTGCCGTGTACGGCATGAAACGTTTGAACACAACACACTGCAATAATCGCTGGAAGGTATGGGCTGGAGGGCATTCCTTGGGTCAAATGGTTCAAATGGCTCTGAGCAGTATGGGACTTAACACCTGAGGTCATCAGTCCCCTAGAACTTAGAACTACTTAAACCTAACCAACCTAAAGACAACACACACAGCCATGCCCGAGGCAGGATTCGAACCTGCGACCGTAGCAGTCGCGCGGTTTCGGACTGAAGCGCCTAGAAGCGCTCAGCCACTCCGGCCGGCCCTTGGATCATCTCATCATTCTGGAAGGCTCAGTGGATCAACACAAGTATGCATCTATCCTCGGGGACCATGTCCACCCTACACGCAGTTTGTTTCTCCTGAGCACGATGGCATCTACCAGCAGGACAATGCAATGTTTGTTTGGGTTTTGGTGCTTTAGGGTGCAAAACTGCTAAGGTCGTAAGTTCTCATATCATAATGTAAGAAAAAAAGATGTGCTAAATAAAAACCTTAGGCGAAAAAGGCAAAAACCCAATCAAGAAACTTTAAAAGAGTAGCAGCTAAGCACAAGGACGAACCTAGGGAAAATTCCGCAAAACATCGTTGAGATTGTGGAAGTCCCCTCATGGGAGGGCATCAAATTTACTTCGCCATGCTGCTGTGGCGAATAAAAAGTAAGACACGATCGATAGAACCCATGTCATCTGCTAAAACATATGACAAAGTGGACAACAAGCATAGACGTAAACGTAAACAGTTAAAAAATGGGCACCAGATCAGAAAGTGGCGCACCATCAAGGGTTGAGAGCAGAAGGCACAGAGTGGGACAGGGTCGCAATTAATAAATGGCCGTGACTGAAATGACAGTGTCCTATACGCAGCTGGGCTAGAATGACCTTCTCGCTATGTGAGGGCCGAGAGGAAGTCGACCATACTATTGGAAGATGTTTAATGTCCCAGAGTTTGTTGCTCTGGAGAGAAGACCATTGTTCACTCCAAAGTATCGCTAGATGCTGACAGACAGCGACACGAAGATCATGCAATGGAACAGAATGAGTAGCAGGCCAAGGGAGGAGAGATGCAGCCTTTGTAGCACCATCAGCAGCCTCGTTCCCTGGTACGCTGGCGTGACATGGATCCCACATGAACACCATGTTGGCTCCCCCCACAGTAAGCGAGTGGAGTCATTTTTGGATCCGTTGTACTAAAGGGTGAACTGAGCACAGCACATGAAGACTCTGAAGAACATTGAGAGAACCTAGGCAGGTGATACAATTTGGAAGCCTGTGTTCCCACATGTACTGGTGGCCTGATAGAGTCGTAGAGTTTCACAGTAGAAATCGAGCACTAGTTAAGAAGCCAATACTGAAAAAGATCCTCGCCAAGTACAAAGCCACACCCGACACCATGGTTGGTCTTGGAACTGTTGGTGTACGAAGGCACTGTTTCCAAGCCGCGTGCGAAGTGCGAGAAACTCGCTGTGCTACACTAGGCGAGGAGTAGTGCCCTTAGGAGACGAATGGAGTCCTAAATGAACACGAAGTCAGGGCGGTGAAGAGCTCGCACCCATGGGGAAAGTGGCAGGGAGCGTAAAGCAAAACTGTCGAAGCAGCAAACGAAAGCGAACTCCAGGAGGCAACAGAGAAGACGGGCACAGCCCATACTGGCGGTCACGGGAATCGCCAAGAAAGAAAGTGGTCTGGAACGTAACAGCAGAGAAGACTATGAGACATCAGCCAATAGTACGCTGACTAGGACCACACCACGACAGGAGCGGTCCCTATATTAAGAGAATGTAAGCCGCCGCTCCAGCTAGCCTCGGCCGCGCTAGAAGAGCTGCACTACAAGACGAGACGTGATTGTGAACAGTATTATTTACCTGTGTGCAAACTGTATATATTGAAGGACATTTCTTTGCTTGCGACACATCATTGTAAATCCGTTAATTATTGTCAATTCAGTTTACTGTAATAAACTCCATTAATATGATTTGCTTGAATTTCTGTCTAGCTATCCGAGAAAACAGTTCCCTAGACGCATTTTACTAGACGAGTGGGCCGTACACGACACATAGGATGGGTGACAGGGTATAGAAGACAGACGGCTCACGTAACGATTGAGCAGAACATCTCACTGGTAGGACAACAGTAAGTCAGTAGCCTCAGCATAAAGACTCTCAATGGTTCTAATATAGAAGGCACCAGTGGCTAAACATATCCTGCAATGGTGAATGGTGTTAAGACGACGGAAGATAGATGGATGCGTGGGTGAATATACGACACATCCATAACTTGGTTTTGAACTGAAAAGGGACTGGAATGAATGGAGGAGGATGGTCCGATCCGCTCCAAACGAGGTACCGCATAAATTATGTAGAAAATTGAGGGAGCAAGTACAATGAGCTGCCACGTAAGAGACATGGGAAGACCAACAGAGTTTCGTATCAAATCTGAGTCCAAAGAATTTCGTTGTGTCAACGAACGGAGGCAGGAACCATCCAAGACAGAGGGATGGGGGAAGAAACTCCCAGCGCCGTCAGAAGTTCATACAGATAGGTCTTCTCAGTGGAAAAACGGAAGCCATTGTTGATGCTCCAGTAATAAAGATGATCAAGACATCGCCGAAGGCGCCGCTCAAGTAGACAGGTTCGTTGACAGCTGCAGTAGATCCCAGAGTCATCAATGAAAGGAGAGCCTGAGATACCTGGCAGGAGACAATCCATAATAGGGTTAATGGCTATCGCAAATAGGACGACGCTGAGCACAGAACACTGAGGTAGCCCGTTCTCTTGAATAAAAGTGTCCAAGTGTCCAACAGGCCCGAGCCCATACGTGCGTTAAAAATATGGTCTCTTAAAAATTCTCAGCTAATAAGGGGCAGGTGACCTGGAAGCCCAACTCGTACATAATATGAGGGATACCCATCTTCCAGTAGGTGGCACTTCCGCAAAATATTGTTCATAATATGAGTTGACAAAATGACTAAAAGATCAACTGCAGAGCAGTGCCTACGGAATCTACATTGGGCGTTAGTGAAGAGATTCCGAGACTTGAGCCACCACACCAGCGACTATTAATCACACGTTCCATCACCTAGCAAACGATGCTGGTGATGGAAATTGGGCCTTAGCCAGAAGGAAGGTGTTTTTCCTTATCAGGCTTGGGTATGGGAATTAAAATGGCCTTACACACCAGGCACTGGGGAAAGTGCCACCTGTCTAAATGCAATTGTATGCATGGAGGAGAAAGCTCAAGATCTTAGGAGATAAGTGTTGCAACATCAGAAGGTGATGGCCATCTGGGCCTGGAGCAGATGGCTGGGACGAAGAGAGTGGATGTTTAAGTTCCCTCATAGTAAAAGCAGTGCTGTAAAATTCCTGATTATGCGAGGAGGAAGATACCGTCCTCCTCTCTGCCACCCGTTTCAGAGGGAGGAAGGCAGGATGGTAGTTGGTGTACTCAAAATGTCTGCAAAATACCGGAACAACATGTTGGAGGTATCAAGAGCGTCTACAATGACATTGGTCATTATTGTCAGATTGGAACCGGGGAATGAACTGTGTTTCCTGAAAACCGATGGAGATTATCTCAAACAAAGGAAGGAGGCTGAAACTGTAAAAAGAAATTCAAACAGAAAGCCAGTAAGCGTTTCTGCTATCCCTGAAAATGCGGCGACACTGCGCACGTAGCTCTTTATAATGGATACAGTTTGCCATCGTGGGATAGCGTTTTAAAACGCGGAGAGCTCGTCTCCGCGCACGGTTTGCGCCGCGGCATGCCTCAGTCCACCAGGGGACGGGGAAGAGGTGCGAGGTATGGAACATTCCACAGCAATACGGATAGCGTTTGTAAGGTATTCTACCTGGTCATCAATGCAAGGAAACTGGTGTTCATCGAAAGTGGCCAGTGAGGAGTAGAGCTGCCATTCAGCTTTGGAAAGCTGCCAGTTGGTTGGATGCACAAATGGCATAGGCATTAGCAAACGAATGACACAGGGGAAATGATGACTCGAGTGTGTGTCTGAGAGAACGGACCACTCGAGACAACAAGCAAGCTGAGTTGTACAGATCGAAAGGTCCAAGTGGGAAAAGGAGTGCATGGAATGAAGTATGGATGTACCTGTGTTCAAATAGATTAGATTGAGCTGGTTGAAGATATCTACAAGGAAAGAGCCTCTCGGACAGGGGCTTGGAGAGCCCCAAACTGGATGGTGGGCGTTTAAGTCTATGCTAGCAAAAGGGGTGGAGGAAGCTGGGCAATAAGTTGCAAAATTTCTGCCCTGGTGACAGCAGAAGACGAGGAAGAGTAGATATAGCAAAGAGAGAAGGTGAAACTGGGAAAGGAAAGACTCACAGCAACAGCTTGAAGCTGGGTGCTCAAGGACATGGTGTGACTGTAAACTTTGTCTCGAATGAGCAAAATGATTCCTCCATGAGATGGAGTCCACACCTCAGGGAGACTGAAGTGAAGTAAAGTGTGGGAGGTGAAAGCGATCGTGAGGGCTTAATTTTATTTCCTGGAGGCAGAAAACAACTGGATGGATGATCAAAAAAGGAACTGTTATTGAATCCTATTGGATCTGACGCCATTGGTGAGTAACCAAATCGGATGATAAACAGGAGATGGCTCAAATAAGGGGCTGTCACTGCGATGGCTGCCGAGTGCCAGAAGTCTAAAGTGTACAACGAACAGTTTCAGAGGCTAGAGGCTTCTGGTCCGTTAGTTCGACAGAGGTGTCGGTACTCGCCTTCAGTTGGCCAGAGGAGTGGTTATTGGCGGTGCGTCCTGGTGAAATGGTCGTCAGCTGGCGCTTGATGGCACTGCTGAAGAAGAATGCTGAGATGGAGACTGCACCTTGGCATTTGGAAGGTGCAGATCCAGATTTTGGCTGGTTAGATGTGCATAGAAAGTCATCATGAGAGTTCTCCTTTTGGATTTCCACGTTTCTGTTTGTGAGGAATGCTATTTCACTGACACAGGCGAAGGTTTGTTGGTATGGAGTTCACACATAATAAGTGATGATGAGGATGTGACCTTGGAACTTGAAGATTTCACAACTGTGGTACTAAACTGGAAGTCACAAGTCTGTGTAGCCATGTCCTTTGTAGGTCAGTGTGTGGTGAGAACTGTACTATAATTGCCAGAGGTGGTGTACAAAGTTCACAGCCAGTCGTCATTTTCCAAGCAATGTGGGGTACCCTGAACAGCTCTCTCATTGTGGTAGATTGGGCAGTCACAGGAGGAAGCATCTTGCAGTTGATATAGTGAGAGGAAGAAGATGGACACTCAAAATCATGAGCATCTGTGCCACAGGTTGTGCATTTGGCTGCATTTTCACAAGATTCACAGGCATGCTTGTAGTGCTGACATTTATAGCAACGTGTGGGATTCGGGATATATGATCTGAGAGTAATAGATTCATAGCAAGCCTTAATTTTTTATGGAAGCACTACACAGTCAAATGTGAGGAATAGAGTATGGACTGGCACTAATTTGTTATCAACCATTTTCATGATGCAGTGAACTGCAGGCACTCCGTGGTCAGTGAGATAGGCTGTGCTTTCCGCTTTGATCAGGCCATCAAGGAACTGAGTGTACATGACACTATGGGAGGAAGTACGATGGGTCTCTACTTTAACAGATTAGCTGTTGAACAGTGTTGTATTAAGCAGTTTCTGTGCTTGCAAAGAATTATCCGTCTCCAAAAGCAAGATCCCATTATGCAACCGAGACCAGGACTTCACAGGACGGGTAATGGCATCTACACCCTTCTGAATAACAAATGGATTAACTGTCATGAATTGTGACCACCTTCTTTGTGTGACACCATGAGGCATCAGGGTGCATCTGGGAGTGGCGTCGATTCTTTCATCTCAACCCATTTGTGCTTTTGAAATGAGGAACTCATTGTGGAGAAATCACCCACGATTTCCAGTGTCTCCGATGATGTACTCCTTCCTGCCCCCCCCCCCCTTCCCCCTCAAAGGGAGGCTCACTCGCCTTAGGTGATTGTCCACACTTCATGTAACTCATCCCAGAATGCAGACAGAAGAATCAGTCAGCATAGAGGAATGTACCGGCTCAGGCAATTATCCTTCCCTGGCACTGACCTTTACCAGAGGGTATTACAAGCCTTGCTTGTCGACTTGGGGCTGGGAATTACGTATTACCCAGTCATCTTCTACGCGTCAAACACGTGGGCTGGCATTCAGGAACGCACAAGGAGGAAGGAGAAGAAAGGAGCAGAAAAGGAAAACGAGCGACCTCAAATGCCAAAGCGGAAGAATGTTAAAAAAGGAAGGACAGTGAAAGATAGACGGGTGGATAGGACGAATCCATGCACAAGTTTACCAAGTACTTCAGTTTCCCAAGTAAGACATACAACTCGGTCCCCAAGGGAGGGGAAAAGAATAGCAGGATGATAGACATGTAACACACAAAGTAAAGTACTGCTGCAAAGGCTGGGGCCCTGTGGTAGCCCATTGCGTACTCACGAAAGAGTGGTGAGCCCCTGGGGCAGTGTATGTGCATGGTTCGAATAGCACCAGGGCGAATTTACCATACTCTCTTGGCCACAAAATTCTCCGGATTTAAACCCAGTCGAGGATCTGTGGTAACACTTCGACTGGACTGTTGACACTACGTGTCCATCTACATCTACTTATACATACTCTACAAGCCACCATATGGTGCGTGATGAAGGGTTCTCTGGCTCCTCAACCAAGAAACGTAGTGCAACTGGCCATGGCACTGAAGTCGACGTGGCATCACATCCCTGTTGGTATCTTCCAGAACCTCACTGACTGTCTTCTCGCACATCTCACACAAGTCCCACTGCAAAAGGTGGTTATACAGGCGTTTGACAGATGGTCACATTAATGTGAGTGGACAGTGTGATATGTAGTGATATACAAAAACCTTACTCATATAACAGTCTATCTATTAGTGAAAACCGTGTCAGAATTCCTACAGTAGTTCCTGAGATTAGGCTTCACGTGCAGACAGAAAAACGTGTAGTGGTACTTTAAATCTTCAAGTGACAAATTTTTTTTTCCAGCATAACAATGAAAGGCAGGTCAGTATGTATTCTTTGTGAATACGAATGAATAAATCTGCTCAATTTATTACGTATTTTTAAGTGACAATTATTCGTACCAATGAGTCAGGAGAAAAAAAGTGATATACATGGAAATTTCAATTATTTATCAGCGATATATATTGAGAGTCTCCCTAAGAGTCGTTAGACGCATTTTCTCTGGTGTTTCGGCAGATATTTGCAATTTTGTTTTTGTTGTGTGTAGTTGGAATCAGCCTTTACAAATACAACTCATCACGTCTTTCAGGCGACGCCCATTGTCGATGCAAAGCGTCGGTTTCTTCTTCTTACCAATAAAATTATTTTTAAAGCGGAAATTTACGTGCCCGTTCGATACAGCAGTCCCAGACTGGTTTAGTGAGACAATCGTTTTATCGACGTGTTTCAGCAGGGCCAGTAAAACCTGAAGAATTACCGTTACTTCATCAGCGATTGAGAGCACTGCTACATGGCGGTAGCAGTCATCGCAGGCCAGAGGGGGAAGAGACTCATTGCTAGATTGCTGTTTTTTCTTCGTGTTTTAATGCTTCTGTTAGACGTACTAGGAGAACATGGAAAGTGCCATTACCCGATTTCCCAGAAGCGTCGCTAGGGGGGAGAGGCGCCAAAATAAGTGAACACGTATCTTGGCTTATCCGTAGATACTCGACAACTTCTGAGAAACCGACTGTCAAAGTTTTTCACAAAATTTAGAAACCTTTTAGCGAGCGGTAAGCTTACTGCAACTGGTGGCATAATGACTAGGATCTCGGCGTCTAACTTTTGCGTCCTGTGTTCGAAACCCAGTTACTGTTTTTGGTATTTAATTTTTTCCATTTATCTTCCCATGTCCGTAGATTACCAAACGAATGTATCTTATCAAGTTAGGAGATACAAATGGAATTACATTATTATAAAATTACAACTGGAATTTACAATAAGTGTCATACATTCATTATACAATGTATGTGTGTACTGTATTTTCAGGAGTTAAAATCTTTTTAAATTCTCAGATTCTTATACTTCATTTTTATATCAGTTCTTAATTCTTGTATTGTATTGTGATTCTTGTGTTGTATCTTTACGAGGATTTGGTGCTTCCCCTGGGTGACACCAACCATAGAAACAATGGAAACATAGGAATTCCGAAACCACTGGCATCACACGGAGACAGGTTTGCCACAGTGATATTTCTTCACATGAATCAGAGTCGACAGAGGAACGTCGTAAATATTGCTGCAGTTTCGCTGCAAACTACGCATAACAGACCGCTGCTTTCGAAAATTGGCGCTTATAATTCATTATGAATGAAGGTATACTACCGCAATTTCCCTAAAAACATTTTCAAGTAATTTTTCCATTCATTCATTGTTTTTAATTCATTCACCAGACATAAAATTAGTAGACGAATAAGGACAACATTATTTCAATATAGATTGGAAAACATTCGGGTGGTGCTCTTCTGCTGTTGTGGGTAAACAAATGAAATACAAAAACAGCAATTAAAGTAATAATCGGATTTCGAATACAAGGCACGAAACTACTGTATTAAGGGAACCACACCGTGGTTCTCGAAGAAAAAAAATTTATTTTCGGTTTTCATCATATTTCGATAGATTAAGGTTTTATTTAAGTACTCGGAAAGGATTTTGCTGAAAAAAAATTTTTCGAGCATTTAAAGAGCATTTTCCTACGACGTGTGTTTATGTGCCACGTCCACTTTTCTGTCACCCGCTGTCAACTCTAAGCCATATGGAGATGCCATTATTAGCAAAATAGAATGTGTAGGCCATGTTCAAAAACGTTTGGGAACAAGGCTGAGAAAACTACCTGTTGATATGAGAGGAAAAAAATAAGAAGGTGGAAAATTGTTGACCGGACGGGGTCGGTTAACTAAAACTGAAATAGAAAACTTGCAGGTACACTATGGGTAGGCAATTAGGAAAAATAAAGAAAATCTGGAGGCAATGAAGAGAGATGTTTGGGCCATATTCTTCCATAAGTCCTCTACTGATGATAAGCCATGTCATGGATTGTGTCCATCATGAGAAAATTCGTGGCGCAAATACAATAGGGCTCAGGCAACTGGAGAATCTTATTCTCACCAGCATTCTCTTCCTGCTGCTGTTATTACAGCAGTTAAACCTATTTTCAGAGACTTGACTCATCCTAACCTTCTAAGGAAATGTCTGCATGGGTAGACACAGAACCCAAATGAATGTTTCAACAGCATAATTTGGAACTGCCTTCCTAAAACTGTATTTGTAGGCATGCATACAATAAAACTAGGAGTTCATGATGCAGTTATTACATTCAATTGTGGTAATATTGGAAAGTGTTGGGTACTGAAAAAGCTGGGAATTAATCCTGGTGAAAATATGCTCACTGGGCTGCAACATTGCGATAAAATGAGGATAGCCGATGCAGACAGGTCTGCTTCTAATACGGCCAAGAAAGCAAGACAAACATCCAGGAAGGTGAAAAAGAAGCTGGAAGACCTGCTAGAGGCCAAAGAAACGCCATCATATGCAGAAGGACAGTTTTAATAAACTGTAAGTAACAAATTTCAAAAGTTATTTCTTTGATGTCAATTTCCCGTAAACTAAAATTTTCAATGCATATGCCCTGTTATATCAGAAACTATCATAGATAAATGAATGAAATTTTCAAAGACCCTGCATAACATAAAAAGCCACCTCTGGTACTACATTCATTAATATTCCCCCATTAGGAAGCTCACAAAAAAATTCTGGAGAAGAAACGTAATATTTTTTGTTAATAAATTTAAAAAAGTATTTCTTAAAAGCTATAAAATGGATAAAGTAGATTTTAGTACAGTTGACTCTATTAGCATCAAGTAACATACAGTAAAAATATTAAGGTCCTGCATCAAATAGTTTTTTTCAGAAACGGGTCAAATACTTGCCTAAATTAACATGGGTTAGATAGGCAGGGTATGGTCCCCTTAAGTCGCGACGCTGACCCCTGCGCCGCCGCTTTATTTGGGCAATATACTTACTGAAAGGCACATAAAGAGTCTCGAAAACTTTGACCGCCGTTTTCTCAGAAACGGTCGAGTATCTACGGATAAACCGAGACACGTGTTCGCGTATTTTCACTTCTTTTCCATTAAGCGACGCTTCTTTGAAATTGGGTAATGGTACTTGCCGTCTCTCCTCCGAAGTTGGGACCGCACTATGGAATGGACACGTTAAATTTCATTCTGTTTGTAATGGGAAACAGATCGACGCTTTCTGTCTACACTAGGCTTCGCATAAATAATCCGCGATGGACAGTCTGGTAATTTTTTTTTTTTTTTTTTTTTTTTTTTTTGCTGACCCCTGTCGCACATTGAAAAAACACAGTGAAAATACGCAAATGCATCGAGCTGCTTGCAGACGGATGACAGTATCATATTCAAAGCCTTGGAATCAAACCAAGATTGTTCATAGATGGAACCTCCACCATGACATGGTGTTGGGTCCTAACAGCCTTCGGAAATTCTTGTTTCTCTTTATATCTGATGGTGGCAAGCGCACAGTTCCAGACGGCTCTACGAAATATTGTGGAGTGCATGATACTAGATCCGGCGGCCGACCCGAGAGTCAGGTATTGAATATATCCGCGGGGAAATCCGAAATAGTTGCAACTGAAATTATTGTTTGTTCAATTTCACTGAAAAATGCAACTGGCTTAAATTGGAATATATAGGCTCAGAAAAAAATTCAACAAAGAAATGAAAATTATTTCGAAGAAATAAAGAATTTCTTCAAATTAAACTTCTCTGCCTTAGGCTGCTGCACTAAGCTGAGTGAGTTTCGATCGTATGTAAGAAACAATGTCTCAGTTCTTATAATGAACACTCTGTTCAGTATTTCTGTTGCACGACTTTATGTATAACTCGTTACCTATTTTACACAACGTTGAAAAGTTTATTCT
Organism: Schistocerca piceifrons; assembly: GCF_021461385.2. NCBI lineage: Eukaryota > Metazoa > Arthropoda > Insecta > Orthoptera > Acrididae > Schistocerca > Schistocerca piceifrons. Next base: position 217,923,310 of record NC_060145.1, on the reverse strand, counting down.
GCATTACAAAGATTCTTCTAAGGATTTAAACGAAATGAAACTGAAAAATAAACGTGAAAAGGACGAACAACGAGAAAACTTAGACTCCAAAGGAATTTAAAGGACGACACTTTTTCGAGCGTTGAACAAATTACTGGTACTTGACGAAATTTGAAGAAGACATTGTTTACAATAATTTAAAAAATGTAAAGTTTGTTCTCTTGCTATACCCTTTAAACCTTGTCGCTACAGATTCTTATGTTGGTTCTACAGACAAAAATTACGTGCAGCTTATCTTCGAGTGTCTACAACACACTTACTAGGGTTCCGAAATTTAACTAAAGCTCTTCAGAGCTTGTATTTAAGTTTCCCAATCATACTGCAATCATCGGTGGGGACTTAAATCATTTAATATTCAATCGGAAAAATCACAGTTTTGCTAGTTGTGGGCGTGATAAGACATCCCGTGATTACTAAATGTGTTCTCTGAAAAGTAGCTGGAACAGGCATTTCAGAACCCCACTCATGATGGAAATATATTGGATTTAACAACAAACAGACCTGACGTATTTGAGGATGCCCACATCGAAACTGATATCAGTAACCGTGGTGGGGTTGTGGCAAACAATGATTACCAAAGTCAAAGGACAGCTAAAACAAACAGAAAGATATACATGTTCAGTAAAGCAGATTAAACATATGTAGCGTCATATCTCGAGGAACTTGAAACCTTCAGAACATGGAGTAGCATGCAGAGGAACGATGGCTCAAATTTAAAAGAACAGTTGGCCCTACACTGGACAGATATGTACCCAGTAGAATAGCTCATAAAGGGAGGGAGGGATCCTCACTGGTACAGAGACACTGTAAAAAGCCGCTAAAGAAATAGACTACTGCAGAACAGGTATAAAACAAGGCATATGACTATAGGCAGAGAGATGCTGAATGAAACACGTTTGGCACATGTGACTACCTTAGCAGAATATTGTCATATGATGTTTCACAAACCCCAAACAAATTCTGGTCGTATTTAAAGAATGTTAGTGCCACCAAAGTTAGTGTCCAGTCCCTAGTGAATGAGACAGGGACGGGAATTGAGGCTTGCAGACCGAAAGATGAAAAGCTTAACTCTGTTTCCAAACATTCTTTTACAAAGGATCCCCCACGAGAATTGCCCCAACCTAATCCTTGTACCACTGAAAAGGCGAATGAAATCAGTATTGGTGTCAGTGGCGCCAAGAAACAGCTGAATTCGTTAAAATTGAACAAAACTCCAGGACCCGAAGGAATCTTTATCATATATCAGAAGTTGGAAAGCAACTGTCCATTCGTTTAGTAAAGCAGTCAGTCAGGCTCTACCTCTCGGCTGATATACGAGTATTGCTACAGAACGGCAAGTTGTTTATCATTTTCTGTGTTTTCCTCGTAGTTTATTTATTAAATTTCGTGCGTGTTTCTCTGTTCAAGAGATTTAATCTCGAGTTTTTGTAAGTGTAATACCATTCAGTCTGTAGCGCAATAGTTGCTCACTGGACAGCCAGCTACGTAGCTCATTAACGTATCAGCGTCCATTGGTGCATCAGGAGGGCAGCAAACTGCCTATCTAGAACTTCCCGCTTTTATAGTTCACTTCTTCAGTTAGTCTGGCTACGATGGCTTGGATGTGTGCATGCTGTGTGCAGACGCAGGAGGAGCTGGCAACAGTTCGCAAAAAGCTGAATGTCTTTTGGCTATGGTCAGTCCCCTCGGGATGTAGTGGTGGCGGAGAATCTGGCGTGTTGCATGGGACACTTCAGGTGCCGCTTGTTTTGCCCACAGGATCTGCTTCCAGTGCGCCCAACGTGGTGGCTACGCACTCACAGTTGGGTGAGTGGCAGGTGGTAACACGTTTATGTCACTCGAGGCAGAGGGCCGATGGCCTCGCCCATTCACCCTTTGTGTGGTCAGGTTGTCGCTCCTTCAGCAGGGTCCGAGTAGGCACGTGGGGGAAACGATTTACTAGTTATTGGGAGTATTCAGGGCTGGAAAGAAAGCACTGATTATGTCTGCCAGGAGGGACCTCACCAAGATTTGGAGGTGGCCCTGCCAGTGTGTATTGAGTGTGCAGGGTGCAGTCATCTGCATGTTGTGGTTCATGTCAGCATCAATGACATGGATTCTGAGGCGATCCTCAGTTCGCATAGGCAGCTGGCAGAGGTGGTGAAAACTGCTGGCCTCGTGTGCAGGGTGTAAGCAGAGCCCGCAATTTGCAGCATCATTCCCAGAGTCGATTGGGATCCTTTGGCTTGGAGCCAAGTGGAGGGTCTCAACCAAAGGCTTTGCCAATTCGGTGACGGTCTTGGCTGCAGATTTCTAGACATGCGTTATCGTGTGGGGATTTGTAGGATTCCCCTTGATAGGCCAGGGATGCACTACACAAAGGAAGCAGCTACTTGAGTAGCAGAGTACTTGTGGAGTGCATGTGAGGGTTTTTTAGGCTAGACAGTAGTTTGAGGTGTTCTGTTTAACACATGCCAGTCGATATGCAGCAAGGGAAGTCAGTCGGTGTTCAGAATCAAGACACTTCAACTGTCACAATTTTATCAGTAAAGTGTTAGTATTCGTAATAAACTTCCCGAATTTACTGCTCTCCAGGAAAGTTCTCGCGCTCAAATTATTCGTGGGGCCAAGAGCTGGCTGAAACTTTAAGTGAAAAGCTCTGAAATATTTAGTGAGTCGTGGAACGACAGATTAGACAGATTAGAGGCCATAGCAGGGTGTGTGTTCATTGCAGGTGACAAAAATAATGTCTCTATTGAGGTCGGGGTTGCGTGTGACAGTGAAATCGTCTGATCGCATATAACAGGTGTAGGTGAAACCGAGTTAGTTGTTGGATATTTTTACCGGCCACCCGATTCTGCTGTGACATTTCTAGAGTCATTCAAAGAATATCTATGGTCAATAGCAATACTAGTTGGAGGTGACTTTAACCTGACGAGTATAGACTGGGATGTCTATGGATTCATTGCTGGGGGAGGGGGGAGGGCTACAGACAGACAGTGTGCGAAATACTTTTGAACACGCTTTCTGAAAATTGTCTTGAACAGCGAACTCGGCAGCCCACAAGCAGTGGAAATATATTGAACCTTATAGCTAGAAATAGGTCGGACCTTTTCGACAATATCAGTATATAAATGGGGATTAGCGATCGTGATGTCATTGTAGCAACTACGATTACGAAAGTTAGTAGATCAGTTAAGAAGGCTACGAGGGTGATTCTGTTAGATAGAGCAGATAACAAATTCGTAGTGTTGGCAGAAGAGCCAACACTGTGTTTCTAGAGGAGGCCGAAATGCACGCGTTTAATTACACTCTGACTGGCGTGAGGTCTGGAACAGTTAAAGGAATTAATAGTAGCAAATAAAGTAAGTAGTTGATATAATACTTAACTTTAATCCACAATTGTAGAACATCGCTCTTGATGATACATGCTTCACATAATAAATATCAATTGAATACGGCGCCTTGCTAGGTCGTAGCAAATGTAGCTGAAGGCTATGCTATCGTCTCGGCAAATGAGAGCGTATATGTCAGTGAACCATTGCTATGAACGTCGGCTGTACAACTGGGGCGAGTGCCAGTACGTCTCTCTAGACCTGCCGTGTGGTGGCGCTCGGTCTCCTATCACTGACAGTGGCGACACGCGGGTCCGGCGTATACTAATGGACCGCGGCCGATTTAAAGGCTACCACCTAGCAAGTGTGGTGTCTGGCGGTGACACCACATTCCTCCCCCGCAAATCGGCGTACGCTTGTGTTATAAGGCTTCCGCCCGCCGTGGGGAGGACCCCATGTTGACGTATGCGACGAGGTGGGGAGCCTAACAACAGGCGAGGCTGTGCCACCCGCACCCGGCCATTCGGTCCGAGGGGAGCTAGGAAACGCCTGAAAACCTAGTCCAGGGTGCACGCCAACATGCGGTGTATGCGCCCGTAAAGAGACAGGAGGGGCCGAAGAGTCGACCTCCATCGCGTCGGGGTAGCCGACGAGCGAAGACGACATCTGGTCCGGAGCGGGCAAGAGTTCCATGTCGGAGGACAGCTGGTCACGGGAAGCGATCGGCGGCGCCTGACCCAGGGAGGCGCTTGGCGGTTGCAGCGAAGCGTCCACTGCGGGCGTCGCCGGCGGGAGAACAAGCGGCGGCGGCGGCGGCGGCCCGTCGCCATGGGGCAAAATGGAAGGCAGCGTCGGTAACACCTGGGGATGAGGCGAGCCAGTAGATGGGTCCCCAGCGCGCTGACCGGACGGCACCGTCGCTGAAAGCAGACGGGGAGCGGCAGATCCCGTGCGACGACAGAGGCGCAGCTGATTGAGATGCCGACGCACCTCACCAGAGGCCCCCAAAAGCCGTGAACCTCGATAGTTGCGATAGTATACAACGTCGCCTGGAGCAAAAGCAGGCGTCTGCCGCTGCACAGGAACCTGATGCGGCGGATGTAGCAAAGACATCAAGGTTCGATGAGGACGATCGTGCAACAGCTCAGCCGGCGAGCGACCATCTCGGGGCTGAGAGCGATACGAGGACAAAAAGAGCAATAACGCGTCCTCCCGAGAATGCGACTCTTTCAACTTCAATATCTGCGACTTGAAAGTCCGGACCAATCTTTCAGCGGCACCGTTTGACTGAGGCGAAAACGGCGCGGATGTCAGATGTTGAATACCATTGGCCTTGCAGAATGACTGAAATTCTGCGGACATGAATTGTGGGCCATTGTCGGAAACAATAGTCTGGGGAAGACCTTCTATGCAAAAGATAGCAGATAACGCTTGGATGGTGGCAGATGACGTCGTGGAAGACATCCAGACAACAAAAGGAAAATTACTGAATGAATTTACAACAACCAACCACCGAGCATTCCAGAATGGACCAGCAAAATCTATGTGCAAGCGTTGCCAAGGGAAAGTGGCTTTCGGCCATGCAAAGAATTTCCGCGGTGGTGCGGATTGGTGTTCAGCACACGCCATGCAAGAAGAGCACATTTTCGTAATCGCAGCATCGATTCAGAACCAAGTACAGTGCTGACGAGCAAGTTGTTTCGTGCGCACTATACCCCAATGTCCTTGGTGGAGAAGCCGTAAGACAGAGGACTGTAATGAACGTGGGACCACGACCCGGGACTGATCATTATCAGAACGCAACAGCAAAATACCACGTCGTACAAAAAGTCTCTCCTTGTGAGCAAAAAATCGGCGAAACAACGGATCCTCGATCCGTGATTTTGACAAGGGCCATTGCGTAGCGACAAAACGCAAAACGGTAGCAAGGACAGGGTCAGCAGCTGTGGCCGTAGCTACACGACGAAAATCAATCGGAAACGATTCGACCACGTCATCGGTTTTCGAATCAATGAACATGCAAGCAAGTTCGGAAGAATCGAATGCTCTATCCTCAGCAACAGGCAAATGGGACGACGCATCGGCGTTTCCGTGCTTAGCAGTGGACCGATACAAGATATCGTAGCGGTACTGCGAGAGGAAAATAGACCAGCGAATGAATTTCTGCGCTGTACGTGGAGGTACAGACTTGTTCGGATGAAAAAGCGATGTCAAAGGTTTGTGGTCTGTGATGATGGTAAAGCGACGACCATACAAGAAATCATGAAACTTTGTAACACCAAATACGAGAGCCAAAGCTTCTTTCTCGATCTGTGAATAACGTCTTTGCGCAGACGAGGGCAATTTGGACGCAAAGGCAATAGGGCGATCATGCGATCCATCTTTGTGCGCAAGCACAGCACCGATCCCGAAATCCGATGCATCTACCATCAACAAAAGGGGTTTCCGGGGATCGAATGGCGTAAGGCAAGTATTTGAAAGCAACGCCGATTTCAACTGGCGAAAGGCGCGTTCACATTCCGTTGTCCAGACAAATGGAACACCTTTACGGCGTAAGCGATGAAGCGGAGCTGAAATGGAAGAGGCATTGCGCACATAGCGATGGTAGTAATTTATTTTACCCAACACACTCTGTAGCTGCTTCAAATTCTGCGGCGAAGGCAAGTCTTGTATGTCACGGAGGTGCTCTGGACTAGGATGTATGCCTTGGGCATTGATTACATGTCCCAGATATGGTAAATCACGAGCAGAAAACACATGTTTGTCCTTCCGCAAGCGAAGACCATTTTGTCGCAAGACCTGAAATAATGTTTGGAGGTTGGCTAAATGTTCTTCTTCCATCTTTCCGGAGATCACAATATCGTCCAGATAGTTTGCTGCAGTAGGGACCGACGCACAAACAGTTTGCAGATATTGCTGAAACAATGCAGGGGCGGATGCACACCCGAATGGCAGTCTTTTGAACCGATACAAACCAAGATGCATATTAACCACCAAGACGCGCTGGGATTCTTCATCCACTGGTATTTGCAAGTACGCATCAGCGAGGTCCAACTTCGAAAAATATTTACCCGGGCACAGTTTGTCAAAAAGATCTTCCAGGCGGGGTAAAGGAAAAGTTGCAATCACTAGTTGTGGATTCACTGTAGCTTTGAAGTCCACACAAAGTCTCAATTTTCCGGAAGGCTTTGGCAAAATTACTAAGGGTGTTGCCCAGAGAGAAGCCTGCACATGTTCAATCACACCTTGTGATTCCAAATCGTGTAAGGTTCTTGCGACCTCATCACGCAATGCGTGGGGAACATTGGGCGCTCAGAAAAATTTCGGTTGCGCGTTGACTTTCAGTTCCAAATGGGCTTTATAGTTCCTAGCGCAACCTAGGCCCGGTCCAAAAATGTCTGCAAATTCTTCACATAGACTAGAAACACTGGCTGAAGGCACAGTCTGGTTCACGAATAGGACCTGATTTACTATAGACAAGTTAAACAACTGAAATAAATCTAAACCAAACAAGTTCACTGCAGAAGAAGAACGAAGTACATAAAATGACACAAGTTTTGTTTGTCCCTTGTATGTGGCAAGAAGGCTGCACTGTCCTAACACAGAGATATTCTGACTGGAATAACTATTTAACTTAACATTTGTGGCACGCAACGGAGGTGTGCCCAGTTGTTGGTACGTGTCGTGATTGATTAGTGAAAGTGCAGCTCCGGTATCGAGCTGGAATGGGATCACGTTGCCATGAATGTCCAAATCTACAAAAAGTTTATTGTCCTGCTGACGACAAGAGCGACTGTCTCGTGCAATTTGAACTGACACTGGTACAGAATCACTTGCGACCTGACATGATTTCCGTCGATGTCGACGCACACTATTGGTGGGACGAACACAGTCACTGTTAGAGAGAGTGGCACTGGCTGGAGTCGAATGAACTATATGAATGTCCATGGGCGAAGGTGCACGAGCCTGAGTATTCTTGGTTCGATTCCGGCGTGAAGCAAAGGGCCCGGAATGGTTGTGAGTGTCCGATCTGAGCTTTTTCTGGCAAACACTCTGAACATATCCTTTTTTATTACAGTGAAAGCAAATAGCTTGGCGTGACGGGCAGTTCTCACGCAAATGTCTAGTAGCACACCGCGGGCATGATTTTAGCACTGCATTTGCCTGCTTACGCGGCACACGTGGCTGCGCGGACGGGCGCAAGGGCTGTTTACTGTTCCGTGCAGCTCGCCCGGCGGGCTGGTTAACGTGACACATGGCTGGGGAAGATTCAAATGATTCCTGAGCAAAGTCAAGTGTGTCCTGCCTATCCAATATGTCTATCACTTGTTGAAGGGAGGGATTGACTAGTTTCAAAATCTGTTCCCGTATACGAACATCAGAAACGTTCTGTGCAATTGCATTACGCACCATAGTATCTGAATAAGGGAGTCCACATTCACACTCAAAAGCACAAGCCCTAGTAAGGCCTTGCAAAGTTGCAACCCACTCCCTATTAGTCTGATCGGCCATACGTTTGGTACGAAAGAATGTATACCTTTTTGCAACTACATTGACAGATTCTTTGAAATATGCATCGAATGCCGACAAAATTTCTTCGTAGGACAGAGTTGCTACGTTGCGTCGGGGAAACAATTTCACTATCACTCGTTACATGTGGACGCCGACACACGACAATAAGTGAGGCTGCCGCTCATTACCTTGAATTCTGTAGGCGGCGAGATGGAATCCAAATTGGCGTGACCACTCCGTCCAGCTTTCCAGTGGCCCATGAAATGGACGAAAAGGTGGTGCAACTGCATGTTGTGGGTGCGGTAGCGGTGGAGCGACGGCTGCCGCATCATTTTGCATTGCACGTTGACCCTGGACGAGCTGTCCAAGGGCATCCAATAAGGCCTGCGTCTGCTGATTCTGCAAGCGATAAAATTCGGACAGTACATCTGGAGATTGTGGCGAAGCCATGACACAAGTAAATTAGAGCAATACGACCGTTAAATCTTCGTCGCCAATTTGTGGTGTTGGCAGAAGAACCAACACTGTGTTTCTAGAGGAGACCGAAATGCACGCGTTTAATTACACGCTGACTGGCGTGAGGTCTGGAACAGTTAAAGGAATTAATAGTAGCAAATAAAGTAAGTAGTTGATATAATACTTAACTTTAATCCACAATTGTAGAACATCGCTCTTGATTATACATGCTTCACATAATAAATATCAATTGAATACGGCGCCTTGCTAGGTCATAGCAAATGTAGCTGAAGGCTATGCTAACTATCGTCTCGGCAAATGAGAGCGTATATGTCAGTGAACCATTGCTATGAACGTCGCCTGTACAACTGGGGCGAGTGCCAGTACGTCTCTCTAGACCTGCCGTGTGGTGGCGCTCAGTCTGCTATCACTGACAGTGGCGACACGCGGGTTCGGCGTATACTAATGGACCACGGCCGATTTAAAGGCTACCACTTAGCAGGTGTGGTGCCTGGCGGTGACACCACAAAATTATTTGCATCTCACTTAGACAGTGAATTGGCATCATTTAATTCCAGTAAGGTGGATGTAGAAGAATTATGAGCAAAGTTTAAGGAGATTGTAAATCATTGTCTGGACAGTTATGTGCCTAGTAAGTGGATAAAGGATAGAGAAGGCCTATAATGGTTTAATAATGAAATTCGGCGGATACTGGGAAAGCAGAGACTGTTCAAAAGAGAACACACAAATGACGACAAGCGAAGGTTACTAGAGATTCGTGAAAAGAGCTATGCACGACGCATACAGCAACTACTACCATTACACCTTAGCAAAAGGTCTGGCAGAGAACCAGAGAAAATTCTTGTCTTACGTAAAATCATGGGTCTAAGGCCTGCATTCAGTCCCTCGTTGACCAGTCTGTTGTGACAGTTGAAGATAGCAAAACAAAGGTTTTAAATTTGGCGTTCAGGAAATCGTTCACACAGGAGAATCGTACAAGCATACCATCATTTGACCACGGGACACATCCCCATATGGACGACATAGTAAAAAGCACACCTGTCGTAGAGAAACACCTGAAAGATTTGAAAGCACATAAATCACCAGGTTGGGATGGAATCCCAGTTCGATTTTCGAAAGAGTACTCGAAGGCATTGGCCCCATACCTTGCTTGCATTTATCGTGAATCTCTTGTCCAACACAATGTCGCAAGCGACTGGAAAAAAGCACAGTTGACTCCATTATATAAGAAAGAACGGACCTGGTAAATTACAGACCAATATCAGTAACTTCTGTTTGCTGCAGAATTTGAACACATTTTCAGTTCGAAAATAATAAATTTTCTTGAGGTTATGCAGCTTATGTCCACGAATCAGCATGGTTTTAGAAAGCATCGCTCGTGCAAAACTCAGCTTGCCCTTTTTCCATACGATATGGTATACTGAGGACTATGAATGAAGGACAACAGGCAGATTCCATATTTCTAGATTTCTGGAAAGCATTTGACACCTTGCTCCATTGCAGGCTGTTAACGAAGATACAAGCATATGGAATAAGTTCACAGATATAGTGAGTGGCTCGAAGACTTCTTAAATGATAGGAACCAGTATGTTGTCCTCAATGGGGAGTGTTCCTTAGAGACAAGGGTATTGTCAGGAGGGCTCCAGGAAAGTGTGATAGGACCGATGTTGTTCTCTAAACAAATAAATGCTTCAGTGGACAGGGTGGACAGCAATCTGCGGTTGTTTGCTGATGACACTGTGGTATAGGCCTACGGTAAAGTTGAATGACTGTAGGAGGATACAGGAGGACTTAGACAAAATTCACAGTTTCTGTGAATAGCAGCTAGCCATAAATGTGGAAAATAAATTAATGCGGATGAGTAAGAAGATCAAACCTGTAATGTTTAGATGCAGTACTATTAGTGTCCTGCTTGACACAGTCAAGTCATTTGAGTATCTGGACATAATGTTGCAAAAAAAAATGAGGTGGAATAAGCACATGAGAACTGCGGTAGGGAAGGCGAATGGTTGACTTAAGTTTACTGGGAGAATTTTAGGAAAGAGTGGTTCACCTGTAAAGGAGACTGCATATAGGGCACTGGTGGGACCTATTCTTGAGTATTGCTCGAGTTTTTGGGATTCATACCAGTTCAGACTGAAGGAAGACATGAAAGCAATTCAGAGTGAAACTGACTGCTGAACTATTCTACTGCCGCCAATATACATTGCGGGTAAGGGCCATGAAGATAAGATTAGAGAATTTAGGGCTCATACAGAGGGATAAAGATAGCCTTTTTTTCCCTCGCAGTATTTGTGAGTGAAACAGGAGGGGAAATGACAAGTAGTGGTACCGGTTACCCTCTGCCACACACTGTATGGTGGCTTCTGTGTAGATGTAGATATAGATTCTATACTGAATTTGTGGCTGGGTTAGCCCCTTTTCTGACTATAATGTATTGCAGATCCCTTGAATAAAAAAAACATGCTCAGTTCTTAGAAAACAGCATCGGTCACGCCCATATACAAGAAGCATTGTAGAAGTCATCCTCTAAACCACCATCCAGTATCCTTGACATAGATTTGTTGTGTGATCTTAGAACAAATTCTGAGCTCAAACACAGTGAGATATCTCCAACAAAATTATTTTCTCCATGCAATCCAGCACTGAATCGAAAAACATCGACTATGTGAAAACCAACCAGCACTCTTCCCACATGACTGCTGAAAACAATCAGGTAGATGCAGTATTTCTTTATTTCCAGAAGAATTTGACTCAGGACCACACCTACACTTATTGTCAAAAGTATAATCTTATGGGTATCAAGTGCACTTTGTGACTGAAATGAGGACTTTTAGGTAGGAAGGACACAGCATGTTATTGTGGATGGAGAGTCATCGTCAGATGTAGGAGTAACTTCTGGTGTACCCCAGGGAAGTGTGTTGGGACCCTTTCTGTTAATGTTATGTATTAATGACCTTGTAGACAACATACAAAGTAACCTCAGACTTTTTGCAGATGATGTAGTTATCAGTAATGAGGTGCTGGGTGGAAAAAGCTGCATAAATATGTGGTCAGATCTTGATAGATTTGCAACTGCTTCAGTCATTTTTTCTGCACTCCATATGTGAACAGAATGGGAAGAAACCCTAATAACTAGTACAATGTGATACACCCTCTGCCATACACTTCACAATGGTTTGCAGAGTATGGATTTAGTTTAGACTATTCCAGCAAATAATATGGGGCATGCTGAAAATTAATGTCTCTGAATTTTTTATTCTGTTCTCAATATCAGTTTAGGTATACATGTCATGCATATTACTCAGTCAACTTTCTTCTTTTATTGACACAAGTCGAAATTTTTTGCCCCTATAGGGATCTGAATTGTAGCTTGTAACATGGCAGTGTGTAATGCAACTATGTCAGTGCTTGAGAAACTGCATGCTGTAATTCCTCAGAAAACTGAAAGCAGAAAAGATCACCTCCAGAAATTTCACTTTGATAATGATGAAGCAGTGCAAGCAGAGGTGAGACTGTTGCTCCTTCAACAAGTCAAACATTCTATAGTGATGGCACCAATGAACTGGTCTCTCATTTGGAGAAATACGTTTGTCACCAGGGTGACTATTTTTTTTAAATTTATTTTTTATTTACACATCAAGTTCCATAGGACCAAACAGAGGATCAAATCTCGAAGGTCATGTAACGTGTCAGTACATGAAATTAAAATGTAGAAGTAATAACAGATAAAAATAACATGTTTATGAACCCAAAAAAGTCAGTACATAAGTTTAAGTAAACAAAATCAACAATACAAGAATCGGCTTATTTTTTCAAGGAACTCTTTGACAGAATAGAAGGAGTGACCCATTAGGAATCTCTTCAGTTTAGATTTGAAAGTGCGTGGATTACTGCTAAGATTTTTGAATTCTTGTGGTAGCTTATTGAAAATGAATGCAGCAGTATACTGCAACCCCTTTCTGCACAAGAGTTAAGGAAGTCCGATGCAAATACAGGTTTGATTTCTGCTGAGTATTAATTGAGTGAAAGCTGATTATTCTTGCAAAGAAGTTAATATTGTTAACAAGAAATGACAGTAAGGAATATACACTCCTGGAAATTGAAATAAGAACACCGTGAATTCATTGTCCCAGGAAGGGGAAACTTTATTGACACATTCCTGGGGTCAGATACATCACATGATCACACTGACAGAACCACAGGCACATAGACACAGGCAACAGAGCATGCACAATGTCGGCACTAGTACAGTACACCTTTCGCAGCAATGCAGGCTGCTATTCTCCCATGGAGACGATCGTAGAGATGCTGGATGTAGTCCTGTGGAACGGCTTGCCATGCCATTTCCACCTGGCGCCTCAGTTGGACCAGCGTTCGTGCTGGACGTGCAGACCACGTGAGACGACGCTTCATCCAGTCCCAAACATGCTCAATGGGGGACAGATCCGGAGATCTTGCTGGCCAGGGTAGTTGACTTACACCTTCTAGAGCACGTTGGGTGGCACGGGATACATGCGGACGTGCATTGACCTGTTGGAACAGCAAGTTCCCTTGCCGGTCTAGGAATGGTAGAATGATGGGTTCGATGATGGTTTGGATGTACCGTGCACTATTCAGTGTCCCCTCGGCCAGTGTAGGAGATCGCCCCCCACACCATGATGCCGAGTGTTGGCCCTGTGTGCCTCGGTCGTATGCAGTCCTGATTGTGGCGCTCACCTGCACGGCACCAAACACGCATTCTACCATCATTGGCACCAAGGCAGAAGCGACTCTCATCGCTGAAGACGACACGTCTCCATTCGTCCCTCCATTCACGCCTGTCGCGACACCACTGGAGGCGGGCTGCACGATGTTGGGGCGTGAGCGGAAGATGGCCTAACGGTGTGCGGGACCGTATCCCAGCTTCATGGAGACGGTTGCGAATGGTCCTCGCCGATACCCCAGGAGCAACAGTGTCCCTAATTTGCTGGGAAGTGGCGGTGCGGTCCCCTACGGCACTGCGTAGGATCCTACAGTCTTGGCGTGCATCCGTGCGTTGCTGCGGTCCGGTCCCAGGTCAACGGGCATGTGCACCTTCCGCCGACCACTGGCGACATCGATGTACTGTGGAGACCTCATGCCCCACGTGTTGAGCAATTCGGCGGTACGTCCACCCGGCCTCCCGCATGCCCACTATATGCCCTCGCTCAAAGTCCGTCAACTGCACATACGGTTCACGTCCACGCTGTCGCGGCATGCTACCAGTATTAAAGACTGCGATGGAGCTCCGTATGCCACGGCAAACTGGCTGACACTGACGGCCTCGGTGCACAAATGCTGCACAGCTAGCGCCATTCGACGGCCAACACCGTGGTTCCTGGTGTGTCCGCTGTGCTGTGCGTGTGATCATTGCTTGTACAGCCCTCTCGCAGTGTCCGGAGCAAGTATGGTGGGTCTGACACACCGGTGTCAATGTGTTCTTTTTTCCATTTCCAGGAGTGTATATATTGAGAGACCAATGATAAAATACTCAGACTCGTGTTTATGAAATTTGTTTCATTTAAAAAGCTTCAAGAGTTCTCATAAAAATGTGGAGGCATTACTTTTCAACACTCCACACATACATCAACCTGTAGATGAGTTTTGGGACCTATTTCATCAAAGAGACAGAAATTGTGGAAGTTTATATGTCTTTGGTTATAACAGAAAGTAAGTGATAAAATAACTGAAAACATGGCAGTTTGTCAGTTCTGTCTTTTTCTATATCTGTTTATCTGGGAGAGTCAAATGGAAACCATAAATACATTTAAAAATTTTATTTAGAGCCCACAAACTGCACTGTATCAATTTCAGATGTAATATCCTCATGCCTAATGCAAGTTTCCCATCCCCCCTTTTTTTTATAGCTGAGTATTATGCATTAGTGACTGACCTGCCTGGATAGCTGAACATGGTAACATGCCACTTCCGGGATTCAGGGAGGCAAACCTGCCACAGTTCGAATCTGCCTTGAGGCTTTTTGGAGGGCTGATGAGCCAACGAACCAGGATGTTGGTTTTTAAGCTGTTACTCACATCAAAGTATTTATTTGCCTCATTTACACACTATGAAGACATTTGGAAAATGTTCTCACACATGAACAAAAATTTACTCAAGACATGGGGAAGGGGAGGGGGGGCATCCAGAAGAGCATCCATGTATAACCAGTTATCTATAACATTGCTTCAGACTATGTGGCAGTAGCAGAAACAGGAAAGTGCAAAGGTGAGTAAGAAGAAGGGACTGTGTTCACTCACCCTATGTATCCTCAAGAAGACTTCTTTTGGTCCCAAAAGAAGCTCAGGATGACTGTGTGTTGCTAACATGCTCAGGATGAAATGATTCTTAACTCACACTCTTCACTTTGACTGATGGTAGTGGACCCACGTTTCTCCCCCAGTGACAATTATTGCATAGAATGCACCATACTTTATTGTTAAACCACCACATTTTACCACGAGTGAGAAGTGTGGGCTTTGTCATAGGTTTGTGACTAGTGCATTACAATGTAAGATTTGTTCCAAGTATTTTCATTGGGGGGGAAAGCAGTGGTGAAGCCAGACAGGCATTATAGCAAAATCCTCTCCTAGAAACAGAATTTGTAGTAGAACTAAGTTGACTGAGGAGCAGGAGCATAAGATCTGTGCCCTTCAGGTGTAGTTACAAGAAGTAAAGGAGGAACTAGATAGGTTGCAGAGGGTGAAGGATGCTGGGGAATAGGAACTGGCAAGAAGGCAGCTAGGAGAAGGAGATATTCAGTCAGGTGTACTTTGCGTATAAGCAATAGATTTGACCAACTGTCAGAGGTGAGTGGAGGGAATCCTCTTGTAGCTGTAAGTGTAGGAAACATGCAGCAGTCCTCAGCAGTTAGAGAGCGTAAGTCAGTTGCAAACTGTAACAGAAAGAAGAAAGTTCTGCTGCTATGTAATTCGCGTGGCAGAGATGTGGCCAGCAGTTGCAGAAAGTGTTGGGAAATGAGTACCAGGTCACCAGCATTGTGCAGTCTAGCACAGGGTTGGCTCAGGTGACTGTTAACACAGAGGAGTTATGAAGGAATTTTATAAAAGAGGATCAGATAGTGATTGTGGGTGAACAGGGAATAGTATTGATAGGGATGGGGAATATGATGTAGATGGTGACATGGTAAAGATAGCTACTCAAACTGGTGGTACTAATGTTCACTCCATGCAACTGTTTCAGCATTGTGATCGGCCTCATCTTAATGCTGCTGTTAGGCATTTTAACATGGGGCTGGAGAAAGCACTTATGGTGGAGGGCACTTTGCAGTGGTGCCAGTTGAGTCTATCAGTGGATCGGATCTCACTACGTATGGTCTGCACCTCAATAGGTATGGGAAGGGGAGGCTAGCAATGCTTATAGGTGACAGTGTAGTGGATAGTGGTGGGATAACTCAAGGAAAATTCCTGCAATAGTTGGTGTTAGAACTGCACCTTTTCTAGGCTGAAGTCAGCTGATAGGTATCCCTGCTTAAAGGAAGTCCCTCTAACAAAGGAATCACTTCCAGAGGAGGTCAGATATCCAAGTAGAGAAGGAATTAGCATATTTCATCTAAATATAAGAGGTATTAGAGATAAAGTTAGTGAACTGCTTACAGATGTTGGCTCTGACATTATTGGTGTATCGGAGCGGCTCAGAGGCTACCTTTACCAGGATATAGATTAGCTGGCTGTTTTTCAAGGAGTTCTTTGCAGAGTGGGGCAGTGGCCATAGTATTTCACATGAGTCTGTAGACATATCATGGTACTGCACTGAACAGGTATTTGAATGTTGTGCAGGGGCAGTTGAAATCAGTGAAACTAAATTTCTAATTGTTGTTGTTTATAGGTCCTCTAACTCTGACTTCAGATCATTTCTGCTGAAGTTAGAGAGGGTTCTTGGTTCACTTTATAGGAAGTCCCAAGAATTAGTTATATGTGGTGATTTCAATATCAATTTTGTATATGACTGTGCAAGAAAAAGGATGTTGGTAGACATACTAAATTAATATGATCTGATGTAGATTATATTTTTCCCAGTCAGGGTGCAGAGGAACAGTAGCACAGCCGTAGACAATAGTTTTATTCATTCTTCATTATTAGATGTTAGTAAAATAGTGAATGGCCTTTCTGACCATGACACACAAATTTTTACACTAAATGTTTTTTTGTACTCAAACAAATGTTTTATAATATTATAAACTCTGTAGAAAAGCTAATCCAATGGCAGTAGGGTTTTAAACCTTGTTAAGGAGCAAGAGCAGCAGGATGTTTATAGTGCCGTCAACATGGATGAAAAATCTCATGCTCTTTGAAAGTTGCTTTTCATTAGAACATTCTAAACAGGGTGCTGACAGTAAAAGGGAGCCTGGGTGGCTGACTAGCGAGATAAGGATATCATGTGGAACAAAGTGGGAATTATACCAATACGTTAGAAGCACAATGAAGCTACAGTAGCCCATTACAAGCAGTTTTGTAAGGTGCTTAAAATATGATTAGGAAGGCAGAGGGTATGAAGTATTAAAAAAAGAATAGCTAATTCACAGGATAAAATTAAAACCATATGGCCAGTTGTGAAGGAAGTGTGTGGTCAACAGCACTAGGTTGACAACATAGTCAGTTTGTACTGAAACTTTTTCTGTAGTTGATAAGTCAGATATATGTACAGTATTTAACAATAATTTTCTGAGCATTGCAGGTGAATTAAATAAAAACTTAGATTCTACAGGGAATCATATAACACTCTTGGAAAATGCCTTTCTGAGACTGATGTCTGAAATACTCCTCTGTGATACTGACAAGGGGCAAACTGAGTCAATAATTAAATCACTGAAGACTAAGGACTCTCATGGATGTGATAGAGTGCCTAGCAGAATATTAAAGTACTGTGCTGTGCATGTTAGCCCTATACTTAGCTGTATTTGTAATTTTTCCTTTAAGAATAGTCAGTTTCCTGAATGATTTAATTTCTCAGCAGTAAAGCTGCTTTATAAAAAGGAAGAAAGGGATAATGTAGACAATTTCTAGGCATCTCTTTTGATTTAACTAAGGCTTTTGATTGTGTTGATCACAAAATATTGCTTGAGAAGTGGACCATTATGGAATATGGAGAGTAGCTCGCAATTGGTTCACCTCCTACTTTAACAACAGACAGCAAAGGGTCATTGTCCACAGTATTGAGAATGGTTGTGATGTGGGGTCTGAGTGGGGCACTGTTAAATGGGAGATGCCCCAGGGATAAGTGCTGGGGACACTCCTGTTCCTTATTTATATAAATGATATGCCGTCTAGCATTACAGGTAATTCTAAAATATTTCTGTTTGCTGTTGACACTAACTTCGTAGTACAGGATGCTGTGTACAACATTAGCTCTGTTCAAAATAGTGCTGTTCATGACATAAGTTCATGGCTTGTAGGAAATAAAGTAATGCTAAATCACAGTAAGACTCAGTGTTTACATTTTGTAACACATGATGCAACAAAACCCAATATTTTAATTTCACAGAATGGGCATATGATTAGTGAAACTGAACAATTCAAATTTCTAGGTGTTCAGATAGATAATAAACTGTCATGGTAAGCCAACATTCAGGATCTTGTTCAAAGACTTAATGCTGCAATTTTTACTATTCAAGTAGTATCTGAAGTAAGTGATTGTTTGACATGAAAATTAGTCTACTTTGTTTATTTTCATTTGCTTATGTCATATGGTATTACATTTTGGAGTAATTCTCCCCATTCTCATAGGATATTTTTGGTTCAGAAATGGGTAGTTTGGGCAATAAGTGGTGTAAGTTTGTGAACCTCTTGTTGACCCCTGTTCACTGGTCTGGGTATCCTGAAACTGGCCTCTCAATTCCTTTCTTGTTAATTATATCAGCTTATTCCCAAGAATTAGCAGCTTTCATTCAGCTAATACTAGGCAGAAATCCAATCTGCATTTGAATGGCACTTCCTTGACTCCTGTGCAGAAAGGGGTTGCAGTATACTGCTGCATCCATTTTCAATAAGCTACCACAAGAATTCAAAAATCTTAGCAGTAATGCAAGCAGTTTCATATCGGAACTGAAGAGTTTTCTCGAGGGTCACTCCTTCTATTCTGTAGAGGAGTTCCTTGAGAAATTAAGCTGATTCCTACATTATATTGTTGATTGCATTTACATAAACTTATGGCTTGTCCTTTTTGGGTTCAGAAACATTTTATTTCATCTGTTATTATTTTTATGTTGTAATTTCATGTATTGACATGTTCCATGACTTTGGTGATTTGCTCCTCAATTTGGTCCTCTGGAACTAGACATGTAAAATAAATAAATAAAATACCACAGAAGTTGTTCACATGCACCAACACAATGCTGTTTCAATTCAGGAGTCTGTTACTGGGGCACTCATCTTGGTGCAATTGGAACACATCGCATATAGTGAGGTCAGCTGAACAGTTACTAATATTCACAGTTACTGCAATGTCAAACAGTCTCAGTTGGCAGTATTACATGACAGGTTCAATGCCTATGGATTATTAGGTGGCCAGAACTTGATATTCCTAACCAAGACATGGACATCATACTGCTTGTAAATTTCTAATTCTATTTGTAGGGATAATGCTGTGACACTTATGCATCACTGTACTGGACCTTCATTCTGTCATGAATTCTGATCAATTGCACAGTGTTAATCAAATAATGGGATGCTGCCAGTCTGTTCATCAGGTTGTTAGTGGGACAAGCACCTTAACACTGCCACTGTCAGCAATTATGTCTTCGCTAAACTCACTAACAAGGTCATATGGAACTAAAAATTTGGCTACAAGGCTTCAAAATTTGTATAGGCTTCATTGAGGATGACTTAACAATGGGCTTGATACTCCATGACACAGTTGACAGTTGAGGAATATGTTTACCAATTTGTAGCCTACTCCCATCATGTTTCACTTTGTTATTACACATTTACTGATTTTATACACAGCAAAATTTAGAACCTTTGCACTGCTGTAGGTGTTTTGCTTTTTGCACCACCAGCTCCTCAAATATACAAAGAACAGTTTCAGACAATATTTATGTCTAAAGGAAGGCATTGTTTCTATTAGGTTGAAAGTGCTGTCATCAATGAGTTTCTAGATTATTATGCAACTTATCTGTCTCATGTGAAATCTTCATGCTACATGTTTTTGATCATCATCTGTACCTTTAAAATGGTCATCAAAACAACTTGAATGTATGAACACGTAAAGTCTGTAAATGAGTCCATTATCATATTAAGGCAATTTATTTGTAAATGTCCTATTGATAAAATAAATTTTACAGTTCACTAGTGCTGGTTTCAGTTACTGCCATCTTCAGATCTGTTACAAATGAAAATCAGTGGTGTAACCAACTGAGTTACACCACTTCTTCTTTTTTTTTTTTTTTTTTTTTTTTTTCAATTGCTCTGAAGATGGCCACAGCCAAAATTGGTAAGCTGGTAATAAAGAAATGTGAAACTTAAATGAAGCCTAGAAGAAGTTTAAAGACATATTTGCTTTGTAGTCACCATCCATTCAAAATTGTTAGTGAGATTTTAAGGGAATTTTAATCAAAAATGAGAATAGAGTTAGAGGAAAATTATGTTTATAATCACATCAAGTTCAGGGTCATTAAAGGTGAAGTATATTTTTGAGGTGGACAAAGATGGATAAGAAAGTCAGCTGTCTGTTGCTGAAGGAACCTTCTCAGCATTAACATTATATGGTTTAGGGAAAATGCAAGAACCTTGATTAAGATGGCTGGATGGGGATTCTAACTTTTCTGCTCCCAAATATGAAAGTATTGTTGCAAATACTGTACCCACCCACATAGTCAGGTAAATATAGTAAAACATGATTTTGCATAGAAAGTGAACAATTTTGTCATCTCTGATGCAAGGGCTATAAGGACACAATAAAAAGGATTGAGGGATATATGGAAGCACACAGATTGTTTTACATTATTTTAATTGCAAAGGGAAAAGGAAAGGAAGTAATTTTTAACTGTGAAAGGTACTAAGTGTAAGACCCTGTACAGTGGCTTGTTGGGCATAACATACTTTGATCAAAATAATTGATGAGGAAGTGGGGAGCATAGGTTCGGTCATGATGCACTGACATCTTATGAAAATATAAGTGTCTGGAAAAGCTTGAGCTGCAACTACTTAGTCTTTCTTAATACAGGAAGAGGCCATAAAACGCACATAAAAATGTCAACTTACACCTGCTAGTGGGAGGAATATTGCTCAGGTAGTTAGGATTCATGAATCATTGGTGTTAGAGCTAGTGATCACTTTAATTACTTGAAGAGTTTACATAATGTTTCAGTTGTTTGACGTATCGTGTCCTTGGGGTGGTAAGCTATTGGTAGGATACACTGTGAGAAGTAGCAGATGCTATTACAGCTGCTCATAGTGTAATTTCAGGTCTCCCTTCAAGCAACAGTTGGTACTTGAGGGAGATTGTGGCAACATTGCTACAAGGAGCTACAGTAAAAAATCAGGGCCCTCCTTGTTTACATCCTACCACAATTTTGAAGGAAATCATGGCAAGGTTGTCTGCAAAGAGCTACAGTAAGAAATGAGGGCCCTTCTTGGTTACACCCCATCACAATTCGTTGCAGAATGCAACTAAGCTACACTAAGCGTTTAGAAGAATATAGATCCAGGATGACTAAAACTGTCTTTGTTAACCTCTGGATGCTTGGTGTAACTGCTTGTAGCAACTTGATTTCAAATCATCCCAATACGTTGGACAGAGGAACATTGCAGATATGGGGTCTGTGAGTGTAACTACAATTTGTTCTCTTTTGCATTTCTGTGTAGACTGACAAGCAGTGTGTTTATCTGGAGGCGGAGTCTGGAACATGAAACATCTACACATTTGTGCACAAAACTTCCAAATATTGTGGCTTTGGAACAATGATGTGGGTAGATCAAATCTTGTCCCTATAGAGCTAAGTAGATGAACAGCAAATTGCCAGTTATGGTACTGTCACCTATTGTGGCTTTGGAACAATGATGTGGGTAGAACAAATCTTGTCCCTATAGAGCTAAGTAGATGAACAGCAAATTTCCAGTTATGGTACTGTCACCAGCATGCTCAAAGGGCTAGAAAACTGTTGAACACATCTGAGACTGGCTTGGTGGGCCCATTGCAGCCAGACTAATAACACTTCAGCCTGTAGCTTTTCCACTCTAGGAAAAGCAAAATGATCCTGAGACACTAGGGAAAAATCTAACTAAAACTGCGTCACAAAGGTTTTAGGCAGTAGATCATCATTCCCACTGACCACCCATCATATAAGGAGAGAGTCACTATGGTTGCTTCACTTATTTCTGTGCTGCCCTGCAGGTAAAGTCATTGTCTTCCCATGTATTCACTCATACAGACAACAATTATACAAATTTTCCATAGTGGAAAATGAAAACAAAATAACTTTTGAAGATGTTATGAAGAAACTCTATTTGATGCAAGTTATTCAAAATGCTGTACTGTGGATGAAGCAGGAACTCTGTACTGAAATTTGAAACAATGAACTGAGCAAAACACATATTCAACTTGTTGAAAGGGTGACTGTTGTTTCAAGTATCATACTGGATTAGTACTCATAGGACACATCAAAGCACTGATGCACACTTTGGGAGAATGAATTGAATTTAAGCAAGCTCAAGTGGTAATCCTGCAGAAGATTGTATGGATCTTTTGTGCATTTTTTCAGCACCTTGGATGTGAGGTGTCAGCAGTGTAATAATATTCTAAATGACAGTAGCATACAGGTTAATTCTTGGGTCACTACGTCAGATGCTCATACATTCCTTATCAAATCATAGACCTCAGCACACTTAAGCTTACCAGACAAAATACTAGTCATCCATTTAAAATGAGCACATTGGTCACTTTGGAATACTGTAGGAGCATAGAAATGGTACCAGGAGGTCATGTAACTCTTCCTACTGTTGTAAGTCATGGCAGTGTGCTGCATTGGAGGGGGAGCACTGCTGTCATTAATGAGCACATCTTATGGCTGGGGCATCAGAAGACATTTTACTGGCCATCAGTGTGGTAGTCAAGTACAGGATGGGCAAGATGTGCAGCATCAGTTCATCTGTTTGTGGATTCACATCACATGGTAAACCTTGTTTCTGACATAATGCAAGCACTGGGCTTGTTTCATATCCTATTGTACCATGAGTATGTCAGTTTGGGAAATGCTGGCCAGAGTGGCTGAGCGGTTCTAGGCGCTACAGTCTGGAGCCGCGCGACCGCTAGGGTTGCAGGTTTGAATCCTGCCTCGGGCATGGATGTGTGGGTTGTCCTTATGTTAGGTAGGTTTAAGTAGTTCTAAGTTCTAGGGGCTGATGACCTCAGCAGTTAAGTCCCATAGTGCTCAGAACCATTTGAACCATTTTTGAATTTGGGAAAAGCTGATATCCTGAAAGTGAACTGCCATGGCTAACAACATGTTGTTTTCATTGGCTGCTGTTGACAGTTGTGTATTTTAACAGTGAAAGCCACAGCCCTACATGTTTACCTTTGCTCATTGGATGATACAGTACACAGATATTAGCGACAATACAAAACCAAACAGTTGGATGATCTAAGCATGAATAAAAATTCTGTCTAAGAGGATGCTTGTGTGCTCTTCCCTCCCCTCCTCCCCCCTCTTGCCCTCCCACCAGTATCATCCTACTTCTTTCCTACTATTGGACACGTCTGGGATGTCATCAAGTAAAATCATGGTGGTGATGCTAGTGCATGGCAATAAAGGAAGTTATAAATGTTAATAGGTAAATTGTGTAATTAAACTAATCATGGCTGTATAATACCTATTTTTGGGCTCCATACTGTTTTGCCATTCAATGCTTGATATCTTTTTGCTGCAGGTGAAACTGTCATGTGACTAAGATTGTAATGTTCTCACAGGGAGCTAACTCCATCACTGGGGGAGTGCCTGCGCGTGTTGTGCCGTGAGCTTTGTGCTGATGGGCTGGTGACTTCAGACATTCCCGATGCAGTTTACAACAGCATTGACAATACCTCCCAACACTTTCCTGATTCAGCAGAGGTTGACCCATGGAGAAGATGTCACAACAGACTGCTGTCCTGTGCTGCGCATTCTTACCATCACTCAGAGTCTGCAAGCAACCCACGCTACTACCACCTGGAATCGTGGGAGGGAAGCTACCATGGCAGTCAAGAGTCCCTTGTACCCACTTCATAAGCCACCAAACAGCGGTTATTGGATACCATGAGATGATAACAACATTCACTTTTAGTTTCTGTGCAATTGATCTATTTTATTTTTTTTTTTAAGATGGTAGAGTTATTCCAAAGTATTGCACTGTAAGACTTCCAATACCAAAAGTATAGCTAATAACTCCATTTCCCAATCACAAAAAAGCATAATGAAAGAGAAATGAAATTATTATTTCTGAGGAATTATGTATTCACATTACACTGATTACATTCTGCGGCATGTGTCTGCAGCTTTTTGTCCATTCTCTAATTCAAGAGATAGAGAGGGTTATGGAAATCCAATGCATCATAGAAGTTTGGTTCTTTTCAACTAAATACCAAGTGAGCTGATAGCAAGCAAATGGGTTAAAAAATTGGGAATGGATGACCAGTTCTGGCATATTCCCTGCAACCAAAGGACACTACTAAACACATTTGATGGAAATGGGCAATGGCAAGCATTTTTAATTCTGATAACTTTCTGAAACAGCACTGTCAATATTTGTGTGTGTGTGTGTGTGTGTGTGTGTGTGTGTGTGTGTGTGTGTGCATGCATACGTGTGTGTCTGAGATGAAATTATAAATGTACATGTAACTGGGCTCTGAAGTATGCACCCATTTATCTTGAGATGTCATTGTACCATGACTGTATCATCTTATTATGGAAAATGATGCACAACTGTTGCTTTTGGGATTATTTTCCTGTGCATGTTGTGTCAGTTCATACATCTGACTTCATCTCACATACATCTCACTGGAAACGGAGAGCTTACTGGCCACACAAGAATCATAATAAGATTGCAGTTGGTCATAAATATATATGTACTGTGCCTAACTAACACTGCCTTCTTGAGAGATTATATTAAGATAATATCTCAAAAGAGGTGCAAATGAGAAACCAGGATATCTGTAGCATACTACCATGTTACATATCTCATCCTCTACCAGTTCTCTTTTTCTTCTCCCTTCTCCCACACTGACTACTTGCCTGCTCTTCTACCAAGAGATGACAAGAAGATATTGATCACTCTCAACATAATGCAAAAGCTAAGGAAAATGTGTTGTTCTACAAACTTGTGAGAATGCATTCTCTTTGACTCACTATGCTGTCACATGATGGTCATTCATCATACAATTGAACTGAGACTCAACTCTGAAAATGCCATTCAAGATGTTAGAATCATACTCCACTTTTCCCAAGGTGAACTGTTTACTGTTTGTTGATGGTAGCTTACAGTTGAAACTGTTTTATACCTGTTGCCTGTATCAGTTCATAGTATAGGCAGTTCAGTACCCACTTCCAAACAAAATATATAGAATTTGTGGAGCTGCTTGCAGCATGTCACACAGTACAACAAGCTTTTTTTTTTGGTAAGGACAAACCCTGTTACTGATATTTCTAGGAGAAGTGGTGGTGAACTCATGAAACTCTAGACTACAATATTACATCACTGTTATTTTTTACTTGTTTTATTGTCTGTGCTGGCCATAAATTGTTGCCATAACAATAGTAGCTTCATTCATCACAGCTGCAAATAGTGGTGGATGTTATTAAGTAGTCACACAGACTAAGAACATCTGTTATATCAGGAGCAGGCTGTTTAACATGGTCATTCTGTCCCTGACTATGAACATTTATTTATTTATATATCTTTTTGCATACATATATCAAATGATGAATTTTATGTACATAATATTGTTTTACAAAGGTTAAAATGTATTATCATATTTACAAATACACCAGTTTTGACAAGTTACAGACTACAGTAAGAACCGTGTTTCATGTATTGCAAAAATCTAGTTCTGTACAATTTGGAATTACAGTGTAGTATCAGGAGTACACGTAACTTAGACTTATTTCAGTTATACAGACATTTATTTAAGGAAATGATTTTAATTTTGTTTTACATCAGTTCCCTAATGTTACTTTTAATTTTGTTGTTTGGCAGAAATAAGTGGGCTCATTTCTTGTGTTGTAGTTACATATTGCATAACATTTTGGAGCCTTACAACAATGGTTTACAAAAAATAGAAATGCTTAAAATCTATATGTAAGGGTTGTTCTTGAAGCATCCACCCTTACTTTTTATTGTTGAAACCAACAATGGTATCAAGGTGCATATGCTCTCTCTGTTTGTAGGCTTACATAGTGTGCATGTCTGATTTCTTTCACAACTGTGGAAACTACTAGTCACTGACTAGCCATTGACAAGTGATCACATGTAAGTGGTAGTCATTAGATTTTGTGTTGCATGTAAAATGACAGAAAAACTGGATGAACATTACTGCATAATTTTTTTTGAAGCCCAGCAATCCTCCTATTGAAACAATCTGCAAGATTCAAGTGTTCGGGGATGAAACAATGGATACCATACAGTGTTCAGTGCTTCAACATTGAATAAAATTAAGCTCAATGAGAAGCTCATACAGGCAGGTACTGGAGATGTTAAAATATCATAAAATTATCATAAAAGAACAGTGAAAAATAATGTTAATATCTTGCATCAGAATGTCAGTGGATTAAAAAACAAAGTAGATGAGCTACTTGTTTGTTTAGGAGATTTGGAAACTGAGGGTGGAATAGATTATTTATTTATTTATTTATTTATTTACTTAGTATCCTTGTATCTCATCATTATAAAAATGATATAGGATTTGTCATTCACTGCCTTACATAGAAAATAGGACTTGAAAAGATTTACAATTATATGTCCATAAATAAAATATTATTACATATAACATGAAACCATATGCATAACATTCATAATATGCTAAATCAGAATAATAGATGAATACAATTTAGTTTTCAATGAGCATTTTGGGTCATTACGATGAAGGAAATAGGCTACTGTACAATGAATGCTGGTAATTTAAGTACTCCTTGTCACTATATAAACTCCTGCTTATTTGCATTTTTTTAAGTTCTTTTTTGAATATGTGGAATTTTGGTATACTTTTAATTTCATTTGGTAGCGCACTAAGTAAGATTTTAGGCTGATAAAGAATACTTTTTTGATACATAGCTCTCGTGTGACTTTCTCTATGAAAGTCATTTCTATTTCTCATTTTGTAGTTATGAACTTGACTGTTTAACAAAGAATGTTCCTGGTGTGCTTTCATAAAACATATATTTTCATAAATATAATAGATGGAAACATTCCACGTGGGAAAAATATATCTAAAAACAAAGATGATGAGACTTACCAAACAAAAGCACTGGCAGGTCGATAGACACACAAACAAACACAAACATACACACAAAATTCCAGCTTTCGCAACCAACGGTTGCTTCGTCAGGAAAGAGGGAAGGAGAGGGAAAGACGAAAAGATGTGGGTTTTAAGGGAGAGGGTAAGGAGTCATTCCAATCCCGGGAGCGGAAAGACTTACCTTATGGGGAAAAAAGGACGGGTATACACTCGCGCACACACACACACATATCCATCCGCACATACACAGACACAAGCAGACATTTGTAAAGGCAAAGAGTTTGGGCAGAGATGTCAATCAAGACGGAAGTCAAGAGGCAAAGATGTTGTTGAAAGACAGGTGAGGTGTGAGCGGCGGCAACTTGAAATTAGCGGAGGTTGAGGCCTGGCGGATAACGAGAAGAGAGGATATACTGAAGGGCAAGTTCCCATATCCGGAGTTCTGACAGGTTGGTGTTAGTGGGAAGTATCCAGATAACCCGGACGGTGTAACACTGTGCCAAGATGTGCTGGCCGTGCACCAAGGCATGTTTAGCCACAGGGTGAACCTCATTACCAACAAACACTGTCTGCCTGTGTCCATTCATGCGAATGAACAGTTTGTTGCTGGTCATTCCCACATAGAAAGCTTCACAGTGTAGGCAGGTTAGTTGGTAAATCACGTGGGTGCTTTCACACGTGGCTCTGCCGTTGATCGTGTACACCTTCCGGGTTACAGGACTGGAATAGGTGGTGGTGGGATGGTGCATGGGACAGGTTTTACACTGGGGCGGTTACAAGGGTAGGAGCCAGAGGGTAGGGAAGGTGGTTTGAGGATTTCTTAGGGATGAACTAAGAGGTTACGAAGGTTAGGTGGACGGCGGAAAGACACTCTTGGTGGAGTGGGGAGGATTTCATGAAGGATGGGTCTCATTTCAGGGCAGGATTTGAGGAAGTTGTATCCCTGCTGGAGAGCCACATTCAGAGTCTGATCCAGTCCTGGAAAGTATCCTGTCACAAGTGGGGCACTTTTGTGGTTCTTCTGTGGGAGGTTCTGAGTTTGAGGGGATGAGGAAGTGGCTCTGGTTATTTGCTTCTGTACCAGGTTGGGAAGGTAGTTGCAGGATGCGTAAGCTGTTTTCAGGTTGTTGGTGTAATGGTTCAGGGATTCCGAACTGGAGCAGATTTGTTTGCCACGAAGACCTAGGCTGTAGGGAAGGGACCGTTTGATGTGGAATGGGTGGCAGCTGTCATAATGGAGGTACTGTTGCTTGTTGGTGGGTTTGATGTGGACGGACGTGTGAAGCTGGCCATTGGACAGATGGAGGTCAACGTCAAGGAAAGTGGCATGGGATTTGGAGTAGGACCAGGTGAATCTGATGGAACCAAAGGAGTTGAGGTTGGAGAGGAAATTCTGGAGTTCTTCACTGTGAGTCCAGATCATGAAGATGTCATCAATAAATCTGTACCAAACTTTGGGTTGGCAGGCCTGGGTGACCAAGAAGGCTTCCTCTAGGGGACCCATGAATAGGTTGGCGTACGAGGGGGCCATCTTGGTACCCATGGCTGTTCCCTTTAATTGTTGGTATGTCTGGCCTTCGAAAGTGAAGAAGTTGTGGGTCAGGATGAAGCTGGCTAAGGTAATGAGGAAAGAGGTTTTAGGTAGGGTGGCAGGTGATCGGCATGAAAGGAAGTGCTCCATTGCAGCGACGCCCTGGACGTGCGGAATTCCTTTAGTTCCATCAGATTCACCTGGCCCTACTCCAAATCCCATGCCACTTTCCTTGACGTTGACCTCCATCTGTCCAATGGCCAGCTTCACACGTCCGTCCACATCAAACCCACCAACAAGCAACAGTACCTCCATTATGACAGCTGCCACCCATTCCACATCAAACGGTCCCTTTCCTACAGCCTAGGTCTTCGTGGCAAACGAATCTGCTCCAGTCTGGAATCCCTGAACCATTACACCAACAACCTGAAAACAGCTTACGCATCCCGCAACTACCCTCCCGACCTGGTACAGAAGCAAATAACCAGAGCCACTTCCTCATCCCCTCAAACTCAGAACCTCTCACAGAAGAACCACAAAAGTGCCCCACTTGTGACAGGATACTTTCCAGGACTGGATCAGACTCTGAATGTGGCTCTCCAGCAGGGATACAATTTCCTCAAATCCTGCCCTGAAATGAGATCCATCCTTCATGAAATCCTCCCCACTCCACCAAGAGTGTCTTTCCGCCATCCACCTAACCTTCGTAACCTCTTAGTTCATCCCTATGAAATCCCCAAACCACCTTCCCTACCCTCTGGCTCCTACCCTTGTAACCGCCCCCGGTGTAAAACCTGTCCCATGCACCCTCCCACCACCACCTACTCCAGTCCTGTAACCTGGAAGGTGTACACGATCAAAGGCAGAGCCACGTGTGAAAGCACCCACGTGATTTACCAGCTAACCTGCCTACACTGTGAAGCTTTCTATGTGGGAATGACCAGCAACAAACTGTCCATTCGCATGAATGGACACAGGCAGACAGTGTTTGTTGGTAATGAGGATCACCCTGTGGCTAAACATGCCTTGGTGCACGGCCAGCACATCTTGGCACAGTGTTACACCGTCCGGGTTATCTGGATACTTCCCACTAACACCAACCTGTCAGAACTCCGGAGATGGGAACTTGCCCTTCAGTATCCTCTCTTCTCGTTATCCGCCAGGCCTCAACCTCCGCTAATTTCAAGTTGCTGCCGCTCACACCTCACCTGTCTTTCAACAACATCTTTGCCTCTTTACTTCCGTCTCGACTGACATCTCTGCCCAAACTCTTTGCCTTTACAAATGTCTGCTTGTGTCTGTGTATGTGCGGATGGATATGTGTGTGTGTGTGTGCACGAGTGTATACCCGTCCTTTTTTCCCCATAAGGTAAGTCTTTCCGCTCCCGGGATTGGAATGACTCCTTACCCTCTCCCTTAAAACCCACGTCCTTTCGTCTTTCCCTCTTCTTCCCTCTTTCCTGACGAAGCAACCGTTGGCTGTGAAAGCTAGAAGTTTGTGTGTATGTTTGTGTTTGTTTGTGTGTCTATCGACCTGCCAGTGCTTTTGTTTGGTAAGTCTCATCATCTTTGTTTTTAGATATATTTTCATAAATATACATACATGGTAGAGTCATGATTTGTAGTTCCTTGAAAACTTTTTTACATGGTTCTCTGTGTGTCATACCTCTGATTATCCTTATTGCCCTCTTTTGATGCACAAACGAGTGTTTGGCCATACTGTTATTCCCCCAAAATATGGTACCATATCTTAGTGTACTATGTATGAATGCAGAGTAAAGACATAACACTGCAACAACACTACAGGAAGTTTTTAATATTCTAAGAACATAAAAATACTGACTTAATTTTTTGTTTAACATTTCTGTGTGTTTCTCCCACATTAAATATTCATCTAGCCATAATCCTAAACATTTATTGTGGGGGGTTTGCTCTATCTTAAACTGTTATTTGTCTGAAGTTCATCCAAATTGTTTTTTTTTGTCATTAATTTTTTATCGTAGTGTGAAAACTTTAGGAGCTAAAAAATTTTGTGTAGAGCAACATATAGAAGCATGTGCATGGGAGCTTAAACTAAATAATGATATTTTTATAATTGTAGCTGTATATAGGCCCCCAATGGGAAATTTTCATCTATTTTTGAAAAACTTGGTTTCTTTGTTGCACTATCTGTTAGAGAGAGAGGAGCAAATTATTGTTTGTGAGGATTTCAATGTAGATCTTCTGAAAGAGTCCAATAGAAAGCTTGAGCTTGAAGTATTACTTGGTTCTTTCAATTTGACATCAGTTATTGTTTTTCCTGATTGGGTGGTACAGGCAAGCAGCACATTGATAGACAATGTTTTTATAGATCAAGATAAATTTAATAAAATAAAAACTCTTCCTGTATGGTATGTCTGATAAAGATGCACAGCTAGTTACAGTATATGACATAGCTCCATACAGTAATGCAAAACAGTCCTCCAAAATAGTGTGTTCAATTAATGATTTAACACTTGCAAATTTTAGGGGACGCATGCAACAATCATAGTGGGATGAGGTATACAGGAATCCTGATGCTAATATAAAATGTAACTGATTTTGTGAAAGCTTTGTGAGTATATTTGAATACAGTCCCTAAGAAAACAGTGAAACATAACTGTAAGAAACCATCTAAAAAGCCATGGCTTACTAAGGGGATGAAAACACCTTGTAAACAGAAACGGGAAATGTATCTTATAGCTAGAAGGAGTAATGATCCAGAAACAGTGAAACATAGAAACACTACTGCGCTGTGTTAAGAAAAGTTATTAAAAAGTCCAGAAGTAGTTGCAATAGGTCTCAGATTAGCACTTCTGATAAAAAATTAAAACAATTTGGAATATTGTTAAAAGGGAAACTGGAAGACTGAGAGCACAGGGAGACTATATTTTCTTGAAACACAATGAAAGATTTATTAACAAAAAGTCAGAAGTGAAAAACATTTTTAATAATCATTTTTAATTGTTGTAGAGAAAATAGGATACAGCTATTCATTAGAAAATGGAGGGCAGTATATGGAAGAGGCAATACTTATGCAGTTTGATAAAACTAAAATTCATCCCATCTCTCCTACTGAAATTAGGAAAATAATAAATTCACTCAAAAGTAAAAGCTTGCATGGAATTGATGGCATTTCCAACAGAGTACTAAGAGCTTGTTCACTGCAGATAAGTATGACTCTCCGCCACATATGTAAT
The DNA here is from genome assembly GCF_021461385.2 of Schistocerca piceifrons. Classification (NCBI taxonomy): domain Eukaryota; kingdom Metazoa; phylum Arthropoda; class Insecta; order Orthoptera; family Acrididae; genus Schistocerca; species Schistocerca piceifrons. The sequence goes on along the minus strand of NC_060145.1, from coordinate 217,891,757 downwards.
AGCTCACTGAAACAGGGCATTTTTCCAGATAGAAAGAAATATGCTATTGTTAAACCACTGCATAAAAAAGGAGACAGGTTGATGTTGAGAACTACTGACCAATCTCACTTCTGACTACTTTATCCAAAATTCTTGAAAGTGTAATGTATTCAAAAGCACATCACATACTTAGAAAAGTGAAGTACTAACAAAATTATAATTTGGTTTTCAGAAAGGCTCTTCAACAGATATTGCTATGTATGCTTTCGCTGTGTGGATATTAAATGCTCTGAATAACTGAACATCACCCACTGGGAAATTTTGTTATTTCTCAAAAAGATTGAAATTAACAGTATAGATAGTCTGCAAAAATCAGGCACAGTCCTCTAACTGGGGAGGTATCAAGAGTGGTGTCTCACAGGGTTCACTCTTAGCCCCCTTATTGCTGTTAATATATATTAATGACTTACCACTGTACATTCATGAGTCTGCATAGCTAGTTGTTTTTGCTGATGATAGAATCATAGTAATCACACCCAACAAACAAGAATCATCAGAGTAAATTGTAAATAATGTATTTCAGAAAATTATTAAGTGATTCTTTGCAAATGGACTCTCACTAAATTTTGAGGAAACACAGTGCCTACAACTCTGTGCAGTAAATGGCATAATACCATTGTTAGATACAGACTTTGAACAGCAGTCAGTTGCTAAGGCAGAATATTCAAAATTTCTGGGTGTGTGAATTGATGAGAAATTGAATTGGAAGAAACTCATTGATGTGATGAAACATTGAGTTTCAACTACTTATGCTATTATGATTATTGCAAATTTTGGTGGTAAGCATATCAGTAAATTAGGCTACTAAGTCTATTTTCATTCATTGCTTTCATATAGCACCACATTTTGGGTTAATTAATCATTCAGAGAAAAACTGTTCATTGCACAAAAGCACATAACCAGAATAATAGCTGGAGCCCACCCAAGATCACCTTGCAGACATTTATTTATGGAACCCATGATATTCACAATACCTTTGCAATACATATATTGACTTATGAAGTTTTTTATTAATAACCCATTCCAGTTCAAAAATAACAGCAAAGCACATGACTGCAACACTAGAAGAAAGAATGACCTTCACTGTCCTGGGTTAAATCTGACTTAAGCACAGAAAGGGGTGAATTATGCTGCCACCAAAATCTTTAGTAGTTTGCCAGATAGCTTTAAAAGTCTGAAAAAAAGCCAACCAACATTTAAAAACAAATTAACAGAATTTCTGAATGAAAACTACTACTACCCAATAGATAATTTTTTTTTAGATATGAAGGAATAACTGTAAAAAAAGAGAAAAATGTTGTTATATTGTGTAAAGAAAACTGATGTTAAACTGACATAATCCACATCATTACAAAATGTCATATTCATGATCTATGGAACAAGTATTAATGTAGTGTAACAATTTGAGATTCAGTGCTTTCATTAGCACTTGCAGCTCTGGTTCTTTTCCCTCACAGCTACGCCAGCTTACTACTACAGTATTGACCCCAGAATGAAGTTTTCACTTTTCAGCCAAGTGAATTTTCACTTTGCAGTTGAGTGAGCACTTATATGAAACTTCCTGGTAGATTAAAACTGTGTGGCAGACCAATATTTGAACTTGGGACCTTTGCCTTTCACGGGAAAGTTCTCTACTGACCGAGATACTGAAGCATGACTCACGACCCATCCTCACAGCTTTACTTCCAACATCATCCCCTGCCTTCCAAACTTCACAGAATCTCTCCTGTGGAACTTCCAAGACCAGAACTCCTGGAAGTAAGGATATTGTAGAGACATGGCTTAGCAAAAGCCTAGGGGATGTTTCCAGAATGAAATTTTCACTCTGCAGCAGAGTGTGCACTTATATGACTCTTCTTGGCAGATTAAAACTATGTGCGAGACTGAGATTCAAATTTGGGACATTTGGCTTTCATGGGTAAATGCTTTACTGACTGAGCTAGCTAAGCAAGATTAATGCACTGGTTATTTTCCTACGTAGAAGATGTACATGGGTCTCCCCTTAAACATCTTCATTCAGTTGCAGGGTAAGGAATTTGAGTTTTCCTTGTCTGTATACAAAAATTAACATAATTATATTACCTATACATGGAGTTGGACATATTCAGTGGATGCACTGCTTGTATAGCATTAACTGGAAACAATGGAAAAATTAATGGAATCATTAAAGTTTAAAAGCATTCCTTACTTGCAATGACAAACTGGAACTTATGCAATGTTTTTGCATTAGTGCTGTTGATTTTTCTAACTTTGTGTACACTGTGTGTCACTATTCAAATGAGGACTGATGTTTTCTGTGCAGCCTGTACAAGCAGTCACTGGAGCTCCAAATGCTGGCTACCTGTTACCTGCATACAGGGCCTGCACTCAAGTGATTGCATGCCTTGCTGTGAGGTTATAAGGATTAAGAGTTGTATTTTCCTTTCTGGTGCTATGGGCAACATGATTGTGATTGAATTAAATGACTAATTACAAGTTTGGTACATAGTTTTATGTTATTTCAGCATCATAAATGGTCTTAATTGTTTATAGTGTAGTAACCATTTCACAGCTGGTGGTGAAGTAAGCAACTGCACTTGCTGCAGACCATAGTGCTGAGAAACCATGAAAACTACAATCCTGTCATTCCTTTTCCAGTAATTACTCCTTTGCTAATGAGGAATGACCTGCATTTGACCTCATGGCATTGGATTTTGGAATGATAACACTCACATACAGTAGCTGCTCAGTAATTAATTTTACCCAAAGTGCACTCCATTGCATGATTTTGCATGCAAGCTACTGCACAAATAAATACAATTAATCAGAATTTTGGTTGCATAGAGGAGGAAATACTACATGAGCTGTTAATCATTTCACCATTTCAAACTGACTGTTAAAGGGATGTTAACATAACCCATAGAACAATTTAATCTCAAAATGATTGAATTTGTATGCACTTATGAGCATAAATGATCACAATATGAAAATAACACTTCAAGTGACCTGTTAATATAAGTAATTAATATTCAGAAGCTAATTATACAGATAAGCTGCAGTGGACCAAAGACTCAGTGCACTGTTGTGGTTTGCAACATTTATTTGTCAGGTATTATACATGTATAAGTAATCAAACCTTCACTTTATCATAATGATATGATAACAGTTTACTGGCTGAACTTGCTTTTATCAAACTGCCTTAGTATTAAAAAAAACAAATGTACATCATCACATGCATAACTAAATGTGCTGTTTCACTGAATTTTTATTACCATAATGCTTAAGCCTTATAACTGAGACTTGACACATTACCTTCTACTGTCAAATTCTTGGCATAATTCACAGATTGATGATATTTTAAAGAAAGAATGCTAGATATTTATCCTTATGATTAATTACCATCTTTTGATGTTGGTAACTGCTTTCCCACAGTGCAAATTTGCTTTAATGACTGTTGGATATCGAAAAAGATGTTTAAAATGAAAATAACTAGGAACTGCTCATGTTTTGTGAATAAAAATACATAGCACACTATCCTGGTAATAATGAAATTGTTATTCAAACAATTCATGTATCACATGAAGTGAGATTAGCTCACAATGTAACTTTCAATAATAACTGGTGCCCAATATCTCCACAAATTCTAGCAACATTCAGAATAACAATACTTAAATGTTCAGTTGCTGTACTGAGCACTATGCTGGCCTCCATCAAAAATGCTACATAAATTTCCAAACAGCTGTACCAGTTATACTTCTGACTCTTGAAGACAGATTGCACCACATGGAAGTTGCTGAATACTTGGTATGAAATACCAGCCAGCACCCATTAGAAAACTTTTGATGTCCAAATCACCACTGTAATACTAGCTTCTCCTTATATGCAAAAATAGAGGTTCAATTAATCCACTTTGCCAACTTACAGCTTCTTCACAAGTAGCATAATTAATAGTTAGCAATGGCACTGCAAGTGTGCTCACTCACCTGTACAAAAGCAATCCTCCACTGTGACACTTAAAGACACACATCATAACAATTATTCTGCTCGGCTATGACTAATGAAAACAGAATGGATCACATAGCATCCTTTGTCCTGCAGTGCTTCCCCTAACTGACATCACACCTAATTATTCCCAGCCCTTTCTCTCTCTTCAAATATGTAATGGTTTACAATAGAAGTTTCAGAATAATTTACAGTGAATTTTGGACATAGTCATGAGATTAAGTAGCTCTTACTCTGGTATTTTGGGAACTTTTAAATGTTGATTTTGATCAAAGTAAACAGAGTTTGCCTGAATTTACATTATAATCACTAAATGACTGCTAGAGATCATTTTTTATTTTGTCTGAAGAAGATCACAGCTAGTAGTTATATATTTTTCAGGAGAAATCCAACGTATAAGTGTTGGTGATTTATTGAGGTTTATTTTTAAGTCAAATGGACTCCAGACAGCTTGCTGTGAAAGAGTAAAACTCTGTGGCTTATTTCTGATATTCCTGCAACTAGTATCCCCATTGAAAGGAGCTTTTCAGCCGTAGAAAGGATGAAAATAATTCATGTAGTTCACAAACTCAGGAATTGCTTACACACTTAAGTCTATAATGATCTGAAAAGGATCCCTTGCAGTAGCTGAGGTCTGAACCTGAATTTTATGAATTCCACAAAAAGGAGAAGATCCAGCTTCATTAAATAAGGTAGCTTCATACACAAAAATGGCATTTTCTTCATTTTTAACTACTTATGTTAATGAAAAGCTCAGTTCACACCACTATATAATTGTTTAGTGTGATTTGGCTGCTTTGAACTTCAACAGCTGTCATTTTGTGATATTGACTCTTAGGTTCTAATTGTAAAAATATTTAGTCACTTTTGATGTCCTCCCATGTCATAACTGCCATAAAACAGCATAGAAATGGCATGTGCTTAAGTAATTGCATGGGAATTAACATGTTGTACATCGTTTATATATATGTTGTGTTGAAAAACACTACCTATATTTTCATAGTGTCCTGCTGACTGCATCTTGACTGTGAAGCAGTTCTGCTATGACAGAAAAGTGTCTAGTTAGAAAATAATGATGCACTGGCCTAACATGAACCCACCAAAACAGGAATGATTCCAATGAGAATTATCTGATATCAAGTAAGCTAACTCCTGTCAGACAGTCAGGTGTAGAAACAATGCAGAACCTACTAAACAATGAAATCTTGTTTGAGAAAAGGCAAAAAAAAAAAACATGACATTATAGAAAGAAATGAATCCTAAAACTTAAAATCGATTTAATTAACATATGATATATTGGTTTAAATTGACAAACAGCTTGTGATGTTTGCCTGCTTTATTTCTTCATTGATAGTCCTCAGTGACTGTGTACTGCATTGTTATATTGGCTGAAAAATGGGGAGTGGAAGTTCAACAATGACTACTATAAATGTGTAGCTGACAGCTGCACAGTTGCATTTCACAGTTCTTTACTTCCACTGTTCACAAACCCTCAATATTGTACAGTTAATATGACCAGTTCACTATTGTTTAACTTTTGAAAAGCCTCATTACAGTTTGCAGGAAAATGTCAGCGTACTGTGTGACGAAGCAAGATGGGATAATTCTACTTCCCCTCTTGTTTTGGCACCTGCCTCCTTAAAATTCATTTTGTTCTTAACTAATTACCATGAACATACGTGAATATAATCTACATATTCATAAAAGAGAAATGTTGGCCCTCAGTTTTAAAGAATATAACACCAGATCTAGTTTTGTGCCTAGTTTTATGTATGTAATGGATTTTCCAATTTATTTTGACAATTCCCAGTTGGTATCTTTCATTATAGGCGAAATCAGTAATTGTTTCGTAACTTAAATTGTGTTGTTGACTTTAAATAAATATAAACTATATAATAGTTATAAACATTTGGAGGACGACACACTAGCAATCTTTAAGTAGTTATTTGGTTCTATTTGAAAATATGTTAGCAAACCAGCCCTTAATTAATTCCAAAGTAATTAACAGTTTTGTCAAAAGTATTGTTTGAATAACTATGTATGTTAATTTTTTATTTAAACAAATAATTTGGATTAACCTTGTAGTAGAAAAAACTGTTGAAAAGAACCAATTTTTCAATGCATTCGTTAATTTAATAAGTTAAGTTTTAAGTGTAATTTCTATAAATTTAACTTCGAACGATGTGTAGTATCAGTACCTATTATTGTGAGGATATATAAGGACCTGATTTTTGGTCCAGAGACAGTCAGTCCATGACCAAGTTTCAGACAAGAAACCTGTGTTAGATAGAACCACAACAATGCTTCAACTTAACTTTGAAGTAAGTGTTACACATATAAGCCACGTGTCCAAGAACTGTGAACCTTGTGGTTAGGTTTTTACTGCTCATAGATGTTTGACAAAGAAAATTTCATTTCTGAGGGGTTTCTTGAAAGGGAAGAAAGTATTTTTAGATGAATATTGCTCCAAAGAGAAGCCATAGAGGATTATGAGTGAATTTTGGGGAGGAGAGAGATTTGACTCTTTGAAGGGGACTGTGAAAGGTTTCTGTCGGTTTTGGATACAAAAACTGAAATATTTGGACAAAGAGCTAGGTAGTGAATCAATAATTATGGGTTTAGAAACTAAGTTACCCCAAAAAGTTAGAGAATTGCTTGTACCTGCCCCTAGGAGTAATACTGTATTAGTGATTTCTTGACTTATGTTGATAAAGTGATGAGGATGAAACCATCAGTGGAAGGTGGTAGGAGGGATTTTGATGACAATAATCAATCAGGAAGAGAATTTCAGGTAAATAGGATGAACAGGGCTAATTACAATAGAAATTCAAGGAATGGTTGGATGGAGGATAGTCAGAATGAGCACAGAAATGGCAGGAGAAATTCATGTAAAAGAAATGGTGGAGATGATTTTAATTCTGGATCAAACCATTTAAACTAGATAATGCTTCAGTTTTGGCTCACACTAGAGCAGGTAGTGATGAAGAGCCACATGTATATAAATGTGCTGTAGTAACTGGTCAGGGTAATGTAAATAATAGTAATAAGACAAGTGTAATTTCTAATTCTAGTGAGATGTTGGATGATGGTGCATGTAGCAGTGGTTATCCTGTAAATACTGGAACAAAGAACAATAAGTTTGCTGTGGTGCTAGACTGATGTAAATATTCTTACAGGACAACTATTTGGTAACATTGTGTGATTTTGTGAGGATTTAATTTTCTGGTTGAATGAGATCAGTGCTCAGAATTGAGTAGAGAAGTGTGGCAATGATTTGGTACGACTTACATCCCACTAGTTTTGAGGTGAACAGTAATTAAGTTGTGTGATGGTGACTATTCTTTTTTCAAAATGTAATCATTAGTAAACCTATGCTAGTGACATATTTAGTTTTTGCTGTTTTGCAAATGGCAAAAGACCTAAATCTTTCAACTTTAACTGGTTTCAGACTGAGTTATGGTTTAGAGTAATGTTTTGTAGTGTGATGTGCTCTTCATTTAAAAAATTTTTCTAGACACTACATTTCATATTATCATCAGTTTTAGTATTAATTACTGTAACGTTGTGAGAACTATATACAGTATTTATGTTCAGTGTAAAACTATCATTTGCCATTAATGTTAAACATTATTTAGACTTAGTTAGAAGTTTTATTTATTTATTTAATTTATTTATTTATCTCTTATTCTGGTGATCCATGTTGTGACACTATCACAGGATATGGAAGGTATCAATTTTACAAGCTTATGGCCAGAATTTATGGTAATACATAAAACAAAACAAAAACAGTAAACAGTAACTTAGGTCCCACTACAAAAAATACATTTTGGAGATAGATAGAGATTACAAAACAAAAACAGTAAACAGTAACTTATGTCCCACTACAAAAAATACATTTTAGAGATGGATAAAGATTACAAAATAATAAGTGTTACAGAGAAATAAATATTGGAAAATATATGTTTACAATAAAAATATTCAGTATTACAAATATAAATTTGGGCATACATTTGCAATTTACAACACAAGAAATGTTTAGCATTGTAGTTCAGGAACTCTTCTACTGTATAAAATGATCCTTGCAATAGGAACTGCCTTAAGGTTTTTTTAAACAAGAGATCATCATCTACCAAACACTTAATTCTTGAAGGGAGGGCATTAAAAATCTTATAGCCACTGAAATGGACTCCTTTCTGCACCATACTTAAATTTGGCTGTTCATAGTGGATATCATGTTTCCTTATAGTATTGTGACTGTGATATGCACTATTCAGGTTAAAGATGGAATTTTTCTTTTCTTATGAAGCACATAAAAGAGAATATATATTGTGCAGTGGATGTAAGTATTTCAAGCTTCTTAAAAAGATTCCTGCATGTGGCTCTACGGCTCTAGGATGGACTCCACACATGATCCTTATGGCTCTTTTTTGTACACACAGTACTTTTTTAGCCAGTGTCTGCTTTCAGCAAAATATAATTCCAAATACCATAATTGCATGAAAGTAACCATAATATGCTGACTTCGTGGTTTCCATATTTCTATAAGAAGAAACAATGCAGAATGCATATGTTGCTGAACTTAGTCTTTTGCATAGATCCAGGATGTGGTTTGACCAATTCAGTTTGCTATCAATATGCAAGCCTAGGTATTTTGAGGAATCTACCCTGGTTATTGTCTGCTCAACTATTTTTACTCCTATTTCCTCATCTTTGGATGTCGTGTGGAACTGAATGTAGTTTGTTTTACAGTAATTTAAAGAAAGACCATTAATGTTAAACCAGTTCACCATTTCATGAAAATCCTTATTTGCTGTTACCTCAAGTTTATCTACTGCATTATCAATAAGTAGTGTAGTGTCATCAGCGAAAATGGTGAATCTACAATATTCCGTACAGAGAGGGAGATCATTTATAAATATAATAAAAACTAGGGGGCCTAGAACTGAGCCCTACGGCACTCCTCAAGTGATGGTACCCCCTTCTGAAGGTAATGGGACACCATCTTGACTATCTACTACGACTTTTTGCTTCCTGTTTGACAGATATGAGTCAAACCATTTCCCTGCTGTACCACTTATACTGAGATGTTCAGATTTATGTAAAAGAATTTAGTGATTTACACAGTCAAATGGTTTTGTTAGGTCACAAAATATGCCAATCACTTTCAGTTTTTTGTTGATAGATTCCAAGAGTTTACCAGTAAATGCAAATATTGCATCTTCTGTTGACAAACCTTTCTGAAATCCAAACTGACTTTTGCTGAAGATATTGTGATCACTGAGATGTTTAACTATCCTGGCATGCATTAGTTTCTCTAACACATTTGAAAAGCTTGTTAGTAGTGATATTGGCCTACAGTTAGCAGTATCCATCTTATCCCCCTTCTTATACAGCAGTTTTACAACTGCATACTTAAGCCTCTCAGGAACTATCCCTTGCTTAAGTGGCGCATCAGAAATGTGGCAAAGGACTTTACTTACATGACTGGAGCAGTATTTTAATAATTTGTTAGAAATGTTGTCAATTCCAGCAGTTTTTACTTTTCAGGGATTCAATAAGTCTTTCAATTTCTTGAACAGTGACTGTTTTTACCTTCATGTGTTGTGCTGAACCAAGTACTCTAGCTTTCAAAAGATTGATGGTTTGCTTCATGGACCCTTGTAAACCTATTTTTTCTGTTACTGTTAAAAAATTGTTGTTGAATGTGTCTGTAACTGTTTTTGGATCCCTAACAAGATTACCCTCACTTTTTATTAGTATATTTTCACTATAAACTGCATTTTCCCCGTTTCTTTCTTTACAAATTTCCAGATAATTTTTACTTTATTGCTCAAGTTGTCAGTTTCTGCCTTCAAGCACATGTTTTTTGCTGCCTGAATGGTCTTATTCAGAACTTTATTGTTGATTTTACAGTGTGTAATCCTACTGTTATCATCTGAACTCCTGGCTGCAGCATATAGTTCTCTTCTTGTTTTACAAGAGATTTTGATGCCTTTAGTAACCCAAGGCTTGTTTCCAGATTTGAACAGGTTTTCTCTCACAGATTTTTTAGGAAATGCTTCTGCAAAAGGGCTTGTAACTTCATTGATAAATATATTCAATTTTGAACTAACATCAACTGTAGCATATACAGGAGACCAGTCCACAAACTGTAATTGCTGATTAAAGGTTTCAGTGGTGTGTATGTTTATAAATCTAAATGTTTTCCAAATGAAATTTTCTTTTCTTTGTACATTCGTTTGGTTTAGAGTGAGGAATTGTCCTTCATGATGAGAGAGACCATTTATAATATTTTTCATGGTTAAATTATTGAAAATATCCTTATCTACAATTACATTATCTATTAAAGTGCTAGAGCTGGCAGTTACTCTAGTTGGAACGTCCACCACTGGTACTAAATTGTAACAGTACATTAAATGTTCAAAGTCTGTTTTGTTTCAAATTTTCTGTTAAAAGGTCCACATTGAAGTCACCCATAACAATGCTAGACTTAGTTTTCCTACATAGGTGGGACAGAAGTGATTCAGTTAGTCTTAGAAATACATTTAGATTTCCAGCAGGTGCCCTGTAAACAGTTAGAACGATAACAGTTGCACTGTCTGCTGTTAACTGGATGCCACACACCTCAAAATGTTGTTCATCACAATATTTGCTTAAATCTACGGATTTATACACTATATTATTTTCATAAATATTGCAACACTACCTTTTTCCATAACAGATCTACAGTAATGAGTAGCTAAACTAAAGTTCTCAATCTGTGGCATGTGGATTCCACTCATAAGGTTGATGTTCTGAGGAACACAGTATATGAGGCTCACTTTCACACTCATAAGCATACTAAAGTAGGGTATTTTGTCTGGTTTTTTCATGCACTGTGGCAGAGGAGAACCTCATCTGAGAGAACTGATAGCAGGGCAGGGCACTATATGTAAATATTTTGTATAGGGATTTTCATATGGTCAGATCATATAAGTTAGAATTGCAAAAACATATGTATTGTAGTTTTTGATCAGATTTCGTATGTAATGTTTTTGTTATTGTTATTGTTATTTATTGAGCATTCATTTTATCATATACAATGATATAGGAGTTGTATGTAAATTTTAAACCCAGTTTCTAGCGTCACTTGTGGTCACTGAATTGCCCAGTTGGCTATTTGCAATGGTCACTGAATTGCCCAGTTGGCTATTTGCAATTTCTATCTGGTCAATCCAATGAGGGGATGATGTGATGAAGCAAGCTGGGATATTTTTATTTGCCCTCTTGTTTTGCCATATGCCTCCTTAAAATTCGTTTTGTTCTTAACTAATTACCATTAACATACGTGAATATAATCTGCATTTTCATAAAAGAGAAAGGTTGGTCTTCAGTTTTAAAGAATACAACACCAGACCTAATTTTGTGTTTAGTTTTATGTATGTAAAGGATTTTCCAAATTATTTTGACTATTCCCAGTAAGTATCTTTCATTATAGGGTGAAATCAGTTAACAGTTTCTTCTACTACAGGGGTTAGGTGGAATTATTTGTTTTAATCATGAAATTAACGTACATACACTTTTGACTAAACTGTTAATTACTTTGGAATTAAATAAGGGCTGGCTTTCGAATAGAGCCAAATAAATACTTAAAGACTGCTAGTGTATCATCTTCCAAAAGTTTATAATTATTATAGAATTTATATTTGTTTATAAGTCAACAATAGAATTTAAGTCACGAAACAATTACTGGTTTCACCCTATAACAAAAGATATTAACTAGGAATAGTCCAAATAAATTAGAAATTGATTAGATATACAAAACTAATAACAAAATTACATCTGGTGCTATATTTATTACGGCTGAGGGCCAACCTTTCTCTTTTATGAAAATGCAGCTTATACTCATGAATGTTAATGGTAATTAGTCAAGAATGAAAAAAAAAATTAAGGGGGCAGATGGCAAAACAAGAGGGGAAGTAGAAATATCCCAGCTTGCTTCATCACGTTACTCCCTCATTCGATTGACCTGATAGATATAGAAAATAGCTAACTGGGCAATTCAATGATCTCAAGGAACCCCAGAAAGTTGGTTTAACATTCTACACACAAAATAATATTACATAAGAAATCTCCTTATCAAAAACTACAGTACATAATATTTTTTCAAATTTTTACTTATATAAACTGGCTGTATGAAAATCGCCATACAAAATATTTACGTATAGTGTATTGTACAATGGCACAAAATATCCACAAGTTATATTTTTAATAAAAATTAGGCATCTTCATCATAAGTGATGTCCTTTGTTGGATAGAAAAACATAATATTGCTAAGATACATATCACTTTATACAAGTCCTGCCTTGCTTAAAAAAATAAATCATGGATGCAAAAAGTTAAATTGCATTGCACCTTGCAGTTCATTTGCTGATAGAAAATTTCACTTGTTTAATGCTTAGTATTTCGCACAAGCACTTTCACTCTTTTACTGAGTTTAACTCACTTTCTCAACAAGTTGTCTATGCCTTCAACACGTCCAAGTGGCAGTTAGTAAGGAAATGTGATGCTTTCGGTTCCCTTGTAGGTGATTCTCATCCACCTCAGTACATAAAATTAGACAAGATACCCTACTGTAGTACACTCACTTTTACTTCTAAGAATATGGAAAAAATGCTCACACTAATGACAAATAATTGTCATTACCTTGTAAATAAATACATTACACAGATCTCATAACATCACAATAATTAGCACCAAAATTGACTATAGTACAAAAGGTGGGGACTAGTAAAAATTTAAAATCAAGTGCATATCACACTACAAAACATTACTCCAGGTCATAACTCTGTCTCAAACTGGTTAAACTTGAAAGATTTGGGTTTCTTTTCCATTTGCAAAATTGCTAAAATGCCAAGTTCTGGTTTGAAATTCACATCACTCATGGACTCATCATCTTAATGTCCAAAATATGCAAAAACTCAAGATGTGCAGCAGCATAGATTTACTAATCATTACACTATGAAAAAAGAATAGAGTAACCATCACATAATTTAATTGCTACTCAAATCAAAATTAAGGGGATGGAATTCGTACCAAATCATTGCCTTGCTTCTCCACTCAACTCTCAGTACTACTCTGATTCAACTGAAAAATTATATTCCCAAAAAATCACAAAATGTTACCGAATAGTTGACCTGTCAGATTATGCACATCACTCTAGCACCACAGTTATCAGTTAACCAACAAAATTACTTTTCTTCATCCCCGTATTACCACTTTAAGCTCCTAATTCCTCAGAACACAAATAGAAGGTCTCATATACCCTACTGACCCAATGATGCAGCATTATATGACTTGTACCTCACTAAAGTATTGCTCTTTCTGTTAAGCTCTCATTCAAAGCTGCAGTGAAATGAACTGCATAATATACACAGTACCCAATGTTGCCTAGTTCAAAAATAGATATCAGTATAGTTACACCACATTTGATTGTATACAGTTATCGTTTTCATTACTCAATCTTGTCTGTCAGCTGCATTATTTTACTTACATTTCTTACCTTGTTAGCTGCTGGATTGTGTTCCCAAAAAAATATCCCTACTGCAGAGCCTGGCTCCCTAACCATTAAGACCTTAACATTATTCATTATTTTATTCTTTCATCATTGCTTCATTATCTAATAAATAAACACCTGCACTGTTTAGCCATTGCAAAACTGATTTTATTGAAAAACACTTCACAGTAACAGATCCTAATGCTAAGGTAAACTTAACTCTCATTACTGATCAGACAAAATTGTCAATTAGAAAAACTATTGTTTCATTGTATTCCACAAAATTGCTAGACATTCTAGCCTGAAGTGGAAATTACATACTAATCTTGCATATTCTTTCCACTCACCTCATTCCAGGGAACTATGTTTAAACTTTTATTTCCATAATGTTAGAAGAGGCTGTATCATTACATGCTTGTGTAGGTAGATAGTTATCTCTATATACCTACTGACTGTACTGAAAAGAAACACTTATACCATAATTATTATTAAGATCTAGTATTCAAAATGGTTTTTTACTGCATATTGCCTATGCTGCTGCACCAAATTATACTAATTTTTACACATGAGCTGATTACCTCAGATGTTAATTATAGGTCTCATATAATCTGCACCTTCTCTTCCACATATGTTGACACCTTTCATTTTCTGTTTACCTTACCTCTTTGCTGGACAGATTTTTTAAAAACTATGATGCCAATTTACTTTCAACATTTCATTCTTCCACCTTCATATGATTCCATTTCTTATTACAAACATAACAGTATATAAAACAGGAGAAATCTTTTCTAAAATAATCCTATACTAAAGTATCCAGCTGTACAAAATCACATGAAAGTCGAAGATAGAATGCTGACTCAGGAAAATGGATGGGATTGTGTCTGAGAAGAAGGTGGAATGTTTACTGTGGTGATCTGAACCAGATGGTGCATAGACGCATAGACGCCTGACACCATTAAACATGAGAGGCATCTGACATCAGGGAGACAGGCAACTGCATCAGCAAGGATACTGTCATGTAAGAGGATTGCCACTCCTCTACCAGTAGGGGAAGCATGAGAGACATGTGCAGTAAAACCATGGGGAGCAGAAAAATTTGGAATGTCCACCTCCTGAAGGAGAGCAACGCCAACATCTGCAGCATATAGCATGTCATGGAATAAAACCAGTATTGACATTGACGGTGGCCATGCGATAAGTCTGGAAGACTTCCATCGCCAGGAGGACGGGCGATTCAGACATGGGGGAGGTACAGGGGAACTCCTTGTTATTCACCCATGGAAGGGCATATCACTATGATAGGGTGGGAGCCGATCTCACCAAGGGGGGTCCATTGCTCTGTACACCTCCAGAATGTCCATCCTCAGCATCAACTTCATCTGCCCAGGAGACAGACGTCTCACTGGGCAGGCTCAGTGGACACCATCAGAGGGGCACCCACTGGTAGCGCCAGACACAGAATGGGAAACAAACCCATCAGATGCAGGCAGGGGAAGGTCGGTGTCTGGAAGTCAACGTTGACTGCAGATGGAGAT
The DNA here is from genome assembly GCF_021461385.2 of Schistocerca piceifrons. NCBI lineage: Eukaryota > Metazoa > Arthropoda > Insecta > Orthoptera > Acrididae > Schistocerca > Schistocerca piceifrons. The sequence goes on along the minus strand of NC_060145.1, from coordinate 217,876,667 downwards.
AGGGAAGGTCGTCACATTGTGAAGTGTAAGGGCGTCAGAGGACAGCACACTGTCAGTAGCAGGGTCGTAATCCTGTGCTCACATCCGATGGAGCCAGTCATCAGATGGGGTACCGTGTCATCTCTTCCGTTTCCTCAGCATCTGTTTCTTCCTAACATGCTGTTCTGTGTCGAATGGCTGGCGGCTATCACCCAACATATTGACAAATGGTACAAAAGTGGAGGTCAGTACAGCTCCATGGTCAACAACCATGGGATCAGGACAGACAGCTTGTGCCTGCTGACTGTCATCCTTCATTTCCATTGCCTTGGGCAGGAGTGTAGAAGAGACAGGCAAAACGTCCATCGTGTTGTCGAGAGAAGTTGACTGATTCAGAGAGGGTGCAGCAGGCAACACTGCTGCAAACATATAAGATAGGGGTAACAGTGGGCGCCGCAGGAAGAGCGACATCTCCATCGGCGTCTGAACCAGTCTGTGACGGAGACATTCAGAACAGAAATGGCCTTCCCGCCCACAACTTGAACAGGTGCGCGGCTGGTCATTATACATGACAACAGCCCTACAGCTGGCAATAACAAAGTAAGAAGGCACATGTTTCTGTAGTTGAGGACATGTTAGCTTTCGAATGTCTTTCACGTTTCAGCAGTGTGACTGACGACGTTGCAATAATGTTTAAAGGCAGACACTGCAACATCCGACGGTACCTCAAACTAGAGTTGAAATACCCACAACATTCAGAGGCCAAAATCAGCGTGATCAACCACGACAGCCTCTATATGTCCACCAGAGCTATTGGAGCTTGAGAGCGTTAGCATGGCGCTGTACAACGTGGATGCACGGCTCATCATTCGCCAGCTTTATGTACACAATAGTACTGAGGATCGAAAATGAATTCTGAGAACATCTTGTGGCAGGAGACACATTTCATCCCATATAAAGCTTTCTGCTCTATACACCTTCGGTCGTTCGTGATCGCAAGGAAAAGTTAATTTAATTTTGGGTTGGTGGTAAGAAAACGCCATGATGGTCGACGAAGTCGGACTCTCTGAGACAAGCCTCTACTCGGAAGTAAACAAATCCGCGCTCACTCGCAAGCAGCACAACAGGCAAGACGCACACAAGGCGTGCGCACCTCACCACTGCCGAAGGCAGATTGCCTTTGAGCTATTCAAGTACGACTCATGGGCAGACGCAAACTTCCATTTATTGTCAATCATGTATCTATAACCTGCTCTAGTACATTCATTTTGTATATAATGATAAGTCGATTGCCCGATGTCGGTGTATAAATGCGATATTGCATGCATGTTCGAAGAATTGCATCGTTCTTCTGAAACAACACAGCCATTGCGATATCTTATTTATCCACAGACATCGGGCGAGCAACTTTTAATTAAATATGTCCCTTGTATCGTAATATACATACCGAATGTACAAGTGCAAGTTGTAGACACATGTGAAACCTAAGTATATCCTGGCATATACAATGTTCAAATAATTTACGGAAATGCAGCCAGTTGACGTCATCGACAACCTCCGATATTTCGACAGGACCACATCCTGGCATTTTCAAGGCATAACATCCATCGTGGATGGCTGCTGTCTTCCCTTCCTTGATGTATTTATTAGTCAGGAGGGAGATTAATGATACACTGGGACATGCCGTTTATAGGTTTATAGGAAGCCTACTCACACTGACTTGTGTCTGCAGGCTGATAGTTGTCACCGTCCTGCTCAATTTGTAGGGGTACTCCGTACCTTGGTTCGCGGCGCCCATTTCATCTCGGACTCTGAGAGTTTGTCAGCTGAGTTAGCCCATTTTGAAGTCATCTTTCGTGTGAAAGGTTATGGCTGAAGACAGATGAGACATGCGTTGCGGGCTGGCCGTGGTGGCTGAGCAGTTCTAGGCACTTCAGTCCGGAACCGCACGACTGCTACGGTCGCAGGTTCGAATCCTGCCTCGGGCATTGATGTGTGTGATGTCCTTAGGTTAGTTAGGTTTAAATAGTTCTAAGTTTTAGGGGACTGATGACCTCAGATGTTAAGTCCCATAGTGCTCACAAGGGAACCTCCCCATCGCACCCCCCTCAGGTTTAGCTGTAAGTTGGCGCAGTGGATAGGCCTTGAAAAACTAAACACAGATTAATCGAGAAAACAGGAAGAAGTTGTGTGGAACTATGAAAAAAATAAGAAAATATACAAACTGAGTAGTCCATGTGCAAGATCAGCAACATCAAGGGGAATGTGGTCTCAGGAGCGCCGTGGTCCCGTGGTTAGCGTGAGCAGCTGCGGAATGAGAGGTCCTTGGTTATAGTCTACCCTCGTGTGAAAAGTTTACTTTTTTTTATTTTCGCAAAGTTACGATCTGTCCGTTCGTTCATTGACGTCTCTGTTCACTGTAATAAGTTTAGTGTCTCTGTTTTGCGACCGCACCGCAAAACCGTGCGACTAGTAGACGAAAGGACGTGCCTTTCCAATGGGAACCGAAAACATTTGATCGCAAGGTCATAGGTCAACCGACTCCTTCACAGGAAAACACGTCTGATATATTCTATGCGACACTGGTGACGGCATGTGCGTCACATGACAGGAATATGTTGTCGACCCGCCTAATTTGTACACTTGGCGAATGGGTAAAAAGATTCTTCTACCTTGCCCGATTTAGGTTTTCTTGTGGATGTGATAATCACTCCCAAAAAAGCGATGAAAACATAAGAGTTTGTCAGATAATAATCGTCTGAAAATAAAAAATTAAAATTTTCACTCGAGGGAATACTTGAACCCAGGACCACTAGTTCGACAGTTGCTCATGCAAAGCACGAGACCACGGCGCTCCTGAGTTCAGATTATCATTGATGTTGCCTGTCTTACGCATGGACTACTCAGTTTGTATATTTTCTTATTTTTTTCATAGTTCCACACAACTTCTTCCTGTTTCCTCCATTGATCTGTGTTCAGTTTTTCAAGGCCTATCCACTGTGCCAACTTATAACTAAATCTGAGGGCGGTGCGATGGGGAGGTTCCCTTGTCAGAGCCATCTGAACCATGCGTTGCGCTGTCGACCAACTATGCACCGGGCGACTGATGGTAATATTGAGGTGGTTCCAGAGTCTAGGGCCTTTCTGCTTTGGTCTTATTTAGGGCAAATATGATGTGTAGTGTGTTTTTAGACCACTCTGTAAGGTCAGGGTTCTTTTACGTTCCGTAAAGGATGATCTGGGCTAGTGTTAGGGCGGTTGTGTATCATATTCTTTGCCGTTGTGGCAGGTCATATATTGGCCAGACTATCAGGACTGTGGAGGACTGGTGTACTGAGCAAAGCGGCAAGTACGTTTACTACTGCTGAAGAAGTCCGCCATTGCAGACTTGACAATGGTCTTCCTACAGAATATAACAATAAAGAGAGTCTGTAATGCACTTCCAGCTATTCGGATAGTGTTATTAAGAAATCTGTTGAAATTAAATATATGTAACCTTATGAATAGAGATGGTGGTTTTTGTTTAAAAATTTTGCTTGGCATCCTGCTCTCTCTCTCGCCAAAAACCAGAGCGTCAGAGGTGATGCTACCTCATCTATTGTTTACTAATTTCACTATCAATAACATCTGACGTCGGTCATCTTTATACATTAAATGTATTCGCAATTTATATGGACAACCATCAGCTGTAGGATGAAATGACAACAATGAAAATTTGTGCTGGACTGGAATTCGAACTCGGAGCGCTTTACCATTTGGCTCCCCGTACACGACTGATGGCTGGACCCAAACTTGCATACGCCATCAACCATGCGTCTACAACCTGTACCCATACATCCATTATTTATATTCCCATATAGGTGAGACATTTTACTTGAAAGTTGCTTGCAGGATCGTATTTATCTGCTGACATCAAGCAAGAGACTTTCAAAGTAAAATGTATCACCTGCATGGGAATATACATAATGGATGTATGAGTACGGCTTGTAGACTCATGGTTGCCGAGCTATAGAAGGTTGGATGTGACCGTGAGTCGTGCACGGATAGCCAAATAGTAAGGCGACCGCTCGCGATAACTGGGGAATTTGGGTTCGAGTTCAGGTCCCGCACAAATTTTCTCCATCGTCATTCCGTTATACAGCTGATGGTAGTCCCTATTCGTAACTGCGAATACTTTTCGTGTATAAAATGAAAAGAAGCTCGTCAAAAAGCCCTATTTTGCGAGTCAGTACAACAAATATATGGGCGGCGTAGACCACCATAACTGGTTTCTAGAGAAACATATGATCGCAGTTCGCCAATTTTCAACAGATTTGCTGCCATGGTTGTGTAAACACATATGTGTTCGACAACAAAGTCTATCAGGAGATCAAAAGCATCAGCGATATTCGACGATACATTGCTACCACATACCTGAAAATCGGGCAGGATGCAAGAAGCAGCATTGGCAGATCAGACCCATTACAAACCGGTAGGAGAAAAGTTCTGGATACAGTGCAGCTGGATGGGAGAGGTCTACTGGAAAAAGAGAAAATCAGAGAAGATGCCAGCTCCAAGACTACTTAGGGAAGCCTCTAATATTTTGAACTAAATGTGATGAAACTTTATGTACACCTTGTCTTCCAAAATGTGATAATTAACAGGTCTTCCCAACAAAGTGATTTAATTGTAGTTGTACCACCTAACTAGCTACTAACTTCTAAGAATACTTGTTTTCCAACTTTTAGATCAACATATTTAGTAAGGGTAGCTCACTGGGTATGTAGGTTCTAATTAAAAACTATCGTAGATAATCACAGTTACCCTTGTAGAAGTGTATGACTGATGTGACTCCATTCACAGGCTAACTACAGACTTTCATAAATTGTCTCTCATAATCTTTCAAGGTACTGAATTTATTTTCTAATTGAAGCATTTAAATAAATATTTCTCACTTTTGGATTTAATGTTTTAATTTTAATTTATCTCCTTAAAAATAAAGAGGAAAAAAAATTTTAAAACAGGAAAGAAAGCTGAAGGAATTTGGTTTTCTTTATAGTACACCGCAAGCGCCCAGCGACCTGTTTATAGAACAGTAATTATTTTTATGTCTGTTAGAGGTAATCAATTCAGACTTCAGCTGTATGTTGTTATAGACCCTTTAAACATTTCCTTAAATTGTTTTTAAAGAATTTCACACTTAAAATTTTTGTACGCTAATTGGATAATATCCCCTTCACCAAGGCGCAGACGTTTAATTCAATCGATGAAGTCCGCCGTCGTTCAGTAATAGGAACAGTGTGATCCATATAAAACTGACCACACCCAGGGCAATTTACACTACTGGCCATTAAAATTGCTACACCAGGGAAAAATGCAGATGATAAACGGGTATTCATTGGACAAATATATTATACTAGAACTGACATGTTATTACATTTCCACGCAATTTGGGTGCATAGATTCTGAGAAATAAGCACCCAGAACAACCACCTCTGGTCGTAATAACGGCCTTGATACGACTGGGCATTGAGTCAAACAGAGCTTGGATGGCGTGTACAGCTGCCCATGCAACTTCAACACGATACCACAGTTCATCAAGAGTACTGACTGGCGTATTGTGACGAGCCAGTTGCTCGGCCTCCATTGACCAGACGTTTTCAAATGGTGAGAGATCTGGAGAATGTGCTGGCCAGGGCAGTAGTCGTACATTTTATGTATTCAGAAAGGCCAGTACAGGATCTGCAACATGCGGTCGTGCATTATCCAACTGAAATGTAGGGTTTCGCAGGGATCGAATGAAGGGTAAAGCCACGGGTCGTAACACATCTGAAATGTAACATCCACTGTTCAAAGTGCCGTCAATGCGAACAAGAGGTGACCGAGATGTGTAACCAACGGCACCCCATACCATCACGCCGGGTGATACGCCAGTATGGCGATGACGAATACACGCTTCCAATGTGCATACACCGCAATGTCGCCAAACACAGATGCGACCATCATGATGCTGTAAACAGGACCTGGAGTCATCCGAAAAAAGACGTTTTGCCATTCGTGTACCCAGATTCGTCGTTGAGTACACCATCAGAGGTGCTCCTGTCTGTGTTGCAGCGTCAGGGTAACCGCAGTCATGGTCTCCGAGCTGATAGTCCATTTTGCTGCAAACATCGTCGAACTGTTCGTGCATATGGTTGTTGTCTTGCAAACGTCCCCATCTGTTGACTCAGGGATCGTGACGTGGCTGCACGATCCGTTACAGCCATGTGAATAAGATGACTGTCATCTCGACTGCTAGTGATACGAGGCAGTTGGGATCCAGCACGGCGTTCCGTATTACTCTCCTGAACCCACCGATTCCATATTCTGCTAACAGTCATTGGATCTCGACCAATGCGAGCAGCAATGTCGCGATAGGATAAACCGCAACCGCGATGGGATACAATCCGATCTTTATTAAAGTCGGAAACCTGATGGTACGCATTTCTCCTCCTTACACGAGGCATCACAACAACGTTTCACCAGGGAACGCCGGTCAATTGCTGTTTGTGTATGAGAAATTGGTTGGAAACGTTCCTCATATCAGCACGTTGTAGGTGTCGCCACCGGCGCCAACCTTGTGTGGATGCTCTGAAAAGTTAATCATTTGCATATCACAGCATCTTCTTCCTGTCTGTTAAATTTCGCGTCTGTAGCACGTCATCTTCGTGGTGTAGCAATTTTAATGGCCAGTAGTGCATTAAGCTCGTTAGCCTTCCTACTACGCTGCCGTGATGAGAAGAGAATCCCATGATATACCATCATTAGCCATCATTTCAACGTTGCAGTAACCGATAGATTATTTTACTGTGCCAGTTTCACCCTGATGCGGGAGAGGACACATTTCACCGTGAGCCTTCGCCTGACGCAGTCACTTTTGGTTTTAGACTGGAGCTGGAGAAGCAGAAAGGGAAACACAGTCTGCTCTCATCGCCACAGCATTGTGTAGAACGAAAAACTGCTAAACGTACAGTAATTAATGTGCAAGGAACTTAGAAGCGGTGTCATCTCAGCACTTCAGAAGGGAATAAACTTAGCTCCTCCACCACGAATTCTCCCTTTCAATGACATATTAATTGGCTTTGAACAAGTAGTTCGTAACTTTCCGAGTGAAACTGCAGAACAAATTCGTTGAGAAACGAGCTACATTTATTCGCATTTTGAGGACATCGCAAAGCCCAGTTGTTTTTATTGCGTCGTCGACGATACCTTCGTCATATGGCCTCATGGACATGAAAAGCTGGAAGTGTTCCTGAAACACATCAAAAAAATTCATGATCACATAAAGTTCACAATGGAAGTGGAGAGGGACGGTTCCTTGCTGTTCCTGTAAGTCCTTGTCTGCCTGAAACCCAATGGGTGTCTCGGTCGAAGCGTTTACTGCAAGCCCACCAAACGTGACTGGAGCCGAACGCGATGGCCTCCGTGTATTCCCAACGATCCTCTTACCGTCGTCCTGTCAGCTGACAAGGGCAATGCAGCCGTCCTAATGGAACGAGCCGATTATCACGCAAAAATCCAACCGCGTTGGAGGAAGATACGTACCTAAAACTGCCCTGGGACCCAACATCCAGAAGAGGGAGGAAGACTACGGAGCTCCTCAAACGGTCGTCGCTGGAAGAGAGTGTTATTAAAAACTTCCTCCTTCAGACATCTATACACCCACGTTCTACAGTCCGCGAAAGGTTCATAGCAATAATACGTGTTTAAGGTCTATAGGGGATGCAACGCAACTGGCTAGCCTCCTCTCGACTCACATTGGACATTGTGGCACACTATAAGGAATACGGCGGATTTCATCGACCAAATTAAACGTCTACGCCTTGATGAAGGAGGTACTGTGGTTAGTTTTGATGTGGTTTCCCTATTCACGTGTGTGTTCATCACAGACTCTATAGACTTGCTGTGCAGCTCTTTCATGACACCATCGTGGAGTTATTTAAACATACCTTGGCGTCATCATATTTTTTACATGGTGGAGAACGTACAGTCAGACGGACGGCGTTGCGATGGGGAGCCCATTAGCTCCAGTTGTAGCGAACCTCTTCAGGGAGCATCGCAAAGGCTAGTTGTTTTTATTGCGACTTTGACGATACCTTCGTCATATGGCCTCATGGACATGAAAAGCTGGAAGAGTTCTTGAAACACATCAACAAAATTCATGACCACATAAAGTTCACAATGGATGTGGAGGGCGACGGTTCCTTGCTGTTCTTGGAAGTCCTTGTCCGCCGTAAACTCGGTCGCAGCGTTTACCGCAAGCCCACCCACACGGATCGGTGTCTGCACGCCACCAGTTGCCACCAGCCAGCACAGAAACGGTATGTTCTGAGGACCTTGGTACATCGAGCTGAAACCGCTTCAGACGCCGAGAACCTGCCGAGAGAACTGAGCCACTTACTTAAAGTTTTCAAGGAAAATGATTACAACAACAGACAAAATTCGCAAGACGTTTCTTCTAAGCCGCTAAAACAGAGGGCCTCGAAGAAGACGGGAAGAGGATTGCCTTTTTACTGGTTTGTGGCTCAATAACAGGGATGATTAGCGTCTCCTGGAGTAACAAAATCGACACAATCTTCAGGCCCCCAGCAAAAGTTCGACAACTAATGAAGCTGTGAAAGGCGACGCAGACCCCAGAACACCTGGAATATACAAAATAACATGTCGGTGTGGGAAGTTTTATATCGGTCAGACTGTCCCCATTATTGAACAGTGCTGCATAGATCATGAAAGGGCTTCCGCCTACGCTATCTCGAAAAATCAGCTATAGCGGAACATGCACTGGGATTGCATTCGACGATACTTCTATTATTAAACGGACCGACGGCTTCTAGAACAGTGTGATAAATAAAGCAATAGAGATCAAAATATCTGACAACACCCTCAATAAAGACAGTAGATTGCAGCTGGGTGCGGCCTGGGATCCTGTGATTGGGGAGTTGAAGCGGGTGCGGCGGCCGCGCTATCAAAACATTGCCATATATGGTGCGTTATTGGCAGCGGCATTCACATGACAGTCAACCACTTGATAACGGCCGATATCCCGTGGGCAGCTAACTACTTGACGCGGATTGAAACCGGAGAATATTTCATTAGTGGATATCGCCGCAAGAGCATGCATGGATCTTTGTAATTATTTCAGTAGTTGCAATATTATTGTGATTCTGTGCCTGATACAGTTGTTGAGAGAAGCGCTCCTGCTCGCACAGACATATCAACGACATCTCGTAGACTGTTCTCAGGTTACAGTAGTCACAGTTCCCATATTGATTGGCGACGTAGCGAACAACTTCTTCTTTCCTGTTCAAATGGCTCTGAGCACTGCGGGACTTAACCTTCTTTCCTGTCGGCGAGGTTATACGGACAAACGCAAAGGACCTAGTGCAACTAGAAATTTCAGGGAATGATCTCAAGGACTCAGTGGTTTAGAACGCCACATTATAGGAACGTTTAGGATAACATTGTCAGTTCAATGTATTGTATACAAATTTCACAATCGACGCCTAGCCTGTTAGAAAAGCACGCAGTCAAACTAATTTTTTTTCGGGAAGTAAAAAGTAACAGAACATTTTTCTGTGGTGAGTATATTTTCAGACGACCCAAAAAAATCGATATTACGGTGTAAATAATGCAACTGCTGCAGCCTATCAGTGACACGCAGGAAAGGCTGCTGAAAATGGTTCCTGAAAAAGGTCACAGATAAGAGGAAGTAAGGAGGAAGCCGCTGGCACTCTGACCGTTTGACCAGAAGAAGCAAAAATGGGCAGATTACACCCCCTAGGTGGAACAGCATTCTACAGCGCACAGGACAGCAGGCGCCGAAGTGAAGTTACAACAGAATGGCATCCAAGACAGCAAACATCTTGTCTATCGTGCATTGGACTGTTCCGCCGATGGTCAGTTCAACATCTGACAACATCCCAGTCAAACTTAACACTATCCCTTCGTCGTGACAGGAGCGGACTCTCTAGAACCAAGAACAATAAAACTGCTAAGGAGTGTTTGACTTAAGTTAATTCTAGACTGTGAAGAGTTTCAGTAATGTAAAGGGGAAAATGAAAGTGAATCTGTGTTTTGCGGAAGGTGACCCAAAATTTCAGTACAGTAACAAAGTAATGTATACTAACTACCGAGATTATTTCTATGCTAAAAATGAAAACCACATATGAACGGCTTATTTCAATAGTGGTACAAGTCCATTTTTGTTCATATTGAGATACAGAGTGCTAAAGTTAAATGAGTGCTGAAAAATCTGCAGTTGAGATACCAGAAATATTCGAGCATACGGCTTCTTGCTAGAGATGAACCTTTCTTTCTGTTTGTTTGGTTCATTAATTTCCGAAGCATTATGGACAGAAAAGTGGAGGTAATGGACTTGTACCACTATTGAAATGAGACCTTCATATTCACACGAATTTTCCCAAACAGTAATCTCTACCTAGAGGCCGCAGTCGACAACGCATCTCCACCGGAGGACACCGTTGTGTTTCTTTCATTCAAGTTGGAAAAAAATCAGCGTTTTGAACAGACTTCGTATACATTCTGCCCTGATTACAATTGATGTTATAAAGGCACATTTGCATGCCGAGCGTGAGTTTCCGCGGAAACGCGAAATACTAATTAAATAAATAATCAGTGACAAATAAATAAAGCCTATGGCACACAACTGCAGCGCTGTGTCACTGATAAAACAAAAGCACAATTACGTTACTCTTATGTTTGATTAAGAAAGAGAGAGCTCTGGTTGAAGTGGTGCGAGAAGCACGTATTTTTTTTTTTATTGTCTGGCACACCGCCATATTTCATGTTATAGAAGAATACTGCGAGTTGCAACCACACTAGGCACTCGATTCTGTAAAGAATTTATATTTATAAAAGTAAGTAGGATTATGAACTGTAGGCTTATTCATTGAATATATCTGATTTAACTAACTGTGTAACTTTTTTATGTTTAGTAGACAATCACCTCTGTACGACGTATTGGCATGGCTGGCAAATTATTGTAATATTGAGATTTAGATTATGAGTCCGCACCTACCGCAGCAGTCTTTGGAAACGATTTAATTACGAAGTCCGATTATTCAGTTTTATTTCACGGTCAACTACGAGTAACATTGCCTTTACGAAAAAGCCATTGTCAAGCGTCTGATACCGAATAATTAAACGTCCACGTTCCAGATAAGCAAATACAATTGCAATCACAATCACCATCATACAGATAGAATAATTAACATATTTAAAATAACATTTTTTAATTTATTTTATTAATTTTATATTGGCGACTGCGTGTCGGACTTGTTATTTTGTCATTTGTTACATTGTTCTCTTTGTTTCATGTAAAAAATCAACTTTCTGGACCTGGACGTCAATGTATGAGAGATAACAAAATCTGAAGATATTTTCCAATTCTGAAATTTTGCGGGAAAACGCAATGAAACTTCCAGCAAAATAAGGTAAGACGCAGCATCTTTGCATTGGTAGGCTTGACCAGACGTATAATTCAGTGTATTAGCTTTTCAGTAAATTCTGTAGTGTTTCTTTTCTGCATAACAGTTTCAGTGATAAATTTCATTCTCAGTACTTTTCCCTAAACAATAACGTATGCAACAATACCAATACACGAGTGTACAATATGGCCGACTTCTGTACGATATCATGTAACATGGCCAGCAGCCATTACCAATAATCTCAAATTCAGTTTATATTTTTAAATTAACAGACAGCCATTGTTGCTACGAGCGATTCATGCTCAACTACATTTTATTTTAAAATCAGTGTCAAAAATTTTCTTGAAACATATATCACGTGTGGCATGGTTATAACTAGAAAACAATACGCAAAAATGGAACAGCAAGGACGTACTATTCAGACGCAATCCGACTCGGACGTGAGACAAGTGTTAGAAAATGACTTTACGACAGCAACCGGTAGTGACGATTCATCAACCATTGACGCAAGTGTTGACGAAAATTTTGACAATAGGCCGTCCACTACAAAAATTTCAAAATCTCAATCAGAGCCCATGTTAATGCATGACGTCACGTCTAATGACGCGGCGGGGGCAGAGACCTTGCAAACGGTAAACATTGCCGACATGTTACAAATGCTAATGAAACAAAACGCAGAAAATATGGCAACCTTAAAGGCACAATTAGAGACACAAAATGAACAGTTAAAAACACAAAATGACGAAATCAAATCTGATCTCATAGCAATCAAGATAGGTAATGACACTTTATGTAAGCGTGTGGAACTTATAGACGCCACACTGACCAAACAGATGACCGAACTCAGTACTAAATTTTCCCAGCTCAATACGAGACAAGAAAAGACTACAACTGACGTAGCACTTTTACAGACACAAGTAAAAAACCTTAATGTCACGTGTGAAGTTCTTACTGAACAAATTCAAACATCTCCTTCAGTACATGACAATCTTGAAAAACGAATTACTGACGTACAGAATAAATTTGACAATGTTGAACAACACCTGACTGACATCTTACAATCAGATGCCACAGCTCATTTTCAAAATATTAATAAAGAATTTCATGACTGGGTTGAGAACAAAGACAAACATTTTGATAGATGCTTACGTGAAAATTTACCAACAATTGTGCACGACTCCGTAGCGCAATACATTACTAATAACAAACAGCTGATCAGTGACGCAGTACAATCCGTCACTGCACCCATGAGGCAATTCACCGATCAACTACAGTCTGAATGTAACGAAAATATCAGTCAAAATGTACAGTTCAGAAACCAATATACATTCGAGTATGATACACACATTCCGCACACGACAAATACACAAGAACAAAACACACCACGACTACAACACATACCACGATGTGGAAACACAAACACAAGCTATTATCATGGTAAACCACAGCAACATTATCGTAATTACTCGCCAGCTGGACATAGCAGTAATTACAGTGGAATAAATCCATATCACAATGCGAAGGAAGATGAAAGCTTAATGAAACACAGGCAATTTCAGATTTTTATCCCAGAAAAACGAACCATTCATCCGGTGATTTTTCTTAAATCTTTTAGTAACGCATTTCCACGCACTTGGAGTGACCGGAAAAAGATTTCATATATTGTCGGTTACATCCAAGGCGATGCAGCTGTCTGGGCATACAGTCAAGCTGACGTATGTACCACGTACAGTGAGTTTGAGCGTGCTTTTCTGAACAAATTCTGGTCGCAATCCGTCCAGGAGCGACTCAGAAGACAAATTTTAGAACCTGAAACTTTTCACAGCAAAAATGGTAACTTACGCAGATATTTTGAAAAATACTTGAACATGGGACACTTTTTAGACGAACCAGTCGCAACGCGTGATATACTCCGAGCGTTGAAGGCCAAATTGCCTTTCAACATTAAGGAAAAACTTCTACATATCCCGGATGACGATTCAGATTATTTTTTAACAGCTTTAGATTCGGTTGACATGTTACTTGAAGATCAGCGCTTCGCGCGGCAAAACAGCAGCCACAATGTTTACACTAGTGGTATGCAAAACATGCAGGCTTGCCAACACAATTCTGGCGCGCCCACAGTTGGATACGCGGTACAACAAAAACAGCAAACTCACATGCCGTCTCAGTACGGAAATCAAAATCAACACGCGTATTCCAATACAAACAATAGTTACAACAGTAATAACATTTCATGCGTCAATCCATACAAAAGGCACCGCGGTAATAACTACAACGGTAACAACGGATACAAAGGTAATAACAAAAACACAAACAGAAATAGAAATAATAATAACTACGAGCCAAGACAGCATCAAGGTTGGACTCGTAACGATCAGTACTTTCATTCAAACTCTGCTTTACCACAGCAGCCACCAGGACAAAATTGGAGCATACCTTACGACCGACAGGTAAGTTATAATGCGCAACAGCAACAACAACCGCAAAAGTTTGGAGATCATAATAGGCAATATCCGAATGTGAATATAATAGAAATGACACCTGATGCACAACCTCAATCTGTGTCAGTACCTAGTACATATGATAATCCAACAAACTAGAAACAGTCACTACTTTGCCCCAGGTCGTGGCTGAAGAATTCTTGGGGGGCGACTTCAATGTTAATCAGTTATTTGACACCACACTTGAACAACAGAATAATGATATGCCGAGTAATTCTAAACAAAAACTACCTGTTTTATTTATAAGATACAACCACAATAACAATATATCAGATGAACTTTTACAAGACAGTACACAATGTCGTTTAAACACAAATGAAATTGTTTTAGCATCTACTACTGGTGTAGTAGGTGAGATTCCAACTACTATTATCCTAGATACAGGTGCAGCTGTGAGCGTTTTGTCTTTTAATTTCTATAAAAAGATGTGTGAATTGGAACCTGTGCCTGAGTTTCCTGTCCAAAACTGTAAAATAACTACTGCACTAGGTAATAAGTCATGTAGGGTTACGAAGCAAGTTTTTGTAAACGTTAAAATAGGTAATGGAACCGTACAATGGCCATTCCTGGTTGTACAAAACCTTGTGACAAATTGCATATTAGGAATAGATATTATGAGCGAGAAGGACTGCATTATAGACTTCTCCAAAGGTAAATGTATTTTAAATGATAAAGGCAGTGTAATTATTATTGATTTGGACAGGAGAACTCTAAAGCATGACAAACACTGTACAGGGTACAAGGTTCAGTTAGTACTTGACAATGACATTCAAGACATGCAAACACACTCATCTGACACAGAGATAATGGACTTGAAAACATTGCTTGATCATAAGATAAGTGAAGCTACAGCTCTCAGTGTACATGAACGTATAAAACTACAGGAAGTGTTATCCAAATATTTACAAGTTTTTACCAAACGATTAGGTGTTATCAACACGTATGTGTACAAGATTGAAGTTAAGCCTCACAAGATTTTCTACCATAAGACATATAACGTACCGTTATCTCAACGACCTGCTGTGTGGCAAGAATTAAAACAAATGTTAGACTGGAAGGTCATTGAACCATCCACCTCACCTTATTGTAGTCCTCTACTTGTTGTCAAAAAATCAAATGGAAGCATTAGGTTAGTGTTAGACGCACGAGCTATTAATGAAATAATTTTACCGGTTCACACAAAACCTGAAAATTTAGAAGAGCAATTACAGAAATTTCTAGATGCAAAATATTTTTCCACAATAGATCTCGCTAATTCGTTTTGGCAGGTGGGTATCACTCCTGATTCTCGGAAATATACTGCATTTATGTTCGGGGGGCGAACCTATCAGTTTTGTGTTCTACCCTTCGGACTGAATGTCAACTCTGGGGTATTCATTACAGCCCTGGATACCGTGCTTGGCGACGATTTAGTTGAGACAGTCACACACTATGTAGATGATATACTGATAGCTACACAATCTTGGAATGAACACGTTGACACTCTTCAAAGAATTTTAGAAAAATTTGCACAAGCTGGAGTCACAGCCAACCTAAGAAAATCAAAATTTGGTTGCAGTGAGATAAAGTATTTAGGACATATCATTAATTCACAGGGCATACGTCCAGATCCCAGTAAACTAGATGCTATCAGAAACTTTCCCAGCCCTCGCACTAAAAAGCAGTTAAAATCATTCCTTGGGCTATGTTCATTTTTCAGACGTTTTTTGCCACAACCACTTTTGAACAGTAAACATCTGCTAAATCTACTCAGAAAGAATCAAGTTTGGATCTGGTCGGAACAGTGCCAGAATGACTTTAATACAATTAAACATGCTTTAGTGAATGCTAACATATTGAGCCATCCAGATTTCAATTTAGATTTTTGTATGACTTGTGACGCTTCACGTACTGGCTTGGGCTGTTGCTTATTTCAAGTTGTAAAGAATAAAGAGGAGGAACAGATAAGAATTATTGGGTTTGCGAGTCGCACTCTAACTGAATGTGAGCGTACATACTCCACTACTGAGTTAGAAACACTTTCCATAGTATGGGCATTCAAGAAATTCAATTATTATTTATTTGGAAAACATACGGTAATTTACACCGATCACCAGGCCCTGACATTTTTGTTAACTTGTAAACTTGTACATCCTAGACTATCACGATGGGCAGTTACACTTCAGAACTACTCTTTTGAAATTAAGTACATAAGAGGTAAGGACAACACCATTGCAGACACTTTGTCTAGACTTCCACAAGGTATTAATGATACCAACAGTGACTTAGAAAATATAAATGACTACAGGATTCTCTTAATGCAAGACAAGCAGTATCACCAATATTATATTGATATGTGCAGAAACATGGCTGAATTACAAAAATCTGATCCTCACTGGTATAAGATAATAACATTACTGGTAGAAAAACACAATCATCCTTTGACTAAGTATTACAAGTTACACAATGATGTGTTATTTTACCGCCGACATCCAAATGCTACTAACTGGTGTGTATGCATTCCCAAAGAGTCTGAACGTAATCTAATTTGGCACACACACTTAGTTTGGAGTCATTGTGGGACGAAAAAGTGTTTGGCAAAGCTCAGTGCATACTGTTATTTTAGCAATATGAGAAGAAAAATTTACAGGGAACTAAAAACATGTGTCATATGTCAAAAATCAAAACCTCAGAATTTATCCACAAAAACAGATTTACATTCTATTTTACCTAGTAAACCCTTGGATATTCTGTGTACTGACATCAGTGGACCGCATCCAGCAAGCTCTGGAGGCGTCAAATATATCTTAGCTTTTTACGATATATTTTCTAAACATGTAAAACTTTATGCTTTAAAATCCGCCACTGCAAATGCTATAATACGAAGATTCTCAAGTGATTACCTGACGCACGTGGGAAAACCTAAAGCAATTCTATCAGATAATGCAGCATACTACTCTGGGTACAAATGGAGAAATTTCTTGAAGGACAATAACATTAAAAGTATATTTATTTCGAGGTTTAGTCCACAATGTAACGCGACTGAGAGACTTTTCCGAGAATTAAATCGATTCATGAGGACCTATATTTCATCAAAACATACTAATTGAGTGTCCTACCTAAGTCTTTTCGAAGACGTACACAATAACTTAAATATTTATGATACGAATTACACACCTAACGAGATCATGTTCAATTGCAAACAGAACGATCAGTGGATAGAACCATTACCTAAGTTGTCAGACAAGGAAATCACACCTGAACAGAAAATAAAAGAAGTATTGACTACATTGACACATCACGCACAAATACGAAACAAACATCACAGAAACATAATAAAAAGAAAACAAAAATTCGAGGTAGGAATGCTTGTACTACTTTGTACTCATCATAAATCTGTAGCACTCAAACGACGCAACGCTAAGTGGCGTCTGCTATATCGAGGACCTTATATAATTGTTAACATACCGCATCCTGGTGCGTATCTGTTACAACATCCTAGAACTAACAAAATTATTGGGCTATACGCACACCGAGATCTTAGAGCATTTCATGCTGAATAATGTCAAAGTCATACCCATCAAAATATTGCTAAGCAACTCGAAAAACTCTGTTGTTACAACACAGATAATAAGTAGTATAGAAATTTTCATTTCAGCGGTTCCAGTGACGCAGTTGAAGACAGAAGAACTCTTCTTTCGGCGCGCGCCTCCCCCTGAAAGACGGAATATTAAAGTAAAATTTATGATTACGTAGCAGTGGATGACATATTAATTCTTCACGGAACATTTGTTACTGAAGGTACCACTGACTTGGTGTGACACCTGACGAACTGACAGACGTCATCTGTGAAGCGATCTTTTACTTTGAGAAATAGATTAGACGCACATCTCTCAACACGAAAAGCATCTATCAGTAGTCAAGGCCACACAGACACTCTACACACACGCACAAAACGCGAGGAATCGAACATTTTCTCTCTCTTACTATTTTGAATATTTATTGAGTAGTGAAAACGCCTGGTCTTGCCTACTGATGTGATGAATGTTGTGTCTAACCTATCTTAATTTCAGATGACATCACAAAAAACATCGATAATATCCCAGCAAAACCGCTAAAGTGGATGTAAATATCTGCAATTCATGTAATCAAATGTGACACAATGTAATAACCTATAGCGATGTAATGATGATGTAAACATGTTTATGTGCAACTATATTATGTTTATGCTAAGAAAATATGTGACATGTGTATGTATAATTACTTATTTTTTTAACTGATGTATAGTGTAACTGTTACTATGTAAAAATTTGAACAAAACGAGTGCCAAAAAGACATTGCATAGTGAACCACTGTTCACGGACATTAACGAACATTACTAACTCTGCAACTACGCGGAAACCTATGTGAAAGAAACTGTTAATGCCATTCATTATGCAGCGTATCTATGTGAACGCGATGAACGATTTCCTTGATTAATAACTACGAACATTTAGGTGAGCTATATTCAGCAAAAAACTGAAAATGTGAAGTGCATAATTCGTGCATCATCTAGTGATATTACTACAGTACCCAACTTCAAGATGTTAACTGGATTAAATGGACACAAAGTGCCTGTCCAGAAAACAACACGACGGGTGGGAGAATTTTGGTTGGAACTTCAGGGAATGAAATGTTCTCGAAATGTGACGGACACTCTTACCTGGACTGTCCAAGGATCGACGCCAGCTATGTGCCGTCCGAGGTTCTGCAACCAAGCTTCCACGGAATGTAAAAAACGAACTGCATGTGGACCAATTACTCGACGGGTCACGTCTGATCTGTCATAAGCAATGCTTTTAGTCACAACGAACTGCATCACTACGATTATAATGGAAATGAGAAATGGACACGCTTATGTATTAATCATGTTGTTATACAACGATGTTACTGTGATCAAAAAACTTTACCACGACGATACTAACCTGTAAAAAATTATTGTGCAGCGGATGAATATGAACTGTAATAACGACACGATGTGTATAGGTCAACGCACCTGAAAAATACGGACATTTTTCTTTGAAGTATTTCAAAACAATACTATGTAACTAAGAACATTCAACAATCTAAGTTGTATTGTGTTATAACAAATATTGTAAATTTAAAACTAAGTTACCTGTCATAGAATGTAGTCTTCATATGTAATCTTGGTTGAATATTTTCTTTGTGCAACGACTGAAAAACGCGCGCACACGAACAATATGATCTGCAATACTGTGCCGCGTGATCTAACTGTACGATATAACGGCAGTGCCGCAGTTACACAGACGCTTCTGCGCATGCGCGCACTCTATCTGCCAACATAAGAACTTTTACGGCGCACCCGCGTCATTCAAATTTTGTATATAATGTGTATAATGTGTAATGTAAGTCATGTAAATAGTTGTAGATAACTTAGATTTTCTTGTGCCTTTAGGTGAATTGCTCGCCTGCAGGTGTGTCCTTTCGCCTCGCAATTCAAGGGGCAATATAAAGGCACATTTGCATGCCGAGCGTGAGTTTCCGCGGAAACGCGAAATACTAATTAAATAAATAATCAGTGACAAATAAATAAAGCCTATGGCACACAACTGCAGCGCTGTGTCGCTGATAAAACAAAAGCACAATTACGTTACTCTTATGTTTGATTAAGAAAGAGAGAGCTCTGGTTGAAGTGGTGCGAGAAGCACGTATTTTTTTTTATTGTCTGGCACACCGCCATATTTCATGTTATAGAAGAATACTGCGAGTTGCAACCACACTAGGCACTCGATTCTGTAAAGAATTTATATTTATAAAAGTAAGTAGGATTATGAACTGTAGGCTTATTCATTGAATATATCTGATTTAACTAACTGTGTAACTTTTTTATGTTTAGTAGACAATCACCTCTGTACAACGTATTGGCATGGCTGGCAAATTATTGTAATATTGAGATTTAGATTATGAGTCCGCACCTACCGCAGCAGTCTTTGGAAACGATTTAATTACGAAGTCCGATTATTCAGTTTTATTTCACGGTCAACTACGAGTAACATTGCCTTTACGAAAAAGCCATTGTCAAGCGTCTGATACCGAATAATTAAACGTCCACGTTCCAGATAAGCAAATACAATTGCAATCACAATCACCATCATACAGATAGAATAATTAACATATTTAAAATAACATTTGTTTGGTTCATTAATTTCCGAAGCATTATGGACAGAAAAGTGGAGGTAATGGACTTGTACCACTATTGAAATGAGACCTTCATATTCACACGAATTTTCCCAAACAGTAATCTCTACCTAGAGGCCGCAGTCGACAACGCATCTCCACCGGAGGACACCGTTGTGTTTCTTTAATTCAAGTTGGAAAAAAATCAGCGTTTTGAACAGACTTCGTATACATTCTGCCCTGATTACAATTGATGTCACATCTTGAATCTAGAATCTAAAATGTTTTCAGCTGTCACCCATAGTCTGTGCTAATGTAAATGTAAATTTCTGATTCCTTTATTGCATTAAACTGTCACTGTTTACAGAAATCGTACCCTACTGACAATATCATGACTGTATCATAATGGTGGTAGTGTAGTGTGTCGCTTTACTTATTTTGAAGCTCGTGTCTCTTACGGCCTGGCGTCGTCTGTTGATTTGTTTCGTATGAATAGCAATACGTGTTAGAAAAGAAGTGCGAGGGAGGAGGGGTCCCCGAAGACCTGATGCAGATTCTACGGGGCAGTGACCTCTTGATGTAACGGCGTAGTGTGTGAGATATTCTTGTGTAAAATCCTGCCAGAGTGGCCCTTAAGATTTGGCTTCTACAAATGTTGTTCTAGGTTCGTTTCGTCAGAGGGCTAACAAACATAGCGTACTTCGCACAGTTCATATTATTTCGTCCAGTTTTGTAATTCCCTCTCTCTCATTAAGAACATTCCAGTTCTTTGAGAGTGGAATGAAAGTCTCCGAATAAAAACAACGAATTCATTCTGCGAGGCACCACTAACAGCACAAAAATTTCCCCATGAATTTAGTGAAAACTACGTCGAAATGTCTGATCCAACTAGTACAGTTCCAACAAAAATGTACGTGGTCCTGCTGTTTAGGGCATAAGCTTCAAACTCTTCTTTACGTACTGTCTGTCAAATTGATAATAAATAAGTAAATGTACCTTTGTACCTGTACCATCAAAAGAAAATGATATACTACTATGTGAGACGGAGAGCGTCACAGACCCATAAATCTGTGTTTTTCAGACAGAGCGTGTTTTTGGCAGAGCGATAAAATAACTATTGGGTTGGTGTATAAGTTCGTAACGTCTTTCCGTAAGTTAACAGATACACGAAACAGAGACTCCAGTCATCAGTAATATATTCTCCTTCACTGTTTACAACAGTATGCCAAGGCTGGGATAACTTTTTGATTCTGCAACTTAAGAGTTCATGTGGTTTTGGGGCGAAGAATTCGTCTAGCCATGTTCGGAGCGCTTTTTCATTTGGCCAGGAAGTTTCTTGAAGATTCTTCTGTAGGGAGTGTAAAAGGTCAAAATCTGAAGGCGCAAGACCACATGAATAAGATGGGTGCAGAATGACTTCCCAACGCAACTCCTGCATAGTGTTTTCTGTCAGCCTTGCGGAATGCGGACGGGCGTTATCGTCGAGCCGCATCACTTCACGCAGCCTTCCTGATCCTTGTTCTTGAGTTTCAAGACGTCACAGTAGTTGACAATAAATGTCAGCAGTGATGGTTACACCTTGGGGAAGCAATTCGTATTACACCACACCGCCGCTGTTCTGCCATATGCATGACATCTTTTGTGGATGCGCGCAGGTCTTTGTACGGGGAGTTGCTGCTTACTTTGGACTCAACCATGCCTTCCCTTTCCTTTCATTATGTTAGACTAAAGACACCATTTATCATCACTAGTAGCAAACAGGATAGGAATGGTCGACGTTCACGAGCCAATTGATGACGAACAAGCCGAGATGTACATGGTGGAACGATCACATTTCATCACATTTCCCAGTACTCGAGTACACTGACGTGGATCATTGTGGGTTAATGCGTTTAAACCGTTTTCATCAAACTCCGAAGGTCTCCCTGAAGCTGGAGAGTCACTAGTGTCAAAGCGTTCCTCCTTAAAATCAGAAAACCATTTTCTTGCCGTGGTCTGTGAGCTGGTGGCATTCCCATATACGGCACAAATGTTTATGGCTGCGTCGGCTGGTGTCACTCCTCTAATAAACTAAAACAGAAGAATATGTCGTAAATGTTTCGATTTCCCCACTTAGCGCTCTATTTTCTAGCCTCCACAGCCGCATTCACTATCAGCAAACGACAAAATGACGGTATTCAACCTCAAAAACCAGCAGTGAACTACAAACAAAAATATGATAATCGGTAAATAAAGCCATAGCAACCCGAATAGCAACATGATAAACAAAAACGTTACAGCCGGCCGGGGTGGTCGGGCGGTCCTAGGCGCTACAGTCTGGAACCGTGTGACCGCTACGGTCGCAGGTTCGAATCCTGCCTCGGGCATGGATGTGTGTGATGTCCTTAGGTTAGTTAGGTTTAAGTAGTTCTAAGTTCTAGGGGACTGATGACCAAAGATGTTAGGTCCCATAGTGCTCAGAGCCATTTGAACCATTTGAACCAAAAACGTTACAAACTTCTGCACCAACTTAATAGAAAGGCTGATAAGTGTATCGCAACAACTAAAAATATTTTTTTTCTTCTTCTTCTTCTATATGAGCGAGTTTAATGTATTCCATAATATTAATAACTTAAAATGTTCCAGCACCAACTATTTTAGCTCTTAAAATGAATAATTATGTCAGCTTACTAGTATCTGACCTAGGCGGAAACGGAATAGACGATAACGACACGCGATTAGCGAGACAACCATATTCAGCGCTGAAGCCTTTTGCGTACGCAATGGGCAGTTGGAGAGTGTCATAAGGTCATCTGTCACAAATAATAAATTGTTTCATCTCAACTCATGCAGTGCCTCTGCACTTTAACTCGGTCTCCTTCGTAGGTGAATAATGGAGGAGCTCGATTTTAACATACTCAGAAAACCAGGCCTTAAGATGTTTATGGTGTGTATGACTGAGCCAACTTTTTCAATTTTTATACGGTCTTTATAACGGGTAAATATACAATACGTTGATGGGTCTCACAATATCTCCCCCCTCCCAAATCCATCCTATCCCTTTCCTCTCTTTCTATCAAACAGTAGACAGATAAGTGGAAAGATACGAACGTACAAAGCGGGTGCACGAAATTCTTTACAAGTGGAGCGATACATGTTATTGTTCAAGATGTCACTTCACCAAGGAACTTTAAAAGTTTCCAATCCATTTCGAGGCCGTAGGAAAACATGATCTCTGAGAAGTTCTTCACGAAACCTTAGCCAGATTCTTTCAGTAGACGCTGTAAACCGTCACACGATCCAGGAGAACAAGCCCCACCTTGTAAATACTTAGTAATTACACTGTGTGACAAAAGAAGTGAAGCACACAGAGGAAAGGAGAAAACGAAATGAAATTTCACAGCCCGAGAGGATATGTGATGTTCTTTCGGTGATTGTAAAATCTAGTCAAATTTACGAAGAACTTGCATTACGAAATCAATCATCAGTACGAAGTAGCAAACTCTCTCGGCTGAATTTATGCACTGATTAAATCGGGAAGGGTGTCATATAGCCGTGGCCAAGCGCAGTCTGGCTCGGATAGCACTTGGATGGGCGACCATTTGGTCTGCCGAGCACTGTTGGCAAAGAAGGGTGCACTCAGCCCTTGTGAGAAAAACTGAGACATATTTGATTGATAAGCAGCGGCTCCGACTCGTAAACTGATATACGGCCGGGAGAGCGGTGTGCTGACCACGTGCCCTTCCATATCCGCATCCAGTGACGTATGTGGGTTGAGGATGACACGGCGGCCCATCAGTACCCTTGGGCCTTCCAAGGCCTGTTCGGACAAAGTTTAGTTTTTAGTCATATAGCCTTGTTATGCTCTCCTGCGGAAAGGAGACCCACAACTGTTGTAACTATAGTCCGATTAAGATTACTTGACAATTGACATCTGTAAATTACCGCTACGATGCTACCACACTGGCTGCCAGCTACCGCTCTGTTACGGGTGACACACAAACACGGCAGGTCATTTTACAAACTCTGTTAATGTGTAACGCTGAGCAACGTTGGAAGTGGCCGCCGCGAGATATGTTGAAATAAGAGACACTCTGTTGAATGCTGATGTTACGTGGTCAACACGACCGAACTGCGGCAGACGACGCGTTTTGTATCCCTAAATTTAAACCCATGTCCTAAGCTAACCACAACTTCATGATATACAACATATCCGAGAAAACGGCTGCCAAAAATCTGCGGCAGAACGAAAATCACGATCGCTTTGTTCACGGCGATTAAAGCTAACCTCTACGAACAAATTCAAGACAGAAAAATTTACGTTTCGGGACTTAAAGCAAACTATAAATTCTCACGATCATTGCTTACCTGAAGCTATCCTCACAGTGACTACACGAGCTGCCGCGTTACCAACTGATGAGCAGTCCTCATTGGCACTTGGCTGCAGATTATAGGCGACATGGGCAGATTTTATATATATAAAAAAGAAAAGAATGATAGGAAGAAAAATAAGAGCACATAAAAATCAGTATGATGGTGAAAAATGACGTGAGAAAGAATTAGAAATAAAAAATTACATTTAAATCAGTTAACTGATTATAGGTAATAATCAAACTTAATCGGTTAGATTTAGAAATAAAAAAATTGCAACACATGACAAGATTCGAACCTACAGCTTTCTACACGTCACATCAAAACGCTAGCCACAGCTCTAAATCACATCCCCGACGTTTGTCGTTAGATTTATGATTGTGGTGATCCAGTTGCAACGACGAATTACAGCCGTAACAAATTCAGCTTCACACAGTATCGTGCGAGGCTTATCTGATGTAAGCCGATCTCTATGATTATGATAACTGCATCGTTTGGTTAGTGCTGTGTGTGAAACGTGTGTTTTATTGATAGCATTCTGTGTGTGTGTGTGTGTGTGTGTGTGTGTGTGTGGCTTTTGGTGTGGCTATGAATGAAATACGAAATAAAAGCACCAGACCGATGATTAGGGGTCCAAACATATCAAGCAAAAAGAAAAAAACCTGGACAAGGAATTGGAACTCAAATGACCAATCGTTTGGCAATTACGAACGGTTCTGGTGCGATCTTGAGCACTCTGATCGGAAGAAACAAGGTCCAACGAGTGAAGTGCCAGTCATCAAGTAAATTTAATCGGACTATAGTTCTTGATATCCTGGATACTTGCGCTTGGACAGAGTTGACATCTAAGCTGGTCCCAAACATTTTTTCTTTGGGACAGATGTGGGAGTCAAGCTGACCATCGTAGTATGTCAGCATCACGCAGACAATTCACAGAGACAGGTTACATGTGTGGACGATCGTTGTTCTCTTGAGAAATGGCACCACGCTACAGTTACATGAGTGATAACAAATGAGAACGCAAGATGTCAGTGACATACTTCAGTAGGTGCTGAAAACTGTCGCATGATCCAGGAGAACAAGTCCCACCTTGTAAATGCTCAGTAATTACACTGTGTGACAAAAGAAGTTGTTCTGTCAGAGTTCGCTCATCATTACCAGCTGTGAACCGAAGTCATACCCGATGCCTCCCCACACAATGACGACAGGAACAACACCGCTGTGACTCTCCAGAACGCTGAAAGAATGGCAACTCTTCCCAGATCGCTGCCATACTCGCCGACGATGGTCACCCAGGGTAGCGCATATCTGTGATCCATTGCTGAACACAATGTGATGCTACTCATCAGCACTCCCATGCTTCCCAGTTACGATACCACTCCAAATGCAGCCGTTTGTGTTGTGGTGTTAAGTCCATTTGCTGCTAATCTCTGATCAATGGTGCACAATGATACATGGTATTGCAGGGAGTCCTAGTGCTTGTTTTCGGTTGGCAGGCGCATTATGAAGGGGCTACGGTGTGGTTGGTGCACAATATGGCGATCCTCCGTTATGGTGGTCAGATGGTCGACGGAACCTTTAAGACGAGTATACTTGTTACATACGAATGCCCCATAAATCTGGATGAATCACAACCTATAAATATCAGGTTTATACTACTATCACTTTATAAATCGGAAATACGTCTGATTTTATTACGATGGTTGTCTCTTCCTGTGTGGGTGGAAGATTGAAATTTCTTTAAAAACACCTGTTCACTGCTTCAAGTCAAGAATCATATCTGTTGTACCATAGTCATCGCAACCACCCGCCAGTTGGCATGTCATTCACGTCAAATTGATGGGCTAATTAATTAAATTGATCATGAGAGTCATTTTACATAGCGACTAATTTTTTTTCAGTAGTCGGATTACACTCACTAGGTAGTTCAAATGGGAATCCCTGGAGGGAAGACGAGGTTCTTTTCAAGAAACACTATTGAGTACCGATATTAGAAGCTAACAATAGAAGGATTCTGCCACTGGCAACATACATTTCGCGTAAGGGTCGCGCTGTTGAAAACATGATAGTGATGACTAAGTTACTGTCACCTGCATAAAAAAGAGGTGTTGGTTGTGCGTGCATACATAACAGTCGGAAATTGTGACGTTCTCTGGTAGAAATACTGTCTACAATTTAGAATCACGCTTCTCCATTCAACTAATACCTGCATTGAGTCCTACGGAGATGTCTTTCAATAATACAGCCACTAGTGAATCATATTCGTGGCACTCTCAGCTCTCGAAACGAGTCACCTTCTTCGAACCTATCGGCTACAGTAAAACTAAAATGTAGTTGTAGACGGCCCCTATGCATCTTGTAACTGTTCCTGTGACTCTGCAACTTTGGCCATGTGATTGTCCCAATTTAATTCGGAACTGAGCAGAAATCGGAGAGTGCTATATCTACCACCTTCTGCAACCTGTGGAGAAACAGGATGAACTGAATTAATGTGACATGACCATCTTTGTTGACCACCCGGTTGAAATGGGAAAATGGGAACATGTTGTCCTATCTCCGCCAACTGTCTATGATGTGTAAGCCAGCACTAAACCAAGCTCTTTCCTGCAACACAAGGTAGTAGGAAAAATATTAAAAACAGTCATGAGTGGTGTTTCTTATCGAGAAAATTAGGAAGTCTCCACATCATACAGGAAATGGAATAACGACTAGGGTTTTGCTACTGCATTGCATTTATCTCCAAACTACATACAAGTACATCAGTCCAAAGAAGACTTGCATCTCTCAGGGTGGAATCATCTCTGTCATCTAAATATTCTCTTCCTCCTCGTTATTTTGCACCATCCAACAGAGAAAAACTAAGAACTATAAAAACTCCTCCAATGTCATCCAGTACAGAACTCAATAAGATATGACTGCGTCCCTGTATTCTGATATATATCGAAAATAAATACCATCTGTGTGCCAGCACTGCCATAATGTAGCGATTGTGTTAAATGTACAGTTATTGGTTCATTGGAGCAGGTGGCTTTGATCGAAGTCATCTGCACAGACCAGTGTAAATTTTCATCACCTGTATGTAGGAGAACTATATCCCACAGAGCATCAGTCGCAAGGGGGGGGGGGGGTTCTGTGCTGTTACTTGATACATTGTTACATTGTTTTTTTCTGCTGTAACACATCCAAGCAGTGTATGACTACAGCTACATACACTTTCATAATTTTGTTTTTCCATCACAACTTCAGGGTGTGTCAGGTGCTAAACTGACATTAACATGTCCCAATCCATTGGCTCTCATAGAAAACTGGGCATTGTAAGGTGTAAATTATACTGCTGCTGCTTCTACAATACACGTAGGATGACTGAAATTGAAGACAGAGGTGATGTTTCTGACAGACAAAAAAATTGCAGAAGATGTCACGACATATTGAAACTGGAAGAGTTTTACGGCATTGTGGGGTGTTTCCAAACTGCTGTCTGAAGGTGACTGATGACCTCTCTGGTGTCAGAAGGCATGGACATTGAATGTTCACCTGAGGGTATAGACCTGAATACCCACTAAGAGTCTCTGTGCTATGGAGCATGCCTGAGCCTTGAGCCCTGCTGTGCGAGTGCGCCACTCTCCGTATCATGTGAAGTCCACATCAATCGTGTTTTTCATGGTAATGTATTTAGGTGGCTGTGCGGCGCTACTCCAGCAGTCTGGTACTCACCGTAGTTCATGTGTGCATCTGAGCCATACTACGTTGCAGTTCTGTGAGTTGAGATACGTACTGTCATTGCTTGGAGTGTTCATGCATTGTTATTGTCTTCCAGTGTTTATCACCTCAATTCTTGCTCGCTTGCTTCATGTTGTGTCCTGGTCAGTCCTAGTGTCTGTCGTTCCTTGTCTGTTCATTGTTAATGATACTTCCAGCGGCTCCTCCACCTGGCTGCTTCGCATCTACATTCTCTGCCATGCACTACTCGCTGGTCGCTTGTGGCTCTAACGTTGGTGACTAGGTAGGAGGCTTGGTAGCATGGAGGCTAAGCTGGTCTGTCTCCTGGAGCAACAGAAGCAGCTGACGCAGCAGCAACAGTACCAGTTACACGTCTTGCAGTAATCCTTGCAGTTGCTGATGGGCAAAGTCACAGCATGGGATGCCTGACTGCACCAGCTCCCTGGTGTCCCAGTTTCTGACGCTTCCCCATGTCTGCTGTAGTTTCCACCCTTTGACGACGCTCAGAAAGACTGGGAAACATACTTGCATCGTTTGAAGCAACATTTCACGGCGTTTCAGGTCACACATGACTCCTTACACTGGTCGCCATTCTTGTCCTGGGCGTCACCAGACACACTGTTCCTCCTCCGCAAGTTTGCACTGTTGTCAGACCCAGTGGCTCTCTCCTTTAATGAGATTGTGTGCTGCTGTCTAATTACTATTCCCAGTGGTACCATGTCGTGGCATCTTGGTTTGAATTCCACCAGTACCATAAACAGCCCAGTCAGTCATACCGTTGGGTCACAGACTTGTAGGGTCTCAGTGCAAATGTGACTTCAACTGCACCAATGAGCTTTGCAAGGCATTGTATGCGGACTCCTTGGTTCCTGATGTTGTTGTTCAACTGGCACCCAATCCATAACTCTGGATTGTGTGCCAGTTGAACAACAACATGGCTGCATTGAAACTTGATAACCCTTCACTGGATGGCATTCTGCGCATAGCCCACTCCCTTGAAACTGCACATGCGGCAAACGAGCATCTCATGGCAAAACCACAGGTGGGAGCAGTAGAGTCCCCCCCATGGGCACCTACCTTGAACCTTTAGGGTGATACAGTCTACAGAGAGCAATGTTGTTGGGGCTCCTGCTTGTCCAATGTCTCTATGGCTTCAGAGCTGCCGGTTGCCCCTCATTGGCAGTCACATGGGTCTTTTCCAGCTTGCCTGTAGCACTTTTCTGCCCACTCTTGCACAGACTGTCCCCAATGCTGGAAGACGTGCATGCTCTGTCAGAAAGTTAGCCATCTCCGATCTGTCTGTTGCAGTCACTCAACCCACTCCCGCCCCTCGCCCACAGGGCACCAGGATACCGTGCACATGCTGCAAACAGTCATCCCACTGGATGCCCCATTGACCTGGAAGTTGTTCCTCATGCTCTGCATTTTGAACACGGATGTTCGTTTCTAGGTCCAAAAGGGGGTCACCATCTCCATGATCAATCTGGCGATGTATGCATGCCTTGGTTCCCAGGAGCTGTCTCCCACCCTATCAGCCTCTGTGGTCAGTTCTTGGTCCCGGCCACCTATAAAAACGTTTCCTGGCTCCTGACCCTACTGCTGGTTGAGTATCCCTCAGCTTCATAAATTTGACCCATTCCCATGGCCTTTCATCCAGCAGTCAAGCAAGAGCTCGATTGACTACAGACTGCTGGTGTTATTGAGCCCATGAAGGCGAGTGCTTGGGCGAACCCATTAGAGCTGATCAGGAAACCCAAGGGTTTCCTTCACCTATGTGGGGATTTTGGAGTTACAATCAATGCACAGTCCGTGGTTGAATCTTACTCCATTCCCCAGAAGGAAGACCTTCTCGCCAAACTTGCACATAGTGAGTACTTCTCTAAGATTGACCTCAGGGAGGCTTACCACCAATTAATCTTAGACGAGGAATCTCAGAACATCATTGTCATCAACATGCATTTTGGATTACATAAACACAAGCGCCTTCCACTTTGTATTTCCTCAGCTCCAGCCATTTTCCAAAGGTACCTGGAGCAACTCACACAGCCAATCCCAGCTTGTGTCAATTATCTCTATGACATCTTGATGACTGGCCATACACGCCACGAGTATTACAAAACCTTGGTACCTTATTTTATGCCCTGCAGGCTGCACACTTACACTGTCAGCTGGAAAGGAGTAATTTCTTTCAACCAGAAGTCGAATACCTGACGCTCTAGTTCAGTAAAGACAGCATTAGTCCATTGGATTGCAACATTGTGGCCATCAACTCGCTTCCCCGCCCCAAGGATTTATCTGACTTCCAAGTTTTTTTGGACAAGGTTAACTACTACTTAAAGTTTTTACCCCAGGCTGCTGATGTTGCACCACCCCTCAATCGTTTGCGTCTCAAACTAGACTCAAGCCTGTGATCAAGCTTTTCTCCACTTGAAAACAATGCTCAAGTCCGTCCTGTGCCCAGGCTGTAGCACAGAGAGGGTCAGAAGTGGAGCTTAGAAGGTGAAGGCGTCAGTAGACGGAGCAGAGTCTGTGCTTGCCATCCATGGAGGAGTTCGGCCCGAGTATGACCATCAATTGACATAGTGCGATAAGTGCTCAGGAATAAGGTGAGGGCCCACGTGGTGCTAGAGGATTCAACCGCTTTTGTCAGCTGGTGTTTAAACTTCCTGACGAGTCGTTCTGCTGTGTCATTGGAGGACGGTTGGAATGGAGGGGTTTTGTGAACATATCAGGCTTGAACTTCGTAAATAGAAAGCGTCATACTCCTCTGAAAACCTATGTAGTGTTTGTGTTACAAAGAATCGATGTTTTATTTGGTGTGCGAGGTAGTAGTTTATCACTTTGCAATTTGTCACCATAGTTTATCGTAGAGATACCTGCAGGGGGAATGCATATCATGCTCTGTATTTCTTACACTGGAATATTAACAGCATTGCATTCCACGTGACTAATAGGTCTGTAGCCACAGTGCTCTAACATTATAGCGTGTTTTAAGTGCAGAACTGTGAAACCATAGGAGTGTATGTGTTTATATGCACAATCATTTCTCTCTTACCAATACCTAGAACATTACTTCTGAATTGAGTGCACAGTTGTTTTACGTAGAATACTTCAAACTACATCCATCTGGAGCTCCATCACGCTTAAACCACACGTTTCTTCTTCATAACCGTCTGCTGTATCATCACAACACTCTCATATCTACTATGCACCGATAAGGGGTGCTAACATCCTCGACATCTGGACAGTTCTCGTGCACTTGGATGGGGCTGTGGGTAAGATTCTTGCGGGACAGCCTTTGCTGAACAGCAGCTACAGAATCGGCTTGCTCTGTTCCTTCATGAGACCTGGAATGTAGCACATATAGTAGCCTCCCACTTCTGGCCAGCTGCAAATTAAATCAGTGACAGTGTTGCAGGGAGGATTAGTCCAAGACAATGCGGGGATATTTTTCTATCTCTAGCTTTATCCTAAGAATGCGAGAATGCTCTGTGACTCCCATCTGCATGGTGAAAGATGGGCAATCGTAATAGTAATTAATGCACTATGATTGAAGTGCTTGAAATATGTTGATTCGTACAGGATGCCATTTGGTATACTTTGGTGTACGTACGTTTGAGAATTAACAATGAATATACATACTGCACAGTCAACTATCTACATTAGCAATCTACTGTATGGTACTCGCAAAGTAGTGGAGAAGTGGTGTAGTGATATACAGAAACTGGGAATCGCAGTATCAGCTGTGGTGCTTATTACAATACAACGATAGCGTTTTTTCCATCCCATCCATCCACTAGTACGCTGTTGATTACCATATAATGATTGACTGACATCACTTGTTAGAGATGTAGAGAGAGTCTTAGTGGGAGCAACACCTGGCGATGGCATGCACCAAACCACTTATTGCGTACATGACTGCAACATGAAGGATCAATCGAAATGGAACACCTAGACATCTGCCACCACATCACTGCTAAAGATAACTTTTAATGTAAAGATCATAAACCACCTTCAGACAGCTGTTTGGAAACACCCCACAATGCCGCAAAACTCTTCCAGTTTCCATATGTCATGACATATTCTGCAATTTTTTTCAGTGACAAACACCACCTCTGTCTTCACTTTCAATCATCCTGTGTTTGTTGTAGAAGCAGCAGCAGCACAATTTACACTACACTGTACAATGTCCAGTTTTCTATGAGAGCTAGTTGATCAAGATATGTTAATGTCGTTTTAGTATCTGACACGGACCTTGAAGTCATGATAGAAAAACAAAATGATTGAAGTGTATGTAGCTGTAGTCATACACTGGTTGGACGTGTTACAGCAGAAAAAAACAATGTATCAAGTAACAGCACAGGTACTCTATCTTGCTACTGATGTCTGTGGGATATAGTCTCCTACAGTACAGGCGATGAAAATTTACACTGGTCTTTGCAGGTGACTTCATTCACAAACCATCTGCTCCAGTGAGATAATACCTGTACAGTTAATAGGATCGCCATATATGCTCGATGCCAGTGTGCAAATGATATTTGTGTTGGATCAACCCGAAGAGAGGGATGTGGTAATATCTTATCGAGAGCTCTATCGGATTACATTAGCGTAGTTTTTATAGTTCTCAGTTTTTTCCTATTGGATGGTACAAAATAACTATGTTAGAGAGAAAGTATGGGTGACAGACATGATTCCACCCTGAGAGACGCAGATCTCCTTTGGACTGGAGTACTTGTATATAGTTTGGAAATGGATTGCAGTGCAGTAGCAAAGCTCTCGTCCTTCTTCCATTTCCTGTGTGATATGGAGTCTTCCTAGTTTTCCCAATAAGAAACACCATTGTAACTGCTCGCACTATCTTTTCTACTACCTCGTGTTGGAGGAGAAAGCTTCGTTTATCGCTGGCCTTACACGTTGTAGACGGCTGGCAGAGCTATGAATCATGTTCCTGATTCCACCGAGTGGTCAAAACACGGTTTTGTCACTTTAACTCAGCTCACCACAGGACGCAGAAGGTTTAAGATGTAGTGCTTTCTATTTCGAACTTTAATTGGAACAATCACATGGATGAAAGTGTAGGATGATGGGGCAGAGACTGAGGACCAGTTACACTATGCAGAAGGACTGTCTAAAAAAACCATTTTGGAGTTTTACGGTAGCAGGTAGGTTCGATAAAGGTGACTCGTTTCAAGATACGATGCTGGCATGAAAATGACTCACCAGTGTCTGTAGACAGTAAAAGACCTCTATAGAGTCCAATGCATGTATGTGGTTGAATGGAAAGACTTGATTCCAAATTGCAGACAGCGTTTCTACCAGAAAGTGTAACACTATCAGTGACTCTTGTGTGTGCGTGTAGAAGCAAAACCACTTTTTATGCTGGATAACGGTAAATAGTCATTGTGATCGTGTTTTTAATAGCGTTGTACTTACGCAAAATGTATGTTGCCGGTGGTAGACACCCTTCTGTGGTCAGCCTCAAATGTCGGCTCTCAATAGTGTTCCTCGAAAAGAACATCATCTTCCATCCAGGGAATCCCATTTGGACTACCTGATGGGTGTGATGTGACTACTGAGAAAGAAAAATTACTCGCCACGCAAAGTGACTCTCCAATTTAATTAATTATCCTATCAACTTGATATCAGTGACATGCTGGCTGGTGATTAGAAGCGGTAGGCATGATGCAACAGATATAATTCTTGACTTGGAGCGGTAAACAGCCGGTTTTTTTTTTTGTTGTGGTGATATCTTTTAACGATATGTCAATCTCCCATCTACACAGGGAGAGACAACTATCGTAATAAAATCGGATGTATTACCGAATTTATAAAATGATGCATAGTATAAACGTGATATTTAGACATTCTCTGTACTGTTACCTTAAGAGACTTCATACATGGAAAGACATTTAAAGTGAGGAGGTGTCCTGCGACAGAGGTAGATCTTAGCACTCCATCAAGAGCCAAAAATGAATTTGATGTTCTAGTCCTGAACGCATAACGTAACAGACAAGATAAGATTTTTTCCTACATGATGAGAAAATACTTAGAGGAAATGTAGCCTATGCCATACTGTTACAGGATTTTCACAACAAGTAACGATACTTTAGTGACGTGAAAAAGTGTGTATGCCTAATTTCTTCAGTCTTCGAATACAACTTGTATAAAACAGAGAAATCTACATTTTGCATGATAAATTCGAGGTGTATGGTCAACAACGTCGCTGTCTCAGATTGGATGTGGATTTTTTAAACTGGGGGTCTTTGTTGGGATGGGATTGGTTAGAACTACTATATACAGTCAAACTGCAGCTGCTTGTTTTGCTGTGTACTGCGGCTGTCTGCAAGGGCTGTGATGAGGAGTCGGAAACTGGAAGTAATGGATAAGCTCTGCCTGTGACAGGTGGTTATCTACAAAGAATGCTCTGACCAATTTGATCTTGCCAATGGCAGCAAGGGCTATGTGCTGCGTGGGCACGACAGAAGCTTGTGAGAAGATTCAAAGTGATCGATGTTAGCACTGGATGTGTTGATAATGTCTGTATTCCTACCACTCCAATAATCCCAATACAGCCCCCGTAACCAGGGGTGCTGCACTCTGGCATACATACATGTCCTCGGCTGCAGTTGCGATTGCAGCAGTAGTTTTCACCATCCTCTGAGCACTGATACCAGTAGCATCTGAAGTGGGTTGGTGTGCTGTTTGTTGACCTAAGGACATGAGCACATGGGATGCATGAGCGTTTAGGCGATCTCCGACATCTAGCCATGACATCTACTGCTATGGACTGGATTGTGGTTTAAGTGTTTCGTGTTTAGCGCTTCCTAATACACTGCAGTGGCCTCTGTCTTGCAGAGTTATTTTTTGTTGTTGTTGTTACTATCCTATCACGTGGCAGATCCTTTCCTCCTTTCTTATTCGTCCTGGTGTAGCGGAGAGAACCAATTTAGGAATTCTATAGCACTTTAAGAAAGAAAATATACTTAGCAGGCGTCTAGTGGTCGGAAATTCCATAACTGTGATAGTATAAATTGATGCCAAAATTTGAAATTCCAACTATTATTTCACACTTCACGACTTCCAATCATGATGTCAAATAATAATAGGTTTCTATTATTTAATGAAATTTCTCTTCAAAAACATAGCACTGCTGTTTATGTACGCAAACTACTGTGCAGTGTCGGTCTTTTTCTATTTAGTGTAGTTTTAAACTGTGTGAAGCAAATTGTTTAAATGTCTACATTAACGATTTAATTAATATTTTCTGTGGCACATCTTCCGAAGCACCGTTTGTGACATCTTCAAGAAATGATATTCCACACCAGATTTAATAACTCGTGAAGCAATTCATGAGGTGTACCACATGAAAGTCCAACAGGGAGACTGGGGCAGTTTGGAGTCCAAGGCAGAATGAAATATCCCATGCTAGTTCCTGTGTCTTCTGCAAAGCAAACTACAGCTCTCCCTTTGTATGGAACGATCTCCTTTAAAGTGTATTTCGAGTCAGCCTGTTATTAGCTTTGTGACATCATCAATTTGTGTGTGTGTGAAGTAGCAACTGTATCTGCCTTATTTTCCATACACCATGATCGTGTGACCAGAAAGTAATTATTTTTTAACTTCAACAATATTTCAGGATTGATTCCCAGTCAGGAAGGTGTCTCTTGCGTGCACTGGTATCTGACAGGTTGGTTCATGCTTGCAGAAATACGATGTGACCACTTAAGATGGCAGCCGATAGCTGACAGTGGTGCAGCAAGTTCGGTGGTGCTTCCAAGTCCCTCTGGCACTACCTGATTCTGAGTGGCCTGTGCGGATGGCGCGAAATGAGAAAGTTTTTCAGATATGTTTAAGCAGCCTGTGATTGTGTAATTATGTGTTTCCTTATGTGATCAGAATGAAAAAGCGATCGATTTAATTATTTTTTCCCGATGTATTTTACAAGACCTGTATCTTCCCAAACAGTACAAAATGATGAAGAAGAGAGATCCAAGCCCCGCAAATTTAATTTTTTATAAATAAACAATATATCTTCTCCTATGTAATTGAATTTCCTGTTCTGAGATCCCTGCTCTCCAGCAGCACAGTGACGTCAATTTCTAGGTGTGGGGATGGGGGGGGGGGGGGGATGGGATGGGAGGCCTGGGGGATTTACATCAGGGAGAGGGGTTAATTAATTGATAAATTTAATTAATTAGCCAATCAAATTGATAGAGTGGGATGGGGCTATTCGAATAACTTAGGCCTCAAAGTGTAACTGTATCAGTGAGAGGGAGGGGGAGGGTCAGAGGTTTCCTGAGGGGTTGGGAGGAGGAGGTGGAGGGGGGAGGGGTAAGGGGAGATTTCTCAGAAGGACAGATTATCCCCAAGGGATCATAATCCACTTAGCAGAACAATAGGTAAGGACTTGTTAATCAAAAGACAACAGTAGTCCCCCCCCCCCCCCCCAAATGAATACTTGTCGCTGACTTAGGCAACCCGCACTAACTAAACGCGCTGGTGTCCTTGTTACTCAACTATTTATGTAGAGTTTAAAATGGCGTCTGTAACTGAGGTTCCTTCGAAGCAGAGCGCTGTCATTGAGTTTATTTGACAGAAAAATCGACCATTGAAGATACGAGGTATGTCCAGAAAGTAAGTTACGTTTGGTTATGTAAAGCAAACATGTACAAATACAGAAAAAATATTTACTGTACGAAAATCTACAGCTGTTAAACTACTTTTCTACACAGCTTCCAAAATTTTGTAGGCACTTGTCATAGTGTGGCACAAGTTTTTGTTTGCCTTCTTCGTATAAGGTTGCCACCTGTGTATTCAACCATGTGGTAACATGCCCTTTCAGATCGTCATCATCGTTGAAGTATTGACCACCAAGCGCAAAAAAATGGTTCAAATGGCTCTCTGCGCTATGGGACTTAACTTCTGAGGTCATCATTCCCCTAGAACTTAGACCTAATTAAACCTAACTAACCTGAGGACATCACACACATCCATGCCCGAGGCAGGATTCGAACCTGCGACCGTAGCGGTCACGCGTTTCCCGACTGAAGCGCCTAGAACCGCTCGGCCACCCCGGCAGGCGCCAAGGACAGATTTTAGGTGTAAGAAGAGATGAAAGTCGCTAGGAGCGAGGTCCGGGCTGTACGGAGGATGATCAAATGCGTCCCAGTGAAATTCCCGTAAGAGTTGTTTGGTCACATTAGCCGTGTGAGGTCGGGCATGTCTTTTCTGTCGCAAAAAACGGTGCACATGACTTTTCGAGGTGTAAAGATTTGTTTAGGCTTAACCTTCGTTGGGGATGAAGTGTGCCTCCATTCCACTGATTGCCGTTTTGTTCCAGGGGTGTCGAACAATACCCAAGTTTCATGGCTCAACTGGTTCAAATGGCTCTGAGCACTATGGGACTTAACTTCTGAGGTCATCAGTCCCCTAGAACTTATAACTACTTAAACCTAACTAACCTAAGGACATCACACGCATCCATGCTCGAGGCAGGATTCGAACCTGCGACCGTAGCGGTCACGCGGCTCCAGACTGCAGCGCCTAGAACCGCTTGGCCACCCCGGCCGGCCAAGTTTCATGTCCCATGACTATACGAGAAAGAAAACCATCACCTTCTTCATTGTAGCGTGTCAAAAACTGGAGTGCGCTGCCCATCCGTTGGTTTTTGTGTTGTTCAATAAGAATTTTGTGTACCCAACGTGAGATATCTTCGAAATTTCAGTTTTTCTGTAGCAATTTCATGAATTAGTGATCGTGAGATTTGCGAACTGCCATAGCAAGGGCACTAAGTGTAATATTACGATTGTGCTTAATCTTCTATTGTGTGAACCAGTTCATTAGTAATCACGGACGGGGGTCCACTTCGTTGTTCATCGTGCACTTGATCACGCCCTTCATTGACCAGTCTGAACCATCTTCTAGCCATTGAATCACTCATAGCATTTTGTCTGTAAACCTCATAGATTTGCCGATGAATTTCCTTTGGTTTAACTTTCTTTGCACTTAGAAAACGAATCACAGATCTGATTTCACACGCGGCGGCATTTTCAGTTACGGCTGACATTATAAAGAAGCACTACAAAGTACACTTTGGCAGCAGCGATCTGAAAATGGCGTACATGTCTTCTCCTTGAGTCAGGGTAACTGCCGCGCATGCTCGGAACTGCGATCGTAGCGCTGCCGCGGATAGAAATAGAAACGGAACTTACTTTGTGAACGACCCTCGTATTCATAGGGGTTTCAAAATGTCTACGGAGACACTGCAGTTAACAAAAGCAGGGTGAGTCGTTGGGTGAAGTTCTGTCATCATCGCAACAACCTGTCTGATCTCCTGCCCTGCCGGCCGGCCATACACAACTGTGACTCCTGCAGTGTTGGAACGTGCGGTCACTTCCGTTAGAGATGATCGACAGATCATAATTAAACAACTCCCTGCTCAACTGGACGTGTCTGTTGGTAGTGCTGACACACTCGCCCACCATTTGGGGTACTCAAATTTTGGGTGCCCGCAGGGTTCCTCGCCCTCCAACAGAAGACCATAAAGAGCAGTGAGGGACCATCTGTTTGGTCCAATAAAGCGTGCATTCAGTGGGAAGTGGTACGTCGATGATGGGGAGATTATTGATGAAGCAAAGAATTGGCTCCGACGTCGACCTGTAGAGTGGTAATATACGGGCATACGAGCCTTCCCAGCAAGGAGGCGTCAGGCCGTCGCACTGAACTGAGCTTACGTTGAAAAACAGGGTTTTGTAGCGAAAAGAGTGCGTAAAAATATGGCGTATTGGAATCCAGAATAAAACCAACCTGCTCTCAGAAAAAAAGCGTTGCATTACTTTTTGAGCACGCCTCGGATTTGTTGTCGTGGCTAAGTGTCGAAAGTTATTTAGCGAGGACAGAAAGGCTACGCCTAAATGGCGACGCTTTTCCCTGTTTAGGTAGTTTTTTACGCCTAACTGGCGACGCTTATCCGTGTTTAGGTAGTTTTTCCCTGAGCAACCAGACAGGGAGTTACGTAAGCCACAGCAATGGCCTACATTGCGTGTCAAGGACGGTCGGTGCGTTTTCTTTCTCGCGGAGAAAGCCTACCCGCGTATTTACGTATTCGATGCTCACGAACGTGTTCCCTTCCACTGCTTCTTGTGGTTTTACTTTTTGTTTCAAGTGTTAGCTAGACTATGCTTACGAAAATGAGCCTTCGTGTTCGAAGGCGCTCACAGAATTAGGCTAAGAGGAGCTGCGTTCTTTGATGCGTCGAATCTCGAGCAAGCGGCTCTGCCCTGCGGGATAGAGAATGAAATACATAAAAAACAGCTTTTTAGATGGCTGATGAGGAAAAGTAGGTACATAGCATTCTGAAATGTTCCTCCTCATTATCTATCATCAGTAAACCATGCAATGTTCAAACAAAAATGCATGGTTATGAATGGCGGGCTCCATGTGGTTCCCAAGTCGTGCAGCGAGCGTAAACCGTAAAATTAACAAATATGTAGCAACCAGTCGCAAAATCATGTTTTATTTATTCACTTTTGCAAATCGATTTCAACTGATAAATAGCCACCTTCAATGAGTTCAACCTGAGTAGTAATACTGTCTTAAGCAGAGGTCATTCATCTTTACAGACGAATGGAAAAACTGGTAGAAGCAGACCTTGGGTAAGATCAGTTTGGATTCCGTAGAAATATTGGAACACGTGAGGCAATACTGACCCTACGACTTATCTTAGAAGATAGATTAAGGAAAGGCAAACCTACGTTTCTAGCATTTGTAGACTTACAGAAAGCTTTTGACAAGGTTGACTGGAATACTCTCTTTCAAATACTGGGAGCGAAAGGCTAATTACAATTTTTACGAGAAACAGATGGCAGTTATAAGAATCGAGGGGCAAGAAATGGATGCAGTGGTTGGGGAGGGAGTGAGACAGGGTTGTAGCCTCTCCCCGATGTTATTCAGTATGTATATTGAGCAAGCAGTAAAGGAAACAAAATAAAAATTTGGAGTAGGAATTAAAATACATGGAGAATAAATAAAAACTTTGAGGTTTGCCGATGTCATTGTAATTCTGTCAGAGACAGCAAAGGACCTGGAAGAGCAGTGGAATGGGATGGCCAGTGTCTTGAAAGGCGGATATAAGATGAACATCAACAAAAGCAAATCGAGGATAACGGAATATAGTCTAATTAAATCAGCTGATGCTAAGAGAATTAGATTAGGAAATGAGACACTTAAAGTAGTAGGTGAATTCTGCTATTTGGGGAGCAAAATAACTGATGATTGTCGAAGCAGAGAGGATATAAAATGTAGACTAGCAATGGCAAGAAAAGCGTTTCTGAAGAAGAGAAATTTGCCAACATCAAGTATGGATTTAAGTGTTAGGAAGTCTTTTCTAAAAGTATTTGTATGGAGTGTAGTCATGTATGGATATGAAACTTTGACTATAAATAGTTTAGACAAGAAGAGAATAGAAGCTTTCGAAATGTGGTGCTAAAGGAGAATGCTGAAGGTTAGATGGATAGATCACGTAACTAATGAGGAGGTACTGAATAGAATCGGAGAAAAGCGGAATTAGTGGTACAACTTGACTACAAGAAGGGGTCGGTTAGTAGGACACGTTCTGCGGCATCAAGGGATCACCAATTTAGTGATGGATGGAAGCGTGGAGGGTGAAAATCGTAGAGGGGACCAAGAGACGAATACACTAAGCAGATTCAGAAGGATATAGGTTGCAGTATTTACTGGGAGGTGAAGTAGCTTGCACAGGATAGAGTAGCATGGAGAGCTGCATCAAACCAGTCTCTGGACTGAAGACCACAACAACAACAACAACATATTAAATATTCATAAATCAGACAAATCATATTTTTCTAACAAACCACGAGCTATGTGAAGTAACAGTTCCATTTGAAGTGGAGTTCTGCCAGTCTCTCAGCAACCTATTACAAGATGTTTTCAATGCGGGGAGATCTGTAGAGCGTGCTGACCAGGGAAAAAGTAGAACACTGTCTTTATTGAGATAAATTGCGACACCACAGGCAACAGACCGTCTTGTGTCAAGGAAATTTTGAGCACATGGCACAGTCACTGGCCTTAACGAGTGAGAAAAGTAAGGGCTATTGTCTAAACTAG
Source organism: Schistocerca piceifrons (assembly GCF_021461385.2). Lineage (NCBI taxonomy): Eukaryota > Metazoa > Arthropoda > Insecta > Orthoptera > Acrididae > Schistocerca > Schistocerca piceifrons. Next base: position 217,835,368 of record NC_060145.1, on the reverse strand, counting down.
CGGCTATATGAACCATGAGCGATCATGTTGTGTACTCAGTGCCATCGCATAGTATCACACCGGTTTCTGGGCTCTTTCATCAGTGATAAGTACACAGTCCAGTCGCCGGCCGAAATGGCCGAGCGGTTCTAGGCGCTACAGTCTGGAACCGCGCGACCGCTACGGTCGCAGGTTCGAATCCTGCCTCGGACATGGATGTGTGTGATGTCGTAGGTTAGTTAGGTTTAAGTAGTTCTAAGTTCTAGGGGACTGATGACCAAAGCAGTTAAGTCCCATAGTGCTCAGAGCCATTTTTACACAGTCCAGTTACATTAATGCGACCACACGTGAAAGGCATGAAAAGCCACCTTTCGCAGTGCGGACGTGCAGGAAGACTCAGTGAGGTGGAAGATACCGACAGGCATGTGGAACCACGTCGACTCCACCGCCGTGGCCAACTGCGCTAGGTTCCATGGCTGAGGATCCAAGGTGCGAACAGCTCGATCGAAGTGGTTCAACAGATTCTCGATTTGATTTAAATCTAAGAGGGCTGGTGGCCAGGGGAGTGGGGTAAACTCATCTTGGGGCTCTTCGAATCCTGCATGTACACTGCGAGCTGCACGAAATGTTGCGTTGTCCTGCTTGTAGGTGCCATTGTGCTGAGGGAAAAAAAACTCCATGTAGCCGTGGACATCATCCCTGGTGATAGATATATACTTGTGTTGGTCCATTGTGCCTTCCAGAATGACGAGTAACCCAGGGAATGCCACGAAAAACATTCCTCATATCCTAACACTCCCACAATTGCTGCAGGGTGTTGCCTTTCAGACGTTTCACGTCGTACACTCCGGCGGCCATCTATGCGATGGAGAATAAAATGTTATTCATCTGAAGAAATCGCCTGTCGCCACACAGTGGGCGTCCAGTTGCAGTATTGGCGTGCAAATTCCAGTGGCGTGCAAATTCGAGCCTATGTCGTCAATAGCAGCATGAGTGCACAAACCAGAGGCCAATAAACAGCTATGTTCGCTGAACGGTCGTTGAGGAGATACTATTCGTAGCCTCTTGGTTCATCTGGGCTGTCAGTTGCTCAATAGCTACTTCTCTATTCCCCATACACATCTCAGCAGACGTCGTTCATTCCTGTCACCTATGGCCAGTGGTACGCCGCACTTGCCTTTGCACTGGTTTTGGATAACTTCTTCATTTTGCCATGCATGGTATATTTTAGCTACAGCAGCACATGTACAGTTTACAATCTTAGCCGTGTCGGAAATGCTTTCACCCTTAGCCCGAAAGCCAATGATCGCGCAGTTGTCGACGTTAGATAAATCGCTGTGTTGACACATTACAACAACGACTATATTGTTATTCTCGTTTCCCTTGACACACTTTATATAACTTCCATTGCTAGAGCTGCCACATGCCATCTGTGAGTGGTTATTGTATGTTGACGTCGAACATAGATGGTGGTCACATTAATATGACTTGGACCGTGTATTACCTGGTAATGACTGAGTGAACGACAAGCCTGTCTCCTTGAGCGCTATTAGCCTGGGAAAGTTGAGATCCTGCGTGGCGTTAAGGGTGGCCCTTCTGAATCCATCGACTCCACATTCGCATGACAGTTGTGGGATTCCAACCAACGCGTGCTGAAATTTTGTAGAAGAATGAATTGCAGAGTCAGTAGGCCACAGCCCCAATATTGTCGAATTAGGACACGTGCGCCAGTTTGAGGCGCGCTGTTGCAACGATCACTTATTTAGGTGGATAGCGCAGTCAGTCACGATGTTCGCTTAAGCAGTGATACAGTGTTTGTGTACATGTGGTGCAGCCGTCAATTTTTGCAGCGATTGATTACCAGTTCACATTTGATATCTGTGACACATCACGAGTAGTGGATTATAGGGAGAAGGAGGCAATCCACTTGTCCCGTAGAGTATCGATATTGACCAAAGTACTGCTAATACAGCAGTTACTAGTGGCTTTACATTGTGAATAGTCACTGTGACGATTAGTCAACTTGGGAAATCCAGCAGTTATATGAAAATGGGAAATGAGCAAGTGAGGTAGACAATCAGCCTGTTGCTGAGAAAAAGGTTGCCACAGAAAATAGTCTTGCCAATATTACAACAGAATGTAATGTGATGGAATTTCATTTTCCTTGAGACATATGAGTCTCAACTTCATCTTCGATAAGAATAGAAGCTAAAGCACTGAATTCAAATTTGTGCAATGGCCAGGACTTGGACCTGGGTCTCTTGTTTAGTAGGCAGATGTCTAACAACTACATCACTGTAGCACTGCGACAATCACAGCTGCAGGGACTACCCTAGTCCACTGCCCTCCCTAACAAAAATTTCAGTTCACACTTTCAGCCTATTTTTCCCTTCCTCAATCGTTAGTACTGCCGAGGCTGTCTGATGTTGGAGTAGCATCCCAGCCTTACATGTAATGGAGAAATCCTGCCTGTACCTCAGGTGTAAGTGACCTTTTGATCCAATGGAATTACATTTTCCTGGAATATTACTCCAGTTTCATATGTCTCCAAAAAAACGTAATTCCACCAGGTCAGCAGATCTGCTACGGATGTGTAGTGGTTAGCACATCTTCCTAGTAAACAGGAGACCCCGTTTCAAGTCCCAGCTATGGCACAAATTTTAGCTCACTGCTTCAGCATCTATCCTCATTGAATAAGGTAATATGTTGGAAAGAGTGACTGGTCTGTTACTCATACAACCATTAATGAAATGCAAGGTAATCAAAAAAGAAAGAACACATTTATTTACTAGAGACAAACTATGAAATATAGAATCATACGATTCGCTGGATAGAGGAAAGTCCAAAGTTTTATGTCCGTGCAGACACTATACCATACACTCAACATAAGCACCACGCATACCTAGAGAAACATCGAAACGGCAGTCCATTTCATTCTACACATGAATCAACAAGGTACCTGTTTATTGAATCGACAGCTTCAACAATTCGATTTCTCAGCTCTAGAAGAATAGCTGCTACCTTATAAGTGCGACAAAGACTCAGTCTTTTTTGTACCACCACACAAAAATCGCAAGTTCGGAGATCTAGTGACCAGAGGGACCAAAAGTAATGAACAAGATCTTATTTCCCTGCTCTTACAACTCAACGCTGTGGAGCCGTGTTCATAAGATAACGCTGCACCTCAAGTTGAAAGTGAGGTGGGGCGCCGTCAAGCATAAAAACGTAATTGAGGAAGAAACCAATCTTTCAGCATTTCTACGTACGACACTCCTGTCACAGATCCCTCCGCAAAAAAGAAAGGTCCATAAACTTTGAGAACAAAACACATTCAGTTCCGTTAGTGTCTTCCACATTCGACGACCACGCTAGGATTTTATGACCATCAATTTTTTAGATTATTCCGGTTTACTTTACGCTGTAGATGACATGTCGATTCGTCCGAAAAGATGAGTCGTATGGAAATAGTATTCTCTGCCATACCTTCTGTCATGGTCGTCGGGCCGTAATGGCTCCAGTAACTGCGACTTTAAGGTTTCATATGCAGGCGTCGTTTCAAAACAGGCCACGTCGTTGTTTGAGGAAGCTAAAGTTCCTGGCCAGATCGAGCCATGTACCTCCTTCCTGGTGGAATGACTGGAACTGATCGGCTGTCGGACCCCTACGTATTATAGGTTCTGCTCATGCATGGTTGTTTACATCTTTGGGCAGGTTTAATGACATCTCTGAACAGTCAAAGGGACTGTGTTTGTGATACAATATTCACAGTCAACGTCTATCTTAAGGAGTTCTGAGAACCGGGGTGATGTAAACTTTTTTTATGTGTGTATAAAAGATAGAAATACATTACACACGTCACTGGATAGAGGAGGGTCCAAAATTTTGGCACAACTGAGCTGTCGTTCATTTGTAGCAATATGCCGACTACACCACAGGAAATCATTTTCTACGTTGCAATTTGCCCGAAGTCAGTCCACTGTTCAAGTACAACAATCATTTCGTCGTAGATTCCGGAAGAAGCCACCTCTTAGAAAATTCTTTGAAATTGGTTGCATACGGAGAGGGAAGAGCCCTGGTCGGCAACCAATGTCTGACGAAAATGTCTGGTGTATCCGAGATGAGTTCACATGGAGCTCGACTAGAGTGGCCAACATGTTCTCCAGACATGAAACCTATAGAACATGCCTGGGATAGATTTAAAAGGGCTGTTTATGGACGACGTGACTCACCAACCATTCTGAGGCATCCACTCCGAGTGGGACAATCTGTACCAACAGTGAACTGATGAACTTTTGGATAGTATGCCGCGACGAATACAGGCATGTATCAATGCAAGAGGACGTGCTAATATATATATACAGGGCTATTACAAATGATTGAAGCGATTTCATAAATTCACTGTAGCTCCATTCATTGACATATGGTCACGACACACTACAGATACGTAGAAAAACTCATAAAGTTTTGTTCGGCTGAAGCCGAACTTCAGGTTTCTGCCGCCAGAGCGCTCAAGAGCGCAGTGAGACAAAATGGCGACAGGAGCCGAGAAAGCGTATGTCGTGCTTGAAATACACTCACATCAGTCAGTCATAACAGTGCAACGACACTTCAGGACGAAGTTCAACAAAGATCCATCAACTGCTAACTCCATTCGGCGATGGCATGCGCAGTTTAAAGCTTCTGGATGCCTCTGTAAGGGGAAATCAACGGGTCGGCCTGCAGCGAGCGAAGAAACGTTGAACGCGTGCGGGCAAGTTTCACGCGTAGCCCGCGGAAGTCGACGAATAAAGCAAGCAGGGAGCTAAACGTACCACAGCCGACGGTTTGGAAAATCTTACGGAAAAGTCTAAAGCAGAAGTCTTACCGTTTACAATTGCTACAAGCCCTAGACACCCGATGACAAAGTCAAACGCTTTGAATTTTCGGCGCGGTTGCAACAGCTCATGGAAGAGGATGCGTTCAGTGTGAAACTTGTTTTCAGTGATGAAGCAACATTTTTTCTTAATGGTGAAGTGAATAGACACAATGTGCGAATCTGGGCGGTAGAGAATCCTCACGCATTCGTGCAGCAAATTCGCAATTCACCAAAAGTTAACGTGTTTTGTGCAATCTCACGGTTTAAAATTTACGGCCCCTTTTTCTTCTGCGGAAAAAACGTTACAGGATACATGTATCTGGACATGCTGGAACATTGGCTCATGCCACAACTGGAGACCGACAGCGCCGACTTCATCTTTCGGAACATTGGCTCATGCCACAACTGGAGACCGACAGCGCCGACTTCATCTTTCAACAGGATGGTGCTCCACTGCACTTCCATCATGATGTTCGGCATTTCTTAAACAGGAGATTGGAAAACCGATGGATCGGTCGTGGTGAAGATCATGATCAGCAAATCATGTCATGGCCTCCACGCTCTCCTGACTTAACTCCATGCGATTTCTTTCTGTGGGGTTATGTGAAAGATTCAGTGTTTAAACCTCCTCTGCCAAGAAACGTGCCAGAACTGCGAGCTCGCGTCAACGATGCTTTCGAACTCATTGATGGGGACATGCTGCGCCGAGTGTGGGAGGACCTTGATTATCGGCTTGATGTCTGCTTTTTGAGTTTTTGTATGTGTGTGCAAAGCATTGGGAAAATATCTCAAATAATAAAGTTATTGTAGAGCTGTGAAATCGCTTCAATCATTTGTAATAACCCTGTATATATATATATATATATATATATATATATATATATATATATATATATATATATATATATATATATATATATTCCACATTCACGAGGATCTCCTCAGCACGGATTTATGGAACGAAAAATTAATCAAATCTAAAACAACATGCAATGAGTGGTTTTCATGAGCAATAAAAAGGGCGCAAATGATGTTTATGTTGATTTCTATTTCAATTTTCTGTACAGGTTCCGGAACTCTCGGAACCGAGGTTATGCAAAACTTTTTTTTTTGACGTATGTGCTAGGGTTGTCACTTTCTTCACGAAGAAGGTAAATCTTCCATGGTCATATTTTTTAATGATTCATGCATTCACAGGTGCATTAAATGGTATTTTCGATCAAAAATCACTCACATTTACGTCTTAAGCAATAGTAAAAAAACGTAAGAATAGGGAAATCGCATAAGCTGGCAACCTCAGTAAAAACTCACATTTTATTCATCCAGTATTTGGTAACGAGAGAAATTAGTAACTTGTAACAAACTTTACAAATAATTTCAAACATTTAAGAAACTTTTTCTCGTAGCCCCCTACCTCACCCCAACAGAAAATAATAAAACGAAAAAGTTTACCGCTTATTGTTGTTCCGGTAGTAAAACTGTTGACTTATTTATTTATCACAGATTCGTAGTACAAAAGAGTACTAACTACAAACAAGTTTTGCAGACACTATCCACTTCTGCCACTAAATGTACCTGCAAAATTATACCATAGTGCGATATGTAGTTCAGGAGATATGATATAATAAACACTGAGATGCGTAAAGAACTACCTTTTGTTTTAAGTGCAACTTTTTGCTGCATTATTTATTTATTTATTTACTCGTTGTGGCACAAGTTACACGACGAGTTCAGTTTGGTGACTTGCCGTTATCAAGTGTACCTGTGAATATAGTGTAATAGGTGTATAATTTCTCCTTACATCTATGTTAGTCTCTGTCTACATGTGGCACATTACGCTTACGTCTTAGATGGTGTGACGTGCTCCTTGTGGCATCTTGGGGCATAAATGTCGGTTGTCTTTTTGTTATAATACGTTCACGTTATTTATATGTCAGAAAAGCTATCAGAAATTAACTTTACAAGACCATGCAAATAAAAAGTAAACATATAAATAACGTGATCGTATCTTAACAGAAAGACAATCGATATTTATCCCGCTAGATGTCGTATGGACCACGTCATACCAGCTAAGAAGTAAGCTTAATGTAGACAGACACTAACATAAACGTAAGGAGCAATATTATAGCTATTATACCATCTTCACAAGTACGCTTGATAATGGCAAATCGCCGAAACGAGCTAGTGGTGTAACTTGTGTCACTTCGAGTAAGTAAATAAACAGTGCAAAAAAAAATTAGTACTTAAAATAAAATTTGTCGTTTTTCGACCTCATGTAAGCCGCGGACCCACTGAAAAGGAAATCACCTTTTGCTTGATACCACACTCATTCGGTATTTGATCATGAGAGCACAACAAATTTTGTAAAAAAAATTTCAAACAAGTTTCTTGTGCTGGCCATTTTCGCAGCAGTTGTATATAGGGCCAACAATAATAAAACGTACCTACTGCAGGGACGAATTTCCTTGACTGGAAATGGAGGAAAAATATATATATGTGTTCGCAAATGGACGATGTGCGTGGAACAACAAAGTCTGCCAGAACAGAGTACAGAGCTGCATCGCATCCACGCCACAACAGAGCTCAAAGAGGCCTCCGTGTCATTGCAGGTGATAGGGATAATAGCGGCTGTCATTCCTGATACACATATCGTACTTTGGCTTACACCATGTTGGTGGGCCACTTGCCTGGAGCTTGTACTAGGGTTCGTCTCAATATCCTGCGGGGCCCGGTCCTCTAAGTCCGACGCCACCTTGCACGTTCGTCTGTCTGGAAGGATCCTTGATCACACAAAAGCCCAAAAAAGAGCTTGAAATGTTGTATGATGCGGTTGTTGTCTGCGAGAGCACTTGTTTTGGTATAGTTTTGATGCCTCTCGACCGTTTCCATCTGCTTGTTCCCGACAAGAATACCGGACCATTCTGCTGCTTACAGTACGTTGCCTCACACAGCCTGCAACACACAAGGAACACACGGGGTGTGATCAGAGCTAACTGCCATTCGTCAGCGCCGTCTACCGCGGCAACGATGCATTTCCAGACTCATGCTCAAACGACCTTTTTTCCTCCATTTCCAGTCAGGAATCCGCCCCTTGCAGTTTGTCGGTTTTCTTAATGTTTACTCTGTATAAATTACAGCAGTTCAAAAGAAAGACATCTTTTTCATGCTGCACATTGAGTGTTTTTTTATCTATCTTGTGCACCGAGATGTGTTTCGCCTTAGTACAAGATTGCGAGCCAATCAGTTTTCTCTCACGTGGCAAATTGGTTGAAAGTTTGCAGTTTCCTTTGGTCACTGTTTCCTAACCTTTTTCTCGCTTACGTGCTTAACGTCAAATAAGTAACATATTAACTCATTAGTAAATAGAAGTTTGGAGCTGTTTTATGTATGGGAGTTCGAGTCTTTAGGGAGTCGGGGGTTTACTGGTCTTCGCTACTCTAACGCTTCTGAACCTAATATTTCTGAAAATTACGAGAAGCTGGGTCACACTTTATAAATGTTGAGCTTGTGTGCTGCCGTCAGTCGTAGAATGGTGTGTGTTTAATTAATTTCCCGTGAGTTCAAGAGTACTCTCACAGTTCACGTGTCAAAATATTGGAGATTTAAGATATGTATCACAAATACACGATAAATTCGTTGCACAGAAATGTACACCACGTAACTTTTCGCCGTATTTCGTAATATACTAATTTTAAAGACATTTCGTATATGATTTTGTGGAAGTCAAAAAGAAAGAAAATATATAGCTCGCAGGTTTTTCGCATTTTAAACGAAAAACATTTTGTTTGTCTTTATGCGCAAAATCAATAAGAACTAGAAAACGAGGTCCCAAGCAGGAAAATTTGTAAGAGCCATCTGAAGATGGATTTGTAATAAGTTCGAAACTGGTTACGGTTTGATTTACAATACGGGCTATTACAATTGCTACACCACGAAGATGACGTGCTACAGACGCGAAATTTAACCGACAGGAAGAAGATGCTGTGATATGCATATTATTAGCTTTTCAGAGCATTCACACAAGGCTGGCGCCGGTGGCGACACCTACAACGTGCTGACAAGAGGAAAGTTTCCAGCCGATTTCTCATACACAAACAGCAGTTTTTGTCTCGTGTAAGGAGGAGAAATGCGCACCATCACATTTCCGACTTTGAAAAAGGTCGGATTGTAGCCCATCGCGATTCCGGTTTATCATATCGCGACATTGCTGCTCGCGTTGGTCGAGATCCAATGACTGTTAGCAGAATATGGAATCGGTGGCTTCAGGAGGGTAATACGGAACGTCGTGCTGGATCCCAACGGCCTCGTATCACTAGCAGTCGAGATGACAGGCATCTTATCCGCATGGTTGTAACGGATCGTGCAGTCACGTCTCGATCCCTGAGTCGACAGATGGGGACGTTTGCAAGACAACAACCATCTGCACGAACAGTTCGACGACGTTTGCAGCAGCATGGACTATCAGCTCGGAGACCATGGCTGCGGTTACCCTTGACGCTGCATCACAGACAGGAGCGCCTGCGATGGTGTACTCAACGACGAACCTGGGTGCACGAATGGCAAAACGTCACTTTTTCGGATGAATCCAGGTTCCGTTTACAGTATCGTGATGGTCGCATCCGTGTTTGGTGACATCGCGGTGAACGCACATTGAAAGCGTGTATTCACCATCACCATACTGGCGTATCGCCTGGCGTAATGGTATGGGGTGCCATTGGTTAAACATCTCGTTCACCTTTTGTTCGCATTGACGGCACTTTGATCAGTGGACATTACGTTTCAGATGTGTTACGACCCGTGGCTCTACCCTTCATTCGATCACTGCGAAGTCCTACATTTCAGCAGGACAATGCACGACCGCATGTTGCAGGTCCTCTACGGGCCTTTCTGGATACAGAAAATGTTCGACTGCTGCCCTGGCCAGCACATTCTCCAGATCTCTCACCGATTGAAAACGTCTGGTCAATGGTGGCCGATCAACTGGCTCGTCACGACTCTTGATGAAATGTGGTATCGTGTTGAAGCTGCATGGGCAGCTGTACCTGTACACGCCATCCTAGCTCTGTTTGACTCAATGCCCAGTCGTATCAAGGCCATTATTACGGTCAGAGGTGGTTGTTCTGGGTACTGATTTCTCAGGATCTATGCACATAAATTGCGGGAAAATGTAATCACGTGTCAGTTGTTGTGTAATATATTTGGTCAATGAAAACCTGTTAATCACCTCCATTTCTTCTTGGTGTGGCAATTTTAATGGCCAGTAGTGTAAATAAACTCCTTTAAACTGGTTGTTGCTTTAAATATAAACCTTATAATTGTACTACAACCACGGCTCTCAAATGTCTCTCTTCGACAAGACAGTGTAAGTTTAAAAAAAGAGGCACTGAGAGATGCATAGTCTTGTGGCAGTCTGGCCCAGAAGCCAGCAGTGGGAGTTTTACAACCCTCCGACACCCCGTGTTGTATGGCAGATAAAAGGGGTGAAATGCAGTGCACTCCCCATCCTTATTGACGAACACGTGTGACGTCAGGGAACTGTGCTACGATGTGTACACGTGCTCAGTCAGCAAGATGTCCAACAAGGCGAGACGTAAAACTTCCTGGCAGATTAAAACTGTGTGCAGGACCCAGACTCGAACTCAATCCGTAGAGCACTTGTCCGCGATAGACATCTACATCTACATTTATACTCCGCAAGCCACCCAACGGTGTGTGGCGGAGGGCACTTTACGTGCCACTGTCATTACCTCCCTTTCCTGTTCCAGTCGCGTATGGTTCGCGGGAAGAACGACTGTCTGAAAGCCTCCGTGCGCGCTCTAATCTCTCTAATTTTACATTCGTGATCTCCTCGGGAGGTATAAGTAGGGGGAAGCAATATATTCGATACCTCATCCAGAAACGCACCCTCTCGAAACCTGGCGAGCAAGCTACACCGCGATGCAGAGCGCCTCTCTTGCAGAGTCTGCCACTTGAGTTTGTTAAACATCTCCGTAACGCTGTCACGGTTACCAAATAACCCTGTGACGAAACGCGCCGCTCTTCTTTGGATCTTCTCTATCTCCTCTGTCAACGCGATCTGGTACGGATCCCACACTGATGAGCAATACTCAAGTATAGGTCGAACGAGTGTTTTGTAATCCACCTCCTTTGTTGATGGACTACATTTTCTAAGGACTCTCTCAATGAATCTCAACCTGGTACCCGACTTACCAACAATTAATTTTATATGATCATTCCACTTCAAATCGTTCCGCACGCTCACTCCCAGATATTTTACAGAAGTAACTGCTACCAGTGTTTGTTCCGCTATCATATAATCATACAATAGACATGGGTCCTGAGTTCGAGTCTCGGTCCGGCACACAGCTATAATCTGGCAGGAAGTTTTATATTAACGCACACTCCGCTTCACAGTGAAAACCACATTCTGGGAGTCGAGAGTTGTTGATGCATTCAAACTTGCACGTTTTTTATTCCTCATATTACACAGATGTTGGCTGCACATGTATCAATTTGCCGTCAAGAGACGCAGCTTTGTACCAGTGGACTGCCTACACCAATTAGAAGAGTGGCGGTTTGGTGCAGGGCCTAGAATTTACTGCTTACAAATCTACATTCCGTTTGGATCTGTTTAAAAAGAATCGTTACGTTGTATCGAAAAGTGATGGTTTCGTCACTGTGCATCTAGCGGTAGAAAAGTTATTTTCTATATTTAAGGACAATCATTTGCTAAAATGCCGAATGTAGGTAGAATGTGTGGAAGGGTTGGCAACGTACACTGAAGAGGATGTGGAATTTCTTTGCCAGAGGCAAACTGAACAGCTGTCGTGTTGACGTTAAATGTTTATGAAGCTAACATACCATGTTTGGTGCTTGTTGTGGTTACACTTGTGTTTTACGAACTAGAATTTATGTGATACATCACATTAAAGATCTCTCCACTCTCGGAGATGGTGAGTAATGGTGTGTGTGTGTGTGTGTGTGTGTGTGTGTGTGTGTGTGTGTAGCATGGAAATGACATTGTAGTACTTAATCTCCTTGTCCCCTGCACCAGAGACGCTGGAGCTAAAGGTAGATAGTTGAAAGCATGACAACCCTCGTTACTGAGAAGTAGCGAAATAGAATAGTTGCATAAACCGGTTTCACATTAGCGCATTAGCATATCTACCGAGTTTCACTGCCATGCACTAATTACAGCCCCCACTGGACATCCATGAGTAATTATAACCAGCTGGTACATCTCCGGTACCCTCTCATTTTAGTTCCCTCAAATCATTCCCTTATTTGTTATTCGTCTTCTTCTTGCATTCCACTTCTTCTCCCTCGTACTTCATCCTTCTATCTCCCCTTTTCTTTCGGCCTTCTTTATTTTTTCCTCCTGTCACAAAAATGCGCAGCTATGAAAACGGCGCCTAGGGTACGCGTTCCAGCTGCTGCCCTTCTCTCATCACATCACTGACTCCTTGGGGCTCCTTTCAGTAGTCAACGATGGCCTTGCACTGTATTGCGAGGCTGTAACAACAACAACTGTACATATAATAATTTTTCTTCTGATTTTCGATGAATTAATGTAAGCAATGTTTTGATTTCATTTCTTTTTGTGTCATTATGTTAAAGAAACTGCAAGCAACTTTCGATGTGAATATTAATATTTATGTCAAATTTCAAGAAATGCTATAACAGATGTGAAGTGTAACACATGTTGAATCTATTGTAACATGCTTAAAATTGTAATTGTGCGCCTGGTCCATACGTAGGCGATGTATTAGGATATGTGGAATGTAAAACCTTTGGTGAATACCCTGTCTGTAGGGGAGCGGTAAAAGGTGGATGGCAGGCGAGCGCGGGATAATGCACACGGGCGCGAAACGGCATAACGGGCTCAGCAATACAGTCGGAGTTGGGCATCGGTCTGAGGAACACGTTCCGGATCGAGGAGGCTGTCCTGGAAAAAGTGGTTTCATTGAGCCTCGGATGTGCCGTTTCCGACGACTACGCAGCATGGCTGTCTTCTATAGGCACTGAATTGAAAAGGATTGCGACGCTAAGAAGAAGCAAAGTGCCGATACAGCAAGAGCCATAGCTGTGATTGTATGTGTGCTGTGCGCCTCCCCATCTCGCCGCCCGCCAACCGCCGCATCGACACGAACAGGTTGAATCTTTAGAATTGTATTCGTGTGGACCAGTGTTAATTTTGTTCCTGACTGTTCAATAACACCTTAACTTTTACCAGAATTGTCCTATCAATTAATTATCCTTATCACTAACCTAGACAGGGTCCCTTCCACATGTTGTGCAACCCGAGTGCCCCGTAATGAAGATTTAAAGTTTATGTTAATAAGAATTTCCTGCAGACCTATCAATGCTAGAAAGATGTTTAAGGAGCTTTATTGTTAATGAAAATATAAGCAAAGAACAAAGGTCTGACAAAGTTGGAAGTTAATTTTGGAACTGGTTTAGTAATGAAGCTTAATTAATTTGAGACAAAAATAATGGTAGTTAAATGAGGAAGTAATAAGACAAAAAGAGTAGTAACTCATATTTTGTAAATCTTGAGTGATTAATGTTTCCAATAGTTAATAGTTGCAACACAGTGATCATAACAGTTTCAAGGTCCCCCCCGCCCTTCCACTCCTTTCTTTTCTATTTATTTAAATTCTGAAGTGTACTGAACTGATTTGACCAGCAAAGTTAAAGTCAATATAAAACCTAAATTTATCAGTGTTTTACCCTTATTAAAATTGACATTGTTTGTGTGTTTCAAAAGTGCTATTTCTAGCGTAACCTATGCCCGATTTCAGTCAGATCAATAGACAAAACGCAGATTATAGTAATCATTATAGTGTAATGTTGTGTATTTATAGCTTGTCCAAATTAGTACGGAAAGGGAAAATATTAGTTCAGTAGATTTTTCTGGTTCTAAAAGTTACCAAGTAATGCAGTATTACTACGTGTTGTTATGCTTGTACTACACCCGCTTGTACAAGGAAAAAACTCACTTAATGCCTAATTAGGCTGGCGACCGTATTATTAACAATTGGTAGCATCTGCTGTGTATGTTTCTTGCCCGTCCTAACGTGTAGTTGCACTTTAGATTTGCTTGACATATCATTGTTGTTACTGAGTGGGTGTAAGTCTGATTTTGCCTCCATTCAGGTACACGCGGTCAACATATTTACTAAAATCCTTTCTTATAAGGTGAAGCCCGTCAACTCATCATAGTACAGGCTTTAAAGAGTTAACGTACGCCCGAGCATAGGCGTTACAAGTGGCTTCCCGGTGACAGGACATCCAGTTGTTGTCGGTCACAAATTAAAATGAATACCGAACAGTGGATGTTCAGTGGCTCGAATTGCAATAATAGTCAGTAAAGCAAATAGCAGTGAATGTTAAGTACAGTGGAGAGGTGTAATTGGCATTCGGTATGGACAGGAACGTACACACGGTAGATGTGCGAGCATAATGGAAAATGCGGCTGGCAGTAGCAGGAGTTTACACAGCCAGATAAAAGATGGCATTAGCGGAAGACAATTGGCGTACATACAATATCATGAACACGTTAACGATCAGATTGAAATGTCGAGATCATCTCGAACACAGCAAGGGATAAAACAGGAAGTAGAGGGTGGCTTTGTAGATGATAGTGGGTATGTGAATGAATCCACTGACATGTTTGATTCACCAAAGATAAAGAAAGAACCGAAAGAAACTTCTGAAGTAGGATCAGAATACACCGATTCAGTAGAACAAAACAGTGTGAAAATTTTAAGCATGAACGATTTATTTGAACAATTAACCAAACAAATTTCAGGGCAGAATAATCAGCTTAAAACACACGTTGCTGAGCAGCTCAAAACACAGAGCCATCAGCTCAAAACACAGAATGATCAGCTTAAAGCACAGGTCGAAGAGCAAGGAATTAAAATTAGTAAACAAATAGAACAGGTAGAACAAAAAGTGGGTAATTTAAGTTCTGTGGTAAATACCATGAAATTTGAAATTGACACCATTAACAAAAATATGGATACTATGCAGGGGGAAATTGACAACATTAACAGTAGGTTTGATGTTGAAATTCTCAACATCCAAGAGAAAGTAGAGCCTCTGGTTGAAACAAAAGTAGACGAAAAAGTTTTCGGTCTTAAAACTGAAATCGTAAACGAATGTCAACACGGAATCTCACAGTTGAAAAGGGCAGTTTCAGACACTGAAAGAGATTTAGGTGAGAAAGTTACCGGATGTGTACAAAAATGTGAACAAAATACTTCGAAAATTCAAGGCAAAATTTTCGATCTTGAGAGTAAAATTAAAGATAGACCTGGTGTTGTCTGTAATGGCACACCAATTACGAAGCTATTAGAAGGAACGCTTCGATCCCGCCAAGAAACATAACGGATGGCATCCGTTAGATTTCATCAGAAATTGCGAGAGGATATTTCCTGAACACTTGTCTGATCAGGAAAAGATAAACGTAGTAATTAGCGCCTTAGCAGGTGACGCTAAGCGCTGGGGAATTAATTTGAATACCGAACAAATGACGTTCGAAGAATTCAAGCAAAGGTTTACGGAAGAATATTGGTCCGAACAAAAACAGGATCATTTATGGCGCGAGTTTATCATCGCCAAGCTTCATGATAACAGGGGCAGGAATTCTTTGAAAGATATCTGCGAATATTGGTACCGGAAGTTAACGCATTTAAGAGGAAGAAGATCAGATTCAGAAATCATCTGGGAACTATATAAAAAGCTTCCGGAAGATTCAAAGAGATACGTGGGAAGCAATCATCGCAGCTTCCAAGCATTTCTAGAAAGGGTCGAAGACGAAGACCACTGGCGCGAAAGTCGTGCCAATTATCAAAATTTTGGTAACCGAAATAATCGTAATAATGACGAAAGAAATGACAGCGATGGATTTCGCGTCAATATGATACGGAGAGGTAGAGGTAGAGGCAGAGGAAGAGGAAATTATCCAGGTCGCGGTAGAGGATACACCGCGCAAAATAATAACGACGCGGGAAACTGAATTCCGCGAACGTTGCGGGTCAAACGGAAGCGGACTATATATACCGGCCCCGATTTAAGAAAGGTTACCGAATTGACAGTAAAGTTAAGAGACAGGTTAGAGACAGGCGTGGAACGACGCAACGTTAAATGAAACAACAAGTTTACTGTTACCAGTCACCGTTTTATTTTTTCCACGACGCGTTTCGAAGGTTTAAACCTCCATCATCGTGTGGATTTACATTAGTTAGTATTACATATGTGCGTATGTTGTGCTACGACATTTGGAGGAACGTGTGGCACTGCCTAGTGGAGAAACAAGACACTATTTCAGAATATGGTTTTGGATAACTTTTGACAAAGAATTAAACTGATATTTAATGGTAAACTTTAATAAGTAAACTAGAGTACCTCCAGTGGTCACAGGTTCCTTTTTCTGACGTAACACTGCACATGTATACTGCCACATTTGTAAACAAATATGGCGTCTGGGATCAGCTGGGTGCAAGGTTCGTACAGCAGAAGAGAAGACATAATCGCAAAGTGCAAAGAATATACATTGTAACAACATTATTACAGAATAATCGTTTAAACCATTTGGAGGTGTTTGTTTTGAGGTGTCAAATATATGTGTGTGTACTTCAGGTGGTATATAAATCCAATTTTGAAAGGTTAAAACAGCTAAACATTCGTACTCGTTTATGCAATCAGGTGAAAAGTTAAAATGGCTTAAACTTCATACTTGCTAATAACAATTAGGTAAAATGTCATAGGCTTCAATTACAATGATCATATTGGCTACAGCAGTAAAATCATACATAGATGACACTCTTTGAAGAAAGAGAGAGAGAGAGAGAGAGAGAGAGAGAGAGAGGAAGGAGTGATTATATGAGAGCAAACATTTACATGGCAAGGAGTCTTAAGATTACATGTTGCATATATTAGCTGCCTAAAGGTTGGGGTAATACACTGGTTAATGTTATAAAATATGCAGATAGATATACATTTGTGCCAGTAGATGATGTACATACAGTTTTAAGCTGACAGGGGGTACAAGCTGTTGGTGTGATGAATTATCTGTGAATGAGGTCAATCTCTTGTACTCTTGGCGGCTGTCAATATTTATGGTAAATATTAGGATATGTGCACGTGTGTGTGTGTGTGTGTGTGTGTGTGTGTGTGTGTGTATTTTAAGAGTGTAGGCAGTTGCTGAAAACAGAGATGATACTACTGTAAATATTGTCATTTTTGTCATTTAAGATGGATTCTGGTTGTTTCATTTGGTGTTTGTATATTTGGAGTGTTTCAAGGATGTCTAGTTTTCTGCCTTTTGGTTGGATGTGTAGGATGCTAATACTTGTGTTGTTAACATGGTGTTTTGTTTCATGTAGGTGGGTAGCTATTGCTGATGTGTGGTATTTTTTGTTTTTTAGTGCTGCCATGTGTTCCTTGAACCTAATCTCAAATGATCTGCCTGTCTGGCCTATGTAGAAGCAGTCACAGTCCTAACATTCAATTTTGTACACACCTGTGTGATGAAGTGGGTTTCGTGTGCCGATGTTGTGGGGTAACTTCTGTCCAATCTTGTTGTCTGTTGTAAAGGATATACTTATGCCTTTCCGTTTGAAACAAGCGTCAGGTGCGAGCCAGAATGAGTCATCTCCGCAGCGCAGAGCGCTACTTGTTAACAGGCGAGTGGAGCATCAGAGGGCAACGGCCCAGCCTAGCAGAACAGCTGTTCAGAGAGAAGCCGCTAGCAATAGGGCAGCATTAGATACGAACATAGCCGTAAGAGCTGATGAATATATTACGAGTGATAATTCCGTGGCGAAGGAAATAATACACTCCTGGAAATTGAAATAAGAACACCGTGAATTCATTGTCCCAGGAAGGGGAAACTTTATTGACACATTCCTGGGGTCAGATACATCACATGATCACACTGACAGAACCACAGGCACATAGACACAGGCAACAGAGCATGCACAATGTCGGCACTAGTACAGTGTATATCCACCTTTCACAGCAATGCAGGCTGCTATTCTCCCATGGAGACGATCGTAGAGATGCTGGATGTAGTCCTGTGGAACGGCTTGCCATGCCATTTCCACCTGGCGCCTCAGTTGGACCAGCGTTCGTGCTGGACGTGCAGACCGCGTGAGACGACGCTTCATCCAGTCCCAAACATGCTCAATGGGGGACAGATCCGGAGATCTTGCTGGCCAGGGTAGTTGACTTACACCTTCTAGAGCACGTTGGGTGGCACGGGATACATGCGGACGTGCATTGTCCTGTTGGAACAGCAAGTTCCCTTGCCGGTCTAGGAATGGTAGAACGATGGGTTCGATGACGGTTTGGATGTACCGTGCACTATTCAGTGTCCCCTCGACGATCACCAGTGGTGTACGGCCAGTGTAGGAGATCGCTCCCCACACCATGATGCCGGGTGTTGGCGCTGTGTGCCTCGGTCGTATGCAGTCCTGATTGTGGTGCTCACCTGCACGGCGCCAAACACGCATACGACCATCATTGGCACCAAGGCAGAAGCGACTCTCATCGCTGAAGACGACACGTCTCCATTCGTCCCTCCATTCACGCCTGTCGCGACACCACTGGAGGCGGGCTGCACGATGTTGGGGCGTGAGCGGAAGACGGCCTAACGGTGTGCGGGACCGTAGCCCAGCTTCATGGAGACGGTTGCGAATGGTCCTCGCCGATACCCCAGGAGCAACAGTGTCCCTAATTTGCTGGGAAGTGGCGGTGCGGTCCCCTACGGCACTGCGTAGGATCCTACGGTCTTGGCGTGCATCCGTGCGTCGCTGCGGTCCGGTCCCAGGTCGACGGGCACGTGCACCTTCCGCCGACCACTGGCGACAACATCGATGTACTGTGGAGACCTCACGCCCCACGTGTTGAGCAATTCGGCGGTACGTCCACCCGGCCTCCCGCATGCCCACTATACGCCTTCGCACAAAGTCCGTCAACTGCACATACGGTTCACGTCCACGCTGTCGCGGCATGCTACCAGTGTTAAAGACTGCGATGGAGCTCCGTATGCCACGGCAAACTGGCTGACACTGACGGCGGTGGTGCACAAATGCTGCGCAGCTAGCGCCATTCGACGGCCAACACCGCGGTTCCTGGTGTGTCCGCTGTGCCGTGCGTGTGATCATTGCTTGTACAGCCCTCTCGCAGTGTCCGGAGCAAGTATGGTGGGTCTGACACACCGGTGTCAATGTGTTCTTTTTTCCATTTCCAGGAGTGTAGATGAAACTGTGAATACACAGAGAGCTGCGGTTAGCAGTGTTTGCAATGAAGTAAAAGGCGAGAAGGAATTAGCGGAAGTAAGAAATTGGCGTGTGCAGATCGACGATCTGTACAAGAGCCTAAAGCAATGTGAGTGGGAGGATTTTAAGAAGGAGTATGATGCAAGGAAGTCAATTAGTGAAAAAGGAGGTAGTAGGGACGTCGATAAGGTGACGTGGCCCAAATTTAAAGAGGAGAGAGTAAATAGCGCCGCGCAAAGTACGCGTGCTGCCGATAGGTCGAAGGTTAAAGATAGAAAGGAATTGGAGAATGAAATCCTCAGCATAGACGAGGAAGTAACTTCCGTTAATGATCCGCCAACAGTACAAGCTGCTACCGAAAGGCACCGTGGGGAAGAGGCAGGTGATTACATGAAAATAATTGAAGTCCACGAGGATTACATTAAATATGAAGTAACAGTGGATGTGAGTAAAGCTGATAATGAGGCTGTTTTGCCAAAAGAGGATATTAAATTAAAATCAAAGCCTGACGAAAATGCAGAGGGAGAACTTAATGCTTGTCTCAGAAAAGCTTTTATGTTAGAACCTGAAAGCGATCCAGAATGGTCAGATTCTGACGATAGTTCTGATGACGAATATTTCGGTAATAGTGGAAATAATGGAAATACAGTTAATTGCGATATTGTATGTATTGATGATGAAGTTTCAAAACAAAACCCAGATGTTGAGACTGAACAAAGAAAGAAAGAGCCACCTGACGACTGAGTGTTTATTTTGCAAAGAGTTCAAGTAAGCAATGACATTGAACTCCCAGAACCAAAGAAACCGCCAGATATAGGTGAGGTGAATGTTAAAAGCATATCTTGGGACGATGTTATCGTCGACCCGGATTTGCTTAGGGAAGACCACAACAATGAAAAACATTCGACGGTTAAACAAACTGTAATACCAGTTGAAATTTATAATGTTAAATTGCAAGTACTTCTTGATACTGGATCTCAGATAAGTGCAGTCTCCCAGTCGTTTTTCGGACACATTTGTGATAAGCCTGGACTAGTAATTATGTCAGTAACGGGTGTAAAAATTGTTGGTGCTACTGGCAAAACTAGCAAGCCGATAAAGAACCAGGTTTTGGTTGAATTTAGTATAAAAGGACAAAAGTTTGAACACGATTTTTTGGTTGTGCCAGACTTGAGTACTGAAATGATTCTGGGAATAGATTGGTTAGATAAAGAAAAGGTGATTATTGATTGTAGCCAGGAAGTGATTAAAATTAATAATGCATCTAGGAATTTGGAATTAAAATTTGAGGAAAATGGGAAGGTGTTCGGTTCAGAAATTGATTCTTTATTGTTGGAGATCGACCAAGGGAATGATGGTTTGACAAACAAGTATGAGGTGTACCATGTCCAGAGGTTAATAGATGAGAATGACAAGCAGGGGCATAATTTTAAAGAAATGGTGGAAAATTTGAAGGGAATGTCTCCCGAACAGAAAACAGAATTGCTCGATATTTTGGAAAATAATAGCACCGTATTTTCGGACAAACCTGGCCTAGTTAAGAACTTCGAATACCAGATTGAGACAATAGAGCATAAGCCTTTCTTTGTAAGACCGTTTTCGGTACCCATATCAAAGAGGCAGGCTGTGCAAGTAGAAATAGATAAAATGATAGAATGGGGTGTAATCGAACGGAGTAGCAGCGAATATAATAGTCCCCTTATCATCGTGAATAAAAGGGATGGGGGAGTGAGAGTAGTTATCGACGCCAGAACTTTGAACAAAATTGTAAAGAAGGAAATAGACAGATCTGAAAATCTGGACGAAATGCTCCAAAATTTTTATAACATGAAGTATTTAACCAGTCTGGATATGACCGCCGGATACTGGCAAATCCCATTGAGTAAAGAATCCCGTAAATATACCGCTTTTCTATTCGCCGGGAAATGCTATCAGTATAAAGTAGTGCCATTTGGGTTTAGCACTTCTGTGGCAGTATTTATTAGGGCACTGGACTTTGTATTAGGGAGAGAATTGAGTTCCCGGCTAACCATTTATGTAGATGATTTACTGATTGCTACAGAAGAATGGCAAGAGCATTGTGAATTATTGCAGAAAGTTTTTATTGCTCTACATGCAGGGGGCATGACACTTAAGTGGAAGAAATGTGAATTTGTGAAGTCGGAAATAAAGTTTCTGGGGCACATTATTACTACGACCGGTATTGGCGAGGACCCGGAAAAGTTAAGTGCAATAGCAGGGTGTCCAGCTCCTAGAAATAGAAAACAGTTGAAAGCCTTTTTAGGTTTATGTGGGTTCTATAGAAAATTCGTCAAGGGGCAAGTTTTTAATAGTCCTCATTTGAATAACCTACTTAAGAAAAATAGTGCTTTTGTGTGGACTGAAGGGTGTATGAGAGATTTCGAAAAATTAAAAAGTGAACTTTTGAATGATAATATTTTGCATCACCCCATACTGTCAAAACCTTTGCATATGAGTACTGACAGCAGTGCTTATGGAATTGGTAGAGAAGTTTTCCAAGAAATCTGTGAGGGCAAAGAAATCGAACACAGGACTATCGCATTTGCAAGTAGGACTCTAACAAAATACGAGAGAAACTACACTATATCGGAAAAGGAAGCTTTAGCCATTATATGGGGGTTAAAGAAGTTCAGAAATTATCTGTGGGGCCGTAAGCTCATCATACATACTGACCACAAAGCTTTAACTTTTCTTAAAGATTGTCGTTTACTTAATGGTAGGCTAACTCGTTGGGCTTTGTACCTGCAACAATTTGATTACGATATTTGCTACGTTAAGGGTACTGAGAATTATGTGGCAGATGCTTTATCTCGATTGCCTAATGGTATGAGTGAAGTGCCCAATGAAAATGGTGAAGAGGGTACTTTTCAGATAAGGTATATGAAAGAGGTTTCAGGAAAAAGGAAAATTGAGCAAATATGTAAAAATATGAGATACCATCAGAATGAGGATCCGACATGGAAATCTGTGAAGGTAAATTTTGACAGTGTGCAGTATCCTCAAATTAAGAAATATTACAAAATTTTTAAAGGAATTTTATATAGGAGGAAAGATTTAGTCACTGAGGAATGGAGAGTATGTTGGCCACACCAGTTTGATACTGATGTCATAGATTATTTTCATTTGGCATTGGGGCATAGTCAGCCGAAGAAATGTTTGGATAAATTGAATAATGTAGTAGTGATTGCTGGTGGTATCAGTATGAAGGTAAAGGAACGGGTTAAGTCATGTGATGTCTGTCAAAAGGCCAACGTACCGAACAAGACTAGTAGGGGTCCAATGCAAAGCACATTACCTGAAGACACCCTAGACTTATTATCGGTAGATTTATATGGTCCCCTCCCAAAGACTTCGGGAAATTGTGCATATATTTTAGTAATTTTGGAAGTATTCTCAAAATTTGTGAAATTATACCCCTTGAAAAAAAGCAACAGCAAAAGCTGTATTAAGTAGGATGGTTGAATACTTCAGAACCATTGGCAAACCCAAGGCAGTAAATGGTTCAAATGGTTCTGAGCACTATGGGACTTAACATCTGTGGTCATCAGTCCCCTAGAACTTAGAACTACTTAAACCTAACTAACCTAAGGACATCACACACATCCATGCCCGAGGCAGGATTCGAACCTGCGACCGTAGCAGTCACGCGGTTCCGGACTGCGCGCCAAGAACCGCTAGACCACCGCGGCCGGCCCCAAGGCAGTACTATCTGACAATGGTCCCCAGTTCATATCCAAAATTTGGAAAGAAGGGATGGAGCAAAATGAAGTAGAGGTTAAATATATCGCAGCCTATCATCCTGCTAGCAACCCGGTTGAAAGATACATGCGAGAAATCGGAAGATTATGTAGAACGTACTGCAGTCCTAACCATAGGGCCTGGGGCAAGTTTATATCGGACTTTGAGACTGTCATGAACACATTACATCATGAAACTACTGGATTCCCACCGGAAGAAATTTTGTTAGGCAGCAGAAGTAAAAGTTTAATTGAGGAAAAACTAGAGTTTCCACCTTGTACAAGTTTGGGGTTGAGTCAAAAGAAAGAATTAGTAAGAAAAAAGGGCAAAGCAAAAAGCTGAATCTAGATCTAAAAGACACGATAAAAATCTGAAAGTTTCAAAATTTAAAATTGGGGATTATGTTCTTTTAAAAACCCATGAAAAGTCTAGTGAACTGAACCATGAGATTTCCAAATTTAAATATATTTATAATGGGCCATATATAATACAGAACATTCCACACGATAATGCTTACTACCTGATCTACCCAAAATCCAAAAAACCTTTAGGTGTAAGAAATGTTGTGGACCTGAAACTGTATGTTCCTAGGAGTGAGTTACTTAAGTACACTCAGAAAATAATTTGCAGTAAATGTGCTGTATCCTATGCTAAAACTATTTTATTCCAAATGTAACAAATCTTTGTAAATGTATGTATACCATTGACAGTGTGCTAATGTAGTTATGTGAGTTTCAGATTACCAAATGCACTATAAATGTAAGAATGTATGGAGAAAAGGACTGAAAAGGAAAGGGTAAATGCCAAAAACCAAAGTGGACAGTATATGAGTCATAATATAAAGGACTGCCAAACATCAATGAGGGCAGATAAATAATCAATGGAGAATTGTAAGTGTGATACAGGTGATGTGGTAAAATGAGGTGAAAAGGGCTGCCCAAATCTGAATAATAGGCAGCAAATATGTGTAGTAAATTTTCTGAATATTATTGTGTGTGTTTGTTTTTTTTAGTAAGTAAGGAAATGGACTGCCATTCAATGCAAGCAGCAATAAATTGTCTTATAGGGTATACAAATATTTGCATTTGCTTTTGTAGTTAAATGTTTATGTTCCAGATTTTGAAATTATTTCTTTGAAAAAGTTAGTAAAAATGAGTAATTTGCTATTTTAATAATGTTGTGATGGAAGGTTGGACTGTGCAAAAGGCACTTAAGTAAATAACAAGTAAATGTTCTTGATATGTTAAAAAGTATAGACCTATATAATGTGAGTGAAAAGAAAGTATGTGGTATAAATTTTTTTTTGGACATTCACATAAAGATTCAGAACCACTGTATAAATGTAAAATTTAGTGTTCCCATTAAATTTATACTTAGTAAAATTTACTGGAAACAGGGGCATGTGTAACAACAACAAATGTACATATAATAATTTTTCTTCTGATTTTCAATGAATTAATGTAAGCAATGTTTTGATTTCATTTCTTTTTCATTTCATGTCATTATGTTAAAGAAACTGTAAGCAACTTTCGATGTGAATATTAATATTTATGTCAAATTTCAAGAAATGCTATAACAGAATTGAAGTGTAACACATGTTGAATCTATTGTAACATGCTTAAAATTGTAATTGTGTGCCTGGTCCATACGTAGGGTATGTGGAATGTAAAACCTTTGGTGAATACCCTGTCTGTAGGGGAGCGGTAAAAGGTGGATGGCAGGCGAGCGCGGGAAAATGCACACGGGCGCGAAACGGCATAACGGGCTCAGCAATACAGTCGGAGTTGGGCATCGGTCTGAGGAACATGTTCCGGATCGAGGGGGCTATCCTGGAAAAAGTGGTTTCATTGAGCCTCGGATGTGCCGTTTCCGACGACTACGCAGCATGGCTATCTTCTATAGGCACTGAATTGAAAAGGATTGCGACGCTAAGAAGAAGCAAAGTGCCGATACAGCAAGAGCCATAGCTGTGATTGTATGTGTGCTGTGCGCCTCCCCATCTCGCCGCCCGCCAACCGCCGCATCGACACGAACAGGTTGAATCTTTAGAACTGTATTCGTGTGGATCAGTGTTAATTTTGTTCCTGACTGTTCAATAACAACTTAACTTTTACCAGAATTGTCCTATCAATTAATTATCCTTATCACTAACCTAGACAGGGTCCCTTCCACATGTTGTGCAACCCGAGTGCCCCGTAATGAAGATTTAAAGTTTATGTTAATAAGAATTTCCTGCAGACCTATCAATGCTAGAAAGATGTTTAAGGAGCTTTATTGTTAATGAAAATATAAGCAAAGAACAAAGGTCTGACAAAGTTGGAAGTTAATTTTGGAACTGGTTTAGTAATGAAGCTTAATTAATTTGAGACAAAAATAGTGGTAGTTAAATGAGGAAGTAATAAGACAAAAAGAGTAGTAACTCATATTTTGTAAATCTTGAGTGATTAATGTTTCCAATAGTTAATAGTTGCAACACAGTGATCATAACAGTTTCAAGGTCCCCCCCGCCCTTCCACTCCTTTCTTTTCTATTTATTTAAATTCTGAAGTGTACTGAACTGATTTGACCAGCAAAGTTAAAGTCAATATAAAACCTAAATTTATCAGTGTTTTACCCTTATTAAAATTGACATTGTTTGTGTGTTTCAAAAGTGCTATTTCTAGCGTAACCTATGCCCGATTTCAGTCAGATCAATAGACAAAACGCAGATTATAGTAATCATTATAGTGTAATGTTGTGTATTTATAGCTTGTCCAAATTAGTACGGAAAAGGAAAATATTAGTTCAGTAGATTTTTCTGGTTCTAAAAGTTACCAAGTAATGCAGTATTACTACGTGTTGTTATGCTTGTACTACACCCGCTTGTACAAGGAAAAAACTCACTTAATGCCTAATTAGGCTGGCGACCGTATTATTAACAATTGGTAGCATCTGCTGTGTATGTTTCTTGCCCGTCCTAACGTGTAGTTGCACTTTAGATTTGCTTGACGTATCATTGTTGTTACTGAGTGGGTGTAAGTCTGATTTTGCCTCCATTCAGGTACACGCGGTCAACATATTTACTAAAATCCTTTCTTATAAGGTGAAGCCCGTCAACTCATCATAGTACAGGCTTTATAGAGTTAACGTACGCCCGAGCGTAGGCGTTACAAGGCATACTCAATAAGTAATACAACAAATTTTTTCTCGGCCGGTTTCGGTTGAAAAAACGCGGAATTTTTTGTGGACATCGTGGAATATTACTCCTTCAGCTGCTATAGTTTTTTGAGGTTCCGATATGAGGCGCTATACGTAGCCCTCCAAATGGCATCTGTAAGGGAGGTGAGTTCCAGACAGAGGGCTGTCATTGAAGGTTTATTCCCGGGAAAACCAAAGCCTCACTGATATTCATAGGCACTTGGAGAAAGTCTATGGAGACCTGGCAACGAACAAAAGCACGGTGAGTCACTGGGTGAGTCAGCTAGATGCACACAGATGTGACTTCTGCAATATTGGCACTTGCGAAGCGATCGACGGATCATAATCAAACATCTCGATGTTCAGCTGGACGTCTCTGTTGATAGTCCTGACGCACTCATCCACTAGTTTTGGTGCACAAAGGTGCGTGGCCGCTAGGTCCCTCGCCTCCTAACAGAAGACTACCCTACGTACTGCATCTCGCACCTTCCGACCTCTATCTGTTTTGCTCAATAAAGAATGCATTCTGCGAGGAGCAGTGCGTGACGATGGGGAGGTTATTGATGCAGCAAGACGTTGGCTCCGACGTCGACCAGTAGAGTCCTCCCATTAAGGTGACATAAAGCTGTCGCACTGGGCGGAAACTACGAGGGTGACTCCAAAGGAAATGCACACTATTATTTTTTAAATCCATATTTTACTCTACATGTCTAAAAATTTTAGAGTGTGTAGATACATCCTTTAGGAACAATATTTTCATTTCTCCACATAATTTCCATCCCTCTCAACTGCCTTACGCGATCTTGGAAGCAGCGCCTGTATACCCGCACGGTAAAATTCTGGACCAACCTGTTGGAGCCACTGTTTGGCAGCGTGCACAAGGGAGTCATCATCCTCAAACCTTGTTCCACGAAGAGAGTGTTTCAGTTTCCCAAAGAGATGATAGTCACATGGAGCCACGTCAGGACCGTAAGGCGGGCGTTTCAGTGTTGTCCATCCGAGTTTTGTGATCGCGTCCATGGTTTTTGACTGACATGTGGCCGTGCATTATCGTGCAACAGCAAAACATCCTGCTTTTGCCGATGTGGTCGAACACGACTCAGTCGAGCTTGAAGTTTCTTCAGTGTCGTCACATATGCATCAGAATTTATGGTGGTTCCACTTGGCACGATGTCCACAAGCAAGAGTCCTTTGGAATCGAAAAAAAACCGTAGCCATAACTTTTCCAGCAGAAAAGTTTTGAATTTATTTTTCTTGGGTGATTTTGCATGATGCCACTCCATTGGTTGCCTCTTCGTCTCTGGTGAAATATGATGGAGCCATGTTTCATCACCTGTCACAATTCTTCCAAGAAATTCATCTCCACCATTCTCGTACTGTTCCAAAAGTTCGCTGCATACCATTTTCTTGTTTCTTTGTGAGCCGCTGTCAACATCTTGGGAACCCACCTGGCACAAACCTTTTTTAACGTCAACACTTTCAGTATCCTGCAAACACTTCCTTCCCCTATCCCAACGTAGCATGACAATTTGTTCAGTGTGATGCATCTGTCAGCAGTCACCAGATCGTTAACTCTCTGCACATTGTCTGGAGTGTGTGCAGTACAAGGCCTGCCGCTGTGAGGACAGTCCTCAATATTGCCGTGCCCGCTTTCATCACGTAACCTGCTTGCCCATTGACTAACTGTACTGCGATCGACAGCAGCATCTCCATACACCTTTTTCAACCTCTTGTGGATGTTTCCCACTGTCTCGTTTTCACGGCACAGGAATTGTATGACAGCACATTGCTTCTGACGAGCTGCAAGTGTAGCAGCCATCTTGAAGATATGCTGTGACTGCTCCACTCACGGGAACAGGTTGAAGTAAGTTTGAAAACAAGCGGGAAGGATGAATCTACACACTGTAAAACTTTCACACATGCAGAATAAAAACTGTATTTTTACAAAAATAGTGTGCATTTCTTTTGGAATGACCCTCGTATGTTGAGAAATAGTGTTTTGTGGCAAAAAGAGTGGGGAATAATACGATATATTGCAATCCTGAATGAAACGAACTTGCTTTCCGGAAAAAAGAGGTGCATTACTTATTGAAAGCCCCTCGTATTTCGAAGTTCCACGGCTTGAGCCAGGTGAGCCGAAATGCAGAGAATCTGAAAGGCAAAGGACGGCAGTGTTCACAGCAGAAGAACACAGCTGCATAGAGAAGCAGCCCACTCGCTGCCATGGTCGGCGCGACGCTGGCTAGTGGGTACTGTAGTGGTGGCGACCCTGCGTGCAAATGCCCGTGGAGTGGTGGACTGCACAGGCGGCTCGCAGTTGGATGCGACGTCTGGCGGCGCTGCCGCGGAACAGCGGTTGACAAAAGACCTGGACACCAGCCAGCCATGTGGGGCAGCCGACCCTGCACTTTCCCCACACCAGCACACAAAGGTTAAAGATACTCGGTAAACTGGCTGTGAGTGGGACACGAAAACTATTCAACGAGTTGAGTGCTGGTATAATCTATTTGCAAGAACTATACTGTAGAAATCATAGACTCCCGCCTTTTCCTGTGGATATGGCACTGGTAGAAGCCGACCTCGGAGAAGATCAGTTGGAGTCCGGAGAAATCTAGGAACATGTGAGCCAATACTGACCCTATTACTTATCACAGAAGGTAGGTTAAGGAAAGGCAAACCTACGTTTATAGCCTTTGTAGACTTGGAGAAAGCGTTTGACCATGGTGACTGGAATACTTCCTCTCAAATTCTAAAGGTGGCAGGGGTACAATACAGGAAGAGGAAAGCTATTTATAATTTGTACAGAACCAGATGGGAGTTATAAGAGTCGAGGGGCACGCAAGGGAAGTAGTGGTTGAGAAGAGAATGAGACAGGTTGTAGGCTATCCCAAATGTTGTTCAACCTGAATGCTGAGCAAGCAGTAAGGGAAACAAAAGAAAAGTTTGCAGTAGTAATTAAAGTCCGGGGAGATGAAATAAAAACTTTGAGGTTTTCCGACGAGACTGTAATTCTGTCAGAGGCAGCAAAGGACTTAGAAGTCCTGTTCAATGGAATGAAAAACGTCTTGAAAGGAGGATGTAAGATGAACATCAACAAAAGCAAAACGAGGATAATGGAATGTAGTCGAATTAAGTCGGGTGATGCTGAGGGAATTAGATTAGGAAATGAGACACTTAAAGTAGTAAAGAAGTTTTGCTATTTGTGGAGCAAAATAACTGATGATGGTCGAAGTAGAGAGGATATAAAATGAAGACTGGCAATGGCAAGAAAAACGTTTCTGAAGAAGAGAAATTTGTTAACATCGAGTATAGATTTAAGAGTCAGTAAGTCGTTTGTGAAAGTATTTGTATGGACGAGAAATAGTTTGGACAAGAGGAGAATAGATGCTTTTCAAATGTGGTGCTACAGAAGAATGCTGAAGATTAGATGGGTAGATAACATAGCTAATGAGAAGGTATTGAAAAGAATTTGGGAGAAGAGAAATTTGTGGTACAACCTGATTATAAGAAGGAATTGGCTGGTAGGACACATTCTGAGGCATCAAGGCATCACCAATGTAGTACTGGAGGGAGACCAAGAGATGAATACAGTAAGTAGAGTCAGATGGATGTAGGTTGCAGCAGTTATTCGGAGATAAAGAGGCTTGCACAGGATAGACTAGCAAGGAGAGCTACATCAAACCAATCTTTGGACTGAAGAGCTCAACAACGACAACAGTGTAACAATTACTCGCCACGAGGAGGCGATGTCTGCCATTGTTGTTTAGGTAAGAAATTCACTGTGACTGAGGTTGCGAGGCTATGTGACAAGCATATGGTCACAGCAGACTTGAGGGAAGCGAAGCTGTCTATGGACGAGGTTAAAAATGGTTCAAATGGCTCTGAGCACTATGGGACTAAACATCTGAGGTCATCAGTCCGCTAGAACGTAGAACTACTTAAACCTAACTAACCTAAGGACATCACACACATCCATGCCCATGGCAGGATTCGAACCTGCGAGCGTAGCGGTCGCGCGGTTCCAGACTGTAGCGCCTAGAACCGCTCGGCCACTCCGGCCGGTTATGGACGAGGTGCATATATCATTGTGGCACGGGATGTGAATGCCAAATCCTCTCTGTGGCACAACAGCCAAACTGATGGAAGGGGTGAGACGCTGTGGGTCCCAGTATAGGAATGGATTTCATTGTCTTAGACCTATAGGGCCAGCAGCGAATATCTGAGGGGCAAACAGCTGTTGCCACTAACATATAGGGAATGGTTACTATTCAGGGATATGACAGGAAAGATCATTCGAAGGAAAAAAGTCTATAAAACTTGGGATCTTAGATGCATACCTTAGAGGCTACGAGCACTTCTTCATCTTCGATACTGTGAAACAAATCTCTTCTGATGCAAGCTCTTCACTTTACATATTTTGGGATGCGGTAATATGACACAAAGCTTGGCCAGTGACGAGTAGGACTCTGGCACTGATGGCTTTGTACAAACTTAATTAAATACGTGATGATGATGATGAGGTCCCATACTCTGAGGAGCGTAGGGGACGATGCAGGATACCCGTACCGCCGTACTAGGCAAGGTCCTAGCGGAGGTGGTTTGCCATTGCCTTCCTCTGACCATAATGGGGATGAATGATAATTAAGACGACACAACAAGACCCAGTCATCTCGAGGCAGGGAAAATCCCTGATCCCCAGGGAACCGAACCCGGGACCCCGTCTGCCGGAAGTGAGAACGCTACCACAAGACCACGAGCTGCAGACAATTAAATATGTAAACAGTTCATAAATTTCTCGACGATTTTTACCTCTTATCTACGTTAATACTGGCAGGATATCGGTTCCAGGGATTCCAATACTTTCGAGAAGGTTTTAACTTCAAGACTGAAATCGAGCAACAAATAACAAAAATTTTTTTCGTGGGATATAATTACAGATTAACAATTTCAGATTTTATCCTTTGGTTGTAGTGTGAAACGTTGCTTCTTAGAAAAAAATGTCTAGTACACATGAGCTCAAAAATGCATACCTTAAGAGCTTACAGTAGATGAGGTTTGTTTCACAGAATTGAATACGAAGAAGTGCCCGTAACTCTTAACGCACGCAATTTAGAGTCCAAGTTTACTAGGTTTTACTGCTTCGTATGGTCGTTCCTGTCATATTCCTGAATATTGACCATTCCACCTGGGACACCCTGTAGATGTCATATTAGCAAACCGGATGCCAGCAGCTAAGATTAATAGCTGGCAAGTACTCCAGTATCTGACATCCAGCGATCATAATGTAATAGTCATTGAAGGGGGGAGTGATAGAAACAGATGGAAGCAAACAGAGGAAAGCATCCAGAGTGAATTCTTCACTCTGCAGTGGACTGTGTGCCGATATGAAACTTGCTGGCAGATTAAAACTGTTTGCTAGATCAGGATTCGAACCCTGGACCTTGGCCTTTAACGGGCGGTTTGTAACATCTACCTTTGACCTCTTTTGTATCTGTATCGATATTTCTATGTCAGTTTGTAATATTGCTTATGTATAATGTTGTATCTGTCATGGAAATTCTTTGACAATGTATACATGTTCCAGTTATGTGAAACTTTTGAATGATGTTGTTTAAATTATGCTTGTGGATTGAAATAACTAAATGAATGATTGTTATGTAATTTACTATAAATGGCTTGGTCCATAGTTAGGAAAGATAGAGTTGAATGTAAAAGATGTGGGGAAGCCGCGCAGCTACGGAAGTAGCTTGGAAGAGTGGAAAAGGTGTGGTTGGCGCGCAAGTGCAACTCGTCCTTTGTGACGAGTAAGGAGTCTGGGCTGAGCAGTGGTGAGGTTAACACCTCGCTAGCAGTAGCGGATCATTGTGGCTCATATTCCTGGAGTTTTGAGGCCAGAAGAGCATAAGGGCAATATTTATGGGCCTCCGATGCTGTATTTGGTGATACCATTACCATGGCTTGGGTTTTGGCCCTATAAATATAATTCCGACGCCAAGAAGATATGTAACAGGGCGAGGCCAGCATTTTGCATTGAAAATTTCACTACCAGTGCCACCAGCCTTCCACCAAATTGTTTATATTTGGCACTCTGTAAATGTACCAGGTATTTGTGAAATCTGGTTGATTTTAATAATAATCGTGCTAAAAACTCTGTCTTACACCTGTGATCATCCCAAATCACAACCTGAATACGAATCCTATCCTAGTAAATTTAATTCTGAGTGTCTTAATTTATTATGAGAAAGTGGTTGAACTTGAATTTAATGTTGTGTTGTCAGTCGCACAGCCAATTATATTTTTGATAAGGTCAAAAGATTGCTTATGAAAGCACATTTGTTATTTAAAGAGTTATAGTTTGTTGTGCTTTACTTAATTAATGATAAGAATACTTACCATTCTTCATACATACTGGTGTAGTTTTGTTAATGAGCATGGTTCTTGAAACCATGAAAGTTTAAGTGTCCTCGTGCACCAGACTATATTTAATGTTGAGAGTCAGAATTTGGTGACAATATACATCAACATGCCTTTTTCATGTCCTATTTTTCTATGTACTCTTCATCACGTTCTATGACCATACACCAATGTTATGGAAGAGCATGTATTTCCTGCTGGTAAAATCTCTTGTCCTGTAACCATAGCCATGTTTGCACTGCATGATTGACACTCTTGTCGTTTTCAAAGTGTGTTCCATGTAGAGAATCTTCAAGCAGCCCAAAGAGATGGGAAGTCTGAGGGTGCCAGATCTGGACTGTAGGGTGGATGAGGCAATGATGTCCAACCCAATTTGGCGA
Source organism: Schistocerca piceifrons (assembly GCF_021461385.2). Taxonomy (NCBI): domain Eukaryota; kingdom Metazoa; phylum Arthropoda; class Insecta; order Orthoptera; family Acrididae; genus Schistocerca; species Schistocerca piceifrons. Next base: position 217,802,516 of record NC_060145.1, on the reverse strand, counting down.
TTTGTTCCCAGGATCTTAGACTTGTGTGCGGGCTTGCATTATCATGTTGGAGCAAGTTTTCTGCTGGATTCCTTTCCAATCGAACACATTGGAAACAGTTCTTCAATTTATTCAGAGTCTTCACATATACCTCTGATTTCGTGGTTGACCCCCTTGGCATCACATCCACGAGAATGACGCCATCACAATCCCAGAAGACTATACCACGACTTTTCGGGAATTGGGGGTTGTCTTGAATTTCTTCTTTTGTAGTGAATGAGGATGATGCCACTCCATGGACTGCCTTTTTGTTTCTGGCGCAAAGTGGTGCACCCAGCTTTCATCCCCTGTAACGATCCATGACAGAAAGGCCTCTTTGTTGGTCTCAAAACGCTCCAACAATTCACATGAAATGGACTTTCTTTGAAACTTGTGGTCCACTGTGAGCATTCGTGGAACCCATCATGAACAGCTATTTGAATATTCGAGAGTCTCGATCACTGCAGATGCACTTCCAATGCCGACCGACAAGTGTGGTGCCAATTGTCGAGTTGTGGTGGGCCAGTTGGCATGAATAATGGCATCTGCACTATTCAGCATGTCTGTGACAGGACGTCCCAAGTGTGGCTGGTCATGGAGCTCTGTTTGCATTTTGTGAGGCTGTAACTTTCTTTACCCATCGCCCAGCTGTATTCCTATATACTGCAGCATCCCCCTACAATGCACACAAACGTTTATGAATGTTCACTGCACTTTCTTTTTCTGTCTACAAGAATTCAATAACAGCACGCTGCTTGCAACGTGATTCGTATGTAGACGACACTACAGCTCTGCCATCTGCCAGGACGGTTCGAAACTTCACTGGCGCAAAGAACAAACATCACATGTGGAGCACCAACAAGGACGTTTGTCTATGTATATTACTGGTTTACTAAAAAAAAGTGGGGCATTAGTTATTGAACGACCCTTGTACATACTGGTACTACAGTCTGAAGGAGATCTGGGTCCGTCAGGGTGTATTCATGTCTGTCACCTAAACATTTTCTCAGTCATCGTTATTTTGTACCACCCAACAGAGAAAGAAAAACAATAAACTCCACTGACATCATTCAATAGAGAATGCAATAAATTTTACTGCATCTCTCTTCAAACATATCTATGTATATAAAAAACAAATACCGTTTGTGTGTTGGCATCAAGCATATGGTAGCGATCCTAATAAATATACAGGCATTGATCCACTCAGTGATCGAAGTTGCCTTTACAGAGCAGTCTAAAGTTTCATCGCCTGTACTGTAGGAGGACCATATCCCAAAGACTATCAGTCACAAGAGAGGACTGCGATATACAACTACATTTACAATGTGCTTCTCTGTACTCTCTGCCAATCACAACCTTGCAGTGTCAGCTAACAAACAGTTGTAGTATGGCAACATGCCTTTGTATGTCTATTGAGGTAATAATGACACATGCAAGTTGACTGCTGTCTTTGATGATTTCCTGGGAAGAAGAGAACCATCTGCCTCTAAACTGACTTGCATCTGCGTTAAAGGATGACAGAAAGTGGATGGAGTGATCGGTTGAGATGGAGTTCTAACGAGCTATGATTTAATGGTAGACTTATAATGCATTCTATAATGAGAGGGAGATGTTGCTGCAGGTCATTTAACCATTTCTTCCGTTGTTCTGTCGGGGCACATCAGTTTCATGATATAACCTGCTTTCAACTCATATACAACTGCGTGTTCTGTGTGAGACTTTGAGCACTATCTACTTGTGATCATTAACAGCAAACCTCTCAGTCATCAGAGGACTTCTGTGTCATGTGTGATGATGATGAAACATATCCATCCTGTTTTGGCACTTTCCTCTAGACGAATGATGGTTTATGCGATGTACTTCATTCTCCTGCCGCATCTTTCATAACTACAGTGATTCTAAGTTAGCGACAGGTTTTTATGAGGTGCTGCAGTCCCTGTGTATACATCTGCTTAACATGTCCTGTTTACAGAGTTAGTTGCAGCATGACATGTAATTTGCTATGCTGTGTGTTTGTCTCTTTCCTTATAAGAGGCATTCTCCGTTACAAAGAGATCATGTCATAGGACTGATGTGAGCATAGTATAATTTCTGAACCGTGACTGAACGTGAACTGTGGGCGCCATACAACTCTGGAAAAGAATATAGTGTATGTCACACAGAATCGATGTTTTAAGGAAGTAATTTTTTCATTTTACAATTTGTGACCATAGTTTGTTGTAAAGAAATTTGCTGGAGAATGTATGTCATGCGCTGGAAATATATTTCTTACATTGGAATATTACCACCGTTGCGTTCCAGACAAGTAATAGGTCTAAAACAACCCCGCTCTAACATTATAGCATGTTTTAAGTGCAGAACTGTGTAGCCTTAGGAGTGCGTGTGTTTATGTTCTTTCTTACCAATACCTTCTTGGTACTGATCCCAGACACTAGAACAATACTTTAGAACTGAGAGTGCAGTTGATTTATGTAAAAGGCTTCAAACTCCAACCGTCTGGACCTCCATCATGCATGAAAACTACACGTTACTTCTTAACCTCTATTACACCATCACAACACTTTCATATCTACTATCACGGATAAGGGCTGCTAACTTCCTCGACGTGCACTCATCTGGAGATATTTTGTGCACTTGGTTGGTTGCCATGAGTGAGGTTGTTGTGGTACAGCAGTTATGGACTGGATCGGTCTGTTCCTTCAAGACATACAGAATGTAGTGGTCTACTTCTGGTCAGCTGCAGATTAAGTAGGTGACAGAGTTGCAGGGAGGGTTCGTCAAGGACAATGCGAGGAGGTCTTTCAATTCTGAACTTTATTCTAAGAATGCAGGAATGCTCTGTGACTCGCATCCGCATAGGGAAAGATGGGCAATCGTAATTGTAAATTACACACTCTGATCGAAGTGCCAGAAATATGTAGATTGCTGTCTGGTATTCTTTGGTGTATATGTTCGAGAATTAACAATGAATGGACCAACTGCACAGTCATCTATCTACGTTTTCAATGGTACTCGTAAAGTAGAGGAGAAAGGGGTTTTAGCGATGATACAGAAATTGGGAAGCATTTCGCTGCATTATTGGTCGATGCTGAAATTATGGAAAAACTGATAAAATTGCTAAAATTGATCACACTGACAACTTTGATTCATGTTACAGTACATCGACAATGTCTTTTGCATCCCATCAGCCCACTGGTACGCTGTTGATTACCACATAATGACTGACTGACAGCACTTGTTTGAGATGAAGAAAGAGTCTTGCTGGAGAGACAACACTTTCTGGGGATGACTAGCACCATAACAGTGATCGCATACATGATTTAAATATGACAAATCTGTTGAAATGGAACACTGAGCCATCTGGTTCAAATGGTTCAAATGGCTCTGAGCACTATGGGACTCAACTGCTGTGGTCATAAGTCCCCTAGAACTTAGAACTACTTAAACCTAACTAACCTAAGGACATCACACACATCCATGCCCGAGGCAGGATTCGAACCTGCGACCGTAGCGGTCGTGCGGTCCCAGACTGTAGCGCCTTTAACCGCTCGGCCACTGCGGCCGGCTGAGCCATCTGCTACCCTGTCATTGCGAAAGATGAATTTAAATGTTGAGGCCATCAATCACCTTCAGACAGCTGTTTGGGAACACTGTACAGTGGCACAAAACTCTTTCAGTTTCTTTATGTTGTGACTATCTTTTATTTCAATCATACAATGAGTGGATTGTTGGAGCAGCAGCAACATGATTTACACCATGCAATGCCCAGTTTTCTTTAAGATCCAGTGGATTGAAACATGTTAATGTCAATTTAGAATTTGACACAGACCTTGAAGCCGTGGTGGAAAAAACAAAATGTATGGTGGTGTACAAAGCTGTAGTGATACACTACTTGGATGTGTTACAGTAGAAGAAAACAACATATCAAACAACAACAGAGGGACATCGGGAAAATCTCTTGTGAGTAATATTCTGTGAGATATGGTCCTCCTACCGTACGAGTGTTGAAACTTTGCTCTGATCTGTGCAGGTCACTTTGATCACTGAGTGGAATAACGCTTGTATATTTAATAGGATCACTACATATTCTTTTTTTGTTGGTAAAAATCTTATCGAGATCTGTATTGTATCTTGTTAGTGGAGTTTTTACAGTTCATAATTTTTTTTCTCTGTTTGATGGTACAAAATAACGATGATAGAACGTTTAGTTGACAGATGTGAATACCCCCTGAGGGATCCAGATCTCCTTCAGACTGTAGTACCGGTATGTAGTTAGCAAATGCACTGCAATGCAGTAGCGAAGTCCTCACCCTTCTTCCAGTTCCCGTAACTGCTTGTACTGTCTTTTATACCACTTCGTGTTGTAGGAGTAAGCTTCATTTGGTGCTGGCCTTACACACTATACACTATATGTATGTTCCACATCTCCTTCTAAGTCTCTGGACCAAACTTGGTAGACATTTCCCACACTGTCACGTAACAATTGCTGTGGGAATAATAATCAGCAGCTTATCATAGTTCAGGAGACGTGACGTCATAAACAATGAGATTTGCAAAAAGCGACTGTACATCCATGTTGTTTAAATTTATTACTTCTTCGCTACTAACTCTACTGGCAACATATGTCGCAGGCAGTGTCCACATATGCCTCTGGATACTCCCAATGAAGGAAACCTCATGCTCCAGAGTCGAGTGTGTTTTTGTTACCCTTTCTCACTGCCTTCAAGCAGACAAGATTGTACGCTCAAATTTAAGGTGTAGTCACAGAATATGATAAAAAATCATAACAGGTTTTGGCAATATGATGGCCCTTTGCAGAAGCTGTATGTCACATACCAAATACCTCTTCTGATGTAAAGAATCTCAAGTGTTTACGATTATAATCATCTTGTGACTATGCGACTGTGTCCAAACTAGAAAGAGTTGTATGAAAAGTCAGTATGTCTTCTGAATAGACGGAATGCTGATTTTATCCAAGAATTCTTCTCTCCATAAAGTGAACTTTTGTCAATAAAGTTCTACTTTATTAGATTTACATCTTTCAATAAAAGAGTGCGACATCTGTATGTAGGAGATGATGCCAAATGAAAGGAATTCTGACAATGGATCGTTGCCAATGAGTGCTGTATTCCACATATTCTGTTGACTGATGAGTCAATATTTACTCAAAATGACATCAGTAATCCATGCAACTCTCACATGTTAGCAGACGAAAATCTGCACACTGCCGTGGAAAGAAACTTTCAACAATCTTTCTCGTGGAACATGTGGTACAGTAGTATTGATGTCCAGTTCATCAGTCCAGATATTTTAGACAACCATACTTTTAACTATCACTTTCTATAAATGCCAGCAAATATAGAATTAAATGGTTCAGTGGAAGAAACAAAAGGATATATTAAAATGCCATTCAACAAAACTTTAAGCAGCTAGAAGTAGGACCAACATCCTTCAGCGAAATTAAAACAATTCGAAAAACTTTAAAAAAATAATAGCTCATGTGGGATCAACCGAATTTCAAACAGAATTCTGAAGAGTTGTTCCAACTTAATAAGCCATGTCCTTAGTAATACATGCAGTGCATCACTGGCACAGGGGATTTTTTAAGACAGGTTATAATGCACAATTGTTCATGAGAAAAGCGACAAGACAGACTGGAACAATGACTGTCCAGTTTTCTTACTGAGACTGCTATTTATATATTCACACAGCAAATAGTACAAGCCTTAAATACCGATATATCAGCTGTTGGTATCTTTTGTATTCTCTCAAAGGCCTTCGATTGTGCAGTTCACGATACTGTCTACCAAAAACTCAAGTTCTGTGGAAAGGATGACTTTACACATAGCTAGTTTCAACCATATTTGACAAACAGAATGCAAAGTGTTGTGGTGAATAATTCAGATAATGTCAGAAAGGTAGAAAATTTTTGTGAATGGTGAAAAAAAAAATTAGAAAAGGAGACCCACATGCTTCAATTTTGGATCCACTCCTACTCTTTCTGTATAAATTCCACTTAGCGCTCAACAAAAAAAATTGGTACTGTTTCCAAATGATACCAGTGTTACAATAAATCCCATCAGAGAGAACGCAAGAGAAGAATTGGTAAATGACATTTTCCAAAGAATTATTAAGTGGACTCTCCCTATACTTTGAAAAAACACACTATGTACAGTTCTGTACTACAAATAAAGTCATACCAAGACCTGATGTGGCACATCAGCAGGAATCAGTAAATATGGTAGAATGGTCCACATTTTTGGGTGTACAAACTGATGAAAGCTTGAACTGGAAGAAGGCGCTTCTCAAACAATTAACTTCAGATACTTTTGTTCTTCATACTGTTGCTTAATTTGGAAACAAAGGTATCATCCTCCTTATGTATTTTTCACATTTCCACTCAATAATGTCATACAGAATAAAAAAGTTTCTGGAGTAACTAATCACTCAGAAAGAAAATAGTGAAAGCACAAAAGTGAGCACTAAGAATAATAAGCGTTACTCACCCGCAGACACTCATGTTGGAGCCTTTTCAAGGAGCTAGGCATTTTAACTGTCTGTCACAGTACATACATTCACTAATGAAATGCGTCATAAAAAATCAATCACAGTTTGAGAAGAACAGAGACGTGCATATCTACAGTACTAGAGGGAAAAATGACCTTTGTTACCCATTCTTAAAACTGTTAGCTGCTCAGAAAGGAGTCCAATATGAAGCAACAAAAATTTTTGATCATTTGCCCAATAACATGAAATGTCTGACAATTAGCGAAGCGAGATTTAATCTAGAATGAGATTTTCACTCGGCAGCAGAGTGTGCGCTGATATGAAACTTCCTGGCAGATTAAAACTGTGTGCCCAACCGAGACTGGAACTTGGGACCTTTGCCTTTCGCGGGCAAGTGCTCTACCACCTGAGCTACCGAAGCACGACACACGCCCGGTACTCACTGCAGGAGAGCTTCTGTAAAGTTTGGAAGGTGGGAGACGAGGTACTGACAGAAGTAAAGCTGTGAGTACCGGGCGCGAGTCATGCCTAGGTAGCTCAAGTGGTAGAGCACTTGCCCGCGAAAGGCAAAGGTCCCGAGTTCCAGTCTCGGTCGGGCACACAGTTTTAATCTTCCAGGAAGTTTCAAGATTTAATCTAATTTAAAATCATTTCTCCTGGACAACACTTTCTATTCCATTGATTAATTTCTGGATAATTTCTACCAGTAAATAAATAAATAAACAAATAAATTTATTTAAGTGTAGTCTGCTTGAGCAGAACTAAAAATGATAATGTGTTCATTAATATCCCACTTCTACATCTATCCTCTTCAACCCATCGTAAGTTGCATGGGAGAATGTGTAATCTACCCCTCCATTCTTTATTGTTGCTACTGTTTTCTATGACAAAATCTTTTCAGTAAATTCGAGAGCAGTAGGATTTATAATGAACTTTTTACTTATATTTTCTCTAGTAGGCTAGTTGAGTCCAGTTCTTCATGTCTAGGGGTCTATTTCTCGAAGCTGAAATTTTTACATTTCAGGTTCTCATGGTCCAGTTCATCTAAATAAATTTGAAGAATATCTGTGCAAAATTTTTGTTTTTTCAACGTTTATTTGCGTCACATTTTACTACATGACACTGTCTTTTGAATTTTGACATTAGCAAAGCCGAAATTACATTCTTCGTCCAAAATACAAAAATACATCCAGTCACATCAAAGGCATGCTTACTATGACTTCACATGCTGTAACAACAATATTCCAAAGGGTTTACACACTTTTTTGATAAATGAATTTATACTAGTTTATTATTATTATTATTTTATAAATGAATCCAGAAATACATATAATAAATAGTACTAGATTGCGTAATTAATAATAGAAATTTTCAGTGTGCCACATATTTCCTAATTTCAAATGTTTCTAAGAAAATCATTTTTAACTGTAAATTCAGAGCTATCGGTTGTAACAACGAAAATAAACTAACTGATTTTCATAGATTTCATCTTGAAATATAACGTATTGTGAATACATCTACATCTACATCTACATCTATACTCCGCGAGCCACCTTACGGCGTGTGGCGGAGGGTACTTATTGTACCACTATCTGATCCCCCCCTTCCCTGTTCCATTCACGAATTGTGCGTGGGAAGAACGACTGCTTGTAAGTCTCCGTATTTGCTCTAATTTCTCGGATCTTTTCGTTGTGATCATTACGCGAGATATATGTGGGCGGTAGTAATATGTTGCCCATCTCTTCCCGGAATGTGCTCTCTCGTAATTTCGATAATAAACCTCTCCGTATTGCGTAACGCCTTTCTTGAAGTGTCCGCCACTGGAGCTTGTTCAGCATCTCCGTAACGCTCTCGCGCTGACTAAATGTCCCCATGACGAATCGCGCTGCTTTTCGCTGTCCAAAATTGGAAAAATATTTCTGGTATTGGCTACTTCTCTTGAGGAAAAGTAATGCTAGAGGAGGATGTCCCTTTACAAGTATAAGGCCCTTGTACCAGTTTTCAGGGTTTCTTCCTGTTCCATTCATGTAGGAGTAATTCACTAAATTACAGGCCCATATCGTTAACGTCGATATGGAGCAGGATTTTGGAACATATCTTGTGTTCAAACATTATGAATTACCTCTAAGAAAACTGTCTATTGTGGATTTCCAGAAGGCTTTTGACACTGTACCACACAAGCGGCTTATACTGAAATTGCGTGCTTATGGGATATCGTCTCAGTTATGTGACTGGATTTGTGATTTCCTGTCAGAGAGGTCACAGTTCATAGTAACTGATGGAAAATCATCGAGTAAAACAGAAGAGATTTCTGACGTTCCCCAAGGTAGTGTCATAGGCCTTTTGCTGTTCCTTATCTATATAAACGATTTGGGAGACAATCTGGGCAGCCATCTTAGGTTGTTTGCAGATGACGCTGTCGTTTATCGTCTAGTAAAGTCATTATAATTTCAAAACAAATTGCAAAACGATTTAGAAAAGATATCTGAATGGTGTGAAAATTGGCAATTGACCCTAAATAACGAAAAGTGTGAGGTATCCACATGAGTGCTAAAAGGAATTCGTTAAACTTCGGTTACATGATAAATCAGTCTAATCTAAAAGCCACAAATTCAACTAAATATCTAGGTATTACAGTGACGAACAACTTAAATTGGAAGGAACACATAGAAAATGCTGTGGAGAAGGCTAACCAAAGACTGTGTTTTATCGGCAGTACTCTTAGAAAATGTAACAGATCTTCTAAAGAGACTGCCTACATTACACTTGTCCTTCCTCTTTTAGAATAGTTCTGTGCCGTGTGGGATCTTTACCAAGTAGGACTGACAGAATACATCGAAAAAGTTCAAAGAAGGGCAGCACGTTTTGTTTTATCGCGAAATATGGGAGAGAGTGTCACAGAAATGATACAGGATTTGGGCTGGACATCATTAAAAGAAAGGCGTTTTTTGTTGCGACAGAATATTCTCACGAAATTCCAATCACCAACTTTCTCCTCCAAATGCGAAAATATTTTTTTGACACCTATCTACATAGGGAGAAACGATCACCACGATACAATATGGGAAATCAGAGCTCGTATGGAAAGATAAAGGTGCTTGTTCTTTCCACGGACTGCATGAGCCTGGAATAATAGAGAATTGTGAAGGTGGTTCGATGAACCCTCTGCCAGGCACTTAAATGTGATTTGTAGATTACCCACGTAGATGTATATGTAGATGTATAGAGCATGGGAAGAATGATTGTTTGAGTTATTCTAATCGTATCCTCACAATCCCCATGTGAGTGATACATTGGGGGTCGTAGTGTATCCCTAGAGTCATTATTTAAAGCTGGTTCTTGAAACTTTGTTAATAGACTTCCTTGGGATAGTTTATGTCTATCTTCAAGAGTCTTCCAGTTCAGTTCCTTGAGTATCTCTGTGACACTACCTCAACAATCAAACAAGCCTGTGACCAATCGTGCTACCCTTCTCTGTATACTTTAAATATCCCCTGTTAGTCCTTTATGGAATGGGTCCCACACACTTGAGCAATATTCTAGGACGGGTCCCACGAGTGATTTGTAACCAATCTCCTTTCTAGCCTAACTGCACTTCCCCAGTACTCTGCCAATTAACCAAAGTCTACCACTTGCTTTACCCACGACTGAACCTATGTGATCATTCCATTTTATAACCCAAAAAAGTGCTATACCCAGGTATTTGCATGAGTTGGCCGATTTCAACAGTCACTCATTGATATCATAGTCACAGGATGCTAAGTTTTTTCGTTTTTTAAAGTGCAAAATTTTACATTTCTGACATTTAGAGCAGGTTGCCAATCTCTGCATCATATTGAAATATTATCAAGATCTGACTGAATATTTACGCAGTTATTTTCAGATAGTAATTCATTATAGATAACAGCATCATCTACAAAAGCTTGATTTTATTATTAATATTGTCTACAAGGTCATTAATATACAATATGAACAGGAAGGGTCCCTAAACACTTCCCTGGAGAACACCCAAAGTTACTTCTGCACCTGACAATGACTCCATCCAAGTTAACATGCTGTGTCTCCCTTACTAAAAAGTCCTCAATCCAGTCACAAAATTCGCTTGATACCCCATACAATGGTACCTTCGACAGTAAGTATAGGTGTGGTAATGAGCCAAATGCTTTTCGGAAATCAAGAAATAATGCTTCTACCTGTTTGCCTTCATCCAAAGCTTTCAATACTCATGTGAGAAAAGTGTGAGTTGGGTTTCACATCATCGATGTTTTCGAAATCCATGCTGGTTGGCACTGAGGAGGTCATTCGGTTCATATTACCTCATTATGAGCTCAAAATATCTTCTAAGATTCTACAATAAATCGATGTCAAGGATATTGAACGGTAGTTTCGTGGCTCACTTCTACTACCCTTCTTGTAGATAAATGTGACCTGTGAGTTTTTCCAAGATCTGGTTACAGTTTTGTGTTCGAGGGATCGATAGATTACATAAATTTCAGTACAGAATCTGACAGGGATTCCATTAGGGCCTGAAGCTCTGTTCAGTTTTAACGATTTCAGTTGTTTCTCAACACCACTGAAATTAATACTTATTTCAATCACGTTAGCAGTGGTATGATAATTAAGTTGGGGAATTCTTGTGGATTTTCCTTTGTAAAGGAACATTTGAAAACAGAGTTAAGCATTTCGCCTTTTGTATTGCAGCCCTAAATTCCAGTTCCTGTGTCATTCATTAGGGATTGGACATTAACTTTGGTGCCACTAACAACCATTACATATGATCGGAATTTCTTTGGGCCCTTTGAAAGATCACTTGATAACATTCTGCTACAGTAGTAATTGAAGGCATCATGCCTTACTCTCTTGATAGCCAAAAATGTTTCATTCGGCATCTCTCTTATCTATAGCTCTATGCTTTGTTTTACACCTCTTATGCATTAATCTCTGTTTCCTTAGAAGTTTCTTTACAGTGACTATATACCATGAAAGGTCCCTCTCATTATGAACTGTTCTACAGTGTACATATCTAGCCAGTGCATGGTCAGCTATTCATTTAAACTTGAGCCACTGTTCCTCTATGGGTGGAGGTTATACTTAACAGCCGAACTAAGTTAATAGTTGGCTCCTTCTACCAACCCCCAGACTCCGATGATATAGTTGCTGAACAGTTCAGACAAAATTTGAGTCTCGTAACAAATAAATACCCCACTCATACGGTTATAGTTGATGGGGACTTCAACCTTCCCTCGATATGTTGGCAAAAATGCTTGTTCAAAACCGGTGGTAGGCAGAAAACATCTTCCGAGATTGTCCTAAATGCTTTCTCCGAAAATTATTTCGAGCAGTTAGTCCACGAACCCACGCGAATTGTAAATGGTTGCGAAAACACACTTGAGCTCTTAGCCACAAACAATCCAGAGCTAATAGAGAGCATCATGACTGATACAGGGATTAGTGATCACAAGGTCGTTATAGCTAGGCTCAATACCGTTTCTTCCAAATCCACCAGAAACAAACGCAAAATAATTTTATTTAAAAAAGCAGATAAAGTGTCACTAGAAGCCTTCCTAAGAGACAATCTCCATTCCTTCCGAACTGACTATGCAAATGTAGACGAGATGTGGCTCAAATTCAAAGATATAGTAGCAACAGCAATTGAGAGATTCATACCTCATAAATTGGTAAGAGATGGAACTGATCCCCCATGGTACACAAAACAGGTCCGAACGCTGTTGCAGAGGCAACAGAAAAAGCATGCGAAGTTCAGAAGAACGTGAAATCCTGAAGATTGACTAAAATTTACAGACGCGCGAAATTTGGTACGGACTTCAATGCGAGATGCCTTTAATAGGTTACACAACGAAACATTGTTTCGAAATTTGGTAGAAAATCCGAAGAAATTCTGGTCGTATGTAAAGTACACAAGTGGCAAGACGCAGTCAATACCTTCGCTGCGCAGTGCCGATGGTACTGCGGAGTTATTGAACGCAGTTTTCCGAAATTCCTTCACCAGGGAAGACGAATGGAATATTCCAGAATTTGAAACACGAACAGCCGCTAGCATGAGTTTCTTAGAAGTAGATACCTTAGGGGTTGTGAAGCAACTCAAATCGCTTGATACGGGCGAGTCTTCAGGTGCAGATTGCATACCGATTAGGTTCCTTTCAGATTACGCTGATACAATAGCTCCCTACTTAGCAATCATATACAACCGCTCGCTCACCGATAGATCTGTACCTACAGATTGGAAAATTGCGCAGGTCGCACAAGTGTTTAAGAAGGGTAATAGGAGTAATCCATCGAACTACAGACCTGTATCATTGTCGTCGGTTTGCAGTAGGGTTTTGGAGCATATACTGTATTCAAACATTATGAATCACCTCGAAGGGAACGATCTATTGATACGTAATCAGCATGGTTTCAGAAAACATCGTTCTTGTGCAACGCAGCTAGCTCTTTATTCGCACGAAGTAATGGCCGCTATCGACAGGGGATCTCTAGTTGATTCCGTATTTCTGGATTTCCGGAAAGCTTTTGACACCGTTCCTCACAAGCGACTTCTAATCAAGCTGCGGGCCTATGGGGTATCGTCTCAGTTGTGTGACTGGATTCGTGATTTCCTGTCAGGAAGGTCGCAGTTCGTAGTAATAGACGGCAAATCATCGAGTAAAACTGAAGCGATATCAGGTGATCCCCAGGGAAGCGTCCTGGGACCTCTGTTGTTCCTGATCTATATAAATGACCTGGGTGACAATCTGAGCAGTTATCTTAGGTTGTTCGCAGACGATGTAATTTACCATCTAGTAAGGTCATCCGAAGACCAGTATCAGTTGCAAAGCAATTTAGAAAAGATTGCTGTATGGTGTTGACGCTAAATAACGAAAAGTGTGAGGTGATCCACATGAGTTCCAAAAGAAATCAGTTGGAATTCGATTACTCGATAAATGGTACAATTCTCAAGGCTGTCAGTTCAACTAAGTACCTGGGTGTAAAAATTACGAACAACTTCAGTTGGAAAGACCACATAGATAATATTGTGGGGAAGGCGAGCCAAAGGTTACGTTTCATTGGCAGGACACTTAGAAGATGCAACAAGTCCACTAAAGAGACAGCTTACACTACACTTGTTCGTCCTCTGTTAGAATATTGCTGCGCGGTGTGGGATCCCTACCAGGTGGGATTGACAGAGGACATCGAAAGGGTGCAAAAAAGGTCCACTAAAGAGACAGCTTACACTACACTTGTTCGTCCTCTGTTAGAATAATGCTGTGCGGTGTGGGATCCTTACCAGGTGGGATCGACGGAGGACATCGAAAGGGTGCAAAAAAGGGCAGCTCGTTTTGTATTATCACGTAATAGGGGAGAGAGTGTGGCAGATATGATACACGAGTTGGGATGAAAGTTATTAAAGCAAAGACGTTTTTCGTCGCGGCGAGATCTATTTACGAAATTTCAGTCACCAACATTCTCTTCCGAATGCGAGAATATTTTGTTGAGCCGAACCTACATAGGTAGGAATGATCATCAAAATAAAATAAGAGAAATCAGAGCTCGAACAGAAAGGTTTAGGTGCTCGTTTTTCCCGCGCGCTGTTCGGGAGTGGAATGGTAGGGAGATAGTATGATTGTGGTTCGATGAACCCTCTGTCAAGCACTTAAATGTGAATTGCAGAGTAATCATGTAGATGTCGATGTACATAATCCTGATCTGTGGTGAAAGTTTCAAGTTCTTCATCGAAATACGACACTAATGATTTTGTGTGTAGTTTACTAAATGTATAGGCTATACCTTTCTACTTGTTTTAGTTGTCCTTTGTACTTTGGTAATCATTAGAGACAGGATTATGTACATCATAAAAACCTTAAAATATACGTGCAAATATGCATGGAAAATGCTTAAAAATGCATGAAAAGTACCGAAATATGAAAGATCATAAAATATAAAAACAATGGTAATTACTGCGTGCATTATATCTCAAAAGTCGAAGCTGTGCGTTTCAATTACGAGGAAGAGCGTCGGACACGCGAAAAATCGGTAGGTCTACATTTAGAACGCTGATATCATTTTCTGAATACTTTCTCGTAGAGGTTAGGAAGGGCGCCTTTCTCGGATTAATTGCTAAAAGTTTGTAAAATGGGGACGCGTGCAGTGTTTCAAGAATTGTTCCTCCTTTGCTATTGTTGTCGGTAACCAGCGGATGCGATGGGAATGAGTCATAGCGAAACAGTTGATATGTATAGGACCAACTTCGAAATATATGGCATGCAGAGGGGCACACTCAAAAACTCCGTAATATTTTATTTAAAAAACAGGATACAATCATGAATTTTTTTTGAACAGCTTTAACTTTTAATTAATACTAATGGACCAAGGGATCATTTACAATTTATTGTACATTTTTCTACTATTGCAAATATAAACGACCAAGTACTGTTCCAAATGTTTGGTAGTAAGGTTGCGTCTTCGATCATTCAAAAGATTTTTACAAGCAGAAAAGGACTGTTCTTTATCAATTAAGGTAACTAGGCATTATTTGAATTTGTGTGCTAAGTTGGCACTTATTGTTTCAGGTAAAAGATCACCCTGTCCCATTAATAAAACTATCAATTTGGTACAAGGGTCCAAAGCCTGGGTTACTGTTTGAAATGTTTACAAACTTCTAAGTTTTCTTGGGAATACCACCAGCAATGAGGAGTTCACTAGAATAATTTTATTCATTAACTGAACAGATTCATTCAACGCCAAACCTTGTGTTTCAAGCTTTTCAATACTTGTTGGTATATGGGAAAAATGAGTGCTTATCACAGCAACGTCTTTTTTAAAACTGGAATCATTAAAAGCTTCCTTGCACTGGAAAACTGGCAAAGCCTTTGCACCGCTCGAAGTTGTTTGCTACCCCTCTAACGGCCTCGAAATGTTCATAGTAAAACAACACAGCTTTGACCCACATACCCCAACGAGTTACTACTGGTTCGTGAGGTAAAGGCAGATTTGGTAGTTTTTCTTTGTAGGTTTTGATGCGAGCAGAAGCCTTCAGAAACATTTTCTTTGTGGATGAAATCATTTTATTTACATTCTCAAATGTGGAACATCCTTCTTCAGCAGGGGCGATTCTAGAAGTCGGTCAATGAGGGAGGAGGGCTAATAGGGGGGGGGGGGGGGGAGGGGGTTTGGGGGAATGGAACATCGCTTAACAAAAGGAGAGTTGGGGTCCTCCATCGACAAATTAGTAAAATTTGGTTTTGCTTAAGGTAGTTTTTGGTAACTGTTTTGGAGTTCAGGGTAAAAAATGTGAGTTAATAAATAATGAGAAGCCCATTTTAAGTTAAATGATATTTATTGGTTTAGGTAGTAAGCTATTTGCCGCTCTTATTCTTTTGTTAATATGTGTTTGAATTACGTTGCAGCCTATGTTGTTACATAATTATTAAAAAAAAAAAGATTGAATCTGTTGTAGTAATATATTCGCTGATTTCTGAAGTCATTTTACCCAGTAAATATGATACTCCATTGGTGGGGGGGGGGGGGGGGGCTATGGCCCCCAAGAACCCTCTCCCTCCCCCCTTGCCACCGCCACTGTTCTTCAGCAATGCGATGTACTCCACGAGCAAAGCATATCACATGAGTGAAATTGGCATAAAATACTTGGAGGGCTTTTCCTCCATTGATCACGTAGTGAGCAGCATCTGAAATAAACACAAACACTCTTTCATCTGCAGAAGATTCTGTAAATATTCTTCTAATATCCTCATTCACAAATCTGGCGATCGTAGAATGATTTACTTTTTCAAGTTCTTTGTAGGCCGCTAAATAGGAGGAAGAAGGCTCTTATTTTAAAGCGCCAATAATGAAATTGCAGTGTAACTGCTACAAGTGTCTGTAGTTTCATCAACTGAAATCCAGATAATCCTGTCCTTGAGTTCATTGCGTATTTCTTCCAGAACATTTACGTAAATTGTCGGTATGTAATTTTTACGCAATGTTGTTTCATCTGGTATATTTTGATTTAATCAGTATTCGAGCAGGAAACCTTTGAGGATAGGATTTGTAAGTTTGTGAAGAGAAATATTGCTTGCAATGAATGTTTCACATAGATCCATGTTAATACCGACGGTTTTGGTTACCTTTGGACAAATCCCTGCTAGTGCAACTTGCTGTTGTCAGAAATTGTTGTCGTGGTCCTTTCTTCTGCATTCCTGCGATGTGAAGACTTGTTTTGACATGCTGGTCTGTTCGAAACGTTTTTTGCGCGAAACGTTTTCCTCACAAACTCGACACTATAAGGCAGTTCTGTCATGTAAATGTTACAGGACGGACAGCTATCCATGAAACGACATTTCCTTTTTCGGGCGGCATGGCACACAACGCGTTACACAGTACAAGTCGTAAACACATTCAACTGTGTATACGTAAATAGGAAGCCAAACTGAAATAATGTGTGTGCGACTAAAAGCTTGTGTAGTTTAATTTAATTGTTGCCGACGCGTACGGTGCGACATCGGAGGGGATTAACCGGGGGCGAGGGCGCAGAAGCATTGACTCTGTCTGCCTGTTTCTGTTACTTTTCTGAAATGATTTCGCTCGGCAGTGGGCTCTCAATTACTGATTACACGCAGTTCTAGGTTGCGGTCAATTGAGAAACATCAAAACTAGATCGAGCTAGAGACCACCTGTCTAAATTTTTATAATATTGTGAACATAGAGCGAAAATATGCATCGTCACTAGTTTATAGTTGAAATATGCAATAACCCGTGAAAAGGAGCCAAATATGCAAATGCATATGCAATGTGCAAATGCCTTTAACCCAGTCTCTAGTAATCATTGTTGCCACAACCACATCATGGCCACTGATACCAGTTTCGATGTGGACATCCTCAAAGACGTCAGGTTTACTTTTTTCCATTAGATACAATATATTTCCATCATGGACAGGGTTCCAAACCATTCGTTCTAGACAGTTTTAAGAGAAGGCATCAGTAAAACGCATTTAGCAAAGTTTCACAGGATTTCTTATCATACCCACCACTAATGGAACTGTAATCTCCCCGATTAATTGTTGGATGATTTAAGTCTCCACCAATGATTACAGAATGATTCAGAAACGTCTGTACAAGGTTTTCTCTTAAGTTTCCACTTACATCAGGAGATGGGTCCGGTGGGCGATAAATGGATCTAATTATCATTTTGTGCCAACCTCTGATACTGTGTCTTGCCCAAACAATCTCACACGCAACTTCAGTTTCTACCTCAGTGGATTTGGGTTTCTTCTCTACTGTGACAAATACACCACTTCCATTTCCATTTGCCTATCCTTTTGATATACAATTAAATTTTCCCCAAAATCTCATATCTATCAATTTTAGGTTTCAACCATCTTTGTGTACCTAGTATTATGTGAGCTTCACTGCTTTTGTTAATACTAATCATTTATAAATATTCTGTAAACTTACTGATTCGACATCATTTCAATAAAAGAATCTTTCAAATGATTTATGGAAAATATAAGTAAGTGACTTGTGAGTGAAGTCTGCAAGCTCAGAGTGGACACAAAAGAAGAATTTCTCACTTGTATTTTACATGCATATGCTCAGGTAAAGGACCACATGAAGAGCTGTGATCAACAACACAGCAGCTGTTCACAGGAGCTGAAAAATGCATTGCAGTTGACAATGGACTTTTTGAACATCTTTTGTGAGGAAATGAACACAACTAAACAAAACATTAGAGCACAATGTTTCATTTACTGTCACCTGCATTTGTTCTGTTCCCCCTTGTCTTCATCAGTTCCTCAGAAACTGTTAAGAACAAGATGTATGTTCATATGATGTTTCTTGTCCAGAGTCACTAATACTATCACCCCTGAAAGCATATACCTTCCCTCCTGACTCACTCTATATTGTTTAAGAGAAAAAAGGAGGTACAGAATCATGATTTATATCAAGGAAATGAAAAGGAGAAGATAAACTAGAGGGATGGAAAGAGGGTATACGTTTAATTTAGTAAGAGGGGTAGACGTCAGTTTGGATTTCAACTTCAAGTAATGGGAGTATGTATTAGACTTGTGTTATGACATGATGTAAATGCGTGTACATATGTTACTGACAGGATGTGTCAGTATAGCTGTGACAGCATACCAGGACAAAAAACTGTAAGAGGTACAGAGGTACAATCAGAGCTTTGTGGTTACTTTAACTGTTGTATAAGTTAATTAGTATGAGTATAAGAAAGTACTTCTCTTGAACAGCAGATAAGTTGCATTCCTATCCGCAGAAATGGTAGTCTATTCCTCACGTCTACCGATGAAAGGATAAAGCTGCTATCTGCAGGTACTTAGTCATGAGACATTTTGTTGCAACAGAGATCTGCCAACTGTACCATTCTACCATTGTACCACCCCTGGCAGGCGAATGCAATGGAGGGAATGTCATGATTCCACCTCCCTAATACTCAGAAGGATGACTGCATTACTAAAGACCTCCCTGTATAGTATGTGAAACTGTTTCTCTTCTGATTTAATATTTACCTGTTAAGATTTTGAATATTTCTCAGGTTTTTAGCCAGATGGCATTATCCAGAAGGCATGATTTATTTGCAATCCAACTTCTTGCCATCTTCACACATTCCTGATGACTAACTGTCTTCTGCTGGTCACTACTTTCTATCCCCACAGTGGTGGAAAATGCATTTCCAGGGCATGATCTGATGTCCTCAGTCCCACTGCCACCAGCACTGGATACAGGTATCAGCTGGCATGGTGACAACACAGCCTTGTCCTCTTCAGTTACCATGATAGGAGCAGGTTTCCATGTAGACTGCAACTGCATTTTGACAATGCTCGTTGCTGGGTCCCAGGCCTTGCTCAATTGAAAACCACTACCTTTATTTATTACTCTGTCATGTAGTTGGATCACTACAGCCAGTTTTGATATACAATCCCAGAAGGTGTTGGACTCTTTCAACAATATGATGCCATCCTAATTCAAGACATGACCATGAGAAATGTAGAGATGTTGGCTACAGCAGACTTTGTAGCCTGTTCATTGTCTGTGTGGCATTAATACTCCCTTCATCTCTCCTGTACCATCTTGATAGTCTGGCATAGATAGTCCCTACACTGGCAGGGATGTTGCAGACTCCTGGTTTATGGAGCCCTGGGTCATCCTGGATTGACCCCAATAAAGGTTTCATTTTGGCTGGTGGCAGAAAATGCATTTGACATTGTGTTTGTGGAGTATTCTTACAAATTTGATTGATGTGTTTGTCAGATATGGTATAGTCATCATTGCAAGATGTTTTTCTTCATCATCAGCAGGCTAAGGCCGCAGTTGCTTTGGTCTTATGGCATACTGTATTGTAACTGTTAATATTGAACATCATTTGAAGGTGCTGCAGTTCAGGTGCTAGACTGTATTTGTTCAAGAGTTCATGTGTTATTGGCACCATTGTCCCTAGGACACTTTCTCATTGTGATGGGGCATGACAGCTGGAGGCATGCAAGTATGAATAAGTATGTGTTGGTATACAATAGATACTGTGTCCTAATGTGCCATCTTGTCTTTGATTATTGAACATGTCTAGAAATGGAAGCTGATTATTTTCTTTTACTTCCTGTGTGAAACTGATGTTTTGGTGCAGTGAATTCACGTATTGCAGGAAGTCTTACAGATGATGTCCTCCATGTGGCCTGATTATGAACATATATCATCTACATATGGAAAAACAGCATGAGGACTTGTAGACTGTGGACACCAGGGCTTCTTCTTGAAATACTTCCATAAACGTGGCACATATCACTGATGTCAGCAAGTAGCCCTCACCAATCCATCTGTTTGTTCAGAGTTACCTAATTTTCATCAAATAGAAAGTAGGTTTATGTAAGCATACATTCAAACAGTTTCATTAGTACTTGCCCAAACTTTCCAGGTCTGAAGCCTAGAGAGTCTCTTAGAAGTACCCTTGTAAAGAGAAACACCACAGTGAAGTTCACCATGAAGTCTTCTTGGAAGGGCTAATTTGAGAACATTTTTCCATACAATTGACTTACCGTTGAGTGCCCTCCTCCCCCTTCTTCCTTTATACATTTTCACCCATGTTATTTTGCAGTACCAATAGTCATATGCACTATATACAAACAATCCATTTGGGCATTCCAGCCTAGGGCGCCAAGCAGCTGCTACTAATTGTGATATGTCCTGTTTAGAAATCTTACAGTTGTGGTGTCTCTGGCATCTCTTTCAGCTAGGCACCCCAAGTGGTGGCTTGTGTCACTAGCCCCTGCCAGTGTGGGAAATGTATGTAGGACATACTATCTGGATGGTATAGGAGAGATGCACAGAGCATAAATGCCACACAGACAAGGAACAGCAAATAAAGTCTGCTTGGCTGAGACAGAAGTCATGGAGTTGCCAGATGAAATGTGCTTTATTCCATATGTGGTGCTAGCATTTGCCAGCAAAGAGACTAAGCATCATTATCAGGTGTTGGTGCATTTTCATATCTGCACACACCTATATTGCTAAAGATCTACGGAATGGCAGTCCTCTCTTGTGAACTTTAGGTAGTCAGTAAAGCCTAGACAGTGCAGCTGCTCATGTGTAAAGTTTCTTCACTGTCACAGTTTGGAATGAATATTGGTCACCTGAATTTGCTGCACCAAAACATCTATTCCACATTGGAGGAAGAAGAAAATAATAAACTTTCAGTTCTGAATGTGTTCATCAAGTGCGAACTAGATGCCACATTAGGACACAGTATCTGTTGAAAACCGACACATACAGATTTGTACTTGCATGCCTCTAGCTGTTCTGCCACTTTAGGACAAGAATGTGTCCTATGCACTCTAGTGCACAGAGCACATGAAACCATGTACCAAGGCAGTGTAGCAGCTGCACAGGAGCACCTACAGGCAGTGTTCATTAAAATGGCTTATGGCAACCACCAGATACATTGTGCAACAAGACCAAAGAAGCTGAGGCCGCAGCTCGCTGAGAATGAACAGAAATGTGCTCTGACAGCAGTTATCCCATACATTAGGAACACATCAATGACAATTAGAAGAATTCACCAGAAACATAACGTCAGGTGCATGTTCCACCCACAAACAAAGATAAAAGCTTTGTTGGGATCAGTTAAGCATGACACAGGACTCTGTAAATGGGAGACTACTGCATCCCCTGACAGTGTGGGAAATGTATGTAGGCCACACTGTCCAGATGATACAGGAGAGATGCATGGAGCATAAATGCCACACAGACAATAAAAATCCAATAAAGTCTTCTGTAGCAGAGCACTGTCTCTCCAACAGGCATTTCATGAATTATGACTGCAGTGTTGTAATAGTCCAGCACCTTCTGGAGTTGTATTCTAAAAGCAGATGTAGAGTTCTGCCTACTCAATGAACTAATAAATAAAGATAACTATTTTCTACCAAGCAAGATCTTGGACCGAGCCTTGAGCATGACAAAACCACAGCAACAGCCTGCATGGATATCCGCTCCCACTGTGGCATTCAAAGAAGACAAGGGTGTGTTGTCACCATCCCAGTTGAGATTTGCATCTGGCACTGATGGCAGTGGGTCTGAGGACACCAGATTCTGCCCCATTTGGGCACTTCCCCAGCCACTGCACCAGGTCTGTTCCTGTAATGGCTGGTTAGAGACTGCATGCAGGAGAAAGGGATATAAAGGTGGCACCCAGCAGAAGAAAAGAAGTCATCAGGAATTCCTGATGATGGCAAGAAGTCAGCTTGTGAAAATATTATGCTGTCTGAATGACACCACTTGGATGAATACATGTGAAATATTCCTGCAATGGGAAATCTGAAATCAAATAACTATTAAGATATTCAGTAAATAACACATTATGAGTTAAAAATAAAAGATAGTCTTTTATATCCCTTTACTACATTATAACAATGAAAACAATCAATTATTGACAAAATTATTAAATTTGACAGCTAAAAAATCTACTCACAAAGCGCCGATAGAACACATAAATGAACACCTGTTGTAATTGGTAAGCTTTTGGAGGCAGTGATTCCTTCTTCAAGCAGAAGGGTTAAAGGGGAAGAAGAAAGTAAAGGACAAGGACTGGAGAGGTCTAGGAAAAGAGGTACATTTCAAGAAAGTCACCCAGAACCGAGGGTCAGGGGAGACTTACTGTACAGGATGAGAAAGAAAGACTGATTGTTAAGGACTGCATTGGACAAGATTTGAAAACCTGAGAGCTTAAAGATGGAACACAGGGTAATATGGAAGACAGTGATTACTACAAAAACATAGTGCATGAGTTAATCAGAGTGGAATACTTTAGTAGTAATCTCTGTATTGCATATTATCCTGACTGCCATCTTTAAACTCTCAGGTTTTCAAATCTCATCTAACGCAGTCCCCAACAATCAGTCTTTCCTCCTCGTCCCATATGGTAAGTCTCCCCTGACCCGTTGTTCTGGTTAACTTTTCCAAAATCTACTCCTTCTCCTAGACCTCTCCAGTCCTTTTCCTTCAGCCTTCTTCCTTACCATTCAACCCTGAAGAAGGAGGCACTGGCTCTGAAAGCTAGCCAGTTACAGCAGTCATTTACGTGTGTGTTCTGCCGCCACTTGGTGAGTAGATTTTTTACCTTTACTACATTAGTCATATGTCTTATAATAAATCCTTCAGTCTGGATCATAATTTATTATCAAATATATTTCATTAACTCAGTTCCCTGAAAAACTGTTGCAGTGTGGTGCCAAATTCTCCAGTTTGCTTAATCTTGAGTATATGGTACTCCACCACAATGAAAAATTATGAATGCTGTAAAATAAACTTACCATAAAACAGTCACCTATTGTGTTGAAGCTAACAATGGATTCAGGCAATAGCTGATAATACAGAATAAACTGGGGAAGCTGAAGTCATTTCAGGTGTGTAGAATAATTTTTTGTGTTTTCATACAGGGCAGCAAAATGTAATGGCTGTCTCTGATAAATTTTTCACAGTTTTCTTGCCACAACAGATCTGTTTGTATACTCAAGCTGTCAGCCACTTTATTTGTCATTGTTGTCAAGAGTAAACTACCATACTAATAGGATATGTGGTACTCTCATACATAGTTGGCTGCAAAATACTAACGTGAATTCTTTACTGATGAATGCAAAAACAGATAGAAGCCGACCTCGGGGAAGATCAGTTTGGATTCTGTAGAAATGTTGGAACACATGAGGCAATACTGACACTACAAATTATCTTAGAAAATAGATTAAGGAAAGACAAACCTACGTTTCCAGCATTTGTCTACTTAGAGAAATCTTTTGACAATGTTGACTGGAATACTCTCTTTCAAATTCTGAAGGTGACAGGGGTAAAATACAGGGAGCAAAAGGCTGTTTACAATTTGTACAGAAACCAGATGGCAGTTATAAGAGTCAATGGGCATGAAAGGGAAGCAATGGTTGGGAAGGGAGTGAGACAGGTTTGTAGCCTATCCCCGATGTTATTCAATCTGTATATTGAGCAAGCACGAAGGAAACAAAAGAAAAATTCAGAGTAAATATCAAAATGCATGGAGAAGAAATAAAAACTTTGAGGTTCGCCGATGACATTGTAATTCTGTCAGAGACAGCAAGGCACCTGGAAGAGCAGGTGGACGGAATGGACAGTGTCTTGAAAGGAGCATATAAGATGAACATCAACAAAAGCAAAATGAGGATAATGGAATGTAGTCAAACTAAATCAGGTGATGCTGCGGGAATTAGATTAGGAAACAAGATGTTTAAAGTAGTAAATGAGTTTTGCTATTTGGGGAGCTAAATAACTGATGATGGTCAAAGTAGAAAGGATATAAAATGTAGACTGGCAATGGCAAGGAAAGTGTTTCTGAAGAAGAGAAATCTGTTAACACTGAGTATAGATTTAAGTGTCAGGAAGTCGTTTCTGAAACTATTTGTATAGAGTGTAGCCATATATGGAAGTGAAATGTGGTCAATAAATAGTTTAGACAAGAAGAGAATATAAGCTTTCGAAATGTGGTGCTACAGAAGAATGCTGAAGACATATCACATAATTAATGAGGAGGTATTAAATATAATTGGAGAGAAGAGAAATTTGTGGCACAACTCGACTAGAAGAAGGGATCGGTTGGTAGAGCATATTCTGAGGCAACAGGGGATCACCAATTTAGTATTGGAGGGCAACGTGGAGGCTAAAAATCATAGAGGGAGACCTAGAGATCAATGCACTAAACAGATTCAGAAGGATGTAGGTTGCAGTAGGTACTGGGAGATGAAGAACCTTGTACAGGATAGAGTAGCATGGAGAGCTGCACCAAACCAGTCTCTGGACTGAAGACCACAACAGCAACAACATTTTCAGCAGGAATGAATACTAATTTTAAGTGAAAACAAACAATAGGAAGTATAGGATGGTATAACAAGAATATGGAAAAGATAGATTCCCACTCACACATAGAGAAGGCATTGAACTGCAGACAGACAGGTAAAATGAAAAGACTGCTAAAATATTAAAGCTTCTTCACACACACACACACACACAACTGACATACATAGGGTGCTAGAGCCCAATTGTGACTGCATCTGATGGAGCATAATCTTTTGGGAGTGATGATGAAAATAAGGAGGAGGTATGAAGTGGTGAGCACAATGTTTTCCTTAAGACTCAAGTAGAAATGGCAATTGGTAGGAATGTTTAATATCATTTTATTCTCTTAACATTTTTATGTTTCTGCTAGCATCATTGTTGATAACATATTTAAAACAGAAGTAATTTGAAAGTAATTTGAACAAAACATGAATGAAAGGGCGACAGTAATTCTACTAATCACAGTAGATGGTAATTCACTTCATTACAGACAAGACTGTGAAAGAAGTGCAGGACACACTGAAATATCCCCCACACATTTTGATTTGTGAGACAGAATGCTCATGCTAAAAGAATGCACAAACATCAAAAAGAGCAGACACTAAATATATAATTAAGGTGATAATGGCCAATGAGCCCTTCAGAGCAGGTGCACACCAAGCTCAAACTCTTAAGGGATGAGCTGAAATGCCACAATTAATGAGACAAATGAGTAGGGGAACTACATCAGTAGCATGTGGTATAAGTTGAGAATTTGGATCTGACGGGAGTCATGCTAGGTTAGTGTAGTTGTGGAGACCACTGTTCGGATGGCATAGTGGTCACTGCATCTACCTAGTAAGCAGGAGGCCCAGGTTTGAATCCTGGTTCAACACAAATTTTCAGATTGCCCCCTTGATATTAATCAGTGCTCACTGGCAGTTAGTGTCTTTAAGTCCTTTATGTCTTACTGAGAAAGAAATATTAAATTCCCACGTTGCTCCTAAAGGAATTAATTAGCACAAGAGAGTTTCCTTCATAATTAAATTATTATTCTCCTCTGTAAAAAATCCTAGTTTGGTTCTTTTATCATCAGAAGAAGCTGTGTCACTGGACTGTCAAAAAACTAGATAGGCCTACTGTTTCCTTGCAGAAACTTCATGGGCTTAAACAGCTAGGAGAAGATCTAAGACAAAAATCGGTATTGTTGTGGCAGTACCCTAAAATTTTCCCTATACTTTATGGTGTCTTTTGCGATGTTGAATCTTCCTGTCTCTACCAGGCATCCTGTAGAATTTTTTAATTTGGTAGTTAAACTGAATACATTCTTGGTTAGCTTCATTCTGTTAAAATGGCTCTCAAACGTTAACTTATTCTTCCTTATTTTGTCTGTTATTGTCTTTGTATTTATGTGTAAATTTCTGTTCCACAAAAACACGGGAGAACTGCCAGATATCTGTAATGTCCTGCCACGATATTTCGGCACAGAGTCTTCTGGCCATCTTCAGGTGAGTGCCACTGTAGTAGTACTGGTGAGTATGCGCTGAGCTCTGCTATTTAAAGCCGTACTGAGGTGACATTGCACACGTGCTGCTCAGCATGCGCATTCATAACGGCTCTGTGCGCTGCACCTCGCGCCCTCCATGGTGAAAAGATTTTGTCCCATACATCAAACTTTTGGAGCTCGATTATCAATGAATCTATGGAAATAAGATTGTCTGACAATGAGACTCTTCATCAATCGAGATAGCGGTTATCAGCTAAACTCTGCTTGGAATCCTGTTATAGAGAAACTTCGTAGTTGACGTAGTTATCTGCATAAAGATGGAAATCGGCCTGATACCGACGCCACGCTTTCGCCGAGGAGGGCGTGAGGCACAGCACACGGAGCCATTATGAATGCGCACGCTGAGCAGCGCATGCGCAATGTCACTCCAGTACAGTTTTAAATAGCGGAGCTCAGTGCGTACTCGCCAGTACTACTACAGTGGCACTCACCTGAAGATGGCCAGAAGACTCTGCGCCGAAATATTGTGGCAGGACGTTGCTGATATCTGGCAGTTCTCCCGTGTTTTTATGGAACAATCAGTACGCCGGGAAAGCTTTAAACAACATATAAAATTTTGTTTATTCTCTTTATCCACTTCAGTTCTTTTATGGTTCTAAAGTTTTTCAGAATGTTTTCTTTTCTTTTCTCATTCTTCTTCCTCACTTCTTTTATTCATTGTAAGATATTCAGATACATACAGTGTTTCCAGAATAATTACTGTTGTGTAGAGATAAATTTTTGCCTGGAATGATACTAATAACTTATTATTATTTTTTGGTTGAGTTTGTAAGATAATTTCATTTTCTTTAAACTTTCTTTACTTTTGGTGTTATCTAATCCATTGTTTTTGTATCAGTTCTTACAAATACTTGAGCTATGAACTCTTTTGGTGTTTCCATGTTGTGTTTGTATATCTTTTTCTCTGTTGTGTTTATGTTCACTGTACTTCGTTTTCTGTAATGACATTTGTAATCCAGCTTTATCTGCAATTTTATGAAGTGTTTCTCAGTATCTTCACATTGGTGTTTGTGACAAAGCAAGCTGGGATAATTTTAGCTTCCCCTCTTGTTTTGCCATCTGCCTCCTTAAAATTTTTTTTTTCAATTTTAACTAATTACCATTAACATATTGTTGGTGTTGTGGTCGCCAGTCCTGAGACTGGTTTGATGCAGCTCTCCATGCTACTCTATCCTGTGCAAGCTTTTTCATCTCCCAGTGCAATTAACATACATGAGTATAATCTGCATTTTCATAAAAGAGAAAGGTTGGCCCTGAGTTTTAAAGAATATAACACCATATCTAATTTTGTGCTTAGTTTGATGTATTTAATTGATTTTCTAATTTATTTTGTCTACTCCTAGATAGTATCTTTTATTATAGGGTGAAATCAGTAATTGTTTGCATAATTATATTTGTTAATTTCATGATTTAAACAAATAATTTGGATTGATGCTTGTAGTAGAAGAAACTATTAAAAAGATAGAATTTTTCGATGTATTCAGTTAATTTAATGAGTTAAGTATTAATTATAATTTCTGTAAATTTAACTTTAAACAATGTTTAGTTTCAGTACCTATTGTTGTGATGATATATAAGGGCCTGATTTTTGGTCGTGAGACAGTCAGTTCACTGCCAAGTTTCAGATGAGGAACCTGTGTTGGTTAGAATGACAACAATGCATCAACCTAAAAGTGTGATAAGTGTTACACAATTAGGCTGTGTGTTATTCTTCAAGAACTGTGAACTTTGTGGTTAGGCTTTTACTGCTCATAGATGTTCAACAGTAAACTATTGTAGCAGTATGTGGAGTTTTTCTTGCTAACTGTTAATGAGAATTATGGGACATTAGAACAATAGTACATTGGCCATATGTAACTGTTGGGGGGTTGTGAAAAGTGAAAGTAAAAGACTGTAAAACGCAACTGTGCATCTGTCGGCTATATCAGTTACAGCAGAGAGTACTGCACATCCACCCCCTATTTTTTCAGCCAGTACGTCAACACTGAGGACAAAAAATGAAGAAAAAAAGTAGGTGGAACTGCTACATGTTTTCTGTAGAAATTATTACAGTATTGAACCACCTCAAATCTTCCTCTTCCTTATCCCAGATGGATTCCTTTGATATATTACTCATGCACATCTTCGTCTCACCCTCTCATGTCACGGTCTAATACCCATCAGTGAGAGCTCATCACCCCTGCACACCTGTGTTAATTCTGAAGGGTTCAGAATCTTCTTCTAGGAATTTAACTTTTGAAGCCATCTTTCTGATTCTCTGACTAATTGTGGTGGTTTTGTCATTACCTGCTTCTTCTAGTGTTAGGAATACAGTCTGACTGTCTATATCACATTTTTTTCAAGCCAGTGTTAAGATTTCTTATTGTTCTGATCCTGATGATTGTATTCAAGTTAAAAATTTGTTCTAGGCATCATCTGTTTTCCTGGACGCAGCTTGATACTCATCAGTTGTGTGTTCTGCTTCATTATCTATCTTGTTCAGCAGCACTTTGGATATAAATGTGTACATAACTGGAAGTAAAGAAATGTCTCAGTAATTGGTGTCTGTACTGTCTCCCTTTTCATGTAGTGGATGAATTGTGGCTTATTTCCAATCCTCTGGTATTCCATCTACCTTCCAAAAATGTGTAATAACTTCATAAATAGTTTTAGCTGCTTACTTCCCTCTCAATTTCCACATCCCAGCAAATATCTCATCTTTCCCCTGCACTCTGTTATTTTTCAGCTGGCCATTGTACTTTCTACTTGATGCAGTGCCATTGATTCTGAAGATAGGTTTTCCTTTTTGTATTGTCTAAAAATTAGTCATAGCATTTGTTCATTGCAGAAGGTTTTTGAAGTGTTTTGTTAGCAGTTCACATTTATCTTTGATGTTATTAGTCAGTTAGCATGTTGATACTTTGAAGAGAAGGCTCATTGCTTTGTATCTTGTAATTTCTTCTTTGAACATTTTGTTGTTCCATCTGAAATTTGTATCTATTTCCCCTAATCTTTTTTTGTCATATTTCAATTTCTCTATTCTAACAATTTTTTATACCTCTTTCCTAATCTCGGAGACTGTATTCGAGTCTCTTTCCTTTTTATGGGTATTCCATTTTTTCCAAGTTGTTACTCTGTGTTTTATTGCTTCATCACACACCTTGTTCACCATCCATGTTTCCTTCTTCTTGGTGGCTATTGTAATTCTTTCACGATTTCTATCATTGCTTCTCTGATCTCATCCAAATCTCCCATCAACTGTGTGTAAAGCCAGTAGCTTTGTTATGAATTTGTTCCTGTTGCCTGACAAAAAATTTGTGTCATTTCTATGACTTTTTCTTATTTTGATATTTGGTCTTTTATAACAAAATATGACTCTTACTTCTGTTAAAAAGCAGTCTGTGTCCATGCATAATCCTCTTCTGAACATATATGCAGGATATCATTGTTCTTATTGGTGTACATGTGTGTGTGCGTAAATATTTCCTACTTTTCTCTTGTATTTCCTGTCTGTGCCAATCTGTAATTTAAGTCTCCTAGAGGTAGTTGTATGTGGTGCTTTGATATTTTTCATGTGTCTAGTGTTTACCAAAATTCTACAACTTTTTCTGGATTTTTTTCTGTTGTCATTGCTGGTACATGCATTTGCGTTATGATGGTATAGCCATTGTTTGTTGAATGAATGAAAGAAGTGATATTTGCCATGATGGGTATGTAAAAATTTTCATGGATTCTGTTGGAGTCCATTTGACCCTTGAAGCTCTTCCAAGCATTGTGACTATCCATTTAGTCTTTATGGCCAGTTTCCCTTAAAAAAAAAGTCCTGTAACCATATGATTCAAATGCATTTTCATCTTCATTCTGGTTTCCTGAAGTGCCAGTTTGGATATACTGAATTTGCTTAATACACCCATCAATTTTTAAAGTTTTCCAGTCTGCACTGAAGTGTAGTGTCCAGTGTGCACAATAGAAGTTTTGTCTTAGGGCTTCTGACGGAAGTTCTAGGAAGCTACAGTTCCTCTTTATATGATGTTCTCAGCTCTCCAAAACCAAAGGCCTAGTTGCATCACTGTTTTTAGTCATGAAGGACTGTTGACATCCTGGTTTATTTTTCCATTCAGTGTTTACTGTCATGCCATGGCTAAAAGTAAATTAGGAAGGATATTAACCCCTTTGTGGGTTGTTACATCTATGATCAAATTGCCAGAGAGGTTCAACAGGCCAATGAATATGGGAACAAATGCCTTTTATAGCCTACTGCTTTAGTTACGTAGTCTACTGATTTAACTGAATAATTATTATTGTTGTATTTTGTTTTTGGAAAGTAGCTCATATAGCCCATCATATTAGATGAGCACATCATAGTACTTGGGTGAGGATTCGTAGGTGGGTGAGCATTCATTGAAATTAACACATACTAACTACAGTTTGCAGTGGCATGAGTGATGAAAGAAGTGTCACATACTTGATGGAATGAGTAGTCCATTCAGAGTGAACTGAACTAGTTATTGTGTTAATCTGTGGCATTATCATCTAGCAAATACATTAATATATCGACAGTAATGTAATTTCTTTTGGACTCTCAGGTGTAGAAATGATGCCAAAAACTACTAAACAATAGAATCTTGTTTCAGGAAAGGCAAATAATGAATGTTGTGTAGGCTGTTTAAAAAGAACTAAACTGTAAGACTTAAGGCATATGTAATAGACTTGTCACACTTTGGTTTCAATTGACAGACAACAATGGCCATCAAGTCTCTAGAATCCCAAACAATTGTGAACATGTCAAATATTTTTTTATTTCACAGAAGTAATGTAGTAACTAAACACATTTATGGTATTGTTAATATGAAAGATTGATTTGTCTTTCAATAAAAACATTGGGTTTATTGTACACAATAAATTAAGATACATGTTTATTAACATAAATAAATTTATCGCTTCATTGCTAATGAAGTATATAAGGTTTCATGCATACACACATGGCAGTACTATAGGAAATCACTACACTTTCTTTGGTGATGTAGATAAATAAATAAACATTATTCAACTTGTGTGGAATTCTCAGAATTTGTAGCAGTGTCCGCTGTTTTGTTTGTGTTGTTGTAGAGCTTACGCAGATGTGTTACAACTTGGTTTCTGCTCTGTGTTGGATCCGGAGCCATTGTAGGTATTTCAGTTTTAGTCTCCTGCAGATTTACCTGAAAATAAATATCACAGTGTCAAAGCTGTGTAATGTAAATTAATTTGACTCATAAATTTATGAGCACAAAAATGATCAAGGACACATCTGAAACTAAGTTGTACTGTTTATAAGCTCCATTTAGCCTGCAGACATTGATGTGAAGTCAATATTGAATGTGAAAGAAGTATAAAAGACTGAGTATCTAGTAGATAAAATAGATAATTAGATTGTAGATTTCCAATCCATCAGTAATAATACTGGGCGTTCCCCAAGGTTCAATTCTGTCATTTTTCTCTTCCTGGTGTATGTTAATGATATTGGTCAATGTTCTCAGTTCATATGCAGTAAGCTAAGTAGATGACATCTCTCTTTTGTATTAGAGGAAATACTGTAATGATCTACAATCAGTTGAAAATTGTGGTGTAACAAAAGTAAACTCAAATTTTCCTCATCCAGGCTGAAACACTACTGCACTCGAAGACAAACTGATGCACCATAAAGTAATTATCCAGATGGAATGGAAATCAATAGAGATGATGTACATCTGCAGACAAACCAATGATTACAATTTCAGAAAATTTGGCTGATTTATTCAAGAGAAAGAGCTTCACAAACTGAGCAAGTCAATAATGTGTAGGTCCACCTCTGGCCCTTATGGAAACAGTTATTTGTTTGGCACTGATTGATAGCGTTGTTGAATGTTCTCCTGAGGGATGTCATACCCAAATCTGTGCAACAGGTGTGTCAGACCATGAAAATCCTGAGCTGGCTGGAGAGCCCTGCCCATAATGCTCCAAATGTTCTCAGTTGGGGAGAGTTCCAGTGACCTTGCTGCCCAAGGGAGAGTTTGGAAAGCTTAAAGATAAGCAGTAGAAATTTGCATCTTGTTAGGCAGGTGTTTCATTGCTAAAATGTAGGCCCAGGATGGCTTGCCAAGAAGGGCAACAAAAGGTAGTGTAGAATGTTAGCAGGTTGTGATGTAAAAATGGACTATACATTGGTAATGATGACAAGTGAATTGAAATTATTGATAATTAAAAACAAAGAGTGTTCAGTGGGAACTAATTAGGCTCAAAAACAAAAATTCATGGCAATTATATTAGAAGGCAACAAACAAGACAACTTATACAGATGACTGCAGTTTCTTTCAGTGTACTTGGTATGTCATAATAAAAACTTCTAAAAAAGAAATAATAGGAAAGGGAACATACTGCAGACCTGCTGAATGTGATAGAAGGGAGCAGAAAACTAAAAAATGCAAAAAAATCAGAAGAAGAAGAGAAATAAGAAAGCTTGAGAAACAGAATCAATAGAGAGGCAAGACAAGCAAGAGAAGGATCTTTTGAGAATGTCTTCATCTCAGCTGAAGATAATGTGAAAGAAAGGAAACAAATACAAAGCTTATAAATCAGTAAAACATTTTTGGAGACAGAAGAAATAGAAACAGGACAGTTATGTATAAGAATGGAAGTATGCTGGATAGTGTTAGTGAAATTGTAAGAAGATGAAACAGCACTTAGGAACTGTATAGTGGAGAAGAGCTACTTCAAACACTACTTATGAATATGAGTAGATGCAAACAGCACAGCTTAACTTACCTTGAAAGATGAGTTTGAACTAGTTCTACAGAAACTAAAAAACAGCAAAGCTTCTTGCATGGACGATATTCCATGCGAAGTTCATAAATCAGTAGGAACTAAATTGATAAATGAGATGTTTAATCTTGTGTGGAATATGCATGAACAGGTAAAGCTGTCCACATATTTTGAGTAAATGTATCACGATACTTATCTTCATGAAAATAAATGCCATAGAATATGGAAACTACAAGACGGAGTCCATGTGTTCATGCAGATAAAATAATAACCAAATTTCTCTAAGCAACAAAGAGCAGAAAGATGAAGCTACAGTCCAAAAAATCATCTTGGATTCCAGAACAACAGCAAGACTAGAGAAGCAATTCTAGCTCTAAGATAAGCTTCAGAGAAAGAAGTGGTAAGCAATATAACTACTTACATAGCATTCATAGGCTTAGAAAAAGCATTTCATAATATCAAATGGGTCTGAGGAGTGTGTTCGGGTTGGTTGTGCCAATAATCACACCCCTTTAGCAGTAGTTCATTTATTAACCTTAACACATACAAGGATCACAAAGAACTGAACTGAACATGGCGGAACAGCCAAAGATAAAGCTTAGAGTCCAAAGATGAATGCAAAGATGAGTGCGTGAGACCGGAGTAGATGGCGAGGTCAGAGGAGAGCTCGATGATTGGACCTGGAAGTCACTCAATCGAGTGTGTAAGTCCAACGTGGAGGGAGTGGTCGGAGCATCATGAGCCATGACAGTGAGAGGCGTGGTCGTGGCCTGAAGGGGGGTAGAAGAAGGCTCGACAAGAGCAAGCTTAAGTCTGTTGAGAGGGACTGTGACAGCTGAATCTTTCATCTGGATGTCATAGGTGTTGGCTGAGTGCTGGAGAACTCAGTACGGACCGGTATATGGGGTTTGGAGGGGAGCATGGACAGTGTCATCTCGGAGCATGACATACTCGAAATTGTCCAGAGATGTCGGGACGTGAACCTTAGGGCGGGAATGGCTGGCGGGCGGAGGGATATGGAGGTTGATGAAGTGGTGTCTGACGTGGTCCACGAAGGAAGGTAAGTCAGACTGAGGCGGAGAAGCAAAAGGGCTCACGAGTTCGGCAGGGAGAACAATGTTCTGGCCATATATGAACTCGGCTATTGTGCCTTTGAGGTCTTCCTTATAGATCGCACGAATGTCGAGTAGCACAAGGGGAAGGGCCTCTGTCCATAGAGAGATGTGGCATCGAAGAGCTACCTTGAAAGTGCGGTGCCAGTGTTCGACTAGCCCATTACTTTGTGGGTGATATGCTGTTGTACGGATGCGCCGGATGCCGCAAATGTTGCAAATCCCATTGAACAGGGCTGACTCAAATTCATCTGCCTGGTCAGTCGTGATGATAGCTGGACATCCGAAACACGATACCCATGACTCGATGAAAGCTCGAGCAACAGTTTCTGCTGTAATATCGGGGAGGGGGACAGCCTCGACCCAGCGAATTGTTCGGTCGATAGACAAGAGAACATAACAAAAGCTGTTAGAGGGGGAGAGAGGGCCGATAATGTCAATATGAATATGCTGGAAACGCCCAGGAGGGTTCGAAAAGACGCCGACGGGGGGTGAAGTGTGCTTGTGTACTTCGCAGCATTGGCACACGATGCAGGAGCGTGCCCATTGCTAGCAGTCCTTGTTGACATTTCTCCACACAAAGTGCTCCGCTATGAGGTGGGCGGGCGCACGAACACCGGGGTGGGCTAAATTATCCAATGCGTTGAAGACAGCTCGATGGAGCATGGTTGGGATGAGGGGGCATAACGTGCCCATACTGTCGTCACACCAGATCTCACAAGATATGCCAGGGAAGGTGGTGTGGATGAAGTGTAGTGAAGAAGTAGAGTCTGAAATCAGGTTTTGTTCCCTCATTGGCGGGTTGGAGGTTAGGCAGTTCAGAGAGGTCTAACAGCGAATGGACGGCGTTGACTCATGAAAGGAAATCAGCAACTATATTGTGAGCACCCTTTTGGGTCTGAACTGAGATATGAAGTCCATGTACCTGAAGCGGTGAGGAGGTGGGTCAGCTGGCGGGTTTGTAATGGCTGCAGCCAGGGGTTTGTGCTCCGTTAAAACATAGAAAGGGCGTCCCTCAACATCAGTCTTCAAATGCTTGATAGCTTCATAGACCATGAGGAATTCCCTGTCAAACGTAGAATATTTCTGTCGTGCATTGGTGAGCTTGCACGAGAAGAACTGCAGAGACGAAGTTTGGCCGTCGATTGTCTGGCTAAGGACAGCGCCGATGGCAGTATCGCTCGTGTCTGTGGTGATGAAAAGCTGTACATTGGGATGAGGATGCGCGATGGTGCAGGCCTCGGCAAGAAGATTTCTGAGGGCAGTGAAAGAGTCAGTCATAGCAGGGGTCCATGGAACAGGCCGAGATCCAGAAGTATTGGTGCCTGCTAAGGCATCCTTCAGTGGAGACTGAATCTCCGCAGTCCGAGGTAGATGTCAGCGATAATAATTAACCATCCCCAGAAAGCACCGGAGCTCTTTGAATGACGAAGGTCTGGATAGGTTTAGTATTGTTTGTACTTTTTCAGGGGGCGGTGAAATGCCGTTGGCAGAGACCCGAAAACCGAGAAAAGTGACAGCGGGTTGATGTAGCTGCAATTTGTTCTGGTTGGTCTCGATGCCTGCTGCTGTGAGAGTGTTCATAACAGTTTGCATATGTCGAATGTTGTCCTCGATGGGGGAGCTGAACACAAGAATGTCATTAAGATATGCAAAGCAGAATTTTAGGTCGAATAGCACTTCGTTGATGAGGCATTGCCAGGTCTGAGTTGCGTTTTTCAGACCAAAGGGCACGAATTGAAACTGAAATAACCCGATCATGGTGGTGATTGCTGTCTTCTCGATGTCTTCAGGTGCTATGGGGATCTGGTGGTAGGCCCATTTTCAATCAATGACAGAGAACGTGGTTGCACCTGCGAGGGAACTGGTAAAGTCGGCAATGTTGGGTATGGGGTAGGTGTCCATAGTTGTTTGTGCGTTTAGTCGACGGTAGTCTCCGCACATGCGACAGGAGCTGTCCTTCTTGGGTGTCATATGTATGGGCATAGACCAGCTACTGGCAGAGGGTTCAATGAGGCCGGAGCTTAGTAGTTCAGAAATCTAATTTTTAAGGTCGGAGAGGTGCTCGGCACAAAGTCGATGTGGTTTACTGGAGATTGAGGGACCTGCCATGAGGCGAAGCTTGCGATGCGTGCCGGGGAGGTGGTTTGTGTACAATGTGTAGTGGGCGGAGCAGGCGAGGCATGGTCGTGGTGTTCAGAGCCACTCGGTGGATCCAACAGGAGCCAAGGCAGCAAAGTGTCCCAGGAGTCAATGCGACAAGATGGCCGCTGGCTCGAAGCAGTGGCACTGTGGTCGGGTGAGCTCGGTAGAGCTCGTGAGCTGTTAGTGAGTCCACTGTCTGAGGGTGCGGACTGTGGCAGCATGGTCGCGAGCGAAATGCTTGGAGCGAGTGGTTGTCGCATGGTGGTGCGAAGGAGCCAAAGTTGCATAGTTTGAAGTGCTGTCCGCGAGGGGTGGGGAAGGAGCCATCAGTTCGGGAACACGTAACGCTCGTCGCGCATGTGCACTTGTGACTGGCCGAGTGTCAAATGCTGCCATGTTAGGAGGGTGTGGCCCTGTTGAACTGTCAGTACATGTTATGGCAATCTTGATAGCACAGTTGCAAGGGGTAGCAGGAGGTAAACACACAGAGACTCAATTGCTGGGACTGCAAGCAGATTCGGCGCACTTACTGATCTTGCTTTGTCCTTGCTGTAGTGTCTGTAATTCCTTTGCTGTATCGGAGAGCTGGAGCTGTGCTTCGTGGAGCCAGAGGGAGAGCTCGAAGTTTTCCTTGCATAGGCGAGCAACGCGTTCGAGCTCGACAAGGCACTTGTGTGTGGTTTCTTGTAACGTCATCAACAGAGACGAGCATGTACGGATGAGATGGGCTCCAACCGATGTGTCACGGGGGGGTTTTCTTGATGGAGCACAGGGGAAGTGAGTCTTGGACGGATGATGAAACACGGTGTTTCGCACTAGGTCCGGTGAAAGTTTGTGGTGTCGCAAGAAGTCAATGCCTAGTATAG
The DNA here is from genome assembly GCF_021461385.2 of Schistocerca piceifrons. Classification (NCBI taxonomy): domain Eukaryota; kingdom Metazoa; phylum Arthropoda; class Insecta; order Orthoptera; family Acrididae; genus Schistocerca; species Schistocerca piceifrons. The sequence goes on along the minus strand of NC_060145.1, from coordinate 217,765,206 downwards.
GTTTGTCAGTTTCGCACACTACAAAAGTCCACTCGAGTTTGCAGTTTGTGGAGAGTGAGACAACGTGGGGAAGTTGAACCCAAGCATCATAGTTTAGTTGAATTCATGGCTTGCAGTGAAGTATGATGAGGGCGGATGTTTGATGACGCTAAGGACATCAGTAGCGAAAGATCGGCGCCTGTGTCCACTAGGAAAAGGTAACCCGACGAAATGTCTTTAATGTAAAGTCATCCGCAATTACCCAGTCATTCCTGAACAGAATGGAGCACTTGGGGGTGCCTGTCATGTTGTGCACAGGAGGCTGCACCTGGACCTACCTGTGATTGGCGTTTGGGAAGTAGCAGGGTGGTCTGCAGTTCCGTGCTGCCTCACCAAACCGTGTGTGGAAGTAACAGTACAGGTAGTGCGGTTGCATTTCCTGCGGAACGTTCGTTGCCAGTGGCGATGGCCGAGGTTTGGTGGACGCAGCAGGTTCAGTTGCAGGAGGGGTCGTGACTGTGGCCAGAGCCGGTGACATCCCAGTTGCTTGTTTACTGCTTCCCGGAGCAAGCGGAACGGTCAGCACAGTATGGCCCCGGCCGTGTCCGTCCGCAGGACTATGAGCCTTAGCCTGAGACTTGTCAGGTAGGCAGTGGCTGGCGAAATAGAGCAGTGATTCATCATGTAGCTTGTCAGCAATTGTCATTCTTTGCTCAACAGGATCGGGAGACCCTTGAGCCAGAGCAAAGCAGATGTGAGGAGATAGTTTATCTGTCCAGATGGCAAGGAGAGCTGTGTCAGAGAGTACATCAGCGCTGACCAGGGCACATAGCCATCTCCAGAGCTGGGAAGGTTTGTCATTGCCTAGTTGCTTGACATGGACACTTGCCATATTGCTACCTCAGTTGAGCATGCAAGCCGAAGTAGAACTGTCTTTTTGGCTAGTGTGTACTGGGTAGGTGAGTCCGGGGCGTCAACCAGGTCAGCAATTAAGCCCTCCTGGTCGTGCAGGTGGGTGATGAGGCACAGAATCCTGGTTGACTCGTCGAGTTTGTAATGGTCGAATACTTCATCCACAATTTTGAACCTGATTGTAACTCTGTCGCGATTAAACGGTGGCAGCGTCAGTAAGCTTTGTAGAATGTTCGGAAGAACAGGTTGAGTTGAGTTCATCGGAGCACTGCCTGAATCGAGCTGTTGCTGCTGTATTGTTTCAGGAGAGTGTGCCTCCAGGGGATGTGGGAATGATGGCTGTTTGGGTGGCAGTGTGAAGGTGACATGTTGTGGTTGAGCGCGATCCATCACAATGTGGAAGGCCGATGCGGGTGAGACACCGTAATGTGTCGATTTCGGTTGCGGAAGCTCAACCTGTTGTGGGTGTGTTTGGATTGAGACGTCGTGAAAGACCGATGTGAACGAGGCACCGAGATGTGCTGAGAACAGTAGCAGAAGCTCGACTGGAGCCGGCGCAGGGGCAACAGGTTAGAAAAAGTTCAAAGTTTGAGAAAGCGTGTTAGTCCGCGGAAAGCTCAATGTATGATCAGAGCCGGGTCCACCTGTGTTGCAGGGAGGCTGCAGAGGTGCAGTCTGTCCAGAAGCACATTGTGGTAAGTGATGTCGAACGTGGGATGGAATGTGTGAATGTTGACTGTTCATAGTCATTCCACTCAAAACGGTGTGCGGATAAGGTGAATGTTGTGGCACAAAATACTGAGGCATAGCAGTGGGACAGAGGTGGAGGTCAGGCACAGATAACAAGTTATTGTTCCTGTTGCAGGCCGAGGTATCGAAGTAGGAAGGCATGTGCTGATGCTGAAGCTAAGGAGGCGTGGGCGTGGTCGGATGCTGAGGAGGTTGACCTGTGAACGAAGCACTTCCAGCCATGTGGCAGGTATTCGAATGGCACTGCACGGATTTCAGCATGGCAAATCTTTGTCCTGGTGGTAGTAGGTTGTCCGACGAAGCAGTTGCAGAAATTGGCATTGGTCCCACACTGCACAGATCCGTAAGAGGTAACTGCACAGTCGATGAGGGAGGGCACAGGTGGCGGGAACAAAGACGTTTGATAGCGGAGTCATGCGCACTCCTAACCTCACTTATTGTTCCAAGCTCGAAAATGTCCGGCAAAATCGGCAGAATCATCGAGTGAGAGGCATTGTGTTGCAGTCCTGGCGGGTGTACATCACCCGCAACATGATTCATGTTGATCACAAAACCTGGCATTAGGCACTGGGCCGAAGTCATTGTTTGAATGCTATGTCGATGTAATACACGCGAAAATAACTGACACAGAGGTTGCGGACACAGTAAAATGGCAAAAACGGAAGACGTTACAACTTGGGGTCACCTTTGTGGAGTGTGTTCTGATTGGTTGCACCAATAATCACACCCCTTTAGCAGTAGTTCATTTATTAGCCTTAACACATACAAGGATCACAAAGAACTGAACTGAACATGGTGGAACAGCCAAAGATAAAGCTCAGAGTCCAAAGATGAATGCATATCGATGTTGGTGTCGATTTCATCAGCGCCACAGGTCTAAATGTTTGATATCTTGGAAAAGCTCAGTGGACAACAATGATCAAAGACTAATATGTAACCATACAAAAATGAGACAGTTGTTATTTATCGAAGGACAAACAAAGAGGAAGGTGTCCAACAACATTGTGCATAGTATCTCACTATCTCCAACCACTGTGTAGAAGACACAATTAAAAAAGTTAAATAAGACTCAGAGGCAAGTTTATTAATACATGGCAAAAGAATAGGTATTTTACAATATGATGATGGTGTTGCTGTTATAGAGGAAACTGCAGAAGACCTTGAAGCCATGTTACTTAAAATGGATAAGGTTATGGGGGAAAATATAATATGAAAATAAGATATAATATGAAAATAAAGGTGATGGTATGTGATAAAGAAACAAAACTCAAAGTCCCAGTTTACATAGACAATGAATTAAATGACCAAAGTGAATCATTTACTAATTTAGGAAGTAAGATCAGTAGGAACTTCTGGAGCAAAGCAGTAGTCAGAAGTAGAATTGCTCAAGCAAAAACTTCCTTCAAAAAGAAGAAGAATGTCTTAAGGTAGAGAAGGTTTCCTTGGTGAAATACATGGCATGTGTAGTGTTGGAATGGGAGCAGGGAAGGGGTTAGGTGGGAAGGTAAAGAAGGTTTCAGTGGTGAAATACATGGAGGGTTAGGTGGGTGGAAGATAGGGACTAGTGAAGGTGGAGGCCAGGACAGCTATGGGAACTATGGGTATGTTTTAGGGAATGTTCCCATCTGCACAACTCAGGAAAGCTGGTGTTAGTATGAAGGATCCAGATGGTGCAGGCTGTGAGGTAGTCACTGAAGTGAAGCAGATAGTGGTGGGGATGATGTTCAGGTACTGGGTGATCCAGCTGTCTCATGGCCACAGTTTGACAGTGACCATTCATGTCGACAGAAACTTGTTAGTTGTTATACCCACGTAGGAAGAAACACAGTGGATGCAGTTTCTTTTGTAAATAACATGACTGCTTTCACAGGTAGCTCTGCCTGTAATGGGAATGAGGATACCTGTGACAGGATTAAACTAGGTTGCAGTGTAAGGATGTGTAGATGTATGGGACTGGCCTTGCACCTAGGCATATTGCAGGGATATGTGCCATGAACTGAGGAGCTTGGGCAGGGGTGGAGTATGGATGGACTAGGATATAGCATAGGGTCTGTGGGTAATGGAATATGAGTGTGGGAGGGCTGGGGAGGATAGTGGATAGGATCTTCTTCACTTCAGAGCATGATGAGAAGTAGTCAAAACCCTGGAAGTGCTCCAGTCTTGAGTAGTACTAAGACATGATAGGAGAGCTTCTCTGTGGCCAGACAGTAGGTATGTGGGAGGTAGGCAAATGACTAGAGAGACAAGGCAAGGGATCTGTTTCTGAACAAAGTTTGGAGGATAATTTTGGCCTTTGAAGCTTCTGTGAGACTCTTTACATATTTGAAGAGGGACAGCTCATCACTACATATGTGATGATCATCAGTGCCTAGGCCATACTGAGGGGACTTCTTGGTATAGAATGGATGGTAGCTGTTGAAGGAGAGCTATTGTTGTTGATCGGTAGGTTTGAAGTGGATGGAAGTATTGTTGTAGCCACACTTGAGCTGTCTGTCAATGTCAAGGAAGGTGCCTTGTTGCGTTGAGGAGAACCAAGTAAAGTGAATGAGTTACAAGGTTTTGAGGTTTTGAGGGAGGTGGCTAGGATGTCCTCCCCTCAGTGCAGATCACAAAGATGCGAAGATGTCATCAGTGAAAATGAACCAGGTGAGGGGTTTGGGATTTTGGGTGGTTAGGAAGGATTCCTCTAGATGATTCATGATTACATTGGATTAGGAATGTGAGATGTGGGTGCCCAATGATGTACCATGGATTTGTTTGCAAATGATGCATTCAAAGGAGAAGTAAATGTGAATGAGGTTATAATTGGACTTGGTGACCAGGAAGGTGGTTGTATGTTTGGAGTCAGTTGTTCATTGTGAAAGGTAGTGTTTAGTAGATGCAAGACCATAGGCATTGAGGGCACTAGTGCAGACGGAGGTGACACTGACAGTGATGAGCAGGGTGTCAGTTGGTAAATGAACAGGAACTGTGGAGAGTTAGTGGAGGGAATAGTTGGTGTCATTTACGTAGGAGAATGGGTTAAAGTAATAGACTAGAGTTGCTGATCCATAAAACCAGGGTTTTCCTCAGTGGAGGCACAGTAATTGGCCACAGAGAGGAATCCTGGGTGTTTGAATTTATGGACTCCAGGTAGCATATAGAAGATAGGGATGTGGAGAATGGTGTGGGTGAGGGGAGAGATAGATTGAGGAGAGAGGTTCTTTGATAGGCCTAAGGATCTCAGGAGGTATTAACATTGCTGCAACATAATTCCCTCAAATCCCTTACATCTGCAAAAAGAACCACAACCCACCACGTAAAATCTGATCCCGACCTTATAATCCTAACTGCTGACAAAGGCTTCAAGACTGTGGTCATGAATAGCAAGGATTACCTGGTGGAGAGACTCCATTAGCTGTTGGATAAATCCACTTGCAAACCCTGCCACAATGGCCCCATTCCAGATATTCAGCAGGATCTCTAGTCCCTCTACAATCCTTAGGCATATCCCAGGACCTCTCTACTGGGCCTCTCTCTCCCCTCCCCACATTCCAACCACTCCTGAGACTCCTACCTTCAATATGATTCTTAAATTCCATAAACCCAGGCAGCCAGGATGCCCCATAGTGGCTAATTACTGTGTCCCCATTGAAAGGATCTCTGATCTCGTGGACCAACACCTTCAGCTATTTTCTATTACCTTTTCATCCATATTAGAGACACCAACCATTAACTCTACCAACTCAACACAGTCCTGTTCTTTTACCACCTGGCACTCTGCTTGTCACTGTCAATGCCACTTTCCTCTACATTAACATCATCAATGCCCAGGGCATTTCTGCTATTGAACATTAAGTTCCCCAATACACAGCTGACTCCATACATACAACTTCCTTCCTGGTTACCATGACCAACTTTATTGTCTCCCAAATTAGTTCTTGTTTGAAGAAACAAATCCATAGTACAGCAATGAGCAAATGCACAGCACCATTCTACACCAACCTATTCATGGGCCTCTTCAGGATCCACCCTACCCATCCAGAACCCCAAGTGCCTCACATGGTTCAGATACATTGAGGACATTATTGTGATCCTTCAGAACCTCAAAACTTCTCTGCCATTCCCTTCACCTATTCCTCCTTAACCCAATGAGCCACCTTCCTCAATATTCACCTCACTCTCAAGTTTGGTTACATCAGTACCTTCATCCATATCAAATCTACCAACCACCAACAATACCTCCTACCTCCACTTCAAAAGCTGCCACCCATTCCATAGAAGACATTCTAGTCACCTGAAGTCACCACATCTATTGTGGCAAGCAGTCTCTCTCCAAATATGCCAAGGCTCACTAAGACCTTCACAGACCAAAATTGTCCTCCAAACCTCGTTCAGAAACAGACCTGCCTTGCCTTGCCTCTCTAGTCTCCTACCACCTCCCACATACCCACTGTCCAGTCACAAAGGAGCATGCATCAATTCCACCCAGGACAGGAGCAACTGAATCAAATTCTCTGCCAGGATTTCTACAGTCTCTCATTGTGCCATGAAATGAGGAATATCCCTCCCCACCACTCCCACAGTGGTATTCTGGCACCCACTAAATGTATGCAATATCCTTGTCTATCCCTACTCCACCTCTTTCCAAACCCATTGCCTCATAGCTTATATCACTGCAGTAGGTCTAGATGCAAGGCCCATCCCATACATCGTCCTACTATCACCTAGTTCAGTCCTGTCACAGGCACCTCCTACCCAATTATAGGCTACCTCTGAATGCAGCCATGTGATCTACAAACTAAGCTGGAACACTATGCTGCTTTCTATATGGGCATGACAACTAACAAGTTGTCTGTCCGTATTACTGTTCACTGCCAAGCTGTTGCCAATAGTTATCTGGACCACCTAGTTGCTGAACATGATGTCCAATATGATGTTCTTTGCTTCAATGTCTGCCTCTCAGCCTGCACTATCTGGATCCTTCCCACCAACACCAGCTTTTCTGAATTGTGCAGGTGGGAATTTACCCTACAACATACCCATAGTTCCCATAACATGTCTGGCCTCCACCTTCACTCCAGCACTACACAGAACTTCCATTCCGCCAATGCATCTCTCTCTTTTTTGCCTGTCCCCCCCCCCCCCCCCCCCCAACCAACCTCCCCCCAGTGTGAAGCCTCTGGACTGTGCATCTGGCAGCCTTATCATGTCTCCACCATGCTCCTGGAATGCTCTCAAAGGCAGCACACCATCTCCTTCCACTCACCCTACTATCCCTTCCCGTCCCCTTACAATGCCTCCTCCTTGCCCCCACCACTCAGCCATATTGGTGCTCATGTCAGATGCAGTCGCACTCTGCAGTCAGGATGCAGTGGTTGGAAACAGTGGCAAAATCTACGTGAGTTGTTCTTGTGTGAATATGTGTGTGTGTTTCCTATTTCCAAAGATGGACTAATTTGTTGGGCACCTTTTAGTTTAGCAATCTTTTCATTATGCCTGTCTCATACTCAACACATCCTCTGTGCAGTGAGTACCAAGCTATCCTTTTCATAATACTGTTTTTATCCCATGGAGATGGACAGGAATGGGGAGAGGCATATGTAGATATAAGAATTCAAATTTTTAAGATATGAGAAACACCCCACTGCAAAATAATGAGATGAAGAAAGTGGAGAAATGAAAGTAGAAATTGGAATGAATGGATGAATGAAGAAACTAACTGGGCATAAAAGCAAAAATAAATACAGAGAATGAAGGAAAGGTGAAATACTTACCTTCCTTTTTGGGGTGAATGCTGATCTCCAAGATGAGAGCCATTTCCCACCTTGTGTGTCTGTGATTATTTCTTCACCATTTGGAATGTAGAATGTTTGCTGGATAACATGCCTCTTAGAGTTTCCATTGTTCTCAGGTTGTGGGCCAATAGGCTGTGTCTCTGTTTGAGGTCCAAGCTGTATAAGTACCTGGAAATCTGCATGTTCACCAAATCGAAATCCAAAACCGAAACGTGAATCTGTTCCTGAAATCATAATATAGAACATCCAGATGTTATTGTGGTTACTACCTTGTTAATGACCCTTAAGGGAAAAAAATGCAATGTTAAGTCTGTTCATCTCTCTGACAGAACATATTTAAATAATTAGGACCCAAATGATATTTGTGTGTGTGTGTGTGTGTGTGTGTGTGTGTGTGTGTGTGTGTGTGACCAAGATGATCAAATCACTTCTACTCCAAGCTCTGCCAAAAACATGAAGAATTTAATTAATTGCCTCGAATCATCTCTCCCTCAAAATCAATTCCCATAAGATTGATAGTTCCTCAAGTAAACTACTAAAATTCTATTATTCACCTGTATGCGATGTATTCAGTCACCTGTACAATATGGCACTGTCACATGTTTTATACCTGGATGACTGAAATATGCTAGTCTTTGAGGGAGTAAGAGACATATTAATATCTACCAAGTTTCAATGCATACCTCCTTTTTGCGGGCACTGGAAAAAACTAAATACACAAGAACATTAACACTCCTATCCTAAAATAAAATAATTAGAACATGCCATTGTCAGTTCAAAAATCAAGTTATACAAAATGAAATCACAAAATATTGCCATCTGGCATTTTCTGTGACTTATCAAAAGTAGTTGATCATGCAATTTATGATGTTCTCCTAGAAAAGTTCAAATATGGTGCTATGACTTACTGTGCTTGGATTTCATTGTTTCACAAGCAAAACACAGTGTGTCACAGTAAGAAACCCAGAGTGTGTGCACAACGACATAGCAGCTTCAGAATAGGGAATCATCACTATAGGTTGTAAAATATCGACACTTAGGCCAGGATATCAAAATGAAGCGATCTATATCACCTTTTGTTTTGTATCATGTGATATCATTTAAGTTTCATAATTTACAATGCATATTATTTTTTGAAGCGTATGATGCATTTGAGCTAATATAACAACAATAATTTCCTTTCCAGTCAATAATGGATGTGAACATTCCTGTTAGTCATGGGAGTACATAACAGGTGAACATAACATTTCTCAAAGTTCTTCACCATATAACTTCACTTTAAAATAAAGGAGAACAAGTAAGGATGTAATTTTGGATATAAATATATTCCAAAACACTGTAATCTTCCATTGTTTAATTTATGGAAGATGTAGTAAATGTCATACAAAATTATGAAATTAAGTTGTTTGGAATCTAAGTTTATTATTCAATAGTTAAATAGTTACTCTTTGATTATGGAAATGTACATAACTTCACAAAATCTATTTTTATTAAATAAAAAATTATGTAACATCAGTATTTAAACGAAGATATATAGACTTCCTATAGTGTAAAAGCTTAATTATAAAAATAATTATTGTTGCTTGTTTGATTCCTTGATTTTTCTGCACAAGAAAACATATTTCTGTTTAAGTTAAAACTCCTATTAAAAACTATATGTAATGAAAATAATTGAAAATACAAAGGAATTTCTTCAACATTATGGCGTGTAATAGTAAATTATATATAGTTGTAAAAAAATGTGCACCAGACACAGTCTTTCTTCTTGGTTCTATTTACACACTCCTTTGTATGTAGTTCTTTTGTCAAACTACAATGCCTCAAGTTAATGTTGCTGTTGGAAAAAACGTTTTTTCTGTATTATTAAGTAATACATTAGTATTGTTTGTTTAAAATTATAGGGTTTCAATTTATTGTGTTCATCAGTTATGTTGTAGTGTTTGATTTCATAATGGTAACTAAATCTGGATTGATATATGAGACAAGTATGACGAAAACATGGAGTACAATAAATCTTGAGTAAAGGCCTATAACAACTGATGTTCTCATTCATGAAGTTAAAAAACCTGGCCCTCTTGGACAATGAAGCCATTCTACAGACATTAACAACTTAAGAGGGGTATTAAAATAATTTTTGTATCTGTTTTTGTTGTGCCTGTCTGCAACTCAATGTATCATCTCTATACAGAGTAGCAATCTATTCTTTTCATAACTGTAAACTTTCAGAGATGGTGGAAAGAGTAAATATACCACTCTGAGGTAAGAAAACCTAGTCTGCAAATGACTGGGTCAAAAGCATATGTGAAAATCCACTCAAGTTTCACCTCAGTCTCAAGCAGTGCCCAAACTAAGGGCTCCAATTTATGATCTGATCATGATGTACAGATTTCTTGCTGAGTAATCCACAGTGGCTTTAGATAATTTCCATTATTGATGGACTAGTTATGAAACATATAACTTGGTGTCAGAGAGAACAACAATCCTAAGCCTTTGGTATAGTGATAAAGAATTCCATTTATCTGCACAAGTTTCACAACCTGCCACATTTACTACAGTTATTCAAAATGGCATCCTGCAGCATGAATGCAGGCATAGAATTGTCACACAAAGTTCTGTCGTACCTTTCCTAATATCCGTGGTGTGTTTTGAATAGTGTTGAAGGCAGTGAGAATTCTTGCCAGCGGATCCTCTTCAGTCTCAACAGCTCTCTCATACATAAGACTTTTCTGATGCTCCCACAAGAAGAAATCAGGTGGGATGAGATCAAGTGAATGTGCTGGCCATTAAACAGGGTCTTCTCTGCCTGTCTACTTTTCAGGGAATGTTTGATACAGGTGTTCATGAGCCCTAAATCCAGAGTGAGGCATGGGTCTATCAAGTTGGAAACATAACTATTGATGAATAACAAGTGGGATATGTTCCAGAAACATGGGTAATGCATCTCTGATAAACACTGTGTAAACTGGTATATCTAAGCAGGGAGAAAGAAGAAACAGGCATCGTACATGATCAGTGACTATGTCTGCCCACACACTAACTGCCTGTATTAATGGGTCACCACAACTGTAGCATGGGGAGTCTCATCAGTCCAAAAATGACTATTACAACTACATAGCATTCTGTATCTGATGAGACAGACTTCATCAATGGAAAGTACATCTGCAGGTATGTGCTGATCAACAGTAAGACACTGCATGAACCATTGGCTGAACTTGACATGTGGTCTAAAGTCAGCAGGAATTAAAGTATGTACTTTCTGTGGATTGTAGTGGTGTAGCTGTATTTCCTGCAATACTTGCCACACAGTACTCTGCAAAACATTCATTTCAAGTTCTGTTTGCAGGTGCCTCACCCACTTGAGCAAGCACTGCAGCTTCTAAGCCAGGAGTCCACATAGTCATCCTCTTCATTCATTGTAATGTGGTGCCCATTGCCCTGTTTTACTTAATCTCTGGAACAATCTTGGAAACATGGTGTGAGCTACATGCCTTCTACATGGATATTTGGCCCTGTACAACCTTTCTGTTTCTCAGCTGCTTCAGTTTGCTTGCCCATATACAAAAATCATTTCAGTAGGTTCCATCACAATGTACCTCTCCATTTGGTTAGTACTGAATTACGTTCGTACTTCATCTTGTAAACAGAGTTGCCCTGTACTACAGTACAGACACTGTACACCAGTATTGTTCTTGTCACAGTGTGCTGTCTGCATTGGATTAATTATGATCCCAGCCTCTACATCTCAGTGCTGATTGTGATTACCTATCCTATAACCCCAGAAACAAGAGTACTGGCATATGTATTTCACTGTCAGAGATATCAGAATAATTTTTGCTTATAGCTTTCAGCTCAGTCATTTTCAGGCTGGAGTTCCTTACCTCAAACTGACACATTTACCCTTCTCCATCATTCCTGAAAGTTTGTAACATCATCATAGAATCATGTAATTTACATATACTAGATAAAACGCACAAATCCCATATACTTCATAGCAATTTCAGGCTGAAAGAAGTTTTCAGTGTTCAGAAGTTTTCAGTGATGTTGAAGCTTCCCGGTAGAATAGCACTGTGTGCTGGATGAGGACTCAAACCCATAAGCTTGTCTTTTATGGATAATGCTCTTACTGACTAAGCTACCCAGACACAACTCATGTCCTCATTTTGAGGAATATTCTTATGATCTTACTCATTTTGAAAGAAGTCATATTGCCAAATTTGAAGCTTAATTTAAGATTACAGATCTCATTATGATACTTACAGGTTGTTCACAAAGATAATAGGAAAGGCTCCCTAGTTCTGAATCAGCAGAAGTTGGTAAGAGTCAGTCGACTTTTGTCTGATCATGTTTCTTAGTGGCAAAATTACTTGGTTGGTGTGTTGAAGGTAGTGGACATGAGTCCTATCACATGTCAGACATTTTTTTATATTGTAATAGAAATGTATCATGGAACATACAAAATCACCTCAGCTGTATGAAAATCCTTTTTTATTGGACTTTTATTGTGAGTCCAAGAGAAAAGGTTTTTCATACAGCTGAAGCAATTTTTTGTTTTACAATATGTATGATCACCCTGACTACAGAGCCTTTTGTAATAGAAATGACTGCCATCAATTATTTTTATTCCATTAATTGTGCCTGCATCATGCGATATATGGGACCACAACCTACACTACTGTATAGCTGGTTTCAAAAAGTAGATCCTTCCTCTTGGGACCTCTCCTTGTTTCTTGTGACTACACATTCTGCATAATACTGAACTCCACTTTCTGACTTTTTTTTTATTCTCTTTCATTTAGGCTGACATCTACTGGGAAAATCTAGTTGGATAACTTTGACAAGGGTGTCTTCAGACAAAATGGAAGATTGCCCAGGGTGTGGGAACTTTTATCAATACTCAAGGAAAAGATCTGTTGGACTTGGGGCATTACATCTGTGTGGAATATTTTGTTGTCCATGGGATTCAAATGGAAGAGAGCGCAGAATATGGGGACTTGACTGCTGGACCATGGAGACATTATTGACTATCATTGTAGAAATGAAACACATCATGAAAGCAGTCACATATATATTCTATCTGTATGAAACTTGGATAGACAGTAATATGGCAGCGGGCAGTGTTGGGAGAAGGGTGATGATGTCAGCATTGTGGCATGGGAAAGCTGCACTAATAGGCTTGTTATTGGAAGTGTTGGACTGAGGAAGGGATTCATCAGTGAGGCCTACCTAAAGTTGTGGACTAAATCCACAAAAGATGATTACCATGGTCAAATGAATTCTGGAAACCTTAAAAGATTGTTTACAAGTATGCTTCTCCCAAATCTTCCTCTGAAGTCAGTCATTGTGATAGACAAGGCTAGATACCATAAGAGACAGGTGGACAAAACAACCACATGGTATGATATCAAAGTGACAATGTTGGAATAGCTGCAAAGCAGGCATGATGTCTGTATTGAGAGCATGAAGAAGCAAGCTCTGTTCACTTTAATTCAAGAACATAGACCTGCTGAAAAACATATGTGATTGATTAGATGGCAAAAGAGGAAGGCCACATAGTTTTCTGCTTGCCACTCTGTAATTGTGATTTGGATGCAGTAGAACTGGCATGGGCAACAATAATTCAGTTGTTTAAGGTGTGCAGCATTTAAGGGGACTTGTTCAAAGACAATCTGCTTAAGATTGCAAGTGAATGCCTTCTATCAGTAACTGCTTATGACTGGGAAGAGTACAGCTGGAAGGTCCAGCAACTGGGAGAAAATTACTGGAGGCATGGCAGTGTCTTCGAACTTGCAATAGATGAAATGATATTAATACCAGTAATGCTGAACTGGGCAGTAGCAACTTCCTTCATGCATCTCTCATTAATAATTTTTCGGTGTTTTCTAAGAGGATGTGGGCTTACTCAACACATTTCAGTGATAGAATCTTGTAGGATTATTACTGCAGAAGCAGCATTGTATTTATGCTTTGCTTTGATAGTTTACCTATTTGTAATCCTCTAGTGCCATGTAGGGACATGAGTACAAGAAACTTAGTCATGGAGATTTGAGTGTACACACAATTTAGCATTACATAAGTGAATAAATGTTCAAAATTTTATTCACTGTATAGGGCTTATAACTGAAACAGTAACCAGCTGCAATTATGATTTACAAAGGTTTATTTTAATCAAAGAAACCTTTTTAAACCATACTTATGGCTGGTTGTTGTTTCAGTTACAAACCTCACAGTATTACAGCCGTAGTTCTCAAAACGGCAATTTACTCATTCTATTTTTATTGCCGCAGTGTAAGTTTTACTACTGGTTCTTTTCAGTTCTGAACTGTCTATGAAAACTGATGTGGAATTAGTAACCACAAGCACCATCATTCAACATGAATCTACCAATTTCTGTTTCACTAATCTTGTAAGCTTTTATTGTGCCCCTGTCTCAATTTTACTTTTTGTAGACACGCTATATGTATCAGTTGACAGCTGTTTGGTGGAGGCTAATAGATAACTATCAGTGCCACCTCAAGTGCAAATAGTACGTGAATGCAATTTTTCTTTTTGCCAGCGATGATTGATGTTAGCGTAGCTTGTTCCACTAGTTCTGCCCCTCTCCCCTCAGGAGCCTCTATGCAGGGAGTTGGTGGAAAGAGCTTACTTGCTCCACTCCTCACACACCTCTTAGAATTTGCTCTTCTTCTTGTGAACAACTGTACTTGCTAATTTAAAGAAAGCAGCAAGTATGATATATTAACACACTTGCATGAGTATTTAAAATGCAGGCAAAGTACAAAATAAAAGTATGAGAAATCAAGGTATTTTCAAAGAGAAATCCATTTGGATCAATAACTTTAGGCTAAAGTGCATTGATATTTACCTTTTTTCAGTGGAGGAAGGTTGGAATAAATTAGTGACAATATTGACGGTAGCTCCTGGGGAATAATCAGTGCATCGGAACCTGAAACAGAGAGATACTGTTATAAAGCATTATATCACAAGAACTGGAAAAGAAGCTAGAGAGGAAGTTTAAATAACTTTAAATTTCTATGGTTAATGTACCAGCTTAGAAACAATACCCAATGTTTATTGACATCCTGCAAGTGAGACTTCCTTGTTTTGGTTTTATTGCTAAAAAAGTTCTTTAATAACTGTTAAGGTCCATAGTCCTGGTCCAGCTAGCCATGGATACACTGTTATTTCCTCTTCATCTCATCTAACAGGGAAGTGAATGTGTTACATTGCAAATGCACAGGCACTGAGATGAAGCTGTGCACTTTTGATTCACTGGTTAAAGAAAGGAAATAAACACCAAGTAAGACGCTCATAAAAATAAAGTGGTCTTGTTAACATATTCTGTGAAACACAATGCAGAAACTGTTATCAGCACTATTAAAGAACCCTTTTGAGCATTTGTATTATTTGACTCATTGAAGCAATGTCTTTGATCTGACATTCATTTTATTTTATTTTTTTTCCTGTTACCTTCAACAGCTCACAAAATTTCTCAACTCCTAGACTTGTTTTACTTTTTAGTTAGCAGAAAAACAAAGACACATGTAAACATTTTCTGATGATGTCTGTTTCAGCTTTTTCCGTTATATATAAAATGTTAGAAATTTATTTTGTTCTTTATCAGAATTTTATTTTGTTCTTTGTGTAATCTTATAATTTTTTCTTGTACTTATTTGTTTGTGAAGCAGCAAGAGAAATTTATGTTGCATTTAGTCCATCAAGTGATACATATTTATATATTTTGCATATAAAATGGCTATGTATGTTCATGACAGAAGGGCACAATACACAAAGAAAAGAAAAAGTTATAAATATACATACACACATGAGGTGCACACATAATGAGACCAACAGAGGGGGAAAAATAATTCACTTTTCCACAAAACATGACATTAAGGCACAAAATATATTTAAAAAAATAGTAAATACATGACTGTCAGTGTAGTGGACATGACATCATTATATACACACACTTTTCTCCATTCATATTTCAAATCACTGTCTTTAAAATTACTTCATGGGACTTTCTTTCAGTATCAGCTGTAAGCCATAAAGGTGCAATGGTATGTAGATGTATGAGGTGTACAACTTTGCATCCACCCTTTTTTCCCCAACATTTGAAGCATTAATGAAACAAATTGGTTACACACGTATCATTCAAAGTATTTTCCATCACTGGTCGCTACTTTCTCCCATCTTTCAGGAAGTGTACAAATCACGTGTCGAAAAAATTGTTCATCTTTTGAAGCGATCCATGAATCGATCCAATTTGTGACTTCTTCATAAGATTGGAAGTCTTGGTCAGCCAGGCCATGCACCATTGATCCAAATAAGTGATAGTCAGAGGGAGCAATGTCTGGAGAATATGGCAGGTGGGGTAAGGCTTCCCATTTTAATGTTTCCAAGTACGTTTCAACCTTTTTTGCAACGTGGGGTTGAGCATTGTCATGCTGCAATATCACTTTATCATGCCTCTTGCTGTATTGCAGCAATTTGTCTTTTAATGCTTTGCTCAAATGCATTAATTGCATTCAATAATGAACACCTGTGATTGTTTCACTTGGTTTAAACACCTCACAGTACACAACATCTAGCTTTTCCCACCAAATCTTGGAGCTGTGAATATCCGGTTTGACCATCAACATGGAAGCCTGGCTGGGATACCCCAATGATTTTTTGAGTTTAGGGTTATTGTAATGAACCCATTTTTTGTCCCTGTCGCAATGCAATGCACAAACTGATCATAAATACACAAATGCCATTCAACGTCTCTTGATTTCAGCTCACATGGGACCCAAGTTCCTTCTTTCTGAATCATGCCCATAGCCTTGAGATGGTTTGAAATGGCTTGCTGTGTCACTCCCACTAATTGTGCCAATTCTTCTTGAGTCTGACATTTTCAATCAAGAACAACTTTATGATGCAGACACAAATCAACTAAAGTTTGAATGAGGTTATGTTGACTGAGTCCAAGCTAACTGCCTGACATCTGTGATCTGTTTCTTACAACTGCTTCTCACTGTTGTCGCCACCTATTGGCAAATGGTGGAAGCAAAGTTGTACACCTTGTATCAGTGAGGAACAATTCTCTTCTTCATGTATGTTCTGAGTAGCAGATCAACATGAGTGTGGTATGGGGGTTATGCAGGTAAATGGTTAAAAATATCAAGTTTTAGGGTTCAGTCCTCAGTGATTACTGTTTTTTTGTTTCACATCAGATGATGATGTGTATATATGTGAACAACATGAAGTTGGACCATGATACTGTCATCATGGGATCATTGGTATAGATGATACTGTCATCATGTGATCATTGGTATGGATGACGTTTGCAAAAGACACCAGTTTGTGTCTCCATGCAAAAAAATACAATAAATAAATAAAAATAAATAAATAAATAAATGTGTTAAATGTTACAGGCTTCCAGTTAGCCTCTTACTTCTATAGAGAAAATATGGAGAAAGGAGGGGTTGTAATATTTGTCAGAAACTGTTTTGATTTCAAGAATATTGATATAAATAAATTTTGCTCAGAGCAGCACTTAGAAGCTTGTGCAGCACAAGTAGTATTTCATAATGAGTCATTTATAATAGTAGGTATATACAGATCACCTTCAGGAAATTTTAACCTCTTCATGAAAAGGCTGGAAGCTCGGTTGTCCCATCTCATGGTAAAAAACAAGGAATTAGTGGTTGCTGGTGATCTGAATGTGGATTTACTGAACAGCTATGTTAGTGAACAATTATTGCAACCAGTAACACTATCATTCAATTTAGTTCCTACTATGAACTTTGCATCTAGGATATGTAAAAGCTCTGAGACTGCTATTGATAATATCTTTGTGGACAAATCTAGGGGAAAAAGTCATGTAACAAAACGAGTAGCAAATGAGCTATCTGGTCATTACATGCAGCATCCTGTGTTAAGGGTTGAAACTTGTCAGGATATAAAATCTATTAAATCTTAGCACAGGAAGGTAATAAATAAGTTGAGAATTGAGAAATTCAAGAATTTGCTCAAAGACATGAACTGGATAGATGTTTACAATACTTCTGACTCAAATGGAAAATACAAAGCATTCATTAATAAAGTTACCTGCAGAGTTCTGAGAAACTGGTGTCTGGGGCAAGAATCCAAATGGCATGTGCGGTGAAACAGGTGCTGAGGTCAGAATTGTCAGGATACTGTGTGTTGCCAGTATACACACGGGCAAGATCCTGTTGCAGAGCATGCTCTACAATATGACAATTGTGACCTCAGAACTTGTTTCACCACATGCCCCATCTGAATTCTTGCCCCAGACACCAGTTTCTCAGAACTTCACAGGTGGGAACTAGTGCTACAACATGTCCTTGTTTCTTGCCACCCACCTGGCCTTAATTTACATTAATTTCTTCTGTATCAGCATTTCTTTGCAGTAACTACATTTTTCTTCACTCCATTTTAGTTCCATACATGTTTCATTCTCTTATACAACTATTTTTCGCTGTCACCCCCCCTGTACAATGTACATAGCTTTTCACTCTTATTACCCTGTCTCCCATCTTTAAACTCCCAGGTTTTCAAATCTCATTCGATACAGTCCCCAGCAGTCAGTCTTTCCATCTCATCCCATGTGGTAAGTCTCCCCTGACCCATGGTTCTGGGTGACTTCCCTGAAATCTACCCCTTGTCTTAGACATCTCCAGTCATTTTCCTTCACCCCTCTTCCTCCCCCTTGAACCCTTCTGCCTGAAGAAAGAGCCATTGGCTCTGAAAGCTTGCCTATTTCCAACCTTCTTTTGCTTGGTGAGTAGATTTCTTGTCCATCCAATTATATTATTCTGTCAAAAATGGATTTTTTTCGTTCAAATAATTAATTTGTATGTTGTAGTAACACATCATTATCAAAGATCTCAATATATTTATCAATGTCAGTTTCAACTACCTTAAACGTTTAAGTTTTGGTTACTGTAAGGCTGCTTCCACTTGCTACAATTAAACTTCTTAAATACATAATTGTTTTATTTCTTTTTATCATCAGTGTGTATGTGATGCACATGCTATAGTTATGTGAAATAAGTAATTTCTAAAATAGGAAAACATTTATAAAACTTTATCTTTTATTATTCACCTCTGAGATTTCCAACACCATGAGAATTGGTTTATCTGAAAACAGAGTATTTAAATGGCTGTTTAGCATTTTCAACCTCTGTAGAACAGATGGAGTTAAGATTTCCAAAGAGCAATTAGCTAATTGTTTGAAAAATAAAGCCCTACAGTTACTCCTTTTAGAAAACATTTAATTTTCACCACAAAACTTTATATTGAAAAAGTTATTTGTAGTTATAACTTCCACTTCCCAGAAGATACTTTTGCTATTTCAACTTTGAGTTCTTTTAATTTCAAGGACTGATGTCATTCTTGTTGCTCTAATTTTATTGACTTGAAAAATAAATTTGGTTACCAGATAAATGAGTTAATTAAGAATCCAAATAAATTAAGAAAGTTGTGAACCTTTTAATTTTACATTAAGCTTGGTGATAACAAATATTTGATGTAACTTTCCTAATTTTACAGCTGCCTGATAAACATTTAATCCAAATTATTGCCTGGTGCACTAGATTGACATCCACACTAAACATGATTTGAGTTGACCTTTGTATTATTATAAACTAATAAATAGTTACTGATTTCACTAAATATTCATACTGTCATCTATACCTATATAGAACCATGAGGCAATAATCGAGTGAGTTTGCACCTTGTAATCATCTGATTAACATCACAGCATTCACATTTATATGTCATTCAGTGCCAATATGAATATCTTTGTAAAAGTTCTTTGAGCTGGCATGAGTCATAGAATCAGAATCCGCTTGTAAAAATCTACTGTAAAAGTTCTGCCACTGTCAGAATGCTAGTGGAAGTGCTAACCTATGATTAATGTTCTTCATGAATTCTTATAGACAAGCTGATAATCGTGCTATCAGGAGTGAAAATAAATGTCAAAGGGTGTGAACTAAATGCAGCATTGTGTCTACCACTTAAAAACAGTTTAAAAAACCAGATTAAAGCTAAATGCAAACATTCCATAACTAGCTTCTGAGGGCCAGCAGTTGCAAGTTAGGAATGTTTCACTTCTGTAAATGTTTAGTTGAGATCACAAATTGAGAGTTCAGTTTAATGGCAGTTTGAGCGATCTAGGAGGAATCAAGAGAAAGTCAAAGCAAAGGTATCTCCACCAAAATTAAAGTTAACAGATATCACTGGTACTGTAGTTTAAATAACATTTGTATTTCTTTACAAAGCAACAGTTAAACTCCAAAGGAAGTTTATTTTGTTAATCAGTTTTATTAATTTTTATTGATGTCAACACACAAATTCCCAAAAATACACAAGACAATTTCAGTTTTATTTGGGAAAGAACACAATCATCTTTCTTTTACTGCAATGTACTTGGTGGAGCACATTTTCCACTGTGACCAAAGCCAAAGGTACATATACTTTTGCTCTAAGGATGTGCGTGCACAATGTATCCAATGAAGACTTCGAAAGAAGTCACAGGTGAAATTCGCTCTGTTTCTCCTTCTTCTTCTCCTTTATTATCTTCATTCATGCCAATAATTGACTGAAGAAATTTTTGCATAGCAATAGGGCATCACAGACTTCCACATGATCAACAAAATGTATGAAATCACCTTTTGTCACATTTTCTCCTTAGTCGTGAAGAAGGCCCCAGGTATTATGGAAATCTGAGTCCAATTCACCACTCTGCTGTCATTGCAGATATTTCTGTGGCTGCTTGCTTAATGGACCTACACATTTCTTCAGACGTATCGAAATTGTCATCAGGGTAACATTCTTCCATGTTTTATCAGCCATGGTAATGACTTCCAAAACTTATGTTGGGCCGTTGATCATCTTCAGTGCTTTTCAGTGCCATCACCACAACTTATTTGTGATACGACGATTTAAAATTCTGAGTTATAGCCAGGTCATGCAGTTGCAATTTTTAAATTGTGTTAGCAGGAAAAACATGTACTTTATTACTATATAGAGGTGATGGTTTATTGTGAACTGTGCAACTGCCAAGAAGGAGAGGATTTCTTGTCTTTTTCAGGCGCAACAGCCACTCATACAGCAATCCTAGAGCAATACTAGAGCGGTAAGGCACAGAAAATTATGAGAGGCGTTTCCTGGTCAATTTCAGTTGAAAAAATGCTGAATTTGTTGTGGAACATCGTGGAAGATTCCTGGTTCAGCCCCTATAGTGTCATGAAGTTTCGATTGGTGGCGGCACTATGTGTGGCCTTCAAAATGGCATCTGTAACAAAGATGTATTGCAAGCAGGGAGTTGTCATTGAGCTTCTTTAGAGCGAAAACCAGAGCATTGCAGATATTCATAGGCGCTTGTTTACAGAGATCTACCAGGGAACAAAAGCACAGCAAGTCGTTGGGCAAAGCACCTCTCCTCATTGCAACAAGGTTACGCAAAACTGTCCGATCTTGCACACACCGGCTGGCTTTACACAGATGTGACTCCTGTAACGTTGGAATGTGGAGACACTTTCACTCAAGGTGGTCAACAGATCACAAAGACCTCGCTGCAAAACTGGACATCTCTGTTAATTGCAGACACACTCGTCCACCAGTTGGGGTACTCAAATGTGTGTGCCTGAAGAGTTACTCACTGCCCAACAGAAGACCATAAAGAGCCAAGAAAGACCATCCGTGTGGATGTGCTTATCTATTATAAGGCTGATCCTTACAATTTTTTTGTCATAGTACAGCAGCTGTATGGGTTGGCTCTACGAACTATACCGAGGTCCGGCAGGGGTCACAGCTGACAACCAAAGAGCATCACATATGTGGATAGTGGTTGCTCAACGCCTCATTAAATATTGGAGCACTGAGTTATGGTGGACAATTCTCTTCAGTGCCTCGAGTCATGTACAGCCTCCAGTTACCGCTGAGTGTCCAAGCTGCAGTGTTCGTCTATTGTCTCCAAGACTTAGGCTCCCTTGGCCAATTCTGGACTCTACGTAGGCATCACTCAGAGCCACAGTGGCAGGAATTTAATGCTTTAGAGGGTTTGTCATAATTTGAAGCGCCTAATTGCACCGAACACTCACAAGAAAAAGCAACATTTAAGTTGAGTATTTCTTCATATTAAATAAATATCATTTTATTAATAATTTTTAGGAATATTTCGGACTAAAGATAACCTACGCCAACCTCCTGCATTCCAGAGAGTTGAACATTCCTTTTATTGTGTAACCTAAGCTGAATTCTAGACAGTTAAGAGTTTCTGTTGTATAAAAGGGAAGACGAAAGTGAAGCTGTGTAATTGCAGAAGGTGACCCAGAATTTCGTTACAATAACAAAGCAATATATATTACTTAGTTACATTATTCCGCACGGGGAAAAACCGTTGCATTTTGGTGAGTGTCCCCAGCTAGTAACATCTGCCTAGAGGTCACTGGCCCCAATGCATCTCTGCTGGATGGCGCTGTTCTGTTTCTCTCGTTTACGTGAATAAATCAACGTTTAGTATATTTTGAACAGACTTTGTGTACCTTCTGTGTTGCTAAAAACAGCTTTACAATTGATATCAACGTCTTAGACCTGGAATAAAAATATTGTCAGCTGTTACTCACAGTGTTGGTTCAAAATGGTTCAAATGGCTCTGAGCACTATGGGACTTAACATCTGTGGTCATCAGTCCCCTAGAACTTAGAACTACTTAAACCTAACTAACCTAAGGACATCACACACATCCATGCCCGAGGCAGGATTCGAACCTGCGACCGTAGTAGTCACAGTGGTGGATTAAGCCCTTCGGAGACCGGGCGGTGAAACTAAATGAGGCCCCCGACTGCTTAGAAACTAATGTTTTTGTATTTACATTTTGTAAAAAAAAATGATTAACATACACTATTGGCCATTAAAATTGCTACACCACGAAGATGACGTACTACAGACGTGAAATTTAACAGACAGGAAGAAGATGCTGTGATATGCAAATGATTAGCTTTTCAGAGCATTCACACAAGGTTGGCGACACCTACAACGTGCTGACATGAGGAAAGTTCCCAACCGATTTCTCATACACAAACAGCAGTTGACCGGCGTTGCCTGGTGAAACGTTGTTGTGATGCCTCGTGTAAGGAGGAGAAATGCGTACCATCACGTTTCCAACTTCGATAAAGGTCGGATTGTAGCCTATCGCGATTGCGGTTTATCGTATCGCGACATTGTTGCTCGCGTTGGTCGAGATCCAATGACTCTTAGCAGAATATGAAATCGGTGGGTTCAGAAGGGTAATACGGAACGCCGTGCTGGATCCCAACGGCCTCGTATCACAAGCAGTCGAGATGACAGGCATCTTATCTGCATGGCTGTAACGGATCGTGCAGCCACGTCTCGATCCCTGAGTCAACAGATGGGGACGTTTGCAAGACAACAACCATCTGCACGAACAGTTCGACAACGTTTGCAGCAGCATGGACTATCAGCTCGGAGACCATGGCTGCGGTTACCCTTGACGCTGAATCACAGACAGGAGCGCTTGCGATGGTGTACTCAGCGACGAACCTGGGGTCAGGAACGGCAAAACGTCATTTTTTCAGATGAATCCAGGTTCTGTTTACAGCATCATGATGGTCGCATCCGTGTTCGCCGACATCGCAGTGAACGCACATTGGAAGCGTGTATTCGTCATCGCCATACTAGCGTATCACCCGGCGTGTGGTATGCGGTGCCATTGGTTGCACGTCTCGGTCACCACTTGTTCGCATTGATGGCACTTTGAACAGTGGTCGTTACAGTTCAGATGTGTTACGACCCGTGGCTCTACCCTTCATTCGATCCCTGCGAAACCCTACATTCCAGCAGGATAATGCACGACCGCATGTTGCTGGTCCTGTACGGGCGTTTCTGGATACAGAAAATGTTCGACTGCTGCCCTGGCCAACACATTCTCCAGATCTTTCACCAATTGAAAACGTCTGGTCAATGGCGGCCGAGCAACTGGCTCGTCACAATACGCCAGTCACTACTCTTGATGAACTGTGGTATCGTGTTGAAGCTGCATGGGCTGCTGTACCTGTACACGCCATCCAAGCTCTGTTTGATTCAATGCCCAGGCGTATCAAGGCCGTTATTACGGCCAGAGGTGGTTGTTCTGGGTACTGATTTCTCGGGATCTATGCACCCAAATTGCGTGAAAATGTAATGATATGTCAGTTCCAGTATAATATATTTGTCCAATGAATACCCGTTTATCATCTGCATTTCTTTTTGGTGTAGCAATTTTAATGGCCAGTAGTGTAGATGTGATGGCTGAGAAAAATACCAGATATTTATAATGTGTGTACTCTACACTGTAGTAATTGTAATATACACTTCTGGAAAGAAAATGTAAAACCATCAAGGACTGTCCTCAGTAGTATGCGAATACTGAGGGGTCGTAGTAATTGTGATTCATTTGTTACGGTCATTGGCAATCAGATGGCGCTCGGGAAGCCTGTCTGTGCATCCTCTGTTTTTGCTGCGCAGGCAGTAGCTGAGCTGCATTTAGAGGTGAAGATCGTTAACAACACTCATTCTTGGGTACAACCATGCACCACCGACGAGTATGTACTCCTGTTTAAACGGTTTCAGAGCGGGGTCGCATTGTCAGCGTGCAGGAACGGGATGGAACGTATCCACGGTTTGCAGGACATGTTGGGCGCAATGTATCTGTGGTGTGACTCTGCTTTCAACAGGAGTCTGTAGAACATTCCCACATTTGTAGACCTGATTCTGGACATCAGTGTAGAACAGGTGCACGTCAAAATTGACACATTGTGCAAGGAGCGGTGGCTGGCCGAACATCATCCAGGGACGAAATCTGGACACATATTGCACCTGCTATGTCATCACGCGTCATTTGGAACCGTCTGTTTGCAGCAGGATTAAGGTCACCTGTGCCTGTGGGCTGATTACCACAGATGTCCGACACTGCCAAGCATGGTTATCTGGCGACATAAAACAGTTGCTGGAGAATGGAATGACGCTCTGTTGACTTCATGATAATAGTAGGTTCTGTCTGTATGTGACCGATGGACGTACATGTGTACGGCATAGATCTGGTGAGTTGTCTAGTCCAGAGTTCATTTTCTCACAACACACATGTCCCATCCCTGGCTTGATGGCGTGGAAGCCATCAGTTACAACTCAATGTCATATCTGGTGTTTCTGCAGGGTAAAGTAACCAATGCCCACTGCACTGAAGACCCCTGTGTTCCTGCCAGTTCTACCACAGTAAAGCGATGTATTTCTTCAGCAGGATAACGCACATCCACATATGGCTGCTGCAAGGCAATGTGCTCTCCGTGTTGTACAAGCACTGCCCTGAACAGCACGATCACCAGATCTCTCGCCAATAGAAAATGTATGGAACATGATGAAGCGTGAACTTAATCTTTGTCCAGAGCCTGCAAGAACAATTGCCGAATTGTAACAAAAGGCGAAAGACGCTTGGGACAATCTATCACAGGATGCCATTCGGCATCTTTATGATCATTTGCACTTCAGCCTACACGCTTGAGTTGCCGACACAGAGGGGGGAGGGGGTGTCCACACTGTGTATTGATGTGACTGTTTGGGGACCTTTTTCTGTGACACATGTGTTTCAATTGTCCTGAATTTATGATCGTATGATCCTGCAACGGTGAGCCATTGAGCCATCTGCCACCTCACTTGTCCATAAAACAATAACATGAGTTTGTCCTTCAGGGTGTTGCATCTTTTTCAGGAGGTGTACATACCTAAATATATAGGTGAGAAATTTAGAATACGAATCAGCATTGAGCGCAGCAACCATCAGGCAGAGTGCAAAGAAATAACTAAGTATGGAATAAGAAAATCACGATTCATTCTGTATGTCTGGAAACAAAGCTTGTAGAATTATGATATCTGTTTCGTATCTTAGTATTAGATAGTAGATACCACGGATATTATTGTAGCACATGTTTTCAAGTCTTTATTCTACTGTAATTATCAATAACGTCGTCGAAATCTATTTTATTTGAAACTTTTCTTTCAGCTACTGAAATGGTCAGCGGGCTAACAAATCTTCATTCATTGTACAGTGAAGACAATTTTTGATTAGTTTAAGTTATAAAAAAAACTTCTTCCGCTTGTTGTGACTGAGGCACAAATGCCACTTCCCCCCCCCCTCCCCCCCCCCCCCCCCCCCACCCCCGTCAGGTTACCCATAGTCTGTGGTAGTCGATATTGCGATGTACGAGGTCTGTTCGGAAAATTCCGGAACTTTGTCCACAAAATTTTTTTACGCTTGCCATTTACTTATTGCACATAGTCTCCTTCGCAATACTCAGCTCCACAGTTGATATACCGCTCCCAACGCCGTTTCCATTTACAGAAGCAGTCATGGTACGCCTCTTGTTGGATCGCGCGAAGTACCATCTCCGAATTTTCTTTTATCTCGTTTATCGTTGCAAGTCTTCGTCCATTCAATGGGGTTTTCAACTTTGGAAATAAAAAAAGTTCACAGGGGCCAAGTCTGGAGAGACGGAGAATGAGGCAGCAGAGGGATTTCGCTTTTTGTGCAATAGTCACGCATCAACATGGATGAACGTGTGCGGATGCGTTATCGTGATTCAAGAGCCATGAACTGTCTCGCCATATTTCAGGTCCTTTCGTTCTCACATTTTCGCGCAGACGTCGCAACACCTCCGGATAGTAGCGTCGGTTAACATTTTGTCCCTGAGGCACGAATTCGTGATGAACTAATGCTTGAAAGTCAAAGAAAATTATCAGCATGGCTTTGACATTTGACCTGACCTGATGAGCTGTTTTTGGTCTTCGAAAACCTTTCCCGATCCATTGTTAAGACTGAACCTCAGCCTCAACATCATAGCCGTAGACCCATGTCTCGTCACCGGCTACGATTTTCTTAAGGAACATCTCATTCTCATTTGCGCCATCCAAATGCTCTTCACAGACTGCAAGGAGAAGGTCTTTCTGGTCTTGACTCATGAGCCTTGGGACGAACGTGGTGCCAACACGATGCATTCCAAGATTTCATGACTTGATCCAACTGAAATGTTACATTCTTCTGCAATCTATCGGACAATCAGTCTTTGATTGGCACGCACAATTTCGTTGACGTTCCTGGCATGAGCGTCGTCAGTAGACGTCGAAGGGCGTCCTGAACGTGGGTTATCTTCAACTTCCGTCCGGCCATCTTTAAACTGTTTGAACCATTCGTAACACCGAGTACGGCTTAAGCACTCATCACTATAGGCTTCCTGCATCATCTGGTATGTCTCTGTAAAGGTTTTCCTGAATTTCACGCAAAACTTAATGCAGAAGCGCTGCTCCTGTAACTTTGCCATCTCGAAATTCGCATACAACGATGAAACTTCCAGCAGTTGCACATTAAACACCCAGGCGCGTGTAAGAATGCGAACCGCATTTCGCTCCAGTGCATCACAGGCGCGAAATTACGAATGTACAGGAATTTTTGAATAGACCTCGCACATGCAAATTTACATTTCCGTTACTGCGTTAAATTGTTAGTTTGTGCAGAAATCGTTGCCGACCGACCATATCTTGACTCTATCACAATGGCGGTAGTGTAGTGTGTCACGTCACTTATTTCGATGCTTGTGTCTCCCACGACCGGGTGTCGTCTGTTAACTTGTCTCCTATGACTCGCAATGCGTGTCTGAAAAGGAGGGCAAAGAAGGAAAGGTCCCTGAAGACCTGTTACAGGCTGTACATGTCAGAGACTTGTTGACGTAACACAGCAGTGTATGGTTATGTCTTGCGTAAAAACCCTGCAGAGAGGCCTTGAAGATTTACTTTCTACAAACGTTCTCTTAGGTTCGGCCCGTCAGTGAGCTGTTAGCATATTTGGAGTATGCATACGGTTCATGTCGTAGTTTCCGAACTGTCCTCTCTTTCACTAACAGCAACTCTGTTGATAGGATGCAGGTTGCAATTCTTCGTGGGAGAAAGGAAGGCCTAAGGATGAAAGCTGCAAATTCGTTTTGCGCGCCACAACTAACAACGCAGAAACAACTGTTGAATTTGGTACAAATCCATGAAGAGAAATTTAGACTTGTTCCAGAGTGTGCAGTTCCAATAAAAATATACAGGGTGAGTCACCTAACGTTACCGCTGGATATATTTCGTAAACCACATCAAATACTGACGAATCGATTCCACAGACCGAACGTGAGGAGATGGGCTAGTGTAATTGGTTAATACAAACCATAAAAAATGCACGGAAGTATGTTTTTTAACACAAACCTACGTTTTTTGAAATGGAACCCCGTTAGTTTTGTTAGCACATCTGAACATATAAACAAATACGGAATCAGTGCCCTTTGTTGCATTGTAAAATGTTAATTACATCCGGAGATATTGTAACCTAAAGTTGACGCTTGAGTACCACTCCTCCGCTGTTCGATCGTGTGTATCGGAGAGCACCGAATTACGTAGGGATCCAAAGGGAACGGTGATGGACCTTAGGTACAGAAGAGACTGGAACAGCACGTTACGTCCACATGCTAACACCTTTTTATTGGTCTTTTTCACTGACGCACATGTACATTACTATGAGGGGTGAGGTACACGTTCGACGGGCGTTTCATAGGACGTGAAGGACGCATAAATTTTCCAGCCCGGTCTCCTTATCTTACACCTCTGGACTTCTTTCTGTGGGCTACGTTAAAGGAGAATGTGTACCGTGATGTGCCTACAACCCCAGAGGATGTGAAACAACGTATTGTGGCAGCCTGCGGCGGCATAACACCAGATGTACTGCGGCGTGTACGACATTCATTACGCCAGAGATTGCAATTGTGTGCAGCAAATAATGGCCAATACATTTAACATCTATTGGCCTGACATGTCGGGACACACTCTGTTCCACTCAGTAATTGAAAATGGAAACCACGTGTGTACGTGTACCTCACCCCTCACGGTAATGTACATGTGCGTCACTGAAAAAGACCAATAAAAAGGTGTTAGCATGTGGACATAACGTGCTGTTCCAGTCTCTTCTGTACCTAAGGTCCATCACCGTTCCCTTTGGATCCCTACGTAATTCGGTGCTCTCCGATACACACGATCGACCAGCGGAGGAGTGGTACTCAAGCATCAACTTTAGGTTACAATACCTCCGGATGTAATTAACATTTTACAATGCAACAAACGGCACTGATTACGTATTTGATTATATGTTCAGATGTGCTAACAAAACTAACGGGGTTCCATTTAAAAAACGTAGGTTTGTGTTAAAAAACATACTTCCGAGCATTTTTTTATGGTTTGTATTAACCAATTACACTAACCCCTCTCCTCACGTTCGGTCTGTGGAATCGATTCCTCAGTATTTGATCTGGTTTACGAAATATATCCAGCGGTAACGTTAGGTGACTCACCCTGTATATGGTCTTGCTATTTATAGTGTGTGCTTCAGGTTGTTCTGTATCTTCTGTCTGCCACATTGATAATAACTAATAAGTAAATGTACCTCTGTAACTGAATCATCAAAATAAAGTGCTATATTACTGAGTCAAGCGGAGAGCCCCCCTTATTTAGAAAAACCCACACCCACAAATTCGTGTCTTCTGTGGTGCATTGGATAGATTGATCGAGTAACCAGAAAGGCATCACATTGGGGAAAAATAGTTTTTCTTCTTCTATGCTCTCGAGTTTAAAGTATTCGATAATATCAATGCCGTAAAATATTCCAGCGCTGTATCTTTTACAATACCATATCTTTAGCTGTCAGCAGGACTAATTGAGACTGTGTGTTAGTATTTGATCTAGGCGTCAGAAGCGTGACCTGCGTCAAGCAGCCGAACGGTCAATGTCGCCACAAGATTAGCGAAATACACTATGCGCAAGGCTTAAGTCTCCCATTCACGGAGTAGACAGTTAGAAAGTGTGTCTACAGTCATAAGGAATCAATTGGTCTGTCGTTCTAGATGTCGCCTCTCCAGGGAAGCATAAACGTTTCCGGTCCACTTTGTAGCGACAGGAAACCATGAACTCTGAAGCGCTCTCCACGAAGCCAATGCAGCTGCCTTCACTGGGCGCTGAGCAGTGTCGCGTGATCCAGAACAGGTCCCATCTTGGAAATACTCAGTAATTAAATAGAGAGACTCGTGTGAGGTTTCAAATCGAGAATTATCTTTCCTCCTCTATTCACACGCCACTAAACGCTGTCCAGAATCCTATCCAGTGTGGTGTATTACACTCATGAGTCGCAGAGATGGCTGCTGTGTTTCTGTCGCCAAGTGAAAGGATAATTTTCGTTTGTCACCTGACTGGGTTGTTCTCAGGTCCTACTCTGGATTTCGTTTTGAAGGGAAGCAAAAGTACCTATTACCACCATTCGATATTGTTGTTGAACGCTGCCGGAAGAAGATGTTCGATAGCAGCTCGTTGAATAGTAGCCGGATCATTGGTGTCTGACGATTTGGGAATCCTATATCCGACTTCTTGGAAGGCTCTGGGAATTATCGTAGCAGCGAATCGAGTGAGTCCCCTTGAGTGCTTCAATTTGGGGCAGCCGCCGCCACGAGAGGCTACTGCAGTGGCCTGCAACTTGTTGACGACAAAGCTTGTCGTTCACTATAGTGGATTCTGACAGTAGATAGACTGGCCACAGCAGCGTTTGAATTTTGTGCCCCTCCCCCTCCACCCCCCACCCCCACCCCAGCAATACTTATTTTGTAGGAAGAGAAACCACATAATAACTTTGATAGTGCACCCTGCTGAAGGTCGTGTACCTGGCAGCCATTCGTCAGGCCAGCCCCTTGCTACGACGCTGGGGCACAGAGCCGCCATTCACTCACCATTTCAATATTGAGTAGCAACAAACGGTTAGCGATCAGACCATCTAAAATCACCGCCACGCTGTGGGATACAGCAGTCACGATCTCAAACAATTAGTATCAAACAATAACACTGCCACCAGGCGCTCGAAATGTGGTAAGAGGTCGTCTAGACTGATGAGCCATGGTAGACGCCTATGGTGTACGTCAGAAATCGCACGAGGCGATGTGTTTTATTGAATCTGCAGTGCTGTAGACAACGGCGCTAAGGTTGACGTTGTCTTCCTCGGCTTCTGGAAGGCATTTGACACAATCCAGCACTTCTCTCTAGCGAAAAAAAATACGACCTTACTGATTATTGGACCAGATTTGTAACTGGATTCAAGACTTCCTAGCAAACAGAGCTTAGGGTCGCTCTTAACGGACCAAAATCGGAAGACGTAAAGGTAATTTCAGGAGTAAGCAAAGGAAATGTAGTGGGACCGTTAATATTTACAATATATATAAATGATCTAGCAGGCAAAGTCGCAAGCTTCATAAGGCTGATCGCCGATGATACGATTGTCTGTAAGAAGGTAACAAACGCCAGAAGACTTTTAGCGATTTGCAGGAAGACCTGTAGACGACTGATGAATGGTGCTGGGGCTGGCAGTTGACTCTGAATGTAAATGATTGTAAAGATACTGCTTATACATAGGAGAAGAAACCAGCTACTATACAATTACACTGCTAATGACATATTGCCGGCCGGAGTGACCGAGCGGTTCTAGGCGCTTCAGTCTGGAACCGCGCGACCGCTACGGTCGCAGGTTCGAATCCTGCCTCGG
Source organism: Schistocerca piceifrons (assembly GCF_021461385.2). Lineage (NCBI taxonomy): Eukaryota > Metazoa > Arthropoda > Insecta > Orthoptera > Acrididae > Schistocerca > Schistocerca piceifrons. The sequence goes on along the minus strand of NC_060145.1, from coordinate 217,734,123 downwards.
GCATGGATGTGTGTGATGTCCTTAGGTTAGTTAGGTTTAAGTAGTTCTAAGTTCTAGGGGACTGATGACCTCAGATGTTAAGTCCCATAGTGCTCAGAGCCATTTGAACCATTTTGATGGCAGATTGCTGGAGACGGTAACTATCGTAAAATATCTAGGATACACTGCTGATGGCATACTGCTGGAAACGGCAACTATCGTAAAATATCTAGGAGTAATCATCCGGAGCGACCGTAAGTCAAATGACCACAGAAAAAGTAGTAGGGAAAGCAGATGCCGGACTGAGATTCATTGGAAGAATCTTAAAGAAATGTATTCATCCACGCAAGAAGTGGATTAGAAAAAATTTGTTCGTCTGGTTCTTGAATATTGCTCATCAGTCTGGGACGCTTACCAAGTTGGATTAATAGAAGTGATAGACAAGATCCAAAGAAGAGCGGCGCGTTTCGTCGCGGGATCTTTTGGTCGGTGCGAGAACTTTACGAGGATGCTCAACAAACTCCAGTGGCGGATGCTACAAGAGAGGCGTTCTGCATCATGGAGAGGTTTACAGTTGAAATTCCGAAAGAGAATGTACCGGGGAGAGTCGGGCAACAAACTTACTACTTCCTCCCACGTGCGTCTCGCGAAAAGAATTCGACTAGAAAAACTCTAAAAATTATAGCAAATGCGGAGGTTCACCGACAATCATTCTTCCCAGGCACCGTTTGCGAATGATACAGAGAAGGGGTATCACTTAGTGGTACCAGAGATACCCGCTGCCAGACACCAACACGTGGAATTGCGGAGTATAGATGCAGATGTAGACTGTGTGATGAAAAGGGGAAGGGGTGAAACTACGTTTAAGAGTGGTAATGACGCTGTGGGAAGTCGCATGTGTTACCGGTAATTTCACTATTTACGAAACTCAAACGAGACTGTGCAGCGATTGTTGGATGCACTTCTGTTTAGCAGCGCAAAACTTTCATTGGAAAGCTGCAGTTCCGTGTTATAGTGAAAGGCTGCATGAAGTCGGCAGTATACTAGCAAGTTGTTGAAAGTGCGCTGATATTACCAAGTGTGTGTTAAAAGGTAATTTCGGATTCTGGACCTACTTACACAACAGTGACCATTTAAAAACAACACTGTTAATATAATTCAACAACAATTAACGAATCTTGTTATTATTTTTTAATTTTTTTAGATAGGAAGAAAGTTCCTCCCCCTGATATTGGTGGGGCTAAACAGCAAGTCCCTATTTCATCTACCCGACCGCCTCGCCATAAATGGCAGTTACGCAGGTTGTCAGCTCAATGATACATTACCGGCCATTAAAATTGCTACACCACAAAGATGACGTACTACAGACGCGAAATTTAACCGACAGGAAGAAGATGCTGTGATATGCAAATGATTAGCTTTTCAGAGCATTCACACAAGGTTGGCGCCGGTAGCGCCACCTACAACGTGCTGACATGAGGAACGTTTCCAACCGATTTCTCATAGACAAACAGCAGTTGACCGGCGTTGTCTGGTGAGACGTTGTTGTGATGCCTCGTGTAAGGAGGAGAAATGCGTACTATCACGTTGCCGACTTTGATAAAGGTCGGATTGTAGCATATCGCGATTGCGGTTTATCGTATCGCGACATTGCTGTTCGCGTTGGTCGAGATCCAATGACTGTTAGCAGAATACGGAATCGGTGGGTTCAGGAAGGTAATAAGGAACGCCGTGCTGGATCCCAACGGCCTCGTATCACTAGCAGTCGAAATGACATGTATCTTATCCGCATGGCTGTAACGGATCGTGCATTCACGTCTCGATCCCTGACTCAACAGATGAGGACGTTTGTAAGACAACAACCATCTGCACGAACAGTTCGACAACGTTTGCAGCAGCATGGACTATCAGCTCGAAGACCATGGCTGCGGTTACCCTTGACGCTGCATCACAGACAGGAGCGCCTGCGATTGTGTACTCAACGACGAACCTGGGTGCACGGCCGGCCGTGGTGGCCGTGTGGTTCTAGGGGCTCCAGTCCGGAGCCGCGCTGCTGCTACGGTCGCAGGTTCGAATCCTGCCTCGGGCATGGGTGTGTGTGATGTCCTTAGGTTAGTTAGGTTTAAGTAGTTCTAAGTTCTTGGGGACTAATGACCACAGCAGTTGAGTCCCATAGTGCTCAGAGCCATTTGAACCTGGGTGCACGAATGGCATAACGTCATTTTTTCGGATGAATCCAGGTTCTGTTTACGGCATCATGATGGTCGCATTCGTATTTGGCGACATCGCGGTGAACGCACATTGGAAGCTTGTATTCGTCATCACCATACTGGCGTATCACCCGGCGTGATGGTGTGGGGTGCCATTGGTTACACGTCTCGGTCATCTCTTGTTCGCATTGACGGCACATTGAACAGTGGACGTTACATTTTAGATGTGTTACGACCCGTGGCTCTACCCTTCATTCGATCCCTGCGAAACCCTACATTTCAGCAGAATAATGCACGACCGCATGTTGCAAGTCCTGTACGGACCTTTCTGGATACAGAAAATGTTCGACTGCTGCCCTGGCCAGCACATTCTCCAGATCTCTCACCAATTGAAAACGTCTGGTCAATGGTGGCCGAGCAACTGGCTCGTCACAATACGCCAGTCACTACTCTTGATGAACTGTGGTATCGTGTTGAAGCTGCATGGGCAGCTGTACCTGTACACGCCATCCAAGCTCTGTTTGATTCAATGCCCAGGCGTATCAAGGCCGTTATTACGGCCAGAGGTGGTGGTTCTGGGTACTGATTTCTCGGAATCCATGCACCCAAATTGCGTGAAAATGTAATGATATGTCAGTTCCAGTATAATATATTTGTCCAATGAATACCCGTTTATCATCTGCATTTCTTTTTGGTGTAGCAATTTTAATGGTCAGTAGTGTGTGTGTGTGTACTGCCTTCAGCCTAGTAAACCAACATGGTACTGAAATTAGTCATCGAGTTAATGAATGCGTTATGTTCTGCGTTATCGAAAGACATGCTTACACTTCAGTCCCACTCAGCGCCCGATTACTAATTCGAGTGGAGTCCCAGGGACCACTATAAGGCGTCCCACACGCGCTGCCTACAGAACAGACTACGAGTCGCTCGTCAGTCCCCTCGGCACAGTATTAGGTGCGTGGCGCGTGTGTTAAAGCAACGGTCGGGTGCCTAACCGCCACCTCTGCTGGCGTTTTCGATCACTTTTTCTCAACAGGAGGCTACTGCCCAAACGCAACTGGTTACTTCTAACTGCTCCAGCTTTGATTCGTTGTATTGTTTACTCACGAGAGTACACAGGAAGTGCCAATACCCAATTTCCCAGAAAGATCTCTCAGTCGAAGAGGAGTCAAAGTAAGTGAACACGTGTCTCGGCTTGTCCTCAGATGCTCGACCGTTTCTGAGAAAATGACGGTCAGAGTTCTGTACGAATTTAGATGCCTTTTAGCGCGGGATAGCCTCAGGAGAAGTTGTGCTACTGTGGTTAGCGTTACGACCTCTCACTCTTGCTCTCCGTGTTCGAAACTCCGATTGTTTTTATTTTATTCATTTACCTTCCTATGTCAGTAAAAGGCTACTACACGAATGTTTCTTATTAAGTTAGGGGATTCAAGAGCGTTATATTAATATAAAATTACAACTGGGTTTCATAATAATTGTCACACATTTATTATATAACATAAGTATGTGTGGTACAATGTTTTTAAATTCTCATGTTCTTATATTTATTCTTAAAGCAATTCTTATAATTTTTTCTTACGTGTGTGCTACAGAAGATTTGGTGCATTCCCTTGGATGATACATAGAAGTTCCGAACACCATGAGCATTGCACGAAGGCAGGTTTGCCACCGTGACATTTCTTCCTATGAATCTCACTCTGGAAAGGAAAGTCACTAACAATTCTGGAAATTTCACGCGTTGGCAATAATTTCGCGACAAACGACGCAAAGTAGATCACTTTACCGAAAACTGACGCTTGCAGCTGATTATGAATCAAGATGCACTACAAGAATTTCAACGAAAACATATTTAAATAATTTTCTCATTTATTTTATTCTTAGCATTTTTCCTTTTTTATTAACTTACAGGGTGTTTATAAATGAACATCGGGGTTTTAGCGCTTTATAATTTTTATTACATTAAACTTACAGTTATAAATGATGTGTCAAATGAAAGAGCCACTCAAACAGTTTTACCAAGAACCTTATAAATGTTCACTGGCATAACGAAGTACGCGATTCACTGTATCCAAGCGCTGGATAGGCCGCAAGACGCCCAATGACAGGGCTTGCTTTACATGGACTCCACGTTCACCCGACCTAACGCCATGCAATTTTTTCCTTTGGGGCTTCATCAAGGTTCGTGTGTACGTGCCTCCGCTACCAGCAGACCTCCCTGAATTAAGTAACCGGATTGAAGCAGCTGTTGCTACAATCGCTGAAGACATACTTATCAACGTTTGCGAAGAACTCGGCTATAGAATTGATGTGTACCGTGTGACAAATGGTGCTCACACTGAACATTTATAAGGTTCTTGGTAGAACTGTTTGAGTTGCTTTCATTTGACATATCATTTGTAACTGTAAGTTTAATATATAAATATTATAAAGCGTTAAAACCCCGATATTCATTTATAAACACCCTGTAATTTGGTTTTTTAGTAAACGAATAAGGACAATGTTTTTTCAATATAGATTGGAAAACATTCCTGTAGCGATCTCCTTCGGGCGTGGATAGACAAATGAAAAACAAAAATGAATGTTATAATGGGGTTTCGAACATGGCGCTAAATCGTGAAGGCGTGACGCTATCCACTGTTCCACCATTTCAGTTGGCCTACGTGTTCGCCAAAAGGCACATACAGCACCTCGAAAACTTTAACCGGCATGTTCTTAGAACCGGTAGAGTATGTACTAGTTAGCCGAGACTCGTGTTCGCTTATTTTGAGCCCCCTTCTACTGATCCAAGTTTCTGGGAAATCGGGCTGTGGTACCTGCCGTGTTCTCTTTGTCAGTCTCTACACGTCTGTTCCAGTCTGAATTAGATACATCAAATACTGCGACATTGTTGTCGTTGTTGTTGTAGCTGCGGTCTTCTACAATACAAAGACTGCGGCTCTCCACGCTAGATTACCCTGTGCGAGCTCTTAATCTCTGTACAAGTGCTGCAACATATATCTATTTGAATTTGTTCACTACTTTCAGGCCTTGATTCCCTCTACGACTCTTACCACCGATACGTAAGTCGCCGGTTGGTCGTCGAATACAAGCACTGGTCACTAGGCAGCCAAACTACCCCATATGGGGTCTCGGTCAATAATGACATACAGTCGTTTCATTTCATTTTCAGTCACACAAAGCTCAAATCCGAAAACTGTCTGGTTGCATTTTATGTCTACATAAACCGCCAATTTAAATCACAGTTGCGGTTCATCATCCACGATACAATGAATATTTAAAGGAATTTTTTTCTTTGAAACTGTAATATCATGGCATGTACAATAGTCTTGTAAAAGTGATCCAAGGATGAATAATGCCACAACTACTGTTAATTATCAGACGCAAATCCACCTCAAGTCAGCTCATTGTAGTTCCAGACACTAGCTGGTTGAGACTACGGCAGCGACACACATTTCAGCCTGGCTCGTGCTGATAGTTTAGCCTTCCCACTACTGTTATTACGCGGATAATGCTGCTCATTATTTCATGTTAGAACATTTCCCGCTGCAAATTACTTCCTTCAGTGAACGTCTTTAATATAATTCCTGAAGTGATAACCTCATACTGCTCCAGTTGCTGTAACTAGTAACTTCTACACTGCCTCATCAAAAGTACCTGAACATCTATACGCAATGTGGAATTGACCGCTAGATGTCAGAACAAGCGGATCCGCTACTAAAAAGCGAGAAAGGGAGACTGAGAGTACTGTGCTGCCGGTAGATAAAGCAGCGACAGCCGAATGGTTCTATCAGAAGAATGGCTCTGAGCACTATGGGACTCAACTGCTGAGGTCATTAGTCCCCTAGAACTTAGAACTAGTTAAACCTAACTAACCTAAGGACATCACAAACATCCATGCCCGAGGCAGGATTCGAACCTGCGACCGTAGCGGTCTTGCGGTTCCAGACTGCAGCGCCTTTATCTATCAGAAGAGTTGTGGCAGCCAGCCGTAGTGGAAGAGTGCCAAAATTTGGCCAAGGCCGCACAGATGTGAGTGATCCTGATCGGGGAGTCCTCATCTTGCAACTTATGATTTCCATTTTTTCGGCAAGCGGAAAGAACATTCGAGTGGAAAGAGATTTTCCAACGATGAGGACGTTCACACACTGGTTTTAGAATGGCTCTGGGGCCAAGGTGCGGATTTCTGCCCTAGAGAAATTGGACGATTGGTAGAATGTTCCAAATACATAATAATGCGTAACTTACTTCCTGAAGTCCTCTCGTAAATACTTGAAAGGCGCCTCGCGTCTTCTTCTCATGATTAACTTTGTTAAGTTTCACAGTTTGCGCAGTCGACCTTTCCTTGGATAATAACTTAATGAATAAATCTGACATTGTCCCAATAAGAGTAAGCGATCTTAAACAGATAATCAAATGTAGCTTTGAAATCTTTCCATAAATTTTTTTTACAACTTCGAAAATTTCCTATACATGCCTCAAATGCATTTAACATTAAAAATTTTTTTACAAAGTGGTGGCCAGCTTCAAAGAAATATTGCCTTTAGTAATAAAATTATTTAAATATGTTATTCGTTTACTTTCAAAAACTTGCAGGGAATTAACATACTACATGTAGTATTATAAACGCACTCGCAGTGTATAATAATATTACATCGTCCATAACATTATTATTTTAAATCGTCAGGTAGAAGGTGCTACCTACAACCTTAAACAACATAAGGGAAAATATATATTAGTACTTTATGGTCCTAGAACATTAATAATGTTATGGATGGTGTAACAGTCTTATATAATGCGAGTGCATTTATAATGCTACATGTAGTGCGTTAGCGCCCTGTAAATTTTTAGAAGTAAGCCAATAGAAATTTTTACATAATTTTAACACTTACGGCAATATTTCTTTTGATTTGCTGTTCTCAAATCTGAAGACCGTAATTAAGCTACCGAAACTGGCCACCACTTTGCGGAAAAAAAAGAAAAGGGAGAAGTTTAACGTTAAATGCGATTGGGACAATATATAGAAAATTCTGAAAGTTTTACATAAAGTTTTTAAAATTTTTGTAGTTTTACATACGATTAAAATAACTTATTCTGCTCAGTAAAGGATAACAGAACTACAAAACTATTATGCACTTTTCGGCTAAGTAGGCGTTTCGAAGCGTCTTAAAATGTTCCAGGCATAATTGCACAGACGATAAAGCATCTGACACATGAATACAGTTCTCGTAAAAGGCGTGTTACGTGTCTCTCCGGTACTGTTCAAAACAGGTGACGATCACATTCTTTCCTATACTGCTATTCCTTCTGAATTCTTAACCAATGCCGCCCCATCCCTACTGGACCCTCATCACCGTTTATCCCTCCACCATAATCTGCTTCAGAGATAAATGTTTGTGTTATTCCCACCATTACCTAGTGATCGACTAGAAAGAAGTGGGAGGGGAAACAAGGAAGATTAGTGTTTAACGCCCCGTCAACGACAACGTCAATAGGAAAAAATGGCGAAGGAATCGACCGTGTCCTTGATAAAAGAACTATCCCAGCATATCCATTAAGCGATTTAAGGAAATCGCGGGTAAACTGAATTCGATAGTCTGGACGGCGATTAGCTAAGCTGCCGTGAATGAGAGTCGCAGTGTCTTAACCACTGCCACATCCCGGTCTGTAACTAGCAACAGTTCAATGAAGTACTGCAGCGAAATGATGCTTCTTTTGTTTGCTGCGTGAGTGAAAAAATGGGCAGAAAGTTACATAAGATGGTACATTCCAATGTACTGAGTATAGAGGTGGCCGATATGTACACGTGCATGTAGATGTAGAAATACACTACTAAGCAAAAGTGCATGGACACGTATTAGTGGACATTAATACGCGAAGTGTCAACCTTCATCTTTATGACGATTTGAACTCTGCTCGAGACACAGTGAGGCGTCAGAATGTCTACGGAGAAATAGCAGCCCATTATTCTTCAAGAGCTTCTTTTAGTGGCAGGTCCCGCTTCTTGTGTGATGTAAGTGTTCAGTTTCGCATTAAATAAAGGTATCTGTATATTTTTGATCAGATAGTGTACATAAAAATAATTACTTTTCTCAATCTATCTCATATCTTATATTGGACGCTGGCATCTAGAGCGAAGTCGACGTTCTAATCCTCCCCAGAAAGGTGTTCCATTGGCCTCAGGTTATTGTTACAGCGTAAAGTCAAGCGCCGGCATGCAAGTCGGGAATGAGAGAGTGGAGAGGGCTGTGATAAGACGTCAGTCAATCGCATGCTGACCGACCTCTCTCCAGGAAGACAACGCAACAAAAGCGGCCTCTATGCAAAGAGGACATAAGCGCCGCAGCCGACTGATGGCAGCCCAGTTCTACAAGAGGCTTCAAAGAAGTGTGAAAACTCATTAGTTTGCTCGTACATTCAGTGTAGCTCAAACTTGGAATTATTGTACTGAAGAAACTAGATTATTTTGTCTGTCGCCATTTGCTTGCCACACATCTATGTAATTCTTAAAGCTAAGTATTGTCATTTACTATTTTGTAATAAAACTCTTTAATATGAGTTGTTTGAATGTTGTCTGGGCACCTACAAATCCCTAATCCGTCCTATCCTCTGTTATGCAAGCGTTGCCTGGATCTTGGCTCCCCCCCCCCCTTTCCCCCACTTTTACAAGGCCCTCCAAATCCTCGAACACCACGCGCTCTGCCTTGCCTACCGTATCCGCCTTCCTTCCCCCACACGACTCCTGTATGACCTCATCCTCTTCCCGCACCTCCTGCTTTTCCTACAACAACTCCATATCCTTTACTCTGTCTGCAGGCTTGATCCCCCCCACCCCCTTGGTTTTCTCCTTCCTCTCCACCCCTCACCCACTGCTGCGCCTCTATCACTGTGTCCCTCACTCTCTCCACCTCCACACCCCCCATATCCTTCATCAGGGCAATTTAGAGCACCCCCAGATGTTGAACTTCACGGTCACATCTACCCTTCCTTCCAACTGTAACCAGGCCTTGTTTCCCCCCTCTCCAGGGCCCTCTTTTCCCTCTCCCCTCCCACCCACAGCAGATTTTCCTCCTTCCTTCCCTGAGTCCCTGCACCCCCTCCTCGGCTGTTTTTCTCTCTCATCCCTTCTCTCCCTAGCCCTCCTTTGGCGTTCCCCTCACCTCATCCCCCTTTCACTCCCCTCCTCCTCGCCTGCCTTTCCTTTTTTCCCTTTTCTGCTGTTGTCCCCCCACCCCCACCCCCCAGCAGATCCTCCTGGGCTTTTATTCATTCTCAGTGTGCTGTGTGTTTGTGTGTTGTGTTTCGGTGCCGTTATACAGTGTCATCTAGTGATGTGGTTTTAATTGTGTGCTTGACCTGTTTATCGTCCATGACTGTTCTGTGCTACACCATCTGTCACCTGGCTGTATTAATTGTTCTACGACCTTTTATGCTCTGGCTGTACTTTGCCTGGTGCCTTATAATCTAGTGTGTTTTTTTTTTTTGTAACATACTTTTTTAGATTTTTATCTCTGACTTATAGTCATCGCTTTGTATGCTTTCTTTTCTTGTGTTCCGCCTTTTTTGTTTCTATATTCCGCCATTTTTCTTCTTTATATTGTTTTAAATAACTTCCTGTCTATTTATGTCTCTCGACCGAAGGGCAGCGCTTATGCTGCTGCCAGCCCGCCCCTGATGGTGAATCTAAATTACAATAAAGGAAAAAAACATTGTCTAGCGATCTGAGAATGCAGGTTTCCTAGACACCCCATATTCGACGACTAGGCAGGATTAAAAAAAAAATGTTCAAATGTGTGTGAAATCTTATGGGACTTAACTGCTAAGGTCATCAGTCCCTAAGCTTACACACTACTTTACCTAAATTATCCTAAGGACAAACGCACACACACCCATGCCTGAGGGAGGACTCGAACCCCCTCCGGGACCAGCCGCACAGTCAATGACTGCAGCGCCTTAGACTGCTCGGACTAGGTAGGATTCAACACAGATGTTGCCTTACGACAGGGTGCATTGTCATGCTGATGCAGTCATTGTCTCGGAATTGTTCCTCTATTGTTGCAGTACACCATGTAGTGGAACGTGTTCACATCCTTTCACGTTTCCAGTTTTCTAAGGTGCAATTAGAGAACCATACTCCAACCACGAGAAACAATCCCTTCTGTAACAGTGCACCCAAATCCTTCCATCCAACTGCCACTGGGTGCAGTATGATTCTTCACTCCAGACCACTCATTTCCAGTCATTCATCGACTAGTGGCGTCTCTCTTTACACCATCTGAAGCATCACCTATCACTGACTACATAAACGTGTAGCCCAAGAGTACCTGCCCGACCATTGTTCCCCATATTTTTAACTCCCCACCCACATTCATTGCGCTAGCTGGACTGCTGGTAGTGCTCTGGAATGCTTGAGAGATTTCTTCCGTTGATTTCACGTGATTTTTTACAACCACCCTCCCCAACTCTCGACATTCCTGTCCGTCAGTTCGTGAGATCTTCCTCGACTTGGTTTCGCTGGGGTTGTTCCTTCACGTTTCCAACTTCACAATCATGTCGACATGGGGAGCTTTAGAAAGGCTGTATTATAACTGGTTGATTTATAACTCAGGTGACATCCAATTATTAGAGTACACTGGAAGTCAGTGGGCTCCACTGACCGAGCCATTCTGATGTTGCTGCTTCTTTACTGACAATACAATACTTACCGCCTCCTTTTTTAGTGGCATGTCCTGCTTCTTGTGAGACGTAAGTGCTTAACTTCGCATTACATAGGGGTGTCCGTATATTTTTGATCAGATAGTGTATATAAAAATAATTACTTTTTTCCATCTATCTCATATCCCTAACTAAACCGCTAAAGCAATGGTCGTGTTTGCTCATTGGACGTGCATTATCCTCTATAAATTCAGAATCATAACATAGTCACATATAAGAACTAAACACAAGCAAAGTAATTTCATTCTAGTTTCAAAACGATTAGTTCAAACTTCTGGAGATTCGCTCTGTTGCATTTTAAACAGGAATTCTGTAGACTGCAGCAGAATGACGTGATTCACCTAGTGCTATAATCCTCGCAAAACAACAAAAACCGATCACTGAATAGCTGCCGGCATGTGTTTGTTGCCGTTGCTAGGTATCGAAAGTGATTTGGCGAAGACTGAAACGTGACGGCTAACGGGCGCCCCGTATCTGTGTTTAGGCTTCGCCTAAACAGCCAACCCAGTGGCCGACATCACGTGTCAAGGTACGTCGGTTAGTTCTGTTTCCCGGGAAAAGCTAACAGCGTGTTTGCGTTCTCGATGTTCACGAACGTCTTCCCTTCCACTAATTCCTGTAGTTTTACTTTTTGTAAAATAGTTAGATAGATTATGAAGCGATATCTACTCGTGGAAATACGACTATGTGTTTGAGGCGGTGATGGAAACATAGCATTGCTAGCATTCGACTGAAAAGAACTGGACTGTGTAATGGATCTTGAACAGCCGCCTCTAATCTTCGAAGCAGAGAGTGAAACATAAAAAAATTAGACAATTACGGCAGAGGGAGACTAGGTACGTACATAGCACATAGAAATGTCCCTCCGCATTACCTAATATAATTTAACCATGCTGTATTTAAAAAAAATTAAATCTTATTTTGCTTGTTGCTTATGTTTCTCTGAAGTTAGTTGCACCAAATGAATAGTCATATCGTTATTACACACATTACCGTAGGTTTAGTATTCCCTACTTACCTTCCTTAACATAAAATTATGTTGAACGGTCTTCAACTATTTACAGTGTGAAATCAGACGCTGTCTTCACAGCTGTGCTTTTTCGTTGATAATATGCAGTCAACCATTATAGTTCCATAGAACTGACACTGAGACTGAGTCCGACTAAGACGTGGTACATAGTGGGAGAAGAATGAAAAATCTTCACCCAAAACTGTGACTTACAGTACAGCTGGGATGACATTTGTAATTTTTTGACAATAAACACCTCTCTTTTCTTTGATACAAATTCAGTTAAATTTTACGTAGGAGTAATCCGATGAATTACAGACGTCGATTTGGAGTAGGATTTTGGATCATATACTGCAATCAAACATTATAAATCAGCTCGATGAAAGGATCTTTTGTCAAATGGTCACCACGATTCAGAAAATATTGTTATTCTGATGAATCATAAATAGTCCTTTAAGCACACAAAGTAATTGGCGCTATCGACAGAGGATGACAAATTTATTCCATATTTTTAGATTTCCAGAAGATTTTTCCACATCTTTACTCACAAGCGGCTTCTAATTAAATTGCTTTCTTGTGGAGTACCGTCTCAGTTGTGCGACTGCACTGGTGATTTCCTGCCGGAAAGATCATAGTTCGTAGTAAATGACGAAAAGCCATCGAATAAAACAGAAGTGGTATCTGACGTTCCGAAAGGAAGTGTGACAGGCCCTCTGCAGTTTCTAATCCACATAAATGTCTTAGGAGACAATCTGAGTAGCCATCTTAGATTGTTTGCAGATGATGCTGTCACCTTCTCGTAAAGTCATCAGAAGAACAAAACCAACTGCGAAATGACTTAGACAATACAACTGTATGGTGCGAAAAGTGGCAATTTACTCTAAGTGAAAAATGTGAAGTACCAATGCTGAAAGGAATCCGCTAAATTTCGGTTACATTATAAAAAGTTTCGAATGAAAATAATACTTAGGGATTATAATTACAAATAACTTAAATTGGGACGATCGCGTGGGTAATGCTGTGGGGAAAGCGAACGAAACACAGCGTTTTATTTGCAGAACACCTAGAAGATGCAAAAGGTCTGCTTAACAAACTGCCTGCATTACACTTGTCCGTCCTTTTATGGAGTATTGCGGCGCAGTAAGGGCGTAGTTACCAGATAGGACTGATGGAGGACATCGACAAAGATCAAACAAGAGCAGCTTGTATTATCACGAAATAGCAGAGAGATTGCCACGGATATGATATGCGGGTTGCGATGGCAATCATAAAGAAGAGGCGTTTTTCGTTGTTGCAGGATCTTTTTATCGAATTTCAGTCACAAGCTTTCTCCTACGAATGAGGAAATACTTTGCTAGCACCCATCTACCCAGGGAGAAATGATCGTCGTAGTAAAATAAGAGAAATCAGTGCTCGCACGCAAAGATTTAAGCGTTCGTTTTTCCCGTACGCTGTTCAAAAGCGGAATGGTAGAGAAATATCTTGAAGATGGTTCGATGGCCCATCTGTCAGGCACATCATTGTGAATTGCGGATCAATCATGTAGCTATAGATGTAGATAAATGGTGTCCAAAGCCAGGAAATCCCGTCTCACCGAGTGACTTCCTCCAGAAATTTAATTTGCTACCCCGTTTCCATGCACGCTGATAGCCAAGTACTTCGTGGCGACGCTAAGTCAGCGACTGACGTGGAGTCAACACGTCGACGAATTGTAGAGGAAGGCTTCTCAAATCATGCGAGTTTCCGACCCGCTAACCAGTGAAATACCATCGCTATCAAATATATGTGGACTCCAAATCTTTGGGGTCTGTATCCTGTCTCTAACGGAGAACCTCTGTCCTATCTGGAGCGCAGCAACAAATTATCACATTGAGAAACTACAACGACTTCAAACCACTATCACCATTTCCAGCCAGCTACCTCTACGAATTTGCGGAGGAAGAAGTTGTCAGTAGCGGCTTTCTAGAATACGCTAATAAAGCCGTGAATCCCCATACTGTATTAATATTGTGCTTAGAACACGAGCTCAAGAACAATATGCCTTTAAGTAATAATGGCTAGCAAGAAGATATAACTGAAGTCAGCGAATTCCATCTTAACAACGAACACAGAAATGGCAGAAAGCCGAAGATCTGCACAAGGGCACCTGGTACAGACATTATCGCAGGCACAATGGTACGCTAAAATTGCCGATATGAAACATGACTCATCTGGCAAAGGGAACAAGAGGCAGTTAGTAATGACCACTGCCGGATTGAAATTTGCCCATGGCTGCTACCAACAACTCCTCCGTAGAATTCACGTAATGCTATCACCATACCGTAACTGTGGCAGATCCAGTGTGTCAACCACATATACTCTGAGTGTGCTGGACACAAAGAAATCAAACTGTTGCTCGTGAAATTCTTGTTGAAGGTTGGCATTAAAATATCGTCTATCACTTTCAGTTCGCTTGTGTGTGTGTGTGTGTGTGTGTGTGTGTGTGTGTGTGTGTGTGTGTGTGTGTGTACGGGCTTGTTTATTTTGATTATTTAGAATATATTTTCAAAGATATATTAGACACTGTATTACAAGAGTGTGCTGACAACGAATGCCTCCGAATTTGCTATATGAAAACCCATTAGGCTTTTTAGATAAAACCAACGTTATTAACTTTCTACATTTTTATTCATCATGTCCTCATATTTATTTCTCAACATAGCTATCCTGGTGAAGAACACATTTATTCCAACGAGAGGCCAAAACGTTGATACTGTCTCTGTAGAATGTTTGACTTTGTTGACGGAGCCACAACCTCACCTTTGCTTGCACCGCTGCGTCAATACCCGAGTGGAGTCCTCGAAGGTGTTCTTTAAGTTTTAGAAACGGTTAAAAGTTGGATAGAGCCAAGCCCGAACTAATGGAGGATTATAGACAACAGTGAACCCAAGGCGTCGGATTGTTGCAGATGTGGCAGTAATCGTGTGTGGTCTGGCAATGTTATATACTAAAGGAGAAGCTGCTTCATGTGTGGACGAACTCTTCGATTTCGAAACTCGCTTACATCACACAATTCCTACGCACCGACAGTTACGTTACACGCCGGCATGTTACACGCTGTAATTTGGAGCCCAGTAGCGGTAGAGGGCTGCAAATACGTAGTGATGACGAATGAAGAAGTAGAATGTTAATCACATTTGTTTTACTTAAAAAGCGTTGAGAGTTCCCACATTAAAAAAATCGGAGACATTACTTTTCAGCACGTTCTTTTATATAAATGACATCTTCAATTTAAATGGGATTTCTGTAGTAAATTAGTTTGCAATGTTTGGAAAGGCAGTCCTGTAACCATGAAATGGATGTATTGTTGTGCCCGGAGGCCCATAACATAAAATACCAAAAAATTAAGACATTGCTCCAAAATACTGAAAACGGAATTTAAACCCTTGACAGAAAAAATTTCAGTGCGATCAATCTAAAAGTAACATTTTAAGAAAAAAAAGGACGAGAAATAAACGACTAATTTAAATGTGTACCTGTTGAGTGTTTCACGTCTTTGTAGCTCTTTGCATCTGAGAACCCTATGTTTAACATATTCCATAATGACCGGATAAGTTTAACAGGCGTTTACGAACAAGTTGAGGTGAGAGAACGTTCGTATCTATTGAGTAACGAGTTAATGCACACCTGTTTTCATCTCGGTCAATAGGCTGCCGTTCTCCGCGGTAAAAAATGCATGACCTCCTTCGCGTTCGACGATTGGGCGAGTGGAACGCGTGAAGTGAAATGATGCAACACCGTCAGATAGTTGACAGAGAGATCAGTGATATATCTTAGCACTTCCCACCGGTGGGTGGGTTGCTGCCAGTGAAATGGTTGGGTAGAATGAAGCGTTACAGGAAGACTGTGTTTAGGTCATGACTCCGCAACACAGCCAGCGAGAGTTAAATGTCAGATATTTCTCATCCATATCTGCTGTTTCATGGAATAAATTTCAGGTAAACAAACTGGCTACAATTCGACAAAAGGAGGTAAAAGAGGGGTTATCAGTCCAGGTGTTGGACATGACACGGGTATATGGTATCACAAAAATTGTTTGGTAATGGCTGGAATTTTGCCATAAATCTCGTTTTAAATATTACAAAATAGGTGCAAGCGTTTGTATATGCATAAGATGTGTGGTCTTCCTCAATCTCCCTCTCTTTGTGTGTGTGTGTGTGTGTGTGTGTGTGTGTGTGTGTGTGTGTGTGTGTGTGAGAGAGAGAGAGAGAGAGAGAGAGAGGGGAGGGGGAGCGAGAGAAAGAGAGAGAACTTTTGTTGGTGCGCACATTCATCCCAATAGGAAAATGGCTATACATACCTCCTTTATAGAGTATACAGTATCCAGCATAGGTTTCTATTGGTTTTTTCCGTAAATAAGCCTGGAATAATAAGCTCTGCCACGTCTTAGGGCAGTGAGCATTTTGAATGCTTTTCAAGTTTGTATTCTCATTGGTAGCCTGGTCTTTCCATGAAATATGTAACACATTTTCTTCTCTTGAGGTGACAGTTTATATGCTATGATTGGTTATGTATTCCGTAAATGACTTCGTGTGTAGTGTAATGGTGTTACCACTACTATTAAGATACTAGTTACTATGGTTACGTATTCGGAAGACGAGAAGCTGAAAATTCCCTCCAGCCATTTTTGGGTTAGGTATTCTGGTGGCGCATGCGGCTGCAGCTAACTTTTTACACCAGTCATAATAGTGTTTAGCAAGGAATGCGCAAAGTAAATTTTACATAGCCGATTTAACATGAGAAAACTCTGAGCCAACCTGCTGCGGAAAATTCTCACGACGAAACAAAAAGAAGCTCGTGAAAGCGGTTGTACTGATATTTTGAATGTCATTGAAACTGATCCTAATTTCTTGGAAAAAATGATAAAATGTGACAAATCTTGGTTTTTCACTTGTGATCCATAAACTAAGCCAATCCACTCACTGGAAGGACCCAACTTTACCTGAAAGCGAAAGAAGCTCGACTGAGCAAATAAAGATTCAGAGAGATGATGATTTTTTTCTTTTCAATATTCGTGCAACTGTTAACTTCACTGGGCTCCTGAAGATCCGATTGACAATCTACATTACTACTTCGAGAAGCTTGCTCAATTCCATGAGAAAGTAAGAAAAAAAATAAAAGAAAAGACCCCAAACTCCAGAAGAACGCGCCATGGATTCTACATCAAGACAATGCACAGCTTCATACCGTATTGATCATTTAGAGGTTTCTAGAGAAGTCTAGCGTCCCAGTGTCAGACCACCCAACTTATTCCCTAACCTAGTACCATGTGACTTTTATCTACTCCCAAGGTCAAACCTGTGTTAAGAGGAACAAGATTTCACTCCTTTGAAGTAGTGAAAGAAAAAGTGACACGCTTCATCAAGGAGCTCACAGAAGAAGACTTCGACCACTGTTTCCAACACTGGAAAAATCTCAAGGAGCGCTTTAGGGACAGAGGAGCAGAGTATATTGAGGGTGAAAATAACTAAATATGTATACTTTTTAAATAAAATGTTTTACAGCACTGTCTCGTTATTTTGAAGCTTCAACTTGTAAACAAGACCGTTTCCTGACTGTAGGTATGTGATGTAGCTGTACGATCCTGCACGCTGAGCGGAAAATATGCCTGTCCTCTTGGCCGTTAGTCGCGTAGGGGGTTGAGATCTGGCATGGCGTTGAGTACACCCACACAACAGTCGTTGAATTCCGGCTAACGCGCGCAGCGATATTGCGGAACGGCAAACTGCAGTCTTGATGGGTCATAATCCTGCGATTGTCGAATTGTGGTACGTGCTAGTAGCCGTTTCTGATGCTTGCGTGAGGCATAACACCGTTTGCTGACAGACAATTAACGTTCAAATGCGATTTCTGAATGAGAAACCTGATATGTAACATTTTCTAACATAAAGAATATAGGGTGTGACAGGTATAAGTGCAGATATTTCCCTTGGTGACCGAGGTCGGTGTACTGCACAAAATTACATCAGTATTTACGTCATCTGCAGACTAATAATTGTATGTAACACAAGTCATACCCTTTTAGGTTGGGTAGTATGGCACCTCTGTGTAAGGACCATCAACTGTGACTGTAAACAATTACAGACAATAGAGCACTACTGGAATGGTAACTGTGTCGTGCATCTTACGCAGAAGGTGTTCTGCTTGTGACTGCAAGCACAAAAACTGAAGTTGCAAGATTTTGGTGAACAGTAGCGTAGCTTCCTAATTCATTCTTTCATTTATTTTAATGGTAATTACCATGTGTTCTATTTGTTTCTGAAGCGAATAAAAAAGCAGAAGTTATTCATTCTTGTGTAAAATATGTATGGATGTAGGTAATGTTTTCCGGTATAACACAATGCAAGTCGCCCTAGTTCAGTGGTCGTCAAACAGCGGCTCGCGTGCCGCATGCGGCCCGAATCAAGTATTCACGTAGTCCGCGGTTTCAGCTGTATTTTATAATAATATGCATCCAGCAACTAACAGACGAATCCAAAAACATCAACTTATGGTGAGAGGTCCTTAATAGTGTAGTTTCTCCGCCTAGTAAAAAACAAAAATACAGAGACAGTAAATTTTTTAGATGTGCTTACTTTTAATTAACTTTGGTGTATGATCTGTGTAAAGCTGGCCGCTTACCTTAGGGGCAGAGGGGTAAGTAGTGAGGTCACTGCAGGGTTAAGAGGATATGATAGGAGGAATATTTTATTGTTTGTCTTCCTGCACCAACACCTTAAAGACAGACGTAGGGCAAAATGCATTCTTGTACTTAAAAATATATATCTCCAAAAATGTTACAGCTAAAGTAGCAAAACTTGAGACTATTATGTACAACATAATGGTTGATATTCTGCGGAATTTGTTTTTGAAAATGCGCATCGACATACATTTTATAAGTAGTTGTACTTTTAATTACCATTCTTTCTGTAAAGTACTTTTTCTCTTAAGCTAATCAAACAATCAAACTGGAATTTCACAGTTTACATCTGCGTAAGAGGCTAATGAAACGTGTGGAACAGATTTTTGATTAAGGTAATTGTTGCTTTGAAATTAATTTTCCAGTTTTGTGTTAACCAAGACTGCTCTATTTCTCTCAAATTTTAAAGGAGAACTATTGTCAGAAAAGAGATAACGGAAAAGCGCTGCGCAGGATTAATCAGTAAGTAATTCTTTAAGATCTATGTCTAATTTCAGGATGTTAGCTTATGTAGTTCCTGAGAAAAAATACATTATAGCTCGAAAAAGTCAGTTTCTGCCAATTCGCATTTAAAGCTTTTATTTCAGTTTTTGATACTATTGATATACCTCTAGTGACCAATGCTGTCCATATCCATAATCTTTATTCTCTTCCTCGTCTACCTGGTGTAATCTCTCTTCTCCTGCCTCCTTTGCCTAGCCAACTTATGCATATTTTCTTCTGCTGCCTGAGCGTTGCCAAGTCGTGCTTCATCGATGTATGTGAGTATTTTCAGTGTGAGTGCACCTGGATGGAAGCCTAGTCTCTACAGGCACTTAATCCTACCTACATTTCCACTACTAAACACTAGACAGACATCACATGCAGCTATCTTCACAACACCTGTGGACGCAAATACTGACTTTGGACAATGCAGCCATTTAAGGTGATGGTAGCTCTCATTTGTATTCTGTGTTTTCCCATGTACACATTTTTTCAACAGTTCAGGATTGGCTAGGTACCTGAAAGTTGGTTTTATAACATGTAAAACAGCAAGTGGCAAACCGTGTTTGTGGGTTTACGGCTTTCCATTGGCTTCTGCCAGAAGATATTTCCACTTTGTGGAAGAGTGTTGCCCACACGGCTTGCTGCATTGTTTTCACAATATGTTAAGTTATCCCCGATAGATTTTCCACTGTTATGATCCATTTTGAGCAAAACGGGTTGATATATGAAAAACTAAAATCTTTCTCACAGCCTTCTAGCGTAGCACAGAAGGAGGGGGTATTACAGGCACAGACGCCCAAACTTTTTTAAAAAACATATTTCTAGTTAGAATTCGACTTCTATACTTTGTGATGTTATTCTTAAAAAATCAATCTGATAAAGTACGTAATAAAAGAATTTGAATTTTTTTGGCAATTTTGCCCTATATCCGCCCTTAAGGGCGTGCGCAGCTCGTACCGATTAGTTACAAAAGTGTAAATTTTGCACGGAAGTCACATGAATTCGTGGGACGGTCATCTTCAAATGCGCTACATTTTCGTAGCAAGGAATGTGAAATTAAATTAAGAATATTGTAATACAATGCAATAAGCAGAGGAAAAATTACATGCAAAACGTTTAGTAGACATTTGTCATCGTGTCTCACATTGCATAAGGAATTTCAATAAAAGTTCAATTAACAATATAAATCAATTAATCATCCGCTCTCACAGACCACTTCCTTAGCTTGAACATAGAGTACATGGAGCAGAGCTGTATGACAATGTGGAACAAGTAAAATGTACAGTCACGTCTCTGAGAGCGGAGAAGCCATCCAACCAGCAACCAGCTTACACGAAGAGAGCGGCGGCTCTTTCGTAACTTGTAACAACTGGTCGTTTTTTGTTGTTTCTCTCTGCCTGCTGCGTCTGGCGGCGAGTAGGCCAGTTTCTGGCGCAATCTTCCTTTATTACTTAACAACGGAGGATCGCCCGCAGCGTTTATCGAGGAGCCATAAAAGTACCTTTGTGAAACGTTCCATCTTAGCCGTTATGAAAGCAGGGACGCGCTTCCGTACACGCCCGCAAAAACTATCTGATTTGCCGCATCTTTGCCTCAAAGTTGACAACAGCACAATTCTATCCTAACCGTGTTGTAATACAATACAGTAGTAGTTCACCTGCTCGAATGAGTTATTTTCCCCTTCCTCTTAATAACGATGCAGCATTCAGTATTCCTTCCGCACTATTGACATATTTTCTTACGAATACCATAGATGTGTAGAGTATTCACTTCTTCTGAATATTTTGTAAACAAATAGGAGCGTTCTCCGTCACTTTAGCTGCATTTTATCATGCAACGCAATGGTCACACATAAAAAAGTCTCATTATTTTCCTCTTGGAATTTGATGTTTATCAAATAAAAAAGTCTCATTATTTTCCTCTTGGAATTTGATGTTTATCATTTCATCACAAACTGTGAACAGTTACTTCCTTTATCACAGTGTTGCATTTACATTACGTACGGTGATCAGTCTCCTGCTTGGTTACAGTCATCGTATTCTGACATGTCATAGACCTTGGAGGAGTACTACAATCTAATATGAAACTTCATTTTCTATGTTCGTGGGACGTTCTGCCTTTGTGTCTGTAGCTTAGGAACGCTTTCTGGGGTTCTCTTGTTAGGCGTCTCTTTGGCATCCCCTAAGTCTTTCTTGGTACTGATGTACATTCTCCAATACTAGTTGCAGTCCCAGTTCACATGGGATTTCTTCATTTCATTTTCTGTCCCATTTTATCTAAATAACTGTTCAGCGTATAGACTTCATTATTAACAGTCCTTTTTGCTGCCATAACAAAGCACAGGTTTTATTGCGCCACATTTTTGTATACGATGACGTAGAGATATTTTTGTACAAGATTTGCTTTCATTTCCCTGGCAAATACGGAGGGATTTGCGGAAATTTCTGAATTTTTTGGGAAAACGTTTGACTTAAGTCTTCAACACATTTCAAAATTCGAGATTTTTGTTTACAACTTGTTGTTGTTGTTGTTGTGGTCTTCAGTCCTGAGACTGGTTAGATGCAGCTCTCCATGCTACTCTACCCTGTGCAAGCTTTTTCATCTCCCAGTACCTACTGCAACCTACATCCTTCTGAATCTGCTTAGTGTATTCATCTCTTGGTCTCCCTCTACGATTTTTACCCTCCACTCTGCCCTCCAATACTAAATTGGTGATCCCTTGATGCCTCAGAACATGTCCTACCAACCGATCCCTTCTTCTGGTCAAGTTGTGCCACAAACTTCTCTTCTCCTCAATCCTATTCAATACTTCCTCATTAGTTATGTGATCTACCCATCTAATCTTCAGCATTCTTCTGTAGCACCACATTTCGAAAGCTTCTATTCTCTTCTTGTCCAAACTATTTATCGTCCATGTTTCACTTCCATACATGGCTACACTCCATACGAATACTTTCAGAAATGACTTCCTGACACTTAAATCTATACTCGATGTTAACAAATTTCTCTTCTTCAGAAACGCTTTCCTTGCCATTGCCAGCCTACATTTTATAGCCTCTCTACTTCGACCATCATCAGTTATTTTGCTCCCCAAATAGCAAAACTCCTTTACTACTTTAAGTGCCTCATTTCCTAATCTAATTCCCTCAGCATCACCCGACTTAATTAGACTACATACCATTATCCTTGTTTTGCTTTTGTTGATGTTCATCTTATATCCTCCTTTCAAGACACTGTCCATTCCATTCAACTGCTCTTCCAAGTCCTTTGCTGCCTCTGACAGAGTTACAATGTCATCGGCGAACCTCAAAGTTTTTATTTCTTCTCCATGAATTTTAATACCTACCCCGAATTTTTCTTTTGTTTCCTTTACTGCTTGCTCAATATACAGATTGAACAACATCGGGGAGAGGCTACAACCCTGTCTTACTCCCTTCCCAACCACTGCTTCCCTTTCATGTCCCTCGACTCTTATAACTGCCATTTGGTTTCTGTACAAATTGTAAATAGCCTTTCGCTCCCTGTATTTTACCCCAGCCACCTTCAGAATTTGAAAGAGAGTATTCCAGTCAACATTGTCAAAAGCTTTCTCTAAGTCGACAAATGCTAGAAACGTAGGTTTGCCTTTCCTTAATCTTTCTTCTAAGATAAGTCGTAAGGTCAGTATTGCCTCACGTGTTCCAGTGTTTCTACGGAATCCAAACTGATCTTCCCCGAGGTTGGCTTCTACTAGTTTTTCCATTCGTCTGTAAAGAATTCGTGTTAGTATTTTGCAGCTGTGACTTATTAAGCAGATAGTTCGGTAATTTTCACATCTGTCAACACCTGCTTTCTTTGGGATTGGAATTACACTCCTGGAAATGGAAAAAAGAACACATTGACACCGGTGTGTCAGACCCACCATACTTGCTCCGGACACTGCGAGAGGGCTGTACAAGCAATGATCACACGCACGGCACAGCGGACACACCAGGAACCGCGGTGTTGGCCGTCGAATGGCGCTAGCTGCGCAGCATTTCTGCACCGCCGCCGTCAGTGTCAGCCAGTTTGCCGTGGCATACGGAGCTCCATCGCAGTCTTTAACACTGGTAGCATGCCGCGACATCGTGGACGTGAACCGTATGTGCAGTTGACGGACTTTGAGCGAGGGCGTATAGTGGGCATGCGGGAGGCCGGGTGGACGTACCGCCGAATTGCTCAACACGTGGGGCGTGAGGTCTCCACAGTACATCGATGTTGTCGCCAGTGGTCGGCGGAAGGTGCACGTGCCCGTCAACCTGGGACTGGACCGCAGCGACGCACGGATGCACGCCAAGACCGTAGGATCCTACGCAGTGCCGTAGGGGACCGCACCGCCACTTCCCAGCAAATTAGGGACACTGTTGCTCCTGGGGTATCGGCGAGGACCATTCGCAACCGTCTCCATGAAGCTGGGCTACGGTCCCGCACACCGTTAGGCCGTCTTCCGCTCACGCCCCAACATCGTGCAGCCCGCCTCCAGTGGTGTCGCGACAGGCGTGAATGGAGGGACGAATGGAGACGTGTCGTCTTCAGCGATGAGAGTCGCTTCTGCCTTGGTGCCAATGATGGTCGTATGCGTGTTTGGCGCCGTGCAGGTGAGCGCCACAATCAGGACTGCATACGACCGAGGCACACAGGGCCAACACCCGGCATCATGGTGTGGGGAGCGATCTCCTACACTGGCCGTACACTACTGGTGATCGTCGAGGGGACACTGAATAGTGCACGGTACATCCAAACCGTCATCGAACCCATCGTTCTACCATTCCTAGACCGGCAAGGGAACTTGCTGTTCCAACAGGACAATGCACGTCTGCATGTATCTCGTGCCACCCAACGTGCTCTAGAAGGTGTAAGTCAACTACCCTGGCCAACAAGATCTCCGGATTTGTCCCCCATTGAGCATGTTTGGGACTGGATGAAGCGTCGTCTCACGCGGTCTGCACGTCCAGCACGAACGCTGGTCCAACTGAGGCGCCAGGTGGAAATGGCATGGCAAGCCGTTCCACAGGACTACATCCAGCATCTCTACGATCATCTCCATGGGAGGATAGCAGCCTGCATTGCTGCGAAAGGTGGATATACACTGTACTAGTGCCGACATTGTGCATGCTCTGTTGCCTGTGTCTATGTGCCTGTGGTTCTGTCAGTGTGATCATGTGATGTATCTGACCCCTAGGAATGTGTCAATAAAGTTTCCCCTTCCTGGGACAATGAATTCACGGTGTTCTTATTTCAATTTCCAGGAGTGTATTATATTCTTCTTGAAGTCTGAGGGTATTTCGCCTGTTTCATACATCTTGCTCACCAGATGGTAGAGTTTTGTCAGGACTGGCTCTCCCACGGCCGTCAGTAGTTCCAATGGAATATTGTCTACTCCGGGGGCCTTGTTTCGACTCAGGTCTTTTAGTGCTCTGTCAAACTCTTCACGCAGTATCGTATCTCCCATTTCATCTTCATCTACATCCTCTTCCATTTCCATAATATTGTCCTCAAGTACATCGCCCTTGTATAGACCCTCTATATACTCCTTCCACCTTTCTGCTTTCCCTTCTTTGCTTAGAACTGGGTTTCCATCTGAGCTCTTGATATTCATACAAGTCGTTCTCTTATCTCCAAAGGTCTCTTTAATTTTCCTGTAGGCGGTATCTATCTTATCCCTAGTGAGATAGGCCTCTACATCCTTACATTTGTCCTCTAGCCATCCCTGCTTAGCCATTTTGCACTTCCTGTCGATCTCATTTATGAGACGTTTGTATTCCTTTTTGCCTGTTTCACTTACTGCATTTTTATATTTTCTCCTTTCATCAATTAAATTCAATATTTATTCTGTTACCCAAGGATTTCTACTAGCCTTCGTCTTTTTACCTACTTGATCCTCTGCTGCCTTCACTACTTCATCCCTCAAAGCTACCCATTCTTCTTCTACTGTATTTATTTCCCCCATTCCTGTCAATTGATCCCTTATGCTCTCCCTGAATCTCTGTACAACCTCTGGTTCTTTTAGTTTATCCAGGTCCCATCTCCTTAAATTCCCACCTTTTTGCAGTTTCTTCAGTTTTAATCTACAGGTCATAACCAATAGATTGTGGTCAGAGTCCACATCTGCCCCTGGAAATGTCTTACAATTTAAAACCTGGTTCCTAAATCTCTGTCTTACCATTATATAATCTATCTGATACCTTTTAGTATCTCCAGGGTTCTTCCATGTATACAACCTTCTTTCATGATTCTTAAACCAAGTGTTAGTTATGATTATGTTGTGCTCTGTGCAAAATTCTACCAGGCGGCTTCCTCTTTCATTTCTGTCCCCCAATCCATATTCACTTACTATGTTTCCTTCTTTCCCTTTTCCTACACTCGAATTCCAGTCACCCATGACTATTAAATTTTCGTCTCCCTTCACAATCTGAATAATTTCTTTTATTTCATCATACATTTCTTCAATTTCTTCGTCATCTGCAGAGCTAGTTGGCATATAAACTTGTACTACTGTAGTAGGTGTGGGCTTCGTATCTATCTTGGCCACAATAATGCGTTCACTATGCTGTTTGTAGTAGCTTACCCGCATTCCTATTTTCCTATTCATTACTAAACCTACTCCTGCATTACCCCTATTTGATTTTGTGTTTATAACCCTGTGTTCACCTGACCAGAAGTCTTGTTCCTCCTGCCACCGAACTTCACTAATTCCCACTATATCTAACTTCAACCTATCCATTTCCCTTTTTAAATTTTCTAACCTACCTGCCCGATTAAGGGATCTGACATTCCACGCTCCGATCCGTAGAACGCCAGTTTTCTTTCTCCTGATAACGACATCCTCTTGAGTAGTCCCCGCCCGCAGATCCGAATGGGGGACTATTTTACCTCCGGAATATTTTACCCAAGAGGACGCCATCATCATGTAATCATACAGTAAAGCTGCATGCCCTCGGGAAAAATTACGGCTGTAGTTTCCCCTTGCTTTCAGCCGTTCGCAGTACCAGCACAGCAAGGCCGTTTTGGTTATTGTTCCAAGGCCAGATCAGTCACTCATCCAGACTGTTGCCCTTGCAACTACTGAAAAGGCTGCTGCCCCTCTTCAGGAACCACACGTTTGTCTGGCCTCTCAACAGATACCCCTCCGTTGTGGTTGCACCTACGGTACGGCTATCTGTATCGCTGAGGCACGCAAGCCTCCCCACCAACGGCAAGGTCCATGGTTCATGGGGGGGGGGGGGGGGGGTTTACAACTTAGGTTGCGTTAAACTCAGTCCCTAACAAAGGCAGATTTTGTACAGAGATGTCAGTATTAAATTCTGACTGAATAAACAGGTATTTTGCAACCTGAAAACTGCAGAGTACTTTCCAATTATGCTGCGCGGAAACAACGGCGCAGCCATAAGTAAAGTTTTCATAAATTACTCATTAGTTTAAGGGCTCGTTGGGAGAAATGTAACTGATGACCTGAAGTCCAAATATTAACGCGGAAAGGAGTCAGAGCAGTGTCATTTGCCAAGACAAAAGCAAAAAATTTAGAGATATGGCTCTACTTGCAATGCAGACATCTGATGGCAATCTAGATGAGCACAGTTGAATAACAAATATAACACATTTCTATAACCCTTCATATTTTTCTACGATAGCGCTTTTCGATGAAAACGTGCAATAAGAAATGTACCAATAATAACCAATTTGGATAATGGCACTAGAGTATTTTGTAAATGGAATGGTGTTTACCTTACATTATGAGAAATGGTCACAACCAGAGTCGTAAACAGGGATAACTTTCTTGTTTAATCCTCGTCGCTGCTTAGTTTGTTAATAGTTTACTGATATCAGTACCAATTTACGATAAAAAGTTACATATTTCAGTGATACTTTTTGTACGAATCAAACATGGAAAATACACAATCCAAAGTTGCATTACCTGCTACAAAAATGCGATTCCTTATTCAGTGTTTCATTGACGATCAATGCAAAACTATAAAAAACAAAACAACTAACGTAAAATACTCGCTTTACACTTTCGTTGTGTTGACTCACTTGGCATATCGATAGTGGATACATTTAGAAGCCAAGGAATAAACACTAGTATCTACCCACAAGGAAGCGGCAAGCCTTATGCAGCTGCTGTTCAACGCAATCAAAATTTGGATATCCTCGTCATTTCTGCGCCTTTACCATTTAGAGCCTTACAATCCTTTCCCTTATATTTCTACGTCTTCTTTTCCGCTCCCCCTACTTTGCTCTCTCTCTCTCTTACCCTTTTTGTTTTGTTTTTCTAAATTTTTTTCCGTCTGCTACAAAACCGTACCCAGCGTTCGCGTCCTGGTTGACACACGCTAGTTATGTCATTGGTCGCAACCCGGTAACAGAAATTCATTACAGGTAACACTGAGACGCAGCAAAGAATACCATCAGATTGGTTAACTCAATGCTTTACAGCAAGAGAATGGGGAACAAAATTTTATTTAGGGATCCACCAGAGCTGGGCACAAACCTTGAGGGCCATTTTCTATCACAATTCTTCATACTGATACGAGACTGCTCTGCCCACCGGCCTTTATTCGCCAAGGTTTGGGGGCTGCGACGAACCAGTCTGCAGTAATATTCTGCGGCTGTGCACGAAACAACACCTGCCCGTAGCATCAAGCTGGATTTCAGAACGAAAAGACTGACAGCCCACTGTCATCATGTGCTAACCTCGCTTGTTTGGCTAGCCAGTCTGTTTCAATAACTAGCTGTATGGGCTCAACACTGTGTAAAAAAAACTTGCTTAAAATGTTTTACGATTTGATTTGCTTAGTTTGTGGGTGCGTTTCTACCGAAACCCGTTTATTATTATTATTATTACTATTACACTCCTGGAAATTGAAATAAGAACACCGTGAATTCATTGTCCCAGGAAGGGGAAACTTTATTGACACATTCCTGGGGTCAGATACATCACATGATCACACTGACAGAACCACAGGCACATAGACACAGGCAACAGAGCATGCACAATGTCGGCACTAGTACAGTGTATATCCACCTTTCGCAGCAATGCAGGCTGCTATTCTCCCATGGAGACGATCGTAGAGATGCTGGATGTAGTCCTGTGGAACGGCTTGCCATGCCATTTCCACCTGGCGCCTCAGTTGGACCAGCGTTCGTGCTGGACGTGCAGACCGCGTGAGACGACGCTTCATCCAGTCCCAAACATGCTCAATGGGGGACAGATCCGGAGATCTTGCTGGCCAGGGTAGTTGACTTACACCTTCTATAGCACGTTGGGTGGCACGGGATACATGCGGACGTGCATTGTCCTGTTGGAACAGCAAGTTCCCTTGCCGGTCTAGGAATGGTAGAACGATGGATTCGATGACGGTTTGGATGTACCGTGCACTATTCAGTGTCCCCTCGACGATCACCAGTGGTGTACGGCCAGTGTAGGAGATCGCTCCCCACACCATGATGCCGGGTGTTGGCCCTGTGTGCCTCGGTCGTATGCAGTCCTGATTGTGGCGCTCACCTGCACGGCGCCAAACACGCATACGACCATCATTGGCACCAAGGCAGAAGCGACTCTCATCGCTGAAGACGACACGTCTCCATTCGTCCCTCCATTCACGCCTGTCGCGACACCACTGGAGGCGGGCTGCACGATGTTGGGGCGTGAGCGGAAGACGGCCTAACGGTGTGCGGGACCGTAGCCCAGCTTCATGGAGACGGTTGCGAATGGTCCTCGCCGATACCCCAGGAGCAACAGTGTCCCTAATTTGCTGGGAAGTGGCGGTGCGGTCCCCTACGGCACTGCGTAGGATCCTACGGTCTTGGCGTGCATCCGTGCGTCGCTGCGGTCCGGTCCCAGGTCGACGGGCACGTGCACCTTCCGCCGACCACTGGCGACAACATCGATGTACTGTGGAGACCTCACGCCCCACGTGTTGAGCAATTCGGCGGTACGTCCACCCGGCCTCCCGCATGCCCACTATACGCCCTCGCTCAAAGTCCGTCAACTGCACATACGGTTCACGTCCACACTGTCGCGGCATGCTACCAGTGTTAAAGACTGCGATGGAGCTCCGTATGCCACGGCAAACTGGCTGACACTGACGGCGGCGGTGCACAAATGCTGCGCAGCTAGCGCCATTCGACGGCCAACACCGCGGTCCCTGGTGTGTCCGCTGTGCCGTGCGTGTGATCATTGCTTGTACAGCCCTCTCGCAGTGTCCGGAGCAAGTATGGTGGGTCTGACACACCGGTGTCAATGTGTTCTTTTTTCCATTTCCAGGAGTGTATTTTCAACCATTATAAATCGCTACGTACATTTGTGAAATGTAATTAAACACAAATCTGGATACGGGCTTGACGCTTTCTTCACATGTCAAAAGTATGTACCCAAAAACTGTTTCCACCAGGATCTTGCCACAAAGTGGTGCTGGATTTCACTCCTGTTCTTTGAGACGTACTTCAATTTTTGGGGTAACAACAGACAATCAAGTGACTGAGAGCACAGATAAAGCTGACAAAGAAAACCCGAGGTTCTACTCCGATACCCATAGACGGCCAGAGACGTTCTTAGCAAATAACAATGATGACATTGTTTAGAACATTGTATTACTTTACTTACCGGTTTTCTGAAATGCCTCTTGTGTTCGACGGTCCTGATTACGAGGACCACATCCTTGTTGCCGTGTGTTACGTAAGTGAGCTCACAGGATTTAGGTCAGCAGGTACGCGTTTTTGCAGTGTGATACTGCTAACAGCTATTTAGTCCAAGCCCTCAGCAAATCTAGTTTCTCGCGACGCAAAAGAGTGGAACATGTTTTTTTGGGCATGTAATAGCCGTGTCTCTGTCTTACCTAGCATTATTCCAGTTTTCTTAGTCCACGCATTACTGATACTCGTTCACCCAGTAACAGGTACTTACTACACTACTGACCATTAAAATTGCTACACCACGAAGATAACGTGCAACAGACGCGAAATTTAACCGACAGGAAGAAGATGCTGTGATATGCAAATGATCAGCTTTTCAGAGAATTCACACAAGGTTGGCGCCGGTGGCGACACCTACAACGTGCTGACATGAGGAAAGTTTCCAACAGATTTCTCATACACAAACAGCAGTTGACCGGCGTTGCCTGGTGAAACGTTGTTGTGATGCCTCGTGTAAGGAGGAGAAATGCGTACCATCACGTTTCGGACTTTGAAAAAGGTTGGATTGTAGCCTATCCCGATTGCGGTTTATCGTATCGCGACATTGCTGCTCGCGTTGGTCGAGATCCAATGACTGTCAGCAGAATATGGAATCGGTGGGTTCAGGAGGGTAATATGGAACGCCGTGCTGGATCCCAACGGCCTCGTATCACTAGCAGTCGAGATGACAGGCATCTTATCCGCATGGCTGTAACGGATCCTGCAGCCACGTCTCGATCCGTGAGTCAACAGATGGGGGCGTTTGCAAGACAACAACCATCTGCACGAACAGTTCGACGACGTTTGCAGCAGCCTGTACTATCAGCTCGGAGACCATGGCTGCGGTTACACTTGAAGCTGCATCACAGTCAGGAGCGCCTGCGATGGTGTACTCAACGACGATCTTGGGTGCACGAATGGCATAACGTCAATTTTTCGGATGAATCCATATTCTGTTTATAGCATCATGATGGTCGCATCCGTGTTCGGCGACATCGCGGTGAACGCACATTGGAAGTGTGTATTTGTCATCGCCATACTGGCGTATCACCCGGCGTGATGGTATGGGGTGCCATTGGTTACACGTCTCGGTCACCTCTTGTTCGCATTGACGGCACATTGAACAGTGGACGTTACATTGCAGATGTGTTACGACCTGTGGCTCTACCCTTCATTCGATCCCTGCGAAACCCTACATTTCAGCAGGATAATGCACGACCGCATGTTGCAGGTCCTGTACGGACCTTTCTGGATACAGAAAATGTTCGACTGCTGCCCTGGCCAGCACATTCTCCAGATGTCCCACCAATTGAAAACGTCTGGTCAATGGTGGCCGAGCAACTGGCTCGTCACAATACGCCAGTCACTACTCTTTATGAACTGTAGTATCGTGTTGAAGCTGCATGGGCAGCTGTACCTGTACACGCCATCCAAGTTCTGTTTGACTCAATGCCCAGGCGTATCAAGGCCGTTATTACTACTAGAGCTGGTTGCTCTGGGTACTGATTTCTCAGGATCTATGCACCCAATTTGCGTGAAAATATAATCACATGTCAGTTCTAGTATAATATAGTTGTCCAATGAATACCCGTTTATCATCTACATTTCTTCTTGGTGTAGCAATTTTAATGGCCAGTAGTGTACATATTCTGCAACTGTTCGGCAACCTACGGGAAGATGGAGGTTTCGTAGGGATGCTTCTCATTAAATACGAGCAAGATTAAACATAAAACCGAAAAATTATTTCTTAAATTCGTAACTTGAGCTTCGTCAGTTCTTAAAACGGAAGACAATATAATTGTACAATGGATGCACTTATGTTTATGGTTGTGCAGTAAGTACGACGTCGTCATAGTCTCCAACGTAACTGCGCCGAAGTTCACAGTCAATGAATGAATCTTGAAACTGGCCACTGACAGTCAATATCAGCAGTAAATTTTTTAGTTTATTATTGCAGCTTTTCAGAGATGTATTTTAAAGTAGAGAACCTTGCGATTCTACAGTCAGTCAGAAGAAGTATCCGACTGGACTGAGGACTTCCTAGCAACTCAGTTCAGAACGATGTTATTAATAAAATGTGTTGACAGATAGAAGAAGTTGGTAGTGATAAATTTTTGGGTTTACAGTTTGGCAGTAAATTCATCCGAGAGGAGCATACCACAGAAGAACTTCAGTGACGAAACACATCAGTATTTGCAATGAATAAAAAAGAAAATATCTGGTGTACTGTTCCTCCTTTCATGGCATAAGGTCATATGGAATTATTTTCTTGAAGTATCTTATCAACTTAAGCTAGCGTTTCCCAGGTCAAAAAATATGTAATCGGGGCCATCAAAAAGTTTCCGTATGAGGGCGTTTCTGTAGCGTACATGTAACGTAGCGCTACTACGATGCAGGTATATGAGCACCGACATGTAGACCAGGGATTAGTGTGGCATTCGTGTCTTCCAGATGTGCGTGCGGTGGATGCGGAAAAGTGAACTATGGACCAAGCGCGTCAAAACAGGACCAATGTGCTGTTACTCTTTTCTTGGCTGCCGAAGTACAAACACTGGTAATCAGGCATAGGAGAATGAAGAATGTGCGTGGAACAGCATGGTTGCCGAAAACCACCGTTGTGAAAAGGTGCGCCAAGTCGCTATTCGACAGAAGACGCCGATCTAAGAGACTACTCTCATCCAGCTGAAGTGGGAGACACCCGAGCACCCACACTATAATCCTGATCTCCCCCCCATGTGATTCCACGCATTCGGTTCCTTAAAAAAAGCCTTGAAGCTTCACGAATTCTGTCGGACGAGGATGTGCAGCAGGTAGCTACGGTCTTCTTCACGCAGCAGGATACGGTGTTTTACCGAACGGGTATCTTAAACATGGTGCTTCGATGGGATGACTGCCTCAGTGCTCACGGCGAGTTTGCCAGAGTGGTGTACCGATTCTGGACGATGTTAAAATATAATAAAATATAAATGTCGTGTGACCAGGGCCTCCCGTCGGGTAGACCGTTCGCCGGGTGCAAGTCTTCCGATTTGATGCCACTTCGGCGACTTGCGCGTCGATGGGGATGAAATAATGATGATTAGGACAACACAACACCCCGTCCCTGAGCGGAGAAAATCTCCGACCCAGCCGGGAATCATACACGGGTCCTTAGGATTGACATACTGTCGCGCTGACCACTCAGCTACCGGGGGCGGTCTTCTGGACGATGTTGCCTTCGAACGAAAATTTTTGATCGTTTCTCGTAATAAGAATTACTTGTGGTGTGAACTCAAGAACATCCTGTAGAGTCCTATTAAAGGAACAAGGGGTACTAATAACTGCATCCCGATATGTTCACTCATTAAAGAAAATTTTCGTTGAAAGTTTAGGTCTTTTCTGCATCAACAGTTCAGTTCACTGGATCAGTACTAGAAAGAAGAATAACCTTCACAAACATTTAACGTCGCTCATTTTGGTCCAGAAAGGTGTCCATTACTAATTAATTTCCCAGCAGACCCAAAAATTGTAACTACTAATGAAGTTCGGATTAATAGAAACCTAAAGTGTGGTCAATTCCTCCTATTTCACCGAAAACTCCATGGTTGAACCAAATTATGTGCATACGTTACTAATAATATCAAATAAAATGAATGTTAGTGCAATCCGACCTCTGAACCATTTCAGGTACATCAGCGTATTTCTTTTTCTTTGGAAATATTTGTTGTGTATTCTTGTTTTTCTAACATGTGCAGTATCACCTCTGTATGAATCTGTTGAAACGAAAGATACACCTAATCTTATCTGATACAGATCATGTGGACATATGAAAATGGAAACCGTAAGTATAAACTAAATTATTGTTGAGGCAGGTGGTGATAGTACAAGCTGCTCTGCCAATTTCTACAGTATAATTTGTTTATAGAAACAATAATTGTACACAGTGTCCCAGAAATGTTGCGACAGGATTCGAGGGGTTGCAGAGGGTGTCTTGAGGAAAAAATCGCGCCCGCATCTCGTGGTCGTGCGGTAGCGTTCTCGCTTCCCACGCCCGGGTTCCCGGGTTCGATTCCCGGCGGGGTCAGGGATTTTCTCTGCCTCGTGATGGCTGGGTGTTGTGTGCTGTCCTTAGGTTAGTTAGGTTTAAGTAGTTCTAAGTTCTAGGGGACTGATGACCATAGATGTTACGTCCCATAGTGCTCAGAGCCATTTGACCCATTTTTTGAAAAAATCGAGGATAGGACCCGTGTCCAGTAAAGTCATCCAACGACGCTGCAGTGCGTCGAATTTACAGGCGCCGGTGCCTGTCACTGGGCCGCCCCTATGGCAGCAGATGCGTCATTGCACGCTGACGGATCGTAGCCGTAACGTCTCACGACCGTCAGAGGAAAGGTGGAGCCAGCTACTCCGTAGGAAAGCCTTCTCTGCTGCGAATGCGATGCTCCGTTGCCTCGATGAATGACAGTTTCAGCCACAGGACTGCATCCGCAATTTATTTTTCCTCTGGGACCCTATAAAATCTCCAATGTTTGTCAAACCTAATAGTTTCCATCGGACTGCCACATGGTGTAGCCCGAGTTATCACTCAAAACCACTCGCTTCAAGTCACCCACTGTCCAGTGCCGTCACCTTTTACACCATCTCAAGCGTCGCCTACCACTGACAACAGAAATATGTGGCTTATGAGGAGCTGCTCGGCCGATGTACCCAATTCGTTTTAACTCCATAAACACAGTCGTCGTGCTAGCTGGACTCTGGTAGCATTTTAAAACTCTCAAGAGATTCCCTCGGCGTGATTTTATGCGATTTTTTTACAACCGCCCTACACAATGCTGGACGGTCCCTATCCGGCAATATACGAGGTCTGCCTTCTCTTGGTTCAGCTGTGGCTGTTCCTTCTCGTTTCCATTGACTTGGGCAGCTTTAGCAGATGTCCCAAACGTATGTTTTTTCCGATGACATCCACTAGTCCAACTATTCCGCTGTTACTGCTTCCTTTCAGAGGGCACAATATTGCCCGCTTCCTTTTATACTGGCGGTTCCGCCCTGCGTGGCATCTAGTGGTCAGTTCCACATTACAGTGAGGTGACAAAAGCCATGGGATACTTCCTTATATCGAATATGCTTTTTCCTCCCGTAGTCCAGCAACTCTACGTGTCATGGAC
The DNA here is from genome assembly GCF_021461385.2 of Schistocerca piceifrons. Classification (NCBI taxonomy): domain Eukaryota; kingdom Metazoa; phylum Arthropoda; class Insecta; order Orthoptera; family Acrididae; genus Schistocerca; species Schistocerca piceifrons. The sequence continues at coordinate 217,699,179 of NC_060145.1, read as the reverse complement.
TCAACAAGTCCTTGGAAGTCCACTGTAGAACTATTGAGTCATGCTGCCTCTATAGCCGTCCATAATTGCGAAACTGTTGCCGATGTAGGACGTTGTGCACGGAAAGACCTCTCGACTAAGCCCCATAACTGTTTGACAGGATTCATGTCGGGTGATCTGGGCGGCCAAATCATTCGCTCGAACTGTCCAGAACGTTATTCAAAGCTAATTGCTTACCAGTATAGCCCAGTGACATGGCGCATTGTCATTTATAAAAATTCCGTAGTTATTTGGGAAAATAAAGTCCATGAATGGCTGCAAATGTCCTCCGAGTCAATGATCGATTCAGTTGGACCGGAGGATCCAGTCCATTCCACGTAAACACAGGCCACACCATTATGGAACCACCACCAGTTTGCACAGTGCCTTGTTGACAACCTGTGTCCACGGCTTCGTGTTGTCTGCACCACACTCGGACCCTTCCGTCAGCTCTTACCAACTGAGACCGGGACTCATCTGACCAGGCCGCGGCTTTGCAGTCGTCTAGGATCCAAACCAATATGCTCACGAGCCCAGGAGAGGTGCTGTTGGCGATGTCGTGCTGTTGGCGAATGCACTCGCCTCGGTCGTCTGCTGCCATAGCCCATTAACGCCAGATTTGGCCGCACTGTCCTAACGGATACGTTCTTCCTGTGTCCCACATTGATTTATGCGGTTGTGTCACGCAGTGTTGTTTGTCTGTTAGCATTCAGAACTGTACGTAAAAGCCGCTGCTCTCGGTGATTGAGTGAAGGTCATCGGCCCACTGCGTTGTCCGTTGCGAGATGTAATGCCTGAAATTTGGTATTCTCGGTACACTCTTGGCACTTCGGAACTCGGAATATTGCATTGCCTAAAGACTTCTGAAATGGAATGTCCCATGCGTTTAGCTCCAGCTAACATACCGTGTTCAAGGTATGTTAATTCCCGTCGTGCGGTCACAATCACGACGGAATCCTTTTCACAAGAATCAGCTGAGAACAAACGACAGCACTGCCAATGCACCTCCCTTTTATACCCTCTGTACGCGATATTGTCACCACCCATGTATCTATCACCCCAGTGTACATAGGGGTTTCTGGATACTTTTGATCAGATAGTTTGTGAACTAGGGAAAACTTTCTATAACCAACGAGTTCGTTTGCAGGAGTCACAATTAGGGAGGTGACTGTTAGAAACTTGTTACAAAATGAAGTAGGACTAACAGATGTTTACTGTCAGGTGCAAAGATTAAGAGCTGGCTTTAAAAATAAATCAGTGAACGCGGTGCAGGTAAATAAGTGAAAAGAGGCGATATCGTTTTTTGTGCTATCGACTATCAGTCTCTGGCGTCGATCACAACCTCGAAGTGTTGAATATCTGTTTGGAGCGATTTAATGTGTATCGACCACATAACTCTAGTCGTAGTGTAGGTATATGCCAGATTCAAATTTACTGGGAGAATCCCATGGAAATGTAATTTGCGAACGAAATAGGACACTTACAGAAATTCCGTGCAAGGAATTCCTGAGTATTGATCGTCAGTCTGGGACCCGCTGCACGACTCGCCATGTGTTTTATTAAGTCAGGACGTCAGAGAGATGTTAAAAAAATTCGGTGGGTGGTGTTTTAAGAAAGACATTGTACATGGCGCAGAACTCTACTGCCGAAATGCCGGGAGTCAGCGTTCCAACAGCAGTCAAAAAACACACGTAGTCCTGAACATAGATTATATCTCCTGTAATGACCACTACGCTAAAATTAAACACTGGGCTCTTTCAGGATGATGCCGACAGTCTTTGCTACAGTTTACCATCCGTGAATGGAACAGGAAAGTGGCATAGCGTGTACCTCCAGTGAGACACCGTGCAATGGCCTGTGGAACCTACAAGGGCTGCGGGAAGTTCTCATTACAGACACCAAGAACTTGTAGAGGTGAGTGATTATACAATATTTTGAATGGGTACCCATGTCTGGAAACGAACCATTTCCGTTCTACGACAGTTTCAATTCAGACGTTAAACTCATGCATTTCTTCTTGAGGAACTGCGTTAGACGTGACGCAGTACAGTTATCACGTAACAATTCGAAAGGAAACGTAATGAAACATCCATTTATCACTTAAGAACATTTGTTTGTATTAACACTTCAGCAATACGTAATACGTTATTCAAAAACAAAAAAGAACGCAGGATATCGTACCTACAGAACAGTACTGTTGCTTTACAACAGCGGCTTGATGTGGCGACCACCAACGTTGTTACAGAATCGTACCTACGAAGCATGTTGTACACACTCTCCACCCCATCTGGCGGATCTCCAGTTTCTAGAACAGTAGCCAGAACTCGTGTCAGCATATCTTCTTCTGTCGCTGCAGGAGTCTCATAAATTAAACTTTGCATGAGACCCCACAAGAAGTAGTCTACAGGAGTTAAATCCGGCGATCGCTCGACAAGGCGATTGCACCACCTCGGTCTGTTCACCTGTCCATTAATACGTGTGTACGCGTTACACATCCAAATTGAAACCATCGCAAAACGGAAACGGTAAGTTTCGGACATGGGATCCTATTCAAAATATTATGTATTCACTCCCCTCTGCTAGTGCGAGAAGTTTGTAACAGGAATTTTCAAACACACTTCCCAGTTGCAGATTGTCTGTCGAACAGCTTTCAGGGGCAAAATGGCTCTGAGCACTATGGGACTCAACTGCTGAGGTCATAAGTCCCCTAGAACTTAGAACTACTTAAACCTAACTAACCTAAGGACAACACACACATCCATGCCCGAGGCAGGATTCGAACCTGCGACCGTAGCGGTCGCGCGGTTCCAGACTGAAGCGCCTAGAACCGCTCGGTCACAGCGACCGGCAATAACGCTAGTAATACGATTAAAAACTGTGCATTTGTGTGAGGCAGCGTAAGTGACGACGACAAAATACCCCGACTAGATTCATCCAATATTTGAGAATGAGAGTACTTAGCGATTTCCTACAAACTTAACACATAATTTCAAACTTTTATGAAACTTCAACTCGCTGACAGCACCAACCAAATAATGAAAGGAAAAGATGTTTACAGCATACTATATTTTCGTTGTTCGTATGGTCAAACTTCAGTATCAAACACGACGTTTTAATTTATTACTTCTTTACTGCTAACCTACAACGCAATTTGCACCTGCAAAATTATATCATTGTACGACGCGCAGTTCAGAGTATATGACGACGTTACTCTCGGGCTCGATGCCGCTCCAAACAGCAAGGTGTCGATACATGAGGAAAAAAAAGCCGCAGCTCAGAAGTTTATGAGACGTTTAAAGTGGGTTAATAACCAGCGCCTGAAAGCAGCAAAACGCCGGCGGCGGTAGGGGTGTCGAAGGGGTTGCCTAACTCTCATGCGCTAGAGCAGCTACGAGGCTTCATTTTTGTCGCAGCTTCAGACAGGTGCATTTGTAGCACGCTCAGCTATGGTGCGAGGGTAGTACCCATGGTGCTGCCGAATTGGGAGATCTTAGAGGGACTCTTCGCCATTTTATTTTTGCACCTTTAGAGAGGAAGGCCGTACGCACCTTCGAGCCAAAATTCAAACTTGTGCGTAGCAGTGGGTGGGTATTCCTGGCTTTCGAAAAAGTGATCCTTTAATTTTCTTGCGCAGTGTGTATCATTGTACGACACATAGTTCAGGAGGTATGACGTCAAAAATTGAGATGCGTGGAAAAAACTAGCTTTTCCTTAATACATAGCGCAAATTACATAGACTATTTTCATCCAGTTTAAAATCTTTCGTATACTTTTTCTCGCTTACATGCTTGAAGTCAGATATTCAACGCATTAACATATTTGTGAAGCAATCAGACGTTTCAAGCTGTTTTTGTATATGGAGAATTGAGTCTTCACAGAAACGGATTTATTGATGCAGATCTATTTGTATATTTAGACGTCTGAATCCAGGGAACGAAATATTTTTGACTCCTGAATAGTAAGGAAGGAAGCCTCCGAAAAAAAGAAATCGAGTACGTAAGAGAGGTTATAAATCTCCATAGCTAATACATCATCTTCACTTACAACAACTTTCTTCCCGAGGTCAGGTAATAATCAGTAGTCGTCGAAAGTAATACAAGCATGTTACAACGTCAGAGTGAAAATCTGAGAAGCTGTTATGTAATAATTTCGTTGCGACGAGCGCTATTGTCTTTAAGATTTCATGAGATGACATTTGTAATGTGTCTTCTTTCACCTTTTCATCACGCAAGTCACCAGAGGCTCTGTACTTTTTATAGTACTGTTTCATTTTCGCCGCGCGAGATTAGCAGAGCGGTCTTGGGCGCTGCAGTCGTGGACTGTGTGGCTGGTCCCCGCGGAGGTGTGTGTGTTTGTCCTTAGGATAATTTAGGTTAAGTAGTGTGTAAGCTTAGGGACGGATGACCTTAGCAGTTAAGTCCCATAAGATTTCACACACATTTGAACATTTTTTTGTTTCGTTTTCCTTCCTAGCATTACATCATACAGAAAAATAATGTATATACCCGTCCTCTTAATCGTGGTATACTTGTGGGAAATTTGCCCTAACAAAGACTGGCTGCTAAAGACATGTACCAGAATAAGAATAGGGACTTTTCAAGTAAAGATGCAGCATTTACCTGATTTTCCTTGAGGTTTTAATAAGTAGTCGAAACTCTCCTTGAGATGCGACTCGTTCAGTCCATCGATTGTATTTGGAATTTCACCAGACGGACTTAATGAGAGACGTACAGACTCAGTAAAAAGTGCGGGGCTGAGAACAGTAATTACGACACAGACAGTTTCTTCTGAATAATGCCAGTGAAAGTAGTGAGAGCTTCCTCATTCTGCGACTAGAGCTGTTTTTCTTAAATTTCTAAACTTTCAAATTAAGCTACAGTACATTGCTGACATCTCTGTTCTGAGTCGTTCGTAATTGCAGTAGCGAGAAACTTTTGTAGTACGTACAACAGAGCACAGAAAACAAGAAATAAGCTTCTGTGTAACCGAAAATACTTCAGAAATGCACAATAATTCAGACTCTGATACAAAATATAGGACCTTTGCGTCACTGACATAAACAACAGTCTCCACTGTTAGAAAAAGATACAACTCAATCGAAACATTGGAAATACTATGTGCATGAAAATTTCAGAGTCGAACGTAAAGAGATAGCAAAATATTCTGAGCTGAACACTTTAGTCAACGAACATTTTAGTTTTTTATTCATATAACCAACACACATCTTCAGGCCGTCGTAAACGACCAAAAAATGTCAAATTTCACTAGTTTCTGAAATTATTTAGCAGTGTGTTGCTTTGTTTGATGTGTTAGCCAAACATCGACTCAATCTGACGTGTTTGAGAGATATTTTGATTGACGGCCGGACTGACAAAATATCGGACGTTGTTGGTGTTGACGTTTCGCCCCGCATTTTCAGCGAGAAAGCGTTTTTCTTACATATTAGCTCACTGTGAGTTTCCACAATTATAGAAACTATAGGTAAGGATAAAAACAAACTATCACTTGCAATCAGTAAATGAGCACTGGCAATCAGCAAAATGGCAGAGGTGTTGAGTCTTTCCCAGCCATCTATTATGTAGGAAGACCTTAACAAGGAAATCGGTATTCTACAAACATACAAGTGAGAGTGCAGTGAAATAAATAAAACCGAAGCTCTCCTGTTCTCCCTTGGACTATGTACAAGATCCCACGTTCTGGTATTTTAGTGAACTGGCATTAGAAAACCAAGTAGAGCAGAGCAGATTTTCGCTTAACTGTGTCTTCTTTTGCAGTATGAATGCGAAGTGATCCTAGTAAGTTATTAAAATTTTGGCTGTCCATTTGGATAAAATTGATGTAATCCTCAAGTTCTGAGGGTAACCAGCGTCATATTTTCTACAAGAAATGTTTTGTCCGCATTTCTAGCCATTCCCATTAGTGTCAAAGTACTTCGCAACACGATACGCAAAGCGAGACATCTGTTTCAGAAGTGAGGTTTAATTTAACAAATTGCGTTGGTACGTCAATGGGCTTGTTTGACAAACTCGTGGGAAGGAAACACCGAATTTGACGAACAAGTTTGATCGTGTAAAGGGCCTTTACAGCAACAACTTTAACTCACAACCGTTATTCAACACGATGACTGTCAATATGAATCTAACATAATTCATTAGCTAAATTGGACTATGAGTTCAATATGATTTGGCCTCATTGCTTATACACAGTGTTTTTAGGGGCGTAAAAGCTATTCTGCCTTTACAGTGCTTACCGCATTCTTCGAATTGTGTACTTCACTGCCAAATTGACGGGTGCTTATTGATGAATCTCCTCCTCATGAATCAACACCACCTCCTTAAATACTATCATGCGAACAGTTACTTGTGTAAATCGTGACATCTAATCACCCAGGCTGTCAAAGTTTCTGTTCAGAGCGATAAGTTTCTTCCAATTAGGATGTCGCATGTTGTTTTACTTTTCCTTAGAACATTCGTTTGTCATTTCGTGCTTTCCACCTTGCTGCAGCATAAATTACACGCATGTCGGCCAGTTTTGAAACGACTGATTCTTTATCTTCTAGAACCAGTCATAAACTGTAATCAGGTGTAAACCCCACCGTGCACATATCATAAACAACTGCAGATTATTTGTGAAGGTAGCAACACCAGCGTGCCGCAGCTAGGATCGCGATTTCGAGCGATAAGTATCGATGCTTTGCTGATGAGCAGTATCGTAAGAACTCTATTGTACTCACAAAAGCATCAAAAGAAAAGTATCGATGCCTTGAGATATCTATACTTATCGTTGATACAAAGATTAGACTAAGTTCTCTCCTTGGACTAAATCTCTCCATCTCTGTTTATAAATCTCTTTATCATACACAGTGAGAGAGTCGGTTTCCACAATTCTAAAATGAAATAAGACAAATGTTAAAATAAATTGAGCTGTTTTCATTACAGATTACAATTTTTTTTAAATTAGAACTTCTTTCTGCATGCATTAGGCATTCGCCTGCTACGTCCTCTTGGTACAAATTATTGATCTTTCCACCTTCTCTTCGGTCTTCCTAAAGATCTTCTGCCCACTCACTAATAATTCATAATTAATTGGGTATTCTGTCGTCTTCCATTTTTGTGACAATGGTTCAAATGGCTCTGAGCACTATGGGACTTAACATCTATGGTCATCAGTCCCCTAGAACTTAGAACTACTTAAACCTAACTAACCTAAGGACAGCACACAACACCCAGTCATCACGAGGCAGAGAAAATCCCTGACCCCGCCGGGAATCGAACCCGGGAACCCGGGCGTGGGAAGCGAGAACGCTACCGCACTGTGACAATGTTCTTTCAGTTGTTTCTGTATTCCTTAACCTGTTCACTTACGCTTTTCACTCCCAGTTGCTTCTTGATGCCAATATTCCTCCTCCTGTCGGATAGGGCGTATCCAGCGACTCGTCTACGAAATCGTATCTCTGATGCTTATGTTCTTTATCCATTTGTTTTTATTACAGTCCACACATCGCTTCCATATTTCATGGTTGATACTGACATCTTTCGTAGAATTTAAGAAGAGATTCCTTTCTTACTTTAGTTCGGAGGGTTCTATAGGTTGCTCAGGCAACGTAATTAAAACTTTCAACTTGCTTTTGTGTGTCCATTTCTGTCATGAATGAAACGGTATTTTCTAAGAAGTTGAACGAGTTTACTCTTTCTGTCTTCTAATCATTTACTTTTATTTTACAGGGAACTGGGTCCTGGCCCCTGAAAGCCAAAACTTTTGTTTTCTTTGAAGATACTAATAGATTATATAACTTGGCTGTTGTGGATAAAAATATGAGCAGCTGTTTGGAGTATGTTATTGCTATCAGCAATCACAGTTCGATCATAAGCGATGAATAATGCCATAGAATAATTCCTTTCATTGTATTCATAAGTATAAAAACTTAATTTATTGATTCATCGCCTTATTATATCGTCAATACAAATATTAAAAAGAATCGGAGGCGAACTGCATCCTTGTCTTACTCCGATATTGGTCCTGGTCTTAGAGTTTTCATTTCTTATCCTTGGCACATGCATTCTATAGTCTTCATTATCTGTAGAGATATTCCTCTTTTCTTAATTCCACGTAATAAAGATAGTAGAAAGCATGTACCAAGGTTCGGGTATAGCCTTTGCAGGAATTGCAAATAAGAGATTGCTGAACAGATTATCAGAAAAACAGTTCAGTATTACCCAAAAGCAAAGAAATTAAATCTTACCTAAACTCCGCATTCTTCCTCCGTACAGTCAATCAAAAGCAAAATTTTATGCAACCCTTTCGCTGATAATGTATTATGTAACTCTAAGAACGTGCTGTCTGCTTTTGAAAATAAAAGCTCAGAGAGAACTGATGTCCCTGGAATTTGCAGGTACTTGTTGATTAACTTGCACAACATTGTCTTTCCATTGATCTAAAACAGGGGTTTTCAAACTGTGCGTCTCGGCTCCCACGGGCGTCGCAGCATTATAATAGGGGTGCTGCGGTCATTTAATAAAAAAATTATTTGATTTCTGAGTAAATGAACATGTGTGCCAGTAGTGATATCTAGCAACCAGGCAAGTAAGTATGGCAGCGTGGTATATAGTAGCTGAATCATACTACGTGACTCTAAATAAATGATTCAGTAATAATCGGGTTGAAGGTTAGTTAGTATCCGCAAGTAGGCAACGAGATCATACGAGTTTTGATACCTTTTGTCAAATCCACTTATGTGAGGCAGGCATTTTAACATTAGCAGCTATTAAGAAGAAATACAGATCGCAAATTGCAATCCTGTGCCGAGATTTGAATAATTAATGACGAAAAACCCGGGCCATTCTTCCGATTGCTTTCGTTCCAAGAATAAGATCTGATGACTTTAAAAGTTGATTAAAATGTGTGAAAATATGTTATTCATTATTAAAACATGTTATGGCCACAGTGAATTAAGAAATATCTACTCTTATTAATTTCTTTCAAAACTTGAGCTTATGTGCCTCATATTTCGGGTCTGGTGTCATGTGCGAAAGGAGCCGGTGTTTATGTTCAGATCAAGGGAGCGTGGGCGGGAAAGTTTGAAAACCGCCGCTTTGCCCACAGTGGTGACACAGTGCTCGCACATTCGGTTGTTCTAACTGTTGGAACTTAGTCATGTGGCCAAAATTTTGGGTAAATAACCAAATTCTAATAGATCATCACTGCGATCACTCTACGCGATGCCTACTATAAAGTACTGCTGTAAAAGTATCAGTTGAAACTATCGAGTAAAAAAGTATCAGTATCGAGATGAGAGTTGTCGATAACATTAAGTATCGTTTTTTTCCCTATCTCTCTAGCAGCAGGCAGTGATTTGTTGTGAAACATAACAGTTTGGAAAGATTCTGCCGCATACCAATTGCTCATACAAGACCTAACAGAGCCCGAAATATTCACTTGCGTCAATTGGTTCCTCATCTCAAAACACTCAGCTTGGGATCCACTACCACCTGCATACCGTCGATCTTGAAGGTTGACATACTGTATGCAGACACAAAATGACGTACCCAATTTATATACTTAATGATAAAAATTTTGAAAATTAGTACCTTATTAACAATAGGGCAACGTTTCTGAAAACTGCAGCATATAGGTGGTTAGATGTGTCAGCAGAGTTATAGCACAGAAGAGGTACATGACGATGGAGGGATGCTTAGCATTAGTGAACTATTGATGATTGTGGTGTCACCGCCAGACACCACACCTGCTAGGTGGTAGCCTCTAAATCGGCCGCGGTCCGTTAGTATACGTCGGACCCGCGTGTCGCCACTATCAGTGATTGCAGACCGAGAGCCGACACACTGCAGGTCTAGTCTAGAGAGACTCCTTAGAACTCGCCCCAGTTGTACAGTCGACTTTGCTAGCGGTAGTTCACTGACTACATAAGCTCTCATTTGCAGAGACGACAGTTTAGCATAGCCTTCAGCTACGTCATTTGCTACGACCTAGCTAGGCGCCATATTCATTAATTAGAATGAATTCTGAACAGACAATTTTGTGAATCATGTACCGTCAAGAGCGACGTTCATCATTAATGGATTAAACTTAAGTATCAAACTCATTACGTCCGCTTTCTGAATTCTAATTCCTTGTCATGTTCCAGACCTCACGTCAGTATAGTTCTTCCCTCCTCACGCCAGCCTGCGTGAGCTAAAACGCGTGCATTTCGGCCTCCTCTAGTAACACGGTGTTGGCTCTTCTGCCAACCCAACAATGATCGCTTAAGAATTCAATTACGCGTGCATCCTTCACATAATGCAGTCGGGATCTAAGAGAAATTCTATACATTCATAGTGAATCTTCATCTGGAATATCTGTTTACTACTCCACGGAGTATTGCAATAGTCTCACCATCATACTTGACGTTTGTCCAATGGTTTGTCGCTCACCGATGCAAGACTGGCAGATAACTGTCATCACGGAGTTCAGCACGTATGCAGTCGTAAATGTACGTCAGGTCGAAGGACATCATAAGAAATACTGCATTTTGCTACTCAACACGTCAGCGACGCAGTGACGTGTTCACGTAGGCCCGACGTGTGTGTGTGTGTGTGAGAGAGAGAGAGAGAGAGAGAGAGAGAGAGAGAGAGAGAGAGAGAGAGAGAGGGAGGGAGAGAGAGAAAGAGGGGGGGGGGACTGATGGGAGGAAGGGGGTGCATGATCTAATTATCTCCAGGGCATGGAGGCTGCAAGCGGCCCCGGATATCACTTAAACACACCTGAAAAAGTGTGCACGTATGAAAGGCGAGACTGGGGAAACAGCCAGTGACTTCTCAAAAACAGTTCCAAAGCTTGTCCAAAAGTCGTACATACAAATCATCCATGCGCTACTAATTGACATAAATTTACCAGATGATAGGGGTATCATTCTCTGAAACATGAAGTTGCAAAAACAATAAACGTGACTGGTAGCAGTGATTACAGTGATGTACATTTTCACTTGAAAAAATAAAAAAACAAAGAAAGAAAAGAGCTGCTTTTCTCACAGTTGTTGTTTCGTAGCACACTAAAAGGCCTTCAGAAAGTTGACGATGATACGGAGTACTTTTTACAGCTGGCTTTTATAGCTGGCTTTTTATAGATGGCTACCCCAGAGCCTGCTGTAGTTTTCCACGGGTCGCCGTTCACTTGTCATCACGATGGGAGAATTTAACGTATCTGGACAATGGAAACCTATGCAGCAGCATCTTTGTTATCAGGTCAGACGCCAACGACGTACACAGGCCCACACCCGTTGCAGTGCCTCACCAACCGCATGCAGCTACATCCATGCGACTTTCTCTGGAGCCTGCTAACATTGGAATTCTCCTGTGACAGTTTGAAAGGTGCTCGTTAGTGAAAGTGTGTGGACACGGACATATGTGCGATCGCCAAGGACAGGCTGTAATACAGTAGCCTCGCAAGGATTTTCTACTTTAGCTGGGGAACACACTTCGGCCTCTCAGGCAGTATTCTGCCTTTCAGAGCGTGAACTGCCGGACTACCCACACGCGATAGTCAGAGCGCAGGCTCTCACATTACAAGCAGAGTACACGTACTCAGTTACCTCTCTCAGTACGTAGCGCAAACAAAACGAAGTATTTAACATCCAAATTACAAAGAAATTACTGGGATCTGCATTTACGACTTCAGAAACGACTGTTCTCGAAATTTTCGCAGAAGAAATCTCTTGCAATCAGTTCTAAGTAGAGTTGTAAAATTACTGTAGGCTACCGTAACTATCGTAAGTAAGCATAAGCCCATGGTAGTTTTCCTAGAAGCTTTGGACAGTTAAGGACGTACCCGCATTACGTGTACGTCAAGTCCAGAATCCAAATGTGTGTGAAATCTTATGGGACTTAACTGCTAAGGTCATCAGTCCCTAAGCTTACACACTACTTAACCTAAATTATCCTAAGGACAAACACACACACCCATGCCCGAGGGAGGACTCGAACCTCCGCCGGGACCAGCGGCACAGTCCATGACTGCAGCGCCTTAGACCGTTGTACGTCAAGTGTGTTGCATTACGATCGCTTTCTTTGAGTATCCGATCAATGTCTCACAAGATTCTCGTAAAAACCGGAAGCGGTGAAGGGTTTAGAAACTGAGAGGGAATATATAAAATGCCAGCTAATCCATGGACGTTTGTTTCTACTTATTATCCTCCTGTCTATTACTTAAAAGTAAACAATATTTATAGCAAAATTGTAATTTTCTATTTTTATTCAGGTTCTATTCGAAAATTGTTGATTTCTAACGTGAAATAGAGGCATGTTGTAGTAAAAATAAAGAAAATACAAATTTATAAAACATTGCTAAAAAAGGCAATTTCGTCAACAGGAAGGAGATCGCTTCAATATTTCGTCGAACTTATGTAAAACATGTTTCTCTAATTCATAAACAACTTTCGCATTTATCTGTCATAACAAGGAACACTTGCCTTTGATCATGGTGAAGAATTTTCCACTGGGTACAAAATAACAACAGTAACTATATTTTTTATGTTTGCATATGTAAATTGTACTTGTGTCAAAATTAATTGCTTTGTTTGGATAAAAACGCAGAGGTTACACAAGAAACTAATTTTTATTACTCATAAAATACAATTTATGTTCTGCAAGGATGAAAAATACACAATGACTAACACTGCGGTGTGGTTCTTGTTATATGCAAAACAAACAACCAAACAAACGAAAAACAAAGAGAAGTCATCAGCTCTCATTTTTTCTTTCGCACATTCATTTATGTTTCTTTCCCGACCAATGCTACCAATACTACCGATAATCCTATCATTTACTACGTCACTTATGCAGTGTACCACAACTACCCAACTTTTGGTAGAGTGTAAATCTAGTTACAAATACAAATAAAATAAACACTGTACACCGCATGAGTTACGTTGGACTGCTTAACCGTAAAAGAAATATTGCATAGACACGAAAAAGATAAGCGGGAAGCGCACTGTTACAAACATTAAAATTTCGTGACGATCTGAAATGTGTGTCAAATCGGCATTAAACATATACTCTCACCTTTCGTTGACAATGATCTTGCCATCTAAGCTATCCAGACACACCTCTCCCCTATATTCAAATTCGCAGATGCTCTTCAGTAAAAGTGTCAATGAAATGGAATGAGTCTGAAACTCTGCCTTTTGCCGTTTCTTACTGGCTGAGCTATCAGGCATTCCTCGTGGTCTGGCTCAAAGCTTTGTTCTGTGAATATCTTACAACTATTAGTGTTATATAAACACACATACACACACACACACACACACACACACACACACACACACACACACACACATCTCTTAAGAAAGATGTAACTCCTACGCAAGGGCCCCTCAGCAGTTAGCTTTGGTTAAAGTAATGAAAACGGCACCAGTTACTTATTTTTTTATGCTTAGCACAACGCGTTTCGAGAATTTATTCTCATTTTCAAGTGGATTTGTGTATTTGCTTACATGAGTATATTTGGTGATGTTTGCATGTGTGATTTTTTGCCTCTCTTGCGTCTTTTTGAAATTAAACTGGAATCAGAAAATGGGACAAACGAATGAGTATTTTTAAACGCTACTGTTGCAAATCGTTTTTTGTTTGTGTACTAACAGGTGTTGTGCCTCCTCCATTATACAGATTATGACACACACTCAAATCATCACTTACAATGTTCACAAAACATGCTACAAAGATATTACAATACTATGGCTTCAAAAAGAGTTTGTACGCAGAGCTGTTACAGTGGTCTTGGGATGTAAATTATAAAACGTATTTTTATCACTATTGACTAATAAATTATTGATTATATTTCTTTTATCCTAATGAGGAAATGTACATATTTAACAAACTTGTTACAGTTTGCGGGCTTTCAAAAGGACAAATGAAATGATGAGGCCCACAATTACGTACCCTCTGACTCAGACTTGAAATATTAAAACTTTTGGCTGGTTTCGTTGTCTAGGGGCTGGGATACGTAGTTATCGCATTACAGGCCAAATACTGTCGAGTCTACAGTATACAATATGAATATACACATGAATCGAATGGTTGAAAGTTCCTATCACTCAGCAACTGCGAATGTAACGTAGAAATTTATAAATGAAAGATTGCAATTAAATAAAATCTGCAGGTACTATCTTAACGACCTTATATGATGAGTACGATAGTAGAAGTATTTTTGAGAATGTGATATATTTCTGCAAAACACGTATTGATGTCGATGGTTCAGCAATTAAAATATAAGTTGAATAACAGGGAAACAATTGATTCCTACTTCACATAATTAGTTATGAACGACAACATAGCTCACTGTGAACATAGTTAACAGTAGAAACCACGTAAATCTCAAACGTTCACAAGTCAGCACTCCGAAGTATTTCTGTCTCCTGCGATCACGTGCAAACCGCTCCACACTGTCCAAGTCTTTCCTGCGACCATATTTCCGTCGCGCCGTCCCGTCCAGCACCTCCCGTGTCCTGTGCTGTTCTGTCTCGGACTCTCCCATGTCCTCTCCTGTACTGTTCTCCCACTTCCATGGAGGCTCCCCATTCACGAGCGCTCTGATTGGCTAGAGCGCTCCCGTCATGTCTTCAAGCCAACGCACACTCACAAACATAAAACACTTTCGAAATACTGGATTTATATTTAAATGACGTGAAATTAAATAAATATTCCTATGGCTGGACCATAAACACGCTCTAACACACATTATTAAATACATGTTCTTGTTGTTGTGCTACTCTATCCTGTGCAAGCTTCTTCATCTCCCAGTACCTACTGTAACCTACATCCATCTGAATCTGCTTAGTGTATTCATCTCTTGGTCTCCCTCTACGATTTTTACCCTCCACGTTGCCCTCCAATACTAAATTGGTGATCCTTTAATGCCTCAGAACATGTCCTACCAACCGATCCCTTCTTCTGGTCAAGTTGTGCCACAAACTTCTCTTCTCCCCAATCCTATTCAATACTTCCTCATTAGTTATGTGATCTACCCATCTAATCTTCAGCATTCTTCTGTAGCACCACATTTCGAAAGCTTCTATTCTCTTCTTGTCCAAACTATTTATCGTCCATGTTTCACTTCCATACATGGTTACACTCCATACAAATACTTTCAGAAATGACTTCCTGATACTTAAATCTATACTCGATGTTAACAAATTTCTCTTCTTCAGAAACGCTTTCCTTGCAATTGCCAGTCTACATTTTATATCCTTTCTTCTTCGACCATCATCAGTTACTTTGCTCCCCAAATAGGAAAACTCCTTTACTACTTTAAGTGTCTCATTTCCTAATCTAATTCCCTCAGCATCACCCAACTTAATTCGACTTACATAAATAAATTAAATAGACGTATATCAAAGGAATAGCAAGCAAAAGTAGGCCGGTAGCCTTTCTAAAACACAGTAAATATTTGACCAATTTCTTCATGAATAGCACACATCGGATATAAACAAAGACATAGATGAATAAATATAGATATAATCATGCTGCTACCGTGTTTTCGTGTAACTGTGGAGTGTTTATGGCCTGACGCGATCGATAGTAATCGGCCACTTTGACCTCCAATAACTCATGTACTATTCAAGTTACATGCCTGTAATTCATACCATTTTACGTTTACACTAATAACTTTCTAAAGACACGTCGATCGACGAAATCGGATGAACCGTTTACGTTTTGGAAGTTTGTTGCTAGGTGTTACTTGTACAATTTACTGTCAGATACTAAACTTTAAACTAATAAAGATATTGAAAATCTGACTACACCATCAGAATCGCCGTGCAAATACTAGTAATGTACATGTTTATTTCTGAGGTATCATGATTCATCTGGCTACTGTTAATTTCTATACGAACTGTGAAATGTCTGCCATTAAAGTTTCACAAAGTCCGCCATCTTTGGCACTCCCGGCGTGTCTCCTTCATCGACACAACGTACCATGGAATTCCCAGCCACGCGGCTGGACCACAAGCTGGGGCTACCCCTCATCCTCAGCGAACGTTCGAAACCACGTGATTGCTGCCAGGCCGCGGCCCGCCGAGAGGACCCTGCGCGGCCACGCCAGCTCCGAACTTAGAATATTTCCAGGGCGCCACAACTCGCCCGTTACTAGTCACTATCGATAATTTCTGACATCGGTCAGCTTTGGTTCCTGCGCTGATCCCACTTTGTACGGTTTAAAATATACCCACCTTCCACACCATAGTTTTTGGCATGAACAATTCCCTGCTTACTTTATTAAGTGACTTGCGAAGACTTCAGTGACACGTCTCGCGAACTTTTTCGACATTTGCCTTAGACACACGAGGTCGACCTGGAACCTGTCATTTTATGGGATATAACACCACAGAGATACTGGCATTTATTGTAAGCTACTGGGATAGTGTTATTAAGGAAGCAGCTGAGATTAAATTAGCAAGTAACCTTATAAAGAAAGATGAAGGTTTTTGCTTAAATACTGCTTGGACTCCTGTTCTCTCCCTGTTCAAAAAACAGAGGGACAGCGTCAATTCTATCGGTTTCTAAATAATATACACAGTCCATAACTTCTGATGTTGGTAATCTATGATTGTGTGGTGGTGGTGGCAATGTTATCGGAGTGTACGTGTTCTGTTTCGTCATATACTCTGCATACCAAGGTTTTAAATTTCCTTATATATCTCTCTCTCGTTGCACTTGTCCCTTGGAAATGACAGAGCGAGTAGCTTTCGAAATACCAGTGGATGTCGGAGACGTCACTGGGCTGCATTTCGTACAGTAAGTCAACTCGTTTCGAAACCTGGGCAGAACAGAAAAAAAGATGCGCGCTCCAGCTTTAGTCACACGAAGCCTTGTGTAGGTTGCACTGCTGCGTACTTGCTCAATGCTATGGTGGGATTCCAGTCTCAAGTCGATATGATACGCGTCATGACAATTGACGGTAAACAGTGAAACATTTTTCAAATATTGGTTCTATGGTCTGTTTGATACATGACACCGAACCTGCCTAGTTATAGGATAAAATAAGCTGTGTACCATTCCAGATGTAGTGTCCATGACATTTTTAATTTGTGTAATGACATAAACGACTTAAAACTATACTACTACAAATTATTCTAAATCGTTGGCTACAAAATTTCCTGTGCTTGGCTCCATTTCCGTAAATGGCTCTCCTACTACTTTAACGGTATAATTAACGAGTTCAAATGTATTTTCGGGCACATATTTGTACATTTTTAATGGACGGTCATTTCTCTACCTTGCGGCAGTGGCACACGGCAGAAATAGATCCCTTATTATTGCAATTATCTTATAAACTACTATCAGCACACAAAAATTTCATTAGGATTTTCTATAGATTTCTTCTGGAGCTATTCGAAATTGTGTTCATATTTTTTTCGCAAATTGGCAACTAGGTTTTTACATAAATAGAATTTTCTCGAGTAATATTTTTTCGCGAAATGCTGGAGGAATATTCAAATTTTGTGCAGAGAACTCTAGAAGTAAAGCATATCTATCAGGAACTCTGAAAAAGAAATTTACAATTCTCGAAAGTCGGACGCTAACTTCACTGGACTCACAATATTCTGCAGTGATGCCCGATGCCATTAGTCCTCGTGGTTTTGAACCACGTATACATCATAATCGAAGCAGTCGATTGGTCGGCTGTCTGAAGACGCGCAGGAAGCTCGGAATAAGGATACTCGGCGTTACCGAGGTTTTACAAGCAAATATACCAGCGAGAAAACGGTGCATGTTGTACTCTATGAGTCTACGGGCTCCTGACACCTTCGGATTCATTCAACTCGAGAGTCTAGAAAATGATAACTGAAGAAGGTAAACAGCTGCTACCTGAGATAAAAGATCTGCTTTTCGAGTCCAGTGAGACGATCGACAGCGACCTTTCTGAAGCAATAATGACACAAGCGACGAATGTGACTATGGTTCCGATTGAAATATATAAAAATATCGAATAAAACATTTCAATACGGCAATTTATACTTCTAATTTGTTACCAGCGACCTCACAATACTTTATACACGAAGTTTTACTCGAATCCGCTAAATCTGTAATTTTTGATTCGCCAAATTGGATCCGCCATTTTGAATGTTGTAATTCCGACATCGGATTCCTAATCGGCCATCCAAAGAATCTAAAAGAGTACAGTTTTGTAGGATTTTATATCCGTTTTCCTGTTATGTCCAGGAATCGAAGCGAGCTGGCCTACTGTGAGCCAAGAGAAACCCAACTTCCATTGCGCTGTTCGTGGATGGTGTTGTCATATACAGACACAACGCTAGAAAATCGTAGTGAAATGCCGGATACATCGACGTTCGGTGCTGGGATTAGGATTTGACCGTCAACACAAACAAATGTATCGTACTGCGTATAAATAGGCGGAAAGACCCCTTATTGTGTGAATACACGACTGCCGAGCAATCACTGGAAGCAACGCCCCTCAAATTCCTGAGAGTAAGCATACGGAGCTATTTAAAGGGGAATGTACACATAAAATTAATCATAGGATGTGCAGATGCCAGACTCTTATTACTTGGAAGAATGCTTAGGAAGTGTAGTCCATCCATGAAGGGGGTGGCCTACAAAAATACCGTTCGACCGATACCTGAGTATTGTTCGTGAATCTCGGATCATTAACAAATAGTATTGGTAGAGTAAGTAAAGAAGATACAAAGAAGAGCAGCGCGTCTCGTGACAGGTTTGTTTCCCAAACGTGAAAGCGTTCGAAGGGTGCTTATCCAACTCTAGTGGCAGACGCTACAAGAGAGGGATTGAGCACTATAGTGTTGTTTACTGTTAAAATTCCGAGAGCGTACTCTCTCAGAAAAGTAAACCAACATATTGCTTCCTCCTACACAAATCCTGCGAAAAGACAGGAGAGATTCGAGCTCACACAGAGCCTTACAAACCACTGCTCTTTCCGCGTGACATTCGCTACTGAAACAGGAAAAGGAGGAAGTGATGGTATGAAAAATACTCTCCACTACAATAACCCTGAGTTCGGAGTGGGTCGGCGTTGCGTGGATGGACTGCTGTGGCCTGTTGTGGGTTTGTGAACCACTGAGGGCTACGGCGGGACTAAGCATCTGCGTCGTTGCTAGGTCCCCGGTTTCAATACACAATACACACTCTCCGCTAATCATAACGTTACTTGCAGAGCATAGATGTAGATGCAGAATAAAATCAATAGCCTGTGCTTTATAAGATTCAGAATGCGTTAACAAAACATTAGGAGCGGCTGCATTAAACGAAGTAATAAAAGAGGTACTAGATTGTCAAATAAGTGCTCCAGCTAATAGTGGAGACTATTGTAACTGTGGGTAGAGAGTTTGAAATGAAACTGAACATCGGCAAGACCGGGGTGATGAAAATGGAAAAAAGAAGACGATGCAATTAATATACCACTAGATGGGATGGTATCAGAACAGTTTCTGTCATTCCAGTATTTGGGAAGCTTGATAACTTTCAGCAAGAGTTGTACAAAGGAAGTGAGACGCAGAATCTCCATGGGGAAGAGAGCTTCCGGGAGAGTTAAAGGTCTGCTGACAGCCATAAACAGCTGCAATATACTTAGTAACAGTTTCGCAATTTTTATTTTTTTTGTGGAGAGTTGTGTCTTACGGATTCTGCAGTCTGGACAATCAGACAGAAAGAATAACATTTTTAGAAAGTTTCGAAATGTGGTTATGGACAAGAATGGAGAAAGTGAAATGGAATGGGACATGAGGAGTGCTGAGCAGGGGAGAAGAGGAGAGGAACTTCAGGAGGATGATACGGAAGAGGAAAACGTTTTGGATGGGACACATATTACGTAGGAATTGCCTACTACAGAGAATCATGGAGGGGAAAAGTAGAAGGAGAAAGAAGGGGAGAAAGAAGATGGTTAGGAATGCTAAAGATTTGAAGAGAGGAAGAACATTCAAGCAGAGAGACTTTGAGGACGTCCGGTTGATACCTGTCTTTACTGGAAGAGGACGAAAAGATGATGCAAATTGTCTATGTGAAACGTCAAGTATGGACACAGACGCCAATGCACCGTTTGTAAGCAGCAAGGTATGACAGCTGTGGTATCTGAATCACTTATCGACGCCACAAATGGGACTGTTGCCAGTAAGGACAACATGAGGGATGCAGCAGGAAGGTTCAGATATCAGATCACTGAAAGTGTGGAATAAATATGTTACTTAGATAAGCAGTTTGTCTGATGGTCATTTTTTGTGTACTGTGGATAAACCAAACCAAAATTTCTTGCACAACCCTAGTTACAAGGATTTGTCACAGAACGCTGTTTTAAGGCAACAGGAGTAGATGGAACTACTGGTGATCAATTAAAAGGAAAATAAAATAACAATTAGCTCTATAAAGTTTAGTTGTTTATATGATTATGATCAGACACCGAGTACGAAGTTGAGGATTTGTACATCCTGTATTAGCTTTGCTTTTATTTACTGATGTAACACATCTTTTCACAAAGGTATTTTTCCAGATTCCCATAAGTACTCGTATGCAGAGGTATGGTATCTAAATAAAAAGAAGAGGACCCTCTGATGTTGAAAACTACAGCGCTGTATCACTCTCACCTCTGTTTTCAAACATTTTTAAAAAGCCAATGCACCAGTTGATGAGTACAGTTGATTGACAGCTGGATGCTAGGAATGGCTCATCAGATGGCCGTGTGACATTTTTTTTCTGGTACAAGATAGTGTAAAGTATACAGAAGAAGATGTGTCTTTTTGGGATCTCCTTTGATGTAACAAAGAATTTTGACTGTATAGCCAATGCTACATTGTTAAATAATTTAAAGTTATTAAAATTATGCTACAGTAGGAACAAACACATTTTGTACGATATTTCTGTATACGACCAATAAGTTAAAGGTAAAGCGCACACTTAAGTTTCCTAGGACGTCCGAAGGATCAGGTGTCTTTGCCTTCTGCACAGGAGCGAAAGCGACAGGACTTGCACTAGGTTTAGCTTTGAGGCAAACTTTCACAAGTGAAACGGGTGCAAAGAGAGGCCGCGGCGACATTAGATGTGCTTGGAGAGAATCAGAGCAAAGAACTATTTTCTTATCACTCGGAGATAAATCGAGGACCAACAATACGATGACACTCTTTTCTGCAACCGGACGTTGTACATTTTTGTGAGATTGAAAACCACACCCAGAAAATGAGTATTAAACAATGAATATGTATTCGTGAGATGTATCATACTAAGCTCCTGATTTACCTGTTGCTTCGCCCCATACTAATTATTTATTTTACCTGATTAATGTCTTCCACGCCCTCTGTTGCGTGGCACCAAGAATCCTTTTGGAAATTCTCTTCACAGGTGATATGAAGCTGTCCGTGGGAAATACTGGTACTGGCAATCAAATAACAAAATTACTAACGAAATGTAGTGGACGAATATACAGGTGGGGCGTGTTATTCCGCTTCCGTTTCTCCATCTGTATAAACGAATCCCTTATAGGGCCGTTTTGTTGTCTGTCCGACCGTTAAGAACCCAATTTTCTCAGGAAGAAATTCAGATTTATGTCCCTTATTAAGAGCTGTGGTCCCTTGGAGATGCTAAGTTGCTTCAACCAAAAAAATGCGGCCATTTATGTAACATCACACTTGACCAGTTTTATATATGTAAGATAACTTTTGGATATCTTACAGCCTTTAGGATTGAACGGTATTGCAGAAGAAACAGTCGAATCTGTGTAGCCTCTGAAACATTAGTAACGAAATTCAAATTCATGGACAGATCGAAGAAAAGATCAAAAGAATGAAGGAATAGCACAGTGAAATCAGGAACGTATTTTCGGGAGAATGAGGAGACAAAAGCTATTCTGGTAACTAAAAAGTTTAAAAGTACTCGTTAAATAGACAAAACAAAAGAATACAAAGAGGAAGAAGGCAGATATAATGATGCATACGATTATTAGAATAATGTCAGTTCTATTAACATTGCCTCAAGTATATTTTCCATGCTACAATATCTGCGTCCGCTAAGAGTAATGAAATACTACAGATAGGCGTCGCAGTGGTACAGAAAGATACAATCTACAGCTGGAGTTAATTAGCCTGGGTACGAGCGAGAAAGTACAAGGAAAAGCTAGCAGAAGAGATAATGAATGAAAAAAGCAACGAGGGGAAATGATATGGATATAAAGAATAAGAGCTAGGGATACGAAAAGCTGAGGCAGATGTTGGCACGTGACAGAGGTAATTGTTCGCTACTGAACAAAAGAAGATAACTGGGACATATGGAGTGGAAACCTGCACCAATACTCTCACTCTACCTTTACTGTTCGTCTCTGTGGAGAGTCTCTACGAACCACAAAAAGAACTGCAACAGAACCACAGAACTACTATTCTCATCTATTTTTTGCTGACTGCTGTGTAAATGTTCTCAGTTCAAACTTTTTGACCTGTCTGGAGCAAAATAACTTTCTCCACGAAAATCGTTGTAGGTTCTGAAAACATCGCCGAGCAAAACCCATGTGGCGCACTTCACACACGCTACAGGTACAGAAAACCAGGTTTATTGGGTGTTTCTGGACTTTTGAAATACTTTTGATTCGGTACCGCATCGACGCCTACTAGAGGAAATACGGCCTTGTGGGATATCTAGCCAAATTCGTGGCTGGATTGAAAATTTCCTCATAGACATGACGCAGCGTTTTGTCTTGGTTGGAAGTCCTCTAGACTGTCAGGTAATACCTGGTGCGCCCCAGGTTGAGTATAATAGGATCGTTGTTGTTGTTCACGTCATATGTTAATGACCTAGTGGACAGTGACTTTTCAGAGATGATGCATCTAGCTATGAGGAAATTCTGATACCTGGAGTGAAAATTTTCTCTACAAATTTTGTTCGCATTCCAGGCACTATATCCTTGTGCACCAAACATTAAACTCAAATCTGGAAATTCCTGTAACGAGTAACGCACCACCTACATGTGATATATCAACAGTGGCCAATTCAGTTGTGGACGCCTCGCAGATGACTGTGCAATGTTTGACGTTGCGGCAACACCCTCATCAGAACGGCACGCAATTGTTTACTATGAAACGTAAGCAGTTTAAATGCTTGTACTTCACACGCATTGCTCATTCCAGACCACGAACCACTATAAAATGTCCGTTACCGAGCACTGGTCTCTCATCAGAAAATACTTAGTATTAGGATCTTCTGCTGACTATGCTTTTACGTTTAATGGTTTGGAACATCCACGTGGTTGTATAGACCATTCTCCTCTTAACTTGGGGTGTATCATGTTTGATTGCACCGTGGAGAACCCGGGTTGATTTCCGATATTGGTGGGAAGACGGAAAATTTTACACAAGAGGAGGTAGTGCTACTTAAATGAAAGCTGTAGCAGATAGAGCGATATGCTAACATATGCCCTTCTACCCTGCCTCACGTAGAGGATGAAACAGTGGTTATCCTTTGCCTTAGATCGGAATTCTTTACATAACACTAACAAGGGAAGTGTGTGGCCTCTAATGCGTACGGCTCGTGTTGTCTGTACTTCAACCATGCCTAGACGGTCAATACGGCGGTTCCATCGCGTCCGCATTGTTACTTTGTGCCAGAAAGGGCTCTCAACAAGGGAAGTGTCCAGGCGTCTCGGAGTGAACCAAAGCGATGTTGTTCGGACATGGAAGAAATACAGAGAGACAGGAACTGTCGATGACATGTCTCGCATGTCTCTAAGCACGAAAATGTGCTTAGAATACAGGGTGTCGCAAAAAGGTACGGCCAAACTTTCAGGAAACATTCCTCACACACAAAGAAAGAAAATATGTTTTGTGGACATGTGTCCGGAAACGCTTACTTTCCATGTTAGAGCTCATTTTATTACTTCTCTTCAAATCACATTAATCATGGAATGGAAACACACAGCAACAGAACGTACCAGAGTGACTTCAAACACTTTGTTACAGGAAATGTTCAAATCGTCCTCCGTTAGCGAGAATACATGCGTCCACCCTCCGTCGCATGGAATCCCTGATGCGCTGATGCAGCCCTGGAGAATGGCGTATTGTATCACAGCCGTCCACAATACGAGCACGGCGTTGCGAAGAAAAGAGCTTTCAAATGCCCCCAGAAATGAAAGTCAAGAGGGTTGAGGTCAGGAGAGCGTGGAGGCCATGGAATTGGTCCGCCTCTACCAATCCGTCGGTCACCATATCTGTTGTTGAGAAGCGTACGAACACTTCGACTGAAATGTGCAGGAGCTCCATCGTGCATGAACCACATGTTGTGTCATATTTATAAAGTCACATGTTCTAGCAGCACAGGTAGCGTATCCCGTTTGAAATCATGATAACGTGCTCCACTGAGCGTAGGTGGAAGAACATGGGGCCCAATCAAGACATCACCAACAATGCCTGACCAAACGTTCACAGAAAATCTGTGTTGATGACTGATTGCACAATTGCGTGCGGATTCTCGTCAGCCCACACATGTTGATTGTGAAAATTTACAATTTGATCACGTTGGAATGAAGCCTCATCCGTAAAGAGAACATTTGCACTGAAATGAGGATTGACACATTGTTGGATGAACCATTCGCAGAAGTGTACCCGTGGAGGCCAATCAGCTGCTGACAGTGCCTGCACAAGCCGTACATGGTACGGAAACAACTGGTTCTCCCGTAGCACTCTCCATACAGTGACGTGGTCAACGTTACCTTGTACAGCAGCAACTTCTCTGACGCTGACATTAGGGTTATCGTCAACTGGTTCTGGAAATCTGTCTCGATACAAACGTACCGCGCCACGGCTATTGCTCCGTGCTAATCCATACATCAAATGGGCATCTGCCAATTCCGCATTTGTAAACATTGCACTGACTGCAAAACCACGTTCGTGATGAACACTAACCTGTTGATGCTACGCACTGAGCCGGCCGAAGTGGCCGTGCGGTTAAAGGCGCTGCAGTCTGGAACCGCAAGACCGCTGCGGTCGCAGGTTCGAATCCTGCCTTGGACATGGATGTTTGTGATGTCCTTAGGTTAGTTAGGTTTAACTAGTTCTAAGTTCTAGGGGACTGATGACCTCAGAAGTTAAGTCCCATAGTGCTCAGAGCCATTTGAACCATTTGAACCATTTTGCTACGCACTGATGTGCTTGATGCTAGTACTGTAGAACAATGAGTCGCATGTCAACACAAGCACCGAAGTCAACATTACCTTCCTTCAATTGGGCCAACTGGCGGTGAATCGAGGAAGTACAGTACATACTGACGAAACTAAAATGAGCTATAACATGCAAATTAAGCGTTTCCGGACACATGTCCACATAACATCTTTTCTTTATTTGTGTGTGAGGAATGTTTCCTGAAAGTTTGGCCATACCTTTTTGTAACACCCTGTATAAGCCCCTCATCCCGGAAAACAGTGCTTTTGGCCATTCGCATGCAAAATTGCGCGTTTTGTCATGAGAGACATGTCAATGATCACCTATTCAAGGTCTAATCACGGAAGTGCCCCAGCTCGAACGGCTGAAACGTATTAAAATTGTTATAAACCGTGGAGATGTGTTGTTCTACCACTCATCAAGGTCGTTTATCTGTAGAACTCTGCGTTTGTGTACAATCAATGTCTGCATGTTAGCAGTTATAAAGGCTACAGAGGAACAAGTTGGTGAAGAAGTAGTGGTGTGTTACTGACAGTTATGACCAGCAGATTCACAGAGGGGAAGTTTCAATGGAGCGATTAAAAGATGGCGGAATCGAACACCTTGTGACAAACATCTGGATGATTCATCCGTAGTGTAGCAGTGCAGTATGTACCTGCGCTTCCATTCTTCTGCGTTTTCATCACTTCACTGAAATTAAATAACGAGTCAGAAAATAATGTACGACAGAACAGCTACTTACCTGCATCTACACCCGCATGGTCACTCTGTAATTCACAGTCAAGTGCCTGGCAGAGTTCACCGGACCACATTCAAGCTATTTCTCTACCGTTCCAGTTTCGAACGCTCGAGAAAAACGCGCTGTTTTTTCTCTTATTTTATTATAATGCACATTTCCCCCTACTTAGGTGTGCGACAGCAAAATATATCCACATTCGGAGAAGAAAGTTGGCGATTGAAATTTGACGGGAAAATCCTGCCACAACTAAAAACGCCTCTGCTTTATGATTACCACCGCAATTCGCAATATCATATCCGTGGCAATCTCTCCCCTATTTCGCAATAATATAAAAGGAACTGACCTTCTTTGAACTATTTCTTTGTCCTCCGTCAATCTTATCTGATGCGGATTCTGTATCGCGAAGCAATATTCCAGAAGAGAATCGACAAGCATCAGTGTAGGCAGTCTCTTTAATGGACCTGTTGGATTTTCCAAGTATTCTGACAATAAATAGCAGTGACGCTGCAGGAAATACATAAATTCAATTAGTTATAGGAACTAGATATAAACAGTAGATATAGATATTAAATGCCCATTGTTGTTAGTGTAACTGTAGCTCACTATTAAATTAAGGAAAAGCTGCACAATTCAATATAAATGTATATTATTTAGGACCCACTAATGAGTTTTAGGTAGTGGGTCAATTTGTATAATTATTATAGTTATCAATAAAGATTTTTTTAAAAAAAAAAAAGAAAAAAATAACTAGCAGTCTTTATTTCGCTTGCCCCACAAGATTATCTATGTGACCGTTCCAATTTAAGTTATTCGTAAACATAATCCATGAATATTTAGTCGAATGACTTTAGATTTGTGTGCTTTATCGTGTAACCGAAATTTAGCTGATACCTTATAGAAATCATGAAAATGCCTTCACACTTTCCATTATTTAGAGTCTTTTCGCACCATACACATCTTGTCTAAACCATTTTACAATTGATTTTGATCGTCTGATGACTTTAGGAGAAGGTAAATAGCAGCATCATATGCAAGCAATCTAAGAGGGCGCTCAGACTGTACATCAGTAACAGCAGGGAGCCTATTTAAAACCATTCCTAGGAGAATGGCAAATACTATTTCTGTTTTACTCGATGACTTTCCGTTAGTTATTACGAAATGTTACGTGTTAACAGAATATTCCGTCGGTTCTTGGTAGAACAACATTATAAATAAATGAAAAAGCACCAATTTGCTTTTGTTATACAATATTACTTTTATTGTTAGTCGATTTTCGGCTTACAAGGCCATTTTCAGACATTTAACGTCTGAATGCCCTGTAAACCGAAAACCGGTTAATAATAAGCGTAATATTGTAGAACAAAAGCAAACCGGTGCTTTTCATTTATTACGAACTGTTACCCTTTAGACTGGAAACCACGAATCCAATCACACAACTGAGAAGACACTCCACAGTCACGCAATTTAATTAGAAATCGCTTGTGAGGAACGGTGTCAAAAGCGTACTGGAAATCTAAATACAAACATCAAAAAAAGTTTGGCATCGCCTCAGTTCCGAGAGTTCTGGAACCTGTGCAGAAAATCGGAATAGAGATGAACATAAACATCATTTCCGCCCTTTTTATTGCTCGTGGAAACCGCACATTGTATGTTGTACCACTATACAGCGAGATCTTCAGAGGTGGTGGTCCAGATTGCTGTACACACTGGTACCTCTAATACCCAGTAGCAAGTCCTCTTGCACTGATGAATGCCTGTATTCGTCGTGGCATACTATCCACAAGTTCATCAAGACAATGTTGGTCCAGATCGTCCCCCTCCTCAACGGCCATTCGACGTAGATCCCTCAGAGTGGTTGGTGGGTCACGTCGTCCATTAACAGACCTTTTCAATCTATCCCAGGCATGTTCGATAGGGTTCAGCTCTGGAGAACATGCTGGTCACTCTAGTCGAGCGATGTCGTTAACCTGAAGGAAGTCATTCACAAGATGTGCACGATGGGGGCGCGAATTGTCGTCCATGAAGGCGAATGCCTCGCCAATATGCTGCCGATATGGTTGCACTATCGGTAGAAGATGGCATTCACGTATAGTACAGCCGTTACGGCGTCTTCCATGACCACCAGCGGCGTACATCGGCCTCACATAATGCCATCCCAAAACAGCAGGGAACCTACCCCTTGCTGCACTCGCTGGGCAATGTGTCTAAGGCGTTCAGCCTGACCGGGTTGCCTCTAAACACGACTCCGACGATTGTCTGGTTGAAGGCATATGCGACTGTCATCAGTGAAGAGAACATGATGACAATCCTGAGCGGTCCATTCGGGATTTTGTTGGGCCCATCTGTACCGCGCTGCATGGTGTCGTTGTTGAAAAGATAGACCGCGCCATGGGCGTCGGGTGTGAAGTTGCGCATCAAGCAGCCTATTGCGCACAGTTTGAGTCGTAACACGACGTCCTGTGACTGCACGAAAAGCTTTATTCAACATCGCGGCGTTTCAATCAGGGTTCCTCCAAGTCATAATCCGTAGTTAGTGGTCATCCACTGCAGTAGTAGCCCTTGGGCGGGCTGAGCGAGACATGCTATCGATGGTTCCTGTCTCTCTCTGTATTTCCTCCATGTCCAAACAACATCGCTTTGGTTCACTCCCAGACGCCTGGACACTTCCCGTGTTGCGAGCACTTCCTGGTACAAAGTAACAATGCAGACGCGATCGAACCGCCGTATTGACCGTCTAGGAGCCATGTACCTCCTTCCCCTGGAACTGATCGGCTGTCGGACCTTCTCCGTTTAATAGGCGCTGCTCATGCATGGTTGTTTACATCTTTGGGCTGGTTTAGTGACATCTCTGAACAAGGGGACTGTCTCTGTGATACAACATCAAAAACCAACGTCTATGTTCAGGAGTTCCGGGAACCGGGTTGATGAAAAATTTTTTGATGCCTGTATATGAAATCAGTTTGTCGTCCCCTGTCGACAGCACTCTTTACATCGCCAGAAAGAAAGTTAGTTGTGTTGCACAAGAACGATTTTTTCTTAGTCCGTGTTGACTATTTGTCAATAAATCGTTTTCTTCGCGGCAATTCATAATGTTTGAACACAGTATATTTTGTGGAATATAACTCGGTGGGTACTGCTTTAGCTAACATGTACTGGTTCAAGCAGATATTTAACATTTTGCCAAATAATGTCTAATCTCTAACTTTCGTGAATTTCCTGCTCTTAGTTGTCCGTTACACGGTAGTATTACTTCTTCAGCGATTTATGCTCTTGTAGGGTTGAGTTTTGTTAACCTTCAGACATCGATTCTACACAAAAACAGGGTTTTACAGATAAATGACGTTCCTGATCTGTGGTGGAACATACACATCCCCATAGTTCACCGTAATTTTTAATCGGTTTTACGCGTTCTAGCTGGAGTATTCCGTGGTTAGAACTTCATAAGGTGACCATTCAATTGTCTCTCCTGTTAAAACGTGCTGTGTTACATGCGAATGGCCCATGCCACTGTTTTTAGGAAGAGCGATTTATATCCTAAGAACATTTTCTCGTGGTTCTGAGCGTTCGAGATCATGCACTTCCCTTGTAAGAGTTACGAGTTTCTGCAACGAGTCTACCAAGGACAACATAAGTTTAAGTAAGCTGTCAAATGTTATTCAATCAGCAAAGATGTAGTGGCTTTCAGTCAACAGAGGGAAAGGGGTGGATTTATTTTGGCAGAACGCTCATTAATAAGGAAAGACCGAAGCATTAACAGGTCAGAAACAATCAAATAACACTCCAGCATAAGTACCTTACACAATAAGTATAATGTGACCTAACCGATTGGTCTTCCAAGCGGGCGAGTTAGACTCATCCGAAAACTTTTTTTTTTTTATCTTAAACACACATTTCGAAATCACAGCGAATCCAGAAGTGTAGGATCCAGAAAAGTCCCTCTAAACAGTTACCTCCACATATTCTAAAAATGTACTCACGTACGTGAGAGACACTATCAACTACTGGAAATGAAGTTCCATGCTTCTTGACAGAGCATAGGGGAACGATGTGGGAGAACCGCACTGCCGTAGTAGGCAAGGTCCTATCGGAGGTGGTTTGCCGTCGCCTTCCTCCGACTGTAATGGGGATGAATGATGATGATGATAATGACACAACGACACCCCGTCATCTCTGTACAAGTGAAAATTCTTGAACCCGCCGGGAATCGAACCCGGGACCCCGTGCTCGGCAAACGCGAAAGCTACCGCGAGACCACGAGCGGCGGACATCAAACTAACGGAGTTTGTAAATTTCGGTCTTCTGGAAACAGTTCGAGCATGCCTACTGACGTTTAATATGACTTTTAAGATGTTTAAGACTGCGATTATTAGCGCTGTTACTAAAATATCGTAGGCTGGAACTCAGTAAATTAAAAAAAATTGATAAAATAAAAGTGCAAATACAAATCGTACATTCTTCCAACTGCATTCATATTTATGTGCACAGTCACAGATAATCTGAAATTGTAAAATAATCATTTATACTAAGAACATCAGACTGAATTAAAATCACTAGATCGAGATCAAACATTCTGGTTGACTCTCACGGATGCGTTCCGCCAGAAAATATCGCGTACAAAAAAATGAACAGGGAATAAATATCAAGTTTCAGGTGAAACCTAGATAGTGAGCAACAAATACTTTTTACACAGTATCGAAATTTTATGGAGATGATTGTCTGCCTAGATCACTTGTCTCTGAATAGTGCAGGATATTTCCTGAAGGCAGGGACTCTGCGAAAGACAAGGATGGAGGAAAACACTGCAGTAATTCGAGAAGAAATACCGGAAAACATTAGACTGAGTGCTTATGGTATGCTGTAACGTGGCATGTATATAGAGGTTCTGGTCAAAGCATTTTAACAGAAGAGTTGAGCTTGAAAAGCGTATGTGCGAAAAGGTTTTAGACAAATTTGTCTAGTGACCAAAAATAAATTTTGTTTCTTGTTCTTTCATCCCCCTGCCACATACGGGCAGGCGTGGGGGGCCTGTGCTTCAGATATCCCGCTCTTCAGCCAAAAGATTTAGAAGCACATAAAGATGAAACAATATAATTAAAAGGACGAAAGTTTTTAACATTCTCAAAAATATTTATTGTACTATCTCAGCTGCAATTAGACGTAAGTGATAACTGTTTTCGATCACAGAATGATCATCTTTACATCTAAAAATAAAGCATTAATACACAACTACTTTAGTAGATAACGTAAGTTGAAAAGACATTAAATTTAAATTTCTTAAAATTCCATCTGAATAAGTATATATTACCAGAACGAAAATATGCAAAACTGAAAATTCTTAAAATTGTACCTGATTAATCAAGAGCTGTGAAAAGTCAAATTTCTTTAAAAAGAACTCAGCCATAATCTGTAAAATAAAAGGAACAGCACTGTAGTACACATGTAACAATATTCGGAGCTATCCAGCATTTTGCTAGTCCCACACTGCCTCATACAGACCCATGTGTCATGGGAGAGGGGTGAGAGGAGGAGGAAGGTAGGAGAGGGACAGGATAGACAACTAATACCCTGCAGTATTAACGTGTGACAAAGAAGTTGTCTTTAAGATGTAATGCAATTGATTCAATCTACGCTACCTACTTAAACAGTTTTAAGGATTTTACATTTTAAATATTTTCAGTCTACGTTATATATTTAAACGGTTGGTAACGTTTTATTTTACCTCATTTTTAGATCTGAAGATGATCATCAAGTGATTGAAACTAGTTATCTAATATGACTAATTGCAGCTGATACTGCTACAATAAATATCTTAAACAATCGTACACTTGTGGCATCACTTATGATGATATGTTTCCATTATCAAAGGGTGAAATATTCACATAATATGTTTTTAATATTAATATAAAATAATTTCATTGGTGCTATCTACAAAAAATAAACTATTGCATTTATTAGTTTATAATTTAGGCGTAGAAATTAAAAGATATAATAAAATAATGAAACTTTATTTAAAAGACTTTGCAGACAGATGTCGATCATAAAAGGAACTACTGCACCTGCATTCAAAGCTGAACGGCGTACGTTGAGGGGAAATACTTGAATGAGGGAAACATAAGGTGTTACGCAGGGTTGTAGTGTGTGTGTATAGACGTGGGACACCATCGGGTTGTAACTACTGAGGTAAGGGTAGGTCGGATGGTTGGTGGAAAGACAGAAAGGGAGCAGGAGACGCGGGTGTGAGTAGGGTCACAGTATGAAGAGGGAAGCGGCAGGAAAGATAAAAAAGGAAGGAGGAGCCTTGACATGGGGGGAGATAGGCGAGGAAGAGTTATGGGTGATAGGAGGTTCAAGGTCGCGGCGGATTTCATTGTCTGAGAGAGACGGTCGATTGAAGTTTCTTTGGGAGAGGATGTGGAATGCGTGTAAGTCTAGTTTTGGTGAAATGTGTTGGTATAGGAGCGCCAGCGTGCCATGATTGGCTTTAGAGTCGAGTTCGCGGGTAGTGTAGGGGAGTGAGAAGAGGCGGGAATGTGATGAGATGGTGAAGGAACCATGTGGATGAAGATAAACGTATGCGGAAGGCAAGGCGGAGATAGTGGAGATCGAGGATTTGAAGGGAGTGAAAGGCCTTTTGTAGAGCACGTAACATTGCAATCAAGGTTTTGTAGGTGTGGGAAATAGCGGAGGAGTGCAGGCCCCATGTTTGGCCAGCGAACAGTTTGACTCTGTTGTGCGATTTCTGTTGGATGATTAACGGATGTGATTATGAGCGAAGACGAATGGAGGAAGAAATACTGTGGAAGTCCAATCTTCAGTGCGAGTGAAAAATCCATGCGCAAGTCTTCGTGTAAGACAAGGCTTACCGTATCCTTCGACACCCAGGGCGACATTACGGTAGAATGGGTGTCCAGTCGTCAAACAGTAAGTAAATTGACTGGACACGCAATAACAACTTTTACATTGTGTTTTGGCAAAGCAAAAAGTGATATTTATAAATGAATTTCAGCAAAATATATGTAGTATTTGTGTGTGGTTCTCAATAACTCGTGGGAACGCAGACGAAAAATGATTTGGCAAAGCTAAACTTGCAAATTACAAACTACCAGTACTTGTTAATGTTTGGAGGGTCCTGCATAACCCTATAATGTAAAATTAAGATTTGAATGTAGAAAACCCACTGATGATAGCACAAATGTGCTGAAATATGTTTGGGTCTACATGAAAAAAAGTTTTGCATAACAGGTGGAGATTATATGCAATAAAAAGTTATGATTTAGATTTGGGACAAATTTCTGTAATAAATAAGATAGAAACTTCCTCAGTTGTGTAAATACCAATGGATTCAGCTCAATGCGCCCACGCATAGCACTTTATCAATGCACCTAGTTTTGGCAAGTAGAAACGCCACAGTACTTTCTCAGTGCATCTGTCTTTGGCAAGTAGAAACTCCCCAGTCCTTGAACATCTCAATTGCTCACTTGATTTGGCACTGACAGCTTTAGAAAAAGCAGATATGCGCTATGAGAATATCGTCTGCAATGTAGGGAAAAACGACGAGACCTCTAGGGCAACGAAATGTTCGAGTAATGAAAAGAGTGAATACAGACGCGCGTGGATTCAAATATGTCTTGCTTTGAACGTGACCTCTATTACTTCAACATATTCAACTAAGTACAGAAATTTGCAGCATCAGTCTCGATTTGTTTCTCTCATACCTCATACAGTGGCAACCTGAATTCCTTAAGCTATCGGATCCCAATGGGCTACATCCGTATCGGAAGTTGCTGCACAAGCGTGCGTCAACGACCTCGAGAACTAACGGTGTTAGAGCTTGTTTAAAAGACAGAAATTCTAACCGTTTCATGTTAGTCGCTACTTATTTACGGACGAAAGTGCAACCAGTCGTCAAGACATCAGCAGCGATTAGTGCAACGCGGAGCCCTGCGAACTGCGTTACGTAAGTGCATTGGCTGCGCAAACAGTTATGAAAGACTTACTGCAGAAGAGGAGAAACCGCTCCTAGAAGGATTCTCTGGCTAATGTAATAATCCTCCAATAACGATTCCATATTTATCGTCGGTGCACAAACGGCAGACAAGTCTTACAGTATTGTTCGTCTGAATGGGACCCTTACCAGTTTGGTCTGATTCAAGACATTGAGAAGGTCCAAAGAAGAGCGGCAAGATTCGTGACTGGTACATTTAGCCATCGCGATAGCGTTACAAATCTCATTGAAAGTTTGAAGTGGGACACACTTGCAGATAGACGGCGCGCTAACCGGAAGGGGCTGCTCACTAAATTCCGAAATCCAATCTTCGCCGAGGATGTAGATCATATATTATTACCACCAACTTTCAAATCGCGCAATGATCACCATCCAAAGATAAGGGAAATTAAAGCTCGCACTGAGGCGTTCACACAGTCGTTTTTCCCTCGCGCGATCCACGAGTGGAACAGTGACGGGTGGTGGGGTGGGGGGGGGGGGGGGTGGCATATGACATTGGCGCGAATTGTGCCCTCTGCGATACACCGCTTGGTGGCTAGCGGAGTATATATGTAGATGTAGATGTAATTAGATGGGAATAAGCATTAAGTTACGAACTGATTGACTGTCCTCAAATTATCGTTTGCTCTAATTAGCAAGGGAAAAAAAGAAAGGCATTCACTCAACATGTCAACGTCGCAAGTTCTTGAACACTACAAATCCTGCGGTTCCAAACATGCACTCATGACCTCTTCCCGCGAAGTGAAATGAAATTCTTAAGTGAAGTTTTCGAAACAGGATAAAGTTTTAATTGGAAAGTTCATTGCACAAACTTATCCTTATGAATACATTTTGCAAATAGTATACGTTACAGAGAAAAGCCAAACATAAGTGTTTGATGAAACTATTGGGAACAAGATTCGAATAAAGATCGATAGTTACGAGTCATTCAAAGAAACCATTTCTGTTATAGAAAATACACATTGTTTCAGGCATCTGAGCTCATAGAGGAATTTTCTAAGCCAGTACCTCTGGAAAAGGTGATAATTAGACGAAGCTAGGTATTACTTATACCTCTATTCTCCACCGGTATCGGTCACTCAGGCCATCAACACTGGAAGAAAAGGCAAATGCATTAGATGGAAAAGCAGTTCATCTTTCTCTTAGACGTTGCGAAAGAGAAACATGAATTGCGTTTCCACCTAATGCATTTGCCTTTTCTTCGAGCGATGATCGAGTGAGTGATCAAAACCGGTAGAAAATGAATGAATGTTTTATTTATACAGCTGCTGGTTAAAAAGGCAGGTCTTTAAGTATATGACGGCTGTAGAAAGCCACTTCACTAAAATATTAGAATACTGAAGCTATATGCCACGTTTATGCGATAAAGATACGGTTATGTTTAACAAAAACTCAGAGTTGCAGGTAAAGAATATTTTGTATTGAGTCTTATTCATATCACGCATTTTGAGACTCCGAGAGCCAGTTACATGATAAGATCTGATTTAAAAGTCTTTGTCTCTCAGTTAAGAATAGCTACCAGTTACAGAATTTTAATGTACGAAAAAATTTCATAAGTTTATAAATAATTATGTTACCCCCTGAAGTGGAGTTTGTGCTGTAATGAAACTTTTTGTTAGATTGAAATAGTGTACGTGGCAGCTATTGTTAACTGAGAGTCAGACATTTTTAAGTAATATCCAATGATGGAATTGGCTCTTGGAGCCTCAGAGCGCGTCTAGTGATTTCTTTCACAGCGGACGATAAAAATTACCGCTGGTCGTCTGTAAACGTCAATCATGTTTCACAGTTGGCGATACGGCTTTCGTTGATGATGTAAACAAGAACTGCAGTGCAGAGCATCCAAGAGAGTGAATTTAGATTTGTTGCTATACCCATGTCTGCACTGTGTGCCTGAACATGAAATTTTGAGGATCTGAAAGGATTGCAATTAAATCGAAAATCACTAAACACAGCAGTTTCGACATAAAAATGATGAAATGGAATAAATGTAATTCGTTTTCTGTAATGAGATGCCTTCTGTTTTGTTCTTCATTTTTCTAGTCTACTAGAAAAAATTGTGTCAAGAATGCTTGATAAGAAAGCGTTGGGAACGCTTGATAAGAAAGCGTTGCGCCGGCACCACACAGTGACAGAGGCGCCCATTTAGAAACCAGGTCTGCTAAAGGGTGTCCCTTGATCTTTCGTGCAGAGGTGACGCAAGCAGTATTTCGCAATGGGAGTTTTTGTTCTCCCAAACAAATCCTATACTAGCTTAAAACAGGTTGTGTAACAGATCAGAGTAAAAAAAATTGTGACGATAGTATACCTGAGTGTTCGTCAGACTAGGCACGTAGGCGTACAACCCTCTGAAGATAGCTGTCATCATCTTGGAAGATGAGAATATACACAGCAAAATCGTGAAGATGTCGAAGAAAGGGCGATAGTTGGTCACCGAGAATGATGAAATCAACGTACTGGCTCATGTTCACGGTGACATGAATGAGTGGGCCCAAACTGTAGTATGAAAAACACTCCCAAAACCTTACAAACCACCTCCCGTCTGAGCTATGTAACCGTTATGTTTTACGGTGTCCATCCTTCTGATTGGAGATTTGACGGAGTTGGCCGTTTACTTATGTAATAAATTGGAACACCTACAGTCGTACTTACGATGTTATTTATTATGTGGCTACCAGTTTCGGTGCTTCAGGGCACCATCGTCAGGTCTTAACTGACGGTGACGGGGTTAACTCCAATCGTATATACGTTTCATCAATGGCCAACATCTGAACTGGTTTTTGTAGACTACCTGCAACATCGATGTTGTGTCTCCGACCAGCACCTACCAACTTGAGTTGGTAGTTGATAAAGTCTGTAAACTTGAGCTGGTAGTTAATAAAATGGGTAGTTGATGGTTGCAGACACAACCTCGTTGTTCTAGGGAGTCTGTGAAAACCAGTTCATAGAAGCTATGAATCTATGAAGCTATGAATCGTGTATACGGATGATGTTAACCCCCTCAGCGTCAGTTAAGGCGTGAGGATGGTGCACTGGAGCACCGAAACTGGTAGCAATATAATAAATAACATCGTAAGTACGACTGTAGGTGTTGCATTTTATTACATATGTTATGTTTTACGGTGTTCTAATTTGTCGTTGTTGTAAACTAAACTGGTTCCTATTCTTTAACTTTCGTGTATGTCTACGTTGACAGTGAACCTGAACAATGCAAGTGGTGTGCTTATGTAAACGCTCTCTGATAAGTGAGTCGCCAAATACAGTAAATCTGAAACTGTATAGCCGCATTATAATTAACTGTTAAGGAAAATAATCAGGAAACTTAAATCTGTGTACTAAAGAAACTGTCATGTGAATTACTGTATCGTGCAGTGGAGTTAACAATGCTAAAACGCGTGACGTCGCAGTAAGTGAGTCGTAGTTTCAACACACAAAACCAAAAGAGTATAAATTTTACTTAAAATTAAAAATTGAATTTGAAAGAGAAAATGTCTAAAGTGCTTCTACTACAATGCGATGTACATTAGTTCACGCAAACTGAGTAAGATCCCACGCATTACCTGACACACAGGCAAGTGTAACATTGCAACGTACAGGGTGTTTCAAAAATGACCGGTATATTTGAAACGGCAATAAAAACTAAACGAGCAGCGATAGAAATACACCGTTTGTTGCAATATGCTTGGGACAACAGTACATTTTCAGGCGGACAAACTTTCGAAATTACAGTAGTTACAATTTTCAACAACAGATGGCGCTGCAAGTGATGTGAAAGATATAGAAGACAACGCAGTCTGTGGGTGCGCCATTCTGTACGTCGTCTTTCTGCTGTAAGCGTGTGCAGTTCACAACATGCAAGTGTGCTGTAGACAACATGGTTTATTCCTTAGAACAGAG
The DNA here is from genome assembly GCF_021461385.2 of Schistocerca piceifrons. Classification (NCBI taxonomy): domain Eukaryota; kingdom Metazoa; phylum Arthropoda; class Insecta; order Orthoptera; family Acrididae; genus Schistocerca; species Schistocerca piceifrons. The sequence goes on along the minus strand of NC_060145.1, from coordinate 217,661,367 downwards.
GATTTTTCTGGTGTTGGAATTCCACCGCCTAGAACACGGTGTTGTTGCAACAAGACGAAGTTTTCAACGGAGGTTTAATGTAACAAAAGGACCGAAAAGCGATACAATAAAGGATCTGTTTGAAAAATTTCAACGGACTGGGAACGTGACGGATGAACGTGCTGGAAAGGTAGGGCGACCGCGTACGGCAACCACAGAGGGCAACGCGCAGCTAGTGCAGCAGGTGATCCAACAGCGGCCTCGGGCTTCCGTTCGCCGTGTTGCAGCTGCGGTCCAAATGACGCCAACGTCCACGTATCGTCTCATGCGCCAGAGTTTACACCTCTATCCATACAAAATTCAAACGCGGCAACCCCTCAGCGCCGCTACCATTGCTGCACGAGAGACATTCGCTAACGATATAGTGCACAGGATTGATGACGGCGATGTGCATGTGGGCAGCATTTGGTTTACTGATGAAGCTTATTTTTACCTGGACAGCTTCGTCAATAAACAGAACTGGCGCATATGGGGAACCGAAAAGCCCCATGTTGCAGTCCCATCGTCCCTGCATCCTCAAAAAGTACTGGTCTGGGCCGCCATTTCTTCCAAAGGAATCATTGCCCCATTTTTCAGATCCGAAACGATTACTGCATCGCGCTATCTGGACATTCTTCGTGAATTTGTGGCGGTACAAACTGCCTTAGACGACACTGCGAACACCTCGTGGTTTATGCAAGATGGTGCCCGGCCACATCGCACGGCCGACGTCTTTAATTTCCTGAATGAATATTTCGATGATCGTGTGATTGCTTTGGGCTATCCGAAACATACAGGAGGCGGCGTGGATTGGCCTCCCTATTCGCCAGACATGAACCCCTGTGACTTCTTTCTGTGGGGACACTTGAAAGACCAGGTGTACCGCCAGAATCCAGAAACAAATGAACAGCTGAAGCAGTACATCTCATCTGCATGTGAAGCCATTCCGCCAGCCACGTTGTCAAAGGTTTCGGGTAATTTCATTCAGAGACTACGCCATATTATTGCTACGCATGGTGGATGTGTGGAAAATATCGTACTATAGAGTTTCCCAGACCGCAGCGCCATCTGTTGTTGAAAATTGTAACTACTGTAATTTCGAAAGTTTGTCTGCCTGAAAATGTACTGTTGTCCCAAGCATATTGCAACAAACGGTGTATTTCTATCGCTGCTCGTTTAGTTTTTATTGCCGTTTCAAATATACCGGTCATTTTTGAAACACCCTGTAATAATAAGACTGTCTGCGTAAGAAATAAAATCTGATCTGAGCTTTACCTAAACTGAACCTGAAAACAGTTTTGAAATCCAAATCTTAACTGTGAATTATCTTACTTTTACCTGATTGATTTTAAATTGGCCCTAACGAATTTTGATGACTTACTTTGTGGCAACGTAAACTGTGTACTGCTCGAGAGTGATGAAAATAAAAATGCAGTGTAGCAGCAAACCGATTAAAGAAAAGAAACCTTGTCCAGCACAATGCAAGGAAAAGCAGCTATATCAAGCACATAACACTTTACTTTTGAGCAACTCCGCTAACTGCAATAGGGCGACACGCAATTACAAAACAAAATTTTCATGGGAAAACGGTGGTAGAAAATCTGGTAATTTCCAAGAATGATTGCCTATCGAAGTCGCGGGGTTCAAACGATACACATCGAACGTGCGATCGTAAATCGATCATGCGACTCTGGTGGCTGGCATTATGTTTAGGGTGGTCACTACAGCAACGACAAAATAAGAGCATTACAAAAATATTTGTAATTACAAAGGAGACGACTTACCTTACTCGTCGTCGGTTTTATCGTCATGTGAAAGGTCATTACGCTGGTCTGGATGGATGATTTGGAAGAGTCGAACCATCTGTTCTTCCTAATACTCATTCGTTTTCCGCACTGTCAACAATGAAATTGTAACGGTATTTCAGCATCGAAACTGTTCTTACGAAGTTTAACACACCTCTCACTACCACAGTCTATGCATCACTCCTTTCGTCGTCCGGTAGAACTCCATATTTGCTACAAAAAGTCGAACAATTTTCTATGGGGGATAAGCATGGAATTAGATTTTTCCATGTCAGGGAATCCGCCGACGAAACGTCAAGAACACCAGACATCCCAGACATTACCGATATAAATCGTCTGGGTTTCCCTGGCAACTCACAAATAATTCGCGGAGGAATGTAATTTAGAGCAACCAAGGGAACGACGAAAAACAGATAAAAATGACGATCACAAATAATTGATCATAACGCTTGCCACCAGAGTCGCATGATCGATTTACGATCGCACGTTTGATATGTATCATTTGGCACCGCGACTTCAATAAGCAATCATTCTTGGAAATTACCGAAAATCGACTTATTAGATTATTGAAAGAGGCTAACATTAAAAAAACTGTACTGTGAAACTCTAATTCCTTAACAATTACAACCATATTTACTGAAATCACTTCTTATTAAAAAATGTTACTCTGCCATATGATATGTTACTGAAATGACAAAGGAGTTTTAGAATTATAACTCTGAGCGCAAGCCATGTGAGCGGGTAATTTTGTTTAATCACGTTGGTACAATCAAACTAACTGACGTAACGAATAAAGAGAAAATTGCTATGTGTTTGTCTTTCTCAAACTCATGATAAATTACGCGAAAAAGCAACGCGGCAACGTTACCTGAAAATATTCACACTTCTCAAATCAGTCTTTACCAAATCATATTTCCAAAAAGCAACTACCCACGCAGTTGCAGCTCTGTGCTCTGCTAGCTATTTCCAGACCACTCAGCAGCATATCCAAGACCCGACAACCAAAGTTCACATTTATTGTACTCAGAACCTCTGCGACGTAGCATATTGACTGTTGAGGAATTCTGTTCGATAAATATCCAGTGTACAAATACGATGTATGACACATCGAACGAAAAGAGGGCTGACATCACTTTAATTGAATACCAAAAAATACGGTAATAACCTTACAACTTCACTCTACATACACTGTGGGTTGAACATCTCATTCGGACGTCCGTGCACTCGACGCCTTGTATCATTTGAAAAGAGGCAAAATTGTAACTCACCGGACCACGATACACGCCTCCAGTCGGCTAGTGCCCAGTTTCTGCATTAATTTGCCCACTGAAGTACCGCAGCTCTAAATCCCGCTATCAGCTATGGCCTTTTGCGAAGTATTCGACGCCAAATGTCTATTTAATGCTGTTCGCTTCTCATTGTTCGCTCGTAAACTGGTTGAGGTGGTCCTGCATTCTCTAACAGCAGAACTTCCTGTCCTGTTTCAACCGATTGTCACTGATAAGACGTGGCATGCGCCTCCGGCCCCTATTAGGATGTTTTTACGGCCACTGTTCATACGCCTTGTTAGACTGCTGGAATACTATATACTGTTTGTAGACACATTGGACAATGTGCTCTGAGGCACCAACATATCGCACAACTTTACCCACGATGTGATCGTGGGCTCGTCCAAACACGATAGCTCAGTTCTGCCATTCTATTACATCTCGGCGTCGACACATCTTATTCCGATGATTGTATAAGCTGACTGGCTCCTACAAAAGCCTTCACTTTCGTGAGTCCCATCAACGGCGGAGGTTCACAAAACCGCCTGCTGCCATTTGCAGCTCTTTGGAGGGGATTACTAACAGACACAAAAACAAAAGAAGTGACGCACCACGAAGGAATTAATCGAATGGGACGGAAATCAGTAGATCTGATTCATATGTACAGACAAACATATGATTACAATTTCAGAAAATTTGGACGATTTATTTAAGATAAAGAGCTTCACAGACTGAGCAAGTCAGTAACCCGTTGGTCCACCTCTGACCTTTATGCAAGCAGTTATTCGGAGCGACATTATTTTACAGAGTTGCTGGATGTCATCCTGAGGGGTATCGTGCCAAATTCTGTCCAATTGGCGTGTTTTATCGTCAAAATCCCGAGCTGGTTGATGTTCGAAACGTTTTCAATTGGAGAAAGATCCAGTTATCTTGCTGGCCAAGGTAGGGTTTGCAAGCACGAAAACAAGCAGACGAAACTCTCGCCATGTGCGGGCGGGCACTATCTTGCTGAAACGTGAGCCCAGGATGACTGGCACTAAGAGTAACAAAACGGGTCGTAGAACATCGCTGACGTACCACTATGCTGTACTGGTGCCGCAGATGACAACCAAAGGGCTCCTGCTATGAAACCAAATGGCACCATCGACTGTCACTCCTGGGTGTTGGGCCATAAGGCGGGCGACAATCAGGTTGATGCCTCTCCGAAGTCGGAGCGTCTCCAGGGACATCTTCTGTGTGGTATCGCACTGACTGTAGTATAACTGTCTTCAGTGATGAGTCCAGCTTCGAAATAAGTTCCGTTGACCAGCGAAGAACTGTCCAGAGACGCCCAGGATAGTGGTCGGATATCAAACTGACTGTCGCCAGGGTTCAAATGGTTCAAATGGCTCCGAGCACTATAGGACTTAACATCTGAAGTCATCAGTCCCCTAGAACTTAGAGCTACTTAAACCTAACTAACCTAAGGACATCACACACAACCATGCCCGAGGCAGGATTCGAACCTGTGACCGTAGCAGTCGCGGGGTTCCGGACTGAAGTGCCTAGAACCGCTCGGCCACCGCTGCCGGCTGTCGCCAGGCATTTATGGTCTAGGGTGCCATTTCATTTCTTAGCAGCATCCGACTGATCGTCACAGATGGATCAACGCGTCGTTGCTTAATTTGTGAAGCTTTTTCTACTGGAGTTGTAATCATTTGGTTGTTTCTAAATGTACAGCACATCCAACGATTTCTGCCTCAATCGGACAACTCCTTCGTGGTGCGTTTTTCTTCTTCTTCCTTCGTTTGAAAGTGTATTTGGAGCAAGACTCAAATGGTACACCGTACTACTGAGCTGCAGAAACGAATGTGAATTACTCTGAAAATATAGTGACGAAAGGCAAATACGACTGTTTCTCCTACGTTACCAGCCACGTGTTGTGCAAAATGATGGTTTCTAAGCATCTGTGGCAGGATGAAATATTTACCAGACTGCTACTCGAACTTCGACGCTTGTCTACCACCAGCGCCCTGCGTTGCTTGGATTTCGAGAAATCGCCGGCCGGTGTGGCCGTGCGGTTAAAGGCGCTTCAGTCTGGAACCGCGTGACCGCTACAGTCGCAGGTTCGAATCTGCCTAGGGCATGGATGTGTGTGTTGTCGTTAGGTTTAATTAGTTCTAAGTTCTAGGCGACTGATGACTGCAGAAGTTGAGTCGCATAGTGCTCAGAGCCATTTGAACCTTTCGAAAAATCCACTCTGCTTTCAGTACGGAAGTATTTGTACACAGGAATACAATACCGAGCAATATTCGCTTATTAGGATCTGAAACCCCATTTATCACTGAGAAAACATTAATTCCAATCCGCAGTTGAATGTTTGATGTTGACTTCGGTAGACAGGGTAGTACGTTCATTTATGATTATTGCAGCCATAGCTACAGTACGATCTTCGCTTGAAGGGAGAATTACTATTGCGCTATACTTTTCAGCTTGATAGACGGTCTCTACGTTGGCTCACTGATATTCGGCCGTTCTGGATAGATATTTCTTTGACAGAATATGAGATCCAGGTGTCCCTACCCGCACCGTCTCTTGTACTGGACTGGATATGTGGTATCGATAGCAACGATGCCACGGCGTAGGTGCAAGTTCATAGGTTGACATTACGACACCGACACCGACGACAGCGCCCTCTAGCAGGCGCTGTTCAGGTCTACGAGCGCCGCTGCAGATTCAGCCCATATCATCAAGAGCAGACGGCCTGAAAACATCGCTACAACCTCAGAGGGTGTTGGCTTGCTATGGAGACTATGCACTACTTACGACGGGTCTAAGGCTTTGCTCATCATGACAAAGTTAAGTAACCATTTATTAACTTGTTTTTGCCTATAGTAAACATCTATAATTCACACTGGAGTACCGAGAGATTTTCACCTTTTCCTGCTCCTACTCGCTTTCGTCATTCGGCCAACCTTTCAGTTTTCAGGAGCACACCCACGCGCCACCTTCCAGGCGGGATACAAAAGGATATTTTTCTGAAATCTTTTAGTTCAAAGATGAGGGAATTGTGGAAATCGTGAACCACTCCAGTTCTCACATCCATGTCTGTTTCAGCTTGGATCAACTAAATATCTCAAAAATTCGCAAGGTACGAAAAAAATGTTCGAGATAAGAAGAAATTATTTTCAATGGGGACATCTGTCTGGGCCAAAACTGGTCACCCCTAATCTCTCTGCCCCATGAGGGTCAACTTCTTATTTCTAAACGAAAATCCAACTTTTTATGGCAGATCGGATTATAAACCGAAAAATACTTATGGTTTATCCGAACCAATGTAATCTACAAAATTCAAATTTTCGGATTTTTGTAATTAGGAACCGACTCGTTTGATTGTGGATTGCATTTTCGATAAAAATGTATCCTTTTTTGTTCTAAAATGTAGATATTATTGTTAAAAATATAATTTAGTTTTGCAAGTTTGAATGCATAATAAAACATTCACGTTTAGAGATTAAAAGTGTGGCAAATAAGCTACTTTTCACTTTACGTAGCTTTCTGTTGTTCTGGGTTGAGTTCTGTCAGCCCCTCAGCATCAGGATGCAGTCTCACACCATCAGGATGCTTGTTGTTGGCGAGTTCCCATGAATCTCAACATCAGGGTGGCTGATTTCCGTGTGTTCTTCCATCCAAACGCGGTAACTCTCGCGCCGCCTACTGGCTATCACTGGTTGGATCAAAGTCCTCTAATCTGAACTTAAGCATTTCCTCTACGTAATGATAATTCTGACTGTGTCCAGTAATGAACTGTTATTCCTCTGCAGGGAAATATACTGAGCCGGCCGCTGTGACCGAACGGTTCTAGGCGCTACAGTCTGGAAGCGCGCGACCGCTACGGTCGCAGGTTCGAATCCTGCCTCGGGCATGGATGTGTGTGATGTCCTTAGGTTAGTTAGGTTTAAGTACTTATAAGTTCTAGGGGACTGATGACCTGAGATGTTTAGTCCCATAGTGCTCAGAGCCATTTGAACCATTTGAAATACACTGAGCTTTGGTCGAGTGTGCTTTGTCGTCATGATTGTAGAGATCAGTAGAATTCGCACTGGAAACGACGAACTAGATTTCGGCCGTCTGACGCACTGCGGAAGAACGACGTTTCTCATTGAATATTAGTGATTCAGAGTAACATTGTTTTTCCTATTTCCTTTGAATACGACGAACTCTACGGAAAGTAGCAACTCTGGCCGTGGTTCTCACTTGACAGATTCATGCACACCCTTAAGCTGTGCCGGCTCAGATACTGTCGTTCTCACGTCCTCGCCTTTGCAGCACACACAGATGGGGCTCACTTTCGCCGTCCGTCGCGTGTGACTCACACCAACACGGAATACCCGCCTAAGGTTACGGAAACAGGATTCAGCAGTTAGAATACCACAACTTTCACACTGCACGCAACCAATCCATCTGCCGTTCTGCAACAGAATGTTGGCGCTCCTTTTCATAGTACCTCAGGTAAGCAGGTAACCTTCTCTTTAGTTCGAATAGCGCACTTATCGGAATCACAAATAGGGTGCAACAGATTGTGAGATGAGGATGTCTGTTCAGCTTCTCAGATTACCGTGATTGCAATAAAGAATGACTTCTTTCCAGCCACTTTCTCTGCCTGACGCATTGCATGATGAGGTAACGCTAAATTTATCATCTCAAGATGGAGATTTCTTCAGCATCCTTTTTACACAGTAAATTCTGTTCAAGTAAATACATCTCTCGCACTCAGTTTAGTCTACGGTTAAAATCTGTAACAGCAGGTACAGTGTTGCAAGTGTAAGCGAAGTCAAGACTTCAATAGTGTCGAAAGAGAAATCTCCAAAATAACGGAATCATTAGAAAATGAAGGGAATTCATTGAGATATTGGATTTCACACTGAAAATATTTTGGGGGATTGCACCAGCAGGAATGGTAAGAATGTGAAGGCGACAGTTGCGAACAAGATACAGTCCGACAGTGGCTGTTCTAGTACGACAGTTGGGAATTTATTTCGTTGTTTTGAAAGAAGGAAACCGTGTCTCAATGATACCGTGAGATCTTAACTTCCTATGATAACAGCAGAGGTGAAACCTTATTGCTGTGCACAAACAAGAACAGGCGAACACTGTAGTATCAAGTACTATAGCAGTGTCCGATTGTGTACGGTATTCGCTGACAGTCGAAAAAACATAATAACTACGTCATAGACGACTATGCTTACCTATAGTAAATACAACTATTGAATAGAGTTTAGAATGAAGAAATCAGGAAGTAGACATGTTTGTAGGTTTCTAGTTAGGTTACTCGTTTTAGGGAAATTTCCCTAAGTCATCAAGCGTTCATTACACAGGAGAAACCGATCAGAATTTTGTGTTGTTATTTTGACTGAAGACCGCAGCAATAACAGCGACAGGAACAGCAACAACGGGCGCTGATAACCTCGACGTTGAGTGCCCGTAAACTCCAAACACGCACGCACACGCACACACACACACATACACACACAAAATAGCAACGATTATGACAGACGTAATTGCACTAGTGTCAAAAAATTGACGAAGAGGAGAAAATGGAATGGTATAAGGTGAGCAGTTACTACTATCAAGATTTCCCTTCAAACGAACTGTGATTTCTTAATAGAGGGTGTAAGAGGTCCATGATAAAGGAATTTGTTGCTAGTGCACTCGAGCAGATGCAGTTTCGATGGATTGCTCACGCACTGCCTGCGATATGTAACCTATGAGAGAATCTCAGACCACAGAGCAGTGTTGTCAGCAGTAGGAGCTGTGTGGCAGTAAGAGTAAGTAGTAGCGAGCAGTCGTGTGTATCGTGTTGGCTGGGCCGGTCGTGGGGAGCGATGGCGGAGCCTGAGCGATATAATATAAGGTAAAAGCAGCCTCGCGCATATGTACTATTTTTATGTCAAGTCCCATGTAAATGTTTTTAAAAAATCTCTTAATAGTAATCTTTCTTATAAAAAATTAACTTTTGATAATCATTCATCTCAATTTAAAGAACTTACCAATTTTTCCAATCGATGGTCATACCGATTATTGTAAAGAAAAATCAGTTGTTTCTTTTTATACATGACAAATCTATCGGCCAGCATTCCACTGGGCTGTGTCAGAAAAATTTATTATAGGAGCAGATATATATGCGTTTGTGGCGACTTCATTGGGGTAAGAATTTTCAATTTATTCAGAACGATGTTTCAGGACCATGACGCAGCACTGCTGATGTCCAAAATTTACCAGTTTAAATTCACAGTAAATTATTCAAAGGTTATCTATGAGTCACATTTTTTAATTAGGAGGTTAGTCTCAGTGAATTATATATTATATTTTTTAATGTTGGGAGGTTATTATAAATATTTTTTTTAATCTGTGGAGAAGTTACACGAAATGTGAATGATATATTTGTTATATTTTATTGTTGGGAGGTTACAAGGGGAATACTACACTGTCCAGTCACATTAATGTGACCACCTCTCATAAGCCGGAATAATCACCTTGCACACCACGGACCACTGCGAGACGTGCAGGAAGAGACCAGTGATGTTCTGGAAGGTACCGGTAGGGGTGTGGAGCCACGTCCGCTCCAGCGCCGTGGCCACCAGCGCTAGGTTTCTCGGTTGGGGATCCATGGCGCGAACAGCCCGATCGGGTTGGTCCCACAGATTCTCCATTTTGTGTAAATCCTGCAAGTTTGCGGGCCAGCGGAGTACGCTAAACTCATCCTCGTGCGCTTCGAGCCATTATCCTACCGAGCAGAAACGAACTGCATGTGGTGGTGGACGTAATCCCCAAGGATAGATGCATCCTTGTTTTGACCCACTGCGTCATCCAAACTGACGAGATCATCCAGGGAATGCTATGAAAACATACCCCAGACCACAACACACTTTTGTTTCTTTTTATACATGACAAATCTATCGGCCAGCATTGCACTGGGCTGTGTCAGAAAAATTTATTATAGGAGCAGATATATATGCGTTTCTGGCGACTTCATTGGGGTAAGAATTTTCAATTTATTCAGAACGATGTTTCAGGACCATGACGCAGCACTGCTGATGTCCAAAATTTACCAGTTTAAATTCACAGTAAATTATTCAAAGGTTATCTATGAGTCACATTTTTTAATTAGGAGGTTAGTCTCAGTGAATTATATATTATATTTTTTAATGTTAGGAGGTTATTATAAATATTTTTTTTTTAATCTGTGGAGAAGTTACACTAAATGTGAATGATATATTTGTTATATTTTATTGTTGGGAGGTTACAAGGGGAATACTCCACTGTCCAGTCACATTAATGTGACCACCTCTCATAAGCCGGAATAATCACCTTGCACGCCACGGACCACTGCGAGACGTGCAGGAAGAGACCAGTGATGTTCTGGAAGGTACCGGTAGGGGTGTGGAGCCACGTCCGCTCCAGCGCCGTGGCCACCAGCGCTAGGTTTCTCGGTTGGGGATCCATGGCGCGAACAGCCCGATCGGGTTGGTCCCACAGATTCTCCATTTTGTGTAAATCCTGCAAGTTTGCGGGCCAGCGGAGTACGCTAAACTCATCCTCGTGCGCTTCGAGCCATTATCCTACCGAGCAGAAACGAACTGCATGTGGTGGTGGACGTAATCCCCAAGGATAGATGCATCCTTGTTTTGACCCACTGCGTCATCCAAACAGACGAGATCATCCAGGGAATGCTATGAAAACATACCCCAGACCACAACACACTCCTACGGCTTTTCAGACGTTTCACGCCGTACAGCCAATGACCATCTGCCCGATGGAGCATAAAAAGTGATCCATCTGAAAGGGCCATCTGTTGCCACCCAGTGGACATCCGGTTGTGGTTTTGGCGTCCAAATTCCTGCCTTCGTCGCCGATAAACAGCAGTGAACATGGATGCAGGTTCAAATGGTTCAAATGGCTCTGAGCACTATGGGACTTAAATTCTGAGTTCATCAGTCCCCTAGAACTTAGAACTACTTAAACATAACTAACCTAAGGACATCATAAACATCCATGCCCGAGGCAGGATTCGAACCTGCGACCGTAGTGGTCGTACGGTTCCAGACTGTAGCGCCCAGAACTGCTCGGCCACTCTGGCCGGCCATTGATGCATGAGACAGATGCCTGTTGCGGAGGTCTATAGGCAGCCGCGTTCGCAGAATGGTCGTTAAGCAGAAACTGTTGGTAGCCCCTTGGTTCATCTGGGCGGTCAGCCGCTCAACAGTTGCCCATTTGTTCGACCGTACACATATTCACGGTCGTCGTTCACCCCTGACATCTCAGAGTATCCTGATACAATAGCTTCATATTTAGCAATCATATACAACCACTCGCTCACGGAAAGATCCGTACCTACAGACTGGAAAATTGCTCAAGTCACACCAATAAGCAAAAATGGAAGTAGGAGTAATCCGCTGAATTACAGGCCTATATCACTAACGTCGATTTGCAGTAGGGTTTTGGAACATCTACTGTATACTAACATTGTTAACCCCCGACATCTCAGAGTAAGCTGATACAAAAGCTCCATATTTAGCAATTATATACAACCACTCGCTCACAGAAAGATCCGTACCTATAGACTGGAAAATCGCTCAAGTCACACCAATACCCAAAAAGGGAAGTAGGAGTAATATGCTGAATTACAGGCCTCTATCACTAACGTCGATTTGCAGTAGGGTTTTGGAACATTATGAAGTACCTCGAAGAAAACGATTTATTGACACATAGTCAGCACGGATTCAGAAAATATCTTTCTTCTGAAACACAACTAGCTCTTTATACTCATAAAGTAATGAGTGCTATCGACAGGGGATGTCAAATTGATTCCATATTTTTAGATTTCCAGAAGGCTTTCGACAACCGTTCCTCACAAGCGTCTTCTAATCAAACTGCGTGCCTACGGAGTATCGCCTGAGTTGTGCGACTGGATTCGTGATTTCCTGTCAGAAAGGTCACAGTTCGTAGTAATAGACGGAAAGTCATCGAGTAAAACAAAAGTAATTCCGGCGTTTCCCAAGGAAGTGTTATAGGCCCTCTATTGTTCCTGAAGTATATTAACGACATAGGAGACAATCTGAGTAGCAGTCTTAGATTGTTTGAAGATGATGCTGTCATTTACCGTCTTGTAAAGTCATCAGATGATCAAAACGAATTGCAAAATGATTTAGATAAGCTATCTGTACGGTGCGAAAAGTGGCAATTGACCATGAATAAGGAAAAGTGTGAAGTTATTCACGTGAGTACTAAAAGAAATCAGCTAAATTTCGATTTCGCGATAAGTCACACAAATCTGAAGGTTGTAAATTCAACTAAATACTTAGGGATTGCAATTACAAATAACCTAAATTGGAACGATCACATAGATAATATTACGGGTAGGGCAAACCAAAGACTGCGATTCATTGGCAGAAAATTTAGAACGTGCAACAGGTCTACTAAAGAGACTGCTTACACCACGCTTGTCCGCCTTATTCTGGAGTATTGCTGTGCGATGTGGGATCCGCATCAGGTGGGACTGACGGATGACATCGCAAAAGTACAAAGAAGGACAGCTCGTTTCGTATTATCGCGAAATAGGGGAGATAGTTTCACAGACATGATACGTGAATTGGAGCGGCAATCATTAAAACAAAGGCGTTTTTCGTTGTGACGGGATCTTCTCATGAAAGTTCAATCACCAGTTTTCTCCTCCGATTGCGAAAAAACTCTTTTGCCACCCACCTACATAGGGAGTAATGATCATCACGATAAAATAAGAGAAATCAGGGCTCGCACAGAAAAATTTAAGTGCTCGTTTTTCCCGCGTGCACTTCGAGAGTGGAATGGTAGAGTGACAGCTTGAAGGTGGTTCACTGAACCCTCTGCCAGGCACTTTATTGTGAATAGCAGAGTAATCACGTAGATGTAGATGCAGATGTATGGTCCGTGGTGCACCACACTTATCTCGCTGCCGAGTTCGCATAGCACCATTTTGCCATGTACGATACACTTTAACCACGGCGGAATGAGAACAGTTTACAAACTTGGCTGTTTCGGAAATGCTTTCACCCATGGCCCGAAAGCCAATGATCATACCCTTTGGACGGCAGATAGATCGCTCTGTTTCAGCGTTACGACAACGACAACACTGTTTTCCTCCCCCCCCTCCCCTCCCCCCCCCCCGCCCACACACACACACACATGCTTTATACCCTCCACTGATGTCTCTGAGTGGTTATTGCACGTTGACGTCGAACGTAGGCGGTGGTCACATTAATGTGAATGGACCGGGTATCACAATGGAGTAGGCAAGAGATTCTAAGATAACGAGAAAAATCGCACTGGACCCGTATTGTGCCCGGGTTCCCGGGTTCGATTCCCGGCGGGGTCAGAGATTTTCTCTGCCTCGTGATGACTGGGTGTTGTGTGATGTCCTTAGGTTAATTAGGTTTAAGTAGTTCTAAGTTCTAGGTGACCGATGACCATAGATGTCAAGTCCCATAGTGCTCAGAGCCATTTTTTTGGACCCGTATTGTCTCACTTGTGTTTCATTTTAAGTGCTATCAGAATATAATGATTTGGTGAACTTCAAAAACTAATACCAGAAAGACACCGTTTGAAGTTTATTTTGCACAACAGAACTGTTGATCACCTTGTATCACGTGAGACGCGCACCGCAGGCTCAGTCGTACTGAATGCACCACAAGTCACTTTTTTTTGTCGGTACTTTGGTGACGTTTGTGAGACGCAGGAAATTTTCGTCATTGACGAGCACAATTTTCCACCAGGAGCAGCCACTTCTCAACAGAAGTGATATTAGTGCATAGGCGACCTAAACGCGGCTGGATTTGTCGGACCCTACAACGGAGACGTTACAATTATCATCGGACGCAAAATTGAGTCTACTCTGCGCACACTGCGATTTACTGGAGCCAATGTTAGTTGACGCGGAAACAGTTTTCTTATTTCATTATACAATGGGAAGTCAAGTGAAAACGAGACAGATGGGAAAAAAGAAAAGAAACTGTTTATTACTTCAGAAGTAATCGAAATAAATGTTAGTACATCTGTTCCATTGTGAGAAGAGACGTAATGTCTTCGTGGAAAAATGTTCACAGTTACATACAAAACCATGATAATACCCAGGCTTGCAGCTCCTCGTCCGAAGCAAATCGACAGCCACGAATGTGGGCAACTAAAATATGGAAATCTCATGGGGAGCGATCTGGACTGTATGAAGGATGGGTAAGGGCTCCCCAGCGAAACTTCTGCAGCGTAATCGAAACAGCCTTTTCAACGTATGGGCGGGGATTATCCTGCAGCAGAATGATGCCATTCCTCAACATTCCTGGGCCCTTGGATTTGATGACGTGCTTCAGTTTTTGCTGAGCGTCCACGTGGACACGTGTTGACGGACGTTGTTCACGACCGGCATCATTCTGTTCTGGGATAATTCTCGCCTACGTGTTGTCCACGTTATTCGGCTACGCTGCAGCAGCCTCGCTGGGAAGCCTTTACAAATCCTCCACAGAGTCCCGATGTCTCCCCAGGTATTTTTGGTGCCCTGAAGAAGGATATTCGTGGCCGTCGATTTGTTTCGCACGAAGAGGTGCATACCTGGGTACAATCATGCGGAGACAACTGCAGACATTTTTTCATGAAGGCATCGACTGTCTTGCCTCACAGTGGGATAAAGGTATTAGCAGTTATGACGATTACTTTTGAAATAATAAACAGCTTACTTGTTTATTTCCTGTCTGTCTCGTTTCCATTTGAAGATCCCTTATAGGTGCATTGTTTCTTCGTCTTCTGTGCATAAACTGAAGTAAACTATAAAAAACTTAAGATTTTCTGTAGATGCGTTAGTGATGATGTAATATCACTTCAGGTTTATTAAATAGCACCAAAACTGCCACAAATTAATAACCATGTTCATTTTTCTTGGCGCAGTAATACGAAAAAAATTCGGATTCTTTTGCTAATTTTCATCCAAAGATTCCTGCGTTGAAGTAATACCTTGACATTTAGGATTTCGTAAAGTGACATGCATTTTAATGTGTGAATCTACCACGTGAATAGGATTCACTGATCTCTGGAAAATTCCAACAAGATTTGTTATCTTTGTCTGGCATCCAGGACGACTTAAGAGAAATCTTGAATGTCCAACGTTTTGAGGAATTATTATCATTGCTGTTATTGGTATTATTGAAATCAAGGAAAACAATTTGGATATGCATCTACATCAACACCCGAGCGCCACCTTACGGCGTGTTGCGGAAATAGTCTACCATCATCACATCCCTCTTTCCTGTTTCAGTTGCGAATGGTGAGCCGGAAGAACGATTGTTAGAAAACCTATGTGTGAAATCGAATCTCTCCCATTTTACCTTCATGGTCTTATTGGGAGATACACTCCAGCACAAAAGGTACGTAGCACCACGAAGGCATTATCTGCATGGGACAGAAGTCGGTGAAAGTGATGTACATGTACAGACAAACAAATCATTACAATTTCAGAAAATTGTCTGATTTATTCAACAGAAAATGCATCACAAATTGAGCAAGTCAATAACGCGATGGTCCACCTCTGGCCCTTATGCAAGCAGTTATTTGGTTTGGCACTGATTCATACAATTGTTTGATGTCCTCCTGGGGGAAATCGTGCAAAATTCTGTCCGGTTGGCATGTTAGATCATAAAAATACCGAAGATCCCTGCCCGTAATGTTCCAAAAGTACTCAACTGAAAAAAGAGCCAGCGACCTTGCTGGTCAATGCACGGTTTGGCAAGCACGAAGACAAACAGTAGAAATCTCGCCTCTGCGAGGAGGCATTGTTTTGTGAAATGTAAGCCCAGGATGCCTTGACATGAACGGCAACAAAACGAGGTGTAAAATATCGTCGACGCATCGCTGTGCTGTAAGGATGCCGCGGATGTGAGCAAATGGGATCCTCCTATGAAAATTAATGGCGCCCGACACTGCTGATTGTCAGGCCATGTGGAGGAAAACAGCCAGGTTCGTATCCCACCGCTGTCCGGTGCGTCTCGATACACGTCTTCGCCCTGGAATCTTATTGACTGGGGTAGAATTGAATTGAGTGATGAGTCCCACTGCGAACTGAGCCCCAATGACTAGCGAAGACGTGTTGGGGATGCCTCAGACAATGGTGGGGTGCCAACCTAACTGTCGCCGCCATACTGCCCGACAACCAGGAGTTATGGTCCAGGGTGCCATTCCTTTTTATGGCAGTACTTGGTTGTCATTTGCGGCGCCCATACACCGTCGATGCTCTATATCCCGTATTTTTGGCCTTCATGGAAACCCATCCTGGGCTTAAATTTCAGCAAGGTAATGCCCACCCGCACACGGAGAGAGTTTCTACTGTTTGTCTTCGTGCTTTCCAAATCCTATCTTGTCCAACAAGATCGCCGTATCTCACCCCAAATGAGAAAGTTTGGAGCATTATGGGCAGGGCCCTCCAGCCATCTCAGGATTTTGAAGATCTGACGAGCCAGTTAGGCAAAATGTGGCATGCTATCCCTCAGGAGGACATCCAACAACTCTATCAATCGATGCCAAGCCGAGTCACTCATTGCATAGGTGTCAGAGGGCCAACGACCTTGCCGCAGTGGTAACGCCGGTTCCCGTCAGATCACCGAAGTTAAGCGCTGTCGGGCTGGGCTAGCACTTGGATGGGCGACCATCCGGTCTGCAGAGCGCTGTTGGCAAGCGGGGTGCACTCAGTCCTTGTGAGGCAAACTGAGGAGCTACTTCATTGAGAAGTAGCGGCTCCGGTCTCGTAAACTGACATACGGCCGGGAGTGCAGTGTGCTGACCACGTGCCCCTCCATATCCGCATCCAGTGATGCCTGTGCGCTGAGGATGACACGGCGGCCGGTCGGTACCGTTGAGCCTTCATGGCCTGCTCGGGAGGAGTTTAGTTATAGTTTATAGGGATCAGTGGTGGACCAGTGTGTTACTGGCATGCTAAATTTGTGAAGCTCTTTCTTTTCAATAAATCATCAATTTTTTTCTAAAATTGTAATCATTTGTTTGTCTGTACACGTACACCACATTTTCCGATTTCGGTCTCATTCGGATGATTCCTTTTTTCTTCTTTTTGGCCTTAGAGTGTTTATTCAGCATGAAACAATACATTGGTTGGAACTTCTAGGAAACGTGCTGTTCTTCTTCGGATATTCTGTTTCCCCTATCAATCCTTTAGTTACTGATCTAAACAGCTGAGCAGTATCCAAGTATAACAACCAGTTATGATGTCTATACTATGTGCAGCCAGTAGTGTTACCCTACTTCCCGTCTCTCTTTGTCACGTTTCTGAGTTGCAGAGATTGCAAATATGATGATCGACAGACAGAAGTGACAGGAGTTTGGTCGATCGGCTAATTCGAGAGGTCCGGCCGTCCAACCATCTGATACTGGGACCCCATTACTTAGTCGGACCATTAGCTCACACAACAGAAAATTGGAACCGACGCCTCGGACCCGATACCGGGTAAAACAAACTATATAGCCTTTATGGTCCTAAGCCGCACTAGAAAACCAACAATGCCAGCAAGGGAATTGTTTACGTAGTTTTCAGTTGCCATAGGAATTGCGTGTCTCCCACAAAAGTATAGCGAAGGTTCAGAGCAATTCCTCTGTTTGTCTGACTTTGACAGTCTGTGTCTCAATTCCGGATTACAGGGAGGGTTTCAACGTGAGTGGGCAACGTCGCGATTGAACTTGCCTGGGTTTCCAGTATAATTCTCGTGTCATGTCCACCTGGACGAAATGTGGTAGCCGGTACAATAAAAGGTACTTCAAGAGAAGCATCAATTGGTGAAGGTTGGGTCGCTATCTGGGAAGGTGTATGTAGAACGGGATTATAGAGCTTGTCAAAGAAATAGTGTTAATGCTCAGAGATAGAGAAATGAGGTACTGTAAACGTATGTGTCACCTCTCTGTTGCACATCCAGTC
This sequence comes from Schistocerca piceifrons, assembly GCF_021461385.2. Classification (NCBI taxonomy): domain Eukaryota; kingdom Metazoa; phylum Arthropoda; class Insecta; order Orthoptera; family Acrididae; genus Schistocerca; species Schistocerca piceifrons. The sequence continues at coordinate 217,643,296 of NC_060145.1, read as the reverse complement.
CAGGCTTCGGCTTCGTGGACGAGTTACTGTGGCAGAAAAATTTGTCAGTGTGGAGTTATCTGTACCACTGATCTATCAGGGAGATCTGCGGAGTTGAATCTTACAGTACCTGTCTGGGATGAGTTGGAGAGCCTGTCAACCGTCGCTAAAGACTCTTCCACTTCTCCGGAGACCTCTTTTCCACGAATGAACTCGGCTGCCAACACAATTCATTCAACGTCACAGTTAAAAAGCACTTCGTGTTACCATATTGTTTCTATGTGTGATAATTTGTTTGCATTTTTAACAGACCTGTGTGGAATGCGCTGCATACTATCCACTATAACGTCAACATGACTCATGTAATACAGATATAGTGGAACAGGACGTATAAGGGCATGATTCTAAAAAATCAGAAGATGACTGTCTTAACTATTGAAACCGGTAATCACGGATAAATAGTATTGAATGCGATCTTGACTATTAAAAGTTTGTCCAGAGGAAATACAGATGACGCCTCTCAATCATAAATTATGAGAAATTTCAATCATTTTGTTATTGCAAGTTCTCGGTGCTAATGTATGCTAATCCTTCCGACATTCAGCACAGTAAACATGTTTTAGTTTCTTGAACGTACTTTTCACAGTACTTTTTCTTCTCAAATGAAGCATTTGGTAAATTTTAGTGGAATTTCCAACATAATATGAAATCTGATCCAGCTGAAAAAGTTTCCAAATTCAAAAATGATAATGTTTGATTAAAAATATGAATTTAAAGACACGAGAACACAGTTTGATTCTTGTCGATTGTTAATATCCTCGATTGACCTCGGGGAAAATAATAGCCATTAGCTTAAAGAAACGAGCACTCTTATTTTTTGTGATGTTAACAGGGACGACAGATATGTCAAATACGCACTATCAGCCGAATAAGAAACATACCGGGAAAAAAATTAGTTCACTCCTAAGAGGCATGACGTTAATAAAGTGTAACACAGACTCCAGCACATAGAGCTACCAAATTGCGGGAATGCTGATTACTACAGTTTGGGTGGTTAAGCTGGTCAGTGCAATAGGGTATCTCAGCGTTCATCAAACCAGGAACGTATTCCGGCAGCCGTATGAACACTGCTGTCGTAATCTTAGAAGATAAGAGTCTCCAATGCATTCCTATCATGAAGACGTAGAGGAGAGGTGACCTCTTGGTCACCGAGAAAGTTCACAACCTGGTTCACGGTAACATGAATGAGTGGGCCCAAGTCACTATACGAAACACACCCCAAGAAATCATAGAACCAACTCCGATCCAAACTGCTTGCACCACAAGACAAGAAAAAAAAGAGACGCACCACGATAGAATTTTCCGAGTGGAATGGAAGTCGATAGATGTGAGGTACATATACCGACAAACAAATGATTATAATTTCTAAAAAATTGAATGGTTTATTCACGCAAAGAGATTCACAAATTGAGCAAGTCAGTAACGCGTTGATCCACTTCTGGACTTTATGTAAGCAATTATTCGAGTTTGCATTCATCGATAGAGTTGTTAGATGCCCTCCTGAGGGATATCGTGCCAAATTCTGTCCAGCTGGCACGTTAGATTTCCAGAAGCCTTTTGATACCGTTCCTCACAAGCGACTGTTAATCAAATTGCGTGCATATGGAGTATCGTCTCAGTTGAGCGACTGGATTCGTGATTTCCTCTCAGAGAGGTCACAGTTCGTAGTGATAGACGGTAAATCATAGAGTGGAACAGAAGTGATATCTGGCGTTTCGCAAGGTAGTGTCTTAGGCCCTCTGTTGTTCTTGATTTACATAAATGATCTAGCTAGGTGATAATCTGAGCAGCCCCCTTAGATTGTTTGCAGATGACGCTGTAATGTACAGTCTAGTAAAATCATCAGACGATCAATTCCCATTACAAAATGATCTAGAGAGAATTTCTGTATGATGCGAAAAGTGGCAATTGGCACTAAACAAAGAAAAGTACGAGGTCAATCACATGGGTACTAAAAGAAATCGTATAAATTTTGGGTATACGATAAATCGCACAAATCTAAGGCTGTCAATTCGACTAAATACCTAGTAATTACAATTACGAGCAACTTAAATTGGAAAGACTACATAGATAATATTGTGGGGAAGGCGAAACAAAGACTGCGCTTTGTTGGAAGAACACTTAGAAGATGCGACAAAGCCACTAAAGAGACAGCCTACATTACACTTGTCCGTCCTCTGCTGGAATATTGCTGCGCGGTATGGGATCCTTACCAGGTAGAATTGACGGAGGACATCGAAAGGCCATGGGTGTGTGTGCTGTCCTTAGGTTAGTTAGGTTTAAGTAGTTCTAAGTTCTAGAGGACTGATGACCTCAGATGTTAAGTCCCATAGTGCTCAGTGCCATTTGAACCATTTGGACATCGAAAAAGTGCATAGAAGGGCAGCTCGTTTCGTGTTATCGCACAATAGGGGTGAGAGTGTCTTTGATATGATACGCGAGTTGGGGTGGCAGTCACTGAAGAGATCTATTTACGAAATTTCAATCAGCAACTTTCTCTTCCGAATGCGAAAATATTTCGTTGACACCCACCTACGTAGGGAGAAATGATCATCATAATAAAATAAGGGAAATCAGAGCTCGAACGGAAAGATTTAGGTGTTCCTTTTTCCCACGCGCCACTCGAGAGTGGAGTGGTAGAGAAGTAGTACGAAAATGGTTCGATGAACCCTCTGCCAGGCCTTAAGTTTGGATTGCAGAGTAACCATGTAGATGTAGATGTAGATTGTCAAACTCCCGAGCTAGTTGGAGAGCCGTACCCCCAATGCTCCAGACGTTCTCAATTGGGGCGCCCTTCCTGGCCAATGTAGGGTATGGCAAGCACGAAGACAGGCAGTAGAAACTGACACCAAGTGCGGGCGGGCACTATCTTGCTGAAATGTAAACCCAGGGTGCCTTGCCATTAAGGCCAACAAAACGGGGCATAGAACGTCGTCGACATAACGGTGTGCTGTAAGGGTTCTGCGGATGCCACCAAAGAGGTCCTGCTACGAAAAGAAATGGCTCCCCAGATCATCACCGCCGGCTGGCGGGCCGTGTGACGAGCGAGAGTCAGGCTAGTACTCCATAGCTGTCCAGGGCGTCTCCAGACACCTCTTCGTTGGTCTTCGGGGCTCATTTCGAAGCGGGACTCATCACTGAAGACAATTCTACTCCATTCAATGAGATTCCAGGCCAAATTCCCGCGAGTGTATTTGAACCAGGCAGATTAACAGTGCAGGGCTAATGCTGATATCAGTAAGGTTCAAATGGCTCTGAGCACTATGGGACTTAACAGCTATGGTCATCAGTCCCCTAGAACTTAGAACTACTTAAACCTAACTAACCTAAGGACATCACACAACACCCAGTCATCACGAGGCAGAGAAAATCACTGACCCCGCCGGGAATCGAACCCGGAAACCCGGGCGTGGGAAGCGAGAACGCTACCGCACGACCACGAGCTGCGGACTATCAGTAAGGCAACTGTTGAAAAATGAAGATATTAAAATAACGTTACAGTTTTTTCCACTCATGCCCCAGTCTGAGCAGAGCGGTGATTATCAGTATTATGCTTCAACTTTTTTCCCGATTGTACACTATGTGCATAAAAGTATTCGGACACCCCCAAAAACGAACGTTTTTCATATTAGGTGCATTGTGCTGTCACCTACTGCCAGGTAATCCATATCAGCGACCTCAGTATTCATTAGACATCGTGAGAGAGCAGAATGGGGCTCTCCGTGGACTACACGGACTTCGAACGCGATCAGGTGATTGGGTGTCACTTGTGTCATACGTCCGTACGCGAGAGTTCCGCAGATTGTAGTGCCAACAGTAAAATTCGAAGGCGTTGGTATTATAGTGTGGTAGTGTTTTTCATGGAGAGGGCTTTCACCCCTTGTTGTTTTGCGTGGCACAGCACAGGCCTAGATCGATGTTTTAAGCACGTTCTTGCTTCCCACTGTTGAAGAGCAATTGTTTGATGGCGACTGCATCTGTCAATACAATCGAGCACCTGTTCATAATGCACGGCCTGTGGCGGAGTGATTACACGACAGTAACATCTTTGTAACGGACTGGCCCGCACAGAGTCCTGGTTTGTAGCCTATAGAAGGCCTTCGGGATGTTTCGGAACGCCGACTTCGTGCAGGCCTCACCGACAGACATCGATACCTCTCCTCAATCCAGCACTCCGTGAAGAATGGGCTGCCATTCCACTAGAAATCTTCCAGCACCTGATTGAATGTATGCCTGCGAGAGTGGAAGCTGTCATCAAGACTAAGGGTGGGGCAACACCATATTGAATTCCAGCAATACCGATGGAGGGCGGCACGAACTTGTAAGTCATTTTCAGCCAGGTGTCCGGATACTTTTGATCACATAGTGTACTTCGTGAGGCCGCGGGACTTTTCGACGTAATAACCCAGTTTCCTGTGAGCGATCCTTTTCTGCCGATCGACTAAGTAGCGTGGCATAACACTGGTACTAATTGGTCTGTCTGTCTCTCTCTCTATCTGATATCTTCTTTAAAAATATTGGGGCCGGCCAGTGTGGCCGAGCGGTTCTAGGCGTTACAGTCTGGAACCGCGTGACTGCTACGGTCGCAGGTTCGAATCCTGCCTCGGGCATGGATGTGTGTGATGTCCTTAGGTTAGTTAGGTTTAAGTAGTTCTAAGTCTAGGGGACTGATGACCTCAGATGTTAAGTCCCATAATACTCAGAGCCATTTTTTAAAAATATTGGGCCATTGCTGGTCATTTCTCTAACTATATCATTCTCGCTGGTCTTGAGAGGAATTCTATTTATCCTTGGTGGGGTTATACGCTGTGTTGACAGCATGTGACAAGTTAAGAATGACTACCAAGTAAGAATTCGAACACTAGCACATGACATTCACGTGCAACGCCTTTCGATAGTGAAGTCTCTCCCACAATTTTTAAAGATTACTAATCCCTGGATAATGGATACCGATGAGAGTTGGAATGCTCAGCTTTGTAACTGTAAGTCAATTATCTGCCACTTCTGGAAATATACATGCTCTGTTGATGACTACCTTAGTTGTTTATCGTACGGCAGACGAGAAAGTTTCAAACTACAGAATGAGAAGAGTGTGTATGCAGGACGGAGGGAGAGAGAGGGAGAGAGAGAGAGAGAGAGAGAGAGAGAGAGAGAGTGATGGAAACTATTTGAGAGGATGGATGCAAGTGTCGCCACCATGAGATCAAAGAGCTGGGTCGTAAACCTTCGAAAATAGGGAGTGGACGGGCAGCCGGAGAAAGCTGCTGTTCTGGAGGTGAGACAGCCATTTCCAGGAAAAGGTCGACGAAGGCACCAACTGACACTGCTGCTCTACATACCTCAACAGCCGGACTATGAACAGGTTCTCTCAGTAAACCATAGGCATGTGTGCTCTGAACAGATGTAGTCGGAACAAAAATACTTACATGAAATTACAAAATCTTGAAGATAGAAGGAAATAAATGCAAGAGTTTAATGTGGTATCAGCATCGACATTATAGGAGATGGAGCACTAGCTCAGTTGGACAATGTTGGGTGGGAAAATTGAAATTCACTATGGTAGGACAGGGATTTGAACTGTGTTCCTGCCGTAAACGAGTACAGCGCCATAAAAACAACGAAAACTCGCTCGCTTGAAAGTAGCACCTGACTTCAGTTTTAAATATTAAGTGTCGTCTTTTGTAATGCATCTGCTTTTCCATAGAACTCTGTTGTCATAATTGGAGTTTCTCAGTCAACCTGTTCATTGCTTCTTGTAGTTATTAGCATGTGAGGAGGTCTCTTACACCCGTCACTATTGTGTTGAGAAATCATAACGCAAGTTAATGAAATAGTTTACAGCTTTTTACAATTATCACCCAACATTGCTTATGCTTCACGAGTAGCTTAATGTCAATAGGCAGATGTGTCCACTTTTACTAAAACATGAGGCCTATAAGAGTCTGTACACTTCATAGTTCTTCTCCACCAATAACGACCATTATTATAGTGGACAGGGAACGATATATGATGATGGTGATTAGGGGTTTAAAGAGATTAAACATCTATCGTCAACAATCTCTTATTCATACTACAGGACGGAATGTCTGTGCCTAGAATAAATCTCCCGTTCAAGTGGTCTAAATGTTTGTACAGCGTTTATTTGAGGTGGGACGTGGGTGCCAGCTCGGTATTTACCTAAAGGGATGTAGGAAACCACCTGAAACCCAAATCCAGGTTGGCTGGCTCGCTAGCCTTGCCTTTCGATCCTTTTTTTTTTTCTTTTGGCAGGTCTTTCAGCAGAGCATTTGAATACTTACGGCGATTTATGCAACCGAAGAAGCGTTTTCCTTTCACCATATGGAGATACTACGGTATGTTGCGATACTAATTTGAATGGGCAGAGAGGAACTGCAGTAACGGTGCTGTATTCCGTGTTCTCCTTATGAGACGCGACGTATGAAATTATAAACATTGGCAGAAGACGACTGCTAGATTGACGTTCGAGCAGATAAAGACTAATTTCTACATACTGTAAATCCTCCGATCTCCCCGGATTTTGCAGATTGAACTCCATTGAATTCCAATCTTCTATGTCTACAAGATTAGCTGCGGAAGTTAACACTGTTGCATCTGAAGAAAGAAGTGGATACTGATATCTCTGTTATTAATAGATGAAAAGATACCATACATAAATGTGAGGACTTTCTTATATTTTGTCTGGGAGAATACGTTTATATACTCGTACAAAATACGCAGGCCACCGTACGGTGCATGGTGTTGATTGCCTCGTACCGTTACTAATAATTTGTCCTTCATGTCCCACTAGCAAATAGAGTGAGTGAAAAACGATTATCTTCGTTCCTCCGTAAGAGGAATGTTCATGGTTCTTACGCCAAATAAACGTTGACGGTAGTAGAATCGTTCTGCAGTCAGTTTCAAATGCCTGTTCTCTGAATTTTCTCATCAGCGTTCCTTGAAGAGAAAGCCCCTTCCCTCCAGATGTTCCCACTTGAGTTCCCGAAGCTTGCCTGTGGATCGAACCTACCAGTAACAAATCTAGCAACCCGCCTCTGAATTCCTTCGATGTCTTCCTGCACTGAAGAATGGGTCGCATAGTATTCTATATGCCTTCTCCTTTGCGATGAACCACACTTTCCTAAGACTCTCCCAATAAACCAAATTCGCCCATTCGCCTTCCCTCATTCGCCTTACAGGCTCGTTCCATTTCATATACAACGTTAAGCCTAGGTATTTAATCGAAGTGGCTGTGTCAAGTAGCACACTACGAATGCTGTATCTAAACATTACGGCATTGCCTCTGTAAGAGGTATGTGATATATGCGCTGCCTGCAACAGGCAAGACTTAAGAGAGTCTCTGACCAGAGAGCAGTATGTAGTTAGTAGTCCGCAGTAGTCTGCGTGAGTCACTAGTAGTGTGCGCGTGTCTGCGCTTGTCTGCAGTCTGCTCTGGTCGGGACTCTGGAGGATGAGTATTATTGTAGAAGGTAAAGAAGCAGCTTAGTGCATATCTAGTAATGTATGTTAACTGTCATCCAATTTCTTTTAAAAAAGAGCCCCAATAATAATTTTTATAATATAAAGTAATTTTTTTAAAAAAAAGAGCATTCATTTCAATTTAAAGATTTTATTCAATGGATTATCTTTCCTTTCATGAATCACAAAGCATATGCCAGCATTGCACGGAGCTGTGCCAAAAAAATTTTATGTAAGAGCAGATATATTCGCAGTTTTTATTGAGGTAAGAATTTTTGCTTTTTTTATTCAGAGTACAGGGCCGTGGCGCAGCGCTGCTGTCGTCATAAAATTTACCAGGTTACTGAATTTTTTTTATTTTTGGGTTTAGGAATTTTTCTGTTTCGAACTTAACATTAAATGAGAAAAGAATTTTGTGGGTACATTAAATGTGAATGCATTTCTGCACTGTTCAGTGCTTACAATATTTAAAATTTATTTAATTCTTATTTCCGTGGGGAGGTTACACTTGGTTCATATTTTTTAATTAATAAATTTTGTGGGGAGGTTACACCTCTCCTACACATCTGCATTAACTTATACTTTTCTACGTTTATATCCAGCTGTCATTCATCACACCAACTAGAATTTTTGTTTGTCTATCATCCTGCATCCTCCAACAGCCAACCAACGACGGTACGTCCCCGTACAACAAAGTGTCAGCAAACAGCCGCAGATTGCTGCTCATCCTGTCCACCAGATCATTATGTATATAGAAAACAACAGCAGTACCTCACACTTCTCTCGTGTCCTGGCGCAGTCCTGACGGTACCCTTTTTTCTGATGAACACTGACCGTCGAGGCAACGTATTGGGTTCTGTTGCTTAAGAAGCCCTCGAGCCACTCACATTTTTGGAAATCTACTTCGTATACTCGTACCTCTGTTAACAGTCGGACTGGGGCATCGTGTTGCTTCATCCATAGTTCGCAGGATATCATGTGAGAAAAGGGCAAGTTGAGCTTCACCCGAGCGATGTTTTCTAAAATCGTACTGGTATCTGGTCTCATGGAAATTTATTGTATCTGAAGTGAGAATTTGTTCAGGAATTATGCGGCAAAAGAATGTTAAGGACATTTGACTGCAATCTTATATATAGGAGACACCTGCGACTTTTCTCTAGGCGCTTGAGACTTTGTGCTGGGGGAGAGATTCGCGATAAATATAATATAAGTAAGGGGTCTTTGCCTTTCGCATGGAAGTGCTGTACCAACTGAGCTGCCCAAGCAATACTCACGGCCCGTCCTCACAACTTCACCTCCGCCAGAACCTCATCTCCTACCTACCAAACTTCAAAGACGTTTACTTGTAAAACTTGCAGGACTAGCACTTCTGGAAGAAAGGATATTGCACAGACACAGCCTCGGGAATGTTTCCAGAATGAAATTTTCACTCTTCAGTGGAGTCTACGTTGATGTGAAACGTTCTGGCAGATTAAAACTGTGTGCCGGATAGGGACTCGAACCCAGAACCTTTGCCTTTCGCTGGCAGGTGCTCTACCAACTATTAACGTATCATCGTAAATCTGGACACACTTCAGCCTCCAGCGACTGGCTTGACGATAGAATATTGTATGTCTTGGATCTGGACTTAACTGTCCGGAAGGATGAAAAAACCCTTTATGAAAGACCACTTGTAGCATCAAGATGTGCTGCATGCCAAAAGGGTGTATGGCTGGTGAGGCAAAACCGTTGCTATCAAGCAACATCTGTGACACCTCTTGCTATCCAGTTGTGTGAGGCTTGATCCAAAAGGGAAACGACGCACTGCCTGAGCAGACGTTTGTTTCTCTTGCGCCTCGAGGGAGCATAATTTGTTCTCCCTGTTCAAGTTCAACCTGCCAGTGGAAAATGTTAACTGTCAAGTTGTACTAATACCCTGTCAACAAAGAGAGCTCGGGTGGACAATCCTCTGAAGAGAACCAATCGAAATGACTGTGGTAAATAGAGTAACACGGCATAATCTGTGGTCTTGAACCCAAAGACTTATTTGATTCAGTTATCCGCACGAGGTTATCCCGTACTAGTCCTTTCACCTAAGCTTAGCTGCTGCAACCGATATTCATTTGAAATGGCTTACTGTATGCAAGCCTTCCAAAA